>NC_090923.1:130587639-133516890 GCF_040938575.1 Ambystoma mexicanum | reverse complement strand
GACAGGAAACAACTATCATGTTCCACATGAAAACAGGCCCTAAAAATAAATTTCAGCAGGCCAATACTCCCTCGCCCTGAATAGTCTAATCATTCACATAACCAGGTAACTAAAGTGGCACAATATGGGGTGTAAACAATGACAGAAGCATTACACATATGTGGCATTAGGGATGAAAAAAGCATATGAAAAATGGGATGATCTAAACAATCAGCCTGAATGAACACAGAAAAAATCAGAACAATGTTGTTGCAAGATGATAGTTCAAGGGCAACAGCAGTAATGTGGGGGTAATTGGCTACTGTGGGCAGATGGGATACTGTCATACCCAAATCAAAGACACTTGACTGTATTGGAGGAAGCACATGGGTGACACATAACACTCAGGAGTACACACCCTCACCTGGCACTCAATCAGAACCCGTCACCCAAACAACATACACATGGATTACACACACATGCATGGGCACTCACCGGACAATGTGTCGTAATCAGGTAGGTCTCCCATGCCTTGGATCTGTTCCTCTGTGACGAAGGTCGCAGCAACAGACTCATGTTCAGTGAGTTTGTTGTCCTCTGGTGGAGACCCACCGCCAGTCACCAGAGTAGCGGCATGATTTGAGGACAGCTTGTTCTGTGCTCTGCGTTTCAGGTCATTCCACCGCTTTTAGCAATCATCAGCTGTGCGCCTCACAAATCCAAGGGCACTTATGCGGTCCGCGATGGTCTGCCAGTGTGCCGTACGTTGACCAGGTGTGGTCTTGCACCCTGCAGTCACCACCATTTTGTGGCTATGTGCCGACACATAGGTCACAAGTGCATCAAGTTCGGCATCATTAAAACTAGGCTTCCTTGACGTGCCGGAGTGTGTAGCCGTGTCTGGGGTCTCAACATGTAGTGCAAGAGCACCCTTCTTCCTCTTTTTCAAAGGTGGAGCGGAGCCTGAGTGGCTTACGCTGCTCTGGTCAGTAGGGGCAGAAGTGCCAGTGGACTGGGTACTAAGAGTGTGTGAAGGCACAATGACCATAGGTCTTGGTGCAGGCATTGTCTGAAGTGTGATGTTGGCAGGGGCACTCCTTGACAGTATGGTCTGCAGTACCAAAGTGTTTTCACCCACCACCACACCACGTCCCACATCCCCCACTGGTTCTGTGCTTGGTCGTGGCTGAGAATCCTCCTGGGTCTGAACCATCTCCTGAACCTCACCAGCATCAAGTGCGTTGTCACCTGCAAAAACATGAAATACAAGAAATGGAAACAGGCATGAGCACCATAGCCCACACATAGGCCTGACAAGACAGAGATCCTGTACATGGTTTACACATATCCCACATGACTATAACCCTGGCATGCATGCACTGTCAATGAGTTTGAAGGGGAGTCAAAAAGGCAGACAATGAGGACACCAAGATGGAAAAGCAACACATTCGCAGCATGTTGTGTAGCACTGGCATCACACATCAGCCTGTGAGTGGCATGTCCAATACACATACAGGACACATGCCAGCACACAGATGTCATGTAGCATAGCCATGGTAAATTAGACAACTACAGCGATATGTCAGTGCATGAGTACTGTCACACATCCATGTCACATGGACATGATGAGAAGATGAATGCAGAATAGTGTTGCAAAATATGCATGTGCCACACACTGCAACACATCCAGTGTACAGTAAGACAGTGATTTTAGGCAGATGTACACATCAATGGTTGGTCACTTCAACATGACAGGAAACAACTATCATGTTCCACATGAAAACAGGCCCTAAAAATAAATTTCAGCAGGCCAATACTCCCTCGCCCTGAATAGTCTAATCATTCATATAACCAGGTAACTAAAGTGGCACAATGTGGGGTGTAAACAATGACAGAAGCATTACACATATGTGGCATTAGGGATGAAAAAAGCATATGAAAAATGGGATGATCTAAACAATCAGCCTGAATGAACACAGAAAAAATCAGAACAATGTTGTTGCAAGATGATAGTTCAAGGGCAACAGCAGTAATGTGGGGGTAATTGGCTACTGTGGGCAGAAGGGATACTGTCATACCCAAATCAAAGACACTTGACTGTATTGGAGGAAGCACATGGGTGACACATAACACTCAGGAGTACACACCCTCACCTGGCACTCAATCAGAACCCGTCACCCAAACAACATATACATGGATTACACACACATGCATGGGCACTCACCGGACAATGTGTCGTAATCAGGTAGGTCTCCCATGCCTTGGATCTGTTCATCTGTGACGAAGGTCGCAGCAACAGACTCATGTTCAGTGAGTTTGTTGTCCTCTGGTGGAGACCCAACGCCAGTCACCAGAGTAGCGGCATGATTTGAGGACAGCTTGTTCTGTGCTCTGCGTTTCAGATCATTCCACCGCTTGTAGCAATCATCAGCTGTGCGCCTCACAAATCCAAGGGCACTTATGCGGTCCGCGATGGTCTGCCAGTGTGCCGTACGTTGACCAGGTGTGGTCTTGCACCCTGCAGTCACCACCATTTCGTGGCTATGTGCCGACACATAGGTCACAAGTGCATCAAGTTCGGCATCATTAAAACTAGGCTTCCTTGACGTGCCGGAGTGTGTAGCCGTGTCTGGGGTCTCAGCCTGTAGTGCAAGAGCACCCTTCTTCCTCTTTTTCAAAGGTGGAGCGGAGCCTGAGTGGCTTACGCTGCTCTGGTCAGTAGGGGCAGAAGTGCCAGTGGACTGGGTACTAAGAGTGTGTGAAGGCACAATGACCATAGGTCTTGGTGCAGGCATTGGCTGAAGTGTGATGTTGGAAGGGGCAACGTAGGTTTGTTGGACCTGGACCGACACTGTCCCGGCTGGGAGACTCAGAGCTGGGGTGGATAGATCTGCAGCTGCCCCTGCAGCCTCTCCACCCTGCCTACTTGGGGCAGCAGATGACATCGCTGCCCCAGATCCACGTGGCCTGGTGACACCAACTTGCACCACCACACGTGGCTTAGACTTGCTGACCTGGAAGTCAGCCTGGGAGTCATCCTGTGCCGGGTCAGGTGCCACAATGGGCTGGTCCAACAAGGGCTGAGCTGGGATGGTCTCAGCTACGTTTCCCACAACCATGGGGGGGCATGGGTGTCCCTGATTGGTCCTCCACCCATGGGAGTCCAGGGGCACCAATGAAATCCTGGCCACATCCCCTACCGCGCCCACCACGCCCACCTTTTGGAGGTCGGCCACCTTTGCCTCCCTTACCGCTTGGTCGCCTCCCAACCATGGCACTGATGTTGTTGTGCGTATGGGAGTAGCAGTAAATGATTTTCCTGGGCAATTGTGGGGTGAAAAGGGTAGGGTACTAGATGGAATTCGTACCCTAGTGCTCTAGCAAGGCTGTCTGTGACCCCTGGGGGAAGATGACGGGTCACGCAATGCACAGGCACCCCGAAAACAAAAAATAAGGTGCATGCAACCCCTCGTAGACCACGTGCGTGGAAAAATGAAGCCACACTACGCTGTGGCACCCAGGAACACAAAAATAAGCGTTCGCGTGTTACACACAGCCAACAATGACCTCTGAAGGGGTACGCGACACACGGGGCAAGCACAGTTGGTAAATATGTGCGCAACTCACCGTCTGCCTGGAAAAAGAACGTGAAAAAGACGCGCGTGTGCGAGTTGGCAACACCCCCACCAAAAGAAGAATTGTACGCTGTCTGTGGAGACAGGACAAAAGTAGAAGTGAACACTGTTTGAGTAAACAGGCCCAACAAAAAAAATTAACGCTGGTAGAGTTAATAGGGAGTACAAACTTGAAACGTTGTGAAGTAATCGCGTGTGAACTGACAAGAAGTACAGAATTCACCCACTCGCTCTCCACGAAAAGCACGTACAAGGAAATGTGGTCCTACACGTACCTTTTAAAGCAGCCCACACGTACAACGTCACTTACGCGTGTACGCGCTAAGGCCCTTTCCTCCAATTACACAAACTGACACTCGGATGTGCAGTTTTTGGACGTGTATGATGAACATGCACCCGTGTTGAGGGAAACGCCCACGCGGGTCACATCACATACGCGTAGGCCCTTTCCTCGGATTACACGCATTCACACGCAGACGTGCAGTTTTTTCACGCGCCATGAGCCACTATGCCCACGTCACGAGGGAAACGCCCGCGTGCATAACGTCACAGATGTGTTTACGCGCTAAGGGCCTTTCCTCGAATTACACGCAGACGTGCAAGATTTTCACGTGCCAAATCACTCCGTATCAAGCTGGCCACGCAACAACACACGGAAGACCACGCTCCTGCCCAGAAGGCCGAATTACTGCCCCCCAGAGCCCCGAGCACGCTCCCACCTGCCATCTGCTGCTGCCTGCCAGCCGGCTGCCCACGTGCCCTGCTATTTGGTGCCTGCACGTCAGCCAGGGTTCCAGTTGCTGTGTCCACCCCTGCTGAAACAGAAGACTCCCGACTGGGATACCATCGCTCCACAGCCCAGCTCCAGGACCCAGTTGCCCACCTACGCCTGCCTCGGGGGTCGCCATGTCGGGGCAAACACCATCTGAGACCACTGGCGACCCCCAGCCAGAGAGGCAGAGGGCCACCAGCTTCAGTGTGAAGGAAGTTGGTGTCCTGATGAAGCATGTCCTGGGGCATTATGATGCCCTCTTCGGAACATCACGCGCCAACAAGGAAGGACGGGAGAGGATCTGGGACGATGTAGTGGTTGCCATCAACGCGGAGGGGGTTGCAACCCGCGACATCAAGCACGTCAAGAAGCAATGGGAGGACTTCAGGTCCAGGACCCTCCACAAGGCCCGGCGCCTCGCGGAGGGGGGCTGGGTCAGCATGAGTGACATCCAGATGAGGGTTCTGGAACACGTATGCCCAGCGCTCCACGTCTAGATCCTTCGGAGGAAGACCCATCTGGAGTTGAGCGGTAAGTGAAACAGGGCATGTTGCAGTGTGCTGGTAGTCTGAAACTTGCCTGTATGTGTTACATGGGCCATGTATGGATGTGTGTGTGCAGGGACATCATGGTCATGCATGTGAGACCAGTAATGTGCGAACCACATGGTTGGTGCATGAGTTCCAATGCAACATGGAGAGCTGTATGGCAAATGCACACATGAAAGCATGCTAGTGTCTGTTCTTGCACATGGTGGGGGTGTGAGGGATGGGTGCTGCTGTCATGTACATGTATGGTGCACATGTGTGTGTGTCTGAGAAGTGTGTCTGTGACTTCGATACGCCATTATTCATGACACATGTCCGTGATGATGTGTACATTCACTCATGCAGTGCGGTCACCGCTGTATGCACTGTGTCTATCCACTGTGTCTGTGGTGTACAAGGCATGATGCATGACCCTCCGGTGATGTGTGTACATGGGATCAGTGTGAGCCATGATGCATGTGAGTTTGAAGGCAACATTTCGATTAATAGAGGCCCTTGTACATGGATGCTGATGTTGATTGCAGGCGCCATGCCTGTTAATGCATGTGTGTTGCGTGCATTCGCCCATGTGTTGTGGAGGGACAGCATGGAAGTGACGTTAGACACTGCCACTCATGTGTTATTGCTTCCTGTCTAGGGGAATATTGTACTGTACCCTGATGCTTGTGTTCTATGTCTCCCTCTACGCAGCATCAAGTGAAGAAGAGGGCGGAGACGGCGCTGTGGAGCCAAGCGGCAGGGATGCCTCCACTGGGGAGCGACGCAAGGCGCAGCCAGCCTCCCAGGACTTTGCCATCATCCGGGAGCGAGGGTGCTGGTGCCGCATCTGCCACTACGGCTTGCAATGGCGGAAGACGTAACGGAGTCATCCAGGTTGGTGGTCTCCACAGAGGAGGAGGAGCCCGCTACTGGCCGCACATGGGGCCTGGTGGGGGTAGTACCACTGGTGCAAGTGGTGCAGTCCAGGGCCAGGGTAAGGAGGCAGCACAGGTCACCGCAGAGGGGCCTGTGCATGTGCCTGTCCTTGACCCTGTGACTGCACCACCATGCACCAGCAGGGATACCCCGTCCCAGACCTGTCCGCAGGTAGGGGAGAGTGCCATGTCATCTGCCTCTCCACTACCTGCGGACAAGGGGTCCAATGAACGTATGGGCTCCGTCCTGATTGGTGTCGCGCTGCGAACGTGTGACATTCGTGATGACGTGCGTTCTTCCTGGGCAGAGAACGCACGCCATCACGAACAGCAGCGTCGCAATGTGGCACTGTTGGGAGGGGCCCTGGTTGGTGGGTTCCTACATGTGACGCGCACTCTGGCGGACCTCTCCTCCTCTGTGGAGACTATGCGCCAGTCATTCTCCCTGCCGTCTTCCGGCCCAGATTCCACCAGGGCCCCCTGTGGACCTGGCCTGCCCAACACAGCCAGCTTGGTGGAGATCCCATCCCTGCCACAGTCGGGAGTCGGCGGTCCAGCAGGGGTGGACACCACAACTGGAGACCAGCTGATGGAGGATGTGCAGGCATCATCGGACAGGGCACATGGACAGCAGAAGCAGCAGCAGGAGCAGGCTCTAGGTGGGAGCAATGATTGCTCGGGGCCATCGACATCAGGGGGGCAGGGATCGGCCAGAGGGCAGGAGAACCCTGGAATGGATGTGTCTTCCATGTGGCTGCGGTTGGGCCAGCGTATAGGTGCGGAGCGGCGGCGGGCGGAAGAGGCACGGCTCACCATGGTCAGGGCGGAGTTCTCCATGCGTCGGGCATTGAGGCGGGCAGAGTGCCCCGAGGCGACTCGCAGGGAGTTGGAACAGGCCATGAGTGCCTCCATGCGAAACCTCAGGGCGAGGACAGAGGCCCGCCTCCAGCAAATAGACATGGAGTTCGATGATGCCCTGGCCGAAAACATCGCTGAGTGTGCCGCAGGACTTGTCCGTCGCCATTGTAAATAGTTTATAGTGTTAGGTTTCCTTTTATTTTTTTTATTTTGGGGCTTTTGGACTATGCCCCCCACTTTTGTAAATAGTTTTTTTGTTAGGTAGATTATTAGATAGGTTTCTTTTGTTTCGTTGGGCTCATGGACCCTTGAAAATTGTATTGTACATAGTTGGACGTTGGATTTATGTGGACATTTTAATTTCATTTCACCATGGATCAATGGATTTACCTTTTTGCGTTTCATTTGGATTTGGTTTGGTGGACAGAGAGTTTGGGCAATTTTTCTTCTGGATTACTTGGGTTTTTTTGAGGATTTTTGCATTTTTTATTTGGACATGCATTTCATTTCATGTTTGCCATTATTTTAAGCTTTAAGTACTTTCAATTGGTTTTCATGTTAATACATTTTGATCTTTTACTTCAGTGTGTGGGATTCACTCATTGGGTTCATGCATGTTGACATGTGGGTTTACTCAATCAATGGCAACGTGTGTGTGTGTGTGTGTGTGTGACGGACATGTGTGCTCCTCACTGCTGGGGGGTGGGGTTGCAGGGGGACATGAGTGGGACATGAGTGGGGGCCTGATGGCAGATGCCCCTCACTGCTGGGGGGTGGGGGTGCTGGGGGACATGTGTGGGACATGATTGAGGGCCTGCTGGCAGGTGCCCCTCAATTCTGGGGAGTGGGGGTGCTGGGGGACATGAGTGGGACATGCGTGGGGGCCTGCTGGCAGGTGCCCCTCACTGCTGGGGGGTGGGGGTGCAGGGGGACATGAGTGGGGGCCTGCTGGCAGGTGCTCCTCACTGCTGGGGGGTTGGGGGTGCAGGGGGACATGAGTGGGACATGAGTGGGGGCCTGCTGGCAGATGCCCCTCACTGCTGGGGGGTGGGGTGCAGGAGGACATGAGTGGGGGCCTGCTGGCAGGTGCCCCTCACTGCTGGGGGGTGGGGGTGCAGGGGACATGAGTTGGTGATCATATTGCAAGGTGACATGTGGCTTGGCTGGGGGGCATGCCCATGGTGGATGGGCTGCCTGCGGGACATGACCAGGGGTGCAGGGTAGTCCCCTGTGGTGTTGGCTGCCTGCTGGGGCTGTGGACGGGGTAGTGGGGACACCTGGGAGGACCCACACTGCAAATTCACGTGTAGGACTCACCGCGCACCACACTGGATACACGTACCCCGCTCTGACAGCAAAATCGCGCGTGAAACTTCCCGCGAACCCCAGTAATACACGTACCCCACTCGCACAGGGCCAATCGCATGTGACACTTCCCGCGAACCCCAGTAATACATGTACCCCGCTCGCACAGGGCCAATCGCGTTTGAAACTTCCCGCGAACCCCAGTAATACACGTACTCCGCTCGCACAGGGCCAATCGCGTGTGAAACTTCCCGCGAACCCCAGTAATACACGTACCCCGCTCGCACAGGGCCAATCGCGTGTTAAACTTCCCGCGAACCCCAGTAATACACGTACCCCGCTCGCACAGGGCCAATCACGTGTGAAACTTCCCGCAAACCCCAGTAATACACGTACCCCGCTCGCACAGGGTTAATCGTGTATGAAACTTCCTGCGAACCCCAGTAATACACGTACCACGCTCGCACAGGGCCAATCACGTGTGAAACTTCCCGCGAACCCCAGTAATACACCTACCCCACTCGCACAGGGCCAATCGCGTGTGAAACTTCCTGCGAACCCCAGTAATACACGTACCCCGCTTGCACAGGGCCAATCACGTGTGAAACTTCCCGCGAACCCCAGTAATACACGTACCCCGCTCGCACAGGGCCAATCATGTGTGAAACTTCCCACGAACCCCAGTAATACACGTACCCCGCTCGCACATGACCCAATCGCGTGTGAAACTTCCCGCGAACCCCAGTAATACACGTACCCCGCTCGCACAGGGCCAATCACGTGTGAAACTTCCCGCAAACCCCAGTAATACACGTACCCCGCTTGCACAGGGCCAATCGTGTGTGAAACTTCCCACGAACCCCAGTAATACACGTACCCCGCTCGCACAGGGCCAATTGCGTGTTAAACTTCCCGCGAACCCCAGTAATACACATACCCCACTCGCACAGGGCCAATCGCGTGTGAAACTTCCCGCGAAACCCAGTAATACACGTACCCCGCTTGCACAGGGCCAAACGCGTGTGAAACTTCCCGCGAACCCCAGTAATACACGTACCCCGCTCGCACAGGGCCAATCGCGTGTGAGACTACCCGCGCAGCGGGGTACATGTATTCGGAGGGGTGCGCAGGGAGTTTTACAGGCGTTTTCGAAGTTGTGAGCCATGTACGGGTTTTGTGCGCTGTACATGGCGCATGGGGAGGGGTTGGAGCGTAACTGGCACTGCTGCAGGGTTGATGTGCCACTCTGCGCCATGGCTGGTTTTGGATGTTAAGATCCATGAATACGCTGTGCGCGGAAATGGATTTTAGCACACGCGGCTGGTGCAGAAAGTCGCACGCGCACACAGTGCACCAGCCGCGTGTGCCACTTGTGCGCTGAATTATATGAATTACCCCGCTAGTCTGTTGGGGGTGCCTGTATGCCACACTTAAGTGCTTTGGTGTGGGAGTGAGTTTTCTTTGGTGGGTCAAATTAATAAACACAGCCTTGACTGCAAGGGTAAAGACAGGAAAGCACATATCGGAGAAATGGGATATACAGAGGGGCATAAAACAGTGGTGTCCATTTATTCCCATGCTTTTTACTCTGGCACAGGAGCTCCTGGCGTTGTTCCTGAGAAGGAATTCAGGATGCAGGGCTGATGGTAAGCGGGATGAACCACATTGTCTCATACTACACTCATGACATACTTCTGCATGTCCAAAATACAGAAGACAATTTATCATATATTTTAAGTCCTCGACAACTTGTAAAAGCTCTCCGGGATAAAACTCAGCAGAGATAAATCATGCATATTCCCGCTAGCAGGACGGGCATGTCTAGACAATGGAAACTTACTGAATCTCGGAGTGAGGTACCTGGGAGTGAACATATGCCATGTAGTTAAGACCTCACATTTACAAAATACAGTTAGAATAAGGAAAGGTATAGAACAATCGATCATATTCTGAAAGAAGCTACCACTCTCATTAATAGGAAGGTTAGCACGCACTAAGATGGTGGTTCTTCAGGGAGCCAAACACCATATTGAGTGGATTCATATGGGCTTGTGAAGGTGTAGAATCGCCATTCGCATGAAGTGCAAAGATTTCACGGAAGGAGGGAAACACTGGCACATATGGAACTGTACTATTTAGCGGGTCAGCTGCAGCATGTAGCCTGGTGGCTATCAGATGAGGTTACGCAAGAAACAACGCTTTTACAAAAGCCAATGGAACTGTACCTGTTGAAAGAGGCGCTCTGGCTACCAGATTAATGAATCCCAGATTCTCACTACATATTGTGACTAGGTAACAGGATATGGACAAGAACTAATAAACTGCTAAATCTCGGCCAACATTATCCTCCGAATATCCCCTTGGTTGTGGGGAATATTTGTGGGGAATATAAAAGCGACCTCAAGCTCATTAGGAACCAGTGGAAAGATAAAGGCGTAGCAGTTTGGGGGGGGGGGGGATCTGTACTTTGAAGGTATGCTGCTTGAGTTCCAAGACATTTTGGAATGGTCAGTAGTAAATACAGGTTAGTTCCTGATGTATACAAGATTGCTTCATAATGCCAAGACTAGATGGCAGGGATTCCCCGACCATATGGAAGAAAACACAGCCCTAAGATTATTATATGACATTTCCGAGACCCATCATGGTGTCTCAGGAATATATCAGAGGCAACTATCAGGACTACAAATGAATGAGCTGAAAGTGAAATTACTTTGGGAGGCAGAATACAGCCACAGAGTTCACAGACCTAGGGGGTCATTACAAGTTGGGCAGTAAGGGAAACCAGGCACTGGTGGTGCCGGTAATCCCTTACCGCCCAATTCTGAGGTCCCTTAGCGGGAACCATAAAGGACGTGTGGTCTGACCACTTGTCCTTTACGGGTCCCGCTAAGGGACCAGGGCGCTAATAACGGGCCTGCTATACGCGAGCCCGTTACCCTCCCCATTCCCATTGAGCCCTTTGAGGGCTCAATGGGAATGGGGAATGGTTGGTTCAATAGGGATTTACCGGTCCCTCCAGGGTCGGAATGCACCGGTAAGTCCCCATTGAACCAGACCGGTGCCGATCCCGGTATTGGAGGAAGCCATGGCGCAAATAGCGCCATGGCTACCTCCAATCTCGGAATGAGGCCCTATAATGGGCAAAACATTGATGTCTAAAAAAAAGGTCTCCAGGAATGCTAGGGTTGAACTTACTCAGTCGTACATGTTACATAGAGCATATATGACACCACATCCGATATCACAATTGCCTGGTTCATTAGACACAGGGTGTCCCAGACGTGCGGAAGAGGGAGCTGATATGATTCACATGTTCTGGGAATGTACTGTGATTAAACCAGGCTGGCATAATAAATGATAATAATTGGTTATTTTTAACGCACTTATTACCAAAGAGGTTTATAAGTGCAGTCCCAGGATAAGAACCTGTGTTGCTCTGAGTGCTTTGCCAATGAGCTACACTACACATACATGAAATAGCTGTCAGGATAATGCACCAGTTTGAGTGCATGAAGGGGATTTCAATCTGTCAGGCTCGAATAACTGGTACTAGCCAGTAGCTGATGAAAGACTAACACTGACCCTCTCACTTGTACAGCACTCTTTGGATAGATAACCAGCTGTGCCAAATAGGGAAGCTGTCTGGGACTGGCAGGCACAACCCAACCCATCTCAGAACCATTGACTCACACGTTGCCATCAGGAAAGCTATAAAAACTGTGCTGTATGCTTTTACTCACCATGCGTTGTAATTTTACTGAAACTGTTGTTAATTGCAACCTGTAACCACCTATTAATGTAACCTGTAACCGCCTATGCAACCATCTACTTCCTGCACTGGAAGGCTCTACGCCCATTGTAACCTTGAGCAAAGAAATATCCTTGTAACTAAGACACTTTCTTGCAACAGCGCCTCGATGCGTTTGGGCAGCTAGTGTGCTTTAAGAATTTTAAAAATAAAAATAAAATAAAATAAAGGAGTAACATTTCCCTTAGCTGTATATCAGATGAGGGTTGAAAGTGGAGTGCAGCGAGAGCAAGTCCACATTTAAGGGACCCAAAAGCCTTTAAGCAATGGAGGTTTCTTAGAACCTTGTCCGCCTCCTTGCTTCTCAGATTCGCTCTGTCTCCATGCAAAGGGCTCTCTGTAGGTCAGTGCCAAGCTATAGAGCGATGAAGTCTCTGCTGGAGGTTTCAGCTGAGATTGATTAATGATGGAGGACGAGACGTCAACAGATACAGTCCTTGAATGTGGACAGCATCAGGCCAAACACTTGGGTCAACAGGTATAAAGAATGTTGAAAGGTGAGGGGCATGTGTAGAAGCATGGTTTTATAGCCAGGCCATAGGAGATGCTGGGACGCATACATATAATCAGCTGAACACAAAGTTAACTTTTGCAGTGCCTGCATGAGCACAACATTTGGGGGCATGAGTCTGCAGGTGAGTCTAAGGTTTGTGCCACTGATTGGTGTCAGTTTGTTATAGACTTAAGGAAGGAAACAGAACTGTGGTCAAGGGATGAGCAGGTCCTGCAGAAATCCTATGTGATGATTTCGAATCACAAGGATTTCAAAACTCCTATTGCCCTGAGACTATTGAGTCAAATCATCTCGGATTCACTGCCCACTGCTGTTCCTCCTCCCTTGCCTCCATCTGTGGGAGACGCTGCCAGAACCCCAATACCTCTGACCTCACCCCAAGCTACCACTCCTAGACCCTCTCACACCCCATGTGGCTAATCCAGGGTGCATTCCTTGTGCCCCTAACATTCCCCACCCCACCCGCCTCCATTCACACTTACATCTGCTCCTCCTCCACTACCCACCCTTACCCATTCAACAATGACATGACCTCCTCCTATGCTGACCAGGCCCTGCAGAGAGCCAATAATCATATGAACAGAGTGTGTGCTGCAGCCATTGGCCACATACAGTCATGCATCTGCTATCTTAAGACTTCTGGCGGCAGCATAAGTCAAGACCAAATCTGACTGAGAAATCTGAAGTCTTGGGTGAATCCACTCCTTGAGCATTTGCCAGGGAAGAAAGCTCTTAAGTTGAATATGATGACAACACTGATTGTGTAATCCTTAAAAAGCTTGATTGAATGCAACGACCAAGATGAGATTTGGGCCCGACATCATTACCCAGGTTCTCATATATTTAGCACGTATGTCCCATTTATTTGGAACACTATGTAAGGAAATACGTGAGGCATAGGTGGAGCTAGGATCCCTGCTATTGAACCTGTTAGACCTTCTGATGTTGATGTTTAATGCCATGGGTAAACTGACTCTCATTTTCCAGAGTGGAGGACAGAACCACAGTGTATGCCGCATGTCTCCGCTGCACAAGCCAACATGCAAGCCTTGACCCAGAGGACTTCTTAGGTACACTATCAAAGGAAGTTGCTTCACCATTGGGATGCATGGACCATGAGAGCTGAGATAACCTTCAGCTGGCATAGCCACAAATGCTCAGCTACTAAGTATTACAAGGCTTTTTATTGGTGCATCCGCTTCATCATGGAAGATAGGAATCTGATTATCACTAACATTCCGAAGGTTGAAGCTATAGCGTTGAGACAAGCATTGCGCTATAAGGTCCTTGATTGGTTGCGACAGAGGACTGGGCCTGGCGCAGTCAGACTGTTGGATTTGAAGATCCTGCGCAGATTGGGCTTGGGTGACTGGTGTACACAACCCAATAGTGACTGTGTACTAGTGGACTGTGGTGGCAGCTTCCTACAAGCCTTTCTAAGAAGATGTAAATATCTCCCCAGAGCATCCTCCTTGTGTAATCTTTTAATTTGACGTGTACCTCGCTGTTGGGTTATCCTCCTTATGCGGCGCTGACTTATGCCTAGTTGTGACTTTTTAGTTTCCTGCCGGCGTGTGCATGTTCTAATATGCGGGGCTTTGCCCATCATTTGTTTCCATGCTGACATGTTGTAGGTACTGTATGCGCCCACACACCTCCGGGTTTATGGTTGTGCTATATACATGCAATAAAGTAAAGTAAAGTAAATAACAGCTGCACTTCCTGAGGAGGCTGAGAAAGGCCCACCAAAAGGCACCAGGGCAATGATTTGATAGTTAAGAGATAATGCCACTCAAGATGACATGACGGTGAGGTAAGTCTCTGTTGCTCCGATGTTTCTGTACCAAAGTTTGCTTCTTCAGCCTTAACCCTGAGCCTGACAACCACATTTTAAAAGGGCATATGAAACAACTGGACCATGCAGTCTATGCACTTCTTGCAACCAGAAAAGTGATGGGTGGAAGGTGTTGACTAAATCTGAACCACTGGCAATGCTCTGGGCAACCTTCCACATCACCTTTTGTTAACCTGTCTGTACCTGCATGATTTGCAAATGACTGGACCCCTTTTGCAATGGCGCAGACGAACTAAAAAACGGTGGTGTGGAAGGTTGCCCAGAGCAATGCCAGTGGTTAAGATTGTTTCGACACCTACCACCCATCACTTTTTTGGTTTTAGTCTATGCACTTCTTGAACTATATGGTAGATAAAAACACCTGTCCTCCATTGACTGTATTAATATCTAGCCTCAGAACCATGGCAATCTCCGACTCAGTCAATAGGTCTATGCTTTGCTTTCCACCCCAACATCAAACTATTCCAGCATCTGGGTTGCACCAAGGGTGACTGATCATGCCATGGTATATGGCTGTACTGTGGATGGAATTTGCCAAGTGACACTGAGAACCTTGAAGTTGAATATACCACATAGTTTGTGCTTGCAATCTTGTAAACCCTTTCACCCAGGGCAACATTGTTTTCCTTTTGACATGACAAATATACCTACGCTTATGCCATGCACCTATTTAAAGCATACTGCTGTCTGAGAGTTCTTTTTTATTCAATCTGTCTTTGGATTGCTCTGTATCTCATCCACCTTGATCGCCATCGAGGAGAGTGGACTAGCCTGCTCGACTATGACTGGCACTGCGAGGAAAGGCCTTGTAAAGGAGGCCTTTTTGTCTTTCTCAGGAACAGTGTCCAACCTTTACTTTAGATCCTTGCTGAAAATCCTCTTAGCAATAACATAGAGATCAACAATACTTATTTTAAATGGAAATCAGGTTCAGGGTATGAGGATGTGTCCCAGACAAATCAGATCAATTCCGTAGATGTAAGCTCTCCTTTTCACACGGGAGGTATTAACTTCCTTTCTTGATTTTGTTTAGAGAATAAGTCAGTCTGAGTGCCAGGGAGAGCTTGGTTCAGAGGCTCGGTATTCATCTAGAAAAACTTGTTTGGCTTCTTTCCTTTTGCCATGTTCTGATTCTCAAGTCAGGGCTTCTCTACTTTGGTGCAGAGGCATAAGAGTGGTGGGATGGGTTCTGACAGTTTGATGAGATATTGTTTGTTACTGCCTTTGTGCTAAAGGACAATGGCATGCATGATAGCTTGGAAGTTAGCTGCAGGTAAACATCGTTTTATCTTTTGCAGATAAGACAGTGGTTTCCAGGCATTTTGGAACATATTGCTGTTGAGGCAGCGATTAAAAAGCCATTCAGTGCCTTAGTGCAGTGCCAATATTGAAGCTTGTTGTATAGGATGTTGCTGATGGCAAGTAGACACTCTAATTGCATGCACATCACTCTTTAGTAGACATCTAGAATTCAGTTCCACTAACGAGCCTGATTTTCCAATTCTTGCCGAGGGACGACACAATGAAGAAATGTTGAGTACCATTGGTACATATTGATGGACAGTTTCTGTGAAAAGAGAATCCACAACGTTCAATCTATGGATATGTGATCATTGGGGAGAGAATTGCAATTAGATGCAAGCAGGATCAGATGAAAGCCTTACCCTTCCAGCTATGGAATCACTAAGTGTCCTTGCACCATACTTGGCAAAGCTCCAGAAGGTAACATACTCAAAATGTCTGCTTCAGTTATTTCCCATGTGTGTTTTAAATCCCATCCTTACTGCCAGTGTTGTAAATACAAACAGGCGATGCTCTTTGTCCACACACAGACCAGCTGGGGAGTCGTAGCAGTAATTCCAGGTGGCTTTAATGTACATAGGTTCATTTGTACATAGCCAGTTACTTGCAGGTATTAACAGGATACATAGACAGGTAGATATCAGCATACATCAAGTGGCACAAGGGACATCCACTGGCCATCCTCTCACATCCAGCTTAGGCCCCAAACTGACATTCATAGAACACTCACACATCACACTCACTCAACGTTCCCCTGATCTGTCCATCATACATTTATCAGCATTCTATCAGCATACATCCATGGCCAGCGAAACAGAACACGACCAACTAACATCATAACAAGACACCATGAACACTTCTTCTTCTGTCTTGAAGCTTTTTGAGTGAGTATTGTGGGAATTCTTATTCGTTGTCTTAAGAGGGGAAGGGGTTCTGTGCTTCTCTACCTATTTCCTACATGGCAACACATGAGGGACAGCAATGTGAGACATGGTGATCGATTGCACATAAAAATCCATTGAGGGATCATGGTCAGGATGTCTCTTTTATGCCTAAGTGCTGTATATGAGCCTACTTGTAAAATTGCACTGTCGAAAGCATAGTTTACCAATCCATATTCACTGGGCCCATATCTATGATGTGCAAAGGTGACTATCTTTTTAGGCAGGTTATATTGATGACAATAAAATGGCAACTGAATGATATGTAAGATCTGTATAAATCCATAGACATAAGGGACTTCATCATAGCCTGGAAATTAACTGCATTGTACATTATTCCATATTAGTACCCGGCGAGGGTCAATCAGAATGTAACAACCATTCTGATTGGCCCTCGCCTGGGCTTTACCCGACTGGTTATCCCTTGGCCGGGATTCTTTTCCTTTGTCCCCGGCGGTGGGCATGGCAGCCAATGAGGAGGCTCAAAACGGGGCAATCCCCACTCCGATCCTCCACAAGGCTGGAGGCTGCCATGCTCCCCCGCCCGGGATTCAGATAAGTATTTTCTTTCTTCCTTCCCGCACTCCTGCAAACAATCCCCTGCCCGTCCTCCCAACCCCACTTACCTTCTTTTTTCTTCTTTTCGGCATGGAACGCACTGGGCAGACTTCTGTCCCCAGCGCGTCCGCTCCTGATGGCTGCCATGGAAAGGGAAAACTAACTCTGTTTTCCCTTTCCCAGTGGCCATTTTTTAAAATATTTTTTATGTGTCTTTATTTCTGTTATGAAACGCTGCAGCGTTTCGGAACAGAAAACATGCTATTAGTACCCCCGGTCTTGCGGGCAGTGGTACTAATAGTAATAAGCCCCTTGCTGCGGGGACATTACCGAGTCAGGTAATGGCCCATGGCATAGGCCCCGGGGCATTACCTTAGTAGGTAATGCCCCAGCAGCTCAGGGCTTATTGATTAAGTATTATTATTATTATTATTATTGTTAATAATATTAATGATAATACAAATTTTGTAATACTATTTGTGATACAACTACTAATAATAATGCAAATAACAACAATAATAATAATAATAATAATAATAATAATAATAATAATAATAATAATAATAAATAATCATATACAATACACCATATTGTAGATCTTGTTTCAGGATGTCAATTCAGATGGGTAAAGTATCTTAAATATATAGAGGCATGTCATTTTCCTCTCTGACAAGCCCCTGGGACACAGTGGGGTAGTCCCGGTAATCATCTTGGCATGGCCCCCAGGTGAAGCATTGCATAGCAGGCAGCGGCACCAAGCCTCTGGCCTCCACACCCTTTATCCGAAGATTGAAGGGACTTTGTTACTTCACATTTGAAGAACAACCCAATTTGTGATTTTTTTTTATTATTGCAATAGGTAATGTGAGGGGTCAGAAATAAGAAGCATACACAACGTTGTAATGTTATTAGCATCAGACATCTTTATTAAACAAAAAGGGGTCAATGAAAGCCTTTCTCTCCCTATCTTCAGAAGAGTTTCCATACCTTGGAAACCAGAATTAAAGATGAGTCTGTGTCTCAACGTCAAACTAAAAAACTCTCCTTGTGTCCAAAATCATACTAATCTGACACTTATAATAAAAATAAATTTTAGAAGTGCAAGGAAATATATCTGACTTTTATATTTGGTTAAAGGTGTTTACAACTAAGATCCAAGGAAAAGTCTTTGCATCCAGGGTGTGGTTTCCTTCCCCTGCATATTAAGGCCAGATAGTAAAAAGTGTCTTTTCAAACATCAGTTCTATAAGTATAGTGCAGAGTCTTGCAGAGTCTTCTGTCATGATGCCTACCCCCGGGGACCTAGACCAAGTCCAGCAACCCCGGAAGCAGGCATCAGGTTATTCCAAGCAAGCCCAACAACCCCTGCTAGGGGCTATTTGGGTGCAGTCCTGGCGTCTATGGCGCCAGGCTCATATGGAGAGTCAGTCCTGGCACCAGGCTCATAGATTAAAACTTACCTGATGCAGACCATGCTGCAAACTTACCTGATGCAGACCATGCTGCAAGAGCTCCAAGCCAAAAGAAGCTTGGAGGGGGCTACTTTAGCTAGGGTCTATTTTTTACTCGGGTGGGGCTGGGGAGGTATACTTACCTGGGACTACTTTGGAGGCTATTTAAACCACGCCCGAAGAGCAGCACACGCTTCGCGTTATCCTGCATCCAGCAACGTAACGCTCACCGTGCCTGCAAGTCTGCATCCAGTCTTCTGCCACGCCCGAGTCTGGAGCATCTAGAAAAAGGGAGAAAGAAGGAGAAAAGGTTAGAACAAGAGCAATACCTTTGATCCTTACCTGAATTCCCGATCCACCGCGCCTTCGAGCTGGAAGAAAGAAGTTATTTAATGCGCATCGCCTCGCCTGCTGCAGCGCCTTGCTGAACTCACCGGCCTTCACAGCATCTTCACATTCCACCGCGTCCTTCTGCATGTTCCCGCCGCACTCCGGCACCTAAGGGGAACACAAGAACAGCAAGGTGAGCCAAGGGAATAAACAGAGGCAATATTAGTTACCCCCCATAGACTTACCTGATTTTACCACCGGGGGTACTAATCCTCTTCACGGGTCGGTGCAGCTTCCACAGCATCCTCGCCGAACCCCGGCCCCTAAGGGGAAACAAAAGGACAGCAAGGTGAAACAAAGGGACAAACAAGGGGAAACCTCCTCACCACAATAGACTTACCTGATTTTACCGCCAGAGGCATTATTCCCCGAGACTTCATACTTTCTCTCAGCGCCTGAATAAGGGAGAAAGCAACAGGTTACATACTGACATTATTTTATCAAACTGTGTTGGATAATACAAATCTTTACCTGAATATTACCGGTTGCCACAAGGAACTCTTCGCTAGGGTCAAGCTGCAACCTGCAAGGAATCAGGCGAGAGTGAAAGTCAGACATTTGAACTCTTACGAACTACATACTTACGGCGCCTTGCCAGAATTCTCAGAGTCAATATTGTTCTGTAACTCACCAATTCCTTCGAGCCAGTGAAGCAACTGGTTATCTACGCGCCTCTGCGCTCAATGCAGGATGGAGAGCTCATCTTTCCAAACCATCAGGTGAGACTATAAGAGGGGACATCAAAGGTGATCAGTGGGGAGAACAGCGGGAGTGGGTGGGGATTAACGCTCAACTCCACGGGTGGTTAATTCCCTTTCTCCATTTGCAGAAGAATATTCTTATGGGCGAAGCAAACAAAGCTAGGTGAGCCAGTCCAGTCCGTCATCTCGGCACTATGCATCACATTGGTTGAGACCGTAGCTGTCCAGTTCAGATTGACGCCCCTGTGGGAGCCAGGGGAGCGTAACACTTGTTTAAACAAAAGACTTCTTGAGGTTGGCAAAGTGTCTCTTTCAAACAAAGATTTCTTGAGAATGTCAAAGTCTCTCTTTCCAACAATAGTTCCTTTAATATAGCTAAAGAATATCCAGTGTATTTCTTTACCATATATTTTGTAAAATAATTAACTTTCTTTATAAAACTTTAATGGACCTCCTTGTATACTCTCCTGCCAGGAATCCATTTCTGAGTCTTTCATATCTCTGCATATACCCTCCTGCCAGGTATCCTGCCCCTGGTGTTCATTGTCTGGTGTCTTCCTTTTACTAGGACTGCTTCTTGAGTTCACTGTTCTTTAATTCAACACTGTTGTACTACATCACTGTGTTTCTACTTCTTTGGCTTGAGGTTTTACTTGTTCCAACTTTCCCCACACTTACATTTTATGTGTTGACTTTTTATATCTTCATTAGTATTCATTTGCTTTGGGTAATGCTTGTTCCAACTTTCCCCACCTTGATATTTCATGCATGGGGATGCGTTCAAATTCTGTCTTTTTACTTCACTTGGTCGGTAAATAGTTTCTTAATTGTTCCCGCTTCTGTCGGTATGCCACAGGGTCCCCAATGGATCTGGTTTGACTCACCGGTATACTGAAGCATTCCCGATCTGTGGTTCGCTGCTGCTGTGAAGCTCCTGCACTGGGACAGTCTCCCCTGTACATCATTTCTCCTTTGATATGATATGATATGATAGGTTATTTATAACATACTTAATAACCAGAGGTTTTTAAGCGTGGACCCGGGGATCAAACCTGTGTTGCCCTTTGTCCTCTTGCTTCTAAGGCAAGCACTTTGCCGCTGAGCTATCCTCCCAAGACTTTCAGTTCTCTGGGCAGCTCTGCGCTCACTCACCTGCATGACCGTTGTCCCTCTGTATAACTGTGTTTCTGGTAGCTTCTTTGTTGCTGCTGGTCTTCTGATGGTTCTTTCATGGTGCTTGTAGCGCTCCTTCCAGTCTCGCTCCACACTGGTAAGTAACTCCTGTGAATGGCTTAGGAGAAGGGCCCTTCTTTGAACACCATCTGTCTTCAGCTCTGTTTCTCTCTTCTCCTCAGTTGCTTCCTTCTTCTCTGGCTCTCTTGTTGTGAAACGGGACATCATTTTTAAATGTGCCACTCATCCGGATCTCTTCAAAACAACTATTCTGCATGTTTGTGTTTCTCTTAATCTGCATTAACTCCTTCTTCCTCTTCCTCGTCTAAGTACTTGAGGCTTTCTGGGAGTAGAAGTTCATAGAACCTCTGTGACTTTCAAAGTGATATTATTTAGTAATTCTATTCAGAAAACTATTAGAGGTAATAGATGTTAAAGGTGTGTTATGTGTAACCTGACGGAAATGGCAGTAAGCCATCTGTTCTTTTAGGTGTCAAAGGTTTTTCTTCAATGGGGGGAATCCTTTGTCTCTCCCAATGTCATCTCCTCCCACATGATCGTCCCTCATAGTACCACCCCCTGGGTCAGGATCTGGCTACAGTCCCATGTCCATGTTGTAGGAGCTCATTACCAAGGAATTAGTGATGACTCTGTGGGATTTATCACAGTACAGTAAGGCAGTTAGGGTAGCCATAATGTGTAATCCTTCAGTTGATTGTTTGAATATATTTTAGGCCTGTTCCAGAAGTAAATAAGTTAATCTCATATCTGGAACATTGCATAATGGATGTTGAAAAAAAGAGTGAAGGCTGTTTATCCTTGACATATTCTTTTCTGCTGGCAACAGAATGAGGCTTTTAGAAGGCTAGTGCACATATCTTACTACGAAAGGGTACAGCAAGCTGTGCTTCACTTCCTAAGGCCTCACATATCAACCACCAACAAGGGCACAGCAATGCTATGAAAACAGTAATAAGGGAGAAATGAAGAAGAAGCTCATTGGTTCAAATGGTTGTTTGAAAAGATGTGAGCATAGGTCAAGGAATTCAGTTATATGAGCATTGTAGCTGCAAATCAGTTGCATGGAGACCTACCACAATAGAACACCACAGACACTAAGCCATTGCCTTGGCTTTTGAATTACAAGAGGGATACTGCATCAAAGATTTATGTTGGGATGAGCAAAAATAACCATCGTGCGACTATGCAAAAAAGGGAAACGGAAAGGTGCCTTATCAGCCACACTACCTACTCCCTATACAGTCAATAATGATAGATTCACTGTAACCTCATACAGCCTAAGAGAAAGGCCTATTATTATTAATATTAGTAGGACATGCATTGAGTGCAGGCCTAGCTTCGGTAAGCTAGGAGAAGTTCACATTCATATGGGGACTTGAGCCCGGTGTTGTGGGGGTATTGTAACGCTGCTCACCCACGCTCGGCATTTCTTTCGTGCTACGAGCGAGGTGAGTGCAGCGCCAGCAAGCACTGTAATTCTTAGATCTTGCGGCCCTCCTGGGCTTTAGTGCTTCAAAGTGTTTGGGGGAAAACTGTTTGTGCATTGTTTTGTTCTTCTTGCCGTCCCATGTCTCCTCTCTCCCGGCATCCCTCCTCCCTCATCTGGCCCTCCTTCCCGCCCTCCTCCCAACCCACCCATCCCCCCTGATTGGCCTCCCCTTCCTTATCTCTGAACCACCTAGGGCAGCCTCTGTCCGGCAGCCCTACGGCTAAGGGCCCCCTAGGCAAAGGGCGGCTCCTACTTGGCGGCTCCCTGTTAGTGTCTGCAGGTGTCCGCAGGGGACGCCAGGCACCGGTCCACCTTTCTTTCTGGTTAGCCCCACCTGCTGCCCAGCCCAACTTCTACACCTTCCTTTCCTTTTTCACTCACGTGGTTTCTACACTTCAGTGTGTACCGCTAATTTGTGGTAAACTAGGGCTTTTTTCTCCCCTCGCAGGACTCTCAAACTTAGGTGGCCTCTATACTGGGTACCTAATTCGTATTTACTTTGCTACTGTTGCTCTGTAATTGTGGTAAACTAGGGCTTGCCGCTTTCCCTCCTGTCAGCTTGCTCTTCGTCTGTCTCCTCCCCACTCCCTCTTTATTCCATGGTGCTCTCTATCTCTCCTATCTTCTCTAACTGCTTCTCCATTGACTATCCTGCTCTCCTCACTAAATCTGGTAGGAAAAAGTTTACAAAGGATATCCTGGTCTCCAACCCAGGCCTCCCTATCGCTGACGCCTATACCAGTGCCTCCTCCAAGGAAACTCTTACTGACATCCTCTTTTTTGTGCCTTCCCCTGCCCTATGGACCCTTCATATGGTCTCCGTGCTCTCTCCCTTCTCCTCTTCTCCCATTAATGGTGGCACCCGTTGGGATGTCCTCTTGGCCCCCTTCCGCTCCTCTAAGGCCATCATTAATGTCTACGCTAATGGGACCATCTTGGTCCAAGGCCCTCAGGCCAACCTCCACCTCTTTGATCGACGCTTCCCGTGCCTCATCAACTTCCTTTCCTCTCCTGCTGTCCCCTCTTCTCTGTCCACGGCTACCTTGCCCTTTCTCTTGCTCCTTCCTCTTCACCTCCACAGGGCGTACCTCTGATCTGTACCCCTCCACGGAAGTCCTTTAAGGATGGCAACCTTCTCCTCATTGCCACTCTCAACTCTCGCTCTGCCGTCAAACATTCTTCTGATATCTGTCGCCTTTTTGAGGAACTGGACCTTGACATCCTCGGTCTCACTGAGACTTTTTTCACGGCCAGCTCTGTCACCAGCTTTGACACACTCCTACCTGACGGTTACAAGATCCTCTCCTTGCCCAGGCCCAACCGTGCTGGGGGGGGTGTGGCCCTTATCTTCCCTGAGTGGATTCCTGCCACTGTCACCCCTACGCAGACCTACTCCTCCTTTGAATGCGTTGTCTGCCGACTCTCTCTCTCTCCTAGCCATTCCCTTACCGTGGCTACTATCTATCGGCCACCTGGTCAAATTTCCTCCTTCCTCTCTGAGTGGGCTGACCTCTCCTCCTCACTCCTATCCTCAACCACTCAACTCCTCTTTCTTGGAGACTTCAATATCCACCTTGATGCCTTCTGTCCTCCCTCTGGACTCTTTCGCGACCTCTGCGACTCTCTCTCACTCTCTATTCTCCCGTCTGGGCAGACCCATTCTGCAGGGCACACTCTTGATGCTCTGATCTCTTCTGACCTTCCCCTCTCTGTCCCTCTCTCCACTCCTCTCTCCTGGAGTGATCACTTTCTCCTATCCTCCCACCTCACCTTCCCAACCCCACAGGCAAAGCCACCCTCATCACTGCCACCCACCTTCGCGGTCATCCGACCCATGAAGCGCGTGTCAGTTGAGGCTTTCGCCTCCACCTTCTCGCCCCCCCTCCCCCTTCGGCTGACTCCCACCCTAACACAGCCCTCTCCACTCTCCACTCTGCTATATCTGATATCCTTGATATCCTTGCCCCAGTCATGAGAATCCGCTTGAAGCCCAAAGCCAAATGTAACTCCTGGTACGACTCGGATCTCGTCACCCTTAAACGCAAGTGCAGGGTGGCAGAGAGGAAATGGCGTGCTTCATGTTCATCCTCTGACAAACTGGCCCGCCGCCTGCTCCAAAGGCAATACCGGCTCTCCGTTCTCACTAAGAAGAGAGCCCTTATCCAAGCCCGCATCTCTACGGCATCTAACAATTCGGCTGAACTCTTTAAAATCTGCAAGGAGCTGGCCAACCCTGCTGCAGTCTCCACCTCTCCTGTCCCCTCCCAGGCCCTCTGTACGGCACTGGCCTCTCACTTCATTTCAGAAACTCAGGACATCCTGCACTCCCTCTGGCCCTTCTGCAGCCACCCCTCCTCCCTCCTTCTCTGCCTTTCCCCTTTTTTCTGCTGTCAAGGTTTCGAGACAAGTCTGATCTATGAAAGTCTCATCAAAACAGGTCCACCCCTGTTCCTCCAAAACTATCAAGGACCACATTGACTCCCTGGCACCTGCCCTGGCTGACTTCTGCAATCACTCCTTCGCCTCTGGAGTCTTCCCATCCCCCTTCAAGCACTCCCTTGTGCACCCCCTTCTTAAGAAACCCTCTTCCAACCCCTCCTGCCCAGCTAACTATTGACCAATCTCTATCACTCCCTTCCTGGGCAATCTCCTGGAGAAACTGGCCATCTCCCAGCTTAATCTCAATGCTGAATCTGTTGGTAGTCTTCATGACCATCAGTCTGGCTTCAGAGCTGCCAGAAGCATGGAAACTGCTCTCCTGAACATCCGTGAGGACCTGATCTCAAACCTTGACTCATTTTGCTCGACCTCTCTTTTGCCTTTGACACAGTCAACCACACCATCCTGCTCAACCGTCTCTGTGATAACCTGGGTATCACTGGTCAGGCTCTGGCGTGGCTAACCTCCTTCCGCTCCAATCAACCCTCCGAGGTCCAACTTGGTTCCTTCCTCTCTTACATCTTTTTCTCTACCTGTGGTGTCCCCCAGGGATCTAACCTCTCCCCCTGGCTGTTCAACCAGTACCGGGCACTTCTTGCTCACCGCATCGCCGCTCTCTGTCCCAACTTTCAGTGCTATGCGGATGATACCCAGCTCATTTTCAGGCTACCCTTGGCCTCCTCCTCCCCTTGCCTCATCTCTGACTGTCTTTCTGCTATCCAGCAATGGTGTGCCGCCAACGACCTCTGCCTTAATGCCAGTAAGACTGAGATTCTACTTATCGGCACACCCACTCCCTCCTTCCCTGCAGCTCTCTGGCCGGCCTCCCTTGGCCCTCTTCCTGCTCCTACCTGCAAGGCAAAAAACCTCGGGGTCACCTTCGACTCCACACTCTCCTTCTCTCCTTGCATATCTGACGTCTCTAAGAAGTCACACTACCAGCTACACCTCCTCAGAGGTATCCTTCCTTTCCTCTCCTTCCCCCAGAAGCTCACTGTCTCCAGAGCCCTGATTCTCTAGAAGCTGGAATACTGTAACAGCCTCTATCTAAATCTTCCTGCCTCTACTCTCCGGCCTTTGCAACTCATCCAGAACAGGACTGCGAGACTTGTCCTTGGCCTCAAGCCCAGGGACCGTATCTCTCCAGGACTGAAATCGCTATACTGGCTCCCAGTGGCTGCGAGGATTAAGTTCAAAACCCTCTGCATTGTCCACAAGGCCTTCTGGGGCCTTGGGCCAAAATACCTTCAATTCTCTCTTCCTAAATATCTTCCTTCTCGAGCTCTTCGCTCTTCCACCATCCAACTACCTCAGGGTCAGCCGCTTCTCCAAGCAACGAGCTGGGGGTAGATCTTTCTCCGCAGCAGGGGCCTCCCTCTGGAACAGCCTTCCTGCCTCCCTGAAACTTGAGGAGAACCATCTCCGGTTCTGGAATCACCTCAAAACCTTCCTCTTTGCCTCCGCTTTCTCTCCCTCTCTCCCCTGCTAAAATCCCTGAACCTGCACTGAATCTGCAACTGGCCACTCACCGACCTCGGTCCTTGGCCCAGCCACTCTTCCCTGCACTGACCACCTGCACTATGGGACTGTCTCTGTATCCTACAGCCCCTTCTCCCAGCACTTACCTTGCACTTGCCACCAGCTGGCCCTATTATTTAGCTTGTTTTCTACTAACTATGTACTGCACTTCCCCTCTCCCCCTTCCCCTTGTGCTTTTTCCCAGTCCCCCTACCCTTGCACTTGCGCGATCTGAATGACACCTGGCGTAGTAGGATCGTTGTCTGTTCTCCCATTGTCCCCCCTCCCTGCCTCGTCGCGCCTTGAAACACTTGTGTATAGGCGCGTTACAAATGCCATATCATTGATCTACAAATACCAAGGTTGAAACAGTGGCGATCAGATCACCCAGTTTCAGGTATGGTGAGGAGTGGTCGTTGTATGTACCTAGGTATTAGGGTGGAGTCAGTCCTTCAAGAGGAGGATCTTGAACTTGTCCTGAACTGTAGAAGCTCTAGAGTTGGATTTCGATGGGGAGGAGGTTTCCAGAGTCATGCAGCATAGACAGAGAAGACCTGCCTTCTGTATTTTTTCCTTCCTGCACCGGCAGAGTTCAAGTCTGCACTTGTCCTTACTCCTGTTGGTTTGCAGGCCTTTGGAGATGCTGATTTTCTCTGTGAGTTAACTTGATGACTTCAGGATGGCAGCCTTTTAGATGATGCAGCAGTATTTGAAGATATGCGCTTACAGCAGGAGCGTGTTCAGTTCGATGGGGATGGGGGTGATTTGATTGAATTTGCAGAGTCCTTTGATGAGTCTTGCAGCAGCATGCAGGACACTTCTCAGGAGAGCCAGAGTAGTCACTGAAATTCCTTCCAAAATAATCTAATCATGAGGAAAAGATTTAATGAACTGCCCTTAAGGAGTGCAACTAGTTGATGGTCCGATTCAGATAGTATAAGCAGATGTGAGCTATGTGGGACTTCAAAGAAGGATTTTAAACATTTCTTGTTATTTTTTCCAATTTACCCTCAACTTAGACAAAGAATCCAGATTCCGATTTTGAATGAGTCTGGTATGCCTCAATGTCACTCAGCTTTCTGCTACCTTTTAATGGTTGAGTTTCCACGATGGCTGTAATGAAGGGTAGAACATGTATATTACAACTGTTCGGGAGCATTGTATTGCAGTTTTCTTATAATGAACGTGTTAATATTTTAACTTTTAGTTGGTGTTTATTGTTGTTTATTTTGGATCAGAGATCCATATAACAGTCAAAACACAGATGATACGATAGATAGAAACAACCATCAATTGATACATTCAAATATTATAATTCATGCTTCTCAGTGAAATATTTGATTCTCACACTCTACAATACTTGCTATTAATTTGTAAAACCCAATATGCAGCCCATGAAATCAATAACAAAATTATCTTGTAAGCACAAATACAACCAAGATGTAAATCACAGTCCACATGTAATTACATATTATGAAAGATATGCATAGAAAAACAACACATAGTATGCATTCTACACACATTTCCAAATAAAAAACTTAGTGGCCAAACACCAAAAGCACCATAGGTTTTTGATGCAAATATGCTCTCTTGGCCCAAGCCTGCCTCAGGCAGCTAGACATGGCAAACACCACATTCTCTTCTGAACACTTCACCAGAAAAAGCAAAGCAGCAACTTTAAGTGGTTTATATGTGTCCATATATCTTTGCTCTCATGAGGATTTTTTTATCAGTTATGAATTTAATTGAAGTATATGTTCCATGTATTTTCTATGTTAGTCCCTGTTATGAATTTATGTTTTGTTTAATTGTATGCTGCTTTCTTGACATTTTTGGTTGACATAAAGTTACTGAATGATAATAATAATAATAATAATAATAATAATAATAATAATAATAATAGTAATGACAATAATAATATTGTTTATATGTTTGCCTTTCATATTGCATACCAACTAGCCTTTGAGTAGATCAACTCTGACGTGGTTGTGGCCCCAAATTGCAGGAAGGCCATGTTTTGATTATTTCCCAAATTCTGTGTCCCTACTTAAGGGGATTTCTTAGGAAGGGCCAGGTTCTGGCCTAAAATGGAGCCACACAGGTGTAATTTGGTGAACAGAGAGACTGTGATAGGTGTTGGAATTTAGAACAACGTGCATGTCTGTGTATAATTTTGTAGTTTTGATTGTAGAAACTTGTGTGCTATCCTAGAGAGAGTTTAGAGATACAAAGGGTGCACAGGGTGATGCAGTGGTGACCGTTAGCAAGCCGACAACAATGAATGCTAGATAGATGTGGTTCCATTGGTGGAGTTGCAGAAGTAGTCTTGCTGAGTTATATGCAAACTGCTCATCATCCAAGATAATGAGAATCCTGGACAACCTCACCACCCTGCCCTCTCTGATTACTTTGCCTTCTTTCCTCCATCCACATCCATCCCTACTTCATTTTTCCTACGCTTTCACCCCCAACGTCTCCCACTCTTTGTGAGCGCATCCTGTGATCCTGTTGACTCATTTCCCCAGGAGATGGTCAAGGAACTTGGACCGCTCACGTATTTATATCTCTCCTCACTTTAATGTCTATATTTTTCAGGTAATCTATCCCTCCAGCTTCATAGAAGCTATTGTCCTATTGAAAGACCAAAGGAAATATCGAGGCTTAGTACCACCAAAAATGAAACACGCCAGTCACGAGTTCGGAGGTACATGTACAATTTTAATGTGCATATACAGATAGCTTTCTGGCTTCCAACACCTCGCAGTGTGTACCAGCAGACACCATGAGGGAAGAGAGTGCTGGACATTACAAAGCATGTGTCCAGTTTCAAGAACAACCAATCATCTATCCCTCCAGCTTCATAGAAGCTATTGTCCTACCAATCCCAAAGAAGCCCTCAGCTGACCCAAACAACCCAAATAACTATCAGCATGTCTTTATCCTTGCTCATACCTCTAAAATCTCTGAGTGACTCATCTTTGAGAGGATTATCTCCTACCTGAGTGCTATGGCCATCTCCATTCCAGTTTCCAGAGCTGCTGCTCTACAGAGACTGTCCTCACTCATGTCTCTATTGTGTGTGTGTACCACTAATCATCATTGAAAACTCTCCTGCATACTAATCCTGCTAGACCTCTCTGCTGCATTTGACCTGGAATAGCACCCCACTCTGCTCTGGACCATTATGACCTTAATATCCAAAGCACTGCTCTTGAAGGGATTGCTTTCTACCTTTGAAGTTCTATCTTCTCCATCACCTGGAACACAGACAGTTCTGGTCTGACCCCATTCCTTTTGGTATCCATCAAAACTCTGTCCTTGCTTCCTGATTCGTCACTCTTTCCACCTCCTTTCCACCTCCTCTCTGGGCAGAGGTATCTACTCATTTGGGTTCTTAGCATCCATTCAGTGATCATATTGCAAACCTTCTTCTCCTTCCATGCACTGACTCTTGGCTTCTTTGCATGCCTGCCACATGGCTATCCACTACTGCATGGCACTTTGTTGATGTGATGGAAGGAATACTGGACAGACGTGAGTACAAGGGAGAGTAAAGGCTTTCAAGCACTTTGCCCAAACCGTGTTCTACAATTGGGCCAGTATTGTCTCAGTTTTAAAGATTGAGCACTCAACTCAAGTAGTTTATACCTCCTTTGCATCTATATGGAAAGCATGGAACTGGGGCAGTCTGTACACTCCAAGAGATCTAAATCAGCAGTTGAGGATCCAAACAATAATAGTTCAGAATGTGTCAAATTAAAGTAATCAGAGGCAATCAGGTGTTTATATTCCAGCTGGTCACCTTCTCTAATTTCTTAGTGGTGGTTAAAGGAAAGGGTTTAGCTCCTTTCTGGAAATGCTTATCTTCATCCCTAACTGGACTGTTTATGCAGATCCAGTTCGAAAAATATTCAATTAGATTAAATGTATTTTTTATTAGTATACAGTTTGTTACAAACTTTTACCATCCATGTTAAAACAACACAAATCAAAATCAAGTATAAGGAAAAGGAGGGAGGGAAACATTAGGGTAATCATAAAACAAACCAAGCAATCTAAAATAAAACACAGAAAAAAGGAGAGGGAAAGTTGAGGAGTAGATGGTGAGGACACAGAGGAGGCCAGAACCAATGCATTTTCCTCCCAGGCCTGGCTAACCAAACATCATTACCTCCTCAAGACCATTGCGTGAACTTCTTACACATTTTATAATGTGTAAGAAGTTCACTCTGGTCAAGGGGCACAGCAAGTAGAGCACTCGCTTTGACATCCGTGCAGAGCCGCAGGTTCGAATCTCAGTAGGGCCAAACTCAGCCTTTCATCCTTCCGAGGTCGATAAATGAGCACCACACACCGTGGGTAATAATAAGCAGCGCTCAGATACCTGAGGGTTCGTAGCGCTATATAAATACGAAATTACTATTGTTATCCTCTTAATTTACATAATACCAGGCAGCTACCATCCATCCTCCTGAATTTCCGTTAAAAGCTTTGCCATAGCGAAGATCAGTTTAAAATCATTTCTGCCATAGAACCATTCCCACCATTCGTCTATGTCCAGCAGTGGGGAGTTTGCAAAGCGTCTGACCCCACTGGAGGTATTGAAGTTCATTTTTAGTTTTTTTTTTATCTCACCAGGGTTTTTCAGCTTCATTGTCGGAAAGTAGGTCTGTATATTTTTGTTTGTTCTGTTTTAATGAGTGTTTTTGTGGTTTACAAGCTAGCTTATCGTTATTCGTCCTGTTGGTTTATTGTCTCACATAGTAGATCCCCTTTTTTCATTCATATATTTCAAATCCTAAAGATCTTATGTCATGAGCCGCCATGAAAATTTGGTTACACACCAAATTGGAGGGCATGTGCAGACTAACACTGTCAATTTTTTCTTCCGTATGGAATTCCACCACAGTTATGTCCCAAGAAGAGATGGACGTCATATTTGGAACACGGTGGATCAAACCATTTTCTTTTTTGTTCGGTTTAGTATTAGTCCATCTTCAATACATAGAATGTAATCAGCATAAGGACATTACAGCCCGTTGCAACCCCTCTTCTTTTTTTTTTTTTAATCGTGGACCTGACTGGTTATGCTGACGTTCTCAAAGCTTTGACTGTTATAGTCAGACCCACGTTCGGAAGGATATATAGTTGTTAGAGGTCTACAATTATCCTCCGGCTCAGACCATCTGCCAGGCACTTGTCTGTGTTTTTCTTCAACCAGTATTTCATGGTCACTTTTATGCTTTTTGACCACCCTAGCTCTCCTCTCAGCCAGTGGTATAAATACATGGTTTTGGCAAGTTCCTGCATCTGCTTTCCTGATTGTAGCTTTACAGGCTGTGTTGTAAAGATTGTTGAGGCGGCCGCTCCCTCCGCACCCTTCTCCATGCTCAAAGGTATATTACTGTTGTCATTGTATACAGGTAGTTCCATCAAGTCTTGCTCTTGGTCAGAGGCTGCTCTTGGTCAGAGGCTAGGATGGAGAGATCCTTCTCAACTTGTTCTTTCTTGTCCAAATCATGACCTTTAACCGGAGATGGTTTCTCGCTATGTGTTAAGTGCAAACTTAAGTGATCAACGGCTGGTAGAACTCACCTGCCAGGTTTTCACTCCTCTTCTCTTTGGTTTCAACCAGCCTTTGGCTAGTACTGATATGTCCTTTTCAGGGCCCCTTTTGGTTGATGTATTTCTAATGCACTGCTAAGTTTGTCCTTGCCTGGTATACTCTTCTACCAGGACCTTCTTCAACACACTTGAAACTGCCTGGTATACTCTCCTGGCAGGGCTTTTTTAAACACACTTGCAACTGCCTGGTTCACTCTTTTGCCCGGACTTTCTTAAGTACACTTGCAACTGTCTGGTACACTCTCCTGCCAGGACTTTCTTAAACACACTTGCAACTGTCTGGTACACTCTTCTGCCAGGACTTTCTTAAACACACTTGCAACTGGTATATTTCTAGCCTTCCCACTCTCACTCTGACTGCCCACCCTGGGCCCTCTACCTGTACTTTCCAGTGAGGCTAAGAACATTGGTGTCATCTTCGACTCCACCCTCTCCTCCTCTCCTCACATCTTTGACATCTCTAAGAAGTCACACTATCAACTGCACCTCCTCAGAGGTATTCTTCCTGTTCTCACTTTCTCCCAGAAGCTCACTGCCTCCAAACCACTGGTTCTCTCTAGGCTGGACTGCTGCAACACCCTCTTTCTAAATATGCCTGCCTCTCATCTTTGCCCTTTACAACTAATCCAGAAAAGGACTGCAAGACTTGTCCTTGGCCTCAAGCCCTGGAAATGTATCTCTCAAGCCCTGAACTCTCTCCACTGGCTCTCTGTGGCTGCAAGGATCAAGTTCAAGGCTTTCTGGGGACGAGGAACACACTACATCCAACTTTCTCTCCCTCAGCATCTTCCTTCTCAAGCCCTCTGCTCATCCACCTACAACTCTCTGAGGTTCAGATGCTTCTCCTAGCAGAGTTTGGGCAGTAGATCTCTCTCTTCGGCTGGGGACCTCCCTCTGGAACAACCTTCCTGCCTCTCTCAAACTTAAACCAAACCAACTATGGTTCCAGAAGCAACGCAAGACGTTCCTTTTCACTTCTGCTTTCTCTCTCTCTCTCCCTTGCTGTTGCCCATGCCTGCTGTGTAAACTGGTTACCTGGCCACCCAGTGAACTTATGGGATCAGGATCCTGCACGACCAGCTGTCCGAGCACTGCCTCTGGGACCCAACCACTTAGGGACGGTATCTGCAACCCTAGAGTCCCCTGACTCCCTGCACTTATGAGCCTCCTCCTGACAGCACTTACATGTTACATGTTCCTTAGCACTCTCCTCCCCCCGGCACTTCTCCCTCCTTCCCCCTGTAAATGCACAATCAGAATGACACAAGGCCTAGTAAGATAATTATTTTGTCATTCTTCTGTCTTACCTACCTTGTCATGTCACGCCTAGAAACACTTGTGTACAGGTGCGTAATAAATGACTTATATCATATCATATCCTGCCAGGACTTTTCTTCATTATTTATTTATTTATTTATTACATTTGTTATACGCCCAAACCCGGAGGTATCACAGCATAGTTACAGACATTTGGGTAAATACAATCTTTACGTTATAAGTGGAAAACATTAAAACAAAATACATACAGTATATATAAACAAATCCAGAGGCAGGGTATCTGGGAACACCTGGTCGGGATGGGTTAGGAAGATTAGCTCTTGTTAGAATTGGTTGAATAACCAGGTTTTCAGTGATTTTTTGAATTGTTGGCAGGATTATTCGTTCTTAATGTTTGTCAGGAGGGCATTCCAGTGTCTGGGGCCAAGGACTTTGCAACTACTACCCCCGCTTTCTCCCTTTTGTATCGTGGGATTTCGAGGAGTGAATTGTTATTCGATCTAAGCAATCTGGTGGAGGATTTCTTCATGACTGTTAATAAGGTATTTAGGGGCTTTGTTAGCAATACTTCTGTGTGTTATCGTGCTACCATGAACAATGGTTGGCCGGACACAGGTCCTTGAACAACAAGCTGCTGTGCAGCAGGAGTGCCTCATGGTGCCTGTGCCCCATTTTCTTGTGTTACTGGAGTCAGATTTCTCATTTATCAAAAATGCGACATAGGTCAGCGATGAAACTGAAATCTCTAATAAGCCATATAACTACACTACGCAGCGTGACTGCATTAAAGTGAGACGTCAAAAACCAAAGTTTCAATTTTGTGAGAAAACCCATTCATGCCATAAAAGAACAATCCCAACCCTACAAAATCACTCAGATGCAGGCGGACATTACTGATTGCTTTCATGTTGATAAAACAGAAGTGTGTGATCAAAAATCCTTGATCGTGATTGACGACACAGAAGAACTCTCACATTCACGCACCATAGAGAACAATAATTCACTACTAAAGATGTGTGTGGGTCTGCAGTGTGTGTCCTTAGGTGGGTAAAAGGAGTGGTCTGCCCAAAATCTTGACGACAATGTTATCGAGATTGACTTATCAAACTCACTGCTCGAACATCGCTCTCGGTCACACCTGACATTTTCGAGACTAGCAGTGAGGATGATGATGAGAGTGACAGGGAAGAGGATTGTGAGCTGGATGTCCTAGAAAAGCAAATATTAAACCACATAAACATAATTATGGCAAAGATTGAAGTACTTTCTATCATGATAGTCACATTGGCAAAGGAGCAAGTCAAGATAAAAAACTCTCTCGCAAAGGTGATAGAAATGACTGAAAAATCAATGTTCGCGCCCATTCAGTCACAAGAGTGTCCCAAAGTGCAAAATGACTACAATAGCCAGGACCTTATCTGTCTTGGTACGTGATGTACCAGTCTCCCCCTCCCTAGCCCCATGTCTGTATATCCAAAAAACATGGTAATGGGTTTATGGACGCAGCGGCACTGTTACAAATGGTGCCGGTGCTTACGTGAGGATTCTGCCTACTGGGGTCGGGACACCCTGCAGAGTCAGACCTGTCGGGTGCAGCGGCCCTGGCAGGCAGATTCAGGATATGGCGGTATGGAAACAAGGGTGCCGGTAAGCTTACCGGCACCCTTGTTTCCGGAAAGCCAAACTCATAATGAGGCCCATTGAGATGGATATATCGGAACACACGGGGCTACCGCTCTTTCCTATTTCACCCTGATGGTTTAGATCAACTAAATTCAAGTGATGTCTTCCTATTAGAAGAGATGTGGTGCACCCAATCGTTTTTTGTAGAAGACTTGCAGATAGTACACAACCATGCAGGACCCTCACCTAGGGGTCGAGCAAGTGGTGGCCTCGCAATTGGAACTAGGTTGGAGCATACTTTGTTTGATTTCCCTCAAATTAAGGAATCTCCTTACGTTTTAACAGCTGTACTCAAAATAACCAAAGATAAAACCAACGCTATCCTGATTATAAATGTATATGATCGCCCGGGAAGTACGCAGACCAATGGTATAATGTCTACCATTGATGACCTCATTGTGCAGTGGAATGAGACATCACCAAGGGGTTACATTGTAATAGCTGGCGACTTAAATGCCAAAAAAATCTGCATCTGTTTGCCCCTCCCTCTCTTAAAGAGGATTGTGTTTGGTCACGTTTCTTGGTGACCCGATTACACAAGCAAGGTGCAGCCACATAGAATTACAATTCAACAAATTGAGCAATCACGCAACATATATGAGTTGACTAGTCAATTTTAACCTGCAGGGTAATCGTTGACGCTGGACAGTTTTGACTATCAGGGACATAAAAGATGCACTATGGGGTAAACAACACAACCTACAAAAGCTGTTACAAAGAGAAAATTGGGAATTAGAGTGATTGACCAAGGCCAACGATAGCTTTACCTGTAAACAAAGTGGTGGTAAAACTAAATATTATAGTACCAAAATAAGAGATCCTTTTGATAATTTGATAGCCGATAAAAAGAAGTTACAGGAAAGCTAGAGCTGCAATCAAGACTAATCGATTACTGAACTAGGGTGAAAAGCAGAAATGTATTAAAAACCTAGCCACCAAATACAATAACTGGCAAAAGTAACGTAAGTACTCAATCCAAAACTCAAACTGGCTTCTCTTGTTTGGCTGGTTGAAATCATACGATAGCCATACATTTAATGAGTACAAGAAGGCACTATCGCCCAGTGAGTTAAATCACATCCCAGAAAGCAAATAGTTGGCTTACATAGAGCTTTACTTTGACCAGAAATTCCATACTATGATGACCATACCGGACGACACTTAAGCTACTGTGTCAAGTCTGTATGTGGTAGAGGAGTCTGTACTTAATATCAAAATGAATCTAAAGAGGTTGCGTGCACCAGGCCCCAAAGGCATACAAAACATTGTCATGAAGGCTCACCCAGCATTATGGGCCGGATTCGAACAAAATTATATAAGCACATAGAATCATCTGACAGTATAGCAACAATATGGCGTAAATCTATGCTGGTCCCCATCTTTAAAAAAGGTGATAGATTGGACCCGCACAACTATCGCTTGTTAGCCATGATGGATACTAGCCAGAAGATTTTTGCCACAATCCTTCTGAAAAGACTCACTCACTGGACAAATGAAAATAAAATATGTAGCCCTTTCCAGAAAGGTTTTAGGAAAGGTTACAACACAACTGCCAACATGTGCGTATTGCAGTACCTTATAGCTGATAAGGCAAAAAAAAACAGACCAAATCTCGATTGTTGTATAGACTTTAGCAAAGCCTTCGACCTAAGCCCTAGTGATCTGCTCTGGCGTACACGTATAGCCTTGGGGACAGACAAAAACATACTATATTATATCCAACATCTGTAAACAAATACATCTATTATGGTTTGTTTAAATCATGCAGGATTGTGTACAAAATAACAAGCCACAAACTGTGGCCATAAACAAGGGTGCCTACCGGCCCTGATTTTGTACAATTTATATGCTGCAGACTTGAACTAGGTGTTAGGCTCAATTCAAAACTTTCCAACAAAAATAAACGGCTTGCGGATACCATGGCTTTCATACACCGATGACATCATAATGCTAGACCTTACACAAATTGGCTTACAGCGCTAAATGTGCACCATTGGCAAATATGCCGTTAACAATGCTATGGATATAAATATATCTTGGTCGAAAATCATGAGCATGGGCAAACAAACAAGGAACAAACCTGTGGCACATTAAAAACGTCTCCCTTGAAAGAGAAAACGTGGGATTTCCCATACAAATCAATCCTGGATTGCCATATTATGGAGAGAAGACTATTGCTAAAACTTGAAATATTGGCTGATAATCAAGCACTATATAGTGCATCGTGGTGGATTCAACATCGAGAGCCTGCTTGAGATTTATTTCTCAAGTATGGTACCAAATATCCTATATGTTTTGGTTGCTTTAAATTATAAGCAAGTATGCTGGTTGGAAAAACTTGAGGCCAAACTACTGCAATCTGTGATAAATGTCCCAAACTCTGAAGTTCTAAGATTGGAATTCGGGGTAATTTCACTAATGACACATTGGCAGAACTTTTTGAAAGATAGTCAAAACACCAAAGAGGTATTTTTGTTAATGGGAAGAAGTGTTTGCGCCCTAGATAAAAACATATTTATCACTGAACTAAAAAAGACAGCAGACAAATGTGTAGAAGCGCCTGATCTGGAGTCAGACATTCCAAACACACATCCCAATTTTGAAATTAAGATAAAAAATAAATGCGGGTGCTGGGATAAGTCAACAAATATGGATAAGCTTTTTGCGAAAGCGAGGTACAAAGAATACACATATATATAATTTCCCTGAAACAGGGATTACATTGGCTCAGGCTATGGGGGAATCTCTATGCCACTTTAACTCATGAAATCATTATTTTTTTTTAGATATGGACTAGAGAGACAGTTGATGGGGTGAATTGTATGCATTTGTACTCCCCGAGTAGTTCCCTATCCCGGAATGAGATAAACCGATGGACTGCTGGTCTGTATACATCTGTAAGACTGAATAGGGAAGGCTTAGAACTCCTGAAGCCTAAGAATCGTGGTCTGATGACCATTATGTCCCAGGGTGTTCAAGGTTCCCTGCTCTGGGCTGAATCACCAATTGACCGTGTACTTTTGACATAGGCTAGGTTCAACTGTATCCACTTGAGGGCTGTGGTGGCAGGCTGGTCCGGGGGGGGGGTGCGGGTGCGGATCGTTTCTGCCCGCCATGTGATGCCTCGTATAGATCTCTCTCCGCAGCAGGGGCCTCCCTCTGGAACAGCCTTCCTGCCTCCCTGAAACTTGAGGAGAACCATCTCCGGTTCTGGAATCACCTCAAAACCTTCCTCTTTGCCTCCGCTTTCTCTCCCTCTCTCCCCTGCTAAAATCATTGAACCTGCACTGAATCTGCAACTGGCCACTCACCGACCTCGGTCCTTGGCCCAGCCACTCTTCCCTGCACTGACCACCTGCACTATGGGACTGTCTCTGTATCCTACAGCCCCTTCTCCCAGCACTTACCTTGCACTTGCCACCAGCTGGCCCTATTATTTAGCTTGTTTTCTACTAACCATGTACTGCACTTCCCCTCTCCCCCTTCTCCTTGCACTTTTTCCCAGTCCCCCTACCCTTGCGCGATCTGAATGACACCTGGCCTAGTAGGATCGTTGTCTGTTCTCCCATTGTCCCCCCTCCCTGCCTCGTCGCGCCTTGAAACACTTGTGTATAGGCGCGTTACAAATGCCATATCATTGATCTACAAATACCAAGGTTGAAACAGTGGCGATCAAATCACCCAGTTTCAGGTATGGTGAGGAGTGGTCGTTGTATGTACCTAGGTATTAGGGTGGAGTCAGTCCTTCAAGAGGAGGATCTTGAACTCGTCCTGAACTGTAGAAGCTCTAGAGTTGGATTTCGATGGGGAGGAGGTTTCCGGAGTCATGCAGCATAGACAGAGAAGACCTGCCTTCTGTATTTTTTCCTTCCTGCACCGGCAGAGTTCAAGTCTGCACTTGTCCTTACTCCTGTTGGTTTGCAGGCCTTCGGAGATGCTGATTTTCTCTGTGAGTTAACTTGATGACTTCAGGATGGCAGCCTTTTAGATGATGCAGCAGTATTTGAAGATATGCGCTTACAGCAGGAGCGTGTTCAGTTCGATGGGGATGGGGGTGATTTGATTGAATTTGCAGAGTCCTTTGATGAGTCTTGCAGCAGCATGCAGGACACTTCTCAGGAGAGCCAAAGTAGTCACTGAAATTCCTTCCAAAATAATCTAATCATGAGGGCAAGATTTAATGAACTGCCCTTAAGGAGTGCAAATAGTTTATGGTCCGATTCAGATAGTATAAGCAGATGTGAGCTATGTGGGACTTCAAAGAAAGATTTTAAACATTTCTTGTTATTTTTTCCAATTTACCCTCAACTTAGACAAAGAATCCAGATTCCGATTTTGAATGAGTCTGGTATGCCTCAATGTCACTCAGCTTTTTGCTACCTTTTAATGGTTGAGTTTCCACGATGGCTGTAATGAAGGGTAGAACATGTATATTACAACTGTTCGGGAGCATTGTATTGCAGTTTTCTTATAATGAACGTGTTAAGATTTTAACTTTTAGTTGGTGTTTATTGTTGTTTATTTTGGATCCGAGATCCATATAACAGTCAAAACACAGATGATACGATAGATAGAAACAACCATCAATTGATACATTCAAATATTATAATTCATGCTTCCCAGTGAAATATTTGATTCTCACACTCTACAATACTTGCTATTAATTTGTAAAACCCAATATGCAGCCCATGAAATCAATAACAAAATTATCTTGTAAGCACAAATACAACCAAGATGTAAATCACAGTCCACATGTAATTACATATTATGAAAGATATGCATAGAAAAACAACACTTAGTATGCATTCTACACACATTTCCAAATAAAAAACTTAGTGGCCAAACACCAAAAGCACCATAGGTTTTTGATGCAAATATGCTCTCTTGGCCCAAGCCTGCCTCAGGCAGCTAGACATGGCAAACACCACATTCTCTTCTGAACACTTCACTAGAAAAAGCAAAGCAGCGACTTTAAGTGGTGTATATGTGTCCATATATCTTTGCTCTCATGAGGATTTTTTTATCAGTTATGAATTTAATTGAAGTATATGTTCCATGTATTTTCTATGTTAGTCCCTGTTATAAATTTATGTTTTGTTTAATTGTATGCTGCTTTCTTGACATTTTTGGTTGACATAAAGTTACTGAATGATAATAATAATAATAATAATAATAATAATAATAATATTTTTTTTTTTATTGAACTTTACTCAGTAAACTAAGTTTTGTCAAAAAAGAAAATATTTTTGAACTTCTTCAATAATAATAATAATAATAACAATAGTAATGACAATAATAATATTGTTTATATGTTTGCCTTTCATATTGCATACCAACTAGCCTTTGAGCAGATCAACTCTGACGTGGTTGTGGCCCCAAATTGCAGGAAGGCCATGTTTTGATTATTTCCCAAATTCTGTGTCCCTACTTAAGGGGATTTCTTAGGAAGGGCCAGTTTGTGGCCTAAAATGGAGCCACACAGGTGTAATTTGGTGAACAGAGAGACTGTGATAGGTGTTGGAATTTAGAACAACGTGCATGTCTGTGTATAATTTTGTAGTTTTGATTGTAGAAACTTGTGTGCTATCCTAGAGAGAGTTTAGAGATACAAAGGGTGCACAGGGGGATGCAGTGGTGACCGTTAGCAAGCCGACAACAATGAATGCTAGATAGATGTGGTTCCATTGGTGGAGTTGCAGAAGTAGTCTTGCTGAGTTATATGCAAACTGCTCATCATCCAAGATAATGAGAATCCTGGACAACCTCACCACCCTGCCCTCTCTGATTACTTTGCCTTCTTTCCTCCATCCACATCCATCCCTACTTCATTTTTCCTACGCTTTCACCCCCAACGTCTCCCACTCTATGTGAGCGCATCCTGTGATCCTGTTGACTCATTTCCCCAGGAGATGGTCAAGGAACTTGGACCGCTCACGTATTTATATCTCTCCTCCCTTTAATGTCTATATTTTTCAGGTAATCTATCCCTCCAGCTTCATAGAAGCTATTGTCCTATTGAAAGACCAAAGGAAATATCGAGGCTTAGTACCACCAAAAATGAAACACGCCAGTCACGAGTTCGGAGGTACATGTACAATTTTAATGTGCATATACAGATAGCTATCTGGCTCCCAACACCTCGCAGTGTGTACCAGCAGACACCATGAGGGAAGAGACTGCTGGACATTACAAAGCATGTGTCCAGTTTCAAGAACAACCAATCATCTATCCCTCCAGCTTCATAGAAGCTATTGTCCTACCAATCCCAAAGAAGCCCTCAGCTGACCCAAACAACCCAAATAACTATCAGCATGTCTTTATCCTTGCTCATACCTCTAAAATCTCTGAGTGACTCATCTTTGAGAGGATTATCTCCTACCTGAGTGCTGATGACTGCTATGGCCATCTCTGTTCCAGTTTCCAGAGCTGGCGCTCTACAGAGACTGTCCTCACTCATGTCTCTATTGTGTGTGTGTACCACTAATCATCATTGAAAACTCTCCTGCATACTAATCCTGCTAAAACCTCTGTGCTGCATTTGACCTGGAATAGCACCCCACTCTGCTCTGGACCATTATGACCTTAATATCCAAAGCACTGCTCTTGAAGGGATTGCTTTCTACCTTTGAAGTTCTATCTTCTCCATCACCTGGAACACAGACAGTTCTGGTCCGACCCCATTCCTCTTGGTATCCATCAAAACTCTGTCCTTGCTTCCTGATTCGTCACTCTTTCCTCCTCCTTTCCACCTCCTCTCTGGGCAGAGGTATCTACTCATTTGGGTTCTTAGCATCCATTCAGTGATCATATTGCAAACCTTCTTCTCCTTCCATGCACTGACTCTTGGCTTCTTTGCATGCCTGCCACATGGCTATCCACCACTGCATGGCACTTTGTTGATGTGATGGAAGGAATACTGGACAGACGTGAGTACAAGGGAGAGTAAAGGCTTTCAAGCGCTTTGCCCAAACCGTGTACTACAATTGGGCCAGTATTGTCTCAGTTTTAAAGATTGAGCACTCAACTCAAGTAGTTTATACCTCTTTTGCATCTATATGGAAAGCATGGAACTGGGGCAGTCTGTACACTCCAAGAGATCTAAATCAGCAGTTGAGGATCCAAACAATAATAGTTCAGAATGTGTCAAATTAAAGTAATCAGAGGCAATCAGCTGTTTATATTCCAGCTGGTCACCTTCTCTAATTTCTTAGTGGTGGTTAAAGGAAAGGGTTTAGCTCCTTTCTGGAAATGCTTATCTTCATCCCTGACTGGACTGTTTATGCAGATCCAGTTCGAAAAATATTCAATTAGATTAAATGTATTTTTTATTAGTATACAGTTTATTACAAACTTTTACCATCCATGTTAAAACAACACAAATCAAAATCAAGTATAAGGAAAAGGAGGGAGGGAAAGATAAGGGTAATCATAAAACAAACCAAGCAATCTAAAATAAAACACAGAAAAAAGGAGAGGGAAAGTTGAGGAGTAGATGGTGAGGACACAGAGGAGGCCAGAACCAATGCATTTTCCTCCCAGGCCTGGCTAACCAAACATCATTACCTCCTCAATATCATTGCGTGAACTTCTTACACATTTTATAATGTGTAAGAAGTTCACTCTGGTCAAGGGGCACAGCAAGTAGAGCACTCGCTTTGACATCCGTGCAGAGCCGCAGGTTCGAATCTCAGTAGGGCCAAACTCAGCCTTTCATCCTTCCGAGGTCGATAAATGAGCACCACACACCGTGGGTAATAATAAGCAGCGCTCAGATACCTGAGGGTTCGTAGTGCTATATAAATACGAAATTACTATTGTTATCCTCTTAATTTACATAATACCAGGCAGCTACCATCCATCCTCCTGAATTTCCGTTAAAAGCTTTGCCATAGCAAAGATCAGTTTAAAATCATTTCTGCCATAGAACCATTCCCACCATTCGTCTATGTCCAGCAGTGGGGAGTTTGCAAAGCGTCTGACCCCACTGGAGGTATTGAAGTTCATTTTTAGTTTTTTTTTTATCTCACCAGGGTTTTTCAGCTTCATTGTCGGAAAGTAGGTCTGTATATTTTTGTTTGTTCTGTTTTAATGAGTGTTTTTGTGGTTTACAAGCTAGTTTATCGTTATTCGTCCTGTTGGTTTATTGTCTGCTCACATAGTAGATCCCCTTTTTTCATTCATATATTTCAAATCCTAAAGATCTTATGTCATGAGCCGCCATGAAAATTTGTTTATACACCAAATTGGAGGGCATGTGCAGACTAACACTGTCAATTTTTTCTTCCGTATGGAATTCCACCACAGTTATGTCCCAAGAAGAGATGGACGTCATTTTTGGAACACGGTGGATCAAACCATTTTCTTTTTTGTTCGGTTTAGTATTAGTCCATCTTCAATACATAGAATGTAATCAGCATAAGGACTTTGCAGCCCGTTGCAACCCCTCTTCTTTTTTTTTTTTAATCGTGGACCTGACTGGTTTTGCTGACGTTCTCAAAGCTTTGACTGTTATAGTCAGACCAACGTTCGGAAGGATATATAGTTGTTATAGGTCTAAAATTATCTTCCGGCTCAGACCATCTGCCAGGCACTTGTCTGTGTTTTTCTTCAAGCAGTATTTCATGGTCACTTTTATGCTTTTTGACCACCCTAGCTCTCCTCTCAGCCAGTGGTATAAATACATGGTTTTGGCAAGTTCCTGGATCTGCTTTCCTGATTGTAGCTTTACAGGCTGTGTTGTAAAGATTGTTGAGGCGGCCGCTCCCTCCGCACCCTTCTCCATGCTCAAAGGTATATTACTGTTGTCATTGTATACAGGTAGTTCCATCAAGTCTTGCTCTTGGTCAGAGGCTGCTCTTGGTCAGAGGCTAGGATGGAGAGATCCTTCTCAACTTGTTCTTCCTTGTCCAAATCATGACCTTTAACCGGAGATGGTTTCTCACTATGTGTTAAGTGCAAACTTAAGTGATCAACGGCTGGTAGTACTCACCTACCAGGTTTTCACTCCTCTTCTCTTTGGTTTCACCCAGCCTTTGGCTAGTACTGATATGTCCTTTTCAGGGCCCCTTTTGGTCGATGTATTTCTAATGCACTGCTCAGTTTGTCATTGCCTGGTATATTCTCCTACCAGGACCTTCTTCAACACACTTGAAACTGCCTGGTATACTCTCCTGGCAGGGCTTTTTTAAACACACTTGCAACTGCCTGGTACACTCTCTTGCCCGGACTTTCTTAAGTACACTTGCAACTGTCTGGTACACTCTCCTGCCAGGACTTTCTTAAACACACTTGCAACTGTCTGCTACACTCTTCTGCCAGGACTTTCTTAAACACACTTGCAACTGTCTGGTATATTTCTAGCCTTCCCACTCTCACTCTGACTGCCCACCCTGGGCCCTCTACCTGTACTTTCCAGTGTAGCTAAGAACATTGGTGTCATCTTCGACTCCACCCTCTCCTCCTCTCCTCACATCTCTGACATCTCTAAGAAGTCACACTATCAACTGCACCTCCTCAGAGGTATTCTTCCTGTTCTCACTTTCTCCCAGAAGCTCACTGCCTCCAAAGCCCTCGTTCTCTCTAGGCTGGACTGCTGCAACACCCTCTTTCTAAATATGCCTGCCTCTCATCTTTGCCCTTTACAACTAATCCAGAAAAGGACTGCAAGACTTGTCCTTGGCCTCAAGCCCTGGACATGCATCTCTCAAGCCCTGAACTCTCTCCACTGGCTCTATGTGGCTGCAAGGATCAAGTTCAAGGCTTTCTGGGGACGAGGAACACACTACATCCAACTTTCTCTCCCTCAGCATCTTCCTTCTCAAGCCCTCCGCTCATCCACCTACAACTCTCTGAGGTTCAGATGCTTCTCCTAGCAGAGTTTGGGCAGTAGATCTCTCTCTTAGGCTGGGGACCTCCCTCTGGAACAACCTTCCTGCCTCTCTCAAACTTAAACCAAACCAACTATGGTTCCAGAAGCAACTCAAGACGTTCCTTTTCACTTCTGCTTTCTCTCTTCCTCTCCCTTGCTGATGCCCATGCCTGCTGTGTGAACTGGTTACCTGGCCACCCAGTGAACTTATGGGATCAGGATCCTGCACGACCAGCTGTCCGAGCACTGCCTCTGGGACCCAACCACTTAGGGACGGTATCTGCAACCCTAGAGTCCCCTGACTCCCTGCACTTATGAGCCTCCTCCTGACAGCACTTACATGTTACATGTTCCTTAGCACTCTCCTCCCCCCGGCACTTCTCCCTCCTTCCCCCTGTAAATGCACAATCAGAATGACACAAGGCCTAGTAAGATAATTATTTTGTCATTCTTCTGTCTTACCTACCTTGTCATGTCACACCTAGAAACACTTGTGTACTGGTGCGTAATAAATGACTTATATCATATCATATCCTGCCAGGACTTTTCTTCATTATTTATTTATTTATTTATTACATTTGTTATACGCCCAAACCCGGAGGTATCACAGCATAGTTACAGACATTTGGGTAAATACAATCTTTACGTTATAAGTGGAAAACATTAAAACAAAATACATACAGTATATATATACAAATCCAGAGGCAGGGTATCTGGGAACACCTGGTCGGGATGGGTTAGGAAGATTAGCTCTTGTTAGAATTGGTTGAATAACCAGGTTTTCAGTGATTTTTTGAATTGTTGGCAGGATGATTCGTTCTTAATGTTTGTCAGGAGGGCATTCCAGTGTCTGGGGCCAAGGACTTTGCAACTACTACCCCCGCTTTCTCCCTTTTGTATCGTGGGATTTCGAGGAGTGAATTGTTATTCGATCTAAGGAATCTGGTGGAGGATTTCTTCATGACTGTGTTAATAAGGTATTTAGGGGCTTTGTTAGCAATACTTGTGTGTGTTATCGTGCTACCATGAACAATGGATGGCCGGACGCAGGTCCTTGAACAACAAGCTGCTGTGCAGCAGGAGTGCCTCATGGTGCCTGTGCCCCATTTTCTTGTGTTACTGGAGTCAGATTTCTCATTTATCAAAAATGCAACATAGGTCAGCGATGAAACTGAAATCTCTAATAAGCCATATAACTACACTACGCAGCGTGACTGCATTAAAGTGAGACGTCAAAAACCAAAGTTTCAATTTTGTGAGAAAACCCATTCATGCCATAAAAGAAAAATCACAACCCTACAAAATCACTCAGATGCAGGCGGACATTACTGATTGCTTTCATGTTGATAAAACAGAAGTGTGTGATCAAAAATCCTTGATCGTGATGGATGACACAGAAGAACTCTCACATTCACGCATCATAGAGAACAATAATTCACTACTAAAGATGTGTGTGGGTCTGCAGTGTGTGTCCTTAGGTGGGTAAAAGGAGTGGTCTGCCCAAAATCTTGACGACAATGTTATCGAGATTGACTTATCAAACTCACTGCTCGAACATCGCTCTCGGTCACACCTGACATTTTCGAGACTAGCAGTGAGGATGATGATGAGAGTGACAGGGAAGAGGATTGTGAGCTGGATGTCCCAGAAAAGCAAATATTAAACCACATAAACATAATTATGGCAAAGATTGAAGTACTTTCTATCATGATAGTCACATTGGCAAAGGAGCAAGTCAAGATAAAAAACTCTCTCGCAAAGGTGATAGAAATGACTGAAAAATCAATGTTCGCGCCCATTCAGTCACAAGAGTGTCCCAAAGTGCAAAATGACTACAATAGCCAGGACCTTATCTGTCTTGGTACGTGATGGACCAGTCTCCCCCTCCCTAGCCCCATGTCTGTATATCCAAAAAACATGGTAATGGGTTTATGGACGCAGCGGCACTGTTACAAATGGTGCCGGTGCTTACGTGAGGATTCTGCCTACCGGGGCCGGGACACCCAGCAGAGTCAGACCTGTCGGGTGCAGCGGCCCTGGCAGGCAGATTCAGGATGTGGCGGTATGGAAACAAGGGTGCCGGTAAGCTTACCGGCACCCTTGTTTCCGGAAAGCCAAACTCATAATGAGGCCCATTGAGATGGATATATCGGAACACACGGGGCTACCGCTCTTTCCTATTTCACCCTGTTGGTTTAGATCAACTAAATTCAAGTGATGTCTTCCTATTAGAAGAGATGTGGTGCACCCAATCTTTTTTTGTAGAAGACTTGCAGATAGTACACAACCATGCAGGACCCTCACCTAGGGGTCGAGCAAGTGGTGGCCTCGCAATTGGAACTAGGTTGGAGCATACTTTGTTTGATTTCCCTCAAATTAAGGAATCTCCTTACGTTTTAACAGCTGTACTCAAAATAACCAAAGATAAAACCAACGCTATCCTGATTATAAATGTATATGATCGCCCGGGAAGTACGCAGACCAATGGTATAATGTCTACCATTGATGACCTCATTGTGCAGTGGCATGAGACATCACCAAGGGGTTACATTGTAATAGCTGGCGACTTAAATGCCAAAAAAATCTGCATCTGTTTGCCCCTCCCTCTCTTAAAGGGGATTGTGTTTGGTCACGTTTCTTGGGGATTACATGACTTGGTTTTCTTGCTCCTGGTTATAGCACATGGAAGTCCATTGGCACACACACAGTCAAAAGGGAAGGTTGGCACACACACAGATCACATCATAAGTGACCCGATTACACAAGCAAGTAGCAGTCACATAGAATTACAATTCAACAAATTGAGCAATCACGCAACATATATGAGTTGACTAGTCGCTTGCAACCTGCAGGGTAATCGTTGACGCTGGACAGTTTTGAATATCAGGGACATAAAAGATGCACTATGGGGTAAACAACACAACCTACAAAAGGCGTTACAAAAAGAAAATTGGGAATTAGAGTGATTGACCAAGGCCAACGATAGCTTTACCTGTAAACAAAGTGGTGGTAAAACTAAATATCATAGTACCAAAATAAGAAATCCTTTTGATAATTTGATAGCCGATAAAAAGAAGTTACAGGAAAGCTAGAGCTGCAATCAAGACTAATCGATTACTGAACTAGGGTGAAAAGCAGAAATGTATTAAAAACCTAGCCACCAAATACAATAACTGGCAAAAGTAACGTAAGTACTTAATCCAAAACTCAAACTGGCTTCTCTTGTTTGGCTGGTTGAAATCATACGATAGCCATACATTTAATGAGTACAAGAAGGCACTATCGCCCAGTGAGTTAAATCACATCCCAGAAAGCAAATAGTTGGCTTACATAGAGCTTTACTTTGACCAGAAATTCCATACTATGATGACCATACCGGACGACACTTAAGCTACTGTGGCAAGTCTGTATGTGGTAGAGGAGTCTGTACTTAATATCAAAATGAATCTAAAGAGGTTGCGTGCACCAGGCCCCAAAGGCATACAAAACATTGGCATGAAGGCTCACCCAGCATTATGGGCCGGATTCGAACAAAATTATATAAGCACATAGAATCATCTGACAGTATAGCAACAATATGGCGTAAATCTATGCTGGTCCCCATCTTTAAAAAAGGTGATAGATTGGACCCGCACAACTATCGCTTGTTAGCCATGATGGATACTAGCCAGAAGATTTTTGCCACAATCCTTCTGAAAAGACTCACTCACTGGACAAATGAAAATAAAATATGTTGCCCTTTCCGGAAAGGTTTTAGGAAAGGTTACAACATAACCACCAACATGTGGTATTGCAGTACCTTATAGCTGATAAGGCAAAAAAAAAACAGGCCAAATCTCGATTGTTGTATAGACTTTAGCAAAGCCTTCGACCTAAGCCCTAGTGACCTGCTCTGGCGTACACGTATAGCCTTGGGGACAGACAAAAACATACTATATTATATCCAACATCTGTAAACAAATACATCTATTATGGTTTGTTTAAATCATGCAGGATTGTGTACAAAATAACAAGCCACAAACTGTGGCCATAAACAAGGGTGCCTACCGGCCCTGATTTTGTACAATTTATATGCTGCAGACTTGAACTAGGTGTTAGGCTCAATTCAAAACTTTCCAACAAAAATAAACGGCTTGCGGATACCATGGCTTTCATACACCGATGACTTCATAATGCTAGACCTTACACAAATTGGCTTACAGCGCTAAATGTGCACCATTGGCAAATATGCCGTTAACAATGCTATGGATATAAATATATCTTGGTCGAAAATCATGAGCATGGGCAAAAAAACAAGGAACAAACCTGTGGCACATTAAAAACATCTCCCTTGAAAGAGAAAAGGAATATACAAACCTGGGATTTCCCATACAAATCAATCCTGGATTGCCATATTATGGAGGAAAGACTATTGCTAAAACTTGAAATATTGACTGATAATCAAGCACTATATAGTGCATCGTGGTGGATTCAACATCGAGAGCCTGCTTGAGATTTATTTCTCAAGTATGGTACCAAATATCCTATATGTTTTGGTTGCTTTAAATTATAAGCAAGTATGCTGGTTGGAAAAACTTGAGACCAAACTACTGCAATCTGTGATAAATGTCCCAAACTCTGAAGTTCTAAGATTGGAATTCGGGGTAATTTCACTAATGACACATTGGCAGAACTTTTTGAAAGATAGTCAAAACACCAAAGAGGTATTTTTGTTAATGGGAAGAAGTGTTTGCGCCCTAGATAAAAACATATTTATCACTGAACTAAAAAAGACAGCAGACAAATGTGTAGAAGAGCCTGATCTGGAGTCAGACATTCCAAACACACATCCCAATTTTGAAATTAAGATACAAAATAAATGCGGGTGCTGGGATAAGTCAACAAATATGGATAAGCTTTTTGCGAAAGCGAGGTACAAAGAATACACATATATATAATTTCCCTGAAACAGGGATTACATTGGCTCAGGCTAAGGGGGAATGTCTATGCCACTTTAACTCAAGAAATCATTATTTTTTTTTAGATATGGACTAGAGAGACAGTTGAGGGGGGTGAATTGTATGCATTTGTACTCCCCGAGTAGTTCCCTATCCCGGAGTGAGATAAACCGATGGACTGCTGGTCTGTATACATCTGTAAGACTGAATAGGGAAGGCTTAGAACTCCTGAAGCCTAAGAATCGTGGTCTGATGACCATTATGTCTCAGGGTGTTCAAGGTTCCCTGCTCTGGGCTGAATCACTAATTGACCATGTACTTTTGACATAGGTTAGGTTCAACTGTATCCACTTGAGGGCTGTGGTGGCAGGCTGGTCCGGGGGGGGGGGTGCAGGTGCGTATCGTTTCTGCCCGCCATGTGATACTCGTATAAAGATCGAGCCCATTTGGTTTTTTTTTGCCCTCTATATGTGACATATAGAAATCATCTTATTAGGCCAATACTGTGTGAACATGGCTTTGTGTAGTATCGGCCTGCATTGATTTACCTGTTGTGGGCAAATTCACGCTGTGTGGCCTGGTCCTTACTCCTGTTTTAGAAAAAAGCTTTGTATCATAGGAAATGTTTCCTGCAGTCATTGACCCGTAATGAGTTCATTGACAATACTGAATGAAATATATTTTTTAATCCCTTCTGGTTGTATTAACGTTGTTTGTTATAGATGCATTTTTACTTATTCTTACATTTTGGATATCTTTGTATTATGCACTGTTTTTATGGGTGATCTATGCATATCCGAAGTAAACTTGATGATGATGAATACACACAAAAAAGCTTTAAATGGTATAGTCTATGTTGTTATCTGACTAAGCTGTGCACAATGGAACTAAAATGTTTCACTTTATATCTGCGTCTAAACCCATTGCCAACCATGGATTGCATTAGCTCTTGTCAAAATACTCCTGTTGAAGCACGACTATGTAGATTGTGTCACAAGGAGACTGAGACAAGTCGTCAGATCTTGATCTAAAATGAAAGAATGCTATAAGAGGGCTTATGTCTGTTTTTTGACAAACATTAAGGACATTGCTAAGGACCAATTTTGGTCCACTTTATTTGGGGCAAACTCGATATCGATAGTGGCAGCAGCTTTCATCATTTGTAAGGAAGTATTGAAGACATTATAAATGTACAGTATATGTATATAGAATCTTTAATTTTTACTTACTACCTAAAATGTTAAGTTTGTATACATCTTTTAACACCAAAAGAATAAGATAGCGAAACTGAAGAGAACATTTATTGTAAAATTACATTATATCATGTAAACAGATCTTTTGTGAATTTCTGCCACATTCTACTTTTTCTTGAATATCGTTTTTTATAAATGTGCTTAATGTTTTTTGTAATTAAACTAATTGCTTGATAAAATAAATGAAAACAATATGCACCTTTGAGATGTCTGCCAATACTCCCTGGTGTCCCTGCTTCTCTTCTGCTGTCTCACTGGTTCTTGCTGGCATGCTTCATTCCTCTCGCGTTAAAACGGTGGCGGTCATTTGGCATTTCTCCCAGTCTCGCTGCATTCGTTCTTTGGCTTCTCTACCTCTCGCGGTTCCTAATGGGCCCTTTTGCGTACTGTCAGGCTCTCAGATGCCCGGAGCCCTGCGTTGGCTTCTGACTTTCCCACAGGGTGTCTTCTCTCATGGTCAGCTTTCCTCTTCTTCCTCTCTGAGCTGCACAGCGCCACAGACCTTCTAATAGCCCCATGGTCTCCCGCTCCTCACAGAGAGAAGCAGCTTTCTCTCTCCAGCATGGCCCCTCAGTCAGCTGTTGCTGCTGTTTAAATCTGGCTGTTGGTACGTGTGCCCAACAACAAGAGTGCAGCTTGTGTTCTTGGTCTTTTCCGCTCCCCATCGCTCAGCTCATCTTCCTCGTCCCAGTATTCTTGCAGTTATGGGAGCAGATGTCCATTCTTGATGTTTTACATGGAAAGTCTGGGTGAGTGCTCTCAGAAGTCTTTAAGTGCAAGTTAGTTCTGAATAACTTGTAGGTAGAGTCTGAGGAGATAGTGTCACGAGCTATGGAGGGTAAGTCAGATCTTTATGATTCACATACAGATCTTGTTAGAAGGTCTTCAGTACCTTTCCTAGGGGGACTAAGGGGGTGTAACAATATGTAATTTAGGTAGTGGGTGTCCTCACAAGAGGAAGGGGAATACCATACCTTGGTTGATGGTGCCCTACTACTCTCCCGAAGGTTGTGTCCCTCTATGTTATCCTCCATCATATAGCTGCCCCCAGGATCAGGATCAGGCAGTCGCTGCCGTTCCCTGGCCACATGGGGAGAGGTCACTGCCAGGAAAGGAGTGATGACACTATCAGATTAATCACAGATGGCTCACCAGGCTTGATTCAAGCATTGAGTAGGTTTAAGATGTGCATTAATGCTGGTTCGGGTAGATGAATGAACAATGCTGCACCGGTTCGAGTCAAAGCCCATCACTTCAATGCAGTGACCTTGGCGATACAATACAGGGTTTGAAGAGACAGTGGTTTGAGTTTTTCCACAGCAGCAAGCTGGCTGTTCAAGCCAAGTAGGTGAATTGCTTAGCTTGGCACACTTCGGCAGTGATCTGGTTCTATGGATGACAATGATTCAAAGTTTGATTGAATACTGTGAGAAACCTGAATGTGTCTCCCTGACTAGTTCCCGGAAGTCTGTATTTCAGGTGGCCAGGACACGGGCATTGCTGTTGGATCCAGTTCCTGGAGGTGACCCAGTGAGGGAGGATTATCTGGATGGGAGGTCCTCTGGGAGTGGAAGTGGGACACCTATGTGTGAGATGTGGTATCCCCCTTCTTATAAAACCTTTTCCCTAACCTACTATGTAGGATGTTCAGACACTCTACCCCCCCCTTTTCTGACATGAACACTGTCACATATCACGAAGGACAACGGACTAACACTCAAGCCATTTACCAGGATCGGGCAGAATCAGGCAATTGACCAGAATTGCACACACCTGACGGCTCTTTCCCTTCCCCACAGGGATAAAAGGTAGAGCATGAGAGCACACTACGAGTAAGGTAGACTGCACAACGTGACTACTAACTTAGCACAGCAGTTCAAGAGGAGGAGGATGATGGCACATACCGAGAGGGTGACAAGGGGAGAAGCTACCTTGCTTTTTCCGACCAAGGCCCGTGAAACCTTTTCAGAAGGAAACCTAAGACCGTGAACAATAGCCAGTGTGTATTGCAGCAGCTGTCAATGGTACACAGGACCCTCGGCCACTGATAAGCAAGCCAGAGAGAGACGCTGTCTCTATAGTACCAACCTTGACTCCAGAGAGAAGAAAGCTGAGCGGTTCATCACAGCCAGTTAGTAGAGAGGAGAACCGATAAGAAACCGAAAGTAGCAAATGGCAAATTGAACTGTGAAAAAGAACTGTTGATATCAAAAACGGGGGAAACCAGCAACAGTGAAGTCCGGCACCACATGGGTGCTCACTCAAGAAACTATGGGTGATTACCCAATTGTAGAAACTACCAATACCAGAAGGCCTTGGCAAAGGTGAGAAGGTGGTCAATGTGGTCATAGAGGGGTCTTGTAAAATCCTCTGTACAGTCAAAAGTCTTTGACCGACAGATGATTATGAAGCTAATGGAAGTGAATCCTTGATTGTAAGAGTTTAATAAGAAAAGGTACAATTGACAAGATTGGCAAGAGTGAACCCGAGCGAGGGATGCCGATAAAGAGGGGGCTAAGTCTAAAGTCCCAAAATACAGTGTGTTGACAAGAGTGAATTCAGCAGAGGGATTTCCACAGTGAACTTTTTGAAAAGATATTAAGATTCGAGAAGGGTCCGAGCCCGGAAGTGGGGAACCCAGGTGTAGAAAAGCATCACCAATTGTGCAAGTAGAAAGGAACTTTTTGTTTATTGTTTTGAATACATCAGGTCCACGGCAGCAAGTGACTTTTTGTAGAAAAGAGACATAACCACCGAAGACCCTGATTGCTGAGACCAGAACTGTTAGCTCGTGCTGGAAAAGCGCGAGCATGTGCTGTGCTCCAGAATCCTACCTTGTCCCATGCTTAAAACGTGGGGAAGGAAGACCCTGAATACCACATCCTGACGTATTATTTGTGAACACTCCCTTCTTTCTTGTGAACATTATCCCACACTTCTTTTTGTATTTAGCATAAGGAGTGCCAATAGGTTTTTCTTAGTATAGGCCCTTTAATTTGACAAGACGCCACAAGGACTGCAATACTTTTGTTTGGTTTTCAAAGCTTGATCCCTTCTTATATTTACATTTAGATTAGGTGTTTTTCCAACTGATCTTGGCTGTATAATAAACACGCTTGAACTGTGATCACTTGTGTCTGTCTTTACTGTTGTCACCATGAGTTCAAAATCAACCCTGGAAGGTCTCTCTGTTTGAAGCGTGATGTGCAATGTTCAAATGCGATTTGACCAGATCAAATCGGTGCAACAGGGATCCTGGCTATTTAGGCTCCCCAGAGGCTGTGAGATCCACTGCAGGGGCTATAGGACAGGGTTAATCTTTTCAGTTTCTGCTCACTCATCCTATGGATGTGTATTGCAGAGTTGCGGGTCCTGGTTCTCAGTAAAAGTCATCCACAATGTGCCCTGAGAGTGGGTAGTGCAGAAGAGATTGTCTTGGAACACTCCTTATTTACCTTAATGGATAAATGCTTTGACAAGATCGAACTCACTGCCATTCTAACATCCATCAAGGCCACCTCATATGCAGACAACATCTTCCCTGCCTTCTTACTCAAAACACTTCCCACTGTAGCAATCCTCCCTTTCCTGATAATCATCAACATTTCCCTAACTCAAGGCGCCTTCCCCTTCACCCTCAAGATTGGACAAAACCTCCCACTTCTCAATAAACCAACACTGAACCCTGATGACTTCAGCAACTACCACCACATCACCCATCTTCCTTTCCTATGTAAAATGGTAACATCATTGAGAAAGCAGTAGCTACACAACTTCTCCAACACATTGAAGCCAAAAATCTGGCTTCAGACCCAGATGCAGCACATACATGGCTACCATCATGTTGATCGACAATGCCTTTAAAATCCTTGACGATGGCAATCCTAACCTCCTAGTTCTCCTTGACCTCTCAAGAACATTTTACACAGTAGACCACCACACACTCACTGACAATCTATATCACTACATGGAGATCAGCAAGGTCATCCTCAACTGGTTCAAATCATACCTTGCTAATCAACACCAGTTTGTACACATTGATTCTTCCAGATCACCAGCTCTATCCATCTCCTGTAGAGTCCCACAAGAATCCATCCTCTCCCCTGTGAACTTCAATAGTTACAAGGAACCACTTGGAGCACTCCTCGCTCCACACAACATCCACATCCAACATATCCTCCACTGAAGAAATCCAAAGACTCAAAGCATGCCTCTCATTGATCCATTTGTGGATGCCAGTTCTTAACTGAAACTCATCCCCTCCAAGACTGAATTCCTACTGCTGACTAGCAATACTGAACACCCGGATATCCAGACCTGGCTCTCTACTATGCACTCCAGGGCTTCACATCCCAGTTGGCCACCTGCGCAAGTCCCTTGAGTTTGACATCGACTGACACCTCTCCATCAAGCATAACAAAGCAAGGAAGACACTACCAACTTTCTTTCCCGTGTAAACTTCTGATCTGCTGTCCAATCCTTGGACCTTCCGGTGACTACCCTGGTTTCCCAGAGATGTGTCCTGCATGCTGTGGCAGCTGGCCATATCTGATCACAGCATTTTTTTTTTTCTCCACACGGCTATTCTTAGCCCGGCAAGCGCGGTAGTCTGGTAAATATACCACGAATCTAAAGCATCAAATTTGAAATCCTCCGTGCTGCACACAAGCTGTGCTGCCTAAAGCAACTTGTTCCAGCACCCTGTGCCACCATTGAAAGACACGAGGTGTTTCCACTTTCAAAGATGGCGGCCCGGGGCCCCCTCTTTGTTTACCATCATCAGCCCTCCCTCCACATGGATGCCTGATAGTGATTGGGCATTGCAGCTACATCTGGAGCCTATCAGAAGCCGGCAGGCGTGAGCCGGCCCTTCCTGGAAAGGCCCTGAGGGTAAGGCCAGCAACTGTCCTGTGACTGTCCAGTGCTGACAGTGCCAAGGGCCAGAACCTCTGCTCGTTTGGATACAACTACCCTGATCTCTCCTGCTACCTGCCAGTCAAGCAGTAAGAAGCTCAGATTACTACTACATTCTACTAGAAACTACCCTATGCCCTAACTCTCTCTGACCGCATTCAGTGCTTATCCTATCTAACCCGGCATTCCTGCGCCATTCCCGACCCCTATCATTACCTTACTGGTATACCTGCCACCCGCTGGGGCTGCCCCTCATCACCTGCAGGAGCCAGTCTACATATTCACGTACTACATACTCGCTGCCACTGAACTGCTAAACGGCATTGTTTACATACTTAGAATCAGCTCTAAACTAACTTACCTGCTAAGTATACCCGCATGCTGCTCACCACCTCTGTCTGCATGCTGCATCTAATCTTCTTGCGACGCACGTATATAGACGAACAATGGCAACTGTCTGAAATATGCCAATTTAGGTGGCCTAGTGTTTTCATGCATCTGTTTTAAAAATGCCAATTAAGCCCACATTGTGAATATTCGAATCTAGGTGGCCTAGTGTTTTCATGCATCTGTTTTAAAAATGCCAATTAAGCCCACATTGTGAATATTCGAATCTAGGTGGCCTAGTGTGTTCATGCATCTGTTTTAAAAATGCCAATTAAGCCCACATTGTGAATATTCGAATCTGGGTGGCCTAGTGTTTTCATGCATCTGTTTTAAAAATGCCAATTAAGCCCACATTGTGAATATTCGAATCTAGGTGGCACCCATACTGCAATTACAACGGCTAGTGCTTATGGTTGCTTATTGACCACCCCGCAATCTAGTTGTGCCTTATGGTCGCCTATTGACCACCCTGCATTTTGTTGTGCCTTATGGTCGCTTAATGACCACCCTGCATTTTGTTGTGCCTTATGGTTGCTTATTGACCACCCTGCAATCTAGTTGTGCCTTATGGTTGCTTATTGACCACCCCGCAATCTAGTTGTGCCTTATGGTCGCTTATTGACCACCCCGCAATCTAGTTGTGCCTTATGGTCGCTTATTGACCACCCCGCAATCTAGTTGTGCCTTATGGTCGCTTATTGACCACCCTGCAATCTAGTTGTGCCTTATGGTCGCTTATTGACCACCCTGCATTTTGTTGTGCCTTGTGGTCGCTTATTGACCACCCTGCAATCTAGTTGTGCCTTATGGTCGCCTATTGACCACCCTGCAATCTAGCTGTGCCTTATGGTTGTTTATTGACCACCCTGCAATCTAGTTGTGCCTTAAGGTTGCTTACTGACCACTTGCTATCTTCCTGCGCCCCACCCAGCACACAATCATGCCCATAGCCATCTGCAAGCTCGCCGCCACCACCACCACACTGCTCACTCTCTTTGCTACACTCACCGCTCACCAACCCTACACATCAATCCGCCCTCAATTCGCACTCCTGCCACACAGCCCACCCCCCAATCCAACACAAACCGCTGCTCCGGATACCGCACAAACTCATTCACATCGCACTAACACACCCCCTGCTCCCTGCACCGCTAGAATGTACCTGTGGGATGTATTTACCCATGCATCCGGGCCCTACCTCAAAACTGTGCAGTACTGGCATTGAAAACATCATAATGGCCAGAGCTCCCCAGAAAATGCACAGGAAAATCCCATTTTGCCTATATTGTGAGTTCAGAGATGCAATGCTGATTGCCAAAAGCAAACCCATACTGTTGGGAATTCATTTTTCTTGAATGTCAAATATGGCAAAATCATGGGCACAGAATTACTTTACTGCAGAAACACACCAATGCCATGTCCTGAACATGGACAATCTACTCCATATAATATAACTTGCTGAAAGGAATCAATCTAAAAAAAAAATCCCAAGGATGGATGCAGTAACCACAAAATCCTGATGGTGGCGCTAGCGGTCTAAACTCTGACAGGAGAGCTGTCTTGCAAACTGCATGAGTGCAAAGAAAGGGGTCTTAGTTCATCAAAGGTTCAAAGGGGTTGCCTGTCCTGAGAACTCTTGACACTTCAGAACTCAACACAAGAAGCCAGGAAATAACAGGGTTCTGTTAATTAAATGCAAAGTGGCCCCCTGGCCTCCTGATGTGAGCTTGCCAGACACCACACAAAGGACCCTTTCCTCTGAAAGGAATATGTTAATTCTGGATGTTTGCTGTCAACAAAGATCTGCCAGCCAGCAGAGATCTGTGACTGACCCACCCAAGTCTTGGAGGCGGACTTCAACACTCTGAGGACTGAATTGAAAGTAAAATATATATTTTACAAAAACACTGATAACTCTTTGTAATCAAATGACAGAAATGTATAACTTTGAGAGCTTTAATTTAAAAAATGTACCTTTAATTCAAGCCCAAACTCCAATTTGTGTGATGTTCTGGGGCAAAACCCCATTGTTTATTAATATTACAGACTCCCTGTTTCAGCTAGACAAATGAAAATGCATTGGTATGTGGGTAGATATGTGAGGAAGAGTTGTATAAAATTTAATGAAGATCCAATGTTGTTCAGCACATGAAAAAGTGCTAGAAGTTGCCATTTTTGAATGCAAGCTCCTAGAAAGAGCAGATTTGGACAGAGACATGGCTAAATTCAGCCACACCATGTATGTGTAATTTCAAACAACTGTGTAACTGTGAAATATGGATTTTGATCATATATAGATTTGGGTGCACAGATGATAGGGGAGTTGTTTCAAGAGATCATAAATGGATGACATCACTCTAACTCACAGCTCCTTCGCCAATCAAGTGAGAAATGGAAGCTTGACCAATGGCAAGTGGAGAGGGGTAGGGGCTGGTGATGCTGCATACACCCCCACTCTAAAAACACATAAAAGCAGAGAGTCAGGACAGATAGAGACCTTCAATTCCATTTGCTGCAACGCACTCTGCCGGACCATACAACATCCAGAGATCCAGACTTCAAATTCATCAACCTCCAGAAAGCCAAACTAGAGACCAGACCAGAGAGAGAAAGCAGTGCTGTGCCCAGAGAGAGACCAGAGCCGAGTCTAAAACCCTGACCAGATCCGTGACGAGGCCCATTTAATTCAAGAATATAGTGTGAGTACCCAGCAGAACTGTGTAGAACCAATCTCTTAGTTTAAATTCATCTAATATAATCTATTTAACCTAAGTAGAACTGCCTGATAGATCCAAATCTGTCACCTGTCATTCTAGCTGCAAAATTTGTCACTTGTCATTTTGAGCTTTTAAAATTTGCAAAACCAAAAACGACCTCTATTAAATCGGTCATAACTCTGTAACCGTTTGGGCTAGAGACTTGCAGTAACTTTTATCTGAAAGCTTAGAATCGTGGCTTTCCTATGAAACTAGAACCGCATTCCTACCCATTATAGTTTTACCGCAATCGCGGAACACGCATTCGTGAATTTTACCGCGATTTGCAAATTTCTTCACATGTAAAAACTGCTGCTGCTTGCCTTCCATTTGCCAGAAATTCGTTTAACCTGCTAACTATCCCTGCATCATTGCTAGTGTGAGCCTGGACTAATATTAACTAGATACCACTCACCCTGAACCTCTGAAAGGGAATTAAAAGCATTTCCAGCATATTTCTCATCCATTGCTAGCACATATCAAAGCATTTTGCCTGTGTTTTCAAAACTCCTATCTGTTTTCTGTGGTGTAAGCTTGCTGGGGTGAACTGATTTACATTGATTGCATTTCTGAGAACTGTGTGTTTCCCTTCCATTTCCTTGCCTTGCATCAAGGGGGGGAGGGGATTGCCAGAGAAAAGTGATTACATTGTTTGGTTGAAATCATATTGAGTATTTTCTGTACTGCATTCATAGAATATTGCATCCACCTGAGCTTACATAAAGCATCCTCTACCACATTATACTTTTGTTCCTATTTACCAGTGTGCTACCTTATCCATTTCATGTCAACTCATTAGTGATTATAAGAAGTGTGCTAGTGCCAGATTCTCCGTTGTTGATCTTTATCATATCAGATTAAGTGTGCTATTCAATTATTAATTTATTATAAAGTGTGATATATATATATTTTAAATTATCAAATAAACCTTTTAAACTTGCAAAACAGAACTACTTCTTGGCTCAGTGGGGTCAGGGGGATTCCAAGAGAGGGGTGTTATATAGGGGTAGTCATCCAGAACGCATGAACTGGACATAAAGATATATCAATAAGGGTTTTCATTCAGTATTCTAGACTAGGCGTTAACTTAGCTGTAGTGCTGAATTGAATCCTCTTACAAAGTGGGGGCTCGTATCCGGGATTCTGGGTTAGATTTACCATTTGTGCAGATTAATACAGCGTGCCAGCTGACCAGATACACACATCCGGTCGGATCACCACGCTGCATTACGCTGTGAAGCATTCCTCAAAAGGGACACTCCAAGAAAAGTTCTGTTCTGCAAAAATAAAATACTAACTTCTGTAAGTCAGGACAGAGACCAATCTCTAGAATGACGACCTTAGTAGACATGAAAATAGCCAGAGAGCACCTCTTGCATAAGCTATTTGTGAGAGGTGAATGGACCGAACAGGGCCAGGATGCCTGGTTGCAGGCCATCACGCGACAGGTCACTGAAACAGGGTCAGACTTATGGAGAGATCAGGGTCCATTACATGTGGCCCTGAGTGAACTATATATGGCTCCTAAAGCCAAAGAGGAACACAGTAAGATTGCCAGGATAGCAGCATACCTGTACCTATATATGGGAGACATGCAGGATAGATGTGCTGAAAGCCAAAATCTGGCAAATAGGCAACAGATGGTGTTAGAGAAGGCCCAATCTGACCTGGTCTCTTCTGAGCAGAGGCTGCAGAGGAGCCAGGAGTCAGAAGATGATAGTAGGCAGCACATCATTAAAATAAAGAAGGATATGGATGTGCTGCAACAGGAAAAGGTAGAACAGGATACTAGATTTCTGGCCCTGCAGAAGGAGCACCAAGACAGTTTGGACTCCTTACTGCAGAGCCAGAAAAAGCTGGAGCAACAATTAGACTTTAACAGGGCATGCACGGAGCAGGTAGCCACCCTGCAAAGTCATCTAGATAGAGTGAAGGTAGAGAGCAACAAGCTGATCTTGAAAGACCTGGATACCCAGGCAGAGTTTGATGAAGAACGCCAGAAAGCTGGTGCCTTTCAAAGGCAGAGGGACGACCTGGCGGCACAAATGCAGGCTCTTAGTCAGGAAAGAGACGCCTTAGGCCAGGAAGTCTGCCATTTAAAAAGGAAAATGGAAGAAAATCACCTGGCCCACCAGGGACTGGGTGACCTCCAAAAAGAACACCAGAACTTGTTAGAGCACACCAGGAGGGTGGAGGATGCTCTAGCAAGAAAGGAGCAGGCCAATAGGGACACAGCTCAGGAGGTAACCCTCCTGCAGCAAAGACTGGCCCAGTTCTCCAGGACCAACCAGGAAGCACAGAGGGAAAATGAGGCTCTCTGCCAGCACAATGAGAGGCTCCAGCAAAAGGTAGCGATGCAGGAGAAACTGATAGAGTCGAGTAAGGCCTTAACAGAGGAACTGAAAGCACAAATGCAGGCTCTTGCATTGCAACAGGGAGCAGGGGCGGATAGAGATGAGGTCCGCTGGGAAAGAGAGACTCCTGACCATAACCGCAGGAGCCCTAACACCAGGGGCCTTCATCTCCCCCAGTCCCTGGACTCTACCACCCCCATGTCCCCTGGCGCACATGAGCACAGGGCTGCAGGGATGGCAGATTACTATCCAGCTAAGAGTATGGGGCTCATAGGCCAGTACCACTCAGGAATGGAGGGGTGGGCATCCGGGAATGGGCACCCAAGTACAGTACAGTTCGATGGGGAACCCCAGGAGAGTAGGCCCATTAAGGGCATCCTGAAAACCTCTGCCCAGTTAGGTCAGTGGAGGGGATACCCATCAAATCCTGGCAGCAAGGAGGAATCTGAAGACTCCTCTGAACTGCGCAGGACACAGGAGACCAGGTCCCCACATTCTGCCAGCCATTCCCAGGCTCGCAGAATCCGGGAAAACCTGGAAGAACAGACGGGAACCTCTGGGAGCAGTGCCTCTGAGTCCGAGGATGAATGGACAAGGGTTACCCGAACCAAAAAGGCCAATAAGGCAAAAAGGGCCTTGCTTAAGGACCCCTTAAAGCAGATTAAGGCGATCAGGAGCGTCATCACGCCTTACCATAAGAACGCTAAGTATTCTGTTTGGGAGCACTTAGAGTTGTTTGAACAAATGATGGAGACTTTCCATTTGAAGGACAGCCAAAGCTGTATTCAATATGTAAAGTGGACCTTCTCCCCGGAATACTCCAGTTTCTTTGCGGGGCTGGAGGACCAAAATCATTTAAGATGGTCCACCTATAAGGCGGCCTTCTTGAAACATTTTTCTGTTCACAGAAATCCTCAAGAGGCTCGCAAGGCAGCCTACAATTTGCAATGTGGGGAGGATCAGGCCCCACAAGAATTTGTGCAGGAGTTAAAGCGTGCTTTTGCACAGACCACAAGAAGGGTGCGCACGGATAGCAGGGAATTTATTAATACGTTTTTCCATGCCTTGCCCAAATATATCATGACCCAGCTCGTGAGGGATTTTCACGAGAAAAGATCTTTAGACTGGGTCATTGAACAGGCTACCCGGATCTATGAGGTGCAGAAACCGGTAGATAGCAAAAGTAATGCCCAGAAAAACCCCAAAGCCAACAGCACCCCTGCTGCTGCCAAGGTGGCAGAGGTAAAGGTCACCCCCGTTTTGGATTTGGAGATGGGGGGGCCTAAAAACCTACCTGCACCTAATAATGCTAGGCCCAGAAGGTCCTCGGGCCAGTCACAGACAGGGAGCCAGGGAGGCAGCCCCACAAATGGGGTCCCTCGCTCTCCTGATTCCCGTTACAAGGGAAATCGACCCATCCTGGGTTATGTGTGGACTCCTCCAGCCCAAGGGGGGGGGATCCAGCCAAGCACCTAACCCAGGGAACTTCCCTCCAAACTTCCCACAGGAGGGCAGAAATTTACCAAACCCTGGGCAGAACTTTTTCCCCAGATATCCTCCCGACTTTCAGCCCCAAAACCATCCATCCTTCTTTCCCCAATTCCCTGAGCCCAGACCACTGAATCCGGGAGAGGGGAGGCCAAGGGTGGAGGGGTACCCAAATCTTCCCAACCAGGGGTACTACCAAAGAAGGGACAGCTACCCTTCCCGGGATCAGCCCAGGGGAGAAAACAGGGCCCCGTATCAGCCTGAGCGGGTTTCCCAGTTAGAGCGCCAGGTCCAAAATATGGCACGGGATCTGGGTCAAATACTGAGGGCTCAGCAGAACCCTCAGATGGGCGTGCCGGCGCAGAACGTACCCAACTCTGGACCTGGTGCTCCAGAACAATGACGGGGGCAGCACCCCGATAACTCACCGGTTCCCAGGGAGGAGGCACAAAGGGAAGGGGGGTGTACAGCCTTGGAGGAAGCTTCCTTCCTCACTTGTAAACAGCCCCTGGAAAGCCAGGAACCGGAAACAAAATCTCTTGCCCCTGAAAGTCTGCCTCCTAAGGAGCAGAGGGGGGGTAGGAGAAACAAAAGACCCAAACAGACTCAGTTTGAGGAGGAGGTACAGATCTTCCAATTTGAGGGAGAGGGATCCTCAGAGGATCCTGAGAAAAGGATCTTCTCCTTCAGAGAGGGGGGAACTCCTCCCAAAGAAAAATGGGTCCCTAGGAATGCAAATCCAGACTGGGGAGATGTGGAGACTGAGCTACCGCCGCCCACCATCTCATCCCAGAACCAACAGCAAGAAAATCCCCGGGTTCAAACCCATACTGGGGACTGCCTCCAAAAAGGGGGGGCGGCCCAGAACTGGAACCAGGGGAACCCACAATGGCTCTGATCTCCAGTTGCCAACTTTTTCTTTCAGATTCCCAAGACTCTCCACAGAATTCTGCCCAAATCTCTTCGCTAGCGATGTCCAAAACCAGAAAGTTAGCCCACCAGTTGTCCAAAAATGTGCATTATCTGTGCCCCCTTGAGGAGAAGGAGGGAAGATATTATGCCCCGGTACAAGTACAGGGGCAGGGTACAATCTCGGCACTGGTGGACACGGGATCTCAAGCTACCCTTCTGTCCAGATGGGCCTTTGACGAACTGAATGCAGGAAGGGGAGAGAATTACCAAATTCCTCTCACCCCTCTTCCTGGGCAACTCCAGAACTTTGACGGGAAGGAAATTCCCGTCGAGGGGACTGCAGATTTAGACATTAAAATTGGGCGACATAAGTTGAAACACCCGGTCATAGTTGTGACCCCAGAGGGCACCCCTTGTTTACTAGGGAATGACCTCCTGAGAAGGTTGTCACCCCTAATAGATTGCGTAAACAAGGTCCTCTGGACCCAGACTAGCCGACCAATAAAATTAAAACAGAGTGTCAACCATGTTAGTTTAAATGGCACCTGCCACATGGTTGAACAAAAATCTGACCAAGTAGAATTTCACTTCCAGAACAACCAAATTCCAGACGTGACAGTCATAGCAGTAGGACAACAGACTGGTGATGGGGGGTCCTCTCTATTTCTGAAAATCAACCTTCCTTCCAGTCTAAAGTGGTATTCCACGCTGGAAGGAAACACTTTGAAATTCTATACCAATCCACAATCTGAAACTCCCACTCCTATAGTCCAGAAAGATGTGAAATCAGCTCAAAGCCTGGCTGATATTCAGCAAATTGGAGAGCAGTTGTTCATCCCTGTTCAGTTAAATGATGGGAAGGACTCTGTTCTCGCTCGAGTGTGTGTGAACAACGGTAAGAGCTTCATCAGTGAAGCCATGTTTCGCCAACTTCCAAAAGATCCAGCCATTCCCACCTTCAAACTGATAGACAAATGGGAAATGGACCTGGAAGCACCCAATTCAAAGCATCCCCTGCCAAGCAGGTGTATGCTCAAAATCTCCATTGGCAACAAGAGCATAGTCCATAATTGTTGGGTCGTGCGAGACGTCACTGCCGCCTTTTACTTAGGCAGTGTCATTCTCAATCGCTTTGCCATTAGTTTGGACCTAATAAACTTCAAAGCTTGGTCCCGATTAGCGGATAATCCCATGGGCTTTGATGATCCAGAAAAAGCATTTAGGTCAGCTCAATTGCTACCTTATGCAGTTGAAATTCAGGTTAAAAAGGAAGTCACCATCCCAGAAAGGACCCGACAATTCTCCCTGGAAGTGAAAGATAAAAGGGGACAAGAGTTGAAAAACCCTGATGCTTACATACATCTAAATGCTTCTTTCCAACAGCAAGGGTTGGGGGTAAACCCAACTCCATTAGTCAACATAGAACATGACACCATTCTAATAGAGGTGGATAACAGCGACTTAAAGAGTATTACTCTAGCCGCAGGCACCATTATTGGAATGGCGGTTGATGACCGACATTTCTCCATTGATCTTGTAAATGAACTGTTAGGACCAATCCCCAAGGACTGTGTTGACAGTGACAGTGAGGACCATACAACACCAGACAGGATTTTTACCCGGCATGGGGGGAACTTCCTGGTGTACACTTCTTGCCCCTATGGTAAGGAAGATGTGACTTGTGACTTCAGGAGGGATGAGGTGATTTTCCAGGTCCATGAGGGCTGCCTTTCCCACCTGAAGCCTCCGGTCCAAATCAACACTCTGACCAGGGACTTCTCCACCCAGCTGGAGGAGGCCGCGGAGATAGCCAGACCAGAAGTCTTTCCAGGCTTCAGGCAGATGGTGGAAGAGAGAGTCAACCTAGCTGATGCCTGTGTGACTCTGGAACAAAAGCAAAAGTTGAAACAAGTTTTCTTGGATTTCCAAGATCTCTTTGCGGTAGACTCATATGACTGTGGTCGCACTGACATCCACACAACAACAATCCCCACGGACCCTGGCATGACCCCAGTGTTTGTGAAGCAATATCGCTTGCCTCTCGCATCCATGGAGTCCCTTACTGAAATAATCAAGAACCTTGAGTCCCGGGGAATAATCTGTCCCGTCCACAGCACCTTCAATAATCCGGTGCTGGGAATATTGAAGCCAAACGGCCAGTGGAGACTCTGCGCCGACCTTAGGGAGCTCAACAAACGGGTCCATACTTCCCGATGGCCTCTGCCCTACATTGACCAAGGGCTGGCCCAGATTCAGGGGTCACAGGTATTCACTGCAATAGACCTGACCAATGGATACTGGACCGTGCCTGTCAGCAGGGAGGACCAATACAAACTGGCTTTTACCTTTGGGGGCCAGCAGTACACATGGACCCGGACTCCCTTCGGATACCTCAACTCCGGCAATGAATTCAACATTTTCCTACATAAGGCCATGCCCGACCTGGGTGCGAGGGGTAACCTGGCTTATGTAGATGATGTCCTCATCAAAAGTTCATCTGTGGAGGAACACATAGCGGAGATCCGTTATGTTCTGACCCAGTTGAGAGCCGCCGGAGCAAAACTTTCCTTTCAGAAAGCACAGTGGTGTAGAACCCGTGTTAATTTCTTGGGGCATGAGATTACTCCTCAGGGTCTCTGTCCCCAGGAAAAGAAAGTGGAAGCACTTCAGAAACTGAAAGACCCCACAACTCTGCGGGAACTAAGGAGCCTCCTTGGACTGACTAATTACAGCAGAAAGTTCATTGAGGGCTACGCAGAGATTACCAGACCCCTGATTCATCTCCTGAAGGGGGGGGTCAAGTGGGAATGGGGTCCAGAACAAGCCGAGGCAGTAAAACAACTCAAGAGAAGCCTCTCACAAGCACCTTGCCTAGCTTACCCTGTCAGAAACAATGAGTTCTTCCTGGAGACAGGGTTCTCTAATACGTGCTTGACGGCAGTATTATACCAAAAGCATGACAAGGTCAATAAAGTAATCTCCTATGCGAGCAAAACTTTATCCTCTGTGGAGGAGAAATTCAACGATTGTGAGAAGGCACTCCTGGCAACGGTGTGGGCATTGAAGAATTACCGCCCGTTTATCCAGGGGGAACACATCATAGTGGAGACTCCACACCAGCCTCTGCAATATCTCCAAAGTGACAGAATCCGGGCCGGAAATGTGAGTAATTCCCGAATTACTTCCTGGATTCTGTCAATGCAAGGCTTTCCTGTGGAGGTCAGATATGGCCAAAACAAGAAGAGTCCCCTCGCGCAAGGTCTGGCTGACTTGCATGATTGTGCCAGAGAAAACTGTCTCGAGGACGAAAGTCTAAAAATAAAGGACAACATGGAGGCATACCTTAATTCCCCACACAAAGTCTTTGAAGAAGACAAGTGTGAGGGAATGCCCACTGTGTATGTGGATGGATGCTCTTACCATGTTGACAACAACGGGGAGAAAGAACTGGTGGCCGGCGTAGGGAATGCATGGGTGAATGAGTCCCCAGAACCCTCCGCTGGATACAAAATTGGTCCCCGAAGTAGTCAGGTGGCAGAATTGATGGCTGTGCATCAGGCCATCCTCACTGCTGTCCAGCATCAACTCCACGAACTGGTCATAATCACAGATTCGGATTATGTACGGAACAGGTTCGTGGAGCACCTGGTTAATTGGAAAACCAGAGGCATGTTATGTGCTAACAACAAACCCTTGAAACATGGGAAGTTGATCCAAAACATTGATGATCTGGTCACATCGAATGGGATGACCATCTACTGGAAAAAGATCAAGGGTCATTCCAAAGTAGAGGGACCAGACAAAACTGGAAATGACTTAGCTGATCAGCTGGCCAAAACCGGGGCCATCCAAGGGGATCTAATTGAGATTGAGTCCCTGTTGGGGGAAAACCAGGTCACTGCTATCACTAGGTCCCAGACAAATGCTCACAACAACCTTTCAATTGCACAATGGAGTAAGGAGACCCCTGATGATGATTTGATTACTGCTCAGAAGGGGGATCCAATTATTGGTAAATTTTACCAGCACCTTGAGGACCCTGAGAACTTTCCCCTGACGGATACCGATTACATTGGGAAAGAGGACCTAAGAGTGTTGATGAAATGTCCAAAAATGTTCCGGATCCAAGACGGTTTGCTGGTAAGGAAATCCAAAGCTGGCCACGATCAGTGGGTGGTTCCTACCTCATTCCGAAGCCTGATGTTAAGTCACGCCCATGATGCGGCCACCGCCGGTCATAGGGGGTTTCACACAACATTGGAAATCTTAAGAGAGGTTGCATACTGGCCACACATGGGGCAGGACCTCGACCAATACTTGAAGGGGTGTCTTGTGTGTGCACAATTTCAGCCATCATCCCTCACGCACCGTGCGCCTCTCCAAAAGAGGGGGATGACACTGCCATGGTCAGATTTACAAATCGACTTTGTAGGCCCTGTGATTCGCTCGGCTAGGGGGAATAAGTACATGTTGACTGTGACATGCTTGTTTACCAAGTGGGTGGAATGTCTCCCAGCCCCAAACTGCAAGGCAGAAACGGCAGCTGCCTTGATGATTAACCACATCTTTTCCCATTTTGGTCTACCTCAAAGGATTGAGTCAGACAGAGGTAGCCACTTCACCAGTGAAGTAATGACAAAGATGTGGGAGATACTGGGGGTCAAGAGAAAGCTGCATATTGCTTATAGACCAGCTTCTTCTGGGGCAGTAGAGAGATATAACCGGACAATTGTGAGCATATTAAAGAAGTTTGTGGCAGATTCTGGGCCAAGTTGGGATATCCGATTACCTCTGGTCCTAATGGCTATCAGATCTACCCCTTCATCTGCAACCAAAATGTCACCATTTGAGTTGATGACTGGGCGCAAGATGGTGCTTCCTCAGCATTTGCTCTACAGGACCCAAGAGCAGACACTGATAAATGCCTCCACTACTCATGAGTATGTGGAGAATTTAAGGAAACACCTCCAACATGCTTTTGCTTATGCTCAGCGGAATCTAGAAAGATCAGCTGATAGCATGAAGACCCACTATGACCTGAAAACTTCCAGGAAGGAATATCAGGTGGGGGACCGGGTCTATCTATACAACTTCCAAAGGAACCAGGCCAAGCAGCGCAAATTTTTGCCTACATGGAAGGGACCCTTTGAGATCGATGATAAGATCTCCCTTGTGGCCTACAAGATCCGCATCCCCAAAGGCGGTTCGGCAGAGGGGGAAGACAAGTGGGTCCACATAAACCAGTTGAAATGTTGCCATCCCAGGCACACTCTGCAACAACTGGAGGAATCCTCTGGAATCCTAGCGGGTACTGTATCAGACTAATTCAGTTCCAATCATAAAACATACCACATCTAGTCTCTAACATACTGTGATTTGTATGAAACTGTCTCTTAGTCATACTGTTTTTATTAAAATAAGAATGTAATGTTTCGTTATGATAAAATGCATATGCTGCCCCACTATCTCAACAGTGGTGGAAAAAAAAATCGTCTATGAGTAGATATTGCCGCTTTTGCTTTATCATCCTAGGAGAGATGAAACCATGAAGAATGACCAAGAAGGACGATCCGGAGACCGGGAACGAAGATCCAATGGGCCCAGTGGACCGCCCAATACTCCCATCAGGACCGGCGAGGAGAACCGATCGATCCGACCGGATGGAGGAAAAGATGCTGAACTGTGCCATTTATCAGAAGAAGAGGAGAACTACATCCCAGATCTTGCGGGTCCCATTAGTGAAGGATCAGATGGCCACCGCAAGAAGGGGGGCTTGTGGGATGTATTTACCCATGCATCCGGGCCCTACCTCAAAACTGTGCAGTACTGGCATTGAAAACATCATAATGGCCAGAGCTCCCCAGAAAATGCACAGGAAAATCCCATTTTGCCTATATTGTGAGTTCAGAGATGCAATGCTGATTGCCAAAAGCAAACCCATACTGTTGGGAATTCATTTTTCTTGAATGTCAAATATGACAAAATCATGGGCACAGAATTACTTTACTGCAGAAACACACCAATGCCATGTCCTGAACATGGACAATCTACTCCATATAATATCACTTGCTGAAAGGAATCAATCTAAAAAAAAAAATCCCAAGGATGGATGCAGTAACCACAAAATCCTGATGGTGGCGCTAGCGGTCTAAACTCTGACAGTAGAGCTGTCTTGCAAACTGCATGAGTGCAAAGAAAGGGGTCTTATTTCATCAAAGGTTCAAAGGGGTTGCCTGTCCTGAGAACTCTTGACACTTCAGAACTCAACACAAGAAGCCAGGAAATAACAGGGTTCTGTTAATTAAATGCAAAGTGGCCCCCTGGCCTCCTGATGTGAGCTTGCCAGACACCACACAAAGGACCCTTTCCTCTGAAAGGAATATGTTAATTCTGGATGTTTGCTGTCAACAAAGATCTGCCAGCCAGCAGAGATCTGTGACTGACCCACCCAAGTCTTGGAGGCGGACTTCAACACTCTGAGGACTGAATTGAAAGTAAAATATATATTTTACAAAAACACTGATAACTCTTTGTAATCAAATGACAGAAATGTATAACATTGAGAGCTTTAATTTAAAAAATGTACCTTTAATTCAAGCCCAAACTCCAATTTGTGTGATGTTCTGGGGCAAAACCCCATTGTTTATTAATATTACAGACTCCCTGTTTCAGCTAGACAAACGAAAATGCATTGGTATGTGGGTAGATATGTGAGGAAGAGTTGTATAAAATTTAATGAAGATCCAATGTTGTTCAGCACATGAAAAAGTGCTAGAAGTTGCCATTTTTGAATGCAAGCTCCTAGAAAGAGCAGATTTGGACAGAGACATGGCTAAATTCAGCCACACCATGTATGTGTAATTTCAAACAACTGTGTAACTGTGAAATATGGATTTTGATCATATATAGATTTGGGTGCACAGATGATAGGGGAGTTGTTTCAAGAGATCATAAATGGATGACATCACTCTAACTCACAGCTCCTTCGCCAATCAAGTGAGAAATGGAAGCTTGACCAATGGCAAGTGGAGAGGGGTAGGGGCTGGTGATGCTGCATACACCCCCACTCTAAAAACACATAAAAGCAGAGAGTCAGGACAGATAGAGACCTTCAATTCCATTTGCTGCAACGCACTCTGCCGGACCATACAACATCCAGAGATCCAGACTTCAAATTCATCAACCTCCAGAAAGCCAAACTAGAGACCAGACCAGAGAGAGAAAGCAGTGCTGTGCCCAGAGAGAGACCAGAGCCCAGTCTAAAACCCTGACCAGATCCGTGACGAGGCCCATTTAATTCAAGAATATAGTGTGAGTACCCAGCAGAACTGTGTAGAACCAATCTCTTAGTTTAAATTCATCTAATTCAATCTATTTAACCTAAGTAGAACTGCCTGATAGATCCAAATCTGTCACCTGTCATTCTACCTGCAAAATTTGTCACTTGTCATTTTGAGCTTTTAAAATTTGCAAAACCAAAAACGACCTCTATTAAATCGGTCATAACTCTGTAACCGTTTGGGCTAGAGACTTGCTAGAGACTTGCAGTAACTTTTATCTGAAAGCTTAGAATCGTGGCTTTCCTATGAACCTAGAACCGCCTACCCCTTATAGTTTTACCGCAATCGCGGAACACGCATTCGCGAATTTTACCGCGATTTGCAAATTTCTTCACATGTAAAAACTGCTGCTGCTTGCCTTCCATTTGCCAGAAATTCGTTTAACCTGCTAACTATCCCTGCATCATTGCTAGTGTGAGCCTGGACTAATATTAACTAGATACCACTCACCCTGAACCTCTGAAAGGGAATTAAAAGCATTTCCAGCATATTTCTCATCCATTGCTAGCACATATCAAAGCATTTTGCCTGTGTTTTCAAAACTCCTATCTGTTTTCTGTAGTGTAAGCTTGCTGGGGTGAACTGATTTACATTGATTGCATTTCTGAGAACTGTGTGTTTTCCTTCCATTTCCTTCCCTTGCATCAAGGGGGGGAGGGGATTGCCAGAGAAAAGTGATTACATTGTTTGGTTGAAATCATATTGAGTATTTTCTGTACTGCATTCATTGAATATTGCATCCACCTGAGCTTACATAAAGCATCCTCTACCACATTATACTTTTGTTCCTATTTACCAGTGTGCTACCTTATCCATTTCATGTCAACTCATTAGTGATTATAAGAAGTGTGCTAGTGCCAGATTCTCCGTTGTTGATCTTTATCATATCAGATTAAGTGTGCTATTCAATTATTAATTTATTATAAAGTGTGATATATATATATATTTTAAATTATCAAATAAACCTTTTAAACTTGCAAAACAGAACTCCTTCTTGGAACAGTGGGGTCAGGGGGCTTCCAAGAGAGGGGTGTTATATAGGGGTAGTCATCCAGAACGCATGAACTGGACATAAAGATATATCAATAAGGGTTTTCATTCAGTATTCTAGACTAGGCGTTAACTTAGCTGTAGTGCTGAATTGAATCCTCTTACATACCGACTGGATAGACTCAGAGCTCGCACACAGACCAAAACATTCAACACACAACCCCCACCCATTGAACTCAGAAACTACAGACTGAGCTCCCGTATCCTCTCCAAACACATCCCTCACACTGAAAAACCCTCTCACCAACAAACAACCACACACTAACCAAACCACACCCCACATTATAACCACACATAACACATCAGTCACGTCTACCACCCTCACCTACACAATCACACCTCACATCAAATGTGCGCTCCTCAATGTTCGATCCCTCCCAGCTCATGCATCTGATATTCATGACCTCATAACCAATAACAACATTGACCTACTAGCCATCGCAGAAACATGGTTACATGAAGCATCAGGCCCAGCCGTCACTCTTGCACTACCACCTGGCTTCACCATTCTCAGACAAGACAGACCAGAACGAATAGGAGGCGGAGTAGCCTTCATCTACAAGGAGAATCTTCAGCTCCGACTTGTTAGCCACTCCTCGACCAACAACTCTGACCTCTTATCGACCAAACTCACACTGTCACCCAACAGCACCATCAACATTCACCTACTATATCGCCCCCCAGCCCCCACCCCTGACTCTCAGGAAAGCATTATCCACATCCTCAGCAATAATATCAAAAGCTCCCCCAAAACCCTTCTCCTAGGAGACCTCAACCTGGGATTTCATGATGATAAAGACAAATCTGCAGTCGCCCTCCCCAAAGAACTTAACGCCCCAGGCTTCACCCAAAAAGTAGAAACTCCCACTCACGCCAAAGGCCGTATTCTAGACTGGGTCGCAGACCATAATTGTCTCTCCACTATCACCTCGATCTCATCATTGCCATGGAACGACAACAACTGCATCGAATTCTCGATCCCTATCACCAAAAATCACAAAACTCTGACCCCTGCTATCGCTGCACAAGTCAGAAGCTCTAAAAAACTCAAAGAGGACAACCTGCGCCCATACCTCAACACCCCCAAACTAGCACCCCCCTTCATGAATGACCCCAATATTCTGGCAGACATCTACAAAGATGTTGTCACTAAAGCTATCAATGAAATAGCACCACTAGAATGGAAAAAAGAAAAGAAATCACTACACACCAACTCTTGGTTCACTGAAGAACTGCACTCAATGTGATCCCACAAAAGAGCAGCCCTAAAAAGCTGGCAATCCAATCCATGCAACAGCACCAAAAATGAGTTCAACTTAATCTCCAAGCAATACAAAACAGCCATCACTGCTGCTAATGCCAATGCATTCAACACACGAATCTCCAATGCCAAATCGCACACTAAAGAGATCTTCACCATCTTCAACAAGCTCATCTCCCCCCCCCCAATACCCCAGATGAAATAATCCAAGATGAGGCGTGGTGTGCCAGCATTCAAACGGCCATGCTACACAAAATTGACCTTCTCCAAAAGAAAATCAAAGACCATTGCAAAGCACTACCTAAACAGACAGGTCCCAAGCTTTCTAACGCCTCACCCTCCTCGTCCAAACCCGCCATACCTGACTTCTCTTTCAGGGACGTCACTGAAACAGAAGTTATCAATCTACTAAAAAATCTCAAACCCTCCCCCTGCAAAGGCGATATCTGCCCACATAAACTCGTCAAAGACTGTGAAGATTGCCTTGCGCCGCTCTTTACAGCTTTCATCAATGCATCTTTTAAAACAGGCATTATCCCTGCTAGCCTCAAAGAAGCTTGGGTCCGGCCCCTCCTAAAAAAACCTACCCTCGACCCCACACAACCCAACAACTACAGACCAATAACCACAGTGCCATTCCTCCCGAAAATACTGGACAAAGCTGCACATTGCCAAATCCAGCACATTCTGGAAACCCACTCCATCCTTGGAACAAGGCAATCGGGCTTCCGGAAAGGACACGGCACAGAAACAGCCCTGGTGGATCTAAAAAATCAGATCACCCAAATCATGGACAAGGGAAAGCCAGCTCTTTTGCTCCTGCTAGACCTCTCGCCGCTTTCGATCTAGTTGTTCATAAGACCCTCACCTGACACCTCACACACTCTGCCAACTTCTCAAAAGAATCAGCTCTATGGGTCACCTCCTTTTTAGAGGGTCGAGCCATGAAAGTCTTCTCGGACATCGCCAACGCCACTCCCACAACAATCCACTGTGGAGTCCCTCAAGGTTCTTGCACTGCCCCCACACTCTACAACCTGTTCACTAAACCTCTTTTTGACAAACTCGACTCCTACGGCATCACATACACGAACTACGCAGACAACACACAAGTACTTCTACCCCTCTCAGGTTCTTACCACAACGACGCAAAGGCACTCCACTCGATCTACGCCATCATCCAGGCCTGGATGGCAGTAAACGGCCTCTGCCTAAATGGAGACAAGAGGGAAATCATGATATTGGGTCAACAGAGCACCCTAGACAAACTGGACATACTGTTTGCTAACTTCTCCATTGACAACTCCATCATCCCCGTCTCCACAGCGGTAAAGACTCTGGGAGTATACATAGACTCCTCTCTATCCATGAACATACAAGTCAGCGCTATCACCTCCTCATCTGCCCATACCATTAAACTCATAAACGCCATCAAGCCTTACCTCTCCAAATCCAACTGCCTCTCCATAACCAGAGCAACCATTGGAGCCAAACTGGACTATTGCAATGCCCTCCTAGTGGGCACATCAGCAAAAAACCTAAACAGACTCCAAGTCACACAGAACAATGCACTCTGGGCAGCTCTCAGCATCCCAAGAAGAGAGCATATCTCCCATGCCAGACTTTCAGCCCAATGGCTCCCGGTTAAAGAACGGATCACACTCAAAATCCTCACCCTCACCCACAACTGCCTCTCTATCTCCGCCCCGTCCTATCTATCAGAGACCATCTCCAAACTCTCCTCCACCCGTCTGACTAGGACGCAATACACCAACCTACTCTGCATCCCACGCATCAAAAAAGCCAAAGCTGGTGGCCTAAGCTTCCCCTACATTGCCGCCAAGACCTGGAACGCTCTCCCTGCAGACAATAGAGCGGAAAACTCCCTCCCGATCTTTCGTAGGAAACTGAAGACCTCTTTCCTTGCATATTAAGGTGACCCCTGCAAATCCATGTAAATATACTGCATTACTACTGTACTTATACCATATTTTCCACTGTAAATAATTGTATTCCTTGTTAATATTGCTTTAATTGTATTGTTTTATTTGTAACCAAGATATGTCTCTAACAAGCGCCACGATGCCCCCGGGCTGACGTGCGCTCTACAAATCTGAATAAATAAATAATAAATGATTCATCAAAGGACTCTGCAATTTCAACCACATAACCCCGACACCCATCGAACTGCACTGACACCTGCTGGAAACCTGTATCATCTTCAAATCCTGCTGCATCATCTGCAAGACTGTCACACGGGAGTCCCCAAACTTCCTCACTGAGCAACTGAGCATCTCCAGATGGCTACGATCCAGCAGAAGTAACACCATGATCAGACTTGAACTCCGCTAGTGCATAAAGTAAAAAAAAAAAAAACAGAAGACAGGCCTTCTCTGCCTATGCCCCAAGACTCTGCAATCTCCTTCCCATCAACATCTGACTCGCCACCTTGCTTCTACAGTTTAATAAGGAGTTCAAGACCGTGCTCTTCAAGGAAAGGCTCCTCCCGTACAACTAGGTGCATACACCATCCACTCCTCAACATACTTGAGACTGTGTAATCAGATCCCCACCGTTTTCTTCCCGGGTTACTTGTAGATCCCATGGCTGACAATTGCCCTCCCTCCCCTCTTGTTAGATCCACACTTCCTTGTTTCTCTGCTCCCTTTCCTTGTTCTTCACCCTATGATTGTAAAATCCTCTGTTGCTTCCCAAAGCTAGGTCCACGCTCAATAAATACCCTAACAATAATACTAAAGTAATAATTAAAAAAACTCTCCCAAAGAGATCCAAATAATTCCTCCATGTGTCCTGTTTGGTCCAAAAGTAAGGCTACCCCTCTTTTATCGGCAATGGGCCACAGGAGATTGGTTGAAAGCTACCCTGCTTTAAGGAGTCCAAATATATCCTTGAGACAAGTATCCCTTGCCTTCTGAGGTCTGACACAGAGCGCCTTTTTCTGCAGGGAGGAGAGGAAACAGGAAGGAAAGGAGAGCCCTCAGAAAGAAGCTGGGGAACTCTTCTCCCAACGGACTTGCAGTCCCTGTCTGTTCTAACTCTGACCCTTCAAAGGCTGTCAGTTTTGCAAACCCCTTAGTGTGAGGCAGCCTTTTGCCATGTGTCTAGCCTTTTGATGCCAGGCTGGAGAGCCCAGGTCTGGCAAGAATGTTTTATCATCCCTTCCAAAGATTCAGGAGAGGCAGGCAGCCTGCCCTATTGTCTCATTCACTGGAATGCAGACAGGCAGGAGCATGGAATCCACAGAGCAACCCAGAACTGTCTGAGCCTACAGGGTTAACACTAGTAGGCTATGCATCTGATGTGGCATTACACATAATGTGAACCTTCTGACATCAAACCCCAAATAAGATATGGCTTATGTTTATAGATTAAACTGGCACCAGGATGAGGGTTTATCATAATTATGTAGTTTTAGAACCAAGGAGCATATTGTTAATGCAGCCACAGCTACTAGAAAGTAGGTGGTGCAGAGTGATGTAGCAGGGCACATAGGTCACTAGGATTTTGGCATGGAGTTTGGCGAAAGGTGGGTACCATTAGCAGACCCATTTATAAGATGAAATTACCCACATCTTTTTATTTTTAGAAAAGCCACGGCTCTACACCATTTCAATCCTTGTATGAAGATTCCCCCTTTATCAGTGCAACTCATCTGGTTTATATATTGTTCACATTTATATGTGAATTCTGTTTCATTACAACACAAATTGCAGCGGGATAGTAACTTTGTGACTTCAACATCCTGACATGTTGGTTTAGTGTGCCTTGCAATCCTTCAAAGGGATACTAATCTAAATTTGCTGAGACTGCAAGGACATGTTTCTTATAGTATATTACTGGCATTATTGGTAAAGAAAGCATGATTATGTTCTTTTGTGGGAATACTTACATACATAGGTGCAGCCAGCATGGACGTATATTGGCAAGCTAGCATGAAAATGTTGTTATGCTGCCAAATATTGTGGGCAAAGGCATCATGAAATGTGTTGTAAAATTCTCTTGTTCACTGATTTGAATCTATGGGATTTGTTCATGTGTTCATGTGTTGCCCTAAAAAACTGATTGCAAATTATGTGTGGCTTTTTGCCCAGTTTTTCACACAATGTGTGCTGTAAAATGCACACCTTTAACTCATTAATTTAAAATATTTTCCTGAGAAACCACCCCCTGCTTGCAGAGGTCTGTGCTCTATGCCCGGCACTTCTGCATATTGGGGGGAAACATTTATGCCCCGACAATTAAGTGGTGGAATAGGGCGGGAGCGATTGGGACCAGTGTTCCTCTAGTTTTACTTATTATCTTTTACTGTTCCTACAATTTTATTTTTAAAACTAAATCATTCCATTTGTTGTGTTTTAAATTTTTTTTTTTTTTTTCTGCACCTGTATGCTTCCGGGCTAATTGGTTCGCAACATAAATATAATAAACTAAATTAAAGTAAAGTTCCGGAATGGTTTCATTTTTAAATGAAAGTGTAGGAAAAAGTTGGAACTTGCACATCAGTGCAGTACACTGGCCGTTCCCTTAAACAGCAGGCAGATGTTTCTGAGGGTCTGTATTGAGCGTGGGCATGGCGATGGGATTTGTGTGAAGCGTGACAGGGAACATAGTTCCATCACTTCTTTTCGTACACTACGACCACTTCTCCAATTAAAAAATTCAGCAGCAAATAGATTGATTTTGTTTTCAATATCCCAGTCTGAATGATATTAGCAGTAGGCCAGAAGATAGGTATCACATACTTTACTCAAATTCGAGGGATTCTGGTGGGCATTGTGACAGGCAGCTATGTCATTTAGCAAGAAAATCATAGGGCATGTGCTAAGTCACAAACAGCAGTCAGACAAGGTGGAATTTTGGTAAATTAGTTCTTTATTTGAACACTGGAAACCTAAGCTATCCCTTTGTTTATTGGCCTTCTTTCTTTCTTTCTTTCTTTCTTTCTTTCTTTCTTTCTTTCTTTCTTTCTTTCTTTCTTTCTTTCTTTCTTTCTTTCTTTCTTTCTTTCTTTCTTTCTTTCTTTCTTTCTCTCTCTTTCTTTCTTTCTCATTTGTATAGTGCACCAAGCCCAGGGGCATCTAGCCCTACTCTTAAAGCAAAGAAAGCAGTCTACAAGGGTGCTCATCAGGGTATTCTACAAAAAAAACACATCCAGCATCCAGAAACTGCTCTTGTCTGATTCCTGTTCCTACCATTGGAATTTTAAAGAACGTAACTTAAGCAAAGGTACAATAAGGGCATCTTGCCCAAACAATAGAATGGTGGCTCGTTTGAGGCTCCACCATAATGTCACTTTTTCAGAAAGGGTTTGTGCCCCATTGTACAGTTCAAGCACCAAATGGCTCTTGCACCTTCCCCTCTGTGGGTTGTTGGTCAGTCTCTCACTCGCCCTGGATTACCTGGCACTTTGTCTCAGTCTTAGGTCATCTTCCACCCTTTGGAACCCCTTGGTTCAAAAGTCCCCACCATGTACTCTCGATACCCCCCCCCCCCCAGATAATCATGTGATGGCTTCTACACTTAGCTACCGCTGGGTCTTTACCGCCCTCTGGGGTTTTGCGTGTCACACCCGCCTTGGGGTTTGGTTTCTTTCAGCCTACCTCGGGGACTGGTTTCTTTCATCCTGCCCTTGGGTCAGATTTTTCTCACTCCACCTTGCAGTCTGGTTACTCTCACTGTGCCTCTGGGTTTGGTTACTGTCACTCTGTTTTGATGACCGTTGATGACTCATTGACATCAGAGGATGTGACATCACATGAGCTTTCAATCATCCAAGATGAATCATTGTATGTTTTTAAACAATATCAAAATGTCAATCTGCAGTAAATGATAACAGGACATAGCTGCAAAAACGAACATACTTTCAAGCGATCACAAGTCAAGGGGCCTCAATATGAGTTGTGTGGTATTCCAGCAGTGAATCCCCCAGTATGCCGCTCAACTGAATGACTGTTTCTGCTACTTGGCCCGACGTAATTATTGCAAGTTAGCAAGTGGCGATGGCAGGATATTGCAGATTCTTCGGCGGTGAGTTGGAGGATTTATCTCCATCATGATGCCGGAGGTAAATTCTCCATTCCAGAGCCATACCCGTAGTATGGCCGAGCAGGAATATGCTGGAAATTATGTTACCACCCATTCTTTTCTGCTCCTCCATACTTGTAATGAGGCCCAAAATAAGTGCTTTACTAACAGAGGGTTTAAAGCCATTCATGGGATTAGAAGCAGAAACATAGAGCACTGGTACTTTCCTCTTTTGCCCCAGATAAGGCCTACATGACAAGGGTTCTGATCACGAGGTGGAATTAAAGATCATCGAAAATGGGCCGGAGGAATTGGCGTCAGAAACAAAAATGTAAGGTAATTACACTTGATTGCAAGTGGAAATATAGATAAATGCCACCAATATCAGATGCTATTTCAACCAAAAATAGAGTGCAGTTACCTCTACCCTAAAGGTGGAGGTAAATGCATATGGCAAATGGAAATTAAGTCACAGGTGCACCCAGTGGGCCCTTAAACAGTATGCAAGGGCAACAGCTTTCCTAAACACTCTTCCAAAGCCATGCAGACACTAAGGGCCCAATTCATGGAATTATCTGAGCAGAAAATAGGGCATTTGCGCACGCAACTGCACACAAATCCGCCTTTGTTGATTCATGGAATCAAATGCGCAGTACTTTTCCTGGACTTGCATGGAGTTTGCGCTGGATCGGCACGTCTGTACGAGCCATCGAGGGCCTTGCACGAGACTCTAAGTAGAGACTGGGCATGGCTTGTGCAGAGGGCTGGGAAGTGGACGAAACACCAAAAATGGGGAAGAACTTGCAAAAGAAGTGGGCATTCCAAGGGACACCATGCAGGCAGTCCCTCGCATGCTCACAATTGCATGGCATGATATGTATTCATCTATTCGATCGTGCAACTTCTTGGCTGGGAAATGGCTGTGCAAGTCCTTCATATGATCCACCACACAAAGGCAGGCTTAAGCACACTTTGCCATGTGATTTGAAGCGTCCAGGTGTGGTTGCATGTCGAATGTCTGGGTGCGCGTACTCAATCGGGGTTCCGATGTATCATGTGCAGGAACATTTTACGGGAGTTCACACGCAGATTTCCCGAGTTATTGGCGAGTTATGATTTTGTATGCGCATGTTGTTGGGGTGCTGGATGCAGTTACGGGGGATCCCTTGCAGGGTTCCGAATCACAGGCCTGCTTTAGAGGGACCGCATGCACTGTTTAAAGGCTGCATGTATTCGCGCCAGGGGGAGCACGCAATGGTAGCTGTTCTGGCTGTTTATGCTTCACCTGTGGGCGTGTCAGGCGTTCTGGGCACGACTTGCGAATACGGTTACTTTGCTCTGTAAATTCCATGAATACACAGGGCGTGCATTTTTTTTTTCTGCCTGCAGGCTTGTATAGTGTCCTTCTCGGCGAGCAGCCCTTGTGGATTTCTGTACCAAATTCCATGAACCAGGCCCTTACTGTAGCAAAACTCAATATGCAGGAGCTCCTGCCCTACAATGAGTACCGCAGGCATGCACAGCAGCACTGCAGAGTGCAAGCAGCAGAAAGGCTGAGGAGATGAATTGCAAGTAGAGCACCCATTACTGAGGTCAGGCCACCACCTTTGGCACTAACGTATTGGCAGCTGCTAACACTCTACTTCCTTAATGGGGAGACCATAGCAGAGCTACTCTGCCTGATACAAGCAGATCTACAAAGGAGAACAGCCATCCCACAAAACCTGAAGCGTGTGTCCTTACTGCACTTTTTGGCCACAATAAACCGCCAGCACACTGTTGCATGGTGCATGCCATTGCACAGCCTGTGCTTTCTAATTTGTTTATCCAAGAGCTTGACAGCAATTACCATGAACCCTATGGCTTTTACCTGCCCACCGCCTCTGGACCGGTCAATGCAACAAAGGCACAGCTCTGCAGCATCCCACTGCCCTCATATCATGGAAGCTCTGCACTGCATGCTTGTACCATTGGTGGGCCCTAGGCATCCAAAACAGGAACCAACGTTATTCCTTGAATGTTCAGGTAACCTGTGACACAAACCTCACCATGGCCCATTGCTGTGACGTGTCTCAGGTTCTCCTGTGAAGCAGTATACCACCTGCCTACATGAAAACCCATAGAGGGCCATAGACCTGGATCCTGAGCAAGTACAATCACCATTAAACACCACATGCAAGCTTCTCAAGTGTGAATGGTAGAAAGAATGGGGATCACCTATGTGATGTCAATGTAATGCATGCCCTGTCACAGCCTCTGCATGAACGTCCTGCATTAAGACACAGCACACAAGAAATCTTACCCCACAGGACAAAGCCCTGCAGGACAAAGTCAGGGCAGGACAGAATTGCAAAAACCCAAATATACAAAAGTGAACTACAGTTTACCACAATGCATAGGGAAACAATACTTACACAGGGCACACCATATGTTTCATGTGCAAGATAACAGGGCAACACTAACAGGTACTGATGACATGAAGGCTGCAAACCATGAATGGCATTTCCCAAGAGCATGAGCACTATTACAAAGTGCACACGTTGACCAGGAAGTTTATCAGAGCACAAGTGCCCAGTACTGAATATCCTCAGACAACAGGTTCATTGCTAATCCATTTACAGTGTATGACTGCTACTTCTTGTGGATCATGGATGTGTGAAATTGGCATTCCATTTCCCCTTGAGGCATTATATCATGTAGGGAGAGCCAACTGTGAATTGAAAATGCGCTCTATATACAGTAGGTGACATGTTGATCATTATGTCATTACCAATTGTTATACTTGTTTATAGTTATGTAACCAACGCCTATCTCCATTGCCTCCGCAGGTGACACTGGCTATCCTCTGCTCCCTGGACTACAACACCTGTCTGGAACCCATGCACAGCACAGGTGGAAGCATACAACAAGGCACAGAGCATACATTTGGCCTGAGGAAGTGTCAGTTCTGGTGTCTCTGTCAGACAAGAAGCACCACAATGTACAAGCCAAACAAGGTGAGCAAAAGCTCTGCTGTATGTGTGATGCTGCACAGCTTGTGCATTAGAAGACATGTCTCTCGGTTCCTGGATGCTGACATGGCACCCCCCGAGGAGGATGATGACACACACGCTGGGGACTGCTTCCCGTCACACAGTGACTGTGATGAAGGCAGGGAAATATTCCTTGTGCGGCTAGAACTGATGGAGAATTTCTTTCGGGGACATTTCATTGCACAAACCTACACAATTGTATATAATCACATAGTAAATCTGTCACTCAAAGATGACTGTGCTCACATTTATTATAAGTCATCTTTGCTTTCCAAAAACACTTGCACCCCTCCCCCATCTCCTACACCCTTTCATTCCCACCTCACTCATCTCAAAACCAATGCACTGCTACCTCCATCATCTTCGTCACCCTTTTTCATTCCCACCTCCCTCATCTACAACACCATTGCCCTCCGACCTTCCTTGTGCCTGGCATGAGTCTAGTCAAATTTCCACAGCTTTTTGGCATGGCAGCTTGCTTATCTGCATGCGTGCCACATTGCGGTATGGCCAATGGCAGGCACTACCCGACAGTGAGCGGTCTGTGAAAGTGACTGATGTTGACGGTTTCCAACTCCTGGCTGCTACTGGCCATGCTGCAAGATAAGTAGCAGGGTTCTTTGTATTGCCTCTGCACCTGCTGAGATTGCCCACATGATCTATCTGACCCTCTGCACCATGGCTGCTTTTGATACCATTCCTGCAGATAGGTGTTGGCACTGCCTGTCTATATCCTTTTGCACATGGTGAGATGATCCCTGCATAGTATTCCTAATTTCCTACAGGTGTTGCAGTTGCTTTGCAATATGTTCTATGCATTTCTGGCGCAGCTCAGAATTGCTGCACCTCTTCCAGATCCCTTCTAGGGTTTACAGTGGCATTCTGTAAAGGGTGTGCACAAGACTGGGGTTTTGCAAAGGAACTCGTTCTCTCGAACACCTGCATGCAATTGTCCAATGCCAACATCATCAGTCATATTGTCTGTGTCATGATGTTGGTGGCATTGGATCGATGGAAGAAATGAGTCACGGATGAGGTGGGTGGCCAGGAGAGTGGTTGCCAATGTCATCCCCTGGGTGGTCGATGTGGTATTGGAGTGCTCATTGGTCTCCAAATCGGCCTGAAGACTGATAGTATTGGCTGCAGGTGGGCTGTGTCAACAGAAGAATTGTTGGTTGTGATGCTGGCAGGTGGTGGAATTGCATTGGCGGCAGTGTCAATGGCAGAAGTGTCAGTGACCAGAGCTGGAGGGATTGGGTCAGGGTTGGTCTCGTGCAGAAGGGATGTGACCTACCAGTTCAGGCTGGACTGCCCCTTTTGGGGTGAAACCACGCTTAATTTGCATATGGTATTTCCTCCTCTGTAATGCCTTGGCAGCATGAAAAACAATGGTCTGGTGGGTTGCCCAGGGCTGCGCCTGTGGTTATTATTTATTCAAAACCTTCCAGCCATCAACTTTTGTTTTTGCTTTGGGGTCGAGCCAGTGTGGCTGATGTGTCCAGCTGGCATTCTGGTGCTGGCCCTAGATGCTGTTTTAGCAGGGGTATTCCTTTGGGTGCCATTATTGCAAGGTGCAGGGGTGTAGTCAGAGATACTAGCTGTTTTTGTTTTGCTGTTTGATGATCCCAAATGTGTATCCTATTGACACTGATTTACTAGCCCAGGGTTCTTCTCCCTATATGGGCTGTGAACCTGTTGGGTGATGAATGGTATGCAGTCGCTCATCATGCCGACTGGTCCATGGCAAAGCTAGACACTTATGTATTTTGGAGGATGCTGACTAAAGATCATGGGGTGGGTTCAAATTCAGGAGGATGACTACCCAACTATTGATACATATGGCCTCTGAAGTGCACACCACTTGAAGGATCTGAGAGTTGTCATTTTCAGGTGATATGATGTCTGTTGTGATATCCACCTTGTGGATTGCTCTGTGGAGTCAGCATTGACATGGACAGAGTATTTGGTCAGGTTCCCCACAGAGCACTTGTAAGGTCATACAGCATCAGATTGACATGGAATCCTGACCCACCATCTATGCATTGGCAGATGCCTGGTTCACATGACATTTACAGGTGCCGGGCAGTTATTGGTGCCAGGGTTGTCAATGAGGGTCGATTTGAATTTTGTGTATTCTAGAGTTCTATGTGTACAGAAGTTTCATTTGTGTGCATGGCCAGGAGCTGCATTGATGAAAGCGGTGACATTCCTACTCCCCAGTCTCAGGTTGACTGGCTGCTGCAACTGATGCTCCTCCAGTACCTCAATGCCTACCTTGGGGAAGACATTAGTGGCATTTTCCTCCCTGAGGTCAATAGCTCCACTATGCCTTTTATGAGTGGATGGACAGTTGTCTGTGTACCCAGGCCATATTCAACAATATGGGTTGTCCCAGTTGTAGAGCCAACTGCTGAAACATTCTCCGTCATCTCTGTCCAAAAGGCATTGTTTCTCTGAACAAAGGTTTTTTCTTTGTTGTGCCCCGAATAGAATGGCTGATGACCACACCCATAAGAAGGTGGAGCCTTTCTAGCGATTTCCATTTGCCTTTGGCACCAGACACTTTTGGAGCACCTTCTTGGGTTGAGTGGCAACAGAAAATGGGTGATTCAGAAAGGATTGAGTTTTAAAAGATAGCTGCCGCTGAACTTCCATTTTACAGCATGATGCTATTTCCCCTCGATGCAAATTCCAACGACAGAATAAACATATGTTAATTAGTCACTTTTCCAGCGATAGTGGCAATTCTACCGAAAAGTGGAGGATTGATCGAATGCTACTGCTTTTTGGCGCTAGTTCTGCAGAATGGAACAACCGTTACTGTTGATTGTAGGACGCGCACACTTGCACACACAATTCGGCGTGGCAATGGTAACTCCATTTGGGAGAATTAGTGCCGATTTTGCCACGTGCTTATAATGAGGCCCAGAGCCTTGTATCAATACTGCTACTACACTAAAGTAGAACATAATTAAATGGTGCAGCATCTACAGAGCTCAGGCATTCCCTTCCTTCCCACTTTACAGGACTGTCATTGGGATGACAAATGAGCAACTCCGTCGCACCATTCTATTCACTTCGAGACGTTAAGTGCCCCTGCAAAAAATATTGTCAGTGTTTACAAAAGAATTGCATAATTAAAATGCCTGGAAAATATGAAAGTGTTGTTTAATCTCCCGAGGACTAGATGGCTTAACGAGAGCATAAATACTGCCTAATAAAACAGAATTCAAATTGCTATTTATTTTTCTTATGGAAAAAGAGCAAACTGCATTGTCAACCTCACTTGTGCATATAATGGAAATTTTCTAAAGGAGCTTAAGTGATTTGGGTGTCTATTTAGATGTCTCTCGTGTAATGATTTCCTTTTCTTTTAGTCTTGATTTAAATCATCTGTTTCCTCTGCTCACTTTTAGAAATTCTCTTCAATGGTGTGTCTTGGAGTTTCCTTCAGAAAGGGGCCTCCTAAAGGAGAGCACTACTGTTTTTTTGTTTTCTAGATACACTTCTATTATATGCACATATTCTAAAAATTAGATTCTAAGTCCCACATCACTATCACCTATTGTGCAGACACATACATACTGGTATAGTGCCAATTTTAAAACACTGCAAAAGAAAGGGAGAAACAGGACACCATGAGACCAGAGATGTTCACACATCAGCAGGTTGAATGTCTACGGGAAACTGAAATGCCATATGGGAAACAACATTATAAATACCCTCTCCACCCCACTGTCTCCCTGGAAAGGTGCTGTCTACTGACACCCCCCTGGCGCATACACCAAGGCAATATTTTATGTATTTATTTATTTATGTTTACATTTATATAGCACGCCTAACCCTCAGGCATCTGGGCGCTTATACTTAAGAAGTCGGTTACATTACAATCTTAGTCAGGTTACAGGTGAAACATACATGTGTTAGGCAATATGTATCTCACATCTAGCTTGGTCAACATCCTGTGGGAATTATGGTTTTCTAAAAAAAAAATTAAAAAAAAGGAAGGGTGCTTCCACTGATTAATTAGGTGTCTGATCTGTCACCTGGTGTCTGGTCAGGCTGTTCCCTTCTCTAGGGAAATAAAGTGTCTGTGGGAAATTATTTTATTATGGTGGGGTTTGGTCATTTAAGATGCTGCCTGCAGCTCATCAGATCAGAGATGGTAGATGGCCTCAGATGGCTGTTAAATGTCTTGTGTCTTCAGGGCATGGCATGGGGAGAGGGAAAAGTTTCAACACTGCACTAGGCAGCTCCTTGACTTGGATGTTCCATCTGGAGCAACCCGTGGAATGGCCAGGTGCATAGTGTCCTTGTCTTGGTTGTCAATGTCTAGGATAACTCTGTTAGGCATTCCCCATGCATGGGTTATTCTTAATACCAATGTCTCTCCTGTTTGAGCCCTAGCTTTAGGGTCTCAGGTTGGTTTTGATGGCATGCTCCTTCCTACCCTAATCTCATTACCTCCATACTTGCCCTGTACTGTTAATCATCGACACCTGATTTGTTCAGCAAGCAAAAGAGGATGCACCACCACTGACTCACTGCAGGACTTTCCCAGTTTTCCCTCTCTCTCTCTCTCTCTCTCTCTCTCTCTCTCTCTCTCTCTCTCTCTCTCTCGTTCTCTCTCTTTCTCTCTCTCTCTCTCTCTCTCTCTCTCTCCAGATACTCAGTACAACTTCTGCCTTTGTCTGTATTCTCCCCTTAGACCTCTTCTGGACCTGATTACTTGTGGTTTCCCGTTCTGCCGTTACCACCTTCACTTCCTTTGAATCCAGTTATAACTCCATCTCCACCATCTTCCTTTCTTTCCTTCCTGTTCTATCCACCTCCTCCAATCTCTGTCTAGCTCTTCCACCTCTCAGTAACACCAGCCCTCAGAATCACTGCCCGCCTCTCTTGATTTTGTGTGTGTGTGTTGATTTTCTGAAAGGCAAATGCCATTCGTCCAATGCAATTTGAGTGGTTATGCAAAGCCAATGTAATGAAATGTGCATATTTCACCTTGGTATGCTAATCTCTGGTGACGACACACCCCATGCATTTGTTGATGAGTCCCCCCACTTTCATTTTTAGGACATGACCCCTGTAGGTAGCTAGCCTGTACCTTTCTGATTTTCTGTAGCTCTGAAAAGTCCTGGCTCCTTTTGCCGACCGCCTCCCTTTTTGTGTAAAACATCTGCTTAACTGTAGGTTGGGGGAGATTATACTTGTAAGAGGATTCAATTCAGCACTACAGCTAAGTCAACGCCTAGTCTAGAATACTGAATGAAAACCCTTATGGATATATCTTTAGGTCCAGTTCATGCGTTCTGGATGACTACCCTTATATAACACCCCTCTCTTGGAATCCCCCTGACCCCACTGAGCCAAGAAGTAGTTCTGTTTTGCAAGTTAAAAGGGTTTATTTGATGATTTAAACAATAGATATATATATGACACTTTATAATAAATTAATAATTGAATAGCACACTTAATCTGATATGATAAAGATTGACAACAGAGAATCTGGCACTAGCACACTTCTTTATAATTACTAAGGAGTTGAGATGAAATGGATAAGGTAGCACACTGGTAATTAGGAACAAAAGTATAATGTGGTAGAGGATGCTTTATGTAAGCTCAGGTGGATGCAATATTCAATGAATGCAGTACAGAAAATACTCAATATGATTTCAACCAAACAATGTAATCACTTTTCTCTGGCTATTCACTCCCCCCCTCCTTATGCAATGCAAGGAAATGGGAGGATGCACACTGTTCTCAGAAATGCAATCAATGTAATCAGTTCAATCCAGCAAGCTTAGACAACAGAAAACAGATAGGAGTTTTGAAATCACAGGCCCAAATTGCTTTGATATGTGCTGGCAATGGATGAGAAATATGCTGGAAATGCTGTTAATTCCCTTTCAGAGGTTCAGGGTGAGTGGTATCTAGTTAATATTAGTCCAGGCTCACACTAGCAATGAGGCAGGGATAGTTAGCAGGTTAAACGAATTTCTGGCAAATGGAAGGCAAGCAGCAGCAGTTTTTACATGTGAAGAAATTTCAAATCGCGGTAAAATTCGCGGATGCGTGTTCCGCGATTGCGGTAAAACTATAAGGGGTAGGAATGCGGTTCTTGGTTCGTAGGAAAGCCACGATTCTAAGCTATCAAATAAAAGTTATTGCAAGTCTCTAGCCCAAACGGTCGCGGAGATATGAGCGATTTAATAAAGGTCGTTTTTGGGTTTGCAAATTTCAAAAGCTCAAAATGACAAGTGCAGCTTGCAACTAGAAATGACAGGTGACAGCTAGGAGGCAGTTCTACTTAGGTTAAATAGATTGAATTAGATGAATTTAAACTAAGAGATTGGTTCTACACAGTTCTGCTTGGGTACTCACTCTATATTCTTGAGTGAAATGGGCCTCGCCATGGATCTGGTCAGGGTTTGGACTGGGCTCGGGTCTCTCTCTGGGCACAGCACTGCTTTCTCTCTGGGTACAGCACTGCTTTCTCCCTCTGGTCTGGTCTCTAGTTCTGGATAGATTGAAGTCTCTAGTTTGGCTTTCTGGAGGTTGATGGAGGTAAGTATGGATTTTTCCGGCAGAGCGTCCCGCTGCAAATGGATTTGGAAAGTCCCTATCTGTCCTGTCTGTCTGCTTTTATGTGTTTAGAATGTGGGTGTGTTCTAGCATCACTGACCCTACCTCTCTCTCAGCTTCTAATTGGTCAAACTTCCATTCCTCCGCTTGATTGGCAAACTGAACTGTGAGTCAGATTGATGTCATTTTACAGCCTGCAGAAAGTCCACTCCTCCTGTCAACTTACACACAAATCTAGATTTGAAACAAATACATATTTGCAGAGGTACATATTGTTTTAAAATCATATGCACCCATCATGCATCACAGGAGGTATCCCCTGTTCAAACTCTGCTCTTCCTGGGAGCTTGCATTCAGAACTGGCACATATTTCACTTTTTAACTGCTTTTTCAATTTCCGACATGGACCCAACTTTACATACATGTGTGCAGGGGGTAGGGACATTAACTGATGAAGTTTCAGATTTTTAACATGCACACATTTAGAGTAATATCCACTTTTCCGCTAAAACCTCCCCGAACATACCACCGGTTCCTACCACGTCTTAAACTGTGGGCAGAAAAATCACAAGAATTATGGTATCATTTATAAAATTTTCACATGTCCGCTCTATGAGTTATTCATCTTTTTATAAAACCATATCCTTGCTGCAGGGGTGTGTCTTTTCAGGTCACATGGTACAGAAACCAGTCTTTCCAGTTTCTGCCAAGCCAGCTTGCTTCTCACAGGCAGTGCTCCTCCCAGCTCCTGCCAAGAGGAAGCTACAATTTACGACTGCGGTAATAAAAACCTTTGCCTGAGTGAAGAGGGCTTTGTTCACTCTCTTGCAGAGCACAGATAATTCAATTATCAGATAGATGGCATATCCTTAGCCTGGGCAGCAAAAGGAAGGTTGGCCTGGGAACACAGTGGTGACTCAAGTTTCACTCCTGATGGGTAGTTGCTAGGCAAAATCAAGTTCCTTAAGCCAGACCTTCAGCTAACTTTTTGTTGCTTTTAAAATAACTTGTAATTTTACACATGCAGCTAGAATGCTGATTCTAAGTGCAAAACTATGACATTTCAACAGTTACAAAGGCATGTGACACCAAACATAGGTCACTCATTTAATTTAACATTTTCGATTTTGGTGGTTTTAAATCCAGTTGCAGTTAGGCTTAAGCTGCTGACTCCATAGCATTTTTGTTATAAGCATTGTTTTTGGGCTCTTCATTTCCCAGATTTTGTAGGCACACAAAACTCCATTCTGCCAAATGTCTGCTGGTGTTCAGTGAATATTTTGCACATGTTGCAAGGTTTGAAATAGGCATTTTGCTTGCCTTCAGAAAAACACACAGAGTGGTTTTAAAACGCCGGCTTTTGGATAGTGGTGAGTACTGGTACTGCACTCATTTTTGGGATTTAAGAAATGAATTCCCCACACTTCTAGGTTGCATTTGGCAATCAGCATTGCCATTCCCAATGGTTTCAGACTACTGTGCGGGTAGTCCAATGGTGGTTTTAAAGCGCTTTGAAGCTAACCGGCGCTACTGTTTTTCCTTTGGCAACCCATTTCCCTCATGGCAACCCGGCCTTTCATTCTCGCACTGGTGGGTGGCAAGTGAGGCAACCATTTTGGTGGGCGCACAAACTGCGCAGCTTTCCTGGATTTCGGCGCACATGTGGGTTTTCCGCCATCTTGAATTTCCTAAGCCCACAGCACCAAATGTTGTAGCAGGATAGCTTAAACGTGGGTCAGGACACCCAACAAGTCCCCCCCACGCGACTGCACTTTGAATTTGAGTCGATGGGGAGTCGCGTGCACAAGGGTTTTGACCCATGCACCGGTCTGTCCGCATAATCTTCTTCCTCTTCTGTAGATGGCACAGTTCAGCATCTTCTTCTCCATCCGGTACTGATCGATCGGTTCTCCTCGCCGGTCCTGATGGGAGTATTGGGCGGTCCACTGGGCCCATTGGATCTCCGTTCCCGGTCTCCGGATCGTCCTTCTTGGTCATCCTTCATGGTTTCATCTCTCCTAGGATGATAAAGCAAAAGCGGCAATATCTACTCATAGGCGATTTTTTCCACCACTGTTGAGATAGTGGGGCAGCATATGCATTTTATCATAACGAAACATTACATTCTTATTTTAATAAAAACAGTATGACTAAGAGACAGTTTCATGTAAATCACAATATTTTAGAGACTAGATGTGGTAGGTTTTATGATTGGAACTGAATTAGTCTGATACAGTACCCGCTAGGATTCCAGAGGATTCCTCCAGTTGTTGCAGAGTGTGCCTGGGATGGCAACATTTCAACTGGTTTATGTGGACCCACTTGTCTTCCCCCTCTGCCGAACCGCCTCTGGGGATGTGGATTTTGTAGGCCACAGGGGAGATCTTATCGACGATCTCAAAGGGTCCTTTCCATGTAGGCAAAAATTTGCGCTGCTTGGCCTGGTTCCTTTGGAAGTTGTATAAATAGACCCGGTCTCCCACCTGATATTCCTTCCTGGAAGTTTTCAGGTCATAATGGGTCTTCATGCTATCAGCCGATCTTTCTAGATTCCGCTGAGCATAAGCAAAAGCATGTTGGAGGTGTTTCCTTAAATTCTCTACATACTCATGAGTAGTGGAGGCATTTATCAGTGTCTGCTCTTGGGTCCTGTAGAGCAAATGCTGCGGAAGCACCATCTTGCGCCCAGTCATCAACTCAAATGGTGACATTTTGGTTGCAGATGAAGGGGTAGATCTGATGGCCATTAGGACCAGAGGTAATCGGATATCCCAACTTGGCCCAGAATCTGCCACAAACTTCTTTAATATGCTCACAATTGTCCGGTTATATCTCTCTACTGCCCCAGAAGAAGCTGGTCTATAAGCAATATGCAGCTTTCTCTTGACCCCCAGTATCTCCCACATCTTTGTCATTACTTCACTGGTGAAGTGGCTACCTCTGTCTGACTCAATCCTTTGAGGTAGACCAAAACGGGAAAAGATGTGGTTAATCATCAAGGCCGCTGCAGTTTCTGCCTTGCAATTTGGGGCTGGGAGACATTCCACCCACTTGGTAAACAAGCATGTCACGGTCAACATGTACTTATTCCCCCTAGCCGAGCGAATCACAGGGCCTACAAAGTCGATTTGTAAATCTGACCATGGCAGTGTCATTCCCCTCTTTTGTAAAGGCGCCCGGTGTGTGAGGGATGATGGCTGAAATTGTGCACACACAAGGCAACCCTTCAGGTACTGGTCGAGGTCCTGCCCCATGTGTGGCCAGTATGCAACCTCTCTTAAGATTTCCAATGTTGTGTGAAACCCCCTATGACCGGCAGTGGCCGCATCATGGGCGTGACTTAACATCAGGCTTCGGAATGAGGTAGGAACCACCCACTGATCGTGGCCAGCTTTGGATTTCCTTACCAACAAACCGTCTTGGATCCGGAACATTTTGGGACATTTCATCAACACTCTTAGGTCCTCTTTCCCAATGTAATCGGTATCCGTCAGGGGAAAGTTCTCAGGGTCCTCAAGGTGCTGGTAAAATTTACCAATTATTGGATCCCCCTTCTGAGCAGTAATCAAATCAGCATCAGGGGTCTCCTTACTCCATTGTGCAATTGAGAGGTCGTTGTGAGCATTTGTCTGGGACCTAGTGATGGCAGTGACCTGGATTTCCCCCAACAGGGACTCAATCTCAATTAGATCCCCTTGGATGGCCCCGGTTTTGGCCAGCTGATCAGCTAAGTCATTTCCAGTTTTGTCTGGTCCCTCTACTTTGGAATGACCCTTGATCTTTTTCCAATAGATGGTCATCTCATTCGAGGTGACCAGATCATCAATGTTTTGGATCAACTTCCCATGTTTCAAGGGTTTGTTGTTAGCACATAACATGCCTCTGGTTTTCCAATTAACCAGGTGCTCCACGAACCCGTTCCGTACATAATCCGAATCTGTGATTATGACCAGTTCGTGGAGTTGATGCTGGACAGCAGTGAGGATGGCATGATGCACAGCCATCAATTCTGCCACCTGACTACTTCGGGGACCAATTTTGTATCCAGCGGAGGGTTCTGGGGACTCATTCACCCATGCATTCCCTACGCCGGCCACCAGTTCTTTCTCCCCGTTGTTGTCAACATGGTAAGAGCATCCATCCACGTACACAGTGGGCATTCCCTCACACTTGTCTTCTTCAAAGACTTTGTGGGGGGAATTAAGGTATGCCTCCATGTTGTCCTTTATTTTTAGACTTTCGTCCTCGAGACAGTTTTCTCTGGCACAATCATGCAAGTCAGCCAGACCTTGCGCGAGGGGACTCTTCTTGTTTTGGCCATATCTGACCTCCACAGGAAAGCCTTGCATTGACAGAATCCAGGAAGTAATTCGGGAATTACTCACATTTCCGGCCCGGATTCTATCACTTTGGAGATATTGCAGAGGCTGGTGTGGAGTCTCCACTATGATGTGTTCCCCCTGGATAAACGGGCGGTAATTCTTCAATGCCCACACCGTTGCCAGGAGTGCCTTCTCACAATCGTTGAATTTCTCCTCCACAGAGGATAAAGTTTTGCTCGCATAGGAGATTACTTTATTGACCTTGTCATGCTTTTGGTATAATACTGCCGTCAAGCACGTATCAGAGAACCCCGTCTCCAGGAAGAACTCCTTGTTTCTGACAGGGTAAGCTAGGCAAGGCGCTTGTGAGAGGCTTCTTTTGAGTTGTTTTACTGCCTCGGCTTGTTCTGGACCCCATTCCCACTTGACCCCCCCCTTCAGGAGATGAATCAGGGGTCTGGTGATCTCTGCGTAGCCCTCAATGAACTTTCTGCTGTAATTAGTCAGTCCAAGGAGGCTCCTTAGTTCCCGCAGAGTTGTGGGGTCTTTCAGTTTCTGAAGTGCTTCCACTTTCTTTTCCTGGGGACAGAGACCCTGAGGAGTAATCTCATGCCCCAAGAAATTAACACGGGTTCTACACCACTGTGCTTTCTGAAAGGAAAGTTTTGCTCCGGCGGCCCTCAACTGTGTCAGAACATAACGGATCTCTGCTATGTGTTCCTCCACAGATGAACTTTTGATGAGGACATCATCTACATAAGCCAGGTTACCCCTCGTACCCAGGTCGGGCATGGCCTTATGTAGGAAAATATTGAACTCATTACCGGAGTTAAGGTATCCGAAGGGAGTCCGGGTCCATGTGTACTGCTGGCCCCCAAAGGTAAAAGCCAGCTTGTATTGGTCCTCCCTACTGACAGGCACGGTCCAGTATCCATTGGTCAGGTCTATTGCAGTGAATACCTGTGACCCCTGAATCTGGGCCAGCCCTTGGTCAATGTAGGGAAGAGGCCATCGGGAAGTGTGGACCCGTTTGTTGAGCTCCCTGAGGTCAGCGCAGAGTCTCCACTGGCCGTTTGGCTTCAATATTCCCAGCACCGGATTATTGAAGGTGCTGTGGACTGGACGGATTATTCCCCGGGACTCAAGGTTCTTAATTATTTCAGTAAGGGACTCCATTGATGCGAGAGGCAAGCGATATTGCTTCACAAACACTGGAGTCATGCCAGGGTCCGTGGGGATTGTTGTGGTGTGGATGTCGGTGCGACCACAGTCATATGAGTCTACCGCAAAGAGATCTTGGAAATCCAAGAAAACTTGTTTCAACTTTTGCTTTTGTTCCAGAGTCACACAGGCATCAGCTAGGTTGACTCTCTCTTCCACCATCTGCCTGAAGCCTGGAAAGACTTCTGGTTTGGCTATCTCCGCGGCCTCCTCCAGCTGGGTGGAGAAGTCCCTGGTCAGAGTGCTGATTTGGACCGGAGGCTTCAGGTGGGAAAGGCAGCCCTCATGGACCTGGAAAATCACCTCATCCCTCCTGAAGTCACAGGTCACATCTTCCTTACCATAGGGGCAGGAAGTGTACACCAGGAAGTTCCCCCCATGCCGGGTAAAAATCCTGTCTGGTGTTGCGTTGTCATCACTGTCACTGTCAAAACAGTCCTTGGGGATGGGTCCTAACAGTTCATTTACAAGATCAATGGAGAAATGTCGGTCATCAACCGCCATTCCAATAATGGTGCCTGCGGCTAGAGTAATACTCTTTAAGTCGCTGTTATCCACCTCTATTAGAATGGGGTCATGTTCTATGTTGACTAATGGAGTCGGGTTTACCCCCAACCCTTGCTGTTGGAGAGAAGCATTTAGATGTATGTAAGCATCAGGGTTTTTCAACTCTTGTCCCCTTTTAACTTTCACTTCCAGGGAGAATTGTCGGGTCCTTTCTGGGATGGTGACTTCCTCTTTAACCTGAATTTCAACTGCATAAGGTAGCAATTGAGCTGACCTAAATGCTTTTTCTGGATCATCAAAGCCCATGGGATTATCCGCTAATCGGGACCAAGCTTTGAAGTTTATTAGGTCCAAACTAATGGCAAAGCGATTGAGAATGTCACTGCCTAAGTAAAAGGCGGCAGGGACGTCTCGCACGACCCAACAATTGTGGACTATGCTCTTGTTGCCAATGGAGATTTTGAGCATACACCTGCTTGGCAGGAGATGTTTGGAATTAGGTGCTTCCAGGTCCATTTCCCATTTGTCTATCAGTTTGAAGGTGGGAATGGCTGGATCTTTTGGGAGTTGGCGAAACATGGCTTCGCTGATGAAGCTCTTACCGTTGTTCACACACACTCGAGCGAGAACAGAGTCCTTCCCATCATTTAACTGAACAGGGATGAACAACTGCTCTCCAATTTGCTGAATATCAGCCAGGCTTTGAGCTGATTTCACATCTTTCTGGACTATAGGAGTGGGGGTTTCTGATTGTGGATTAGTATAGAATTTCAGAGTGTTTCCTTCCAGCGTGGAATACCACTTTAGACTGGAAGGAAGGTTGATTTTCAGAAATAGAGAGGACCCCCCATCACCAGTCTGTTGTCCTACTGCTATTACCGTCACGTCTGGAATTTGGTTGTTCTGGAAGTGAAATTCTACTTGGTCAGATTTTTGTTCAACCATGTGGCATGTGCCGTTTAATCTAACATGGTTGACACTCTGTTTTAATTTTATGGGTCGGCTAGTCTGAGTCCAGAGGACCTTGTTTACGCAATCTATTAGGGGTGACAACCTTCTCAGGAGGTCATTCCCTAGTAAACAAGGGGTGCCCTCTGGGGTCACAACTATGACCGGGTGTTTCAACTTATGTCGCCCGATCTTAATGTCCAAGTCTGCCGTCCCCTCGACGGGAATTTCCTTCCCGTCAAAGTTCTGCAGTTGTCCAGGAAGAGAGGTGAGAGGAATTTGGTAATTCTCTCCCCTTCCTGCATTCAGTTCGTCAAAGGCCCTTCTGGACAGAAGGGTAGCTTGAGATCCAGTGTCCACCAGTGCTGAGATTGTACCCTGCCCCTGTACTTGTACCGGGGCATAATATCTTGCCTCCTTCTCCTCAAGGGGGCACAGATAATGTACATTTTTGGACAACTGGTGGGCTAATTTTCTGGTTTTGGACATCGCTAGCGAGGAGATTTGGGCAGAATTCTGTGGAGAGTCTTGGGAATCTGAAAGAAAAATTTTGCAACTGGAGATCAGAGCCATTGTGGGTTCCCCTGGCTCCGTTTCTGGGCCGCCCCCCCCTTTTTGGAGGCAGTCGCCAGGATGGGTTTGAACCAGGGGATTTTCTTGCGGTTGGTTCTGGGATGAGATGGTGGGCGGCGGTAGCTCAGTCTCCACATCTCCCCAGTCTGAATTTGCATCCCTAGGGACCCATTTTTCTTTGGGAGGAGTTCCCCCCTCTTTGAAGGCGAAGATCCTTTTCCCAGGATCCTCTGAGGATCCCTCTCCCTCAAATTGGAAGATCTGTACCTCCTCCTCAAACTGAGTCTGTTTGGGTCTTTTGTTTCTCCTACCCCCCCTCTGCTCCTTAGGAGGCAGACTTTCAGGGGCAAGAGATTTTGTTTCCGGTTCCTGGGTTTCCAGGGGCTGTTTACAAGTAAGGAAGGAAGCTTCCTCCAAGGCTTTACACCCCCCTTCCCCTTGTGCCTCCTCCCTGGGAACCGGTGAGTTATCGGGGTGCTGCCCCCGTCATTGTTCTGGAGCACCAGGTCCAGAGTTGGGTGCGTTCTGCGCCGGCACGCCCATCTGAGGGTTCTGCTGAGCCCTCAGTATGTGACCCAGATCCCGCGCCATGTTTTGAACCTGGCGCTCTAACTGGGAAACCCGCTCAGGCTGATACGGGGCCCTGTTTTCTCCCCTGGGCTGATCCCGGGAAGGGTAGCTGTCCCTCCTCTGGTAATACCCCGGGTTGGGAAGGTTTGGGTACCCCTCCACCCTTGGCCTCCCCTCTCCCGGATTCAGTGGTCTGGGCTCAGGGAATTGGGGAAAGAAGGATGGATGGTTTTGGGGCTGAAAGTCGGGTGGATATCTGGGGAAAAAGTTCTGCCCAGGGTTTGGTAAATTTCTGCCCTCCGGTGGGAAGTTTGGAGGGAAGTTCCCTGGGTTAGGTGCTTGGCTGGATCCCCCCCCTTGGGCTGGAGGAGTCCACACATAACCCAGGATGGGTCGATTTCCCTTGTAACGTGGACTTACATAGTCAGGAGAGCGAGGGACCCCATTTGTGGGGCTGCCTCCCTGGCTCCCTGTCTGTGACTGGCCCGAGGACCTTCTGGGCCTAGCATTATTAGGTGCAGGTAGGTTTTTAGGCCCCCCCATCTCCAGATCCAAAACGGGGGTAACCTTTACCTCTGCCACCTTGACAGCAGCAGGGGTGCTGTTGGCTTTGGGGTTTTTCTGGGCATTGCTTTTATTTTCTATGGGCTTCTGCACCTCATAGATCCGGGTAGCCTGTTCAATGACCCAGTCTAAAGATCTTTTCTCGTGAAAATCCCTCACGAGCTGGGTCATGATATATTTGGGCAAGGCATGGAAAAACGTGTTTATAAATTCACGGCTATCCGTGCGCACCCTTCTTGTGGTCTGTGCAAAAGCCCGCTTTAACTCCTGCACAAATTCTTGTGGGGCCTGATCCTCCCCACATTGCAAATTGTAGGCTGCCTTGCGAGCCTCTTGAGGATTTCTGTGAACAGAAAAATGTTTCAGGATGGCCGCCTTATAGGTGGACCATCTTAAATGATTTTGGTCCTCCAGCCCCGCAAAGAAACTGGAGTATTCCGGGGAGAAGGTCCACTTTACATATTGAATGCAGCTTTGGCTGTCCTTCAAATGGAAAGTCTCCATCATTTGTTCAAACAACTCTAAGTGCTCCCAAACAGAATACTTAGCGTTCTTATGGTAAGGCGTGATGACGCTCCTGATCGCCTTAATCTGCTTTAAGGGGTCCTTGAGCAAGGCCCTTTTTGCCTTATTGGCCTTTTTGGTTCGGGTAACCCTTGTCCATTCTTCCTCGGACTCAGAGGCACTGCTCCCAGAGGTTCCCGTCTGTTCTTCCAGGTTTTCCCGGATTCTGCGAGCCTGGGAATGGCTGGCAGAATGTGGGGACCTGGTCTCCTGTGTCCTGCGCAGTTCAGAGGAGTCTTCAGATTCCTCCTTGCTGCCAGGATTTGATGGGTACCCCCTCCACTGACCTAACTGGGCAGAGGTTTTCAGGATGCCCTTAATGGGCCTACTCTCCCGGGGTTCCCCATTGAACTGTACTGTACTTGGGTGCCCATACCCGGATGCCCACCCCTCCATTCCTGAGTGGTACTGGCCTATGAGCCCCATACTCTTAGCTGGATAGTAATCTGCCATCCCTGTGGCCCTGTGCTCATGTGCGCCAGGGGACATGGGGGTGGCAGAGTCCAGGGACTGAGAGGTATGAGGGCCTCTGGTACTAGGGCTCCTGAGGTTATGCTCCGGAGTTTCCATTTCCCAGCGAACCTCATCTCTATCCGCCCCTGCTCCCTGTTGCAATGCAAGAGCCTGCATTTGTGCCTTCAGTTCCTCTGTTAAGGCCTTACTCGACTCTATCAGTTTCTCCTGCATCGCTACCTGTTGCTGGAGCCTATCATTGTGTTGACAGAGGGCCTCATTCTCCCTCTGTGCTTCCTGGTTGGTCCTGGAGAACTGGGCCAGTCTTTGCTGCAGGAGGTTTACCTCCTGGGCAATGTCCCTATTGGCCTGCTCCTTTCTTGCTAGAGCATCTTCCACCCTTCTGGTGTGCTCTACCAAGTTCTGGTTTTCTTTTTGGAGATCTCCCAGCCCCTGGAGGGCCAGGTGATTTTCTTCCATTTTTCTTTTTAAATGGCAGACTTCCTGGCCTAAGGCGTCTCTTTCCTGACTAAGAGCCTGCATTTGTGCCGCCAGGTCGTCCCTTTGCCTTTGGAAGGCACCAGCTTTTTGGCGCTCCTCATCAAACTCTGCCTGGGTATCCAGGTCTTTCAAGATCAGCTTGTTGCTCTCTACCTTCACTCTATCTAGATGACTTTGCAGGGTGGCTACCTGCTCCGTGCATGCCCTGTTAAAGTCTAATTGTTGCTCCAGCTTTTTCTGGCTCTGCAGTAAGGAGTCCAAACTGTCTTGGTGCTCCTTCTGCAGGGCCAGAAATCGGGTATCCTGGTCTGTCTTTTCCTGTTGTAGGATGCCCATATCCTCTTTTATTTTAATGATATATTGCCTACTATTATTTTCTGCCTCCTGGCTCCTCTGCAGCCTCTGCTCAGAAGAGTCCAGATCAGATTGGGCCTTCTGTAATGCCATCTGTTGCCTATTTGCCAGATTTTGGCTTTCAGCACATCTATCCTGCATGTCTCCCATATATAGGTACAGGTATGCTGCTATCCTGGCAATTTTATTGTGTTCCTCTTTGGCTTTAGGAGCCATATATAGTTCACTCAGGGCCACATGTAAGGGACCCTGATCTCTATATATATCTGACCCTGTTTCAGTGACCTGTTGTGTGATGGCCTGCAACCACACATCCTGGCCCTGTTCGGTCCATTCACCTCTCACAAATAGCTTATGCAAGAGGTGCTCTCTGGCTATTTTCATGTCTACTAAGGTCGTCATTCTAGAGATTGGTCTCTGTCCTGACTTACAGAAGTTTGTATTTTATTTTTGCAGAACAGAACTTTTCTTGGAGTGTCCCTTTTGAGGAATGCTTCACAGCGTAATGCAGCGTGGTGATCCGACCGGGTGTATGTATCCCGTCAGTTAGCACACTGTATTAAGCTGCAAAACTGGTAAATCTAACCCAACGTCTCGGCTCGAGCCCCCAATTTGTAAGAGGATTCAATTCAGCACTACAGCTAAGTCAACGCCTAGTCTAGAATACTGAATGAAAACCCTTATGGATATATCTTTAGGTCCAGTTCATGCGTTCTGGATGACTACCCTTATATAACACCCCTCTCTTGGAATCCCCCTGACCCCACTGAGCCAAGAAGTAGTTCTGTTTTGCAAGTTAAAAGGGTTTATTTGATGATTTAAACAATAGATATATATATGACACTTTATAATAAATTAATAATTGAATAGCACACTTAATCTGATATGATAAAGATTGACAACAGAGAATCTGGCACTAGCACACTTCTTTATAATTACTAAGGAGTTGAGATGAAATGGATAAGGTAGCACACTGGTAATTAGGAACAAAAGTATAATGTGGTAGAGGATGCTTTATGTAAGCTCAGGTGGATGCAATATTCAATGAATGCAGTACAGAAAATACTCAATATGATTTCAACCAAACAATGTAATCACTTTTCTCTGGCTATTCACTCCCCCCCTCCTTATGCAATGCAAGGAAATGGGAGGATGCACACTGTTCTCAGAAATGCAATCAATGTAATCAGTTCAATCCAGCAAGCTTAGACAACAGAAAACAGATAGGAGTTTTGAAATCACAGGCCCAAATTGCTTTGATATGTGCTGGCAATGGATGAGAAATATGCTGGAAATGCTGTTAATTCCCTTTCAGAGGTTCAGGGTGAGTGGTATCTAGTTAATATTAGTCCAGGCTCACACTAGCAATGAGGCAGGGATAGTTAGCAGGTTAAACGAATTTCTGGCAAATGGAAGGCAAGCAGCAGCAGTTTTTACATGTGAAGAAATTTCAAATCGCGGTAAAATTCGCGGATGCGTGTTCCGCGATTGCGGTAAAACTATAAGGGGTAGGAATGCGGTTCTTGGTTCGTAGGAAAGCCACGATTCTAAGCTATCAAATAAAAGTTATTGCAAGTCTCTAGCCCAAACGGTCGCGGAGATATGAGCGATTTAATAAAGGTCGTTTTTGGGTTTGCAAATTTCAAAAGCTCAAAATGACAAGTGCAGCTTGCAACTAGAAATGACAGGTGACAGCTAGGAGGCAGTTCTACTTAGGTTAAATAGATTGAATTAGATGAATTTAAACTAAGAGATTGGTTCTACACAGTTCTGCTTGGGTACTCACTCTATATTCTTGAGTGAAATGGGCCTCGCCATGGATCTGGTCAGGGTTTGGACTGGGCTCGGGTCTCTCTCTGGGCACAGCACTGCTTTCTCTCTGGGTACAGCACTGCTTTCTCCCTCTGGTCTGGTCTCTAGTTCTGGATAGATTGAAGTCTCTAGTTTGGCTTTCTGGAGGTTGATGGAGGTAAGTATGGATTTTTCCGGCAGAGCGTCCCGCTGCAAATGGATTTGGAAAGTCCCTATCTGTCCTGTCTGTCTGCTTTTATGTGTTTAGAATGTGGGTGTGTTCTAGCATCACTGACCCTACCTCTCTCTCAGCTTCTAATTGGTCAAACTTCCATTCCTCCGCTTGATTGGCAAACTGAACTGTGAGTCAGATTGATGTCATTTTACAGCCTGCAGAAAGTCCACTCCTCCTGTCAACTTACACACAAATCTAGATTTGAAACAAATACATATTTGCAGAGGTACATATTGTTTTAAAATCATATGCACCCATCATGCATCACAGGAGGTATCCCCTGTTCAAACTCTGCTCTTCCTGGGAGCTTGCATTCAGAACTGGCACATATTTCACTTTTTAACTGCTTTTTCAATTTCCGACATGGACCCAACTTTACATACATGTGTGCAGGGGGTAGGGACATTAACTGATGAAGTTTCAGATTTTTAACATGCACACATTTAGAGTAATATCCACTTTTCCGCTAAAACCTCCCCGAACATACCACCGGTTCCTACCACGTCTTAAACTGTGGGCAGAAAAATCACAAGAATTATGGTATCATTTATAAAATTTTCACATGTCCGCTCTATGAGTTATTCATCTTTTTATAAAACCATATCCTTGCTGCAGGGGTGTGTCTTTTCAGGTCACATGGTACAGAAACCAGTCTTTCCAGTTTCTGCCAAGCCAGCTTGCTTCTCACAGGCAGTGCTCCTCCCAGCTCCTGCCAAGAGGAAGCTACAATTTACGACTGCGGTAATAAAAACCTTTGCCTGAGTGAAGAGGGCTTTGTTCACTCTCTTGCAGAGCACAGATAATTCAATTATCAGATAGATGGCATATCCTTAGCCTGGGCAGCAAAAGGAAGGTTGGCCTGGGAACACAGTGGTGACTCAAGTTTCACTCCTGATGGGTAGTTGCTAGGCAAAATCAAGTTCCTTAAGCCAGACCTTCAGCTAACTTTTTGTTGCTTTTAAAATAACTTGTAATTTTACACATGCAGCTAGAATGCTGATTCTAAGTGCAAAACTATGACATTTCAACAGTTACAAAGGCATGTGACACCAAACATAGGTCACTCATTTAATTTAACATTTTCGATTTTGGTGGTTTTAAATCCAGTTGCAGTTAGGCTTAAGCTGCTGACTCCATAGCATTTTTGTTATAAGCATTGTTTTTGGGCTCTTCATTTCCCAGATTTTGTAGGCACACAAAACTCCATTCTGCCAAATGTCTGCTGGTGTTCAGTGAATATTTTGCACATGTTGCAAGGTTTGAAATAGGCATTTTGCTTGCCTTCAGAAAAACACACAGAGTGGTTTTAAAACGCCGGCTTTTGGATAGTGGTGAGTACTGGTACTGCACTCATTTTTGGGATTTAAGAAATGAATTCCCCACACTTCTAGGTTGCATTTGGCAATCAGCATTGCCATTCCCAATGGTTTCAGACTACTGTGCGGGTAGTCCAATGGTGGTTTTAAAGCGCTTTGAAGCTAACCGGCGCTACTGTTTTTCCTTTGGCAACCCATTTCCCTCATGGCAACCCGGCCTTTCATTCTCGCACTGGTGGGTGGCAAGTGAGGCAACCATTTTGGTGGGCGCACAAACTGCGCAGCTTTCCTGGATTTCGGCGCACATGTGGGTTTTCCGCCATCTTGAATTTCCTAAGCCCACAGCACCAAATGTTGTAGCAGGATAGCTTAAACGTGGGTCAGGACACCCAACATACTGTTTTAGAGTGTGTGCCCGCCAGGGATGGACTTGCCTCTAGGCCTCTGCACCCTTGGACTCTTTTGTCTGATAACCTATTTTATTTCCAAATGTTCTCATAGGGAAAGGGTGGACTTGATGAAAGTGTGTAATATGGGGTGGTCCACTTTGAAACATTTTTGCAGGCGCTTTTTTGGTTCCCAGTCCACTCCATCACTGCTTCCTGACTTAGAAATCAATCTGGGAAGTTCATGGGAAATCAAACCGCCTTTCTTTAATTATTTGATTTTTTTACACATTCTGCAGTTCGCAATAGCACATTCATTGTGAATGCATAATCCCTGTCTTTGCCAAATGTTATGCCCTGCCCGTTATCTATGCCACGCTGGACCTACCACTCTGGCTATCGACTTGCAGGTTTTTTGTGGCAGATGTTTCTGCTTCCTTTTAGCAGCTTAGCTGGGTGTATTACAGCCTTCATAATAAGCTATGGACTTTACTCCCACTAACTGTAGAGTAGCCCTGTGCTTCAGGTCGCTCTGGCTTGCACTGGGAGCTCTGTGGGATCCCCAGTTACCTTCTCCAACAGTCACATCACATACCAGACACCCCCTGCTTCTCAGAGAACCTCACACTCCTTGCCTAGGGTGGCCACAGTGACTTTGTTGCAACAGGCTTTTGCAACGACAAACGGTCTGACTTTGAGAATTTAGAGAGTATGTTCAGGGCAGTGTTATCACTGTAAAGCCGATAATGTGAACATGTTAGAGCAGCAAATACCGCCAAAATCAATAACCTCTTGTACCTTTTTATATACATATATGTATTATTTTCCCTCTAGAGTCGGGAAGTGGGCGGCACTCCCAGCACCCAGGCAACGCAGCAGGCACCGTGAGGTTCAGGTTGGGACTCAGATGTGGGCGTGGCCTGCTGTGCCATGAGCAGGGCCTCAGGCTGCACCTGTGCATTAGCACTGCACGTGCCCTCATGTCTGAGGCTTGAGCGAATGTTATTCTCTTTTGGACAGTTATCTGCTCTGAACTGTCCACGCCCCCCCTACCCCCAACACACTAGCTGCAGCCTGGCGGCCCTGCTTGCTGAGAAAGTCTCAGACACATGCGCAGCGCAGGCAGGAGAGGGGTCCTTTTGTGTTGTAATTGTTCTGCCTCTCAGTCTTGGAGCAGGCGGCAATAGCCAAACTTGCAGGGATAGAGAGTAGATGTGTATGGAAGTGGAAAGGAGATTGAGTATATACGTGTATGTGTGTGTCATTGTGACTCCTGTGACCATAGGCCGTAAATAAGCTCGCATACACTGGTCCATTTCCCAGGTCACAGGTCAGCAGGGAGAAGGCCAAGGCCCATGGCAGGGGCTGGGACCAGTGTCAATGTTAGAACTGCGTGCATTGCACATATCTGCAAATACAGCATTCCCATTCAATAATAGTCTAGGAAAGCAGAAACGGAGTGACACGTCACATGGACACTGTGACTGTACCAATTCCATCTCTTTTCCTGCTGACATATGCTCATTGCCTCCATGGGCTCCTTGTCTTTCACTTGTACTCTTCAAAACCTCTAGTCTGTGGCTATGGGCGCTAGACAAACCTATGTATAGATGTGCCTGCTTTTCTGGCACCAAGTTGTGTGTGCGTCCATCTGTCCTTCAAAAAACACCTCTGCCCCCTGCCACCAGTCGTGCCAATGACCAGAGCACAGGTCCAGACACCTGGCCTGCTGCACTGTGCATTACAAGGCCAAGCATGGAAGACAGACGGGCCTGTTATGTGCAGCCCATAAGGCTGCCACTCTCATATGCTCTCCTTTAGGTCTAAGTTTACTTCAGTTTGCAAAATGTTTGAAGTGGCAACCACACATCAAAAAGCTGGGCTGTTCTGTACACAGATGTTATTCAATTATCTACCGTAACTGGCGAGAGGGAAATTAGATTTGTTGTGTTTTTTTGTTTTTTTGTTGCCATCCCCTAATCTTCCTTAGTCTTTAGGTTTGTGATCTCATCTAGGTTGTCTTCTGCTAAGGCCTTTCTGTCTTTCATCCTGAAGAACTAATACATGAAATAACAGTCCCATTTAAATACAGATTTTTACAAGGAGGTGCGATGTGGTTCATTGCTCGGCCCAAAAATTAGGATTTATATATATTTTTTTAATAAAAAGCACCCAGAGGACAACACATTGATACTCTACATTTACGAAGTCAGATACATCTGCCAATCATTTGTTTTGGGAAGGGAAAGGGTTTTGAGGGCGGTAAAGTAAACAGCAGCACCCTGGCAAAAAAGAGAAGAAAAGTTGGGGAGAAAATAGATGCACATGGCAAAAGAGAGGCGCTGTATGCCTGAAGCTGCTTCTCACCAGTAACTCCCTTCTATAAACCAGCAAAGCTCTGGGAGAATGCATAAGCAATTTCTCAAAACCTACCTAAAGAGCCTAAAAAAAGAGTGAGAACAACACTATGTTAACCTAAATACAAGCAAGACCTCAAGATGATTTGCACCATAAGTGTGCACCTTATAAATGTACTTAATCACTCACTGTGGATCTACCAGTCAACTGAAAACGCATTTGACAATGTCAACAGACCAGTGCGAGTCCCGCGCTCATGTTAAAACATGCAATATTTTGAAACAGTGCAGAACTCATTTTGCTCCTTTGCGTATAATGCCCAGACCGACCGCTTACATTTGCACTTATGTGAAACCAGGTCCCCTCCCTGCAATTTTAGCAGAGTGCAAATTAGAAGTGTAAAGAGATGGTGGAAGCTTGGTGGAAGCTTCTTTACGCTTCTACGTTGCTCTCCACAGTACACTTATAGTAAACATTTACAATAATGTCCCATGGTAGTGCAAAAAGCAGGCAGTTCCATAGGACAACTTTGGTTTTACGTCAGCCTGAAAATCTCATGCTTGTGTACAACCAATTTATTTTTGAAGGCGGAGGGCAAATGGGAGGCGGAAACGTAACCCGAAAACAGGGGCTCTGCTATATGTGCTGTGCCCACATCCTAATTACATGTGTGATTTGTTGTGACAGCTGGCATGGCTTATATGCTTGATGTATCCTTTCTGCGTTTGTAATCCACTTTCACTCCTATAAAAAGCACATTCTCTGAGCATGCGATATTTTTGGAGTAGAATGTGTATATGCAGGTATACAATGGTTGTATTATTCCTTTTCACACTTTTTCAACGTGCTAATTTGACACATGAACGTAAAATGTCATGTTAAATCAGCGTGATTTCACAGACTTGCTAGAAAAGAATGTCCATCTAGGTTTTCAGGTGTGCACTGCCACCTTTTGGGGCATTAATAGCAGAATCCGTTGGAGCCTAAGTGTAAGGCAGAACATGGTTATGCCTTCATTCTATGCAATGTTGGACTATTACCCCACATTCTTGTTCGTTCCAGACAATACTTTTGTGATGGTCAGGAACAAGGCATCAGCACATACATAAGCAATATAATATTTTAATTCCAGTGGATTATTATTATCTCATGTTGATTAGAAGCATGGGTCTGCATTCATATATTTTAGAGACGATATGTCAAAGTTCAACTTGTACAAAGTTGTTTTGATTGTTTTCCATAGAGTTTTTTTTAATTGTTTTATTGGCAATCCTTTTACTAGAAATTCGAGGCAGCTACATGGAAGAGAAAACGTGACTTAGCGTGCACGTTGTCATAATCTTCTGTAATCAATATGAAACCGAATTGATTTTTTTATTTTTTTTTATTTTCTCAGTGACAGGTCCAATCCAAATACTGCAATTCTTAAAGGGTTAGAGTCTGATTGTTTTTCAAATCTATATGTAATCTATTTACTTTTGCTTCCCTTGAAAATGTACTAAAATAATTACATTTTCTTCTATGGAGTATTTGAGACTCGGTCATATGCGCAAATGGAGTTCTGTTTTGAAAGGATATAGGTGTCTGACTACGTGAAATAGAGCTGGCAAAGCAATGCAAATGTGGCCTTGTAGCGAGGTGAGTTGAGAAGAGTGAAGGGGTAAGAGGTGGGGGCAAATAAGAGGAAGAGATGTAGTAAGGAGAGGGCACAGAAGAAAAAAAGAAAATATGGCAGAAAGTAATTCCTTCAGTGCTAAACATGTTTGTGCAGTTTTGCATATCCCCATCAAAGCTCAATGTGCATTTCCTAGGTGGTGTCATGTTAAGCTATCAATCAACATGTGCACCATTTCACATAGAAGCAAATAAAAAAAATACAATACACATTCAGAAGCTGGTTTGTGCAGTACACACCACAAGCTGCACCGCATCCCGAGAAGTGTGTTATCCCGTGCTGTATAGTGCAAAGATGTGACATAACTGACCGGACAGGCAAAGAGAACAGATGTAATGACTATGGAAATTAAAACGTACACTTACGTTATTGTACTTTTCAGCCACATATGTACAGCCAACTCAATTAAACCTCTTGACATCTTGATGGTGCTGGATTAGGCATTTCCTCTGAGATTGGGCCTTGGACTGTTCTCCCATTTCACCCATCCAGCCAATCAGATGACCTGGGTAGTCCTGGACAGAGCCACCATGTATCCGGTGCTTTTCAAAGCATATTTCAGATCAATAGTGACTTGACAGAAACGTTCACGAACTCCTTTTCACTCTATGCCAACCATTCCCAGATACTTCTGAAGAACTTGTTAAAAGAAGCGTAAAACAACAATATGATTGACTTTCTTTTAAAACGTATTGGTTGTGTCTGAGCTAATAATCATTACTTTATTTGGTGCAAAACAGATGTCTGTTCCAGAGTACCTCAGCCTAGGTGGCTTCTCTTGAAATGGCCGACCACTCCAGGCTCAATGCCTAAATTCCATCCTTAAAGGAGAGTTCCAGGACTTTTTTTTTATTGTCCCTACGGTTCGGCCATGTGTTTTTAAGCATAACTCGGTAGATCGTAGAAAACTTTCCTATGGACCTTACCCGACTTTTCGTCCATTAACGCACTCGAAATCAGCCGCCATTTTCTGATAATCCTATCATTTCCCCCCATCGCCCTGGCTCACCTGCTTTTGCGGCACTAAATCAAATCCCCCGCCCGTGAGCCTGACATCAGCAGACGCGTACCGCCCATTTCCCAACGCCAAAGCACGTTTCGTGTCAACAATCGCTGCGCCTCAGCTAATGACGTGTCGCCATGGAAATGGCAGGACGCCTCTTTCCTCAATAAGTATAAACACACCGTTTCACAACACACAGCAGCAGATTTTCGATTCCATTACTCTCTCTGTGTTACTTTGAGTATTCTGTGACTCGTTTCTGTGCTCTGGTCAGCTACCTTCATTGATTGTAGCCCGTGTGAACAGATACCAGTACCACCGCTATAAATTATTTTACTTTCTTTACCACACAATGGCTACAATAATGCCGTATATGTACGAGCCCGAGTACACCGAGGAAGAACTACTGGAAAGGCAAGCACGCGAAAACGATGGGGATTCGGACGGCAGTTGGGAGGACCAGTCAACGGATGAAGAGCCTGGACCATGTCGCATGGACGGCGTCTCCACCTGGTGCACGTGCAATCGGTGCGAGCTAATGCCAACTGAGGAGGAGAACTGCTGCTGCCGTGAAAATTCCGGGTGCTTGGCCTACATTTCGGAAGGCGAGCCAAGTCCGCAATGCATCACCGAGCTGCCAGAGTTCAGGGAAGCCTGCCTCTCACGGACCGTGTTGAGGATGATGATGGTGCTTATGCACGAACTTTGCGGCACTGTTCGTCCGCGTAATCCGAGTAACGAGTAAGTAAACTCTGGTTGTGATGTCAGTGATGCCACTACTATTTCATGGTCGTCTCATCATTCGAATGCATGTAAATTGGTTCCATGTTGTGCATTTTCTAGATAGAATTTTTTTCAAAGCAGAATGACATTTTTTACCTGAATCGACAGTGATAAGAAAGTTGTCATTTTAATACAGTTTGCATCTTTCATTTTCACAGGTGGTACAGGCTGGTGGCCTATCGTTGCTTCACTTGGTGGCTTCACGGGAGGCTCGGACACCGCGTTCGGAGAGTAATACCTGCCTGTGCGGTACTTGCCATTAGACAACATTTCCCCAGCGACAGTGGACAATACCGCGGATTTTCCCTGGATGTGCTGCAACCGCAACTTTACAATGTGTAATGTTTATTATTTATGTTCAATTGAAATTAAGATCTAAAATAAAACCCAACATATATTTTAACAATGGTTGTTTTGATTTTTTAAATGAATCTAGTGTGTCTCCATTGAATAGTCTTCCTGTGCCTTGTCTTGTCACACCACATGTCTCCGGCCAGCATCCTCCCTCACGCTGGCCGCCCACCTTCAATCCACATAACCGTTGAACCCATATGCAGCAGACATACATATGTTATTTTGCGGGTTGGCATCAAGCCTCCCGGCCTTGCCTCCGACCCCAAAAATACTTACCACACCACTTTGTTCAAGCGTTGGCAATAAAAGGAAGGCCGTTGGATTTTATTGATACAAAACATGGATATAGGTAAATAATCAATATGGTTGATCATAATAAATCATCCTTTTGGGCACCGGGTACAGAGATGACCCCCTCTGGCCCGTGCCGCCTTGCCACCACAGGCCAGCCTGCTGCTGACTAACTGCCTAGGCATCCAGGGTCTCCAGGGTGAACTGCACCCATATATTCTCCTGGGAGGGTGAGGTATTTATAAACTCACCCCCCTGCCTTCCATGTACTAGATCCTGCAGCCTGCCTCTTACATGCAGTTAGATGGCCTCTCCTTGGTGAGGCCCTGCGGCAAACGAGTCTTGTCTGCACGACCACCGCCCCAATCCACCCCCTGCCCTATCAAAGGCAGTTCGCACCGGGGTACTTGTGCAGGCAAGTGGAGCTGTCAGGGAGCGATAAAGGCCAAGAGGTGCCAAAGACCATGTACACTTCAAAGTGGTCTATAGAGCATGGGTTGTTGTTCCCATGTCTACCGCCAGACCCCGTGTCTCCTGCCAAGCATCCCCCCTCACGCTGGACGGCCCCCTGCAATCCTCATAAGTGTGTCTCCATTCACGAGTCTTCCTGTGTCTTGTCTGCACGACCACCGCCCCAATCCACCCCCCGCCCTATCAAAGGCAGTTCGCACCGGGGTACTTGTGCTGGCAAGTGGAGCTGTCAGGGAGCGATAAAGGCCAAGAGGTGCCAAAGACCATGTACACTTCAAAGTGGTCTATAGAGCATGGGTTGTTGTTCCCATGTCTACCGCCAGACCCCGTGTCTCCTGCCAAGCATCCCCCCTCACGCTGGACGGCCCCCTGCAATCCACATAAGTGTGTCTCCATTCACGAGTCTTCCTGTTTCTTGTCTGCACGACCACCGCCCCAATCCACCCCCCCCCGCCCTATCAAAGGCAGTTCGCACCGGGGTACTTGTGCTGGCAAGTGGAGCTGTCAGGGAGCGATAAAGGCCAAGAGGTGCCAAAGACCATGTACACTTCAAAGTGGTCTATAGAGCATGGGTTGTTGTTCCCATGTCTACCGCCAGACCCCGTGTCTCCTGCCAAGCATCCCCCCTCACGCTGGACGGCCCCCTGCAAACCGCATAATGCCACGACATATACACGTCATTCATTCACAAACACACCCCTGTTTCGAATTCTTTATAACCCACTTCATATTTCTAATGAGAACTTCTTTGCACGTTGCTAGTCAACCCGTGAAGGTGCTGGTTATCTGCTCTTCGTCTCTGTGAACTTCCGTGACCACTTCGAGGAAACTCGTCAGTTTGCAACCTGTGAACTGCTCCCTGTTCTACGACAAGAAACTACTCTGATCCCTGCATCTAACTGTTTGCTCGTCAAGGTAAGGCCATGTACCATACTCATTTTGCGTCCAATTTCTTTTCGTTCAAGACAGTACATGCAAGGAACTAGTCACATGTTCTGAGTTTAGTCAAATTATTTTTCTATTTTTTTAAAGTTATTCAAATACTTATCCGCATGTGAATAACGTGTATAGTTCCAAGAACCAAAACGAACCTTGCATTGAACCTTTTATGTGTCATTTAATTTTTTAACACATTGGTATTCATAGAGAATTGTTGATCTTTACTTTTCAGAACTTTCCACAATGCCTGCCTGTTCCATTGGCGGTTGCCCTTCGAAGACCCATAAAAAATCTGAAGGTACTATAATGCATGTTTTCCCTAAGACAATAGATCAGATAAGAGAATGGGTCCGATATTGCGGATATCCACCGTCTGAGCTTGAAAGTAGAGTCCTAGAAGTCTTTGCGGACAAGAGGGGTGATCGATACCGCATCTGCAGCAGGCACTTTAGCTCAGACATGTACTCCACATCATTGCTAATAAAGAAGAACACACCGCGAGCGAAGCAAAAATTGCTCTCAACCGCTATTCCCACTCTATTCGTCCACATCCCTCCACTGGTGAGTCAAGTTTACGGATTTAGCTCTCGGCCTTGCGGTAGTGTGTAGCATTAGCTAACAATAATTTCCCCATTTATGTATCCACTCAATATGAAGGCGGAAGATTCTCCATCCGTGTCGTTATTGCAGTCATCAGCCACTTCAAGCGCCTATCGGGTAATCTTACTTAGCTATTCTGCCACTGACTTGTTTTAGGCATGTAAATCAATAGTTTTAATTTATCGTGTAATTATTTTACCTAATGGTACACCCTAGTACTCGTCCTCTAGTCTTTGTTTTCAGTTATAATTATTGTTATCCAAAATAATGCAAGTACTGTCTTTCAGGGAGATGCTGAGGAGTCCAACGCATTGACGACAACCGTTGATGTCACTCAGATGCTCGAGGTACGTTTCCGGACAGTTCCATCGATGGAGATCATCAGATCTTGCATTCTTGTAGCGTGATTGTTACACACAATGTTTCTTTCGTTTTTAGCCATTGATATGTCCTTCTGTCGTCGCCCTCCTATGTGTCTTCTTTTTTCAATATTGTGTTCATTACTAATGAAAGTCCTATGTTTCAGGGAGTCGATGGAGCATTAGTCCAAGAAGAAGGGGGAGCGTGCAGTTACGGGTCGGCGCAACAGCTTGCAGAAGTGTGCACCGCAGTTACATCGTCCCTTGATGTTCTTATGCATTTCGAGGTATGGATACTGACAGTTCAATCAAGCGAAATCATATGACGTGATTACATCCGCTATACTTCCTTCTTTATTAACGCAAGTACTATGTTTCAGGGAGATGACGGAGCTTCTTCTACAAGAACATCACCCCTAGTAGTTGATGCAGATCTCTGGGTGGTGACACTTCCAACGATCGAGCAAATCGAATCATATTTACATATCCATTATTTATTTTAGACAACTGATCATTTGTGCAGGTCTATTTAGATGAGCCGTTCACGCCTGCACAAAGTTTCTGTTCTTTTTATCAAAATAGAAAACCATACTAATGCAATTACTGTGTTTCAGGGAGTCACTGAAGCATCATCTTCAATAATATCATCAATGGAAGTCTATGAGGAGCCTGAGGTATGGATCTTGACAGTTCCATCTAACTAGATCAACAATGCGTGAATAATTGTCGTTTGAATGTTCTACACAAAGCGTTCATTCGTGTTTTGCTATTGAGATGTACGTGGGTATTGGTCCCCAAGTACATTTTGTGTTTTCGATATTATTATACATACTAATGAAAGTTCTATGTTTCAGGGAGTCGATGGAGCGTCAGTGCGTGATGGATGTGAAAACATAGTCGTTGCAGCGCAAGAGGAAGTGGAGACATGCACACACGAGTCGGAGCAACAGCGTCCTGATGTTGAAGTTCGAGGCAAGAAAGTTTCAAAGAAAAGAAAGCAAAAGAAGGTTAGTGTCCTGGTCACTATATTATGTTGTTTTTCACTGTTAATAGTTCAATACTGTAAGTTGTGTTTAAACTGAACATCCCTTTTCCAATCTGTCCTCTAGTTGCGAGTGGGTGTACGAACTAGATCTACACAGACAGTGAAGCGAACGAGAGATGTTGCTTGTCAAACCTTTTGGCAGGGACTTGAGACTGGAGATGCATCGTGCCAATGGGAAGAATATGAAGTGATTGACAACGGAGCTATACCACCACCAGCCATTGATAGTGAATGTCCTCCTGGTAGTTCGGATGCAGTCGGAGATCAATTCACAGAATCCACACCCGCAAAAACTAAGACCGCGAGAAAGTTGAAGAAATTGTTTTATTCACCCATCGCCGGAGAAGGAACAGATGTTGCAATGGAAGAGAATGAAGTGGACGACAATGAAACACCATCAATATCACTGAACATAGCGGAAGACGATATCAGAGATTCTACCTTTCATGTGAGTGACATGTCCTCAACGTTACAGGCCGAACCAGCTGGGATGCAGAGTGACAGTATAAGGAAAGAGGCCAAATTCATTGTATTCGATAGTTGTTTGATTGATCTTATTATTCGGATGAAATGTGGGCATTCGGTTGGTGGGGAAGTATGTGGGGAGCCATTGATTAATGTGACTCGTGCAATTCGAGGCACTAACCTTAAAATACATGCCACCTGTACAAAATATCATCCTTTCACATGGTCTGCACAACCTATGCTGGGACAACTGCCAGCAGGCAATCTACTTTGTGCAGCGGCTGCATTTTTTAGTGGTTCAAGTTTTAAAAAATTAGAGTCTTTCTTTCAGTTTGTGGGAATCCATTTCATTGCGAAAACTCAGTTCTACAAATACCAAACCGATTATCTATTTCCAGCCATTAGCGAAGCTTGGAGAATGGAAAAAATGTCTATTGATAGTACATTCGCGGGCAAACGGTTCAGCCTATCCGGTGATGGACAGTGCGACAGCCCAGGATTTTCAGCCAAGTACTGCACCTACCACTTTCAGGACATGGAAAGTAAGAAAATTGTGAGTTCGGTGGTCGGGCAGGTGTCACAAAGTACATCCTCAGTGGCCATGGAGAAAGTTGGCTTTGTAGCATCATTGCAAGAACTACAATCGCGGGGAATGGTGATCGACCTGATAGCCACGGACAGACACGTTTCAATTGCCAAGACAATGAGAGAACAGTACAAAAATATAAATCACCAATTTGACGTTTGGCATCTTGCAAAATCAATCAATAAAAAATTGTCGGCTGCAGGTAAAAAAAAAGAATTGCAAGGTATTTCACAGTGGTCCAAGTCAATCAGCAACCATCTTTGGTGGAGCTCAAAAACATGTGGAGGGTCGTTGGAAATTCTACTGGAAAAATGGCGGTCAGTAATGCCACACTGTACAAACGTTCACCGATGGAACACGAACCAACATTTCCACAATTGTGAACATGGCCATTTGTCCACAGAGGAGGCACGGAAGAAGAAGTGGTTGATTCCTTCATCACCCACTCACAAAGCCATTGAAAAGATTGTATTTGATAAAACTATAACAAAAGCTTTGAGGGGACTCACGGAATTCTGCCACACAGGAAATTTGGAGGTGTTCCACAATATGTGCCTAAAGTACAGGCCAAAACGATTGCATTTTGGCATGGAGGGCATGATAAATCGGACTCTTTTAGCGGTCTTGGCACATAACCATAATGTTGGCCGTCAACAAAGTAGGACAACCGGAACTTTAGGGACGCTTCGCTACAATAAGGCCTTCACTAAAAGAAGTAAACAATGGGTGATCAAACCAGTGTTTGAGGATATGCAATATGAGTTTATTGAGAAACTTATTGTTGACGTCCTAGATAGGCACATAAATGGAGTTGTGAACGAACCTGTGCAGGGGACAACTGCATTGCCACCCAACATTGCCTCTGTTCCATGTCCACCTAAAGAAGAACTCATTGAGAAATACACATCACGGTTTAAATGATTGTAATTTGATTGTCTGTTCTCTCGAGTCTCCTCATGTCGCAGGCCCATTGAATATGTGTAGCTATGTATTGTGTAAATAAAAGTGATTGCTCAGTGTACATGCAATGTGTCTCTCCACCCTTGCCCCTCCCTTCACCGTGCAGTAGTGCGAACCACCCGGGTGTCACCTGTGACTTTGCTCTGGAGTCTCCTCATGTCGCAGGCCCATTGAATATGTGTAGCTATGTATTGTGTAAATAAAAGTGATTGCTCAGTGTACATGCAATGTGTCTCTCCACCCTTGTTCATTTGCGCATTAAATTAAACCAAACAGTAATATAAATCATTTTTCAAAAAATATAGAATGTCTCCGTATTTATGGTTCTGTGGGGCTGCAAAGCACGCAGACAAAATGCAAAGATGGAGTGTAAATTTCAAGTCCTGTGAGACGGCCTTACACTGAATGTAGCTAACTAGGAATGTGTGCTCGTTCAAAGTGAAAGTCAGCTGCTTTGATTTTTTCTAGGGTGCCAGAATGGCCCACGACTCAGTATAAGGTTCTATTGTTATTTGACCTTGACAGGCCGGGACCACGTAAGAAACGATAATGAATATAATTTCAGAAACGAAAGCCATTTCATGTTCGTTCATTAGAAGAAATAACGTCTGCATAGAAGGAGTGATATTTCGGGGCTGCCCTACGCACAGACACAATGGAAAATGCAAATATAATGTAAGTAACTCTTTAGATGAGTTTATACCACAATTTAATTACTATACAGTAGCTTTAAAGACGGGTTAAGTTGGACTTGTTCGTTCTATGTGGCATATTGTTTTGTACCGCGCACTATCTTGGGGAGAACCGTCTCCTTTTACGGAAGCACCTCAAAACCTTCCTCTTTGCTTCTGCTTTCTCTCTCCCTCTCCCCTGCTACAACTGGTCCACTGTCTGCGATCTCGGTCCTGGGCCCTTCCACTCTCCACCTGCACTCCCTGTCAACCCCTGCACTGGGGGACTGTCTCAGTATCCTACAGCCCCCCCTTGACGTTTAAAACCCAGTTGCACTGTCCTAGCTATGAAATAATTTACCGACCGAATATATAAAATGAATAATTTTAATAAAGATCTGATGGTGAGACTAATTTCATTTTTTATGTTTTTCAAACAGGTACTTCACCCATTATTGTCTGTGTCACGAGTACCAGACACCGGCGGATGGCTTTTATAACCGCCAGTTGCTTCTCCGCGTGAACAACGTTACCACCCTGACCATTTTATGGGACGATCGCCAAGTACAAGTATGCCCTTACGCGGTACTAACGGCTAGATGCAACATACAGACCGTTGTGGTGGCCTAGTGCCTCGTTGTTGGAACAGCCATGCGATTATCAGTGCGACCGAAGAGCTTATTTTATCGTAAACCAACACCCTGTGTACTGCACACGAACATCGCTTGCCTCAAGACGAACTATTTTGGATCGAGAGCAAAGAAAAATGAAAATCGCTGAATATTCTCTAAACATTTGATGTCCAATAAATGTACTTTGCCAAATGTACAATCTTGCAGTTTGCTTTTAAACCACAGTTTCATATTCCGAATTGTGGCGCTGTATTGTGAGATGATCTAAGACCCTGTGTACAGCAAAGGAACATCGCGTGCCTCAAAACGAACTTTTTGGAACGTGAGCAAATAAAAATGAAAATCGCTGAATATTCTCTAAACATTTGATGTCAAATAAATGTACTTTACCAAATTTACAATCTTGCGGTTTGATTTAAAAGTACAGTTTCATATTGCGAATTGTGGCGCGCTGTGTTGTGAGCTGATCTGTGTTGGTTTCCGGGTTCTGTGTGGAGTCGCGTAGAAGACGCCTGGGCGCGTTTGCCTACGCAGCACAGTCACGTCACGGATAGAGGCGGGGAATATGAATGTTTTGATAAAGTCTGTTTCAGGGGCGGGGGATTTGATTTAGTGCCGCAAAAGCAGGTGAGCCAGGGCGATGGGGGGAAATGATAGGATTATCAGAAAATGGCGGCTGATTTTGAGTGCGTTAATGGACGAAAAGTCGGGTAAGGTCCATAGGAAAGTTTTCTACGATCTACCGAGTTATGCTTAAAAACACATGGCCGAACCGTAGGGACAATAAAAAAAAAGTCCCGGAACTCTCCTTTAAAGCTAGAAATCTACGGCTCAGCCTCAACAATAGACTCATGCCAATTATCAACCAAGTGCCCCAGAAATCACATTCCCAGCTACACATCATTGGGGAATCCATCCCCTGCCGTAAAATGCCATACTCAATTGAAGTGGTCTTGGGTTGCTTTTCTCCAGACTTGGATGTTCGATCTTCATGGCCTGCAATAAAATTCTAATTCATGAACTAGGGTTTCTCCAAAGCAAAGTAGACATTAAGACATTTGCCCTTAAACCATGCAATCCTCTTTCTCTCACAAGCTCTACTGCACAAATGAGCAACGCATGTCTATTGAGCAAAGAACTTGTACAAAACACAATTCTTTTGTTCACAAAGACCAGGACAGTATATGTACCAACTATCTCAGCTCCCTCTTGCTCAAACACATCCCGAACAGAATGCTCAGACGTGCGACCCTCCACTTAATGACCACCATTGACTTCAAGAGGAATCATTAGGGTTGTCGAATGCTTGACATTTTATATATCACCCCTGCACATCGGATTAGAACCTGTATGTAGGTGGATGAAGGAAAATGTGCACTCCTGACTACTCTGCTAGGCTTCCAGTCAAGTTTTAAAACAGGGCTGGTCTCTCTAGATTATATTGTTTGCGATGACCTGACTAACTAGCTTACTGCGCATGTTGGCACTTTAACTCTGCATGACCTGACTAGTTTACTGCGCATGTTGGCACTTTACCTCTGCATGACCTGACTAACTAGCTTACTGCGCATGTTGGCACTTTACCTCTGCATGACCTGACTAACTAGCTTACTGCGCATGTTGGCACTTTAACTCTGCATGACCTGACTAACTAGCTTACTGCGCATGTTGGCACTTTAACTCTGCATGACCTGACTAACTAGCTTACTGCGCATGTTGGCACTTTAACTCTGCAAGACGTGGCCAGGTTTTATAATCTTCCCATGAGGCCTTTCTCATTGTAGGGTACAGACTATTGTCTAATTTTCGCAAGAACGATATCTCTAATACTTATTTTAGGCTTTCCGATAGCATGTTATATTAAAGGCCCATTCCCCTCACATCCTGCATCATCCATGTAATTCACTTTGAATAGTATTTTTGACACAGAGAGTTTCTTGTATTTCCCTAAGTGTGTGCTTATTTGAAAAAAATATATTCATGATATATAGTTGAATTAAAGTCTTTGGGATAGGCTGAGGGGGTGATTGGGTTTTTGCAGTAATACCTCCAAACGGTATTACAGATAATGCATGCAGTAAGAACACAGTGGGCCTCATTATAAGTTTGAAAGAAGCCATGCCCTTACTATGGGCATGGCTACCCCCAAACTCGGGTCCGGGTCCGTCAAAAGGGCACTTGGAGGGCCGGTAATTCTCATTCACGGGACCCGGTACGTACCCATTCCCATTGAGCCCCTATAGGTCTCCATGGGAATGGGGAGGATGGTAGCAGCGGTACCGTTCATAACGGTACCGCTGCTACCATCCTAGTGTGCTCGCGGGTGCCTCTCTGCACGCCTGGTCTGACCAGGCGTCCAGAGTGGTACGAGCGAGCAAACTCTGAATGTTGCGGTGAGGTAACACCAGCGCCTTTGATGCCTTACCGCAACACTCCTAATGAGGCCCAGTATCTTGAAGGTTCCTTGTGATTCTAATTCAATGCTTGTATTTGTTGTTTGATATTGAATAATGTGAATAAGTGAAAATTAATTTGTCAAATGAATCATGTTTGCAATATGTTGCCTGCAATAAACACATTGGAGCTCATTTTGCTCCACAAAGTAAATTGTCGGAGGGGACTGCATACATTTGCAGTTACGTGCAAATGGGTCCATTGCCATTTGCACTGTGGTGCACGTGTCTTTACACCTCTCTTTTGCACTCTGCAGTGTAAATAGAGTAAATACTGCTCTAATGTAAGCATGGCAGGCTGTGTTTCAAATGATTTCCTATGGAATCTGCCTGCTTTTTCCTGCTGCAAAAATCAAGCGTATTCCATAGGAAATCACTGGTTTCATTCTAGCATGAAAATCTCATGCTGGCATGAAATCAAGTTGTTTTTGAAGGCAGAGGGCACACGGGAGGTGAAAATGTAACGTTTGTTTTGCCTCTACCCTCTGCCTTCAAAACAATGAAAATCCACTGGAGTGTGAATGGAGGCGTTTAGACAGGCTCTGTTATGCCTGTCTTTAGCGCTTCCATTTACACTCGGGGGAGGGGGGCGGGGCCTAGAAAATGAGCCCCATTGAGCGTGTATGCACATACATGAATAAGTGATATATTGAAGTAGCAAAAGAGAACATGGAAGTGGACATGGTGACATGTATGCCGAGAGCGTGTTTGACACAGATATGGAGCAACTCTTGTCAAGGTCGGTCATTGAATCGGTGGACATGATGTGCTAAGAGTTGGTGCAGCATAGACGCACATTCACACCTAACACACAGGACATATCAAGTAAAAAGAAGTGCTGAGAAAAAATGTCAACAACTAATAGACTCATGAATGTTTATGTGTGTTTACTAAGGTGGCACAACGCATCTTTTACCACTGCTTGAGGCTAGAGGAAGCTTTACAAAATGGGGAATCGGAGGACATTAATGTGTCTGATTTGTGCAATGAATTGCAAGTCATTGCAAGAAGAGTTCCAAATTGTTCATCACCATACATGTACTGAAATGTGTATACAATAATAATTTGACAGAGTGTATCTTCAACACATGTATCGCTCAACACTGAGAATTCTGCTTTTTGACTGGCCTTGCCCCAGTTTTTGTATAGGAACCTAAATACATGGCAACTTGGATCCAACAATGTCCTCTCAAATGACATCAAGCAAATTGATGTGCCCCAATCAGGCACACCCTTCATCTACACCCTGAATCATACATGGGCCCCACCAGTCCTCCACGCACTGCTGGGGAGAAAGTGCACTGTCATTTTGCATGGGCACAGAAACAGCAACACCTGTTTCATGATAATATGAGCATAAATGGGTTTTAACCATCTCATTATGAAGAACAAGGTAGATCACCACAACTATTCTCTATGCTCCCCAAGGTGCAATTCTGCAAATGTCTGCACACGTGCAATCCCTTTGAACAGGCATTTGCGGTACTCAAAAACAGATGCAGGTGCGTGCACAGGACATGAAGTGCCTTCATGTGCTGGCCAGAGAAGTTCTGCTCATTGTGGCCCTCTGCTGCATTTTACACAACGTAGCCTTGTGGCGCAATGTGCCTATACCTGATGATTCCGCAAGAAGATGCAGACTAGGACAATGGCACGGATAGAAATGAGAGCCAGCCACATGGGCCTGAACAGCAACTTGATAAAAGGGATGGGCTAGTTCTACATGAGACAATCATCAACAAGAGATCAGGGATGAATGTGCCACTAACAAGGATCACAATGCCCAAATCCGTGTAAATGCAACAATAGAACATCTCTAACAAAACAGGCAACAGTCAGAATCTCAAACTATGCACTTTCCCACCTGGTCTGCTTGTGGGATGTTCTGACCCACTAGGCTCTTCCCTGCAGCATCACTGTGTGATGCTTTCATCAGAAACAACAGAATGGCTGCCAAAAAGCCTTATGTGCACTAAAGATCTCTGAGAAGTGCGCAGGAAAACCTGAAAAATAGGCTGCCAATCCATTTTGCCTATGTCAGTGGTAACACAGGAGACCACACTACCAAACCTGTCATTGGGCTGCCCACAGAGTGAAATGAAACTACTTGAAAATGTAAAGTTTATTTTAGAAAAAACAATTTTAAAGTGTTTTACAGTGAACTGAGGCCAGCCACACTGGACTTCAAAGGCACATTCCACAATTTGCTCCAACAAAGGGGGCCTTCCTTTTGCTCTCTGCGCAGGAACTGTTTGAGTTGTTAATGGAGGTGGGAGGAGAGTTTGGCCTGCTTCTCTGGGAGAGAGACAAAAGACTCCCTTGATCGAAAAGATGTGCAGATTCAACTGTCAACAGAAAACAACTGCCAGCAGGAAGGGAGTCTGGGAGTGCTCAGGGCCCATCAAACTCTGGAGGCGGGGCCAGACAGATTTGTGTATCTTAGATTACAAGAAAATATCTTTTTGAAAAAAGACTCACAAAAAACTGTGAACAATTTGTAAAAATCTGTAAATTAGAGGTTGTTAATATGAAAATGCTACTCACTGTTTGAAACTACTCTGAGCTCTGTGCGATGTTCAGAGACAGCGCAACTAAAATTTGGATGTTGTAGCAATTGTGATAATGCTAGAGATATGAAGCTTGACAGGATTATGCCCAGATGTCATGTGCATGTATTGAGAAAAATGTGGACAGATCTGACACTGGGTACCCAAACAAAAGCGCAAAAAACTGTAAAACTGGAACTAAAGCTCTCACCGAGATGGAACTCGGACGGACATGTGCTGTACTAAATCTTTGATGTGAATATGTATTATTAGCAAGTTAGGTGATATTGTAAATATGATTTATGTGAAAAATAGATTTACTTTACTGAAACAAAGGGGAGGTACTCCCTGGATTGTGAAATTAAGCATCACTATGACACTAGATTTCCTTCTCAAATCAGGAGAGGGGAAATAATGTAACCAATAGGAATCCTAGAGGGTGTGCTTAGTAAAATTCAGCCTACCCACCCCTTTGGGGAATACATAAATAGGGACAGTTTAGGACCTAGAGACACACACACAGATTCACCCATCAACTGATTTACTGGTGAAGCGCTCTGCAGGAGAACCCAGATCAAAGACTCCAGAACTTTGAAAGCAGAGATGCCAACTCCAAAGCTGAACCCTTCTCAGCTGGCCTTTAAAATCTTGAAACCTGATTTTAACCCCAGACTTCCAAGGGGCACACCAAAAATTGAACAGCCTGGCTGTGCTGATTCTGCTTCTTGCCAAGAACTCTTGCTGGAACCCAGAGATCCAAACCAGTAGTGCAGACCTGTAACCCAGAACCAACCTGCCAGATCCAGTCCAAAGGCCGGGCAGATACCAGAGTGCCGTGCTGAGTGCAGAACCAAGCGCCTGAATCCTGTCCGGTGGGCTAGCAGAATTCCAGTCCAGAACCCTTTGACCAGATCTTTGACGGGCCTATTCCAAACCATAGTTGTGAGTATCTATAGCATAGAATTGTCCAGAGCCAACATCTTATCCTTAAGTAATCCTATCCAACCCATTCTAGCATATCCAGAACTGCATTGTAGAACTTTCTTGTTTTTCTGAATCTTTCCCTCATCCATATAGTCCTTTGTTAATTGTAGTGATAAATTCATCTTTGCGCTAATATATTTGCTGAAGAAAGACAAGTGTCTTGGCGGCCAAAAGTCAGAGCAAAGGCGCCACTGTTCTGGTGGCTGTCCCGTTGGGTATCTTGCATTTTCATAGCCTCCCTTAGTGTAACGAAAATCCTTGTTTGTAATTCAAAAGCGCATCTTTCATTTGAAAATCTTGACTTTTTTTGAGAAAAATTGACCTCCACTAAAACCTTAATAACTTCTGAAATGTGCGCGCAGAAAAGTTTGCCGCGGATTTGCATTTGGCTCAATTTGAACATGTGTAAAATAGCTATTCTTTGCATCTGACCTCAGAATTCAGTTTCCAATCTGCTAGTTATTCAATCATCATTGCTAGTGTTTACCTGAAACTATCCAAAGCGGCTCCCACTAGTTTTGAATCCAATTTAGAGAATTAAATCCATTTTCAGTGTTTTTCGCGTTCATTACAAGCCACATTCAAAAGCATTTGACCTGTTTTGAAATCATTCCTGTTTCTCTATGCTTGATGTGGGGACTGGGATTGAAACTGTATTGGTTGAGATTGTATATTCTTGAAACCTGTTTTCTCTCCTTCCATCTCTATATTGCATATTAGGGGGGACTGAGTAGTATCAGGGGGAAAGAGTGATTACATTGCATTTGATTGAACACCCAAAAGTATTATTTCTGTGCTGCATTAATTTCCTATCATTGCATTTGACTGAACCCACACAAAATGTTATTCTATGTTACATTATTCTTCTCATCTATACTCCTACTGATTAAAGAGATTGTTGATTGTAATATCACCCATTGGTGATCATTGTATAAATATCAATAGTGTGATATCTAGATATTGTTCAAATTGATAAAAGTGTGATATATATCTTGTTCAAATCCATAAAATAAATATTTTAACTTTGCAAAACAACCTTCTTCTTGGTTCAGTGAGACCGGGGGGATTCAAAGAGAGGGGCGTGATATAAGGGTACATCATTCAGAAATAAAAGAACTTATAGACACAAATATATAATTAAGGGTTCCAGCTGTGCATCACGCGCTAGGCATTGACTTAGGTGGAATGCTGGGTTGAAATCACTTACACTCTTTAATTGGTGTCTCTGGCTGGGCAAGCCACCAAATTTGGGAAGAACAGGGTGAAGTACAGACAGGGCTGCTGTACCGATCTGGGTGCATAGTATGGCAGGGTGGTGGTAGATTTGCTAGGGGGGGGTCCCTTTCAACATGTTGCTACCAGAGCGAACGGTTTGCTCTTGCTAGGTCAGCAGCCCAGCAAAGTCCAAATGTGATTAGTAAAGCTGCAGGATGGCCTCCATCATCCAGAGGCAAAGGGAAGAATTGCTGTTGGCAAGTATCACACAGGAAAATAAGAAGAAAGTGTATCACTGCAAGCCACTATGCCTGGAGTCCTGCTTTTGGGTCATGTTTGCATCCTCCCTGTCCCCAGTATAGGCCCTTGCTTCAGCTGCAGCAGTTGAAGAACATGTGCCAATCGAGCCTGCTCCCAGCAAATGCACCTGCAGCTGAGGCCTGCTCTGGGTCAATGAAGCATCGTCCCTGGCATTGGAGACAGCCTCTGCATCTTCAACCACAGCAGCAGAGATCTGCTATTGGGTCAATCAGGCATCATCTCTGGCCTGAAAGCAGACATCTGCAGCTGCATCCATACCAGCAGTCACATACTTTTGCAGATGCCACAGATACTGCAGCTGATGCTTGCTTCGGGCCAATCGGGTATACTCTGTGCAACTACAGCAGCATCCACAGCATTAGCAGCAGAGGCTTGCTCTTGAACAAATCAGGCATCCTCCGTGGGCCAAGCCCACATCTCTGAAGCTGCTGCAGCTGCTGCAACAAAGGCCTGTTCTGGGGCCATGTGAGCAGCCTCCCAATTGTCTTGCCTTGCTGCCTGTATCTCCCCTCCCCTGAAAGTCTTCCCTGAGGGGGCCTTTTGCATGAAAGTGCAAACACAGCCAGTCTCTTCCATGCACATCTCCTATGGAGAAAACTCCTTCCCTTGTCCTACACCTACCATGCAACATTGGTGTTAGATATCATTTGAGTCATGTAGGTGGTTGGTTGGATATCAGGACACTAGTAGGCTGGCATATCAACAAGCAGACCCTCCATCATGGAAACATATCTTTCTATGTAATGGGCTTTCAGTTGTCTGCACTAGGGAGTATGTTGCTACACAAGTGTGGTTCTGCATGCTACCCAGCATGGCTGTTGTGTTAAGGTATTGTGCACAGGACATGCCGGCTGCAGATATGTGTTGACCCTGTGCATGGGGTGTCCATCTATATCGCATCATACATTTTGTAAAGATGGCTACAGTGGCTGGAGATGACATACATGTGTTCCCTCTCTCGCCTCACTTGTGTCTCTACAGGCATCAACGCAGGCAGTGAATGGACCACCTTTCCCTTTCCCTCGCCACTGTCTGCCCAACAGCACTGTGTCAGCAACCAGCCTGTTGTAACCTCCCTGTTTTAGATCATTTTTAATGAAACAGTACTTTGCCATATTCCTGAGTTGGTTCCGTTATTTGGACACCAGAATTATTCTGGTGTAATCCCATCCATTCCAGCACGTTCCTATGCTCAGTAGAATGGATATTTGATCCATTGTTTGTTTCAACAAAATCCAATCATAAATAAGCTATACCTTCTCACTTGGTGGGGTAAAACTGAAAGCAGGGATTCAACATCCAGATTTGGATGGTGGCCGACACTCATGGAGGTGGGTGAAGTGCTGGGTGCCGTTGACTGTGAGGAAGTTCATGTGCATATTGATGAATGGCTGTATTGGGGTCTTTCAGGACGTTTCCCAAGAGGCTCCATATGGAGGTTTGTTAGGGAGAATTCTCCAGAATGGCTAAGAGTCCCTCAGCAGCTTTGCTAGATTTCTAGGGTTTAATCTTGTTCTCCTGGTAAGAGCTTGAGCCTTTTTTCACACTCTTACATGTGTTTTGCTGTGTGTTGTACATTTTTATGCTCATGGACTATGGAGTCTCACCCACCCCAAAGGCATCATCTTATTACTGTGTGTCACCCAGCACCTTTAGTGCAGTGACACAGGGTTGTCTTTTCAGACTTCCCACTTTAAACTCCATTTTCTGGGATGGACTACTGTCTCCCAGAACATGTAAAGTTACCATTGACTTTACTAGTCTTTTTTGATTTACAGACCCAGTACACTCTATCTTCCAATAGAGTACTGGAGGGGTTAATAGTTATCCCCTTTTGTCTGATTCTCATGGAGCATTTGTATGTTCCCCTTTTTCTGAGATTCGGCTTGTGGCAGTGGTATCTACCCTTTCTATTCTACTGCAGACTATGAAAATAGCCTTTTGTTATTGTTTTTTCACCTATTGGGAGTATTTTCTGCTGTAAAGTAAGCCAAAATGGCCAGAATAAGAGCCAGAAATATGCCTAGAGCCATTACTTTACAGCAGAAAATACGCCCAATAGGTGAAAAGACAATAACGGCAGTGTTCAGTTATTATAATAGGGTGAACCAAATCAAAAGAGAAATCGTGAAACTTTGGCCATTACTAAACATGGGCCCGATGACCCTCCCTTTACCACGTTTTGCCATCAAAAAGAGGAAAAATTTGAGAGACAATCTCATACACTCCAATATGCCATCCCAGTCAGCTCCCAAACAAATCACTCTTTGGGAGACAACACCAGCATCTGGACACTCTCCATGCGGTCAATGCAACGTTTGCTCCCTCACAAAAAGATCTCAAACCTTGGACCTTGGTCTAACGACCCCAGGGCTGCAACAGTCGCTGACCAACTGCAATACTTCGAACGTTATTTACATGATTAACTGCCCATGCAATAAATAATACATAGGCATGACCACCAGACCTATAAAAAAATGCATACAAGAGCACCAGTCTTGTATAAGAACAGAACGGGAAAATGCCCCATTGGTGGAACACTTTAAACTAAGTAAACATAAAGCCAACCAAATTACATGCACAATAATAGAGAAAGTGACATGTCTGAGGAGAGGTGGGGACATGGCCAATTTGCTCCTAAGAAGAGAGCAAAAATGGTCTTCCGCCTGAAATCAGACCAATTAGGGCTGAATGAGAATATCCCCTGGCAAACTTTAGCTATGATTAGCTAAACTTCTGGGATCAGACACAATGGGCCTCATTACGACCGTGGCGGAACGGGTTAAACGGTGCCGTAAAAGGCTTGTGGGACACGTTAAGCACGCCTGGGAAAACCAGGCATGCATACCGGGTCCCGCGAGGGGAAGAGGGAGCAAACAACGGGCCATCTCGTAATGGCCCGTTGTTTACTCCCTCTCCCATTCCCATTCAGCCCTATGGGGGCTGAAATGGGAATGGGGATGAACCGTGTCCGTGTCCTCGAGTGAGGAATTACCGGGCCATCCGAACTCGGAATGGTCCGATAAGTCCTCATTCCGAGGACACGGACACGGATGCGGTTTTGCCTGCAGCCATGCCGCCAATAGCGGCATGGCTACCGGCATACCTCGTAATGAGGCCCAATGTGTTTTAAATGTCCTCCAGATATGCCAGCAAATAACATGAATTCAGTCACCTATATGTATACATCACGTATAAAACCATGCCCGCCAATTTCAATCCATATGGATATGTACAATTGTGGGTGTTTATCCACAAAACATCTTGCAGGTATGACGTTTACAAAACAGTGACAACCTGCAGACCCAGAATGAAGCCATTTAACCTTTGGGCTACAAGATGACATATATAACAACACATGGGCAAGGAACGATATCAGCCTGTACAAGTGAGAGCAATTGCACACACTCGTTCTCAATTATCCAACACGGCCCCGGCACAACAATATGTGCAGGGTGAGCCGAGACCGAAGTGGCCAGGCACCAGTGTCTGACTGACAGAGGTGCCTGTCTTCCAGGTAACGCGTATTCGCGATAACCAATGAAATGCAACGTTTTCCCTGGCAGCTGTCACATGATCGGTGGCGGATTGCGAACGCACGCTCAGGTCAAATAATATAACGCGATGCGTTCGGTAACAGTCACATGACCAGTGACGGACTGCACAACGGGTCGGGCAGACAGACGCTGCAGATGTCCTTGCGTACATGGTCGAACTATAGCACATAGCACCTGAAACAACCAGGTAAGACCTAGTATCCACGGGCCGGAAACAAAGACAAATGTGGAGGGATTACGGCCTGGGAGCAAGTGACTCACGTCACACACTTTTCGGCTCCGGGCTGTTCTATCATCTCGCTCCCCGCATTGCTTTACAATTGGTTTATAATTCAGAGACTAAAAAGACCAGGACATAGAGATAGGGCGCTTACTAACCCCTGCTCACTTTTGCCAGGTCAGGACTCCACCTCTGACCACCGAGGACACAATTTACTGTAGGAATATTTTCCACATGAGCCCAGATGAAAACACCATGTCAAATCAACTGTAACAATAAGGTTAGTGACCCCTAATGTTCGCCAGTGCGATATGATGTATATATAAATATTATAGATATTGTATACACCAGGGCTCTGTTGAATAATACACTGCAAATGGCATGCATAGACTACAAAATAACACCAGCAGGTGAAAATATGCAAAGTGGGGATCCCCTTTGGGAAAATATTAAATGAAACATAGACTAACACCAGATTGTGAATCATGATAAAAGGCAAGAATCAATAATATCTTGTGTTGTGTATTTATAGTTTGAATAGTACTAATAGAACTGTTCATTTGAAAGCCATGATTGGCAGTTATTAACCAAACAGTGACGTGTGCATATTGTTGTTTTTGTTACACAGAGTCACCCGTCTGTCCCAGCCAAAAGACACACTAAGGAGGTGGTAAAGTAACTCTCCCGCCTTCTTTATTTGCTTGAAATCCAACTATTGGTATTTACTAATTAGACCTACCTCCTAGTTGTAAACCATAAAACTGTCCTGAAGAAAGTGACCACATCACACACGCTGTCGCTGAAACCAGTAGACAGTAATTGCTACAGTCTATAGATACGAATGCAATTTTCTATATAAGAGCAATTTCTTACCTCACTCCATTATATGCAGTAAGATAACATCTAGGGAAACTCATACTGAAGTGAGGATTGTCTTTATGTTGGTTTAAAAACACAATTTGTGAGTTTTTATACTTTGTGTTTGTATTTGTGTTTCTTCTTTTTAAACTTCGATGTGTGTGGTTGTTACACAATCCCGGGGTCATTAAAGATTTTATAACATGTGGATGTGTACATACCCAACCACTACACTATCGAGTGTAAACCTGGCTATTTGTCTCTTCCAATACAGACACATAGTGGAAGAGAGTGGTTGAGGAGCATGACTTCAACAAGGCTGAATGTTATTAACAACAACTAGAAGTAAATGGTTTATTTTCTTATTCTGTCTCCTATTTGTAGGTGATACACCAGCGCTACACAGGGACAGATTTGTGTAGGTTGAAGGGATATTTAGAAATTCGACTCTATCCCTTTCTGTCCTCTCACACAGCCTTGTTGTTTCTGCGAGTGGCTAAATCCACAGCAGTCTTTTGTTGTCTCCCTTCAAAACTAATTCTGCCCTCAACCACAGTAGTTTTATCCATAAAGCAGGCGGCTTGCCTGTTTTTGGAGATCAGACGTGCTTTGGTTTTAACCAAATCAGAATCACAGTTGGCATTTGCCCCACATTTTGTGGTATCATGTTGATAGAGTAAGGGCACTTCCCTGCTGTTAACTCACTCTTTCGCACCCCCATTTTTCGTAAATTGGCTGCCCTGCCAGGACAGCCACCCTGCTGTGTGATTGACAACCAGGCTGTGTGAATGAGGGATTTGGTGCATAAAAAGCCGGTTTTTGGGACTAGAAGGCAGAGTCGCCACTGGAACGAGAGAACCAACGAGAAGCGGAAGGAAGACGAATGCTGCAACTACTGCAAATTCTGCAACTACTGGTGCAGCCCTGATGCAGGTCCGAATTGCCTGAAACTTCAACGACAGAGGAGATCTGCAAGGAATCTTCTTCCTTTGAGCTTGGTGGGAACAACCAGCTCGCCAAACACCAGACACCGGTCCTCATTCTGGTCAAATTTACTGTGCATCGCTGCAGTAGATCGGATAGCCAGTGGAAGAGAACCAGTTTGGGGTTTAAGGAGTGCACCTTTTATTCATTGTTTTGCTCTGCTGCTGGCTTCTTTCCTGGACAGTGCAGGACCGTCCAGCCATCCTCCTTCTTGTCCCCACGGCGGAAGCTTCAGGAACCGTGAGTCTGCAGGAACTGCCAGGAACAACTACCTCAGCTCCGACCGCGGTGAAAGTGCAGGAAATATTTCGCCTCTCCGAAGGCTTGTTCTTCTCTTCTCCTTTAAATAACTTTTCCTCCAACCAATTTCGCTTTGAACTCTTGGCAAAGACTTAACCGCAAACTACTTTGAACTGTGTGATCCTCTGCAAAGACTCTGAACCATTAACATTGGCCCAACCTATTGACTTGAATCCTAGTTGTGGTAGCCTTTTCTAGATTGCCCTGCCTATAACTTGTTGGTGCTGTTGATTTTGGATAACCGTGTCTTTCCTCCCCTCTAAATTGCTGGAGTGCCATTTTGCTCGCACTTCATTTTGAGCTTAACTTGTCCAGAATTCATTGGGTGTTGTTGTAGTATATTAAGACTGTGATTTTCTGCTGCTTTATGATAGTTAACTGTACACTTGTAGTCTTAATGGTGTGTAGTGGTCCCAAAGGGTACTGCATATGATTCTGCCTAACAGGGTTAATGATAGCTGAGGAGAATATACAACCTTGATGGACCTCACATATGAATCAGAGTCTTTTGGATCTCAATTCACACATTTGTATGGCTTGGTGTGTGCCAGCAATGGGTCTCAGGAGTGTGTGATGGATGACAGTGTTGAATGCAGCAGAGAGGTCTAAGAGGAGTAGACACGAGTCACTCTTGTCCATGAATTGCCATGCGTCATCCGCCACTTGGATGGTGGCAGTCTCAGTACTGCATTTAGGGTGAAACCCAGACTGGTAATCACAGAGGACGAAGAGCTGTTGCGGTTTAGCCAATAGTTGGGATGCACAAACTTTTTCTATGCTTTTCCCAATGAATTGGATGGAGGCTTATGATTGGTCTTTAGTTCGCTAATCAACTCTGGGGTGGTCTTCTTTAAGAGGATCATATGAGACCTGTCTTAAGTGCATCTGGGAATGGGTTTTCATTGAGGGAGGCGCTCACAATGTTGAGGAGCGCATTGTGCAATGAGCTTGTGAACTGTTTGATAAGGGAGGTCAGAACGACATTGTCCATGTAATTGTTGGATTTAAGGGAGGCAAGTGTGTCTAAGAGATCCTTGGGAGATGGGAGTTAGGTTAGTGTAAGGGGTGGGGGGATTTGGGAGGGGATGGAAAGCACTTTTGTCCATGTTGGAGGTGTGGACCCAAGTTCAGTTTTTGATCATTTTGCTAATGAAGAAGCTATTGATTCCATCACATTTTACTTATAAAGGCACAACCTTGCGGACCGGGGTTCAGCTTGGAGCAGTGCTTGACTACTTTGAATAAGGCTTTACTCCTGTTAGAGGCTGCCTTGATGGTGTGGGTGTAGTAAGCAGTTACAGTATTGGTGAGTATGTTTTTGCAATGGGCACGCATCAATTTGAGCATATATTAAGTATTTATTGGTGAGCTTGGGCTTGTACCATGGGGCGGATGCTTTGGCTTTGGTGCTACTAGTGATTGTGGGGACATGGACATTGACTACCTCCTTTGCAGAGGGACTGAATGATTCCAGAAGTGCTTTGCTACTCCCAGTTTTGGGGAATTTTGCAAAGGTTGCCTCTAGAGTGTCTTGTGGGAGGTTCTTGATGGAGCAGCATTAAATCACTGGGCATTTCGTCTGGCCTTTATGTGGCAATGGTCTGGTCTCTCCTCAACTCTTTCCACCTTCTCCTTGCCAGGAACCATGAAGACATAGGGTGACAGCTTGTACAGTATGGAGTTCTCTGTTAGCCTCCTGTTGTCATTTGCACAGGTGTAGATACATACCTTGTCTATGGGCAATACCTGTCCACCCAGAATGCAAGACGAGTTAGAGACTATTTGCTACAGTGCCCAATATAGAGTGGCTACAGCAATGGCTGTTTATGTACTGCACTTTCTTAGGACACACATTCATTGTGACACGCAGCTCGCACAGACAGTGTGACAGCCTTGCCCCCCTTGACTGACCTAAGGCCAGATTATAGCATTGCTATTGTACTGTCGAAAAACGTAGGTAGACTTTAAAAAAACTGACCTTGCTGCAAACTAGTATACCAGTATATAGAAGTATATACTTTTAGGGCTTACTTTTACTGTATCGCTCCAGGCCAAAATGTTTTCCCCAGTTCTGTGATTACGTTCATGCTATTCAAACCATATTAATCATCATATCATTCTCCAATACATGGCATTTTTAAGTTTTTATGTGTCACTCATTTTGAAGACCAACGCCATGACTCTCAGCTATCCAGCATACCTATATAGTGTAAGCTTTTTTTTTGTTATTAAAGTGCGTGACAGCACATTATAAGTCCCAGTCATACTGAAAAAAACCAACAAAAAAACGAATACAGGGTTTCCCCCTTTTCTTCCATAGCCATACATTGCCAATGTGTCTTTGTTGCAAAATTACAATGCTTGCTGTTGGCGTGTACTAAATCTTTTTATTTGTGCATCTAACTACGGGAGATGTTTTATTCATGTTAAATTTAGCAGCCCAATCACCTGTTTGCTCTCATCAAACTCGTTCTGATAAATACCACTTTTATTCAGCCACTCTGTTGTGAGAATGTGTATTGTGACCATACGGTTCCTAGTCATTCCATCGACATCCATAGCATCGACAGACCAATCCATCGAAAAAAGTGCATGGAAAAAAAGCGCATCAAATGCATTTTTTCATGTACATTTTTAAATGGGGGTACCACACCCCCGTTTTTTTACCCTTTATAACCAATAAAAATAAACCCTTTACCTTCCAAAACATCCATTCGATGCATTTTTTTTCCAATGCCATTTCTTAGGTGCATTGGTCTGTCGATTCTATGGATTCGATGCAATGACCAGATACCTGACCATACGACAATCTTATCGTATCCTAGCTATTGGTACTTCTATAGCACATTGTATGCTTGAAGGCATCATGGAGCTGCAGCACAGCCAGAGTAGTAACTGATGGAGGAATCAATTAAAAAGAAGAGTCCTCAAAAAACGGCGAAAAGAAAGATGATCCTTAGCGGCACGTAGCGGCTGCGAAAGTGCATTCCACAGCTTTGCTACTACCACAGAATAAGTACGCCCCCCCCCCACACGAGTAAGCTGGACCCAAGGTACTTGCATAGTGGGAGATTCTTGAGAGCGCAGAGGAAGAGTAGGCACATAGGGGCGTAATTTAAGCTGTAGATATTGCAGCCCAATGGCATAAAAGGCCTGATGAACTATATACATGGCCTTAAACTGAACTCTCTTAGCAACAGGAAGCCAGTGCAATAGTCTCAGAGCAGGAGAAATATGCATAAAGAAGGGAGTCTGGGTTACCAGCCTATTTGCACCATTTTGCAGGAACTGGAGGCGGCGCATTAGATAAAACGGCTGGGCTAAATATAGTGAATTGCAGTAGTCGATTGTGCTAAGCACAAGCAAAGCTTCTGCAGGAGCATGCAGCCTCTATGGAAGTAAGGGTAGCAACTTGCGTAGATCTGAATGGGCTCATCCCCAAACATAAATCCCAAAGTAGAATTAAATGGACACACCCCGCATAGTGAATGAGACCAAGAAAATTATTGCCAGTTGAACAATGTTTTATATCAGATAAAAAATGCATGCAGAGGACTCTGCTGCTCTGAGAGCGCTCTGCCAAACATTACACGAGCAGCACATTATAAGATCGAAACACGTCACCGCTAATGCTTCAATATAGGTACATAATACTTGAATGTCATAGGCTGGGCATATGGATATATTACAGAAACATAGGGGACAGTTGCACCGGATTGGCTTGTGGCTTGGGTGATCTTCGAGCAGCACGTGGGTCAGCTGGGCTCATCTCCGTGGGGTGAGGGTCAAACATACACGATGAAGCATGACTAACTAATCTATCTAAGCAAAACAGGAACTGAAGGCATGTAACAAATAACCATTAGAAAAAGTGGACAGTCATGGGGATGCTGTGGAGTTCATCGCGTTTGATATCTGATTGATTTTGCTGTTTTGAACCTTGGGGGCTGCTAAACTCTGATGCCCGGACCAAGATGCCCACCTTGGACATTTTGCTCTGTTTGATGCCTTATGATATAAGCCGAAATGTGTTATGTTTATTAGTGAAATACAATGGTGGGGGATTAGACCTGGGATGGGCAGTTGGTCTGTTCATAGAATGGGGGTCAGATGTGTATCTGTATCAAGAAGGATTGGGGTGGACTGTGGTCTTTCAAGGAGGGGGTCGAGGGACCATAGACAGGTTTGTGGAGACGGATGGGCATACAGGCAATGGTTCTGCTCTGGTCACACACAGGGCAGTGAGCTTAGAGGAAGAGAAAGAGTATTGTATCTGTTTGCAACAATTCATGCCTAGGCTTCCGTGAGAAAAGATCTTGTGCAGCTAAGACATGGGAGGGGGTGGTGGGGCAGCTGGACTGACTGTACGCGGCAATGGACAGTGGGAGAGATGGCTTTTTAGAAATCATTGTGCGCCCTAGTAAAAAGATGGAGTTTGGGGGAAGTATATAATGGAGTCTTTATGTGTCATCCAATGGCTCCTGCCTCTGTCTTCAGAGGACAGAACGTGGGGACGTCTCCTGCGACTGGATGAGCATGAGACTCATTACATACAGAATGTATGACCCCCGCAGCTGAGACGCTGTACCAGAATTAGGAAGGTCCAGTCTGAAGATTATCTGAGTATCAGCAGCGTATGAGTAGCACCGGAGGCAGTGTGAGTGGATAAACTCAACCAGCGCTTAGATGTATATGTTAAATAAAGTAGGCGACAAAGCAGAACCCTGAGGAACACCACATGATAAGGGAATAGTAGAAGAGTGAAAAGGAGGGAGAGAGATTGGGCCCAGTCCAGTAGAAAATACTTGAATCAACATAACACCTGTCCAGCAATCCCAGCCCCGGCCAGGCGATCGAGCAGGATGGAGTGATCGATGGTATCAAAGGCCACCGAAAGATCGAATAGTATCAGCACCCCCAATCCACCTCAATCAGAGAAACATGCAAGGTGATCTACAACAGATACAAGCAAGATCTCTGTGCCATGGCCGGGTCGTAAGCCAGATTGAAAAGGATCAAAGCAGTGGGAAGAATGAACTAAAACATGGAGAGATTAAGGACTCTAATGATTTTGCAAAAATAACCAGTAAAGAAATAGGCTGGAAAATAGACCCACTAAAATCTAATGGTATTCTAATACAGCCAAGAGTCTGCAGAGCTAGTTCAGGGATAGTAACTGTCAATGCCCGTGTTCTGCTGCCATGGTAATCATGTCCTCAAAACTTTCTGTGAAAGATAAGAGAACTGAAGAGCTTTTCTCATTTAAGGTTTGTGCTTCTTTGTTATCCATAGACCAGCAATGCCTCGGAATCTGTTGAGTTCACGCCCCTTTTAGCATTGATATTTTGGTTAAAACTGTGCTGTATCCACTTGCCTGCCTTTTCGTGTGTTGGGGATGCATACTCTACCTTTGGTCATGAACATGCCATGATGCTGTTGGTCATTAAACCTCACACACTGTTATGAGTTCAGCATAGTAAAATGTAATGAGGATCGAGCAAGTTGAAATCCTCTGCTATATAAGACACACACTTCTAAGTTCAACATGCTTTAGGAGAAGGCATTTTTAAGGACAAAAGGATGCAGATAGTGCTCCAGATGAAGAGGAGTGGACAGGCCTATGTTATATTATGTTATGTTATGATAAGTTGATTTATGCTGCACAATGTTGTCATTGTCATGGCCTCCAGGTGCTCACTTGGGTCTGTAAGGTAAAGTGAGTAGAGTTGGTTATTGAGGTAGAGAGGGATAGGATAGCCGTCGTGCTCATCTGTTGATGTGTGTAGAACCAGGAGCAAATGGCATCTATGCATGTGTATTTTCTAGGTATGCTTTGATTTGTACATGGGGGCTTGTGGTGTCCAGATGGCAGTATCCAGTGGTTGAATTGTTTGTTGTCAGAGGGTGATGGGCTTGTAGCTTGGTTAGGGAGTGAAATGAGGTGTGCGTGATTTGTTGAATTGTTTCACTAGCCTTCTGGGTGTGTTCTGTAGGTGAAGGTGTGGGGGTGTGGAAGAGACAAGAGGGGAATGGTTAGTAGGTTTTGGGGGATCTTTGGCTGTTAAATAGCTATGTTATTGATTACTCATTCTGTATTCCTCTCATGTTTTATTTGTTTCAGGTTTATGGTTTGCAGAGCGGGCATTGCCTGGAGTGGGGTGGTTTGCTCACGGGGGTGGTAGTTGTATAGGTGGCCTATGTTTATCTCAGTGAGTTGAATTGCATGTTTTTAGTCATGTACCAAAATTTAGGTGGACTTGTGTTGTTCTTATTTCCTTCAGGATCGAATTTCATAGTTTGACTATCAGTTAGGAGAAGGTGGTTCCTCTGAATTTTCTTTTCTCATAGTGTCTTGTTTCTATCAATGCTAGATCTTAAATCTTAAGTCTCTTCTCGGTTGGTATCGAGTGATTTTTAAATGGAGCAATTCAGCTCTTGTCTTTGTATTGAGTTACGGGCAATGCAGAGGGCCTTGAAGTAGATGTGATTCTTTACAGGTAACAAGTGTGAACTTCCTAGGACTGGTGTGATGTATTCTCTTGTATTTAGTGCCAGGAGTAGTCTTCCTGCAGTGTTTTGAATCTGGTTAATTTTTTCGGTGGATCATGTATGCTAGAATGTATATCTCTAAGAAATATGTTACTGTTACTTTTAGCTTAGTTAGAGGTTGTTTGTGTAATCTATTCTTGGTAATACCAGGGAAATGATTGTGAGGGTTCTGTGTAGGAATGGGAGTTACAAAGGGAGGATCCATCTTATTAATTGCATGAGGTACAACATGTATTTGCTGTTGCTATTGCATTGACATGTGGTTCCAAAGTGAGACTGTTCTCCATTAAGATTCCCAGAGTGTGTTGTTTGGGTCATATCTTGGTAGTAAGCTTGAAGATATGTTTATTGTCATTTGCATAGTTGTAGGCTTCTCAGTCCATGTGTTAGAATGAGTTTCATTGGGGGGGTCATGCAAATGTTCAAGAGATGTACGGTGAGGCTTGATCTTATTGGTATGCTGCAGGTTATTCTTTTTTGAGTTTGATGAAAAAGGCTGTCAGTGGGTTCTTTCAGTACAGTTGTTGAGGAAATATTTTAGCCATTGTAGTCCAGAGTTCTGAATACCAAATTCCTCTAGGCTCTTCATGAGAGTTGTGTGATGGATCATATAGAAGGCAGCTGATATGTCCGCTAGTATGAGGGCTGATCGGGTGCTGTAATTCACCTTTTTTTGTAGGTGTCCCATATGGAAAAGAGTGCTGATTCTGTTCCTCTCATGGGTCTGAAACCAACCTGGGATTGGTCAAGTATTCCCTTGCATTCTATATGATTGAGTAGTTCTTTGTAAACAAGGTTCTCCATGATTTTCGCTGGGTGCGGTAGGTTTAATATGGGTCTGTAGTTACTAGGGTAATCTGTTTTTCCTTTCTCATCTTTTAGGAGGGTTTGATGTGCAATGATTTTAATGACTTTGGTATCATTCCCATATTTGGGGTGTTTTGGTATTATTCCCAACTATAGCGAGATTTGGAGATTTCCTGCTAGGTCTCTGCATCCTGGGCCTCTTTTGTGTGGTAACTCATGTTAGTTCCCTAATTTTCTCACAGGAAATAGGTTGGGCTTCCTGAAAATGTGTAATATGGGGCCCCTTTGAACATTATTTCCAAGGATTCTTTTGGTTCCGAGTCCACCTCTGCGGGTGAATATTGGGAAGGCAATTGTTTTAGAATAGGAATAGGATAATCTGTTCAGAATTATTTAAAGCAGATTAAATTAGAATGCATATACGAATATGGTAATAGAATAGATGTTGTAATTATTAGCCAAAATATGATTTTCCTGAAGTAGCAGGGTGATATTTGTTCTTAGAGGGAGATTTTTGAAAGGGAAGCAAGAGAATCATAGAGTGACACAGTGTTTGGGTAGGAGAACATACATCACAGACAGTGGCAAGATGTGTTTAGGCACCAAACATAATCACAGATAGAGGCTTGTATTTTGTAGCAAAAATGTAAAATCTGAGATCTCAAGATTTTTCAGGGAAACAACAACTGAGGAAAACTTTATTTTGATTTTTGTACTGTGCCATACGCAACGAAATGTCAATGTGTGATGCCAAGGAAGAAAAAGGGTACTGAAGTAAAAAAAAAAGGGGAAGAAGAGTATAAACAAAATGTCTTTTACAAGTGCTAATGTATCAACAGATAAATGTTATTATAACACATCATATGCACAAAGCAAAGAGCATGATGTCTCTGGAATTCAGGAATAGCAAAAGAGACAATGGAGAGGCATCAACAAGGCCTGGTTAAGGAAGAACTTCTTCAGTGCCCTCCTAAAAGCTTTGTGGCATTCACATTTTTTTTCCGATTTCCCAATAATGGGTTCCTTCAACCAAGTTCAGTTTCTTCACGCGTGTTATTGCTTTAGTTTTGTTAAATAACATGGTATGTGCCAGAGAGAATCTTACAAATCTCCTCAGATGGTCCTGAGATAGACAATTTCCTTGTTGCTTTTCTTTGAGATGAACAATACTTTAATTTTCATTATCTTATAGATTGGGCGCCATTACTTTGATTTCAAAGTGTGGGAGATATTATTACAGTTCTTTAAGCTGGACATTATTCTAACTCGTCTATTCACATGACAGTCTGCCATTGGAGTATGGGTAGACCAAGCTCATCAAAACAGGAAATAGTGCAGTAACACAGTTTGCTCAACATGATTGAGCAGATCACGTGTACATTTTGATCGAAGTACAGTAAAGAGGTGATAGTGTGTTACCAAGTTTATATTAAAGATGGCGTTGCAACTGAGAGCATTTATTTGCAGTGGAACAACTATAAATCAGGAATTGAACCCACTGTAGGTGGCCCTATCTGACGGGTGACTCCCAGAACAGATGGCCGTTGGATCGGTATGTTTGTAGGTGATGTCAAGCCAATGTGAAATAAACTTGCATTGCTAGAATTGAAATAGAGTGCATTGATTCTCAACCAGTAATGTACCACAAGTAGACTATCAGAGCATTATTTCCAAGATTATGGATAATTACTGACTCTGAAGATTAGTTGTGTATGGTCAGTATCCTTTTGGAATGTATTGGCAAGGTTTACCAGTATGGAGGTTAGATGTTGCAAGTTTGCATTGAAAGGCCACAGGGATGATGAAGAGAATCTTCATCATCCCTGTGGCCTTTGGCCTGTGGGAATGTATTGACAAGGTTTACCAGTATGGAGGTTAGATGTTGCAAGTTTGCATTGAAAGGCCATAGAGATGATGAAGATCCCTGTTTGACTCCAGATGTGGTGGGAAACAAGGTAGAGAGGGGCTCACTAATTGCTTAAGTAGAGCAGTCCATCAGGGAGGGCTTTATCACATTCAGTACACGGTCTGCTAGAGTCAACAGATGGTTCATTCTGGTAATGGTTGGTTATAATGTCATGTGCCGAGTCATAGGCTGCTGTTTGTAAGCTGGTTTCAGCGTTCTTACCATAATAGAATATTTGATTTGCAGGAAGATTGTTCATCTGCAATCTTTCAAGAATCTTGCCTAGGAATGAGACATTTTAGATGTGTCTGAAGTTGTCTTGGTTACCAGTGTCAGAGCATATTTTTTCCAGCAATGGTGTGATAGATCTTTGCTTCAAGTGCCCTAGACAGTTCTCTTCTGGAAGGAAAAATTGCTAAATTTGGGATGTAAGGAACTAGAGTAAGGATTTTGGTTTTGATGATTTATGACTAGCGAAGGTGGGATACTGGTTGTCAGGTCCTTCATATGTCCCAACAATTGTAGGTTTTCCTCTTCTGCAATGTTTGCTACAACATAGGGAAGGATGATCAGCCTCCCACTGTAAAAGGTTTGAATGGACTATAGTAATTTATTTTTCTTGGCAGGAGGCTGATAGTTTATTAATCTCTGATATTGGTGATGTTGGGTCAGATTAGATTCCTTTCTAGTTGCACACTTCCTTGAAAAATCTAAAAGGCTGTATGGTTTTATTGTGTGCTTTAAACATGCAAAACAGTAGGCTCTTCCTCTTTTCGAGTGAAACATGTCAAGGTTAAACCATCTAAAAATAGGTTTCAAAGGTGGTTTAGGATTTTCAGATGTCAATGGAGCTAAAATGTTTAAGGTGCATTGAGTTGTAGTTTACCACTGAAGTATTGAAATAAAGTCTTGAGACTTTTCGTTAGGTTCACAGCATGCCAGATTAGACATGATGATATTTTAGGTATTTGTTTCTAATAATTGCATACCTGAGTGGGCTTCAGTTGCACATAAAGCCCAAAGATTATGGTAGGGGGCACTTTAACAATATCTTGCTATGAATCAATGTATGATCTGTTCATACTTGGTTCATGCTGATTAGATGTGTTAGAGGTACATTCCAGTACAAGAGAACATCAGGTGTGTTGCCAATTCTATTAATAGTCAGTTGGATCATTTGGCCAATAAGCATCACCGTCGTCTAATTCATAGCAGCACTTAAAATTCTACTGACTCTTTTTCGTTTGCAGTGAATAAAAAAAGATATTATGTTAAACATGCTTAGCCAATAATATAAAAGAATCATAAAATGATGTTTAGGAATTTGCTTGCAACAAGCATAAAACAAAAGATAAACTGAGCATTTAAAAAAATGTGGACAGAAAATAAAGTTCATTTAGAATATGTTTGTAACTGAAAATCTTGACATTGGCTTCCATTCACCAAACTATGACATGCTGGGAGTTGGAGTCTTGGTAAAGTAAAATAGAACAAACGAAAGCCAAGGAATGGAAAAGTCTTGCCTCTGCTTTTGGCTGAAATACATTTCACAAAACTATACTTTGAGCTTTTTCAAACTTTTACTAATATTTTGGTCAGTAAATATTGACACTTCCTGTGTTATGCAGGCTTTCCAATGCAATGCAATACATTTTAGAGGAAATCCTTAGATTTCCCACGGATGGTGAGGTTATATTGATGTGTAGGCTTTCCAGACCAATATGTCTGCTTCCTTAAATAATGAGACATCCTTCTTGCTTATCCACCTTGGGCTACCCAATGTCTGGATGGATAGCTCAGCAGTTAAGTGCTTGTCTCATATTGGGCCAGAACACACGTTGCTAGTACAAATCCTACAGCATATCCAGCTCATCTTTTTGTTCTGATATTGATAAATGTAGCCACAATCAATGGAATAATATTGACATTTCTTAATACAGCCTTAGAATAAGAGGAACTGGGCATTAAAAGGGAGTGTGTTTTGTTTAATGTCTTTCAACATCATAAGAAAATACCATCAAGGATTTATTGTGAGAGTAAAGCCCTGTTAGGGAGAATTCTCCAGAATGGCTAATTAACCTTACCTTTGGAGTCCCTCAGCAGCTTTGCTAGATTTCTAGGGTTTAATGTTTTTACTTGGTAAGAGTGTGAGCCTTTTTTCCCACTCTTACATGTGTTTTGCTGTGTGTTGTATATGTTTTGCTCATGGCCTATGGAGTCTCACCCACGCCATAGGCATAATCTTTTAACTATTTGTCACCCAGCACCTTTAGTGCAGTGACACATGGTTGTCTTTTCAGACTTCCCACTTTAAACTCCATTTTCTGGGACTGATTACTGTCTCCCATAACATGTAAAGTTACCATTGACTTTACTAGTATTTTTAAATTTACAGACCAAGTACACCCTATCTTCCAATAGAGTACTGGAGGGGTTAATAGTTATCCCCTTTTGTCTGATTCTCATGGAACAGTATTATGTTCCCCTTTCTCTAAGATTTGGCTGGTGGCAGTGGTATCTACCATTTTTTGTTTCTACTGCAGAATATGAAAATAGCCTTGGTACCATTTGAGGCTATGGTGGTAGCCTCAAACTCAAACCCGGTAATCCACTTTTATTTTAACTTGGTTCCGGTCGAGTTCTTTTGCCATCTCTTTTTGTAAAGGTCTTTCTAGTGTTTTACTCTGTGCGCCAAACCAGGCTTGGTGTTATGACTTGATGGTCGTGAAGATTATGGGACCTGTCTACAAGTTCCGCTCAGAAAGATACAAATAACTTCCTGAGCAATCCTTGAGGCCAGAGGTTTTTTGAGTGCCAAAGAACGCCAGGAACCAGGAACACCGGTGACCCCTCGACCGCTGTAAAGCAAGCAATGGGTCAGTACAATGGCTAACAATATATTGAATAACGAGGTAACAAGTATCAATGGCTTATCAAGGGTCTGGGGACATGAAGAACAAAGATGAAAATGAAGGTGTTCCGTGGGGCTGCAGAGTGTAGCAAGCAGCAGTGGATAGGTGTAGATTGTTGTAGAAATAGGCACTGCAAGACCTGTATGGAAAGGGTACTCCAGCAGGTAACAGAAGGGGAAATCCAAAAACAGTCCGTTAAGAGTTCCAAGGTCAAAAGCCAGCCAAGTTCATCGTAACCAGGGGGTAATCCAAAGGAGTCCAAAAATACAGTTCCAAGGTCCTGAAACAGCAGAGCAAAACAGTATCCAAGGGCTTGCCAGGGGAATCCAAGAAGAACAGTCCGTAGTCCAGGTTCAAGATGAGGAGACAGGAAGACGCCGAACAGTGCCTAGTTGGGTCAGCTGTGAAGCACTGAATGAGCGTTCCCTCTCCAGTTTTAAAGGAGCCTAGGAGTGTCACATGACCCATCACGTGACTGATGATGTAGTACGTTTACTTGTCACATGACCCAAGTTTTCAAAAAGCTGCCGGGTCTTCCTGAGGGCGGGACAAAGCAAAGGAAAAAGCCGGCGTCTCCGTCGACTGTCTCTAAGACACCAGGGCAACTGCCAATGTTGCAATGGATGAATATGATCATAGCGTGTTGGATGTCCTCGTGTGCGCCGCTGCCATGCTGCTTGAGGAAGTGAGGACATGAGCTCAGAAGAGGAAGGCAGATCAGGACATGAGATGGAGGGCTTAGTGACTGCACGGGTGTTCGTGTGCATAAGGTGACCAGTGGATGGTGTAACAGAGCCCCCCCCAAAAGCCCACGACCCCGTGGGCAAGCAGGGAAATCCCAATGAAACTGAGCCACTAAACGAGGGGCATGCACACGCCGGGCAGGAACCCAAGAGCGCTCCTCAGGACCGTAACCCAACCAATCCACGAGATACTGGAGCTGCCCCCTGAAGAGACGAGAGCCCAGAATACCCCCAACCTCATAAACATCAGGTTCATCCAGTGACACGGGGGCAGGGCGAGAGACCAGGCGCGCAGGACTAGGGCATGGTTTCAGGAGGGAAGTATGAAAAACTGGATGGACCTTCCAGGTCAAAGGAAGGGATAGACGATAAGCCACAGGACTCAGGACACCAGACACCCGGAAAGGACCAACACATTTTGGAAGCAATTTGCGACAGCCAGGCAAGTGTAGATAACGGAATGACAGCCAAACTCGATCCCCCACACAATAAACAGGAGCAGTAACCCGTTTTTTATCGGCTGAAGCTTTCATGGCCAACTGAGCTTCCTGCAGATGGGCAAGAGTCTGGGCATGAATCATGGCCACGTCGCGAACACAAGATGAGGCAGCAGGAGCACAAGAGGATGCATAATCAGGAATGGGCAATGTACGGGGGTGTTGGCCATAAAGACAGTAGAATGGAGAAAAGCAAGTAGAAGAGTGCAAGGAGTTGTTATGGGTGAATTCAGCGAGATGTCGCAGGTGTACCCATAATTTCTGATGTTGTAGTGAAAGATAATGTAAATATTGTTCCATGGCCTGATTTACCCTTTCTGTTTGGACGTCGGTTTCCGGATGGTAAGCAGAGGAAAATTGTGCATCAATACCCAATAATTTAGTGAGCGCACACCAGAAACGGTATGTGAATTGTGAACCTCTGTCAGAAACAAAGATCGTAGGTAGCCCAAATAAACAAAAAATGGACTTGAAAAATAGATTTGCCAATGTAGGTGCAGAGGGTATACCAGAACAAGGAATAAAGAGAGCCATCTTTGTGTAGGCATCTACCACAACCCATACTGTATCATAACCCTGTGAACGAGGGAGACAGTAACAAAATCCATTGTAAGGGTATGCCACGGTCTGGGGGGAATCGGCAAGGGTTGTAAAAGACCCAAAGGGCGGCCTCTACGGGACTTACACTGGGCACACACTGAGCAGGTGTTGACATAATTCTCAACGTCACGCCGCATCGAAGGCCACCAGCACCAGCGTTTAAGTAGATCCAGAGTACGCTGTTGTCCTGGGTGGCCATGGATGGCAGCATCATGAGACCATTCCATAGCTAGATTTCGTGTGTCACTAGAGGGTAGGAACAACCTCTTGTGAACAAAAGGTAGACCATCATGATAAACGGGATCCCATTCTGCTAACTGTTGTGGATGTTGGGAAACCCATAAGCGTATGGCTGACAACAGGGAAGGCGAAGGAGTACATAGACAAACTACATGCCCGTGGTCAAGCACCGTTTCTGGGAAGACTGGAAGTGACACCCCTCCAGGAGAGCGGGATAGTGCATCTGCTTTACCATGAGACAGATCAGGACGATGTTTCACAACAAAGTCATAGGCTGCGGAGAATAAGTGCCAACGCACCTGACAACTGTTGACGCACTTGAGAGATGCGAGATCCTGCAAATTCCTATGATCAGTGAAAACTGTGACTTGGTGTTTGGCCCCCATCAAATTGTGTCTCCATACCTGAAATGCATCTTTAATCGCCAGGAGTTCCTTTTCGGTAACTGTATAATGGGACTCAATAGATGTAAACTTGCGTGAATGATAAGCTACAGGGTGTAATTGACCAGAGGTTGGGCACGGTTGTGACAAAAAACGCTCCCAATGCATAGGATGATGGGTCTGCCTCAACAACGAATGGCAACTCCGGATCTGGGTGTTGTAGGACCGGAGCTGAGGTAAATGCACATTTCAAAGACTCGAAAGCGGCTTCATGTTCGGGGGTCCAGATAAATGGAACACGTGGACTGGTCAATTTAGTTGATGGTGCCACTATAGTAGAAAAACGAGGGATGAACCGTCTATAAAAATTGGCAAAGCCCAGGAAAGACTGTAAAGACTTCAAGTTTACCGGGACAGGCCATTCGAAAACGGCTCGTACTTTAGACTGATTCATAGTCAACCCATCTGGTGAAATGTGAAAACCCAGAAATTCTACTTCTTTGGTATGAAACTGGCACTTCTCAGGCTTGGCAAATAGCGCATTCTTGCGCAAACGGGATACGACTTCTTGGACGTGAAGAATGTGTTTGTCTAAAGAGGAGGAAAAGATCAGAATGCTGTCCAAATAGACCACCACATAATTGTCCAGAATGTCCCCAAAGACCTCATTCATAAACCTCTGGAAGGTGGCAGGGGCATTGCACAAACCGAAGGGCATTACTAGGTATTCAAATAAACCCTGTCGGGTGCAAAATGCTGTCTTCCAATCATCCCCTTTGCAGACACATATCAAATTGTATGCTCCCCAAAGATCTAATTTGGTGTAGATAGAGGCGTATGTTAGTCTATCCAAGAGTGGAGAGATGAGAGGTATGGGGTATCTATCTTTGATAGTGATGGCGTTCAAATGTATGTAGTCTACACAGGGGCGAAGATCCCCCTCTTTCTTTGGAACAAAGAAGATAGGGCATGCAGCTGGCGAGGAGGAGGGCCGAATGTGGCCTAAATGTAATGCCTCCTGCAAGTATTCTTTCAAGGCTTTATCCTCTACTGGTGATAAGGAATAGATTCGGCCCTTGGGGATCTGAGCATCAGGGACCAGATCTATGGGGCAATCGTAGGGTCTGTGTGGATTTAAACTCTCTGCGGTGCCCTTATCGAAGACTGACAAAAACTTGTGATAAACTGGAGGTATGTTGGAAAAGACAGCACTAACCATGTGTGAAGTGGAAGAGTGATGTTCATCAGGGTCAGATGTGCTACTGCACCCAACGCTGCAGCAGGTGTATTGATTACCTCCTCTCTCTCGATAAGACAAAAATGTTGACAGATTTCGGATTCAAAACAGACCTGGCCAGTACCCCAATTGATTAGCGGATTATGTTTTTTAACCAAGGGATGCCGAGAATGATACCAAACTGAGGGGTGGTTATGAGGTCAAAGGCAAATGTTTCCCTATTTGTTTCCTGAATGACTACTTCCATTGGAGCAGTCTGTTGTCGAATAGGTCCAGAAGCAAGGGAAGTCCCATCCACAGCCTGTACAGGCTCAGGAAACTCCTTGGTAACTAATGGAAGGTTCAAGGCATAAGCCATTTGTATGTCGATAAAGCAGCCAGTGGCCCCGGAATCAATGATAATCTGAACGGGGTGTATTGTGTCAGGAGTAGGCTTTAATAAGGCCTGGACTGTGACTGGTCTGATACGCACAAATGTTGGAGGAGAACAAGAGGGGGACTGTGGAGAACTCGTCCTGGCCCCCATATTTAGGGACGAGCAGTCGGAAAACCCGGATTCTTTTGCTTTGGACGGCGTGGACAAGTCTTGACATAATGTCCATTAAGTCCACAATAAAAGCAAGCATTGTCGGTTCTCCGCCTTTCTCGTTCCGTCATAGTTATAGGACTATGTATTCCACCCACTTGCATGGGTTCACTGGCTACATCAGGAGAGACCGACAACTGTGTACCTGAGAATCTGACTTCTGCCTTGCGCTCGGTGCTTCGAGTGTCTAACTGGAGTCCAGATCAGGGTACTGAGTTGGGAGCGACGGCACCACTGACAAAGCATCCTTAATGGTGCAACTTAGACCTCTGTAAAACACTATAGACTTCTTGTTTTCGGGTCAGGATGTTTCTGCCGCTAACTGATTGAATCGTGTTATGTATTCTATAAGGGTGCTTTTCCCTTGAGTGAGATCTAGTAATTCCAAATCTCTGGATTGAGCTTTGTGTCTAGTGTCAAAAACCTTCGAAATTTCAGTCACTAGTAGATCAAATGTCATAAAGGGCTGGATGATTGTTTTCAAGTAATGGGTTGGCCCATGTGGCGGCGACACCAGACAAATAGGAAAGCAAAAACGCAGCCTTGGCAGGTGCATCAGGGAACGCTGAAGGTCTACAAAGGAAATGTAATTTACATTGATTCAAAAATGTATGGAATTTCCTGGGTTCTCCCTGGAATCTCTCAGGGGGTGCTAAAGGAAAAGGAGTGGGAGCAATTACTGGTGTGATGATGGAAGGGTTGGAAAGGGTGGCAGAAGGACCAGGTGTTGGAGGTGTGGAGTCCCCAAATTGGGAATCAGAAGGTAGGGGATGGCAAGCCCTCTGAAGAGAGTCAAGGCGGTGGTGTAACGCCGTGGTGGCTGCGGCCATATCGGCTCTCAAGGAAGTAACTGCTTGCAGTAGAGTGGCCACGGGGTCCCCAGCCGATCCCTCCATAATCTGAACGACCTGTAGGGGACAGATTCACAGTCTGTTATGACTTGATGGTCGTGAAGATTATGGGGCCTCTGTCCACAAGTTCCACTCAGAAAGATACAAATAACTTCCTGAGCAATCCTTGAGGCCACAGGTTTTTTGAGTGCCGAAGAACGCCGGGAACCAGGAACACCGGTGACCCCTCGACCGCTGTAAAGCAAGCAATGGGTAAGTACAATGGCAAACAATATACTGAATAACGAGGTAACACGTATCAAGGTCTTACCAAGGGTCTGGGGACATGAAGAACAAAGATGAAAATGAAGGTGTTCCGTGGGACTGCAGAGTGTGGCAAGCAGCAGTGGATAGGCATAGATTATTGTAGAAATAGGCACTGCAAGACCTATATGGAAAGGGTACTCCAGCAGGTAACAGAAGGGGAAATCCAAAAACAGTCCGTTAAGAGTTCCAAGGTCAAAAGCCAGCCAAGTTCGTTGTAACCAGGGGGTAATCCAAAGGAGTCCAAAAATACAGTTCCAAGGTCCTGAAACAGCAGAGCAAAACAGTATCCAAGGGCTTGACAGGGGAATCCAAGAAGAACAGTCCGTAGTCCAGGTTCAAGATGAGGAGACAGGAAGACGCCGAACAGTGCCTGGTTGGGTCAGCTGTGAAGCACTGAATGAGCGTTCCCTCTCCAGTTTTAAAGGGGCCTAGGAGTGTCACATGACCCATCACGTGACTGATGATGTAGCACATTTACTTGTCACATGACCCAAGTTTTCAAAACGCTGCCGGGTCTTCCTGAGGGCGGGACAAAGCAAAGGAAAAAGCCGGCGTCTCCGTCGACTATCTCTAAGACGCCAGGGCAACTGCCAACGTCGCAGTGGATGAATATGACCATAGCTCGTTGGATGTCCTCGTGTGCGCCGCTGCCGTGCTGCTTGAGGAAATGAGGACATGAGGTCAGAAGAGGAAGGCAGATCAGGACCTGAGATGGAGGACTTAGTGACTGCACGAGTGTTCGTGTTCTCCGTCCTTTGGCGGGCTTCTGCACAGAAGCCCTCCTAAGGCACCTGAGTGTCTGGGTGGACAGGATGTGAGGGAGGGGTTTGAGACTCCCTGCACAGGGTCTCCATGGAGACCCAAGTCACACTCTTGTTTGATTGGCTAGGTGGCTGCCCTGCCAGGACAGCCACCCTGCTGTGTGATTGACAGCCAGGCTGTGTGAATGGGGGATTTGGTGCATAAAAAGCCAGTCTCTGGGACTGGAAGGCAGAGTCGCCACTGGAACGAGAGAACCAAAGAGAAGCTGAAGGAAGACGACTGCTGCAACTACTGCATTTTTGTGTAAGAACCTAAAAAACATAATTGTGTTGATTTTGTAGTTTAGCCCTTAATAATTCTAGGGGAACCTCCCCTACCATGGTACTTTCCTAATTTATTTACATAAACGTTGTGCCCATACAGATGACCAGTACCCAGGAGGGTTGTGTAGCTGTTGGAAAATCATACATCAAGATTGTGTTCTGTGACCAGGTTATGGATACTTCAAGAGTCTCTGTATGGTGTCCATAGTAAATGATTCAAGATTTACTTTGAAGCAACAGACAATCAAAGAGCTGAGCATTCACTTGTTAAGGGAGATTATTCAAAATCATATATATTGACACATGAATTTTGTGGGAGGGATCATGAAGTGAATTGGACCTTAAACTGAGCATGAAAGTTCATTTAGTTGATTCAATATTTTGTTGATTTGAGTGCTGCTTGAACTCCTTTTATGAAGGCTGAGACTACTGGTTGAAGCCTTGAACCATCACCATCACAAGATATGTAATTTGCTTTGAGATCTGAGTGTAAGTACAAGCACAATCAATGTGGCTTCTTATCATTGCAAGTGTTGAACCCTGCTTTGAGATCCAAGTAACATTGTGAGGACCCGAAAAACCATAACAGTGCTTCAGATGCACTGAAACTCCAGCTTAAAGATTTGAAAGGGCATCAAGTGAGTTTTAATGAGGTTGAAGCCTGCTTACAAGACATGAGTAAGGCCTGGTATCCTTTGGGGAATTAAAGAGTCAATATTTACACGTGGAGGCACTGCAGCTGAAATGCTTCCCAAGAGAATGCACTTTGAATAAGTTCATGCATTCTATTTGGGTCTAGCCAAAGTGCTGTTTAGTAATTTAGAAAGAACACTAAATATAGCTATTCAATTGAGCTGCAACTTAAAACAATAACATATAACAGAGACCAGAGGCTTTCTATGGTGTGTCCCAGTAGTGAGGCATGTTTGCCTCAAGCGTACCTGTGTTGCCTTTAGATGCTGGATTGATCATGCCTTTACTTATCTGATGTATAATCAAAACAGTTATGCAGTCCCAGAGTCTCATCAGCTGTAATCAGTCGTTTCTGGAATGTCATACATTGAATTGCCTTCCAGAAGAGAACTGGTTGTTGATATGAAGTCTGCAAAACTTGAAATCTACTCCCTCAATCCAATATTCAGAAAGCATCTAAACACAAACATATTGGTGTATTGCATCCTATAGAAATGTTATCACTCACTCTCTCATTCTGAGGAGTTAAAGTGCAACATGTATTATTGTGGTCCAGATAGGGCCCATTTGGTCTCTTCTTTTCTCTAGAACAAATGCATTCACCGATGATGATCATATTGTATAAGAAACTTTCAAGCATGTTGGTAGCTCGATGGGTTGTGTACTTGCCGCTGGCATATACGAAAATTACATCGACTCATTTGTGCTATAATTATACCAGTAGAACAATCGCTATGATAAGCAAATGGTCACATGGTAATGCGTTTGACATGTCTGGATCTGCGTTTGACCTGTGGGTCCCGGCATTTCCAGTTCAGTGCGTAGTCCATTCAGGGTGGGTGTGTTGATTGATGGAGCATTGGTGGCACGTGTTATTTGCGTAACAGAAGATCACCACGTGTGTTGGTGAGCAATGTGAAAGAAACTGGGTTTTGCAGGATTGGAGATCCAGATGGGGAATTTCTTTTCGGCTCTGCCATCCAGCCCTCCGAATTATCATCTTGGATATGATGTTCCTTCATATTAAGTACATTGTGTAATTGTGGGTCTATGTCCCATATGTGGCACTTCTTTCTATTTGTCAGCAACCAATCCTGCCTTATCTGATTGTGAGATGTATTGAACCACTCTGCGATATTATGCGGCCTCACTCTGCTATCTATGGTGTGAGAAACAGTAAAATGGCGGCAACACCCCAGTGCGCGCCCAAAACCTACAAAACCCCGTTTTTCAACACACAAAAAGATGGCTGCACAACCTGCCACCCATGGTGCATGAGTGGTGGAACAGAGCACAAGCTGCAGAAAAAGTGCCAGTGGCCTCCATGACAAGTAAACATAGAGTGCAGAGGGAGAAGCAGCGCTTTGCAAGTGAAACTCCAAAATTTGCCTGTAGATGACATTTATTTTTCTGCTGAAACTTCAAAATGCATGTACATAACAATTTCCAACACTAAAAATCATGCTTGGCGCTAAAATTCATTTAATCTAATGAAGCACTGTGAATTTATAAGGTCCTGAAATGTTAAGAGCAAAACACCTTCTCTGCAAAACTGGAATGGCCGTGAATGACAACTCCTGTCAAATAAAATCTTTGTGCAACCTCATTGGGCTACCTGTGAGTGACAGCCCCTGTCAAATGGGCTCTCCTGATTAAACTTTAAGGCTGTCTAAATTAAAGATCTGCTGGATTAGCAAATATAAATGGACTGTTGCTGAACGGAACACAGATCTCAGTTGTTTTGATCCCACAGGTTAAATCTAGAATGTAAAATATATATGTTATCTGATGCAACAAGTGTGTATGTTTTATGCTGGATTTCAGGTCAAGAAATTAAGAATTAACCTAGGCTGGCTGGGCCTGCAAGGGTTTGAAAAACAGGTTTCCACCCAAGGGGAGGACATTGCTCTCAGCAGATGCTCACTGACATATGATATTTGTGGGGTGGGGTATGCCAGACTTGTGTCTAGGGACTGAACAATGGCAGATTCTCCAGGCCAGAAATGGACGTGTGAAGAGGTCATAAACTAGGCTTGCAGAAGGAAATCCCAAAGGTGGGGGCTGCTCCGTGCCTCCAGAGACAGACAAAAGGCGCACCATTTGCTGCTAAAGAAGATGTAATGATATTTTTTTAGAGATTTATAACTCACTATCAGAAGTGGTGAAAAATATAAAACGGGCAGATTTGTTAATCTAATTTTTGGCCCCACAGTTGAAAACTTGGTGGAACTGTGTAGCATATTCTATTCTGAACAGGAATGGCAATATATGTGGTTTCATGGGAACAGAATTTATGCTAGAATTGTTAAACTTTGCACACACATTCCTATGGCAAACATGCATTTTTGTGGAAAGTTGGAGCAATTTTGGAAAATGTTTTCATGGGAAAATGGACAAAATGCTGCAAAAAGTTGAAACAAGGTCTCACAACTGTGGGATTTCGATGAACAGATACTCCATAAAACATGTAATCTTTGTATGTGATTTTTGTAGAGGTTACACATGCATAATTATGTATTTAGGACAAAACTCGATTTTGATACTAGTCGCTAGGGAAGGTTTCTAAGTAATGTAAAAATCAAGCCATAAACCTGACATCATCCCTCTTTGATCCAATCACCCGGATGCAAGGCAGGGATGATGCTCTGATCTAATCCCAGTTCACAGGGGCAGGTTTAGTTAAGCCGGCCCATACACCGATTTAGTGATGTCATTTGACAGGATAAATAGGGACATCTGACAACACATAGACACACTCTCTCTTCTGATTCCAGCGAAGCACTTTGATCGAGCATCCAACATCCAGCCTTCAACATCCTTCTAGATCCAGATGACAACCACCAGTCCAAGCAGTAGCTGAACCATTTTTAGCTAGGCCTCAATACTCAACTAATCCTCACAACCCAGTGAAGCACTGTGGTGGGGGGAAGCATCCTGAAACTATCTGGCTTGCTACCATAAATGCTTTCCTGATAAACTCACCATCCCGCTGATCTGAAATATCCAGAAACAAGAAGGGCAGATTTTGCGCAGTTCCGGCGACCTGCCTATCTGATGTGCTGTCCTTCCCTGATAGACCCGATCCATTGACCAGAATTGTGACGGTCCAGAAATCTTGAATCCCATTGGATTGTGATTATTAACAGGATGCTAGAGAACTATTGCATATCTTGCATTATCCTATTCCACCATAATCTCTGAACTATGCTTATTTTCATAACCAGTAACAGTGTCAAAATCTTTAGTGCTATCCTATCCTGTCTATTTGCTAAAGAGTCATTTTCATAGTCATTTTTATTTGTGTAACTCTTATCCATAAATCCCACTTCGATTGTGTGGACTAGTTCTGCTGGGGAAGGCGCTGGGGATCTGTTACTGAAGTCATGAATTAGTCTATGAGCTTACTTTATCCCGACCTGGTTGTCTAGTCTGAATGCTCTAGTCTTGAGTAAAAGCATAATCCATGGTTTCTGGTTTTAAACTCAAGTTCTTGTCCAAATTTGTGTCTTTATTTTCGAAAAACACATCTCACTAAAACCTCTATAACTCCCTCAGTTTTAAAGATATAAACGAAATTTCAACTCCCACTGTTACCTAACATCCTTAGCAGTGGAATAGTGTAGTTGACCCTTTTTTCTTCAATATCGCATAGTAAAAGTTTGCCGTGAATTTGCAATTTTAGCCAAAGTACACGTGCCTTTTGCACATTTCAAAGTGCTTTTTCCATCCCATTATGATCTGAAGTATATATTATGGTTCATATTATAGCCCATGGATGTTAGGGCCTGATTAGTGTTGCTTTATTTAGAATTTGTCTCCATTTTAGCAGTTTGACCATTTTGCAGTATTTCACCAAGCCATTTTCTCCTGTCATTTCAAAGTGTCATTTGCCAAAATAAGGTTTTCTCTCTTGTGTGGGAGGGAGTGTTGCCTATAACTAGACGTATTTCATTCCTGAAAACCTGCTAATTACTCACATTGGTGTAGGATAGCTCATTTGTATTTAAACAAAACGTTGCAGGGAGAACATTAACCTAACCGCTATCTGGGTGCAAAACAAACTGTTCTTTTTCCTTGTGTTTTCTATTTTGCCTCCTTATAAGTGAATTCAATTGCTTTGCTTATCTTTCCAAATTGCATTGTCACCCTTTGGGTGATTGCTGCCCCATATACATATCTAGAGTAAACCTATGTATGATTTGAATATTAAAATAAACAAATAAATATTTACCTTTGCAAACTAGCCGGATTCCTGTTCAGTGTGACCTAGGGAGTATTTTGAGAAGAGTGTGATATGAGTGGTATATCATTCAGAATATTGAATTTATAGACAAAATAAATAAGGGATTCATTTGCGCATTAAGAGCAGACCTTGATAAATGCCTCCACAACTAATGAGTATGTTGAGTATCTGAGAAAACACCTTCAACATGCTTTCGCGTATGCTCAGCAGGATCTAGAAAGATCTGCAGACAGCCTGAAGACCCACTATGACCTTAGACAACTAAAAAGGAATATCAAGTAGGAGACCGGGTCTACTTGTACAATTTTCAAAGGAACCAAGCCAAAGAGCGCAAATAACTCCAAAGTTGGCGGGGTCCTTTTGAAATTGGGGACAGAATCTCACCAGTCGCCTACAGAATCTGCATCCCGAAGGGCAGTTTGACCGAGGGGGAAGACAAGTGGGTCCACGTAAAGTAGCTAAAGAGTTACCAGCCCAGGCATACTTTGCAGCAGAGTTTACTGGAAACCCAGAGGAGGAAAATCCGGACAAAAAAAAATTAAATATTCATTGATTACACCTGAGAAAATGGGTAAATTATCACTGAACATAAGCAGGGGATATTGCAAATTGTTAGGGAATGCAAGTGTTGTTACCCACTGCTGAGATCCTTCGAAGATGTGTGGGTACAGTAGTGGGAACATTTTCATAACCATGTTATGTTCACTTTTCTAGTGTTGGCACTAAATCCCCAGAATCACCAAGGAGGATCACTCGGGGACTGGGAGGAAAAACCCAAGGAATCCAGAGTATCGTCCCATCCCAACCCAAACCGGCGAGGAGAGTGTGTCGCCTCAATGGCTGACGGGAGAAGAATTTGAATGGCTCCAAATGGACAGAAAAGAACATCCCACTCGCCCGACTCCCCCTCGACTGGAAGTCAAAACAAAGTCAGGAGGGTGAATTTGTGGGATGTATTGACCCACTCTGCTATACTATGCGGCCTCACTCTGCTCTCTATGGTGCGGGAAACAGTAAAATAGTGGCGAAACCCCTGTGCGTGCCCAAAACCTCCGAAACCGCGTTTTTCAACACACAAAAAGATGGCTGCACAACCTGCCACCCATAGTGCATGTGTGAAGGAACAGAGCACACACTGCAGAAAAAGTGCCAGTGGGCTCCATGACAAGTAAACATAGAGTGCAGAGGGAGAAGCAGCGCTTTGCAAGTGAAATTCCAAAATTTGCTGTAAATGACATTTACTATGCTGCTGAAACTTCAAAATGCCTGCACATAACAATTTCCAACACTCAAAATCATGCTTGGTGCTAAAATTCATTTAATCTAATGAACCCCTGCAAATGTATAAGGTCCTGAAATGTTAAGAGCAAAACACCTTCTCAGCAAAACTGGATTGCCTGTGAATGACAACTCCTGTCAAAAAAAATCTTTGTGCAACCACATTGGGCTATCTTTGAGTGACAGCCCCTGTCAAATGGGCTCTCCTGATTAAACTTTAAGGATGTTTATACTAAAGGTCTGCCGGATTAGAAAATATAAAAGGACTGTTGCTGAAAGGAACATGGATCTCAGTTGTTTTGATCCCACAGGTTAAATCTAGAATGTAAATTATATATGTTATCTGATGCAACAAGCGTGTTTTATGCTGGATTGCCAGTCAAGAAATTAAGAATTAACCTAGGCTGGCTGGGCCTGCAAGGGGTTGAAAAACAGGTTTCCACTCAAAGGGAGGGCATTGCTCTCAGCAGATGCTCACTGACACATGATAATTGTGGGGTATGCCAGACTTGTTTCTGCTACCAGGGACTGAACAATGGCAGGTTCATATTATAGCCCATGCATGTTAGGACCTGATTAGTGTTGCTTTCCTTAGAATTCATCTCCATTTTAGCATTTTGACCATTTTGCAGTATTTCACCAAGCCATTTTCACCTGTCATTTCAAAGTGTCATGTGCCAAAATAAGGTTTTCTCTCTTGTGTGGGACGGAGGATTGCCTATAACTCTAGACATTGGCCCTCATTCCAACCCACCCTTAACGCCTGATTTCCACCTTAACGCCTGCTTTTAGCAGGCGTTAAGTACCAAGGCGCTAAGCGTCCTTGGCGCTAATTACGGCACCGTAATTTACGGTGCCGTAATTAGCGCCTTCCCCACTCCCATTATGCCCTATGGGGCAAAAATGGGAATGGGGAAGGGTAAATGGGGATTGTGGATTTACCGCCCCACTCACCTTGGAATGGGGCGGTAAATCCGCCATCCACCATGGTGTAAACAGAGTTTACACCATGGTGGTAAAGTAGGGAACTTACCACCTGGGTTGGAATGAGGGCCATTGTATTTCATTCCTGAAAACCTGCTGATTACTCGCATTGGTGTAGGATTGCTCATTTGTATTTAAACAAAACTTTGCAGGGGGAACATTAACCTAAACACTATCTGTGTGCAAAACAAACTGTTCTTTTTCCATGTGTTTTCTATTTTGCCTCCTTATAAGTGAATTCAATTGCTTTGCTTATCTTTCTGAATTGCATTATCACCCTTTGGGTGATTGCTGCCCCATAAACATATCTAGAGTAAACCTATGTGTGATTTGAATATTAAAATAAATAAATAAATATTTACCTTTGCAAACTAGCCTGATTCCTGGTTCAGTGTGACCTGGGGGGTATTTTGAGAAGGTTGTGATATGAGTGGTATATCATTCAGAATATTGAACATATAGACACAAATAAATAAGGGTTTCATTTGCGCACTACATGCTAGGCGAGACTTGGGTGTGTGCCTGATTAAAATCCCTGGCATGATGTAGAGGGAGATTCATAATGTGGATAGACGTTTACAGATTTATGCCTTAGATGTATGCTTTTGAAGGATAGTCTTATAGAGTTCCTTGGCTTCTGGAATACTGTCCCCACATGCTACACTTCAGGGGCACATACTGTCCTCTAAGGATGCCACACTATGAGTCCTAATGATTGCAAAATGAGAGTGGCTCCGAAGGAGGCATATGAATGCAATAGCCTATTTTGTTTAGGCATTCACTGTCTATGCAGCTTTATCTATTTCCAAGGGATTTAGCCACCTTTTGGAAGGATCTAATGAATAAGAGTGATTGTGTGATGTTTTATAGCCAACAGATCAGTAGATGGTCCTTTATTTTGGATGCCTTCTTAGATAGCATTAGTGTGTCCCACTTGAATCTCTCAGTGTGGCTGCAAGTGCAGCACTTGGCTCCAGGCTCAGGTTCCATCAGCTGTTTATACTGGGATGGAGTTATGATATGGATTCAGCTAAGCGAGAAGGTTAACTCCTGTGGCGGAGAGAGTCAGATCGAGTAGATGGGCAGGAAATGTTTTTTTTATGGTATTTCCACTGTGTCCTGCCAACGTCTGGATTCAGCTTGGTCCCCTCCATATGTTCTGCTCAAGAGTAGGAGTCATTCAAGTGGAAGGGAACCTCAGTTTCTTCTTGAAAGCATGGCATGTCTCTCTTTGAGTTCGACAAGACTTTGTTTTGCATGGGTATGCTATTTAGTTATCCTTCCCACTGCGGTCTACAGAGTAGTTGTCCTATCTCGTAGCGCAGAGCATTGAGGTGGTTGACACATCAGGACATGTTTTTGTCAATCCATCTGGTGGGGGTGGATGGCTACCTGGCTGTCTGTCTATTTCCTCTGGTTGCTCCTCATAGGCTGTGATTAGGCAGCGAAGGTCTAGTTGTAAATATGACTACCACTATCAGTAAAATAAATGTTATTATGCAGCCACAATGGCTGATCTCGGTGTTGTACATTCTCAATACAGAGGTGTGTTTTTCTCTAGAATTGTACAAAACAGAACGGACAGAAAAGCCTTTTTCGGAAACAAACACACTGGCAATGTGTGTGACATGCATGCTGCAGGTGTCGAAGATTGAAAGGGATGGCACAATGACAACATGGCAGTCACAGACAACAGAGTTTCCGAGAAACATTATAGGCATTAGACAAGAAAATCAGCCTTCTATTGTGTCCAACGAGTTGAAGATACTTGCCACTACACAAAGGAAGATCTTGAATGTGAGGCATTACCTATCAATGAGGTTAACCATTTCACCCACTTTGAAGGGCACACATTTCAAGGACTTGTTGTCAATTCATAGTTTTTATATTGCAGCTTATTGTACATTTGCAGCAGTCCCATTTTGTTTGTAATTCATATTCCAAGGCTAGAAATAACTCTATATACTTTAAACCAAAACTGATGTCATGTATATGAATATTGCATATATGAATAAGGGAGGTTCAATATTTTGAATTTTAGTAACTTTTTTCCTTCTATTACATATGTATTCAGTGGTGAGTTAGAAGATGGAAACGGACAGTTGTATTTCATGATGTACACACTTTTATTAGAATAATTAAAAATGCCTACCTTTCCCTGTCAATTTGGTTTGTCCTTGCCTACATTACTAACTAAGGTGCTCGTTCGTCAGTCTTGACTGTCCAAAACAAATAAGTCTACTGTGCAAAACTAACCTATCTGACCCTACCACTTATGAAAACTAACTTAAATCAGCAGAATGACTCCTTTCTCCTGGTGGAACTCCTGATACCACTATACATTTTCCTGATTGGTAGTTGATTCACAAATAGTATCTCCTGACTTTGTGAATCAGTCTCTTTAGTTCATCAACTGCATTATCAAATCTTCTTCTCCCTTTTTGGATCTCTTTTGAGAGTTTCACGTAAGATCCATAACTATGCTCAGTACTATTAGAATATCTTGGGAAAGTTTTCTTGTTCTGATAGGTTGTCCTTCGTGGACAGATATATGTCCACTTTAGTTGGGCTACTTCTCTCATTATGCATTCCAATTGTCTATTTCTTGCTGACCTTGGTTCACACTGCATTCTCTCCGCCTCTTTATACTTTTCTTGTGTACCATTTTTGGATATTTTCCCCTTTTCCCATGGTATTTAATCATATTGCTTTTCTTTTACCTTGTTTAGCTTTTCAGTGACCAAAGATCTATTTCCCTCACACCTTGGTTCACACTAGGTTCTGTCGTTCTATTTACACATTTCTTGTGTAATGTTATTAGTTACTTTCCCCTTTTTCCAGGGTATTATATCACATATCAAGTATTATTACAATCCTAGTTCACTCGTTTCAAAATATACTCTATTTCATATTGGACAAGCTGTTCAGGCGTTTTAATGATTCCCTGGGTGCATACAGTACTTCCCGTCCTTCCCATTACCTTCGCTCCGAACAGGGGTTATCCACCAGTAACTGTCTCTCCATAGCCAGAGCAATCATTGGAGCCAAATTAGACTGCTGTAATGTCCTACTAGCCGGAGCCTCGGCAAAAAATCTTAACAGACTACAATTAATCCAAAATAATGCACTTAGGGCAGCTCTGAGCATTCCCAAAAGGGAGCACATTTCTCTCACCATACGCTATGCCCACTGGTGAAAGAACGGATACTCTCCAAAACCCTTGCCATTACCCATAAATGCCTCACATACACAGCCCCCTCTTACCTCTCAGAAAAAATAGTCAGAGCCAACTCATCTAGACCCAAGCGAACCCCTCATCTATATCAGCTGAAAATACCCTCCTTCATGGAGGCGCCAGGTCTTCGTATTCCTAGCCCCCAAACACTGTAATGATCGCCCAACTACCCTAAGGAACGAAATCTCTCACAAATCACTAAAAAAAACCTATTCAATTAACTCTCCCCTTCACCTGCGGCCCTCATGTAAATTCAGTACTCATAGGTCCCTAACTTCCTCAGGCCCTTAAGGTCACTAACCACAGAACTTGTAACTTGTCCGCATCGGTATGTTCAGTCAAACCATTACTTGCCCTGGAGTAGGTTGCATGTAACAAAGAACCTTGGGTATGTCAACTTAACCATTACCTGTCGTGTATTAGGTTCACTGTAACTAAGAAACGCAAACATTTGCTCCTGCTGTCTCTCGTGTAAAGAAGTAAGCATTTCTGTAACAGTGCCACGATGCCCCAGGGCTGCTTTGCATGCTTTATACATATGAAAAATAAAATAAATCCACCAAAACTTCCTATAGAGTATTATGGATTTCAAAAATGGGGAATTGCCACCACTTGTAATCCCATGGTATATCCACGGGAACAAGTGGTGTTAGTGGTAACTGCATTATTACTCCTAATCACACTTCAATATATTATGATGTGTACAGCTTTAATTATACAAAGAAAATAAACCAGTACTGATAGTTGTATGTACTAATCAGTTGTTTTATACAATTCAGCACAAAGCAACACACAAGCTTGTTGAGGTGGAACCAGCTTTACTTTGTTGACCAGGAAAGCAGTGACACATTGCAATGAGATTAACTGATTCACTTTCACCAGCTATGACACTGTGTCTAACTCCACCAAGAGTAATGCAGAGCAGGGACAGATAGAGGAAGAAAGACACTATGAAATGACACTTACCATGATACAAAAGCTTGTACAACTTCACACTGCACAAATGCAATAAAGTGATATGCCTGTCTTTATTCTCTTTAAGAACAGAGAAGACCCCAAAGTGTCAATACAGTATGTCATCAACCAATGTCACCACCACCCATACTTCAACAAAAAAGACTGATCTTACACCAATGGCATATGAGTGACATGTTGAATTTTCTCCCACACCATAGCCAATAGAACCTAGCCTTCTGCTGGCTTATCTTCCATGTGGAATAGGTGCGCCTATTTAACGTCTGCACCTTGCCACCTTCAGGCTGTGCCATAAAACAGGTGCTCATATGGAAGCCTGTCTGCATGCATCATCAATGCTGGACCAAAAGAAATAACATCTATATGCTTGTGACTAACAAATGGAAACAGCCCCCATCAGACGAGAGACCCTAGCCCTGCTAAAATGTATGCCAGGGCACGGCTCGGTACTGTAAGGAACTCATGGTGGCAACAGCGAAGACAGACACAAGTGATCACAGATCAAGGGTGTTTATTAAACTGTATAAATGGGTGCCAGTCCCTTACAGCTAAGTTACAAAAATAGTGTGGAATAGTGTTCACAAGAAAAAAAATAAGTGTTCACAAAAAATGATAAATCAGGATTGTATAGCGAGGTCTCCCTCAGGATATCAGGATCTGCAAAGGTCAAGTCTCTTTACCCAAAGTCTCCTGCCTCCAAGGGCCTGGTGTGTTCAAAATACCAAAATAAATATTCCTTTCCTTATGCACGATGGGTGATGACTTTTCACCCCTGGATCCCACTCTTCCGGGCTCAGACCTATCTCTGGAGTCAAGGACGATAGCATGGTAGCAAGTGTCTCTCCCTGCCTTGGTTGTCAGTGCAGGAAGGCTCTGTGTACCGGTGACATCTGCTACACCACACGCTGGTTGTTATTCCCGGTCTTATGATTCCTTTCACAGACGCTTCGTCTGTGTCGAAAAGGGCAAGTGCACTTCTCTCCTTGTCATCCTTTTGGTTCTAGCCACCTTTCTCCTCTGCTTGAATTGCCTTCATGGATTAGCTGACTCATCGTGTGGCCTCACTTGCTCGTAGTGTGCTCTCCTGCTACACCTTTTATCCTTGTGGGGAAAGGAAAGGGCCATCAGGTGTGTGTGATTATTGTCAATTTCCTGACTCTGCTTGAGCCTTGTGTTGGGACATATCAGGTAGATAGCTCTCGTGTAAGTCTGTTGTTGTTCATGGTGTAAGAAAGTGATTGTGTCACAAAAGTGGGGGTAGAGTTTCTTAATATCCTATGGGGTAGGATGGGGAAGAGTTGTTATAAGGAAGGGGGTACCTCATGTCACCCGTCAATGTCCTACTTCCACTCCCGAGGACCCTTCATCCAAGTGATCCTCCCACACTGGTCTACCCCCAAGAACTGGATCCAATAGTGATGGCCGTGTCCTGGCCACCTGGATGACAGATCCCCGGGGACTAGCGACTGAGACACCTTTAGGTTTCTCACGTACCCTTCCTCCATTCGATGTAGCCGCATTTGTTTCACAGGGGAACCGAGAAAGGAAATCTACATTTGCCTGTCTTTTCCTTTTCGGTGTTCCACACTAAAATAATATGGTATTAGGTCTAGAAACCATTACATGACACGAAGGTTGGAGTCTTTGCATTGACTGATCCAAACTAGGGGTGAGTGGTCTGTAACAAGTATGAACTTTTGTCCTAATAGGTTGTATCTAAGATGGATAATGGCCCACTTGATTGCCAGGGCCTCTATTTCCAACACAAAGTAATTTCTCTCACGTGGGAGAAGTTTGACACTAGCAAATAAGATAGGGTGTTATAATGCATTGCAAACTTGGGACAGGGTTAGGAGCAGTTAGGGTCGCATCCATTTGTAATTCTTTAGAGATGTCGACTATCTTCAGGATTGGGTTCTGGCACACAGTCTGTTTTAAGGTGTTATAACATATGTCATATACTCGTCGTTCCAATGAAGTTTCTGGGGTTTGGCATTCTTGAGTTTTTATGTCAGAATGCCTGTTTTGTCTGAAAGTAGGGGATAAACCTACGGTAATATCCTATTCATTCTAGAAAAGCTCTAATATCTCTTTTGGTCTTGGGGGTTGAGGTATCTAAGACGGCTTTCTCCTTTTCATGTTGAGGCTGTACATTCCCATTCCTGACAAAGAAGCTAAGGTATTTTAAAGCTGGCTGAGCTAGTCTGCATTTAGTTGGGTTTCCAATTAGGCCAGCTCCTCGGAGGACTTTCATGATAGTATAAAGATGGAAGAGATTGTCCACCCAAGTCTTAATATATATGACAATATTGTCAATATAAGCTCCACAGAAATCGGTATAGGGTTGCAGGATTTTATCCATGAGGCATTTGAACGTGGCTGACACACTGTGTAAGCCAAAAGGGAGGACTGTGAAATCAAACAGTCCTAGGGGTATTGAAAACGCAGTCTTTTCCTTATCTGGCTGGTATACGGATACTTGCCAGTACCCTCTAGTTAAATCTAGGGTAGATAGAAAGGTGGCAACTCCGAGTTTATCAATTAGGTCATAGATGTGTGGCATGGGATAGGCATCAAAGTTCTAAATGGCAGTAACTTGACAGAAATCTATGCAGAATCTCCAGGAATGGTCAGGTTTAGTGACCAACACGATAGGAGAGGATCATGGACTTGAAGAAGGCTCGATAAATCTGCCTTTCAACATTTTGTTGACTTCTTCAATCACTATCTATTTATGGGCTTCTGGGAGTCTATATGGTTTTAGATGAACCACTTTATTCTTAGGTGTTCTAATATAGTGGTATGTGCCTTTTACCCTTCCTGTTTTTTCAGAGAATACATCAGGAAATCAAGTAATTCCATCGTTGAGATCTTGTTGTTGGGTAGACAGCTATGGAGGAATTAATTCAAAGTTATCTATCTCTTCAGGAATCAGACAGCCTACTTAGGCATGGATGGCTGATGAGTTTTCTTTCCATTCTTTCAAAAGATTCACATGGTACAAATGGACCTTCTGTTTTCTGTCTGGTTGGGCTACCTTATAAGTACATTTCCCAATTCATTCTAATATCTCATAGGGTCTGTGCCACTTGGAGACAAGTTTGTTTTCTGAGGTGGGTAAGAGGACCAGTACTTTCTGTCCTATGGAAAATGATCTTAAACTCACCTTTCTGGCATAAGTGGATTTTTGTTGGCTCTGGACATTTTCCATATGAACACAAACTAGATATTGAACTAACTTCATATGCTCTCGCGTCCTGGTGGCGGTTTGCAAGATGGAATTGGTGTCTCTTTTCACTTTCCCCAGGTTTCCTGGAGCATGTCCCAGACATCTCTAGGATCCCTTCCATTAAGCAGTTCAAAAGGGGAGAAACCTGTGGAGGCCTGAAGGGTTTTCCTTATTGCAAATTTACTGCAAATAGTTCCCGCAGGATCATTCGATCCCAATCTTTCCCGTCCTTATCTACCAATTTTCATAAAATTAGCTTCAGAGTTTTATTGAATCTTTCCAAAAAGCCATATGTTTGTTATGTTATGTTATGTTATTTTATTTATAAGGCGCCAAAGCCTAAAGGCATCCAGGCGCCATCAAGAGGAAAGATAGAGCTCTATCAAGAAACCAGATAACTGGATCAGAGCTTTTTGAAAACAGAAGGGTCTTCAGCTGTTTCCAGAAGATCAAAATATCAGATATGTTGCATAGAGACGACGGGAGGGCATTCCAGGTCTGTGCGCCCGTACATGAAAGGCGCGGCCATTGCCACAAGCTTTTTTCACTCGGTCTACCAGTAGGGAGCAGGTCTTAGCTGAGCGAAGAGATCTACTAGGCATGTATAGCTTCAGCCTATTCTTAAGGTATGTAGGAGCATCACCATACATGCATTTATGGCAAGTTGTCAAGGGCTTATATTGTACTCTGGCTGAGATTGGTAGCCAGTGGAGACTCTTCCTAGCAGCAGATGTGGGCTCTATGCGCTTCATCTGGAAGACAATACGTACTGCAGCGTTTTTAATCTTTTGGAGTCTTTGTAAGTCTACTTTCTTTGCTCCTCCCAAGAGGGTGTTACAGTAGTCCACTCTAGGCAGTATTACGGCCCGGACTAATTTCTTATGGTTCTCCTCGGAGACCAACGGGGCCACTTGACAAAGCACTTTCAAATAATAGTTGGTGCTTTTCACTACAGCGTCAATATGTGACTTGTTATGTAAGCTTCCAGATAGGTGTCCAAGGACTTGACCTTGGGTACCACTGGTATCTGACATCCATCGGCCAGAAAACTGTTATACTGGGAGCCCAGCTTCTCTCTAGCTTGTTTGGGCCATGTAACATTAGCTCCTTCTTGGTAGCGTTAAGACAGAGTCAATTTGTTGTCATCCAGCTTTTCACCATTTGGTAGTCCTGATCTAGATGTTTTTGGTCCTTTCTGTGGTCTCCACCGACTTCCAGTGCCAACTGAAAGTCATCTGCATAATTGCAGAAAAAGAGATCTGCATTTTCAAGATCCCAGCATAATGGGATGATGTAAATATTAAAAAGCAGGGGGGAAAGGCAAGCCCCCTGAGGGACTCCACAAAAAGTGATCTCAGCATCAGAGTCACTCTCTCCCCAATGTACTTGGGAGCTATGCCCTTCAAGAAATGACTTGAGCCAGGTTATTGCCTCCTCTGAGAGACCTCCAACGGTATACATGCGATCTAGCAGAATTCTGTGATCTAGCAAGTCAAAGGCTGCCGATAGGTTGAGTAACTTCAGCAGTCCTGACTTGCGAGATTCACGGCCAGACAGCATATGTGTTTGTAAATCCAGCAAGGCACTCTCGGTGCCATGAAAACTACGAAACCCTGATTGTTTTTTATGAAAGATGTTTCTTTCTGCCACGTGTGCCTGCAATTGTAGCCTAGCTACTTTATCTACAAGCTTTAGGAAAAAAAAGAGTGTTTGTAATTGGATTAAGGTTTGCAGCGTTATTTGGGTCCAAGCCAACCTTTTTTACCAAAGGGGTGACTACTACATGTTTTATAGATGAGGGAATGTGATTGGTACGAAAAGAAGAATTAACAAAGCGACAAAGAAAAGGGACAAACATATCTTTGTGTTCTAATATGGTTTTAGATGATAGGTGTTCACCAGGACAAATTGTAAAATACATGGCTCGCATAATATTACAAATATCTGTAGTGGTATGTTCTTTAAACTTAAACTTAGCTTGGGATTTTTGAGGAGATTGTTCTCTCTCAATTGAGATTTTAGTTGTAATTTTAGATTTACACTGTGTCTCCTCAATGCTGTCATTATTGGATTCACTAAAGATAGCACTATGGGTTATTTTGAGCTATTTTTAGTTTATCCACAAAGGCTTTTTGTACCTTTTTACAGTCATCCCTTGTGGGTTTAATGACTGGGTTTATACTGGCGGGATTTTCCCAGGATCTCAAGAGACTAAAAAGCTCTTTAGTTTGATTCCCAGCGTTAGTGATTTGATTGTTATAGAAGTTGTCTTTAGCTTCCACATTTTTTAACTTATATTCCTTGGCCTTAATTGTCCACATTTCTAAATTTTCAGGGGTATTGTCTTTTTGCCAGGTATGTTCCGCCTGTCGTTTGACTGTTTTCAATTCTGCTAATGCTGGGGAAAACCATTTTGATGGTTTGGGGTATCTCTGACCTTTTAAACTTTCAGTGGTGAGACTCGGTCAAGCATTTTTTAAAACTGATTGTTGTAAATACCAATAAGTACTTCTGGACGATCAGAGTCCTTAGTATTTTCCAGTATCGTCTCCAAACATTGTTAGAGAATAGGGGGCATAACCAGCTTCATATTCCAACCAAGCAACTCATGCATAGGTTCATGTTTCCTAGGATGAGCGATAGGAAGTGTCAGTTGAAAATGAATGGAAAAATTATCTCACCAGGGACATGGCATTGCAATTACATTATCAATTAACATGTTTCCACTTCCCACCCAGTCCAAGGTATGACCTTTTATATGTGTAGGTTCATTATTATGGATTATTATTTGGGGATGGTACACAGAGGTTTGCAAGGTGATAATGTGGAGTAGCTCTTTGACTTCGGCCATAAGCTTACTCATAGAATTTGAACTGTTGTCTGTTAGTATTTCCTTAGGAAAACCTACCCTGGAGAAATATGGTAGAAGGTGTTTAAGGATTTGCTGTGTGGTATTATTTTGCATTGGGAATGCTTCGGGATACCATAGCGCATAATCCACAATCACGAGGGCATATTTGTTGCCTAGCCTGGATGTTTCTAGAGGTCCAATTATGCACATCCCAATTCTTGAAAAAGGGACTTCTATGATCGGCAACGGATTCAGATGGGCAGGTAATGGGATGTGTGTGATGGTCTTTTGAAATCTTTCACATGTTTGGATAAAGGTCTTTATATCGGCATGGATACCTGGCCAAGAAAACTTCCCACTAATATGTGCCTGGGTTTTAGATTTTCCTAAGTGCCCTCGGTAAACTATGAATATGCTATCTCCAGCACAACCTTTTGGTGGCTCTTGGGAATTACTAACTGTGTTTTTACTAAGCCTTCCACAGATGGCTGACTTCTATAAAGTAATCCTTGTCTTAAGAAGGAAAAGGGTCTTCCTTTCTCTAAAAATTCTCTTTCCGGAATAGCTTGAAGAAAAGCTTTAGTGAGAGCTGGATAATTTTGCTGAGCGAAGGCGAGATCGGGATAGATGGTAGGCTCTTCTCCTTTGCTTTCTTCGAGGTTAAGAGATTTTTCAGTCTCCTCAAAGCCTTAGGTACCTCTTTCTGTTTTATCTGGTTCAATTTCTTTAAATTGAGTAAATAGAGCCCTTTCCAAAATTCCTTGGGCAATTTGATCTCCACGTCGTACTTCAAAAGGAGTCTCACTGTGATTCTGTAAGAGAACATTTACATCTCACCAGAAGTCGGGATCGATGATGCCTGCTAAGACGTCTATCCAGAACTTCCACCCTAGGCCTGATTTTGGGGCCAATCTTATATAGCATCTCAGAGCAGGTATCAACACCGAGTCTGTAGGGATCATTCCTCTTTTTTCCCAGGGGGCATAATGGCATCCCTAATGCTACAAATATCTAAGCCTATCGATTCCTCGGTGGCAACGGAAGGGTTAGAAGCTCTCTGACTAAGTTTTTGAAATTGTAGGGTTCCCCAATTATTGGTTTCAATTGAGTCACATCCCACTCATGACACCACATGTAAGGAACTCTTGGTGGTAACAGTAAAGACACACACAAGTGATCACAGTTCAAGGGTGTTTATGAAACTTTATGAATGGGTAAGAAAAGCTGCTAATCTAAATCTGAATTTAAGATGGGAGCAAGCTTCCACCATCAAATAATAATAAGGCAGTCCCAGTGGCGTCTTGTCAAATAAAAAGGACCTATACTAAAAAATCTATTGCTAGTCCCTTACAGCTAAGTTAGAAAAATAGTGAGGGATAGTGTTCACAAGAAAAAGTAAGTAGTGTTCACAATAAATTACAAATCAGGATAGTATAGCGAGATCTTCCTTACCCACATTTTTAGCAGCGGACAAGGCGGGCCTCTTCAGCACAGAACACAACTGGGCTTTTCCAGCATGAGGCTATTGTTGTTCTCCGCGATATCAGGATCTGCGGTGGTCAAGTCTCTTTACCCAACATCTCTTGCCTTTGAGGCCCTTATGTGTTCAAAATACCAAAATAAAACTTCCTTTCCATATGCATATTGAGTGAAGACTTATCACCCCTGAATCCCCCTCTTCTGGGCACAGACCCTTCGTTAATGTTACCCTCCCTCCGTCGGGTTCACTATGGCTTTTTACTCAAAAGATTTCACCTGTTGTATTCACAAGTCTCAATGTCCTTTTAAACAATCTTTCATGCTGAGCTTCCTCCAACCGGGTTCAATGCTGCCAACACAATGTTCAAGGGGTTACTGTTCACTACCCCAGCGTCAGGCATCCCTCAGCCTGGTTCACATTTTCCTTAGCTTGTATTCACTTTACTCAAGTCTGGTTTTTGGCCCCCAGTCAGGATTCCTCTAAAGCCCACAGTCAGGCTTTCTTTCAAGTTGTGGGTCAAAGACTTTTGACTGTACAAGGGGGTTTTACTCGACCCTTGTATGACCACTTTGACCTCTACAACAGGCTCTCTGAGGACCCTCTAGTACTTGTAGCTTTAACAAAAGGGGACCACATAGAGTCTTTTGATTGAGTGCCCTCGTGGCACCAGACCACTCTGCAGCTCGTCTTTCCCTCAGGTTTTAACAGTTATGTAACACACATGATCTTTGTTCTTTAATTCACCTTATGTTGCCATTTACAAACTTCACTCAAAATAGTTTGCTTGGTTATCGGTTCTCCCTCGCCTCACTGTCTGTGATGAACCACTTGGTGTTTCTTGTCACTGGAGTTAAGGACAATATCACGGTATATCTGCTACACTACAAGCGGGCTGTTATTCCTGGTCTTATGATACCTTTCACAGAAGCTTCATGGGTCTGGGTCGAAAAGGGAAAGGACACTTATCCCCTTGTCATCCTGTTGGTTCTAGCTGCCTTCCTCCTCCTCTTAAACTGCCGTCCTGGAATAGCCGGCTCGTGCGGTCTGCCTTGCTTATAGTGTGCTCTTGTGCTCCACTTTTTATCCTTGTGGGGAAGGGAACGGGCTGTCAGGTGTGTGTGGTTATTATCAATTGCCTGACTCTGCCTGACCCGTGTGGTGGGACATGTCAGATAGACGGCTCAAGTCTTAGTCTGTTTTTTTCATGGTTTCAGAAACTATGTGTGCCGGAAAAGGGGGTGGTCGAGTTTCTGAATATCCTACGGGGTATGATGGGGAAGAGTTGTTATAAGGAAGGAGGTACCGCATCTGAGCCGTCGGTGTCCCACTTTCACTCCCCGAGGACCCTCATCCAGGTGATCGTCCTTGCACTGGTCCACCGAAGGAACTGGATCCAATAGTGATGGCATTTCCTGATCACCTGGATGACAGATACAAAGGGACTTCAGGTTTCTCACTGTAAATACCTCAGGGTTAAGTGCTTGCCTTGGTCATGGGAATACTAATCCAGGTGCGTCAGATTCAGCCCTTTGACTTTCTCACTTTGAGTACCACCTATGTACTGGGTAAAAATAACAGCTAATATTTTGGCATTTTGAAATGGAAGCAATATAAAGTGATCCATAAAATGACTGATTATTATCAGTATTATTATTATTATTATTATTATTATTATTAATAATATTATTATTATTATTAGTAGTAGTAGTAGTAGTAGTAGTAGTAGTAGTAGTAGTAGTATTATGTGTACAAAACTTTATTGGGCAGTTGAGCTATAAAAGCTGGAAAAAACATTTACAACGAATTACCAAATTAACTAAATACATATCCAGACCACATTAAAGAAGAAAATCTAAACAATACGACAGAAACACGTGATAAGATCATAGATCTAATAGTCATCACATCTAATATAAAAGGTCATTACAAAGTCAAGCAAGGTGATGGATGCACAGTAAAATCGCATAAAGCCATCCAGTTATAGGACACTTAGATCTTCTCAACCATGCCTTGGTAACACAAATTCAGAAATACTAAGACTGCTTTCAATCATTAGTACTTTTGCAGCGGTCCAGTGAGGGACCAGTGGTCCTGATGTTTGTTAGTCTAAATAACAGAATTAAATATCGGGACCTCAAATCCTTGTAGCCCACACAGAACAGTAAGACATGGATAGTAGATTCCTCTGCAACCCCACAAACTGGGATCGTTGGGGGGGCTTCCACTTAGCAATGAATGAGGCCAGTTTCAAAAGGTCTGTGCGCAGCTGAGTGAAATGAGCACAGGCATAGTCCGGAGTTATACCGTCAAGATATTGTTCAAAGCCCAGCATGTATTTGATTTCAAGATACCAAAACCCAGTGCTCGGATTCAGACAAGCCTGAATCATACAAAGAATGATAGCATCAATGCAGGCCCTTTTAACTAGTAGTTTTGAACCGATGGTCAATCTGTCTGGATGGGCCCAAGAAGCTGCTGGATCCATCCTCATCAACTCCAACCGGACAAAGTTAAAACCAAGGTAGTGAGCCACACCCAGACAGATTTAGCAGGCTTTCAAGTGTGGCTCTGCACTTTCCAGTTCAGGGGTAGTCCATATCTGCACCGAATACAGAAATGTTTGATGGCAAGCATTTCAGAAATTGGATGAAGGTTGCATTCCCAGTGGAGATAAGCCAAGTGTCCATTAACAAGGCTCTCCGTAAATGTTCATCCAATACACAAATAGGCCTGGCAATTCCCCCACAGCTCCGCTCCAAATAGGGCGGCTGACAGACCTTGGGTCCTGTACAGTTGCAAGGCCGGAGCAACAGCTCCTCTACCATGACTGAAGTAAGAAATGTTGAATTCCCCAACTGTACTTATCCAGGCTCACTGTGGCTTTGAGTTGCTGTTGGGACCAGAGAAGATGATCAGTTAGTCTAATGCCCAAGTAGTCGTAGGTGCTCACCATCTCCAGAGCATTACCATCAATTCAGATATTGATGGTAATTTGTTCACTCACCTGTTCCCAAACACTACTGATTTTGTTTTATCAGTGTTGAGCACCAACTGTAGTCCCTTGCACTTTTGGATAAATAGAGCCAGACTATGTTTTAAACCCATAGGGGTTGAAGACAGCATTACTGCGTTATCCGCGAAGAACAATGTTGGAAACCTGTGAAGGCCCAATTTAGGTGGATCAAGACAGTCAAGTAGGAGTTCCTCAATAATCTCATTGATGTATAGGCAAAATAGTAGGGGGGCCAACATACATCATTGTTGCACCCCCCCTACCTACCTCAAAGTTTTTTACGGTTTCCCCAACCAGGCCCTACCTAACCGATGCCCTGTTTTCAGCGTATATGGATTGGATATTGGCTAGCTGGTGCCCCGGAATACCTTTACTTTGCAAGATTTCCCAGAACATACTATGAGAGGCACAGTCAAAAATAATGTACATAAATCAACAAAAATTGCATATACCTTGACATTGCTGATGGAAACATCCTTCACCAGGATCAAGCCCAGCCTGAAACTCTGGTCCACCGTGCTTATACCACATTGGAAGCCTGCCAGTAAGTGTTTGATGTTGTCACCCTCGCACAGCCCAGGACTGTAGAAGGCCAATCAAAACTTTGGCAAACTTTTTGCCAGCAGCATCCAACAAGGAAATAAGTCTATAATTGTAGGTCTATAATTCCCTTGCAGTGTTTTACCACCGTTCTTAGAAATGTACAAAAATACTGCCTCCTGCCATGATTGTGGAGCTCTGCAACAGAATTGAATACACAAGACAGCAAAGGTGCCCATATGGATTTCTAATCTTCGAAGAGGTCAATTGGAGTCTCAGGCATTCCCTTCTCCAAGCCCGTCAATTGTCTTCTCCACTTCCTTAAACAAAAAAGGAGGAACATCATCCCCAAGTTACTAAAATGGAGGTGCCAGTTATCCAATGGGATTTGGCATTTCACGGGTTCCGGGGTGTTCATGTCATTCCCCACTACGAGTTTCCAAAAACTAGTGTGGTCTCACACTACACAAACAGATAATAGTTCATCACATTTGTTCTTAGCCTGCAGCTTTTTCTTCTCCTGAATAACTTACTTTAGACTCAGACCTTAAAGATCTTAGATGCTGTTTGACAAATGGGATTGGTCTTTTGAGATAGGATAACAGATTGTCTTTAGCAAGTTTGCAGTCCTCCTCAAACCATCCCTTTGTTCCTAGAGCAGTCTCATTGATCTTTCGAGCAGGCTTGGTTAAGAAAGGGAGTAATACCTGCCCCAACTCATTATAGTAACCCATTATGGAAGAAGCAGAAATATTATCCACAGAAATAGCTGTAATATACCACTCAATAGCGGTATAGATGATAGGTTTGACAGTTGATAGATCATCAATAGAGGACTACTTCACACTACACCTTGCATGCCCGTGAGGATAACAGGTGTGGCACCAACACACTTAAATTATCATTCTCCTGGCTCCCCTGGCAGTGAACAACGCAGCTTACAGGAAACTGATCACTGTCACTGCTCTTAAGGATTTCAAGGCTGACTACATTGTCCCAATCATTCACATTTATAAAGATGTAGCCAATCATTGGGATCCTGTTATGGCCCACAAAGGTAACATCAGCTGGCTGGTCAGGTTGGGCTCTACCATTGTATGCTCGAATATCTGCATCATAAAATAAGCATGCTACCTCTATTGCATGCTAGTGTGACTTAGGTGGTTTAGCGGACCTTGAAGGTGGTATCCCACACACAAAAACCAAGTCGTCCCATTGACCCAAAGAAAACATCAAGTGGTTTGTACTGTAAGTTAATGTCACCCATTACCAAAATAAGAAGTTTCATATTATTTCTACAATCATAGTCATGGATTATATCAACCATTTTACGAATACTTTCCAAGGGAGATGGACCATATGGCCTATTGTAAATGTTAAACAGAACAACAGGACCTCTCTTCGGTTGTAACTGCTTCAAGGCATTGCAGATCATCTGCGCCCATTGGTCTCATTCTAAATTCTAAATTGGGTTTGGGGTTCACCAAAGTTATCATCCCAGCTTTGGGTCTGCCTCTTAGGCCTTTGCTAACAGGAATTATAAATGAACTGAAGTCCTGTTGATCAGTAACGTCCATTACGCATGTCTCCTGCAGGCACACAAGATCAAATTCATGAGCAATCTTCACCGACTTTGTATCGGCAAAAAGCCTTTGTAGGTCAGCCACATTCCTGGATAGTTTTTTAAGTTCTGGGAACACATTTTTGGCATCTGGGATAGTCGGGACATGATCCTGTATGGGACATGCATCCAAGGTGTGCAGTAGTGGTCAATCAACACCCTGAAGGGCTTCATTGATCGTCAAGTCCCATCCAGTCAATGTCAAAGCAATGCCATTGCATGGGCAGGGGTGGACTGGCCTATAGGGAACTCTGGAGATTTCCCGGTGGGCCTCTGCATCCTGGGCCTCTTTTCTGTGGTATTTCCAAATTTTCTCATAGGAAAAGCATTGGGCTTACTGAAAATGTGTCATTTGGGGCCACTTTGAAATTTATTTCCAGGGCCTCTTTTGGTCCCCAGTAATTATTTCCAGGGCCTCTTTTAGTTCCCAGTCCAGCCCTGTGCATGGGGAATGGTGGGTTGCTCATGGACAGGTGCACAAGAGTGTACAGTAATAATAGAACCGACCGGCCGGTAAATACGGAGCTCTATTGACAACAGGCATTCCACTATTTGAGCATTGACCAGAGACAGTCGTATGAAATAATCCCCAACTCTGAGCATTTTACCTCTCTCATTTTACCTCTTGTCCCTGATAATGGTCTACACCCCCTAACATGTCACAACCAATGGCATATTTGTTCACTAGGGATGACTGGCTTTCAATGCACCCCACTGGGAGACTTGGGACATCAAGCATATTTACACAGTTTAAATTCCTTGTTTTCAGCATCTCCCAGGGACCCCGTAGATGAGGAGGGCAAGGAAACCCAGGGGTGTGGGCCATGGGCAACTATGTGCACCTGTGATATGCAGCCTATTTGGAGGGTTATTGTTATTATTATGATATGATAGGTTATTTATAACACGCTTAATACCCAGAGAATTCTAAGCGCGGACCCGGGGATCAAACCTGTGGTGCTTCGTGTTGTCTTGCTTCCAAGGCAAGCACGTTGCCCCTGAGCTATCCTCTCGAGACTTAATATGAATATTAATAATAATAATTATTATTATTATTATTATTCAGGTATAACGGCACCATAATCTTTCATATCTTGGGGTGAGCGAGTAGAATATCGAAGACCATTTCGCCATGTACATGTTGACTTGCAGGTGAACCTGTGACAACATGGCTTTAACAGAGTACTGGTTTACATTTCTCAAAAGTATGTCATGCTGCACCTTGTACGGCCATTCTGGACCGCATGGAAACGCCATAGCATTATCGCAAAGGCTATTTTTCCTTTCAAGATGGTCGGCGCCAGTTATTGCTGTCCTCCGGTCCGCGGTCTAGTTGTTTCATTTCCCTCCAGCGGCATGACATAAGTGCCGGGTGATTATGCGACTTCGCATTTCAATGCTCAGTTGCTTAGCCTTGCTTCCGTGCTCAGCACTCCGTTCCTTGTTCTTTCCCATTCTTCAGGTTGTCCGTCTTTCCGTTTCTGCCCTGCAGCCTCCACTCCCTCCCCTTACCTGCCTTCTCGCGAAGCGCTGCTCTGTGCTCCTCTGCTCCATCTGCCTTCTGTCTTCTATTGGTGCTGCCTCCTCATCACCGGCATCATCATATCAGCATTATTACACTGCGTGAACTGTTGCATTCTACTCTGCCTTCTGGAACCAGTCAGCCTTCATTCATCCACGCTGCAGCAGCGCTCCTACGCTTCAACTGCAGGTTTTTTCCCCAAATTGTTTTTTTTTCCTGTCTTTGGGCAGGGTCCCCGGTGTCAGCCTGTTTGGTCTGTTTGAACTAGCAGGGTGGCGTCGGAGGAAGCTAGCCCCTTTCTACACAAGACCCGCAGTACAAGAAAGAAGACCAAGTCACCATCCTTGAAGAAGTCCTCATCCAAGTCCCCTCAGAGGATCCCTGGTTCTTTGGATGCTAAATCTGACAGTTTGAGACACAATCGAATTCTGCATCTGAGGACATGGATCCTACTCTTCAGGACCTGTTGCAGGGAATGCAAGAACTGTCTACGGAGGTTCAGAACCTCAAGGCTGAAAACTCGGCCCTTAAACAGTTGGTTCTGTCCAGGGAACTTGTTTTTCAAGACAGTTCTGCACTTGGTGGGGTCGTGGAGAAATATGATGGAAAACCGAAAACCTTACAATCCTTTTTGGATTCCTGCCTGGTGCATTTCACGTTTAAACGGTACTACTACTACTCCACCAATCGAGCCAAGGTCGGGTTTGTGGTATCTCACCTTGTGGGCAATGCTCTTACCTGGGCAACTCCCATGGTTGCCTCGGGGGACCCATTACTGGATAACTACAATGGCTTCATTGCAGCCTTTAAGGCCATGTTTGACCAACCTGATCTGTTTTTTCCACCCAGGAGATGCTTCATGAGTTCCAGCAGGGTACTCAAGACATGCTTACTTATGTTATGAGGTTCAAGCAACTGGCCAAAGAAGCTGATTGGTCTGCCGAAGCATGTTTTACCCTATTCCGCAGAGGCCTCAATGAAGACTTCAAGGACGAACTAGCGCGTATTGCCCGTCCTAGTTCCTTTCAAGCCTTAATGGATTTTTCCTTACAAATCGACTACTGCCTTCAGGAAAGGAAGGTGGAGAAGAAGAAGACTTGTCCTTTCACTTAGAAACCCTTGCCTATCTATCCAAGTTTGAGGGAAGCGCCACAATCCACTCAGGGGGAATCTGAACATATGCAGCTGGATGCCTTGCGAGGTCCCCTCACACCGGAGGAAAGAAGTCGTCGGGTTACCAATGGACTGTGCCTATTTTGCGCTTCCAATAAGCACATGATTTGGAATTGCACCATCACTCCAACAAGGCGTTCGGGAAATGCCAGCTCCCGATCATGAATGTAGCCAAGCTTCGGGAGATCGATTCTTGCTTTTCTTTTTCAGCCTTGTTGGGTCCTGTTCACCGTTCATCTTTGGTGATCCTTCAGGTTACTTTGGCATCCTCAGCAGGGGAACTACACCCAGCCCTGGCCTTAGTCAATTATTGTGGTGCCATGGGGGTAGGCGTTGATGGACGGCCATTGTCATCCGGTCCTATTACTCAACTTACCACAGGTCTTTCCTTGTTGATCAATAACCATCGGGTGTACCTGAGTTTCAACATAATCAAGACAACACAATACCCTGTGGTCTCAGGTATGCCTTGGCTCCATCGCCACAATCCTTACATTAATTGGCCTGCTGGGTCCCTATTTTTAGGATCAGAATGTTCTCTTTCCCACTGTTTGATCGGGAAACAGGGACTCAAGAATACCAACACGTCAACACAACCCAACGATTCTCATGTATCAATGTCCAATATTAACTAAATACCCAAGGAATACTACCAATTTACTGAAGTCTTCTCCACTGCTATCGTTCCGTCTCTGCCATCGCATTGGCCAGAAGATTGCGCCATAGAAACCTTGGAAAACGCAATCATCCCTTTCGGAAGGATATTTGTGTTATCCGCTCCTGAAAAGAAAGCCCTTGGAGCCTCCTTGTTTTTTTTGCCCAAAAAGATTCTCAAGAACTACGCCCAGGCTTGGACTACCGTGGACTTAATCAAGTTACCCTAAGAGATTGGTAACCCTTGCCTCTCATTTCTGACATCTTGGAGCTGTCCCTTGTTTTGGGGGCCCATTCAACCAGATTCCTATGGTGCACTGTATTAGGGAATATCTGATGCAGAGCTTTGTACTTTCCAAGGGTCATGCATGTCAAACCATGCAGTCCCTTTTGTTCTTGTAAGTCTGGGACTTGTAGTTTTGCTGTTTCTATTTGAAATTTAGGCCAACAAATCCTAGAATTCCGAGAAACAAAAAACATACTGGTTGGCTTTCTCGTGCATTGAATGGGATGGTTAGTGTAAGGAGTGAATGTTATTAGAATGGTATGGAGGGAAAGAAGGGTATTTGAGTAGTTGGTGGGAGGAGTGTATTAACTGGAGAATAGTGGTAGGAGGTGGAGAATAGTAGGGTGAGGAGGGTAGTAGAGGGAGAAGGAGAGTAGAAGTAGGAAGAGGTAAAGAGTGGTGGACGAATGTGAGTAGTAGTAGATGGAGGAGGGTAGCAGATAGAGGAGGAGTAGGGTATTAGTGAGAAGAGGAAAAGAGTAGTAGACGGATGTGAGTAGTAGTAGACAGAGGAGGGTAGTAGTGCAGTGGAAGAGGGGAGTCATAGTTGGAGAAGGGGAGCAGTACCAGAGAAGAGGAGTCACAAAGTGGAGTGGGAGGAAGAGTAACATCCAAGTGTGGAAGGGAGCAGTAGGACAGTGAAACATTGGAGGGATAGAAGACTGGTAGGAGGAATAAGGTGGAGCAGGAAACAGGAAGAATAGGAAGAATAGAACAGTGGTGAATGTGTAATAAACGTGAATAAGTGAGTTATACTACTCCAATTTCCTTGAAGGAGTGGACAAACAGTAGAGGTAAACAATGGGTAGTTCATACTATGAGTTGCGGACATCTCGGATGGGGTGGAGGTATATAGCAAAATGAGAGAAAGAGGGACAGTATATAAACTGGACCAAACATGGCCCTGGTTTAGGATTCCCAGCGACTCCACATTGCCAGTATGTTGCAGAGACGCTTTGTTAGCACTATACAAAGTGTGCTAAAATCCATTCAGTATCCTACATTGACATTGCAATATCTGTGGACAAATGTTACCACTGCAAATACCCTGTAAAAAGCTGCATGGAGCCCCAGCCAACATCCAGCGAGAGGAAGCGGCTGCACAGACATGGTGAATGCGACAACCATCCATCTTCACAGGTCAATGTCACCATGGCCCAACTAGAGACACAGCAGCTGAGGGCTGCGTGCATACTGGTGGTGGTTGTGGCAGACACCACCACTTCCATGGAACCAATAGCACCTCTGCCACATACAGGTTCACTGCACATCCACCAGACTGGCATCTTCTTTACTGAACTAGGTGAGAATGTTTCAGCCATGGAGTCTGCCCAGGCACTGGTGGAGGAGAAGGGGTGCACACTGTATGATGTCTGTTCCTCATTGGGCGCTGCTCCTAGCTGATGGAAGCAAGTCCTTGGAGAAGATGCAGCATGGGTTGGAGGCAGCCAGCAAGCTAAGAGAGTCACTATTGGCTGCCGTGAGCGCAGCTAGGCCAGAGGTCAAGAAGGATACCTGCATGGCCCAGGAGCAGGCTGTTGCAGCTGCTGACGTGGCTGCCTCTGCCACAGGCTGGGCTTAGGTGATGAAGGATGCCCAATCAGCATGTGAGCCGGTTGCTGCTGCCATAGCCTGTGCTCAGAGCAAGGAATATGCCCGACTGGCTCAGGAACAGACTGCTTCTGATGTAGCTGCATCTGCAGTAACCTGTGATCATGCCAGGAAAGATTCCCAACTGGGATGGGAGGAGGTTTCCAGGCACAGCAAGGCCACATATCAAGCTGCTCACACCTCCTCTGCTGCTGTCCATCTCTTGGCGCTTGGCATGGTGGAGGCCAGCCTGCATCATACCCTGTGAAACCTGTGTTGATTGGACTGCTGACCCTGCAAGACCAGTCCCTTGATCACATGCAGGATTATGTAGGATGGAATAGCCACCCACCTAATCCTCCACCCTCCAATGCTCAGCTTTCAGCTCTGCACAGAATGTCCCACCCATCCCAGGCTAGCATGCTTCTTAAACAATCAGATTTAAGTTAGGTGGGGTGTGGAGACTGTGTGGACCTAAAGTTTAAGGGAGGAGCCATTCCTTGAAGACTATGGTCCCAAGCTGCTTCCTGAAATCTAGTAGCGAGTGGGCAAGTTAGGTGTTGATGGGAGGAGGTTCCAAAGCCTGGGAGTGAAGACAGAGAAAGCCTGTCAACATGTTGTTTCTAATCTGCACAGGCGGAATTCAAATCTGATCATGTCCTGGTGGATGAAAGCCCTCAGGACGTTCTGATTTTATTAGCGACGTAGTTTGGGGGCTTCAGTGTGACATCCTTTTAGATGATGCAGAAGGATTTGAAGATGATACGTGCTTTCAGCGAGAGCCATACAGTTCAAGGATGGCTCAGTTAATGTGTTTGAATCTACATAGTCGTTAAGTTGCGAGTTATGCTCAGCATATAGGCAACATCTCAGAGGTACCAGGGTAGTCGCCAGAAGGCCATCCAATAGGGCATTGCCACCATCCACGTGGAAGAGAACCAAGGCTTGTGCAGATTATCTAATGTTTCTTTCTGAAGTGAGGGGCTTGATTTTCCACAGGAGAGAACACTGCTGCCAAGCTGCCTGTGTCTTCCTTGCTATCTGCTGCTTGAAGGAGAGGTGCCTGCCAATGATGAACCCAAGGGACCTGGCGCAGGTGGTCAACTGGGTTTTGAATCTCTTGACATGCATAGCATACAGCCAGGTCTAGATGTCTGCGTGTTTGGTGTTGGAGGGGTTGAGCATCAGGTAAGCACTGGAAATCCAGGACTGGATCAATGTGAGACAGGCCGCGAGCCTGTGGATATCTATGATATAGGATATCTTGAAGTATAGCTGTGTATCATCTGTTTATTCATGGATGAGGATGTTGTGTGGAACAAGTAGGTTCAGAGTGGTTCCAAGTAAAGGTTGAAGATCACAGGGGAGAAAATGGATCCTTGTGGATCCTGCATGAGTTGCCTCACACCTAGGACATTTGATTGATTGAATGTCCCCGTTGCTTCAACTTCACCTGAATTTCTTTGGACTACCCCTGGAACATATCTCCCAGGACACCGCATTCAATAAACAATCGACAGGACAGGATTTTGAAGTATGTGTGTGTCCAGTGGGAATAGTTGGATGGAGATTTCAGGAAATCCAACCTGACCCCAAAGGGGCAGCAGCATCTATCAAACACTTCTTTGTTTTTTGAAGTTATGTTTGAAACCACTTCTGTTGTATACTGCCTGATAGTTATGTGGGTACCTCGGAGGGGGCAGTGAGGGGTAGGGCAATGTTGTGCAGCATACAATTACACTGGCACCTATCAGAATGAGTTGTTAAATATTTCCTCCCATGGAAAATGTCTTGCTGCATGATCCATTTGCTGGATAGGCCCTGAAGCCTCTCCTTCATAGCTATGGCCACCACAATCATGGTCAGGGTCATCCCGGGAGGATAGCTCAGTGGCAACGTGCTCGCCTTGGAAGCAAGAGGACACCGAGCAACACAGGTTCGATCCCCGGGTCTGCGCTTAAAAACCTCTGGGTATTAAGCGCGTTATAAATAACCTATCATATCATATCATCCTAGTCTTCCTATGAATTCTGCACATTCTAACAACGGGCAATGTTGTGCAGCATGGCTCACATGGCCACAATGTGTCAGACCTTTTCCGGATGGCCCGATCTGTCCTGTAGAGCTACCTGAAGCGGCTCTTCAGTAGGACAAATGCCGATTCAATGGAGTTTCAGATTTGGTGTGGGTGTTCCAGGTGTGTTGCAGCCTAGTCAGTGGGCAGCAGGATTCCACAGTGGTGTCATCAGCATACATGGGGTGCTGAGTCTCATGTTGGACACGGAATACAGTACAGACCATCAATATAATGCAGCAAGTTCTCGCACAAAGCCATATAAGCCAACATGAGTGTGCATGATTAAGTACTGTGACATTCACTTCTTTAACAGGTCTGTGGTGCCTGGTTTTGGCCAGTTTTGGCCAGTTTTGGCCAGATACGTTTGCATCGGTTCATTGTCACAGGAACTTTCTAAAGTTGCGGACACTAACTCTTACTGTGTACATTTTACAGATTGGAAAATAGGAGCATGTGACCAGGCAACACTGTCCATACTCTTCTGTTTCAGAACTTGCTTCATCTATGTATGCAAGGCATGCAAATCAGCCTTAGCTGTTGACGTTAAACAATGAATCCACATGTAATGCCTACACAGTAGCAGGTGCTGGGGTGATTACATTGAGTTCACATTTTGTTAGCCTTGGCAGGATGTGTTGTTCAATATAGTAGTGATGTGTACACATGAAGTAGAGAAGGACAGCATGTTTGTGACATGGCACCTCAGACACACATGGCCATATGAGTAGGTTGTGTTCCCTAGCAAGCTCTCGTAACCGTGATAACCTGCCATTTGAACATTCACATTACCCTTCTTCTTCACCTGTGTACAGGCGTGTTATAAATGGCATATCATATCATATAATATCATATCATATCATATCACATCATATTGCTGTTGGTATTGAATGGAGAAGGGATAGGTCCACTCATCTGGCTATCTCAGTCATTGTGTTTGTGCCAGTTGCCTTAGGGATTTGTAGCTCACCCAGCCTCTGTCACTGTACCTACCATCCAGTTCTCTTATCATGTTGGCCCGCTCATCTTATTCTATACTGATGCTGGCCTCCTCATAAAGCCAGGATGTCTATATGGCCCGGTGTGTCACATTGACAGGTCCTTCCAAGTGAAATTATATTCCAGCAATGGAACTTTTGAAGCCCGCCCATGGCGTTCCACCCATGGGAGTCGTCCATGCTAAGATGCACATATACGCATTGGCTAAATGTGGTTATTGATTTTGAAGTATGTGTGTGTCCAGTGGGAATAGTTGGATGGAGATGGGCTAGCACAAATGTGGCAGTATGAGGGTATGCACTGAGTGTTGGGGTTGTCCATGTACCTACTGAACATCCAAGCCCAGCATTGCTGCAGTCCTTCCATGTTGTGTGGCTGCTTGTTCTAGGCCAGGATCATGTAGTCATGCTTTGATCCCAGAAACCTGGCATACTGTTTCATGAAAAGCAGGTCCGCAACACAGACCATCGGCACATTATTGGAATGTTGAATGTGCCTGTTTCTATAGACCTGCTCAGTTTCTCCTGGTGTTACAAAGGCCACATGTGCACGGTTACTGACACCCACCACATTGGGGAAGCCTGCATAGGCATACAACTTGGACTTTCTGTGGTTCTGGGGACTGGGTCAGTGCGGACGGGTATGTGGTGGTGCAGGCATCTCATCATGGCTTTCAGGACTTCTGTGAGGATGTGGAAGAAGAAAGGCTGGGTAATGTAATGCACCAGGCCATGGTGTTGTGGAATGTGCCAGAGAAAAATGGAGAAATGTCAACAGCTTAAAACGGGGGGCAGGAAGGTGTTAGCCTTTGTGGGTCGCCTGTCAGGCTGTATGTAGCGCTCTATTTCTGCTAGGTTGCCATGTCCACCCAATAGTTGCTGAGGATCTGCTGATCTGTGAGATCATGGTGGGGCGACTGGGCCTGTACAGCCTAAGTGTGTAGGGACTTCTTCCCCTCCCCTTGGTTGGTCCTGCAGAGAGGGTTGGTGTGTGCATCCTTTTTTTGTGGCTTGAGGTAGGAGGTTGTGCCACAGGCTGCTACGCTGATGGGGCAGGGCTAAGGTACAGCCGATGGGCTATATGAGGGGGGGGGGCTGGGTGCCAGGCTGAGGGGCTGCCTGGTTGGGGGTCTGGGACAAAGCTCGATGGCTGTGTGAGGAGGATGGATTTCAGGTCCATGCTGTTCCAGTAGGGCAGATCTGGGTCACCTCTTTATGGGTTGTCTGGGGGAGTGAGGCTGGGTGCAGCCTGATGGGCTGTCTGAGGAAAAGATGGGGGCACATCCTGATGGGATATCTGTTATTATTGCTAGTGTCCCATAGGTACCTGTCCCAGCAGTCTTCATTGCATACTGGGATACACAGAGCAAGGTCCTGCTCTCTCAATGTTGCTACCAAAGTGTTTTCTTTCTCATTTTATGTGCAGCCTTCATTTGATGTTTTCACATGTGTAGCCTGTGTTTCCAGTTGGAGAGCGTGTGAATGTGATACAGGCATCCATTTGTTGGACACTCTAGTCCTTCAAGAGCAGGTGGAATGTATAGCATTGAAGTTGGGTGCAAAGTTGGATTTAAGCCCATTCCAGTAAATACAGAGATGCACATTTATTAACCAATGCAGATTTTCTAGTGCATATTAACGTACTTCACAACACTGGTGTTAGTACACATTATTATCAAACCAGAAGAAAAACTGATTTACCCCTCAGCTTCAATATGTTATTCATAGTGTGAGAACAAACTCACCCCTACACCCCCATCAGCAACAACCTAACCGAATTAGCTGCCCTACAGCTGAAAAAGAGCTGCGCAGATGTAGCTGACGACTGATCTACGCACATTAATCACAACATGAGGAAGCCTTTCCTGTGGATCTTAGACGAGAATGCAGCCTCCATCCATTTGCACTTTACAAAATGGCAGTATGGGCAGACTGGGCGGCCACCGGTATCATAGGACAGCATCAGATTTAAAGAAAAACCTTTAAATTTGCATCCTCCTCACGCCACCACAAAACACATCTGCAATCAGAACTGCCACAAAAGACTTCAATACCCACTGTCAACATTGCTTTGTCACCAGGGCAATACATTAATGTTCTCTTTCCAATCCTTTTTTTTGTTTTCTATACTGCTTATTGCCATGCTTTACCACACTGGTGTTGGTAAAATTGTGTACTGAACCCAGAAGAAAAACGGAGTTGTTACGGAGCTTGAATATTTCATCCACAGCTCTCTGGCACCCTTGCAGCACATGCACGACACAGCAAGCCGGTGGCCTCAAATGTGAACAAGAGCTGTGCAGACTGCATTTCTGAGAGGGAAGGTGTGATGATGAGTCTCTTGCATTTGAGCCTTCCAACTCTTGCAATTGAAATGGACCCCACACATTGGGTTACCCTCTATGACTTGGCCAAATACATTTTTAAGTGGTTGTTTAAGTTTTGACCACTGGCTGCTTTTTTTTTTATCGGTCGTGCAGGGAACAATAAACATGTTTGGTGATATTCTGCAGCTATTAGCGTGAACATCTCTAAAGGGACGTTGCCCTCCGCGCATCCAAACGGGATGTTCATGGCAGCCTTCTGCAGAACCACTCTATCCCTGGCGGCAACTCTACACCTTATCCTTCCCAGCACCACAAGCTCCCCCCCTGCCAGTCCTCTACCACCTTCTCCACCACATCAACATCACATTTACGCTGTGACTACAGGGCACAATGACCTATACAGTCAAGCCTGCCTAACTGCCCTATTAGTTCTTTAGAATGGATTCGACAATTTGCCTCACCACCAACACCCTGGAACCCATGTCCACTGAAGGAAAGAAACCTAAACTTGGCGCTAAATACCTCCTTGTGCGTCACCCAAGAATAAAGGCCCTCATCCTGCACATCCTAACCAGTCACCACCCAACCTAAAACCTAGCTCAGAAAAAATCCCAAAACCATCACTTAGCCTAGCCGCTGGCCCCACCATCAGAGGTGCTCTGATTAACGCTCCATCCTTGGTCGCTCATGCGCTTGACATTGCAGACCTCATCTCCTCCAATGACTTACACTTCCTTGCCATAAACGAAACTTGGCTGCACCAAGCAGCAGGCCCAGCTCTCTCTTTAGCCATCCCAGATGGCTACTCAATTACAAGAAATGACAGGGCTTCAGGCAAAGGAAGTGGTGTAGCCTTAGTTACAAAAACATCCTTAGGCCTCAGAGCTACACAATCAATCAGCCTACCATCCTCTGATCTACTCTAAGTCAAGATCCCGCTCTCAGCATCTCAAACCATCCTCACGCACCTTATATACAGGCCGCCTGGCCACATCTCCCCCTTCGAGGAAGATATCTCCGACCTACTTACTAACAATACCAAACCTGGATCTCAAATTATCTTGCTTGGGGACCTCAACTTAGGTCTGGGTGATCCTAATGACGCAGATGCCCTTTCTTTGGAAAACACAATGTCCCAACTAGGCTTCAAACACAATGTGGCAGACCTAACCCATAATAAAGGAAGAACCTTGGATTGGTTAGCCGATCACAACTGCACTCCATCCTAAAAAACAAACCTGTTGCTTAGTTTGACCACCATGTCATCTTGTTCTCCTTCCAAAACATCACTAATCCTAACGCCACTCCAGACATTTTACCACAAACACTCACCAGGTATAGCCACAATCATTACAATGCAAAACCTTCATCCACTAATCCAGAGCATCCTTGAACCTACAATCTACACAAACCTAGATGCAAATAAACTTGCCGACCTCTATAACAAAACGCTGGAGGCAGCAGTTGACAATATTGCTCCCATCAAACCCACAAAAGCAAAGCCGGTAGCCCATCTTAACAAGTGGTTTACCCCTGAATTGAAACTCCTTCGGAACGCTAAACGGACAGTGGAATCCTCTTGGAGAAAAACACCTAACTCGTCTAATAAAGCACTCTTTACAGCAGCTGCTTCCACCTATAAATCATCCATCCTCACTGTCAAGAAAGAGACTTACGACCTCAGAATACTCAATGCTAAATCTAGAACGAAAGAGCTCTTCAATATCCTCAGGGAACTTGAGTCTCCTGACACACCCACAGAATCCTGCTTGAAAGATGCAGACTGGTGTGAAAAAATACAAAAAGCTCTTGCAGATAAAATAGCCCTGCTCCAATCTAAAATTGAGCAAAAAAAGACCTCTCTGGTGCAAAACCCCAACCCCTCTCCACCCCCAACTCATAAGACTCCCACTTTCCCCCTTTCTCCTTCTCACCGGTCTCGGCCAAAGAAGTAAAAAACATTATCAAGGGTCCAGATGCCAAAGGGATCTTTGCCCAGCCGCCACCATCCAAGAAGGCACCATCGAACTGGCCCCCTTCATAACAGCCCTAATCAACTCCTCCTTCAAAACGAGTTCAGTACCAAGCAGCCTCAAGGAGGCATGGGTCATGTCCATACTAAAAAAAAACACTCAGGACCCAACCAACCCCACTAACTATAGACCGATCACTACTGTACCCTACATCCTTAAGATCTTAGACAGAGTGCCCTATCTACAAATCCAAAAACACTTGGAAGATAACAATCTCCTGGGCCTCAGACAATCAGGCTTCAGGCCCAGGCATGGCACAGAAACTGCCCTCCTGGACCTCAAAATTCAGGTGGACGAAGCGAAAGATAATGGCAAACTAGCCATACTTCCGCTGCTCGACCTATCAGCAGCGTTTGACCTCGTCAACCAACATATCCTCACCGAGCCCCTGGTATCAGCAGCCGCCTTTTCTAGTGAGGCCACAACCTGGTTACAATCCTTCCTCTCTAGCCGAACCACAAGGGTCTTCTCACCTTCGGCCTCAGCGGACCCTATACCTATCTACTGCAGAGTCCCTCAAGTCTCATGCGTATCACCCACCCTATACAATATCTTAACAAAACTCCTGTTCGACCGCCTTGACAATCCGGGTGTCACATATACAAATTATGGTGGCAATACCCAGATACTCATCACATTGTCAGGATGCTACGAAAAGAACTCCAAACTGATTAATGACCTATACCTTGAAATCCAGGCATGGATGGCCAAACACAGCCGCTGCTTCAATGACGAGAAAATGGAGCTTCTCCTAGTCGGCTCCCAATCTCGCCTCAACAAAATTGATCCACGCTATGGCTCCATCAACATTGATGGAAACTTGATCAAAGTGGCCAAAGAGATCAAAACACTAGGGGTATACCTTGACTCTACCCTCTCCCTATAAAATCAAGTGAACGCCACTGCCTTTTCCACAGGCTACACAAACAAGCTTATCAATGCTTGCAAAGCATTCCTCTCACCGATGAGTTGCGTCACTCTAGCCAGGGCTCTTGTATTATCAAAAATTGACTATTGTAATACCCTCTTTCTAGGCACCTCAGAGCGCAAAGTAAACAAATTATAGGTCTTGGAAAACAGCGCCCTCAGAGCGTCACTAAGCATTCCGCGGCATGCTCACATATTGAGTTTCAGATAGGATGCCCACTGGCTCCCAGTTCGGGACAGAATCACACTGAGATCACTTGTCATCATCCACAAATGTATTTATTTATTCATTTTTATAGCGCACAAACAGCCAGGGGCATCGCGGCGCTGTTACTTGTGGTAGCCTTAGTTACATAAAATACAGGGTGTACAATACAATTGTCATAGCATACTCAAACAAATCATAATACAGTATGCATATTTTCTGACATCCTCCATATATGTAGGGATTTAATGCAATTTTCTTTCAAAGCATTGCGTTTGGGCAGGAATTACGTGAAGATCACGGTTTTCATGGCTTTGCGGAATGCTAGGTGGGAGATTTCTCCTCTTAAGGGTGGTAGTAGTGTGTTCCATTGCAGAGCTGAAAGGGAAGGGAAGCTAACACCCCTGGCTCGGGCCTTTTTAACTCTGGGGACTGTGAGCATGTTTGTGTATTGCGTTCTGGTTGGGGTCTTGTGGATACTGATAAGTGGATTCTTTCAGAGAGGTATGGTGGGTCTTTGTGGTGGATATGTTTGTGAGTGAGGGCAAGCGCTTTGAAGAGGATTCTTTAACTAACTGGGAGCCAATGTGCCTGTATCCTGGTGGCTGTGATGTGTTCATTTTTGGGGATTCCTGTAGCTGCACATAGAGTGTTTATTTTGTATTATCTGCAGCTTGTTCATGTTTTAGTGGAGGTACCTAAGAACAGTGCATTGCAGTCTAATCTTGATCCTGTGATAGCTCTGGCGATGGTGATGCAGTTGTCCTTAGATAGGAAGGGTCTGACTGCTGTCATGAGCTTGGCATGGTATGCCGCTGATGAGGCAATGGTGTTGACTTTCCTTTTCATTGTTTGGTTAGAGTCGATGTAGACACTCAGTGTTTTTATTGAGCTGGCTACGTGTATTTTAATGCTGTCAATCATAAAGTGGCTGAATTTTCGATCAAGGTTCTTAAGGGTTTCCTTTGAACCAACCATAAGTAGTTCTGTCTTGTCCGAGTTAAGGAAAAGCCCATTGGCTACCATCCAGGCTTGGATTGTGTTGTTAAGTCTTGGAGTCGGTGTTGTATTCCCTGTTAGTGTGAGGAGGAACTGGGTATCATCGGCGTAGTTGGTGTATGAGATACCCAGGGAGTTAGGAATGAGGAAGAGGGGTCAGTAAAGATGTTATAGAAGGTGGGTGGGATGCATGATCCTTGTGCGACGCCATATAGGATGGTAGTAGGTGAGGCAGGGGTCATGTCAGAGAATACTTGCATGGTCCTGCCTTGCAGGAAGGAGGTGATCCATGCAGTAGCTATAGGAGAGAATTTGGCTTTGGTGGAGAGGTGGTGGCATAAAACCTTGTGGTCAACAAGATCGAATGCCGCTGATAAGTCTAGGAGGAGGAGGAGAGCGGGGTTTCCCTAGGTCTCTTGCGTCATCCATTTGGTTTTTTAAGTCAAGTAAGGCTGTCTCAATCCCGTGCCTTGGGCGGAAAACTGACTGACACAACCCAAGGAGTTGGTTCTCCTTGATAAATTGTTGTACCTGCAAGTAGGCCGCTTTGTCCAGTATCTTGAGGAGAAAGGGGACTGTCGTGATGGGCCGGTAGTTGGTAGGTGTGGAGGGGTCAAGGGTGGGTTTTTTGATGAGGGGGTGGACCCAGGCTTCCTTAAGGTAAGATGGAACTGTGCCGGTGGCAAAGGAGGTGTTCACAAAGGCTGTGAGGAACAGGGTAAGTTGGCTTGCGCAGTCCTTGATGAGTGTGGCTGGGCAGATGTCCTCTTTGCAATTAGAAGGTTTGATAGACTTCATGATATTCGTCATGTCACTTTCTTTGATTTCTTTGAAGGAGAAGGAGTTGGTAGTATCTGGCTGCAGTGGTGTTATAGAGGAGGGGGACGTGATGTTGAGCATTTGCCTAGTTGCCTGCATTTTGGTTTGGAGGGTGGTAAGCTTGTTGTTCATGGCTGATTGGATCTTGTCGCACCACGATTTGTCTTTAATGAAATTCTGTGGCGTAGGTGTAGGGGTCTCTAGATCTCTGAAGATAGAGAATATCTCTTTTGTTTCGGATTGGGCTTCATGGATTGTAATTTGAAAGGATGTGGCTTTGGCGTTAGTTATGGCTTTTTTATACTCTTTGGCTTTTAGTTTGAAGTCACGTTTGGCCTCCTCTGAGTGTGATGTTTGCCACAGAGTTAGGGCTACACGTTTCTTGGATCGGAGGAGGAGTGCGGAGGTCTGAGGTGAACCTGGTATTGGTATGGCTGGTAGGTTTGGCTTTTCTGAGTTTGAGTGGTGCAATAGCTTCCACTACTACTTTCATAGCTATGTCATATGTGCGTGCTAGGGTCTCTAGGTCAGTAGAGAATGGTGGCCTGAAAGCTGGTCCTGATAAAAATGGAAGTAGGACGTCTTTAGTGAGTTGTTTGGAGCTTCTTCCGAATGCTCGGGGCAGGGGTGGCTCTGGTGTTTTTTTGCTTCTGGCAGTAGGGATTCTGAAGTGGATGAGATGATGGTCGGACCAGGGGGTAGGTGTGTTAGCTGTGATGGAGATGGGACAGTTGTGCTAGGCTATCCAGTCTAGGGTGCTTCCTTGTGTGTGTGTCGGTCCACTAACAGTGTTGGAGAACCCAAGGAGTTCAAGGGCAAAGTTGGGTGCCTTGGCTGCTGGGTCACAAGGGTCATTGAGTCCTAGGTTAAGGTCGCCTAGTAAGATGGCTTTGGTTGACTGGTTCAGGTTATCAGAGAGGAGGTCTGTTATGCTTGTTTGGAAGTCTCCTATGGGGCCTGGTGGTCGGTAGATAAGGTGTACTGTAATGGTACACTTGTCAGAGAGGTTGATTTTGGTGAGGAGGTAGTCACTAGTGTTGTTTATGTCTTTATCTGTTTAGAGGGCGCTAGAGAGCCATCCAAGATGACTGCCTCCTAGAGAGCTCTGTGTGGTTCTCCATTAATCCTGCGACATCCTTCCCTCTGCGGTGTCCGCTTCTCCCACAACTACAGCCAGGTGCATTCAGGTGGCGCCAACGAACATTTCAAGCCCAAAATCGTCTTTGGCGGCAGAGCAGCGGCCGAGATCCAGCCTGGCAGCAACGCCTGCAGTTCGCGCCGGCAGTGAGCCCGAGACAGAGGAGGGGATTGGAAGAGAGGTGCAAGGAGCTCCCCATTGCGCTCGAGCGGCAACGCCGGTGTAACACCCGACACCCAGAGCCTGCGGAGACCCGGGGGAGTGTGAGGCTGGGCCGTGTCAAGCAGCGGGTAGACGTGCGAACCGGAGGCGCCAAGAGACACACAGTCTCCGTCCCTGCAACGGCCCGGCCGATGCTCAAGAAGTGGTACGACAAGAGACGGTGCCCTCGCCGAGCACCCAGGTAGGAGCTCCTCCCAGCGTGCGCAAGCTGCCTCCCAGATCCGTCAGTCTGCAGAAACCCGGCGCTTCCGCCAAAACCCTCGGTGAACGAGGGAGGCACAGCAGACTACGCCTCGCCAACAACCGTCCCCAACGCCCCAACCGGCTGCCCCCCTCCGTACGAGGGCCGCACTCGACCCACGCCGGGCTTCCACGGAGGAGCGGAACGGAACACGCAGCGACCGGGGGATATCACCACCATTCCCCACAGCCACAGCGAAAACCACAGCGATCAGCCCATTTGGCCGAGGCCAACACAGTCAAACCTCACGGCCGCCGAGAAACAGAGCCCAGATTAGAGACCCTCAGTGCCCCATAGCATACAGCAGAACAACAGGCATATGAGACCCGGACTAACGATAGCACCTCTAGGGGTTTGGCTACGACACAGGGCCATACGGGCCCCGCCGATCGGCGACACAACTCCTCACACTAAGGCCCGGCAAAAGCCCGGCAGCTCACGACCGGAATACCTCCAGCCAGAGGAGCACAGCGACCCCGTCTGAGAACCTTAGAGGACGCCTCCGCAACCCGGCGTTGCTTACCTTCTAGCAGAGGCAGACGCCCCTCACAAGAACAGCACTAATCTGCGTGACGCAAGTGGTGTTACCTCCCAGCTAACCCCATACTCAAGGATTTCTGCAGTAAAAGGAGAGGACTCCAGGGGGGAAATAATGAAAAAAAAAAAAGACCGCCTCACCAGGAATTCACTCCGAACCTCCCCCAAATAACAACCCGACGCCGACCCAGCTACTACCCTATCGCAGCTACCATAACGAAAGCAATAGACGTCACTCAATTACCAGTGTCAGTTCACCAGTTACCCGCCTGTTCCAAATTTGAGTGCGCGGACGCAGAAGATAGTGTAAAATGGGGAAATTGGACAAATCCCAAAAGAAACTGAACTTTGAGACCGGCTCCACCAGCAAACCGCATTCCGAAGCGAGTGGAGCAGCGTCATCAACACCCACTATGTCCCTGCCAGAAGAGCAATTACCAAGTTTCGATATCAGGGAAATTCTGATGGACCTCAAAGCTGGAATTGGCGACTTAGGCAGTAAACTCGACAACCTATCATCCAAAGTAGACCTGCTCCAGCATCGCCTCGACAAGCACGCCGATAGGTTAGATACAGTGGAGCAACGAGTATCTGACCTCGATGATGGCGCAACAGGCCTTGCCACACGAGTCACCGCCCTCGAGTCCCAGATGAAAGCAGTATGCGCCAAGAATGAAGACTTAGAGGGACGCTCACGAAGGAATAACATCAGAATCATCTGAATCAGAGTACAACAACTCCAAACGAAAATGGAAGACCATGTCGAACAGATCTGCATAGACCTTTTCGGGAAAGAGCTTCTCTCCAAATTGTTTGTAGTCGAACGAGCCCACAGAATTCCGAACACCAGACCAATTCCAGGCGCAAACCCATGGCCGATTATTGCAAAACTATTAAACTATAAAGATAGAGATGCGATACTCAAGGCAGCCAGAGAAAAAGGGAAACTTCAATACGACGGAGACTCAATTCAGTTCTTCCCTGATTTTTCCCCTACCGTTCAAATACTGAGGCGCTCCTTCACAACAGTTAAGAGAAGGCTGCAAGACAACCAAATACTTTACTCAATGCTTTACCCGGCAAAGCTTCGCATTCAACATGAAGGGAAAGCCCTCTTCTTCCACACGCCCGAGGGAGCCAGCGACTACCTTGATCACGCCGGCTGCAGATTCGCCACAAACAACCCCAGACCGCAGCGTGAACACCAAAGACGCAGAGAACCGCCATAACGTTCGACCCAGGCACCCAAAGGAACAAGATCCAAACCCCCGGCACCAAGGCATAAACCTAATACCGCAGAGACTCACTCCTAGTGCGTTGGAGAGCCACCCTCCCCTCTCGGGAGGCACAAGTGCCCCAAGCACAGCAACCCGTATAGTTTAGTTATGAAGAGGGAACCTCGCGGGTCAGTTGGGGGTTACCCGCGCACGGGAGGGAAGTCACAGTTGCCACACCACCTCCAGTTGAGGTGCGCATCCTCACCTTCGTTTAGCCGTGAGGAGCGGCCAAGTTTTGCGTCAACAGTTCCACACCGTCCTTCGACCCTACACCCCCTCCGCTCACCACCACCTTTATCTCACCGTCCATCATCCGAACCTCCAGGCGAGACCATAGGGAACAAAAAACGAATAAATGTAGACCCCGACCCGTTCTATTCAAAGTCATAACCTGGAACATAAGAGGAGGCAACATCCCTTCTAAAACTAGGAAAATCCTACAGTACCTTAGAAGACACGAAGTCGACGTTGCCATGCTTCAAGAAACTCACTTACTCCCAGGGAAGGATCATCAGTGGGCCAAGAGCTGGGGTTGCCATAGATACTTCTCCTCATACTCATCTTACTCCAGAGGAGTCGCGATCTTAATACACAAGAAGATCAGCTTCCGGCTTGTCCACACCACAAAAGACAACCAAGGGAGAAATCTCCTAGTGAGCGGCATTATAGCAGGCCAGAAAATCACCTTTGTTAACTCCTACGCACCAAACATAGACGGCCCCGATAACTTCGGCTGGGTACTATCCCGTCTATCACCCCATGAACCAGCGACCATAATCTGGGGCGGAGACATGAATACAGTGCTGGACCCGGTGAGAGACAAATCAAGGGCAGCCCCGCAACCTCCATCCAAAGCCAGCCTCCAAATAAAAGAAATCTGCAAGGCATTCAATCTGAAGGATGCATGGAGAACGTCTAAAGGGGAGCTGCGTGAATATACTTTCCATTCCGCCGTACACAACTCGAGTTCCAGGATCGACTATCTGTTCACCTCTGTGAACGGCCCATGGACCGGCGGCCCATGTGATATCCATCCAAGAACTCTCTCAGACCACTCCCGGTAACTCTCGTTCTAAACCCTGCACACCCCAAACCCCCTCTACAACGGTGGCGCTTCAAAACCGGCTCAATGAGGGATGAAATATTCGCTGCCGAACTAAGAGAAGAGATCGCGTTGTTCCTCGAAGTCAACACAGGTTCTGTGGCCTCACCCAGCACACTGTGGGAAACTCTAAAGTGTTTCGTCAGAGGGGTCTGCCACGCCAAAGAAAATGGCATATTGAAACTTATACGGCGGGAACTGACAACTTGTGAAGAGAAACTAAAACAACTTGAACTCCAGCGCTCCAACACAACCGACCCGAACATACCAGTCGCCCTGAGGGAAGAGCTACAAAAATTCAACAACGCAGCGGATCGGGAAGTGAAATTTCTAAATCGCAACAGCCTAGTCAGACAATACGGCGAAGGTCAAAGACAGGGCGCCCTCTTGGCAAACCTGGTCAAGGCACACAACAAACTAAAGCCAATAGAAAGGATTCGGACCAGGCAGGGACACTTCGTCCACACTGACGAAGATATAGCGGAGGAATTCAGGCTCTTCTATCAGAACCTATACAGCAACAGTCACAACAGCAACCCACAAGTCTCGTTGGAGTACCTCGAAGATGCAGAGTTGCACTGGGTCGAGCACTCCCTGCGGGAACCACTGAACGACCTAATCACACAAGAGGAAATCACGGAAGCTATCAAAACCCTCCCTAGCTCCAAAGCTCCTGGCCCAGATGGCCTAACAGGAGATTTCTACAAAGCCTTCGCCACCACCCTCGCCCCCCTTCTGGCGGCAGTATATGCCGAGAAACTAGAAAAAGCGACTCTCCCCCACTCCACCCGTGAAGCCAACGTCATCCTCCTGCATAAGCCAGGCAAACCACCAGAGGACTGTGCATCGTACAGGCCCATTTCCCTCCTCAATCTCGACAACAAAATACTCGCAAAGGTACTTACCAACAGGCTACTACCATTGATGCCCACCCTCGTCTTGGCAGACCAGGCAGGCTTCATCCCAGGCCGCAACACGACCTTCAGCATCAGGAGGCTGTTCAGCGTCATTGAAGCATTAGACCCCTCAACTCAAGCAATAGCGGTCCTCCTCGACGCCGAAAAGGCATTCGACTCGGTGGAATGGCCGTTTATGTTCGCTGTATTCACCAGAATGGGTCTGGGAGCCCGCTTTATCAAACTCGTATCGTTACTGTACAACGAGCCGCGCTCCAACATCATCACAGGTACGGCAAAATCGGCCCCAGTGATACTCCAACGGGGCACCAGACAAGGCTGTCCACTCTCAGCACTGATCTTCGCCCTGGTGATGGAACCGCTGGCCTCCATCCTAAGAGAACATCGACAACAAAGAGGACTCGTTATTGGACCACACAAGCTCATAATATGCCTCTACGCGGACGACGTGGTCCTGTTCGTTTGCGATCCCGAAGGGAACCTGAACCCTGTAATGAGGGAAGTAATCAAATTTGGAACAGCCTCCGGCCTGAAAATCAATCAATCAAAGTCCATCATCTTCCTGCTGACCCCAGCCACCAAACCCTTCGAAGACGACTTCCAATTCACATGGAAAACGTCCAATGTCCGATACCTGGGAATCCAAATGTCCCTGAGCTACCACGAGGTGTTCCACGACAGTTACGAAGAGGTGACCAAGTCCCTCCAGGAAAAAGTGACAAGATGGAAGACCCTACCACTAACGCTCTGGGGAAGAGCCTCCCTAGTCAAGATGGTGATCCTACCAAAATTACTCTACCTGTTCACCAATATTCCAATATTCCTTCCTCAAACTTATCTGAAGAGACTAAAAAGCATGGTCCTCGAACTACTATGGGCAGACAAACCGGCCAGAATGGCATATGCAACGCTAACACTTCCAGTGGCGAACGGTGACCTCGCCCTCCCGGACCTGGAAAAGTACTTTTGGGCAGCGCAGGCACAATTTCTCAGCCACTGGTATGCCTCCCATACAATCAGACCTCACGTTCAGGTGGAACGGGCTTTGGCAACACCGAACCTGCTAACTGCAGTCATCTTCAGTCGAATTTCCGTTCCCAACTCCACCATGAACATAATGCTCTCAACATACAGAGCCTGGTTGAGATTGGCCCAGAAGTACGGGGTAAAAACGAGATACTCTCCCCTGTTGCCCGTTAAATTCATTCCAGGAGTCCCGCTTACGTCTGAAAAAGTATTTCATCAGTGGGCTGATAAATTGAAAATTGAGACGCTGGGGGATCTCTTCACGGAAGACGGCTTCATAACTCCGCAACAAGCAAAATCGAAAGGCGGCAACACCGCACTCGATATATTCCTCTATTTTAGGACCCGATACACGTTTCAAGCGCTCCTACCGGACTTCCCACGACAGTCACAGACCTGGCAATTACTTCACAACGCCATTCAAGCACAAGGTGAAGGCAAGCTGGTGTCACAAATCTACAAAGCTATTATTACTGATACATCACCTAAACTCTACCAAGCAAAGACCAGATGGGAAAGGTCCCTACACAGCACAATATCAGAGGAGGACTGGACCTACATCCTGAAGCAGACTCAAAAAATCGCCCTCAACTCACGCTTTAAACTAATCCACTTCAACTTTCTACACCAGACCTATTACACACCGGCGAAAGCAAACAAGCATCACCCTGAAACAGCTGCGAAATGTGAAAGATGTGGAGAACATTCCGCAGACTTCGTCCATTTGGCATGGGACTGTCCCGAAATAACACCGTTCTGGAATCAGGTCTTGGAGACAACAACAGCAATAGTGGGAGAGGCGATACAACCGAACCAGACGGCGGCCTTGCTAGGTATGACAAGGCTGCTCTCTGCCCCGACAAGGAAACTGACGGGACTTCTGCTGACACTGGCCCGGAGGAGAGTGGCCATGTCCTGGGGCCGAGGCCCCCCCCCATCGTTCATCGCCTGGCGCAAAGACATCCTTTATTGCCAGGACGTGGAAACAGACTTTGTCAAACAACTTCCTCAACATGCCCAGCCTCCAGACATCTGGGGTCCGCTGATAACATTCTTGCTAAAAGAATCAGAGGAGGACTCTACCAGCCAACCAGATGTCCCAGTCTCAGGAGAAAGGTCACAGTGAAGGCACAGAACTAGCAGCACTAATTCCATGCTACATCGACCTGGAATCAGGACGGCACAAACAGCTGCACCATGGACCGAGCGGGAGGGGTGAGGGGGGGTGGGCGGGAGAGGGAGGATGGGTGGGAGGGACACGGCGCAGAGTTAAATCCACCCTAATGTGGGTGTGTATTTGTTCTTATGTCTTTATAGAATAATACAAAAACCAAAAATAAAGGTTTTAAAAAAAAATGTCTTTATCTGTTTTTCTGATAGAGAGGAAGTCTTTGGCTATTAGAGCTACTCCTCCACCTAGGGTGGGGAAGTCCTGTCTGATGATAGTGTACCCTGGCGGAAGGGTAAGGGATAGCGCAGGGCCTGATGCTTCATGTAGCCAGGTTTCTGTTATCATAAGGATATCCAGGTCATGGGCGGTGATGAGGTAATGTATATCTAAGGCGTGTGCATTAATAGATCGATTGTTGATCAAATCGATCTATTAATGCAGAGGGAGCATCTTAGGTGCGAGCTGTTAGGGTTGTTTAAGGCCATGGTGTTGGCGGGGGTAATGTGAGGGTCCGTGTTGTGGTAGTTGTATCATTGGTAATGTTACTTGATGTCACATCATGGGGTGGATGGGCAGCATTAGTCTCGGCACTGGTGATGGTGGTAGATGTTACTGTGGGGAGTATACAAGCAGTTTTCAGGTCGATACAATCATGCCTGGCCTGTATGGCAGGGGTCACATGTGTGATAGTAACGATTGATATATCATTGGGTAAACAAGTGGCATTTGGCCCTCATTACGACCCAGGCGGTAAGTTACCGCCTGGGTCGTACCTTTACCACCATGGCGTAAACTACGCCATGGTGGTTGGCGGACTTACCGCCCCATTCCGAGGTTGGCGGGGCGGTAAGTCCCCAATCCCCATTTACCCTTCCCCATTCCCATTTTTGCCCCATAGGGCATAATGGGAGTGGGGAAGGCATTAATTACGCCACCGTAAATTACGGTGGCGTAATTAACAACATGGTCCCTTAGCGCCATGGATTTTAACACCTGCTAAAAGCAGGTGTTAAAATCTCCATGGCGCTAAGGGACCTCGGAATCAGGCGTTAAGGGTCGGCGCCGTTTACGGCGCCTTTAACCCCTTAACGCCTGACTCGTAATGATTAGCGGCAGCAAGTTGGATAGGATTGGGTGATACAGTGTTGGCTAAACATACAGTAATGGCATCATTGTCATCATCAACAAAGGTGGCAACATGTTGGATAGGACTGGGTGGTGCAACGTTAGCTAAACATGCTGTAATGGCATTGTTGTCATTGTTGTCATCATCAAGATGGGTGGCAGCATGTTGGATAGGACTGGGTGACACAGCGTTAGGTGGACATGTGGTATTTGCATCATTATAGTGCAGTATGTCATGGGGCGTGCTAGTAGTTGCAGGTGCACAGTGATTAGTAGTACTTCGGGTTACATCATGTGCATCAAGAGGTAGGCAGGTAGCGTTACTATTGTTGGCCTCCGTGCTATCTGGTGGTGTTATCGTTTTCGCGGTCAGACATTTGATAATAGTCCTGGTGTGTACTTGGTGTGCTAGGGTTGTCCTGCACCCAATGTACTTATTGTGGTGCTGGAGTGGCGCGGGCAGTACCGTAGTGATCCTAGATTGGAGACGCATATGTCTATTAGTGGGATTGGGGTAGTACCCTTGGTGAGGGCCAGCTGAAGGCAGCATGGTGACAGAAGTGCTTTTATGTGCAGACAGTCAATGCAGGTGTACAGTGAGCATGTAGGTCTGTCTAGGGCAGGTTATAGTACATTCCGGGTAGTAATATGACCGGGTGTAAGTGGACAGCAGAGGCGGCGCGCAGAGCACAGTCAATGGTGCGTGGCTTAGTACTTATATTGTATGTGGCTGAGCCTTTGTAATGGCATAGTTGATTGGTCTAAAAAGGTGGTGTTGAGAGGGCTGTCTGTGGGTAGGTATAATCGACATGAGCAATGTGCCTCACAAATGCCTATTGAACACTGCCCCCAAGTACTTGCTAAACAAATTCAATTTACAGCTTTCAAATAGACCAACCTGGTCAATGTACACGCACTGCCTCACCATCCCTAGATTCAACCTAAGAAAAGTGGGGGGCTAAAGTTTATCCCCTCAACCCTTGGAATAGAACCGTTGTTCTGGACCTTTAAAGCTAAAACAAAGTCTTGGCTTGCTAGCAAAAATTGCTCACGTGTCTGACCAAGCTCTGTATTTTACCTATATTATATGTCTGTATGTACCTTCTCTGCGACCATCCTGTAACTTGGTCACATGCACTTATCGCTGCTATCCATGCCTGCATAATATGTAACTTCTTGTAACCTGTTTTTCTTGCCTAAGTCTCTGGTGCCCTGTTACTTCAGGGCGTGTGGTATAAATAAAGAAGCTAAACTAAACTAAACTAAACTAAACTATTAACCCCCTCTCTCCATTGCTTTATCTAGGTCAGAAATGTTGCCACAGAACGAAGTGCTAAGGTGGGGCTGGTGGAATGCACATATTCTGTAAGGATTCTAGCCAAATATAGGCCGCGAAAAATTCCTAAGATTTCGTTTAAACATCTTGAACACAAAGGAAATGTTATGGCAAAGAAAGGATGCCTCGCTGAAGGACAATTTATGCCGTTTTTGTCGAGGGTCTATTGAAACCACAAAACATCTAATTCTTGATTGTCTAGCCACCTGTGACTTACGCTCAAAGCATCTGAGCCAATTTGCGCCTCTTGATGGAGACATGGAGGCATGGTGGCGATTAATCTCCAGTGGCAATAACGTTAAACACGTATGTGCCATCGTAAATTACTTAAACATACTGCTTCAATCTCCATGTTGACCTGAGCTAGCAAGTTGGGCGTGACTCATGGGGGCCGGTGGCGTGACTTTGTCACTATTTGACTTGAATCTGTTGGGAGCATTTGTGCTCAGGCTTCAATTAGATTTGGAAACTTGTCTGATAGCAGCAGATGGAGGCTAAGCTTGTTTATGTTGCATCTTGAATTTTGCTCTTTATCCTTTTTACTTCTCTCTTCTGTTGATCTTAGTTTACTCATGAATGAAGATTCGTGTTAGCTCTTGAAAATCTCAAATTAACCATCTCAAAGATATCTTCGAATCCTTGAACCGTGAACCAATTATGATGAATTTTTAGGATGTTGTTTTGTCTTGTTTGAATCTTCGAAGTGACTACATGAAACAAAAGTTTTCTCTATATGTTAAAACTGTAGTTTTCTATAAAAAAAAAAATTTAAAAAAATATAGGCCGCTACAGAAGGTATCCTATAATCACAGACACCTCTTGCTTTGCTTTCGGCTATTTGGTGTGAAACAGCGAGTATGGATGTTGATTGGCTATTTTGTGTGGGTGTTATTGACTGGAGCTTTGCCTGTGTGTGCTTAGAAACCTGGTTCCATGTTCCTTGAAACTTGTGTAGAGCGCTATGCAATTTGAATATAAAAACAACTTTCCGACTCCTAGTTATTGTGCTTGTGGCCAGCGATCAAGATCACAGTATGTATTTATGATTTGCAAATATGGTAAAATTGGTAAAATCCATTAATTAAGAATGTTATAAAAATGGATTAGTAAAAGTATTATCTGACATCTAGCTCTTTGATGTGGCCGCACACTGTGGCACTCAATAGAGAGCTATATTCATTTACAACCATCTGCCTCCCCCCGCCTCCTGTGATGCTCAAAAAGATGTAAGCATGGCTGCACAGTGCAGAACAGCCAAGCTCCTCTCCCTACTCACAGCCCTCCAGCCACAAGCTTGCCTTGGGAGCCGAAATCTGGTGATGATGGGCAGGTGGGGGCAGGCAAGGCCAGTCATGGCGATAAATCGGGAAGAGCCCATTTACCCAATACCATTGGTGGTTCTCACATTGCATACGCTGTGCCAATAGAGGATCTGCAATTTGTGGCATCACTATAAATCAGTATTGGGGGGGCAAACTAGGGGGCACAAATACAACAAGATGGGGTGTGGGTGGCACATCAAATTTTTAATTGGAGGGGCTTTAACGATTTCCCCCAAATATGCCAGTGTGATGGAGCATAGCAAGAGAGTCCAAACCAATCAAGAAGGACTTCCTCCTCACCTCCCTGAGAACATTTGTAAAACACAAGCATACACAATGACATACACATATTTAAATTAAAGTACCTACTGCCCTGGTCCTGATGTTTCTTCCCAGCGCACAGCCCCTCCGTAACATGATCAAGAAGCAAAGAGCGCTTCCTGGTTCATGCACATGCGCCCAAGAGCCAGAGCGCTGATAACGAAGATCCCCTCTCCATTTGAATGTGGCCGGAGGTGCAGGAGCACCTCCCTCGCACAAAAATACAGTTTTTCAACCAGCATCCCCAATGGGCCATGCAAGGTTGGTTAAGCAAAACGCCACCGGCTTTGCATGGCTCATTGGATATGCGAGGCTGAGGAACAGAACTGTCAAACGGAAAGCATTTTTCCCTTTGATAGTTCCAGCCAGCGGAGGAGCACTCCCTCAGCTGCATGTAGCTCCCCCATGGGGAGCCAGAGAGCTCCAAGGTGAAAGCTGCTGTAGACAGAAACACTTTAGGATTTCACTCCCCGGGGGAGCACCAGAGACCCAAAGTGATAGCCACGGCAGGCAGAAACACAACGCGGTTGTGCTTCAAAAATGCTGCGGTTTTTCTTTCTAAGTTTCTCAGGCTCCTCCGGCTTGGAGGAGCGCGAGAAACTTAGAAAGAAAAACTGCAGCGTTTTTGAAACACAACAACGTTGTATTTATGTTTGCGGTAGGTTCAGCTTGGAGCCCAAATGTTTGCGGTAGCTTCAGCTTGGAGCCCAGTGGGCTCCAAGCTGAAGCTACCGCAAACATAAATACAATGTTTTAAAAGCTGCGTTTTTATTTCTAGGTTTTCCAGGCTCCTCCAGCCTGGAAAACGTAGAAAAAAAAACGCAGCTAGTGCTTATTTTACCAAGATGCAGCTGCAGCTTTCCTGTCTGTAGTCTCTGGTCCCCGTCCTCCGAGTCCGGCACTAATGAAGCAAAAGCCACCCAGTGGTAGCTTTTATTTACTACAGCTGGCTGGCTTTTGCTTCATTAGTGCTGCAAATGCAAGCACAGGCGGCATCCATTTCACAAAATGGATGCCCCCTAGTGCTTGCAATTTTAAAGTTTGAGCTTCATTTGCTCGAAACTTTGCATAGGGACTTAGAAAAATATATATTTTAGGTATTTGTTTTATTATTGCCCATCTTTTTGGCCAATAATATTTCTGAACAAACTATTCCTTTAAGATAAGCCTGGTTGCTCAGTCACGCTACCAATGTGTGTAGTACAGGCCTATATTAAAAGGTGGATTTCCTAATACCAAAAGATACATTTTGTGTAGTCCCACACCATTTGGACTGCATCAATTCTTACCTAACAGAGTGACTGTTGCTAATATGTTATATATTTAAAACTGTCTGTAATTCTTAGGACTTTTTGCAATTCCTTATAAACACAAGTGCTATAAAATGTGTTCGGCCAGGGGATGTGTTGGGCTCACAGCTTGCTTATATTGTGGGAGATGGTTGGGGAATGTCTGACCCCATAGTGAAAATCAAAAGTTGTCACCATTGAACCCACAGTTTAAATTCCTGCTAACTGCTGTCAGTGCAATAGAAGCATTTATTTGTGATTAAGCAGTGTGACAAACATATAACAGCTTTAGAAATATATCCTGTGAAAAAACACTAATGATTAGAGAAAGAGGCATAATTATGAGGTGTAATTACGAGGAGTACTCAAAAGGCAATGTATACGAATTGTGTGCATACCTTCCTAACCTCTGGGTTTATCCCGGGGGCTCAGGGTTTTCAGGCTCTTCTCCAGATCTTCAGGGAAGAGCTTGGAGTCTCTGGGTTTTTGCAGCAGGCCCAGAGTTGCTGCTGCTCTGTGGCTCGAAAAGGCTAGAGCAGTCAACATTGAAGCGTCTGCGACGGCACTTGCCTCACCTGATATGATATGCCATTTATAACGCACCTATATGCAAGTGTTTCAAGGTGCACCCCAAAAAGGTTGTTTTTTAAATTGTCTGTGATTTCTAATTAAGGGTTACTTTTATTTGTTCCTGCCAGTGAAGCACTGATCAAGGGCTTGCTAAAATATTAATGAGCTGTCTCAGCAGGACTCTATAGGATGCAGGCATTTTCCCTTCAGTCTCTTTGGTTCTTTTATGTAACCCACTTGGCACATCTTATTGCAGGCATTATGTATGGGAATGGTCCATTTCTCTATCAAGCCATAGCTCACTGGGATGGGCTGCTTAGCATTTAAATGCCCCATAATCTGCATCTATGCTAAGGTAAATACCAGGCTAACAATGCATACTAGTCTGTGCCGTGTCTACTTGGCTGACATGAAAACAATGTGTTTACCCTTTATGAGGTATTGCACATTTTATGTACGTCCTGCAGAACAAGAGGCATGCCAGTGTGAAATGAATCAAGTGCATTCTGAGACCCGTAGTCTTGTAGTTATAAGGGGAAACCAGGGGTGTATTCCCAGAATCAATTAAAGAGGCCAGAAGTCCATCTCCGAATGGAATGGTGTGTGGGCGCACATTTCAAAATGATATGTGGAGGTCCCCTTGCCTGCAGCTGAGAAGAACTGCCTGCACATGTTAACAAAAAATGCCTTTATCTGGATTAGTGTAATGCTTCCAAATGCAAAAGGGCCCTGTAAAAATGGTAAATGCGTTTTTAGAGGGGACAGTTAAATCTGATGCAGTTTTGTGCACATGGCTGATCACACTTTCAATATAGTTTACCTTTTTGACATGTGGGCGGAGCCTTGTGTAACTGGGCGGAGTCTTGCATGGCTGTGGGCGGGGCATATTTCTCCACCTTTTTGATTTTCAAATGTAGGCAGGTATGCCCGTGTGTATGCCTCATTTTTTAAGTGCAAGACGAACGCATCTTCCAGTGGCCTCACTTTTACACCTCAGAGCTGTAATAACATGATACCTCTAGTGTTTCACCTCACTGCTGCCTGCCTTTCTTTGCTCTGTAAAATGGCCAATCAAATTGTCCCGTGATAATCTGCAGCTGTTAAACCCGTAGGAGCTTTCCTTTACCCCACACAAGTCTCAGACACGTTTCCCCACCTTTAGTCAAGTGGGACCTCGAACATAATTTTAAAATGAGCTGCATCAAAACTGCAGCACATCTTCAGCCCAACCATCCAGACGACATTTTGAAATGACGACACTATTCAGCCAGCTCTTTGCATCGGCACTGAAATAAGCAAAATGGATGTTATTTTGAGTGGAAATATCAGGTGAGATGAAGTTGAGGAGGTCTTATCACAATTACAATTCGACCACCACTACTACAAGAAAACGAAAGAAGACGTGGGCAGCCATTTTAAATCCATTCCAATGCCACTCAGTAACCCACGCATGCAGAGCAAACGCTTTCTTACTTCCTCTCGTCGATTAGGTATTTAAGACGTACTAATTAAGAGCCCAGCCGTCGAGTGAGCACGTCCTCAGCAGGCTTTAAGCATGTAATTTCTGATAGCCACTCCATAATTAATGCTGACGAGTTACTTATTCAGGGCGCCAACGGAGGGAATGGTGTCCTTCTCGTGTAGTCTTTTGTAATTGAATCTTACGCCGCTGTATCATTCTGGCCCCGGGTGGTTATCCAATAGCTTAGCAGAAACCAAGAAGAAAGGTGAGATAAAGGAATTACAATGGACCTGAGCGAATGTAAGAACAAGGCGACTCTGCCTCAAGGTGTTAAATGTAATCTCTGATAAGTTATTACCTTATTAACGGGCTGAGAGGGGATGAGCGGTCTCCCGCCCCGAATCTCAGCCTATAGCAGCAGCTAGGATTGACTTCACCGCCACTGTGCGGTTCTCTAACTTCACTCCAGCTTTTTAATCTCCAGGTGAGCATGCCAAGACTTTCTTATATAGTGCTTATGATCGAAGGATAAAAGTAGACAGGAGGAGTTCACTTTTAAAATCCCCTCTCCCCACCACTCCCCTATTGGTATGCCCCGCAAAGTAGGCACAGATGTTCATTAAGGAAAGATCGGAGCCAATCCCAACTGAAGCTTGTTATGGTCATTTCTTTTAAAGATGTAACCAACTTAAATAACTTGCCTCTTGGGATTTAGTATGAGCCCTCATTCTGAGCAAACTGTTGGCTGCTCTTGACTCTCATGAGCACCGCAAGCGCCACCCACTCCCATCTCCCCCCACATTTAATGCCCCAAGACAAATACAACTGCCCTACACTGTTCTCACTCGATTCTGCCTCCCACACACCCTCAGAGTTGTGTGGTGCTGCTCCTATCGCTGCCATGGAAACTGAAGAGGTGCTCACCCTGGATCCCCGGTAGCCATTAACATGGTGGACTGGTTTTTTTAGAGTAACTTTACAGACGAATAGGTATCAGGCGCCTGAAGCCCATTTTATCCTTCCAAACAGTAGCCCTTAGCTATTTTTATATGCACTCTGTATGCTAACATTGATTAAGCCCTCTAGGGTAGTGCTTCACAGGCTTGCATCACCCTTATTGTTTTTCTCGGACTGTACCTCTGTCTGTCCCGCCAATCAGCCCACCAACGGTTACCTTGTCGTTTCCATGTGCGCCGGTGTAAAAACTTGCTTTTTCATGAGCTGAGAATGTAAACTTTTTATCATGATATGATATGTTTATTTATATAGCGCCTATATACAATGTGTTTCAAAGCTTTTCAAGGCAAGGGAGGGAACTAGGGAAAATACGACATTCTTACAGGCCATGAAGAGTAGGATGTGAAATTAACTATCATACTCGGCCTGACAACATTTCAGATAATGCAAGAGCTAAGACATAGATAAGGAAGGGAGGGGGAGAGTGGGAAGGAAATGGAAAAGACAGACGATAACCGTACTAGGCCTGACGACATTTTTTTTTAGACCCGGAGAAAACATGGGAGAGGGATGCAGAAATGGAGGGGAGGAACAAAACAAGCGACTATCGTACTACGCCTGACAACATTTCAGATAGTGCTGGAGGGGAAGGGTCAACTAAGGGGAGAAGGGAGGACACAGACGAGGTTGCTATCATACTAGGTCCAGGGACAATTCTGATAGAGTACGTGCAAAGAAGAAAGTAAGGGGAGGAGGGGAGGAGATAGAAAACGGAAGAAAGGGACACATAACTGCGGACTCTGGCCTCATAGTATAATTGGCCTACGCAGCATTTTCACAAGGTCAAATAATTTCATGCAGAATCCAAAAATGAATTCCCATGTCCATTTACATAGCGTTAACAGCCCGAAAAGGAATCCAAGTTCTGCATATGTGAGGATTGAATCCTGCATCAAGCATGCCTGCACACCAGTACTCTCAAGGGGGCAATTATGCAGAGGGAACTGAAACCGCATGTTGAAGGTGTTTGCAGCCCAACCACCTTGGCATTTCCAAGAGCCATGCCCTACAAATTGTTTAGCCTGCAGCAAACACGTAGGAGCTATCTATACACATGGCAGCCCATGAAGGGCATGCATTAAGCAATGTTTTCACCTTGATGGGAGAAATACAAAAAAAATAGAAGCACTCATGCATGGCAAGAATGTTTCTATTGTAACAAGGGAGGTCCTGGGAGGTTCTCTCTACCGCCTATATGCCGGGTTAGAGTCTCAACCAGAGTCTTTAACTCGCCATCCTTTCATAGAAGTGAAATGTCCACTACATATTAGTCTTTGTCCTGCCTAGGGCAGTCCAGCACCGAATTGCCAGGCAATTCCCTTCTGAACAAGAGTACCAACAGCAACCCCAGACACATTTTTTGGCCTGGTTGGGCCTCGTCAGTGAGGTGGAGCTGTGCCTCTCTAAGAACAGTGAGCAAAGATTCCACGTCTGGATTACCATAGTAATGTAGGATGAAAACCCAAAGCTACTTAACATGCACAAACAAGGGGGGTCCTGGGAGTTTCTCTCTTCCGGCCTATATCCCGGGTTAGAGTGTCAGCCAGAGTCTTTAGCTCACCATCCTTTCACAGAAGAGAAATGTCCACTACAAGGGCAGTCCAAGGGCAGTCCAGCACCAACATGCCAGGCAATTCTCTTCTGAACAAGTGTACCAATAGCAACCGCAGACACGTTTTTTGGCCTGGTTGCTCCTCGTCAGTGAGGGGGAGCTGTGTCTCTCTAAGAACAGTGAGCAAGGGTTCCACGTCTGGATTACCCTAGTAACTTAGGGTGCAAACCCAAAGCTACTTAACATGCACTAAAAAGGGGGGTCCTGGGAGTTTCTCTCTACCAGCCTACATCCCGGGTTAAAGTCTCAACCAGAGTCTTTAGCTCATCATGCTTTCACAGAAGAGGAATTTCCACTACATATCAGTCTTTGTTCTGCCCAATGGCATTCCAACACCAAAATGCCAGGCAATTCTCGTCTGAACAAGAATACCAACAGCAACCCCACACACGTGTTTCAGCCTGGTTTGGCCTCGTCAGTGAGGGGGAGCTGTGCCTCTCTAAGAACAGTGAGCAAGGGTTCCATGTCTGGATTACCCTAGTAACGTAGGGGGAAAACCCAAAGCTACTTAACATGCAGAAAGAAGGGTAATCCTGGGAGTTTCTATCTACCGGCCTATATCCCAGCTATTCCTCACTGATGAGGCCCAAAAATGCTGAAAAATGTCTGGAGATGCTTGTGGTGTCCTGCAGAAGGGAAGTGACCTAGTAGTTCGGGCTGGCCTGCTCCTTTTGGGTGGGACCAAGTGGGATTTGCATATGGTCTTTACCCTTCTGTAATGGCTTGGCATGTGAAGAACGATGGTCTGGAGGGTTGGCCAGAGCAATGCCAGAGGTTAAGATTCATTCTAAACCTTCCACCCATCACCTTCTTGTTTTTGGCTTGTTACCCCTAGTGGGACGGGTATGCCCAGATGTGGGTCCCGTGCCTGCTGGGTCTAGAGACCCAAGCTACTCCTCACTGCTGAGGCCCAACACGGCTGAAACTTGCCTCGGGATGCTTGTGGTCTCGTGCAGAAGGGATATGATCTAGCCTTTCAGGCTGTACTGCCCCTTTTGGGGTGGGACCAAGCCTGATTTGCATATGGTCTATTCCCTTCTGTAATGGCTTGGCAGATGAAGAACGATCGTCTGGAGGGTTGCCCAGAGCAATGCCAGAGGTTAAGATTAATTCTAAATCTTCCAGCCATCCCCTATTTGTTTTTGCTTTGTCACCCCGAGTGGGACGGGTATGCCCAGACGTGGGTCCCTTGCCTGTTGGGTCTAGAGACCCAAGAAACTCCTCAATGATGAGGCCCAACAAGGCTGAAATATGTCTGGGGATGCTCGTGATCTCGTGCAGAAGGGATGTGACCTAGCAGTTCGGGCTGGACTGCCCCTTTTGGGGTGGGACCAAGCCTGATTTGCATATGGTAGTTCCCCTTCTGTAATGGCTTGGCAGGTGAAGAACAATGGTCTGGAGGGTTGCCCAGAGAAATGCCAGAGGTTAAGATTCATTCTAAACCTTCCAGTCATCACCTCTTTTGTTTTTGCTTTGTCACCCTTAGGGGGACGGGTATGTCCAGATGTGGGTCCCGTGCCTGCTGGGCCTAGAGACCCAAGCTACTCCTCACTGATGAGGCCCAACAAGGCTGAAACATGTCTGTGGATGCTTGTTGCCTCGTGCTGAAGGGTTGGGACCTAGTAGTTCGGGCTGGACTGCCCGTTTTGGGGTGGGACCAAGCCTGATTTGCATATGGTATTTCCCCTTCTCTAATGGCTTAGCAGGCAAGAAACAATGATCTGGATGGTTGCCCAGAACAATGCCAGAGGTTAAGATTCATTCTAAACCATCCAGCCATCACCTCTTTGTTTTTGCTTTGTTTCTATTGTAAGCCATGCAATGTAAGGGGTATGGTAAGAACCATGACTGCATGGCACTTTGGCTTGCACCTGGTGTGTAATTAGGCAACCACTGTGCAGTGGAAAACGTTGCAGGGAGAGCACCTTCCAGAGTGCATCCTTTGGAGAATATGGGATAAACTTAGCATGTGTTCATGGGCTGACACTGGCTACACAAAGGCATTTGTGTACACATATGGTGTGTTCATTTCCTAAATCGTGATTCTGAGACTTTGGGTCCATGTGGTTACATTGAATTAAGGCGAGGAGCTGACAACCTAAACATGTATGCTATAATGCTACAGTATGTTATGTTATTGAGTTCGTTTTTATACAGTCTCCTTTTACCTTTTGAATGGTCTTTTTGTACTCTGGTCAGTCTGAAAAGAAGAGGGAGGGTTTTTTGGTTAGCGTGGTTTGATGTAAAATGGAAGGTAACTGTTGTGTTGTTTTATGCAGAGGCGTTGCTAGGAGGGACAAGGGGTGGGGGAGCTGGCAATAGCCCCTGGTATTTTGGTTGCAGCCCCAGATAGAAGCTCACAACCAAACGGCTACCTAGCCCTGAGTCCCGATAGTCCCGACATTAGTGTAGCCCATGCACTGTTCCAGATCTAGCAACACCCCTGGTTGCATGCAGTTCTGAACCTAAAGTGTCTGTGGTGCAAATGATCTGCATCAGGGCGGGAATGTGATATTTAAATTGACTCCCAATAGAAGGTTAGCAAAATCATGGCAGCACAGATTTTACGGACCACCTTGCATCAGAGCACCCTGCATCACCGCTGTGCAAAAATCAATGCTGCTTTAGAGCAAACCTACCCATAACCTTCCACCACTAGCATGAACAGCATTTCCATTATGGCATTAGCTCTTTTCATTAACAGCTTCCTCACCGACGGTGAAGTTCCAAAAGCTCTCAAAATAGCCTTCGCCGAAAATTATATCCGACTGGGGCTTAAGAGTGCATGTATTACACCTTTACTGAAGAAGCCGGGTCTTTGCGCAAGTATTCCTGCCAATTACCAGCCGATTACTAATACTCCTTTTCTTTTGAAAATGTTAGACTGTGTGGGGTATATTCAAATTTCAGCACATTTGAATGCACACACCATTCTAAAAAAATGGCAGTTAGGATTTAGACAAGGTCATGAAACAGAAACAGCGTTACTTGTCCTGAAATCAAGTCTTTTGAATACCATGGACATAGGGGAAAGGGCTGTTCTGATTCTGCGGTTGTCGACCTGGTTGACCATGCCTTGTTGTTTACCAGGCTAAAAGAAGTTGCTAGATGATGCAGCCCCCTGGATCACCTCCTCCCTGAGTGACAGGTGGTGCAGGGTCTGTACCAAGGTTTCAGAAGCCCATCCTGTGCCCTTGGTCGACGGTCTACCACAAGGAGCATGTCTGTCCCCCTCATTGTACAATGTTTTCACGGTCCCCGTTTTGAGTCTACTGGAAAAGAATGGTGTGGCATTTACCAATTATACGGATGACACACAATGTGTCAACCCATTATCGAGTACCTATATAGAGAACGCAAATAACATCAACAGAGTGTATGATCTTACACAAACATGGATGACAGCAAATGGTTTACCTTTCAACAAAGAATAACATAGCTTATGGTAATAGGAACCGAGTATAACATAAGAAAGCTTGGTGCTGATTATAATCACATTGTGACTAAGAACAAAGTGAAAACTTTTGGGAATCATCCTAGATCAAAATTTGAGTATGAAGGCACAGGATAGCAGCGTTGTCTCCTCCTCTGCCTACTACATAAAGTTGTTAGCAGAACTTTGGTCGGTTATCTTGCGAGCAAATGCTGAGACGATAGCAAGGTCTATTGTGGGTTCAAAGATTGATTTTTTCAGCAACCTCATTGTGCAAATTTCAAAAGCAGATTGTAATGGTCTGCAGGTGATTCTGAATAGAGCAGTAAGAGTAATTACTAGACTCAAAAAGTGAGACTATGTCTCTGAAGCAAGACACAGTCTGCATTGGTTTCCAGTTGAAGCACGGATTCATTACCGCCTATTAGGGATTACCCATAATTGCTTTATGGGAGCAAGCCCATCGTACTTGAGTGAGGCTCTGTTCAAGAAATCGAGTGCAAGGACCCTCAGGTCTAATAATAGGAACCAGCTCATGTACCGGCCTGCACATTCAGTAGGGCCATGAACTGTGCTTTTGCCATGGCTTTGCCCAGGGCTTGGAATGCTCTTCCGCTGGATCTAAGAGAGCTGTGCTCTACAATGATTTTCAGAAAAAGGCTGAAAATGAAATGTTATTATTTAGATAAGGTTAACATTGCCGATGAGATTAGCTTGGGTGTGTGCTTATCTGAACCATATGAAGTTCATCTTTTCTGGAACGTACTCCTGTGGTCTTGTCATTGTCTTCCTGTTTTGTGTGCACCCTCAAGCGTCAGGGTCAATGGGGCAAATTGTAAGTATATTAAAGTAAAATGAAAAGCCCTGATCTCTTCCCTGCGATTACTGCAGATACAAAGGACCTGGCAAAACACTGCCCCATCATGGATAACTCCTTCATTGTGAAAGTAGTGAGAAAAGAAGTTGCACAACAACTCCTTTGTGACAGTGAATCAGATTATCTACTGAATGTCCATCAAACGGTTGTCCTATCTTGCCACAGACCTGAAGCTGGCTACCTCGATGTGAAGGAAGTGTTTCCGCATACTCTCGATGAAAACACTCCACCAATCTTTGATTCCGTTTGGTCTTTCCACAGCATCCAATACGGGCAAGCACAGAGTTCTGCTGCAGAGGAAAAAAGAAGTGATCCAAACAAAGACAGTGCCCTGTGTGTCCTTCGCTTTCTGGAGCCACTGAAGCTGATGATATCACGTGTGTGGTCATCCATGCCAACACTGCAAATTCAAGCACACCAATGACAGCACAGGTGACATCACCCATTATAGCATCAGTTGCACCATGCTAGTGTGAACAATTCAGGGACATTACTATGACAAACATTCTGCAGTTATACATTTATTGTATGCTAACAGTGATGCTGTGTAAAGTGCCAGTGTTTCATAAAAAACTTAACTGAATTCTAGAAGGTATTTTCCCTGCATCAAATAATAATGTAAGATCACCTTTCAAAATGCACTTCTGGATCCACATAATGTTCAATTTCATATATAATGGAAAGATCAGAGGTTTAAATAGATGAGTATGTTGTCTTCCTTCCCCTGAACAATTAACCATATTCTCTGCAGATTCACCTTTGCAGGTTATCCTACATAATTATCACCAGTCCCATTGTAGGTGCCTATCTTCTTGGCTAAACAGACAGTTATTCTCGTGTCTGTCTACAGGAAGTACTCCTGCATGGATAGAAGATTTGTGGTGTTTGACCCTAGACTCTGGAATAGCATACCTAGGGAAATTAGGACCCTTGACTCTTCAAGTTCCGTAAGGCCCTAAAAACGTTCTTGTTTAAATAAAGACTTAGTCATCTTTGGGCCTGCTGAACTTCTTGACTCCTATGATGGGATGCAGAGTATCGATACAATTCTGGTAACTAATCTTCTTGGATGTCATCTGCGCCATTATACGGTTTATTCCGTTTCAAACGTGTTATAAATTCTTCAAAATCAATCAAAATCATTTATGATGGATCGCAGATGAAGTGTGGCAAGATATATCATTAAAAACAAACCAACCATCCATCACTTGAATTTGTCATTGCTACACTGTTGAAGAGTTGGTTGACATCAATCTGTGGGTTAGAGGGCAAGGCAGCAAGGGTAACTTTGATGTCCACATGCTCGCACCACAGACAACCTACATTCAGCAGGGCCAGACTCAGTACAATGACCTAAAATCCATTACCAGGCTTTGCTTGTTGTTTCTATCCATTCGCTTTTGTAAGTGGCTGACTGAGAACCATTTGGAGAGCTAGAAGACAGTGGAAGATATGTGAAAAGCCAAAATGGTCCACGGACCATCAGAGGCACCTACCACATAGGTGTGTGTGCCCAGGGACATTTACCAATTTGAACAAGAGTATAATTCATGTCTCTATGCGAGTAAACCCTTTTCAGTGAGTAGAATATAATTATATTGACATTCTACATACAACCACTTTCTAAATGCTTGCCTTCTGAAGACCTTAAGGGGGAACCTGCCCAATAGGTCCACTGGAGATGAAGTCTTCTCAACCTCCAGCAGTACTCACTCTCCACCTAAGTTGTTTACTCAGTGTGAAGTCACTTCAGCTAATGGTTATGCAACCTCTACTCACCTTTGCAGTGCCCTCACAACACTGTGTCTAAAATCATCATTTGCATTGAGTTTGAGGAACCAGATCATCAGGGAAACCATGTGGACGAACACACCATGTTAGTCTGTACACACCCTGAAATAATACTGTGGGATCCGGAGCTCTATAACAAGTTAATTCAAAGAATGCACCCGGATGTGTCCAGGCACCTCTCATTTTGAAGTCTAATTCGGATTTGGCCTTTGCAGAAAAACTTTATTTTACTGAATTTGCATACAAGACAACGCACGCCATTGTGGCCTTCATCAGTGATCAGCTCTCATATGCCTTCATAATATTTATCTTCCGATCTCCAGCATTTGGGTAGCCTAGATCACTATACCTTCCAGTGTTTGGCACTGGAATCCAATGAAAGAATATTTCCAGAACAACGTTAAAGCCTGTACAGACTCTCCTGACTGGTGATAAAGTGCTTCTGCTGTGGAGTAACACAAAAGATAATGATTTAAGGCTGGAACCCAAGCAATCCCCCCGACGTCCACCGGCCATGTGTCGAAATTGCTATTGGATAATCCGGCACTGTAAGCAGGGAGGGTTAGGTCTAAATCTAAAACTATTCCAGTGAATACGAGAAACAGATTCCAAAACAGAGAGAAACTGAGAAATCATGTGATTGGTTGCTTCGTTCACAGCCATCTCCAGAAGATTGTTTGAGAAATACCCTGTGACATTGAGTAAGGAGATATAAAGCCTTTACGTTGGATTTTTCCAATAGAGTTCTATTTCTTTGAAATTCAATGAGAAATGTAGAAGCCATACTATGGGTGTGTCAGTGAAGTGGAAGATTTGCCTCATCTGCCACGTTACTGCCACAAATCGGCAAAAGTCTGCAGAATTACCATGATAAAATGATCCCTTTGGTAATGCTGCCAAAATCCCCTTGGAGTCCTATGGACACCAAATATGGGACCTACACTGTCCTACCACCACTTGTAAACTGCAATAAATCCATGGTACCAAGTGGTGGTAACAGTACTGTCAAATTATCGCCAAACTCTTGATGAGGCCCAGAGTGTCTAAGAACCTTTCAAATAAACAATAAGGTAGACATGAATCATCTACAAGCGAAACATGAAGATGCAGACTAGAAACAAGCATTAGTAATTAAGTACCTGTGTCCTCCATGAGATCAGCATTGTTACCAAACATGTTATAAATAACATTCACATCAGTCATAAAATAGGCGGATATTTGAACCCTGATTGCCATTCATTCTAAAGCAGCTCACGAGAGAGCAGCAAACATTTGATTAACAAAGTTACACACCCACATGTCCTTACAGAGAGGTTCAAATAAAAAAGTGAATATTCCGCATGTATAAGAATATCCCAAATATGCAATGCATGTTCATTGCCATAACTCAGTAAGGCAGGTCAGGTCCTCCTTAAGACAAGGAGTCAGCTCATATAAGGAAGGGGTAAGCATTTTCACTGACCTGCATTGAGAAGTATACAACTGGGGGATGCGGTCAAAGGGGAAGATTGGACACCAGCCAATAGACCCAATGAAACACCTTGCAGATGTATCAGGCCAGTTTCTCTGAATAGGACCAGATATGAATAATGAGGGAGGATAAACTAATTAAATGGATAGCATGTTTGAATAGTTGTCTTTGTCTACGCTCTGAAATGAAAGCCGGTCAGATAGCACAGCGAGCTAAGCGCTCACCCCTGATATCTGTGTGAAGCTTGCTGTGGTAGATTCGAATCCGAGCAGCGTCAGCACAGCCTTTTATCCTTCCAAGGTCGATACAATGAGTACCTCTCCGTGGGATAATAATGTCTTCTGTTATTTGAGTGCTCTGAGACCTATGGGTGTGTAGCGCTACATAAAAAAAAATATTATTATTAAAGTAACTTTGATCAGGCTATTCCTTGGGCTAATGAGTCTCAAGACACAGACTCTAGTTTTATATGTTCATCCACATTGGAATGAGGTGTATATTGTGCAAATTCATAGACGCAGATTTTACCACCACAATTCATAAGCTATCCATACAGTGGATTTCCCACGATGGGAAGCACTGCACATCCACCAGGGGGTAATTGTGCCTAAAAGAAAGGGACCCATGTCAATTCATGTAGTATAAGTTCTACAAGACATAATTTCTTCAACTGTATTTTTATTAGTGCATTTTGCTATTGGAACAAGTTTTAGTTGATTTATATTTTTCCCTCAGCAGCTATGGTTATATTTTAGCCCCCCACCACAGCCACTCTTTTAATTCTTGAACCCCCTCAAAGGTTCATGTGCGAGCCGCCCTTTTAAATCCTCACCACGCCCATGACTGATACAATTTCTTCTGTCTTTTCTCTGCAGTTAGGTATAAGAATGTAACCCTCACCACCGCTCCCACAGACTCCATTTTGATGCGTGGTCCTTCCCCCAAAAAGTGCATGTGCATGCAGGCCCTTTACATCTGTTCTTGGACCCTGAATGATTTCATTGTGTCTGTCTTTCCTCTACATGTATGCCATCATATAAAAGGAGTTACTCACACTTAGTAACCAAACTCAACCACCATGCACATCCTTTGAGCACCTTTCTGTCTGTTGATCCCCTTCATCACTCCTATGCCCCACATTCATCCACCTCGTTTACCCAACACACAATCCCAACTTCCACACTGAATTGTCAGATTTCACCACTAACAAATGTGGGTTCCGCTGTACCAACATCTACCTTGATGATTTTAACCCATCTGAATCCCACCCAGACAGCAACCTCATTATGAACAGGTACGTAACCCCACACACAATTTAGGACCTCTCACAACACATAACCTATCCCACACACATATCTGTCAACACCCTTGGCCTTCTGATTTCATGCAAAAACCACATCCATGCGCAAAATCAAATCTGTGTATTGTGTTCTGACCACTTTACAATCCCAGTTATATTCACTCTACAACACAACATCCCCCACCTACCACACATCCGGACTGCCCCTGCAGCCAGATACATCAAAACACATTATTAACCAGGCTTAACATGACTCATACCACCATTAAACTCCCATTATAACTGCCTTTATACTATTCAACAATTACAACACAACCACTGCCCAGGCAGTCAGCAAAATAACCCCTGATCAAAGCACAAAAACTTCACAACCGCAATCACAACCATGGTTCAACAATTGCCACCTCCCCATCATACAGGGATGTGGGATAGCTCAAGGGCAACACTTTTGCCTTGTAAGCATGACAGCACAGAGCAACACAGGTTTGAACCCCAGTTCTGTGCTTGGAGACTGGTCTCTGGTATCAAGCACATGATAAAAGATCAATCAATGAATTAATACAGGAAGCCTGACACCCTGAAAGAGTTTGTTAAAAGGACCCAATCCATATCACCTATTAAGCTTTGCTTCTGCAAATATAAGATGACCATACGCAATTCAGAAGCCATGCAGTACTTCCAAGAATGATACTTCGCCACCAATTGCACATATAACCTTTCACCATCATCAATTTACTCTCCATACCAGCCTCCATTCCTAATATGCTACCATCCACCTCTGTATGTTATTCCCTTATGCACGGCTTAAACTCTAAAATAAATAACATCAGATAATCCCTCCTCTCTGCAGTCCAGCACCCAACCGTATGGGCACACTTTACAACACATGAGGCGTATTCAACCCCATCACCCAAGACACCCTCATAGCCAAAACAAAACCACCACACTTCATGGGTGACAAATGGCGACATCAAGCTGCACCAAACTGCATTACCATCCTGCTTATACACCAGGTTAACATCATCAACTCCAGTCTCTCAAGTGGTACATTCCCCTCTGCACTCAAAATATGACAAAATTCCACCACCTGAAGAAACCATTGCTCCACTCCCCACTCGCTGGAAATGACCGCCCCATCACTATCTTGCCATACAGTACTAGAATCATGGAATTCTTCGACAAAAAACGACTCCAATTGCACATCACTACAAATCACCTTCCCAACCCTTTTCACAGCACATGTACCGCTAATATTTACCTTCTGGGGGACCCCACAATATCACTGGCAAAGGACACACAGCCCTCCTCGTATTCCTGGACCTCTCCTCAGACTTCGACTACACCATTCTCCTAAACATGTTATCCCACAGAATGAAACTTTCAGGTACTATTCTCAACTGATGTGCGTACTTCCTGACTGACAGGACACACTTTGCACAGTTAACATGGTTCAGCAAGGATCATCCATAGCTCGCCTCCACTTTCATCTACATGTGGAATCGCTCAGGCAGACAAATGACACATATCCCTTCACCTGCTTCACCTTCGATCCCCAACTTTCCCTCACAAACTACATAGAGCCATCACCAAAACCTGCAACCTACAACTGCACCTCATTCTCAAAATATGAGACATCCCTCTCCCTGACCCCTTCCATATTGCAGTCCAAGCACTAGTTCTGTCCAAGCTGCACTATGGAAATCTATCCCCAATGGACTCCCCAAAAGCACAGCTGTCCCCCTGTAACCTGCCCACCCTTCATCTATCCAAGCACTCCCACATCACCCCAGCTCTCGTCCAGCTCTACTGGCTCCCTATGCCCCAGATAATTGCTTTCAAAGGACTCTGCATCATATGCAAAGTCCCCCGCCTCAAAACCCCTTGTTTCCTTCAGAACGCAACTGAACACCATCAGCCACAAACACAAGACAATCCAAATAAAATCTCCTATGCATTCCACTCTGCAAACTGACCTGTGCACAAAAGCAAGCATTAACTAAGTGGGCACCCAGATCTTGGAACATCCTACCACTCTACATTCTAAGCACTTTCTAAAAAAGTACGAAAATGTCACCTCTTTAATGACACCTAGGGCCTCATTACAACGTTGGTGCTAAGTGCACCAACTTTACCACCATGGTGTAAACTCTGTTTACACCATGGTGGATGGCGGATTTACCGCCCCATTCCAAGGTGAGTGGGGCGGTAAATCCCCATTTCCCATTTTCCCTTCCCCATTCCCATTTTTGCCCCATAGGGCATAATGGGAGTGGGGAAGGCGCTAATTAAGCCGCCTTAAATTACGGCGGCGTAATTAGCACCATGGCAGGTTAGCGCCATGGATTTTAACGCCTGCTAAAAGCAGGCGTTAAAATCAGAATCAGGCGTTAAGGGTTAACGGTGGCGTTAACTCTTAACGCCTGAGTTGTAATGAGGCCCATAATCTAGCCAGACCATCTCCCTTGCCATCCTTAGTCTATAATGATTTCCCTATCCTGGCCTTAAAATATATTAACTTCTGTTCACCTCCTCCATTTTGAAATGTGTATAGTATTACACAGTGCTCTAGATAGCACCACCATTTGGCAAACATTTAAATAAAATAACTACATGGATAATAGATAACCTACTCATAATGAGGTCTTTTATATATAGGTCTTTAAAAAATGGAAACTGTTAGAAGAGTTTAGTGAAAACCTGGTTTCTCGTAATCACAAAACAGGTTTGAAATAAAAACACTAGTCATTCTAGCATCTATTAAGGAAGGATTAGGAAAATCTTTCTTTAACCATAGCCTGACAATTCCACACCATTTTCGACAGTGTCAATGCACTCATTCTTTCATTTTCAAGGTTTCTCTATTGCATATGGCCTATAATTGTGTCAATTTCTGGGGCAGATTCTCAAGAACATGCACACCAAAATGGAGCAAAATGCACCTGCACTGTTGTGCATCTCATTGGAGGTAGTAAATTCACAAAGAAAACACCCCAACATTCTCGGTTAACAACTGTGTGCAAATTGTCACATAAAAGAGGCACAATTAAGTGGGCATTAAATCGGGCATCAGATGAGATGTTCTTGTTTCTGTTGCATCTGTCCGATACACACATTTGTATGTGCAAATTCTGACATGAGCATCATACGGTGCGAAAGACATAGGCATTTTATCAGAGACCTGATTGCAGGACGATTTAAAGAATCTCGCATAAACACATAAGTGTTGGTGTTTCGCTAAACAAGATAAGGGTGTACTTGAAGCAAATAGTAAAAGATCATGACAAGTAGTTTGTCGGCATTGTCATTAGATGGTACCATCTGTGCATCCAGAATAATGTTCAGGTAATTGTCTGATCTGCTCCAGAATTGCTGCCAATAATTGTCTAATCGTCCGGCAATTTTTAGGATTTTGGACAAAGGTATGTATATCAGTGCTCCTCCCAACAAGAGCAAGGTAAGCCCTGAGTATAAATATGAAGACAGGAAGAAGAAGTCTGTGTATGTCAACATCTGACAGCACCATGGGCACCTCCAAAGAGAAACTCAGTGAGAAACAAGTCGGGAACTGCTCCCTCTTCCAGTCGTCAAACAGAAAGTCTAAATTGGGCATTTTTACATTGACTTCAGTACTTCATAATCCAATGTCAACAAATTCCTGTGGCTCAAGGACAGTACATTTCTCACTCCTTGCTGTAGCAGCTACACAGAGTGTTTCAGGGGGTCCACAGTCCAAAAGTACACTTTCATCTGTCTACTGGACAGTCTTTACGTCCTTCTTCCTTGTCATCGATCGAGTCTGCACATGCTGAACTTCTTCTCCTTGACTTGCGTCCGAATGGGTTGGGGGTGCGATGGTTTCTCCAGCGTAGAATTTCATATATCCTAAGTGTATCCAAACTAGTCTCCCTTGGACCTTGACTGCCTGACGGAGTAATGTCCTCCACAATGAAAGGGCTGCTAAATCTGGGCTTGTGACACTTTCTTGTGAAGTTCCTTATTAGAACTGTATCTCCAGCAAACAATTTAGGAACTCATAGGGCCTCATTACACGGAAGGCGGTGGTCCAGGGTGCTATTAGCACCCTGGACCATGCCGGTAAAATACCGGCACCGCCTTGGCGGAAAGGGGATTTACCGCCCCATTCCAAGGTTGGAGGGGCGGTAAATCCCCTTTCCGCCATTGCCCTTCCCCATTCCCATTTCTGCCCCATAGGGCTCTATGGGACTGGGGAAGGCGCTAATTACGGCACCGCAATTTTGCGGTGCCGTAATTAGCTCCGAGGTCCCTTAGCGGGTTGGTATTTAACGCCTGCAAAAAGCAGGCGTTAAAACTCCAACCCGCTAAGGGACCCCGTAGTACGGCGGTAAGGGTTAACGGTCACCGTTGCCATTAACGGTGACCGTTAACCCTTACCGCCGTCCGTGTAATGAGGCCCATAGTCTCTCAGCTCTCAGGTCCGGTTGCTGTATGGTCTTCATCTATGTTCTTAGACCAACACCCCATCCGCTTGATTTGATCTGAAATGACAGAGATACAGAGATAGTGATCATACATGTTAAGTACTCACGTAACTCATTTCATAACAATTCTGCAGTTGTCTGGGCATCACTCCAAGTCCTCTATGCCTCCCTGTAACTAATTTGGGGGGTGTGATGCAGTGGACAGAGCCAGGCTAGTTTTATGAATGCATATACTGCAAGGGGCAGGCAATACAGCCACCCTTTCTTTAGTGTCAGTTTCAACCTTGCGATTCTCTCCTTGAGCGGACCTTTGAGTCTCTCACATAACCTGTTCGCTTGCAGGTGGTAAGCAGAAGAAAACTTGTGTTTAATACTAAGCAATAAGCTAATCTGCTCAAATATCTCATTCACAAAAAGGGGGCCATCATCTGATCTCAACACCTCACCTACTCCCCGTCTAGGAAACACTTCTCAGACTAAAAACTGTGCAGCGCAAGTGGCATCAGGATGTGTGCATGGACCAGCTTCAATCCATCTCAAAAATGGGCAGACTACCACTATCACATACCTATATCCATTACAAACCTGCAGCAAATCGATATGTAAATGCTGAAAAGGACTATTTGGTCGAGGAATTACTCCTCGGACTGTTTGCAGAGTGTGCCCAGCAGTACACTTTTGACATATGATGCAATTTACTACATAAAAAGCACCTTGTTCTAACAGGTTTGGTACAAACCAGTCCTTTGCAATGGTTTCTGCGAGGCTCAACCTAGTACACTGTTACTTCCTGCCCAGCGTGATTCTCGAGTGCGATAATAAGTGCCACCAATTCTGCAGCCTGTGCTGTAAAATGAGACAGTAGCCTTGCACTTGCTACCACTTCAAATTCCCCATTGGCTCTGTGTCTTACCACAGCTGAGCCCGAATTCCTTTCTCCATCAGTTTGATCGATCCTAGAAGAACCATCAATAAAGAGAACCTCCCCAGCTGCTAGAGCATTTTCCTTCACTATCGAGATCTCGTCATAGATTTCCTCATAGTTTGAGCAATAATGCACTTGCTCATCCAATGCCAGTGGTTCGGCTACAAACATTGCAGGATTCACCATTTTACACCTAACTATTTTGATCGCTGGGTTCGATATAAGCACCTCATAGGCAGGAGCTATTTACGACGTTAGTCTACCCGTAGGTTTTTCCAAAACAGCAAACAAAGCATGCTCAACAAATAACGTCATGGAACACCCCATCACTATGCTTACAGATTTCTCAATAGCGAACGCGGCTGCTGCCAGCGATTGTTCACAATGGAAGTGACCCCTCATAACTGCCTCCAACATCCCACTGTAATATGCTAAGGGTTTGTACGCCAAAGTAGTTCTCTGTGTGACTACTGATGTCATGACGGTCCCATTCTTGTGCGAGAATAAAACAAACTCCTCAGAATAATTGGGAATTCCTAAAACCGGAGCTGTACAAATTGCCTTTTTTAGTTAATCAAACCCTTCTTCCATTTCCTCAGTCCATTCAATGTTTTCCTTATACACCTGTGCCTTCTTCAGGGCCTGCAACAAGGGTTTTGTGTATACACTATAATCAACTACCCATGCTCTAACTTAATTACATAGTCCTAAAACGGTTGCATTGCTTTATCGGGTGCGGTTTTGATGTTTTAAAGATCGTCTGAGCTCTTTCAGGTGCAACTTTCTTTCCTTCATACGAAATTAACTGTCCTGTGTACAGCACCTCTTGCTGGCAGTACTGCAACTTCTCTTTATCCACTTTATATCCTTTGTCTTCTAAAATAATAATTAGCTGATATGAGTCTCATCTGCACTCTTCTTTTGTTGTGTTACAGACCAAAATATCATCTACGTATTGCAGCACAACACTTGATAAATCAATATTGCTTAGGTCCATCTGCAGGACCCTATTGAAAATCGATGGAGACACACAGTACCCCTGGGGAAAATATGTACTTTTCAGATTAGTCTGACTGAATGTGAATGACGTAAGAATTTGGGAATTTGTATGCAACAGGATTGAGAAAAACTCATGTTTCAAGTCAATCAGCGTAAATTATCATGCTTCCGGGAGAATGCTGCATAAAATGGTTGCAGGATTCGAAACTAGAGGAAACTCTGCCTCCACAATCTTTCTCAATTCCTGAATTCCTGAATGAGTTGATCAAGCTTAAAAAACACAAAGAGTCTGATTTACAAACATGTTTTTAATGGCACTCACCATGATAAAACATTTTTGTAAATCAGGTCCAAAGTATTTCAGACCATTTGTTTAATGTTCATTCCCTTTTTGCTTTAAATGTAAAATACGTCTGTAAATAAGACAATAATGTATATCTTTTGATATCAAGCAGTGTGGTGGTTGTACTGTAAAGTGGATCAATTCCCATGGAAGTAAGTATATACCATTTAAGTCTCAGGTGGTGGTAGAGCGGTGTCACTCAGAAAGGTTGGTGAGTGATACATATGATTGCATTGATGAAGAGTAGGATCGTTAATTTAATTAATATAATTGTGTAAACACTGGCTGTGTGATTGCTAGACAGACAAATGAAAAGTGCTATACTTCCTAATGTACACTCATTCCCAAACATGTGCTCTATGGCCGCAGTGTATGAACGCTACAAAGGATGCAATCAATGGCAACCAAACTAACAGTAGCCAGCTATGTCATAAAATGCCCTCACTGTTCCTGCCCTGGTACATGTACAATGAGGCATATATAAACCCCTGCAGATGTAAGGATCACATTGAAGACACTGCAAAGAGCCTGTGAATATGAGAATTATGAAATCACCACTGTGAAGCTACTGGTGATCTTGAATGAGCTTTTGGAAAAAGCACAGGGTTCACATTACCTTGACTAGTGGTGATATGGCAGTGGCACATATTGTGGGTGTGGTAAGGGCCCCTTCTCACTGACTCACCATCTCAAGCATGAGAATCGGTACCTCTGGGTGATACCTATGGGTGGCCTCTTCATCATCAAGTTGGAATACAATGCTCCTCCTAAATATCATTATTCGGTCTAGCAGCACGATGCTACTGGATTGGTCATTTTGCAAGTGTGCGCATCCCTCTCTGTGCTGGACTTTTATGCTGTGCTATTGGTTGTGATTGGGGTACTCTGTGTGTTTCATTGGTTGAATAATTAGTTGCACTCTTTTCTGGACCACTTGGGAAAGGCGCAACTGTTTAAGGGCATTTTTGGGGCAAATCCAGTGCTCAGGTTCCGTGAATTAAGATTTTGGTGCATTGCTGCTCACTTTCTGTGGTCACTCCCCCTTTGCATGCAAAATTTGCTGTATTTGTATGCATTCCATCCGTTGTGCACATTTTGGCTCATTCTATTTGCACTCTTTGCTGAAATGCGCAGGTCATCTTTTTCGTAAAGATGACCTGATCATTTCAAGTGTAACTGGACAATTTGTGCTGTCCTGACCTCATGCATACATTAGTGTCAGTCGCTGAGAGCCCATTTCATTGAGACAGGAGGTTAAAGGGCCCGTCTAGGTGAAATACTTGAGAAAATAAAAAGCATTTTTATTCCTGTTTGGTGGATAGAAATCCAAGTGTGACAGACGTGATTTAAACTGCAGCTTTCACGCTTCCCTACCATGATCTGGGCCTACCTTGCGCCTGTTCCCTGCAGGTGCAAGGGGAAGACAGTCATTTCTGTGCATATAAAAGGGTAATCCATTTTTTAATTCAGGATGAGCTTTAAAATGCGCCTCAAATGCCCCTTTATATGCACAAATGTGCACCAAGGGAAAAAGGTATCTGAATGTGCAGTTTTCAAAATGAGGTGCATCAAGTTCTCACACGTTTATGGTGCGTTTGTAGTGCATCTCAGATTTGCCTACATTTTTTATTTCTGGCAATCTGACACTCTGCATATGGACAAAGGTTCTATACTTCGTATTCTGAATGAGGAGCATCTATTTCTAGTGCATTTGTGGTGCACATGTGGTGCATCATCTCAGATTTGCCTACTTTGTTATTTCTGAGAATCTGAAACTCGGAATATGGTTAAAGGCTCTATAATTCATGAGTGACAACGGAGGGGAAATGGTAGTTTTCCAGCGAGGTCAAATAAGAGGGATAGTCTTGATATAAATATAAGTGTTTATGAAGCACTCCATGTTGTTGGCCTGCAGATTCTAGGCACTGTAACAATGGAGGTGTTTACCCAATTTAATAATATTCCATTAATCATCCTGGGAATATGAAGGGCTAAGCACAGTACTGCTGAGATTCAAGTTGAGATTCAAGTTGTGAAGTGCAGGCTGGGGCAGTGCTTTGCTTGTGAGATATCCACCCGGCTCATGTGTGAAGGGGCATTTGTAAACAGAGTGGGTTTGCTTGGATTGATAAAACCTTTATGATGAGCAACTACATTGAAACATGATAAAGTAGAATCTTGCACCGAAGTGTGGCGGTGAAATGTTAAGGATGGAAAATCCAACATTTAATTATAATAATAATTTGCATTTACATAGCGCTACGAATCGTGGGGGGGGTGCCCATTTATCAACCTCGGAAGGATGTAAAGCAGAATTTGACCCTGCCGGGATTTGAACCTGCATCAACAGGCTCTGCACGGATATCAAAGCGAGAGGTCTACTCTCTTGAAAAGCAGAGAAAAGCCTGCGCGGCCGTCACAAAAGCAACGTCACAAACAGAGGGGAACATTGTCAAAGACTTTTAAACAACGTCATAGAAAGAAGGTTTGTTTGTTTGTTTTATTCACTTATAATGTGCAGCGGACCCGAAGGTAGCCGGGCGCAGCAGTACAGAAAATGCAAGGCTTAAGTTACAAGGTAGGGTCATGGGTTACATACAAATACAATATGTTACAGTTAGAGTGGCAATTGCAGTTTACATACAAGTATAGTAAGTACAAAGTATGATAAAGGCAGTATATGTACAGACACTAAATGGAAAATAGCTGATCAGCTAGATGGACAAAGTTAAAGTGTCCGCAAGAGCAAAAATAGGCAGGAGGGTGATGTGACTACAGTAGGGGTCGCGTGATGAAGAGTAAGCGCTAGTGGACTAACCATTGGCAGACCTCAGCAGATTGATATAGTTGGTTCTAAATTTCGGAAAGGGCTGCTCCTCAAGTAAAGGGTGAGGCAGTGAATTCCATAATTGGGCTGCTCGAACCTGGAAGCTGCCTCCCCCCGCCTTAGTTATCCTAAATCTAGGTATGATAAGGCTATTGGCATTAGAAGTTCTAGCTGGGCGTGTATGGTTTCTTTTTTTGAGTTTGTTTGTGAGATAGCTCGGCGCAGCATTGTTCAGGGCTTTGTGAACAAGGGATGCCACTTTTAAGTTGATTTTATTTTGGTTGGACAGCCAGTTGTTTTGGCGCCTGATATTTGAAATGTGCGATCTTTTAGACACACAGAGGGCAGCTCACAGGGCATTATTTTGTAAGATTTGAATTTGATGGGTAATGGATTTATTAGCTCCTGCCTAGAGAGGATTAAGGCTCTTGCTAAAATAAGGCAGTTTTTGTCTGAGATAAAGTGTTTGCCTGCTCTAATGAGCTTACATGTGTAAGCGGTGGCAGATGCCAGAGACTTCACCTGTTTGTCGAAAGAGAGGGTGGCATCCAGATAGAAGCCAAGAGTCTTCACCTCTTTAGACACCTTAATGATATTACCATCAATCTCAAATGGGGTGTAGTCCTGGCTTAGTTTTTTGAGGTTAGAATGTGTCCCTAGGATGATGAGCTCTGTTTTGTCATCATTCAGGCATAGACCGTGGGTAGCCATCTATGCCTGGATGATGATATACTCCCTATTCACCAAGGCAAATCCTTACGATAATCCCCAGAAAGTGGGTGGAGAATCTGGGTATCATCTGCATAATTAGTGTAGGTGATACCAAGAAGGTCCAGATCATCAAAAAGGGGCTTGGTAAATATGCTGTATAAAGTAGGGGAGACACAAGAACCCTGAGGAACTCCACACAAGATGGGAATTGGGTCGGCCGCTGCCGATGGGGAGAACACCCTCATAGTCCTGTCACTAAGAAAGGATTCAATTCAAGTTATGGCCTCTCTGGAGAAATGTGCGGCAGAATCTAAGTGGCTGTAATGTACCCCGTGGTCCACAAGGTCAAATGCCGCCGAGAAGTCCAACAGCAAAAGGAGTGCCATTTTTCCTTTATCTCTTAGTTCATCTATTTGTGCCTTCAAATCAATGAGGGCAGTCTCTGTGCCGTGTTGGGGTTGGAATCCTGATTGACGCTCTCCTAAGAGTTTGTGTTGTTCCAGAATGCTTTGGATTTGATTATAAGCAATCTTATCCATGATTTTAAGCAGAAAAGGAACTGTCGTGATGGGACGGGTATAAGTGGGTCTAGCGTTTGCTTTTTGAGCAAGGGTAGCACCCAAGATTGTTTTAGATTGGTGGGCACAATGCCGGACGTGAATGAGGAATTGACAAGTTTTGAAATAAATGGAGAAAGAACCCTAGCGGCATCTTTTATCAGCTGGGCAGGGCAGTTATCACCCTGACAGTTTGAAGGCTTGAGAGAGAGGATAACTTTCTCCACCTCAAGGATAGATGTTTTAGAGAACTTAAATCATGCATCTGCGTCCTGTTCCTTTAGAGCACGGTCTATTGTTGGGTTGCAAGTCATGGGTGGTTGAGTGAGGGAGGCTTTTTTATTGGCTATTTTTTTTTGTTTTTTGGAGTAAGGAGATTTTATTTGAGAGTGCTTGTTGAATATCAGCGCACCAGGTTTTATCTTTGGAGCATATATCCGGAATGGGGATGGGTGACTCTAGTTCCTTGAGGATAGTGAACAGTTCCCTCATGCTTGAATTAGCATTGAATATACGCTTGTTGAATGAGTTCTGCTTGGCCAAGTGGTTTTCTTTTTCGTATATTGGGAGGATATTTCTCTTCGTTTCATTTTGTGATCTTCTGAAGGGATAAGTCTCCATGCTGTTTAGCAACTCCTCTTAAATAGTCACATATCTTTTAGTTCAGGGGTAAACCATTTGTTTTGATGAGATTTAGGTGCCTCGGTCTAAGTTTCAGAGAGGTGATATTGTAAAGGGTGGTTAACATAATTTTGTTATACTCATTGACTAATGTTTCTGGGTCTAAGTGATCCTCTAGTCGGATAAGGGTGGGTAGAATCGCCGGGATCACTTTATCTCTTGTGATGCTCTTTTTATTTCTTGTTAGGCATGGCGGGCCATGATAGATACTGGCGGACATGGTCTGGAGGTAGATAATTCAAATGACAAGAAGAAGTGGTCTGTCCAGGGTTGGGGGACAATGGCTTTGATATTGGCGGTGCAGTTGTAGTCTGCTACCCAATCAAGGATTCTCCCTTTATTGTGAGTGGGTTCTAGAGTTTTTTGCATTATACCCAGATTAGAAAGAGAGTTGGCAATGGTGGTGGCATTTTTGTCTAGAGGGTCATTGAAACCCAGGCTAAAGTCCCCTAGGACAGGTAGTTGGGATGACGTTTTGAGGTTGTTAGAAAGTAGGTTGTGGATATCCTCCTCAAATGTCCCTATAGGTCCTGGTGGTCTATAGATAAGGTGGATGGTTAGTGTTTGGGAACTAGCTAGAGGAAGTTTGGTGGTGAGCGTTTCGCATGAATCGGATGCTATGGTGGATGACAAGAGATGGATTGTGAGGCTCGATAGGGAAGTGAGTGAAAGTTAAGAAGACTAACACCTTTCGTCAAGATTCACAAAAGAAAACCTTGAATAAAGCTCTGCTCATTAATAAAAAGTGAAGATGGAGGCTGGACTGTTGACAAGTGGAGGTGTCCTGCTGAAGCGTGAGCAGCCAGGATCCACAACCTTGTTTGGACAATGTGGGTAAATTCAAAACTAAATGAAAACGTCAGCACTGTGGCGCTGCCCCTTGAAGGGACGCACACGTGGTGGAGTTACGTTGCAAGCCGCCGCGTGCAGCATAAATAAATGGGGCGTTCTCGGCCGCGTCAGTGCGACCGGGAAGTCTGAGACTGAAGGACGGGTGTAGTGTGAGTCCTTGGGTACTGGGGGGCTTACGGCTATCGCTGGGGGTCAGGACAAACACCTAACAGTGGCGACGAGTGGGGGATGATGTCTGGGCCCGGCGGTGATGAAATCTGCAATTTTTTTCTCTGGAACAGAATCACAGCATTTCGTTTTGTGCCGTAGGCTGTGCATCACACATGCGGCTGGCGGCATTTTGTATGTGGGGCCATGGAACTTCACTGAGCTCCGGTTTGGGCAGTGAATGGCATCCAGGCCTCATTTTTGGACACACTGCTAGCAGGCAGTCATACCTGCATACCCATGCCCGTTTTTTGATTTTTCTTCAAATCTTGGGTCTCCTATGCCGAGTGCAAGCAAGGAGAAGGGCTACAATGGCTGGGCCTGCATAGCCCAGATCTCTTTCTTGGCTCAATTTTTGGAACATCTGTGCCCACAGGGTGCTGCTGCAGCTGGGGTTCTGATCACTTCTTCATCCCCTTCATCATCAGGCTGGAGAGTTTTCCTCTTCTTCATCCTCTTCATCATCAGTGAAGACTGCTGCAGCGGTGGACCCTCCATCATCTTCTTCTTTGTTCTTCATCATGTCCAGTTGCTGTGTTTGCGCATGAGGCAGTCTGGAAAGAGAGGCACTGTACCATCTTCTTCGCCCGCAGGTTGGACATTTATTTTGCCTGGGTCAGGCATCAGTACCTCGTGGTGGTGGTGGGTATTGAGTTGAGGCCCCCAAGGTCTACACTGGGGGTGCCTGTGCACTCAAGCCCATGAGTGGGGCTGATAATCAAGATGGTGGGCTGCCAGAAGTTCAACAGCCTCCCCAGTATGACGGACAAGCAGCAGCTCACCAGCAGGCCCCTCCAGCTCCAGCAGGGGATCAGGCTCCATTGCCTCAGGTGCCACCACAGGCAGTAGTTCCACAGCAACCCCCTCCACCACTAGGAGGAGGCCAGGATCCAGTGCCTCAGGCACCGCCGGTGGTGCAGCCGATTGCCCAGCAAGGACTTCCTGTCATGGCTCAAGCACGAGCCCATGCAGCCTTGCAACCCATCCCTGAGTTTGACGTGTCGGGCCCGCCATCCAGCATTGGGCCCCGGTGGAAGTGGTGGGTTGATCGCCTCGATATGTACTTTAGGGCCACACAGGTGACGGATGATGACAGCAGGCTGGCGACTATGCTATATTCAGCGGGGCCTTCGGTCCAGGAGATATTTGAGTCGCTTCCACCAGGAGATGGCTCCTATGATGCGGCAAAGACTGCCCTCCAGGCTCACTTTCTGCCCCTTGCCAACTCGGACTATGAAAGATTTGTAATGCTCTCTGCAAAACAAAAGGAAGATGAAACGTTGGACACCTTTTATGGACGCCTGAGGCGCCTCTCGTTGGCATGTGCGTGGGGCGACGCAGAGGACATGATATGAACTATGCTGATCCAGGCGTGCTCCTCTACAAACTCAGAAGACAGGTCCTGAGAGAGCCAGGCCTCGCACTGCCCCACATCCTCGAACTGGGCCGGTGCAACGAGGTGGCTGAGGCTCGAGCAGCCAGGATGGAGGTGGGGTCCCGCTCAGTCAAGTCTGAGGAGGTGTGTGCCATGTGGCGAGGTGGAAGAGGCTTCAGAAGACCTGGGGTAGGACCCCGTGACAGAGCTGGAAGAGCGGGTGAATCTTGCCAGAAGTGTGGGTACGATCTTCCCCACCTGACTGAGTGTCCGGCGGCGGGAAGGACATGTGGTAGGGGCAGCCTGCCTGATCATTTTTCTCGGGTGTGCAAGGCAGCCCTGCCCGTGATGGTGCCAAGAGGCTCTGCCCGGTCCGGGTTCCTGCGCCAGAACCGCCCACCGAATGTTGCCCAGGTGGACCAGAGCGAGGAAGAGGCCCAGGTGGATGAGGCAGACGAAGAGGATGAAGAGAACATTTACTTTGTCTCCAGTGTGGGAGTCCTGAGAGGGAAGAACAGGAGACAGCCGAGGTGTGTGGTGGAGGTCAATCACTCGCCAGTCCCGGTCCTGGTAGACAGGGGGGCGTCAGTCAATGTGATGGCCCGGGGACATTATGATGCCATGGACGCGCCCCCCAAGCTAACCACACTGAAAGGTCGCATTTTTGCGTTTGGGGGGCTGGAACCAGTCCCACTTGATGGGGCCTTTGTGGTGAAGGTGGAGCATGATGGCTGACAGATCACTGCCCGGTTCTACGTAACACCAGTAAGCACGAACACTCTGTTGAGCTGTGCCGCAGCTGAGGCCCTAGGCATTGTCAGTTTCGCCTACTCTGTGTACCTGGAGGACATTAACGACCTGCTTGATAAGTATGCCTCTCTCTTTCATGGAATCGGACAGATTGCTGGTGACCCGTTGAGGTTGCATATCGAAGAGTCCGTGCAGCCCATCGCCCTGAAATACCGCAGGGTTCCATTCCACCTTCTTGAGCAGGTGGACAAGGAACTGGACAACCTTGCTAACTTCAACATAATTGAGAAGGTGGAGGGACCGACCCCCTGGGTGTCCCCAATCGTCGTGGCAAGGAAACCCAAGCAACCTGACTCTGTCCGTATCTGTGTTGATATGAGGCTGCCGAACAAGGCCATTAAGAGGGAGAGGCACCTTACCCCAACCATTCATGACATCATTGCGGAGGTGCAGGGGGCTCGTTTCTTTTCCAAGCTGGACCTCCGGGCGGGCTATCATCAGGTGGTCTAGGTACATAGGTACATCACCACGTTCACCACCCACCAGGGACTCTACCGCTACAAAAGGCTTAGCTTCGGAGTGTCCCCGGCAGCGGAGGTTTTTCAGAATATCATCCGAAGCTCCCTCGCAGACCTAGAGGGAGTTCTGAACATTAGTGATGATATTTTGGTGTTTGCGAGGACGGATATGGACCTTCTACGGAGGCTGGCAAAGACATTCCAGAGACTGCAGTCACTTGGCCTCACCCTTCACAGGGAAAAATGTGAGTTCCTGCTCCCCTCCATCAAATTCTTCGGCTTTGTTTTCAAAGAGTGGGGTGTGTCGCCGGACGGCAAGAAGGTCCAGGACATCAAGAAGGCACAGCCACCCGAGTCGGTGTCCGATGTGAGGAGCTTTCTAGGCATGGTCACTTACTGTGGGAGATTCATTCAAAATCTCGCTTCCAGGTCTGAGCCCATCAGGGCCCTGACGAAGAAAGAATCCACCTGGCACTGGGGCCCGCTTGAGCAGGCGGCGTTCGAGGACATCAAGGGCGCGCTGACAGCTGTGGACACCATGGCGTTTTTTCGACCCGGCCTTACCATCGGAGGTCATCGTGGATGCCAGCCCATTTGGCCTGGGCGCCGTGCTAACCCAGATAGATCGTGACGGGGTGTCCGTCCAGTGGCCTAAGCGAGCAAGGCGCTGTCTGAAACGGAGCAAAGATATTCACAGATCGAGCGCGAGGCGCTGGCGGTTCTCTGGGGCTGCAGGCACTTCAGGCTCTATGTCCTGGGCGCCCAGTGATGGTCGTGATGGACCATAAGCCCCTGCTTCTCATTCTGGCTGGGTCATCATCGAAACCACCGGCGAGGATCGAGCGGAGGATGCTCGCTCTCCTGGAATACGGGGTCACCTTGGTGTATCGGCCGGGGGCGAACAACGCAGCCGATTATCTCTCCCGGCACCAGGGAGCGCATGGGGGAGTAGAATATGACACATGTGCTGAGGAGGCCAATGATCATGTCCAAATGGTGGTGGAGGCGGCCACGCCCAACGCAACGCAATGCCCCTGGCCGAGCTTGAGGCTGCCGCTGCCGAAGATGAGTGCTTCCAAATCCTAAAGCACTCCATGCAGCAAGGCTCCTGGAAGTCGGTGCTGGAATCCTTGGCGGGGCGGACTCAAGAGCCCAAGACAGCTGTGGAAGGTCAGGGAGGAACTGTCATTCTCGGCGTCGGGCCTGCTGCTCAGAGGTGACCGGATAGTAGTCCCTCTGTCCAAGGTAAAGGACGTGATCACCCTCGCCCACCATGGACACCAGGGCACGACAAAGACCAAGGCCAGGCTACGACTGAAGGTTTGGTCCCCTGAACTGAAGAGGAAGGTGGACGATTTCGTGGCGGCCTGTGTCTGGTGTCAAGCTGCATCTCCCCTACATCGAGAACCCACCATTGAGGCAATGCCTCGAGGCATGCGACCCTGGGAAGTGGTCCATGCGGACTTCGGATCAACAACCATGGGCACCCACTTCCTAGTGATCATCGACGAATACTCAAGGTATCCGGAGGTGGAGTTTGTGGACTCTGTGGCCTTCGAACATGTGGTGGTGGCCGTGGAGAAGGTGTTTGCGGCCCATGGGTTCCCCCACACGCTGTGCTCTGACAATGGGGCGCCCTTCCAGAGTGAACGGTGCTCGGAGTTGATGGAGAGCTCAAGCACCATCCATCCCTCGACGCAATTGGGCTTCAGTTAGCGATGGATTGACTGCAAAACCGATGGAAACAGTAAGAAACTTAACACTGTTTAATGTGCATTCATTAACAGTCAACTAGACCAGGTGCGGTTTTATTGCAGACAATTTGCATAGGAATTTACATTAAGTCGTTGTTTATGGGAATTGTTTCTTAAATTAAGTGGCAAGTTATATCACGCAATTCCTAAGCTTCTGCAAATAGCCCCAAAACACTCTTCGTGAGTGTAGCAAGAAAGGCTCAGTAAGTTGTAACCATTGCTGCACAGACCTGCCGACCTGCTCAAGGCAGTTGAGCATCTCCTGGTGTAATGCGGGTCAGAGTGTTGCGGATTGTGGCTAGCCCAGAAAATAAGGGTTTATTGTTAGGAGCAGGCTGCAGCAGTATGTGGCCTTCACGGGTATCAATCAACATGGCGTCCTATATATATAGTTTCTAACCCTCGGCTTCCCCTCGAACGCCTGCCTCACTATGCCCATGCACATTGAACCCCCCGACCCCCATGCAACTGATAATGTGGGTTCACTACGAGATTATTGGTGCATCTAATCTCAGCGGCCGCCAGAAATGGCACAGAGCAACTGTCGCGCAACCTTGACGAATGCTCCCCGTGAGCTACGTCTTGATTGCTGGATCAAATAAGTGGGTTATACAATATTAGAAAATGAGTGGGTCCCACACAAACGTCACCTAGGGATGAATTGTGTGCATCGTCCATGCACTGAAAATGAAGAATTACCTAATGTTATATGCATTTGTGGGGAGTGCACCATTAAAATAAGAACATTACTAGTCGGCACGCTCTAAATTCTCATTGCAGTGGATTTGGCTGGACAAGCTGCCACCTGAAGGAGGTAGACACTGTTGGCTGTCCTGTACGTGGCTTGCCTGCCGCAGCATTATTTTTTCCCACTTTTTTTCCCACAATTTCTTATTGATTTTTTTTTTGGTGCTGCTACATGTGGGGGAGACCACTATCTCCCTTCCCACTCCCTTCCCCTCCCATTTTGGAACAATGTATTGTGTAAACATGGTATGCCACTTTCAAAAGCGCTTATACATTGATTGGTTCATTGCTTGATAGATGCTTGATAGATGCCGAGGGCAGGGAGAAGGCGATTGTTCTCTTGATATGAACCCCCAAATGGTAATCAATTGTGTGTGTCATAATTTGGAGTGACTCATTTGTCCTTCTATGGTGGAAGATGCATTTCCCCCAAATTACCAGCATCCCTTTCAATACATTCCGCTGTGCGACATTTGACAGTGGTAAAATGTGCGAAAAGGGATGGATAAAAAGGAAAATAGGCGCGCTGAGTGTTGGGGTCTCGGGCAGGGGGCTGGAGGAAAAGAGGCAACCCCATAAATAAACGAGATGAGATGTGGTACGGTGTCATAGATCCGGAAGAGCCATCCAGGCTACTTCCTGTGATTCAGTGATGGGACTAGCCAGGTAACTACTATTTCTACTGAAGGATTTGACCATCATGCATTGGGGTTTACAGCATGTTCCTGTCAACTATTGTGTGACCACGTAGCTCTCTATAAAGGGGGCAACATGAACGCCATGCGTTCTCAAGTGTCAAGTAGGTCGGCTTGTTCCACTCCTCTGTGGTGAACGTCTTGTTTGAAATGAGATCAGCCATCCTTGACACCTCTTCTAATTACATGAGCTAGGCTTCCATTTTAATTCTGGCCCCCCTTCCTCGGCCAGACCGAAATACGCTCCGAGATTGCACTTGATGGTGAGAGGAGTGGGGGTGCTTCTGCTTAACTACAATCCAAACAGCGAGTCAGGACGAGGTGGGACGTGGAGCTGATTAGAATCCAAATAAAATATTGATTGGGCCGAATTATAAAAGGAGACAAACAAGGATAAACGACATTTCGCCATCAGAAATGGACGGATGTGCTTGGCAAGCCCTGCAGAGTGGATACGCGGGCTAACCAACCGGCGGCAATGGCAGCCAGCCAATCAAGGCACGGCGGGGCGATCGATGCTGCACAACAGTCAGTGTGGAGTTTGGCTTTGGCAGTTTGACATCTCTCACTGCGACAAAGTCGTGTAGGCCTCAAAGTCTACTGAAGCATGAAATGGAGTGTGATAGAGTCACACGCTGACATTCCATTACCATGATCCAATATGCTAACAGCCAGTCTTCTCCTATTTTAATTGGAACATTGACATGTCCTTATGATTTTATTCCTTTTTCACTTATAAATATGTATCAAACACTTATTTTTCTTTTAGTTGACTTAATGAAAATATTTCTATTTTGATATGTTTTATATGTGTAATCAAACTTGTAATATTTTATTTCGTGCACAGTTTTAATTTTTCGATATGTTAGATAATATTTCATAGACTTTCATGCACAAGCATTGGAACTTCTTGAGATCGGAAAAGTGTCATTTAGTACATGTATAACCTTTGGCTGCAGAAGCGATGGATTGTATATATTTATATATTTTACAGGGCCTGTGGTATGGTTAAGTTACTCAACCCATAGAAAGAGCAGTTTTTGGGCGGCTTATACCTTTGCCCCCCCTTTGACGAATCCATATGAAACTTTGCAAAAAAAAGTATATGGCCCCGTCAGATTGCTTCTGCAAAGTTTGGCAAGGTTTCGTCGAGGGGGGAAAGTTATAGGAGGGTTCCAAAATGTGTGTTTTTTCCCATAGACTCAATTGGAAACACATTTTTCTCACACCTACAGCCAAAACCGCTGGACGGATTTTTACTAAATTTTCAGCAATAGCTGCGGTTTTGTCCAGATAGCTTGCGTTTGTAAATCCATCCAGTATTTTCTTTTTTTAATGACCAAAAATAGGTCACAAAATTTAGTGATATCTGGGTTTGGTCCGCGAACTCACTTCCCTATTCGGTCCCCAGACGGGCCCCCGATTGGTCCAGGAGCGACGTGATGTCTGCAGACATCAGGCGTGCCAGCTGATTGGATGGTGAAAAGCATGAGGTGCATGATATTTTTGGAAAACGCCTGCCATGTTGGATTCTCGGAAAGCGCCCTTTGTCCTCGAGCATTGTGGTAAAAACATATGAAAAAACCCAACATTGCACTTGTCAAACTAATGAAACAATCTCTGGGGAGGTGGGTGATGAGGATGGGATGCGATATGGTCATCAAAAGCCTAAAAATGGGTGTGTTTCTTCTACGATGTTCGCAAACAGTCAGGGGCGTTCCTGTGATGTTCGCGGACATCAAAGATGTTTGGAGACATCTATGCTTACTTGAGCATTAAAGGGTTTGTGAAAATCAGTTTTTGGATAGCTTATAATTTTGGCGCCACTCAATAAAACTGCATGACATTTTGGAATTTCATTCTAGACCTGACTCTGAATGGTTCTGCAAAGCGTGGTGCTGTTTTGTCAAGAGGGAGCAGAATTAAAGGGGGGGTCCCAAAATATTTTAAAGGCTTATAAATATGTTGCCATTTGGCAAATCTGCACATAAGTTTGCAAAGAAATTGTAGACCTAGATATGACATGTTTTGCAATCTTTGGTGGGATTTTGTCAAGAGGCAGCAAAATTAGGTACGTACATTTTGACACTTTTTGCAGCAAATTCATGTACAGTGCATTGGCAAGGACATGATAGCATGGTTTTGCAAATGTGTCGTTGTTTTATTTTTTGAAAAGTGACATAATATAGGTACAGCAAATAGTGATATACCTTTGGTGACTGCGGTATACCACGAAACAGTGATCTCACCCATTTCCCCCTATGTTCACATCCATCAATATTGGCATTCCAATAGCCTCTTCTTCTGTTTTCTTGCACCTTGACATGCAAATCTTGATCCCACATGCTGATGCTGCTCCCAGCACAAGCGCTCCTGCTATCACCTTGAGTCCATCTGACAGCAATGATGGCATCCATGGCCATATGTATGCTAGCCAGCTCTTGTCCTTCCATGTCCCTCGTGCTTCATCCTCCATCTTCGCATGAATAAGTGCCAACTGTGCAACTGCATCTGAGAGAGTTCTGTTATCTTCGTTGTTAGCTGGATTGTATGTGCAACAGAAACTCCCTATCTTTGTGAAAATTCTTTTCATGGCCTTGAGGAGATCCAGAACATATCTATTCTGGAGCGCCACCAACCGTATCGCTCTGAGCTCTTCTTTTATGGCAGTGAACCCATTTACTGTAGAGTTAATCGTCACCATCAGCTCCCAACAAGTGATATATAACCACTTAGCATTGGTGTACGTCTGTATTCCTGGTATTATCGATGCAAAGAACATCTGTGTTCTGCTAAACAGTCTGTGTTCTGCTGGAATCTCTCTATCTGGTCTGCTGAAGATATCCTGACCAATGTCTTCCTTCATCTGTTGTTATCCATTTTCGGGAACTCCTTGAGCTTCACATCCCATTTGGTTACCACCAACGAAGGTGTGTTAATGTGTACCAATGAGCAAACACCTCCCCACTCAGGTGGCAGGTACTCATACGCCTTTGAGCCACATGCCCAGTAGTGATCCATCAGTACTGCCATTCCTGCTCTCCTTGCTGTGAGTTGTTTAATTATCTTGCATCCTATGTTCTCGCTAACTCTGACATCGCCATTGTTCTGATAACACAGGGCTGGTGTCTTCTGGGGTATTATTGGCATCGAGCCAGCTTCTTTCTTCATCCTTGTCAGCAACTTTGCGCTCACATCACATTCCTTCAGGCACTTGTCATTTTCTTCCTGCACTTTTCTCACTGCCGATTGTGCCAATGTCAGTGCCTTGCTTCCCACCACTACATCTTGCCAACCATCGTTAGTGTACACTCGCCGATCTACTAATATTTGTGGCCTTTCCCTGCATCCTGGCTCTCCTCCTATCTCCTTTACTCTTGACCAGGGACATGGCTATTCCTTCAGTGTTATAGTCTTTGTCTCTCCTTACTTGGGTCAGTCAGTTATGTACTGCAATCCTTCATCTAGCTGCCAGTAATTGTTTATCATGTCTAATGTCTTTATGTAATTGTCTTCTTATGGGAAGGTCCCTTTGGACATCCATCCCAATGTTGCCGTTCTCCCTTGGAATCATTCTCACGCTTTCACCATCACGAGATACATCAAGCACTCTACTCTTGCTGCCTGTAATTCAGTTGCTATGAACATTATGGAAGCACTCATGGCGTAAGGGAATAAAGAGCAGACATAACAGCTCTCCCCAGTGGTTTTCTTACCTAATTTGGTCATATGTTTATACCAAATGTTGTTAGATACTCGTGCTGTGTCAGTGAGATAGACGTCAACTCCTTTCATGTCTGTGTCAACACAGCGCTTACCTCTCCTTACCTTATCAGCAGTGGCTTCTCCTCCACCTGACATGGTCGTCTCTTGCTTGGGTCGGGGTAATGTTAGTAGAAGGTACAGCGATAGTGCAGACAGCGACATACAGTTGCCAAAATACAAAACCCATCAAGCCCTGAGAATTAATAAACATGCCATGATAATAATGTTCTTTATTGTTTCTTTCATACCCACTTATGCTGCTTGATCCTTGCAGCCTGAAGGTAAAGTTGCCCACCTGAAATTTGTAAAGAAAGGCATTATCATGTTAGGATTTGTCAGTGGCCTCAAGCACCACCAACTAAATAGTCACTGATGGCAAAGCCCTCCGCCCAAACCTTTCTTACTGAGGGGTCTGTCCGTGCAGGCAGAACTGGGTGTTTGCTGTGTTCAAGTTGTGAGTATGCTTGGCCCAAGTATTCTACAAAAACAAGGAAATATACTTCAGGGGATCATGCTCTAAATCGTCTGGGTCTCCTGATAGAGAATCTTTCAGGGTGATGGATGGGAGGTAACATCAGGACACCAACCTAAACTATCTTTACAACATTCATGTCAATCTCTGTGTGCAAAAGGAAAAATAACAAACAGACAGTGTTTCATTCATTGATCTAAGCAAGTGTTTCATTCGCTGCTACTGCTGCTTGGGATCGTCAAACCATGGGGTGAATTTGTCTCCCTGATTCAGTGAGATTTGTCCGCACTTGTAGTTAGTTCATCAATGTCCTGAACCTTGGCCCTGTTGGTCACAGAAACTCTGTTGCCAGGTGAGGCCACTGCTTTGTAGGGCTTCACGTCTTGAAGATGATTCCAAACTGTCTTCCCTACCAACCAAACAGCTATTTCTGTGACTTCATCACAACATGGGGTCCTGTGAATCTAGGTGCATTCCAGAGCCTTGCAACATTTCATAGGAGGACAATATCTCTCACTTTTACTAAATGCTTCAGTTCATTGTCTTGTACTGTGTCATTGCTGTCATTCTCTTCGTTGTCTTCTGGGCCCCCCTGAATCTGCTGTATCTGGTGAGAGATACAAGAAGCGCTAGAAACCAGAGAAGTATTGTAATCAAACATCTCCTGTCCTAACACATCTGCACTGTTTTCACGATCCTTCAGTGCTATTTTGGGAGGAGCCAGGGGAAGATGCATGCACCGTCCTGTCACCACCTTGTGGGATGTAAAATGGTGGTCAGACCGTGGCTTATTGCGCAATTCAAATAAGGCCAATTTTAAACAATGAAGTCAGTTTTTCTTGTTGCTCTGCAGAGTATTGGCTATGCACTCCTTTAAGAGTCCATTCAGGAATTCACACAATCTGTTTGCTTGTGGGTGGTATGTACAGGCAAATTTATGCTTGATGCCTAGCAGGGTCGTGATGTGTTGAAACTGCTCATTGGCGAATTGAGGGCCATTGTCAGACCGCAGGACCTCACCCACATCCCATTTCGCAAAAACCTCCCTGACCAGAAACTTAGCCGCTATAAGGGCATCAGTGTGGGAAAGGTCCCAGCCTCTATTCATTTAGCGAATGGGAAAACAGCGGTAACTTTGGCAAACTCTAACCATATCCACGTAGTCCATGTGGTTATGCAGAAATGGGCCTACGGGTCTTGGTATGGCTCCACCTGCAACTCTCAAAGTATGTCCTGCTGTAAACTGCTGGCAAGTCAAGCAATTACTAATGAAATCAGCTACATGTTCATTCAAATTTGTGCAAAACCATGTTTCTCTAATGCGTGTAGCAATGACCTCCTTCCCTGTGTGTGTTGGATAATGCAATTGTGCTAATGCTGTCTTCAGCAATGCCAGTGGCATGACCACCTTCCATCTGTTTTTCTGTCACCACAAGGCATCTGTACGAGACATGGAGCATCCTATCTTTGTCCAGAGCTCCTTCTATTCCTGGGGTTTAGCTCCCTACAGATCCATCATCTGTGCCTCTGTTAATGCATTATAGCACTCCATCATCACCGTGTTCCTCACTCCTTCTTGAGCCTTTGGTCTCTCCTCTAAACACTCAAGTAGCAAAAATTCAATTCACCCTCAACTACAGCCAGACAACTATTAATTTCTTGGACTTAACAATCTCTCCAGATGACAACAGGCTTCAATCCACACTATACCGGAAAGAAACCGACCGCAACACATTGCTCCATTTCAACAGCAACCACCGACAAAGTCTGAGAACGAATCTACCATTTTGACAATTTCTCAGAGTCCGCAGGAATTGCTCAGCAACGCGACAGTATCACCAGCATGCATCTCACCTTGAAAGCAAACTCGTGGAAGGAGTTTACCCCAAAATACTGATCAAAAACACCCGTAAAAGAGTACTATGCATCCCTCGGGAAACATTGCTTCAACCCAAGGATCACGATACACCAGAAGACCGTATCACCTGTGTGACTACCTTCGGACCAGACACAAATAAGATCAAAAAAATCATTAAACAATTCTGGCCACTGGTATACCAAAACCTTCCAGATGAACCTATACCCAGGATGGCACTGAAAAGGTCTAAAAATCTCAGCGAGTGGCTCACACATGCTCGTCTGCCTAAGAAATCTACCAGAACAGGATTGTGGGACCTCAGAACACCGACAGGCCACCACCCTTGTGGCAATTGTACAGCCTGCAAATACACAAGCAAAATCAAATCCTTCAAAATTGAAGGTAAGGACTGGATGCTCAGGCAATTTACCAACTGTAAAACTCCTAACGTGGTATATGCCATTGAATGCCCATGCGGTTTACGGTATGTAGGCCAAACGACAAGACCAGTACACAAACGCATCGGGGAACATCGATCAAAAATAAGATGCCGCTCAACTTCAGCACCACTGGTCTCCCACTATGTGGAATTCAAACACACACAGGAACAGTTGAAATGGTGGGTCCTTGATAAAATCCAATACACCTCAAACATGAAAAATGCTCTTAATTACAAAGAAGCATGGTGGATGTTTAAACTGCACACAATTGAACATGGGCTGAATGAAGCCCCAGCATCAGAAAACTACTATTAGAACTGTACTTCTCCCCCCCCCCTTCTCACCCCCAAACCCCCTCCCCCCCTGAGTACTTTGTCTCTATCCACATTTGGGACAGTTCCCACTCGATCTTGCCCATAGAACTTCTCTCATACTGTTACATGTTCCATCCTAGAGCGCGGCTCAGCCCAGGCCCCCGCTCCTGCTCTATTTACTCCTTTTGCCTTTAGCACACAGTAAAATACTGAGCAATTGTCATGCGCACTCAAGACACTTTAATATCAGGCTCCTATATACATATAGCCTGGCAAACTTGTACAGTACCTCTGATACCTGTACTACTGCCTTCTCTCGGCCGGGCTTTTCCCGTAACGTGGGGCGCACAACTCTGTTGCTGATCGCTGCACGCAGGCGCGAGGAGACTAGTGGCTCTTCAATAGGGATTCTACTTACACTGTCCCTCAGCCACTAACTCCCCACGCATGCGCAGCCCCAGTCCTGCTCCCTTGGTTGGCGCACACACTGCTCCTCAACACAGGCGCACATCCATATATTCCTGCCTAGCATTCTTGCAGGCTGGACGCACCTTCGCGATAGTCAGCAGCACTCAAGGCAGCTACATCCACGGACTACATGTAAGTAAGTTGCTCTCCCTTAGGGGTCCCATTCTGGTTAGCCCCAACACTATATCGGTGGTTAACTCTTTGCCCGCTGGTAGCCTGCTCAATACAGCATTTCGCCTTCTTTTTAGATGCACCATACAATGAAGGCTTTTCGGGCTCCATGACCGTTCTTCCAGGCACACTGACCCTTCCACGCTCAAGTCCCACGCCTATTCGCCTCCAACTGAGCTGGTTTACCATAGGTATGCTAAATTTTCGATACTATTAGATATCTATGCCCAGTGCACTTGCATTCAAGTGGATCTGCAACAGCACTGTGTAAACTTTGTTCTTCCTTTTTGCCCATTTCCACGGCATGCCACTGACATAGCCCTGTTTTTGGACATTATAGAATACAAACAGCTACTATCCTCAACGCCATTACAATATACATCATACACCGCGAGACTGGATCCCTTTCCACACGATCCAGATCAGCTTTGTCCTTCACTCCTTCCTCTCCCCAGCCCAGACATATCCCAGGTCAGTTGTTTTAATCCCTTCTTTTAGACCAGAATACACCTTTACATGTGCATTCTATGGTTGCTCTTTTTAACTGTTGCACAGATTGTATTTGCTGCGGTTACACACTCCCGTGCTTGTACTTTATCTAAATTCCATCCCCTTTCTTTACACATTATTGTAGGCCTCCGCCATCCTCTTGGCCCAGAAGAAGGCCGGTATCTCTAAGGCCGAAACGTCACTGTAGCAGGCTTCTACCTGCCTCCAGTTAAACATCAGGGATTTTTCTCTTCCTGACGTTGACCAAGGATTGGCCACTACTTCACTGATGTGCAAAGACTTCAACACAAAACACCAGAACTTGGCTTGCTTAAACTAAACTGCATGAAGCCAGACTGTGCACTTACTAAATAATGCCACATTTTGTGATAAGTGTGGTTGTTTTTTTACTCTCTTGTTTGTTTGTTGTTGTTTTTTTCTTCCCCCTGACCTCAATGTCATGTACATAATGGCGCCCACAGAACACAATGCACTTTACTTTTTGTGAGCATCTTATGGTTGGGTGAATTGAAATACATTCTGATGCCACACATATTGATTGCATTAGACAATATTGTAGCTCTGTCAGTAGATTACAGGAGCAATATCAATGTATAGATTTATGCTGAGAAAAAAAGTTACGCTTTATGTACTAGGAACAAACTCTCTTCTGCAGACAGGTTCATGCACAAGAGTTATCCTTCTAACTAAAATACACATGTTGGTCATAGTTCTAAACACAGAACCTCTGTTTTTCTTCCAAATGGACAATCCTAGTGTTTAACATTGTCTACCATCTCGTTGCTTCATACACCATGGTAAAATGTAGCATAAAGAGTTTGCTTTGCCTAAAGATGTGTATATGACTTCCTTTTAAATCACATGAAAATAAACACACGCTCCCTGATTAAAAAGGGGGCATAAAGAATGATTTGATCTGCTTTATTATTTACAGATAAATGCGAGTTCATGTTTAAGTTCTTGCAGGTTTGGAATAGGGTGATCACTTCTAAACACCACTACAGTTCCCTCTAAATACAACATTCTACATTTTAAGAATGGTTTAACTTTGAACGGGGGTAACCACCCCCCTTGTTATACAGTTTTGTATGTAGCCTAAGGTTCCGCCAGTACGGCTTCCCCCTTCTGTAAAACCACCCCTTCGATGCAGCACCTGCTGTAATAGGGCCCAGTTCAATAAACCCTGTCTGAGCATTAATTTGCTCCTTCCAAAGACTAGTTACTTGACCCACTGGGATATATTCTTCCCTTATGACCTAGGTTGTCCGTCACACCCCACTAACCCCCCCCCCCGTTCCCCGCTCCCTACGGATTCTATCAAATTCACACAATGGACCACACCATGAGCTTTACAGAGGATCAAATAAATGCTATCATAGAGGGCCCATCAATGTTTAACATGCCAGGGCCATTACAAACTACTACTGCCACAGCCTCAGGAGATGAATTCTTGAAACTAAAAAAGAAATGTTTTCGGACTGAGGTCCATAGCCATTTTCTAAGGGAGTATCTAAAAGCCAATTTAGTACCAATGGGCCTAACCGTACGCAATGAACCGACCATATTTCTTGAAGATCAGGAGTACATGCTAGGTTTCAGCCAAATCGTGACAAAATGCAGCTGAGACCTGATGATTCTAACCATCACGACGGCGCAACGAATCCACCTTCGGATCCAACTAGACCTAGAAAAAGAAGAGAGGAAATTCCTGAACAACACCGCACTGGATAATGCCAAAGAAAAATTGAAAGAAATTAACAAAATTTTGGAACAATTTAAGTCTGATACACTAGAGAAAAAACATAAAAAACTAGCCAAAGATATGAATGAGTTTAAACTGGAGAAGGTGTATCCATATCTGGCTCCCGAATTCAAAGAAAACAAGGAGAAAGAGAGAGCGCAAAGTAATGCAGGCTCGGCCAGACAAAGTAGAAGATGGGTTAAGTTTTCTGATACCCCCAGCTCTGTGTCAGGTTCAGGAGATTCTAATCAGCCAACCAGACCGTACCCCCAACAGAGACCTCCATACTTTCAACACCAGCCGCCTTTTTTAGGCATAGGGGGTCCCGGCAACATGTTCTGGGGCCCCCCACCCATGCAAATGTACCCCCAGTGGCAGCCGTCGCAACCGACGACGCTAGCTAATAGTGACACCTTGCCAATGTTTAACCTCTCTGACTACAAACTTTCAAACGAAGAAATAGCCGTCCTTGGTAGAGGGCTTTCATATGTACCTACCAATCCCACCAATTGGTTCACATTGGAAAATGAGCTCCAAAGTTTTTCTCGCAAAATCCGTCTGAAAACCTTTTTTCAAGACTCTGAGCCTCCCAACATGGAAGATAGCACAGGCTTGAAACCTAAACCTACTTTCTGCCCAAGTGACAATGAGACCAAACCAGCTCTCATCACTTTTGAGAAATGCGTCATACAGGAGATTAAAAAACTCCAGAAGAAACAAAAACCACTCTGTCACAACCTCTCGAAGGGAGAACAGCAAGCCCTCAGGCAACTATCATCGAACAACAACATTGTTATCAAGAAAGCTGACAAAGGCGGTGGTATAGTAATACAAAGTTTGAGCCAATACAAAGGGATGGTCGCTATACTTCTTGTAGATGAAAACAACTACAGAAAACTAAGTCAAGATCCAACTCAGGCTATCCAATGAGAAATCTCCACCAGTACCAGATACGCCAGAGACCAAAACTGGATCACACAGGACGAAGAAACATTTCTTAACACCTTTGAAGGAAGAATTCCAGCTTTTTATGCACTTCCTAAAATCCACAAAGATGCCACCAATCCACCTGGCAGGCCCATCGTTTCAGGATGTGGTTCCATCTTGGAACCCCTCTGTAAATTCATAGACTTCTTCCTCAATGTGCCATGTCGGTGTGTGCCAACTCACACCGACATACCTTAAAGATACTATGTCAACTATTAACATCTTTGAAGATCTTCCGTTTGACAACAGCCATGACACCCTTGTCACACTGGATATTAAAGCCCTCTATACTAGCATTCCTCAAACAGCAGCTCTGGAATGCATAAGACACCACCTCACTCACCACATGGAGCAAAGCAGAGTCCCTGTCAACTTTATTCTGGAACTTTTGGAAATTTCTTTACCAAAATTTTTTTTCACTTTTGAAGAAACATTCTACTTACAGATCAGTGGCACCGCCCTGGGAGCAGCATTTGCTCCTAGTCTTGCCATCATCTTTATGGCAGAATATGAAGCTTCCTTTTTACTCAATCAACAGAACCCATTCTTTGATAAAATCTTTCATTGGCACAGATACATTGATGACATTTTGTTTGTCTGGAGAGGTACTATACCAGACCTCACCATATTCCTCACATGGCTGAACACTCAAGTAGCAGAAATTCAATTCACCCTCAACTACAGCTGGACAACTATTAATTTCTTGGACTTAACAATCTCTCCAGATGACAACAGGCTTCAATGCACACTATATCGGAAAGAAACCGACCGCAACACATTGCTCCATTTCAACAGCAACCACCCACAAAGTCTGAGAACCAATCTACCATTTGGACAATTTCTCAGAGTCCGCAGGAATTGCTCAGCAACGTGACAGTATCGTCAGCATGCATCTCACCTTGAACGCAAACTCGTGGAACGAGGTTACCCCAAAAAACTGGTCAAAAACGCCCGTAAGAGAGTACTATGCATCCCTCAGGAAACATTGCTTCAACCCAAGGATCACGATACACCAGAAGACCGTATCACCTGTGTGACTACCTTTGGACTAGACACAAATAAGATAAAAAAAATCATTAAACAATTCTGGCCACTGGTACACCAAAACCTTCCAGATGAACCTATACCCAGGATGGCACTGAAAAGGTCTAAAAATCTCAGCGAGTGGCTCACACATGCTCGTCTGCCTAAGAAATCTACCAGAACAGGATTGTGGGACCTCAGAACACCGACAGGCCACCACCCTTGTGGCAATTGTACAGCCTGCAAATACACAAGCAAAATCAAATCCTTCAAAATTGAAGGTAAGGACTGGATGCTCAGGCAATTTACCAACTGTAAAACTCCTAACGTGGTATATGCCATTGAATGCCCATGCGGTTTACGGTATGTAGGCCAAACAACAAGACCAGTACACAAACGCATCGGGGAACATCGCTCAAAAATAAGATGCCGCTCAACTTCAGCACCACTGGTCTCCCACTATGTGGAATTCATAGTGGTCTCCCACTATGTGGAATTCAAACACACCCAGGAACAGTTGAAATGGTGGGTCCTTGATAATACACCTCAAACATCAAAAATGCTCTTAATTACAAAGAAGCGTGGTGGATGTTTAAACTGCACACAATTGAACATGGGCTGAATGAAGCCCAAGCATCAGAAAACTACTATTAGAACTGTACTTCTCTCCCCCCCCTTCTCACACCCAACCCCCCACCCCCCGAGTACTTTGTCTCTATCCACATTTGGGACAGTTCCCACTCGATCTTGCCCATAGAGCTTCTCTCATACTGTTACATGTTCCATCCTAGAGCGCGGCTCAGCCCAGGCCCCCCGCTCCTGCTCTATTTACTCCTTTTGCCTTTAGCACACAGTAAAATACTGAGCAATTGTCATGCGCACTCACGACACTTTAATATCAGGCTTGTATATACATATAGCCTGGCAAACTTGTACAGTACCTCTGACACCTGTACTACACGTCCGGATCTTCTGCCCGAGCTGCCTTCTCTCGGCCGGGCTTTTTCCGTAACGTGGGGCGCACAACTCTGTTGCTGATCGCTGTACGCAGGCTTGAGGAGACTAGTGGCTCTTCAATAGGGATTCTACTTACACTGTCCCTCAGCCACTAACTCCCCAAGCATGCGCAGCCCCAGTCCTGCTCCCTTGGTTGGCGCACACACTGCTCCTCAAAACAGGCGCACATCCATATATTCCTGGCTAGCGTTCTTGCAGGCTGGACGCACCTTCGCGATAGTCAGCAGCACTCAAGGCAGCTACATCCACAGACTACATGTAAGTAAGTTGCTCTCCCTTAGGGGTCCCATTCTGGTTAGCCCCAACACTATACCGGTGGTTAACTCTTTGCCCGCTGGTAGCCTGCTCAATACAGCATTTCGCCTTCTTTTTAGATGCACCATACAATGAAGGCTTTTCGGGCTCCATGACCGTTCTTCCAGGCACACGGACCCTTCCACGCTCAAGTCCCACGCCTATTCGCCTCCAACTGAGCTGGTTTACCATAGGTATGTTAAATTTTCGATACCATTAGATATCTATGCCCAGTGCACTTGCATTCAAGTGGATCTGCAACAGCACTGTGTAAACTTTGTTCTTCCTTTTTGCCCATTTCCACGGCATGCCACTGACATAGCCCTGTTTTTGGACATTATAGAATACAAACAGCTACTATCCTCAACGCCATAACAAGATACAACATACACCGCGAGACTGGATCCCTTTCCACACGATCCAGATCAGCTTTGTCCTTCACTCCTTCCTCTCCCCAGCCCGGACATATCCCAGGTCAGTTGTTTTAATCCCTTCTTTTAGACCAGAATACACCTTTACATGTGCATTCTATGGTTGCTCTTTTTAACTGTTGCCCAGATTGTATTTGCTGCGGTTACACTCTCCCGTGCTTGTACTTTATCTAAATTCCATCCCCTTTCTTTACACATTATTGTAGGCCTCCACCATCCTCTTGGCCCAGAAGAAGGCCGGTATCTCTAAGGCCGAAACGTCACTGTATCAGGCTTCTGCCTGCCTCCAGTTAAACATCAGGGATTTTTCTCTTCCCAACGTTGACCAAGGATTGGCCACCACTTCACTGGTGTGCAAAGACTTCAACACAAAACACCAGAACTTGGCTTGCTTAAACTAAACTGCATGAAGCCAGACTGTGCACTTACTAAATAATGCCACATTTTGTGATAAGTGTGGTTGTTTTTTTGCTCTCTTGTTTGTTTGTTGTTGTTTTTTCTTCCCCCTGACCTCAATGTCATGTACATATGGCGCCCACAGAACACAATGCACTTTACTTTTTGTGAGCATCTTATGGTTGGGTGAATTGAAATACATTCTGATGCCACACATATTGATTGCATTAGATAATATTGTAGCTCTGTCAGTAGATTACAGGAGCAATATCAATGTATAGATTTATGCCAAGAAAAAAAGTTACGCTTTATGTACTAGGAACAAACTCTCTTCTGCAGACAGGTTCATGCACAAGAGTTATCCTTCTAACTAAAATACAAATGTTGGTCATAGTTCTAAACACAGAACCTCTGTTTTTCTTCCAAATGGACAATCCTAGTGTTTAACATTGTCTACCATCTCGTTGCTTCATACACCATGGTAAAATGTAGCATAAAGAGTTTGCTTTGCCTAAAGATGTGTATATGACTTCCTTTTGAATCACATGAAAATAAACACATGTTCCCTGATTAAAAAGGGCGCATAAAGAATGATTTTATCTGCTTTATTATTTACAGATAAATGCGAGTTCATGTTTAAGTTCTTGCAGGTTTGGAATAGGGTGATCACTTCTAAACACCACTACTGTTCCCTCTAAATACAACATTCTACATTTTAAGAATGGTTTAACTTTGAACGGCGGTAACCACCCCCCTTGTTATACACTCTCCTCTAGTTCCCACAGTTGCCCAAAAAATGCTGCACACTTTGCCTCATGATCTGCTGCTTCATTCCCTCTCAGGACAGGGTCTTCCCCTTTCGTGTGGGCATGGCATTTCTCTAGTGCTACTTGTTTTGGATATGCAATCACTTCAATCACTTTGCCTAATAATAGTGCATGCTGCACTGGGGTCACATCTGCTCTCCTGAACCCCCTACTGAGCAATTGTGCCAGTCCTTTGTGTACTGTTGACGTCACGTATGCTGAGTCAGACTAAATTGTTACATATTTCTCTATGCTGGGTTCCAGTGCTAATATGAGAGCCACAAGTTCTGCTACCTCTGCTGAGTAACGGGATGGTAGTCACACACTTACAACCACCTACCTTGTCCCGTCCTCCTTCAGTTTTACCACTGCAATCCCAGTACGTCTGGTCCTATCAGTTTGATCAATTGTTGCTGAACTGTTAATATACAGCACTTCTCCCCATTCAAGTGTGTATTCCTCCATTTTGCCTATCTCATTGAACATCTCCTTGTTCTTTCAGCAGTCATCTGCTTAGTCTCCTGCCTTGCGAGCATCAGCCAATAATAGTGCTGGGTTGAGAGTCTTGCATCTTACTATCGTCAGTCCTACATTTGATAGTATCCCTTCATACACTGATGCTCTCTGTGTAGTCAGTGTGCTCTTTGGCTTAAACAGTATCACAAAGAGGGCGTGTTCCACGTAAAGAGTGGTTGTGTACCCCATTGTCACTGCTGATGACTTTTCCACTGCAAAGGCTGTAGCTGCCAATGATTGTTCGCACAGATAATGTCCTCTCATCACTGGGCCAAGTTGTCCACTGTAATAAGCAATTGGCTTATGGCCCATGCTTGTCTTCTGTGTCAGTACCACCTTCATCACTACACTGTCAGCGTTTGAAAACAAGAAAACCTCATTTTTGTTGTCTGGGATCCCTAACACTGGAGCTGTACTTATGACTTCCTTCAGTTCCTTAAAGGCATCATTCCTCTCTGTGGCCCATGTCAGTGTCTTTGTTCCCCTTTGTGCCCCCTTCAGTGCACTCAGTAGTGGCACTCAGTAGTGGCCAGGTGTATGTGCTGTAGACAAAGACCATTGCTCTGCAGTAATTGCACAACCCCAAGAACTGCTGCATTTCCCTTACTGGTGGGGGCTGGCGTGTTTTGCGTATTGTCTCTGCTCTCTTTGGGGCAATATGTCGGTCATCCTTAGATATCATTTGTCCAATGTATAACACCACCTTCCGACAGTACTGTAGTTTGGCCTTGCCCACCATGTACCCCTTGTCATCTAACACTGTCAGCATGTGCATTGAGTCATCTCTGCACTGCTCTTCTGTCTCACTGCAAATCAGAACATCGTCTACATACTGCAAAACTGTGCCTACTGTCTCTACATTGCTTAGGTCCATCTGTATCTCTCTGTTAAAGGTTGATGGTGACTCGCAGTACCCTTGTGGCAAACAAGTGTGTTTCCACTTCTGGTTTTGGTAAATAAATCTGGTTAGATCTTGTGAGTCTGGGTGTAGTGGCACAGAAAAGAACTCTTTCTTTAAATCAATGATCGTGAAACAGAAAGCTTATGCTGGAATGCCACACAAAATTGTCGCAGGGTTTGCTGTTACGGTATACTCTGCTTCTACAATGTGGTTAAGAGGTCTTAAATCCTAAATAAAATGCCATGAAACCCTGTTGGCCTTGCACACGGGCTACTCTGATGTGTAGCATGGAGATTCTGATGGTACCAGAATGCTTCTCTCAATGAGGGTGTTAATTGTCTCATAAATTCCCTCATCTGCCTCCTGGGTTAGGGGATACTATTTTACTATTGGCACAATTGCTCCTGATTTCAGTTTAATCTTCACTCCCTTATGCTCTTTATGCAGCCCACTTCATAAAGACGTGTGGTCGATAAACTGTCCGGTACCTTGGTCATGTCCTCTTCCCAAAATGAGGGCGGCACCTCCAGCACCATTGCCATTCTCTCTGGCACCTCTCTGTAATGGATCTGTAACCAAAATGTTACGCTCATTTCTAATACCACCTCCAGTTCCAGTCTCTCCTCCTTGAAGAGCTCCTCATCTGTCACTGTGGTTAGCATGCACCCCTTGCAACTGCAATTATTGCTCTCCATGCCTTCCCTGTGTCAACCATTGCATGTACTGCAATCCAATCCTCTCTTGCCAATACTTCCTCTATTTCTATGGACACTATCATCCCTTCTGGCTCTGGCCTGAACAAGTATTTGTTTGGAACTCGCCACACCTTCCTGCAATGCCCTGCATCCATGCAATGGCAATGTCAGTCCCATATTGAAACATCTCTAGGTCCACTGGCACCCCCTCTATACTGGACAATCTGCTTTACATTCAACATGTGTATGGCTAGTGTTGAGCACACTATGCCTTTGCCTGTGAATAAGATGGTCATGTTCAGTACGCTCATGATTTCTCATCCCAGTATGTTTACCAGTGTCTGTCAAGAGTAAAGTAGTGATAAGTCATGATCCATTGACCCCTGTGTCAACAAGAAAGACATTTTATTTCACCTATCACCACCCCTATATGAGCTTCTTCCGCAGGGTTGGGTGTGAACGACAGGATAGGACATAGGCTGTCCTATTGGGCGTACGTGGATAGTCTGTTTCCTATAAAGGAGTTGTTCCCTACCATTGTAACTCTTCCCAGTCATAGAGCTGGTACCTTTGCCACTGTGTCCACGTGTGCTAGTGTGTCATCATCCTGTATTTATGCTAGCTGTTGAGTGCTCCCCCTGATCTGTGGTGCTTTTTAAATACTGTGGTATTGATGCTGCCATCTGCTGTATCTGTGTCTGTACTTGTGCTTGTGGCATCTGCTGATCTGTGCCGTGCATCTGGCCTTGTGGCTGTTCATCCTGTACATAGTAATCTTCTTGTCCCCCTGATAATGCTTTTGGTCCTGCTCTCCCCAATTCTGGTGTATCCCTCTAAATCTACATGCCCATGAAATGTGTCTTAGTTGGCTGCAAGTCCAGAACTGTTTTGGCCCCCTCCCCTCTCCTGAAAACGCCCCTGATAAATCCCCTGGGTTCTGCTGCTTCTGCTGTCTGTATCCCTGAATTCCTCCCACAACCCCCCCCCCGGTTGTGATGCATCTGTGACCCAAAGCCATGGCCCCTTGGTAAACCTCCCGTTCCTCGGAATCCTTGCTCTGGACTGCCCGCACATGTACTCTCCTCCCATGTAAACTGTTGCAGTTATAGATACTGTAGCTGTCATTGTGGGGTGGGGCTGGTTATAACCACCCCCTTCCACTCCATACTTTGATAGCATCCGCTGGACTAGTTTGGCCACATCTGCCTTCCTATCTTCTCCTTTTTACTAACCCTCTCGAGCCACAATCTAGAATGGTGCACTATAGGTAATCCCTGCACTAAAATATGAAAACATTTTGCTATTGTTTTTTCCCCGAGGCATTTGAGTTTTGTGGCACCAAAGCTGTTGAATCTCCTGAATGTACTGCACAGGGTCTTCATCTTCCCTCATTTTGCGTGACATAATCGCCCAAATGTCTGACGTGTCCGGGTATTGTGTTTGTAATGCTGGCCATACTGCTGCCCTGCAGTTTGCAAATGGTGTTCCATCATGCTCTTTGTTCTGTGTCATCACCCCTGGAAACCCGCCCCCTTATATATGTCATCAGCTGCGTCTCCTAGTATCGATACTAATAATCCCTTTACCGTCACCCACTACTAGCCTGTGACCAGCTGTGATCTTCTCCATCTCCTAAATCCATTCCAACCCTCCCTCGCTCAATGATGGTAACCTACACATTATATTCTCCTTGTTTGTGTGCTTCCATGGCACATACTGAGGTCTTGACCCTCCTCTCTCTAATAAAGTCATCTGTGAATATGCGGCCCTCTACTCCGGTGTCTTTGGCTACAGTCTAATCTTTTGAGGCCCTCACTCATCCTCAATGTCTGTGCATATATCTGCTGGTTCTAATATGGGTACTCTTCTGTTGTCATAAGCTCTAGACAATTGTCCTCTTGGGCATGCTATGGTGGTTTCCCCACTCCTATGTCCTGGGAGATCCCTTAGTCTATTTACATATGTGTTGTATGTAGTGCACATGTCGTTCATCCGCTGTGCTTCCTCTTCTGAATCGTCCCTTCCTTCTCCTTGTCTGTGGGTCCTAGATTCCCATGACACCCTCTGGTCTGCCTCCGTGTACTGTGATCGGTTTTGCTCCCCTCTCTCATCCTGACTGTTTTTGTAATCATTGTTGGATCATGTGTCCATATTACTAAAGAAATCATCAGCAAAACTTAGTCTCCTCAATGTCAAGTCGGTGTTAGGTTTCATGCTAAGATCGATGTCCACTAAATCGTACCTGCTGCCTCCTGCCCAGGCCACTAGGCCTGCTCCACTTCCTTCTGTCGCGCTCGCGCCTCAGAATTTGCGCTATGTGACTCACCTTGTCTGTCCTCCATGCGCCTATTCTTTTCCCTATCCAACGCTGCCTGTGTCCTTACTGCCCTTATTGCTCTTTCGTCTTCCTCCCTGTGTGCTTGTTCTCTTGCCAGTCTGTCCAACGGCAACTTCCTCTGTTTGTTCACTGCTAACTTTCATTTTTCTTGCTTTGCTCTCTCTCTCTCTATGCCTCTCTGCTTTCTCCAGTTCTCTCTCCCTTTTCTCCCCATCTCCCTTTCCACTCTCTTCTTTTCTTTGAGACCCCTCTCTGTCTTTTCTTCCTGTTCCCTTTCCAAATGTTCCCTCTCTTCTTCCCTTCTTCGCTTCTTACCTACCCGCTCCAGTTTCTCATTTCTCCTTCTCTCTCTGTCCTTGCGCTCTCACCTCACTTCTCTATCCTTCTCCCTTCTGGCTTCCTCTTCCATTAGTTCTGCCCAGTCTGTTGTGCCTATGTCCCTTGTCAGGTTTTGCATTGCCTCAGTTGCCCCTTCCGCCTCCCCATCTGTCTGCCCTTGATGCTTTAAGAGTACCTGCGCCACTATCCATTCATTAGTACTTATGCCCTTGAAATCCAACTTTGTGCACTGCTGTGCCTTGCTGCTCATCCCGGCATCACTAGCTGGCGGTCCTGCACCTATCTGCATATCCTATTTAGTGTATTGTGGTGGCTTATATGTATATTGTTACCCCTCTGCTGCCCTTATTTCCCTTATTGAATAACTTCCCTGTTTATCATCTGTGTCATCAGATACTACACATAGCGGGGCAGGAGAAGCTGCGGAGGGATGGGTCCCTTGGTCCTTCACCTCCAGCTGGCTTAGCATCCACTGACTCCTCGTGGTATCCCCCTATCCCTCCTGAAACATGCACCACAACTCGAATAAGGCCAAGCGCCTGGTCAATTTCTTCGCCTTGTAAGCACCCGTAATGTGTGTTTATAGCGATTGCTGCACATCTTTGGTGAAACTTCCACAAGGTGGCTATGACTTTGTTAATTTACCTTCTGTACCTTTTGACCATTCTATGCTATACTTGCAGATGTTCTCCTTATAAGGCATAAGTGTCATACACAAATGCTGAAGAGGAGTAATCCTCACTGTTACCTTGATACATTTCAATACCTCTTACCTGACCTCAAGTCAAGGGTTTTGATAATATGCTGTTCAGGGATAACATCACAATGTATTGATGATACTTTCCAATTTCTACGAGCCTCTCTGGCTCTACACCTTATCAGGCATGCTCCGCGCACCGCCACTCCTTCACAATCACTGCCTCTTCAGGCATACAACTGTAATCCGGCGCATGTACCTTGCGCGCATCGCCACTGGTTCACCTCGTCTGCCAATCCCAAGTTCTCAAAACTAGCTCCTCACCATCTTAAACTCTCAGTGTCCTATATGCAAACCTAAGGGTGATGTCACCAAGCTATCAACACAATGGGCCTCATTCCGAGATTGGAGGCAGCCATGGCGCTAATAGCGCCATGGCTGCCTCCAATAACGGTACCGAGTCTGCCCTCATTCAATGGGGATTTACCGGTCTAGTCAGACCTTTGCGGGTCCGGTAAGTCCCAATTGAAAATACCATTCCCCATTCCCATTTGAGCCCCCATAGGGCTCAATTGGAATGGGGAAGGTGCAAATAACGGTACCACAATTTGCGGTACCGTTATTTTCTCCCTGGACCCTTTGCGGCCCCCGCTAAAGCCACCTGGTAAAACCAGGCAGCCTTAGCCGGACCCGCAAAGGGACCTCAGAATAGGGTGCAAAGGGATTACTGGCAATGGGAATGAGGCCCAATATATGTAAATCAAATATCTTGTGCACACAATAATAGCCTGTTACTCCCAAACCGACACAAAACCACACAGCTGTCTTCCGGCTCTCCAGACAGAGTATTCCAATTTCTCTTGTGATCGAACTGCACCTGTTGCATCGCCTAACAGGTGATATGCCTATCCCCAGGAGACTTTACCGGCAGACTCACCTGCCGAAATCTAGGCTAGATCCTCTGCTAAACCTCACAGGGATACCATCATCTATGAACCAAGCTAAAATGCCCAACCCACAGGAATAACTTACTTACATAACTTGTGTCATCTAAGCCTTTAAGTCAATAGTCTAGGTTATTCACCAGAACCTTTTACCTCGAATACCAAATGTGCCCTAAACACAAAAAAGGACTTCTACCTCTGCTTCTATCCCTACTCACTACAACAGAGCTAAACAATGCTATTACACAACTAAACAATACTTCACCAATACTCAACTACACTAAACAATAATCCACAATACTCAATACCCTTGTTCAAACCCACAATGTCTATCGGTCTGGGTCAATACTTACATTCTGTGCTATGCAGAGGCTGCTTGGATACCTGCTCCCCATCAAGGCGCTCACCTCCCCATCCAGGTCTGCCTGGACAACTCGCCAATATCAGGAAGGATAATTTCCAAAGGGCTCCTGACGACCTTTAAATTGGCATGCGTTTTCCCGTGTCTATACGTGTGTCCTGCAACCTATCAGGTTAAGCGGCGAAGGACCAAGCTTTGTGCAGCCACCCATCCTCTAGCTACCAACCTATTGGGGACAAACTCCCAGGTAGGCTTTAGGGCTGCTAGGAGTTTGCTGACTCTCTGAAGGCCCAACACCTTCCCCTCAACAGGAGCATAGACTCAGCCAGACAGCAAGTTCAAACTGTGGTTTATTACAACCAAAACGAACAGGGATCAGTACAAGGATAGAAGAAATCCACAGACATCTCAATGTCTCCTGGCTAGGTAATAAGAATGACTATGCATCTGCATTGTTACTTGTGTGTACCACCTTAGATTATGAGAGTGCTCATTCATCTCGTGCAACACTTGTCTCTCATTGCAACATCTTTGTTTCAAGCTTCTGTCTGGAGGTGTGAGATCGCCTCTCTTTCCCTGCTCTGGTTTCGATTAATTGTCTGAGCCGGCCGGGTCACATGTTCAGAGACCATGATTTGGGGCTTCTGCAGCTCTGAGTTATGAGGAATTATTCACATTTATTGCAGCTGATGTCACTGTCATTCAGCGAATGGAATATTGTTTGCAGCGGGTCCTGTTTTACACATTTGCTCTTGTCCAGCCTGAACGCACCTCAGCTCAGCTCTTGCTGAGAGGCTTGTGGTCTGCTGTAATTTTCCTAAACCATTGTGTGGTTCCTACAGTGTCCATGTTATTCTATGTCCTCCATATGTTAGTCACACTTGGCTCTGTCAGGTTCCAAATGTCAGGTTCCAAAGGTGTTCCTGCAGTTCCATAAGGTTAATTGCTTGCACATAAGCATCTGCAAGCTGTACTTGGGATCTCTTGCTTCTTGCGGTTACTGCGTTGCTGCAGTGCGGTAATGACAAAATAATAAAAGCAATGACAGTATGTATATGTATCTGCCCTCTAAGTGTAGAACTGCATGCTCAAGTTCTTTGTGTATTTGGGTGTGTGTTTGTCCCGATGTGCGGATGGCATATGTGGTTCCTGTGTAACGCTGCTAAGTCGTGGTGTCTCTAACAATGTCAGTGGCTTTTTATCAGCGCTTTAGTCAATACTGTCATTTGAGCTCTTTTTGGTTGCAGCCTGAGGCTCCTCGTCCACTCTATGGGTAAGGCTTGTACTGCACCTGGTATGTACGGTTAGCTGAGTGGATACTTCTCGACATACTTATCAATTACCGGAGCACTTTGGATTGGTCCAAAATAGTATGGACGTTCCCGATATTGCCTGCCCTTCTTCCGCATCATATGCCTTATAGGAGAGGGAGGGGGGTGAACTTGTCCATCCCTCTTCAGATATGATGGGACGTCCACCCTATTAGAAGACACAAATGAAAAAAGAAGAAGGTGCATGACTTCAAAATGGACACAGGAGAGATGAAATGCAGATGATGAAGAGAGATGAAGAGCATGGCAACAGGAGGATATGATAGGACTTTCACCCTGATAAAAAGGCACAAATGAAAAAAGGAGAAGTTTCATGACTTCAACTAAGGAAATGGGCAATTATAAGGGGAATATCAATAAGAGAGGAACTGGACTCTGAATTAAAGTTGGGCCTACCTAGCTTGTAAGCACTGTAAAATAAAAGATGGAACATAGTGCCTGGTCGAGGTAGATAGAGGGACCATTATCCTCAGGTCAGCGGTGGTGAGATGAGGTAGTCCTGGAAGAGTGGGGTCTTGAGGTATTTGGTAAAATGTATGAGAGATTATGCAGGACCACAAAGGATTCATACTTAATGGAGATATTCTAGAGATATTGGGAAAGAGTTCCAGCATATCCACCATTATATTCATGGGCCTCATTATAAATTGGGCGATGCAGTAAAATGCAGAGGTAATACTGTATACTGCTGCATTACCATACTGCTCAACTATGAGTTTAACAGTAAATTGGAGTATTCCCCTCCAGCTCTGAGCTGGAGATTCATTTTTCTGCCAATTTATTGTGGAATTAACACCAGCGCAATTACCCCGGGGCTACTTCTGCTTAAATCCCCAATGGAGACCTCTAACACCACCACTTGTAATCTGGCTGTAATACCGCCGGACCAAGTGGTGACAATGGTACTACAATTCAGTGGTATCTCAGCTGATTTACCAAAGTGATACTACCAAACTCGTTATGTGCCCTTGAAACACTTGTGTATAGGCACGTTATAAATGCAACACTACACTCTGAAGAAGGTATCCCACATGATTTTGCTCGGCGAGCGACCTGGCGCCCAGAATCCTGCCAAGGTCCCACTTTGCACCCAATTTCTGTGCATGACAAGGATTTTGCCATTAAGATCCACGAGGGCCTATCCATTTCAAGATGGCCGTCGCCTGAATCTTGGCATCACTTTTCATTTGTTTCCACGCCAGCGAAAGCCGATTGGTTGATGCTACCTACTTCAACCAATCGTGCTTCGCCGGCAGGTGAACGCCGGCCCACGAAGAAAGGCACAGGAAGCAAGGCTAAGCCATGTCCCGAGCCACAGTCACACCTGATAATGCCTTTGTCAGAATAGGAGCCTTCCTGCACACTGCTGGAGCAGTGTACCTCATCTTGCCACCACTCATGATAAGCTATAGGTAAAGCTTAATATAATGGACTATTCTCATCTATTTGCGATTTGCCCTGCAACGCTACGCTCTAAAAAAGGTATCACACCTGATTTTGCTCGGCGAGCGACCTGGCGCCCAGAAACATGCCAAGGTCCCTCTTTGCGCCCAATTTCTGTGCATGACAAGGAGTTCGCCATTAAGACCCACAAGGGCCTATTCATTCCAAGATGGCCGTCGCCAGAATCTTGGCATCACTTTTCATTTGTTTCCACACTAGCGAAAGCAGATTGGATGATGCTACCTACTTCAACCAATCGCGCTTCGCCGGCAGGTGAAAGCCGACCCACTAAGAAAGGCACAGGAAGCAAGGCTAACCCCTGTCCTGAGCCTGTCGGAGCCGGGAGGGTCTGAGGGTTACACAGTTGCATACTTCCAGGTCCCACATCGGTGCATAACGTAAGGACTCCTTACCTGCTTATCCTGTACCCAATGTCCAGAAATCAATCAGGAAATCCCACGTGCGGTAAGAATGCAACACCCGCTCGAAGATTTGTTGAAATTGACACACGCTCAACTATTCATCGATTAAGGTCAAATCAGCATTCCTCTACTCCCAAACTCCTTATGACCTGACTCTATCCAGACCTTTGTTTTTATTCGTAAGTACGTGTATATGCTGCTGTGCGGTCCAGCATCTGTCATGCCCGCGGCACACTTGCTAACGCACATCAAGCATACGATCTATCTGAATATATCTTGGCTGTCATTTGTTTCACATTTCATTCGGCCATAGTACTATAATGTCTACCTCTGTATTGGATGTGTTACTTACACCACCTGTAATGCCTTACAAGCTTGACCTTACTCTAAGCCTCACAAAGTACTTTAACTGCCCTCTTTGATAGCACTATCCTTTGGTCTGCCCGACACGCTATCACATTGTGACTATTATTACCTCTTAATTCACTCTGTCAGACTGTGTAAGTTTAATCAGCTATGACACTCCAAAAATAGTTCAAGTAACCTATGCATTAATTTGACGCCGCTCTACGCATCAAAGTCTAGCTGCACATTGCATGGTACTTACTGTACTATAAGCGCTACCTCTCAGCTACCTATATGAGCCTGTCCTGAGATAAATATGAGACTCTAAATAGTCACTGCCTTGTGCCCAGATTCCCATGTGCCACGCCTGACTCATTTGGATGCATTTGATCATGTTGCTACTGAGATACCATGTAGTATTATACCTGCTATGTTCAAACTACTGTCATTTCTCTTTAAAGTTATCCCACTGACGCCACACACTTAGTTGATAGTACTCAACCTTTCACCTTTGCTGCATTGTCAATTGATTTAGCCTACTGTTAACTGAACTAGCCACTGTGCCCACGCTATCATCTTGCTGCATTGTCAATTAAACTAGGCTACCGCTCTTTGAAGTGCCTACCCTTGTACCCACACTGCCTACTGCAACTGCCAATTAATTGACAGATTATCATCATAATCACTCGTTGAGGCTCGCCACCATGGCCACTTTCCATAGAGTGAAATTGGCCATGGCCTTCTTCCTACCTCTATTCCAAATCATTACCCCAACCAAATTCCTACCACCTCTCCAACCACGTAACACAAGTATCTTAATTGATGTTCCTTCTGTAAGGTCTTCAGCCAGCTCACCGCTTAGCCCATTTGAATTGATAAAGTGCTTGGCTACATCACCCACATCACTGATTCCACTGCCGGTACACACAAGAAACTTGAGACTAGGCTCTCGCTACCCCAACCACAAAGTCACCCTAAGGCTGAACAACCATCCCACAACAATGCCCAAGCCAACTCCCAAACCTGAATCTCTGTTTCCACCCACCACCAAGATCTCCACCAAGCCACCTTTGACTACCTCACCACCACCAAACAACCCAAGCTCAGGAGAACTCAAACAGACTCCTCTCTCACCCTCTATCACAGGAGCTCTGATTAATGCTCACTCTCTAGTAGCCCACGCTACCAAGATTGCGGACCTCATTTTAGCCAACCATCTAGACTTTCTGGCTATCACAGAAAACTGGCTCCATCAGGCTGCAGGCCCGGATCTTTCACTAGCCTTACCAGAAGACTACAATATCATCAGGACAGACAGGAACCAGGGTAAAGGAGGAGGAGTGGCCTTCATATCGAAAACCAACCTTGGACTTAGAGCCACCTACCTCACCAGCCTACCTTCCACAGAACTCCTATCCGTCAAAATTGCACTCTCGCCCACCAATACTATACTGATGCATCTAATCTACCACCCACCAGGCACAGCTGTATCCTTTGAGGACGACATTACCAACCTCCTCTCCACTAACACCAAATTAGTATCCCAAACCATCCTTCTAGGAGACCGACCTGAACCTAGGCTTGAAAAACCCTAATGACCCACATGTTCTAGCCGTGGAAAACTCCATCACTCAATTGGGCTTCAATCACAGAATCACAGAACCAACTCACACCAAAGGTCGGATACTAGAGTGTCTGACCTCAACTGCTCTGTCACAATTCTTCAAAATAAACTAGTAGCCTGGTAAGACCACCACTTAATCTCCTTTTCCATCCAAGGAACCCCCCCAGCTCCAACACTGCCCCCCACGCCCCATCCAGAAATTACAAATTGCCGAAACATCTCCTTAAATAGTCTTCAGCCACTTATCAGCAACATCTTGGACGCCTCCAAGCTCAAGGACCTTGACTCCACTAAGTTGGTTGACCTATACAATACCACTCTTAAATCAGCACTAGACACCACTGCACCGCTCAAACCAAGAAAGACAAACCAATCATCCTTCTCAATAAGTGGTTCACACCTGAACTCAAAATCCTCAGGAACTCCAAAAGGGCAGCGGAAACCACCTGGGGTAAATCTCTCGCAATACACAACAAAACCATGTTCGCAACAGCAGCAATCTATAAAGCAGCTATCTTATCTACCAAAAAAGAAGCTTATAACACCAGAATCCACAACACCAAATCAAGCACTAAAGAGCTCTTTAGTATCCTAAAGGAGCTTGAATCCCCTGCACCTCCTTCCCAGGACTGCATTAAGGATGCAGCTTGGTGTACAAAAATCCAGCAAGCACTTGCTGACAAAATCTCCTTACTAGAAAGTAAACTTGCGTCGAAAAAAAAACGAACTGTTCAAGCTGCCATCACGCTAAACCAACACCAGAGAAATGTCAGCCACACTGTATACCTTTTCAGTTCTCCCAAGTATCCCCTAAAGAAGTGGAAGACATCATAAAAGACCTGAAACCATTGCACGGTCAAGGCGACATATGCCCAGCCTTTCCTATTAAGGAAGGAGCCAAAGAGCTAGCCCCTTTCATCACCACATTGATAAACTCCTCCTTCAATTCCATCCAAGTCCCTAACAATCTTAAGGAAGCATGGGTTATGCACCTACTGAAAAAACTCAACCTTGACCCAAACATCCCAACAAACTATAAACCCATCACCACCGTCCCCTTCCTTTTAAAAATTCTAGACTGAGTGGCCTACCTGTAAATACAGAACCATCTAGAGAATATCAACCTCCTAGACCTCAGACAATCTGGCTTCAGGCCAAGGCATAGAACTGAGACAGCCCCCCTAGACATGAAGATCGAAATGGATGAGGCAAAGGAAAAAGGAAAGCAAGCCTTTTGCTCCTAGACATGTCCGCGGCTTTCGACCTCATAAACCTCCAAATTCTGACCAGCCACCTCACTACAGCGGCAGCTTTCTCCGCCAATGCCTCAGGCTGGATCAACTCCTTCCTCTCTAATAGGACCACTAGGGTCTTCGCCCCATCAGCCTTGGCTGATCCGAGTACCACACTTTGTGGAGTCCCCCAAGGCTCATGCGTGTCACCCATGCTGTACAATATTTTCACAAAGCTCTTCTTTGATCGCCTGAACAGTATGGGTGTCATCTACACTAACTATGCAGATGACACTCAAGTCCTCATCCCCCCTCACAGGGTGCTATGAACAAGATGCTAAACTCCTGAATGACATCTATCTAGAAATCCAAGCCTGGATGGCTAACAACAGCCTATGCCTTAACGACGATAAGACCAAGCTCCTGATTGTCGTCACGCAGACACGTCTAAACAAGCTTGACTATACGTACACTACCTTCAACATTGACAGCAACCCAATCAAGGTCTCAAAGGAAATAAAAACACTGGGGATCTACCTCGATGCTATATTGTCCCCCAAGAAACAAGTTAGCTTGATCGCTTCCTCTACAGCCTATATTAATGAGCTAATCTTGAACTGTAAAGGCTATCTATCCACAATGAAGTTGCCTAACTCTAGCCAGAGGACTACCATTGTCCAAAATAGACTACTGCAACACAATCTTTCTAGGCTCCTTCTAACGTAACTTAAACATGCTTCAGGTCCTGCAAAACAACTCATTAAGAGCAGAACTTAGTTTACCCAGATCCAGTCACATATCGACTCTCAGGCGCAATGCTAACTGGCTATCAGTTTGCGACAGGATCACTCTCCGCACTCTAGTAATCACACACAAGTGCCTTGCAAACACAGCACCCAAATATCTCTCCGACAAAATCTGTCTACACCAGTCAGCCCGCACCACCCAAGCTGCCCTATCTCACCTCCTTACCGTACCCAGGTTCAGCCTAATAATGGCTGGAGGAGAAAACTTCCCAGTCCAAGCAGCCAAGCACTGGAACTCCTTACCCAGTGCTTTCAGACAACAGCCCTCCCTCCTGGCATTCAAGTCCGGAATCAAGGACTGGCTGAATAACAAGCCTCTCCAATAACCACCCCAGTTTATGACTAATTCCCACTTTCTTTCCTCACTTGATTGCCCTCCAGCCCAGGCTTTGTTATAATTGGTGCATGCCTCCAGACCTTCTGTAACCACAGGTCCTGCTAACCTCAATTGTACTGCCATTGACGCTCATGTTTGTAACTCATAAGTCTTTTCTAGCGCCCAGTTACTTCAGGATTCAGTGCGCAATACAAATAATAAACAAAAACCAAAATACAAAATACATATCATATTGTATCATTGTATAATCACTGTAAATCGTTGTTTGGTCTGTTAAATGTTAAATCATGAGTTACTATTGGTTAGATTATAATGGTTCTGTAGAAAATGAATCAAGTTGGTTCAGAACAGTTTGTGGAATAGATTTCCACATGATAACCTCAACATTGCCACCATACTGGTAATTTCCCAAAGGGTAGTTTGATGTCTGTTCTGAGTACTGAACAAAGAACACAATGAAAAAATACAAATAGCAAGTGGGGTGCTGTACCTTGGGCTTGAACAAGGCAGCTATTAGTTGTCTCATCTGGAACTTTACAATCTCAATGAGGATGGGTCTTGTGGTTGATGAAAAAGAAATAAAACACCTAGGGTTTAGTAAACAAAAGAACTTGTGGTCCAAGGTACTATCCGACCAATATGACTATTGATTGTAACACTAAAGAACGGCGATGGAGAAACACATTTACAGGGTCTCACAATCCATCTCTTTAAAGTTAATCTATGCCACACATACAGGCTGTCCCAAATTAGAAGAACACCCTGTCACTATCTTCAGAGGGATCTCTCCCTAGGCTGCAGATGGTGTACGGCCTATCTAACAGAGATAGAGAGAAGGACTATCACTATCCAATCTACTTTCATACAAACATGAATGCAGTAAAAATCCAATATAGGTAATTTATATTTCTTATAGAAGGACAGAATGCTGAATGCTACTGTCAAAGTCTTAGTGGCAATGGGCTGTCCTTTCATCTGGTGTTTCCTATGTTTTAATCACCATTACATGGAGGCAGTCTCAGCCTCTATAGACCAATATGTTGATAGAGGCATAAAAACTCTCGACACAAGGAGCAGTATGGTCTAGAGGCTGATGCAGCTGTATAGTATAAAATCACGTGTCCATGTGTTAAATTATTGAACATCATCTTCTGAATGAGGTCACTCATGCCAGTTGAGGTCGCCCGGTTTCGATAATCTGGGTGGCTGTGATCATCTTCTTCAGGTCCGTTGGTTTATCAAGGAGTACTTCCTTCTATAGATTAACAGGGTTATCTGAGAGACACTTCCGCTTCCTGGAGGGAAACACAAGATAGAGATACAGGGGATCAGCATCTCCCCTGTTGTATCCCATGTACATACTGATTATGGGTTACTGGTGGGCTCTTATTTGTGCCTGCTTCTCTCTGTTGAGATTGTGGATGTGCTTGTGAATAATAGATGCCTGATATTGGCTCCATTTCCATGCTATCGGAAGGAAAACGGAAGGGGGGCGTGTGGGGTGGGAAGGCAGGGCTGTATCAATAGTGTTCCCAATCACCTGTGTGGTTTCCAACGGCGTACAGGACATATCTAACAGTTTTCTAGCAAAATAGAATGTGTGGTCATGCTACCGCATAAAGCATCAAAAGTGCACTGCATGCTGCCCCTGTGGGTGAAAAAGGAATGAGACATGCCATTAACCTACCCTGAGTCTGTGTAGAACCATTCAGCCATGACCGGGAACAGGTTGCACGTCTAATATGGCGACAGGTGTTCAATCTTGGTGACATCTAGGAGTAACTCGTAGCTTTACACTCTTTGTAAGCAAAGTGCACAAGTGCAGTTAAGCAATAGGGCCAAGGAATCGCTTAAGGTGCTTACCTTAGTTTCTAGTATTAACGCATAGCGTAAGAGGTGTTCATGAACCCTCGGCGTACTGCCTGGAATGGGAGCATGCTGTGTAGGTTTGAGGAACACTGTCTGCGTGCGCTCGGGCCCTACAACGCTGCAAGACATAAAGACATATTGCAGTTCCCTGCTTGTCTTTGACCTCCAGAAACTGGCATTTCTGTGCAGGTGATTGTATCAAAATTGCAGCTTACCTGAATGCTGCTCCGCGTACTGGATCAAAATGTAACCACGTGTGCTGATCGCGCCTGTCATCTCTATGGTCTAGGCAGCCCAAACATGAGTGTCTCGGTTATAACGTTACTATGGTGATGGCTGTTGGAGGCTGTGCCATGTTAGATTGGGCAGAGAAGAACTGCTGGCATGTCAAGCGCTGAGAAAGATGTTTATATTCCCGCTTAGAGGGATGCATGTTGGTTTATATATGCAGACTTTTGCAATCCCCGGGTAATGCAATACATGTAGACATTAGGGATGACACATGTGCCAGAAATACTAATAAATCACATTGAATCTGTGAAAGTAAAGGGAGTCTGTGTGTGCACAGTATATATATTTTAGTGCATTCATAGTTATAAACGGTGTCCAGTCATTTGGTCGACTGAAAACTGGTCGAATGACATTTGGTCGACGCAATTTGGTCGAAAACCAAATGGTCGAATTTTTTTTTTATTTATATATTTATTTTTCGGGTTTTCGTTTTTAAAAAAAGGGGTTTTTAGAGAAAAAAAGAGGGTTGGGGGTACCCCCCCAAAAAAATAAAAAAAAGGGGTGAAAATAAAAAAAAAAAAAGAAATTCGACCATTTGGTTTTCGACCAAATTGGTTCGACCATTTGTCTGGTCGACCAATTTTTTTCAACCAAATGTCTGGCAACCGTTATAAACATAGGGTGAGGCATCACCATCCGGCGAGCTCAGACCTTCACGGGTTGATCTATTGCTTCTTAGTCTATGACATGTATGTGCTGGAGCGTCCTGTGACTGAGCAAACTGGGTGTTAGTGTTGGTACCAGGCATGGTACTGGCCTATGTATGCCATGCAATCTTATACCGGTCACATCCCTCTGTTTACAGTCTCTAGCTAATATAGACCGCTTAGGGGGTGTGTGTTAGTGTTGCATGACACCTTGCTGTGTACTGGCGTGCATGACCATGGATGATGCGTCCTCCCTGCTGATTAATGCTGTTGTGAATATGCATATGAAAGCTTTATTCCAGGTACCGACTCCATGCACAGCTAAGTCATTCCACTGTATCTGTTCATTGAGACCAGTGATGTGGGTTCCAAGCCTAAAAATCCAACTTTTTTCTCTTCAATAGAATGTTCTGCAGGTTTCCTCCTCATCTAGGTAAATATATGTTCTCAATAACTGTCCAGCTGAAATCCTCTGCCTCATGTTCTATTTGCACAAAATACATGACTAATGGGGCTGTATGTTTTCTGGTACATAGACAAGATTTATGTTTGATCATCCTCATCTTGACTTTTCTCAGTGTCATGCCCAGATATAGTAGGTTACATGGACAGGCAATGAGATATATGACTATGCTTGTGTTACAGTTAGTTAGAGTATGTTGTATCCAGGTGGTTTTTAGCCCTATATCTTTATGTGAGCTATGTCGAGTTTGTGCACACAAGGTGTAGCTCTCACATGGGGCATGTCCTGTGGGTAAGTTTGTGTTCCACAGGGTGGATTGAATGGGGTTGATGTTCTTGCGTTCTTGTAATGTCTTGACCAGTTTATCTCGCATGTTGGATCTTTGCTTCAGTGCAAATGATGGATCTTGTAGAGGATGTTCTCCTGTATTGAGGATTGGCCAAATTGTCTTGATTTGTTTTTTGATCTGGTTGAGGAGTGGCGAATAACTCAGCATAGCTGTGATGTTATCGTATGGGGGGTGGCTTGGGTTGTTGCTGAAGGGTGATGTCTTTTGGGATACGGCGTGCTCGTGTGTATGTTGTGCTAATCATCTTTTTCGGATATCCTCTCTTTGCAAGTTGTACTTTCAAGTCTTTTCCTTGGGTGACATAAACTTGAGTGTTTGTGCAGAGTCTTATGTATCTTAAAGATTGGCAGAAGGGCAAATTCTCTCTCAAGGCCCTCAGTGGTAACTAGAGAAAGTCAGCAGGGAATTCCTGTCCATATGTTTCTTGTAAACTTTGGAGACTAATCAGCCATTCTCAGGTGAAATGGCAAGGTCCAGGAAATGTATTGCTTCCTTGCTCGGTTCAATTGTGAGTTTCAAGTGTGTATAACATGTGTTTATCCATTCATGGAAAACACGCAAGTCCTGTGGTGACCCTTTGAATATCATAAACACATCGTCTATGTAGTGTCGCCAGATGGTGATCTTTTGCAGAAATGGATTAGTCTCATGATAGATGTTCTTCTTCTCGAATGGATCTACGTATAGATTGGCCAGGCTGGGGGAAAATGTAGCCCCCATCGCTGTTACTGAGATTTGTTGGTAAAATACCTTGTTGCATATAAATAAGTTTTTATTAAGCGCAATTTCTGCCAGCAGTATGATGAAAGAAGCTGGTACATTGTTTTGGTCTATCCCTGAGTCAAGGAGATGTTTCACCATTGATAATGTAGCTGCTTCGGGTATCTTGATATAAAGTGATTCTATGTCCATTGTAACCAACCATTCCATTTCTTTATCGAATGTTAATGTGTCCAGTAGGACAAGCATCACCATAGCGTCCTTTATGTATGATTTCATCTTGGGTACCTCATTTTTAATAAAGAAGTCCACATATTGAGAAAGTGGTTCTAAAAGGGATTGTATGCCTGAAACGATGGGCGGGCCATTTGTGAATTTTAGGTGTTGCATAAAAGGCTGGAATCCTGGTATGTCTCGGTGTAAGGAAAGCTGATTCTTTGGCGCTTATTTTGCCTTCTACTTCCACTTCCTCTACCAGCGGATTGATCACGCTCCCAGGATGTGCGTGGGATCACCAGACAGGTTGCGGTAGCTAGTTCTGTCTTGTAACAGGCTATCCACCATGTTGTTGTAGTCAGCAGTATTCATAAGGACAGTACCACCACCTGGTTTGATGGTCAATGTTTCATTGTTGGCCAAATTGTTGAGGGCTTGTAGCTGTGCTTTTGAACAGTTAGCATGCATAAATGGTATGTTATTTTCCATTCTGGCTAAGCTTTTCAACAGGGCTTGTTCAAACGTGGCCGATTTGACAGTATTTGTATGTATGCGTATGAAAAATTGTGATTTCACCCTGAAGCCTGTGGTGTCTTTTGTATCATCTGAACTATCTTGAAAGAATTGTTTCAGGCGTATCTTTCTCATGAGTTGGAATATCTCTATCCTAGTTTGAAAAGGATCATACTGTGGGCATGAAGGATAGCCCTTTTTGGAGAATCGCTTCTTCATCTTTTGTCAGTTGATGTGTTCATAAATTCACAATTAGGGAAATGTCGGCAATGGTAGACCTCGCCCTCTGCTGCGGTTGATGTACAGGAGGCTACAGTAATGCAAAGTATGAGTTAGAGGAAACAGTCTCTGTTGGTTGACACATTTAGGATCACAGCCCTACTGACATGCTGTAGAAACCTTTGAAATGAAAACCTGTCTAATGGAGAACATCGATTAAACCATGAGGATATCATTGGGCAGCTTTAGAAATTAATAGGTATGGACATGAACATTATTTATGAAGAGTTCTTACCTGAGTGACGGTGAGAAATTACATTAAATTAGTTGAAATATTGACCAGCAGTTGTTTTACCTAATTCATAGGGACTTTGCAAATTTGGAGTATTTGTAGTTTCTTGATGTTTAAAGATAGAATTTAGGCATGTTGTGATAGTTGGGTCGGCACCATATTACAAAACGTGCTTGGTTCCAAAGGCAAGTAATGCATGCACCCATATCATCATAGAAACATTTAGCAGAAAAGTTGGACAGATTGTAGAAAACTGGTGTGATATATACCGTCAAAGCAAGAGATTAAATGCCGCTATTGTAATTGCACGAACAGATGTTCAAGGCAAGTATCATGGTGTAAATGATTGCAACTTTGCAGAAAGCTGTAATATTTCATGTATTGAGGATATCACCATGTTACCACAATGTCAGACTACTCCTCATTCATACAGTACACTATTATCGTTATTCCTAACGGAGCATCATGACAGATTGATAATATGACTGAAGGCGACAGAGGGTCGGCTTGAGCTTCTCAAAATGTGCCCTGTAGAACGAAAAATATTTCTGGGTGGGATTGACCAACCTTATGTTATTCCCGCAGGTTTTCCATAGTGTTAAAGCCAGAAGAGGGTCTCTTGCATTTCCTTTGACGAGATAAGGAAAGTGTTGAGGTGTTTTGGAGGATTTTAACAGTTGTTGATGTTTTTTAGTGTTTCCTGGACCGCTGTATTAGCCCCTTTTGACAGTTTAAAGGTGTATTATTTAGACTCACTCACTAGCCTACACTTTGTACCCTTACTCCTTTTAAAAAATATTGAAGAAAAACATGTTGTACTTTCCCTGGTTCCCTTTTGCCTTTGTGTCAGTCCAAAATTGAAAAAAAACGAAAGAAGTTTCCCAATACATTTCCTTTTCCTGTGTGTGTAGATACAACTGTGGGTGTGAACCAGAGATGTGTTGCTGCGCTTTGCTCAGTAACTGTTGCTACTGTTTGGGCCTCATTCCAAGTCCGGTGGTAGCTGTGCTGGAAAAACCGGCAGGTTGCCGCCCGACCTGGAATAGATTACCGGCTCCGGACTGGCTGGAATTACTGGGGCATTACAGCCCCGGTCATCCGGTAATTCCGGAGCTGCCTTTCCGTTACTCCCCATTCACATGGAGTCCCGGGAATGGGGATCATGGAAACACTGGAACCCTAATAAATGGTGCCTGTGTTTCCATTTCCGTCAGCAGGCAGGTGGCGTTACTCCCCCCAAGTCAGTCCTGGAATCTCTACGCTTAGGCATAAGAAGCAGAGCATTACGAGAAGAAAGAATAGCTCCTCAAGGTACTTATCTCTTAATCCTGATACTTCCAGGAAAAGGTGAAACATTATGGCGAGCCTGGTGCACCATGCAGAGGCTCATGAATTCCACTTGTCTTGCATTTAACAACAATGTAAAAATGGATGGCCGGGGAGACATGATTCTTAATGTTTTTTAGCCATAACATGGTCCACACTGTAGCATGCTGCCCCTGTTAAAAGCTATAAATAACATATTTTGTAGGCTGAGGGAGATATTTTTAGAGTAATCCATGTGTAACAAACACTAAGGTGAACACTGCTTGGCCTGGAAAGTCAGAAAGGGAATACAAAAAAAAAACAATATTTTCATATTGTAGGGACTATGGTTATTTTCCCTCTTCATTCTTTACTTTTTTCACTAGTTCAGTTCAGGTCAATGACCCGATTGATCCGATGGCCAAAGAGATGCCTATATGTGCACCTAACAGCAGCATCTCTATCTTAGAAGGGCAGTCAGTTCTGACACATCCAACGATCTCTTTTTTTTAGGCATATCAAACGGTCTGCAAGTGCTGCTGAGTCTGCCAGAGAGCACAGCGGTTATAGGTGAAAATAAGCTGTATGTTGCCAGCACAATTTAACACTTCCATCTTGAAGGATTGAATTAGGTTTGTCAGTGGGGTGATATAAATACTAAACAATAAAAGGGAGAGTGCAGAGCCCTCTGGGACTCCACAATTTAGAGAAACCTCACTCGGCTTAAAAAGCAGAATATGTTTCACATGGTATCTATTAGACAGGAAAGAAGTAACAACTGTCCATTTCACTACCAGATTATTTAGCCGGGAAAGCGGAAATAAGTGGCTGATGATGTCAAAGGTGGTTTATTAACCCAAAAGAATCCTAATATCCGAGCCCCGAGATCACCAACATAAACCTCCTATTTTAGGTCCTCGAGAACAGTGGTTAGTTCTGATTCCGCCCCATCTAGGGGACCAATATCACAATTCGCATCATTTAAGAGTTCTAAATATTGAAAAACAGTGTTGTAGTTGTAATAACTGTACTCTTGACCACTTTGAACATGTGAGGTTCTTTTGAGATAGTCTAAAATTGTCTTAAGTAAAGCACATTTAAAACTCCTCTGATATAATCCCAGAGGACCGATACAGATTAACGATCAATACAATGTTGTCCACCAAAGAAGGAAAAGGTGCTAGGTCTTGGATAATATTAAGGGGGCGGGCAGCTACTAGAGTTCCTGAATAAAGGGGGCAGGCATCCAAAGGAGAATATTTGCTGGTCGAGACAAAACTTGAAAAGTCTGTGGCATAGAGTAAATCAGAAGAGGCTAAAATGCCCTTCATGGGCAATTTCGCAAAGCAAATTCAACATCAAAATCAATGCTAGACATTTAGGACGATCTTTTCTTGTGTCCTGGAAGCACATTATTCTCTTATTGGCTATATAAAGCAAAGATTCTCAAAACTGTCTGGCACAAGTGATGAGATGCGCTCTGAACAGTTCGATTCACAAAAGGCATCTGAAGGAGCACATCTAAGGTGCGATCATTCAGATGTCCCTTTTCACCACTTTGCACTTTTTCACATGGACCATGTTGCATTTCACCACTTTGCACTTTTGCGCATGGACCATATTGTATTAAATAGATAAAATGAGTCTTAGGGCCTCATTCCGAGTTGGGCGGTAAGGGTTAACGGTCACTGGTAAGGTTTCCGGTGCCGGTAAACCCTTACCGCCCAATTCTGAGGTGCCTTAGCGGCAGCCGCAAAGGACGTGTGGTCTGACCACACGTTCTTTGCGGCTCTCGCTAAGGGACCAGGGCACTAATAATGGGCCTGCTATTCGCGGATGTGCCTTCCCCATTCCTATTGAGCCCTACGGGGGCTCAAATGGGAATGGGGAATGGTTGGTTGAATGGGGACTTACCGGGTCCGTACAGCTCAGAATGACCCGGTAATTCCCCATTCATCCAGACTGGACCCGGACACTTTTTAAATTCCATATGTGATTTATCGACGCAACCAATAATGGTGTAAGTGACACAATAGAATAGTGGGCAATACATTTGTATGAAATTACAGGTTGCAATGGTAAGGCTAAATGATAAAATCAAAAAATATGCAAGCACTAAAGGACAACAATAACATTATAATAAAAAGAAAGGTTTACAATTAATCAGATTCACCTTCAAATCTCCTTCTTACAGTATTTTCAGGCAAGTGCGTTGTCATTTGGTTTTCAGAAGCCATCCAAATTGTGTGAGTCTTGCATGAATCCCTGTGTCTGTTTTTGTGACTTATATTGTGTTTTAAACAGTACCACCTTAGGCACATTGTTTAACTTAGGTATATGTATGTTTTAACATTGAGACCTTAGGTAACATACAGTTTTAGTTTGTGTTAGGTTCAGGGGAGAAGAAGAGGTGATGGACTACTCCTCAACCTGTTTTAGTATGAGCTAGTCAACCAGAGAAGGGAGGGACTGAGGAGGGGCACACGAATGTGGAGGAGGGGAAGGCAGTGGTTGAAGTGGTTGAAGATGAGGAGATGCTGGATACAGAGGGACAGACAGAGCATGAGGAGAATATGGGTGCTAATGCAGAGGAGGTTTTGGTAGCTGTAACGCCACTTGAATAGTACCTGCAGTAGGCAGTATTTGGACTTGCAATTGATGGGGAGGAGTCATACTCAATAAGCAGTAGGGAGGGGAATGCGTAGAGGTGCATGGGGATGTCTATATGGCTTCCTAGGCACGTGTGATTTTCACTTTCGCATCTAACTTTCAGTGTTATGCGGATGACACGCAACCATTTTTCAGGCTACCCTCAGCGCAGCCTCCTCCTCCTCACTCATATCTGACTGTCTCTCCGCTATTCAGTCATGGTGGGCTGCAAACAACCTTTGCTTCAACGCCAGTAAGACTGAGATTGTTCGCTTTGGGACCTCTGCTCCCGCTTTCCCACTTTCACTCTGGCCGGCCTCCCTTGGCCTGCGCCCGCACCCACATGCAAGGCTAAAAACATTGGGGTCATCTTTGACTCCACTCTCTCCTCTCACATTTCGGAAATCTCTATAAAGTCTATCAGCTACACCTCCTCAGAGGTACTCTACCTTTCCTCACTGTCTCCAGAGCCCTGGTTCTCTCTAGGCTGGACTACTGCAACAGCCTCTTCCTCAATCTCCCTGTCTCTGCTCTGCGCACTCTGCAACTCATCCAGTACAGAATCGCAAGACTTATCCTTGGCCTCAAACCCAAGGACTGTATCTCTCTGATGCTGAAATTCCTTCATTGGCTTCCCATGGCTGAAAGGATCAAGTTTAAGACCCTCTGCATTGTCCACAAGGCCTTCTGGGGCCTGGGACCTACCTGCAATGTTGCCTACCTAAATACTGTCCCACACAAGCCCTCCGCTCATCTACCTCCAATCTTCTGCAAGTGAGCCGATTATCCAAGCAGAGATTTGGAGGGAGATACTTATTCTCAGTAGGTGTCTCCCTCTGGTATAGCCGCCACCTTCATCGCGATCTTCTTAAGTTTAGGAAGCTCCTTAAGACCTTCCTCTTCTCCTCTTCTTTCTTTCTGCCTCTACCTTGCTAACCTAGCTCTCTGCTCTTTCCCTCTCTCCCTCGTCCACCTTACAGCTTGCTGACTGGCTGCCTGGTGTACCTCTGAGTGTCACAGGTCCCGGGCACCACCACCAGTCCTCTCTCACACTTGCCTCAGGGCCCTGAATCCCACCCTCACTGCACTTGAGAAACAACCCATGAGAGTCGCTCTATCTGAACTGACCTCAGTCTCCACCGACTGGGTGCACTTGGACCCGCCCCCTCCCTGGACCGTCTGTGCACCTGCACTATCCTAATGCACCATGCCTGAAGATTGTCTGCCTGTTTCTCCCCTGTCCCCGCCCCTTAATTACAATGGTAAAACTGCAGCATTGCTATCAAGCCTATTTGCTGTGTCTCCACTGTTAAATGTATTATATGAACTTACTCTGCCTGTGCAGACTATTATCGTCTCAGAATTTCAAGGTCTCTGAGCGACTGTTGTTTTTCCCCTTGTTTCCTACCCTTCTTGAGCACTTTGAAACACTTGCAAAGCCGCTATAGAAATAAACAATACCATACCATACCATGGCCCTCATTATGACCCAGGCGTTGGACCATGGTGCTAATAGCACCATGGTCCATGCCGGTAACTTACCGACTCCACCATGGCGGAATGGGGAATTACCGCCCCATTCCGAGGTTGGCGGGGCTGTAATTCCCCATGCCGCCATGGCCCTTCCCCATTCGCATTTTTGCCCCATAGGGCTCAATGGGAATGGGGAAGCCGCTAAGTATGGTGCCGCAAATTGCGGCACCGTACTTAGCACCAAGCAGGTGCTAAGTGCCACCCGCAAAGGGACCTCCTAATCAGGTGTTAAGGGTTTAACAGCGCCGCCACCTTTTATGACACCGTTAACCCCTTAACGCCTGGGTTGTAATGAGGGCCCATGTGTAGCACTACATTACATAGTCAGAGGGTTTGACTCTCAGCGGTAGGCATACCATAATAATGATTGATTTATTATGTGGCGCTGCACACCCATAGGTCTCAGAGCACTGAAATAATAAAGGACATTATTATTCCACAGGGTGGTACTTGATTTATCAACCTTGGAACGATGGAAGCCTGAGTTAACCCTGCCAGGATTCAAACCTACCACAGCCAGCTGCACACAGATATCAGGTGCACGTGCTTAGCTCACTGTGCTATCTGGCTGGCATGCAATGTGCAACCTTTGTCATGAAACAATTTATGGGGGTAACCCAAGTAAAAGCACCTTGATCACCACCTTGATATAGGAGCACAATTATATATTCAAGGAGTCCATAACACATGCCTCCTACCCCATCAGTGAAGTGTCCTCCTCCAGGGAGGACATCTTAAAACGAGTGATGTATTACCTTCTAGCATATCGACAGACAGCAAGCAGCCCCATCCACTATATCCTAGCCCAACCATGTTCCAGAACCACCTTCTCTCACCCAGCACAGCCTGTCGCAGTGTTACTATCGACTAGCAGGGCCACTTTAGCACCACTGGCAGTGCAGACTTCTGTTTGTGGAGTTTAAATTTATTATATGTCATTATTTTGGAAACAAAGGGGAGACATAGGGCCTCATTAGGAGTATGGTGGGAAGGCAACAAGGCCCCAGTATCGCTACCGGCACCATGGTTACCGTACCGCCATACTAGGACTTCTGCTTGTGGGTGCCCTTGCAGCCATCTGGTCTGATCAGGTGGCCGTACCGGCACCTGCGAGCAAAACATGATGGTAGCAACAGTACCGTTATAAACGCTACAGCTGCTACCATACTCCCCATTCCCATTGAGCCCTATGTGTGCTCAAATGGGAATGGGGACGTACCGGCTCTGGCACCCACTTAAGGGGAATTACCGGGTCCGCTTTGCGGGTGCCGGAGCCGGATACGAGTTTGGGGGTAGCCTTGCCGGTAGAACCGGAAAGGCTACCTCCAACCTCGTAATGAGGCCCATAGTGATGAAGTTTTTGGGCACATGCTGTCTGCATTGAATTACCTATTGTCATTGGTGCAAGTCTAATCCAGAGGCATTGGTTGAAGCCACTGAAAAGTACATGAAATGAAAAAAACATATTTTAGAGTCAAAATGCCAGCATATTTTGTGAGGACAACATTATCCAAGTAAGTTAGAGCGGCAATGCACGCACATGTTATTGGGGCAACTTCATGGAAGTGATTTAGCCTTGAAATGCTAGTATATAGACTGGGTACAGAATCAAAAAAAGGGATTTACAATGGCAATACAGGCATATGCCATGGTCACAGGTTTGCAAAGCGTATTACTGTAGAAATGGCAACATAAATTGTGGAAGAGACATAATTTATTTTTGTATTTATTTTTGCATTTCTAGAGCACTGTAAATCCGGAAGCATCAGGACTCTGGTTACATTACTTAAACACCAACAGACACAAAAGACAGTTACAGCTCATGGGCATTACAGTAGATGATTAACAAAGCAGTGACCCGCGTGAACAGCAGAGTCGTAAGATGTCTACGGAATGAACAGTATGATCATTCCGCTCTTAGTTCCAGTGGAAGAGCGTACCAGTGTTTGTTGGCAATGACCGAGAAGCTCAACCCCTCTGATCTCTTTAATCTGTATCTTGGGGTGATAAGGCAGTGAGTGTGGGATGAGCGGGTGGGTCTTGCTGACTGTGCGTGGGTGATGGGTAGCGTTTTGTAGATAATGTGCTCTCGAATCCGTAGCCAATGCACACTCCTTCTGGTGGCTGAGGGATGCTCACGTTTCAGGATGTTTATTGTTGCCCTGAATTTTTACCATTTGATAAACTTCTTCCTGCATTACTAACATGCATTAGTATTCCATTGTAATTAAGTTGTTGAATTAGTCATTCCTGACAATAAGTTCTGATTTACATATACAGTGCTCCATCCGCCATCCAAGCACTGAGCTAACTAGTTTACTAATAAGGAGGATGTATTTACAAGCAGCTGACAACTTTTTAAAGAAAAAGCTCAATGCTTTCAAGAATCTAAGGATTATTTCAGACCCTATATTTTGCAGTGTCACAAAGACACATGCAGTGATCATAGGAACTAACCTGCATCACACTGTACATGAAATCTCTCAAGGATTATTTATAAAATGGGCAGTGGACCACTGTAGATGCAAATCAGAATATATTCAAAAGAATGAAAACTAATTAATATAACAGCATAATGCCAATGGTATACCAATGCATGTTACTAATGCATTAAAAAGTTTATCAAGTGGTAAAAATTCAGATTAACCAAGGTTGCTAACATCACACAAGTGTGTATTAACCATACCAGGATATTCAGACAATGTTACACACAATCTTACTAACAAACAATTGCCTGTGATTTGAAACAGGATATTTTGGGCCTCATTACACGGATGGCGGTAAGGGTTTACCGGTACCGGTATTTTGCCGGTACCGGTAAACCCATACCGCCTTACTACGAGGTCCCTTTGCGGGTTGGGGAATTTAACTCCTGCTTTTTGCAGGCGTTAAAAATCCAACCCGCCAAGGGACCAGGGAGCTAATTACGGTACCGCAATTTGCGGTACCGTAATTAGCACCTTCCCCATTCCCATAGAGCCCTATGGGGCAAAAATGGGAATGGGGAAGGGCAATGGTGGAAGGGGGAATTACCGCCCCGCCAACCTTGGAATAGGGCGGTAATTCCCCTTTCCACCAAGGCGGTGCCAGTATTTTACCGGCATGAACCATGGTGCTAATAGCGCCATGGTTCACCGCCATCCGTGTAATGAGGCCCTTTGTTTCTATTGTTGTATAATTATTGATAAGCCTTGATAAAGACTGCACCGGGGTGAAACATTAGCACGTGCCACCATTGGGTTAATATTGTCTTAGGAAGATTTAGACATAACCTAGGATGATTTAGGATTGCACCTAAGGACCATAGTGTTTTTTTTTTAATTTAGAGTAAAAAACGAATTGGTCATACACGTTTGTTTTGATTCCTATTAATGATGGTGCAGAACTATACTTAACTAACTCACAGTACAATTTTTACTCTTTGACTGATTAGGTGAATATCAGTTGTAGTTAGGTTCTTGCAGTCGGCATACATATGCCAATTTCATACTGAACTACTACACCTGAACAACGTAGAAAGGCACACAGACATACTATTCACCCTACCTTTTGAAATGTCTCAGAGTGCCTTAAATGTTACAAAAAGTGGAAAAATATAAACGTTTTAAGGACAGGATAGGAAGATTATGGCACACAGGCGATGTGGTGAGGATGGATTAGGTGTGAGAAAGAGTAAGTTGAGGCTTTTGTTGGAAAGTTGTGATGGAGACTGTGGTGCTGATGTGAAGTGGTACGGTATTCAATGCTGTGGGTGCCTCCTGGGTGAATGCTTGTTGATGTGTGCATGATAGTTTGCAGAGTGGAATGTGTAGGAGATTTGGCTAACTTGTCTGCTGCTTGTGTGGATGTTGGGTGTTGGTCAATGGGTTTCTGTTTGTGGTAAAGGGGATTTAGGGAGGATGGCTTTGCATGGTATTGCCCATACCAGGAACAGCCTCAGATGAGAACAGTGATGCATACCCACTGCTGAACATTGCAATTTTTAATTTCAGATGTCTTGGAACCTCACATAAATACAGCTTCAAGGTTGGCACCTGTGTTGTATGCTTCCCTTTTGAGGTTGAAGTTCTATGAAATAAACAACAACTCTGAAAGTGTGTGTCATAATATTTAGGGAAGGATTGCAATTGAGCATCAGGTGTTCACATAACAGGAGTTATTTGTATTATTCTTTAGTTAGTAAGTGCTTCCATGTTAGGTGAGCAATTGTTGCAATAACTCCATGACAGAAAACCATCTCTCTGTGCTTTTAAAATCTCCATTAAGCAAGCACAGAAAAGAGTGTGAAAAATGTGGGAAGAGCTTCTTAATTGTTTGGTGCCTTGAGGGCCATTCAAAGGATACAAAGGCGAGCACTTCTTCCTTAGTTCCCATACCAGGAACAGCCTCAGATGAGAACAGTGATGCAGACCCACTGGCTAAACATTGCAGTTTTAAAGTTCAGATTGAATTGTTCAGACCTCACAGAAACACAGCTCCAAGGTTGGCACCTGTGTTTTATGAATTTGTTATTGCTTCCCTTTTGAGGTTGAAGTTCTGTGAATAAACAGCAACTCTGGGAGTATATGTTATAATATTTAGGCATGGGTTGCATTTGAGCATCAGATATTCACCTAACAGGAGTGCTTTCTATTTTTCTTTGGTTAGTATGTGCTCCCATGTGAGCAATTGTTGCAATAGCTCCACAACAGAAACCCATCTTTCAAAATCTTCATTAAGCAAGCTCCGAAAAGAGCAAGAAAAATGTGGGTGGAGCTACTTAATGGTTTGGTGCCTATAGGGGCTGTAAGAGGATTCAATTCAACACTACAGCTAAGTCAACGCCTAGTCTATAATACTGAATGAAAACCCTTATTGATATATCTTTATGTCCAGTTCATGCGTTCTGGATGACTACCCCTATATAACACCCCTCTCTTGGAATCCTCCTGACCCCACTGAGCCAAGAAGTAGTTCTGTTTTGCAAGTTAAAAGGTTTAATTGATAATTTAAACAATATATATATATATCACGCTTTATAATAAATTAATAATTGAATAGCACACTTAATCTGATATGATAAAGATTAACAACGGAGAATCTGGCACTAGCACACTTCTTTATAATCACTAAGGAGTTGACATGAAATGAATAAGATAGCAACAATACTTTTATGGTTTCAAATGAATGCAATGTGGAATGAAATGCAGTACAGAAAATAACTTGATAGGATTTCAGCAAAAGACAATGTAATCACTTTCTTGGACAATTCACCCCCCCCTTTTTATGCAATGCAAGGAAATGGAAGGAAGCACACAGTTCTCAGAAATGCAATTCAAATGTAATTCAGTTCACCCAGCAACTTAGACTACAGAAGTTGAAAACACAGGCAAAATGCTTTTAAATGTGCTGACAATGTAGAAAAAAATATGCTAAAATGCTTTTAATTCCCTTTAGAGGTTCAGGGTGAGAGAAATCAAGTTAATATTAGCTCAGGCTCACTCTAGCAGTGATGCAGGGATAGTTTTTATGAGGCAAACGATTTTTTTTCAGAGGAAAGCAAAAGCAGCTATCTTTTTGCAAGTGGAGAAATTTTCAAATCGCGGCAAAATTCGCGAATGCGTGTTCCGCGATTACAGAGGAACTACAAAGACTATCACTATGGGGTCCTAAGAAAGCCTAGGATCTCAGCTTCCAGATGAAAGTTACTGCAAGTCTCTAGCACAAACGGTCGCAGAGATATGAGCGATTGAATAAAGGTCGTTTTTCAGATTTGAAATTTTAAAGTTCAAAAAGACAAGTGCAGCTTGCAACTAAAAAATGACAAGTGACAGCTTTACAAATGACAGTTGACAGTTAGGAGACAGTTCTACTTAGATTAAAATAGGTTGAATTATATTATTTTAACTAAGAGATTGGTTCTGCACAGTTTTCTAGGTACTCACACTATATTCTTGAGTGAAATGGGCCTCGCCATGGATCTGGTCAGGTTTTGGACTGCACTCCGGTTCAGTTCTCTGGTTCAGCTCTCATTGGCCTGGGTCAGCTCTGCTCTCTCTCTGGGTACAGCACTGCTTCTGGATTCTGGTGATTGATGGATTTAAAGTTTGGATTTTCCCGGCAGAGCTTCCAGCTGCAAATGGATTTGAAAGTCCCTATCTGTCCTGTCTGTCTGCTTTTATGTGTTTTCAAAATGGGTGTTTTCTTACATCACTGACCCTACCTCTCTCTCAGCTTCTAATTGGTCAAACCTCCATTTCTCACTTGATTGGGGGAGCTAAGTTGTGTCAGAGTGATGTCATTTTACAGCCTGCAGAAAGTCCACTCCTCCTGTCATCTGTGCACCCAAATCTATATATGATCAAAACACATATTTGCACAGGTAAACATTGGTTTAAAATTACATGCACACATCACATATCACAGGAGGTATCTCCTGTTCAAACTCTGCTCTTCCTGGGAGCTTGCATTCAGAAATGGCAATATTTTGCACTTTTTAACTGGTTTGCAATTCCGGACATTACCCCAAGTTTACACACATGTGCGCAAGGAGTATGGACATTAGTTGATGAAGTGTCAGATTTTTCACATGCACACATTTTGAGTAATATCCTCTTTTCCGCTAAAACCCCCCTGAACATGCCACCGGTTCGAAAAACCTCTTAAAATGTGGGCAGAAAAATCACAAGAATTATGGTGTCATTTATACAATTTTCACATGTCCGCTCTATGAGTTATTCATCTTTTTCTAAAACCATATTCTGGCTATAGAGGTGTGTCTTTTCATGTCACATGGTACAGAAACCAGTCTTTCCAGTTTCTGGCTAGCTCAGAGACCCTGCCCCTCCCAGCTTCTGCCAAGAGGAAGCTCCATTTACGACTCCCGCCAATAAAACATTTGCCTGAGTCAGGACAGAGCTTTGTTCAATTTCCTGCAGAGCCCAGGTAATTCAATCAGGGAAGTGTCATATCCCTTTTGGTGTGAGCAGCAAAAGGGCAGCTAGGCCTGGGAACACAGCTGTGACTCAAGTTTCACTCCTGATGGGGGTAGTTGCCAGGCAGAATTCAGTTCCTTAAGCCAGGTTACAGATAAAATGTCACTTTTTGTTCCCCAGTTTAAGTCAAGACATTTTTTTTACATATGCAACTAGAATGCTGATTCTAAGTTTAAAACTATGACATTTAAACAATTGCAACCTATGTGACACTCAGAAGTAGGTCACTCAGTCAATTTGAACATTTAGATTTGTAGTGTCTTTCAGTCCAAATTTACTTAAACTGCTGAAATCCACAGCTAAGCCAGTCTTGTTATAAACCTTCAAGTCACTTCAGAATATAACTTTACATTGTATCCACCTCTCAGTAAGTCTTTCTTTGGCCTGTTTTGGGTTCATTTATTCAGTTTTGCAAAAAGTAAAATCTGGTGTTGTTTTAAAATGCCGGCTTTTGGATAGTGGTGAGTACTGGTACTGCACCCCTTTTTGGGATTTAAGAAAATGAATTCCCAACAGTTATGGGTTTGCTTTTGGCAATCAGCATTGCCATTCCCAATGGTTTCAGACTACTGTGTGGGTAGTCCAATGGTGGTTTTAGGCAGTGCCCTTCTGTGCCCATAACATCGGCAAAAATGGGTGGCAGCCTATTCTTCATGCATTTCCCTGTACATTTTCTGGGAAACTCTGGCCATCATGATGTTTTCCATGTCAGTACTGCACAGTTTTGAGGTATGGCTCGGATGCATGGGTAAATACATCCTACAAGCCCCCCTTCTTGCGGTGGCCATCTGATCCTTCACTGGTGGGACCCGCAAGATCTGGGATGTAGTTCTCATCTTCTTCCGGTAGATGGCACAGTTCAGCATCTTTTCCTCCATCCGGTACTGATCGATCGGTTCTCCTCGCCGGTCCTGATGGGAATATTGGGCGGTACCCCGGGCCCGTTGCGTCTCTGCTCCCGGTCTCCGGATCGTCCTCCTTGGCCCGTCTCCAGGTTTTCTTTCTCCTAGGACGACAAAGGAAGAGCGGCAATACCTATTCATAGACATTTTTCCACCACTGTTGAGATAGTGGGGCAGCATATGCATTTCATCATAACAAAACATTACATTCTTATTTTGAAAAAAAAAACAGTATAACTAAGAGACAGTTTCATGCAAATCACAATATTTTAGAGACTAGATGTGGTATGTTTTATGGTTGGAACTGAATTAGTCTGAGACAGTGCCCGCTAGGATTCCAGAGGATTCCTCCAGTTGTTGCAGAGTGTGCCTGGGATGGCAACATTTCAACTGGTTTATGTGGACCCACTTGTCTTTCCCCGCTGCCAAAGGACCTTTGGGGATGTGGATTTTGTAGGCCACAGGGGAGATCTTGTCGATGATCTGAAAGGGTCCCTTCCATGTAGGCAAAAATGTGCGCTGCTTGGCCTGGTTCCTTTGGAAGTTGTATAGATAGACCCGGTCTCCCACCTGATATTCCTTCCTGGAAGTTTTCAGGTCATAGTGGGTCTTCATGCTATCAGCTGATCTTTCTAGATTCCGCTGAGCGTAAGCAAAAGCATGTTGGAGGTGTTTCCTTAAATTCTCCACATACTCATGAGTAGTGGAGGCATTTATTAGTGTCTGCTCTTGGGTCCTGTAGAGCAAATGCTGCGGAAGCACCATCTTGCGCCCAGTCATCAACTCAAATGGTGACATTTTGGTTGCAGATGAAGGGGTAGATCTCATGGCCATTAGGACCAGAGGTAATCGGATATCCAAACTTGGCCCAGAATCTGCCACAAACTTTTTTAAGATGCTCACAATTGTCCGGTTGTAGCGTTCCACTGCTCCAGAAGAAGCTGGTCTATAAGCAATATGCAGCTTTCTCTTGACCCCCAGTATCTCCCATATCTTTGTCATCACTTCACTGGTGAAGTGGCTGCCTCTGTCTGACTCAATCCTTTGAGGTAGACCAAAACGGGAAAAGATGTGGTTAATCATCAAGGCAGCTGCTGTTTCTGCCTTGCAATTTGGGGCTGGGAGACATTCCACCCACTTGGTAAACAAGCATGTCACAGTCAACATGTACTTATTCCCCCTAGCAGAGCGAATCACAGGGCCTACAAAGTCGATTTGTAAATCTGACCATGGCAATGTCATCCACCGCTTTTGGAGAGGCGCACGGTGCGTGAGGGATGATGGCTGAAATTGTGCACACACAAGACACCCCTTCAAGTATTGGTCGAGGTCCTGCCCCATGTGTGGCCAGTATGAAACCTCTCTTAAGATTTCCAGTGTTGTGTGAAACCCCCTATGACCGGCGGTGGCCGCATCATGGGCGTGACTTAACATCAGGCTTCGGAATGAGGTAGGAACCACCCACTGATCGTGGCCAGCTTTGGATTTCCTTACCAGCAAACCGTCTTGGATCCGGAACATTTTTGGACATTTCATCAACACTCTTAGGTCCTCTTTCCCAATGTAATCGGTATCCGTCATGGGACAGTTCTCAGGGTCCTCAAGGTGCTGGTAAAATTTACCAATAATTGGATCCCCCTTCTGAGCGGTAATCAAATCAGCATCAGGGGTCTCCTTACTCCATTGTACAATTGAAAGGTCGTTGTGAGCATTTGTCTGGGACCTAGTGATGGCAGTGACCTGTATTTCCCCCAACAGGGACTCAATCTCAATTAGATCCCCTTGGATGGCCCCGGTTTTGGCCAGCTGATCAGCTAAGTCATTTCCAGTTTTGTCTGGTCCCTCTACTTTGGAATGACCCTTGATCTTTTTCCAATAGATGGACATCTCATTCGAGGTGACCAGATCATCAATGTTTTGGATCAACTTCCCATGTTTCAAGGGTTTGTTGTTAGCACATAACATGCCTCTGGTTTTCCAATTAACCAGGTGCTCCACGAACCCGTTCCGTACATAATCCGAATCTGTGATTATGACCAGTTCGTGGAGTTGATGCTGGACAGCAGTGAGGATGGCCTGATGCACAGCCATCAATTCTGCCACCTGACTACTTCGGGGACCAATTTTGTATCCAGCGGAGGGTTCTGGGAACTCATTCACCCATGCATTCCCTACGCCGGCCACCAGTTCTTTCTCCCCGTTGTTGTCAACATGGTAAGAGCATCCATCCACATAGACAGTGGGCATTCCCTCACACTTGTCCTCTTCAAAGACTTTGTGTGGGGAATTAAGGTATGCCTCCGTGTTGTCCTTTATTTTTAGACTCTCGTCCTCGAGACAGTTTTCTCTGGCACAATCATGCAAGTCAGCCAGACCTTGCGCGAGGGGACTCTTCTTGTTTTGGCCATATCTGACCTCCACAGGAAAGCCTTGCATTGACAGAATCCAGGAAGTAATTCGGGAATTACTCACATTTCCGGCCCGGATTCTGTCACTTTGGAGATATTGCAGAGTCTGGTGTGGAGTCTCCACTATGATGTGTTCCCCCTGGATAAACGGGCGGTAATTCTTCAATGCCCACACCGTTGCCAGGAGTGCCTTCTCACAATCGTTGAATTTTTCCTCCACAGAGGATAAAGTTTTGCTCGCATAGGAGATTACTTTATTGACCTTGTCATGCTTTTGGTATAATACTGCCTTCAAGCACGTATTAGAGAACCCTGTCTCCAGGAAGAACTCCTTGTTTCTGACAGGGTAAGCTAGGCAAGGCGCTTGTGAGAGGCTTCTTTTGAGTTGTTTTACCGCCTCGGCTTGTTCTGGACCCCATTCCCACTTGACCCCCCCCTTCAGGAGATGAATCAGGGGTCTGGTGATCTCTGCGTAGCCCTCAATGAACTTTCTGCTGTAATTAGTCACTCCAAGGAGGCTCCTTAGTTCCCGCAGAGTTGTGGGGTCTTTCAGTTTCTGAAGTGCTTCCACTTTCTTTTCCTGGGGACAGAGACCCTGAGGAGTAATCTCATGCCCCAAGAAATTAACACGGGTTCTACACCACTGTGCTTTCTGAAAGGAAAGTTTTGCTCCGGCGGCCCTCAACTGTGTTAGAACATAACGGATCTCCGCTATGTGTTCCTCAACAGTTGAGCTTTTGATGAGGACATCATCTACATAAGCCAGGTTACCCCTCGCACCCAGGTCGGGCATGGCCTTATGTAGGAAAATATTGAACTCATTACCGGAGTTAAGGTATCCGAAGGGAGTCCGGGTCCAGGTGTACTGCTGGCCCCCAAAGGTAAAAGCCAGTTTGTATTGGTCCTCCCTACTGACAGGCACGGTCCAGTACCCATTGGTCAGGTCTATTGCAGTGAATACCTGTGACCCCTGGATCTGGGCCAGCCCTTGGTCAATGTAGGGCAGAGGCCATCGGGAAGTATGGACCCGTTTGTTGAGCTCCCTGAGGTCAGCACAGAGTCTCCACTGGCCATTTGGCTTCAATATTCACAGCACCGGATTATTGAAGGTGCTGTGGACGGGACGGATTATTCCCCGGGACTCAAGGTTCTTAATTATTTCAGTAAGGGACTCCATTGATGCGAGAGGCAAGCGATATTGCTTCACAAACACAGGAGTCATGCCAGGGTCCGTGGGGATTGTTGTTGTGTGGATGTCAGTGCTACCACAGTCATATGAGTCTACCGCAAAGAGATCTTGGAAATCCAAGAAAACTTGTTTCAACTTTTGCTTTTGTTCCAGAGTCACACAGGCATCAGCTAGGTTGACTCTCTCTTCCACCATCTGCCTGAAGCCTGGAAAGACTTCTGGTTTGGCTATCTCAGCGGCCTCCTCCAGCTGGGTGGAGAGGTCCCTGGTCAGAGTGCTGATTTGGACCGGAGGCTTCAGGTGGGAAAGGCAGCCCTCATGGACCTGGAAAATCACCTCATCCCTTCTGAAGTCACAAGTCACATCTTCCTTACCATAGGGGCAGGAAGTGTACACCAGGAAGTTCCCCCCATGCCGGGTAAAAATCCTGTCTGGTGTTGCATGGTCCTCACTGTCACTGTCAAAACAGTCCTTGGGGATTGGTCCTAACAGTTCATTTACTAAGTCGATGGAAAAATGTCGGTCATCAAACGCCATTCCAATAATGGTGCCTGCGGCTAGAGTAATACTCTTTAAGTCGCTGTTATCCACCTGTATTGGAATGGTGTCATGTTCTATGTTGACTAATGGAGTTGGGTTTACCCCCAACCCTTGCTGTTGGAGAGAAGCATTTAGATGTATGTAAGCATCAGGGTTTTGCAAATATTGTCCTCTTTTAGCTTTCACTTCCAGGGAGAATTGTCGGGTCCTTTCTGGGATGGTGACTTCCTCTTTAACCTGAATTTCAACCGCATAAGGTAGCAATTGAGCTGACCTAAATGCTTTTTCTGGATCATCAAAGCCCATGTGATTATCCGCTAATCGGGACCAAGCTTTGAAGTTTATTAGGTCCAAACTAATGGCAAAGCGATTGAGAATGTCACTGCCTAAGTAAAAGGCGGCAGGGACGTCTCGCACGACCCAACAATTGTGGACTATGCTCTTGTTGCCAATGGAGATTTTGAGCATACACCTGCTTGGCAGGAGATGTTTGGAATCAGGTGCTTCCAGGTCCATTTCCCATTTGTCTATCAGTTTGAAGGTGGGAATGGCTGGATCTTTTGGGAGTTGGCGGAACATGGCTTCGCTGATGAAGCTCTTACCGTTGTTCACACACACTCGAGCGAGAACAGAGTCCTTCCCATCATTTAACTGAATAGGGATGAACAACTGCTCTCCAATTTGCTGAATATCAGCCAGGCTCTGAGCTGATTTCACATCTTTCTGGACTATAGGAGTGGGAGTTTCTGATTGTGGATTAGTATAGAATCTCAGAGTGTTTCCTTCCAGCGTGGAATACCACCTTAAACTGGAAGGAAGGTTGATTTTCAGAAATAGAGAGGACCCCCCATCACCAGTCTGTTGTCCTACTGCTATTACTGTCACGTCTGGAATCTGGTTGTTCTGGAAGTGAAATTCTACTTGGTCAGATTTTTGTTCAACCATGTGGCAGGTGCCGTTTAAAGTAACATGGTTAACACTCTGTTTTAATTTTATTGGTCGGCTAGTCTGGGTCCAGAGGACCTTGTTTACGCAATCTATTAGGGGTGACAACCTTCTCAGGAGGTCATTCCCTAGTAAACAAGGGGTGCCCTCTGGGGTCACAACTATGACCGGGTGTTTCAACTTATGTCGCCCAATTTTAATGTCCAAGACTGCCGTCCCCTCAACGGGAATTTCCTTCCCGTCAAAGTTCTGGAGTTGTCCAGGAAGAGAGGTGAGAGGAATTTGGTAATTCTCTCCCCTTCCTGCATTCAGTTCGTCAAAGGCCCTTCTGGACAGAAGGGTAGCTTGAGATACAGTGTCCACCAGTGCCGAGATTGTACCCTGCCCCTGTACTTGTACCGGGGCATAATATCTTCCCTCCTTCTCCTCAAGGGGGCACAGATAATGTACATTTTTGGACAACTGGTGGGCTAATTTTCTGGTTCTGGACATCGCGAGAGAAGAATTTTGGGCAGAATTCTGTGGAGAGCCTTGGGAATCTGAAAGAAAAAATTGGCAACTGGAGATCAGAGCCATTGTGGGTTCCCCTGGCTCCGGTTCCGGGCCGCCCCCCCCTTTTTGGAGGCAGTCACCAGGATGGGTTTGAACCAGGGGATTTTCTTGCTGTTGGTTCTGGGATGAGATGGTGGGCGGCGGTAGCTCAGTCTCCACATCTCCCCAGCCTGGATTTGCATCCCTAGGGACCCATTTTTCTTTGGGAGGAGTTCCCCCCTCTCTGAAGGAGAAGATCCTTTTCCCAGGATCCTCTGAGGATCCCTCTCCCTCAAATTGGAAGATCTGTACCTCCTCCTCAAACTGAGTCTGTTTGGGTCTTTTGTTTCTCCTACCCCCCCCTCTGCTCCTTAGGAGGCAGACTTTCAGGGGCAAGAGATTTTGTTTCCGGTTCCTGGGTTTCCAGGGGCTGTTTACAAGTGAGGAAGGAAGCTTCCTCCAAGGCTTTACACCCCCCTTCCCCTTGTGCCTCCTCCCTGGGAACCGGTGAGTTATCGGGGTGCTGCCCCCGTCATTGTTCTGGGACACCAGGTCCAAAGTTGGGTGCGTTCTGCGCCGGCACGCCCATCTGAGGGTTCTGCTGAGCCCTCAGTATGTGACCCAGATCCCGCGCCATGTTTTGAACCTGGCGCTCTAACTGGGAAACCCGCTCAGGCTGATACGGGGCCCTGTTTTCTCCCCTGGGCTGATCCCAGGAAGGGTAGCTATCCCTTCTTTGGTAGTACCCTTGGTTGGGAAGATTTGGGCAGCCCTCCACCCTTGGCCTCCCCTCTCCCGGATTAGGTTGTCTGGGCTCAGGGAATTGGGGAAAGAAGGATGGATGGTTTTGGGGCTGAAAGTCGGGTGGATATCTGGGGAAAAAGTTCTGCCCAGGGTTTGGTAAATTTCTGCCCTCCTGTGGGAAGTTTGGAGGGAAGTTCCCTGGGTTTGGTGCTTGGCTGGATCCCCCCCCCTTGGGCTGGAGGAGTCCACACATAACCCAGGATGGGTCGATTTCCCTTGTAACGGGGACTTACATAATCAGGAGAGCGAGGGACCCCATTTGTGGGGCTGCCTCCCTGGCTCCCTGTCTGTGACTGGCCCGAGGACCTTCTGGGCCTAGCATTATTAGGTGCAGGTAGGTTTTTAGGCCCCCCCATCTCCAAATCTAAAACGGGGGTGACCTTCACCTCTGCCACCTTGGCAGCAGCAGGGGTGCTGTTGGCTTTGGGGTTTTTCTGGGCATTACTTTTGCTATCTACCGGTTTCTGCACCTCATAGATCCGGGTAGCCTGTTCAATGACCCAGTCTAAAGATCTTTTCTCGTGAAAATCCCTCACGAGCTGGGTCATGATATATTTGGGCAAGGCATGGAAAAACGTATTAATAAATTCTCTGCTATCCGTGCGCACCCTTCTTGTGGTCTGTGCAAAAGCACGCTTTAACTCCTGCACAAATTCTTGTGGGGCCTGATCCTCCCCACATTGCAAATTGTAGGCTGCCTTGCGAGCCTCTTGAGGATTTCTGTGAACAGAAAAATGTTTCAAAATGGCCGCCTTATAGGTGGACCATCTTAAATGATTTTGGTCCTCCAGCCCCGCAAAGAAACTGGAGTATTCTGGGGAGAAGGTCCACTTTACATATTGAATACAGCTTTGGCTGTCCTTCATATGGAAAGTCTCCATCATTTGCTCAAACAACTCTAAGTGCTCCCAAACAGAATACTTAGCGTTCTTATGGTAAGGCGTGATGACGCTCCTGATCGCCTTAATCTGCTTTAAAGGGTCCTTAAGCAAGGCCCTTTTTGTCTTATTGGCCCTTTTGGTCCGGGTAACCCTGGTCCAATCGTCCTCGGACTCAGAGGCACTGCTCCCAGAGGTTCCTGTCTGCTCTTCCAGGTTTTCCCGGATTCTGCGAGCCGGGGAATGGCTGGCAGAATGTGGGGACCTGGTCTCCTGTGTCCTGCACAGTTCAGAGGAGTCTTCAGATTCCTCCTTGCTGCCAGGATTTGATGGGTACCCCCCCACCGACCTAACTGGGCAGAGGTTTTCAGGATGCCCTTAATGGGCCTATTCTCCTGGGGTTCCCCACTAAACTGTACTGAACTTGGGTGCCCATACCCGGATGCCCGCCCCTCCATTCCTGGGTGGTACTGGCCTATGAGCCCCATGCTTCTGGTTGGATAGTAATCTGCCATCCCTGTGGCCCTGTGCTCATGTGCGCCAGGGGACATGGGGGTGGCAGAGTCCAGGGACTGAGAGGTATGAGGGCCTCTGGTACTAGGGCTCCTGAGGTTATGCTCCGGAGTTTCCATTTCCCAGCGAACCTCATCTCTATCCGCCCCTGCTCCCTGTTGCAATGCAAGAGCCTGCATTTGTGCCTTCAGTTCCTCAGTTAAGGCCTTACTAGACTCTATCAGTCTCTCCTGCATCGCTACCTGTTGTTGGAGTCTATCATTGTGCTGGCAGAGAGCCTCATTCTCTCTCTGTGTTTCCTGATTGGTCCTGGATCACTGGGCCAGTCTTTGCTGCAGAAGGGTTACCTCCTGAGCTGTGTCCCTATTGGCCTGCTCCTTTCTTGCTAGAGCATCCTCCACCCTCCGGGTGTGCTCTAACAAGTTCTGGTGTTCTTTTTGGAGGTCACCCAGTCCCTGGTGGGCCAGGTGATTTTCTTCCATTTTCCTTTTTAAATGGCAGACTTCCTGGCCTAAGGCGTCTCTTTCCTGACTAAGAGCCTGCATTTGTGCTGCCAGGTCGTCCCTCTGCCTTTGAAAGGCACCAGCTTTCTGCCGTTCTTCATCAAACTCTGCCTGGGTATCCAGGTCTTTCAAAATCAGCTTGTTGCTCTCTACCTTCACTCTATCTAGATGACTTTGCAGGGTGGCTACCTGCTCCGTGCATGCCCTGTTAAAGTCTAATTGTTGCTCCAGCTTTTTCTGGCTCTGCAGTAGGGAGTCCAAACCTTCTTGGTGTTCCTTCTGCTAGGCCAGAAATCTGGTATCCTGGTCAGCCTTTTCCTGTTGCAGTATATCCATATCCTCCTTTATTTTAGTGATGTACCGTCTGCTGTCATTTTCTGACTCCTGGCTCCTCTGCAGCCTCTGCTCAGAAGAGTCCAGATCAGATTGGGCCTTCTGTAATGCCATCTGTTGCCTATTTGCCAGATTTTGGCTTTCAGCACATCTATCCTGCATGTCTCCCATGTATAGGTACAGGTATGCTGCTATCCTGGCAATCTTATTGTGTTCCTCTTTGGCTTTAGGAGCCATATATAGTTCACTCAGGGCCACATGTAAGGGACCCTGATCTCTATATATATCTGACCCTGTTTCAGTGACCTGTTGTGTGATGGCCTGCAACCACGCATCCTGGCCCTGTTCGGTCCATTCACCTCTCACAAATAGCTTATGCAAGAGGTGCTCTCTGGCTATTTTCATGTCTACTAAGGTCGTCATTCTAGAGATTGGTCTCTGTCCTGACTTAAAGAAGTTTGTATTTTATTTTTGCAGAACAGAACTTTTCTTGGAGTGTCCCTTTTGAGGAGTGCTTTACAGCGTAACACAGCGTGGTGATCCGACTGGATGTATGTATCCCGTCAGTTAGCACACTGTATTAAGCTGCACAAGTGGTATTCTAACCCAGACGTCCGGCACGAGCCCCCAATTTGTAAGAGGATTCAATTCAACACTACAGCTAAGTCAACGCCTAGTCTATAATACTGAATGAAAACCCTTATTGATATATCTTTATGTCCAGTTCATGCGTTCTGGATGACTACCCCTATATAACACCCCTCTCTTGGAATCCTCCTGACCCCACTGAGCCAAGAAGTAGTTCTGTTTTGCAAGTTAAAAGGTTTAATTGATAATTTAAACAATATATATATATCACGCTTTATAATAAATTAATAATTGAATAGCACACTTAATCTGATATGATAAAGATTAACAACAGAGAATCTGGCACTAGCACACTTCTTTATAATCACTAAGGAGTTGACATGAAATGGATAAGATAGCAACAATACTTTTATGGTTTCAAATGAATGCAATGTGGAATGAAATGCAGTACAGAAAATAACTTGATAGGATTTCAGCAAAAGACAATTTAATCACTTTCTTGGACAATTCACCCCCCCCTTTTTATGCAATGCAAGGAAATGGAAGGAAGCACACAGTTCTCAGAAATGCAATTCAAATGTAATTCAGTTCACCCAGCAACTTAGACTACAGAAGTTGAAAACACAGGCAAAATGCTTTTAAATGTGCTGGTAATGTAGAAGAAAATATGCTAAAATGCTTTTAATTCCCTTTAGAGGTTCAGGGTGAGTGAAATCAAGTTAATATTAGCTCAGGCTCACTCTAGCAGTGATGCAGGGATAGTTTTTATGAGGCAAACGATTTTTTTTCAGAGGAAAGCAAAAGCAGCTATCTTTTTGCAAGTGGAGAAATTTTCAAATCGCGGCAAAATTCGCGAATGCGTGTTCCGCGATTACAGAGGAACTACAAGGACTATCACTATCGTTTTGGGGTCCTAAGAAAGCCTAGGATCTCAGCTTCCAGATGAAAGTTACTTACGGTCGCGGAGATATGAGCAATTGAATAAAGGTCGTTTTTCAGATTTGAAATTTTAAAGTTCAAAAAGACAAGTGCAGCATGCAACTAAAAAATGACAAGTGACAGCTTTACAAATGACAGTTGACAGTTAGGAGACAGTTCTACTTAGATTAAAATAGGTTGAATTATATTATTTTAACTAAGAGATTGGTTCTGCACAGTTTTCTAGGTACTCACACTATATTCTTGAGAGAAATGGGCCTCGCCATGGATCTGGTCAGGTTTTAGACTGCACCCCGGTTCAGCTCTCTGGTTCAGCTCTCATTGGCCTGGGTCAGCTCTGCTCTCTCTCTGGGTACAGCACTGCTTCTGGATTCTGGTGATTGATGGATTTAAAGTCTGGATTTTCCCGGCAGAGCTTCCAGCTGCAAATGGATTTGAAAGTCCCTATCTGTCCTGTCTGTCTGCTTTTATGTGTATTCAAAATGGGTCTGTTCTTACATCACTGACCCTACCTCTCTCTCAGCTTCTAATTGGTCAAACCTCCATTTCTTACTTGATTGGGGGAGCTAAGTTGTGTCAGAGTGATGTCATTTTACAGCCTGCAGAAAGTCCACTCCTCCTGTCATCTGTGCACCCAAATCTATATATGATCAAAACACATATTTGCACAGGTAAACATTGGTTTAAAATTACATGCACACATCACATATCACAGGAGGTATCTCCTGTTCAAACTCTGCTCTTCCTGGGAGCTTGCATTCAGAAATGGCAATATTTTGCACTTTTTAACTGGTTTGCAATTCCGGACATTACCCCAAGTTTACACACATGTGCGCAAGGAGTATGGACATTAGTTGATGAAGTGTCAGATTTTTCACATGCACACATTTTGAGTAATATCCTCTTTTCCGCTAAAACCCCCCTGAACATGCCACCTGTTCGAAAAACCTCTTAAAATGTGGGCAGAAAAATCACAAGAATTATGGTGTCATTTATACAATTTTCACATGTCCGCTCTATGAGTTATTCATCTTTTTCTAAAACCATATTCTGGCTATAGAGGTGTGTCTTTTCATGTCACATGGTACAGAAACCAGTCTTTCCAGTTTCTGGCTAGCTCAGAGACCCTGCCCCTCCCAGCTTCTGCCAAGAGGAAGCTCCATTTACGACTCCCGCCAATAAAACATTTGCCTGAGTCAGGACAGGGCTTTGTTCAATTTCCTGCAGAGCCCAGGTAATTCAATCAGGGAAGTGTCATATCCCTTTTGGTGTGAGCAGCAAAAGGGCAGCTAGGCCTGGGAACACAGCTGTGACACAAGTTTCACTCCTGATGGGGGTAGTTGCCAGGCAGAATTCAGTTCCTTAAGCCAGGTTACAGATAAAATGTCACTTTTTGTTCCCCAGTTTAAGTCAAGACATTTTTTTTACATATGCAGCTAGAATGCTGATTCTAAGTTTAAAACTATGACATTTAAACAATTGCAACCTATGTGACACTCAGAAGTAGGTCACTCAGTCAATTTGAACATTTAGATTTGTAGTGTCTTTCAGTCCAAATTTACTTAAACTGCTGAAATCCACAGCTAAGCCAGTCTTGTTATAAACCTTCAAGTCACTTCAGAATATAACTTTACATTGTATCCACCTCTCAGTAAGTCTTTCTTTGGCCTGTTTTGGGTTCATTTATTCAGTTTTGCAAAAAGTAAAATCTGGTGTTGTTTTAAAATGCCGGCTTTTGGATAGTGGTGAGTACTGGTACTGCACCCCTTTTTGGGATTTAAGAAAATGAATTCCCAACAGTTATGGGTTTGCTTTTGGCAATCAGCATTGCCATTCCCAATGGTTTCAGACTACTGTGTGGGTAGTCCAATGGTGGTTTTAGGCAGTGCCCTTCTGTGCCCATAACATCGGCAAAAATGGGTGGCAGCCTATTCTTCATGCATTTCCCTGTACATTTTCTGGGAAACTCTGGCCATCATGATGTTTTCCATGTCAGTACTGCACAGTTTTGAGGTATGGCTCGGATGCATGGGTAAATACATCCTACAGGGCATTCATGGGATCAAAAGGCTTGCACTTCTTCCAAAATGCCCATACCAGGAACAGCCTCAGATGAGAACAGTGATGCAGACCCACTGGCAGAACATTGCAGTTTTGAAGTTCAGATGTATTGTAACCTCACAGGAATACAGCTTCAAGGTTCGCATCTGCATTTTATATATTTGTAAGTGGTTCCCTTTTGAGGTTGAAGTTCTGTGAAATAAACAAAAACTCAGGAAGTGTTATTTTATAATATTATGGTATGGATTTCATTTGAGCATCAGGTATTCACCTAACATGAGTTTTTTCAATTTTTCTTTGGTTAGTAAGTGCTTCCATGTTGGGTGAGCAATTGTTGCACTCTTGCCACTCCTTTTCCCTACGTAAGGAGCCCACCAGCCTCTTTTCCTTTGTAGATGGGGAGCAAGTGCAAGTGGATCTAGGTCACCTGGCCTCAGTCCCGCCCACCTGCTGCCTTCCTGGTTGCTGCTCTTTTTCCCCACTTAGCAAGCCCCGCCCACCTGGTGCCTTCCTGGTTGCCACTCTTTTCCCCCTACTTATGGAGCCCATAAGCCTCTTTTCCTTTAGAGATGGAGAGCAGGTGCAAGTGGATCTAGGTCACCTGGCCTATGCACCTCCCACCTTCTTAGACCTGCCTCTTCCTTCCTGCTCTTAACTCTTAGATCAGGGGCATCTCTCACTCGGGAATCTGAAGGGCAGCTGACGAAAAATGCAAATTCCAGTTTGGACCTGTTTGGACCAGGAGGATCCACGGCCTGAAACCCTGCTCAGACAGCAGGTAAGCATGCACCAACACGTGTTTACTCCATCTGTCCCCACAGGCCATCCCCACCCCTCTGGTCCCCCCGCCATCTTCCCTTCCCCCCCCCCTTCTCGCACACAGGTGTTGCCTGTTTTGCTTGATTCTTCTACCCTGCACCCACCCTACAGCCTACTTCTGCAGGAGTCTGTCCTGATATATTCTGGTTTCACCATCACCGTCTTGTGGCCAATGCTGGATTTGACTTTTATGGACTTCATTGATTCACGGTGTGTCACCCTTTCTCATGGTGGCCATGAATTATGCTGTTCCCATCTTCATCTTGTATCCAGGCTTGCAACATTATGTGTTACTACTGACTTCTACAATTGTATTTGCTCTCCCCTCTTGCTTCTCCACTCTTTTTGACTGCTTACTCTCAGTTCTCTCCTCTCGCTTTCTCCTTTTTCCTATCTCCTCCCCTCCTCCCCTTACTTTCTTCTATTAACTTACTCTATCAGAATTGTCCCTGAACCTAGTATGATATCAACTTCGTCTGTCTCCTCCCACACCCCTTACTTGCCCCCCCCTGCCGGCACTTTCTGAAATGTCATCAGGCCTAGTACGATAGTCGCTTGTTTTGTTCCTCTGCTGCTTTTCTGCACCCCTCTCCCTCACCTTTTGTTTTCTCCGGCTCTACCAGAAATGTCGTCAGGCCTAGTATGGTAATCGCCTGTCTGTTTCCATTTCCTTCCCACTCTCCCCCTCCTTTCCTTATCTATGTCTTAGCTCTTGCACTATCTGAAATGTCGTCAGGCCGAGTACGATAGTTAATTTCACATCCTTGCTGTTCATAGCCTGTAAGAATGTCATTGTATTTTCCCTTGTTCCCTCCCTTGCCTTGAAGCTCTTTGAAACACATTGGGACTCATTACGAGGTTGGAGGTAAGGGGTTAACGGCACCCGTAAAGGTGCCGGTGCCGTTAACCCCTTACCTCTGCATTACGAGGTCCTTTAGCGGGTCCCGCTAAGGGCAGCTGGTTTTACCAGGCACCTTAGTGGGATCCGCTAAAGGACCAGCATGCTAATAGCGGGCCTGTTATTAACGGGCCCGTTATTAGCATGCTCCCATTCCCATTGAGCCCTATGGGGGCTCAAATGGGAATGGGGATGGGTTTCGTGAATGGGGAAATACTGGGTCCTCCAAGGTTGGAATGGCCCGGTAATTCCCCATTCAGGGAACCCGGACCTGGTATGCGGTACGGGGGTAGCCATGGTGCCAGTAGCACCATGGCTACCTCCAACCTCGTAATGAGGCCCCTTGTGTATAGGCGCTACATAAATAAACTATCATATCATATCATACAAAGAAGAAGCCTGTGAAGGTTATTCACTGGGGCACGTGGAGCCAGTGGAGCTGTGTGAAACCTGTGGTGATGTGAGAGTGTTTCAGTAGATACAGTTCGAGTCCCAGCACTGAGTAATATATGTCTTGCAGGGGTGAGGGTGAGGTTTCGAGTCCAGTGAGGAGAGTCTTTCCGTACAATAGCTTAGACAGAAATAACGCTTGGACTGTGGTGAGGAAGTCATCGAGGGGAAGGGTGTGTCTTTTGTATTGGCAGAACTATAGAAGTAGTTTTCTTGTTTTGTGATGACAGCTAGTGTGTGAAGGAAACTGCATGGGTTAAACTTGCTGTGATAGATGCTGCATGCAGAGGGGGCCTGTGGTTTTTGGTAGTGCAGAATTAGTAGTGAAGTCACACCATTCAGTGTGGCAGTTACGATTGTGTGTTGCAATCGTTAGATGAAGTGGATGAATGTGGTGTTTGGGAGTGATGGAAGTAGCAACTGAGAAAGAGAGATCCTGAAAATATGTGTATAACGGTGAGTGAGTCTTTTAAATGATGGCAATACCACCACCTGCCTTTTGGAGATAATCTATGTGGTGGATGGTATAATGTGGGGGAGCATGGCATAGATGTGTGGTGTGGTTTCAGTCATATTACTGTATGCAAGAACATGTCAGGGGATTGGGTGGTAATGAGGTCATTGGTTTCATGTGTGTGCACTTCTAGAGAGGCAGTTGAGCAGAAAGCAAATGTATGTAAATAATTGTTTAATTGGAGTGTTATACTGGAATGGTATATGTTGTTGTGGGTTTTGGTCGAATCATGTCTGTTGCACCCAGTTTCAAACAGGCTTTAATAGGGGGAAAAAGAATGACAGATAGAAAGATATTCGTTATGAGTTACAATCAACACACCACTTAAATCTTTCCCTCGTCAAACATAGCTCTAGTGATAGTGGAAACACCCAGATTTCCTATAGTACAAAAGGGTTCAATGGACCTAGGACTCTTGCCAAAGAAGGTGTGATGGCTTTTACGATTTGCTATTGTCTCAGCTGTCCATTCTCAGTCTCCTTCAATACTGTCCTTTCTCCCATCAATGTATCTCCCATCTCCTCTTTTTCCTGGTGTCCTTGCTGTGCTTTTTCTCTTTCTATTTCGGTCGCTCTTTCTCTGTCTCTCTCTTTCTATATTCTCCATGTTCTGTTTACCTTGAATCACCCATGAAATGTACTTAAACTGTAACCATTTATATGTATGTATTTGTGTTCACTGGGCATTCATTTTGTTCCTATGTGTGGTTATTTATCTGGTCCTACAATTCCACTCGTATGCGGGTGTGGAATTAATGTGCTGGTAATTCCGTTTACTGGCACGTTTCTGCACCGGCATACTCCAAGTTTGCTGGTGGGGTGCTTCATTTACCTCCAGCCAAGTATTGGCTGTAAGTCAGATGCCTTACCGGCAAACATTGTTGGTAGTACCAGCACCGATATTACTGGTACAGCTAGTCTTGTCAAGCCATTAAGAATGCTAGTTGATATTTACTTTTGGAAGTAATCCCTGTCGTGATAATAGGTGAAGCAGAAGATTTAATACAGTGATCCTTGTCTGTATGAGTTGGTTTGATGTGTATTAATCATGACAGGGATTACTACCAAAATTAAATATCGACTGGCATGCTAAGTGGATCAATACACTCCAAGCCAATTAACACAAACAAGGACCACTGGGCCCAATCTTCTGCTTCACCTATGATCAAGCCACCCCAAGAGTGTTTTATAACACTATTCATAAGCAAAGCAGTCAAAGAGATTCATGGAAAGAAAATAGAGATCACAAAACAATGGCATGGGTAGGGCAGTTTACATACTACAAAGCATGACCCACAGAAAGTTTACACAATGAAAAATGATTTCATAGAAAACACATATTTTTTGTATAGGTACTGTAGCTGGGAGTGGCATACATACTTCTTTGCTATTTTGGTGGAAGATATTGCCTCGACCTTAAAAAAGAGCGAGTTGAATCTGTTTGAAAAATTGAGACATTAGGGGTCATTCTGAGTTGGGCGGTAGCACCATGGCTACCTCCCATACCAGGTCCGGGTCCGGTCTGGTTCAATGGGGACTTACCGGGTCATTCCAACCCTGGAGGACCCGGTAAGTCCCCATTCAACCAACCATTCCCCATTCCCATTGAGCCCCCATAGGGGGCTCAATGGGCGCCTTCCTCATTCCCATAGGGCTCAATGGGAATGGGTAAGGCGCTAATAACGGGCCCGCGAATAGCAGGCCGGTTATTAGCATCCTGGTCCCTTAGCGGGACCCGTAAAGGACGTGTGGTCAAGACCACACGTCCTTTACGGTTCCCGCTAAGGGACCACTGAATTGGGCGGTAAGGGATTACCGGCACAGGTCTCCTTATTGGTGCCCTGTATCCCTTACCGCCCAACTCAGAATGAACCCCATTGACGGTCAATACATGGAAGGTGTGAATAGCCACCAAGTTGTTAGCCATCCAATTGCAAAAATCTAAAAGCAAAAATTGGCTCCTTATTTTTGCAATCTTAGATTTCTGCGCTCATGTTCAAACATTTCAGGAATGAAAACAAGATGCAGTCACATTTTTACTCTACATGATTGGCTCCATAGGGCTTTCTAAAACGTGTGTTCCAAAGAGTTGACAGTTGAAAATCATGGGCTGTTTAAAAAAAAAAAGATTGAATCCAACACCACATGGACACAATATAATATAATGAATACTTTGGTTTACACAGTTCAAAACAGTGGTTGACACCACCATTCAAAGTTGGCGGCCATTGTTTCGTGAGTTGTGTATTCTTTGTTTTCATTGCAGCATAGCATGGGAGACAACAAAGTGAGTGATCGAGCTGTGTGTGATTCTGAACCATTTTCATAACCCTGAAGGATACGCTGGGGTTCATTACGGAGTTGCTGGTAAAACCTGCCAGTAGGTGCCACCGGGATATTACAAGCGGCGAAGGTAATGGTTAATCCCCATTTCCAATGGCGGTCACTGAAGCACCGGCACCGTTGCTAATGGTGCAGGTGCTTCAGTGCCAACCATGCCGGTAGGGGCCTAAAAACCCAGCAGGACAGGCCTGCCAGGGGATCTGTGGCTTTGAACGGCATTGTTGTAGTATGGTGGTCCAGTAAGGGGTCCCGTACGTTGCTAACGGCTCCCTTATTTCCAGACATCCATACTTATAATGATGGCCATTTTGTTGTGGTTTAAGGTTAAAAATGTCATTAACAAGTACTGTGGCACAAAACAAGAACTTTAAAACCATAACCAAGAGTAAATCACTTTGCTCTCATGTCGAACCATCTCAAATGCTCTCTGATCACCTAGGATCTTTCTTTTGTTACTATACTCTTTATAATTGAAAGCAGAAGGATAAATGTTCTGTCGCCTCTGTAAAAAGCCTTCACAAAACTTGATCACTTCTACTGATTAACCAATAATCCTTTTATTACTGTGGTTAGAACTATTGTTGCAATGGTAAAGTGTCAAGGAAATGTGGGGGTTTAACCTGCACATTCTACCACGCATGGTATGATTGTACTGTTTGCGCATGAAGTATCTATAAATTATGACAGGTATGCGTAGGGCCCTGCCCATACCTTGTTGGTTGTGTGTAGTGTGATTGGGATGCCTCCACATTTTGTTGTGTTATGGAGTATCTAGTGGGTATCTAGTGGGAAAAAGTGACTGCAGCACTTGCTGGGTGGTGTGAGGTTATTGTGGATGCATGGTTGATGTGTGTTTTTCTTTTTTTCTTGAACAGTGGTAGAAGTCCACGCTTGTGGTTTGCTGGTCGAGAATGCCTCTAGTTTTTGGTACCAGTATCCAGTGGCAAAGGCCATCAAAGGATGGAGGTCTTCTCTGAAGTTGGATTTCACACATAGATGGGGTTGTATTTTCCCGTGTGGATAGGAAATAGGAGTTGATGGATGGTCAGATTGAGCCCATCTACGATTTCATCATTTTGATTTCCAAATGTTTGTATTTTTGGCTTTCTGGAATCATCCTGAAATCCCTTTCAGATGATTCTGGGGGACTTGACTACTCTTTCCATCATTGTTTGCCGGTGCTCAGCTGGTCAAGTTGTGGGCTGTCTTCTCAGCAGCGTTTGATGTAGGAGACATCGGGTGTCTGACCAACACTCTGCTGTTTTGATTTAATTGGGCGGTTGTTGACCAAGTTGATTCTCGCTGTGCAGGTCAGTTGCTGGAATGAGAGAGTGCCGAGTGTGTGTCAGGTGAGAATGTTTGTCTGGTATAGGTGTGGTTAAGTTTTCATCCAGCCGTGTGTCACCTGGTTGGAATGGTCTGTGATGATGGTTAGCTCTGTTCTTGTAGAGGTGTAGTGGGCCACATGCCAGCCCATATAGGGGCAGTTTGTGCTTCAGGGTGGCATCCCTTAGGTTCACCAGTGGCAGCGGTAGACAAGAGGTGTATTGGTTCTTCATGATGGTCCGGAATGTAAGCTTGTTGACCCAAAGTATGGCAAGTAGTGCTCTAGTGTGCCAGGATGGTGACCTGCCAGTGGTAGTGGTAGGTGAAAGGTGTTTGTGTGATGTTTGTGGTCGAGGTGGTTTGTTGCAATGTGGTGTGGTGCCGCTACCCATGTGTTAGTTATGCCTGGTTGGTCAGGCATCTACCTTCCAGCTAAGCGGATGTGCCTGTATCAGGTGTGCATGTGTAATGTGTGTGTGTGTGTGAGAGACGCTGCCTGGTTGCAAAGTGGGTGCCTTTTGTGGTGTAACGCGAGGAGGTGTGTTTTGACAGGTTTTCCTGCTTGGTCCCTGTTTCCTGAATACATGGTGTATGAATGCATGGTGTGATGTCATGAATGGAATGTCATGTGAGTGTCTGGAATGTTTGAGACTAAATGCGATTTCACCCAGGGCAGTTGCGGGTGGGAGCCAGTGTGCTCCCCTCTGGACGTCCCTCATCTCTTGATGTACCTGATGTCACCTGATTGAACATGTAACCTGATTAAAGCATCTTGATGAGTATAGCTGCAGTCTACCTGAGTATCCATATTACCTGAATATAACAGCCAGTTTGGCAGGGGGACAACTCTGTCGGTCCGGCACAACCAAGACTATTGTCCTTGTGGGTTTGACTCTGCAAGATGAGATCATTGTTATGATGAGGAGAGCCCTCCACACCCTCCCTCGCAGCTGTGGCAGCGGATCTCTTTGCACAGAACCATGCCACATAGTGCATCTGTTTTCTGTGTTGCCTTTTGTACTGAGTCCTAATGAGTCGCCTCAGTTTCTCTACCAGGCATGCTGCCAGCTCATTCCTCCACCACTGTGTGCTAGATCTTGAATGCCTACTGTACAAAAACAAAAAAACACAGTGGGCAGCATTGTGCGGTCTAGGCATTGGGCCAGAGGACATTGTACTCTATTAACGCATGCAGGCACAGGTAGAAGGGAGAGACACTGGAGTAATCCCAACTCAAACATCCCAATTTCAATTTCTCTTTGATAATCCTTACACTTGCATTACTAGAAGTGGGGCCTTTAGAAGTTGTCTATCTAACCATATTGGTAATACTTTTTACTACTCAGAAATATTGTGTTGGCTTTGTTGTGGCTCATTAGATAAAGGAACCCGATTCTATCTTCCATTTGCAAGCAGAGACGTTATGGTCCTACACGCAGACCATTTTGTGCAATTACCATTTGGCTTCATTACGAGAATGACGCCGCAGGTGAAAACGGTAGTATTGTGGCAGTAATTCTAATATGGAAACATTACCACTCTGCAAAACGACAGGTTTTGGTGGTGAAGTGGAGGAATAACCACCAACAAAAAGCAGAAGGTATACTTACTGTTCACTGTAATTCCCTTAGAACCTGAAAGGAAGTATAGTGTCCTGTGGTGATGGGCACTCCCGTCCCCTGCACATCTTTATTACTGTCTACTAGGTTCAATCTGGTAGTTTGAAGATTCTGTCACAAGTTCTTATTACAAAACAATCTTAAGAGATAAGCATTCAGTAGTCAAAATGCAATAAATAGAAAAAGTTATATCATAAAAATAGCTCTTTGTGTTTCGGGAGGTTTTCTTCCTCAGGAGCAAAATAATATTCTCGTAAGTCTTCGAAATTTCAATTATATCTAGGGGTAAATGAAAGACGTATATTTAGTTTGTCTATTTGCAAGCTTTGTTAAAAGAATCATTCTTCAAACATATATCAACTCTCATAAGTCAACATATAACTCAGCTGGCTAGCTTGTGCTACGTGCCTACTGTGTGAGCCTTTGATCTGTTGAATGGTCAATGGAGATTACTCATGAGCCCTTGTTCTCTTTATTAGAGATAAGATTGGAAAAACATATTGCAAAGGGGACACATATGATAATTATCTACCTTGGAAATTGATTGAAGGAAGCCACATGGCACACACTAGCCAAGTTCAATTTTATTATGGTTTTGATGTAAAAGAATCATCCAGGTGCATTCCATTAGCTATTCAGACATGTTTAATTCTTTGAGCATCCCTGATAGGATTTGTACTGAGCTATTCTTTTAGCTTCATATTTTGTTTGCTTTGAAAATCTGCTGGCAGGAAAAGTTCTGCTTTCATCAGCACAATGGATTTTCCCAGCATGAACTTGTCATGAGCTTAAACCGAACCTGTCACACAAATCTCTTAACAGTTCGACCAAACCTGAATCGTCTGAATACAGTGAAAATTCAGATGATTCGGGTCTGTCCAAATATATTTACCCATGCTTCAAAGCAACAGTTTAAACTGAAGCACATTGCTTTTAACCTTTTGTCTCCAAATTGACCTCAGCTTAAGGACAGGCACAGAACTCTCTGTCCTTTCACACACCCAGTATAAAGATATTTGTATTGCAAATTGTGGCTAGAATAGGTCATTTTCTAATATGTTTTACTCTTGAAAACTATTGGGACAAACTCTTCTTGCTTAAACCCAGAACTTTCATATGTAAATAGGCCAGTTAGAGATCCCACTAAATGGAGAGGAAAAATGACGTAACAACACTTTTATTTATAGGCATTTAATTCTGGCAATTTGGCAAATTAGTATATTATGTTATGTTAGAAATCTGTTTGTCATGCCACATCATCAAGGTAGTTATCTCTCAGCACCAAGGCTTGTCTGGATAGTGGTGTGTAGAGGAGGTCCCAGACATGGCCTGCACCCCCGCCCCTTATTTCGAGGTACCAGGAGCGGACTCGCCAAGGTATGTGATATATGAGGAGCAGATGAACCATCAAAGAGCTGCACTGGGACTCTGCCCAGTGTACATCAGAAGATCCATACCTGTTGAAGCGCCCATAAATAAACAACCCTGGGCAGCACCGTACCCTATCAGACAGCCGTACCAGCCACTGAGACGAAATGAAGAGTACCTACAGACTGTCCATGAAGAGACCCAAAGAGCCTTAATGGAAGGCCAGTGGAAATGACACAAGGGCCTGGACAGACTTGTGAATGAACAAAAATGGCTATCGAAGATAGCACGCCAGTGCGAGTAGCTATGAAAATAGATGTAATGGACACAGGGAAGAGACGATGTTAAAACGTAAGGAAACGTTGCTACAAGACAAGATGGAAGTAACCAACCAGTTAAACGTGTGTAAATAGGCTTGGAACGCAAGAAGCTAAGAAACCAATACTGCTTGCAATGCTTAGTAGAAGAATAGATCGGCAAGCGCCAACCATATATCTACCTCAACAAGGCACATTATACAAGTGCGACTCCATTTTGTAAAGCAGAAATGTGCCCAGGCTGCCAGAAGCCTAACAGGCCAAGTTTCATAACCAAGCCAGAGTCATGAGAAGGAGCAGAATCGAAACTCAACAAAGAGCTGTTCATGCCGGGGAATCGAGGTCAACCTGAGAAAGGGAGGAGAGCGTCAGCTAACAAGACTCAAACTTCAGAGCATACCAGCCTGCCCCGTGAAGGTCAAGATAAGGGAGGCCCAGGCAGGTGGCGAGGCTAAAAAAAGAACAAATACAAGAAAAGCTGGAAACTGAAGCAAATTCATGGTGAACTAACACGTGACAAGCTAGGGCGAAGAGGTACCACCGCCTGATGTCATCCAGAACCTGAGGATGCCATATCTTTTCCTGATAAGAGGCTACAGTTTCGAGGCCATACCCAGCCAACTAATTGACACATAGAAATACAAAAAGTTGTGGGATCGCTAACAAGTTGCGTGCGCTCTTTTCCACTCTCAAATTTCAAACAAAATATATATAATAAAAATACGGAGGGGTCGGCAGCAAGTGATATCACTCCCTCAAACTTCCCACAAAGTTTGTACAAAGTAGACAAAAAAATTCAGAGTTCGGGAGGATATCTCGCGCTCACACCAACAACTTCTTGTAAACCCTATTATCACTAGTGCTACAATTCTTCTGAATAGGTACAAAAAATGTCTTCAAATTGCATAACAGTTGTCAAATATATTATTTAATTTCGACTTTCAAAGTGTAGAACAGCCGACACGTGTTTCGACCTTTGGTCGTTATCAAGGCTGCATAAATCATTAAATTCATAAAATATATCATAAAAAAGAAAGAGAAAATTCAAGAAACCATACCATATAGTGCCAACATGTCAGATCAGGATATGGGAAAATTCACGCCATAAGCAAGATGTAAAATGAAAATTCAAAGAAAAATAAACAAAAGGCAATAGTTTAGTTTTTCCACATAGAAAAAAATAAATACAAATAGGTAAATAAATACATTAATTCTGTGTGTTCAACATGGTACCCAATTATCATCTGATTGTATAATAATACTCAACCCCAATATATTAGTTACACAAATTACTGGTTATCACCCTGTGACGCCATTCCAACATGACCAGAGAGTATGTGAATATTCCAAATACATCATTGAACAATAAAGTTGCAACTTACCCTCTCTATATCAATAGCTTATATCTTCTGTCTTTGTATAGTAGACCCTTTAGGTTAAAATTGAGTAATATGAATTACATAAGCATTTTATCCCATATTGGAACATAAATTAAAAAATAAAATATTCACCAACCTGAAAGTCTATGTTGCTAACATGCCATATGTTCCAATGGTCTTAACATTCCAAAATTTTTTTATCCAATATTGGCTTTCTCCTACAAAAAATATATGTATTATGGTACTTGTGCTTCATAGGGTTAACTATAGATCCCCCATGTGCTGTCATTTCAAATATATTGTTGAGCAAAATGATATTTTATTGTGTTTAGTTCCCATACACACATCATGAGTTACTTAAAGGACCTCCCCCAAACATACCAAAAGGAAAGTTCATTATATCTTGTTTATGAATCTCCATAGGCTTACCTATACATGGGCTGGATCCCCGAACTTCAATATACTAAGGTGGTCCCACGAGGTTGTCCTTCCATTTAAATGTATTGTCACTCGCGAGGTCGTGGGCCGCAACGTGATGACGTCACGCGCACGCACGCGTGATGACGTCACGCAAGCGCGATGACGTCACGCGCATAACCGCGCGATGATGTCACGCGCACGTCCGCGTGACGGCGCCTAATATACGCACAATTAGCGTGATACGAACAAATATAAATAATTCTTGTTCATTAACTAAATCGATCAATTGTGGTTATCCAATGTCTTAATAATGATAAGGCTACTCTAACTCGAATTTAACTTGCTGTATTGATTAATACAAAATGAGACAATAAAACCACAATTAATTCTACAGTTACATCCTCATGATGTATATGCGTCCATGAGACATATGAATTTCATTACAACCCTTAAATTATTTGTATAATCTACACTTTCACTAATGAATACATGGGATCCTATCTTCTGATACGAGCATGTATATCTTATTCCTTGGCTGCTACTTCCACTCGAATTTAACTAGCCGTATTGGTTAATAAAAAATATTACAATAGAACCATACCTAATTCTACACTTACATCCTCATGATGTGTATACGTCCACCAAACACATAAATTTCATTACATCCCTGAAATTACTTAAATGATCTATACTTTCACTAATGTGTACATGAGATCCTATAATTTCTGATCCCATATTTTCAAAGCTCTGGTAAGGCAGGAACAGCATCACAGGTTGTGATAATTACAATTGGTGACATTACCGATAATGCTGGTTACATTCATTTGTAAATCAGAAAGGAGAAAGATTGTCAATCATATTACTTTATAAGAAAACATGCATTTCGTGGTCCTGATTAAGACCGACTATGGTACTCCTGAAATAACAAATTAGTTTGCTCTCTTGTTGCCTGAGTTTGAGCCTAAGATTTCCACCCCGTTTACCCATCTTCACTTGCATGAGACCAATGAATCTTATATCCTCCTGGCTATCCAACTGATGTTGCAGCTGCCAATGAATGGACATTGGTGTCATAGGGACACTACTCTTTAAACTAGCCAAATGTTCCCTTACTCGTATTCTCAGTTGCCGAATAGTACTACCAATATAAAGCTTACCACATGTACATATAATGGCATAAACAACAAAGCTCGTTTTACAGTTAATAAACTGCTTGATCTTAATTGTCATTGCATTATCATCTGTAAAGGAGTCACAATTAGCATGCGCATATTTGCATTGGTTGCAATTACCACATTTAAAAAATCCCTTCTTGCCTTTAAGCCAAGTACCTTCAGTACTATCTGTCTTAACATCCAAAAAGCAGGGACTCAACTTCTGTTTGATACTGTGTGCTCTCGTGAAAATAAATTTGGGTTTCTCAGTCAGAAAAGGTAACAAATCCTTGTCAAGTCTCAAAATATCCCAATGTCTAGACACCATTTTATACAGTAAGGATGAGTCTTGCGAAAATTGAGTTATTATAGAAATACAATCACTCTCAGGTTTCTCTTTCACACGGTCACATAAAAGCTCCGATTGACTACACTCTTTGTACTTGTCTACCGCTTTCTTAATACATTTCAGATTATATCCTCTCTTTTGGAATCTTTGCGTGAGCAGATCAGACTCCCTCTGATAATCCAAATCCAAACTGCAATTTCGCCTGGCCCGATAAAATTCCCCAGCCGGGATATTATCGATTGTTGATCTCTGATGACTACTTCTTGCATACAGTATTGAATTGACTTCTGTTGGTTTACGATATGTATGTGTTTCAATTTGCCCATTATTCACAAAAATGTGCAAATCTAAAAAGTCAATGCTTTGTGGGCTCACTAGACCTGTAAACCTAATACCAAATTTGTTATGGTTAGTGTGTAGCACAAAGGTGTCATATAAATCAGGAGACCCTTTCCATACAATTAAAATATCATCTATATATCTTCTCCATGCTATTAGATTCGTTTGAAAGATCTCCTGATTGTAAATATGTGTTTCTTCAAATTGGGCCATAAACAAATTCGCCAAAGATGGCGCAAATTTAGCTCCCATGGCCACTCCTTTGGCCTGTGCATAATACTGTCCATTGAAAATGAATACATTATTTTGCAAAGTAAATTTAAGAAAACTTTTAAGCATTTGTATATGCTGCATATAAGAAGCAGAAGAATTCCCAAAGGTGTAGTCAATTGTTTGAACTGCTAGATCATGATCTATGCTAGTATAAAGCGCTGAAACATCAAGAGTAGCCAAAAGATAGTCTGATTCCCATTTAAAGGATTTGAAAAATTTCAAAACATGTGCACTGTCTCTAACATAAGATTTCATTTTGAGAACATGGGGTTTTAAGGCTTCATCCAAATATTGGGACATACCCTCCGTGACCCACCCTATCCCACTCATTATAGGTCTGACTGTTGGTAAAGTTTCATAACTCTTATGTATTTTAGGTAAAAAATACATAGTGGGCATGGTGGGTTCCGTATTAGTCAAAAAACTCTTTTCATCCTCTGTTAGAAAGCCACTGTCATACCATAACTGAATTAGTTCAAATTTTCAGAAACAATTCTCTTAGTTGGATTAGATTTTAGAGGGGTATAGCATTGTGGAGTGTTCAAATGAGACATTGCCATAGTTATATAATCCTGCGTATTCATCACCACAATGTTGCCCCCCTTATCCGCTTCTTTAATAGTTATGCTCTTGTCATTCATTAAAGCTTCTAAAGCTACCAATTCCTCTTGACTCAAATTAGTTTTAAGTCGCTTGATTTTCTTGGATCTGCTATCCATATGCTTGTATATATCCTTAATGATTGCCTTGTGAAAGGTTTCAATTACATTTTCTGTTCCTAAATTAGGTGTGAATTTAGACTTAAGCTTCAATTCTTTGAGATTAAGGTGTCTAGTGTTAACACCAAGTGATGAACAAATAGATTCAAAATCCACTGTCCTTTCTTCAGCTAATGCAGTCAAGGTGGTAATATTATGAATGTCTGAAATGGTATATGAACTAAGTGGGCTCAGAGTGGTCTTAGGTTGAAATGTTTGTACCTGTGTTGCAAAAAATTTTTTCAGTTTTAATTTCCTGATAAATTTGAAAATATCTATCTGAAAATTCACAAAATCTGTTCTGACGCCTGGTGCAAAAGAAAATCCGTTATTCAACACAGCATGTTCAGCCTCCGAAAGACATTTATCTGATAAATTAATGACCAAGTCACAATTTACTAGTTCATCTGACGTTTCTTGCTGCTCGATCTGGTCAGAATTCGTGGCCGACCCTGATCTTCGTCGGAGCTTCCACTCCCGCTTCCGCTTGCCCCCTCTCCTACCCCTTGTGTGGCACCTGGTATTGGTGTAGTGCCTATTGGTGGTATTATAAATCTGACTTGTTTTAAATTTATAAATCGTATGTTTCCCTTTTTGTGTCTGCGAATTTGTTCTAAAAAACTTTGGCCTCCACTGCGTGTGGATTCTATATCTTCTTGATTATTAGCTTCACCTTCTCTAACTTCTTCCTCTGAATCAGGATCTGAGCTGGCAGGTGTAGTATTGGAAGACCTAGGTCTAGTTTGTGGTATTATGTTATCATATTTAGCTTGAAAAGTATATACACGTTGCTGTCTGTAATCCTTATCATCTCTGAAGTATTTTCTAAATTTCCTCAATTTAATATCGTCTTGATATTCTTGCAAAATTTCATTCATTTTCTCATAGTTTTTTATTTTAGTAGTTTCTGCATTAGGCATAGTTTTTATTTCTTCCTTAAGTTTATTAATTGATATTATGACTCTTTTGTGCTCTCTTGTAGCATGGGTTATTAGTAATTCTAACATAGTTTTAGAACTCTGATTTAGATTCTTCTCCCAATCTTCTGCCAGATCAGCATCCTCATCATTGTCAAAATTAGGAAAAATCAAAACTCTCAAACCTCGAGGGATAATACTGTTTTCTAAATAATTCGTCAAAGACGCATGTTCCCAATACTTATTAATTTCTTTTTTCGACAAACGTTCCAATCTAATAAATTTCTGTTTGAGAGTTTCTGCTGTAGTGTAGCTACTCTTAAAAGGGTTCGACATGCTCCCCCTCGGTGCAAAAAGAGCTGATCGGTCTTCATCCCTATTACACATGTAATCTGCCATAATCAGTAGTGGATTTCAGCAGGCACACAGAGCGAGTCGTAACAGAAATACAAAAAGTTGTGGGATCGCTAACAAGTTGCGTGCGCTCTTTTCCACTCTCAAATTTCAAACAAAATATATATAATAAAAATACGGAGGGGTCGGCAGCAAGTGATATCACTCCCTCAAACTTCCCACAAAGTTTGTACAAAGTAGACAAAAAAATTCAGAGTTCGGGAGGATATCTCGCGCTCACACCAACAACTTCTTGTAAACCCTATTATCACTAGTGCTACAATTCTTCTGAATAGGTACAAAAAATTTCTTCAAATTGCATAACAGTTGTCAAATATATTATTTAATTTCGACTTTCAAAGTGTAGAACAGCCGACACGTGTTTCGACCTTTGGTCGTTATCAAGGCTGCATAAATCATTAAATTCATAAAATATATCATAAAAAAGAAAGAGAAAATTCAAGAAACCATACCATATAGTGCCAACATGTCAGATCAGGATATGGGAAAATTCACGCCATAAGCAAGATGTAAAATGAAAATTCAAAGAAAAATAAACAAAAGGCAATAGTTTAGTTTTTCCACATAGAAAAAAATAAATACAAATAGGTAAATAAATACATTAATTCTGTGTGTTCAACATGGTACCCAATTATCATCTGATTGTATAATAATACTCAACCCCAATATATTAGTTACACAAATTACTGGTTATCACCCTGTGACGCCATTCCAACATGACCAGAGAGTATGTGAATATTCCAAATACATCATTGAACAATAAAGTTGCAACTTACCCTCTCTATATCAATAGCTTATATCTTCTGTCTTTGTATAGTAGACCCTTTAGGTTAAAATTGAGTAATATGAATTACATAAGCATTTTATCCCATATTGGAACATAAATTAAAAAATAAAATATTCACCAACCTGAAAGTCTATGTTGCTAACATGCCATATGTTCCAATGGTCTTAACATTCCAAATTTTTTTTATCCAATATTGGCTTTCTCCTACAAAAAATATATGTATTATGGTACTTGTGCTTCATAGGGTTAACTATAGATCCCCCATGTGCTGTCATTTCAAATATATTGTTGAGCAAAATGATATTTTATTGTGTTTAGTTCCCATACACACATCATGAGTTACTTAAAGGACCTCCCCCAAACATACCAAAAGGAAAGTTCATATATATTATCATATATATATCTATATGTATACACATCATGAGGATGTAAGTGTAGAATTAGGTATGGTTCTATTGTAATATTTTTTATTAACCAATACGGCTAGTTAAATTCGAGTGGAAGTAGCAGCCAAGGAATAAGATATACATGCTCGTATCAGAAGATAGGATCCCATGTATTCATTAGTGAAAGTGTAGATTATACAAATAATTTAAGGGTTGTAATGAAATTCATATGTCTCATGGACGCATATACATCATGAGGATGTAACTGTAGAACTAATTGTGGTTTTATTGTCTCATTTTGTATTAATCAATACAGCAAGTTAAATTCGAGTTAGAGTAGCCTTATCATTATTAAGACATTGGATAACCACAATTGATCGATTTAGTTAATGAACAAGAATTATTTATATTTGTTCGTATCACGCTAATTGTGCGTATATTAGGCGCCGTCACGCGGACGTGCGCGTGACGTCATCGCGCGGTTATGCGCGTGACGTCATCGCGCTTGCGTGACGTCATCACGCGTGCATGCGCGTGACGTCATCACGTTGCGGCCCACGACCTCGCGAGTGACAATACATTTAAATGGAAGGACAACCTCGTGGGACCACCTTAGTATATTGAAGTTCGGGGATCCAGCCCATGTATAGGTAAGCCTATGGAGATTCATAAACAAGATATAATGAACTTTCCTTTTGGTATGTTTGGGGGAGGTCCTTTAAGTAACTCATGATGTGTGTATGGGAACTAAACACAATAAAATATCATTTTGCTCAACAATATATTTGAAATGACAGCACATGGGGGATCTATAGTTAACCCTATGAAGCACAAGTACCATAATACATATATTTTTTGTAGGAGAAAGCCAATATTGGATAAAAAAATTTTGGAATGTTAAGACCATTGGAACATATGGCATGTTAGCAACATAGACTTTCAGGTTGGTGAATATTTTATTTTTTAATTTATGTTCCAATATGGGATAAAATGCTTATGTAATTCATATTACTCAATTTTAACCTAAAGGGTCTACTATACAAAGACAGAAGATATAAGCTATTGATATAGAGAGGGTAAATTGCAACTTTATTGTTCAATGATGTATTTGGAATATTCACATACTCTCTGGTCATGTTGGAATGGCGTCACAGGGTGATAACCAGTAATTTGTGTAACTAATATATTGGGGTTGAGTATTATTATACAATCAGATGATAATTGGGTACCATGTTGAACACACAGAATTAATGTATTTATTTACCTATTTGTATTTATTTTTTTCTATGTGGAAAAACTAAACTATTGCCTTTTGTTTATTTTTCTTTGAATTTTCATTTTACATCTTGCTTATGGCGTGAATTTTCCCATATCCTGATCTGACATGTTGGCACTATATGGTATGGTTTCTTGAATTTTCTCTTTCTTTTTTATGATATATTTTATGAATTTAATGATTTATGCAGCCTTGATAACGACCAAAGGTCGAAACACGTGTCGGCTGTTCTACACTTTGAAAGTCGAAATTAAATAATATATTTGACAACTGTTATGCAATTTGAAGACATTTTTTGTACCTATTCAGAAGAATTGTAGCACTAGTGATAATAGGGTTTACAAGAAGTTGTTGGTGTGAGCGCGAGATATCCTCCCGAACTCTGAATTTTTTTGTCTAATTGACACATAGCCCTAGGATACTGATTGATGGAAGGGAAGCAGGGTGAATTTTGGGACACTCAGCACCTGGGTGTCCATTCTGCATGCTGCTAGTTAAAAGTGGAGATTTATTCCTAGGGGTGTAACCTGCCCAATCACAAAGGACCAAGTTATCTAGGGTCCTATAGATCGTACAACCAATGAGACATCGCACTTGTAGTGACGTCTATCATGTGTGATGTAGAGGGAGGGGCGTAGACGCCCACCCGATAAGAGTTATCCAATCTGCATGCTCTATTATCATATACAGAAATAGCACCTATACTTAAGTTACCTTTCCTAACCAATTATATTGCATGACGAGTTTTGTAGAATTAGACGTCAATGATGACGGGTTTTGCATATAAAAGTTGCTGTTCAACTGAAGTTTGAGGAAGTCGGAGCGAGACAGGTGATCCCCAACTGCTTCCCTGTTTGAATTACTTGTCATTAAACAGACTTCCCTTTACCAAATTACTGAGTCCTCATTATTGAGTCGTGTTGGAGTAAGTGAATCCTGCAACCCATCCCTCACATGGTGCAGCTATCTTGTCTTATAGGCACTAGAGGGTGAGCAATGACCTATGGGCCCGTCGGTGGACATCTCGCTCTCTTTGTACACTTGGTAGCAGAGGATGGTTTCGGCCATCGATTATGAATTATTGATTAATATAGTTATAAGACACCTATAGACTGACGGCACAAAGTAACTCTAGGCCTTCGGCAATATCACGAGTCCTTTCGCCATTCCGGCTGAGTAGGCTGAGAAGCTTCCCGTGGACAATGATAGTATAAGACCATAAAAATCTGCAGTGGGTCTGAAGGAACCCACCTTTCCAAGCATAACCATTCTCATTCCCACGGGTAGCCAATCGGACGAAAAGACCACAAGAGGCTGAAGAGGAAGGGGCGGTGATCCTGAAGCTCCAGAGAGGAAAAAGATGCGATCGGTGATTGAAACAACAAACTCGTTACTTTGGCAAATGTCTTGTAGGCATTAGAACTAGCAAGGGAAAGGTAAAGGAGAGGGTAAGGAGGGTGGCAGAGAAAAAATGAATAGTCAGAAGTAGAGAAGACTGTATTTATAAGGGGTTAATGACTCGAGTATAAAAGAAAAATGTAAGGTTACCGGGGGGGGGGCACCCGAGAGAAAAACGTAAGGTTACCAGCGGGGCACCTGATAGAAAAATGTAAGGTTACTGGGGAGGCACCCGAGAGAAAAACATAAGGAGGTGGGCACCCAAGAGAAAAACGTAAGGTTATCGGGGGGCACCAGAGAGAAAAACGTAAGATTACCGGGGGGCACCCGAGAGATAAAAGTAAGGTTACCGGGGGGCACCCGAGAGAAAAATGTAAGGATTCGCCTTGTTCCTGCGCTTTAATACAGGAATCAGAAGAAACGTGAACTCATAGCCCATATAATAAGGGACAGTTAAACTACGGTGATATTTAAAGATGCATCAGTTCGTTTACACTCCATGACGGGGTATTGATTAGAAGGCAGGTATATGTGTGACCAGCTGGTGTCCGTCTAGTCTGTCAAGTGACTGTCCTATGTGTTCTGTTGTGTGTTGAATGTAAGAGAACTGTATCGTTGATTGTTTGAGATGAAATTGGGTTGTACGCGATTCTGTGAAGAAGAGGGAATCACAAATGAATTGATGGTTTTGAGTTAATTGATTGTATACATTTTGGCGGTAAAAGATTGGATTGAAGCTTGCTGGTGAAGCTTCTGGTGCTCGCGCATACTAGTAGAAGGATAACAAACTGTATAAATATTGTTAGTAACGGAATTGAAAATGGAGGAGGTCACCCCACTTGCGCATCTATGCAAGCAACTACCTAAGCATGCACCTAAATTAAAAAAGTACAGCACAGAGTGGGTTAAGGGTACCGCCCACAAGATGTTTATGCCTTGGCCACAGCATGGGTCCCTATCAAAAGCCGTCTTACAATTAGAGCTTTGGAAGGGTGTTTGAGCAGACGAAGGAGGAAGAGCCTCCTGCAGATTGGATATTAAACGTATGCACGGAGGGGGGTGAGACGCCTACCGCGCCACCGGCCCCGCCTGAGCCAGCCATCGAGGGAAGTAAGACAGAGGGGCTCTACCCGCTAAGAGAACTAAAGGCAGCCACGGGGTATAGCAACCCCGATTATGAGTCGCCTACGTATAGTAGCAAGGACAATAAAGAAAAGGACTAGGAAATTAATGTTGCCTCTGCAGTCCGGAGGGACAATGAGAGACGCAATGACGTAGGAAAGGATCAGGCACAGAGCTGTGGATGTCTCGTTAAGGAGAGAGAGGGAAGAAACGAAAGGGAAACAAAGGTAGAACTGATGAGATAACATTCGCAAAAGACGAATGGATGGGAGGGCAGATATTGCTGAAACTAGTTGGAAAAGGAAGTGATGATGAAAGGCCAAAAGCGAGGTCTGATGAGATGCCAAGGAGAGAGAGAGAGAGAGAGAGAGAGAGAGAGAAGGAAAAGGAAATAAGGGATGAAAGGAAAGAAGGAAGGATAGGCTGAAGCGAGAACAACTATATCGCGAAGAGCAAGAGAAACAGCTTGATCGCAAACAGAGGGCAGCCTATGACCAGTACAAACAGAATAAGCAAAGGTTGGAAGAAGAGCAAAGGGTACATGAGAGGAGAGTGAAGAGAAGAGAAGATGAGGAAATTAGAAGGGCAAAGGAACCTAGAAACGAAAGGATGAGGGAAGTAGACAAGGCTAGAGATGAAGCAGGGAATCACAAGGAAATAGATGAGGAAGCAGAACGCAAGCGCAGACCGAGGGCACGAGATCTTGAATATTTGGAGCGGGAGGTTAAAAAACCCAATCCTGTTGTAGAATTAGAAGACATAGAAGAATTATTTCCTGCACTTGACTCGGTACCAGGTATGAGTGGGACAAATATTGAGGATGACTTCGACACCAGAAGCATTGGGGAAACGATTGATACGATATACGATGAGATGGGGCAAGAACAGAGATCCCATGGGGGATAGGGAAGATGAGCGCCTGGAGAGCACTCAGCTATATGACACTGAGGATGTCACCCGAAGTAGTGGGAACAGGGGACTGTCCCTAAACAGACTGGAGATTGGGCAGGACGAAGAAGATGCAAGGAGTAGTGTAAACTGGGAGTATTCAGAATCCGACTCCGGTGGGAAAACGGGGGATGAGGCACACGATGAAGGGAGACGGTGCGAAAAACGGCTGCCCGGGGACCGAGGGATACGATGGTCAGACGCTTGCGAGTCCGCAAGTAGGACACCGAAGTCTGCCGCGCAGTCCGGCCGACATGAAGGAACACCCCACGGTCAGAGGGGGGGCGTCAGCACCTGCCTATGCAGATAGATTAAGCGCATTGCCAGGGAGACGGCAAGGCGGGAATGCCACCCCAGTCGTGGACAGGAGAGCTATGAGGAAAGAAAAGGAAGACTGTGCATTCCAATTCCCGCTACTAGAAAAGGGGGGTGCAAGACCACAATATATTCCATGGCCACACATGGACCGTGAGAAACTTAAAAATAAGCTTCCAATGCTGACATCGGGAGCCGGGAAGTGGATACATGAGAGAAAATGACGGGGGGTGTTACCTTAGCTATAGAGGACATTAAGGTCCTCCTAATTGCCATACTTGGTGAAAGAGCAGACGATGTATGGAAACGGGCAGGCTACCCTAGGGTAACCATAATCAACACCTCCGATGACAGAGTGCCATTTAATAATTGTAGAGCAGCAGTGTGGAAAGCGCTGCGAAGCTATATCCAGACACTTCAGATAAGGGAGCTATAATGATGCGGAAAATGAAAGAGTCAGAGGATCCGTTGATTTATATCCAGAATTTTCAGGACGCGTGGATGCTCGAAACGCATGAGTCTTGGACAAAATCTATCCCCTGTATTCTACCATATATTATGCCAAGGGTTGCTCGAGCCAGTAAAAAAACAGCTCATGAAATTGGTAGGAATAGAAGCCAAACCATGGGCTGAAATACAGTTGACAATTGCACATTACTGTAGATTGTTGCAAGAAAAGAATCGGAAAAAAGAGGCAACTCATAAGGGTGAGGAGGCGAAGCTGGTGCAAAAGAAACTCTCAAAGCATGCTCTAGAGGGAGCCATGCTGACAAGCCCAGCTGAACCACGCACACAGCAAGCGACTAACCCATCGCTGAATAATCAGGGTAGCGCAGGATTTTACCTGAAGGGAAGTGGTTTTGGAGGAAGAGGATGGCAGAGTAATCAGGGTGGGTTTCGAGGTAATCAGTTTGGCTTTCAGAATAATCAAGGTGGCTTTCAGAACGCGCAGATGGGCAGTCCAGTTACGCCAGATGGACAGATGGCCCGACCATTGCCAGTGTGTTTGCTGTGTGGAATGACAGGACATGTGGCGCGCATGTGCGGAAGCCAAGGCATGTGGCAAAGCGGTCAAGGAATGGGAATAGGCATGGTAAATCAGCCTGCCGTCCAACACCAGTGCAGTGCCCAAAATCACACAGTGCAGCAGCAGCCGTCAGGCTTGCAGCAAGGTGCGCAGCAAGTGGTTCAACTCTCGCATATGGGGAACGTACCGTAGGGACAATCCCATCAGGGCACCAGCTCTGGAGGGGGAGTAGCCATGAGAGCTATACCATTAGAGCCGGAAGTCTTCGCATAGGGCGTGCGGGTGCTCATGGCGGGATTGCCAGGCCTTGCTGATAGAACTATGAGGACACCTGATGAGTTCCTATTCAGACCAAGAATACCTATGCATGAAGAAGAGGGACAAGTATTTCCCTTAATGATACAATCTGGTGCAGTGCGAGGGAAAGTGGTATTGGTCGAAGGATATGACGACGAAAGCAGACAATGGTATCGAGTAACTGACGTCACCGATGACGATCTGTTCGAAGAACACCCTGACCTAGAAGAGACAAGGGTGGAAGTGAGTCTCATATTTTGGGTCAAAATGATCAAACAGGAGGTGCCACAGAGAATGATGTTGGCGCTGATATGTCCAGAATACTTTGATGACGACATGGCCCAAGTGCCTGTCACGGTATGGACTACAGGGCCCTATGACGTAGGCCTCCTGAAGGGGGGAGGTGAAGTGAAAATTAAACTGAAACCAGGAGCAATTTTACCAATAGCACGACAATATCCTATGTCCAGAGAGGCAGATGAAGGGATCGCGAAGACAATTTCCGCCATGATGGAGCAGGGCATCCTAGTGACGTCAGAATCACCTTGCAGTGATTTACCCTGTCAAGAAATAAAAGGGAGGGTCTTGGCATATAATCCAAGATTTAAGAGCATTAAATGATATAGTTGAAGTGGAGTTCCCTCTAGTCCCTAATCCATCCTCTATTCTATGCAGCATACCCACTGAGGCAAAATATTTCACGGTGATTGACTTGAAAAATGCATTTTTCTCAAAACCTTTGCACCGTGACTCACAAGACCTGACGTCATTTACTTTCAGGCAAATGCGCCTGAAAACACAAGGTTTCCACAGGGGTCCTGTGAGTCTCCATCCATTTTCAGCAGAGTCCTGCAGATGGACCTACGCAATATTGCAGTTATAAGTGTTGTTTTGCAGTATGTGGATGACATTCTAATCTGTAGCATCACTGAGGAACAATGCAGGTGCAACTCTGTCCAGCTACTGACTATCCTGGCTGAGAAAGGATATAAAGTTGATATGGAAAAGCTACAATACTGTCAGCGAGAGGTGCTGTACATAGGCCAGCTAATCTCACACGAAGGGAAAAAGGTAGCCCCAGAAAGGGCTGAAGCTATCATGAACACGGCTAAACCGCTCACGATAAAACAAATGCAAAGCTTCTTAGGACTGTGAAATTATGTCAGAGCATGGGTCTTCGACTACAGCTGGTATACCAAGCCCTTGCTTCAGGCCCTAAGGAAGGCCCAGGCATCAAGGGAAACATCGAATGGACTGTGACAAAGGAAAAGGGGTTTGCAGAACTCAAGGGGGAGATTATGTAAGGCCACAGTTCTTGGGATTCCTAATTATGCAAAGGAATTCTACCTGTTCTCACATACTGATGGCAATTTGACGGCAGTGCTCGCTCAGCGAACATCACTGAGGTACAAGCCCCTAGCATATTACTGCGGGAGTCTGGACCCGTTCATGTAGGGCCACTTTCCATGCAAACAAAATCTAGCTGCTGCCGCGTTCGCCATTGAAAAGGCGTCATCCATTGTGATAGGGTGCTCTATGACATTGTACGTCGAGCACTCGTTATTCTCCATACTAGAGAAGCCAAAGTGCACGCTGACATCTCAGAGAGCATCCGCATATGAAGTGATTATCTCTAACCCATCGATCAAGTGTGATGTAAAACTGTGAATCCAGCTACATTCATAGCTGAACCAGTCACAGAGGGAGAACCCGTACATGACTGTGCGAAGTACGAGGAATTCTATGATGAAATCCCCAGGTTAAAGGAAAAAGCCCTGGCAGGTGGTGAGATCGTGTTCATTGATGGTTCATCAAGAATCGACCAAGAAGATGGACAAAGATACACAGGCGTGGCCGTGATAAAAGACCTAGCGAATGGAGAGTTCCAGGTACTCGTCAGTGCACGAATACCATCTCACTATTCTGCGCAAGCTGCAGAACTATTGGCGCTGATACTCGTCATTGAGAATCATGCAGACCAGGAACTAACGGTGTACAGTGACTCTGCCTATGTGACATCTACCGTGCACACAGGCTTAGCACGCTGGAAAGGAGGGGCTACCTCTAAGCAGACGGCACGCCAGTGCAACATGCAGCCTTATTGGACAGGTTGATAAAAGCACTACAGCTCTCAGTGGGCATAGCAATCGTGAAATGCGCTGCCCAAACCAAAGGGACAGATTTCGTGTCACGGGTAAATCATGAAGCGGACACGGAAGCCAAGCGCATGGCATCCAAGAATGAAACAATCATGGACGTGGAGGCGGCACGCACCCATGAGCATATGATGGTAGCACAAGCCTCACCAGAGGCCTATAGCAACATGGGACAGACTCAGCTAATGGAACTCCAAGGGAGGCACCTCAGGAGGAGAAGAATTTGTGGAAGCGTCGAGGGTGTTCCTTAAACCCCTCTGACGGGTTGTGGAGGCAAGACAGCACTGGTAAACCGATAATGCCTGTCGCCCTACTGAAGGTAGCATTGGAGCAATTACACTACCCTATACATATGTCAAAAGAAAAATCTCGCTGCAACGCTTGCAGAAGACTGGTTTACACCAAATTTATCAGAGCATGTTGCGTTCTTCATGGTGAATTGCATAATCTGCCAGCAATTCACCGCTGAGCACACACTAAAGGTAGTAAGAGGAGTTATCCCCTGGCCGAATGGGCCATTCCAGCACTTGTATATCGACTATGCCGACATGATTCAAGTGTGCAATGGGTACCGGTATTTAATTGTGGTGGTGTGCCCATTCTCTATATGGATAGAAGCAGGTCCCTGTGCACACCGAGACTCTACTTGTGGTGCAAAATTTCAAGTGAGGGAAGTGTTCCCTAGATTGGGGGTGTGCGAGGTAATGAGGTCAGACAATGGGGCTCACTTTGTTAATGCAGTTTTTGAGCAGATCAGCTTGTTGCTTGGTATAAAGCACAAGTTCTCATCGGCGTATCATCCGGAGGGGAATGGCATATGTGAGCAGCTCAACAGCTTGTTAAAGGAGAGGATAGCCAAGCTGAAACTCACATTGAAAAAGGGATGGCTGCACTGTCTACCACTGGCATTGTATGCACTTCGGAACCAACCAGGCTCCGACCTTCATCTCACGCCGCACGTGATAGTCACAGGCAGAAGGATGAGGACCCCTCTTACACCCGGAGATAGAGCTAGATGTGATGCCCAGCCAACAAGTGAGGTCTTTGGGACAGAGATGCAGGAGTACCTGAACTGTATGACATCCAGCGTCTCTGTCATTTCAGGCCAGCTGCAGCGACGGCGAAAAGGGTGCAGCACAGTACAAAATACAACAGGAAATGCTAAGACAGACACTGCGCAAGGTTTAAGTGCACCTCTCCTCTTCCCTGGGGATGCTATTCTTATAAGGAACTTTACAAGGAAGAAGTCAGCCATCAAGGTCCAGGGCAGAAGGGCATGGCTCTTCCTGAATGACATTAAACCTTATATAGGAGAAAGCCCTCCAGCTGCATCCAACCGTGAAGAAACCACAGACACCGGGAAGAACCTCAGCACGTGTAGACAAGATCCATGGTGAGGAACAAGGATGCACGAGCAGCAAAACAATGACCAAGAACTCTGTTTTAATTTGTGGCTTTTAAATAGAACATTTCCCCAAACCAGAGAAAGGTGATAAAGAACAATAATATGGACACTTTGTGCACCACAGTTGCAGGGTAAAGAAGAGAACTACACATACAAATCCACAACAACATTGATAAAACAAACTTTTGAAATAGCATCATGGTCAAGTAGTATAAAGAATCAAGACTCTGATAGACTGGAAAAAAGAAAAAAAAAGGACATTCCCTGAGAGCGTAACACAGCGTCCTGAGGCAACCAGTGACAAGACCTTCTTTACTAAACTTATGCTACCTCCCAGAAGAGACCTCAAGTGGGATGTGCTAACCTACTTCCAGCTGGTGATAATATCATATCCGTCCCTCATAGGGAGAGAAACCAGTGTCACAGCCTTTATTCAAAATCCTGCCAAAAAGAAAATAATCTGGCAACTGCTGACTGTCATCATGGCAGCCTTCGCCGAGCTACCTGAGCACAGCAAAGAGGACACAAATGCTTCCACCGCCGGTAGACATTGATGAACTCGCATTCACTTTTTTCTTTCAAATAATTGAGAAAGGCCCAGAACTCGTCGGGAGAACAACTAACACACGTTCTTTCATCAGAGACCCAAGAAACCTAGCTCAATTGAACCAGCTATGGACCAAATTAAATTACCTAGTGGCAATCCACGCAACAGGGAAGTGCAGCAACTGTTCAAATCAAAAGAAAAGCTTGTGATCAGTACACAGCAAAACAGGACAAATGTACCTATCTCCTGAGGACAGCCAGCTGGCGCACAACGTCCTGCTTAGACTAGTCACAGACTATCCGGAAATGGTGGGGAGGCCTGCAGATGTTGACGTCATCACCTTCCTTAGAGATCCAGCCAACGTCCCACACATGGGCACACTCCTCCACGGCATAATGCTCCAGGTAGAGCTATCTAACTTCCAGCAAGAATACCTTAGGAGGTTCCAGTGAGACTTTCCGTCGTGGGACAGATCGTGGAGACAGAGAGACAATGTTTTATCTTTCCGCCGTGGGACAGATCAAGGACAGAGACACAGTTCTTCAATTTTCCGCCACAGGACAGATCGAGGAGAGCAGAGACAAGAACTACACCATCTTATATTTTCTTTTTTACTTTCTCCTCTATTTTTCCTTATTTTTATTTTTATTTTTCATGTTCACTTTCATTTTTATTTTTATTTTTACAACATTTTATTTTTCTATGATTTGTAGCAGTTCCATCTTTTCATTCCTTCGCATTGAACATGTTCCAGCATGTCCTCAGAACCAAGGCAAATTCGAGGAATGCATTGGGATTGTACCTACTTTAGATATGCATTATGAATGTGATGTACCAAAGTTGCTAGCCTAACCCTTTTCCATAGTCTAGCAAAGGAACTGTACTGCATACCCAGAGATTACCGACAGTACCCGCAAGAGGGGGGACACTTGAAAAGCACTCGTCACTTTAATAGTAATGAACTCATTGAGCTACGAGATCATAGCAAGAAAAGGAATAAACAACTGACTATGGACTTGTTTGAAATGGGGGCACAGAACAGTAACTTTGTTTTACCACCAGCAAAGGGGCGCCCCCACTTCCCTGGAAGAAAATGCTGCCAATTATCTTATAGATCCATTATGTGTATATGAATAGTAAATATCATTGTATTTCTGTCATTGACCATCAGAACTGCATTTTATATCGGTGCACGAAGCGCCACAATTTCAGTACACCCACCAAATAATGAACGCCTGTGTCACACGAAAACACCCAGACCATATATAGTTATCCCAGTTCCAAGAAAACCTGATGGTGAAGTAAACAAACTAAAATTAAATGTAATTAAAGGTGTTTCTTACTCAATTGAAGCAGCGAATTAAGAGAAAGATTGGAGACAGGTTCAGCATGGAATTAATGAAAATGTAGCACTGACCACTGCACGCACTCACTCATGCACACAAACAAGGGCAAGTGTCACAGGCTACAGGGCCTCAATCGAAGGCAACACAGAAAACGAGACTGCCTGCCGAACTACCAGTTCCAGAAAATAGTGGAAGTAACCAAGGAGAACCACGTGAGAAACCAATGAAAGAGGGCATAGCAAAATCCCTCAAAAGAACTGAAGTAGCCACAAAGGAACTCACAGAGAAAACACAAATACTGATAGATTATTTATTCCCATTCATAGTCAGAGCAAAGAAACTGCACGAGGAGCTGAGAAATAGAACTACAGAGACTATAACAGTAAGCACGCCAGCTGAAGCGCAAGGAACAAGCACCATACCTACGACACAGCAATGCGGTGGGGATTTGGTGAGCCGATGGCGGTTAGAGAACCTTTATGAAAGATTACAAAAGGAAAGGAAAAGAAACGAAAGACCTTCTCCTACCACTGCGATACAGCCAAGGCAGCCTGTTCTACCAAGATGCAGAGAGTGGAAAAGCAGCACAGATGCTTTTAAAGACATAGTGATAGCAAACTACAGAAGAACGCTGAGAATCAAGAGAAGCCCGCATGAAGAAGACAATGAGCTCAATGATTACCTGGACAGCACAGCCCATCTCGGAAATAGCATATGGTACCAGCACAAGAAGGAAGTAGGATGAAGGCAGTCAGAAGGAGAATGCTTTGTATGTGCTCTTCTACCATACAGCATGGGAAAATCCAAGATCTTCATGGCTGTAGAAATTGATGTACCCACTACACACTGTATGTCACATGTAGCAATGGGCAACAACAGAGGACAAATTATGGGAAGAGACGCCTCATTATATGGGCCAACAAAAAGGATTACCCGGATGAAGATGGCTACGTCCAGGACATTAAAACAAGAAACAGGGTGCACACCAGGAATCACGTGATCAGGTACGAGAATCCTGATGTCAAAGGATCAGGAACACGTTGGGTAAGGAACCCAAGATTGAACGTTCAAGGAAAAACTGCACAAGAAGCTCAAATCTGAAAAAACAGAGGCCAAATGCAGATTTGGGAAACAGTGGTTTCCCCAAATGGATGGGTAGAAGGAGTAGTAATCTTCCGAGCATAGATGGTCTTTGGAGCCTGGCGAGAAGCAATAGAGAATTCGCAGAGGTTATGCAAACTTCTATGGCCAAAACTGGTGAACCTTCTAACATGGGTCGAAGACAGAGGAGGACCCCTGCAGATAGTACCAGTGAAAAGCCCAAAACTATACTTCAGAAGTAATTGCATGAGGAAGATGGGAGAGAATGTAAACTGCGGATGAATCTTTGAAGCCCCAGGAATGACACAAGGAACCGCAGTTATTATGAACCATTACTGGGCGTGTGGATCCAAGGCATACATAAGACTGCCGAAAAACTGGCAAGGCATATGCACACTGGTGAATGTCCACGTCCCTGCGCTAGTGATCCCTAAGAATGACCTGAATTTGGACATTTTCCCGAAAGCAGATGCTCATCTAAGGAGAAGGAGATCTGTGGAACAGGATGAAGAGAGAAAACTACTTTTCAGCCAAATCAGAAGAGGCATTCCATGCAATCCCATATGAACACAGGCTGTTCAGCATCACCTCAGCAGTGTTCACCATTGATGCTCTTGCCACACACAAATTGGAGTGAATGCTAAATGGTTGCAGATAACCAGATAGGAGTTATTGCAGACCATCAATACCACTATAAAAGGATTTAACATGGTCAAAGAAGAACTGAGAGCAATCAGACTGATCACCCTCCAGAACAGACATGTGCTTGACATGATCACAGCGATAGATGGAGGTGTTTGTGTAAACATCAGAGAAACATGTTGCACATATGTACCATCGCACAATGAAGAGAACAGAACCCTAACAGAGGCCATAAGTATGTTGACAAACTTGAAAAACCAGATGATCGATGAAAGTGATGAAGTGGACGATGACAGCTGGTTTGGAGACATATTCTCGTAGGTCCCACAATGGATGGCAGATATATTCAAGTTTCTGGGAGCTTTACTAGCAATGGTACTGCTAGGATTCTGTGTTATCAAGATAATCATTACGCAGTGCCAGAAAACTACGAAGAAAGCCATAGGGATGAAAATAATGGTTGATGTCAAACAAGGGTGGAAGCCCAGAGACCTGACTGATGAAGAAATAAGAGACTTTGTGAAGGCCAGCAAATTTGCGCCAGAATGAAAAATTTCACATATCCTAAGAAAGAAGAAGGTATGAAGGATAATGGATCTACTGCAGTCCAAATGGACAATGTCAGCTAATGACATGGAACAAAGACGAACATGTGAAAACAGCAGGGAGTTTGAAAGGGGTGATAAAAATATGGACTCCAAGGACTCACACATTCAACCCATCATGTACGAACCCTGAAGACGATGAACATGACACCGAAGAATCAAAGGAAATAAATGCAAAAGATATCGCAGAAGTGGTCGGTGAACCGACCAGACGGGGGAGTGTATTTTATTTATTTATTTTATTTTATTTTATTACATTTGTTATACGCCCAGACCCGGGGGTATCACGGCGTAGTTACAGACAATGGGATAATGCAATCTTAGAATGAACATAGAGGTGTACAGGTATAACAATCAAAAATGTACAATAATAGGAATCAATAATATACACTAATATACAAAGCAGTCAGGTAAAAAAGTTGATTGGAGGGGATTAGTGCACTGGTTCAGTTAGAACTTGTTGAAGAGCCAAGTCTTCAAAAGGCTTTTGAATTTGGGGAATGAGGTTTCATTCATAATGTGGGTAGGTAGCGCATATTTATTTTGTTTGTAGAGGAGGTTGTCATGATGCCTACCTCCAAGGTGCCAGGTCCGACCCAGCAACCCCAGAGGCAGGCATCATTCCCCCCAGGGAAGTGCCAGCGGGCCCAAGCTGGGGCCCTTTGGACACAGTCCTGGCGCCTTAGGCGCCAGGCTCATGTTGGACCCCTGTCCTGGCGCCTTAGGCGCCAGGCTCATAAAGCTAGACATGTGTTCAAGTGTTTTAATGTGCACTTACCTGATGCAGACCATGCTGCTACATCCAGGCCCTCTTGAGGCCTGAATGGAACTACTTTACCTGTGGGACTACTTTCCACCTGGGTGTGGTCGGGGAAGGATACATACCTGATCAGTGGAAGGATACATGCCTGGAACTTCTACCGAAGCTATTTAAACCACGCCCGATCAGCAACTCACGCTTCGCGTTGTTCTGCTCCTCGCAGCTGGACGCTCACCGTGTCAGCTCCTGCATCTGGACTTCAGCCACGCCTGTCAGCATGCTGGGTCGCCTGCAAAGGGAGATAAGAGAGAATTGGGGAGAGAAATAAGACCTTACCTGCTAAAGCTGCATCACGGAGACATCACACCGACGATCCTGAAAGGGAAGACATCATTTTAAAAGCATTTCGCTTCGATCGCTGCAGCGCTGCATTTCACTCACCTTTCCTGGGCGCCTCCATCTTCAGCAGTGATCATCCGGATCCGCACCCACTTCCCTGAGCCTAGAGAGAAAAAGACAAGAAAACAAGGTGAGAGAAGGAAGGGAATAGGAAAGGCTCAGTTTCCTTCTAAGACTTACCTGTTGGGTCATTCCCATTTCATTTCGGGTCCTGCCGCTTCCTGGCATTCCGGACCCCGGCCCCTATGGGGAAAAAAGACAAAGACATTGAATGAGCGAATGCAAAGACATTACCTGAACGCTCATCCAGAACTTACCTGTCATTTACTGGAACTGCACGTTTCACTTCGGGTCGGCGCCATATCTCCGGCATTCCGAACCCCGGCCCCTAAGGGGAAAAAGACATAAGCATTAGCGCTTGCTGCAATAAGACAATGAACATTATTATTAAGCTTGAACTTTTGAACTTGCAACAGAACTCTTACAACGCCTCACCTGAATAGTCAAGCTTATTTTGAACTCCCATCAAACCTCAATCCAGTGAAGTAACTGGGTTTCAACGCGCCCCTGCATCAGAAGCAGGATGGAGAACTCATCCTTCCAGACCCTAAGGTGAGACTTCACGGGGAATCGTGGAAGGGTATCGTGGAGGGTTGGAAGGGAGTGGGAGGCTTGAGCATTATTCCGTCAGTAGGTAATACTCCCTTTTCACGCACAGGGGAATATTCCTGCGAGCCAGAAAAGCCAGAGTAGAGGGGCCCTTCCTGTCCATCTTCAGAGTCCTGCGCTTCACCATTGAAGAAGCATCAGCACTCGAAGCCAGATCTGCGGCTCCGTGGGAATCAGGTGAGCGTGACAGAGGTCCCAGACATGGCCTGCACCCCTGCCCCTCATTATGAGGTACCAGGAGCGGACTTGCCAAGGTATGTGATGTATGAGGAGCAGATGCACCATCAAAGAGCTGCACTGGGACTCTGCCCAGTGTACATCAGAAGATCCGTACCTGTTGAAGCGCCCATAACCAGACAACCCTGGGCAGCACGGTACCCTAGCCGTACCAGCCGCTGAGACGAAATGAAGAGTACCTACAGACGGTCCATGAAGAGACCCAATGAGCCTTAATGGAAGGCCAGTGGAAATGACACAAGGGCCTGGACAGACTCGTGAATGAACAAAAACGGCTATCGAAGATAGCACACCAGTGCGAGTAGCTATGAAAATAGAAGTAATGGACACAGGGAAGAGACGATGTTAAAACATAAGGAAACGTTGCTACAAGACAAGATGGAAGTAACCAACCAGTTAAACGTGTGTAAATAGGCTTGGAACGCAAGAAAATAAGAAACCAATACTGCTTGCAATGCTTAGTAGAAGAATAGAGCAGCAAGCGCCAACCATATATCTACCTCAACAAGGCACATTATACAAGTGCGACTCCATTTTGTAAAGCAGAAATGTGCCCAGGCTGCCAGAGGCCTAACAGGCCAAGTTTCATAACCAAGCCAGAGTCATGAGAAGGAGATGAATCGAAACTCAACAAAGAGCTGTTCATGCCGGGAAATCTAGGTCAACCTGAGAAAGGGAGGAGAGCGTCAGCTAACAAGACTCAAACTTCAGGGCATACCTGTCTGCCCCGTGAAGGTCAAGATAAGGGAGGCCCAGGCAGGTGGCGAGGCTAAAAGAAGAACAAATACAAGAAAAGCTGGAAACTGAAGCAAATTCATGGTGAACTAACACGTGACAAGCTAGGGCGAAGAGGTACCACTGCCTGATGTCATCCAGAACTCGAGGATACCATAACTTTTCCTGATAAGAGGCTACAGTTTTGAGGCCATACTCAGCCAACTAATCCACACATAGCCCTAAGATACTGATTGATGGAAGGGAGGTAGGGTGAATCTTGGGAAACCCGGCACCTGGGTGTCCATTCTGCATGCGGCTAATTAAAAGTGGAGATTTATTTCTAGTGGTGTAACCTGCCCAATCACAAAGGACCAAGTTATCTAGGGCCCTATAGATCGTAGAACCAATGAGACGTTGTACACACGTCTATCACGTGTGATGTAGAGGGGGGTGTAGGCGCCCACCCGATAAGAGTTATCCAATCCGCATGCTCTATTATCATATACAGATATAGCACCTACCTTTCCTAACCAATTATATTGCATGACGAGTTTTGTAGAATTAGACGTCAATGATGACGGGTTTTGTGTATAAAAGTTGCTGTTCAACTGAAGTTCGAGGAAGTCGGAGCGAGACAGGTGATCGCAAAAATTCTGATTCCCAACTGCTTCCCTGTTTGATGCACTTGTCATTAAACGGACTTCCCTTTGCCAAATTACTAAATCCTCATTATTGAGTCGTGTTGGAGTAAGTGAATCATGCACCCCCATCCCTCACATGGTCCCGCTATCTTGTCTTATAGGTACTAGATGGTGAGCACTGACCAATGGGCCCGTCGGTGGACATCTTGCTCTCTTTGTACACGTGTATTGTGCCCAACCTAGGGTGTCCATGCTGCTGTCTTTGGTGAAAAGGGGAAGGGGGAAGAGGAATAGAGAGAAGGGAAAGTAAGTGCAGATAAACAATGAGACTTTGTAAAGATATAGAACTGAACAGATAAGTGGATAGTTTTGTGTTAGTTTGGATATTTGCTGATCCACAGCACATCAAGGAAATAAATGTGGATTTTCAAAAGGCACAATCTATGGTGTCTGTAAAAGCAGGGAATATGTCAGTGAGGTCAGTTTTAAAGTAGTACTAGAACTGGTCTGTGGCGGTGTGATGGGCTCAAGATGTGCTCAAAATAACACTTGAAACGAAGAGGATACTTCTGCAGCTAGCACAATTTGTTCTCCAAGAACCACCCAAGAATAATATCTCTAGGGATGCCAAGCCTGTCTACTGAGTATAGCAGTGTGAAGAGTTGACTGTGGAAAAGGCGACTGTGATAAGAAACATTAAGGATAGGTGGGACTGTGATCTGTGTGTATTGACACTGAGAATGGCTATCAACATACAGTATGGGAGTATTCTCTAGAATGATGGACCCACCCAGTAATACTTTGGGTAGTAGAACATAAATGCCAAGTAGAATACATCTAATAGAATTAAATGTGCATAACTACTAGGGCTAATCCTGCAGTGAATGATTTGTATTTGAAGAGCTGGCATTCCATAGCTCAATAATAGCTTATAGACTGATATGGATGAGATATTGAAAACACAAAAAAGGAGCGGAATAAAACCCAATGATTTGCAACCTGGGAAACCTAGGTACAGTTTGCCCACTAGGCTTTAAGTGTTTAAATTTCTATTATATTTACATACAATTCAGCTGAAAGACCTTCAATGAGAAATAGTTGGAGGGACAAATTCTAGCACCCTAGTCAAGCCACATCTGTCAGAGAGGTGCATGGTCACGAGAGTGCATCTAAAATAGTTGAGAATTGGGAAATGCCTCTAATGGTGCCCAGAGAGTGACACGATCCATGTTTTACAGAATATGAGTGCCTGTCACTAAACCGATCAACAATGTACGAACATCACTCGAGTCACATCAATCCAAACCCCACATGAGACCCGAATTCCAGCCTCATGTACAGATCCTGAGCCCATATTTAAATGTGTCCCCATGTTAGATGCATTCAGAGGGAAAGAAGCAAGAGAAAGCAAAGTAGAACAACCATGAATATGAGGATTGGGGAAGGTAGGCCCAGGTTGAAGAGATAAGAGATGAGGACATTAAAGTTTCCGGTCAGTACAAAGGAGAAGATGGCTAATGCACCTGAGAGATTCAGATCAACTTCAGGGAACACCTGTTGCTCCATCCCAGGGATCCGTCTTGCCTCCATGGTAGTCCCAGATAGAAGCAGGACCTGATCACAAGATGGAAATCCAGCAGAAAGACATGTAGACGTTGATGAGACAACGGAGCACCAGCGACATCTAGACTGCAATGAAAATGCACCTGCATCACACCCAAAAAACAGTGCCATGAAACCACACATCTCCAATTGAAGCATGGTGCCAACCCTAGACTGCCCATCATCCGAACAAGATTTGTATTTGTATTTGTATTTACATTTATATAGCGCTTTACACCAAAGCGCTTTACAAATAACAACAAAAATACATAGCATATTAAGAAGCATAATTACAAACATGAGACAAGCCATTAAAAAACAGTGTGTACAACAATTTACATAGGTCAATAAACGAATAGAGGAGGGAGGAGGAGTAAGGGGCAGAGATGAGGGGAGTCAGAGCTGGGAATAAAATGAAGTTTCAAGTGGGGAGCAGAGGAGTGTAAGAGGGAAGTGAGAGAGAAGTAGAAGGGAAGTGATGAGGAAAGGCGGGACGGGGAAAGGAGGAGAAGAGATTTCAAGGGGGCATGGAAGGAGGAGTAAGTGCTGATGGAGCAGATGGAGAGAGGTAGAGAGTTCAAGTGTAGGGGGGCAAGGAGTTGAAAGGAACGGAAACGAGAAGAGGTACAAGGGGATGGAGGAACAGTAAGTAGGTTGAGATTGACAGAACGGAGGGAGAGGGAGTGTAGAAAGAGAGGAGAGAGGAAACATAGGGTGGACAAGAGCATGAAGAGATTTATAAATGAGACAGAAGAAGTGAAATTTAAGTTGGTTGTGAAAGGGAAGCCAGCCAAGGTAGAAAGCAAGGAGGAAATGGAGTCATGAGGAGCAAGAAGACAGAGGGTACAGATGGCAGAGTGGTAGAGGGATTTAAGGGGAGCAATATGAGAGGCAAGGAGTCCAAAGAAGCGAGGGGAGCAATAGAAAAGACGAGAGAATATGAGGGAAGAGATTAAGAGTTTAGTGGCATGAAAGGTGAGGGAGGAACATATTTTACGAATATTGAAAAGGTGGTAGCGACAGGCGCGAGAGGTGAGAGAAATATGATGGGTAAAGGAGAGGGAGGAGTCAAAGTGGAGGCCTAGATTGCGAGCATGGCAGAGATGGGAAGATTAGAATAGGAAAGTGAATGAAAGGAGGGGGAGAAGGAGAGAGGAGCGTGTTAGAGGGAAATAATAAGACTTCAGTCTCATCGGTGTTGAGGGAGAGAAAGTGGGATGACAGCCAGTTTTTGATAGCAGTAAGACAGGAAGAGAGGTTAAGGTGGAGGTCAGGAGTGAAGGAAGAGTAGGAGAGGAAAAGATTGGTGTCATCAGTGTAGAAATGGTGAGAAATACTGAAGGCAAAGATGATGGAGGCAAGAAAGGAGGTGTAAAGTGAGAAAAGGAAAGGGCTGAGTACAGAGCTTTGGGGAACACCATAGTACAAGGGGAGAGTAGAGGAGGTGCATCCACCCCAAGAATCAGCAAAAGAACGAGTTGTGAGGTAGGAGGAGAGCCAGTTGAGAACAGAGCCTTTGAAACCAAAGGAAGAAAGAGTATTGAGGTGCAAGGAGTGGTCAACAGTGTCAAAGGCCACAGAGAGGCCAAGGAGGACGAGGACAGGGGATTGCTTAGAGTATCGAGCGGTGAGGAGGGAGTTGAGAACATATGTGAGAGCAGTTTTGGTAGAGTGTTTAGGGCAGAAACCAGATTGAGAAGGGGGAAGAAGAGAGAGATTGGTTACAAAAACTGAGAGTTGGGAATAGACTAGGCGTTCAAGAAGCTTATAGAGGAATGGAAGAAGCGAACTTGGACAAAAGTTGGATGCAAGAAGGGGGTTGGCAGAGGGTTTCTTCAAGATGGGATGATAGTACCGTGCCTGAAGGCTGAAGGGAAGGTGGCAGAGTAGAGACCGATATTAAAGAAGGAGGTAAAGTAAGGAATAAGCAGAGGGTAGATCATCGGAATAAGGGGATGGGAAGGGGAACAGAGGGGGCAGCAGTAGGGTGAGTTTTGGACAGGAGGAGGGATACCTCGGAAGGAGTAACAAAAAAAAGTCAGAGGAGGGGGAGGAGGGGAATATGAAGGGGAGCGAAGAATGTTTTGGCAAAGTAAGAGTATTTTGGAAGAGAAAAAGTCAGCAAAGTCAGAAGGAGAGAGGGAAGAGGTGTTTGAGAGGTCAGGAGTGGGTGTCGGGAGAAGACGAGAAAGGGTCTGAAAGATGTGACGAGGATGAAAGGCTTGTGATTGGAAAAGGTTAGAGAAGTAGGAACATTTAGCAGAGCTGAGGCAAGAGTCATAGAGAGAGTGGTATGAGAAGTAGGAGGTTTAATTGGCAAGAGAGCAGAGTTTGAGCCACCAGGTCGAACCAGAATATTGTGAAAGTAATCCGGCTTCACAATGCCACAACTAGGGACATTCAAAACATAGCACAGGCCATCCAGACTCGTGAAAGAATACCCTCTGCTGTTCTAAGGGACCTCTTCTGAATTCTCGGGGGCAATTAAATATTAATGAGGGTCCAGCATGACAGTCAAATGGCCAGATGATGGCCCCTGCATGAAGGGACCTCCACCAAACACTCTCTTCCTTCTCCAAGACTCTCTGCCTGCACCTGCAAAATCAATGTAAAATGTATTCCATGCATAGGAAAATGGTACCTGCAAAAATGATCGAATACAAAAACACCTAATGGGAAATGAGCGAATTTTTTGGTCGAATTTGTTAGGCATTTTTGTCAATTTATTATAATATACACACACATAATTATATAAATATATATATATATATATATATATATATATGTGTGGGGTGGGTTAAGGGTGCATGTGAAAGTAGGTGGAAGTGGTAGGTGGGCTCTTACCCCGTATTATTAAAAAGAAATTTTATCCCAAAAAAATGGGTCATTTCTCAGTAGGTCTTTTTTTAATCATTTCACAGTAATCATCATAAAATGTCCACGAGGTCTGCCAATAATCTAGTATTACAAGGGAGATGGCAAGAGAACCAACCTCGCCAGAGATCTGGAGTCAGGCCAAGAGGCCATGAGAGAAATACCCCTACTCATGTAGTCCTTGGATAATAGATATCCCAGAATGATCACTGCTAGCCTAAAGTGCAACAACCATAAAGCCAAGCCACTGTCTAGTGTTCCCCGACCACCAAGTCCCAAGCATTCCACATTGGAAAACAACATCCAAGAGAGAGACACAAACTTTCAGGGCAGCAATACTTTCAGGGCAACCATACATGTTAACCTGCCTAGTCCCTAACAGAGATGAAAATTCCTCTAATATACCAATAGTCAGCTGGAGGCTTCACTCCCACAGTTTGAGTATGTATATGTTTATTTATTCATTTATTTATTAATTTTACATTTTTAAAGCACTCACACAGCCCACAGGCATCGAGGCGCTGTTACAGGAATTGTTTGTTTTTTGGATGCGTAATTGTTTTTTTTTCCGCATATGTATATATATATATATATACATATATATATATGTGAAATATATGTGAGAATTCAACCATCTACACGGGGAGTGTGTGCTCAACTGGGGTTTTATGATTTTTGAAAATTAAAATGAATGATGGAGATCAACCTCTGAAAATGTGTAAGGCCATTCTGCACACATTTTCCCTGCTCACCGGACGAAACACATAGTCAGGTGCACTCCGGCAGGACAGAGCCTACAGGCACTATCTGCCCCTGTCATTTTCAGATGGAATGGGACAGCAACATGTACATCAAAGCATCTAAAGAAGGGGGAAGGCAATACCTTCCTCAGGCCATGGGCAGGCTCATTAAAATATCAAAGGCTCCATAGATCTGCCTTCCTAGTGTCTCAAAAGCTGGTGGCAGCAAATACTGATGAGAGTTAATTGAGGCAAGCCTGTGAAACGGGCTTGTTCACATGACAGACAACGGGAAGGCGGGGCTAACACCTCTTTGATATGCAATGTATCAACTTGAAGCTAGTTCCAACCCCTCTGTATGAAGGACCATGAATGGCATATCTGGGTCCACTATTTATCATAGGCAACCCCCACAGAGCGGACCCCTTTCAGAGGGCGAAGTATGTGATTTGAGGGAGACAGAACGTCTGCTCTTGTCCCAAACTTCAAGGGAGACCTGCGCTTTGATCAACAGCCACAGAGGGCTCAGTTAACCGGAGAGACACTTTGATCTACAATAGACAGGAAGATGGTGGGATTTAGGAGTAAATCGTGTCACCTCTTACCTTTCCTCTTGCAAAGCACTCTGGTCCTGACCTCATGCAAAAGAGAAGATTGTTGTGTTGTAAGGTAGGCTTAGCCTGCACCAATCACTGGGACCCAGTTGGCTTTAAAAGAGGGCTGAGCCCCTCACTTAGCAGATCATCTGAAGGCTTCACAAGAAGCAGGAAAGAAGAACTCAGCAGTGTACCCTTGCTAAAGGTCCAGTGTACCTTACAACTTCTGCTAGTGAAGGGAGACCAAGATTTCTAAGATGAAAGCAATATCCCTCCCCTAAGCATCTCCCAGAGAACAGAGAGAGATACCAGACTTAGAGGACCCATCCAGTAGCTCCAGAACTGGTACCCAGTCAGCACACATCATGCCATGCTAGCTACTGCCAGCAAGCTTCCTTGGTGGGAAGTGCCAGAGAGTCTCTGAAAAAAGGACAAAGCTGTTGCCTGCAAACACTCTCCTCAGCCTTGGGCAGTCCACCTTAAAGGACGACACAAGCCCTGCGAAGAGGCTAGGAGGAGTACCACACAAGCATCAACCAGCGTCCAGCTTTCTTTTTTTTCTTCCAAATTTCTTTATTGAAGTTTTTATAACATGCAGAAGATCGAAAAAACAACATCATATTATAACAGAGGGACATCATTTAGACAACTTAACCATATGTTTACACAACTTTTTTTAAAAGTATAAAGTGCAGGGAAAGAAAAGATAGATTCAGAGAAAAGAAAAAGCAGACAGGGAGAGAGAGAAAAGAAAGAAAAAAAACAACTCTTAAATACATTAAATAAAACAACAAAAGGGAAATGTTTCAGCTATGCAATTCATTGAAGGAATTCCTTATAGACAAATATTTATCAGCTTTTTTCAATCTCTGATAAACAACCATCTCTCTACTTGAAAGAATGGCTAAATCTTGTAACCAGCCATCAACGGAAGGTTTAGCATCACTCTTTCATCATTTCAAGATCTTTATCTTAGCTATCAGTAGTGCCCTGTAAGACCATGAAAGGGTAACCACTGCTTTAGCAGTACCCGAGATGCATAATATGGTCTTGCAGGGAATATTGATGAGCAGGGGTCCGAAGCTTTCTTACCGCCAGTCCAGTGCCCAATCCATATGAGGTGAATGGCACTCCAACTTTTATTCCCCATTCAGGTCTGGCAGACAGACCAAGAACAACCCAACAGGGGCCTTTGAAAGTATAAGACAACCGGAGTTGCAGGACTCACATCTCTTTGCAGTGAAGGCAGAGCGGGTAGAAATAATTAGGACGGACATTCCTGGTTGATCTGAACAAGAGCCCATTGCTCAGGTGGGGACCGTGTGAGGAACAATGGGTCTGGTTAAGTTGCTCAATCAAAGAAGTAGGTTGCAACTCATTGGTCCCTGCTGTGGCTAGTCTGCAGCAGTGAAACAAATAATTTCTAACCCAGGATTTGCATTGTTTTAATAGAAAAAAGAGCAATATACCCACAATAAAGATGGCTGCAGTCCTCGCTAAAGGTCGTCATTGCATGACTGTAGGGAGGGCAGCAACATGGCCAAACGCCCTGTGGATGTGAACCCACCTGTGAATGCCATCCTCAACTCTCCACACACACACACACACACACACACACACACTTAGCAAAGGTTTAATAAGCAAAATTACCTACCGATTATTGCAGGAAAATGTACTGTAATTGATGCATCGTTAACAAAGCTGGAATCGTAGGGGACAGACTAAAATGGGGTGAGCAGGATATATTAGTCACTGGGTACAAGGGATCCTATCCAGGAGTTGGGTAGCACTTAGCCAATGCTGCGCCATCCACTGCAACTGAGTGCTTCTATCGGACCGGGGGAAAGCTTTTGCAGGTGTTCGAGCTCAACCAAATTCAATGAATAGACAAAAAATTCAGACTCATGTGAAAATCTAGATGGAAAAGAAGACAAAGAGCAAACCCACGCAAGTACGAATCTGAAAAAAGCAGCAAACCCACAGGTTTGGTGAGAGCTGTAATCGTGTGAACATATGTGTGCTATGCAGCAACTGTTGATTACATAGACAACAGAGGTCATGCAGATTGGAACATCTGCCACGTTCTGATAAAATGTACGAGGGCTGCACACGAATGGGGGGCGAGGACAATAATTCCATCGGAACCCTGATAGTTTAACTTACGTGCCATGCTGCCCTCCTCCTTAAAAGCAACAGCAATAGCCTGGAGTGTCAATATAGGGGTTAGGACGTGTCTAACGCCTTTATGCCTGTCTTTACCAGCGCAATACATGCTCAGGAGACATGGAAAATAAGCCCCAGTAAGAAACGTGCAGATTGGACTGGAATAATGTGTCACTAAACTCTGCTTCTTGATTGGCTGAGGAATGGCCACTGGGTTTTCAACTCTGTCGCCGCTTAGTGGCAGGATATGCGTAGCTCGCATCTAGCACTTAAAATCCTCTTTTCTTAGGGATGCAACAAATCAGCACGTGGCGACGTGGTTGGAATTCCTATCATAGTCTTTCTGCCAGAAGCACTTGCCCTCGAAAGTCGCCTCCCCGGATATCCACCGGCAACCACCAGATTGATGACCCAGACCAGCTATCAGGCGCCTATTCTGCTCCACACTAATTCAACCGAAATAGCATTTATCTGGCAGAAAAGCACTCGACTCAATAGAGGAACGCTCACTTATTGAAGTCCCTGTCATGCCGACCCTTCTGTCACCATCTTTTAATGCTGGCTGTCTCCCAGTGAGAATTTTCTTTTTCTCTGCCATAGAAATTGATGTTACAGACAGTAGTTTGACCGGAAAGTGCTGGACAGTTTATGGGAAACAAAATAACAGCTCTCGGGATGTATATTTGCAGTAAGATTATTCACTATCTAGAAAGCTGTTTTCCAATGCGGTCAAATGTTTTCATTAAGCAGGTTCTGTAATTTTCCTTTAATGCACAGCATTTACATCATAGGTATATGTGCAACATTGTATAATGGAGGTGTAATAAATGGTAGCCTTCAATATCTGTATAAACGCATGGAAATCATGATCTTATTACAAGATAGCTGTGACATCACAATTGACCTGTATTAAGAAAATGACATCACAACCGCTCTGTAATCAGTTATTCTGCTTAAACTGTGATGTCACAACGCTTGCGATTTGAGCCAGCAGAGAGCAGAATTCCAGCTGCCCCAGAACCACTTATTTAAAGCTCTGACAAGCTTTTCTTTTCTTTTTTTCCCCTTGGGTGTACTGCCCCTTTTGGGGTGGGATGAGCCTGATTTGCATATGGCCTTTCCCGTTCTGTAATGGCTTGGCAGGTGAAGAACGATAGTCTGAAGGGTTGCCCAGAGCAATGCCATGTTAAGATTAATTCTAAACCTTCAAGCCATCACCTCTTTGTTTTGGCTCAGTACACATGCTGACAGTGTTAGCTGACAAGGGATACTAAGTGGATAAAGCCAAACTACAGTACTGTGAGAAAGAACTGCTATTCATTGGACAGATGATCTCACAAAATGGCAGACAGGTGACACCAGAAAGGGTGAAGGCAATACGCAGGACAGCAAAACCCACAACAGTGAGAAAGATACAGCAATTTTTGGGGTTGTGTAATTACTGAACGGCATGGGTTTTTGACTACAGCACTTACACCAGGCATCTTCTAAGTGCTCTGAAGGAAGCAAAAAAAACGAACCCCAGATAATAAAATGGACAACAAAAATGATGAGCTGAAAGAAGCAACATGCACAGCTCCAGTGTTAGGGACACCCAGACTGACAAAAGGAATTTGTTTTTGTTAGGGTGCATAAAGAGGGTGACACAATTATATTAGTTAAGCCTTTATTTCAAAGCTGATAGATAGTGAAATAGTTTTCTGTGACACTTGACATCCATTAAATAACAAGGAACTGTCTATGGTGGATTTTTTATTGTATGTACTTATGGAGTTTACTACGTGTGAGCAAAAATCTAGATTCTATTACTTATTTTAATGCACAAAACGGAACTGTTTTCAAAGTATTCTATTAAACTGCGTAAAGTTGTTTCTACCACACATCTTCCTTCTTGAGCTCTCCGCTCATCCACCTCCAACTCTTTGAGGGTCAGACACTTCTCCAAGCAGAGAGTTGGGGGCAGATCTATCTCCTCGGCTGAGGCCTCCATCTGGAACAGCCGCCCTGCCTCTCAAACTTGAGCAGAACCACCTCTGGTTCTGGAAGCAACTCAAGACCATCCTTTTTACTTTTGCTTTCTCTCTTCCTCTCCCCTGCTGATGCACCTGACTGCTCCGCACACTGGTCACCTTGTCACTCTCTGAACTTGTGCCCAGGCCCCGGCATGCACGGTTGCCCATGCACTGTATCTGCAACCCTACAGTCCCTTCTCTCTGCACTTATGAGCCACCGGTTGGCTGTATTTCTTACTTAACTGCACTTCCACCTTCTGCTCCCCCCGGCACTTCTCCCCTTCCATCTTCCCCATACTTGCGTGATCTGAATGACACAAGGCCTAGTAAGATCGTTATTTTATGCTCCCTTTGTTTCACCCTCCTTGTCTTGTCACGCAGAGAAACACTTGTGCACAGGCGCCTTTTAAATGCCACATCATATCATAGCATATCACTAGAAGCTGTATGTTAGCTTTTTAAATTCAAACAGGTTCATCATTGATTATATGGGTCAACAGCTATAAGATTGATGACAGAATGTGGCCATGTATTATATGGAATATAATACCATCTACCGTTCATAAAAAGGATATTTCAAGTCACCTCGCAGTTCTGTGACCTTATGAAGAAATGCAGCTTTCCAACGTGTTCTGCTACTTGGCCATGACACTCTTCGGTGGCTTGCAATAGCCATATAACATACGGTTGCAGTACGTTATGTAATACATAGCATTAGGAAGAAAGTGTTTATGCCATAAATGCATTGCAAATTGACAAGAACAATTCGGGAACATTACAGCAACAAGGATGTCAAAGCTTCACTTTTCGCAGGCACAGGAGCTTACCAAGGGTAGACAGGGTACACTGCATACAAGATCTTAGGTTGCAAACTTTTTAGGAAACGTTTGCAATCAATGGTGTCTGGACCTACTCCAGGTATAGATGAAAGCTATCAAAGCTGTGATGCTCAGAGCAAGCTACCAAAAACTGCTCCAGATACCATGAGATTAGTATCTTGACCCCAGGCGATGTCATATTACATACAGTTTCTGTCCTTTAATGCATTACTATATGTTTCTGCCATGTTTCTATCATGCGTGAGACAAATGCATCAGTCTTTCCCTCTCTGAGCTGTATGCCTTGCTGGTCACCATCTCTATGCCCGCTCTTCATGATCTTTCAAATATATCTTCAATAATCTGCCCTTCTATGTTTAATGGGGTTTATGAAGGCTTAATCTAGATGCAAAGCAATGGCACTTCCTGTTTACTGGGAGCTCCTGAGGGTTACAAGTAGGGAGCGGGGATAGTAAAGGAGCTGGGATGGATCTGGGGAGCAGGAGTGGTTTGGGGTTCCAGAGGGGAAAAATGAAGGTTAAGTGGAGCGATCAGAAATTGTCGAAATGTACCAGTCTAATTGTCAGAATGTCGGAATTGAGCAAAAAAGTTCCTAACAACATTATGCATGGTTACAAGCAAGTTTCCAGTTCATAAGTACCCGTTTTTTCTGCTGTAGTTAACTAGGCAGAAGAAAGGGCTTTTCTTTCTTTTATATATACTACAGGTAACATGAGCTGTAGATATTACACCAATATTGGATTTTAACAGCTTTGATTGCTATGTGTAGCTTTGTAACTGGTAATAATTTAGCATACAATAATGGAGTATGTTAGATAGATTATCGAGTTAATAAGGTCAATTCCTGTACTTTTGGATGGGAACTAGAACGGCACGGTTGTCACTGATCGTTGTATTTATGTCTACAGATCACAAGTCTACAGTGAAGATGAATCTACTCATCCGTCAAAGGCATTAATTATAAATGCCAATACAGTGAGCCATTAGTAGGAGACTTTTTGCTCCCGCTTCTTTTAGGCTTTACTTAATAGTGAATAGCTTTACTAACTGCTGTTATTCTATGTTGTCCTCCCTAGGGTTTATGAAGAACACTACAGAGAAGAGTATATATATATATATGTATATATATATATACATATATATATATATATACTTTTTTATGTTTTTAAAAGTGTGAAGACCTGTTTTTGATAAATTGCTTTTTTGTTCTTTTTTTAAAAATTCATATAGTGTGTTATAGTTTGCAAAAGAAACTTTTCACACTTACATAGTTAAAATACAAATTCAGATGTTCACAATAAAAGTAACTTTACATTTCATCAAACTAACATAAAAAAGGTAAAAAGAGGACATTCTAAGTAACTTATTTCTTCATAATAAATTTACAAAAATAGTCCCAATTTACTAAAACAGAAAACACAAAGATCTAATGTTTGGAAACACGCTCATAGAAAGGGCTCATCGGAAAATATAAGATAGTATTACTATCAAAGTTACAAGGCACGTAATTCTCATGCACAAGTTCTTCTTCGATTTTGAATAGAAGTCTGGCCAAGTCACACATGAAAGCAATGTGAGGATTATTCATGCATTTATACCATAACATTTCACGTGAAGAAATAGAGCTCCCAACATTTTTGTCACCCAAAAACACAATTCTTTCATTTTCAATGTGTCTGCAATAAATAACCAGATGTTTTATGGTTTCCCTTTGAGGAGCTATCTCGCAAAAGCGCCATATATCTGAATCAAAATGCATCCACTGACTGATACTTTCTTTTGAGTGAAGTTGGTTCAAACGAAAACGCATATAAATTTCCTGTACTTTAATGTCAGGGAAGCACTCTATAAACATCAGCCTCGGAGCCCTTTTGTGTGTATATGAGGCAAACTCTTCATACAGCTGATATGAAGCAATTTTGTCGTGAGAATCAACCCAGTCCATTTGATATAACATTTTTTTGGAATAACTCACTCTCGTTGCTAAATCTTCTTTGGTGATGTTGATTCAAAAAAGGGAAAGATCCATTCTTTTTTTTAAAAAAGTGCAATTGATGTAGGATTGTCTAAGGCAGGAATCCTGGTAAACCCCACATAAATGAAATTTCTGGGGGGATTCAGCATTTTGACATAGGCATTCATTTGTCACCATGAAAGGTGCAAAGACAAGCTTGACAAACCCAATTCTATGCGTATACATGCATTTGGAACTGATTTAGCCATATTTAACACGTGTTTCCAAATGCGCCCTTGTACAGAGTTTACCAAATCATCCATGTTATGCAGACACAAATCCAAATTGTACAAGATTATCGGTTTGATCTTTAATAAGTAGAATTGAAGTGCAGGGTTTAAAGAGAATTTGCAAAAGTTTTGATACATTTTTTTTTAAAGTGAAATCAAAGGTCTAACTTTGGCTGTTAATAAGTTGCTTGAGTATTTTTTAGAGAAGTCATTGGAGATGTCAAAACCCAAGTTTTTAAGCATAGAAATTCTTTCCAATTTGTGACTGTTGAAAGTCCATGAGTAGCAAGGGATTTTTTTCGATCCTGATAAAATTAGAATCTTAGATTTACCTACGTTCGCCCATAGGTTTTGTTCAGTTGCAAAGGTAGGAAAAACCTGTAATTTGTTTTGCAGCGCCAAAGGTGTTGTGTCAAATATAATAATGTCATCAGCATAAGCTAACCAGTGAATCTTGAGGTGCCCGAGTTTAACCGGCTAGCATAGAGTTTGTTCCCAAAGCTTTTCAATATTAACCAAATAAAGATTGAAAAGAGCAGAAGCCAGGCTACAGCCTTGCTTCACCCCAGTGCAGGTGAGAATTTCATGCGTAACATCACCCTGTCTGTTAATTCAAATCTTAAAATAAGTATCAGTATGCAGAAGGGCCAATAGCTGTATAATGTTTTCAGGGAAAACTAGGTTTCGTAGTTTGCACCACAGCTTGTCGTGAATAACGCAATCAAACGCTGAGCGCAAATCTAAGGATGCCATATAAATGTTACGTGCCTGATTTTTTTTTACAGGAATACAATATATGCATAAAATGATTGCATTGATAGATGTTCCCATTTGTTTTCGAAAACCAGTTTGATTCTGGGATAGAATGTCATGTGATTTTATAAATTGGTGAATCTCATTCAAAATCAGAATTGTAAAGACTTTATATGAAAAATCCATAAGGGCGATAGGCCTGTAGTTTGTTGGCTCCGCAGGATTTCCCTTTTTATATATGAGCACAATCATAGAGATGTGCCATGAATGAGGAATGGACCCTGTAACAAAGATCTTTTCAAACTTTATAAACAACATTTTGGCCCAAAATGTAGGATCAGCCTTAAAAGCACATGCAGGTATGCCATCTGGACAAGAAGCCGTGGACAAATTAAGCTTACATATTGCCCAAATAATATCATCAATTGGCCAGCAATAATGAGGTAATGTATATAGCTCTGTCCAGGCTTTTTGAACATTTGCCATATGGATACAGCATTGTGTTTGTGTTTGCATAAGTAATTTACTATTTTTTGATTGTCACGTAGATGAAGAAGTTGGTGATGTCTTCTGCAATTATTGCTAAACCTACGTACAATTTGTTTTTTGTTGGCCATGTATTCAGGAATGGAAAGCTTATGAGCTGTTAGGTATTTTAGATCACAATGTTTTTGCTGCTTATGTAATGCTATGTGAGGGTCAAAGTGATGTAGATGCATTGCCTGATTATTGAGATATCTTTCAGATAACCAGATTAAGGTGTCTCTTATAATATCATTGTTCAGATTTTCAATAAGAATATGATCCTGTACTATATAGCTCAGACCAGGATCATAAAATGCCAGTCTGTTTAGACTTTGAACAAGTTTCAGGCATAAATATTTGTTCCATCGAACAGTGCCTGGGAGATGCTCTATTTCTACGAGGGCCAATTCTGGAATGTTTGCCAACTGTATCCAAAATAAATATATTTTAATAGAAATAGGTCAGTGATCACTCAGACCAACGTCCATGGAATTAGTAAAAGAACACAAATTCAACAAACTCTCAGATATGACAAAGAAGTCAATTGCAGAAACACAGTTGTCCCTATGCCAAGTGTTTTGTATAGTGTCTTGACACAGTCTTACAAATCTCATGTTCCAAGCCAAGAAAAATTCCTTCCAACGCAAGCTAAATATGACAGCTTTTTTTTTACTATTTGAAAGACAACCATAAAGACCGCCTAGACAATCTGCATTAAAGTCACCTGCAACAATGATGCCCTCATAGTTGATGCTTAATACAGCATTTTCAAATATTATGTCAAGAACTCATCCATATTCTGATAAAGCGGGTTAAAGTATAGATTTACAAGCATAATAATGTCCTTCTTTCCAGCAGTTAATTATAGCAGGAATATTAGTAGATGTATGTGATACAACTGAATAGGCGTTGATTCTATTGCTGATCAAGATCGCCAGGCCGCCAGAAGGGCGACCCATCCCACACTTTATTGCGGAGTAGAAAACACACAGTACCCATCAACAGACATATGTTTATTAAGAATTGTCTCCTGCAGGAGAATAATTGCTAGATTACTAAACAAGCTCTTCAATTTAAGTGCTGAGAAAAATGGTGGTACCCACAGACTTTCCAGGAGAATACCTGGATGCTATTACAACTACCGTGCCTGATTTACCATGTTGCTGTTCGTTACCACATTGACTAAGTTACCTAACCATGGCCAATTCTTAATGTTTGATGCAATGGCTGCTAATGTTTGATGCAATGGCTGCTAACTGAGCAATGGCATCCATAGAGACATTGGATGATGCGGCAGCATTACCAGAGAAATTAAGGGAAGTCTCAGGCTGTGGTGCCACATAATTCAAAAAGTAAACAGCCCTCTTTTCATCATGCAATACATTCATTTGCAACCCCAATTGGTCAAATTCCATTATGAAATCCCATATCTGTGAATGATGGATGTGGATATTTTACAGATCATTCTGCCATTGTTAACATTAGACAATTTCACCTACTCCACATCATTCAAATTTAAAAGTCTTAACATAGGAATTTTGCAGAAGGTTTTGAAAATAAATTCTCTATTCAGTCGTGCTTTGCCATGTATTTTTGGATCACTACACCAACCCAATACAGTAGCAGGATTCATTATCGCTGCATTCTCTTCTTCACATGAATAGGATTCTCCCTCGTTCTCTCCCCTTGGAGCTATTCCCTGCACGTCTCCCTCCTTACTTATTGGGCATTCGAGGAGAGGAGGAACTGCGTTTGGATGGGTATACCCAAAATCCAGATTGTCGTCTACCTTTGTCCCAACAGAAGGCTGATTGTCCTCTGCCGTCTTAGGCTCAACGTTGAGTCAACGATGCAGGGTTTGGCTCATTCGCCTGGTTTGAGTTTTTATTTTTGCATAAAAAGGGGCATGGCCAAGAGTAAGTTGCTAATTTAGCACAAAGTCTGTGGCAGAGAGTCTCCTCGACAGCAGACAGCCCACTTCCGGCCCACTTCCTCAGAGTGCTTTTTTGTTCACCTGAAGAAGTTCTTATATTTTTATAATTGTTGTCAAAGAACGAAACATGTTGGGTGTTTTAGGGTGTTGTACAGTTGCCAACTTGTCTCAATGAATTATTGAGTTGAATTGAACCACATGTCTGTACACATGAGGATTCATCTATCAGGGGTATTGGATGTCGTAAGAGAGTATCCTACAGGATAGGGACTGTCTTTTGTACGGAATAGAAGTGTTTATCAAAGCACAAGGTCAGTTGTAGTTTTTAGATAGGTAGTAAGTGAGCTTTTGGTTCATTGTAAGGTTGTTAGAACGTTATTTATAAGGGATTGTAAGTTAGAGTCTTGTTTTATAGACTCAATTGCACATTTGAAAAAATAAAAAAAGAAAAAATCTCATTTTATGGCAGAAAAAGTGTTCTGCATGTAGTTTTAAAGTGTATGAATTATGTGTATACATTTTGATATGATAAAGTATTACAAGTGATTTGTATATTCTATGGTACATTTGTTTCAAGTGTTATAATTGTTTAAAGAGTGGTGTGTTTCATTCTATAAGGGATAGCAACATAGAGGCAACTATTCTCTGGTTTAGAAGCTGTCGCAAGCCTAATTTTTGTGGACGAATCTCAGGGCCATTTAAATTCTCCCCAAAGTCTTTCTTTTGTTATTCACCAGTCTAATTGTCATCATATCATTGTACCTTCCTGCTGCCTCCACGTGTTGTGCAGAACCCTGTTGCTTCATCTATGAAATCCAGCAGCATATAAAAGGAGTCAAAACTCAGGAAAGCCCTGTCTTTTTTGATTTTTGTTAACTAGAGAATGATGAGTGACAATCTGCCAAACAGGTTCCTCTCTACTCCATGCCAATAGGATGGAGCACTCTTGATCTGCCGCATCTGTAGACTGATCCACAGCGCCTGCTCTACTCATGGCACAGTGTATGTTCACGGTGGAAATCAGCATGTAAACAGTCCTTAATATCACAGTCGGCTTGTTTGAAGAATGTATGTAGAGAATAAAATAACAAACAGACAGTGTCTCCTCACTCTAGATGTTCCACAAGTCCTTGCCCTAACTGTACTGCCCTTGAGAGAGTAACCATTAGGAACCCCTCACTCGGCAGTGCACGTTCAGAATTATCTTGTTGCTCTTCTCGCCGAGTATTGTTGGCCCTGTCAATCTTATTGCCAGGGGAGGCCTACCCTTTGTAGTGCTTGATGTCAGAGAGATGATTCCAGACCGTCTTCCCAGGTAACCTGTCAGCTTTGTCTGCTACTGCCTTGATAATGTGTGGTTTGGTAAATATGGGTGCGTCCCACCTCGTTTTGAAATTCGCAACAAAACAGTGTCCCCAATGCTAACAAGCCTTTCTTTCTCAGAGTCTTTAAGTTGGTTATCACTTTTGCTTCCTCCGCTGTCTTATGGGCCTCGCTGGTGTTGCTGTATCTGGCGAGAGATAAAAGAGGTACTAGCAATCAAGCAAGTAATGTAATCATACATTTCCTGGCCTAAAACATCTGCACTACTCTCAGCATCCTTCAGTGTGCTATTGGGGGGAACAAGGGGGAGTTGCATGCGCCATCATGTCACCACCTAAATGGTGGTCGGACCAAGGCTTGTTGCTCACTTCAAAGATTGACATGGGGAAGCAATGAAGCCATTTTTTTGTTTGTCCTCTGTTTGATCTTTGTGATCATCTCCTTCAAAAGGCCATTTAGCTGTTCGCACATTCCATTTGCTTGCAGGTGATAAGCACAGGAGAATGTATGCTGAATTCCCAGCAACGTGGTAATGTGTTTGAAAATCTCATTGGCGAAGTGAGGGCAGTTGTCAGACCGCAGGACCCCACACATGCCGCATGCGTGAATACTTCCCAGATCAGAAATGTGGCTGCCCTGAGGGCATCAGGATGAGAACAGAGGCCTGCCTCAATCCACCGATAGAATGTGCAGACAACCGCTATCATGTAGCGGTATCTTTGGCAAACTTGGATAATGTCAACGTAATCAACATTGAGGTGCTGGAATGGACCTGCTGGACGAGTTATGTCTCCTCTCACAACTCTCAACATATGACATGCAATGCACTGTTTACAGATAAGACAGCCACTCATAAATGTAGCCACATGCTCTGCCAAATTAGGACAACCATGATTCTCCAATATGGGTGGCAATTACCTCTTTCCCTGTGTGTGTTTGATAGTGTCACTGTATCAGTGCTGTGTGCAATAATGCTAGTGGCATTACCACTTTTTCAGTGTTATTCTGCCACACTAGGGCATCTGTTGGATATACTGTACAGCCCCTTTAAATCCCCAGATCATTCCCCTCCCTGCAACTCCATTATCTGTGTTTCTGGAAATACATTGTTCCTCTCCTTTATTACCATTGTTCTTGCATAAGCACGGGCATGTGATGCTGTCTCCATTTATAGTAGCTCTCCATGATATGCTGCATGCTTTGCTTTGGAGTCTACTGCTTCATTCCCCCTTGAGATGGGGCCTTCCCTTCTTGTGTGAGCTTGGCACTTCACTATCGCTATCTGTGCGGGATACTGAATAGCTTCAATCAATTTACCCAATAAAAGTGCATGCTATACATCTGACCCATCTGTCCTCTTGAAATGTCTCCTCATCCATTGTGACAGTCCTAAGTGTACTGTTGATGTCACGTTTGCAGAGTCTGAGTATACTGTCACTTCCTTTCCTCTGCTGTACTCTAATGCTAATATTAAGGCCACTAATTCTGCCGCCTGTGCTGAATAATATGACACACTGGACCCATCCTCTCTCAACCTCACCACTGTAGTTCCAGTATGCCTTGCCCCATCAGTCTGGTCAATTGTAGAAGGACCGTCAATGTAAAGTATGTATGTCTCCTCAAGTGCAGTCCAGGCAGCTTTATGGTTACTTCTTATGTTTACTTCAGTTCTTATGTTACAGTTACAGTTCCAAGATTAAGACATCAGCAATAAGGATAGGGAGACAGAGACACAAAGACACCGGCACCCATCACCCAGGGAGGGAGGGCTCAACTGACACAATATAGAACTCTCATCACAGCATTCTCCCACTCATGCCTCAGCATTCCACAGGCACTCTGGTGACATCATAAACCACATGACAAACCACATCAGACTAACCAAGCACATCACAACACATCTTCCCCCTTACAAAACACACTTGCAACACAAGCTTCACAACACATCTCCCTCCTATCAGACATTTTCACAAAGGCAACGCACATCTCATCCAACCCAAGAGCAATGGAGGTTTCACTAGAAAAACCCACAACTATGCAATTTCAGAACTACGCCTATCATCCTTAAACACCATCAATAACAGCACTAATCACCTCCCATCCACCCCTGCCACGAGCAGACTCTAGTCTCCCACACTAGACACAAACCAGCCCAGATCCAAGACTATACCTAACCCACAATAACATAACCAACACAAAACAACTTTGGTCCTCCCGCTCGCCCCTACCACAGGCGAGCCTTCAGGCTGCCACCCTGAAGCACCTACTTGTCACCCCGACGCAATACTAGTCATCAGGATGACAACGAAATCACCATAGACAGATAAGAGGTTCAGTAAAATTCCACAGCTCACTAACACACAACCAGCAACAGGCATGCCTCAGAAACACATAAGCATATACATATATATATATATATATATAAAGGTGGACCAAGCCAATCAAGCAAACCTGACCATACCATGGTGTAAAGCTCCTCAAACAACTTGGAGATGCTGGCCAGTCAACTCCAAGTCCATCGAAAAAAACATATGGTTGACTCTAACACTCTTCTCAATGGCAGAACAATCCAGTCCTATAATCAAAACCCTGACCATATAAAAATAGCCAGGATCAACACATAACACATAAAAATAAACAAATCACCCTGGGATTCTTCACCTCGAACAGCTTCTTCAACCTTTTATAATATTTACTGGAGGGCGTCCCCTGCCAGCAACCCACTTCACCTGTCTTCTACAAGCCGTCCTTTGGGATAAGAATCATTTCTTCAAAGATTGCACTACTTCCAAAACAAAAGCACTAGACTCGACTATCGCTATAGCAAAGACACTAGACGCTTGCAGTACCAACCATACTTGTGCAACTCTTACTAACCACTCTAATTAAAATTCCTGACAAGGCGCTACCCTCAGGCTTCCCCTTTCTAACACATCAAACCTACCGAGGCGCTACCTCACTTTAGGTACATCACTAAACTCAATCTCATGACCTAGACAGCGTTAACTAAAACACCGATAGAGTGCACTTCTAAGTGGCGCTACCACCTAACCTAACTCTTCTAAACAGAGAAACTTCCTACTGTTCATACCAAACGGAGGCGTTACCTCCCTAGTATCTAAAACTTCTAATTAAAATGAACGTTGCACCCATTCATTCTTTCATACATCCATGCGCATTCTAGCTAATATGCCCGTGACATGCCTTCACTTCCATACTTCTCAAGTGCATGGATATACACGACATTTTCACATCTGCATTTAACATTTTCCTTTTTTTTTTTTTTTTTTTACTCCAACTTTTTATACCTAGCGCGTGCGAGATTACTTCACATAAAGATATGGCACATGTGCCTAAACGTCCATGTTGTTCTGTAACAACTTACTCCTGAAAATCCTCAAAACTCATTAAGTCTAGCACACTCACTCAGACTGACAAACACCTCATGCACTTTCCTTATTATTTAAATAAAGTCCGTCTGCAAATAAACACTGCATTAACTTCAAAAAAAAATTGTCAGTGGCATTTCACTCAATCAAACTGACATACAACGCATATATATGCACTTTCCATAGCATTCAATAGAGTCCATCTGCAAGTAAAACAAGTACATTTTTTTTTTCCAACATACCTATCTAACAAACACCTTTACTATAGAGCACCTTTACTAAACATTTCAAATGTGCTAACAGGCATTCCTTCTTCACTTGAATAATGCCTGCCCTGCCAGGCACAGAGAAGTGAGTAAAACCGTTCCCGGTTGACCTCTACCCTTCTTATCAGTACACAAGTGCTCACATGACGAGGAAAACGTTTCCCCAGATGCCGCCTGCATCTTCTTTTCCAGCGTTTCATTTTTTTTTTCCCTTGACATGCTCCATTACTATGGTGTCGCATTTCCAGTCAGCCTCTCTCCTTACGTAGCAACTGTCACTTCAACACGTGGCTGCAGCTGTTATCATCGCACCAAAATATCTTTTACACTGACTTATAACTCCATTATGCTGCCTTTCTCCGCAACATCTCTGCGCTGCGCTGCGCTGCCATTTCCTAATATTTTTCATGAGACCATCGGATCGATTGAGCAGTGAACCCGATGGCATCATCATGCCGGGAACACTCTAAGCTTCCGCATTCCACGCCTCGTTATGAAAATACTTTCTCTCTGTCATCACGTTTCCTACGTCCATGTAGGTCCTTTCGTCATCGTATTACGAAACTGATCACACTGGCAACCAGCTCAGAATTCGATCTGCTAACGGTGACGTTCTGACCTTCGCCATACCCTGGTGCTCCAATGTGACGTCATCAGTCACACACTCTCAGTGGGAGCGAAACGAAGCTCCTGCTATTAACGGCCATCCATTTACTCAGCACAGCGTCAGCTGCTTGCTACTGACAGCGCGCATAATCTATGACCCTTAAAAGGTAATAAACACTGGAATGCGCCTACCAATCTTCAGCAACAGTCACGGGCGGCGCCCCAGGCTCCCTTTTTAACAGAAATTCAAGAAATAACAGAATGTCTACAGCACTTCCAATTTCTCTGTGCAGTACCGTGAAGGGGACTTACATCTGCACTTCGCTCATTCCACAGTATCTTATGGGGCCACCAAACATGGGGCTTTCTGCCATCATGCGCCCTGGGGAAGTATGTCTGGGCTTTTCCTTGGCACCCTCCTGGGACCCAGCTTCCCCACTCTCCACAAGCTCACGATGAGCACTGGTCCCAAACAACAATGGAGCTTTCTCCCTCCGGCTCCCCTTGCACTATGGGGATCATGTCAGGGCTTCTTCCTGACAACCCCTTGGGCCCCTGGGTGATGGGACTTACGGTTTCTGGGGGCGGTGTCCTCTGTTTTCTTCTGGTCCTGATTCATCCTGCACCGCCCCGCAGCAGGCGTCTTGAATCATTTACTTCTTCACTTCTTCATGTCTTTACTTAGTTTCTCTTCATCTTCCTTTGCCTTGGGTTCTTGATGAAGGAAATCCTCGTCGCCATTGTTATAAAGCTCAGTCCAGGCAGCTTTATGGTTACTTCTTATGTTTACTTCAGTTCTTATGTTACAGTTACAGTTCCAAGATTAAGACATCAGCAATAAGGATAGGGAGACAGAGACACAAAGACACCGGCACCCATCACCCAGGGAGGGAGGGCTCAACTGACACAATATAGAACTCTCATCACAGCATTCTCCCACTCATGCCTCAGCATTCCACAGGCACTCTGGTGACATCATAAACCACATGACAAACCACATCAGACTAACCAAGCACATCACAACACATCTTCCCCCTTACAAAACACACTTGCAACACAAGCTTCACAACACATGTATGTATGTCTCCTCAAGTGCATCCTCCTGTACCTTGCAGGTGACACTGAAACCGTGTCTTCTTTCTGTACAGTCATGCGCCTAGTCATCTTCCTCTAATACATCTTTGAGGAAAATTGCTGTGTTAACTACTCTGCATCTCACCAGTTTGAGTGCTGCATTTGATAATAACACCTGATACCATGAAGTTCTCAATGTTGTCAGTGTGCTCTTTGGTTTCTCCAGTATTGCAAAGAGGGCATGCTCCATGTAGAGTGTGGAGCTGCACCCCATTATATTAAAAACATGCTGACTTTTCTACTTTAAATGCGGCAGCAGCCAAAGCTTGTTCACAGGGGTAGTGTCCTCTCTCTCTTTACTGGATCAAGTTTCCCACTGTAGTAGGGTATGGGTTTGTGCCCCAAGCTTGTTTATTCTATCAGTACTGTTTTCATTACCACCCTGCCTGTTTATGAGAACAAAAATAATTCCTTTTTATAGTCTTGGATCCCTAACACTGTAACTGTGCATTATCTTATGTCCCTTCTGTGAATCCTTCAGAGCCCCTATCAGAGGCCTGGTGTAAGTGCTGTTGTCAAAGACCCATGCCCTGCAATAGTTACACAACCACAAGAATTGCTGCATCGCTCTCACTGTCGTGGGTTTCACTGTTCTGCGTATTGTCTCAGCCCTCTCTGGCATCACTTGTCGGCTATTTTGTGAAATCATCTGTCCAATGTTTAGTACTCTTTCTGACAGTATTGTAGTTTGGCTTTGTCCACCTTGTATCCCTTGTCAACTAACACCATCAGCATGTGCACTGAGACATTTCTACACTGTTCTTCTGTCATGCTGCAAATCAAAATGTCATCTATGTACTGTTTGACCATGCTCTCCATATGTACATTGCCTAGATCCATCTGGAGGATGGACCCTATTGAATATAGAAGGTGACTCACATTACCGGTGAGGAAGTCTTGTATGTTTCCCACTTAGTATTTCTATACATAAAGGAAGTCGAATCCTATGAGTCTGGGTGTAGTGGTATAGAGAAGAATGCATTCTTAAAGTCTATTACCGTGAAACAAGCAGCTTCCAGTGGAATGTTGCACACAATTGTTGCTGGATTCAGAACCAGAGGATACTCTGCTTCTACAATCTGATTAAAAGGGTGCATATCCTGTACAAAACACCATGACCCCTCTTTTACTTTCTTAACAGGGTACACAGCTGTGTTGCATGAGGACTCTGATGGTACAAGAATGCCCCACTCAGTTAGTGCTGCAATAGTCTCATAAATGCCCTCTTCTGCCTCCTTTAAGAGTGGATACTGTTTGAATCTCGGTAGAATTACTCCTGGTTTCAGTTTCATATTCACTCCTCCCACTCCTTTCAGCAGACTGACATCATACGGACTAGTGGTCCAAAGAATATTGGGCTTCTTGGCCAGGTCTTCCTCACAGAAAGATGGTGGTGCTTACAGTGCCATTGCCATCCGCTGTGGTACCTCTCTGTAGCTTATCTTTAACCAGTCTGTCAGACTCATCTCGAACACTGTCTGGTGTTCTGACCTTTCGTCTCTGAATAGTGCTTTGTCTGTCACTGTGGTTAGCCTATACCCTTCTGCCACATCGATCACTGCTCACCATGATCATCCTGTGTCGTCCATCCCATGTACTGCTATACACTCGTCCCTCACAATGACTGCGTTGATCTCTATTGGCATTATTGTCCCTTCTGCTTCGTCCATTGGTATCTCTGGTCTGAACAAATACACATTTGGAACTTTCCACATCTTTCCTTTAATTCCTGTGAGCCATACAATTGCAATCTCAGTTCCATACTGGAACAGCTCCTCGTCCACTGGAAACCCCCTCTGTACATTCTGCACACCATAGGCTTCAATGATCTCTCGTACATTGAGCATGTGTATTCCTGGTGTAGAGCACACTAGCCCCCTGTCTCTGAATGAAATTGTCATGTTTGGTAGGCTCATAATGTTTCATCCCAGTATATGTACAGATGTCTGTTGTGAGTAAAGCAAAGGTAGCGATAAATCATGTTCCCCTATAAAAAAGGGAGATATTGTCTGTAAAAGGAACCACTTCTTTAGCCCCAGAGAATCCTTGAATATGCATGGCATTGCCTGACAACCTAAATGTTCCCTCTTGAATGCAGGACCTAGTCACCCATGTGTCTACAAAAAAGAAAATGTTTTGACACCTATCGCCACCCATATGTGAAGTTCTTCCTTAGGGTTAGGTGTGATCGACAGGATGGAACACATCAAGTCTGTTTGTTGGATGTCCTATTGGGGGTATAGGTACATCCCATTCCCAGAAAATAGATTGTTCCCCACCAAGGTGACCCCTCCTAATTTCCTAATTGGTGTCATTGCGGTGGAATCCGTGCGTGTCCCTGTCCTGTCATTCGTCTGCATGCTGTTCTGTACTTGTGACACCAACTGTGTGCTGTGTCAAGTCTGTAGTTATTGCAAATACTGTGGTGTGAGAGCTTGCATCTGGGTATCTGTGTCATGGACTGGTGTGCGTGTGGTGTCTGTCCCTGAATGCTGCTGTGGCTGGTCCTGTGTGTAATAGCTGTCCTCGTCTCCTTGATATTCTTGCTGGTATTGTGTTGCCCAATTCTGTTGCATCCCCCTGCTTCTGCATACTCTCGAAATGTGCCCCAACTCCCTGCACAACCAACATTGTGGTGGTTCTCTCCCTTGGCTTTGGAAAACCGCTGCGTAATCCCTTGGGCCATGCAGCACCTGAGGCCTCTATCCTCTAAATACCCCTGGGAAACCCCTTTGGTTGTGATGCATTTGCTGCCCATACATGCATCCAGTTTGTGGCCCCACTCTTCCTCAGAACCCGTTCTGCATGTTCCCCCACCCCATGAATCCTCCCCCATGGGTGGCAGTGTGTATTGCGCTGCTGTGTCCCCTGTGCGCTTGCCCTGGTTAGTACTGCCCCTTCCATGGCATACTTTGATAGATTTTTCTGCAGCAATTTCACTTCCTATAATGTTCTGTCCTCAGACTTCTTCTTGAGTTTCTCTTGAAATAGCCTTCAATGATGAACAATCGTGAGCTCTATTTCTGGCCAAGATTTTGCTTCCATGCCTACTAACTTATTTAGCTGCTTCTGAACCGGTTCTGGCAGTCCCTGGCATAATATGTTGTAAAAAACTGTACTTGTTTTGTCCCATGGTTCTCGTGTTTCAAGGCTTCAAAGCTCTTAGATCACCTGAATATAGTGTAAGGGGTCTTCAACTATGTCCATCTTGCAGGACATAATTGCCCCGATGTTGAATGTGTCTGGGTATTGTGTCCTTAAGGCTTGTCATATGGCAGCTCTGCAGTTTGCAAACAGTGAACCGTTGTGTTCTGTGTTTTGTGTTGGCACTCCGGGGAACCCCGCCCTCTTCCATATGTCATCAGCAGCTTCCCTGAGGATCACCACTAATAGTCCCTTTATGTCTCCACTGCTAACCTCTGTCCCACTGCCATTCTTTCCATTTCATATATCCATTTCCCAGCACCCGCGGACAACGAGGCTAACCTTCACCTCACGCTTTCCTTTTCAGTGTGTTTCTGTGGTTTATAGTGAGGTTGCCCTCCTCCCTTTTCTAATAAGGACATTTGTGTGAATCCTACCTCCCCGCTCATGCTTCTAGTCAGCTTGATTGGGTATTGGTGTCCCTGACTCCCGAGTATACATCTATGGGCTCTTCTATGGGTATTTGAATGATATGATATGACATTTGTAACTTGTGGGGTGCATTTAACGCCCTAAACAGAAATCCCCTCTGCCTGAAACATCACATTTAAACCCAGTTAGCAAAAACGGCTGTGCTTTGCTTTCCCTGTCACATGAGTGGCAAGCATTGGAATACTGCATCCCAAAAATGGCCATGCGTTGCTTTTGTTTCACCTGAATGACATTATGTTATGCACTGTATTAAAAAACGGCCCTGCATTGCTTTTGTTTCACCTGATTGACATGATGTTATGCACTGCATCCCAATAACGGCCCTGCATTACTTGTGTTTCAACTGAATGACAAAAAGTTATGCACTACATCCAAAAACTGCCTTGTTTTACTTTTAATTCTCATATGGGGCACAGAGGGGGACAGATCTTCCCAAGTGACATTGAAGGACCGATTTAATTTGTAGGCATTTTAGTAGCAATTTGAATGAGAAATCATTTCATTTTACACTCTATTTTTATGTAGTTTCCAGGTGTTTTTTTAAGAGCTAAAGTGCATTTTCCTAGGATTTAGGGGACTGAAATGGCCAGCTAAGACTAGTTTCTGGCTGCTCGGAAGATGTGACAATTATGAGATTTGATGGAAAGATGGAAAGTGGAATTAGGAACATGCTTGATCATTTGCAGAGTCATAACTGTTATACATTTTATGAAAATGACAAAAGGGTGCCAACAGGCCATGCTACCTCGTATGGAGCTGATGATCGACCTACCAAATTCCCTATGACCCACTCAAACTGCATATCTAATGCATATGTCAGGGGCTATTGGAAATATGAAGTTATGAGACATCACTGGGTTTTGTCAAAAAGTGGCCAAGAGAACAAAGAAAGGTAATACATGCCAATAGACAGGGGACGGAGAGAGGAATGGTAAACTGTCCTATCTGAGGGGTAGGGGTAAATACAGAGTACTCCCCCTAGACTGTAAAGTGAGTGATGTCATTTGGGCTATATAAGGGGGAATGTACTGTAAGTCAGAGGACACACATAATCCAGGGAGATAGGAGAAGGGGGACAGAGAGGAGGCAGCTGAACCATACCAAGGCAGAGTGCAGTGACTAGACCCAGACCCCTTGCTTAGCTGTCCAGAGTGTCCTGAGATCCAACTGGCTGTCCAGAAACCCAAACTAAGGCAGAGTGCAGTGACCAGATCTCTTGCCCAGCTGTCCAGAGTGTCTTGAGAGCAAGCTGACTTTCCAAAATCCCACACCAAGACTTACTTTATAAGTAGCAAATACCCCATCCCTAAATTAGACAAGTCCTTTCTTTTTGTAGCATTGCACCCAATAAAAACCCCAATTGAAAACCCCTTGAAAACCCCTATTGAAAACCTCATTGAAAACCTAAATGAAACCCCCATGGAAAACCCCACATTGCTAGTGTAATCCAGTCACATTCCCATAGAAGAAACTATGTTTAGCTTGTGTATGTTTGCATATTCCCTTTGGTAAGCCTCTCAGTGTCTGTGTAAATCCTTAGCATATTCTTAAGTAAAGTAATTAATTCCCCCATTGAAATTCACGGTACAGGGTGGATACAATTTGAAATTAACCCCCGTGTCCCGGGTGTCTTTCTTTAATAATTATAGTCATTAAAGTGTTGCCTCAAAAAATGTGTCTCCTTGTAAATGATAACCAAATTTGCCTGTTTATTGTGTGCATTACCCCATGAATTCCTATTTGCATCTGTCCTATTAAAACCCCAAACCATAGTCCCATTGAGAGCAATCCCTTTTGCCTACAAGTCTTTCTGTTATGTGTCTCTGTCTGTGTTAATGAAAACCGATTTTCCTATTCTGAGCTATACTACTTCGCTGAGCTGTCTTGCATTGTAAATCCAGTGTAAAGCGAATTTCCATTTGCCATTGTATTTTTCCTATTTGCGTTTGTTTCCTCCCAAAACCAATTTTCCTACTTTATTTCTACATTGCCCTGGTGTGCTAATCAGTAGTCTCTAAGCTTCCCTATCTCCTCAAGTGTAACAACATGAATTTCCTTTCGTTTTATCCCATAGCAGTTGTGAGCAATTATCAATATCTCATTCTGCCATTTTGCTCCAAAAACGGGTTTTCATTTTTGTTGCTGACTTCCCATCTGGGGGTGGTGGGCTGTACTCTAAATACAATATTCTCTCTCTATCCCTAATGTTTTTGGGAGGGAGTGTTACAGGGGTGAGTGCTAAACCATTGGTGTTAGAACTTTCTAAAATTGTTCTTTTTCTGTGTCGCCATTACAGATTGTGTGTAGCAGTATATTTTAACCTAATTGTTTTGTCGAGATTAGTGCATTGTGTTACCACAACATTAGTGACTGTGAAATTGTTTAATTTTCCTTTTTTCATTAAATAATAAATAAATAAATATATTCTTCATACACATCGGCTTGATTCCTGGTCCATTGTGACACAGAGTGTTTGTGGAGGTTGGTTGCGAGACGAGTTGGAGGTCTACTCAAACAGAAAAGAACCTGTAGTTTATTAAAAATAAAAAGTGTTTTATTGTACACCATATTCATTGTAGTGGATGGATTCCCAGACTGGAGTGTGCTGTGTAATAAAACCGCAACAACGTGCCTATACACAAATGTTTCAAGGTGCGACGAGGAAAGAAGGGGAAACAGAAGGAGGACAGAGACAAAAATCATACTAGGCCAAGTGACATTGAGATAGCGCAAGTGCAGGGGAGGCAGAGGGGAAAAGAGCCAGGGGAAAGGGAAGGGGGCAGTGCTGTACATGGGATCAAAACAATAACACGAAGTGTGGCCAGCAGGTGGCAGGTGCAAGGGTAAGTACAGACAGCAGGTGTCCAAAAGTGCAGGTAGGGGGACTGTAGGGCTACAGATACAGACCCAAGTGCAAGGGTTGCTGGGAGGCAGTGCGGGTGTGCAGCTGGACAGGCAGGGACCTTGGCCCTAAATCAGAGGGTAGCCATTTGACCAGTGCAGTATCAGGTAGGAACTCAGCAGGGGAGAGTAAGAGAGAAGGCAGAAGCAAAGAGGAAGTTCTTGAGGGGCTTCCAAAACCAGAGATGGTTCTCCTCAAGTTTCAAAGAGGCAGGAAGTCTGTTCCAGAGGGAGGCCCCCAGCTGAAGAAAGAGATCTACCACCAACACCAATCTACACTTGTAGAAGCGATTGACCCTTCAGGAATTAGAGGTGGATGAGCGAAGAGCTCAAGTAGGAATGTATTTATGAAGAGAGAGTTAGAGGTATTGAGGACCCAGTCTACAGCAGTCTACAGAAGGCTTTGTGGACAATGCATAGGGTCTTAAACGTACGCCTTGCAGCCACTGGGAGCATTGGAAGGGATGTCAGTGCTGGAGATATACAATCCATGGGCTTGAGGCCAAGGACATGTCTCGCAGTCCTGTTCTGGATGAGTTGTAGAGGGCGGAGAGTAGAAGCAGGAAGATTTAGAAAGAGGCTGTTGTAGTAGTTCAGCCTATAGAGAACCAGAGCTCTAGAGACAGTGAGCTTCTGGGGGAAGGAGAGGAAAGGAAGAGTAACTCTGAGGAGGTGCAGTTGGTAGTTTGACTTCTTAGAGATGGCAGAGAAGTGAGGAGAAATGGAAAGTGTGGAGTCAAAGATGACCCCGAGGTTCTTATCCTCAAAGGTGGGTGCAGGAAGAGGGCAAAAGGAGGCCGGCCAGAGAGTGACAGGAAAGGAGGATGCGGGTGTGCCTATGAGGAGTATCTCCATCTTACTGACATTAAGGCAGAGATCGTTGGTGGCACACCACTTCTGGATAGCAGACAGACAGTTAGAGATGAGAGAAGGAGAAGAGGTGGCAGAGGGGAGCCTGAAAACAAGCTGAGTGTCATCCAGCACTGAATGTTGGAGCAGAGAGTGGCAATGCGGTGGTGATATGTGTCAGGTATTGGTTGAACAGCCAGGGAGAGAGGTTAGACCACTGGGGAACACCACAGGTACAACGTGAGATAGAGGAAAGGAAGGACCCAAGTTGCAGCTGGGAGGGTCGATCACAGAGGAACAAGGTCATCCAGGCCAGGGCCTGATCAGTGATACCCAGGTTATCACAGAAACGATTGAAGAGGATGGCATGGTTGACCGTGTCAAAGGCACAACTGAGATTGAGTAAGATGAGGACAGAGTGGAGATTAGAATCAAGGTTAGAGAGCAGGTCTTCACAGATGTTCAGGAGAGCTTCTGTGCTCTGGCTGCTCTGAAGCCAGACTGATGGTCATGGAGACAACCAACATATTCAGTGTGAAGTTTAAGCTGGGAATTGGTCAGCTTTTCCATGAGTTTGCTCAGGAAAGGAGTGATGGAGATCGGGCGATAGCCGGGAAGGCAGGGTCGGCTGAGGGTTTCTTGAGAAGAGGGCACACTAGAGAGTGCTTCTTGGAGGAAGGGAAGACTCCAGTGGCAAAGGAGTGGTTGCAAAAGTCAGCCAGAGTAGGATCAAGGGTGCCAATGTGATGCTTGATGGTTTTTGAAGAACATGGAAGAACCTGTTCTGACAAGACTTTCATAGATCGGACTTGTCTAGAAACCTTGTAAGGGGAGAACAGAGAAAAGGATGAGAAAGAGGGAGGAGAGGTTGCCACAGGGGAGCCAAAGGTAGAGGATAGAGTATAGGGAGGAGGAGGAGAGGACACGAGGGTGGACAGGATGTCCTGGGTTTTAGAGATGAAATGAGAAGTCAGGGCTATGCAGAGGGTCTGGTTGGGGACAAGAGACGTAGAGATTGCAGCAGGATTGGCCAGGTCCTTGCAGATTTTAAAGAGTTCGGCCGAGTTGTTAGATGCCGCAGAGATGCAGACTTGGATGTGGGCTCTCTTCAAGTGTGGACAGAGACTAGTATTGCCTTTAGAGCAGGCGGCAGGCCAGTTTGTCATAGAATGCTCAAGAAGCTAGCCATTTCCTCACAGCCACCCTGCACTTGTGTTTAAGAGTGGCGAGGTCAGAGTCATACCAGGAGTTGCACTTGCCTTTGGACTTTAAGCAGATCCTAATGACAGGGGCAATTGTCAGATCCCCCATGAACTTCTCTCTAGAACAGACTATGGCTGTCTCCCCCTTCCTTCGTCCTGGGCGATCTCTAAGTCTCTCAATGTAGGGGTGTACACTGTCTTAGTTATATGATGCCGCTTGGGTTTGTGGTGTCTGACTGTCCCAGTCTTCCTTCATCGTTCCCATATTTTGTTCCCTATCCCATGTTATACTTCATCCTGCGCTGTCTCCTGTAGACCTGTACTTTGGGTGCCCTTGTTTCTCGTCCTCACTTCCCCCTGCGTCATCTTCTGATTCTGTGTCCATATCACTACAGAAATTCTCCACAAAGCTCAATCTTCTAGATGTCATGTCTTCCCCATTCTTCCACTTTGGGTCGATGGGCCGATGCCCATACCTCCTGCTGCAGTTGTGGCTCTGCTTTGCAGGGTCGTACTGTCTGGTTCTGTGTGTCTACTTCCTTTACCCATGCTCGTGATGTTTCCTGTACCTAGTGTCCATAGCTCTCTTATTTCCTTAAGCATGCTCCTCTCTTCCTCCTGTCGTGCACGTTCCTGTGCTACTCAGTCTATTTGCTGCTTTCTCTGTTCCCTATCCATCAACACATGCTTCTCCTTGTCATTCACCGTCTATCTATGGCTTCTTGTTCCCTTTTCCTCATGATCCACAGTTCCCGCTTCTCTCTCTTCATTTCTCTGCGCTCCTTTTCTAATTTCTCTTCACTTTCCCTCTGCCTCTGTTCTTTCTCTTTCTCCCTTCTCCTCTCCCTGCTCTCTCTCTAGCCTCTCTTCTCTCTCCCTCAACTTCCTGTCCATTTCCTCCATTATCTCTGCCCAGTCTGTTGCTTTGCTGCTCTCCTTAAGGCCTTTTTTGGCTCAGGTAGCTCCTTCTGCTTCTCCATTTGTCTTTCCTTCCAGCTTTAGGAGGATCTGTCCCCATACCCATTTGTTTGTGGCTATGCTTACTATCCCATCCTTTATGCACTTCTACGCCTCGCTGCTTGTTCCTCTCTCAGTGGTCGGCTGTCCTGTACCTCTATGTCCCTCTTCCCTTGTATATGGTGGCAGTTTATATATCGCGTTTGAGTATCCAACAGTTAAAGCCTGATTCAGCATAGCTAACTGCAAAGCCTTCCTGGGACCACCCCGAACTGCATCTTTTATGAGCCGCCATTCACCGCACAGAGCACCTACATTCACCTTTACTCAACACCCGATTGCTGCTGGGGCCTCCACGATCCTACGTGCCCGAACTGAACCCGATCAGCTTTCATCTAAGTTCGACCAAGGGTCTGGCTGAGTTAGCCGACCAAGAACTGAATCCAGATACTGTTGACTCTGAACTGCACCCTCGGTCAACTTGGACCTGGGAGATGGGTTAGATCATGATCACTACTGTTTTCTAGCAAGATATCCTTTTTATGGTAGTACCTTACCTACCATCCCTGAAACTATGCTCAGAGTGCCAACTTCTGCAGTCTGTTGCATCTTCACTGTTCTTCCTTTGGGGATGGTTTCTATACAGTGTTCATATTCATTCTACATGCAGATTGTGCGCCTTAATTAAAGTGTTTATATTTGTATAGAACCTTCATTGAACATCCCCTTTTTTTGGGCTGTAATACTGTGTTATTTGGGTTGCTACTGTTTCACCTTTACGCTGCTCCTAATGATATAGCCTCCTTCCCTCCATAACGTTACCAAAAAAGATGGAGGTATATCTCTTAACTGTCCCGGTTTTACCTTTGTAATTGTGTTGTGTTTTAGTTGTAGAAGTGTGAGGGATGTGTGGGCCATTTCCCCCTGATCATCCTTGTACAGAGCAGAATCTAATATGTCACAATAGTGCTACGGGATAGTGATGTAAATGAATCCATTGCCTGAAGTTGGGGAATACTGTGAAGCTGTCCTGTCTTAATTTCCTTTTGTCGGGCATGTACATGATTCTCTCTCATGTGAACCCACAGGAAACAAGTGCCCAAATGTATAACCAGCTTCCCTTGAAATACTCTATTTTTGCATATATGTCAGGTGAGAGGATGAGCTTGTTGCTTTTCTGACGTAATATAGCTCCACACTCCTGATTTCTTTGTGAGGGCTGAGATAGACCATTACCTCTCCTTCTTCTTGGGATCTGCCTAGTGCACATGCAGTGCATGGGGTGTCAGTACTCTTGACTGAGAATCCAGTGAAGTTGATGCGACTGACTGAACATTTGTACTACTGATATGTTTTTTTGCCCGTTTGAGGTGTACATGAGACTCTTAGTAATTTGGCCTTCTCCTCTGCCTACAAAATGCTTGTGTTCAAGATGCTTTAGACTTCTACGTGGGCCTAGGCCTAAAATTCTATTGGGGTTATCTGTACTTCCCATATGCCTAGTAAATGCACAGGGGATTCACAGTGCGTTGGCCTTCTCTTTCCCCAGCAAATGAACATGGGGTCATCAGTGAGTTAGTCTTCTCCTAGGAATCCATATATTTGTTCGAAAAAAGAATCAAATGAAGACTTATTCAAAAATGGATGAAAATGACTACAGCCGAAAATGCTGAATAAATCCCCCATTCAATGTCATTATAGTGAACAAGTGCTGATGGCGTGTCCCCCGCACTCTTGTTCACTATAATGCCATCGGGGGTTGCGGGAGTGTACCCCGCTCCCTATTGAATACAATTTGAAAAAACAAAAAACAAAGAGGACCCTGTGGCGCCAACTCCCTTTCACGTAAGTGAAGGGAACCGGCGTCGCAGAGGAAAGCAGGAGACGGTGGCTCACAAGGAGGTGTGCCACCAAGAGGTAAGTAAGGTGGTGGGGGGCAGTGGGTTTTCAGAAATGTTTGGGGGAGTGAAAACCAAAAGTCATTTTGTTCACCCTCTGACATTTCTCATTCGGTAAATTCACAGTAATCCTCTCTCCTACACATAGCAAACGCATGTGGGGCTCTTAGTGCGTGGCCTTCTTCTGCTCTTACAAGCAGCACGTGGTGGTATCAGTTCTTTGGCCTTTTCCGATGTCTACTAAATGTATGTGGGGTTTCCAGTGCTTTGGCCTATTCACATGATATGATATGATGCTTTATTTATAACGCCATTAATACCCAGAGGTTTCTAAGCACAGACCCGGGGATCGAAACAGTGTTTCTCCATGTCGTCTTGCTTCCAGGGCAGCACGTTGCCCCTGAGCTATCCTCCCAAGACTCAATGCCTAATAAAGGTATGTGGGGTTTTGTACACCTAGCTAATGCACCCACATTAGTTTAGTGATTTGGCCTTCCCCTCTGCCTAGTAAATGACATGTGGTCATCACTGATCTGGCCTTGTCCATGCCGAGCTAATGCAAATTGAGTTTTCAGCGCTTTGACCTTCGACATCTATGAAATGCACATGGGTTGTAAGGCTCTTCCCCCCACAAATCACAGCTTCCAACCACAAATCATGTGCCCCCAATCCATGAAAAAAAAGAAAAATCTAATGTATCACTACCTAGGCCTTATCTATTTTTATCCAACTATAAACATTGGATATCCTACAAATCCCTAATCTTATAAGATTTGTGCAGACTGCCCCATTTGAAATGCCAACCATTATTATTATAATGTTTTAATTGCTTATTTATAACGCGCTTAATACCAAGAGGTTTTTAAGTGCGGAACCGGGGATGGAACTGGTGTTGCGCCACGCATTTCTCCTGGGCTATCCTCCTGAGACTGCCGAGTGTTTTTATTTCCTCAGTTGGACCTCATTAATCGATCCACTGGATAAACCTGCAAAGTTTGAAGTGGGCGAAGCCAGGAAATTCTACAGATTCCGTTTCGCCAGAACCATCCCACTCGTGCTTAATCGTTTCTCAAAAATCACACAATGGCCCTCATTAGGACCCTGGCGGTAAGGGGTTTGCGCCAGCGTTAGCTGCGCCGACCCCTTACCGCCAACTACGAGTTCCCATAGTGCCATGGTCATTTTTCGGCCCGCTTTTTGCGGGCGTAAAAATCCATGGCGCTATGGGACCTCGGTGTTAATTACGCCACCGTAGTGTACGGTGGCGTAATTAACACCTTCCCCACTCCCATTGAGCCCTATGGGGCCGAAATGGGAATGGGGAAGGGTAAATGGGTCAATGGGGACTTACCGCCCCGCCGACCTCGGAATGGGGCGGTAAGTCCGCCATCCGCCATGGCGTAAAGGGACTTTGCGCCATGGCGGAAAAGTCCGCCGACGGCGGAAAAAATCCGCCAGGGTCCTAATGAGGGCCAATGTATTCCTACGGGGAAGGCGGCGCTAGGACTCTAGGATCCAGAGCAAACATTTTAAACTCCTGACATGTTTTACCCAGCTGCTGCTTCTACCGCTCACTCCCCTCGATGTTGTTTTATTTAAGAGTTTGGAGGTTAACAGCAGTGTGTCTTGTTGGGTCATTATTTTATAGCTTTCTGAAGAAAAAGGTGCAAGCAGTGAGGAAAAAAAAGAGCGATTAGCGGCCTTACAAAATCACTCATGTCACATGAACAGATTAAGGCATTTCACGGGAATCCTGTTGACACAGAGGTTTTTCTCTTCCCTGTATTGATTGACAAAACTCTTTTTGTCAACAGAATGAAATAAAATGTTTGCTTAACAATCCAGCCGCGCGAGTAACACCTTCAGCCTCTGATCTCATCGCGCGAGCCGTCTTGCAGTGCTTTGTTTGAACTGCAGCAATAGTATATACACTTCCACACCGCCCTCGCCCGGCCTGCCCGAGTGGCTATCAATTCTTGTTGGCACAGGGGATAAGGATCAGGTCTCAAGGGGGATGCACATAGCCTGAGCAGCACACCTCTGCGGAGTTTATCGCAAGACGTTCCCGTCTCCTTCTTCCATGCTGGCTTTTGTGCAAAGCACTTTACTTTTCTGTTGGTAAAGCAAGTATGTGTATTGACGGTACAGCCAGTTAACCTGAGTGTTGTGTGTAGGAATCTGTGTAATGTAACTAGCCTTTGAGCCCTCAAATTAATTACAATAGAGTGAATATTTAGATCGGATGTTTATGTTTCGAATTGCTTGTATTGCTTTCCGTGTGTGTGTGTGTGTGTGTGTATTCATGTCTTTCCATACAAATGTACCTACATAAACATGTATTTATCCACCAAATATCTTTACATGAATATTGAGGTTACGTTGCAAAAGCTGCGTACCAGACACATTTCTTCAGTTGCTGTACCTCTGCATTGCCACACAGGTCCCATCTCCAAAACAGCAAGAATTGGCAAAGCCAATAGTTTTTGCACTCATTGCGGCGCTTTGCATTTTGCATTTATAGGCACCCGGGTGCAAGGAGAAGAGTACAAAGCAACACTGGTGTACAAAGAACGGGGAGTTTACAGAGGGACATTCAACACACAGACATAAAATGACCTCACAAGCTGCCAGTGGTGACTTTAGTTGTGGCTATTCGCTGGCATCGTAAAGCTTGCTAATGGCTGAAATGATTGGCATGGGAAATGACGAAATAAAAGCTGGGAATGTGAGGAGGGACACACACACTTTGATTGATGTTTGAATTTGTATCCACCCATTGACCATCCCTGGCCATGCTTGCCCCTATTGCCATTTCTACCCACTATCTGCCCCTCCCCACCTAAAACATACATTTCTGGTTTCTCTTTTGGAGAGCACTGTGCTTACACGTTGTGATTATTATTTCAAACATGTAATTTGGAAATGTATGTCCTAAAAGAAACTGTTACACAGTTCCTGGTGGAGCAAAAGTGTTTTAGGGCATGTGTTTATAAGCAATAAGTGTGTCCTTGCATCTGTACTCTGCACTGAGTTGTTCTTAAGCATCAGCAAAGGCAACAGGATAGTCATTTTCCAGGCACCACTATAATATAGCCCCACAATCATCCCCTAATACATTTGTTATTAATTTTACCAACCAACAATTTTAATAAACCAATTTTAGTAAACAAGAATTCCTAAATCTCGTCAAAGATGAGTAAAAGTGCCTGAACAAGATAGATGTATTCTGTTAAATTAGACAGTGAAGGTAATCATACTTCATTATAACTCCGAAAAGCTAACTTACAGTACGCAGACGTTGGGCATACATACTCATTGGGGTTCCCAAAGCTTTTACTCGTGAATATTCTACTAGGATCATGAGTCGGCGGGATCCCTCGCGATACACTAACTCACACACTAATCACAGAAAGCTTGGTTTCTGGAGGTCTCTCATGCCTGTGCAGCGCTCTGGTGAGATAACAATGAACCAAGTAGTGTGCACATCGGCCGCTAGATGGAGATGACCATCACTACTGTACATTACACGGATTTAGTTTGCACTGGATTTTTTTAAAATCTGCCAGATGCCAGAAGATGAGCTTTTAAGAGACACACTGTTATGTGAATCTGATGTCTCTGGCTTATGTACTTTAAGTTGTTAATGGGTACATTACATTAATACAGTATTTTATATATAGAGGCTCTAATGTAAAGTGTTCATTTCTTTGAGTTGATTCTTTTTTCTATATTTTGGATACCATTTAAGAAAGCTTGATTGTAGTTTTCTTTCAAGATCAAATCAATACTATTTTGATCCGTTGTTGAGGGGCCATAAAAGGAGTGGGCCGATAGGCTTGTGCCTACTTTGCCTATTTGGTAATCCTGCACTGAGTGTCTGATATCTGACCTTCAAGTAACGTGCAAGGCAGGGCTATCCCTCACCTCGAGCTGGTAGTGGCCTTTCCAGAAGTGTGGGTCAGGGATGACCCGGAAGTGATGGCAGCGAATGCAGATCTGTAAAGGAGAAGCTAGTGTCTGTGGTTTTGTTTCTTCCGGAGGAGGCGAGAACTGATACTTTTTTCTGAAGCCATGCTACTAATTTTAGGTTAGTATTTCTCAGCAGAGAACTGGAACTGCAAACCAGTGAATGAATACCTGTCCTTCTTTTATTTGAATCCACTATGCTAAGGCAGGTCATTTCCCAAGTAAAAATGGGCACATGTTTTCGTTTCTGATTGTTATTATGTGTATACAGCAATCATTGAGCTATGCGGTGGACTATAAGCTTTGCATGACCTAAGCATCCTTTTATATGATTACTGTAGTACGGATTGGAAAGACCAGCGATCAAGGATGTATTAAGGCAAGTACACAGCCCTGTGGCATTCCCCCTTTCAGCTCTGTTCTCCTGCCAAAATCTCCTGGGGAATATTACCTCCCCTTGCATTCTACCTGACAGAGCAGGATTCCAACAGGCGAAGCACCAATTACAAGTAACCACACAATAAATGCACAGAAATTCAATGTATAGGAGGAAGGAGGCGGAAAATGAAGTTGCCAGAGACATATATAACAAACACCTTTTGTGTTTACAGCATTTATACTGGGGGTGGGGGAGACTAGGACATTGGTGGTACTGAGGGAGGGAAAGGATATTCATTTCGTTATTAGTGCATATAGGTTATCCAACTTTTAACAAACAAAAATACAAAGAAAACACATTTAAAAACAATTACATTTACAATCAACAATTTCATGAACACAGTAAGACATACAGATCACTCACACTAAAACCTTATTTAAAAGTCTCAATGTTCAATATCTAAAATTGGTTCCTGGCTAGTTAGTATTCTAGATCAGAACAACACTGAATTTAAGAAAAATACATACAAAACAAATCTAACAAACATATCAATTCAAAGATCTTGTAACATGTGACAATCAATTAATAGAAGGTTGAGTGTTTCTACGGCTTGGGCACAATGTCTACAAACTCTTGTAATTTTAATTTGAGCTCCTGAAATCTCCCTAGTGCACATCAAATTTAGTTTGAACCTCAACATGTCACCTGTGTGCAATCTGTGTATTTTTCAAATAACAAGGTAAAACATGGAAAGCTTTCACCTCGTATCTGAAGTCATAGAACAAATGATAGTTCATGGCCATTGCCCGATTTTCTATCCAATCCTCTTTGAAAGTTTTCTTTGTAACCCATTGGGGATTGACCAATAGTTCCTCTACCAACATTTAATGAGAGCTTAAAAATGAGGTTTGTCTGTTTTGTCCAGCTACTTAGTACCTTACATTGATCGTTACTGAATTCAGCCCTAAGGTAAAAAAATTAAATATTTTCTGGGGGAACAAAAAGTTTTTTTAGCAACTGCAATGATTTCCAGTTGACCCAAACCCACATGGAAAGTAGTCCTAATTAATGTCTTATAATCAGGACCGGAGTTCCCTGCGGCAGGAATAAAATCCTTGTCCACAGAAAACCCTCTAACCTATGCCAATTTGAGGGCAACAATCCTGATTCAACAACATAAAGCAAACGAGGAACGACTTTCTGATGGTAGTAATTTAAGACCGGTATAACAGAGAACCGACGGAATCTTCTATTAATTAGTCGTAACTCGGAAGCTCTCACAGCAGCTTTATTCCTTGTATAGTTCTCTTCCAGCACTATATTGCTCTTCGCATACATACATACATACCCCCAGGTATTTAAAACTGGATACAAACGCCAACCTTGTTTCATTCAGTACCCAAACACATTTGTGTTTTGCACGCTTCGTGAAATTAAGCATCAATATTGACACTTTTTAAAATTTAGATTCAAATCCAAATTCGAAAAGTATACATTCATTGCGTTAAGGGCATTTTGCAGTCCAATTGGTGTTGAATCAAAAAGGACCATGTCATCGGCACAGGCCATATTGTTCATGACCAAGCTACCCAGTTTCGGAAGGTTGTAAGGTTTACTCCTCAGGGCTTCACCAAGGTCGCTAATGTACATATTAAACAATAATTGAGCATCCAGACAACCCTGCCGAAGTCCACGATGCAGTATTATTACCTGCCTGGTCCAGGTGCACTTTTATCTTAGTATCTGAATGCAAAGCTATCAAGATACTAAGAATGTCGAAGGGCATCCCAAGGTTTCCAATTTGTGCCAAAGAACCGCTCTATTCACAGAGTCATGCCCGACTGATGTCCAAAAACGCACAATAAACTGGTCGCTTTTGGTTTAAAACAGTGCCCGTACCCGCCTTGTAACGTGGTTGATTTATGTCAAAACACCCATTTCCTACCGCCCAACTCTGGAGTTCATGCAATACTAGTAAGCACAGTCTCTCACAAAATACTGTGCCACAGATTTCTTTCAATAATACACTGGTTATTTTATTCTTGAATTATCCTCCTGTGGGAGTGCCCATATGATGACACGTGTTTTGGTACACCATGTGCCTTTTTCAAATCTGGGCAGTTATTGAGTTACAAACATTCATTGCTTCGTTCCACAAAAAGAAAATAAGAAATAAACATACATATACAATGTATATTTAAAAAAGGACAGAGATAAGGGGATGGTGAAGGGCCAGATATTTTAGGGTTACATTGGTAGAGATGACGAACAATGAAGATACATGGAAAACAACAGAAAAAAGAAAAAAATGAACATCTACTTCTCGATAAATATATGCATATTATTTACATTCTGCCTCTTCCTCTTCTCTTTAGTTTGCAATCTCTTGATTGTGATAGCAGTCTCAAAGGGTACAGTTTCAAAGTTTAGGTTTTAGGAATATTTATTTGTACAATGCCATCATTTTGATGTATGAACCCTCTCCAAAGCATGCTTTCCCGAATGCTAAATGATCCAGTACCTTTGCTGACATCTTAACATTATGCACTTTCTAGCAAAATCACCTTTGTGTACTTTTCTTGCTAGAAAAAGTTATAACATAAATGGACATGTGCATTTTACCATAAATGTGCATTTTCATTTCTTAGATTGCTTTCTGCGTAGGTTCACAGGTTAAATATATCCTGCAAAAAGGTAGTGTTCTACCTCATTGAAATAGACTTAATTCGTTATAGTTTCTTCACTTTTAAACACTGAATCAACACATTCACTAGCCCATTTAAATTGCTCGCTTCATTGCTTTTGAGAAACTTCTGTAAGAATCTCTGTTCGCGCCTCGGTACATATCAAGTTACATAACCACTTTGTCTTCGTGTAACAACAATATTATACTTTCCGTCTTCCTATCACCAATGCTAGTGATCAGTAGCAACCAAACAAAGCCACTGTTATAATTATATTGGCTTCAACCGGGTTGTACCTTAAAAAATATATGCCATGCCTCTTTGCCATACATCTACTGTATATTTTAACCAAGCATTTTTACTTTGATTCATACTCATTCTCTCGTGGACGCTATGACTTCAACTGGCTCGCATCTAAAAATATGCCATGTCTTTTACTGGGTTAAACTATGTGAATCTGCTGTATATTTACATGAACACTTTTCCTTTCCACATAATCTTTCTTTCATGTTAATAGTCTCCATAGATTTGTGCCTCTTAAAATCAGATGCCGCTTAACTACAGATGCTCTTCTCCTGTTCTTGCACGCCGGCTCTGAAACAAACTCGAGGCGTCCGGTCGTGTCTCTAAAGTGTATGTGTATTCCCATGGTTACAGTGTCAGTCCTTCATTGCTTTCAATTACCTAAGAAATGGTCACGCCATATTTTGGGAGACCCATGTGTCCTGGTAACGGTAGCCCGCTTACTCATTCCTACATCATTTAATAATTACTTTATATTTAAACACATATAACTCATAGGATCTCGTAGAAACCGACAGGGGGCTAAACAGAAATGTAAGCGATCGACCCCTGCATTAAACAAATATAACTCATGAAATCTTGTGGTCACCAACAAATAGTTAAACAGAAATTTAGGCGGTAGACCATCTTGAAGCATTATCGCTCACAATATTATTACATTTTCCCGACCGGGTACCTTTTCCTATTCCTTACAGTAGCAATTTTCATTGCATAAATTGGTTACCTAAGTTACCAGTGTGCAACCTTTTTCTGTTTCCATAACCCTCCCTCCTATTGAAGGGCACCATATTTTGGGAGAGAGCTAATGTTACTGATGATAACAGATGGGATTGTTCACATCCTCTATATCTTCGAACCGGGATTCTGAACAAAAACATTCATTCTTGTTCCAAGCGCTAATGCGAATAGATAAACATGCAGGGGGGTCCTACTTCCGCCTAGTTCGCAGTATACATACAAAATCAAAGATCGTGAATAGACAATAAGGAACATTCTTCACACCAGGTTCTACACGCAATGGATTTATTTTAGTAGTTTTATGTCAAAAACCCATTCCTAGATCAGCTATACCATATTCATTTAAACAGCATAATTCTTGAAAAGAAAGGTGGGTAATTCAGTGATTCAAAACTTCTAAGCATAGTACCCCAGTTGTTGCAGTCACTGGTAGTTCTAATATCATTGATCTTAACAATACATGTGTTGTAAGAGGATTCAATTCAACACTACAGCTAAGTCAATGCCTAGTCTGGGATACTGAATGGAAACCCTTATTGATATATCTTTATGTCCAGTTCATGCGTTCTCGATGACTACCCCTATATAACACCCCTCTCTAGGAATCCCCCTGACCCCACTGAGCCAAGAAGTAGTTTTGTTTTGCAATTTAAAAGGTTTATTTGAGAATGTGAACAATATAGATATATATCACACTTTATAATAAATTAATAATTGGATATCACACTTAATCTGATCAGTAATCAATAATGGATAGTCTGGCACTAGCACACTTGTGAATAGGAACAGAAGAATAAGGTGGTAGAGAATGCTTTATATAAGTTCAGATGGATGCAATGTTGAATGAAAATGCAGTACAGAAAATACTCAATATGATTTCACCAAAACAATGTAATCACTTTTCTCTGGCAATCCACTCCCCCTTTTTATGCAATGCAAGGAAATGGAAGGAAATCACACAGTTCTCAGAAATGCAATCAAATGTAATTCAGTTCACCCCAGCAAGCTTAGACTACAGAAGTTTACAACACAGGCCCAAAATGCTTTTATATGTGCTGGCAATGAAGTGAAAAATATGCTAAAATGCTTTGAATTCCCTCTAGAGGTTCAGGGTGAGTGAAATATACTTGGGATGAGTTCAGGCTCACTTTAGCAATGATTCAGGGATGGTTCTTAAGAGGCAAACGAATCTTTAGCAAGGAAAGCAAAAAAAACTGCTGTTTTCACACGTGGAGAAATTTGCAAATCGCGGCAAATTCGCGAGTGTGTTTTTTGCGATTGCGGCAAAAGTATCGGGGGTAGGAATGCGGTTCTAGGTTCGTAGAAAAGCCACGATTCTAAGCTTTCAGGGGAAAGTTACTGCAAGTCTCTAGGACAAACGGTCACGGAAATATGAGCAATATGGTAAAGGTCGTTTTTCAGATTTGAAATTTTAAAGTTCAAAAAGACAAGTGACAGCTTTGCAAATGACAGGTGACAACTTCTAGGAGGCAGTTCTGGTTAGATTAAAATAGAGTGAATTATATTATTTTAACTAGGAGATTGGTTCTGCACAGTCTGCTAGGTACTCACAATATATTTTTGAAATAAATGGGCCTCGCCACGGATCTGGTCAGGTTTTAGACTGGACTCTGGTCTGGTCTCGGCACTTCACAGTGATCTGGGTCAGCTCTGCTCTGCTGGTCTGGTCTGGGTCTCTGGTTCTGGATATTGATACATTTGAAGTCTGGATCTTTCTGCACAGCTTTCTCTAGAGATTGATGGAGGTAAAGTATGGATTTTCCCGGCAGAGCGTCCCGCAGCAAATGGATTTGAAGGTCCCTATCTGTCCTGTCTGTCTGCTTTTATGTGTTTTGAAAATGGGTGGAGAGGCTAGCTTCCTAGGCCCTACCCCTCTCCACTTGTCATTGGCCACTTCATCCTCTTCCCCTTGATTGGGGAATGAAATGAAGTGTCATCATGATGAGGTCTGTTTATGATACAGAGAACCCACCCCTGTCAACTTTACACACAATCTATATTTGATCAATAAGACATATTTGCACAGGTACACATTTGTTTAAAATTACATGCACCCATCACATATCACAGGAGGTATACCCTGTCCAAATCTGCTCTTCCTGAGAGCTTGCATTGAGAAATGGCAACATATTTCACTTTTTGGTCAAGTTACCAATATCAGATTCTTACTCAAATTTACCCAAATGTGTGCAAGGCATGCAGGCATTGATTGATGAAGTATCAGACTTTTCACATGCAGACATTTTAAGTAATACCCTCTTAACTGCTAGTTTGCCCCCAGAACATCACACAAATTTGAGTTTGGGCTTGAATTGAAGGTACATTTTTTAAATTAAGGCTCTCAAAGTTATACATTTCTGTCATTTGTTTACAAAGAGTTATCAGTGTTTCTGTAAAATATATATTTTGCTTTCAATTCAGTTCTCAGAGTGTTGGAGTCCACCTCCAAGACTTGGGTGGGTCAGTCACATGTGTCTTCTCGCCGGCAGGCCTTTGTTGACAGGAAACAGTCAAAATCAACATATCCTATTCAATTGCAAGAGCCTATTGTGTGGTCTCCAGGAGGCTCCCAGCCAGTCTGCCTTCTATCAATCAAGAGGTCATGTGAGATTCTAACTCCTGGTGTGAATCTCTAGAGGTGAGAGGGTTTCCCAGGCTTCAGGCCTCTGGGAACAGCAGGTGGCTAATTTTTAATTAAAATGCAGCCTTTGAAGTCAGCTGAGTCAAATCCCTTTGTCAGCAACTGCACTCAGTTCTCCTGTCAGAGTTTAGACCGCTAGCGCTGCCTTGAGGATTTTGTTGGTACTGCATGCAATTTTGGGATCTTTCTTGGATTAATGCATTCTAAACAGGAATGGTTCTTACATGGTAGTAAATCCTTGCTTAACATTGTTTTGATGGGGCTCCTTACAGTAAGATGGTTATGTGGAACCCCACAAAAGGGTTGAATCTTTAAAGTGGTCCAATGAGCCACGATTTCAGCAACTTTTTGACATCAGTAACAGTGGATTTTGTTAACAAAGATCTTTCTCTACACTGGTGGGTGGCAAGTTAGGTAACCATTTTGGTGTGCGCACAAACTGCGTGGTTCTCCTGGATTCTGGCGCACTTGTGGGCTTTTTGGCCATCTTGGATTTTCTAAGCCCACAGCACCAAATGTTGCAGCATGATAGTCCAAACGTGGGTCAGGACACCCAACAAGTCCCCCCACGTGACTGCCCTTTGAATTTGAGTCGATGGGGAGTCGGGTGCACAAGGGTTTTGACCCACGAACTGGTCTGTCCGCATAATCTTCTTCCAATTCTGCAAATGGCACAGTTCAGCATCTTTTCCTCCATCCAGTACTGATCGATCGGTTCTCCTCGCCTGTCCTGATGGGAATATTGGGCGGTACACTGGGCCCCTTGCGTCTCTGCTCCCGGTCTCCGGATTGTCCTCCTTAGCCCGTCTTCTGGTTTTCTTTCTCCTAGGACGACAAAGGAAGAGCGGCAATACCTATTCATGGACATTTCTCCCCCACCATTGATATAGTGGGGTGGCATATAAGTTTATAGTCAAAACATATGAACATGCACATTTCTTTTTGTATTCAAAAACAAAAACACCCACATTGAGAAACTCAGAATTTGATAGGCGATATGTAGGATATTTTAAGTTAGAACTGAATTAATCTGAGACAGTACCCTCTAGGATTCCAGAGGATTCCTCCAGTTGTTGCAGAGTGTGCCTGGGATGGCAACACTTCAACTGGTTAATGTGGACCCACTTGTCTTCCCCCTCTGCCAAACCGCCTTTGGGGATGCGGATCTTGTAGGCCACAGGGGAGATTTTGTCTATAATCTCAAAGGGTCCCTTCCATGTAGGCAAACATTTTTGCTGTTTGACCTGGTTCCTTTGGAAATTGTATAGATAGACCCGGTCCCCCACCTGATATTCCTTTCTGGAAGTCTTCAGGTCATAGTCGGTCTTCATGCTATCAGCTGATCTTTCTAGATTCCGCTGAGCATAAGCAAAAGCATGTTGAAGGTGTTTCCTTAAATTCTCTACATACTCATGAGTTGTGGAGGCATTTATCAGTGTCTGCTCTTGGGTCCTGTAGAGCAAATGCTGAGGAAGCACCATCTTGCGCCCAGTCATCAACTCAAATGGTGACATTTTGGTTGCAGATGAAGGGGTAGATCTGATGGCCATTAGGACCAGAGGTAATCGGATATCCCAACTTGGCCCAGAATCTGCCACAAGCTTCTTTAATATGCTCACAATGGTTCGGTTATATCTCTCTACTGCCCCAGAAGAAGCTGGCCGGTAAGCAATATGCAACTTCCTTTTGACCCCCAGTATCTCCCACATCTTTGTCATTACTTCACTGGTGAAGTGGCTACCCCTGTCTGACTCAATCCTTTGAGGTAGACCAAAACGGGAAAAGATGTGGTTAATCATCAGGGCAGCAGCAGTTTCTGCCTTGCAATTTGGGGCTGGGAGACATTCCACCCACTTGGTAAACAAGCATGTCACAGTCAACATGTACTTATTCCCCCTAGCAGAGCGAATCACGGGGCCTACAAAGTCGATTTGTAAATCTGACCATGGCAGGGTCATCCCCCTCTTTTGGAGAGGCGCACGGTGTGTGAGGGATGTTGGCTGAAATTGTGCACACACAAGACAACCCTTCAAATATTGGTTGAGGTCCTGGCCCATGTGTGGCCAGTATGCAACCTCTCTTAAGATTTCCAATGTTGTGTGAAACCCCCTATGACCGGCGGTGGCCGCATCATGGGCGTGACTTAACATCAGGCTTCGGAATGAGGTAGGAACCACCCACTGATCGTGGCCCGCTTTGGATTTCCTTACCAGCAAACATTCTTGGATTCGGAACATTTTTGGACATTTCATCAACACTCTTAGGTCCTCTTTCCCAATGTAATCGGTATCCGTCAGGGGAAAGTTCTCAGGGTCGTCAAGGTGCTTGTAAAATTTACCAATTATTTGATCCCCCTTCTGAGCGGTAATCAAATCAGCATCAGGGGTCTCCTTACTCCATTGTGCAATTGAAAGGTCGTTGTGAGCATTTGTCTGGGACCTAGTGATAGCAGTGACCTGGATCTCCCCCAACAGGGACTCAATCTCAATTAGATCCCCTTGGATGGCCCCGGTTTTGGCCAGCTGATCAGCTAAGTCATTTCCAGTTTTGTCTTGTCCCTCTACTTTGGAATGACCCTTGATCTTTTTCCAATAGATGGTCATCTCATTCGAGGTGACCAGATCATCAATGTTTTGGATCAACTTCCCATGTTTCAAGGGTTTGTTGTTAGCACATAACATGCCTCTGGTTTTCCAATTAACCAGGTGCTCCACGAACCCGTTCCGTACATAATCCGAATCTGTGATTATGACCAGTTCGTGGAGTTGATGCTGGACAGCAGTGAGGATGGCCTGATGCACAGCCATCAATTCTGCCACCTGACTACTTCGGGGACCAATTTTGTATCCAGCGGAGGGTTCTGGGGACTCATTCACCCATGCATTCCCTACGCCGGCCACCAGTTCTTTCTCCCCGTCGTTGTCAACATGGTACGAGCATCCATCGACATAGACAGTGGGCATTCCCTCACACTTGTCCTCTTCAAAGACTTTGTGGGGGGAATTAAGGTATGCCTCCATGTTGTCCTTTATTTTTAGACTTTCGTCCTCGAGACAGTTTTCTCTGGCACAATCATGCAAGTCAGCCAGACCTTGCGCGAGGGGACTCTTCTTGTTTTGGCCATATCTGACCTCCACAGGAAAGCCTTGCATTGACAGAATCCAGGAAGTAATTCGGGAATTACTCACATTTCCGGCCCGGATTCTGTCACTTTGGAGATATTGCAGAGGCTGGTGTGGAGTCTCCACTATGATGTGTTCCCCATGGATAAACGGGCGGTAATTCTTCAATGCCCACACCGTTGCCAGGAGTGCCTTCTCACAATCGTTGAATTTTTCCTCCACAGAGGATAAAGTTTTGCTCGCAGAGGAGATTACTTTATTGACCTTGTCATGCTTTTGGTATAATACTGCCGTCAAGCACGTATTAGAGAACCCCGTCTCCAGGAAGAACTCCTTGTTTCTGACAGGGTAAGCCAGGCAAGGCGCTTGTGAGAGGCTTCTTTTGAGTTGTTTTACCGCCTCGGCTTGTTCTGGACCCCATTCCCACTTGACCCCCCCCTTCAGGAGATGAATCAGGGGTCTGGTGATTTCTGCGTAGCCCTCAATGAACTTTCTGCTGTAATTAGTCAGTCCAAGGAGGCTCCTTAGTTCCCACAGAGTTGTGGGGTCTTTCAGTTTCTGAACTGCTTCCACTTTCTTTTCCTGGGGACAGAGACCCTGAGGAGTAACCTCATGCCCCAAGAAATTAACACGGGTTCTACACCACTGTGCTTTCTGAAAGGAAAGTTTTGCTCCGGCGGCCCTCAACTGGGTCAGAACATAACGGATCTCCGCTATGTGTTCCTCCACAGATGAACTTTTGATGAGGACATCATCTACATAAGCCAGGTTACCCCTCGCACCCAGGTCGGGCATGGCCTTATGTAGGAAAATGTTGAATTCATTGCCGGAGTTGAGGTATCCGAAGGGAGTCCGGGTCCATGTGTATTGCTGGCCCCCAAAGGTAAAAGCCAGTTTGTATTGGTCCTCCCTGCTGACAGGCATGGTCCAGTATCCATTGGTCAGGTCTATTGCAGTGAATACCTGTGACCCCTGGATCTGGGCCAGCCCTTGGTCAAAGTGCTGATTTGGACTGGGGGCTTCAGGTGGGAAAGGCAGCCCTCATGGACTTGGAAAATCACCTCATCCCTCCTGAAGTCACAAGTCACATCTTCCTTACCATAGGGGCAGGAAGTGTACACCAGGAAGTTCCCCCCATGCCGGGTAAAAATCCTGACTGGTGTTGTATTGCCATCACTGTCACTGTCAAAGCAGTCCTTGGGGATTGGCCCTAACAGTTCATTACCTAAATCGATGAAAAAATGACGGTCATCAACCACCATTCCAATAATGGTGCCTGCGGCTAGAGTAATACTCTTTAAGTCGCTGTTATCCACCTCTATTAGATTGGTGTCATGTTCTATGTTGACTAATGGTGTTGGGTTTACCCCTAACCCTTGCGGTTGGAGAAAAGCGTTTAGATGTATGTAAGCATCGGGGTTTTTCAAATGTTGTCCTCTTTTAGCTTTCACTTCCAGGGAGAATTGTCAGGTCCTTTCTGGGATGGTGACTTCCTCTTTGATCTGAATTTCAACTGCATAAGGTAGCAATTGAGCTGACCTAAATGCTTTTTCTGGATCATCAAAGCCCATGGGATTATCCGCTAATCGGGACCACGCTTTGACGTTTATTAGGTCCAAACTAATGGCAAAGCGATTGAGAATGTCACTGCCTAAGTAAAAGGCGGCAGTGACGTCTCGCCCGACCCAACAATTATGGACTATGCTCTTGTTGCCAATGGAGATTTTGAGCATACACCTGCTTGGCAGGAGCTGTTTGGAATTAGGTGCTTCCAGGTCCATTTCCCATTTGTCTATCAGTTTGAATGTGGGAATGGCTGGATCTTTTGGGAGTTGGCGGAACATGGCTTCGCTGATGAAGCTCTTACCGTTGTTCACACACACTTGAGCGAGAACAGAGTCCTTCCCATTATTGAATTGGACAGGGATGAACAACTGCTCTCCAATTTGCTGAATATCAGCCAGGCTCTGAGCTGATTTCACATCTTTCTGGACTATAGGAGTGGGAGTTTCTGATTGTGGATTAGTATAGAATTTCAGAGTTTTTCCTTCCAGTGTGGAATACCACCTTAAACTGGAAGGAAGGTTGATTTTCAGAAATAGAGAGGACCCCCCATCACCAGTCTGTTGTCCTACTGCTATTATTGTCACGTCTGGAATTTGGCTATTCTGGAAGTGAAATTCTACTTGGTCAGATTTTTGTTCAACCATGTGGCAGGTGCCGTTTAAACTAACATGGTTGACACTCTGTTTTAATTTTATTGGTCGGCTAGTCTGGGTCCAGAGGACCTTGTTTACGCAATCTATTAAGGGTGACAACCTCCTCAGGAGGTTTTTCCCCAGTAAACAAGGGGTGCCCTCTGGAGTCACTACTATGACCGGGTGTTTCACCTTGTGTCGCCCGATCTTAATGTCCAAGTCTGCCGTCCCCTCGACGGGAATTTCCTTCCCGTCAAAGTTCTGGAGTTGTCCAGGAAGTGAGGTCAGAGGAATTTGGTAATTCTCTCCCCTTCCTGCATTCAGTTCGTCAAAGGCCCTTCTGGACAGAAGGGTAGCTTGAGATCCAGTGTCCACCAGTGCCAAAATTGTACCCTGCCCCTGTACTTGTACCGGGGCATAGTATCTTCCCTCCTTCTCCTCAAGGGGGCACAGATAATGCACATTTTTGGACAACTGGTGGCCTAACTTTCTGGTTTTGGACATCGCTAGCGAAGAGATTTGGGCAGAATTCTGTGGAGAGCCTTGGGAATCTGAAAGAAAAAGTTGGCAACTGGAGATCAGAGCCATTGTGGGTTCCCCTGGCTCCGGTTCTGGGCCGCCCCCCCTTTTTGGAGGCAGTCACCAGGATGGGTTTGAACCAGGGGATTTTCTTGCTGTTGGTTCTGGGATGAGATGGTGGGCGGCGGTAGCTCAGTCTCCACATCTCCCCAGTCTGGATTTGCATCCCTAGGGACCCATTTTTCTTTGGGAGGAGTTCCCCTCTCTCTGAAGGAGAAGATCCTTTTCCCAGGATCCTCTGAGGATCCCTCTCCCTCAAATTGGAAGATCTGTACCTCCTCCTCAAACTGTGTCTGTTTGGGTCTTTTGTTTCTCCTACCCCCCCTCTGTTCCTTAGGAGGCAGACTTTCAGGGGCAAGAGATTTTGTTTCCGGTTCCTGGGTTTCCAGGGGCTGTTTACAAGTGAGGAAGGAAGCTTCCTCCAAGGCTTTACACCCCCCTTCCCTTTGTGCCTCCTCCCTGGGAACCGGTGAGCTATCGGGGTGCTGCCCCCGTCATTGTTCTGGGGCACCAGGTCCAGAGTTGGGTGCGTTCTGCGCCGGCATGCCGATCTGAGGGTTCTGCTGAGCCCTCAGTATGTGACCCAGATCCCGCGCCAGGTTTTGAACCTGGCGCTCTAACTGGGAAACCCGCTCAGGCTGATACGGGCCCTGTTTTCTCCCCTGGGCTGATCCCGGGAAGGGTAGCTATCCCTTCTTTGGTAGTACCCCTGGTTGGGAAGATTTGGATACCCCTCCACCCTTGGCCTCCCCTCTCCCGGATTAGGTTGTCTGGGCTCAGGGAATTGGGGAAAGAAGGATGGATGATTTTGGGGCTGGAAATTGGGTGGATACCTGGGGAAAACGTTCTGCCCAGGATTTGGAGAATTTCTGCCCTCCTGTGGGAAGTTGGGAGGGAAGTTCCCTGGGTTAGGTGCTTGGCTGGATCCCCCCCCTTGGGCTGGAGGAGTCCACACATAACCCAGGATGGGTCGATTTCCCTTGTAACGGGGACTTACATAGTCAGGAGAGCGAGGGACCCCATTTGTGGGACTACCTCCTTGACTCCCTGTTTGTGACTGGCCCGAGGACCTTCTGGGCCTAGCATTATTAGGTGCAGGTAGGTTTTTAGGCCCCCCCATCTCCAAATCCAAAACGGGGGCAACATTTACCTCTGCCACCTTGGCAGCAGCAGGGGTGCTGTTAGTTTTGGGGTTTTTGGGCTGGTTTTTGTTTTCCACCGGTTTCTGCACCTCGTAGATGCGGGTAGCTTGTTCAATGACCCATTCTAAAGATCTTTTATCATGAAAATCTCTCACGAGCTGGGTCATTATGTATTTGGGCAAGGCATGGAAAAACGTATTAATAAATTCTCTGCTATCCGTGCGCACCCTTCTGGTGGTCTGCGCAAAGGCACGTTTCAGTTCTTGCACAAACTCTTGTGGGGCCTGATCCTCCCCACACTGCAAATTGTAGGCTGCCTTGCGAGCCTCTTGGGGATTTCTGTGAACAGAAAAATGTTTTAATATGGCCGCCCTATAGGTGGACCACCTGGAATGATTTTGGTCCTCCAGCCCTGCAAAGAAACTAGAGTACTCTGGGGAGAATGTCCACTTTACATATTGGATACAGCTTTGGCTGTCCTTCAAATGAAAAGTCTCCATCATTTGCTCATAGAGCTCCAAGTGTTCCCAAACAGAATACTTGGCGTTCTTATGATAAGGCGTGACAACGCTCCTGATTGCCTTAATCTGCTTTAAGGGGTCCTTAAGCAAGGCCCTTTTTGTCTTATTGGCCCTTTTGGTCCGCGTAACCCTTGTCCATTCGTCCTCTGACTCAGAGGCACTGCTCCCAGAGGTTCCTGTCTGATCTTCCAGGCTTTCCCGGATTCTGCGAGCCTGGAAATGGCTGGCAGAATGTGGGGACCTGGTCTCCTGTGTCCTGTACCGTTCAGAGGAGTCTTCAGATTCCTCTTTGCTGCCAGGATTTGATGGGTACCCCCACCCAACTGACCTAACTGGGCAGAGGTTTTCAGTATGCCCTTAATGGGCCTACTCTCCTGGGGTTCCCCACTAAATTGCACTGTGCTTGGGTGCCCATACCCGGATGCCCGCCCATCCATTCCTGGGAGGTACTGGCCTATGAGCCCCATGCTTCTGGCTGGATAGTAATCTGCCATCCCTGTGGCCCTGTGCTCATGTGCGCCAGGGGACATGGGGGTGGCAGAGTCCAGGGACTGAGAGAGATAAAGGCCTCTGCTACTAGGGCTCCTGGGGTTATGCTCAGGAGTTTCTCTTTCCCAGCGAACCTCATCTCTATCCGCCCCTGCTCCCTGTTGCAATGCAAGGGCCTGCGCCTTGAGTTCCTCAGTTAAGGTCTTACTAGACTCTATCAGTCTCTCCTGCATCGCTACCTGTTGTTGGAGCCTATCATTGTGCTGGCATAGAGCCTCATTCTCTCTCTGCGTTTCCTGATTGGTCCTGGAGCACTGGGCCAGTCTTTGCTGCAGGAGGGTTACCTCCTGAGCTGTGTCCCTATTGGGCTGCTCCTTTCTTGCCAGAGCATCCTCCACCTTCCTGGTGTGCTCTAACAAGTTATGGTGTTCTTTTTGGAGGTCACCCAGTCCCTGGAGGGCCAGGTGATTTTCCTCCATTTTCCTTTTTAAGTGGCAGACTTCCTGGCCTAAGGTATCCCTTTCCTGACTAAGAGCCTGCATCTGTGCCGCCAGGTCGTCCCTTTGCCTTTGAAAGGCACCAGCTTTCTGGCGTTCTTCATCAAACTCTGCCTGGGTATCCAGGTCTTTCAAAATCAGCTTGTTGCTCTCTGCCTTCACTCTATCTAGATGACTTTGCAGGGTGGCTACCTGCTCCGTGCACGCCCTGTTAAAGTCTAATTGATGCTCCAGCTTCTTCTGGCTCTGCAGTAGGGAGTCCAAACCTTCTTGGTACTCCTTCTGCAAGGCCAGAAATCTGGTATCCTGGTCAGCCTTTTCCTGTTGCAGGATGTCCATATCCCTCTTTATTTTAATGATGTGCTGTCTACTCTCATTTTCTGACTCCTGGCTCCCCTGCAGCCTCTGCTCAGAAGGGACCAGGTCAGATTGGACCTTCTCTAACGCCATCTGTCGCTTATTCGCCAGATCTTGGCTTTCAGTACATTTATCCTGCATGTCTCCCATATATAGGTACAGGTATGCCGCTATCCTAACCATCTTGTCTTGTTCATCCTTAGCTTTAGGAGCCATGTATAGTTCACTCAGGGCCACATGTAGGGGACCCTGATCTCCCCATATATCTGACCCTGTTTCAGTGACCTGTTGCGTGATGGCCTGCAACCAGACCATGCGGTCCTGGTGAGTCCACTCACCTCTCACAAATAAATTATGTAAGAAGTGCTCTCTGGCTATTTTCATGTCTACTAAGGTCGTCATTCTAGAGATTGGTCTCTGTCCTGACTTACAGAAGTTTATATTTTATTTTTGCAAAACAGACCTTTTCCTTAGAGCGTTCCTTGAGGAGTGCTTTACAGCGTAACACAGCGTGGTGATCCGACCGGATATGTGTATCTGGTCAGCTGGCACGCTGTATTAATCTGCACAAATGGTAGATCTAACCCAAACGTCCCGGACGATCCCCCAATTTGTAAGAGGATTCAATTCAACACTACAGCTAAGTCAATGCCTAGTCTGGGATACTGAATGGAAACCCTTATTGATATATCTTTATGTCCAGTTCATGCGTTCTGGATGACTACCCCTATATAACACCCCTCTCTAGGAATCCCCCTGACCCCACTGAGCCAAGAAGTAGTTCTGTTTTGCAATTTAAAAGGTTTATTTGAGAATTTGAACAATATAGATATATATCACACTTTATAATAAATTAATAATTGGATATCACACTTAATCTGATCAGTAATCAATAATGGATAGTCTGGCACTAGCACACTTGTGAATAGGAACAGAAGAATAAGGTGGTAGAGAATGCTTTATATAAGTTCAGATGGATGCAATGTTGAATGAAAATGCAGTACAGAAAATACTCAATATGATTTCACCAAAACAATGTAATCACTTTTCTCTGGCAATCCACTCCCCCTTTTTATGCAATGCAAGGAAATGGAAGGAAATCACAGAGTTCTCAGAAATGCAATCAAATGTAATTCAGTTTACCCCAGCAAGCTTAGACTACAGAAGTTTACAACACAGGCCCAAAATGCTTTTATATGTGCTGGCAATGAAGTGAAAAATATGCTAAAATGCTTTGAATTCCCTCTAGAGGTTCAGGGTGAGTGAAATATATTTGGGATGAGTTCAGGCTCACTTTAGCAATGATTCAGGGATGGTTCTTAAGAGGCAAACGAATCTTTAGCAAGGAAAGCAAAAAAAACTGCTGTTTTCACACGTGGAGAAATTTGCAAATCGCGGCAAATTCGCGAGTGCATTTTTCGCGATTGCGGCAAAAGTATCGGGGGTAGGAATGCGGTTCTAGGTTCGTAGAAAAGCCACGATTCTAAGCTTTCAGGGGAACGTTACTGCAAGTCTCTAGGACAAACGGTCACGGAGATATGAGCGATATGGTAAAGGTCGTTTTTCAGATTTGAAATTTTAAAGTTCAAAAAGACAAGTGACAGCTTTGCAAATGACAGGTGACAACTTCTAGGAGGCAGTTCTGGTTAGATTAAAATAGATTGAATTATATTATTTTAACTAGGAGATTGGTTCTGCACAGTCTGCTAGGTACTCACAATATATTTTTGAAATAAATGGGCCTCGCCACGGATCTGGTCAGGTTTTAGACTGGACTCTGGTCTGGTCTCGGCACTTCACAGTGATCTGGGTCAGCTCTCCTCTGCTGGTCTGGTCTGGGTCTCTGGTTCTGGATATTGATAGATTTGAAGTCTGGATCTTTCTGCACAGCTTTCTCTAGAGATTGATGGAGGTAAAGTATGGATTTTCCCGGCAGAGTGTCCCGCAGCAAATGGATTTGAAGGTCCCTATCTGTCCTGTCTGTCTGCTTTTATGTGTTTTGAAAATGGGTGGAGAGGCTAGCTTCCTAGGCCCTACCCCTCTCCACTTGTCATTGGCCACTTCATCCTCTTCCCCTTGATTGGGGAATGAAATGAAGTGTCATCATGATGAGGTCTGTTTATGATACAGAGAACCCACCCCTGTCAACTTTACACACAATCTATATTTGATCAAAAAGACATATTTGCACAGGTACACATTTGTTTAAAATTACATGCACCCATCACATATCACAGGAGGTATACCCTGTCCAAATCTGCTCTTCCTGAGAGCTTGCATTGAGAAATGGCAACATATTTCACTTTTTGGTCAAGTTACCAATATCAGATTCTTACTCAAATTTACCCAAATGTGTGCAAGGCATGCAGGCATTGATTGATGAAGTATCAGACTTTTCACATGCAGACATTTTAAGTAATACCCTCTTAACTGCTAGTTTGCCCCCAGAACATCACACAAATTGGAGTTTGGGCTTGAATTGAAGGTACATTTTTTTAAATTAAGGCTCTCAAAGTTATACATTTCTGTCATTTGATTACAAAGAGTTATCAGTGTTTCTGTAAAATATATATTTTGCTTTCAATTCAGTTCTCAGAGTGTTGGAGTCTGCCTCCAAGACTTGGGTGGGTCGGTCACATGTGTCTTCTGGCAGGCAGGCCTTTGTTGACAGGAAACAGTCAAAATCAACATATCCTATTCAATTGCAAGAGCCTATTGTGTGGTCTCCAGGAGGCTCCCAGCCAGTCTGCCTTCTATCAATCAAGAGGTCATGTGAGATTCTAACTCCTGGTGTGAATCTCTAGAGGTGAGAGGGTTTCCCAGGCTTCAGGCCTCTGGGAACAGCAGGTGGCTAATTTTTAATTAAAATGCAGCCTTTGAAGTCAGCTGAGTCAAATCCCTTTGTCAGCAACTGCACTCAGTTCTCCTGTCAGAGTTTAGACCGCTAGCGCCGCCTTGAGGATTTTGTTGGTACTGCATGCAATTTTGGGATCTTTCTTGGATTAATGCATTCTAAACAGGAATGGTTCTTACATGGTAGTAAATCCTTGCTTAACATTGTTTTGATGGGGCTCCTTACAATAAGATGGTTATGTGGAACCCCACAAAAGGGTTGAATCTTTAAAGTGGTCCAATGAGCCACGATTTCAGCAACTTTTTGACATCAGTAACAGTGGATTTTGTTAACAAAGATCTTTCTCTACACTGGTGGGTGGCAAGTTAGGTAACCATTTTGGTGTGCGCACAAACTGCCTGGTTCTCCTGGATTCTGGTGCACTTGTGGGCTTTTTGGCCATCTTGGATTTTCTAAGCCCACAGCACCAAATGTTGCAGCATGATAGTCCAAACGTGGGTCAGGACACCCAACAGTGTCAAATTAACTACTTTACATGAATATGGTATAGCGGATCTAGGATTCATAGCATTTTGGTTAGTTCTGTAGCCCTGACCATTTATCCTTTGTCCTGTGACCCAGATGTTCCACTTGTACCTGAAACTGTGTAACACTGTGTGTAACCTTGTGTTGCATTCCCACTCTCCTTTCCATGTATACGATGACATGCCTTACAATACAATGGTGCCATTGAGTCCTTTCAAAATGTGACTCATCATTCTTTGGACTCAGTGCAGATGCCAGAGCAAAGGGCAAATGACATACTCAATAGTGCATAAAAAAGAAGTTACATGTTTACACTCCTCAGTAAGCAGTATCTGATGAAATGCTGCGGACATATATAGAGTAGTAAACAGGTTTTCTCCAATGTAGACAGTTCAGAATGAACATGATGATTGGTAATGTAATCTTGTCCACTGAATAGTTTTTTTTTCACGTCTCTTAGCTCTACACAAACTCTGGTTTTGCTGTTTTTGATCAGAGCAACCACAATTGGGCATATACATTCCTCTTACTTGTCATGTATCACTTCCTTCCTAGGGCTCACTGGCCCCGTACCTCTGTGTCTTGGGCAAAGGAAAGGAGTTGTGCTGCCAGTGGGTTCCTGGCATATGGCTGCGCTCGGGACTACAATCCCAAGGATGTTGCGCCTGAAGTCACATGACTTATTTGTGTTCTCACGCTACTACGCTGCCTGGAAGTTTCCCGAGCATGCAAAGACAAGTATTTATGCACTTGCGGGAAGCAGTGTGGTGCTCCTTAAAGTTAGTCTATACTTACGGTGAGCTCAGTTTCTTCGTTCCACTTTGCTTCCCTGATCGTGTTGCCTTCTGACTCACCTTCTTTTTGCATACCCAGACTGCCTGCTCCTGTTCCTTGCCTGTTGTGATGCCTGGTTTATCTCTGGACTGCTACTTTGGCACTCTGACTTCTGCAAATGTTTCATTGGATTGTCCTGCCTCCCTTTGAGCTGCTATTATGTTTTTGGACCCCTTGTGGATTGTGGTGTTTTTCTTTTTCCTTACTTTATTGGATTGTTCTTACTACAGAACTTTGGATTACTGCTGCTTTATTTCCTGGGTGGATTTTCTGGATTCTGAACACTGCAGTGATGAGCAAGAACTGAACTCACCTTGTGAACCTTTTCTGTTCCTCTAGATAGCACCCTTGTGCCGTATGGGTCAGGGTTGTCCATCAAAGACCACATTTTCTTCTGCATTGCGACCACATTTAGTGAAGATGCCTGGAGTGGAACTCCCACTGACACTGTGATAGGAGTTATCTGTGTCTAACTAGGTTCCCTGCATTTTATATAATATCAACAGGTAGGAGTTGGGGACAAGTGAGAGGGAGGTGGTGTGTGTCTGGTTTACTGTCCTAGTATTTGATCTCACGTGTGTTATTCTTTCTTCCTCTAGCACAACTGGCCGCTCTTGCCTTTTCACTAGAACCCTTGGTCTGGCAGGTTATTTGTTATACTCTGATGCCTGTGCTCTCAATGGGAAAGTATCCCTATGAAAGGAGACCCCAGTCACTTCACTTAAGTGATTGGGGTTATCTGCCTTCAAGTAAGTTCTTGACATTACCCTATAGTCTGAATAGTGTCCTCTTTTAGCAGACATTCCAACTCCTTCGCAATACTGTCTCTCAATGCACAGGCAATATGTCTTGCCTTCTAGATGACAGTGGTATCCATTAATTCTAGGATAATCTTGTTGGAATATCCCCTAACACAACCATTATTTGAATTAAAAACCTCAGAAAAAATGTTCTGTTTAGACAAAAGGCTGGATTTAGGCTTAATCCAGGCTCTTCCTTACTACATGCCAGAATGATCTTCAAAGCAGATTGCTCTCTGCACCCCAACACTTTTTCACCCTTTCTGGCCACATATAAAGTTGCTGTACTGTCTCTGAATTCCAGATGCACAGGAAGCATCCTATGATATATGTATGTGTACTGTCAATCCCCCTACTGTCACCACTAGGATTCTTAATGTTGTGCTTGCACAAATGTGCCTTGAGATCTTGTTCCTTTAAAATGTTCCATTTATGGTTGTGTATAATGAATTGAGGGGGTAACAGTCAACCATCATCGAGACAAGAATGAAGTCAATGTAGAACATATTGTGTGTGTTTCAAATAGGCATTGTCTTCTGTTCAACCTCTCATTAGTTTACTCCTTCTTCTGAGCTATTCCTCTTCTTGAAAAAATACAACCTTCTTCTTTAATTGGCAGGTCACAGTGAAATGTTCCTCTATGTATAATGGCCAGATCTGCCACAGTGGAAACATGTATTGCTGTCTTGTTCTACATTGCTCAAGGTTTATTTTCTTTCACCTTCAGGGTAGAAGAGGGAATCTTCTTGTCTTTGTTAATGTCTGGTTTATTTTCTTGTCCTTCATTGGCATATTTCCTTTTGTATTATCTTGTGTTGCACTTGGCATGTAGTTCCACTTCCAAACCTTCTTTTACTTCTCTCTGATTGCCTTTAAAAACAACTTGGTGTGCTCAATCTTTATCACAACAGCCAGAGCTTCTTCTAGGAATTGATCTCCACATATTGATAGCCACTCTTGGATTGTGGAGTTGTTCGTAAGAATGATAATTTGATCCCTAATGAGGTAATCAGTCACCTGCTTTCCTGTGTAGAAATGAAATCTGTTAATGACCAGATTTATTTTCAGCGCATAATAGGTTGGCAACTGCTTTAGCCCCATTTCATGAATGTTCATGAGTCCTCCACTGAGGTTGATAGTTGATAGGCGGTATATCGCTCAACTTCCTTTATCCCACTTGGCCGAGCATGTGGAGAAGCACAGATTTGATTTCTTCTTTCCTGCTGACAGTAGCTCTTGTTCTACTGCACTTAAGAAGTTATTCCAATGTTCTCACCATTCCACTGAAGGAATTGCAGGCTCACCTGTGTCAGCATGCACATTCTCAGGTGTGTGTGATATTTTGACCCATTCCAATATGCCCCACTGCACCACTTCACAAATGGTGAAAGAAACAGCCTAAAATGGATGCGCTGACTGCTGAGCGTGCCATAATCTTCAGAACTGTGGTTGGGTCACAACCAGAAAAGGCTGCACACCCTGGCACACACAGTCAGGGGTGCTGAAAACAGAGTTCTCACTGCAGGAGCTCTGCCACATTCAACTTGGAGCAAAGCAGCAGAATTGTGCTTAAAACTGAAAATGCCTTTTAAAATGTTAGCTTTGCATCCTTAAAAAGTGCTGTTTTAGGCTCTAGATCCATTCATTTCCATTGATTCACTGAGATTAAAAGGGTATTACAAAAACAGTATCATCCAGTGTGGCTGAGAGGAACCGGGCCTCATTGACTGACAGCTTTATAAAATGTACCTAAGGAAAAAGCAGCCAAGGAACCTTTATTTTCATTTCCACGGAAAACACTGCTAAAATTCCCACAAGTAACAAAATCAGTTGTGCAGATAGAAACTCCAAACAAAGGCTTGGTACATGTATCCAGACTGCAAACCATCCCAGCACTCAAGGAAAGAAATAATGCTGAATCGAATGTTTATGTGCTGCATAGGAAAATCAGATTGTTTTTCCATGAAGAAAGTGCAAAATCGCTTGTTTTGGAAGCATGTTTTTGTTGAAAGGCCTAATTCTTTAAGAAATGTCAGAGGATTGCTAATACACAAATCCACCTATAAACTGTGTTGATTTTATATGTTTAAATGAAAGATGTAGGTGAAACTTAAAGTAACCCAGTTTTGAGTTCATTAACTATTTAAAAAGAATCTATTCTGCTCTGACAGTCTTTACCCTGGGAAAGGTTGACCCTTCACTGCTGGCAGGAAAGGACTAATTGCTGCTGGGAGGCCTCACATACTCATAACAAAGGACCTCATTAGACATTCGTCTTTGCCCCAGGCAAAGACAATAGAAGGCTTGGACACTCATTCTTCCAGGGGAGGGGCAGGATGCTGGGAGAGGCTTCTCATTGAACTTCAAACGACTGGCCATTTGCTCTCACTTGGGAAGGAAGAAAAAAAACGGACTTGTGATTTTGGATTTAAAATGCTTATTTGCCACTGAACTTCAAGACATTTAACTTGGCAGTAAAAATAAGTAAAGGAATGAAAAAGACATACATTGAAATCTGAATTTAGGATAGACATTTGAAAACTTGGTAGGATTTCGTACTGCGTAAGGAACTGAAGTTATGAAAAAGGACTAATTGCGCAGAAACAATTAATGCTACAAATCTAATATTGTGTCCTCATATTCTAGGGGTGATTGCACATATATGTACAGAATTAGGAATTGTTAGGCGAAACCTTTATGATTAAAATTGCCAATATTCCACAGATAGACAAAGTCAGGTCCCACCGACTTGGGAGTTGGATGTAAATGTGACCCACAAAATTTTGGTCCCAATAACTATGAGAGGGTTCCAAGTCACATCATAAAACATGACAACCTTTTCTGTCATCCAACCAGCAAAAAGCAAGGCAGAAACTGTGCCTTTGACCAATCATAGCCTTGTGGGTGTGGGTTGTAAGTCTTCCCCTACCATAGGCTGAGTGATGTCATTTGGCATGATAAATAAGGGAAAATCACAACACACAGACACACACTGATTCCTGACTCCATCCTGATTTCCGCGTGGCACCCTGTTCCTGAATCCTCCATCTTTGTTCCTGATCCTGATTTTTCAGCTAGGCCCAAAACCCTGAAACCATCCCAAAACTTAAGGGAAGAACTTTTAATCCAGTTTGGCTTGCTACCATTAATGCTTGCCTGCTGAAACTCGCCATCCCACTGATCTACAGTGTCCAGCAACCAGATGGACCAATCCAATCCAGTCCAGTCTGAGGTGCCAGTCCAGTTGACCAGAACCACCCAGCTGACCTATCCTGCCAGAAGTGCCCTGCTGTCCATAGACCCAATCCGTGATGACCAGAACCTGATGGTCCGAAATCATAATTTAAGGTGGACTGTAAGTATCAATAGGAATCATAGTAAACCATAGTATATTTGCCTTGCTTGTCCCATCCCAATCTGTAACCATCCTATCTTTAACTTAAGAACCTATAATATTGTCAGAACCATTCTCGCAACTTTGTCTGTGATTCCTGACTCCATCCTGATTTCCGCGTGGCACCTTGTTCCTGAATCCTCCATCTTTGTTCCTGATCCTGATTTTTCAGCTAGGCCCAAAACCCTGAAACCATCCCAAAACTTAAGGGAAGAACTTTTGATCCAGTTTGGCTTGCTACCATTAATGCTTGCCTGCTGAAACTCGCCATCCCACTGATCTACAGTGTCCAGCAACCAGAAGGACCAATCCAATCCAGTCCAGTCCAGTCTGAGGTGCCAGTCCAGTTGACCAGAACCACCCAGCTGACCTATCCTGCCAGAAGTACCCTGCTGTCCATAGACCCAATCCGTGATGACCAGAACCTGACGGCCCAAAATCTTAATTTAAGGTGGACTGTAAGTATCAATAGGAATCATAGTAAACCGTAGTATATTTGCCTTGCCTTGTCCCATCCCAATCTGTAACCATCCTATCTTTAACTTACGAACCTATAATATTGTCAGAACCATTCTCGCAACTCTGTCTGTGATTCCAAGTGTTAGTGATATTTTCTCATTTTTGTTTTTCTTGAACATAAGACATTAGTGATTTGGACTAATAAAGTAATTCCCTTAAAGAAAAAGGGGTATCGGCCACATGAAGGGTTATAAGCGGCCGTGCGTAACTGTGGCGATTCACGGGTGGCATTCTCTTTTTCTTAGCCATTGATCTAGTGTTAAGTAAAATCAACCTGTCATTTTAAAAGCGATTTTCTGTTTTTCTCCGTTCCATTTGTCTAAAAACACCTTTCATTCAAACTTGCATAACTTCCTCAATTGAATAGCTAGAGACTTCATTTCAACTCTGATTTAAACCTAAGACCTTTAGCTACATCCACTCTTAAAAACCACATAGTGAAATTTAGGCGGGAATTTGCATTTTTGCAAAGTTTTACACATGTGATTTTCAATTACAAGTATTTCCAAACTTCCATAAAGATTCAAAGTGTCTCCTGTTGCTCATATTATAGTTTATGTTTGTTAGGATCTTTTCCATGTTGCTTCCATAGAAATGTATTTCAATTTAAGGACTTTTTGCGCACTTTTCATTGTTTTGCCCAGCCATTTTCAAAGGTCATTTTAAAAGTGTAAAATGTCCACAACGTTTTTCTCTCTTGTTTGAGGAGGCGAGATTGTATTCAAACCATGTGCACTGTCCTATATTCCTGAATACCTGCTGCTTACTTACATCTGTGTATAATTGCTTCTTTGTGAGCTGAGAAATTTGCAGGGGGAAATCTTAAGCGCTATCTTTTCAATAAGCCAAAACTGTTCTTTTCCCTGTGTTTTATATTCTGTGTTGCTATAAGTGAATTCAACTGCATTACTTACTTTCTGATTTGTATTGTCACCACATTGGTGATTGCTGCCCCATATATTAAAACATGTTTAATTTGAATTTTCAATAAATAAATAAATATTACCTTTACCAACCAGCCTGATTCCTGGTCCATTGTGACCTCGGGGTATTTTGAAAAGGGGTGTGATATGAGCTGTATATCACTCAGAATATTGAACCTATAGAGACAATAAATAAGTATTTCAGTTGTGCACTGCATACTAGGCTGAGACCAGGATGTATTGCCTGATTGAAATCCTTAACAGGTGGGTGGACTGTGATAGATTGCATAGTGATGAATGTGCAGCTGTCTGATAAGGTTGGTGCTTACTGGTGAGATTCCACTGCTCTATAACAATTTGTGGGGATCTGCAGCAATTCATTAATTATATTAGTGTCTTCTGTGAGTTCCAAGATTAGAATTGACTTAGTTCTTTAACATGTTCAACCACTGTCATTCTACAATGTGTGTTTATCAATGTTTGATGCAATTAACCTATCAGGATCTTCCTAAGGCTGTCAACACAGTTCCTTCACTCTCTGTGAGAACTGGAGTTACATTTGCAAGGGTTGCCTGGTCAACGTGGGAGTTGCGCACCACCCATGCTGACCTCTTAAGTTTACCTGACAAGCCTGTTAGTGTGTTTGCAGACAGTACCTGGGCAATGCTATGTAAGAGGATTCAATTCAACACTACAGCTAAGTCAATGCCTAGTCTGGGATACTGAATGGAAACCCTTATTGATATATCTTTACGTCCAGTTCATGCGTTCTGGATGACTATCCCTATATAACACCCCTCTCTTGGAATCCCCCTGACCCCACTGAGCCAAGAAGTAGTTCTGTTTTGCAAATTTAAAAGGTTTATTTGATAATTTAAACAATAGATATATATATATATCACACTTTATAATAAATTAATAATTGAATATCACACTTAATCTGAGCAGTAATCAATAATGGATAGTCCGGCACTAGCACACTTCTTTATAATCAATGATGAGTGGTTATAGGATGGATAAGATAGCAACAATACTTTTATGGTTTCAAATGGATGCAAGGTGGAATGAAATTGCAGTACAGAAATACTCAATATGATTTCAACAAAACAATGTAATCACTTTTCTCTGGCAATCCACTCCCCCCTTTATGCAATGCAAGGAAATGGAAGGAAAGCACACAGTTCTCAGAAATGCAATCAAATGTAATTCAGTTCACCCCAGCAAGCTTAGACTACAGAAGTTTGAAACACAGGCCCAAAATGCTTTTATATGTGCTGGCAATGAAGTGAAAAATATGCTAAAATGCTTTTAATTCCCTCTAGAGGTTCAGGGTGAGTGGTATCTAGTTAATATTAGTCCAGGCTCACTCTAGCAATGATTCAGGGATGGTTCTTAAGAGGCAAACACATTTTTAGCAAGGAAGCTGCTGTTGTCACACGTGGCTGGATTTTTAACCAAATCGCAAATCGCGGTAAAATTCGCGAGTGCGAGAATCGTGATTACGGCAAAAGTATGAGGAGTGGTTATAGGATGGATAAGATAGCAACAATACTTTTATGGTTTCAAATGGATGCAAGGTGGAATGAAATTGCAGTACAGAAATACTCAATATGATTTCAACAAAACAATGTAATCACTTTTCTCTGGCAATCCACTCCCCCCTTTATGCAATGCAAGGAAATGGAAGGAAAGCACACAGTTCTCAGAAATGCAATCAAATGTAATTCAGTTCACCCCAGCAAGCTTAGACTACAGAAGTTTGAAACACAGGCCCAAAATGCTTTTATATGTGCTGGCAATGAAGTGGAAAATATGCTAAAATGCTTTTAATTCCCTCTAGAGGTTCAGGGTGAGTGGTATCTAGTTAATATTAGTCCAGGCTCACTCTAGCAATGATTCAGGGATGGTTCTTAAGAGGCAAACAAATTTTTAGCAAGGAAAGCAAGGAAGCTGCTGTTTTCACACGTGGCTGGATTTTTAACCAAATCGCAAATCGCGGTAAAATTCGCGAGTCCGAGAATCGTGATTATGGCAAAAGTATGAGGAGTAGGCTTGTTGAAAAGGTGAGATTCTAAGCTTCCAGAGGAAAGTTAAACCAAGTTCCTAGCCCAAACGGTTCCAGAGATACGAACGATTAAATAAAGGTAGTTTTTCGGATTTGAAATTTTAAAAGTTCAAAGCGACAGGTTACAGCTTGCAGATAGAAAATGACAGGTGACAGCTTTGCAAATGACAGGTGAGAGTTAGGAGGCAGTTCTGATTAGATTAAAATAGATTGAATTATATTATTTTAACTAAGAGATTGGTTCTGTACAGTTCTGCTAGGTACTCACAATATATTTTTGAATTAGGCCTCGCCACGGATCTGGTCAGGTTTTGGACTGGACTCCGGTCTGGTCTCGGCACTTCACAGTGATCTGGGTCAGCTCTCTGGTTCTGCTAACAGCGGTCTCCGGTTCAGCTGGTCTCTCTCTGGATACAACACTGCTCTCTGGCAAATGGCAAGAGTTCTTGCAAAGAATTCAAACAGCTCGCCTGGCTGTGAATAGTGGCAATGATTTGAGGCCTGCTAAAGAGGAATTTAGCTTGTAGTTGACCTCTCTGCTACAAATTCTGAAGTAAAGTCTTGGTCTCTGAAGGTGGATAGATTGAAGTCTCTATGTTGGCTCTCTGGAGGTTGATGGAGGTAAAGTATGGATTTTCCCGGCAGAACGTCCCGCAGCAGATGGAATAGAATGTCCCTATCTGTCCTGACTGTCTGCTTTTATGTGTTTTGAAAGTGGGTGGAGAGGCTAGCTTTCTAGGCCCTACCCCTCTCCACTTGTCATTGGCCACTTCCTCCTCTTCCCCTTGATTGGGGGAATGAAATGAAGTGTCATCATGATGAGGTCTGTTTATGATACAGAGAACCCACCCCTGTCAACTTTACACACAATCTATATCTGATCCTAATAGACATATTTCATAGATAGACAGTTGTTTGGCATTGCATACACGCATCATGCATTTACTGATGGTAGCCGCTGTTCCAATTCTGTCGTTTCTAGGAGCTTGGGTTCAAAAATGGCAACATATTTCAATTTTTGGTCGGGTTACCAATATTGGATTTGTCCCCGCATTTACACAAATGTTCGCAAAGCATGTGGGCATTAGGTGGTGGAGTGTCAGATTTTTAACATACATACATTTAGAGTAATATCCTCTTTTCCGCTAAAAACCCCCCTGAACATACCACCGGGTCCTAACACGTCTTCAAATGTGCACAGAAAAATCACAAGAATAATGATATCACTTATAAAATTTTCACAAGTCCGCTCTATGAATGATCCATCTTTTTAGATTTATGTTCTGGCCCCAAAGGGGTGTGGTTTCCCCCAGCACAAGGTTGAATTTCTGGTTTTTCCAGTTCTGCCAAGCCAGCTTGCTCTCACAGGCAGTGCTCCTCCATTTTCCTTCCAGGAGGAAACCACATTTACGACCCCATAATAAAACATTTGCCTGAGTCAGGACAGGGCTTTGTTCAATTTCCTGCAGAGCCCAGGTAATTCAATCAGAGAAGTGTCATATCCCTTTTGGTGGGAGCATCAAAAAGCAGCTAGGCCTGGGAACACAGCTGTTGTGCAAGTCTCATCTCCTGTCGGGGGTAGCTGGTGGGCAGAATTCAGTTCCTTAAGCCAGGCCCCAGCTAATGTCACTTTTAGTTACCCAGTTTTCTGCATTCAAATAAAATTAACCATTTTTACATATGCAGCTAGAATGCTGATTCTAAGTTTAAAACTATGGCATTTAAACAATTGCAACCTATGTGACACTCAAAAGTAGGTCACTCATTTCTTTTAAACATTTAGATTTTTAGTGTCTTTCAGTCCAAATTTACTTAAACTGCTGAAATCCACAGCTCAGCCAGTCTTGTTATAAACCTTCAAGTCACTTCAGAATATAACTTTACATTGTATCCACCTCTCAGTAAGTCTTTCTTTGGCCTGCTTTGGGTTCATTTATTCAGTTTTACACAAAAAAAAAGTCTGGTGTTGTTTTAAAACGCCGGCTTTCTGATAGTGGTGAGTACTGGTAATGCACCCATTTTTGGGATTTAAGAAAATGAATTCCCCACACTTCTAGGTTGCTTTTGGCAATCAGCATTGCCATTCCCAATGGTTTCAGACTACTGTGTGGGTAGTCCAATGGTGGTTTTAGGCAGTGCCCTTCTGTGCCCATAACATCGGCAAAAATGAGTGGCAGCCTATTCTTCATGCATTTCCCTGGGCATTTTCTGGGAAGCTCTGGCCATTATGATGTTTTCCATGTCAGTACTGTACAGTTTTTGAGGTAGGGCTCGGATGCATGGATAAAAACATCCCACACTTAGCAGCATGCAGAATAACCGGCCAGGTGCAGGGAGTTTGTCTGCACACCCAGCTTCCCTCCAATTATTGCTACAATCAAGCCACTTTTACGACCCCCCCCCAATAAAACATTTGCCTGAGTCAGGACAGGGCTTTGTTCAATTTCCTGCAGAGCCCAGGTAATTCAATCAGAGAAGTGTCATATCCCTTTTGGTGGGAACAGCAAAAGGCAGCTAGGCCTGGGAACACAGCTGTTGTGCAAGTCTCATCTCCTGTGGGGGGTAGCTGGTGGGCAGAATTCAGTTTCATTAAGCCAGGTTTCAGATAAAATGTCACTTTTTGTTCCCCAGTTTAAGTCAAGACAATTTTTACATATGCAGCTAGAATGCTGATTCTAAGTTCAAAACTATGACATTTCAACAGTGACAAACTATGTGACACTCAAAAGTAGGTCACTCAGTTAATTTAAACATTTTCGATTTTTGGTAGTTTTAAATCCAGTTTCAGTTAGGCTGCTGCAGACCTGCAGAGCTCAGCCAGTCTTGTTATGAACATTCAAGTCACTTCAGAATATAACTTTACATTGTATCCACCTCTCAGTAAGTCTTTCTTTGGCCTGCTTTGGGTTCATTTATTCAGTTTTACACAAAAGTCTGGTGGTTTTAAAACGCCGGCTTTCTGATAGTGGTGAGTACTGGTAATGCAACCATTTTGGGGATTTAAGAAAATGAATTCCCCACAGTTCTAGGTTGCTTTTAGCAATCAGCATTGCCATTCCCAATGGTTTGAGGCTACTGTGTGGGTAGTCCAATGGTGGTTTTAGGCAGTGCCCTTCTTTGCCCATAACATCGGCAAAAATGGGTGGCAGCCTATTCTTCATGCATTTCCCTGGGCATTTTCTGGGAAGCTCTGGCTATCATGATGTTTTCAATGCCAGTACTGCACAGTTTTTGTGGTAGGGCTCGGATGCATGGGTAAAAACATCCCACAGCTATCACACGCTGTGGTTCTTTACTCTAACTCAGCACTGTGGAACGGAGGCACTTAGAAACACACATGCACACGTTTTCTCACACAGGCTCACTCAGGTGCCCACTGGGGCACCAATCATGAATAAGGATGGTTTCCCTCTTCTCGCCTCAGCTTCAGAGTACATGGATGGTCGGTAAAGGAGTGATAGTCCCTCTTTTATGGGTTTAGGTAGTCTGATTGGTCTGATTGGTCTTCATGCGAGTCCGGGCATTTAGTGGAGATGGCACACCGGCAGGTTCAGACAGAATGCTCCCAACGTGGTCACCAAGTGTAGTGGGAACCAGCCAGGAAAGATGAGTGATCAAGGATGTATTACTGTAGGCACCTTACCTCCCCTTACATTCTACCTGACAGAGCAGGATTTGGACAAGTAAGAAACTAACCACAGGTAAGTACACAATGAATGTATAATAATGCAATGAATTGGAGGAGGAGGAAAAACAAGGAGTGGGGTAAACATATAACATTTACAGGTTGTGACTTTAACAAAAAATAATATCATCTAATGAACTTCCCCTACACCTTTAAGTGTGATTATTGGATGGGTGCATGTGATTGGATTCCTCATTGGTTGTATAGGCACCTTCAAAGCGATGGGGGATGGTTGGGCATGCTCTTCAAGCCATACCTTGGACTGCAATCAGAATACAGGAATACACAGAAGGTGAAATTATTGCAGATATGAAAAAAAACATGCTATATTTATTCACACCCACACCGCTACTTACAGCTCTCTCAGACACTCACAGATGCCACACATAAACTTTTTAGGCTACATTCTGTGAATGTGACGGTAGCTATTTGTGAGTCCAAATTGTTTTGTTCAGCCAATCAAAGTAGATGAAAATGTGTCTGAAATGTCCTGGCCAACAGCCTAAAGTTTAAGCTGTCAAACCGCTGTGCCATGGTACAGCGAATGCAGCTGACGTCAATAATCAGTGAGGAAACAGAACCTCACAGATTGAGCTGGTACACATATGTTCCACCCTCACCCCACACAATGGCTGCATTTATTGTAATGGGGTCCACATTGGCATCTTGCCACCTCTTAGTACTCCGCAACTGCTCTCGGTTTCTAGCTATATTAAGGACCCAGACTGCATTGTTAGTTAAAGAAACTCATGTTTTTCTTTTAACAATGCCTGCTTGTTTGCATGATACATTACTTACTTTTCTGTGGTCATTCTTTGACACGTACACATCAAAATCCTCAAATTGTAGATCAAGGCGTATCTCCATATATTGTTCTCAATTAATTATAATTAATGTGTTTAATAAACACACAGGGCCTCCTTTGAAGTATCTAGGATGTTCAAATAGTGTGTATACTAGTACTATTAATACTACTACTACCCAACAGCCTTGCTAGTCATTTTTATCAAACTTGTAGCTATTCAAGTCTGCTTGGCCGTGCCAGGATGCAGAGATATGATTTATGTATGGAAAGTATACTATTTTTAAAGGGCAAACCTAGCTGGGAGGCAAATGGGCACTGCACATGTACAGGACACACTACAGGGAATGCCATTTCAAATACATTTGTTGGAGACAATTAGCAGACAATGGGCCTCATTACTAGCATGGTGATCCAGGAACTGCACTGTAGAGGAGGTGCCAAGCTCGATTCACACTCCAACCGCCCATTTTGAAGTACTAGGAACGTTCACGCCAAAATACGTGACGTATGATGAGCAAATAAACCAGCAGAGAGCCGCAGTTGTGCTCTGTTCAGTGCCTATCTGAAGGACGACACCTATTGAAGTGCCGACACCTAAGAAAACCTAGACAGTAAGGTACCCATTGAGAAAACCATATCGACAAGTGAGACAGTATGACGATTGCCAGAAGGTAATACCCGAAGAAGCTAAGAAGATGCTGAAGGAAGATGAATGATGACGCCATAAGAGCCAGGACTGACTCACATATAGAAGATATGATGACCTATGAATGATGAAAAGAGACGCAACACCATGGATGTGACATCCTGAGACTAAAGTGAAACAATTGATGTCAAGATGTCAGAAATTATGCCATATGCATGATGAAGTTATTCAGTTAATTTAAACGTGTACATATGCAAAGTAACTGCAAGAAGCACACAAATCGTGAGGTTGCTTATGCCTAGTAGTGAGATAGATTGGGGAAAGGGCCACCTATACATATATTTACCTCAAGGAGCACTTTATATAAGTATACTTCCACTATGCTCAAGAGCAGAATCAACCAAAGGTTACTAAAGGTCTCAAGAGGAGAGTTTTGCAGCAAACAAATAGAGAATTAAAGACAGAGAGAAACTCGGACGAGGATAGCAATGCCAGGAAGCCAAGGTCATATCAGCTGAAAGAGACCAACATTGGATACAATTAAGCGAAAGAAGAACAAAGTATTCTATTCAGGAAGGTCAAGATAAGCCACAGATGGCAGACGGCGGGCAGAATTAAATCAAATACATGAAATTGCATGAAGAATAAGACCATTTCATGGTGTCGGAATCACGTGACCAAGCAAATAGAAGGGATGAAACTTTCACACCTACACATGGACCTTAGCCATGCACAGACACCTTAACTTTCCCAGACCAAGGAGCAGACTCAAGGCCAACCACAAAGAAATATTTGACACATGACCCCTGAAGTGATGATTGATTGTAGCAATAATTGGATGGAAGCTGGGTGTGCAGACAAACTCCCTGCACCTGGCCGGTTATTCTGCATGCTGCTAAGTGTGGGATGTTTTTATCCATGCATCCGAGCCCTACCTCAAAAACTGTACAGTACTGACATGGAAAACATCATAATGGCTAGAGCTTCCCAGAAAATGCCCAGGGAAATGCATGAAGAATAGGCTGCCACTCATTTTTGCCGATGTTATGGGCACAGAAGGGCACTGCCTAAAACCACCATTGGACTACCCACACAGTAGTCTGAAACCATTGGGAATGGCAATGCTGATTGCCAAAAGCAACCTAGAAGTGTGGGGAATTCATTTTCTTAAATCCCAAAAATGGGTGCATTACCAGTACTCGCCACTATCAGAAAGCCGGCGTTTTAAAACAACACCAGACTTTTTTTTTGTGTAAAACTGAATAAATGAACCCAAAGCAGGCCAAAGAAAGACTTACTGAGAGGTGGATACAATGTAAAGTTATATTCTGAAGTGACTTGAAGGTTTATAACAAGACTGGCTGAGCTGTGGATTTCAGCAGTTTAAGTAAATTTGGACTGAAAGACACTAAAAATCTAAATGTTTAAAAGAAATGAGTGACCTACTTTTGAGTGTCACATAGGTTGCAATTGTTTAAATGCCATAGTTTTAAACTTAGAATCAGCATTCTAGCTGCATATGTAAAAATGGTTAATTTTATTTGAATGCAGAAAACTGGGTAACTAAAAGTGACATTAGCTGGGGCCTGGCTTAAGGAACTGAATTCTGCCCACCAGCTACCCCCGACAGGAGATGAGACTTGCACAACAGCTGTGTTCCCAGGCCTAGCTGCTTTTTGATGCTCCCACCAAAAGGGATATGACACTTCTCTGATTGAATTACCTGGGCTCTGCAGGAAATTGAACAAAGCCCTGTCCTGACTCAGGCAAATGTTTTATTATGGGGTCGTAAATGTGGTTTCCTCCTGGAAGGAAAATGGAGGAGCACTGCCTGTGAGAGCAAGCTGGCTTGGCAGAACTGGAAAAACCAGAAATTCAACCTTGTGCTGGGGGGAAACCACACCCCTGTAGCCAGAATATGGTTTTAGAAAAAGATGAATAACTCATAGTACGGACTTGTCATAATTATTTAAATGATACCATCATTCTTGTGATTTTTTTGCCCACATTTTAAGAGGTTTTTAGAACCGGTGGCATGATCTGGGGGCAAGCTAGCAGTTAAGAGGGTATTACTTAAAATGTATGCATGTTAAAAATCTGACACTTCATCAAGTAATGTCCATACTCCTTGCGCACATGTGTGTAAATTTGGGGTAATGTCCGATATTACGAAACCAGTTAAAAAGTGCAAATGTTGCCATTTCTGAATGCAAGCTCCCAGGAAGAGCAGATTTGGACAGGGTATACCTCCTGTGATATGTGATGGGTGCATGTAATTTTAAACAAATGTGTACCTGTGCAAATATGTCTTTTGGGTCAAAATATAGATTGTGTGTAATTTGACAGGGGTGGGTTCTCTGTACCATAAACAGACCTCATCATGATGACACTTCATTTCATTCCCCCAATCAAGGGGAAGAGGATGACGTGGCCAATGACAAGTGGAGAGGAGTAGAGCCTAGTGATGCTGCACACACACCCATTTTCAAAACACATAAAAGCAGACAGTCAGGACAGATAGGGACATTCAATTCCATTTTCTGCGGAGCATGCTGCCGGACCATACCACATCCAGAGATCCAGACTTCAAATCCATCAATCTCCAGAGAAAGCTGTGCAGAAAGGTCCAGAAGCAGTGCTGTACCCAGAGAGAGCAGAGCTGACCCAGACCACTGTTAGCAGAACCAGAGAGCTGACCCAGATCACTGTGAAGTGCAGAGACCAGACCAGAGTCCAGTCTAAAACCTGACCAGATCCGTGGCGAGGCCCATTCTGTTTCTAAATATATTGTGAGTACCTAGCAGAACTGTGCAGAACCAATCTCTTAGTTAAAATAATCTAATCCAAGCTATTTTAATCTAAGTAGAACTGCCTCCTAACTGTCACCTGTCATTTTCTAGTTGCTAGCTGTCACTTGTCACTTTGAACTTTAAAATTTCAAATCTGAAAAACGACCTTTACCATATCGCTCATATCTCCGTGACCGTTTGTCTTAGAGACTTGCAGTAACTTTCCTCTGAAAGCTGGGAATCTTGGCTTTTCAACGAACCTAGAACCGCATTCCTATTCCATACACTTTTGCCGCAATCGCGAAAAACGCACTCACGAATTTGCCGCGATTTGCAAATTTCTCCACGTGGGAAAACAGCAGTTTCCTTGCTTTCCTTGCTAAAAATTCGTTTGCCTCTTAAGAACCATCCCTGAATCATTGCTAGAGTGAGCCTGGACTAATATTAACTAGATACCACTCACCCTGAACCTCTAGAGGGAATTAAAAGCATTTTAGCATATTTTTCACGTCATTGCCAGCACATATAAAAACATTTTGGGCCTGTGTTTCAAACTTCTGTAGTCTAAGCTTGCTGGGGTGAACTGAATTACATTTGATTGCATTTCTGAGAACTGTGTGCTTTCCTTCCATTTCCTTGCATTGCATAAAGGGGGGAGGGGATTGCCAGAGAAAAGTGATTACATTGTTTTGTTGAAATCATATTGAGTATTTTCTGTATTGCATTTTCATTCAACATTACATCCATCTGAATTTATATAAAGCATTCTCTACCACCTGATTCTTCTGTTCCTATTCACAAGTGTGCTAGTGCCAGGCTATCCATTATTGATTACTGCTCAGATTAAGTGTGATATCCAATTATTAATTTATCATAAAGTGTGATATATATATAAATATATATATATATATTGTTTAAATTCTCAAATAAACCTTATAACTTGCAAAACAGAACTACTTCTTGGCTCAGTGGGGTCAGGGGGATTCCAAGAGAGGGGTGTTATATAGGGGTAGTCATCCAGAACGCATGAACTGGACATAAAGATATATCAATAAGGGTTTCCATTCAGTATCCCAGACTAGGCATTGACTTAGCTGTAGTGTTGAATTGAATCCTCTTACAAATTGGGGGCTCGAGCGGGACGTTTGAGTTAGATCTATCACTTGTGCAGATTAATACAGTGTGCCAGCTGACCAGATACACATATCCGGTCGGATCACCACGCTGTGTTACGCTGTAAAGCACTCCTCAAAGGAACGCTCTAAGGAAAAGGTCTGTTTTGCAAAAATAAAATACAAACTTCTGTAAGTCAGGAAGGAACTCAAATTCCAGAATGACGACCTTAGTAGACATGAAAATAGACAGAGAGCACTTCTTACATAAGTTATTTGTGAGAGGTGAGTGGACTCACCAGGACCGCATGGTCTGGTTGCAGGCCATCATGCAACAGGTCACTGAAACAGGGTCAGATACATGGGGAGATCAGGGTCCCCTACATGTGGCCCTGAGTGAACTATACATGGCTCCTAAAGCTAAGGATGAACAAGACAAGATGGTTAGGATAGCGGCATACCTGTACCTATATATGGGAGACATGCAGGATAAATGTACAGAAAGCCAAGATCTGGCGAATAAGCGACAGATGGTGATAGAGAAGGTCCAATCTGACCTGGTCTCTTCTGAGCAGAGGCTGCAGGGGAGCCAGGAGTCAGAAAATGAGAGTAGACAGCACATCATTAAAATAAAGAAGGATATGGATATCCTGCAACAGGAAAAGGCTGACCAGGATACCAGAATTCTGGCTTTGCAGAAGAAACACCAAGACAGTTTGGACTCCCTACTGCAGAGCCAGAAAAAGCTGGAGCAACAGATCAATTTCAACAGGGCATGCACAGAGCAGGTAGCCACCCTGCAAATCCAACTAGACAGAGAGAAAGAGGAGAGAAATAAACTGATCCTGAAAGACCTGGATACCCAGGCAGAGTTTGATCAGGAGCGCCAGAAAGCTGGTGCCTTCCAAAGGCAAAGGGACGACCTGGCATCACAAATTCAAGCTCTTGGTCAGGAAAGGGACACCTTAGGCCAGGGAGTCTGCCACTTAAGGAGAAAAATGGAAGACAATCACCTGGCCCACCAGGGACTGGGTGACCTCCAAAAAGAACACCAGGACTTGCTAGAGCACACCAGGAGGGTGGAGGAGGCTCTGGCAAGACAGGAGCAGGCCAATAGGGACACAGCTCAGGAGGTAACCCTCCTGCAGCAAAGACTGGCCCAGTGCTCCAGGACCAATCAGGAAACGCAGAGAGAGAATGAGGCTCTCTGCCAGCACAACGATAGGCTCCAACAACAGGTAGCGATGCAGGAGAGACTGATAGAGTCTAGTAAGGCCTTAACTGAGGAACTGAAGGCGCAGGCTCTTGCCTTGCAACAGGTAGCAGGGGCGGATAGAGACCAGGTGCGCTGGGAAAGGGAAACTCCTGAGCATAACCTCAGGAGCCCTAGTACCAGAGGCCTTTATCTCTCTCAGTCCCTGGATTCTGCCACCCCCCTGTCCCCTGGTGCACATGAGCACAGGGCCACAGGGATGGCAGATTACTATCCAGCCAGAAGCATGGGGCTCATAGGCCAGTAGCACCCAGGAATGGAGGGGCGGGCATCCGGGTATGGGCACCCAAGCACAGTGCAATTTGATGGGGAACCCCAGGAGAGTAGGCCCATTAAGGGCATCCTGAAAACCTCTGCCCAGTTAGGTCAGTGGGGGGGGTACCCATCAAATCCTGGCAGCAAGGAGGGATCTGAAGACTCCTCTGAGCGGTACAGGACACAGGAGACCAGGTCCCCACATTCTGCCAGCCATTCCCAGGCTTGCAGAATCCGGGAAAACCTGGAAGAACAGACGGGAACCTCTGGGAGCAGTGCCTCTGAGTCAGAAGATGAATGGACCAGGGTTACCCGGACCAAAAGGGCCAATAAGACAAAAAGGGCCTTGCTTAAGGACCCCTTAAAGCAGATTAAGGCAATCAGGAGCGTCATCACGCCTTATCATAAGAACGCCAAGTATTCTGTTTGGGAGCACTTAGAGTTGTTTGAGCAAATGATGGAGACTTTCCATTTGAAGGACAGCCAAAGCTGTATTCAATATGTAAAGTGGACCTTTTCCCCGGAATACTCCAGTTTCTTTGCGGGGCTGGAGGACCAAAATCATTTAAGATGGTCCACCTATAAGGCGGCCATCTTGAAACATTTTGCTACTCATAGAAATCCTCAAGAGGCTCGCAAGGCAGCCTACAATTTACAATGTGGGGAGGATCAGGCCCACAAGAATTTGTGCAGGAGTTAAAGGATAGTTCCGGGACTTTTTTTTTATTGTCCCTACGGTTCGGCCATGTGTTTTTAAGCATAAATCGGTAGATCGTAGAAAACTTTCCTATGGACCTTACCCGACTTTTCGTCCATTAACGCACTCGAAATCAGCCGCCATTTTCTGATAATCCTATCATTTCCCCCCATCGACCTGGCTCACCTGCTTTTGCGGCACTAAATCAAAACCCCCGCCACTGAGCCTGACATCAGCAGAGGCGTACCGCCCATTTCCCAACGCCAAAGCACGTTTCGTGTCAACAATCACTGCGCCTCAGCTAATGAAGTGTCGCCATGGAAATGGCAGGACGCCTCTTTCCTCAATAAGTATAAACACACCGTTTCACAACACACAGCAGCAGATTTTCGATTCCATTACTCTCTCTGTGTTACTTTGAGTATTCTGTGACTCGTTTCTGTGCTCTGGTCAGCTACCTTCGCCGCTTCTAGGCCTTGTGAACACCTGTACCATCTCTGTAAATTATTTTACTTTCTTTACCACACAATGGCTACAATAATGCCGTATATGTACGAGCCCGAGTACACCGAGGAAGAACTACTGGAAAGGCAAGCACGTGAAAACGATGGGGATTCGGACGGCAGTTGGGAGGACCAGTCAACGGATGAAGAGCCTGGACCATGTCGCATGGACGGCGTCTCCACCTGGTGCACGTGCAATCGGTGCGAGCTAATGCCAACTGAGGAGGAGAACTGCTGCTGCCGTGAAAATTCCGGGTGCTTGGCCTACATTTCGGAAGGCGAGCCAAGTCCGCAATGCATCACCGAGCTGCCAGAGTTCAGGGAAGCCTGCCTCTCACGGACCGTGTTGAGGATGATGATGGGGCTTATGCACGAACTTCGCGGCACTGTTCGTCCACGTAATCCGAGTAACGAGTAAGTATACTCTGGTTGTGATGTCAGTGATGCCACTACTATTTCATGGTCGTCTCCCACATATAAAATTACATCTACATATCATTCGAATGCATGTAAATTGGTTCCATATTGTGCATTTTCTAGATCGTTTTTTTTTCAAAGCAGAATGACATTTTTTACCTGAATCGACAGTGATAAGAAAGTTTTGTCATTTTAATACAGTTTGCATCTTTCATTTTCACAGGTGGTACAGGCTGGTGGCCTATCGTTGCTTCACTTGGTGGCTTCACGGGAGGCTCGGACACCGCGTTCGGAGAGTAATACCTGCCTGTGCGGCCATTAGACAACATTTCCCCAGCGACAGTGGACAATACCGCACATTTTCCCTGGATGTGCTGCAACCGGAACTTTACAATGTGTAATGTTTATTATTTATGTTCAATTGAAATTAAGATCTAAAATAAAAGCCAACATATATTTTAACAATGGTTGTTTTGATTTTTTAAATGAATCTAGTGTGTCTCCATTGAATAGTCTTCCTGTGCCTTGTCTTGTCACACCACATATCTCCGGCCAGCATCCTCCCTCACGCTGGCCGCCCACCTTCAATCCACATAACCGTTGAACCCATATGCAGCAGACATACATATGTTATTTTGCGGGTTGGCATCAAGCCTCCCGGCCTTGCCTCCTCCCCCAAAAATACTTACCACAGCACTTTGTTCAAGCGTTGGCAATAAAAGGCCGTTGGATTTTATTGATACAAAACATGGTTATAGGTAAATAATCAATATGGTTGATCATAATAAATCATCCTTTTGGGCACCGGGTACAGAGATGACCCCCTCTGGCCCGTGCCGCCTTGCCACCACAGGCCAGCCTGCTGCTGACTAACTGCCTAGGCATCCAGGGTCTCCAGGGTGAACTGCACCCATATATTCTCCTGGGAGGGTGAGGTATTTATAAACTCACCCCCCTGCCTTCCATGTACTAGATCCTGCAGCCTGCCTCTTACATGCAGTTAGATGGCCTCTCCTTGGTGAGGCCCTGCGGCAAACGAGTCTTGTCTGCACGACCACCGCCCCAATCCACCCCCCCGCCCTATCAAAGGCAGTTCGCACCGGGGTACTTGTGCTGGCAAGTGGAGCTGTCAGGGAGCGATAAAGGCCAAGAGGTGCCAAAGACCATGTACACTTCAAAGTGGTCTATAGAGCATGGGTTGTTGTTCCCATGTCTACCTCCAGACCCCGTGTCTCCTGCCAAGCATCCCCCCTCACGCTGGACGTCCCCCTGCAATCCACATAAGTGTGTCTCCATTCACGAGTCTTCCTGTGTCTTGTCTGCACGACCACCACCCCAATCCACCCCCCACCCTATCAAAGGCAGTTTGCACCGGGGTACTTGTGCTGGCAAGTGCAGCTGTCAGGGAGCGATAAAGGCCAAGAGGTGCCAAAGACCATGTACACTTCAAAGTGGTCTATAGAGCATGGGTTGTTGTTCCCATGTCTACCTCCAGACCCCGTGTCTCCTGCCAAGCATCCCCCCTCACGCTGGACGGCCCCCTGCAAACCGCATAATGCCACGACATATACACGTCATTCATTCACAAACACACCCCTGTTTCGAATTCTTTATAACCCACTTCATATTTCTAATGAGAACTTCTTTGCGCTTTGCTAGTCAACCCGTGAAGGTGCTGGTTATCTGCTCTTCGTCTCTGTGAACTTCTGTGACCACTTCGAGCAAACTCGTCAGTTTGCAACCTGTGAACTGCTCCCTGTTCTACGACAAGAAACTACTCTGATCCCTGCATCTAACTGTTTGTTCGTCAAGGTAAGGCCATGTACCATAATCATTTTGCGTCCAATTTTTTAATTTATATCTATTTGCTAGTAGTAATCAAATTGCATCCATGTTTTCTTTTCGTTCAAGACAGTACATGCAAGGAACTAGTCACATGTTCTGAGTTTAGTCAAATTATTTTTATATTTTTTTAAAGTTATTCAAATACTTATCCGCATGTGAATAAGGTGTATAGTTCCAAGAACCAAAACGAACCTTGCATTGAACCTTTTATGTGTCATTTAATTTTTTAACACATTGGTATTCATAGAGAATTGTTGATCTTTACTTTTCAGAACTTTCCACAATGCCTGCCTGTTCCATTGGCGGTTGCCCTTCGAAGACCCATAATAAATCGGAAGGTACTATAATGCATGTTTTCCCTAAGACAATAGATCAGATAAGAGAATGGGTCCGATATTGCGGATATCCACCGTCTGAGCTTGAAAGTAGAGTCCTAGAAGTCTTTGCGGACAAGAGGGGTGATCGATACCGCATCTGCAGCAGGCACTTTAGCTCAGACATGTACTCCACATCATTGCTAATAAAGAAGAACACACCGCGAGCGAGGCGAAAATTGCTCTCAACCGCTATTCCCACTCTATTCGTCCACATCCCTCCACTGGTGAGTCAAGTTTACGTATTTATCTCTCGGCCTTGCGGTAGTGTGTAGCATTAGCTAACAATAATTTCCCCATTTATGTATCCACTCAATATGAAGGCGGAAGATTCTCCATCCGTGTCGTTATTGCAGTCATCAGCCACTTCAAGCGCCTATCGGGTAATCTTACTTAGCTATTCTGCCACTGACTTGTTTTAGGCATGTAAATTAATAGTTTTAATTTATCGTGTAATTATTTTACCTAATGGTACACCCTTGTACTCGTCCTCTAGTCTTTGTTTTCAGTTATAATTATTGTTATCCAAAATAATGCAAGTACTGTCTTTCAGGGAGATGCTGAGGAGTCCAACATATTGACGACAACCGTTGATGTCACTCAGATGCTCGAGGTACGTTTCCGGACAGTTCCATCGATGGAGATCATCAGATCTTGCATTCTTGTAGCGTGATTGTTACACACAATGTTTCTTTCGTTTTTAGCCATTGATATGTCCTTCTGTCGTCGCCCTCCTATGTGTCTTCTTTTTTCAATATTGTGTTCATTACTAATGAAAGTCCTATGTTTCAGGGAGTCGATGGAGCATTAGTCCAAGAAGAAGGGGGAGCATGCAGTAACGGGTCGGCGCAACAGCTTGCAGAAGTGTGCACCGCAGTTACATCGTCCCTTGATGTTCTTATGCATTTCGAGGTATGGATACTGACAGTTCGATCAAGCGAAATCATATGACGTGATTACATCCGCTATACTTCCTTCTTTATTAACGCAAGTACTATGTTTCAGGGAGATGACGGAGCTTCTTCTACAAGAACATCACCCCTAGTAGTTGATGCAGATCTCTGGGTGGTGACACTTCCAACGATCGAGCAAATCGAATCATATTTACATATCCATTATTTATTTTAGACAACTGATCATTTGTGCAGGTCTATTTAGATGAGCCGTTGACGCCTGCACAAAGTTTATGTTCTTTTTAACAAAATAGAAAACCATACTAATGCAATTAATGTGTTTCATGGAGTTACTGAAGCATCATCTTCAATAATATCATCAATGGAAGTCTATGAGGAGCCCGAGGTATGGATCTTGACAGTTCCATCTAACTAGATCAACTATGCGTGAATAATTGTCGTTTGAATGTTCTACATAAAGCGTTCATTCGTGTTTTGCTCTTGAGATGTACGTGGGTATTGGTCCCCAAGTACATTTTGTGTTTTCAATATTATTATAAATACTAATGAAAGTTCTATGTTTCAGGGAGTCGATGGAGCGTCAATGCGTGATGGATGTGCTTATCATGAAAATATAGTCGTTGCAGCGCAAGAGGAAGTGGAGACATGCACACACGAGTCGGAGCAACAGCGTCCTGATGTTGAAGTTCGAGGCAAGAAAGTTTCAAAGAAAAGAAAGCAAAAGAAGGTTAGTGTCCTGGTCACTATATTATGTTGTTTTTCACTGTTAATAGTTCAATACTGTAAGTTGTGTTTAAACTGAACATCCCTTTTCCAATCTGTCCTCTAGTTGCGAGTGGGTGTACGAACTAGATCTACACAGACAGTGAAGCGAACGAGAGATGTTGCTTGTCAAACCTTTTGGCAGGGACTTGAGACTGGAGATGCATCGTGCCAATGGGAAGAATATGAAGTGATTGACAACGGAGCTATACCACCACCAGCCATTGATAGTGAATGTCCTCCTGGTAGTTCGGATGCAGTCGGAGATCAATTTACAGAATCCACACCCGCAAAAACTAAGACCGCGAGAAAGTTGAAGAAATTGTTTTATTCACCCATCGCCGGAGAAGGAACAGATGTTGCAATGGAAGAGAATGAAGTGGACGACAATGAAACACCATCAATATCACTGAACATAGCGGAAGACAATATCAGAGATTCTACCTTTCATGTGAGTGACATGTCCTCAACGTTACAGGCCGAACCAGCTGGGATGCAGAGTGACAGTATAAGGAAAGAGGCCAAATTCATTGTATTCGATAGTTGTTTGATTGATATTATTATTCGGATGAAATGTGGGCATTCGGTTGGTGGGGAAGTATGTGGGGAGCCATTGATTAATGTGACTCGTGCAATTCGAGGCACTAACCTTAAAATACATGCCACCTGTACAAAATATCATCCTTTCTCGTGGTCTGCACAACCCATGCTGGGGCAACTGCCAGCAGGCAATCTACTTTGTGCACCGGCTGCACTTTTTAGTGGTTCAAGTTTTAAAAAGTTAGAGTCTTTCTTTCAGTTTGTGGGAATCCATTTCATTGCGAAAACTCAGTTCTACAAATACCAAACCGATTATCTATTTCCAGCCATTAGCGAAGCTTGGAGAATGGAAAAAATGTCTATTGATAGTACATTCGCGGGCAAACGGTTCAGGCTAGCCGGTGATGGACAGTGCGACAGCCCAGGATTTTCAGCCAAGTACTGCACCTACCACTTTCAGGACATGGAAAGTAAGAAAATTATGAGTTCGGTGGTCGTGCAGGTGTCACAAAGTACATCCTCAGTGGCCATGGAGAAAGTTGGCTTTGTAGCATCATTGCAAGAACTACAATCGCGGGGAATGGTGATCGACCTGATAGCCACGGACAGACACGTTTCAATTGCCAAGACAATGAGAGAAGAGTACAATAATATAAATCACCAATTTGACGTTTGGCATTTTGCAAAAACAATCAATAAAAAAATGTCGGCTGCAGGTAAAAAGATATGCAAGGTATTTCACAGTGGTCCAAGACAATCAGCAACCATCTTTGGTGGAGCTCAAAAACATGTGGAGGGTCGTTGGAAATTCTACTGGAAAAATGGCGGTCAGTAATGCTACACTGTAGCAACGTTCACCGCTGGACCACAAACCAACATTTCCACAATTGTGAACATGGCCATTTGTCCACAGAAGAGGCACGGAAGAAGAAGTGGTTGATTCCTTCATCACCCACTCACAAAGCCATTGAAAAGATTGTATTTGATAAAACTATAAATAGAGATTTGAGGGGACTCACGGAATTCTGCCACACAGGAGATTTGGAGGTGTTCCACAAAATGTTCCTAAAGTACAGGTCAAAACGATTGCTTTTTGGCATGGAGGGCATGATAAATCGGACTCTTCTAGCGGTCTTGGCACATAACCATAATGTTGGCCGTCAACAAAGTAGGACGACCGGAACTTTAGGGACGCTTCGCTACAATAAGGCCTTCACTAAAAGAAGTAAACAATGGGTGATCAAACCAGTGTTTGAGGATATGCAATATGAGTTTATTGAGAGACTTATTGTTGATGTCCTAGATAGGCACATACATGGAGTTGTGAACGAACCTGTGCAGGGGACAACTGCATTGCCACCCAACATTGCCTCTGTTCCATGTCCACCTAAAGCAGAGCTCATTGAGAAATACACATCACGGTTTAAATGATTGTAATTTGATTGTCTGTTCTCTCGAGTATCCTCATGTTGCAGGCCCATTGAATATGTGTATCTATGTAATGTGTAAATAAAAGTGATTGCTCAGTGTACATGCAATGTGTCTCTCCACCCTTGCCCCTCCCTTCACCGTGCAGTAGTCCGAACCACCCGGGTGTCACCTGTGACTCTGCTCTCGAGTCTCCTCATGTCGCAGGCCCATTGAATATGTGTATCTATGTAATGTGTAAATAAAAGTGATTGCTCAGTGTACATGCAATGTGTCTATCCAACCTTGTTCATTTGCGCATTAAATTAAACCAAACAGTAATATAAATCATTTTTCAAAAAATATAGAATGTCTTCGTATTTATGGTTCTCTGGGGCTGCAAAGCACGCAGACAAAATGCAAAGATGGAGTGTAAATTTCAAGTCCTGTGAGATGGCCTTACACTGAATGTAGCTAACTAGGAATGTGTGCTCGTTCAAAGTGAAGGTCAGCTGCTTTGATTTTTTGCTCGGGTGCCGGAATGGCCCACGACTCAGTATAAGGTTCTATTGTTATTTGACCTTGACAGGCCGGGACCATCCCGAAAGACTTCTTTTTGGGGGTGTGGGGCAATAACGTAAGAAACGATAATGAAGCCATTTCATGTTCGTTCATTAGAAGAAATAACGTCGGCATAGAAGGAGTGGTATTTCGGGGCTGCCCTACGCACAGACACAATGGAAAATGCAAATATAATGTAAGTAACTCTTTAGATGAGTTTATTCCGCAATTTAATTACTATACAGTAGCTTTAAAGACGGGTTAAGTTGTACTTGTACGTTCTATGTGGCATATTGTTTTGTACCGCGCACTATCTTGAGGAGAACCATCTCCTTTTACGGAAGCACCTCAAAACCTTCCTCTTTGCTTCTGCTTTCTGTCTCCCTCTCCCCTGCTACAACTGGTCCACTGTCTGCGACCTCGGTCCTGGGCCCTTCAACTCTCCACCTGCACTGCCTCCCTGTCAACCCGTTGCAAATGCCATATTATATCATATCAGTGACGAAGTGGTCCACTGGCGCTCAGGCGGCTCTGAAAAAGACGGAGGAGAGGGGGTGGGTTACTGCAAATGACATATAATACCCAGTTGCACTGTCCTAGCTATGAAATAATTTCCCGACCTAATATATAAAATGAATAATTTGATGGTGAGACTAATTTCATTTTTTATGTTTTTAAAACAGGTACATCCTTCATTATTGTATGTGTCACGCGTACCAGACACCGGCGGATGGCTTTTATAACCGCCAGTTGCTTCTCCGCGTGAACAACGTTACCACCCTGACCATTTTATGGGACGATCGCCAAGTACAAGTATGCCCTTACGCGGTACTAACGGCTAGATGCAACATACAGACCGTTGTGGTGGCCTAGTGCCTCGTTGTTGGAACAGCCATGCGATTATCAGTGCGACCGAAGAGCTTATTTTATCGTAAACCAACACCCGGTGTACTGAACACGAACATTGCTTGCCTCAAGACGAACTATTTTGGATCGAGAGCAAAGAAAAATGCAAATCGCTGAATATTCTCTAAACATTTGATGTCCAATAAATGTGTTTTGCCAAATGTACAATCTTGCCGTTTGCTTTTAAACCACAGTTTCATATTCCGAATTGTGGCGCTGTATTGTGAGATGATCTAAGACCCTGTGTACAGCAAAGGAACATCACGTGCCTCAAAACGAACTTTTTGGAACGTGAGCAAATAAAATGAAAATCGCTGAATATTCTCAAAACATTTGATGTCAAATAAATGTACTTTACCAAATTTACAATCTTGCGGTTTGATTTAAAAGTACAGTTTCATATTCCCAATTGTGGAGCGCTGTGTTGTGAGCTGATCTGTGTTGATTTTCGGGTTCTGTGTGGAGTCGCGTAGAAGACGCCTGGGCGCGTTTGCCTACGCAGCACAGTCACGTCACGGATAGAGGCGGGGAATATGAATGTTTTGATAAAGTCTGTTTCAGGGGCGGGGGATTTGATTTAGTGCCGCAAAAGCAGGTGAGCCAGGTCGATGGGGGGAAATGATAGGATTATCAGAAAATGGCGGCTGATTTCGAGTGCGTTAATGGACGAAAAGTCGGGTAAGGTCCATAGGAAAGTTTTCTATGATCTACCGAGTTATGCTTAAAAACACATGGCCGAACCGTAGGGACAATAAAAAAAAAGTTCCGGAACTATCCTTTAAAGCGTGCTTTTGCACAGACCACAAGAAGGGTGCGCACGGATACCAGAGAATTGATTAATACGTTTTTCCATGCCTTGCCCAAATACATAATGACCCAGCTCGTGAGGGATTTTCACGAGAAAAGATCTTTAGACTGGGTCATTGAACAGGCGACCCGGATCTACGAGGTGCAGAAGCCAATAGAAAATAAAAATAATGCGCCCAAAAACCCCAAAGTCAACAACACCCCTGCTGCTGCCAAGGTGGCAGAGGTAAAGGTCACCCCCGTTTTGGATTTGGAGATGGGGGGGCCTAAAAACCTACCTGCACCTAATAATGCTAGGCCCAGAAGGTCCTCGGGCCAGTCACAGACAGGGAGCCAGGGAGGCAGCCCCACAAATGGGGTCCCTCGCTCTCCTGATTATGTAAGCCCCCGTTACAAGGGAAACAGACCCATCCTGGGTTATGTGTGGACTCCTCCAGCCCAAGGGGGGGGATCCAGCCAAGCACCTAACCCAGAGAACTTCCCTCCCAACTTCTCACAGGCGGGCAGAAACTCACCAAACCCTGGGCAGAACTTCTTCCCCAGGTATCCACCCAACTTCCAGCCCCAAAATCCTCCACCCTTCTTTCCCCAATTCCCTGAGCCCAGACAACCTAATCCGGGAGAGGGGAGGCCAAGGGTGGAGGGGTACCCAAATCTTCCCAACCCGGGGTACTACCAGAGAAGGGATAGCTACCCTTCCCGGGATCAGCCCAGGGGAGAAAACAGGGCCCCGTATCAGCCTGAGCGGGTTTCCCAGTTAGAGCGCCAGGTTCAGAACATGGCACAAGAGCTGGGTTGCGTGCTAAGGGCTCAGCAGAACCCTCAGATGGGCATGCCGGCACAGAATGCCCCAAACTCTGGACCTGGTGCTCCAGAACAATGACAGGGGCAGCACCCCGATAACTCACCGGTTCCCAGGGAGGAGGCACAAAGGGAAGGGGGGTGTAAAGCCTTGGAGGAAGCTTCCTTCCTCACTTGTAAACAGCCCCTGGAAACCCAGGAACCGGAAACAAAATCTCTTGCCCCTGAAAGTCTGCCTCCTAAGGAACAGAGGGGGGGTAGGAGAAACAAAAGACCCAAACAGACTCAGTTTGAGGAGGAGGTACAGATCTTCCAATTTGAGGGAGAGGGATCCTCAGAGGATCCTGGGAAAAGGATCTTCTCCTTCAGAGAGAGGGGAACTCCTCCCAAAGAAAAATGGGTCCCTAGGGATGCAAATCCAGACTGGGGAGATGTGGAGACTGAGCTACCGCCGCCCACCATCTCATCCCAGAACCAACCGCAAGAAAATCCCCTGGTTCAAACCCATCCTGATGACTGCCTCCAAAAAGGGCGGGGCGTCCCAGAACCGGAACCAGGGGAACCCACAATGGCTCTGATCTCCAGTTGCCAACCTTTTCTTTCAGATTCCCAAGGCTCTCCACAGAAGTCTGCCCAAATTGCTTCTCTTGAAATGTCCAAAACCAGAAAGTTAGCCCACCAGTTGTCCAAAAATGTGCATTATCTGTGCCCCCTTGAGGAGAAGGAGGGAAGATACTATGCCCCGGTACAAGTACAGGGGCAGGGTACAATTTTGGCACTGGTGGACACTGGATCTGAAGCTACTCTTCTATCCAGAAGGGCCTTTGACGAACTGAATGCAGGAAGGGGAGAGAATTACCAAATTCCTCTCACCTCTCTTCCTGGACAACTGCAGAACTTTGACGGGAAGGAAATTCCCGTTGAGGGGACTGCAGACTTGGACATTAAGATCGGGCGACACAAGGTGAAACACCCGGTCATAGTTGTGATTCCAGAGGGCACCCCTTGTTTACTAGGGAATGACCTCCTGAGAATGTTGTCACCCCTAATAGATTGTGTAAACAAGGTCCTCTGGACCCAGACTAGCCGACCAATAAAATTAAAACAGAGTGTCAACCATGTTAGTTTAAACGGCACCTGTCACATGGTTGAACAAAAACCTGACCAAGTAGAATTTCACTTCCAGAATAGCCAAATTCCAGACGTGACAGTAATAGCAGTAGGACAACAGACTGGTGATGGGGGGTCCTCTCTATTTCTGAAAATCAACCTTCCTTCCAGTTTAAGGTGGTATTCCACACTGGAAGGAAAACCCTGAAATTCTATACTAATCCACAATCAGAAACTCCCACTCCTATAGTCCAGAAAGATGTGAAATCAGCTCAGAGCCTGGCTGATAATCAGCAAATTGGAGAGCAGTTGTTCATCCCTGTCCAATTAAATGATGGGAAGGACTCTGTTCTCGCTCGAGTGTGTGTGAACAACGGTAAGAGCTTCATCAGCGAAGCCATGTTCCGCCAACTCCCAAAAGATCCAGCCATTCCCACATTAAAACTGATAGACAAATGGGAAATGGACCTGGAAGCACCTAATTCCAAACAGCTCCTGCCAAGCAGGTGTATGCTCAAAATCTCCATTGGCAACAAGAGCATAGTCCATAATTGTTGGGTCGTGCGAGACGTCACTGCCGCCTTTTACTTAGGCAGTGACATTCTCAATCGCTTTGCCATTAGTTTGGACCTAATAAACTTCAAAGCTTGGTCCCGATTAGCGGATAATCCCATGGGCTTTGATGATCCGGAAAAAGCATTTAGGTCAGCTCAATTGCTACCTTATGCAGTTGAAATTCAGATTAAAGAGGAAGTCACCATCCCAGAAAGGACCCGACAATTCTCCCTGGAAGTGAAAGTTAAAAGAGGACAACATTTGAAAAACCCTGATGCTTACATACATCTAAACGCTTCTCTCCAACAGCAAGGGTTGGGGGTAAACCCAACTCCATTAGTCAACATAGAACATGACACCATTCCAATAGAGGTGGATAACAGCGACTTAAAGAGTATTACTCTAGCCGCAGGCACCATTATTGGAATGGCGGTTGATGAACGACATTTTTCCATAGATTTAGGTAATGAACTGTTAGGGCCAATCCCCAAGGACTGCTTTGACAGTGACAGTGATGACAATACAACACCAGACAGGATTTTTACCCGGCATGGGGGGAACTTCCTGGTGTACACTTCTTGCCCTTATGGTAAGGAAGATGTGACTTGTGACTTCAGGAGGGATGAGGTGATTTTCCAGGTCCATGAGGGCTGCCTTTCTCCACTGAAACATCCAGTCCAAATCAGCACTCTGACCAGGGACTTCTCCACCCAGCTGGAGGAGGCCGCTGAAATAGCCAAACCAGAAGTCTTTCCAGGCTTCAGGCAGATGGTGGAAGAGAGAGTCAACCTAGCTGATGCCTGTGTGACTTTGGAACAAAAGCAAAAGTTGAAACAAGTTTTCTTGGATTTCCAAGATCTCTTTGCGGTAGACTCATATGACTGTGGCCGCACCGACATCCACACAACAACAATCCCCACGGACCCTGGCATGACTCCTGTGTTTGTGAAGCAATATCGCTTGCCTCTCGCATCAATGGAGTCCCTTACTGAAATAATTAAGAACCTTGAGTCCCGGGAAATAATCCGTCCAGTCCACAGCACCTTCAATAATCTGGTGCTGGGAATATTAAAGCCAAACGGCCAGTGGAGACTCTGTGCCGACCTCAGGGAGCTCAACAAACGGGTCCATACTTCCCGATGGCCTCTTCCCTACATTGACCAAGGGCTGGCCCAGATTCAGGGGTCACAGGTATTCACTGCAATAGACCTGACCAATGGAAACTGGACCGTGCCTGTCAGTAGGGAGGACCAATACAAGCTGGCTTTTACCTTTGGGGGCCAGCAGTACACATGGACCCGGACTCCCTTCGGATACCTTAACTCCGGTAATGAGTTCAATATTTTCCTACATAAGGCCATGCCCGACCTGGGTGCGAGGGGTAACCTGGCTTATGTAGACGATGTCCTCCTCAAAAGCTCAACTGTTGAGGAACACATAGCGGAGATCCGTTATGTTCTGACACAGTTGAGGGCTGCTGGAGCAAAACTTTCCTTTCAGAAAGCACAGTGGTGTAGAACCCGTGTTAATTTCTTGGGGCATGAGATTACTCCTCAGGGTCTCTGTCCCCAGGAAAAGAAAGTGGAAGCACTTCAGAAACTGAAAGACCCCACAACTCTGCGGGAACTAAGGAGCCTCCTTGGACTGACTAATTACAGCAGAAAGTTCATTGAGGGCTACGCAGAGATCACCAGACCCCTGATTCATCTCCTGAAGGGGGGGTCAAGTGGGAATGGGGTCCAGAACAAGCCGAGGCGGTAAAACAACTCAAAAGAAGCCTCTCAAAAGCACCCTGCCTAGCTTACCCTGTCAGAAACCAGGAGTTCTTCCTGGAGACGGGGTTCTCTAATACGTGCTTGACGGCAGTATTATACCAAAAGCATGACAAGGTCAATAAAGTAATCTCCTATGCGAGCAAAACTTTATCCTCTGTGGAGGAAAAATTCAACGATTGTGAGAAGGCACTCCTGGCAACGGTGTGGGCATTGAAGAATTACCCAAAGACAAAAAAGAACCCTATTAGGGAACTCACGTCCCCTGCACTCTATTAATCGCTTAAACAAGCTGAATAAAGGTTTATTCCCAAGAAGGGAATCAGAGTAAATGGAGTAAATCAATTTAAAGTGCAATGAAACAACATAGTAATTCAAGATATCTGTTTAGTATCGAAACATATTCATCAATTCAACGAAGAGTTGGTTATCCAATCTGGATTTATTTTTCAAAGAGCAAATGCCCAACGCGTTTCGAGATAATGTTCTCTTCATCAGGGGCTGTAGTTATTCGTTGTGTCAATCACAGTAACTCTAGAGAAGTATATACAAAATAATAATAATGTCAATTTGCATAATAATGATATCGACTTAATGTTTTAAAGACAGTGATTTATCCAATAAATCATATAAGTTCTTAAAGCAAAAGGTAGTACACTAATTAGAGGAGTCTGCAATCATGTTATAAAGTAACAAGGAACAAGAGTTAATATCGCTATAGCAGAGTCTTCATCCTAAACAATTATAAATCAAATGTAAGAAAAAATAGACTATTGCAAGAACCACTAGGTGTATAAAGAGTAATAAACATACCGTATGTTACATTAAAGGATAGACTGGGTCATGTCGTTACACAAGTGTGTCATCCCAACAAGTTGTAGCTGTCTGGGTCCCCTATAGTATAACCAAAGAGGCAGAAGATACTAAATGAGCACTGTGCTTTGGAATCAAGTAAAAATTGATAGATGAAGAAGAAAGTCTGTTAACTTACTAGCCAAACAAGAATTGCTTGTATCTGAATCCCTCAAAGGCTGAGGGGACGTGTTGGTGTCAAAGGAGAACAGTATTTTCAGTCTGTGCGCGGTACCTAAAAGATGGAGGCGCCACTCGTTACAAATAGAACGACCAAACAGGTCTACAGTGTCAAGAGTATCCAACTAGCGTCAAAGTTGAAAAATAGGGTTATAGTAGTCTGGCCCTGTCCTAGAATAAGTAACTTACTGTAGTCTTTGTCAGGCAGGAAAGACAGGTAGGAGCGGGGAGATTCCGCAGTCGCTATAAGCCTCCAAAAAACATGGCGGTTAATATATACGTCATTATTGTGACGTCATCACGCTGTAACGCACATGACGTCGCCAATGTAAACACCATGTATACGTCCGTTTAAAGAGACGAGTCTGGTAGCAAAAAGTGGCCAAGAGGTAAATACGGCTGAATGTAAAAAGCTGGATGTGTAAAGTTGACCTGAGTCATTAAATGTGACACAAAGGTCTATGTATGCAGGAAAATGCGTATGAAGGGAGTCTAATAAGGAGTGTCATTTAAAGAAATTAGTCTGGTTCGTTTAATATTCTCAAAAAGTCTGTGTACATGGGAAAGTACGTATGAAGGGAGTCTAACAAAAGATGTAATTAAGAAAACTAGTGTCATTGCAGGGGTATATTTAAACCTTCAAAAATGATTAACCCGAATATCATTAGAGATAATACATAGGAGGTGCAAATACTAAACTGCATAGATATATTAGACATTTGTAGCCAAATATGACATGTTATACATAAAAAACATATGCATTTGTGAATGTAAACATACTAGAAAAGTCATCCATAGAAGTTAAGTAAATAAATAGTATCAATATGATAAACAAGGTATGCTGTACTCTGCCTCATATCAGATGAGTGCACAATCTGTTGAGGTTAAATGTGATTAGCTCAGATGCGAACCCAAAACTGAATTCTAATACCTCTGGGGGGGAAAAGTTGATGCCTATATTTAGACTTAAAGGCTATCGATGTGATAGAGCAGATCTCAGCAATGGAGGAAAAAGGATGTTGCGTTAAAGGAGAGGTGTTTCAAAGGAAAGGACCTAGGTAGAAATCTTCGTTAAGTCCTTTGGGATTAACTGAGTCCAATTTATGGATCCAGTACAGTTCTCTTTGTGCTAACTTCTTAGCAAAATCTCCTCCTCTTGGTAGAGAATGTACTGTTTCTAAAATAACCCATCTAAGTTGTGAAATGTTATGACCGTTCTCCTTAAAGTGTCTAAAGACTGGTGATTTGTCGTTCTGTGTTCTAATATTCGACTTATGTTCAGTCCAGCGTTCTTTCGCTTTCCTATTAGTTTTGCCTACATAGTATTTCCCACAGGGACATCTTAAGGCGTAGATGACATTTTTGCTGTCACAAGTGGCATGATCTGATAGGAATATTTTTTTACCATTATTAGGGTGTCGGATGTATTCACCTTTAATTATGTTAGGGCAATGCTGACAGTGTAGACATGGGTAAGTTCCAGATTTTTGTTTTCTCAAAGTCGTTTGTACTGATGATGTTTTCTTTTCAGCTTTAACCAAACTATCCCTCAAGTTCTTTCCTCTCTTATATGCCAACATAGGCGGTTCAGGGAATAATCTGTTAAGATTAGGGTCTGCTTTGATGAGGTCCCAATTCTTGGTTATTATTCTCTTGATCTGATAGCTCTGACTGGAAAATTTCAATGTATGGATGAGTCTGGTATTAATCTTCTTAGGTTTATCTTCCAGTAGGTTGGATCTTGAAAGAGTCGCGGTACGTCTGATAGCTTTATCAACGGTGGCGTCAGAGAAGCCTCTCTTGATAAACCTTTGTTTCATATCCTCATATTCTCCTTGTAGTTTATTAGTGTCAGATGTAATCCTTTTGAGACGTAACATTTGACTGAAGGGTAAGTTGTCCTTCAAGTGGGTTGGGTGGAAACTTTCAAATCGTAGTGTACTGTTACAATCCGTGGGTTTCCTGTAAATACTGGTTTGTAGATTGTTACCAATGATTCCAAAAAATAATGTCCAGAAAATGAATGTTAGGTGTGCCCATCTCTAGGGTGAAGGTAATTCTTTCATGGCAATTGTTTAAATATTGGAAGAACTGGTTGAGTTCATCCTTGGTGCCTAGCCAGATACCAAAGATGTCATCTATAAACCTTTTCCATAAAGCTATCTTGGTTTTCCACGGTTCTGTGTTCAATACATAGGTCTCTTCAAAATGGAACATGAAAATATTTGCGTAAGAAGGGGCCACTGGTGACCCCATCGATGTGCCTGCCGTTTGTAGATAGAATTTATCATTGAACCTAAAATAGTTGTTGAATAAGATGATGTGAATAAGTTCCATAGCAAATACTTTGTGTATCCTGGTGTTTCTGTGTTTCAAAAGAAACCATTCCAGCGCTTCTATCCCTTGTTGGTGCGGGATAGAGGTGTACAGGCTGTTAACATCTAGTGTAAATAGAATAGATGTGGAATTGTCAATTTGTACTTCATTGATAACTCTAAGGAAATGAGCAGTGTCTTTCAGGTAAGTGGATGTCCGTTGGACCAATGGTTGGAGTGCTTGATCCAAATAAGTAGCTAGGGGGTGAAACACACTTTCAGTCCCCGCAACAATAGGTCTGAATGGTGGCTTAGTCTTGTCTTTATGGATTTTTGGAAGAGCATAAAAAACCGGGGTCACTGGAAATTTTTTAATGAGGAAGTCACAGGTGTGGTCAGAAATCCAATCCATTTCTGATGCTTTCTCGACTGCTTTCTTAATAGTATCTTTAATGGCCAGGATAGGGTCAGAGTCCAATACCAAATATGTGCCTTAGTCATTCAATAAATTAAGGCATCCAGAGTTGTAAAAGTTGGTATCCATCAGTACTAAGGCGCCGCCTTTATCGGCTGGTTTCAGTGTGATAGATGAGTCTTCTGCCAATTCTTTTATCAATTTGAGTTGATGTTTCCTAATGTTGATTTTTTTAGGAGTATTGTATTTGAGTCGTTTTAGTTCTTTTGAGGTTTTAAACTTGAAGAGATTGATGACTGGATGATTTAATTGAGGATGAAAAGAACTTTTATTTTTTAATTCAAGATACTCATGTTCCTTGTGTTGTCCAGTCGGTTCAGGAAGTGAATCAAAGAATACTTTGAGTTCCATTTTACGTATAAGTTTAAATAAGTTCACTTCTTCTTCAAAGTTGTTAGTGCTGGATGTGGGAATAAATGATAGGCCCAAGTTCAGTGTGTCCATTTGTGATTTAGTTAGAATTTTGGAGGAGATATTTAAAATGTTGGACTCTATTATTTGTTCTTTTGCCTTGGTTTTCTTTTGGCTTCTTCTGGTTTTCCTCCGCCTAAAAAAGGCGTTGTAGATGTTGTAGGGGTGGCTGTATACGGTTGTGTGCGTGGTTCCGTGGAATCTAGAGGTATATTTGTAGATAAGGATGGACGTATTGGGTTAGGCGTATCTATTTCGCCACTGGTTACGTCGCTGCTGTCACTATTGTTGATAGGTGCCGGTGTACCAGGTTGTCTCAAGGGTCTAGTAGGACCAGGTCGGGTATTATTGTAGAAATCTTGCCAAGTGTAGACAATGTCCCGGGCGTAGTCTAGTGTGTCCCGTCTGAACTTCCTAATCTTCCTTTGTTCAATGTCGCGTTTATAACTCTCTAGTTTGCGATTGGTATCTTCAAGGATGGTTGTTAGATCCTCTGCTGTTTTAAATTTAGACAGTTGTGCTGTTAAATCCTCAATCTCTTGATTAATTGATGAGAGAGATCCTGCTAGTTCCTCAATGGTTAAAAGAATTAAGTCCAGTGAGCATTTGTTAAGTATTTGCTCCCAACGTTTAACAAATAATTGGTTGTCCCTACACAAGGTAGGTCTGAGGTAAACTCTTAATCCGCGGGGGATTTTTTTGCTTTTGTAGTATTGTGCTAAAGTTGTAGCATGCAATTTTTGAGATATTTCTCTTCTTATCAATTTCTCAAGTTTAAAGATTAGTCTTTCTGGGTTGTCATCTCCTGACGTCTCTTTGTCGGTATCTTTTATTAGGCTAAGGATCCTTTTAGCCTCTTCTTCTGTAAATGCTAATGTAGTGGCTTCTTTGTTTGTTAAAGTATTTATTTTAGAGAATGACATACTTTGGTGTTGGTGCAGGTGTTAATTTATGCCAACCCGTAAAGGGAAAATAAACTAACTAACTGGAAAGCACACACCTGACACTCAGAATGTAAAACTGACTTCAATGTGTATATGGTACTCTATTATGAAATAGAGCGATCTATTTAAGAGTAATTCAAGGTGCAGGGGAGAAAAGAAATCAACCTTGGCATATGGGTTGTACAATTACACAAAGACAAAAAAGAACCCTATTAGGGAACTCCCGTCCCCTGCACTCTATTAATCGCTTAAACAAGCTGAATAAAGGTTTATTCCCAAGAGGGGAATCAGAGTAAATGGAGTAGATCAATTTAAAGTGCAATGAAACAACATAGTAATTCAAGATATCTGTTTAGTATCGAAACATATTCATCAATTCAACGAAGAGTTGGTTATCCAATCTGGATTTATTTTTCAAAGAGCAAATGCCCAACGCGTTTCGAGATAATGTTCTCTTCATCAGGGGCTGTAGTTATTCGTTGTGTCAATCACAGTAACTCTAGAGAAGTATATATAAAATAATAATAATGTCAATTTGCATAATAATGATATCGACTTAATGTTTTAAAGACAGTGATTTATCCAATAAATCATATAAGTTCTTAAAGCAAAAGGTAGTACACTAATTAGAGGAGTCTGCAATCATGTTATAAAGTAACAAGGAACAAGAGTTAATATCGCTATAGCAGAGTCTTCATCCTAAACAATTATAAATCAAATGTAAGAAAAAATAGACTATTGCAAGAACCACTAGGTGTATAAAGAGTAATAAACATACCGTATGTTACATTAAAGGATAGACTGGGTCATGTCGTTACACAAGTGTGTCATCCCAACAAGTTGTAGCTGTCTGGGTCCCCTATAGTATAACCAAAGAGGCAGAAGATACTAAATGAGCACTGTGCTTTGGAATCAAGTAAAAATTGATAGATGAAGAAGAAAGTCTGTTAACTTACTAGCCAAACAAGAATTGCTTGTATCTGAATCCCTCAAAGGCTGAGGGGACGTGTTGGTGTCAAAGGAGAACAGTATTTTCAGTCTGTGCGCGGTACCTAAAAGATGGAGGCGCCACTCGTTACAAATAGAACGACCAAACAGGTCTACAGTGTCAAGAGTATCCAACTAGCGTCAAAGTTGAAAAATAGGGTTATAGTAGTCTGGCCCTGTCCTAGAATAAGTAACTTACTGTAGTCTTTGTCAGGCAGGAAAGACAGGTAGGAGCGGGGAGATTCCGCAGTCGCTATAAGCCTCCAAAAAACATGGCGGTTAATATATACGTCATTATTGTGACGTCATCACGCTGTAACGCACATGACGTCGCCAATGTAAACACCATGTATACGTCCGTTTAAAGAGACGAGTCTGGTAGCAAAAAGTGGCCAAGAGGTAAATACGGCTGAATGTAAAAAGCTGGATGTGTAAAGTTGACCTGAGTCATTAAATGTGACACAAAGGTCTATGTATGCAGGAAAATGCGTATGAAGGGAGTCTAATAAGGAGTGTCATTTAAAGAAATTAGTCTGGTTCGTTTAATATTCTCAAAAAGTCTGTGTACATGGGAAAGTACGTATGAAGGGAGTCTAACAAAAGATGTAATTAAGAAAACTAGTGTCATTGCAGGGGTATATTTAAACCTTCAAAAATGATTAACCCGAATATCATTAGAGATAATACATAGGAGGTGCAAATACTAAACTGCATAGATATATTAGACATTTGTAGCCAAATATGACATGTTATACATAAAAAACATATGCATTTGTGAATGTAAACATACTAGAAAAGTCATCCATAGAAGTCAAGTAAATAAATAGTATCAATATGATAAACAAGGTATGCTGTACTCTGCCTCATATCAGATGAGTGCACAATCTGTTGAGGTTAAATGTGATTAGCTCAGATGCGAACCCAAAATTGAATTCTAATACCTCTGGGGGGGAAAAGTTGATGCCTATATTTAGACTTAAAGGCTATCGATGTGATAGAGCAGATCTCAGCAATGGAGGAAAAAGGATGTTGCGTTAAAGGAGAGGTGTTTCAAAGGAAAGGACCTAGGTAGAAATCTTCGTTAAGTCCTTTGGGATTAACTGAGTCCAATTTATGGATCCAGTACAGTTCTCTTTGTGCTAACTTCTTAGCAAAATCTCCTCCTCTTGGTAGAGAATGTACTGTTTCTAAAATAACCCATCTAAGTTGTGAAATGTTATGACCGTTCTCCTTAAAGTGTCTAAAGACTGGTGATTTGTCGTTCTGTGTTCTAATATTCGACTTATGTTCAGTCCAGTGAAGAATTACCGCCCGTTTATCCAGGGGGAACACATCATAGTGGAGACTCCACACCAGCCTCTGCAATATCTCCAAAGTGACAGAATCCGGGCCGGAAATGTGAGTAATTCCCGAATTACTTCCTGGATTCTGTCAATGCAAGGCTTTCCTGTGGAGGTCAGATATGGCCAAAACAAGAAGAGTCCCCTCGCGCAAGGTCTGGCTGACTTGCATGATTGTGCCAGAGAAAACTGTCTCGAGGACGAAAGTCAAAAAATAAAGGACAACATGGAGGCATACCTTAATTCCCCCCACAAAGTCTTTGAAGAGGACAAGTGTGAGGGAATGCCCACTGTCTATGTGGATGGATGCTCGTACCATGTTGACAACAACGGGGCGAAAGAACTGGTGGCTGGCGTAGGGAATGCATGGGTGAATGGGTCCCCAGAACCCTCCGCTGGATACAAAATTGGTCCCCGAAGTAGTCAGGTGGCAGAATTGATGGCTGTGCATCAGGCCATCCTCACTGCTGTCCAGCATCAACTCCACAAACTGGTCATAATCACAGATTCGGATTATGTACGGAACGGGTACGTGGAGCACCTGGTCAATTGGAAAACCAGAGGCATGTTATGTGCTAACAACAAACCATTGAAACATGGGAAGTTGATCCAAAACATTGATGATCTGGTCACCTCGAATGAGATGACCATCTATTGGAAAAAGATCAAGGGTCATTCCAAAGTAGAGGGACCAGACAAAACTGGAAATGACTTAGCTGATCAGCTGGCCAAAACCGGGGCCATCCAAGGGGATCTAATTGATATTGAGTCCCTGTTGGGGGAAATCCAGGTCACTGCTATCACTAGGTCCCAGACAAATGCTCACAGTGATCTTTCAACTGCCCAATGGAGCAAGGAGACCCCTGATGCTGATTTGATTACAGCTCAGAAGGGGGATCCAATTATTGGTAAGTTTTACCAACACCTTGAGGACCCTGAGAACTTTCCCTTGACGGATACCGATTATATTGGGAAAGAGGACCTAAGAGTGTTGATGAAATGTCCAAAAATGTTCAGAATCCAAGATGGTTTGCTGGTAAAGAAATCCAAAGCTGGCCATTATCAGTGGGTGGTTCCTACCTCATTCCGAAGCCTGATGTTAAGTCACGCCCATGATGCGGCCACCGCCGGTCATAGGGGGTTTCACACAACATTGGAAATCTTAAGAGAGGTTGCATACTGGCCACACATGGGCCAGGACCTCAACCAATATTTGAAGGGTTGTCTTGTGTGTGCACAATTTCAGCCAACATCCCTCACACACCGTGCGCCTCTCCAAAAGAGGGGGATGACCCTGCCATGGTCAGATTTACAAATCGACTTTGTAGGCCCCGTGATTCGCTCTGCTAGGGGGAATAAGTACATGTTGACTGTGACATGCTTGTTTACCAAGTGGGTGGAATGTCTCCCAGCCCCAAATTGCAAGGCAGAAACTGCAGCTGCCCTGATGATTAACCACATCTTTTCCCGTTTTGGTCTACCTCAAAGGATTGAGTCAGACAGAGGTAGCCACTTCACCAGTGAAGTGATGACAAAGATGTGGGAGATACTGGGGGTCAAAAGGAAGTTGCATATTGCTTACCGGCCAGCTTCTTCTGGGGCAGTAGAGAGATATAACCGAACCATTGTGAGCATATTAAAAAAGTTTGTGGCAGATTCTGGGCCAAGTTGGGATATCCGATTACCTCTGGTCCTAATGGCCATCAGATCTACCCCTTCATCTGCAACCAAAATGTCACCATTTGAGTTGATGACTGGAAGCAAGATGGTGCTTCCTCAGCATTTGCTCTACAGGACCCAAGAGCAGACACTGATAAATGCCTCCACAACTCATGAGTATGTGGAGAATTTAAGGAAACACCTTCAACATGCTTTTGCTTATGCTCAGCGGAATCTAGAAAGATCAGCTGATAGCATGAAGACCCACTATGACCTGAAGACTTCCAGGAAGGAATATCAGGTGGGGGACCGGGTCTATCTATACAATTTCCAAAGGAACCAGGCCAAACAGCGAAAATTTTTGCCTACATGGAAGGGACCCTTTGAGATTATAGACAAAATCTCCCCTGTGGCCTACAAGATCCGCATCCCCAAAGGCGGTTTGGCAGAGGGGGAAGACAAGTGGGTCCACATTAACCAGTTGAAGTGTTGCCATCCCAGGCACACTCTGCAACAACTGGAGGAATCCTCTGGAATCCTAGAGGGTACTGTCTCAGATTAATTCAGTTCTAACTTAAAAGATCCTACATATAGCCTATCAAATTCTGTGTTTCTCAAGTTTATGTGTTCCTGTCTCTTAATTTAAAAAAATGTGCATGTGCATATCTGTTGAGTTCTAAAATTCATATGCCACCCCACTATATCAATGGTGGGGGAAAAATGTCTATGAATAGGTATTGCCGCTCTTCCTTTGTCGTCCTAGGAGAAAGAAAACCTCGAGACTGGCCAAGGAGGACGATCCGGAGACCGGGAGCAGAGACGCAAGGGGCCCAGTGTACCGCCCAATATTCCCATCAGGACCGGCGAGGAGAACCGATCGATCAGTACCGGATGGAGGAAAAGATGCTGAACTGTGCCATCTATTAGAAGAAGATGAGGAAACATCCCAGGTCTTGCGAGTCCCATCAGTGAAACAGAATGGCCATCGCAAGAAGGGGCCTTGTGGGATGTTTTTATCCATGCATCCGAGCCCTACCTCAAAAACTGTACAGTACTGACATGGAAAACATCATGATGGCCAGAGCTTCCCAGAAAATGCCCAGGGAAATGCATGAAGAATAGGCTGCCACTCATTTTTGCCGATGTTATGGGCACAGAAGGGCACTGCCTAAAACCACCATTGGACTACCCACACAGTAGTCTGAAACCATTGGGAATGGCAATGCTGATTGCCAAAAGCAACCTAGAAGTGTGGGGAATTCATTTTCTTAAATCCCAAAAATGGGTGCATTACCAGTACTCACCACTATCAGAAAGCCGGCATTTTAAAACAACACCAGACTTTTTTTTTTGTGTAAAACTGAATAAATGAACCCAAAGCAGGCCAAAGAAAGACTTACTGAGAGGTGGATACAATGTAAAGTTATATTCTGAAGTGACTTGAAGGTTTATAACAAGACTGGCTGAGCTGTGGATTTCAGCAGTTTAAGTAAATTTGGACTGAAAGACTCTAAAAATCTAAATGTTTAAAAGAAATGAGTGACCTACTTTTGAGTGTCACATAGGTTGCAATTGTTTAAATGTCATAGTTTTAAACTTAGAATCAGCATTCTAGCTGCATATGTAAAAATGGTTAATTTTATTTGAATGCAGAAAACTGGGTAACTAAAAGTGACATTAGCTGGGGCCTGGCTTAAGGAACTGAATTCTGCCCACCAGCTACCCCCGACAGGAGATGAGACTTGCACAACAGCTGTGTTCCCAGGCCTTACTGCTTTTTGATGCTCCCACCAAAAGGGATATGACACTTCTCTGATTGAATTACCTGGGCTCTGCAGGAAATTGAACAAAGCCCTGTCCTGACTCAGGCAAATGTTTTATTATGGGGTCGTAAATGTGGTTTCCTCCTGGAAGGAAAGGGGATGAGCACTGCCTGTGAGAGCAAGCTGGCTTGGCAGAACTGGAAAAACCAGAAATTCAACCTTGTGCTGGGGGGAAACCACACCCCTGTAGCCAGAATATGGTTTTAGAAAAAGATGAATAACTCATAGTACGGACTTGTCATAATTATTTAAATGATACCATAATTCTTGTGATTTTTCTGCCCACATTTTAAGAGGTTTTTAGAACCGGTGGCATGATCTGGGGGCAAGCTAGCAGTTAAGAGGGTATTACTTAAAATGTATGCATGTTAAAAATCTGACACTTCATCAAGTAATGTCGATACTCCTTGCGCACATGTGTGTAAATTTGGGGTAATGTCCGATATTACGAAACCAGTTAAAAAGTGCAAATGTTGCCATTTCTGAATGCAAGCTCCCAGGAAGAGCAGATTTGGACAGGGTATACCTCCTGTGATATGTGATGGGTGCATGTAATTTTAAACAAATGTGTACCTGTGCAAATATGTCTTTTGGGTCAAAATATAGATTGTGTGTAATTTGACAGGGGTGGGTTCCCTGTACCATAAACAGACCTCATCATGATGACACTTCATTTCATTCCCCTAATCAAGGGGAAGATGATGAAGTGGCCAATGACAAGTGGAGAGGGGTAGAGCCTAGTGATGCTGCACACACACCCATTTTCAAAACACATAAAAGCAGACAGTCAGGACAGATAGGGACATTCAATTCCATTTGCTGCGGAGCATGCTGCCGGACCATACCACATCCAGAGATCCAGACTTCAAATCCATCAATCTCCAGAGAAAGCTGTGCAGAAAGATCCAGAAGCAGTGCTGTACCCAGAGAGAGCAGAGCTGACCCAGACCACTGTTAGCAGAACCAGAGAGCTGACCCAGATCACTGTGAAGTGCAGAGACCAGACCAGAGTCCAGTCTAAAACCTGACCAGATCCGTGGCGAGGCCCATTCTATTTCTAAATATATTGTGAGTACCTAGCAGAACTGTGCAGAACCAATCTCTTAGTTAAAATAATCTAATCCAAGCTATTTTAAACTAAGTAGAACTGCCTCCTAACTGTCACCTGTCATTTTCTAGTTGCTAGCTGTCACTTGTCACTTTGAACTTTAAAATTTCAAATCTGAAAAACGACCTTTACCATATCGCTCATATCTCCATGACCGTTTGTCTTAGAGACTTGCAGTAACTTTCCTCTGAAAGCTGGGAATCTTGGCTTGTCAACGAACCTAGAAACGGCTTCCTATTCCATACACTTTTGCCGCAATCGCGAAAAACGCACTCGCGAATTTGCCGCGATTTGCAAATTTCTCCACATGGGAAAACAGCAGTTTCCTTGCTTTCCTTGCTAAAAATTCGTTTGCCTCTTAAGAACCATCCCTGAATCATTGCTAGAGTGAGCCTGGACTAATATTAACTAGATGCCACTCACCCTGAACCTCTAGAGGGAATTAAAAGCATTTTAGCATATTTTTCACGTCATTGCCAGCACATATAAAAGCATTTTGGGCCTGTGTTTCAAACTTCTGTAGTCTAAGCTTGCTGGGGTGAACTGAATTACATTTGATTGCATTTCTGAGAACTGTGTGCTTTCCTTCCATTTCCTTGCATTGCATAAAGGGGGGAGGGGATTGCCAGAGAAAAGTGATTACATTGTTTTGTTGAAATCATATTGAGTATTTTCTGTATTGCATTTTCATTCAACATTACATCCATCTGAACTTATATAAAGCATTCTCTACCACCTGATTCTTCTGTTCCTATTCACAAGTGTGCTAGTGCCAGGCTATCCATTATTGATTACTGCTCAGATTAAGTGTGATATCCAATTATTAATTTATCATAAAGTGTGATATATATATATATATATATATTGTTTAAATTCTCAAATAAACCTTTTAACTTGCAAAACAGAACTACTTCTTGGCTCAGTGGGGTCAGGGGGATTCCAAGAGAGGGGTGTTATATAGGGGTAGTCATCCAGAACGCATGAACTAGACATAAAGATATATCAATAAGGGTTTCCATTCAGTATCCCAGACTAGGCATTGACTTAGCTGTAGTGTTGAATTGAATCCTCTTACATAAGCAAGTGGAAAAGTATGAGTGGGGTCGATGCCAACCCAATCATAGTGGACCATGTAATCTAGGGTCCTATAGTTAGAAGAACCTATGAGACATAGTACTTTTAGTGGCATTTACAGCAGCCATTTTGAAGGAAGGGCTTAGTTACCCCACCTGACATTGATTATCCAATCCCCTCTCCCCGTTACCATATACAGATATAGTACCTATAGTTAAGTTACCTTCCTAGAGCCAATCAAGTTGCATGCTAATTTTTAAGAGTTATACGTCAGTGATGACGAGTTTTTAGTATACATGTCATGTTTTTTCTGAAATTAATTGGAGTTGAAGCGAGAAGGAAGATCGAGCGATTGCTGACATTTGTTGTTTGTATTTGTCAATAAATGGATTCCCTTTGCCAAACTATTGAGTTGTCATTATTGATTTGACACAAGAGTATTAATCTGCATCCCCATCCATCTCAAGGGTGCTGCTACTCATCTTAAAGTGCTGTTGGGAAACCCGCAGTCCTCGGGCCGGCCTGAGGTCCCTACTGCACAACCGTACCGGTAAGCATGTCAGTACCGTAGTTCCCGGACCACCATACTACGAGCTGTGCTCGCGGATGCCGCTCTGCCCGCCAGGTCTGACCTGGAGGGCAGAGCGGCTCCCGCGATCACAGCACATCGGATGCACTTGCACCATTCTCAATGGTGCCGGTGCATCCAGCGTCCCATTTCCATTCAGCCCTATGGGGCAGAATGGGGATGTGGAGTCCTTATTGCCAGCACACACAAATCGGCAATTACCGGGTCCGCCGAACTCTGCATGACCTGGTTCTGGCCCATTCACGGGTGCTGGTAAAAATGCAACTCCGGTGGCAGCCAGAGTTGTAATGAGGCCCAATGTCCTCCAAACAAAGCTTCATGTTCTGGCTTAATAAACATGAAATGCTCCTGATTCCTGGAATCTATTCAAAATACTCCTGATTGATGGAGTTTATTCTCCTTTGCCTGCAAATAAACTTCTATTTAGACGTGAAGATTCATATAATATAGTTAGAATATTAAACAAATTATACATGAAATTAGAGAAATTGTTGCAACATTGAACACTTTTGTTTTTTTAAATTTCCAAATCAGAAATGTTAAAGTTGTAGGTCAGCAAAAGCTATGTCCACCTTTGCCATGTGTTCCTACCAGAGAGGACGAAACGTTGGGGCTCATCACAAGTTGGGCGGTGTGGGATTAGATGTGGCAGTATTAACATATACCGCCGCATTAGCGCACTGCCCAACTATAAGTGTGGCAGAAAGTTGGAGGATTCACCTCCAGCTATGAGCTGGAGGTAAATCCACTGACTTTCTGCCAAATGTTGGTGGAATTACTGGCACAATAATTCCCACAAAATCCCCCTTTGAGTCCTGAGGACTCAAAACAAATGGGGATTTACACCGCCTATTGCCACTTGTAATCTGGAGGTAATATTGCCGGACCAAGTGGTGGTAACAATTATACAGTTTGGTGGTATCTCTTTAGATTTACCACCAAATGTATAATACGCCCAATTGCCCTCTTTCAAACACCCAAATAATCCTGTCACATCCAGGCTCTGCCTGCAGTCTATCTGGAACAGATAGATGAGGAGCAGCCCGATCCTTTGATTCCCTAGCAAGATGGCACCCAGTGTGCGATGCAACAGTCTAGTCTCCGGATACTCTCCGATCTCCTTCCTGCTTCCGCACCCATCTGATTTCCCCAGTGGATATATGCAGCAGCATATAGGACACCTGTGCATCGCTATTCTCCAAAGTTTAGACCCTTTGTGAGTATACACACTTCCTTCTAAAACCTCTAACTCGAGACAACCCCTCATTCTGATTTACTCTTATTCACCCTTGATTACTTAGTTTCAACGGGAAGACGCTGTTCACTATTTAATTCAGCGCGATCAACCAGTACCTTTTGATGGGCTTCTATACACCCTGCTACGTAGCCTTTCCCCGTCCATTACATTTGGACATTTCACTGAGCCTTTCAAACCAGTCTTTTCACATGCTTTCCACATCTTCCTCCAACGCAACAACCCAAACTCCTGCTCTTCCGGACAGTTCTGGATATCAGTCCTTGCCTCCCTCTCACCACAGATTTTTCCTGGTACGCTCTTTTTCTTTCCCTTCGTCACCAGAGATTCTTCCCGGTACATTCGTTTTCTTTCCCTTCGTCTACACCAAAAGCCACAATCATCCATAGAACACATTCTTACCTATCTTTCTTTCCACTACCACAGCAACTCTAACGACTGATTCTTCTGCTTGTACTGGCGTGACCGTGTTTCTGAACTACCACGATGTAACAAGAACAGCTCAGCGACCTGCATGCCAGGGTTGTTTTCTCCAGAGAGTTGCCTTGCAATCTTTGTTTTCCCACCTGTCGTTCCATTCTAGGGCCAACGGTCTGGTCAAGGGTTCTTCCGGGGCTTCTCTCCTGCCACACGCTGTTGCATCATATCTGGTCGGTGCAATCTTTATGGCTGTTAGAAGTGATATGAGCCTTAATTTATGATAAATCCTCACATTCGAGATAACTCTCTGCTGCAGGTGCAATAACCCACTAAGCTATCCCCTGAGTCAACATTTGGCATCTATCCTGCTCCAAGAGTGGAAGAAAGAACACACAGAAAATTGCACAGGTTATTAAGCAGAGGCAAGAAAAGGTGGTTAAAATGAATAGTCATGAACATCGTGTTGCTTACTTTGGCTGTTGGCGCGACTCCCGCTTAACCCACTTGACTGGAAAATGACAGAATATAATGGATTGCCTCACTGCCGGGAGCCATTGTGGGATACATTCCATTTGGAAATTTATGCATAGCCTTTGAGAAAATATATGGAAGCGGTTAACACGTTTCTATAGGCCGACTTCCTAAAAATGCCATTTATAAGACTACGTTTGGCAGAAAGTCCCCAAGCCGCTCTGTTCTGAAAGCGGCGTTTTGCAGACAATGTTAATTGCCGGGTGGAGAAGTTCTGTCAGCGTAAGGAACACAAATTAGCGCGTCTCGAGGAGAGAGTGGCTTCCTGCAAGAATGGAAATTATGAAAGCAGCCTGAGCACCTTTCACGTTTTACCTTAGGCCTCGATGCCAAATCGAGCCATCCATTTATAACATTAACTGGGCTCAGACAGACCCTACAGCAGTCTACGGGAACGTCAGGAAGGTTTATTGTGGTGCTCCCGATTCGCGAAATAATATATGTTGCCCTCACAAAGATGGCTGCCCAGGATTCAATGGGGCAGCATTAGGGATTATGTGGAGAAAGGGACAACCTACCCTTATGTGATTAATGACTCGTTCAGTCACCAGACAGCCATTCTTGAACGTCCAAATGTGCTGATAGCACAGGGTCTGTCAGGATTGCTTTGGGGATAATGGGTGAGCACAGACCGGGAAGCTGGAATCTGACATTTGAGCGTCCAGGTAGGTCCAGCAGGTGGCAGGCGGGCTTCACAGGAGACGAAGCTTAGCAATGCCTGCGTTGCCTAATTAGAGGTATGCCATGTCCAATGTTCTCTTCTGTGGTTCGACGGCCCACGCCTCGTGTCCCTCTTGTCTGGGCGGCGCCATCCGTTCTGACACAGACATTATCATATGGTCGATTTTGTCACCAATGCTTGCACTTTCACATCTATTCAGAAAACTGCAGAGATCAAGTGATGCGTCGAGTGTGCAACCCAATGCAACCTCTTATCTCACATCACTTACAACTGGAGTTACATGTCTTCCATTTTGGCTGATCAATTATTTATGGCGTAACATGCCACCTGTTATGACACATTACTTACAGTTCATGCTGTTCAATGTCACTGACTGTGTCACAATAATTATCTATGCAGTTTATGTTATGTTATGTTATATATCACTTTTATAGCCCCTAATGCCATTGGTTTGGCCTCAAAGCGCTGTGGGGGAACACTCTTGGTGGACGGAAGTCTGAGGTTTGAGAATTGATAAGAGGAGACTCAAATGGGAGTGTGCATTTTAGCCAGTACGAAGGGGTGGCTAAGTCCCTGCTAGCGACCCATAGTTATGTGGATAGTGGATATGATATTATATGAAGAGTCATTTGTAATGCGCCTGTACACAGGTGTTTCTAGGCGCGACAAGACAAGGTAGGGAGACACAGGGAGGATAAACAAACAATCTTACTAGGCCTTGTGTCATTCAGATCGTTCAAGTGCAGGCAGTGGAGAGGAGAAGGGCCATGGGGAGGGAGAAAGGGAAGTGCGGCCAGGGCAGCAATTGCTCTTAGTAAGTGCAGCCGGGGGAGTGCGCAGAGGGAAGTACAAACTATAATAAAATGGGTGAGGGGGTGTGTGTGTAGGGTTACAGATGCAGCCTCTAAATGCACAGAGGCCTGGAGGCAGTGCAGGTGCTTGCAGGTCGTGGAGGAAGCCTGGTACCCGTTGAGTTCAGAGGGTAGCCAGGCAACCAGCTTGAGTGACAGACAGGTGGTCAGCAATGGTGAGCAGGAGAGAAAGCACAAGCAAAAAGGAAGGTCTTGAGCTGCTTCTGGAACCTGAGGTGGTCCTGCTCGAGTTTGAGAGGGGCAGGGAGGCCGTTCCAGAGGGAGGCCCTTGCATAGGAGAGAGATCTACTTACAACTCTCTGTCTGGAGAAGCGCCTGACCATCAGACAATTAGAGGTAGCTGAAGGAAGGGCTTGAGAAGGAAGATGTTTAGGAAGAGAGAGTTGGATGTAATGGACAACCTTATGGTATACAACAATACAAAGGTATGGGTGCTGTCATAGGCTGTTGGGAGAGTATGTGAGCCAAAGAGTTTACATAGAACTTTATACATTTTTAGGTACACCACATACCTGTGTATAGCCGGGAATGGCACATCACTTATGTATGGAGTTTAGGTAGTGCCATATTACCTGCTGTGTTGCTTCTGTGCTGTATATGTGTTTTTTTAAATTTATTTTTATAGCACTGACCAGGCTATGTGGGATATATTGACCCACTCAACAGCATTGCCCCACATCACTGAGCTGCATTTGTGCAAGAAACAGCAACCTGGCTGTGATGGCTCCTGTGCGCAACAGGACCTCAAAACTGTGTTTTGGCAGCAACAGAAACATGGCTGCACCATCTTGCCTCACACACTTCAGGCAAAATGGAACAAGGGGACACATTGGAAAAGTACACCAGTGTGTTCTGAGACATATGGAATCAAGGAAACCGGCAGCACTGCATTGCTGCAAAAGCCAAAAATTAATGTTCAGAATGAAACATTTTCACCCTTTCAAATGCTGCTTTGGTGCCAATTACACCTGTCATTCTGAAACCACTGTGAGTAAAAAGGCCCAGTCAAACCAACTCTTAGAGAAATCAAAAGCAACTTCATTTTTCCCTCACACGGGAACACATGTTTATTTCTTGACAAAATGCATCCAGGCACAACAGCTCAAAGAGACTTTTTACTCTCTGAGCCAGGTCAGGGATAAATGTATCTATACTTTAGATAAGAGTCCTGCTGCAAGGAAATGACTACAGCTGCCAAGACAGTGGCAATCTGAGGAGATGCAAACCGAATTAAAGAAAGAAGTCCTGCAATTTTTAATACATGTAGAAAAATGGGCTGTGCTGACTGAAGAGAAAAAAAATGGGCTGTTTAAAACTCAATTGTTAATGAAAACCTGTTTACTTAGCAATATAAAGGGATTATGTTAGTGGTGGTAATATACACATAGGCTATCTTCTGTCACAGGTTTGTTTAATTCCAGACTCAAAGTAAGAAATTAAACAATTTAAAACACATAGCCTGGAGTTGCAAGATCTCAGAAAAACCTGTGATTCCAGTTGCCAGCCATGTAACTTCCCAAAGGAAGGGAGATACACCCTGAATCCAGGATAAGTAGGTGTGAAGTGCCAGCTTGAAAAACATTGTATGGGACAGGACAATAAGAGTTCACAAGCTTGTCAGACATTCGTCCGTGCTCCAGGATGGGACACTAGCAGTCCTGGGATACTCACCTGTCAAGTGTGAAGGGGCAATAAACCCTTCAATTAAGACTGGAAACCCCCCTGCCTGGAAGGAAATGACAACTGCTTGGAAGAAAAAAAAACGGGATCAAGTAACAAACGGAATGCCTTTTGGTGGCAGAGACTAGGATATAAAGAAACTTTAAAGACTCCTATTTCACGAGCAAGAATGAGCAGAAATGTAAAAGTTTGTAGTGTTAAATCTAATTTTGGGGACCATCTTTTGAAACTTGGGGAACAGAAGTTATGAAATATGACAGATTCCCAGGAAAGTATTAATGTGGCAAACATAAGATTTTGTACATACATCCCTGGGGACAATTCACATTTGTGTATAAAATTGTGGAATTTTAGTGTAAAATTACCAAACTGTGTCAGAAAGGCGAAACAAGGTCGCACAGACTGGAGGTTTGGACTAATCTGTGCTGCACGTCATATGTAACCTGTGTGTGCAATTTGCCAAGAGATTGCAAGTAAAGAAATGTAGTTTTTTTTGGCAAAATCAGATTTTAAGTAAAGTAAATGTGGGAGTGTTGGGACATTCTAAACTTCACCTCATAAACCTGACATCATCTCCTTAGAAATCCAACCAGCAGAGAGGAAGGTGGAAATTACTACCCTTGCCCAATCCTATTGTTAGGAGCGTGTGTAGTAAAGCCTGCCCCTTTCATATACTGTGTTGATGTCACCTGGCATTATAAATAAGAGCCGCTGACAACACATAGGGACACTGATTCCTGACTGATTCCTGATTTCCTACGCCGGCATCCTGTCTATTCCTGTCTTCATCTTGCATTCATCCATCTAAACTCCAGATCCCAACCACAAGGCCAAGCATTGCTGATCTTGCTTCAGCTAGACCTCAATTCTAAATTAATCCCAATAACCAAGGGAAATACTGTGGTGTTTTGAGAAACACCCTGAACTAACCTGGCTTGCCACTCACTGCATACTGTTGCTATACTGCTCTCCTGATGCCCTATAGTATCCAGTAACCAGAATTGCCAGTCCAGAAGAACTATCCTTTGGTATCCAGTCCATGCCCGCTGATTTTATCCGGCTGTCCTGTGTTAGACCCAATCCATGTGGTGATCCAGAACAGCTGACTGTCCAAAATACAAACTAAAAGTGAACTGTATCAATAGTAACCATAGAAAATCATAGTCTCCCTTGCCTTGTCCGTAGTTCCACTCTTTAAGCCATCCTATCCTTATCCGGATAACTGTAATATTGTCAAAAATCATTCTTGAAACCCTGCCTTTGATTCCTTGTGCTAGCGCCGACATCTTTAATAATTTTGTCTTGTAAAATCCTGAGCTATTAATCCTGTTTGGAGTGATCGGACTGTGTCCGTCACGGCGGGGGTGGAGGTGCTAGGGTTGGAACTCGCGAGTCAACCCCGGGGCTTACTGTTTCTCAATCTGGTAGCCTAGCCTGAATGTCTTTGTGCAGAGTAAAACTGTTCCTTGTCAAAACAGATTTCTTTGCCTTTTTCGCGCCTTAATTTTCTCCAAAACACACCTCACTAGATCTTGCATAACTCACTCAATTTACCAGCTAGAGACTTCATCTCACTTCCATATTGTACCTAAGATCCATAGCTACACCCCAACACAAAAACCGCATCATTGGTAAATTTAGGCGGGAATGGCAAAAGTTTGCTAATTTTACAATTACCACTTAAATATTGATGCATTGCTGATGTGTTTATTCAGTTTGAATCAGACGGCAGAAGATTTGGAGGGGGATTTATCCCATGACTGTTTGTTACATTTAATTGGAAATTCTCAAATTGGAATATAGCTTCACTATTAGCCCTGATTTGAAAAAGACACTGGTGTGTCGAAACACGTGTTATCGTTAAAGGGCAACACAATAAATATCAACCGCTTAACAAAAAGAGTTGCACAGTTTCTGAAGTGTGGAGCATTATCTCTAACTGTATTCCATGTATTTACCACTTATTGCACTGCATAAGAGTTATTTCTTGGTGTAACAAAATGTGCTTTCGCTTGATTGGATTGCTCATTAGAATACTACAGGCTGATGCAGAATTTGAAGTATGACTCAGTATGTATCATAACAACTGGGATAAGTCTACTAGTACCTGTATAGATGGTGACTAGGCTGCTTTGGTTTTGATGTATTGCGGATGTTTCCATGAGTTTACCACTTATTGTATTGCATATGAGTTTTAGTATTACTATGGTCAATGAGTATGCTGAGATATAGGAGAGTTAGTTTTACCATCTAGGAAATGATTTACCATGCCACACTCAGGCGAACAGGAACGTGTGAATTCTCTCCCACCTTGTCCGGTGTCCAACCTCAGTTGACTCCTTAATCACTGGTGAGAGGTGGAGCACCACGCGGTCAATGACTGCGGTGGTGCCCTGCCTCTCGCTCTTGCATTATGCACTAACAACGCTCACAGTTCTCACTCCGTGCTGTGATGGGCTGTGTGCTAGTTATCCGCTGTAATTAATTAGGGGGGTATAGTCCCTTCATGCTCTTCACTTTTCTTTTTCATAATCCATTTTTGAAAATTAAGAGATCGGCACTTCCCTTAAGGGCATTCTGCTTGGTACACAGGAAGGCTGCCGTGGACAGCGACACGGTGCGTGTCGTTTCCATAACCTGATCGAATTGTGACAACCAGTTACTTTTTACTAGTTGGAACATTGGTGCCGATGCAGTGTGGATGACCATATGATCACATTCAAGTTATCTCCACATGGCGAATATATATAGATTACACATAGATTATATATTCTGTGTGTATGCATCGACTCTGAACAAGTGCCCCCACCAACATGGCGACCATGAACGCGGCTTGCGTGCACGCTGCTCCCATGGAAACTGACAAACACAGCGCAGAGCCGAGCAGCGCGTCTGGCTGACGGGCGGCTCGAGTTCTGTGTCCTTTGGAATCCTCCAAGGTATTTTGCTTCTGATGTCACGGCAAGATCTCCTGCTTTGTCCACCTTTTTGATTCCTTGCTAACACGTTCGGTTCAAGCAATATTCTGAATATAAATTTACGAGCGTGATGTTCAGGCTTGGTAGTTTACTTACTCTCCACAAGTGAGAGATTGCATGACAAGCCTCAGATTTCCATTATACGCACGTAGCATGTGTGCACTGATAGGTTTACAGTGCTTGATGATATCACAGTGTATGGATAGCCCTATCAGCATATCCATGTTAATTTGTTGACATGACGATTGATCCTTTATTGGCTAAGCTTTAAGTGCCCTATGTCTCTTCTGACTCTTTTAGCTTGCATTACTTGGGATTAAGCGTCCAGCAGCATACTAATACCCGGGCGAGGAGCTTGCCTTCTGACCAGGTGAGTGGGGATACCTGTATTACCTCCTACCTATGTGTGTTAAATCCTATGTGTTTGATAGCTGAGATATACCATTTCTGTTTTCAATACAGGTTGAGGTGATTATCTTCTATTGTTTCTATCATAAGGTTAGTGTCTTTTAAAGGAATCCACCTTTCCATCTTACCTGTGAACAACATAATTAGTCTATCTTCATCTCTCTAGGAAGATACCTTAATATTTGGTCCCGAAAATATCATGAAACTTAACACATCCTGCCCTGAAGATGGATTTGCTGAAATCCGAAACGCGTCGGCACTCGTGAACATATAGGATGAGTGATTGAGCAGAAGGAACTTTACTGCTCATGTGTATGAGATACACATACATCAATTTGATGAAGTACTTTTCTATTATTATCCTGAATGCATGAATTCAATTGAATTTCTTGGTTTATTAGAGTAGACTAGCAGCTTGGACATGACACTGTATTTAACTATATTGATGTATGCCTATTTTGTATTATTTTGTGTTTTGCACATTGACGCCTAATCAGTGTGTTGTTTATACATGTTGCTATAAATTAATATTTTGTTTACCTGTTGGACCGGTGTTGGCTCCTGACTGTGCAAAATCAGGGGGACAGGCTTATTTTCTGCATGGATGTGCATCACTTGATAATCATAAGGACATGTATTAGTGAAATCTGCACACTTACATTGTTCTGTTGCATTGACCAATTGGGACTGTAGCCTCCAGGGTGGAGACCCCTGTTCTCAACTGGCCATAAAAATACCCGGGATTGCATCCCATTTAGAGTGCAGCACAGGGTTACCGTCTGGCAACACTGAGTGTATGTTTTCTGTTTTCTGTGTTTGGATCTCGAATGGCCTCAAGGTTTACCCAGCTGCACCTGAAGTCCAACCTACTCAAGACTGGAATAGACAAGAAGGAGGCTATAACTCCTTATTTTCCTCATATAATATTTGATTACATTTGTTGTGCCTCTAAAGCCACGATTTCTCTAATTTTGATTATAAACTGTTTTCAATCTTCAATCTAATTTCTAATTGTATGCTTTTGCTCAATCCATTGCTTGTGATTGCTAGTATCTTTCCAGTGTTGCTCCAGTAAAGAAGTGTTTTTGTTTCAAGAGTGTTATACCCATTCATTGATTTAGTCATCCTATTCCGAGTGTCAGTTTAGCATTGCCAGGTTTTGAAATCTGTTTTCCCTCTTGTTTGGGGAGGGAAGGTCAGATTTAAAATTGGTTTCTTGTCTGTCATTCCTGATTGCCTGCTGATTCTGTTATCCACTTAAAATTGATTATTTGTGGGTTGAGGGAAACTTGCAGGGGGAAATTCTAACTCAGGTGCTATTTTACCTAAATTCAGAAAGTGCTCCTATTCCCTGGTATGTTGGAGTTGTGTCAATAGAAGGGTAAACTAAGTGCATTGCTTACATTCCCATTGTTCTTATCACCCCATTGGTGATTGCAGCCCCATATTAAAAATTGTATGATTTCTTTTGAATTTTAAAATAAATAAATACATATTATATTTTATCAACTACCCTGGTTCATGGTCCATTGTGACCCGGGGTATTTGAAAAGGGTGTGTGATATGAGTGGTGTATCATCTCAATATTGAATCTAATCTAACATAAGCATTTCAATTGCACGCTGCATACTGGGCCGAGACTACGGTGTGCGTTGTCTGAATGAAATCCTTAACAGCTATGAAACAGAGGAAAGCCCTATAAGGGGATACCTTAACAGAGTTCAATAATTGCACTTAAATTAGAAGGGTAGTCTGGTACAATTACAATTCCAATGTCATGGAAAGATGGGATACAGAGGGTCACAGGCTGTCATTGATGTCAGGTGTCTTTTATATATGCAATCCCATGTCACTTTTCATAGAACATCAGTTACATAAATGATGCACTGTTCAAAGTCACTTGTTATCACGCTTCACTTATGGGTGCAATTCAATGTCTCCTGTTCTGGCACATCAGGTACGCTTTCAGTTCCATATCAACACTTATCCAAGCATTTCCATGTCACTTGTTGCGGCACATCATTTGTGTATTCAGTTCCACATCGCCTTTCATGGCACATTACTTGCATATTACTTCACATCACCTGCTATGGAACATCTCTTAAGCTTGCAGTTCCATGACACCTTTTGTGGAACATCGGATGTGCATGCGGTTCCATGACACCTTGTGTGGCACATCGGATGTCCATGCAGTTATATATCATCTTTCATGGCATATCACTTACATATGGAGTTCCTTAGAACATATTATGGAATACCAAGTATGCATGCAGGACTATGTAACCTGTTGTGGTACCTTACCTATGGATGCATCGAGAAAGTCGTAGCTGCACAACTGCAGCAACACATCAGCATCAACAATCTCCTCCAAACCTACCAATCTGGGTTAAGACCCAGATGCAGCATAGAGACAGCAACCATACAGGTGGTTGAAGATGCCCCCAGCATGCTCTCTGTCACTTTTGACACAGTAGACCACCAGGTGCTTACGCACACCCTACATCAGTGTTTGGGGTTCAAGGCCTACCTCACCAACTGCTAGCAATTTGTTCAGGTGGACTCCTCCAGATCGACAATGCCACCCGTCACGTGGAGTCCCGCAGGATCCCATTGTCTCCCCAGTGATTTTCATCTAAACATGGAGCCACCGGGAGCCTTTCTAGCCACATGCAACATCCATCAATATGCCAATGAAACACAGATATACCTCAAGAACGACTCTGTCAAGGACATCCATAGGGTCAGACCCACCTGCTCCTCTCTGATACATTCTTGGCTGTCCAGTGCATACTTAAAGTTCAAGATCTCCAAGACCGAATTCCTACTCTTCACCAACAACACTGAGCACCCAGCCATAAAGACCTGGCTATCAATAATGAACTCTGATGGCTTTACACCCAATCTCACCTCTTTCACCAAGTCCCTTGGGTTCCACATCGACAAACACCTCTCCTTCAAGACACACATAGCTAAGAAAACTCAGACAGCTTGGTATCAGCTCTACCTCCTGCAGAAAGTCAAGCCCTTCCTCTTTCTGGATAGCTTTAGGTCCACTGTTCAAGCACTTGTCCTATCCCAATGCACTCTTCAATGGCCTGCCATCATCCTCCTTTGTGCCCCAGAGAAGTGTCCTACACGCAACCACACATATCATCAAGGGTCTACGCAAATACGACCACATTACTCCGGTCCTCATCGCCCTTCACTGGCTCCCACTGCATGCACAAATCACCTTCAAGTCTTGCTGCATCATCTATAAGACATTTGCTCTCAAGTCACCCAGCTACCTTGTGGTGAAACTCAGCATCTCCGGTGGACAGCGCACCACCAGAAGTCAGGACACAAGTAGACTTGAAATCTGCCACTGCAAAAACAAAAAGAACCAGAAAACAAGCCTTCTCGCCTACACTCTAAGACTTTGTAACCTCCTACCCAGCAGCTTCAGACTCGCCACCACACTCCTAGATTTCAGAAAAAAACTCAAGACACCCTGGTTCCAGGAGTTTTTTCTTCCTCAACACCTATGCCATCACATCGTCCCTCGTGACACCTGACTCACTAGAAACCGCCCGCCCATCTTCTCCCTACTGCACGGGACAGCTGTACAACTCCTCCGTGCCCCTCTGTATCCTACCCCCCGCTGTGTATGTGTTCTGTTGTATACCTATGTAAAGCGCTCTGTTATGTTTCTGTATTGTTGTTTACGCCTGTAAAGTGCTCTGTTATGTATCTGAATTGGTGTATACCTCTGTAAAGCACTCCTTTACTTCTCAAAGCTATGTCAGTGCTGAATAAATACAATAATAATAATAATAGTAATAATAATAATTCCATATCACCTTTTGTGGCATTTCAGATGTGCATGCAGTTCTGTATCATCGTTCATGGCACATTACATGCATATGCAGTTCCATACCACATAATATGGAATATCACTTATGCAAGCAATTCCATGACACGTTTTATTGCACATTGCTTGATTCTGTTCTGTTTGAACTCATAATTTATGTGAACCCACTATCAATGTTAAAATGTACTGCATTTAGAGCATTAATTACCCCTCAAGGGCAACTGATATTCACTTTTATTGTGTGGCCCTGCAAAAGACATAATTTCTGATGTTTTTTTTCGCATGGATTTTTCCAGCATTGGTCTATTCACGTATAACCTTTTTGGTGGTGCAAGTGGTTACATTGGTATTAGGAGGACTTGTGAGCAGTTACGGTGTTCCCCCAGTGGCCACTTTGGTCTTGAAAGGTGGGAGGTCTGACATGTGGAAATGATTTGCATATTGCGTGATATATAAAGAAATAGCGTGTTTGATTTCCTCACCCCGGTTTCACTTTAGCAATAATATGTTTTTGGTGAGCATTTTCTTGGAGCCGTAAGTATGCTAATACATTGTGACTTTTGCACGACTGTTGGTAGCCCACATTTTTTGTATGCGCAGGATCCTAATATGGCGCCACCCGGTTTGAAATTCTGAACTGTTTTGGGAGTCCTTTCTATATTTCCATTTATGCCCGCTGTCAATCAGCAACATTTGCAGAGCTACCGTTGCTTTTGTTTAAAGAGTATGGGCCTCATCACGAGTTGGGCACGAAGGGATACCGGGCACCGGTAAGGACACCAGTGCCGGTAATCCCTTTGCGCCCTATTCCGAGTTCCCTTGCAAAGGTCGGAATAGACCGGTAAGTCCCCATTAAACGAGGGCAGACTCGGTACCGGTATTGGAGGTAGTCATGGCGCGAATAGCGCCATGATTACCTCCAAACTCTGAATGAGGCCCCATGTCCTCGAGAAGTCCACTCAGATATCTCTGGATTTGGGCAGCGTGCCGCAGGTATTAAATCTGATTTTAAGTACTGGAGGGGAAGTCTAACACCTTGCCCAATGTGGAGATTGGTCTGTTCACACCACGCCTATTTTGATTTACGAGTGGGGTGAGTTTGCATTTTAATGTTGACTTGGGTATATGCAATCGTGGTATTGCTATGATAATAATGTAAAATTACTGAGTCATTGACGCTTATCCCACTCTGAATCTAATCTGGTGCTTGAAATCACTGTGGGGGCCTGGTTAACGAAGGGCTCACACACTGCGTATGCTGTGGTGAGGATATTCCATTGCCCACTGGATATGGCATAGATGACCTTGGTGTTACTGAGCAGCACATTTTTGGATCCGGGGGAGAAGAACAAGTTGGTTGTCACACAAGCCTTGTTTTGAGTTTTGGATTTTCGATACTTCTCCTGCGTGTGGTTCATAAGCAATGGAGAGCAATATGATGGGGGATTTGTGGGAAGATTCAGTTGGAGGCCCTTGCACATGATCACAAGCAGTGCCAGCCAGGTATTTATTGTGGATTTGAGTGGTTGTGGTGCCAATAATTGGCTAAGTGACTATGGGTTTGGGGTACTATTCACGCCTGGTGTTGCCAGCACTGTTTGGGATTATTATAGCGTTGCCATATGGGTTTCTTCGTATTGCAGTGTTTGGCCAGTTGAGGCCTTTTCAGAAATGTGGATTCCTAGCAATAAAGACTGGAGAATGTGGATCCATATGATAGTCGATGCCATGCATAATGAGCAGGTACTCATTTATTAAATATGTTTGCTTGGTGTTGCAAGCAATAAACAGATTGAACATAGCTAATTGTTTTTGATCTGTGTTTTGTAATTATACAATTGATGTATTTTGGAATATGTGACTTTTTCCTCTTTTTATTGTTGTTAGTGTTAGAAATGCTGCTGCCATTTTGAACCATCTTTTGAAGTCCAAAAAAGAGTCTGAAATCACGTCATCTTTCATTCTTTAGCCCCTGATGAATGTTTAGTGTATTTAATTTGGTAACAGGGACAGAAACAAGTAGGGCAAGTTTTTACACAGATGGGATTACTGCACATTTGTTTTTGTTTGATTGTGTTGTTGTATTAGTTGTTTTATAAGTGAGAAAGAGCACTATTGTTTATTGTTTGTCATGTGATTGTTAGACTTGCTTTTGTGTATTAGACTTTAATATGTTTCTTGCCATGAGCAAGTGAATTTTGATTGAAATAAAATATGTTTTGTATATTGTTTACCCCACATGCTACTTTGTCAATTTTTTCAGGACTTAGTGTGTCTCAAACTGTAGGAGGAAAACGTCATAGCTATGTTGTTGTTCAACATATTTCATTGCTCTTCTTTATAAACACAAATTCAGTTGTACCTAGACAGTAGAGAAAGGTGATACCCACTGTTGTGTGTGTCTCTGGGTTTGATACCAGTATTGATACCAGTATTTATAAACCACATTACTTGCATATGTAGTTCCGTGCTACAAATTATGGAATATCAATTATGCATGCAGTTGCATGTCTCCTGCTATGGCACATCACGTATGCATTCAGTTCTGTGTCACCAGTCATGCCTGCATGCAGTTCTATATTGCCTTTCATGGCACATCACTTGTACATTGAGTTCATTGTCACATATTATGGAATGTCACATATATATGAAGATCCATGTCACCTGTTAGGGCACTGCTCTGATGCATGCAGTTCCATGTCAACTGTTGTGGTACTTCTGTTGTGCATGCAGTTCCATAAAGCCTTGCCTCAAGCTTTCAAAGTCACAAATGTGCAACTATATTTTCATCCATCACTGGATCAGAGAATTGTTAATTCTAAACATAGAGGCTGGTAGAGCTGCTTCCGCATATGCACAGTGAGCAACACACAGATATTGGTTTGTTCTCCTAAAAAGGTTTCATGGCTCCTCTTGCTGCTGAGATCACACATAACTAACCAGAAATAACCCCTGCTCACTCCCCCTTCCTCGTCGCTTACACCCAAAGGAAACACCTGCTTATCAAATTGGTATCAAACAGATATCCAATTTACTTGATAGTGATTGATTACAACCTGAGGTGCCTGCAAAACAATTTGAATAGGCAGAGTACCTATTGTAAGGAGAATGAGGTTGCCATTATTACCAGTAAAACAAAAACTGTATGGCAAATGAATGGGGATAAGTTTGAAATTGTAAAGGAATACAAATACTTAGGTATTATGATAGATGAAGATTTGAAATGGGATAAGAATTGTGATTTGATAAATCAACAAGTTTCTCAAATGGTTGGTGCAATTAAAGCCTTTGGGCATCATTACGAGGTTGGTGCTACTAGTCATGGCGCTATTAGCGCCATGACTAGCACCAATAACGGGACCGTGTCCGCCCTCGTTCAATGGGGACTTACCAGTCCAGTCCGACTTAGGCGGGACCGGTAAGTCCCCATTGTAAAAGCCATTCCCCATTCCCATTTGAGCCCCCAATTGCGGTTCCGTTATTGACCCCGGTATCCCTTAACGGGTCCCATCCATAACGCCTGGTAAAACCAGGCGTTAAGGGAGGGACCCGCTAAGGGACCTCAGAATAGGGCGCAAAGGGATTACCAGCACCGGTGTCATTACCGGTGCCCAGTATTTCTTTGCACCCACCGTAGAATGAGGCCCTTTGTGGGGAATTTGTGGAGAATCATGGAGGACACTGTCCATTCCGTTTTAACCATGTATAAGGCTTAGATTAGGTCATCAATGACATACAGAGTAGAAGTATGGGGGGGAAATACTTGTATAAAGTAGAGAAATAGGAGGCAAAAGTTATTAGAAAAAATTGTTAATGCAGACCTGTCTCTACCCATTGAATACTTAACAATAGTTTTTTTGAGGGAGGAGCCCATTTATCTGGCATTCGTGGATCTGAGCACAGCATTTCACAAAGTCAACCGCTCAGGTTCATGAATTGCACGGGGGCACTGATGGACCTTATGGCGAGGCTGCATGGTAATACTCAAGGCTGTGTGAGGGGTGGAGTTGGTGAGCCTGTATGAGCTCCATCAAAGTCAAACTGGGGGTGCGCCAGGGATGTGTGCTGACATATCTCCTATTCTGCTTATACATAAATGGTCTTTATAAATACCTACTAGGGTCTTCCCCTGATGTCCCAAAGATAAGTGGTCGGCCCCTACCAGTTCTGGTGTATGCAAATAATTCCGTTCTGATGGCCCATACTCCAAGGGCACTGCAAACTCTCAGCACATAATATGCAGCCTTCATGGACGGCATGGACTTGTTGGTAAACGCAGCCAAGTCAGCGGTGAAGCCCTGCTGGAAGGGGAGACAATGGATCAATTTCAGGGCTAAGTATTGTAGGGCCATTGTTAGCCCCATGGTGGACCACTTCAATTATTTGGGCGTTAGATTTTCTGCCAACATTGGCGCTATGGCACATGCACATAAACAGGTCCTGCAGTTTAAGCAGACTCTGGCTGGGGTTTCTAGGGCAATGTCCTTGTTCAAAACAAAGCTGATAGCCCCCTTGCTCCAGTTGTACAAGGGAAAAGCTGCTTTGGTTGCCCAATGTGGGATGGAGCTCTGGGGCCATTCCAAAGTTAATGTAATTCAGACCCCGGAGAACCAATTCATGAACGACCTGTTGGAGCTGCCAACCTCTGCTCCTAATTTTGGAGCTCTGATGCAATTGGGTTGTACTCCAATCAGTGATATGATCCACATACAGCCAGTATTACACTGGCTTAGGCTATATGGTAATGGTATGGCAACCCTCACACATGGCCTGATTACCTTCCTGATGGTCCAGGACCCGGGTGCTAAGATCCTGTGGTTGGCTTACATCAGGAAAAAGCTGAGGGGGATAAATTGCACACATTTGTATCCACTCAATAGTGTGCTCCCCAGGGGAGAAATGAATCGATGGACTGCTTGTTTTTATGAGTGTTGTACAATACAGGCCTTCTCTAACCTATCTGCTGTGGGCAAACTCACCTCAAGTGGGCTGGTAGTTACTTTTGTACTTAACAATATCCCTTTGCCACAGGAAACATCTGCTTGATATGTCGCCCTGACAATGAGTTTCTTTTGATATATTGATTAATGAATTGAATCCGTAATCCTTCTTGTTTATTTATTTATTCGCATTTGTTGAGCGCGCAACAGCCCAGAGGCATCATGGCGCTGGTTACAGACCGTTTTACTTAGTTACAGATATGGTGAACAGTTGCATTCATATATACATGGCATGTTTGTTGTTCCTCTTGTGGTTTTAAGATGTCATGTTTTTTATGGTGTTATAATTGTATGTATTTTGTTTGTTTTCCACATGCAAATCAGAATAAACTTGATGATGAAAACCTAAAGCTGGAATGCAATATTGTTGGCTGTAAAACTGTGTTTCTTGCAAAAGAGACTTACGTACGAAAGAAACTCTGTGAGGCAGTGCAGGGTGCATTGCTTTATCAATGATGACATGGCCATGGCCTTTTAGATATTCGATCTGGAGTTAGCTGCCTAAGAATTATTGAAATTTGTAACACAATCATGGATCCTGAGTCAATGAACTTAACGAGTAATTATAAAACAGCTACGAAAACAGTGCTGCAGCTTCAGGAGAGAGAACAACATATAGTAGACCTGGCTTGTTATTTGGGAGGTAATGCGATGCCTGAGTATCTTAGAGCTTACCCGCACAGTTGCACTATACAAACATGCATGGCCATTACATTTAACATAATGCTGACTATGGAAATTATGGAAGGTCGAATTGGCATTCCAAGTCAAAATAGATTTTGTTGTATGAGTGGAGTATTTAAAATAGAAAATATAATGCTTCTTTTAATAGAGTGTACGAGCTTAGAGAAGCTGAGGCAACAATGCGTCCGCAGATATAATAATGAGATATTTTATGCAAACTTTTTGGTATAGCTTTCTTCAAGCTAATGGAGGATTTTTATATATGGTGATTAAGTGGTTTTATGTATTGTTTGTACTCATTTTTTATTGTATGATGTGATGGATAATTTGTATATGTGTATAAGACATTTTTGTAAGGGTCATATGTATGCTAATAAATCAAAATATACATTTTACAAAAATCTTCCATTTTACATTAACACCATGCATAATCACCTAATTTGTTTTCTTGTATAGCACTTGATGCTGCATTCCTCCAGCGTCAAAGTGCTGTGCTCTAGGGTTCCGGGAGCTGGTAGGCAAAGCTGTCCCCCTGCAAGTGCCACCTATGAGGGTATGCTAGTACCCTGTGTAGGCACATTTACCATCTGCTGCCTCACTTTTCAACAATACTGCTGTACTTCGATGTGCCGGTCACTTCTTCCCATCACTATCCAAGAGCGGCATGCACTCTACAAGATGGCTGCTCCTGATGCGACCAATGTCCGCAAGCCCTTTGTTTCTTGCTGGCACCATGAGTCTACCTCTGCTGTTAGTGGATTGGCTTGGGCTGTGTTCATACCTCCAGAGGACTGGCAGCCAGCAGGCAAAGCCGTCCCTCCACAAGGGCCCTATCTGGGCCTGTCCGGGCCAGGATCAAAATGGTTGGCCCCCATTTCTACTCTGATGGAACCTAAGGTGCTCCCTGTGCACCCTCCTGTATCAGTTCACATTACCTTCTTCAGGTAAGAAATGTCGTTGCCCCTCTTTCACTCTTGCTTGACTCCCATCCCCATGCTCCTGATCCCTTTTTATGCTGCGCCCTCTGCCTGACATCATCCTTGTTAACACAGAGCTTTTGGGCCCTACTGCATAATCCTGATTTCTCAGCGACTGTTTTAATTGTCTTCTTCTTCACTGTGTCCTTTGCATTGTTTCTGGCTTGACTACACAGTCTGTGGTGTGTCGGGTACTCGCCTTCAATTGGCCTCGAATTGACTCCACATCTTTGCTGTGTTCTTCATCCTACCTACCTGCAAACACTGTTGACTCTGCATCCTCACTATTTTTGCCATCTTGCCAACCTAATACTACTGTTGACTTTGTTACCTTGCCATGTGTGGCATTGTGCCTACTTGCAGACACTGATTGACTCTGTAACCTCATTGGCCCTCTTACGACCCTGGCGGAAATCGAAAAACGATGGCGGAAATGCAATACCACCATCGAATAGCGCTCGGTGCGATTATGACCCATCACCGTAAAGTACGATGCCATTAGCGACACCGTAGTGAACGCCAACGCTAACTGCACCAAGTACGCGCACGCGCGCCTTGCAAAACCGTAATTACCACCATGGCGCAACGGTACGCGAATTCTGACCCTAGCGGACATTTACCTAACGCCATCAAGCATGGCGGAAAGTACCATTCCGCCATGGTGAGAAGTACGGCATCGCGAACCAACCGTAAATGGCCCTACTGAGTGCCTGTACACCACTCCCTGGCCACATTGCACAACTCCTCGTAGGTGCAATGAAGTCACACAATGCAACCAGTGAAATGTACAAGTCACCCATGCATGCCAACGAACAAATGAATGTAGGGGCTCCAAGTGCCTTGTGAGTGGCCATCCATATTTGCCATGTCACCATTGCCGTACTGATGCAGCACAGGCATGTGAAGGTTCAAGTACAGCAATATGAACTGAAATATGAGACAAACAACAACAGGCCCCCATCGCTTGACACCAGTGCAAGGCAACATTCAAAGCAGTATCCTGAGGGAGACTGCACCAGCCCTGTACTCTTGCCAGTAAACAAACCAACCATCAGCATAAGCATGTACCACACAAGTTGGCAGAGTGACTGAGCAGCCAGGCTCATCTCAAGAGGGGCCAATGGGAGCTGCAGAAGCTATTCCAATGGACATGACCTCAGTCTCCCTCCAAGAAACGCACGCAAACACAGGCACCTGTGACCAGCCATATTCTGATAATCACATCATTCCACCAATCCACCTGGCTGACCGGCATCTGTTACACAAAAGCTAATCCCCCGCCCCTGAGCATGACATCATTAAAACAGTCATAATGGCAGCCCCTATCCCTGACCTCACTGGGCTTCGTAGGCAAACGCGCCAAGTACAGTACCACGCAACTATACTCAGAAGCCGGAACCCAATGCAGATCTTCTCACAATACATCGCTCCACAAATAGGAATATGCTACATTACTTGCAAAGAATAACGCTACACGGTTAATATCATAATAGAAATTTAATGCACAACAAAATCACCAAGCCCATACAGCTATTAGGTCATGAACTCCAAAATATATTTCATTATTGTGGGCTGCATCCGCAATAAATGACCAGCTTCTTCTTGTGTGACGCCCTGTTCCTTCATGGTACACAGGGGCTACATTCACGTTCAAAAAGGCAACATGGAAGCGCCTAGAACCGCAGGGCCGTCCCATTAGGTAGGCACTAGTCCAGCTGAAAGGTCGATATGTTGCTCCTAGCCACTAGTACTGCGTGAGGGCATGTGGCCCATTGGCGATCGTCCCATAAGATCGTAATGGTGCTCCACTGATTAACACGAAGCAGCAGGTGTCGGGAGTAAAAGCCATCTGCAGGAGTGGCATACAGATGGCAGCGGCAAAAGGGGAGGAGATACCTGTCACCCAAATGAAATGAAAAAGAATAGTATGGGAATCAGAACTTCATTTGAATTACTCACTTCAATGATCACACTAAATCTACAGCCATATGCATGCTAGCCCACTCAAAAGGATTATTCCCTTCCAAAAATCACTTGCGAATCATAACTATATAAATCGAGGTGAAAACCCTATTACAAACGAGTCTTTGTGTGCATGCGTCTGTTAAAACAGAATCCATTAGATGGGATTAGTAACGTGCATAGACACAAGGGTTTGAAGGCGCGTCGAGACAGGGAGGGTTCAACAAGGGCAGATAGACGATGGTCCCACTATGGCAGCTCCGCATCACATAGCGCAGGGGAAGTGGATAGATTCCAAAAAGCCATGTACATGGCAAACTCTCAATTAAATCATCTGTCCATGCATCCATACATCATTCCCTCATCCCGGTATGAAAACGCCTGATTATTTACTCACATAACATGTGAAATTTCCATTGAGTCTGTGCGTAATGCAGTCTGCAAAATCCACTGTGCTCCAGCCCGGAATTCCAGTGTTGTGAAGTAACATGTATTTGGGAACGTCCGGCCTTATCGTCCACTACGCTATTGCGCATCCCATACTATTCATATCAATCATTGCATTCTCGCCATGGCCCCTGTCCGAAGGACATTAAACAATAGAACTTTATATCTGCAGTCAGACCTGTGGGCGTCTCCTCGCCGCTAGCTGAAAACCGAAAGCGCTGTCCTTCGAATTCCTCATTTGCAACATCACGTCGAAAAGGCATCTGTGACCGCTTGAAATCACAAATTCATCCATGTAGTGCGGCAGTGTGTGAAAATGGCAACTGGCTTCACTCACAAATGGGACGCCCCGCCTGTCGGTGAACCTCGGTACAGTGCTGCATGAGGGTCCACCGTTAATCGAGTACTACATTCCACTGACCCTTCACAAGTTTGTTCGCGACTGTAAAGATAGTATGTGAAACAATGGGACCATAGCAGAATGAACATATGAACCAATATTTCACTGCCATCGGGATTAAATACATGATTGTAATAGCAAGATGCCATGCGTCAAATTGCAGCGTTGTGTGCGGGACGTGCTCGTCCAAAGGGGATTGCAGCTTGCACAGGTGGAATGAATCACCACAGGTGGAGGCTATACTGCCTGAAAACACATAAATTGCACACCCAACCCCCTCCCACAACCACACCCACTCCAAAATGCTACCGGCAGGACTAGCGATGTTGGCCCTGGGGGACCTGATAGCACTGCAAGTACTCCAACTTCAAGAAGAAGACGAACACCAACTACTACAACAACCGGCCGCACAGAGGAGACGCAGGAGGAGGAGGAGGGCAAGGCAGGGCCAGCAAGGCCCACCAGCACAGCCACTACCACCACGCAGGCAGCCCGCAATCCCACGCCTCCGAGCTCATCCGTTCAACCTCACTGATGAGCAGATCCACACCCTCTACCGTTTGGACCGGGACACCATAACCGCCATTGTGGACATGACACACGCTGACCTTGTCAGCATGATAGATAGCCCAACCGCCATCCCACCCCTACTGAAGGTGGTGTCTGTACTACACTTCCTGGCCACAGGCACCTACCAGCACACAGTCGGACAGTTGCATGGCATTTCACAGCCACTGTTGTCACGGACACTATTGCAAGTGCTCGATGCCCTTCTGAAGCACGCAGACGACTACATCTCTCTACCACGCTCGGAGCAGGAAATTACGAACACAAAAGTGGAATTCCATGCACTTGCCGGCATACCGGGTTGCATTGGTGCCATCGACTGCACCCATGTGGAATTGGTTGTCCCACATGCCATGGAGGTCCAGTACCGCAACCGAAAACAATATCATTCTCTTAATGTACAAATGGTGTGTGACTCCAACAGGATCATTACACATTGTTGTGCCCGATTTCCTGGATCAACCCATGATTCTATGGTCTTGAGGAACTCTACAATACCACGCTACATGGAGCGACACGCAGGGAACAGATCCTGGCTACTCGGTGAGTCTCATTTCATGCATGATAATGTGGGGTATGTGATGCGGCAATGACCTGGCAGGAAGGGGGGGGGATGCGTACGTAGCAATGTCATTCCACAAACATCCTTTATTGTCCACATACAGGTGATGCCGGGTATCCACTGAAGAGATGGCTCCTTACACCACTCCGGAACCCACAGAACCAGCATGAGGAGGACTACAACCATGCCCACTCACGTACCCGTGTAGTCATAGAACAGGCATTCGGCCTACTGAAGGCTCGTTTCCGCTGCCTCAGCAGGTCTGGCGGGGCACTCCTGTACCGCCATGAGAAGGTTGCAAAGATGGTCATGGCATGTGTCATGCTACACAACATGTGCGTACGTAGAAATGTGCCCATGCCCCCTGACGCAGAACTGCTAGCACCTGAAGATGGTCATGATGAGGGTGGGGATGTGGCAGCACCTCAAGGAGTCCGCGAGGCACAGGAGGGCCGTGAAATTCGTCAGATTATCATAGATTCATGCTTCTAGCACTCACGCCTGGTGGCTGATACATGGACACGGGACTTGTGGCACTGTGTGTGTCTGGAACATGCACAATATGGACTGTACGCCTATAAAGGCCTCGTACACAAAGATCAATGTCCACACATCTCATTGGATGATTGTGAAATGTTTATAGCATATGTGAAATTATGTTACACACCCCATCGACCCGCCACCCAAGAAAGCCCAACACACCCCCTCCACCCTCCTACCTCCCCCCCGAACACCAGTGTCCAAAGATGCTCATTGTCAGTGGGCAGACGCTATTGCAAGCCCCCTCTCCGGGTATCAGGGGCACCCCTGCCTGTGGAGCGCAGGTTCCTCCCAGATCTACGTTGGGGGCTGCCCTGGACGGAACTTGCAACGGATGATGTCTCTGCCTGCTCACGTCCATGCATGTCCCTAAGGGTTTGTGAGAGGTCAGTGAGCACACGGCGCACAGCGGCAAGTTCAGCACATACGTCTTTGGACGTCGCATGCAGTCCCCCCATCAGGCTCTCGGTGCTTCTCTCCATTTGTACCCTCAGGCTCTCGGTGCTTCTCTCCATTTGTACCCTCAGGCTCTCGGTGCTTCTCTCCATTTGTGCCCTTAGTGTCTCTGTACTTCTCTCCATTTCTGCCCTAAGTGTCTCAGTAGATGTTTCTATGGCTGCCTTAGTACCCCCACATTCATCAGCATGCTCCTTGAGGAGCGTGGCCAGTTGCTGCTGTTGCACGATCACCTGGTCGAGGGACTGTTGCCTCTGCTGGGCCATGCCCATTTGCGGTGGTGTCACAGAGGGGCTGATCACCTCATGTTGCCTTGCCACAGGGCTTGTGGGGGATGGCCAGTCGTCGTCTTGTGGGTGCCCCTGCGTGGTATCCTTATGGTGTACGGGATGAAACAAACAGGGCGATTGAGACAGGTCATGGATGGATCCTACATCGACAGCACCGTTTTCTGTGTCGGAGCATGCTGCCATTAATGCAGTGTCACCTATGGTGCTGCTGCCACCAGAAGCAGTGCCTTCTGTGGCATCCATTGGGGGGACCTGTGGTGCTGCTGTTGTGGGCATGCTGGCTGCTGGGGTGCCTGTTGAAGTCCCCTCCTGTGTGCTGCCACTTGATTTGTGCTGCTGCCGTGTCTTGATCCGTGCAGCTGAGGTGGAGGGTCTTTGGCCGTTGGTCTTGGCCCTCTTTGCAGGTGTGCTGGTAGGGGTGTCCTGAAGCTCGTCGTTTGAATCGGACCCTGTGTTGGAGTAAAGGAGGGTGAGCGTTATTTATGGGTCTGTGGAAATTGGAATGGCAATGTATCACATGCATTGGGGTGGTACCTGAGGGTGATTTGGGTCAGGGCCTTGGAGGTGGTTTCATTTTTGTGTGGATTGAGGATGCAGTTGTTTTGCAGCCTGCAGTTAGGGTGTGCATGCTGCACGTGTAAAGGGTGTTTTTAGGATTTTTAATTATTTATGTATTTAATGTGACTTTTAAAGTGCGCTATCAGGCCAATGTATGTGGACGTTCTCCTGGACATGTGTTTCTGTTGCACTATGTGGACACATGGTACTTCACATGATTGGACATTGTGGATTTAGCATTGTTTTATTTGGCCCACCTACCTGATTCTTCGGATGTCTGCACTCCTTTCTCCATCCCTCCGACTCCCTCTATACTCTCCATTCCAATGGTGGAGGCACAGATTTCTTCCCAGGGGGTCAACTTGATGGGTGATTCCGATCCTCCCCCGGTAGCTGTGGCAATGTTACGGTTGGCTGATAGTATGCTCCGTACGCGTATCCGCAAGTCGTCCCATCGCTTTCTGCATTGCTGTGGGTTGCGGGGTGCGGTCCCCACCGCACTTACCCGCTGTGCCACCAGGGCCCATATGGCCTTCTTGTTCGCAAGTGCCGTCCTGGTCATTTGCGTCGAGAAGACGACGGCAGCATTCTCCTGGAGGGTCTCTGTGAGCACGGTGAGTTCCTCATGGGAGAAGTGGACCTGACGCTTGCGGTCGCACGCTTTTTTGGCAACTTTTCCCATTTTTATTGTTTTCACTAGGGTGGCTAACGGGTTGGGATGTGTCTCAGGGTAGGATTTTTTATGGTTGTGTTGGGATTCTGATTTTATAGGTGTATGGCGTGCTGTTTCCCGTTCCGGGCCCATGTTTTTACTTCCATTTCCGTATATTTACGGTCACCGTATTTTGCGATTACCGCTCATTACGGTGACCGCTATGATGGGTGGCGGAATTGCACCTAGGGCGCCGTACGACGGCGGTGAGGGGCGTTTTGGGGACATTTCCGCCATCGCGGACTTTGCACTTCCGCCATGGCGTAGTGCTCATGCCCGATGGGTCAGAATTAGCCGCACTTTACTCCGTCGTGCAATGGCGGAAACGCTATTTACGCTATGGCGGTCAGGTCAGTTACTTTCCGCCAGGGTCGTAATGAGGGCCATTGTGTTTTGCCTTTATGACTTATAGGCACACGCTGGATGGCCTTTGTCAGCTTTCGTTGTGTCTTACATTGTTTACCAAGGCTGCAGTTACTCTACTTGCTTAGTCTTAGTTGTGTGTCTGCATGCTTGATGTAGCCCCTCATTCCTTGAGGTGAGGCTTTTCAAGCCTGCAATCCCTCTACCTACTTAATCTTAATTGTGTGTCTGCATGCCTGATATAACCCCTCATTCCTTGAGAGAAAGGCTTTTCCAGGATGAAGTCACTCCTACCTACTTGTCACAATCACATATCTGGTCCTTCTTAATGCAGTTTACCAACTTGTTCCTGCACTTTCTTCTTGTTTTGTCTCTATATGTACCTCCCACCCTCTTCACCTCCTGCACTTTACTTCCTCCACCTCGTTGACTTTTCATGTTCAGCACTTTCGTGTTCCAAATCTCACAACCTAGTCAGAATGTTTTTGATGTCTTCTCTTCTACCCCGTCTCTGTGTTCCCCCTCATCCCCCTCTCTCCTGCTCTCCTGCTTTAGCACTTCAACATTCCGAATGTTTCAAGACCTTTAAGGGGCATTTTTTGTTTTTGTTTTATTTCCTCACCGTTCCCTATTCCCCTGTCTCGATGCGCCTTGAAACACAATATGTGCTCTATAGTGCGCATTACAAATAACAAATAAATAAAATAAACAAAAATAAAATAAAAGGTGTCATTGATATGATATGGTATGATATGATCTGGCATTTATAACGCGCCTATACACAAGTGTTTCAAGGTGAATTATTTCTACAGCTAATGGTACACAATGTGCCATTGTTCCAATGGTAAACATGGGAGGCAGCCTGACTGTAGGATATACATGGGTGATGTACATACGGGCCATATGTGAGAGGGGAGCACTTAACTCATGAGCTATCAACCCAGACTACATTAATTATTTTATAATGCATTTTAAATATGAACCACTTCCATAAACCCCCAATGGATCATTTTAAAAGAGTTTGCAATATTTGTAAACTTTGGTTCTGCACATGTTGGTTTTCTCCTGCATTTAGAGGACATTTAGGGTCAAAGTAGAATTTTAAATTGTGCCTTTTTAAACAAAGAATAAAATATATCTTTTTAAGTTTCTATATTTCCCTACCCTACTTACAATCTAAAATACTTGTGCAGAAAAGCTTTCATTTCAGTTTAAACAATTGTATGGAATAGAAAATACTGAAAAAACGGCACACACACAGACATTATATCTCAAAATGTATTATAAGTAAAAATATTAATTTGAAAATCATTGTTTAGAAAAATCTATGCAGCAGCTTGCACTTAGACCACCTCAGTAATGTTGTATCTCATCTGTATCCTCCCTCCCTTTCCTGTGCTGCTGTTTTTAGGGTTGCCCAAACTTTGTGAACCACTGTGCATTCCATCATTGTGCCCAGCCATCTGCCCAACTCTGGCCGTGAACTTGATTCACATTGAATGATGATAAAAGAATACATTCTGTGCAGCATTCTGAGATATTGAGAAATAAATTAGCGTTGAAAAAAAACTCAAAACCTGAGGGAAACCATTCTAGACATTTGCTGAGTTATTTTGTAGTCCGATTTTCTCAATTATGAGAAGAACACACATACGACTGCTATTCAATTAGAAACATAACTTTTTCACAGTTGAAAATTCAACATCATAAGAAAAAAACATTTTCAAAAACGAAGTGAGAATATATATCACATATCCCCTCTACACAATGTTGCTTTGTTTGAATTTGCATTGTCTCCAATTTAGAGCATCAGCAGTAGCGGACCACCTGTTGATAGCAGACATTCCACGGATAGATCTGCTGTTGACCGATACTAACAGCCATTGGGAGAGGAAGGATGCTCCTGCGGCCGGTAAAATGTTGCTGACTGAAATTTGGTGCATTGGTATGGGAGTGTGCCCATGCTAATCCAGTCCCATACCCTGCGTTGCCATCTCTGAATACTAGTTTAGTACTATGGAAGTTGTGGTGCTGGGAAGAAATAATAGTGTCCTCAGGTTAGTCCCTTCCCTTACAAAACACCACAAAACTTACAGCAAGGAGCTTCTCCTAAATTATCATAGTTTTCATCCACGTTGTCTTAAAGATGACTTTTGTTCAGTTCTTGATGCTACAGAAAATTAGCACAAATAGAGATATATTTGAAGAACATACTGCTATCCTGACAGAAAAACTGGGAAATAAACACTGGCCTTGAAAACTGACACAGTGGTGCCTGTAGTGGACATCAATGAACAACTGAGAGTCACTGCTAGAGTCCTCCAAAAAGGTTACTGATTCTGAAGGTTTGATATGTGTAATCAAATACTCTAATCATTTCAATAAGAGACAGAAGATCATTGTAAAACTTTGGAAACTTTTAGCAGAAGGACCTTCTAAATTACAAAAGACACTGCTTGCATTTAAGCGTAGTTCAAATGTAAGAGACCATTTTGTTCATACAGAGCTAAGAATTCCCAATACTCTAAAAACTCCAGTCGTCATTGAATTGTGGGGTTAACGCTACCATATGGTCAGTGTCCTGAGGTAGCAGAGCGGTCTGCACTTTTATGAAAGCTAGAGGAGAACTACATATTGAACTTCCCTCACTATGGAAGCCAGGGCGCATAGGTGAACTCGAAGCTGCATTAGAAACAAGGCAATAATGGCACCACTAGTTCATCACTTCTTAACAGCAGACCATAAAGACACCAACCTTACTTGGCCAGTCCTGCATGCCAATGTGGGTGGAAAAGACCTAGATACAATTTCTGATATTGGAACCAAGACCCCATTCTTAAAACCAGATCACATTAAATTGGACATAAAGTAGTTTATTTGTGTTTATGAACCTTTATGTGCACGTTTCTCTGTTCCTCTCTACACACCGAATTGCAAATTGGCATTATATACAAGTTTCGCTTCATCAGAATAGATATTTATTAATGTAAAAAGATGTTACTTCTTATTGTGATTACCATGGATGACCTTCACATTTTTGAAAAAACAAATATCTGTTCTACATTCGGACTGTTTACGGCTGAATTAGGAACCCTCATCCTATATGTATCTTTCATAATCATGGTACATGGTGCCTCATCCTCCCTTCCAATTTAACAACTTTTTTGACGCTCTAGTTGATGAAAGTAGGACTGCAAAGCTACACAACAGCCTGCGTTTTGGAAGCAGCAATTCCTTGTGAGCCCTCTGTGCTAATACGAACTTCAGAGGAGAATGTAATGAATGCGTACTCATTATAACTGTAAGTTGCCCAGGCAGGGTATGTATATTCATTTCGTATCCTGCTCAATGTCCTGATTTTGTTTATCTATGCAAACATTCCCTAGTATTTACAATGATTTTTATTTTCATTTTCCAGTTTTATCTACCGTTTTCTCTGCTGTTCTTTTTCGTTGTTTCATTGTTTTCACACACTTAAGTAGTGGGTCCATGCAAATCAGTTTAAGAGACAGGTTGGGACGTGAAAAACCAATACATGTTTGACATATTTGAAAACCTAATCTTTGAGGTAAATTAGAGAATATATGTGTTACCTTTTACTTTGACATGCTAAGTTTGCTCAAATGTATACCCAAAGCATTATCACATTTCTTCTCTCTGTTCTTTTGTTATTCACAGGCTGTTATTGTCACACACTTTCAATTATGGTTTTTGATCCTCAGTGATTTCCCACATTAGGGATATTTAGAACCTGTATTGTTTACAAGGATTGTACTATTTGACCAACTTGTGAATATTCCCAACTAGATTGCATTGCTGTGTTATTTTTTTGTTAATCGTTGTATGGTGTGTTTGTAATTTAATACGTATCTTAATTACATCATTATTTTCTTATCTGTTTGTGATCTAGAGGTACATTTTTTATACTGATTTAACCACAGGATAGAAAAGGCATTAGTTATTCCTATCGCTTTGTAAACCTTTGTGTATGCACCCTGCTGACAAGGTTCTCTGTTTTATGTTTAATGGGAAGAAATCCTCCAAAGATTAGACCACTTCTGGTCGGAAATGTTGTGGATTGTGCAGGCGTCTTCTGGGTTTCAATGAGAACCACAACATGTGTCTAGGTCCAGAAAAATCTTTCCCTCTTCCTGGCAAGTAGTCATAGAGCTCCATTTCCTGGTAACGGCAATCCAAAGTGCACTTGTGTCCCAGTACAGGCAATTTTGCATGTCACAGACCGCCAGGCAGAAAAGGCCAAGATTCCCGGCAAATGGGCTGCTCTGCCCTTTTGCTTGCTCTCCACTCACAGGTGGAGTGTGGTTTCACTTCGCTGAGGATAAATTGTGCCAGGATGATTTTTCATTTTGATTTGGTTGCAGATGGAGACACCTTGTCAATGATGAAACTGGAGGGACGTGAATCATTTAATGTAATTTCTCAATTTAATGGAGTACGTAATAGTAGAGACGGGGCCCCCTTTCCCCATCAAGCACATTTTGACAGGTGAAAACGCCCCCTTTGTGTCTTTAGTCCCGCCCACATTTGATATAATTGTTTATATCAATTTAATATGAAGTAATATAAATGTGATATTGATTTGATATCTTTTTGATATCAGATGTATATACACGTCTATACAGTGTGTTTGTGTGTTTTTATATGTTTTGATATAAAAAGGATATTATTTAAATCAGTTTGATGTAAAGTTTATATGATGTTAATATGGGATATCAAGTGTGCGCAGTTGCTTGGTCAAGGGCAAAGTGAGGCATTAGCTGGCAAGTGTTAGGTGTTGGTGACGCTTTGATGATGCAGGAGTGGGATGTGGCCTTGATGGTATCACATCATCATTTTATATAACTCATCACATCTGTTTAATTGCCTATTGGGGGGCTGAGGGGTGTTGTAGGGGGAACCTCTAACCATAGTGCCATCAATGCCAAACCAACTCAAAAGTATTGTTTTCTGTGCTGCCATTGTGTTTATGCTCATTCCTTGATTCCTAGTGTATTAAAGATAGTATACAGTATTCTGTCACCCCTTTGGTGATTGTTGTTTACCCATTAAAATATATTGTGATTAAAATTCTAAATACATAAATAAATAATTACCATTGCACACTAGCCTGATTCCTGGTTCAGTGTGACCGGGGGGGGGGGGATCCAGGAGAAGGGTGTGATACGAGTGGTATATCGTTCAGAATATTGAACTTATAGATACAAATAAATAAGAGTTTCAATTGCGCACTACATGCTGGGCGTGACTTGGGTATGTGCCAGATTGAAATCACTTACAGCTTGGGGGCTCGATGCCGGGATCCTGAATGTGAAATACCACTCGTGACAGTCTAACACAGCGTGCTGGCCAATGGGTTACATGCACCTTGTTGGATTACCCTACTGTGCTACACTGTACAAGCACCCCTCAAAAGAAATACTCAAAGGAATTGGGCCTGTTTGCAAAAGTAAAATAACCCTGAGAAAGTCAGAAGGAAATTAATATTTCCGGAATGGGGACCCCAGTGGAAATCAATATCGCTAGGGAACATCAACTGCACAAATTGTTTGTCAGGGGTGAATGGCCAGGGAATAAAACAGAAAATCACTGAAATCAACCTTGATATCTGGCCGGATAAGGGTCCATTACATCAAGCACTTAGCAAATTGTGTATGGCCCCCAAAATAACAGAGGAGCAATGCAAAATTGCCAAATTAGCGGCCTACCTGTACCTCCACATAGGAGTCATACAGGAAAAGTACACAGACCATGTAGATTTCACAAAGAGACAAGGGGAAGCACTGCAGAAAATCCAGAGCAATCTGGACTCTGCAGAGCAACGGCTCCAAGATAGCAAAGAATCTGAAAAAGAGACTAGTAAATATGCAACCAAGCTCCAAGAAGATCTGGCTCTCTTACTTCAGAAGAATACAGAGCAAGATGCCCAGGTACAGACACTGCAAAAAGAGTGTCAAGAAAGGTTGCATTGTCTACAACAGAGTAAAAAAAAAGCTGGAGCAGCAATTAAATTATAATAGAGTCTGTGCAGAACAGATAGTCACCCTACAAAACCGCCTAGAATTCTTAAAGGGAAGAAACTAATACATTAATTATCCCAAGCAGAGTTTTCCTGAGGAGTGCCAGAAAGCTGTTGCCTTTAAAAAACAGAGGGACGGCCTGGCTGAGCAGAGGGCCACTCTAAGTCAGGAGAGGGATGCCTTAGGCCAAGAAGTCAGCCATTTAAAAACAAAGTAGGAGGAAAGAGGGTGAGCCCTTCAGGAGTTTGGGGAAATCAAAACTGATTATGAAAAGCTGTTAGAGCACACTAGGCGGGTGGAGGATGCTTTGGCAAAGAACAATCAGACTAATAAGGACCAAAATCAGGAGGTGAGTCTCCTGCAGCAAAAATTGGCCCAATACTCCCAATGCAGTCAGGAAGCACAGAGAGACAATGAGAAAAGAATGACAGTGTGCACAGATAGCCATGCAAGAACAAATCATAGAGGCCTGTAAGGCCTTAATAGAGGAACAAAAGGGTCAGATTTTGGTATGTCATCAGGGAGTAGGGGTTGAAAGAGATGAGGTAAGATGGGAAAGAGAAAACCCCTGAGCATAACCTCAGAACCCCTGGCATCAGGGACTTTAATCCCTTCAGTTCCATGGACTCTGCCAACCTCATGTCCACTGGCTCATATGAGCCAAGGGCCACTGGGATTGTAGACTTCAATACAATGGGAAATATGGGACTGACAGATCAGCGCATCCCATAAATGGATGGGCGGGCATCTATGTACAGGTTCCCAAATATTAGGGCAGCCTCTCTGATCAGGGAGACTCCAGTGAGTGGAGAATCAGAGAACTGGATCCTCAAAAATATCACCTACCAAGAGATCAGTCAGTCAAATTTGGTGGCAAATTCCATGAGACTAGGCCCACAAAGAGCATTTTAAAAACCTCTTCCCAGCTAGGACAGTGTGTATGGGGGGGGGGGGGTGATACTCAGCCAATCCTGGGAGCAAGGGAGAGTCAAAAGACTTTTCTGAGCGCCACAGGTTTCAAGAGACTAGGCCCCCACATTCTGCCAGCCATTCCAAAGCCCGCAGAATCAGGGAGAGCCTAGAGGATCAGACATCCACCTCTGGTAGCAGTGCCTCTTAGTCAGAAGATGAGTGGACAAGGGTGACCAGAACAAAAAAGGCCAACAAAATTAAGAGAGCCCTACTGAAAGATCCCCTGAAGCAAATCAAGGCTATTAGGAGCATCATAATGCCCTACCATAAAAATGCCAAATATTCAGTTTGGGAGCACCTCGAATTGTTTGAGCATATGATGGAGACTTTCCACCTGAAGGACAGCCAAAGCTGTATTCCGTATGTCAAGTGGACATTTTCACATGAATACTCCAGCTTCTTTGCGGGGCTGGAGGATCAGTACTATTCAAGGTGGTCCACCTATAGGGCAGCCATCTTAAAGCATTTCTCAATACACAGAAGCCCTCAAGAGGCCCGCAAGGCGGCCTACAATCTGCAATGTGGGGAAGACCAGGCCCCACAAGAATTTTTCCAAGAGCTGAAACGTGCCTTTGCACAGACCACCAGGAGGGTGCGCACCAACAGTAGGGAATTTATCAATACCTTCTTTCACGCTCTCCCTAAATACATTATGACCCAGCTGGTGAGAGACTTTCATGAGAAAAGATCACTAGACGGGGGTCATTGAACAAGCAACTCGCATCTACGAAGTGCAGAAGCCCGTAGAAAATAAAAGTGCCAATAAAAGCCCAAAACCAACCAACACCCCTGCTGCTGCTAAGGTGGCAGAGGTGAAGGTTGCCCCCATTTTAGATCTGGAGATGGGGGGGCCTAAAAACATTCCTGCACAAAATCCCACTAACCAAAGACCCAGAAGGCCCTCGGGCCAATCCCAAACAGGTGGTCAGGGAGGTAACCCCAGAAATGGGACCCCTATCTCCCCTGACTACATCAGTCCCTGTTACAAGGGCAGCAGACCCATCCTGGGCTATGTGTGGACTTCCCCAGCCCAAGGAGAGGGGTATCCAACCAGGTAGTCACCAACCCAGGAAACTTCCCTCCTCCCTTCTCCCAGAAGGGCAGTAATCCCCCAAATGCCGGGTTGAATTTCTTTCCCCGGCACCCGCAAACACCAACCCCCAAAACAACCCTTCTTTCTTTCCCCACTTTCCTGAGCCCAGACAGACCAATCCAGGAGAGGGGAGACCACGGATGGAGGGGTACTAAAACTATCCCAACCAAGGGTATTATGGGAGAAGGGACAGTTACCCTTCCCGTGATCAATCTAGGGTAGACCAGAGGACCCCGTACCAGCCAGTGCGGGTGTCCCAACTGGAGCGCCAGGTCCAGAACTTGGCACAGGATCTGGGACGCATGTTGAGGGCTCAGCAGAACCCTCAGATGACCATGGCGGCCCAGAACCCCTCAAATCAATGGTCTGGTGCTCCAGAGCAATGATGGGGAGACAACCCCGATAACCCACCGGTTTCCAGGGAGGAGGCACAAGGTAAAGGGGGGTTTAAAGCCTTAGAGGAAGCTTCCTTCCCTACTTGTGAAAAGCCCCTGGAAACCCAGGAACCACAATCTCTTGCCCTCGAAAATCTGCAACCTAAGGAACAGAGGGTGGGTAGGAGAAATAAAGAGCCTAAAAAAACCCATATTGTGGAGGAGGTTCAAATCTTCCAATTTGAAGGAGTGGGGTCCTCAGAGGATTCTGGGGAAATTATTTTCTCCTTCAGGGATGGGGGGAACTCCTCCCAAAGAAAAATGGGTCCCAAGAAATCCTGATCAAGACTAGGTAGATGTGGGGACAAAGTTTAAACCGCCAATTATTGAACCCCAGAATGACCAGCAAGTAAATCACCTTGTCTAAACCAATTCTGGTGAGTGCCTCCAAAAGGTGGGGGTAGCCAAGAATCAGAACTAGGGGAGCCCAAAGCTCTCCCATATCCAACGATCCTGTTTTCTTTGCAGATCCCCAAGCTGACACCCAGGATCATGCCCAAACCGATTCTGGGGACTGACTCCAAAAAGGGGGGCGTGGCCCAGAACTGGAGGAAGAAGATCCGTAGCTCCCCAAAGCCCTTGTGAGGACTGTCTCCAAAAAGGGGGCACAGCCCCAAATCAGAAAGGGAGGAGCCTGAGACTCCTCAAATCACTGAGTATGAAACTGTGTGCTTAGATACCCAAACTATCCAACTCCATTCTGGGGACCGCCTCCTAGAAGGGGGTAGCAACCCAGAACCAGCCCAAGCGGAACCCCAAACCTCACCAACCACCTCTGTTAACTGCCTCCAGAAAGGGGGAGGAGGCAGCCCAGAAACAGAATAAGGGGAGCATAAAACTCCCCAAATAGCAGTGTGTCAAAATTCTGTGCTAGATTCTTCAACTCCAACACCGTCTCTTGACCGAACTATCCCGGTGTCAGAGTCAGAAATAAGCAAATTGACCATCAAGCTTACCCAGAGCCCCCATTACCTTTGTCCCTTGGAGGAGAAGGAAGATAGATTCTATGCCTCCATCCAGGTGCAAGGGCAATGTGCAATTCCAGCACTGGTGGTAACTGGATCCCAAGCAACTTTGCTCTCAAAGAGGATCTTTGAGCAGCTAAATTCAGGAAGGGGGAGAAATACCACATCCCTCTCACCCCTCTCCCTGGACATCCCCAGAACTTTAACGGGAAGGAAATTCCTGTTGAAGGGTCTGCAGAGCTGGAAAGTAAAATTGGGTGACACAAAATGAAGCACCCGATCCTGGTTGTGGTGCCAGAGGGAACCCCCTGTCTATTAGGGAATGACATCCTCCGCAGGGTGTCTCCCCTCATAGATTGTGTAAACAAGGTCCTCTGGACCCAGACCCACAGGCCAATTAAATTAAAGCAAAGTGTCAACCATGTGAGTCTAAATGGCACATGCCACATGGTTGAACAAAACCGGATCTAATTAGGTTCTACTTTCAAAAAAATGACACACCCAACGTCATTGTTATAGCTGTGGGACCACCAAACGGTGATGTGAACTCTTCTCCATTTCTGAAATTCAGCGTCCATTCCCGTCTCAAGTGGCATTCCACCCATGAGGGAGATACATTAAAATGTTATATTGATGTACAATCCGAAAATCCCAATTCCATAGGCAAAATTGATATCAAACCAGCACAGAATTTAGCTGGCATTCTGAAAAAGGTGGAACAGCTCTCCCTCCCGATTCAGTTAAATGACGGGAAGGAGTCTGTCCTCGCCTGAATTGACTTGAATAGCAAAGAAAGCTTCATCAGCGAAGCATTATTAAAAAAAACTCCCAAATGACCAGACTTACCCGCCGTAGAGTCAGTGCAGCAATGGGTAAGGGACCTGGAAGCGCCACGCTCCAAACATCCTCTGCTTAGCAGTTGTATGATAAACATTTCTAGGAATGACAAAAGCATAATAGATACTTTTTGGGTTGTGCGAGGTGTTCCTTCCGCCTTTTATATGAGCCGTGACCTTCTCAACCAACTTGAGATTAATGTGGACCCTATTTATTAATGGGATTTCAGAAATGGAGGAGAGGTGACCATCCCAGGAATCACCTACAGAATCCACCTGTTAAAACCATTAGTGAACATAAGATGGGGAAAATTACCAATTGTAACCAATGCAAGTGTCTTTCCCACTGCTGACATCCCCAGATGACGTGTGGACACAGTAGTGGGAACGTTTCCATAAACATGCTATGTTCTATTTTCTAGCATTGGACTAAGAATCATCCCAAGAATTACCAATGAGGACCACTTGGGAACCGGGAGGAAAGAGCCAAGGAGCCCGGAGTGCCGCTCCATACTCCCAACCAGAACAAGCAATACTCCCAACCAGAACCAGCAATACTCCCGACCATAACCAGTGAGGAGAGCATGTCGCTTCAATCACTGACGGGAGAAGCCACTGAAGTTCTCCACACAGACAGAAAAAGCACACCCCAATCCCGACTTCCCCTTGATGGGAGGTCAAAACCAAGTTGGGAGGGGGAGCTCTGTGGGATGTATTGACCCACTCCGCTATGCTATGCAGAATCACTCTGATAGTATGGCGCAAAGAACGGCAACAATGGCGGCAAAACTCTGGTGCGCGCCAAAAACCTACAAAAACCTACAAAAACTGTGTGCTTCAGCACACAAAAAGATGGATGCACAACCAGCCACCCGTGGTGCATGTGTGGTGGAATAGAGCACACCCTGCAGAAAATGTGCCAGTGGGCTGCATGACCAGCAAACAGAGTGCAGAGGGAGAAGCAGTGCTTTGCAAATGAAACTACAAAATGTGCCTATAAATGACATTTGTTTTGTTGCTAAAAACTCCAAAATGCCTATAACACAACACTTCTCAACATTCAAAATCTATCTTGGCACTAAAAATCATGTAATCTAATGAAGCATTGCGAACATACAAAGTCCTAATGTGAAGACCAAAACATTTCTTCAGAAAACTGGATTGTCTGTAAACTGACAGCCCCTGTCATAATCTGGGTGCAATACCAAGGCTTACCTGAATGACAGCTGTCAGATGAGTTACTGATGAAACTTCAAAGTGATCCAAACTAAAATGTCTGCCAGATTAGCAATCATAAAAAGGATTGTTGCAAAAAAGAATGCAGACCTCAGTTGCTTTTTATCCCACAGTGTTAAAGCTAAGAAAGTAATGTGTTTATGTTTGATGCAACAAGTTGTTTTTTTCCTGGATCTTTAATTAAGAATATATTAGCTTGGCTGAGCTGCAACCCTTTGGAAGTGGACAAACATGTTTCTCCCAGGGGGAGAGAAATTCTCTCAGCTGAAACTCACTGGTAGATGATAATTGTGGGTTACCCCAGACTTTTGTCTACAGAAAGAGAATGAACAAAAGCAGACCCTTCAGCCCAGGAAACGGAGGTGTGAGAGGGTCGTAAATGGCCCCTGGAAGGAACTTCCCCAAGGAGGGGGATGCTCCTGGACTCCAGGGAGAGAAAAAGGGGCATACAATTTGCTGTTAAGCATGAACAATGAACAATTTTGAAAGACTCAGAACTTGTGATTGAAAGAGGTGAATAATATACCAAGGACATATCTGTGAGTCTAATTTTTGGCTGCACGTTTTAAGAGGCTGCAGAACCGTGTAACATGTTCTGTACAGGAATGGTAATATATGTGGTTTTATGTGAAATGTATTAATATTAGAATTGTGAAAATGTGCATACACATCCCGATGTTAAACACACACATTTGTGGTAATTTACATAATGTTTGGAAATTGTGTTCATTGCGAAAAGGACACAATTCCGTAGAAAGTTGAAACAAGATCCCACAGCTGCGGGATTTTGAGGAACAGATGCTACATAACATATGGTATCTTTGTGTGTGATTTGTGTAGAAGTGACCAATGTAGAAATATGTATTTAGGATAAAATCCGATTTTGAGACCAGTGGCTAAAGGGAGGTTTCTAAGAACTGTGAAGCAAACCATAAAATGTGACATCAATCGGCCTTGACCCAATCACTTAAATTCAAGGCAGAGATGAAGTTGTGATCCAATCCCAGCTCACAGGGGCAGCTTAGCTAATCCGCCCCATACACCCATTTTGTGATATCATTTGAAAGGATAAATAGAGACAGCTGACAGCACATAGAGACTGACTGATTCACTCACTTTCCTGATTCCGGCGAAGCACTCTGATCCAGCATTCTACATCCAGCTTTAACATCCTTCCAAATCCAGATGCCAAGACTCTTGCCAGCAATAGAGAGCCATTGATTTCAGCAAGGTCCAAATCTTCAAACTTATTCTCACCACCCAGTGAAGCGCTGTGGGGTGTGGAAAGGCCTTTTGAACTATAATCCTGAAACTCTATAGGCTTGCTACCACAAGGCTTGCCTGAGGAACTCGCTATCCAGCTGATTGAACTACCTACAAACAAGAAGGGCAGATCCTGTGCAAAACGGGAGACCAGCCTAGCTGATCCAGTCCTGCGCCTTATGTACTGTCCTTCCTAGACCAGACCCAATCCAGTGACCAGAACTGAAGATCCAATTTAATAACTTATTCTGTGAGTATTAATAGGAAGAAAAGTGACCCTAATATAGCTGCCTTGCATGATCCCAATGTCAAAGCCATCCTATCTGTAAATTCAGAATCATAGCATGGTCAGGACCTTTCGTGTTTTATAAAATCATAAGTCATTAGTGATTTTGAGTAACTAAAGTGAATCCCAGAAAGAAATTGAGTATCCACCACGTGAAGTCTTACGCTGGCCACGTAACTGTGGAGATTCATGTGTGGCATCCTCTTTTTCATAGTCATAATATAGTGTGATCAAACCCATCTTTCATTTTCAAAGTGTATTTCTGTTTTCCCTTCTCACACCTATTTTGAAAAAAAGACTCTCACTAAAACCTCTACAACTCCCTCAGAAATGTCAACTCCTACTTGTACCTAACATCCTTAGCTATCCATAGAACCCAATTTCAACAGTGCTATTCTCCTGTTATCGGGAATATCGCGCAAGGAAAAGTTTGCCGCAAATTGAAATTTTGAGAAATTTTACACGTTTGAAATAACTTTAATTTATCTCCCACTTTGACTTTGAGATTTAAAAAGTTTTCTTCTGACTAAATCATTGCTTGTGATTGTTTGTAACTGTTCAAAGTGGCTCCCATAGGAATTTATAATAATTTAAGCATTTCTGACCACATTGATGTTTTTGCTCAGTCAATTCCAAAGACAATTTCAAAGCCATGCTGACAGCTGAAAAGTCAATTCCGTTTTTCTCTTGTGTTTGCAGGGGGAAGGTGGGAGTGATATTCTGTTTGATTTGTGCTATTCCTGAATACCTGCTATCTCCTCACATCTGTTTAATTGCCTATTGATTGGGGGGTTGAGGGGTGTTGCAGATGGAACCTCTAACCATAGTGCCAGCTATACCAAACCAACTCAAAAGTATTCTTTTCTGTGCTGCCATTGTTTTTGTGCTCATTCCTTGATTCCCAGTGTATTAAAGATACTATACAGTGCTCCATCACCCCATTGGTGATTGTTGTTTACCTATTAAAATATATTGTGATTAAAATTCTAAATGCATAAATAAATAATTACCTTTGCAAACTAGCCTGATTCCTGGTTAAGTGTGACCGGGGGGTTCCAGGAGAAGGGTGTAATACAAGTGGTATTTCGTTCAGAATATTGAACTTATAGATAAAAATAAATAAAGGTTTCAATTGCGCACTACATGCTGAGCGTGACTTGGGTGTGTGCCGGATTGAAATCACTTACACTCCTCACGAGTTTGCTCGAATCCGCCCATGTTTTATTTTTTAAAAAGTGTCAAAATGTATGTACATACAATAGTCATATAACTTAGCCCCCACTTGACAAAAATCCATTCAGTCTTTACACAAATGTTGACGGTTGGGTCTATAATCATTTTCAAAACTTTTGTCCACATTCGTCAAATAGCAACAAAGTTATGAGCCATCTAAAAATGTTAAGACCCCCCTCTAATTTCACCCCTCTTGAGAAAATCCCTCCAAACTTTAGAAAACCATTTATATCTAGATCCAAAATCGTTTTGTCAATTGTTGTGCAGATTCATCAAATGACACCACATTTACATGTCTTTACAATATTTTGGGATCCCCCCCTCTAATATGGCCCCCTCTTGACAGAATCCCACAAAATCTTGCAAAACCATTCAGGATTAGTTCTAGAATAACATTACAAAATTACATGTAGTTTCATTGAGTGGCGCAAAAGTTAAGTGCCATCCAACTCTGTAATGCAGAAATAGGCACAGATGTCCTAACAGATGTCCAAGGATTTCTGATGTGTCCGCGAACACCACAGGACTGCCACAGGACATCTGGAGTGTTCGCAGACCTTCGGGGGGGGGGTGAAACAACCGATTTTATGGCTTTGTATAGCCATATCCATTCCTCTTCCCCCCTTATCCCCAGAGACTGTTTGTTGAGTTTGACAAGTGAAATGCTGCCTTTTTTAATGTTTTCACTGCGCTGTTCGCGGTCCCCAAAAAAGTCCACATATCCAAGATGGTGGGCGTTTTATGAAAACCAACGCATTTCAAGTTTTCCCACCACCAAATCAGCGGCGCCTCCCGATGTCCAGAGGCCAGTCCGCGGACCGAACAGGGAAGTGAGTCCGCGGACCGGACATAGATATCACACATTTATTTGCCTTACATTTTGGTTGTTTAAAAAAAAAACACTGGACGGATTTAAACTAAATTAACAAAAGCACGCTTTTGGGACCCAGCCACTGCTCCTGCCACAGATTTGGTGAAAATCCATCCAGAGGTTTCGGCTGTAGGCATGAGCAAAGTTTTTTCTGTCTATGTCTATGTCTATGGGAAAAAAAAATGTTTGAGACCACCCCTATAACTTTGCTCCCCCTTGACCAAACCTCACCAAACTTTGCAAAAAAAATCAGGGTGGGCCATATACTTTGGTGATGATTCGTCCAAGGGGAGCAAAATTATTAGCCGCCCACAAAGTGCTCTTCCTATGAGATGAGCAACTTAACCATAACTACATGTAATATAATATTATTTTTATATAAAGCCACCATATATTTTAAGAATGCTTGATATAAAATTGATTGAAATGGCCAGTTTAAGGTCGTGATGGCATCGGGGGCAGGCTTTATACCCCGGATATATAGCTTTTTGTGACAGGGTTCGAACACACAGCGCTTTTTTGAGCTAATTAAGGGCTATTCAGAAAACGAAAATTATGAAGAGCTTCAGCTACGATGAGGGGAAAACACCTTCATGAAGTCCTGGGGGTTCCGAGGATAGTTATACCCCATATTGTTTTATGTATAATGATGATCTGGAGATTGATCAGGACGTGTTGACAGATCGTGAGACCGGGGAGCTCTGTGAAAACCTGGCGTCACTTTCTGCTAACAGCAAGCTGCTGCTTAATGTTATTTCTATGGGTGAGTCTGTTGAATGTGGCATTCAGAACATTAAGAGGCATGTGCCCATAATGTGGCTAATCTAGGAATTTTGACCTGGAATGGCAATGATGCAATTATGGAGCAACCAACAGCGGTCAAGGTGAAGCTCTGAAGACAGTGGATATCAATGTATGGTTTTGCAGGTGGACGCGGCAACAATGCCTGAGATGGATTATGCCCTATTGCCCCATCAGAAAAAAAGGAGGTCATGCGCCCAGGGTATCGGATGGCACACTATCCGGTAAGTATGTTTTAAAGAAAGCATGTGTATTTTTTAGGGCATAAGAAGTAGCTGTTGTTAAAACGTTGCATATTTGTTTTGTTTACAGCCTTTAACCGATGAACTGGATGGCGCTGAGACCATCAGTTTTTACTGTGTTTGCTGTTCAAACCAGATTGAAAAACCCGGGGATTCTGAAAATGTCCTGTGTAAGGCCGGTGTTTCGCTAATGGAAACTGATAGTGTAAAAAATGATAAGATTAGAGCAGCTGTGACCGGGACGGTTATCATGGCTATCAAAGGCTTTATGGCAGTTGTTGTGAAAACATGTTTAAAACAACACTTTCACAGATGGTGCTCAGGACACCAAATTGATTACCCTCAACAGGATGCTCACTAAGGTTTTTAAAAAGCTTACACGGATAATTTGCTACATAAAATATGTCACATGCTGAGCTCTAAATGCCTTGTAGAAATGACGTGCTTGACGTAGTCGCTAACACAGCTAAGGGCTGGACCTGGGGCAGATCAATGTGTAACTAAAACACTGTGGGCTAAACAAACAGCAAATAACCCCCTTTTGAAAATGAAGCAATTTAGATGGAGCTGCCCGATGTGTGTTAAGAAAACAGTTTGTAAATGGCGGGATAAAGTATATCAAAGACAGTATGGTAGAGCAATGCACATGAAACCTCTGTAAACTGACCTATGAGGACTGAGACTGTAGAGGTTTTCATATGTACTTGCACTTATTTGCAGGAAATAAAAAATGAACATCTGCTGAAAAGTGATCAATTTAATGTGAAACCAGCCACTGTTTGTTTACAGTGATTATTGCTGGATCTACTTAAAGAGTGGCTGGCTTCTATATGTCCAAGGCTGCTGTTTTATCTGGAAGCACCAACCTTGATATATAGAAGGACATGTATTTTTCCCTTCTGTACTAAGTTTAACTTTTCTATACATAAAATATATAAAAGTTTAGGGGTTCTGGTAGATCCATTTTCTTAGGAATATGGCACACAACAGAATTGTCTTCTACCAGTGCAAGCCATTCGTGCTCCTGGATAGTGACGATGCAAACACCTAGATTGGCTATAAAACTTTGTTTCAACAGAGTGCGTCTATATAACTGTTAATATGTAGTGCCCGTTAAAGTGTCGAAGCCACCGGGGGATAGCAACCGGGACAGCCGTGATAAAAGCAAAAGTTAAATTTATAGGCTGTTCCCCCCCCTTGAACCACTGCATAACCATCTAACAAGTATTGGCCGCATATTTTTTCACCACCACCATTTAGGGCATGTTGTATAGAGATGTTCTCTTTTTGTCTTTTTTTGAGATGCATAAGAGCCACTGACTTTCCAGCGCTGAATAACATTTTTGTCAACCGTGAATATGAATCATGGGGCAGCAGCACTATTTTTTCCAGTTTTAGATATAGTTGTCTGTAGATCTGCATATAGCCAGGGTGATATTTTAAAAAGGGAGGATGTATGACATATGTATTTCACCCAATATAGGTGTTTCATGACAGGTGATTTGAATGATGCCGTCCTTAAACAAATTACAAACTTGTCTTAAAATGTTGACATCTTTTTGACAGTAGGCCCTTAACTCTTTGCGAAATTCAAAAGACGATGTGTTCATGCGACTTATACCAAGTCATAAACTGTTCTTTTTCATCAAGCATCATGTATTGAACTGCGTATTGATCTGGGGGTGGTTAGTGGTAGTGTTAAAAAAGATGGGTAAAGAAACACTTTGAAACCAGGGAAACTAAATGCCTTGCTGTGTTTCATGGGTAAAAAGTTCAAGGAATCAATAAAAGATATTTCTAGAGGTACCACAAAGATGGCCATTAGTTTAGCACTTTTGGGTGATAAGTTATATTTGAATTTTTCCCCCAATTTTTCCCCCAATTAACTGTCTCTACACAAAGTATGAATGATATCCGTTTGAATTATGGGTTAGAAAGGTATAACCCGTGAATTTGCTTGTTACAAAAGTGGTTATAAAGGTCACCACACAGACATCCTCTGTAAATTGCCAATAGTGTTCCCAGTTAGATGTCTAGCATAGATATTATACAGTTGATGGGTTATATTCTCTTGGTGGGCCTCCATGTCATATATTATGTAGTTCTCGGTTTTATCTGAGGTCTGCCTGCATCATGTAGCACATGTGTTCAGCCGTGTTGACAATGGAAACTTTACACACTCTACAAATCATCCCAACGCAGCTGTGTCTGTTAAAGACATTTTTGCCACATTGGACCATCAATGCGCGGCTCATACACGGCTGTCCCCAAACCAGCCTTTTGAATGTGTGTGTCTAGACAGGCCTAAGACCTCACAAACGTGTGACACTGACGGAATTTTGTAGGTTTTTTCTTATGCGCTTGACTTTCTTCCCTTAGACACAAGTGACAGTGGTATTGACAGCTGTGTCTATGTTTGTTCTTGGAAATGTGATGACTATCTGACAGAGATGTTTAGGCACCAGAAAACCTTTGAGCTTCAATACACCATAGAAATGGTTGTTGTGTTGTAAAACATAGAAAGTGTTCCTGGCTGTTTTCTGCGTTAGCGGGAAATATCGCCAGACCCTGTTGTTAAAATAGAATATTTTGATGGGTCTAGTAAAATACCCCTTAAAGAGATCCAGTTATCCAAACCTTACCGGAGTGCTGGTTAGTAGTTTTAACTCGTTCTGCACTTTCTAACTCTTTTTACACGTATATCGGCATCTGTTATGCTTCGCAGTTTGATTAAATCTGTAAGACTAGACACTAGGCAGAGATTTAGGGGGCCGTGTGTAAGTGGTTTTAACCCAGCACTCCACCTAAGTCAATGCCAAGCATCTGATGCCGAGCTGGAACCCTTAATTATATATTTTTATGTCTAAAGTTCTTTTATTTCTGAATGTTGTACCCTTATATCATGCCCCTCTCTTTGAATCCCCCCCGGTCTCACTGAACAAAGAAGTAGGTGGTTTTGCAAAGTTAAAACATGTATTTGATGGATTTTAACCAGATATATAACACCCTTTTATGAATTTGAGCAATATCTAGATATCACACTATTAATATTATACAATGATCAGTGGTGGGTGATATTACAATCAACAATCTCTTTAATCAGTAGGAGTATGGATGAGAAGAATAATGTTGCATAGAATAAACTTTGTGTCGGTTCAATGAAATGCAATGAGAGGAAATTAATGCAGCACAGAAATAATACTTTTGTGTGTTTAATCAAATGCAATGTAATCACTATTTGCCCCTGATACTACTCAATCCCCCCTAATTTACAATATAGAGATGGAAGGAGAGAAAACAGCTTACAGGAATAAACACTCTACAAATGCAGTTTCAATCCCAGTTCCCCCCAGCAAGCTTAGAGAAAAACAGGAATGATTTTAAAACAGGTTGAATGCTTTTTAATGTGATTTTAAATGAATAGGGAAAAATGCTAAAAATTGATTTAATTCTCTAAATGGGATTCAAAACTAGTGGGAGCCGCTTTGGATAGCTTCAGGTAAACACTAGCAATAAGGATTGAATGACTATGGTTTTGGAATAGGCCCGTCAAAGATCTGGTCAGAGGGTTCTGGACTGGAATTCTGCTCGCCCACCAGACAGGATTCAGGCACCCAGGTCTGCACTCAGCACGGCACTCTGTCTCTGCACGGCCTCTGAACTGGATCTGACGGGTTGGTTCTGGAGTTATAGCTATCTGGTTACAGCTCTGCTCTACTGGTTTGGATCTCTGGGTTCTGGCAAGAGTTCTTGGCAAGAAGCAGAAAACAGCAAAGCCAGGCTGTTCAATTTTTGATGTGCCCCTTGGAGGTCTGGGGTTAAAATCAGGTTGCAAGATTTTAAAGGCCAGGCTAAGAAAGGTTCAGCTTTGGAATTAGGCCTTCTGCTTTCAGAGTTCTAGAGTCTGGATCTGGATTCTTCTGCAGAGCGCTTTGCCAGTAAATCAGTTAATGGGTGAATGTGTGTGTGTGTGTCTAGGTCCTAAATAGTCCCTATTTATCTATTTACCAAAGGGGTGGATAGGCTGATTATACTAAGCCCACCCTCTAGGAATCTGATTGGTCAGAGTATTCCCCCTCTCCTGATTTGAGAAGGAAACCTAGTGTCATAGTGATGTTGCAATTTATAATCCAGGGAAAAACCTCCCCTTTGTTCCTACACAGAAAATCTATTTTTCATAGAAAGCATATCTACAATATCACCAACTTGCTAATAATACATATTCATATCACAGATTAAATAGAGCACGTATACATCTGAGTCCCATCATCTTGAGAGTTTCAGGTTCAAAATTGACAGTTTTTTGCGCTTTTGGTTGGTTACCCAGTGTCAGATCTGTACACATTTTTCCACATACATGCGCATGACATCTGGGCATAATCCTGTAAACTTTCATATTCCTAGCATGATCACAATTGCTATAATATTAACATTTTAATAGTCCGGTCTCTGAATATCGTACAGGGTTCAGAGTAGTTTCAAATTGTGACCAGAATTTTCATATTAACAATACTGTAATTTTACAATGGTTACATTTTCGCACAGTTCTGTGTTAGTCCTTTTCAAAATATACTTTCTGTGCTTTCAGAATAAACAAAACTGTCTGTCCCCGCCCCCAAGGTTTGTTTGAGACAGAGCAGTCCCAGGCTGTCTTTCTGCTAGCAGTTGGTTTCTGTCGACACCCGAATTTGCATTTCCTTTCAGTTCAAGAAGCATATTGTCTCTTTCCCAGAGCAGCAGAGCAAATCCCCTCCCCCTCCATTAACATCCAACTGAGAATTCCTGCCCTTTTGGTGGGAAGGAGAAGGGTGGTGTGTTTCTCAGTGGGGGAAGCCTCTTTGAAGTTTAGCTGAATCGGGTTCCTTACAGTAAATTGTGACATTGTTCTTTGTGGAAATTAAAGTTACATATTTAAAAACAGGCAAACATATCTTCAATTCCAGTCTTTTTCAACATAGAAATTAAATAGTGGCAACCTATATTGATTTTGGGTGCAATTCTCTTCTTTTCAATAATTTGATTTTAAGACACAAGTTTCAAACTAACAGTATAAGTAATTAGAAGTTCTGACACAGGCGAGCGGCGTAACTGCGCCCATATCTGACATATTTTTCCCATGCAAGCACCTTTTGAATATGGATTTTTTATAATGAAAGGTGTTTCTCCTGACATTGTGCTTAGGGGGATTCCTTAAATAAGGTGATGGTGAACACCCCACAAGGATGTTGGATCTTCTCTGCCGTTTGGGAACCATGATTTTGCACTTTCAACAGCCAGGGAAAAACGGATTTTAAACACTTCTGGATTTTCCTGGCAATGCAGCACTGCCTTTCCAAGAAGTTCTATTTCACTCTGTGGGCAGCCCAATCATAGGTTTTGGCAGTGTGGTCTCCTGTTTTACCACTGACATAGGCAAAATGGATTGACAGCCTATTTTTCAGGTTTTCCTGCGCACTTCTCAGCAATTTTTCTAGCACACATAAGGCTTTTCGGCGGCAATTCTGTTGTTTTTGATAAAAGCAGCACGCAGTGATGTTGCAGGGCAGAGCCAGTGGGTCAGAACATCCTGCACGTGATCGAAGTTTAATAACAAACGGCCTTAAGATTTTATGATGTGGCTGTGTTGAATCTTGCTGAAAGGCTTTTCAGTGGCGCAAAAACTCAGTTTTACTCTAAAGAAGTCTTTGTCAATGTTCTAAAAACTGTATAACGCAAAAAGTATCACAATGTGATTGCCTTGTAAACAAGAGTACCCATTTTATTAGAACAAAACCAATTTCTGCTGGATTAAGGCTTCCACTGCCTCCGTTATAAGCGTTATTCTGTGACCTAGAGAGCATAAATGGTCCGAGAACGTAAATTCATCGTAATGCTCCATGGCTCTAAATGTTTTATAACTTCTTTGATAAGTTTGCACCCTTTCCAAATACACTGCGGCACCCGGTGTCTGGCCCGTTGATATCTGCAGTGTGTTAGCTCGATCACATCTGTATATAACCAAGCTGGCTCTTTTAAAGATTTTAAATAGTCGACGTCTATCGCTCGAGATCTGGCGCATTTTAAGTTATGTCTCCTGTTTTTAGAGCTTTCACAAAACGAACATCCACCACCACTTTGAACAATATGTTTGTCTGTAACAACAGGCTTGACAACGGCTGTGTTTTTAATTTGTTGCTGTCTTCCAGAGCCGATCTCTATGGGGCTTGTTCTTGAGTGTTTTTTAGTTGGTTAATAATGGAACTTTGCCGGATCTCGTTAGTTGCTAGTCTTTACTTTTTGGGCTCCTCTGAAATGTTTAATATTTGTGATATTTCCAGATTGGGGGTTGATAGTGAAGCATATATGCTAGGCCCACAAATGCTTGTAGAAATTTGGCAGGTGGTTAGTGCATTGTGTGCTGTGTCCAGCGCTGAAGCCTGGTGCACCTCTGTGAATGTTTCACAAGTTGTATCAGATGCCCCATATATGACTAATGGTGTGTGTTCAACAACTGGGACAGTGGTTTGTGTAATATTGACTGTCAACCCTGTGCCTGTCCCAGAAGAATGCACAGTCCTAGTCCTAGTATAGCCCCAGGTGTTATAATACCATCAAAAAAGCCACTTCCGTGTTTTCAAAAGTGCTCTGAACCATAGATTTTACAAGCCGCTTCTTTTTACAATAGGGTTTTAAACTTTTGACGATGCTCAATAATTTCTTATAATTCTTTTTAAAGTGGGCTTTTTCTCTTGTTCTTTTGAATAACCACAACACACTCACGCATAACTGTATCTGAAATGTTTATGACCCCAACACAGCCCCTGGCTCCCACACTGTGATCACCTTCATTTTGCGTGTCTATATCACTATCCATAATTATAAAGGGCTCAACGCGAGGTGTTTCAAAAGTTGTATTGGTGTTAGTGTTGAAGGAACCTCGGAGGTCACAATGTCCTGTGGTTGAACACTGTGCAGCGGAACAGTTGAAATATTAACATCTGCATTGTAGATCTCTTCATCATTGTGCACACTGCCTCCTTGATAATCATCCAAAATATCAATAACATCCCCATCATAATTCACATAGCCCCCCTAAACACAGACATAAGTTCCATCCCCACACCTGTGCACACGCCCTACTTGAGCGCCAACTAAAATATTAGAAACATCCCTGCCCTGAATATCATCAGAGACACTACTGAAAACATAAACATTGTGTGTTAACCCTTCCTGAACATCAGCAGAAATATTATCAAGGCCAAAACTGTATTCACCTCCGTTCATATATACACAGGCATCTTGACTATTAAGGGGTGTTGTATCAATATGTTCAATCATAGCCACATTGCTATGTATACCCACTTCATCAACTGTATTAACAATGCCAGCATTGTTGTGCGTGTTGTGGTTGTGTCATCTGTGCATGTAGAGACACCAGTTTTCATTTACACACAGAATGTCCCCACCAAGAATAAACACCTTTTGTTTTAAATTTGCTGGTAGCCCCTTAAACAAAAATAAACAGGGATAGATTCTAGAACAAACTTTATGGGGGTAATTCATAGAATTCAGCGCACAAGTGGCGCATGCGGCTGGCGCACAGTGTGCGTGTGCGAATCCCTGCGCCAGCCGCGTGCGCCAAAACCCATTTCCGCGCACAGCGTATTCATGGATTCCAGCCACCAAAACCAGCCGTGGCGCACAGTGGCGCAGCGACCTTGCAGCAGCGCCAGTTACGCCCCCAAGAACGCCTTCCGCGCAGGGAAAAGCCATCAAAATCCCCAATCCAGCGCAAAGGGCTGCGCTAACCCTGTACCAGCACGGCAAGCGGGCTACGTGTATCACTGGGGTGCGCGGGAAGTACCTCACGCGATTGGCCCCGTGCGAGCAGGGTACGCGTATTACAGGGGTGCGTGGGAAGTTCCACACGCGATTGGCCTGTGCGCGTGTATTTCAGGGGTGCGCAGGAAGTTCCACATGCGATTGGCCTGGGCGCGTGTATTTCAGGGGCTCGAGAGGGTTTCACACGCGATCGGCCCTGGGGGAGCGTGTGCGTGTATTTCAGGGGTGCGTGAGAAGTTCCACACGCGATTGGCCTGGGTGCGTGTATTTCAGGAGTGCACGGGAAGTTCCACACGCGATTGGCCTGGGCGCGTGTATTTCAGGGGTGCGTGGGAAGTTCCACACGCGATTGGCCTGGGCGCGTGTATTTCAGAGGTGCGCGGGAAGTTCCACACGCGATTGGCCTGGGCACGTGTATTCCAGGGGTGCGCGGGAAGTTCCACACGCGATTGGGCTGCGTGCAGGTATTAGGGGTGCGCGCAAAGTTTTACACGCGATTGGGCTGCGTGCGGGTATTAAGGGTGCGCGCAAAGTTTTACACGCGATTGGGCTGCATGCGGTTATTAGGGGTGCGTGCAAAGTTTTACACGCGATTGGCCTGTGCGCGTGTATTTCAGGGGTGCGCAGGAAGTTCCACATGCGATTGGCCTGGGCGCGTGTATTTCAGGGGCTCGCGGGTGGTTTCACACGCGATCGGCCCTGGGGGAGCGTGTGCGTGTATTTCAGGGGTGCGTGAGAAGTTCCACACGCGATTGGCCTGGGCGCGTGTATTTCAGGAGTGCGCGGGAAGTTCCACACGCGATTGGCCTGGGCGCGTGTATTTCAGAGGTACGCGGGAAGTTCCACACGCGATTGGCCTGGGCACGTGTATTCCAGGGGTGCGCGGGAAGTTCCACACGCGATTGGGCTGCGTGCAGGTATTAGGGGTGCGCGCAAAGTTTTACACGCGATTGGGCTGCGTGCGGGTATTAAGGGTGCGCGCAAAGTTTTACACGCGATTGGGCTGCATGCGGTTATTAGGGGTGCGTGCAAAGTTTTACACGCGATTGGGCTGCATGCGGGTATTACAGGGGTGCACGCACATTTTCACACGCGATTGGGCTGCGTGCGGGTATTAAAGGGGTGCGCGTGAAGTTTTACACGCGATTGGGCTGCGTGCGGGTATTACAGGGGTGCGCACAAAGTTTTACACGCGATTTCAGCAGGGTACGTGTATTTCAGGGGTGCCGGGGGAGTCCTACATGTGATTTGCCAGTGTGGGTCCTCCCAGGTGTTCCCTGTACACCCTCCACGGCCCCTGCAGGCAGCCCACACCACAGGGGACTACCCTGCATCCCTGGTCATGTCCCGCAGGCAGCCCACCCAACATGGGCATGCCCCCCAGCAAAGGCACATGTCTCCTTGCACCAATGATCACCAACTCATGTCCCCTTGCACCCCCACCCCCAGCATTGCGGGGCACCTGCCAGCAGGCCCCCACCCATGTCTCCCAGCACCCCCACCCCCCCAGTCACCAGGGGCAGCCTCCACCAGGCCCCCACCCATATCTCCCAGGGCCAGTCACCAGGGGCAGCCTCCACCAGGCCCCCACCCATGTGGCCCACCACCCCCACCCCCCAGCAGTGCAGGGGCACCCACCACCAGGCCCCCACCCATGTCTCCCACCACCCCCACCCCCTCAGTCACCAGGGACAGCCTCCACCAGGCCCCCACCCATGTCTCCCACCACCCCCACCCCCCAGCAGTGCAGGGGCACCCACCACCAGGCCCCCACCCATGTCTCCCACCACCCCCACACCCCAGCAGTGCAGGGGCACCCACCACCAGGCCCCCACCCATGTCTCCCACCACCCCCACCCCCCCAGTCACCAGGGGCAGCCTCCACCAGGCCCCCACCCATGTCTCCCAGCACCCCCACCCCCCCCAGTCACCAGGGGCAGCCTCCACCAGGCCCCCACCCATGTCTCCGAGCACCCCCACCCCCCCAGTCACCAGGGGCAGCCTCCACCAGGCCCCCACCCATGTCTCCCACCAACCCCACCCCCCAGCAGTGCAGGGGCACCCACCACCAGGCCCCCACCCATGTCTACCACCACCCCCACCCCCCCAGTCACCAGGGGCAGCCTCCACCAGGCCCCCACCCATGTCTCCCACCACCCCCACCCCCCCAGTCACCAGGGGCAGCCTCCACCAGGCCCCCACCCATGTCTCCCACCACCCCCACCCCCCAAGTCACCAGGGGCAGCCTCCACCAGGCCCCCACCCATGTCTCCCACCACCCCCACCCCCCCAGCCACCAGGGGCAGCCTCCACCAGGCCCCCACCCATGTCTCCCACCACCCCCACCCCCCAGCACTGTGGGGCACCTGCCAGCAGGCCCCCACCCATGTCCAACTCATGTCTCCCACCACCCCCACCCCCCAGCACTGTGGGGCACCTGCCAGCAGGCCCCCACCCATGTCCAACTCATGTCTCCCACCACCCCCAACCCCCAGCACTTTGGGGCACCTGCCAGCAGGCACCCACTCATGTCCAACTCATGTCCCCTAGAACCCCCACCCCCCAGCACTGTGGGGCACCTGCCAGCAGGCCCCCAACCATGTCCCCCTGCCCCCAGGTCCTGACGATACACAATCATGGCAGTAATGGGCAGCATACCCAGCACACAAACACCCAGCCAAGGATTGCATCCACCCACATAGCAAATGCATTTACATGATACAACCCCAATGGCAAGTATGTAAATGAACACATGTCCGTCACACACACATACACAATGGGTGCAAGTGAATGTCAAAACCCATATCATGACATGCATGAAACCAATGAGAAAATACCACAAAAGAAAGTTATAAAAACATGTATTCTCGAAGAAAATGAAGTAAACTAATCAAACATACAACAATGGGGATAACAAAATAAATTGTCCATGTCCGATAAGTAATGTAAAAATCCAAAAAACAAACGAATCCAAAAACTAATGTTGTCCAAAGCAAAATCATGGTGAAAAAAAATAAGGAAAAACCATTGCCTCATGGTGAACACAAATATAAATCAAAAAAATGTATTTTAAAAAATCCAACTATACACAAGAATATTCCAGGGTCCATGAGCCCAACACTATAAATGAAACCTACTACTACCTAATGAAAAAACAATATACAGGAAAGTGGCCATTGTCCGAGCGGTCCAAAAAAATCTAAAAAAATAAAGGAAACCTAACACTAACTAACTAAAGAACTATATACAATGGCAGCGGGCAAGTCCTGCGGCTCACTCTGTGATGTTGCCGGCCAGGGCATCATCGAACTCCATGTCGATGTCCTGGAGGCGGGACTCTGTCCTGGCCCCGAGGTCTCGCAGGGATAACCCCATGTTCACCTCAAACTCCCTGCGAGCTTCCTCGAGGCACTCAGCCCGCCTCAACGCCCGACGCATGGAGAACTCCGCCCTGACCATGGTGAGCCGCTTCTCTTCCGCCCACTGCCGCTCCGCACCTATCCGCTGGACCAACTGCTCCCACACGGAAGACACTACCATCCCAGGGTTCTCCTGCCCTCCGGCCGATGCCTGCCCCTCTGATCTTGATGGCCCCGAGCCATGATGCCTCCCACGTCGAGCCTGCTGCTGCCTCTGACGCCACTGCCTCTGCCAGCACGACGGCATCCAGGATGATGGAAACCACCGACGCCGTCGTGCACGTGCCCTGCCCGATGATGCTGTCACATCTTCCATCTGCTGGGGTCCAGTTGCTGTGTTGTCCACCCATGCTGGACCTCTGACTCCCGACTGTGGCAGGGATGGGATCCCCACCGAGCTGGCTGCATTGGTCAGGGCAGGTCCACAGGGGGCCCTGGTGGCATCTGGGCCGGAAGACGGCAAGGAGAATGACTGGAGTATAGTCTCCACAGAGGAGGAGAGGGCCGCCAGATTGGCCGACACATGCAGGAAACCCCCGAACATGGCCGATCCCAATTGGGCCACGTCGGCACGGTGCTCTTCGGGATGACATGCGTGCTCCTCCTGGGAAGCACGCACAGCATCACGAATCACAGCCGTGCGCATCGCGACCCCAATCAGGACCTTCTCCACACGGCCAGGGGTCCCCTCGTCCGCAGGTGGAGGGGAGTCAGATGACATGGACATCCTCTCTACCTGCGGACGGGCCTGGGACGGGGCATCCCTGCTGGTGCAAGGTGGTGCACCCACAGATTCAGGGACAGCGACATGCACAGGCCCCTCCACGGTGACCTGTGCTGCCTCCTGCCCCTGCCCCTGGACTGCACCACTTGCACCAGCAGGGATGCCCCTACCAGGCCCCATGTGCGCCTCAGTGGTGGCCTCCTCCTCCTCTGTGGAAACCACCAACCTGGATGGCTCCTCGCCATCTACCGCCGTAGCAGGCCCCTGTGGGGGCTCACCCACCCCTTCCGCTGCAGCCGTGGGGGCATCCCCGCCGCCTTGCTCCACAGCGCCGTCTCCGCCCTCTCCTTCACTAGCCGCTGCGTAGAGGGAGACATAGAACACAAGCATCAGGGTACTGTACATTGGTCCCCTAGACAGGAAGCAATAGCAGATGAGTGCCACTGTCAAAGTACACTTCCATCATGTCACACCACAACACATGTGTCAGTCCAGGCAAAACACACACAGTGACAGTCATGGTGCGTGCCATGGACATTTCAATGCATGTCCAATGGACTCTCGAATCATACAATATAATGGGACTCACATGCATCATGGGTCATGCCTATCACATGCACACACTTCACCTCAGTCACATCCATCTGGCCCCGTACACCCCAATCACAGTGCATACAAGGATGACTAGGCTGCATCAGTGAATCTGTACATTGTCACAGACATGTGTCATGCATCCATGGCACTCACAAGTCACAGACACGCAGGTCAGGCACACAGACATGGATACCACATATGTATCTGGCATCAGCACCCATCCCTCGCCCCCACCCATGTCCAGGAACAGAGACTGCCATGCTCTCATGTGTGCAATCTGAACAGGGCTCCCCATGTCGCATTCAAACACATGCAACAACCGTGCGGTACACACATTACAGGTCGCACATGCATTCCCATGATGTCCCTGCACACATACATGCGTACATGGCCTATGTCACACATGCAGGCAAGCATCAGACAACCAGCACACTGCAACATGCCCTGTCTCACACAGCAATGCTTGGCCACTTACCGCTCAACTCCAGACGGGTCTCCCTCTCAAGGACCTGGGCGTGGAGCGCTGGGTGTGCGCGTTCCAGGACCCTCAACTGGATGGAACTCATGCGGCCCCGGCCCCCCTCCACGAGGCGCCGGGCCTTCATGAGGGTCCTGGACCTCAAGTCCTCCCAGCGCTTCTTGACCTTCTGGATGGTGCGGGGTTGCCAACCCCTCCGCGTTCATGGCAACCACACAGTCGGCCCAGATCCTCTCCCGTCCTTCCCTGTTGGCGTGGGACGATCCGAAGAGGGCATCATACTGCCCCAGGACTTGCTCCACCAGGACACCAACTTCGGTGGCAGTGAAGCTGGTGCCCCTCTGCCCCTCTGGCCGGGGGTTGCCACTGGGGTCAGATGTGGATGTGCCCGACATGGCAACCCCAGGGGCAGGAGTGGGTGGGCAACTGGGTCCTGGGGCTGGGCTGTGGAGCGATGTTATTCGAGTCGGGAGTCTTCTGTACCAGCAGGGGCGGACACACCAACTGGACCCCTGCAGATGGCTGATGTGCAGGCACCAAATTGCAGGGCACGGTGGCAGCAGGCAGGCAGGCAGGCAGGCAGCAGCAGATGGCACGTGGGAGGCTGCTCAGGGCACTGGGGGGCAGTGATTCGGCCTTCTGGGCAGGAGCGTGGTCTTCCGTGTGTTTTCGCGTGGCCAGCTTGATATGGAGTGATTTGGCACGTGAAAAATCTGCACGCGTACGCGATTTCATTGGACCAAAGGCCCTTACAGCGTAAGCGCGTCTGTGACATTTTGCGCACGGGCATTGCCCTGGCAGGGCTTGGAGATCCCGCGTGCCTTTATGTTCTGTATGTGCTTTTCGTGCGGTGCGTGTGTTTTCCATCCGTTGGGGTTCACACGCTATTACTTCACAGCGGGTGTTGGCTACGCGTTCTACGACACGCAAGGCAGACGGTGAGTGGTACCCCGCTCCCCCAGGCCCGATCGCGTGACAAACTTCACGCGAACCCCTGAAATACACGTAGCCCGCTCCCCCAGGCCCGATCGCGTGAAAAAGTTCACGAGAAGCCCTGAAATACACGTAGCCCGCTTCCCCCAGGCCCGATCGCGTGAGAAACTTCACGCGAACCCCTGAAATACACATAGCCTGCTCCCCCAGGCCCGATCGCGTGAGAAACTTCACGCGAACCCCTGAAATACATGTAGCCCGCTCCCCCAGGCCCGATCGCGTGAGAAACTTCACGCGAACCCCTGAAATACACGTAGCCCGCTCCCCCAGGCCCGATCGCGTGAGAAACTTCACGCGAACCCCTGAAATACACGTAGCCCGCTCCCCCAGGCCCGATCGCGTGAAAAAGTTCACGCGAACCCCTGAAATACACGTAGCCCGCTCCCCCAGGCCCGATCGCGTGAGAAACTTCACGCGAACCCCTGAAATACACGTAGGCTGCTCCCCCAGGCCCGATCGCGTGAGAAACTTCACGCGAACCCCTGAAATACACGTAGCCCATTTCACGCGAACCCCTGAAATACACGTAGCCCGCTCCCCCAGGCCCAATCGCGTGAAAAAGTTCACGCGAACCCCTGAAATACACGTAGCCCGCTCCCCCAGGCCCGATCGCGTGAGAAACTTCACGCGAACCCCTGAAATACACGTAGCCCGCTTCCCCAGGCCCAATCGCTTGAGAAACTTCACGCGAACCCCTGAAATACACGTAGCCCGCTCCCCCAGGCCCGATCGCGTGAGAAACTTCACGCGAACCCCTGAAATACACGTAGCCCACTCCCCCAGGCCCGATCGCATGAAAAACTTCACGCGAACCCCTGATATACACGTGCCCCGCTCGCACAGTGGCGACATACAATTGCTGTATGTTGCCACTTTTGTAATGCGCAGGGACGCTACCGCCTGCCTTTGTGTGGCGGACGTGTTTCGGCTTGTGCGTGTCTTTCGCTGTGCATGGCTTTGCGCTATTCGATTCCATGAATACGTGTGGTTCGGGTGTGTGTGGGCGTTCCATCTGCTTCCCTGCAGTACATCCCCAGTTACGCCCTTGTTTTCGCGAGTTGTTCCTCATTCCGCGCGTTACGCCCCGTGTTCCGCCCACTTTCTAGTGGATGCGCCGAGGTTGTGCGCTTTCACTGTGCGCGTCGCGCACGTCTTTCGGGATGTTGCAGTGACGTGTGCGCCATGCACGGGTTTGGCGCACATCCCGAGTTAAACACGCGCAGGGACTTCCATGAATGGCACGCGTGCGCGTGAGCCTGTTTTTTTCCGCTTGCGCCTGCTTGCGCGAAGATTTTCGGCGCACGTTTGTTCCATGAATCGGCCCCTAAATATCATGTTTAAAAAACACACAGCACCAGTGACCCAGCATTTCAACAAACGTTTGTTGTTTAGCCAAAAACGCACTTTCAATCCACCCAGACAACAGAAAAAGAATACATTTTCTTTATATTGCACATTAAATAGCTGGGGCTATAAACACTTAGAACTGCAGTCACGAACACATGTTAGCACCCTGAAACACATTCTAGCACTAGAAATACTCTTCTTTTTTAAAGAGTGTGCACATATTTTAAACTTTTAAAATAGCTGAGCTAATTATACTTGGAACATTTTGTACACCTTTTGCCATTTCCATAAACCACTTGTTAGTGCCTTGAAACCCTTTCTAGCTCTAGAAATGCTCCTCTTTAGATTTAAAGAGTGTATACATGTTTTCACACTTTTAGAGAAAGCACACGTTGGCACCTTTAAACACTTTCTAACACCAGAAACACTCTTCTTCTACAGACATAAAGAGTGTATAAAGAGTGTACACTTTTAAAACACAGGATGCCATTTATAAGTAATCATTTCACATCCCTGTACAAGGCTACATGAAATAAATAAAATAAAACAAATCTTACCTTATTGTTCTTTCAAAAATGAAGCCTCTTCCATCACAGGACTTGTAGATGTCGAAGGTCTTCAGTGCCAACCAAGCTCCACAGATCGTGCAAATCTCACAACATCTACAGCGCTTCCAACATCTACAGCGCTTCCAACGTATGGATTTTAAAAGACATCCATTTAGATTCCCCCCCCAGCCCCCACCCACCCCTCCAGCCCTCATTTCAGAACATCCCCATTCTGTACATGCAATCTTGCGATTTACTTTACAATGAATGGGCGCATTCACATGCAGTTTAGACTCACCCAGCACATGACATCTTGAGATTAGATGCGCGTCAGGGTTTCATGGTAAGTTTGCAGAATTCTGATGTTGGTTTCAAATATTGTAATACTTAGCAGCTGATGGGATGGGTAATCAAATAACTGAGCCAGAAGCACATGGGCTGTGTCGTCGTCGGATTCCAGTTTCATAGATAAGGTCTTGTGTGTGCGTGTGTGTGTGTGTGTTTGTGTATGATCCTGCTAGCAAATACAGCAGTATTAGCGCAAACTATTATTTAATAAGACATGTTTGGCTGTCTAGCATATACAGAATTTGTCACTCTGTAAAACTACATTTTACAGAGTCATAAGCAATAGCTTACAACTTTTTTGTCTCAGTTTTCAATGGTTTCATGTTTGCCTATGGGTCTGAGGCTGTGTTTTTGTGAACATTGTGTTTTTAAAAATGACAAAAGGTGCACCCCTGAAATTAGATCTTCACTTTTCATTTGAAAACCCCTTTGTTCATTCTGTCAGCTATAATGTTAATAAACTATATATTCCCTGTCGCTGCAACTCAGCTGTTTAAAAAAAATACTTCTGTTTTGTATGCCTATATTTTCAAGGGTTTGATGTTTGTCCCATAGCTGGGCATGTCTGCCTCGGCACATCCTAGTATAAACAAAACATGCCCGTTCATACCCTGCCATGCCTGGGTGACATGCCCAGGAATGTCCACACCATTGTAAAATCATTTGTATTCAACGTTTATTGGTGTTCAAATAGCCACCTGCCTCCCAGACCTATGCTTCACATTATAAAATGATAACAGCATGCCTAGAAAAGCCCAATAAAGTTTATATCAAATCTGTTCTAAAACTCTTATAAAGTCATCACCCCATCTTCCTCGCTTTATATTACAGCTCTATTAAATCTACTATCAAGCCTTCAAATGCCCACCAGCTTTACATACAATTATTCAAAGTTTATATAAAATTATTCAAAGGTTTATCAAAAATCCCTGTCAGCTTTATATAAAATGATGTCATACCATCAAGGACACAACCCACTCCGGCATCATCAAAGCATCACCAACACTTAACACTCTCCGGCTACTCCTCACAACTCACTATGCCCTCGACCAAGCAACAGGGCACACACTCTCTCCCATTTAAAATCTTTTTAATATAAACTTTATATCAAACTGATATAAATGATACCGTTTTGATATAAAAACATCAAAATACACAAACACACTTTATAGACGATTATATAAATCTGATATATATTTGATATCGATTTGATATATTTTCTATATCATTTTTATATTAAATTGGTGTAAAAAATCCCATCAAAAGGGGGTAGGACTAAAGACATAAAGGGGGTATGTCCACCTGTCAAAATGTACTTGATGGGGCCAGGCGGCCCCATCTACTACTCCTAATTAAGAGATGCATTTGAATTGTAATGTATTTTAGATATATTGATTTTCTTTGCAGAAAATTGACAATATGCACATGTTCTTATGTTGTAAAGTGTAATAGTAATATTAAAGTTAAGTACTAAATAAAATTACATTAAACAAGCATGTCAAACAACTGCTTATAATTTTATAGAAAAAATCCTCAACAATCTGGACATGAGTTATAAATAAACATCTCAGATTTCAATTTTCAATCCCTAGAAGGTGTGGTGAATTTGCAAAGCATGTAGTAACCTGAATTACAAAGGGAAAGGTCTTAAAATGTTCTTCAAACTATAAGACTTACTTGAAACGATCAATGAATCTATTAAGGTCTAAAGGCATAAAATCTTTTTGCCGTTAGAGTAAAGTAAATGCTTTCAAAACAAGGAAAACAAACATTGCCTTCCGATTAAATTATGAACATAAAACTTTAATGATACGTTTTAATTCAATGCAGGATATTTACAGGCACATACAGAACCAGGAAATGAGTAGTGGAAGAAGCTGTCATGAGCATGGGAGTGAGGCATGGCAGGAAGCAGCGTCACTAAAGAAATCTAAATAGTAAATATACGCAATACTGAAATGAAAAATGGAAACATTAATATATTAATTGTGTATTTCCCTAAAATAACAAAATACTGTACAAGTAAATAAACTTGATTTAACAAAGTCTGTGTTTATTTTGTATTGATTTATTAGTTCCAAGTGATACCATACCACATCCCAACTCAATTCAGCACGCCAACATTTACACTTACCTTTTTTCACATGTGAAGATATACTTTCTGAATGTAGTGAGGGACAATGTACCCAAACTAACCCTCCAAAGTTTACCTACGTGCCCTAGTCGACTGCTTGGGACCATACTGCTATGGGTGTGGAGTGTTTTTTTTCCTGTTGCTTTGATCAATTTTATGTTCTGCTATTTAATACTAAAGTATGGTTATTTTTGATTTGTTTCAATATTAGATTGCTAGATCTCAGTAATAAATAATATATTTATCTTTTTAGTTTTAATTTTTTCAGAATTATTGTTACATCTTTTTTCCAGTAGAGTTGATTTTTTTTAGAATTATTTTTATTATGCCTGCTGCCTTTTTAGTATTTTTGTAAGGAACTTGGGGTTGGGCATCCTAAGTTACCTGTGGTAACCCAGAGGTGGACCCCTTGCTCACTGTGCTCACGTCTACCTCACTGATGAGGCCCAACAAGGCTGAAACACGTGTCTGGTCTGTGGTTGCTGTTGGTTCTCTTGTTCAAAGGAGTTTTGCCTGGCATTTCGGTGCTGAACTGCCCTTGTGGGTGGGACAAAGACTGATATGCAAATGGATATTCCTCCTTTGTAAAAAGTACAGTGAGCTAAGAGTGATGGCTGCAGACTCTAAAAGTGGGAAAAAACAGAACAGGTTATGATGCCATGTTCTTTCTAGAGAAGGGCGCCAGCTACCTTATTTGTATTTTTATTATGTGTTGACAGTGAAAGCATCAACGGCATCCAAAGTGGCTGAAAAAAGTCAGGTGGTACTTAACAGAGGTTAGTACTTAAAAATCTGAGATGAAGGGTAAGGCATTGTAAGCAGAAGGGGCGAGCGAATGGAGAGGCTTTTCAGGCTAGGAATACACGATTCCTCGCTGATCGGATAAACCACGAGACAGTCCATTCTTCTCTCAAATCTGATGGTGCGTGTGCAATTTTGAAAATAAAGCTTTGGAAAAAAATAGCATCCCAGGTTAAATGGATGCTTTCAATGGTTCAGAGCATGTACCATCCCAAAAATCAAGTTTGGAAATGGAAAGTGAAATTGACCCAGCCTGGAGCATCCGAGACCGAAGACCACTAGTTTGACGGAATCGCCATTATATGCCACTCAATAGTAAGAAGTAGGAACTGAATCAGGAAGAGGGCGGTGTGCTGCAGGTGGCAGCATCAGTGATCAAGGAGAGGTGAATCGGAATAATCTTATCGCGTTGATTGCAGACTTCACAAATCAGATGCAAACTCTATTATCATCAATTGTTCTCAGGGAGGAGAAAGCACACTCTACCCCATTTTCACTGATCATAATGTTGTATGTTGAGTATCCATTTTGTTGCACCACCAGAAGGCGAATGTATATGTTCCTGTTGGTTCCTTTGTACTCTACTTAGGTTGGGATACGTTCTATTTGGGAGGACAAAGTGTGGGTTGAGTTGCAGTTACTTCCCTTTTCAGTTTTCAATTCCACCTAGAGTCTACAGATGGGAGCAAGAAGTATATCGCTCTCAGCCATGATTCTTATGGTGTACAAATCCCAATAGATGCTGCCTTGCTGTTCCTGGAACTGTTCACTTGGCAATTATTGAGCTAGGGATGTAGCAACACATTGAACATGTTCTTGAGTATTTATGGCATGTGTATAGTGACTAGGAGACACTTCTACTTGCATACATCCTTCTGTGATTAGTAAAATAATCGCTGTTACTCCAGATAAAGTGACATTTTACTGTCAGCAGACATCAGAGAAATGTGTATTGCTTGTGGAGTAATGTAGGAATCTTGGTGCGTGCCTAGTATTGACCTAAAACTGGTCCTGACACCTTCTGGGGTTAACGGTAATGCAGAGTAAAGCCACCATTAGGTTACTTCTCCTTAGGCTCTAATGGAGTAGATTCACTAATTATTTTTCCTCTGCCTCTGTACCAAGTATAAACCAACCCAGTCAATTTAAGGACCACTTCAGTGCGACTGAAATTCAGGCATTAACTCAAGACCCTGCTCTTCATGGAATACATTACGATCACTTAGGACCTGCAATTCTTAGCCATATACCGCCCCTGTAGTCCCGCATATTCTAGTGACTATTACGTGGGTAATCTCTGCTTCCACTGACCTCTTCTAATCCCAAATTACTTGTACAGCGTTCAGATGCTTCCTAGCTAAATGTGTGATATATAAGAGCTTGTAAAAATACTATATATGGCACCTTCTTTTCAGATGGGTTCTCAGATGGCACTAGAATTTCTGTTTCTGAGAACTCCTCAGTGGTACTGGATCATGCATTTGATGATACTTAAATACCTTTTCAGAGGTTAAATACACAACTACAATTTCTTACATCTAAAGTGACCACAGAAGAAAAGGCTGTCTGGGGGGGAGCATGGAGGGTGGGGGGAGGTGTGGGGAGTTCAATCGGGTGTTGGGGTCGCAGGAAGGCTGCTGAAGATGCTCATTTTCCTTTGAATGTGTCCTTTATGGAAAAGGTGGTCGCTCTCTCTTAAGAGCAGAATGGCCTAGTTGCAGGCCAAGACATATGCAAGACCGTAAGGACACTGTGATTATCTTCATCAATTTATTCATGAACTGGTACCAAGTTTCCACTAAAGAACTTCTAAATATCAATGTATGAATAGCCTGAGGAGTGACAGTGTATCACTGTTTGGTCTCCCTCTCACAACCTATGGCTGGTGTCTCAATTCATGCTACCAGATACTAGGTCCTTTTTGAGTGTGTCACAGACCTACTATAGATGATATCACCATCATTTAAAAGCCCTATACAGTCCTTAAGTAATAACAATTTCATTTAGAAGACATGTTGGTGCATGCATCACAGGCAAGGGACGAAGGTCAGGTATTGGCTGACAGGCTTCTGCTTCCAGATTCCATTAATGAGCATCATAATCCCAGGTATGCACAGCTTGGAAGGCTCATCATTTGACTCCAGACAGTATGACAATGAACGTTCTAAAGGTTATTGAGTGTGCTGTTGGGTTTCTCAGTTCTTGAGATCATCATAGTTCCCTGTTCTCATGGAGGTTCCGAGGACGACATGGTCTTTAGAGCATGGATCTATAGAGCATGTAAACAGTCAAGACATGAACAGCCATGTTCTCTGCTGGTAATTGGGTATGCATATTTGGCTATAACTTCTGTACACATTTAAACACTTCAATATAACTTTTTTTCAAATTGTCTTTGCATGAATTCTTAAAATCAGTCACATTTTAAATGAATCTCAGTCTATCTATACATGTCGCAAGCGATTTGATCAGATGACCCTGGTAAGTTCCTACATTCACTCCCTGGGCAGTTTCCTCTAAGAACTAAAAGCTGTTTCAGATTTAGACGTGGCTACATAGAGATGAGAGAGTTAAGGACCATGGAGGTGGGGGTGGCAGGAAAACAGGGAGACACAAAGGTTGTAAAGCAACATGAGTGTCATACAGCAGAGCATGTGTTTGTGATTAAATAAGAATGAGGGTAGAGATTGGTTCTAGAAACAACATCTCACCTAATTTATTTTCAAATGCTACACTAAAACATAGCTTCCATACTCATTTTCTCATAACCTGGGAGAGATTTTTCAGTTTTCCTGTATGACGTAATATTTTATTTTATTTTATGTATTTATTGTTCACATTTTAGGTGCTTAAACAGGAAGCCAAGGCAAGTGCTGAGAATAGACAGAAGCTGGGGGGTGATTTGGTGTAGGAGTTAAGGGCCCTGAACACCAAACAAGAAACTGTGAGATTAGTAGAGGAATGAGGGAGGGAACAAGGAGGAAAAGGTGAAAGGCTTGAGGAGATTCCGGAAATTTAAGAAAGTCCTGCTCAAGATGAAGAGGGTGGGTGTGGCTGGTCCAAAGAAGGGATCCAGCTGGGGAAAGCAGTGGACCTCCTGCCCTCTGTTTAGCAAAATGCTTTACACAGAAAGAGTTGCTGCCAGAGGAGCACAGGCGTCTAGTGAGGGAATATTTAATAAGAGAGTGGGTCCCGGCATGAGACAGTCTTGTGGATGATACAGAGGGATGTGGATGTAATCTGTGAAGCAACCAGGAGCCAGTGAAGACTTTTTAAGGCAGGACAGATGCGGTCGCTTGGCTTGAGGCCAAGGAAAAGTCTTTCTGCTCTATTCTGGATTCACTGCAGGTGTTGCTGAGTGGAAGAAGGTAGATTCAGGAGGAGGCTATTGCAACAGACAAGCCTTGAGAGAACCAGGGCTCAGGTAACATTGAGCTTCTGGGGGAAGGTGAGAAAATGTAGAGTTCTTCTGAGAAGGAAAAGCAGAAAGTGGGACTTCTTGGCAATGTCCGGAGTGTGAGGGAGGAAGGAGAGAGAGAAGTCAAAGATGAATTCAAGATTTCTCCCGTCAGAAAAAGGAGCAGGTGGAGAGGCCATGGAAGTAGAACCAAATGAGGGGAAGATGTCAGGAGCAGGGGTCCCAATGGGAAGGATCTCCGTTTTGCTGGCATTGAGGCAGATATCATTGGAAGTGTACCAGGCCTGGATATCAGAAAGGTAGTAAAGAATGATGGAAGGTGCAAGAGGGTAAGCAGAAAGCTTGAAGAATAGTTGTGTGTCATCAGCATAACAATGGAAATTGGGGGAGAAGGAGGAGATGAGGATTGCCAGCTGATTACGGTAGATGATAAAGAGCCATGGCGGACACCCCAGGAGGGGAAGGAAGTAGAAGATGAGAAGGTACCCACGATGACTGGGGAGGAGCGGTCAGTTAGGAAGGTTGGTCAGCCCGTCCAGTACCAACTCCAAGATACATACCAAATGTGTTGTGGAGCCTTTCTATGAGGATTGAGTGGTTGACTGTGTCAAATGCAGAGAAGAGATCAAGAAGGATGCGTACAGCAAGGGAGTTGGAATCCAGGGATGTGAGCAGTTCTTCGTGGGTGTTCAGAAGAGCAGCTTCCATGCCTCTGGATGCTCGGATTGGAGACCAACAACAAGTTCAGTGTGAGAGCTGAGTTGGTACAGGGCCAACTTCTCCAGCAGTTTTCCCAGAAAGGGGGTGGTGGAGAAATGGTGGTAGTTCGATGGACAGGAAGGGTCTGCTGGTGTTTTTTTATGAAGTGGCTGCTCAAGTTAGTGCTTGAGGGAGGAGGGGAAGAACCAGTAGCAAAGGAGTGGTTACAGAGTTCAGTGAGTGCAGGGGGCATGAGAAGGAATAGGGGAGGAGGAGACTGCGGAAGGGTTGGCTAGTTCTTCGCAGTTCAGCTGTTTTGTTGGATGCATCAGATACCCGTGCTTGAATGTGGGCCCTTTTCTTGGCATGCATAGAGTCTATATTGCCTTTGGAGCAGGCCAGTTTGGCTTTTGGAGGAGAGATCAAAGGGCTATAGGGACTCAGGTGGGTGGAGAGAGGGGAGTGGTCAGACCAAGATAGAAGGGTGACCCAGGGAGATCAGAGAGGGAGTTCGGATTGGATGAGGGTGTTCAGAGTGTGTCCAGCATGTGTCCATCAGAGTGGGTTGTACCAGATGGGAGAATGGAGAGGGATATAAACGTAAAGAGGTCAATAAAAGAGTGGATTGTGTGCCAGGGGAGTGCAATTGGGTGTTGTGAAGTCACCCAGGAGGAGCAAGTTGGAGGAGGTTGAAATTAAGGAGGAAAAGAAATCCACCAATTCAGAGAGAAGCAAGGAGGTAGTGCCTGCAGGCCAGTAAATGGTAGCAATGGTCAGGGTGGATGTGGGAGAGATAACCCACTTACTTACCAGGCTCTCAAAGGAAGAGTAGAGCTGAATGGGTAAAATGAAAGAAGCAACCGACTCAAGGAAAATTAAGGCAACCCCACCACCAGCACAGTGAGGTTGAAGCTTGTAAATTATCTTAACACCACCAGGTAGGAGGGAGTCAAAAGCGGTGACTGAGCTAGCATTGAAACATGTCTCAGTAAGAGCGAGAATGTCAAGGTCAGTGTCTTCAAGAAGGAGGCAGAGTGTTTGTTCGCTGAGCGGGCATTAAGAGTCACCAGGTAGGGACAGTCTCTGCCTTTGAAGGTTTTCTGAGGTTTAGTACAGGGGCGTGATACTTCAGTCAGAAGGTGGGATAGAGTGTGAATAGGTTGAGAGACATTAGAAGGAAAAAAGTTGATGAGGGATGGCAAGATCCGGTCAACGAGCAGGAGGTTGGCTTGAGGACCCTGAACAAGTACCGTGAAAGTGTGGTAGACATTAATGATGCAGTGTGATGAGAAGAAGCCCAGCAAGAGGACTTCTCACTTGGTACCAACATTAATGGGAGAGGATGTGAAAGGGGAGAGTGTAGAGATGAGAAGTCCATAGGTCTGGAGAGGGGACAGAGAAGAGGACATCAGAGAAGATTTCTCTGGAGTTTTCACTGGCATAGTTGTCCGCGATGGGAAGGCCAGGATTTGCATCCAGGATGTCTTTATTTGATCTTTTTCTGTGGAGATTTCAAGAGAGAGCGAGGATAGGTGATAGTGTAGCAGTTAGAAAAGATAAGAGAGATGATGAGTGCCATCTCAGGGGCAGATGAGAGATGAGAGAAGGAAAAAGAAAAAGGGGGTCTTCAATGCACAGACCTGGCCTTACTTGCACGTGGCCCAGTAGTTAAGGAGGGCACAATACAAATGCAGAGCAATAGGTGGGGTGCAGGATTCGATTTCTAAAAAGGAATACAATGTAGTGCACAACATGGATCCAAGATGTAAAACCACACCCACCTAGATTCGATTTTTCTTTAAAAAAGGAATACAATGTAGTGCACAAAAAGGATGCAAGATGTAAAAGTACACCCACCTAGATTCGATGTTATTGTTTTGCAAAAGGAATTCAATGCAGTGCACAAAAGGATGCAAGCTGTAAAATCCCAACCCCCGGGATTTGATGTTTTATTTCAATAGGAATACAATACAGCGCACACAGGGATGCGAGTGGAAAGGAGAAACACAATGAGAAATTAATTTACCATTTGTAGAACACAGAGTCCAGTGACGTAAAGAGGAGGTCAAGGGAGAAGGGCGAAGAGGTATGGCATAGTTATGGTTCAAGGAGATAGCTGGAGGAGGCAATAGGACAGTTCACACATCGTTCACAATTGCGCATTAACGGGGGACCGGGTGTGCTGTGGTCAAAGTTCATACGTGTTCAAGACGTGCACAGGAGGCTGCAGCATTGTTTGTGGAGATGCAACAATGTGGGGACCCTCCCAAACCCTTCCAGGCCCAGACAGGCTCAGACAAGAGTATTAGAAGTGGGCCTTGGGAGGAGGGCCAGCTAATGCCTCTTGCCTGCTTGGGCCTTGGATGTAACAAGGACTCAATCAGTGTGGGCCTGTAAATGCATGTCCTGGGGTGGCCATGTTGGAACGATGGCCCGATGCTAATATAGGTGCAGAAGTAAAGAAGCACTGCAGCAATCGAATCCTGCAGGAAATGTTTCACACAGTTAAAGTCATTTTTCAGTCGATCGCACAGAAGACGTGCCCACTGTGTGCCGCTTGTGCAGGGGGTGCATTAAAGCCCCATAAAAGCCCAGCAGCGCTTACCTTACATGAGCTGATGGTGAGGGGGTTGCTCAGGCTGCATGGTGCTCCAGGAGAGAGGCCCATGCTGACTGGATGGATTCACTGTGATAGTATCTACTCTCATTTCTTTTTCAAGTTTATTCCAATAGGTTTATCATAAAATATCACAATACAAATCAATACAGGTCAGTATTTCATCAAATAAATTATAAACTTTGCCGTAACATTCTAGAATTACATCAGTAAAACACAGTAGTAACAAATTCAGTAAATTCCTTCAGGTTTCTTCTTTGCACATCGTAGGATAATAATGAACTCCACTTAGGTGTTACGTAATGTTAGGCTGTATGATCTATTAGATTTAGGAGCATGCGCTTCATCAGGGGACAACTCTCCAGATGTTTGAGACTGCAACTCATATGGTCCCTCCCCTTTGACTGTGGTCCCTCACCATTGCCATTTGCTAGGGCTGATAGGGTTGCAGTCTAAAACATCTGGAGCGCCAAAGTGTGCAGACCCTGCCTAAACCTTTGGTGCTATCACGGGTGAATATCCTTTGTTTCAGTTAAGAGAAAGTGAACTATATATTTTCTTCATGGCAATATATCTCATGTCTGCTGATTACCAGGTACACCTTTTAAAAACAACATGTGTTTATATCTTTTTTTGTACAGCAGATGCCACTATAATAACAAGTTACATAACAACAAGGTCCTTCAAATATCAGAACCAGTAAAAAGAAAATGCATATAGCAATATAGTGACTAACCAGACTAAAATTAATAATAAAAGTAAATCTAACTAATTCTAATTCTGGTAACAAATGATTTTTAGAATTCCAAGTTAAATCTTAGTCCAGCTTGAAGAGTCAAACCATACACGCCAAACAAACTCTAAACACTAAACACACACACACACACACACACTTGCATACTGGACCGCACAATTAAACGCATAACATTGCATGGCGAAAACACTATTTGGAGTTAACCATACATTTCATTAAATGACCACATTTCATAATATACGTGAGCATTTTCTTTTGTTGTATACATAACCTTTTCATAATTAGAAAAGATAAGCAGATCATTTAGCCAAGTATCTAATTAAGGTTTTTTTTCTACTTTCTAGTTTGTCTAGTTTTCCATAACTTTATGATATGCTTCTCCACCAGAACAAGATATCTCACAATCCAAAGATCAGTACCAAATTGGATTCCCAAATCAGGTTTTCGTAAGAATACTATTAAGCATCCAGGATTTCTTGGAATACTAACATTACCCACTAGATCTATTCTGTTAAGTACATCCATCCAGAAGTTCTCGACGCTTCAACAATCCCATAACATATGTGTCAGTGTCCCCCCTCCTTTTCCCACATCCCCAGCAACAATTGGTATCTAAGAGATCCAGAGAGAACCTCTTTTTAGGCGTTCAATACAAACTAACCAGTCTTTTTTCTCATACAAGGAACAAATAAAAATCCAATTTTGCCAGAGTGGCTAAATAAGTCACTTTATTACAGTTGCCTTGTGGAAATTCATAATCCAATTCAATGGATCACTTCTGTCGCAATGCATCCCAACCATCCATTATTCCAGATCCAACTGGCATAATCTTCAAGAATGTGGACCCTTTCGGCACGGAGTATAAATCATTGTACACAACCCTAGTCTGTCTGCCAGAGTGGCCTCCGTTAAAGCAAGTCTTTAAGAGACAATAACTTATTTAAATCTGAGAAATACTTCTATCCCTTGTATTTTACCTGTATTCATTACATAAGTCATTAAACAAATCAGAAAACCATTCTCTTACAGATCATTCCTTTTGAGATTCGTTTTTTCCAAAATTAAGATCTTGTTATTAAATTGGAAAGGTAGATTATTCCATAAGGAGGTGTTCCTGTACAACCACACAATGATAATTCTCCTTTAACCAGCCAAGTCATATTTTACTTGTGGGTGATTATTCTCCTTTAACCAGCCAAGTCATATTTTACTTGTGGGTGATTATTCTCCTTTAACCAGCCAAGTCATATTTTACTTGTGGGTGATTATTCTCCTTTAACCAGCCAAGTCATATTTTACTTGTGGCTAATATATTCGGGAGTAATCTGATAGTATGATGTGATCTAGACATAGGGCCTCATCACGTGTTTGGCGGTAACCCTTAAATCCAGCGGTAGCGCTGTTACCACCAGATTTAAGGGTCCGCCAAATCAGGGCTTTGGCGACGGTACCGCCAGCGGTAAGAGCGCGAAATTTCCCTATTGAGCCCAATGGGGAATGGGGCATTCCTGAATGGGCTCAATGGGGAATGGTGATTTCCAATTCCACCAAACATGTGATCCGGCGCTAATAGCGCCGGTGGGTTAGGCGGTAGGGCAGATAATGCCAGCGCTATTAGCGCCGGCGTTACCGCCCAACTCGTGATGAGGCCCATAGTGTAGAGATTGGCAAGTGTGAAGGGTAAATCTGCTTGAACTTCTATTTGTAACCAGAGTGGCATGTACTCTAAGATATTAAAAAAATACATTGACGATGTTTTAAGAATAAGGCCCTTATGGTACTTGCTCAGGTCTGGGTAGCTAAAACCTCCATTTGCTACATCACAAGCTAAACTGTAATGTGGTTTCCTCTCAGTTTTCTTATCACCCTATTAAGTCTTTAAAAACTTTATCCATCTTATCTAGCAATTATTATTTTTAAACGGATAGGGGTAGCGACTGAATAGTATAGAGTGATCTCGGAAGTAGTGCCATTTTAATTGCACTAATTCTGTCCAATTTATTAAAATTAGTATGAATCCATTAACTAACAACCTGTTTCCTATCAAAATCTTCTGTGTGCTTCAGGTAAGTGCAACTGCGTTGGGCGTTGATCTTTAGAGGCTGCCTGCCATTAAGGGAGGTTTGTTTTCATTTAGATTGCCATATGCTCGGTGATATAATATATATTGCCACAGAAATTTGAGGGCTTTATTCATTTACCATATCTTTCACGAGCTAATTCCAATTGGTACTGCACGTTGTCAGAATTCGTCAGTTCTCACTGGGGAAGGTTTATTAACCAGTCTGACTAGAATGAGTTTAAATTTCTGCATATTAAAATGCCTGTTTTACCGTTTAGGCATGTTAAACATCAGTGCAGCCCATTTTGGACCCTTGTGGTTACCAGTATACCCATCTTCGGTTTTGTGTCATCAATTGGACACTTTTGGTAAGAATTGTTAGTTTACAACTCAGAATTTAGACGATGGGCCTCAACCTGGTGATATTAACATATTTATTAACATTCCACAGGTTGGAGCAATTGTGGCACTCAGCAATCTTGTGTGCAGGAACCTTCCATGGGATGCTGTTAATTAGTTCACACAAGTGGACCCAGCTATAAATGAAAGGGAGACATGAACAGCCTTCCTATGTGTATGTGAAGGTTAGTTAATCTCTACAATTTTTTCTCCTTCCCCGGTTCAGTATCTTCGGGTTCAATCACTATTTCAAGAAGTTCTAGTGCATAGTAAGGACAACCACGTCTTCTGGCTACATTGTATACCAGCACCACCATAGCTGGTCAAAGTACAATTGCCCATATTGGGTTAGGCAATAAGTATGTGGCCTGTGTGTTCCCTTTACTTTCATTAATCATAGCCACTCCACCTCTGTGCCTATTCTTTTCAAATTAAGATCATGTATTTGATTGGTATCGGTTCGGTCCATGACCTGGTTCCACTGTGACCTCGAGACATCAATTCATGAGGGTAGCACTACTTTCTGTCTGACACCTCAGGTCCACCTCAGAGAATTCCACTCGGGTTGAGAGCAGGTTGTTGTTTGTGTCTATTAATTGATCTTTTTAATCATGTTATATATTGTTTTTTTGAATTGGTAGTTTATATATCGTTTCATGTTGTCATCAAAGTTAAGGGAATTCATGTACTTATGTTTCCCTTTTCTTTCTTTTTCCCTCCTCCCCCATTTTTAGAATGTAAACTTGTTACTCCTGATGAAGACGTCACTATAATAAAGTACATACGTCGAAACCGGTAGAGTGTGAATTGGGATGACGTCGTGGTCGGTGACTTCTGGGACCCATCTCAACTGCTTAGGCCACTGATACTATCCATTGTGGCCCGATAGATTGATCGAACATTCTTTCTATAAAAAAATATTTGGATGAATTATATGTCAGGAATTTTCTTATAGATTTTATATTGTACACCCATTGGTGCTTGGTATTAGTGGATTGTTGGATGGATGGATGTGGAAGAATGCTTGGATGATTGAATAGGATGAATTTTACTATTTAGATGTGTTCTTTTTTAAAAAAAAAAGTTGTTTCTTGCTATGTAAATTGTGCAGATGAAATCATGATTTATTTCATACTTTAAGATTGTATCAGGTTCAATAAAAATCCTTGATACCAAGCCTTTGAATCGTATCTTTTGGATGCCTTTCTGCGATTAATAATCCTATCAGCTACCACCTTATTGACATTTTTTTCAACAATATTATTTTTTTTTAAATAGTGAACTAGGGTCATTCACATTATATTTAGACTATTTAAAACTCCAATCAAGGAAATCTGCCCTGAAGCATCTGTCAGACATTCAGAATACCTCTGTTTTGGATCAATTTATTTTCTGTTCCAACAATTTCCCCACTTCGACAAATATGTCTCTCAAAACACAGCCACAATCCAACGGGTTTGAAAGAGCAATAACTAAGTTATCCGCAAAGCACCAATTCTCAATTCATGCGGTCTTTTATTTGTCTCATAAGAGTTATTAAAGGTTCCTGGGCAATATTAAATAAAATTAGAGACAATGGGAAACCTTGCTTTGTACGCCTATGTAGTTTGAACTCGCTAGCTATTATGCAGACAAAGCACCATTTTTATGAAAGTTTCTCCAAAACCCATTTTGCACAACATAAATGGTAAAAAAGGACAGTTAACCCAATCAAATGCCTTCTCTGCATCTAAACATATCAACGCTGTATTGTGATCATCCTCAAATTGATGTCCCAGTATATTAATAATTGTTCTTTTTGAATCAGAGTTTCTGGTGCGCATGGAACTACCTTCTAATTGCTACAGATCTGCTGTTGTACAACCTGTGATGTCTTTCATTGCTGCTTACCCAGGACACAGCTCCTCCTGCTCACGCTCGCTTTCAAATCCTTTTGGAAGAGCAAAGTGGAGCGGAGTGAAGCAGAGTGTCTGGTGTCTGGTGGATAGGAGGGACCCGGGGGGCTGATGGAAGACCATAGGACATTGAGAAGGACTAAAAGCCGGAAAGAAAATGAGCCAGCTCCGATGTTACCAATCAGCAACTTGAAAATAACATCCTATCGGGACTCAGAGCTTCAGGAGCCTCTGGCGGGTAAGACCAAGACATCAATTTTGAATGTCGCTTTGCTTTCCTCGCCTATTGTGCAAGCTTTCACTTGCGTCACAACGCCTTGCCCCTCTCTACAACTGTTCCCTAGATGTTACCTTTAGACACTTTGACTGGAAATTAGGCTACCCTGTCGATTCAATAAACTCTTTCTGATTAACCGGCCAGACAACTTTGTCTCCTGGGACTTCGCAGCATCCTCTTAATTTGAAGAAGTTGAACGCCTTGCAGGAGAGCGTTCCTGAGGCTGGGCGGACGACTCGCTCAATTTGTGACCAACATTAACCCCACACAACCTGAGTGCCACCTCTCACACGGGTCCCTCTATTTCGAATACACCATTGGTTCCAGACATGAGACAAGGACCGGAACAGAGTGAGGGGGAGGTTGATGCTGGGGCTGAGGACGAGCTCCAGGCAGCTCCTGCTGGTCTTGTGCCACCACTTGTGAGTGTGCACTTTTTGTAAAAATGCAAGTCCATTACAAACTGTGGACCCCCAGGGACATAATATCGCCTGCACCGATACATATGGGTGCCGAATCCGAGAATACAACTGAGAGCGCAGCTCTGATTGCGCACCCTTCCTCCCTCAGGGAACAGGCACAGACGACTTATGTTCAGCAGCGCAGTGCCCAACAAGAGGTTCACTGCTCTCCCGCATGGAGGAACATTCTGTTTCAGCTACAGGCCCAATGAAGAATGTATTACTCACCAAATAGACAATGAGAGAATTACCAACACAGAGAACACAAGTATGTTCCCTTCAAACAATTTGAAGCAAGTGATGCGTTGTGTGGCATCAGGATGTATGGCCACTACATATTTGGCCCCCAGAACAATAACAAACCCAATCAGCAAACTCTTCTTGCAACATAGATTACATAGGCAAGGTGCCTCTTCTGGTCCCAAAGTACCATTGATGTTTATGGAAAAGCCTGCTGCTTCTACAAACGACCTGAGCCCCGGTGACCTGTCCGATGCAGAGCTGCTGGAGGGTCTGGAGTCTTGTGGGACACAGACCAAAGATCCCCAAGGTCGACTGAAGGAACTTAGTTGAACGGGTAAACCAGCTGCTCAGTACCATCTTTCCTCATTTGATAACACACTGTTGCCAAAAGAACAGCTGTGGCCTAAGGTGAATCAGTTAAGCACTATTTCACTTTTTGGCTGTTGCAACGCACAACTAGGGACGTCGGCACCTGAGCAATGTACTTATACCAGTGAAGAGCGTACAGCATTTTTGGAACAGACCCCTTGTGTTTTATCCAGAAGGGTGGGACAGATAGAAATGAAATTCGTGTTGCTACACTTGAGGCGATAGGGAAGCTTAGAGACTACTAATCAGCACACCAGTGCAACATGCAAACAAGGTAGGAAATTGATTTTGGGGAGAAAGCAAATGCATAATACACATGCAAAAGGAAATTCATTTTACACAGGATTGGCAATGACACGTAGCTAAGGAATGATGGGATTCCAGCAAAAGGGATTGTTCTCAATAAGACTACGGTTTGGGTTTTTTAATGGAAAGATGCAAATAAGGAATTCGTAGGAATGCACACAATACATGGACAAATTTCGTTTTCAGTGACAAGGAGACTAACTCTGTTGAGTCTGTACTTTAATGACTATAGTTGTTAAAGAAAGACACTATGCACAAGGGGGTTAGTTTTGAATGTGAACCTACTTATACTGTGAATTTCCTTATAGGGGAATTAATTGATTTACTTCAAAATAATGCTATGGATTTATGCAGACAACTAAGAGATTCATCAAAGGAATATGCTAACCTACATAGGCTAATACAGATTCTATTATGGGAAGGTGAATTAATTATGCTGGATATTTGGTACTTTCAATGGGATTTTCTATGGGATTTTCAATGGGATTTATATTACAAAAGGAGAGGTGTATGCAATTGAGGACTGGGGTTATTTGCTACTTACAAAGTAAGCCTTGGTTTCAGATTCTGGAATGTCAGCTGGATCTCTCAGGACCCTCTGGACAGCTAGGCAAGGGGTCTGGTCTCTGCACTCTCCTGGAGGGGCTTCAGGACAGCCAGCCTGGATCTCAGCACTCTCTTGGTGGGAACAGCTGCCTCTTTTTCCTGTCTCCCTGGATTGCTGTGGCTGTGTTTGTCCCTTTGTCTAGTACAGTCCCCCCTTATATAACAGAAATTGCATAATTTATTTTACAATCTAGTGGAAGTGTTCTAGAATTACTCCTACCCTGGGATAGGACAGCCTACCCTGCTTCTCTCCACCCCCTGGCATCATTGGTTCAAAGGGAGGGAGCATCATCTGTCTGTTTGGCATTTATGACAGTTCCTTGTTCTCTTGTCAACTTTTTAGCAAAACTAAGTTATGTATCATAACTTCCAACTTATCCTAGACACCGCCATAAGAACTAGATAGGTGGCTTCAGTGGGGCATAGGGAATTAAACAAGCTGATCGCCAACTCTGTGCGAGGTAGCATGGCCCTTTGGTACCTTTTTTATTTTTCATAAAATGTATAATAGTTATCACTCTGCAAATGATCAAGCATATTGATAATGTACATCTCCATCTTTCCAGCAACTGTCATATTTGTCCCATTTTAAAATGAACCCGAAACGAGTCTTGACTGGCCATTTCAGTTCACAAAATCATGGCAACATGCACTTAGTCTCTAAAAATCTGCTGGGAAATGACATGGAAAAATATCATAAAACAAAATGAGTGCTGGGGAAATGCCTAAAATTCATAAATCCTTTACACTCAATTTCGAGGATATGTCCAATATGGGAGGGTGGTGCTTCATCCCCCACAGTCAAATGTCTCTGCCTGGCCCAGCTTGCAACAAAAGAGTTTTATTGCAACCTTTGATGTGTGTCAGTTTGTCCCTGGGAGTGGGTGCAAAATGAACTCCCTTTTCTTGGCCAAACACTAGCCACACTTGATTTCTTTGTCTTTTCTGCCAGTACTGGCTTCTAGTCTGGCAGAGATGAGGATCATCACGCCCTCCACTACATCACATGTCATTGCGGGATGGTTCACTTATTAATGTGATTTCCAGTGGGAGGCCAGGCTTTCAATTGAGTTTTATGCCTTAGCCCAAAAACTGGTTTTACTGGTATTCTGGGTCTTTTCCCAAGGTGACTGAAATCTTGCAGGGTGAGTACATAATGTACATGTGTAGCCAACCCCCCACCTACACACTGACATTTCGGTGCAAGCAAAAGCTACCGTTTCATATTGTCTTTTAAACGTCATTTTCCTTATTTTATTTCACACGCGGGCAAGCCACATTTCATTTATTTTTTTTAATGCGGTTCTGTAGGCCATGGGATTTTCTTTTAGTTTGATCTTTTGAGTGGGTTTGTAATTACTGTTGTTTCATGGACACAGATGGGTACGGAACAGTGTTCTTTGATGTGCCATGAAATAAAAAGGAAAAGCCAAGCCGTTTCTTCCATTTGCAGAGTTTTGAGTGCTGCGGTTCATATGAAAGGGAAAACAAAAGCTGTGTCGGGTTGCAGTGTTTAAATCCTTGCCCCTCATGTGAATTAACAGTAAGACAAGGCCGTTCTTTTGATGTAGTGTATAATATTTTGTGCTGCATATGAAATAATGCAAACTCGGGGCAGTTCTTCACTGCAGTGCATAACTTCCTGTTATGCAGATGAAAGAGAAGCAAACGCAGGGCCATTCTTCAATTCAATGCATAACTTCTTTTCATGCAGATGTAAGAGAAGCATATGCAGGGCTGTTTTACACTGTAGGGTTCAAATGCTTGCCACACATGTGCCATGGAACAAAGCAAAGCCATTTTTAGTGGCAATGTTCAATGTAGTTTTTCAGTTGACAGGGATGTTAATGCACCCCACACTAGATAGACGAGGCATATATAAATCGACAGACTAAATACGTTGTCGTCTGTGGAGATTTAAACATCCTGGATCTAATAGAAATTGGGCGAGATCAAAAGTGGGATCTTGAGGACCCCGACACGTCAGGAGGGATATGTGGAGTTAATTGATGGACTCTTGAGGCATGCACCTGCTTAACGGCAACTCACAAGGTGATATACCACCACAACCAAAGTGGGAGAGTAGGGTACGTGCTTCTGTGCTTGATTACATCTTCGTCTCTAGCAACATCCTATCTCTGGTGCCCAACTTTCAAGTGGTCAAAACTACTAACATTGACCACCATCTGCCCTTACTGGAATGGATTGCCACTAGACCTGCCAACAGGGAAAGAATGTCTACAGCAGTTGATGTGTGCAATGGTGGGTCACGTTTGCAACTATCTAATAACAAGATAAGGTGTTTTGCTGCGGAGCTTGGAGCGGAAGGTTCCGTCAGTTGAATATGCTCCTCTCCTGGATCAATTTAGTGTCACACGCTCTGGGAAAGATAACCAGACTGCAAACCATCAACATGCTTTTAATACAGAAGTAGTGGCCCAAAGAAAACAGATCAGGAAGCTGGAAAGGGTGGCAAGAAAATCTAATTCACCAATGACTTACAACTTGCACTTTCAGAAAAAAGAAGGTACAAAAACTGGCTGATTTCCATCAAATGCCAAATGTACAAGAGCCACTCAGAGGAAATGCTTAGGGCTTTAGCAGGGGTATCTAGTCACTTCAGAGGGGTATCTAGTCACTGATGAAATTGGAGGGGATGGTGTCTAAGGAAGAACAGTCTAACCAAATAAGTGAAGAGAGCTGGACTAACCACTTTAGCAACCATTATGCCGTAGACCAGAATGACAAGTTAAGTGACTTTGATGCTCAGGGCACAAAAACATGGGTATTCTCCAATGACATCAGTAACATTCAAAGGCAAATTCAAAGGCTGAACTGTTCGAGAACACCAGTGATGGATGGGTTGACTAACCTTACTTTGAAAGAGCACTCCGTAGAATGAGCTATCTTTATTTACAACCTGCTGAATCAAGTTTCTATCCTTCATCAAATCCCTATTTCATGGAGAAGGGTGATAATGATACAATCCACAAAAAAAGGGATCGGGAAAACCCTAAAAACTATCACCCTTTCGCCCTCCTAGACGTTATTGGGAAGCTATACGGCTCGATAATCCTGGGCCATTTCCAAAACTGGTGTCAGCTCAACTGTAACAACCCGTTCCAAACGGGTTTCGTTAAGGGACTGGGATCCTCTGTAAACATTATTTTACTCCAACTACTGAAGGGTAACCCAGGAAACAGTAAGCCTAGGATCTTCATTGCATTTGTGGATCTGGTCCAGGCGTTTGAACAAATTGATTGGGGCAAACTATGGGGTAAACTTGAAACATCTTTACATGAACTTATCAATGCAATTTCAACACTACATTGTGGGTGTGACTGAACAAGACTGGCCTCTTATCCAATGAAATCAGCACAGCGAGGAGTGTCAAACAGGGGTGTCCAATATCACTAGCTCGTTTTAACTTGTTCCTGGAACATATGAAGGAGTCTGCTGTGTCAATAAGATCTTTCCCTCCAAAGGTTAGGGGTGTCCAGTTACCATGCCTATTATATGTGTATGATATCGTCTTAATCAATCAGACCCCTGTAGGTGTACAAAGACAACTGGACTCACTTCAAAGCTATATTAAATCAAGCAGCCTTGAAATTAACAAGGAAAAAACGAAAATTCTGAGTTTTGGTAACTCAAATAGAAGGAAAAACCCTTCTTCTGGTACCTAGACAGAGAATGGTTCGAACAAGTGCACTCCATTAAATACCTTGGCGCATGGCTAAGTGATTCGAGACCGGAAGCCTGATGGTAGTACACCTACGAGCAAAGACTAATAGTCTTACTATTCAAGCATGTGCCCTGAACCGTAAATTCGGCTGCTTTTTGATAATGCCAGTACTCTTGTTTTATAAATCAAAAGTGGTCCAGCTCTGATTTACGGAGCTGAAGCTATGTTTAACATTCCTGAGTCTTTATGGTCACGCCTTGAAGGCATATTTTTGAAGAAGGTCTTGGGTGCTCCTTTGCTCACACCAATTGCGATACTCCGGATAGAATTGGGGCTGTCATCTCTGAAAAGCATTGTAGATTGGAACAGACTCGACTTATTCAGGAAATGTTTCATGCCCTCAAGCCATGTTATCCTGGAAATGTTGCACATCGAATTTGCTGCCACAAAGAACCGGATACAACAGTTGGAGATTGAAAACGATGAAACAACTGGAAGCGATTGAGGGCTCACTCCATCTATTAGTGTCTAATCCAACGTGGATTAAGAAAAAGCTTAAAGAGCAGAACTGAATTTTAGCCATCGAGACTACTGACAGCTACCAATTTGTTGCTCTTTTGCCTCCAGAATCTCGGAAACTAAACACAGTATGCGACTATTTCAAACAGTTTCCTGAGAGGAAGGTCAGGGATCATTTCCTGTGAACTCACATGAATCTCCATCCCAAGAACGAGATACAGACAATCCGTGGATTTTTCTAAGGAAATAAATGTCGCTACTGTAAAGCTGTCTTCAAGCTTGAAACTTTTTAAAAGCATCTCACAACATCGTGCCTGGCTCTTAAGGATCCACGAACAAAGCACTTTACACACCTTTTGACCGAGTTTCAGATATCAGACTCAGAAATTTGGTGGAGGTCCTAAATGGAAGGACGCAGACAAAATATGTAATTGCAGTAGTCACATTTTTATCTGAAATTTTCGCTGAAATCTTAACCTGAAGTACTGCAATTGCCAAACTTAGGGAAGATCTTTTTCCTTCCATATTGTCGATGTGTTAGTTTTGGAATTGTGATATTACAAAAAAAAAATGTGTTTCAATTTGAATCCAATGTAATAATAATAATAATAATAATAATAATAATAATAATAATAATAATAATAATATAGTCCTTTTTCTGATACTTCAGCTATATTGGTGGTGCCTCCACATTGTGGAATACATTCTAGTCACAAAGGAAAAAAAAATGGATGACAGCCTTAATTCAGGCATTCTCTGAAGTTTTCACACTGGGAGGTTTTGGCAGATTAGATTAGAGCATACCAGAGAATTAACATCCATGCGCATACATTACTTCATGAAAGTAAATTGATACATGCACTTTCTAATAACCAAATTATTATTCCATATTTATTGACATTAGTGCATATTTTAAGGAAAGACACATATTACATCACAGGAGCACAGGGAGACGAAGGAGGCATGTTCGAGTATGTAGTCTTGTGTCATGTTCAGACCATTATGGTAGCAGCACTGTGAATGGGGAGGGTATAGAACATGAGGCAAGCAGTATATACTAAAAGTATGTCTGTGCTACAAGGACATGACTCACATCATCATGCTCGACCAAAGAGTGTGGGCTACCTAGCATCGTTTTGACATTTATCTATATGATTTTTGTAATCTTTTGTATATGTATTTTTATATCTTATTGTAGTGCCATGATTTTCTAAATTTGTGTTTTCATCATTTCGTTGTCCATTGCCAGTTCTTTCTGAAGTGCCTCTGCAGGCATGAGTATGCGCTTATGACCCCTGAACACTTTCTAGTGTCTGGAATACCAGACCAACACTTTCTAGTGTCTGGAATACCAGACCAACAATTAGTTTGTTATTTAAACAATGTTTCTAATCAGGGTAAAGGAAACCTTTGTATTATATCAATTACAAAAAAAGCAAATGTTTATGTAAATAAATATTCAATCAAATCAGGTCACAAGAACCAATCTTCATTTTTATTCTTGATGTTGAAGCTGTGGGTGGCCCAACGCTTTTCAAGTGGTACAACACTCTTCATCAGGGGCAAATCAATATTTCTAGAGAAAAATATGTACAATATTTACATTAGATTTTTACTACAATCCACAATATTATAGAGTACTCATTTCAAAATTCTTCAGTTAGTATAAAGACTACGTGTATGAGCAATAATTGGGCTCAAGATCCATAATTCAAGGTACAAAGTCCGCAAACAAAAGTCAATACCATCATGTCAATCTTTGCAGTGTAATTATCTTAAGGTAGAAATACAGCTAGGTTTCCCTTATAAATGGTGCTCAATCTAGTATTGGTAGTGTACACATATGACTGGAGTGAGTTTTAAAACATCAGAATAGAAAAATAACCATAAACTGCTCTAACCTTGTGCTTTTTATCATAGACATTATTCTTCAAAAGAATAGGTAGATCCAGATGAGGGATCCTGGGCAATGTTGTAGTCAGGTCTAGAGATATTGTTGGAGATTCCTTATCTGTAAAAGGAGATAGACATAGGAAACGTCTATTGAGAACCCTATTTGTTTACAGTGGCAAAAACATAACAATGTGTAAAAAAAGGAGTTACAACTAATAGTAGTCTTCAACCAAGGTGAAGTTGCACCATTGTGTGGTAGATGCAGGATGTTCGTAAATATCTTGAAAGATGTACAAGGTATGTCCATGGAGGTGGCCTGTAAACAGATTATGCAGGTTGCCAGCTAAGGTAAAGTAAAACAGAGGGGAGAAAATAACAATACGTTCTATAACTAGAAAGAGCTAGTCATGGCTAAAATGTAATGTTGTGTCTGGCCATGGGGCTTCATCATCAAGAATAAAAATGAAAATGGGTCCTTGTGACCTGATTTGATTGAATATTTATTCACATAAACATTTGCTTTTTTTGTAATAGATATAATACAAAGGTTTCCTTTAACCTGATTATAAACATTGTTTAAATAACAAACTTATTGTTGTTCTGGTATTCCAGACACTAGAAAGTGTGCAGGGGACGTGAGTTCCCTAACTGGGAACTTATTTTTTGTTGCTCATTACTTTGTGCAACCTAGGTGTCAAGGTTGCTGCTTTCTCCTCTGCACCTCATATTTATTCTTCATACCTCTTAAATTCATTATAATTGGGATACATTTCTACATACTTATTCCCTCTCTACTAGGGTGTGCCATATCTGTCCAATTCTTTCTTGTTTCATGAGTATGCGCTTAGCCAAGGTACGATTTTGACGTTAAGTGGATTTTAAAGCTATCGAGAACCATTGTTGTTTAGCAGGTTAACATGTACATAACTTCAAACAATTGTTTATTATTGCTGAATATATTTCTTTGTGATAATTAATAATAAAAGTTTGATTTTTGAAGTTGAGGGATAAAGATGAACATTTATTTATCAAGTTCGCATTTTATTGAGGGTGCTCTCCTCATTTTTATGGTGGCTGAGGCACCTTGGTGTGCAATATTTCTGCATTCTCCTGAGTGTAGGACGTGTAGAGATGCCCTAAGCATTCATACACAGTTGGAAATGTGCCTAACGCCTGACAACTATTAGGGGCCACCATGCTCAACCATTTGACCCATTTCCCCCGCTACTTTCCAGGCGTTCTTTTTTCTTCAGCACTGTTGTTGTTTTTACTCTGATCACATCTGTGTCTCCCACACCTATTTGAATCCAGTTCATGACACTCCTACTACCTGAGCCGTCGCCAATTCTGATGGAAAGCAACTCCATAAATGTCACCTCTTCTTGAAGCATCACTGAACTGTGCAATACGAATGTGGCTGTTGCTGTATTTATAACCCTAAGGAATTTAAATACATACAGGTGTGGCCTTGAGAAAGCTTTACCGTGTTTACCAACATCGGCATAGTCTTTTTTTTCTTCTTTCCAGTTTTTATATTTGACACCGAAAGGGACGTGACAATTGTATTATTTATTTAAAAGTTGGTCAGATGGCACAGTGGGCTAAGCGTTTTTTTTTTTTTTTGCCCTTATTATCTGTGCGCAGCCTGCTGTGGCAGGTACGAATGCCAGCAGTGTCAACTCAGCCTTTCAACCTTTTGAGTTCGATACATTGATTGCCATTCTGGGATAATAATGTGTTCTGTTATTTCAGCGCTCTGAGACCTATTGATGTGTAATGCTATCTAAGAAATGCATTATTTTTATTATTACTTATAAAGAAAAAAGTCTATCCATGATTATTATTAGTAGGTAATTCTTATAGGGCGCAACATGGCCGAAGGCCTCAGTGCGCACAAGAAAGGAGACCTAAGATTAGGCCAAGAGGTCCAGAGTAAGAGATCCAGGGTGAAGAATCCTATGGTAAGAATGTAATGGGAGTCTGGCTGTATGCAATTCTGTAATGTACTTAACAATCCCAAAGTTTGAGTTTTGACAACATTTGTTGGACTCACTGAAAACAATATGCTGTGATAGAATAATGCATTAGCTTTCAAAGTCACTATGACCTTCTTCATCAGATGGTAAATGGCGAAAGTGAGTGGGGGGGGGGGCATTTCTGAGATTTTACATCCAAGGCTGCCACACGAGGAATGCAGTGCTGTGCTCGTTTTATCAGTTTCACGCCACTGGACCTTGCAGGCAGAGCTGCTAGACATATTTCAGGGGTAAAACAGTCCAGTATTATGTGTGGGTTTCCTTGGAATACTGCTAATTTACTAATGCTGGTACAGCAGGGTCTCACCTTCTCACCGTTCTCAAGGAATCAGATTCGTCCTCACATGCTCAATATGCTCATTATGGTAGGCATTTAAATCTGTTTTTTGACTATGGCAGCGTCTAATTAAAAGTCCCTAATTTCAATATGATCTGTCTAATGCCACCAAAGATGCAAAACCTCAGGACAAGACCCAATCCCAAGGATTCTACTTAGGGGTTCAATTTTAATTATGCATCATGGATCACATACACCTCGCACTGTATTCCCCCTTACACTGATATAGCTTTTAAAAATGGTTCCCAAAAAATATACTGTGCTTTAATTAGTTATTTGGACAGCAGACTAAATAATCTGACTTCACGGCACAAGCTTCTTGTTTGTCTTTTAAAGGACCAGGACAGGCCATACATGTCAGGTGGAGACCAAATACACTCAGGCCGATTCATGGAAATAATGTGCGCGGAAAAACCGGCGCACGCATGCGAAAACGTGCGATTCGCAGTGGCACAGAAAAAATCGCAGAAAATCGCACAGAAAACAGCGCACATCCATTCATGGAAGCACGGGCACGCGCGAAATGTGGGATGTGCGCTGAGAAAGTGCGCGGCGCACGCTGGCGCACGCTGGCGCACAGGTCATCGAACGCTGTGCGATAAGGCCACAGTGAATTCGCACATAGCGCGGCGCGCAGAACAAAAGTAGGCGTAACACGGGGCGTCACACGCAGAATGGGGAGCAACTCGTGAAAATGTGGGCATCACGGGGGAAGTACAGGAGGCAAGTGCGAAGAACGCCCACACGCTCGCCTACAACACGTATTCATGGAATCGAATAGGGAAAAACAGCACACGGCCAAAGACACGCACAGGCCCATACATGTCCGCCACACAAAAGCAGGCGGTAGCGTCCCTGCGCAGGAAAAAAATGTGCGCCAAAGTCCTACACGCGCGAGAAGGCCCACACGCGATCGGGCCTGGGGGAGCGTGTGCGTGTATTTCAGAGGTGCGCGTGAAGTCCCACACGCGATTGGCCTGGGCGCGTGTATTTCAGGGGCTCGTGGATGTTTTCACACGTGATTGTCCTGGGCGCGTGTATTTCAGGGGTGCGCGAGAAGATCCACACGCGATCGGGCCTGGGGGAGCGTGTGCGTGTATTTCAGGGGCACGCGGGTGTTTTCACACGTGATTGTCCTGGGCGTGTGTATTTCAGGGGTGCGCGAGAAGATTCACACGCGATTGGGCCTGGGGGAGCGTGTGCGTGTATTTCAGGGGCTCGCGGGTGTTTTCACACGCGATTGTCCTGGGCGCGTGTTTTTCAGGGGTGCGCGAGAAGATTCACACGCGATCGGGCCTGGGGGCGTGTGTGCGTGTATTTCAGGGGCTCGCGGGTGTTTTCACACGCGATTGTCCTGGGCGCGTGTATTTCAGGGGTGCGCGAGAAGTACCACACGCGTATTGGCTGGGTGCGTGTATTCCAGTGGTGCGCGAGAAGTACCACACGCATATTGGCTGGGTACGCAAATCCATTGGACCAAAGGCCCTTACAGCGCAGGCGCGTCTGTGACGTGAACTGCACGTCCTAGTATCAGCACTTGTAATAGGTCCTTAGCACGTATACGCGGAAGTGACGTTGGACGTGTGGTCCGGTTTAAAAGGTACGTGTAGGACGTCATTTCCTTGTACGTGCTTATCGTGGAGAGCGAGTGGGTGAAATCTGTACTTCTTGTCGGTTCACACGCGAATTACTTCACAGCGTTTTGAGTTCGTATTCCCTGTTACCTCTGTCAGATTCTTTTTTTTTCTCTTTTTCTCTGGACCTGTTCCCTCAGACAGCGTTCACTTCTCCTGTAGTCCTGTCTCCTCAGACAGCGTACAATTCTTCTTTTGGCGGGGGTGTTGCCAACTTGTGCGCGCGCACGCGCGTGTACTTCACTCACTTTTTCCAGGCAGACGGTGAGTTGAGCACCTATTTTCCAACAGTGCTTGCCCCGTGTGTCGCGTACCCCTTCAGAGGTCATTGTAGGCTGCGTGTGACACGCATACGTTCATCATTGTGTTTCTGGGTGCCACAGCGTAGTGCGTGTTTTTGTTTACACGCACGTGGTCTACGAGGGGTCGCTTGCACGTCATTTTCTGTTATTGTGGTGCCTGTGCATTGCGTGACCCGTCATCTTTCCCCAGGGGTTCCATTCAGCCTTGCAAGTGCACTAGGGTACGAATACCATCTAGTACCCTACCCCTTTGACCCCCAATTGCCCAGGACAATACTTCCCTGCTACTCCAATACGCACAGCTACATCAGTGCCATGTCTGGGAGGCGAGCAAGAGGTAAGGGTGGCAAAGGTGGCCGACCCTCAAGAGGTGGGCGTGGTGGGCGCGGTAGGGGACGTGGCCGGGATTTGCAGGCTACCCCTAGCACCCCACGTGTGGAGGACCAGTCAGGGAGACCCATGCCCCCCCCCCCCATGGTTGAGGAAAACGTGGCTGACACCATCGATGCTCAGCCCTTGTTGGACCCGTCCATTGTGGCACCTGACCTGGCACAGGCTGACTCCGAGACTGATTTCCAGGTCCACAAGTCTAGGCCACGGGTGGCCGTGCCAGTCAGTGTCACCAGGCCACGTGTATCAGGGGCAGCCATGTCATCTGCTGCCCCAAGTAGGCGGGGTGGGAAGGCTGCAGGGGCAGCTGCAGCTCCGTCCACCCCAGCTCTGACTCTCCCAGCCAGGACAGTGTTGGTCCCAGTCCGTCAGTCTGATGTTCCCCCTGCCACTATCACACTTGAGCTAATGCCTGCAGGAAGTCAGATGGTCAGTGTGCCATTGCACACTACGACACAGTCCACCGGTGCTCCTGCCCCGAGTGGCCAGAGCGGCATATGCCACTCACAGTCCCCACCACCATACAAGAGGAAGAGGAAGAGTGCACGTGCACTACAGGCTGATGCCCCAGACACGGCTTCACAGTCCGGCACGCCGAGGAAGCCTAGCTTCAATGATGCCGAACTGAATCAACTTGTGCAGTATGTGTCCGATCATGACGCCGAAATGTTGAGCACTCCAGGGTCTAGGATCACACCTGCTCACCGTCAGGCACACTGGCAGGCCGTCGCGGACAGCATAAGTTCCCTTGGGTTTATGAGGCGCACAGCTACCGAGTGCTACAAGCGATGGAATGACCTGAAGCGCAGGGCAAAGAGTAAGCTGGCCTCAAGTCATGCCGCAACTCTGGTGACTGGGGTGGGTCTCCAGTAGAGGACATTGAGCTCACTCCACATGAGAATGTCGCTGGGACCTACGTCACAGAGGAGCAGATCCAAGGTGTGGGAGAACTTCCAGATTACGAGGCATTGTCTGGTGAGTGCACATGCATGTGTGTGTGATCCATGTGTACGTTGCATGTGGGAGGGGTCCAGGGTGGGTGCCAGGTCAGGGTGTGTGTGCCTGAGTGGTTTGGGTCACCCATGTGCTTCATCCAATGCATTTTGCCCCCCGGGATTTCGGTATTGCAGTGTCCCTTCTGACCACAGCAGGCAGTTGCCACTATATTGCGCCAGTTGACCTTGAAGTGGCAACATGCAACAACATTGTTCCGTATTTCGCTGTGCACGTTCTGGCTGATTGTAGGAATACCCCCAGTTCTATTGCACATCACTCTGCCCTATTCTCACAAATATGACATGCCTATGGTACATGCCAACTGTGGGATGGCACTGCTAGCCAGCATGCATCTGATGTGTTGCCCTTCCATCTTGGTGCCATCAGTGTCTGACATTTACCTCCCCTTCCAACTCAGTGACAGTGCATGCATGTGAGGGACATAGTCATGTGGGACATGTGTCTATCAAGTACATTTCCTGTAGCTTGTCTGGCCTATTTGTGTGCCATGGTGCTAATGCCTGTTTCCATTTTCTGTCTTTCATGTTTTTTCAGAGGATGACGCACTTGATGCTGTTGAGGGTGAGGAGATGGTGCTCACCCAGGAGGGATCTCTGACACGTCCGAGCACGAGTGGGGGACGTGGTGTGTTGGTGGGTGAGAACCCACTCTTGCTGCAGGGCATACTGTCCAGGGCTGTATATGGGTGCACCTCCCCAGAACTCTTTTCAAGTGTTGATTAGGATGAGACCCATGTGGATTCGCAGGTATGTGTTCATGGAAGGGATACTGTTCTGTCTGACCCACCTGCACCAGGGGTAGAGCCCACAATGGGGATGTCAGTGTTGGTAGGTGCGCCTGTGGTGGTTACGGATGCAGGGCCACACTCCGCAACATCTGATCCTGTTCCTGGGCCAGCAGATCAGAGGGGAAATGCAGTCCTGCAGCCTCAGCCAGTGCCGACACAGCGAGGCGCAGTTCGCCTTGCCCCAGACAGGTGTGGTGCCCGCCAACGCGGTGGCCGTCCGCCACCTGGCAATACCGTATGGGAGCAATCCATATATGGTATGGCCAACCAACAGGCAGCATCATCAGAAATGATTGCTCAAGCCATGGACAGGGTGGCCACTTCCATTGTCCCCCCAGAAAGGCAGAGGGAGCTACTTGAGCAGGCAACAGCCTCCATTTGCCAATCAGTAAGGGAGGACATGTTGGCGTCCAACAGGGACAGACAGGCGGCCCTGGACAATCTGAGGGAATCAATTTCTCTAGATGCCCAGGGACAGAGGGAAGCCCTGAGGGGGGAGGTCCAGCACCTCAGGCAGACTCTACTGGACCTTGAGGCTTCCACTCTCACCAGGACAGAACAGCTGCTGGAGCGCGTCACCCGTACGCTCTCGGCAGAGATGCAGGCAACTCGTGCGGAGGTCCGGGCAACACGTCGGCCGTTGCATGGGGATCTCCGCACCATATCCCTCCAGAACGAGGCCTTCAACACCCGCATGCTTGCTGCAATGGAGGACCACACCAGGGCTTTGCGTGGGCTGCCTCCCATTGCACCACCACCTCCTATGGCAGCAGCAGAGGTCGAGGAGAGCGAATCCAGCAGTGATTCTCCCACAAATTAGTAGCCGTGCAGGACATGAGCCCATGGAGGTGTTTTATTTTCGCAACACTCACCCAGGTGGCTGTTTGTGAGCATCCTGTCCTCGGACCTCCTGGGTGGCCTCCCCTACCCCCCTTAGCCCCCACATGGCCATTTTTGATTTTTGCTTTTTGATTTTTGAGGTGCAGTGTGTTGCCTTGTGTGGCTCCCGTGGGCTTCCACTGTGTTCCGTTGGGCACATGCAGGCTTGTCCTGAGTTTGGGTTAGATGCTTGGGTTTGTGAGACACACACCCCTCCTGCTTCCCATTTCCATGGGCTTGCAAAGGGTGTGCCCAAGTGACAGTGAATTACACAGTGACGTTGGACTCCCATGAGCTATGTGGCCAGTCTGTTGTCAATACTGTGTATACATTCCTAGTGCAAATTGTAGTAGTATTGTACACTGCATGGTGTATTGATGTGTGCTTGTGCTTCCATGTCTCCCTCCTAATTTGCAGGGTCAGTCCTCATGTCTTCACAAGCCCGTCTACTTTGGAGATGGAGTTCATGTTGTTAGCAGTGCACTCGCAGATGTGGCTGGCACCAACACTGTACAGTAAGAGGTGGTCGATGTGCTGGCATCATCAGGTTGTAGGTCAACGTATTATTTAGTATTTGGTCATGTTTGTTGTTATTTGTACATGTATGTGGGCATACTGTGTGTGGGCAGTTTCCATTTGGGACACTGTACTCTGTGGCACCTGTGTAATGTTTGGGGTATGAATTTGTTTGCTCTCACATTGCATGACATGCCATGGTGGGGATGAGTGTGGGCCTGTTGGCAGGTGCCCCTCACTGCTGGGGGGTGGGGGTGCAGGGGGACATGGATGGGGGCCTGGGGGGAGGTGTTGGGTCACATGGCACTGTTGTCATGTACTATCTTTGATGGTGGTAGTGTTATTGGCATCATTGAAGTGTGTCTTTTGATGACACATCATTGGTGGTGTTTGTGTAGGTAGGGTGGCACACAATGGCACACTTCCAGTTGTACAGTCTCAGGCTGGTATGGTTGTGACAGGTGACTCTCCATTGAGGCATCATCTTTGTCAGAATGAGTCATCATTGATTGTCAGCTGGTATGTGCCAGGGCTGTGCCCACTCCACAGGGGTGTGGTTTTATGTGAAGTAATCAGCCACCAGCTGCGTGTGGGCTGCCTCCCCCCGTGCCCTTTCCCCTCCCATGCGCAGCGGGCGTGCATGTGGTTGGGGATGTGGGGGCACCACCATGTAAACGGCCAGGCCCCGGCGTGTTGCAACGTTGTGCAGGACACATGCTGCCACTATGATCCTGCACACTACTGGGGGAGCGTATAACAGCTGCCTGCCAGAACGGTCAAGGGAGCGAAAGCGTGACTTGAGCACTCCGAATGTGCGCTCCACTATGCCCCGGGTTGCAATGTGGGCTGTGTTGTATCTTACCTGGGGTGGCGTGGAGGGGTTCCGAATTGGCGTCATCATGTGGGTGCTGAGAGGGTAGGCACTGTCCCCTGGGGAGGTGGTGATGGGTATCATTAGTGGGGTTGTGACATTACTCAGTATCTGACATGCATGCACGCGCAGTGGCATTCATACTCACCAAGCAGCCATGTATCGCCATGCCGCCCAGCCTCTATGTCCCGGTTTATTGTAGACATTCTGTAGATGAAGCTGTCGTGGGTTGAGCCTGGATAGTTTGCATATACTGAGGTGATGATTCCCTTGGCATCACATACTACCTGGACGTTGATGGAATGCCAGTGCTTGCGGTTTCTGTAGATGTGCTCAGTTGCCCTGGGGGGACGTAGAGCCACATGGGTGCAATCAATGGCGCCTAGCACTTTGGGGAATTGTGCCACCCTGTAGTATTCCTGTGCGACAGCCTGCCTTTCTGCAGGTGTTCTGGGCAGGTATATGTGCCTGCGGACTGATGGGCGTGCAGTGATGATGGCCAAGACCTGGTGTAGGCAGCGTGACTGGGTGGCCTGTGACACCCCGCCCACTATGGCACTTGTCCGCTGAAATGATCCAGTGGCCAAGAAGTGCAGTACATTGAGGACCTTCTCCAGGGGGCTGAGGGCTTGGGAGCAAAGGGTGGGTGATGTGAGGTCATCCTCCCACTCACTGACCAGGTCGAGTATAATGTGAGGTGGAAACCTGTACCTCCCATACACCTGGTCATCAGGCATCCCAAAAAGGCTGGTTCTGGGTGTGAAAATTCTGGCCCGGACTATCCTCCTCCTCCTGCGATATCCCACGGCCACTGCTGCTAGGAACGGTATATTCATCCTGGCGTCTGAGCTTGTTTGTTGTTTACGCGCACTTTTATGCTGTGCGGGTCAACGTACGCCTGCTTCCTGCTGGCGTACGTGCTTCCGGATTGGCCACGTTCAATTCCATGAATACGTGTTGTAGGCGAGCATGTAGGACTTCCCGCGCACCCCTGAGATACACGCACACGCTCCCCCCAGGCCCGATCACGTGTGGAAGCACCAGCGAGCCCCAAAAATACACGCACACGCTCCCCCAGGCCTGATCGCGTGTGAATCTTCTCGCGCACCCCTGAAATACACGCGCCCAGGACAATCGCGTGTGGGACTTCTCGTGCACCCCTGGAATACACGCACACGCTCCCCCCAGGCCCGGTCGCGTGTGGAAGCACCCGCGAGCCCCTGGAATACACGGGCCCAGGCCAATCGCGTGTGGAACTTCTCGCGCTCCCCTGTAATACACGCACCCAGCCCATTCGTGTGTAGAATTACTCGCGCTCCCCTGTAATACACGCACCCAGGCCAATCACGTGTGGAACTTCTCGCGCACCCCTGAATTACACGCAAACGCTCCCCCAGGTCGCGTGTGTTGCTTCTCGCACTGGTACAGGGTTGGCGCAGCCCTTTGCGATGGTTTTGCGATATTGATGGCTTTTCCTTGCGCGAGGGCGTTCTTGGGGGCGTAACTGGCGCTGCTGCAGGGTCGCTGCGATACTCTGCGCCACGGCTTGTTTTGGAGGATTAATCCATGAATACGATGTGCGCTGAAATGGATTTTATCGCACGCGGCTGCCGCAGACATTCGCACGGGAACACTCTGCGCCAGCCGCGTGCGATACTTTTGACTGTTCTTCCATGAATCGGCCTGTTAGTGACACAAGTGTTTGCTATGCCCTGTGTCAGGCAGTGCCCACCAACACGCAATTTAGAAAGTTTCTACTGTACACTGTGTCATGTGTAACCTGATCACATGCAATGAAGAAAGTGTTTTCCATACCCAGTATCACACGGAATCCAATTACGTGCTAAGTAGGATGAGTCTATCATACCTTGTGTTAGGCAGAGCCCAACAATACACTCTGAAGAAAGTGTCTGTCATACCCTGCTTCACGTGGAACCCAATTGCATTCAATGAAGAAAGTGTTTGCCATACCCTGTTTCATGTGGATCTCCCATACTTGCAATGAAGAAAGTGTTTGCCATACCCTGTTTCATGTGGATCTCCCATACTTGCAATGAAGAAAGTGTTTACCATACCCTGTGTCATGTGGATCCCCCTTACATGCAATGAAGAAAGTGTTTACCATACCCTGTGTCATGTGGATCCCCCTTACATGCAATGAAGAAAGTGTTTGCCATACCCTGTTTCATGTGGATCTCCCATACTTGCAATGAAGAAAGTGTTTTACATACCCTGTGTCATGTGGATCTCCTATACTTGCAATGAAGAAAGTGTTTGCCATACCCGGTTTCATGTGGATCTCCCATACTTGCAATGAAGAAAGTGTTTGCCATACCCGGTTTCATGTGGATCTCCCATACTTGCAATGAAGAAAGTGTTTACCATACCCTGTGTCATGTGGAGTCCAATTACATGCAATAAAGAACGTGTTTGCCTTACGCTGTTTCATGTGGAGCCAAATTACATTTAATGAAGAAAGTGCTTGCCATACACTGTGTCATGTGGAGCCCAGCTGCAAGCAACAACGAAATATCTGGCATACCATTTGTCATGTGGGGTGGAGTCCAACTATAAAAAATCAAGAAATATACCCTGTTTCACATGGAGCTCAGTTGCATGCAGTAGGGGAAGTGCCTGTCATAGCCTGTGCAAGGTGAAGGCACACTACACACAATAAAGAAAGTATTTCACATACCTAGTCTCGGGTGCCGAAAAAGTGCACTCAATGAAGAAAGTGTCTGCAGGAGTACAGGGCTGTGCAGTGGTTAAACAGTCGACTCAGTCCCACACTACTTCTAAACCAGCTGCGATCCCAATTATAAAGGTGAAACAGGCACAACCCAACAGGTATACGTTCTTCACGTCCTTTGATAACGTGAGTTGAGGGCAGGCTCTACTCTTCAGGAAGGATGTGAGCTCATAAGAGTAGCAACCCAAACAGTGTTACTAGAATGGTGCCATAATAAAAGAATACCCAATGAAGGTTTTACAAAAGAGGGGACTTTAATAGAGCAAAAAGATTGATTAAAAACACTAAACACTCACCCCTGCTAAAGAAACACAGATAATGCATAACACTCATGTGTAAGGGCACTCGGATTGAAAAGCAGGAGTGTTCAGGTAAGAGACACCTGATCACGACTTTGGCGGTAACGCTGGTGGTATTACTGCCGGCGGTATTAGCCCTACCGCCGAACTCCCCGGCGCTAATAGCGCCGGATCACGAGTTTGGCGGTAATGTCAATCCCCATTCCCCATTGAGCCCATTCGGGAATGCCCCATTCCCCATTGGGCTCAATGGGGAATTTTTACGCTCTTACCGCCGGCGGATTTCCCTCCTGCGGTAATAGCGCACATTTTCAGCGGATTTCCCCCCAGCTCAGAGCTGGGGCGAAATCCGCCGAAGTCCTGATTTGGCGGACCCTTAAATCCGGCGGTAATAGCGCTACTGCTGGATTTAAGGGTTACCGCCAAAGTCGTGATGAGGATAGTCACGATTTCTAGCTCATGTGTATTTCTTTTGGAAGATATAGAAGGTGTTCTACAAATCACAATTACAAATAAGGGGAAAAGGGCCTCTGCAAAATAATGTAGTTCTTCGTGTTGGGTGCTCTATGCCATTGAGCTGCGCTTTTGCTGCAGTTGAGCTGATATCAGGAACTTTCAATTCATGAACTCCCAGTGGGGGGTGTGTGGGGAGTGTGTTTCATGGGCTTCCAACAGTTGAGGCAGCATATGCATGGCCAGGGCAGGTCAGGGTACAGAATGCGTGATTTAATGGCTTCCAGCAGGTCAAGTCGGCATGTAAATCTGTTGCTCCCACAGAGTTAAGCCAAAGACTTGATTCATCATGTGCTTCATGACAATGGGTTGAGTAGTCGCCTAAATGGCTCAAAGTGCAGAAAGTGGCTTGAAGGTAAGTAGAGTTTGAGAAGCAAGCCTGATGACCATGTAATGGCTCAAAGAGTATTGAGCATGGGCTAGCAGGGCTTTGTTCTTCACTTTGGATCCAGCAGCTATCACGAATGCAAATCTTTGAATCAGCCCAGTGACATTTTAGGGCTAGTGCTGAGAGTAGACTACTGCAGTAAAGCATATATGTGAACTGTACTTTTGGCATGGAACATTTATGAAAGGGGTACTGATTAAAAGACTCAATTTCAGAAACATAATTACCCTAATCAGAGTATACAACTAAAATAAAAAACAAACAACTTTAACACCATCACAGATCATAATCCATTACATGGAGCCTAATTACACACAATGACCTAAGTGGTTCACTTCCCCTGTGTCTGGTGAAAATGAACTACACACAATGAAGAAAGTGTCTGTTGTTCACTGTGTCATGTGGGATCAAATCCACGCAAAGAAGCAGTGGCATACCTTATGTCAGGTGAAGTTTCTGACCAATACTCTGTGACAGCAGACGCCCACCAACGAGCCCAACATGTAAAATGCTGTATTTAAGGATATCCGCTTTAAAACAAAGTCCTTTGCCAGCAGAGCACAAGCCCAGAAGAAAAGGAACACATTTTAGAAGGTGTTGAAATGTCTGATCATCCTCTACCATATGCCTGAAGCACCAAGCCGGAAGAATAGCTAAAGGATAACTTTGGAAACTGCAGGTGTGATGCAAATGTGCAAACATGCACAGTATGTATGCAGTTGTATGGTGTGAAGGCTGGAGAATCTACAACTGGTGCAGCAGCTGATTGGAGGACTCTCTTGCTGGTCGTATGGCTTTGTCTTCAAATTATAAAAAGCACAATCAAAGGTTCCCAGAGTGAATGATGGAAATCCTCACCAAGAGAGTCATGCGGCATGAAGATGTTATTTTTAGAGCCAAACTGCATTATACCATTAGTGATGGATCGCCAGAATCAAAGCCAAATATGGAGGCAGGTGCACCATGGAAAGCCTTTGGTACGATCTGAGGGTTTTAGGGGAGCAAGCAAAGTGTCTTCAACTTCAGGAGCAGCCTATGAAGATAAATAGCAGTTCTTGACATGAACAAGATTTCACCATAATGGAGAATGGCTTGATATAATGGACCCATACCACATGCAAGCTCATCAACAGTATTGGATAGTAGCAATGGCATATCATACATTTAGCATACTGTCGCTAGAGCTCCTTTCTAACGCCATCCCCCTGCTTAGCATTGAAGTATATGCTGCTTGAAGAGTGAATGCTTGGCCAATTTTCCATTTCTAGTCAGCAAATCAGAGAATTGGGCCAACAAGGGTGTGGGTTCAAAGTCAACCATGGAAGCAGAGCAGTGCCAATTCCAGACTGGGAAGACATACAGACTCCTGCAATTGACCAACAGGGGGAAAGTAACTCGAACATCCCAATTGCGGCAAATCCCAATGATGTTGTGACAGTGGCTTTAAGAGGCAACAGCCACAAAGTAATTTCCACATATACCTTGTTGAGCCCAGTTGAGAACGCATTCCCTGTGCAGGAGGAGGTGCCATCATACCACAATGTAGGTGTCCAAGACCAGTCAGTCAACAGGAGCAATCTAAAAAGTGACCAGACTGTAAATTGAGAGCAGCTGAATAAACAGAAACATTTTTAGAGTAGATAGAATTATTCCAAAGGAAAACACCACAACAGCACACCTGTGGAAATTTTAGCCACACTATATGAACCTTTGCAGATAACCAAGATCTTTGATAGAGATGCAAAACAAAAGGGTGACCTGTACGGATGACACCTCACCCAGCTTGCAAAATCAAACTGACTTTGAAGGACCCTCGGGTTCAGTGCCCCCTGCAAAAGGTATGAGCAATGCAAAGGAGTCAAGCAGAGCTCATCAGGAAGCATAATCACTTGTTTCTACTGAGTCCTTAATTAATGATAATGATGTCTGTCATAGGTGTACCCTGGGAACCCTGTTCTATGTGCATGTCTTGATTAATGTAACATCATGTTCCATGTCCACATCCTGTATATCGACAATTTAAGGCCCCTTAACGCATTCTTCATTTGAGAAAATAACTGACCTGTGTTTTCAACAGCTAATGTTCTCAGTTGACGCAATTTACTGATGTCCATAAATACATAGGAGAAACATTTGGATAAAACATCCTATTAGGTAGAGTAAAGAATGGGCCCTGCACGCTTGAAGCAAACCGCAATGGTCAATTCACAACCTCATTGATAATAGTAGACCTGAAAAGCATTTTTCAACAGATTATTTAATGTATATTTACTTCAATTGGAGAACCTGACTGACCTGGTCTTTTAACAGCTAATGTTCTCAGTTGGCACAATGTACTGACGGCCATAACTACATGTGGCTAAAGGCTGAACTAAATTATTCTGTTATGTTCAATAAGCAATGAGCATCACACATCTTGCTGGTGAGTCTTTAACAAATGTGTGTGCCTTCAACTGTGTAGAAAGTTGTACAATGTGCATCGGCAGAAGAAATTCACTGACAAAACACGCTCTTCGATACACTATCGTACTTTCAACAGTGCAGGTGAAAACGAGGTTGACATGGTTTCTAATAAAGTTGTGAAGTAAAATAAAAAACAGTAGCTCACTGCATACCAACATGCAAAATCAGATGCAGCTATGAGGCAATAAATACTTTCAGTTCTCTTAGAGTTCCATCGCTATCTTTGCCTTCCCTGTTTCCAACTTCTCCTGCTTCCCAATCATTGTCCACAAAATCTCCCTCATCCTCTGTCCTGCTTACTTTTCGTCTTACATCGGTTTGTACCATGGATCAATGTGCTAGATATTGTACAAACCTTTTCTGGTGCATATTGTACGTCTCCGCCAATTGTATTTATTATTTATTGCATTTATAAAGCACAAAAGGCCGCTTAACCTAACGGCTCCAAGGTTACAGGGAAAGCAGCTGAGGCTCATGGTGATCTTATTTTTGCGGGAGGAACTAGTTGAAGAACTTGTTTTTTAGTGATTCGCGGAAAGCCGCTTAGGAATGGGAAGGGCCTGCCAGTTTTTTGGAGCTAGAAATAGGAAGCTGGAGTTTCCAGCTTTGGCTCTTTTGAAGATCGAGCCATTGATTTGATTGGAGTGGTGGGATCATTTAGGTCTACTTGAGGTGGCTCTGACTATTTTTTCTGGTAGGTATGGGGGCCTGTGTGTCATAGGCACTTGTGCGTAATTGCTAGGGTTTTGAAAAGAATGCAGTCTTTAACTGGGAGCCAGTGAGCTTCTTGACTGGGAGATGTGCCTTTTGGGAATGCTTAGCACATCTCAGAGTGCATTATTTTGCGTGACTTGTAATTTGTTGAGTTTTTTAGCCGATGTGCCCACAAACAGGATGTTACAATAATCCAATTTGGCCCCAATGGTAGCTCTGGCTATGGTGAGGCAGTTTTTAGTCAAAAGCTAAGGTTTGACCGCATTGATGATTTTGGTGGTGAATGCTACCGAGGAGGCAATGGCACTACCTTGGAGGGAGATAAGTCAATGTAGACCCCCAGGGTTTTGACTGCTGGTGAAGCAGTGATCAGGGTGTTATCTATGTTGAAGGAGCTGTATTGAGAGTCAAGCTTGTTGAGAATTTCCTTGAGGCCTACCAGGAGGATTTATGATTTGTACCCATTAAGACACAGTCTGTTAGCCGCCATCCAGGCCTGGATGGCGGTATACGTATTACACATCTCATGTAAATATCTAAAATGTTTCTTTGTCCTAATCATTGTCCATAACATCACCTTCATCCTTTGTCATGCCAACTTTTCGACAGGTGGCAGTGATGTGTAGCATGGAACAAAGTGTGGTGCATTGTAAGTCCGTACCAGTTATATTAAGTCTGCATTACATACCCCATGTACATTTCTACCTCTCCTGATGATTTTCTCTCCAACCTGTGTCGTTACAAGACAAATATGTGTGTCTTTAATTGCCTCAATTGAATTTGGAAAGGAGCTATCAAATAGAATCCCCATTTCACAGCAGAAACTGTGCAAAAGTCCTGGGAAGTGAAATGAACATGTGCAAACTCTTCAACATATTTCTCAAATTATATTTTGGGAAATGCATATTGCGCAACACCCGCTATCATTGCAAGTGTTCCACACACAAAAAACAGTTAACCAGTCTGACACAGAAATAAAACAGAGCAGTCCTTCACAACAGTTGATTCTATAGTATTAATTGCACTATTTGCCTAAAAATCTTCTCTCTCTAGATTCACAATGTTTAAGATGGTTGTCTGTTAAACCAAAACATTTTATGTTTCCCATATGAATATATTTGCTTTGCTGACATTCCAATGTCATAATTTACTGCAGCAGACTGTGCACCAGAATGATGCATTATCCGGATCTGTGCCCAAATAAACAGTTGCAAAATTCAGATTATGGATCCTTTGGGGTAGAGTATAGCCCTTGAATGCCAGAAATAAAGAGGCCAGGGTGATTTTGGAAGTCGATTTGAAGTATAAGGCCAGCACACAAATGGTGATGTCAAACATGAGGCCTATTGAACCAAAAACAGACCGTGGCATACAATGCTGTTTTACTAAATCCATGTAGAGTTGCAATTTTACTTTAAGAGACAGATAGTGGTGTGTACATTATCTGTATTATATACCAGATTCTGTACCAGTCATCTCATGCAATTAGAAGAAATAAAATAACTTCCATTTTACTCATCCAAATGACACTATGGTACGAGAAGTGCTCACTAGACTGTCAGAGTTTGAACATGGAAATCCAGTGATGTTCTTGTATTCAGCAACTGTGATATTAAAAAAACTACATTACACAGGTGCCTTATAAAATGTCATGTCAAATGCATTGTGTGTGAGTTTAAAAGCCATTGCTTGCAGAATTTTACATGTGATTGGCCATTTCTCCTAAAGATGAAACTTAACCTCCAAGACCTATCCACTGCTGATCCTGGTCTGGTTGTCAACCATCAATCAGGGCCATCGCTTACAAATATAGAAATAAATACACTGCCTAGATTTAAACCATAGAGGAAACAGATAAGGCCATACATGCACTTTCAGCAGAAGTGACCTTCAGGTCACAAGTCCCATAAAATGTCCATTAGAGTTGCAGCCAGGGCCATTACAGGCCATGAAGGGAGAGGCAAAGATAAACATGAGCCAGCCTCCGGCTGACACATGCTGAAGGGAAAATGAAACTGAAAGCGAATTAAGAAAAAACTTTAGTTAATTGAAAAATACATATTATTGCATAAAAGGGGCAGCGTATATGCCATAATGGTCATTCCAGACTTTTATTAAAGGTGACACTAACCCCCTTTGAACCATGCTAAAACAATTTTTGTGTGATTCCGAGAGATTTGAAAGTTGGTGTGAGGGTGAAGATAAAATTATCATGGGAAATATGAAGTGGGATATTTTTCACTGATACGGCTCCTGAGTAAACAAAGAAAAAACATATCTCTGCATAGGAAGGACGTGCCGACTTCAGATTAGCATCATATGATTGGCCTTAAAATGTTGTTCTTAGAAATATATCCATACATGTAAAGATTTGAAAAATTAGGGTTCATGTCATGTTGGTAGATTTTCAGAGTCTAAGCATGGCGAGCCCACATGTCAGTTTGGGATGACAAAGCTTTCTCCTCCCACAGCTTTCCTAACTCACTCCCCTAACATCCTTGTCCAATTAGCACACAGGTAGGAGGTGGGTAGAGAAAACCAACCAATTCCTTTCGCGGGAATCATGACAAGTCTGTGATGTAATATGCCCTATATGTAGACCCACCCACACACCCAAGCAGAGAGGCCCCAAATCTTGCATTGGAGACAGGGACCAGGAGACATAGAAGCTGACTGGGTTCCCTTGGAGGACCCAGATGGGACTATCCTGGACTGAACCACACTTGCTGCCCCAGAGTTGCCCTGCTGTTCCCTGATCTCATTACAAGGCCTCTCCTGTAAGTAAAACTATCCCCAAAGCCATAGATCGTGTAGGCCCTGCATTTTTCAAGTGTGGTTCTTGTTATTTCCTCATAGCAAAATATCCTGTTTGTCTGTGTTGATCCTTAGCATATTTAATTAAAGTAAATCAATGAATCCCCCTATAGAAATCACGGGATGGGTTTTGTTGGCATTCAAAACTAACAAGCTCTTACCAGTGTGTTTTGAGCCGGTATAGACATACAGATTTACCAAAAGAATGAATTCCAAAACCCTGTTTCCATGTGAGTGTGCAGGGTGCAAAAACAAAATTGCCACTTTGTTCCCATTGTGCTCTGACCAAAACCACAAAGTCCTGTCTCTTTTTAGGTGTGGCAAAACTAATTTTCCCATTGCTTTTCATATTGCATCCGTGCTAATAAGTAAATATTGATTTTGCCTCTTGAATCTCTTTTTTCAAAGAGTGCATTTTATCAGAATCCCAAAATGATTTTCCCATTGTGCTCCTACTGTCTGCCACTGGCCTTCAATTCAGAGGGGCCAAGTCTAATTGATGTTTGGAGGGTGGGTGGTTGCTGGGAGAAAAGTATTATAACCAAATCAGCAATCACTCTGTGTTTTGAATTGTTATTTGTTGTATTGGTGGATGATTTGAAAAGAAAGCTGCAGGATATTGTGACTGCATATCTCAGTACTATTTCTGTGTTTGTGCCATTACGGAAGTCATTGCTGTACTTCTGTTGCCACATCATTTATGGCTGATGTTAGTCTATTTGTCAAATTTGGTTTTAATTAATGAATACATCTATATTCTTACTACACATGCCTGGTTCCTAGTCTATTGTGGCACTGTGTATTGGTTGGGATGGGTGCAAGACTGGTTGGAGTCCTTACCCAACTAAACCTTAACAAACAATATTGAGTTATTGTGTGCCACATTCCTTCGGGGGAATGGAACACCCTTGTTGAGTGTCACAGCATAATAAACCGCGAGATTCCTGCTCACTGCTTTAACTGTTGATATCTAAGACTTTTTGATGTACTGCAAATTATCACCCAAGAAGGGGGAAGAGGAGGTCAGGCAGCTTCCTCGACAATCAGGAAGCTCATAATTGGGGCTTTACCCAAATGCCACTGTGCCCGGCCGTCTCGGAAGCATGAGGTGAACACCTTGCCCTGCTTACTTTGTGCTCCCTTCTCCCTTATCAGCATTTAGCATGGCACGGAAGCGCCAGGAAACAGAGTGTTCCCCATGCTTCCTGTCACGCTAGTGGCTGCCATGGAAAGGGAGAAGGGACTACATGTAGTTCATTTCTCCCTAGTCCGTGGTGGCCATCTTATTTTGAAGGTTTTTTCAAAGTTGCAAAACGGCATCTTATTAAAACATGCCAGTATGCTAACAGCAATAAACACCCTGAGGGGTTCAGTCAGTCATGTAACCAGGCCTAGGGCATTAGCTAGCCCATGCCCAGGCCCATCAGTGTTTATTGCTTAAGTCTTCCATGTTTGCTTTCGTGACGGCTGAGAAAAAAACTGTTTTGAAGAATGTTGTGGGCTAATTGTCATAATTGCCAAAATAAGCAGTACTCTACACCTCCCTTTCCCTATTAAGAATCAGCTCCCACTGTCTGATTGTATTTTTCCTTGGAAAAATGTTCACATCAGACAAGAGCTCTTAACCAAAGGACCTTCTAATATGATTTATAGTTCCCCGAGGGAAGCCAACACCCACATGGAGCACTGCATACAGGGTGAATTTAATTATATATATTGATTTAAGTTGTGTTCCTTTATTTTGTATTTACTGGCAAATCATTCTGTTTGATTTCAATACATCGGAAAGTATAGCAAGTCATTTTGATCTCCAAGTTTGCACCCTGTTTTGAAATCTGAGCAAAATTACAATTTGCCTAGTCAAGGTCAGAGTCAACAGACTAGAACTAGTTCCAGGAAGGAAAGTTCATCTAATTGACTATCATTGTCTCTAATGCAGAACAGAGGATAATATTTCGTTTTTTATTAAACATTTTCGGTTCTATGCTGCTTTTGCAAACATCAAAAACAATGATGAATTCATAGTTACGATGGCAAATATTGTGTCTGAACTCAGAGTAGGGGATCAAGTGTTGGAGCAGACAATGATCAAGAATAGAGTGGAAAGGGTTGATGGGAATTTAATTAATTGTTTTCCTTGTTGGAATGATAGTGATCTTGATTTTGTGTCGGTATATTTCCCCAGTCCCCCATGCTGCATTCCCCCTCTAACCTCCCTGCACCTAATATGTAGGTATGAGCATTGTGCTGCACATCGTTTTGTTTGCTGCTCCTAAGCTCTTTCTACCCCTTTTATCATTGGTTTATACTAATAAGATTAACCAACATCTCTCTAATGTCACTAATTAGAAAGGAGAAGTTTATATTATCCATTCAATCAAGTTTTGAAATATGGTTGGGTAACCCTGAATATAGTTCATGGGCAAACAAGTCTGGGTTTATTTAATCCAAATTAATGGGACCACTAGAAAAAATTTTAAATATAGCCGGGTTGTCATCTTATTTAATATGGCGTAAAATGTCATGGTGTTTACAGAAAAAATGTGCGTGTTAAAATGTCCTTCCTTGATGGGTCGAACTGGGTTTGTGTTTCGTGTAAAGTGTTCCTCTGATTCCCATTTTAATTAATTCCCTGTTTTTCTTTCATATTTATTATTTAGGTTGTGCCATATGTCATCCATTTTCCCTCTCCTCATGTTTCCCTCACCCTTATTGTTTGTATAATGGTGGGTGGTGGTATCCTCCACCAGCGGGGGAGCAGAAGTTCGGCTGTGGTGATTTTACTTCCCTCAGTAAACAAGTACCCCTGCAGTTAGATGCAGATGGGTTTCACTGAATTCTGATAAAGGGACCGGCACAGAGCGGGAAAGGAAGAGCGAGCTAACAAGAACGACAGCTCAGCCCGGGAGTGGTCTTGTGCTTTTTTTCAGGACCTACTCGGGCATGTGTGCCTTTTTCACTTCCCACCTGGAGAAGTGTATTATTCGACTTGACCGCGGAAGGTGGCAGGCGCATGACAGGGCGTGTTGTTTCCCCCCACCGCCTCCTTTTAACGAGGGCCTGGTTCGCCACCACAGGCCAGACGAGGTGGAGAATTATCCCCCTCGCCAAGCTCCTTCTGCCGGGATCTTGGTGACTAGTGCGTTCGTGCATTAGGGTTGTAGGAGGGACTGCTGCTTGGAGCAGTCAGCCTGATCAGTGTCTAATTCATGGCAGTGTTTGCGCCAATTGTTAGACGTCAGTCATGTAAGATTACTGTTTAAAGGTTAAAGATCGGAGATCAGGTTGGGAGTAAATGTTTTGCATATATCGGTTCACAGGAATTATTGGTATCCTCACTTACAAGGGGTTAACCCATTTGGCAGACTACAATGTGTTGTTAGCCATGGGCTCCCCCAGTGAAAAGAAAAGTGTTCAGGAGTTATTTTACACTGTATTCCATTCGGTGCCTACCTCCTCGCACATTTTCGGGGCCATCCAATATACCAGCCTTATCCCGCTCCTCTCCTGGCTTGCTGGGTATATTACTGTTGCCGCTGGCATAGGAGCCCCTTGTCAACGTACATTGCAGCCGTAAACGACACCACCGGGTTGTGTTTACAGTGCAGCACACTTTGTTTTATCGCTGTATACGTAGACTTGAAAGGAACCTGAATGCATACATGACGTTCTAATTCTGGTCAGTACACTTGGCCTTGGGTGGAGAGTACATGGCAAGTGACCGTGCTGTTCAAGCATTCAGCGAGCCACTGGTATAATTTAGCCTGGCAAAACGCAGGGCTGTGTTAGTGTCTGTCTGTGCTTGTTTGGGTGTGTGGCAGACTGCAGCTGTCACTAGGCAGGGGGTAAGTCTATCTGGTACCTCATAACAACAGCTCCCCATGGCATTAAGCAGGGATGCTAATTATTTATGCAAGACACTGGAAATGAAGTTCATGGCTTGGCCAGAGGGTCTGTGCCCATAACTGAGGACCTTTACTTCCTCCATGGTTCTGAATGGTAAAGATAATGAACTGTATGTAACATTGGTGATTTAGATCCTCCCAGGCCCTGTAGAGTGTAAGGTGTGAGTGCCTTTTGTGTGAATGAGGAAACCCTACCCGGATGCGCGCACACCCGCTTAGCAACCTGCAAGGATCAGGAGAAGAAACTATAGACACCCCCCTTACCGCACCATGTGCCGGATACAAGATCCAGGGGGCATTTGGTGTCCTGGATAACAAGAAAATAAGGTGTTTGCCATTTCCATTCTGTTTTGCTGATTTTCAATGTTGCATGCATTCCATTTTTTCAAGCTGGGCTCTAAAACCTTACCCATTGAGTCCTTGTGTGGGCCCACAAATGTATTTTCACAATTGTAACTCTTGGTACCGTTTTCCTAATTCTGAGTTTATCCATTAGGCTCATCTCTCGTGAATCTGACCATCTTTGTTAACGGGTAGCGTCTCCGAGATGCATGATATTTCATATTGCTGCTGTCTAATTTTCTGCTTTTTGCCTTTGTTATATGTGGGCTTAATATATGAGGTTCTTTGCTCATACCTCAAGCTCCTCTTTTTTCCATTTACTTTGCCCTGATATTAGGGGATTCTTGAGCAAATTATGTTCTCCTGCCTTTTTGCAGGTTTCGTTCAATGTTCCATTCACAGCAATTTCTGTTTACAAAGCTGAGGGATCAGTCATTGTTCAAATCCCTTGCATTATTACACTGTTCATAGTTTAAGTGGTTGTTCTTTGGATACATCTAACAATAACTATGAGAGAGAATCATTACTATAACCAAATGAATTTCTCATTCATTTCTCAACCTCAGAAGGATGGAATGTTGAACCAGGCCTCTCACCTACATGTGCAACTCCAGTCTCAGAAAGGATTGCTTTACTCTCCGAGCTAATTGGATCCTGGAATTTGTCTGGCCTTGCTGTTATTGGATTGTGACTCTTGTGTTGTGTGAACACACTCTTTATCATTTCCATGCAGCTCTATGTGTGTTTCTAGCACAAGAAAGAGTTCAGGAAACAATGTAGATTCCTTCGGTTAAAGGGATCTATTCTTCAATTCTGATAGGATCATATCTAGGCCATGTACCTCCACTCTATCGCATAGCTCTTGCTGCTCTTCTCCCTCTCTCCGTCTTTCTATACAATCAGTGGAGACCATCAGCACCCAGCGGACAGCTTTGTCCATCCTTTGCTCGTCTACTAACAATGTTGATTGAATAATTTGTCAGGACTGCATTCCCCCTTCTCTTTTTGTTTTAGTGAGGCTCTAAGAGTAAGTGGGATGGGCAACATTATATATTTTTTACATTTTATATCTATCTTTATCCTCATCTATCTTTATTAAAGATGTCAGTATTCTCTCACCAACCCATCTGCTTATGGCAACATTTCCTTCAATAAACATCCCACTGTGTATCTATGTACTTTTTTGATGCATGTATTGGATCTATAAAGCAGAACACTAGCCGGCAAGCAACAGAGCACAGTGCATAGGGGATGCAACACATTAGAAACAAGTATGGTGCAGGGGTAGGCTGCAGGGTTAGCAGAGGAGCTGGGATGGATAGTGAGAGTTTAGGTGAGGGTGGGGTCATTATCTCCTGTTTACCAAGTGGCTTGGAAAGACTAGAAAAGCAATTCATTACATTTTGTGATTGGAAAGTAATAAGTATAGCAATCCAACACAAATTAATGGGGGATGGGGATGAAAAGAATCCCAGTCAAACTCTACAAACAAGAGCACATCCCACAAAGATGAAAATATCATTCGACTACTTGGGTTTTGGATTCAGTAGCAATGGATAAGGGGATAAATATATCAAGAAAGCCATCTTAACCTGAGCAAAAAGAAGCATGACAATGATGATCTTTACACAGGAATGTGGCATCAACACTGTAATCGCTACACTGGAAGTATGCAGATCTCAGGCTGTGGGGGCCACAGTCAACGGCACCGAACTATGGGCCCGGAGAAGACTAACGAATGTAACCACCATGGCAACTCGAATTGCTAATGAAAATACTTATACTTCCAAAACGTACACAACTAATACATTTTGAACTAGGTCTGACTACAATTTTTGAGATAATAGCACTGAAGCCATTGCTATAATGGTCCAAACTTTGGTCTAATTGCAAGTTGAGGAGCTTTAGGGAGGCTTTGTTGGACCTAATGAGTTATGAAGGGGCAAATACACATCCATGGCTTGACTATAGCAGGTCGTCATTTCCCCAACTCGACTTGGACCAATTTTGGCTCAACCGAAGCTCAATGCAGACAAATAGTACAGCCATTATAAAGGACGCCTGCAGTGGATGGGCTCAAGACAAGAAGGTTGCAAACTATTTGCCTCTGGCCATTTGCTGGGCTAACCTGATAGAAAAATCAATATCTAACTGCGAGAGCTACGTAATGAATATAACTTCACCTTATGTTTCGCTCATTGTGCATGAAAATGAGAGTGAGCAATCTTCCATTAGCACCTTTAATTACCTTATGATACAAAGCAGAGAGCAATGTCTGCCCTTTCTGTGATCATGTTTATGAATATCTCCAACACTTCGTATTTATCTGCCCTGGGTATACCAGGATTCGACAAAATAATCCAGACCACTTTCTAAAGAATCCCAGGATGAGGCTACTAATAGGAGCAGAAGCTCTGTGCAAGAGTTCTCTTTACCCAGACGTGGTGTTTGCCTCTTCAAATCATTTATCCAGGGAATGGAGAAGGAGAAAAGTCAAATTGAATGTGTTGCCTAAATGAATAGATACGTTTTTAAAACTCCTAGGCAACCATTAAAGGATATTATAATAATAAGCTGTTTTATATGTATTGTGCTTTTATATGATTCTCCTGTCATGGCCCACCGCAAAAATAAAGTATGCTTGAAATTTACTGAAAAATAGATGCATAAGGAACTTGTTGAGAAGAAAAGTACAAGTGCAAATAAGTAAATAAACAAATAAATAAATGAATTTTAAAACAAAAAATAAGTAAAAAGTACCAGGAGAGTGGACAGGTGTGCATGACTGGAGCTCGGACTCCATTGGGCCCCTCCTATTTCAGACATCTTCATGACCTGAAATCAGGGGCGCGGAGTACGTGGGTGCTCTGCGCCACGCAACCCCAGGAAATGAAATATTGCTTGAAAGTCCCTATACTTTCAATGGGACGACCTGACATTTTGAAAGGTTGACTCCCTTTCCTGGAATTCGACTTGCTCATACTCAGCCCTGTACATTGTCCCAGTCTTTCGTTTGATCTTTACAGATCATCGCCAATCTAACCTCCAAACCTTCCCCTGGGTAAAAGACTATCAGGACCAACATGCTTGGGGCATTATCTCAGTGTTCAAAAGGGAAATACACTGCAGATAGTTCAAACAAGAAAGGGTCTATGGCCTGACTGTGAAATGTAGAAACACAGGATCTAGTGTGGTTATTAGCACCCTTGGTGGGTGCATCCCTTAACCAGGCTGCTCACGGTTAGTCAGGTTGCTCCAATCCTGAGCTGTATCTTATCAAACACAGATTTGGAGCACGCTAGCTGCGTAGACACCCACCAGTCCTTTTCCCTCCTGCTCACTACTCTCCCTGCGTGTCTGCCAACACCCACCAAACCTTCCCTGGACCTCGCAGCCCCCACTTTGCTGATGTGACACCACCACATCCACATCACACCCCACACTCAACCCATGGCGCTGGCAAGATATGATATGATATGGCATTTATAACGCGCCTGTAGACAAGTGTTTCAAGCCGTGACGAGGCAAGGGGGGGATCAGAAGGACGACAGACAACAATCTTACTCGGCCAGGTGTCATTCAGACCGTGCAAGTGCAAAGGACAGGGAAAAGGAAAGTGTGGGGGAGGGTTAGAGGGGAAAGTGCAGTACATGGGATAATAAAATAACATAACAAGATAAATACAAGAGCAGCCAGCTGGTGGAAAGTGCAGGGTGAGTGCAGACAAAAGTGCTGATGGGGGGACTGTAGGGATACAGAAAACAGTCCCCAAGTGCAGGGGTTGCCAGGAAGGCAGTGCCGGCATTCAACTGGCAGGGCTTGGACCTGAGATCAGATGGGTGGCCAGGTAACCTGTGCAGTATCAGCCAGGACGTCAGCAGGGGAGAGTGGGAGAGAAAGCAGAAGCAAAGAGAAAGGTTTTAAGGTGCTTCCGGAACCGAAGATGGTTCTCCTCAAGTTTCAAGGAGGCAGGGAGGCTGTTCCAGAGGGAGGCCCCAGCTGAAGAGAAAGATCTACCATCAACTCGTTGCTTGGAGAAGCGACTGACCCTGAGGGAGTTGGAGGAGGATGAGCGAAGATCTCGAGAGGGAAGATATTTACGAGGAGATAGTTGAAGGTATAGAGGCCTCAGGCCCCAGAAGGCATTGTGGATGATGCAGAGGGTTTTGAACTTAATCCTTGTAGACACTGGGAGCCAGTGCAGAGATTTCAGTCCCGGAGAGATATGATCCCTGGGCTTAAGGCCAAGGACAAGTCTCGGAGTCCTGTTCTGGATGTGTTGTAGAGGGCAGAGGGTAGAAGCAGGAAGATTTAGAAAGAGGCTGTTGCAGTAGTCCAGCCTAGAGAGAACCATAGCTCTGGAGACAGTGAGCTTCTGTGGGAAGGAGAGGAAGGGAAGAATACCTCTGAGGAGGTGCAGGTGGTAGTGTGACTTCTTAGAGACATCAGAGATGTGAGGAGAGAAAGAGAGTGTGGAGTCGAAGATGACACCAAGGTGTGTTGCCGTGCAGGTGGGAGCAGGAAGAGGGCCAAGCGAGGCTGGCCAGAGAGCTACAGGAAAGGAGGGAGTGGATGTGCCGATGAGTAGAATTTCAGTCTTACTAGCATTGAGGCAGTGGTCATTGGTGGCACACCACTCCTGGATAGCAGACAGACAGTCAGAGATGAGGGACAGAGAAGAGGTGGCCAAAGTGTCATCCGCATAGCACTGAAAGTTAGGGCAGAGAGCAGCAATGCGATGGGCAAGGAGTGCCGGGTATTGGTTGAAAAGCCAGGGAGAGAGGTTAGACCCCTGGGGGAAACCACAGGTAGAGAAAAAGATAGCAGAGCGGAAGGACCCAAGTTGAACTTGGGAGGGTCGGTCAGAGAGGAAGGAAGTCAGCCATGCCAGGGCCTGACCAGTGATACCTAGGTTATCACGTAGACAATTAAGCAGGATGGCATGGTTTACAGGGTTGAAGGCAGAAGAGAGATCAAGCAAGATGAGGACACAGGGGGTGTTATAGCCACGGTTGGAGAGCAGGTCTTCACAGATGTTCAGGAGAGCAGTTTCCGTGCTTCTGGCACCTCTGAAGCTAGGCTGATGGTCATGAAGGCAGACAACGGATTCAGTGTGGAGATTGAGCTGGGAGATGGCCAGTTTCTCCCGCAGCTTGCCCAAGAAGGGAGTGATGGAGATTGGGCAATAGTTAGCCAGGCAGGAGGGATCGGCAGAGGGTTTCTTAAGAAGAGGGTGCACAATGGATTGCTTCAAAGGGAATTAGAAGACTCCAGTGGTGAAGGAGTGGTTGCAGAAGTCAGCCAGGGCAGGAGCCAGGGTATCAATGTGTTCCTTGATGGTTTTGGAGGAACAGGGGTGAACCTGTTTTGATGAAACTTTCATATATCAGACTTGTCTAGAAACCTTGTCAGTGGAGAACAGGAGAAAGGCAGAGACGGAGGGAGGAGAGGTGGCTGCAGAAGGGCCAGAGGAAGAGCAGGGAGTGTAGGGAGGGAAGAGGAGGAGAGTGAGGACAATTTTCGAGATGAAGTGAGAAGCCAGTGCTGTGCAGAGGGCCTGGGAAGGGACAGGAGATGTAGAGACTGCGGCAGGATTGACCAGTTCCTTGTAGATTTTAAAGAGTTCAGCCGAGTTGTTAGATGCTGCAGAGACGTGGGCTTGGATATGGGCTCTCTGCTATGGAAATGGAAGAGGGGCTCTGCACAGTGCCCTGCCCTCCATTTCTGTGGCAGCAATGATGGGTATGGTGCCTTTATGATAAACAACTGGCTGCGTGCTCGCAGTGACCCATTGTTTCACACTAATGTAATGTATTGCTGTTCGCACCCTGTGGGATAGACTTGGGGTTACAATAGCAACAAACATGTGGGGATTCACTGGAATGTAACAGTGCTGGGGCCCGCAGCTAAGGACCTTGCTTTGTTTGGGCCTATAACTTGGGCCCCCGGGCCGTTACCATCCTGTTCTTATAGCTATATGGTGCTCCCTTTAAAGCCAAGATACATTTGGCATCTGGCAGTGAGCGTGACGGCACACATACGAAAGGTAAGCATGCACCCAGCCCCTAAACATAATGGTGGTTGGGCAGTCACAACAGTTATGCATTATTCACACAACATTGCAAGACATTCTGGGAGCATTCGTTGTAACATACTACATATACCTGTAGAGACAATTGATCCAGGCACGTGTTCCCCTGGATTTAACAGAGCATCTCCTGTTTGTTTTGCCTCACTTCCCAGTTTAGGAAGTAATTAATCAAAGCTTAAAAAGCAAAGTCATTGCTTTAGCAACTTGCATTCTCATATCAGCTACTAGCTCACAAGCAAGGATTTATGAGTAATAATGATTGTATAAGGATGCCTGTCTGTGCACAGACTTGTACATACAGATATCCTTACTGCAGGAGCCAACTGCCCCAGCCACTCCTTTTCTAAAATTATGAGAGGCTCGCCATTTTAAGGAGAGGAAATGTTATCTTTCGAAATGAGCATCAGGCTATTTTCTCCTTGCGTGCAAATCCTAAGGCTATCAAAAGAGAACATATATGGTTTATGGTTGTAAACCATTTTAATTTTAGGGTGAGTCTTGTGTAAAATGAAAGGAGCACCAAGCCCAGTGTGCATTGAGTAATTAGAGATGGAATCATACAACATATCAAATATAACGTTCTGTGATCATGCTCTTGTTCCAAACAAATCACTTTGTAAACCTCATTGGTGCAATTTGCCAACTGAGTACACCAGAGTTTCGAAATAGGAAAATTAACCTTCCGTCCAAAGCATCACTTAGATGGTTATTCCAGTTTTTATTAATGTGCTTTGCTCGGCAAGACATGTGTAAAGTTCTTATTAAGGATAAAATAAGGATTGGAATTGATCATTAGAAATGAGCATTAAAAAACTCTAAAATAAGACCGTTTACAATGTTCATGTAATTGAATAATGTGTATCTGCAAGCACCAAGGTAATCTTGAATTTTTAGTTCTGACTACTGTTTGATTGGTAGTGCTGCTGAACAGCACGTTTGTTACTTTGTGCACACACCCTAATGATTAAGTAAACACTAGTAAGTAACACAGCTGTAGACATCCAGAGGCCAATAATCCACCAGAAGTAAGGACATGTGCATACTTGCACTTTGCTGGTGCAGGAATGCAAAAACAGAAAACAGGCCTTTTCTGTCTTCACTCCAAGACTCTGGAACCTCTTCCCCATCAATATTTGCATCGCCCCCTCGCTTCTACAATTCAGGAAGTAGTTCAAGACACTGCACTTGATGGAATGGATCCTCCCTAACACCTAGGTCCATACAGTGTCCACTCACCACCTTACCTGAGACTGGGCAATCTGATCCTCACTGTTTGCCCCTCTGGTTACTTTTAGATCCATTGCTGACTAATGCCCTTCCTCCCCTCATGCTAGATACCCACACCCTTGTTTCTCTGCTCCCTAACCTCATTCTTCCCCCTATGAGTGTAAAGCGCTCTGTTGCTTCCCGAAGCTAGGTCTGTGCTCAATAAATACCATAATAATAATAATAATAATAATAATAATAATAATAATAATAATAATAATAATAATAACAACAATAACCTTGCGTCATGGTCCTCTTGTTCATTCCATGGTGGTTAATAACCTCAGCACTCTGCAGAGTCTCTCAATGATGCCCTCACATGCGCCATACAGAAAATGTGACCTCAGTGTGACAATGACATTCCTGCAAGACACACATAATGACAATGTATGTCACCAAATACCAGGTCAATCCCAACCTGGGACGAGGGAGCTTCTCTGTCGCTACAGATCTCATTCCAGTCTCAAAGTAAAGGCAGATGGTGTACTAGATTTGCAACATACATCTAGTGATAATGAAATGCATGTCACGGACACAGGTGTTTTATGTGGCATGGGGGTGCACATTTACTGGCATATACCTAACAGATTTTAAGTAAGACTCTCTCCCGTACTCATACAGAGCATGATGTGTGGCTACAAGAGCAAGATTAAGAAGTAAAACAAGTGAAAATATCATCCAGCAGAAATGTAAGCCCTCATTTAGTCCATGGGACCAGAGCCATATAATCCATTGCTGTGGCAAGAAGGTGTATGTATCTGTTTATTATCCTATGTATGTGCTTATCATATTTGTATGTGTTGTGAAGTGTTAATGTAATAATACATTTGTGCACAGGGATTTGTCTATCATTTTCAGTGATTTTTCATTGTTTTTTGCTAATGTGCTTTTACTTTCTTTAAATAGAGTACGAGGGTATACTTTTGTGAATCATGATGTGATATATGATATGATATGATTAGTCATTTATGATGCGCCTGAACACAAGTGTTTCTAGGCATGACAAGACAAGGGAGGGAAGAAAGAGGGAGGACAAGACAAACAATCTTACTAGACCCTGTGTCATTTAGAATGAGACGTGCAAGGGGAAAGTGGGGAGAGGGACAGAGAAACAGGGCAGCAAAGCTCTGAGAAGTGCAGCACAGGGCAGCGCGGCTCTGGGTAAGTGCAAGGAGGCAAGGGACTGAAGAGGATACCGTTACAGCCCCTAATTTTGTGGAAGGCTCGTATGCAGTGCAGGGGTAACTGATCCAGAGGGAGCCTGGTACCCAATGGGACTCTGAAGGTGGCCAAGCAACCAGTCGATGCAGCAGACAGGTAGGTCCGGTAGGTCAGCAGGGGAGGGAGAGAGGGAAAGCAGTGGAGAAGAGGAAAGATTTGAGCTGCTTCCGGAACTTCAGGTGGTCTGGCTCAAGTTTGAGAGGGTCAAGGTGTTAGGCAGAATCAACTGCAGTACCCTTGGGGAACACTACAGGCAATTAGGACTACAATTGTAAGCATAATTTCACCTTTGGTACAAGCCTGTACTACACAGTAAAGTGGAAGCGATGGCTGAGCAGCCAGTTTTATCTCAAGAGTTTAAGTGAGCAGTAGAACAAGTTACACATAGGACCGACCAATAAAGTGATTCAAGTAAACACTTACTCAAGGTTTCTTGGTAAAAGAATATACATTTATTTACTCAGTCAGTTAGAAAACATTACACTAGCATAAGCAGCTCAATATCACACACTAAAACACCACAAAAATCCAACCGGTAAGTAAATGAACATGTTTAGCTCCAAAATGAAGTGGGAGCAAAGTGGCACTTCAGATACTTAATAAAGGAGGGAAAAGACAAGGTTATAAGAATAGACAGCCCAAGCACATTCATAGGCAGGGCAAAGGGTTTCAGTTAAATACAACCAGCAATTCTTCTCAATAGGCCTGGGTCAAAGTCAATGGTTCAGAGTATTTAGTATAGGATAGCACTTAACCGTTAACTCTTTGCCACCTAGATTACAAGAATTTGGCTAGGCGAAAAGTTTGACGAATGTTTAGGGAAGGAGAAGCCTTCATAGTTGAGGAAAGTTTCACCCACTTTCTCGATTGCCAAAAAGATTTCCGGACCGCTTTTGCATAGTACCTTGTCAATGAGGAAATCTGTAGCTGAGGCAGTTGTTCCCGGCAGTTTGATCAGATCTCGCTGTTCCTGAGCTTCAGTCATGGGGACAAGAAGGAGGACGTCCGGAGGTTCCGGCACTGCCCAGGGAAGAGGCCAAAAGCTGTAGCAAGACGTCGGTTTAAGGTGTGAGTGCCTTAAAGTCCACTAGGTGGTTTCCTTCCCTCTGGCTATCCGGTTTTCAACAGCACTCTGATCAAAATTTGACCAGATGGGGACGGTGTCCAGGTGGCTTGCGAGTTGGTTGTTCCCACCAAACTCAAGGGAAGAAGTTAACCTTGAAGGGCTTCTCTGTCGTCAGAGTTTCATGCAATTCAGACCTGCAGCAGGGCTTCACCAGTCGTCCAGGAGTTGCAGCAGTCCCCTTCCTTCCTCTCCTCATCGGTTCTTTCCTTCCAGTGGTTGACTCTGCTGTCCCAGAGACCTGCTTTTAAACAGTTTTCCCCCATTCATTCCAGCCTGGCTGTCACTCACACAGCAGGGTGGCTGTCCTTGCTGGACAGCCAGCCAGCCATTCATGCCAGAGTGCATTCAGGTCTCCTAGGAGACAAAGCACAGGGAGGTTCAGCACCTCCCTCACATCCTGTCCACCCCAGACACTCAGGTGCCAGAGGAGGGCTTCAGCACTGAAGCCCGCCAAAGGCCAACAAACAAAGGGACCAAACTTGGTTTGGTGCACAGAGAAAACACAAGAAGGACATTTCCTAAAAGAAATGGGTAAAAAGTTGACCGGAGTCTGTTTTTACAGATAGGTCTTAGGTGCCATATTGAAAAACATGGCTGACCCGAATTTTAGCTACCGTTGATAGCGGTCGGGAAAAATCATGGTAGTTTATCTAATCCACTGCCACCAGCCATTTAAAGCAGGAAAGGGTAACATTTTACTGTTACATGAGTATTTTGACTTGGGGGAAGCTAAGCAACCCTTCCAGCACTCTATAGGAAGATAGTGTGTGCTGGGTCAGTACATTTAAAGAGACTAGTAAAGTCAATCTAACTTTACAGGCTCTGGGAGAAGGTAGTCAGTCCTAGAGAAGGTGTTTATACCTTGGGAAGTCTGAAAGACAACCCTGTGCCACTGCACTGAAGGTGCTGTGTGACACACAGAAAAAGATGATACCTATGGAGTTGTTTTAAAACTCCTTTACCAAATAACACAGAAGTAAAACACACATCAAAATACATGAAAGAGTGGGAAAAACGGCTCACACTCTTTCCAGGTAAAAAAAAAATCAAATCCCAGAAATCCAGCAAAGTTGCTGGGGTCTCAAAAGGTAAGGGGAATTAGCACATATTGAGAATTCTCCCTAACACAGGGAGGACATTCCAGAGGGAGGCACCTGCAGAGGAGAGAGATCAGCCTCCAATCTCTGCCCCGAGAAGCTCTGACCCTTTTAGAGTAAGAGGTAGCTGAGCCAAGGGCTCGAGAAGGAAGGTATTTAGGAAGAGAGTGCTGGATATAGTGCAGGCCCCGGCACCAGAAAGTCTTGTGGACAATGCAAAGGGTCTTGAACCAGGTCCTTGCAGCCACGGGAGTCAGTGGAGAGATTTAAAGGCTGGAGCAATACGGTCCCTGGGCTTGAGGCCAAGGATGAGTCTCGTAGTCCTGTTCTGGATTAGTTGCACAGGGTGAGAGAGTAGTGGATGGCAGATTGAAAAAGAGGCTGTTGCAGTAGTGCAGCCTAGAGAGAACCACGGCTCTGGATTCAGTGAGATTCTGAGGTAAGGTGAGAAAGGGAAGGGTACCCTTGAGGAGGTGCAGCTGGTAGTGGGACTACTTGGTGACATCGTTGGAGATCATTGGAGGCGCCACAATCCTGAATCACGGATAGACAGCCAGGAATGACCAAGAGAGGGAAGGTGGCTGAGGGGAGCCTGAAGGAGAGCTGAGGAGAAGGTAGAAATCGGGTGGGCCAAAGGGGCCAAGTAGAGTATGAAAAATCAGGGTGAGAGGATAGAGCCCAGGGGAACACCACAGGTGGCGAGAGAGGTGGCGGAGAGAAAGGACTCCCATTGGAAATTGGCGATGCAGTCCAAGGGGAAGGAGGTTAACCACTCCAGGACCTGATCCATGATGGCCAGCTTCTGACTGAGTCAATTGATCAGGACCACATGGTTGACCATGTCAAAGGCAGAGGCGAGATCAAGGAGGATGAGGACAGAAGGAATGCTGGAATCAACGTTAGAGAGCAGATCTTCACGGGTGTTCAGGAGGCACACAGCAGGGAACAAGGAGGCAACAACAGGGGAACGTAGGAGCAGTATGGACGTTAGAGATGATGGGACAAACATAGAAAACCATAGGGGTGCGAAGGAGAAAAGTGGAAGAAGGGCGCAAGAGAAGAGAGCGAGACGCACAGCCTAGCGCCACACAATTACCGATACGCAGAGGGGGAGCCGCACCAGGGTCACTACCAAAAGGAGGGGGACACAGGAGAAGAAAACAAGTGAATCACAACAGTACAACAGCACCCCGGGATGTGGGACCTAGAGAGTGGGAGATATTCAAATAGGACATAGTTAACAGTACCAAGTTAGCAGAATGTGAAACACCCAGATTCAAAATTTTCTAAAAGTGGAAAATGGCCTTGTTTTTAAACACAGCAGCAATGTCAAACACTGAGATTCAACTTTCATAAAAAGGAAAAAATCCCACGTTTTTTAAACACAGCAGCAATGTAAACACCTAGATTCAACCTTCATGCTTCGTCATAGCAGGTTGACGGGTGCAGGCTTCATGCTTCCCAGACTGACACTGGCAGACACCATCAGGAGCTGCAACCAAAGGAGCTGTCCTTGGCCTTAGAATCCTTCGCCAGTGGGGCTGCTGCGGGTATAGGGGCAGGCCTGAGCGCAAAAGTAAAAATGGGCATAGTACCCAATCAGGGAGGGAGGCGGATGGATGGCCGACACAGGAGGAGAAACAGGGGGTGGTGAGAGGGATGACAGACTGCAGTGGCCACGAGGCAGCTGGAAAAGACAAACACAGGTAACAGATCAAGTAAATTCAAGATGTAAAGTTAGCCTAAAACAGAGAGCACAGCTCTCTTCCCCTTACCGCGCAGTATACACATAAACAAATAAATAAATAACTAGAGAAAACTTTGCCCTGTTTTTATAAATTATAAATTCAAAAACCTTTGCACAGTGGCAAGTGCAGTTTGGCATGTTCTAAGCACCAAGGCAAGCAGCGCCCGAATATATATTTTCAATGCATTTTTGCAGCAGGGCACTTTGCCCTAGTTTTATTAGCAATCCGTATTAGCGCAAGGGCAAACTTTGCACTGTTTAAAAAATGCATTGTAAATATATGTTTTTTGCAATCAGGCAAAATTTGCCCTGGTACTTATACCATGCCAAACTGCACTTGTCACAGTGCAAAGCTTTTCAAATATGGGTCGGTGTTTTTAAAAATAGGACACACTTTGCCCTAGTGCTAATGCCATACACTTCGACCATTGCAACATTTCTGTAATCTGGCCCCTAAATGTCAGATCACACCCACCTGATCCAGCCAGGGTGCCAACTCAGTTCTATAGAGGCTTCCACGGTTCATTATTTTTAGTTCTGTGTATCGTGGTTCTTATTAGGCCCCATTGTTCAGGAACTGAAGAATGAGCGAAGCTTCCCAGGCCCCGTAATCATTCCTTGCATTACGTGCTTCTGTCAAGCAAGGAACAATTACAGAAGTTCGAGACGAGGCATTTAATTGCCATGTACTAATTGTTTAGCATTTTGTGCATAGCCACAGAGTGCCCGTGTTAATTAACCTCTCTGGATACTGTACACGGTGATGGCGTGGTTATGGATGGCACTTTATAGAAGGCGACTGGCGCTAGGGTGGTCGTGTATATATATAGGTACCTTCTCCCAAACACAAATCTGGGTGGGGGTGGATGGCTAAGCATTTCACACTATATGGTACAGAGCGCCAATATTTTACCTCTGAGATTGTTCTGCTCTACAATTGTTTGGCAGGTTCCATTGATTTAATGTTAGCCATTTTAGAGCTACCAGCAGTAGCTACCCCTTTGTTGGTGCTTCCAACCCCAGGGGATAGCATTATAATCTCTATGATTTAAGTAAACCTATTTACTGATTCTTTAAAAGTACAAATGTCTGTAGATGTATTTTTAGTTTTAGCAATGCATTGTTATTGTGCCTTGTCTGCTTACAGGCAGGGTCAAAAGTCATACGTCTGCACCTCCATCATGGAATCATACTGCAAACGCCTGGTGTGCGGTTCAGCAAATAATGAAATTGCTAGATATGCATCAGAAATTGATAGATATGTCCACTGCGTCTATGCACGAAAATGCTACTACAGGTAAACCATGGGGGGGGGGACGGAGGGGGTCTAGGAGGGCCATTTTACTTAAAGTTTATTTAATACCTTTCTGCACAAACTATTTCTAGATGAATCTAGATCCAAGAAAACGTGGCGATTCTCAAACCGTTTTCTTAAAAACATTGGAACCCACAGCTTAAACAGGCTTGAGCATAATACATATGGTAGTTAGTCATCATAATGCTATAGATCAGGGTTCTGCAACCTATGATTCTCTGGATACTTTGGACTCCCATAAGTTATAGATATCATCAATGGTGTGGGATCAAGGGAATGGTAGTCCAAAATATCTGGAGTGGCACAGGTTTCAAACCCCTGCTCTACATATTTCATCCAGATGTTACTGAATATGGACATGTTATTCTATCAAGGTTTGCTTGGGATATTATGTCATTGTTTCAATGGTCAATACCTAGATTGTTTGCTTCTTTCCAATGCCTTAGACTGATCCCTTTTGCAATCGCAGGTCTTTTTACAGGTGAATTTATCTGTTGGGAGATCTGCCAAATTGTATAGGATCACTGGAGCATCAAATAATGACATGCACATTGGAGAAATTGGAGTTTGTGTTTTACTTCTGCCCACCAGGTGCTTTAGAAGCATACAGAGCTAGTATGTCTCTTAGGTTATATTTCTAACAGTTAGAAATGGAAGTTCTATACTCATGACCTTGTAACCAGATGCAGGATGTGACTACTCCTGAGGAGAGTTGGATGTTTAACATGTTTTCACAATCCCAAAGTGTTCCCTGAAGGCAATCTTAGTTGATGAGAGTAGAGGTGATAAGAAATGTGGGTCTATCACCGGACTATCACCGGACTTCATTCTTGACATTTGTGAACATATAACAATCCTCTGTAAACATTCTAACCCCATATTAACTCTGTTAACCTAAACGATTACGAAAATACATTAAATAGTTTTCAACAAAATCAATATTTTAAAATCGTCCCCCAACATCTATCCCACCTATTGTAACTTTTTACAAAAACCTTTATAATAGTTGTTTTTAAATCTATTTAAATTGAGGATAAAATCCCCCCAAAAAATGTTGCTGTTTAATTACAATTACCTCCTCTTTTTCTTACATCTCTTTTATTGAAGACATTATTTTGTCTAATTGTTTAACTATGGAAACAATAACGAAAATAAATAAACAAAAGCAATTTTAACATTTTAAAATGTCATATTTAATTTTTACTAGAAAAACTATTCCAGAGAATGCTTAGAAATATTGTACCATCAAATCAAATGTGAAAATAATGTGTGGTCTTTTCCTGGCAGAAAATAAAAACATTTGAGTAGTCTTTTCTTCTATTTCAGGGTGCCATGAGGCAGGATGCACTCGCACGGCAGCCCAGAAAAGCTTGTAGAAATAAGAGGATGTGGTCTTCAACCATCAGTTCAGCACGCATACATCAGACCAGGATGGATTGTGCCAGGTATAATGTGTCCTCATACACAGCTGGATGACAATGGATGACTTGACACACTCATTCAGAAATGACTAACAAGCAGAGTCTTCAGTTGCTCCCTAACTGCCGGAAATCAATCTTTTCATGTACAGCAATATAGTGGCACAAACATTCTAGTCAACTTCTTTGGTCTTCTTGCCATAGGCATTGTCCTGGTTTATTTTATTTATTTATTTGTATTTACATGGCGCTTGAAACAGGCCCGTGGGCATAGTTGCACGAACAGTATGAGCATACATAGACAACACAACACGAGTCCGAAAAGCAGCACTCCATCTGGGCTTAGGCTTTCTGTTAGTAGAACTTAATTGTTTTAAGCACCTGTTTGAACTTTGTAAGAGACTGGCACAGTCTCAGGTCCGAGGGTAATGCATTCCAGCACGTGGTTGTAGCAGGAATAAAGGATTCTGGAACCACAACATCCAGCTTGGCCGGGGGAAAGCAACAGGGCCATTTTGTTAGATTTAGGAGCAGGCAGCCAAGCAAGACGATTGACAATTAGGTTGGGCTCGATCCGTACAAACAAACTGGGGTGAAGCACAGAGTGCAAAAAGAGATTTTGCTATCAATAGGAAGCCAGTGCAGTGCTCACCTGGCTTCTGAGAAGTGATTCCTTCTAGTCATTTCTTCTACCGGCCTGGCGGCACTATTCGGTATGTTCTCGAGACATATGATTTCCCCTTTATTTATGCCTTGTAGAAGGCTAAAGCCATAGGACCTCATTACGAGTATGGAGGCAGCCATGTCCTTACCAAGGGCATGGCTGCCTCCATACTGGGTTCCAGTACCGTATTCCTCCAATGAGGACTTACCGGGCTATTCCAACCTAGGAGGTCCTCATTGGAAAAACCCATCCCCATTCCCATTTGAGCCCCCATAGGGGAATGGGGAGGGAGCTAATGATGGGCCCGTTAATAACGGGCCCGTTATTAGCTCCCTGGACCCTCGCGGGACCCGCTAAGTATGCCTGGTTTTACCAGGCATCCTTACCTGGCCCACAAAGGGAACCTCGAGATAGGGCGTCCCGTAATGAAGGGTGCCGGTCCAATACCGGCACCCTTCATTACGGGAGCACCTGCCTCTTAATAAGGCCCATAGTCTAGTTTATCTCCAGCGAGGGGGAGGAGACACTGACCGTCGTCAGCATAATTTGTATATAGCACCCTTTGAAATCCAGCAGCTCAAATAACAGCATGCTATATATATTAAAGAGGGCCGGTGACAAGCACGACCCATGTGGAACGCCAGACCTCAACCCATCCTCATCAGCCCTGTGATCATCAGCAAAGACTCTAGCCGTGCCACCTGTTAACAAGGCATCCATCCATCTTTCCGCTGAGGGTGAAAAGTGGGCGGAGCATATGAGCCTGGTGACCAGCATACTGTGGTTCCTTCGAAGTCAGTAAGAGAGATGATTATCATCAACCATGCCTTTACCTCATCCCTCGAATAACCAAACCTTTACCTCACTCCTCAATTTACTGCTGCTGTAATCACCATTTTCCAATATAGATATATATACATTGAATGTTTCATTGTCAAACATTCTCAGAGCAACAGCTGTACATGCCAAAATATCACACAATGGTACATGGCAACGGTTTTCAGCTGAACAAAGGAGGTTATGGCCAACACCAGGTCAAAGACATCATAAACTTTCACTCAAGATACAAAGGACAAGCAGTCTCCACATCCTGACCTTCGTCACCAGCTGCAGAAATTTCTACTTACTAACCTTTCCACTGTAGTCTTCCACTCCCTATAAAGGTTTGTTGCACACCATGCACATTTGCTCAAATACAGAAACACACACACACACACACACACACACACACGCGCGCACGCACACACACGGACAGGGAACCAAAAGAGGCCTTGGAAATAATGGTCAAAGTGGCCCCATATTACACATTTTGAGCAAACCAAACCATTTTCCTATGAGAATATTTGGAAATAAAATAGATAACCACTCAAAATATGACCAGGGTGCAGAGATCTCCAAGGTTCCCTGTAGGCCATCCCACCCTGCACATAGACCAACATGTGCACGTGGGAAAAGACACACACACCGCGACATCCTTGATCAAGCCACCATTCTTGGCTTTCATAGTAGTCTCCAAGAAGTCCAAAATACAGCTGAAGGACAATGCAAGGGAGTTCTTGTGACTTCAAAAATGTCAATAATTCAGTTTTGAATAGAAGATTGCACCATCTAAATGTTGCAGTATATCGCATTGTTAAGTGGACTATGTACAAATCATTAGTGGAATATTTCATCAGAATGCCTTGCAAAATGTTGCGGTCTCCCTGAGCGCAATTACAGTAATAAGACATTTTAAAAAAGTGTCCTCCAACCATTTTCGCAATGCCACTAAGTACTCAACCTATACATGGAACCAAGAAATCCACTCGCAGTCAGACAATGCTACATTGACTTGATATTGGACAATTATAGATGTTAAATTACCATTTAGATTGTAACCTATTTTCAACATATTTTTCTTAGCTTGTTTGTTTGTTTGTTTAGCTTAAGATAGTAAACTCCTTTAAAAGACAGAAAAACAGCAAATTAAAAAAAGAATTTAAGAAATTGCTCTAATTTAGAAATTTGAAAATCAAGTCCTAAGGTGACATGGATCCATTAGTGTAAATGTAAATGTGCTGTAATGTCTCAAAGACTGCTAAAGCAGGTGTGATTGTAGCATGTATGGCCCTCCCTAACACACACATAATGACTACTGGTAATAGTCTTGGATAGAGACAAAGAGAAGTTCCTACCCAGACAGAGACACGGCGGGAGAGGACTAAAAGCTCGCTATGCATACCGCTCCGCCATTTCACTTACAGTGGGATTCCCATCTAAGACCCCCGATCACCTTCAGAGTGCTCCACGTTAGGACTCTTTCCACCCCTAGGAAACCCAGGACGGCTTGCATGTACAAACTAAAGCGGATTGTTTGTGATTCACCTACGAAAAGCCACAGCCAGGCAAGCACCCATCTCTTTCTTTCTTTAATGTGCTGTTGTTTCTTGTACGCCGCTGTGAGATTTGAGGAGCGGGACTCACAGATGGTGTCAGTGCTCAATGTAGCAAAAAATATGCCCATTGATTTTCAAATCATTTATATTATTTATACTGTCTTTTCAGCAGCAGAGATCCAGAACGATAAAAAAAAAAAGATCAACGCCTGCAGAACATCCCCTGGAAAGGCAAGGGTCAGAAGGATAGCTTAGAGGCAACGCGTTTGTCTTGAAAGCTAGACAATGCATAGCAAAATAGGTTTGAATCCCGGTCTTGTTTGAGTGTGTTATGAAAGAACACATTTTAAAAAAAAAATGTGAGGTGACATTCTCTTCTAGTCAAGTCTTAAGCTATGCGCTCTGGGGCGCATGTGGTGCGTTATGAACATTAAAATAAATAAATAAATGCTAGTGAGCGAGAAAATAACGCAGGCATGAGTGGTTAAAGCATTTCAGAATTGTGGGCAAAAAAGCAAACAGATGGCCTCATGAGTTTGGAGGCATCTAAGAAAATGAAGGTAACAGCATTCTCTAAACTTTGTTCAGTCCACCTAATTATGGGGCTTTTTCTGAGTATGGCAGTGCGGTAAACAAAAGTGTCAGTAACAGAATGACTTCCTCTTGTGGCACACAGCCACGTCAGTGGAGAGATACATTGGAGGAAATATCTTCTGAATTTGGCAGGGGGTATTATCGGTATACTGCAGCAGAATTAGCACGCTGGGTAATTCCTCCATAATACTCATGCAGTCCTGTGAATTCCAATAATGAGTACTAATGCTGTGGTTACCCCATTCATTTCCTGCCAGACTGTGTGAAAGTGACAGGTTTGCCCACCAGAATTCCACGAATCTTAGCGCTAGGAGTTGCAAATCCAACAAGAATTACTTCATGCACTAGAATGGAGGCTGGCTGTAATTGCCCCATTTCCCTATGAAGCCCTATGGGGAATCACAATGGGGCATAACCACAACTCATAATCAGGTGAAATCCCACTCTTACTTGTGGTGGCCCCTCTTCTTACTTTGGGAGGGATTAGCACTGCAAATACTTCCACATTCATGATGCGGCCCAGGGTGTAAGCTAAATGGAGCATCAGCCTTGGGAGCCTGGCAAAAGACACAGCAATGGAGAGGCACGAGTTGCGGAAGAGGATTCAGCCGAGAAGTATGGAGGGGAATGCATGTACAAATAATGTATGACCATCGATAATAGATGGTAGATAACCAGCCGAGTTGAGGAATGTATAATGAGAAGAACTTATATAGTATGCAAGCTGCAAAGAGGTGGGGGAGGAGGAGGGAACGCAAAACAGTAAAGAAAATTGTGAAAGTGCCACTAAAGTTAGTGGACAGGATCAATGGCTGAAGTGTTTGAGCACACTGTGCTTAATGTCAGGGATGTTGCTAGGTCTGGAACTGGTGTTATGCTAAGATAGCTCAGCGGGTTGAGCGCTCTGTTGTGATCTATGTGTTATCTGCAAGTTGCAGGTTCAAATCCTGCAAAGGCCATCTCAGCCTTTCATCCTTCCAAGGTCAATACATGAGTACCAACTTTGTTTGGGAGGATAAATGTAAGTAAATATGTTCTCTGTAAATTGATTTGCCTTAAGGCCCTACATAAATAACGAATCATTATGCTAATGTCGGGACTCGGCACTTGCTAGCCTTTTCGTTGTAGCCTCGAAGCTACAACCAAAAGACCCCTTCGCCTCCCCCTTAGCCACCCTTGGCACTGCCTGTGCTTAATGTAGACATCATGCTGATAGCACACTCATGTCAAATCTAAAAATAAAAGGCTCCGATACATTTGGAACAAATATGGCCGATGCGCAGAAAAACCTGCACCTAAAATGAATACAGATTATTAATTGGTTTGGGATGCCCGACATTCAAGGAAGCGCAAGTCATCTGATTGGCAAAAGGGTCTGCACATTTTTAGGGAGTCAAGTGATGCGCTGACCAGACCTGTTGCATAACTACTTGCCTTGCCTGGGGCATGCGCCAGGCACTAATGTATGATCTGATACCAGACCCAACCCGGGTGATGGTGGCACATTGCTCAGTGGCCGGGCCTTCAGAAGCCAGTCACTTTGAAAGGCTAAAAACGAAAACATCAATTCTACCCCATTTTGAGGTTTACAAATGCAAGTGAATCTGCAGCTGCTATACCATTGCGGTTCCACTTTAACAAATGCATGGGAAGTCCAGGGATGAAGAGGGATGCATCTCCCTGTTCCTGGATGCACTGTGCATCCCCCTGTGCCTGGATGCATTGTGCATCCCACCCTGTTCCTGGATGCACTGTGCATCCCCCTGTGCCTGGATGCTCTGTGCATCCCCCTGTGCCTGGATGCACTGTGCATTCCCCTGTGCCTGGATGCTCTGTGCATCCCCCTGTGCCTGGATGCACTGTGCATCCCCCTGTGCCTGGATGCATTGTGCATCCCACCCTGTTCCTGGATGCACTGTGCATCCCCCTGTGCCTGGATGCTCTGTGCATCTCCCTGTGACTGGATGCACTGTGCACCCCCCTGTGCCTGGATGCATTGTGCATCCCACCCTGTTCCTGGATGCACTGTGCATCCCCCTGTGCCTGGATGCACTGTGCATTCCCCTGTTCCTGGATGCACTGTGCATCCCCCTGTGCCTGGATGCACTGTGCATCCCCCTGTGCCTGGATGCATTGTGCATCCCACCCTGTTCCTGGATGCACTGTGCATCCCCCTGTGCCTGGATGCACTGTGAATCCCCCTGTGTCTGGATGCACTGTGCATCCCCCTGTGTCTGGATGAACTGTGAATCCCCCTGTGCCTGGATGAACTGTGAATACCCCTGTGCCTGGATGAACTGTGAATACCCCTGTGCCTGATGCACTGTGCATCCCCCTGTGCCTGGATGCATTGTGCATCCCACCCTGTTCCTGGATGCACTGTGCATACCCCTGTGCCTGGATGCACTGTGAATCCCCCTGTGTCTGGATGCACTGTGCATCCCCCTGTGTCTGGATGCACTGTGCATCCTCCTGGGCCCGGATGCACTGTGCATCCCACTGTGCCTGGATGCACTGCCCATATCCCTGTGCCTGGATGCACTATGCATCCCCCGTGCCTGGATGCATTGTTTAACCTCCTGTGCCTGGATGCATTGTGCACCCCCCTGTGCCTGGATGAACTGTGAATCCCCCTGTGCCTTTATGAACTGTGAATACCCCTGTGCCTGGATGCATTGCACATCCCCCTGTGCCTGGATGCATTGTACATCCCCCTGTGCCTGGATGCATTGCACACCACTCCTCATCTGTCTGTATGCACTGTGGATCCCCCTGTGCCTGGATGCACTGTGCATCCCCCTGTGCCTGGATGTATTGTACAACCCTCTGTGCCAACTGGATGCATTGTACTCCCCTCCCCCTGTGCCTGGATGATCTCATAATCCCCCGGTGCCTGGTTGTACTGTGCTTCCCCCGTGCCTGGATGCATTGCGCATCCCACTGTGCCTGGAAGGATTGTACACCCATCCCCCTGTGCCTGGATGCGCTGTGGATCCCCCTGTGCCTGGGTGCACTGTGTATCCCCCCTGTGCCTGGATGCATTGCACATCCTCCTATGCCTGGATGCATTGTACATCCCTCCCCCTGTGCCTGGATGGATTGTACACCCTTCTCCCTGTGCCTGGATGCGCTGAGGATTCCCCTGCACCTGGATGCACTGTGCATCCCCCGTGCCTGATGCATTGTATAGCCTCCTGTGCCTAGATGCATTGTACACGCCTCCCCCTGTGCCTGGATGCGCTGTGGATTCCCCTGTGCCTGGATGCACTGTGTATCCCCCTGTGCCTGGATGCATTGTACATCCCTCCCCCTGTGCCTGGATGCGCTGAAGATCCCCCTGTGCCTGGATTCACTGTGCATCCCCTGTGCCTGGATGTATTGTACAGCCTCCTGTACCTGGATGCATTGTGCATTCCCCTGTGACTGCTCGAAGGAGGCACCAAGGAATGTCTTTGTTTTCTGATTGGTGCAAACACTTTCAGGTCTGTGGATTCCGGAATACTCTTTGCCATGCAGAAAAAGAAAAGGTGATGCTCTCAACTGCGCAAAGAGGATGAGGGCCTCTGAATGTGTGTGTACGCAGATTTAGATGACTTTTGTCAATTATTTGGAACTCTGTGCATATTTCATCAGTTGCAATAGAAGATCTTCTGTGAATATGGCCATATATGATTCATTGATCCACATTACACAATGTGTAGGGAGCAAATAGGGAAGAAATGATTAACTGCTGACACTCATTTAAGAGATACGTTATTACGATTTAGGTTACATTTGTTTTCAACAAACACAGTTCAGGAATAGCTCGGCCTGGCTGAGCTGCAAGAACTGGAAAAGCAGGTTTCTCCCAGAAGGAGGGCCCTTCTCTCATCTGCAACTCATGGGGAGGTGCTAATTGCTGGTTAGCCCAGGACTAAACAATTGAAATCCCTCCACCCAGGATATTGAAGGTGTGAATGGTCATAAAACTGCTGCAGCCAAGGAAACTACTGGCTGACGGAATACATTTCCAAAGGAGGGGGTGACCACATGCTTCAAGGAGTGACAAATACTGGCCATTTGGTGTTAACAGGCTATGTAATGGACATTTTTAGATGGTATATAAGTTATTATCAGAAGGGGTGCCAAATTTGAAAATGGCAGATTAATTAACCTCATTTTTAGCACTACCTTTGAAAATTTAGTGCCACTGTGTAGCTTATTCTGAACAGGAATGACAATAAATGTGGGTTTATGGGGAATGTATTTCAGCTAGAATTGTGAAGCTTTATATCCACATTCCCATGGTAAACGTGCATATGTGTGGAAAGTTACAGAAATATTGGAACCTGTTCTCATTACAAAATTGACAATATTCTGCAGAAAGGCAAAACAAAGTTGCAGAGCTGTGGGATTTTTAGGAGCAGCTACTCTACAAAATATGCAATCGGTGTATGTGATTTTATAGAGGTTGCACGTCTGTAAATAGGTATTTTGCCAAAATTAGAGTTTGTGTTCCAGTGGCTAGGGGTGGACTCTCAGCATCATAAAATCATACCATAAAGATGACACTGTGGTTCTCTCCTCCTATCAAGGCAGAGAGTAGACTCTGACCCAATCACCTTTCACAGGGGCAAGCTTAGCTAAGCTGGCCAAACACCCCCTTTGTGATGTCATTTTATATAATCTATAGGGACAGCTGACAACACATAGGGACTTCTGCAACTTTTCTGTCTCCTGACTGCTGGTGGAGCGCTCTGCTGCTGAAATCTACATCTTCCTTGTTCCAAACTCCAGAAACTTGGCAAAGCAAAGGCCTATGCATAGCTGAACCATTCGCAGGTAGACCTCAAATTCTAGAAAAAATCCAAAAAGCCTAGGGGAAGTGAAAGGGGCCCCTACCGGACCCTAACGTCTATGGAAACAAGGTGAGTCACCACACACAATATATACGCCAGACACGAGGTTGTATTCCCAAAGCTAGGGTTTATTGCAAAGCAAAAGTCTCAGTTGGCCAACTCAGTCTCACGGCCCGCGGTGTGTATCTCTAGACCTCGAGGGGCGCAAGAGAGTGAATTACGTACATCAGTTACATATATACAAAATGCATATCAAACAATCAGCTGTGACATGTTTAACACCCCCCTTTATTGGGTTTCTTTGAACTTGGTGTGATGATGGACATCTCTGACAACTATGACACCTTCAAACATCTATTCTAGTAACAATTTGCAATTTGTGAGTGCGGAGGCATCTTTCAGTTGTTGAACAGAACACAGCGCTTCTGTTCTTGGAAGCGAGCTACATACGGGGGGAGAGTTGCATTCCAGACCTTGCTATCTATGAGGTGCTATTTGTGTCCTGGGAGCCGACACGCTCTAACGGGGCTCAGCAAAGGGGGGCCGTAAGAAAAGCATGATTCAAGCCTTTAGCTGTATTATTCTAACATATTCTAGCATATAACGAGACTGGCTGGCAGCTGCGAAATGATTAAATGCCCTGCAGCTCTGCTTCAAGGCTACATTCGGGAGGGAGCCGGGCATTCTTCTTGGCGCTGCCTACTTTGTGTTTGAACAAACTCTTCTTATCCTCACGGCCCTGCGGCCTTGTCCTTTTTACGTGCAGACAACAATGTTTTACAGTCGAGCAGTGTAAGCAGAAAATATACTTTGAAGCAATAGGAACAGAAAGCAATGAGCAATGGTTAGAAAACAAAATGGCTATTCTTGTTACATCAAAATGGCCGTTCATTGGCAAACTCGAAAACCTATATTCTGTCATATCATGCATGAGACGGTTGGCCCACAGCCACCAAAATACCTTTGCGGTCACAAAGTAGAGGTATCCATTTTTCTAGACTGACAAACCCTCCTTTGGCCGTATGCCAAACATCTCATCTATTTATTGAAACCTCCTCTAGTGATGATGAATCTGAAGTACTTATGTCTGAATTTTGCATGCTATCGTAAACATCATCGTCTTCATCAATATCTATTGCCATCAACTATTTTACTGTTTTCATCTCATTTGGGTCTTGGTCAGCTCGACCATGAGGTTGTTTTTTCTTTGTCATCATATGCATACATCCTTCCGTACATCCGTCAGTTACCTCAGCGCAAACTATTGGTAGGCAATGTATGAAACAACAGCACGTTAGGAATGTTCCAAACACCACTACTAATATTGAAATCAACTTCCATCCCCAGGAACGTAGTATTCCCCAAAACCAAGATCCTATTCCCCAGCCTCCTTCTTCAGTAGGCAGTTCAGAGCTTAGGAAATGCATTTTCTTTATCACTTCAAAGATCGTAGGGGAATAGTCATCGACATAAACGCAACACGCTGATCCCACTATTTTGCAAATTCCCCCACGATCAACCAGGATTACATCGAGAGCCATTCTATTTTGCAGCATCATTAACCTGATTCCTCTTGCTTCCAACGTCATGTTAAATAGTATATCTGTTGTTGTGTTTATGCTATTTTTTAGTATTCTGGACAGCTGCCTTATATTATAGGAGTTCACTATCTGCCCTAAGAATGGAATGAATGATTTTGCTACATCAGTTGCTATCAAAACACCCTCGTCAGTCTTTTTGACTCTAGTTCTGGATGGTCTGGCCATGTCTGCTGTTTAGAAAAGGAATACTCCTGTGAACAGTAGACCTAGGTAACATGTACCTCCCCAGTTTCTGGACAACCAAGGATATGCTTTCTCTCCACATATAAAATAAACTGGATCACCTACATATACTGGTTCTATTTCCCATTTTAATACCACTTTATTCATGCATCCAGTATATGTTCTGACTGAAAAAGAGCCTTTCTTTTTTAGACAAAAAGAGACAGTTCTTGGGCTATAATTTACCGTGTAAAATGGGGGGATTGCATCTTTGTCCCCTTCTGTTCTTACACGAAACGTCATTACAGATGTCTTTTCTGGTGGGGAAAATGCGGGGATTGCATCTTTGTCCCCTTCTGTTCTTACACGAAACGTCATTACAGATGTCTTTTCTGGTGGGGACAATCTATCTTGTCTATTTTGTCGTGTTATCTTTCGTGTACTTTTCCTCGTGGGCTCTGAGGCCATTACTTGTGCTTTATGGAAAATGGAACAACCCACAGGCTTCATTATTATCTCCTCAAACTTATTCATGTTGGTTCTCTCTAATTGACCCGTGCTACTCTCATTCCATTTCCCATAAAACATTGCACCTAAAGATGCACTACATGGTAATGGCTGTACATACCACCCTATTCCTTTCCCAGCATGCTGTGGTAAATGGGCACATACCCAGCAATTTGTTTTCTTCAGAATTGCATGTGTCATGTTCATGATTAATAACAATGTATTATTCCCAAACCCTTCCCTGTGTCTTTCTTCCATTGGGGGCAGGGTATAAGTAATCACCTGAACTGGGCTTTCAGTAGTGGATATATTAACTATTGGTAAAAACATTACTAATGGGTGTATCGCTTCCACATACCATAATATTAGGGCTGTCGATATAGGTGCTACCACGCTCATAAAGCACATTATTATTGTCAGTGCCAGCATACAATTCGTTTTACCATGCGTTTTTCTTAAGCTTACAGTCTTTATAAATGACTCATTCTCAGCAGTGGAGGTGCAGGAGGAGGCTGGAGCCGGTCCCGGCATGTTTCTCGTCGTCCTTCTTCTTCCTTATCACAGTTCGTCGTGGATATCTCTCTTCGTCGCGCTTGCTCTGATGTCAATGAGTTCAACGGAATTGTCACAGTTCATTTCTGCCAGTCCTTAACAGCCTGGATTTGTTTATTCGTTTTTAGGCAAGATCACTTGTCCTTTCTCATACTGCTCAGAGGACCTTTGATCAGTTATCTTATTGCCTTAGTACCATGTGCGCCCAGCTTGTCCTCTCTGGTTCCTGACACATGTACTTTTTATGATCGCACCGAGGAGCCGCAAGTCTTGAATTGTCTGACTTGCACAATTCTCACGCTTCTCTCCTCTACACCTCTAGTTCCTTCTCCGTCCATGAGCTGAACCAGAGGTTGACATAAACACCAAAAAAGAACTGCGGATCACTTTGTCTTTCTAGGCCACAAGTTGTATCGCCGCACTCCTGGTATCGTGTGATCCGTGCCGGTGCACTTCCAGATTCAGGCTCAAATTCACCCTGTGGCGCTACTGCAGGTGCGCCGCGCCGACGAGCAGATCCGTTCTTTGGTGTGCTAGTGGGCGCCAAAGGGGTACACAATTTGTTTCTGCTGGTATTTGCAAGGCAGATTTCGTGTCGGCCAGCAGTGATGTCGATTCTGCTGGGCAACATTGGGGCACTCTTTGCCCTTCCCCCTCTTTGGCAATCGTCTCAGGCTTTGTTTCGTGTTTCACTTCTCGTTTTGGCAGATTTGGTGGCTGCTTACTGGCAATGGTTTCTTCCGTTTCTGGGACCGCTGTCTCCTTCCGGTCATCTGGGTCAGGCAAGTCTTTCAGTGGAGTTGGAATCTTTTTGGCATGGGTGGCATGGATCCACGACTTCCTTCCATCCACCCGTATTGCTGTCTGCATTGCCAAGAGCACTTGATAGGGCTCGCGCCACCCGGGTGCTAACGATGACTTTCTTTCAAAATTCTTTAGCAGCACCCAGTCTCCTGGCTCCAGCGCGTGCCCCGGACCGGTGTATCTCACTGGTAATAGCTCCTGCACCTGCTGATGAATCAAACACAATTTCTGCATTAAAAGGCCACAATAAGCACTAAGCACAGGATGTTCTACCCCACTAAGTCGTTTTGGCTGTGGTGCGCACCATACATTTGCCTGCCTCCCCATTACAATCTCGTACGGGGAGAGCCCAGTTTTAGCCTGTACAGACGTACATATGCATAATAGTGCAATTGGTAATGCATCCACCCAACTCCACTTGCTTCCCGCACAAATCTTACTAACCTTTGATTTGAGAATCCCGTTGTGCCTCTCCACAAGACCGGCTGAACTCGGATGCCTTGAACTATGGAATCTCTTATCAATCTGAAGACCCGCACATATCTGTAACACCACTGCGCCCACAAAATGTGGTCCATTATCGGACCATAGGACAGGGGGCAAGCCAAATCTGGAAAAGTATTCCTTAAGCATTACTTTTGCCGTGCTCATTGCTGTGCAGTCCTTCAAGGGATATGCCTCCATCCACTTACTGAATGCACAGATCACCACTAAGATGTATTTTACGTTTTGGCATCTCTCCATCTCTATGAAATCAAAATGGATCACCTCAAATGGCATAGAGGGCGGGCCAAAACTGCCTATTGGAGTCACTGTTCCCTTTCCTATATTGTGTTGCAAACACGTGATACAGTTCTGCACCAACCTCTGTGCATTCTTTTTATGTTTACATTCTGCCTACTGTAGAAAGGTGCTGTATTATCTTTTTCGCACAGATGTGAGTAGGGCTATGGGCCATTGTGACCATTGCAGTCACATACGAATTTGGCAACATCCAGTTTCTAGTTCCCTTGTCCACCCAACAACCTTCCAGATCTAACTCAGCAGAGCCCTCTGCCCACCCTTGTATTTCATCGGCTGTAGCTTTGGCCTGCATTTCTTTGACAGTGGCAACTCCATTTTCTATCATACAGGGTACTTCCTCAGTCTGAACCGTCATCATTTTGGTATTTAAATCAGTGGCAGTTTGTTTCGCAATTCTGTCTGCAAACGCGTTTCCCTCTCCTACTTTGCATATTATCTTTTTGTGTGCCTCGTATTTCACTATTGCTAGGCGTTTTGGAAGCGTGAGTGCAGACAGCAATCGCACAATCAAAGGGCCATGTTGAATTTTGGTGCCATGTGATGTCAAAAACCCTCTCTCAGCCCAGAGTCGACCAAACTTATGAACCACCCCAAAAGCATACTGGCTACCAGTATATATATTCACATTCAAATTTTCAGAAATCTCGCAGGCTCTGGTTAATGCAATTATCTCTGCGGCTTGTGCCGAATTGTAGGGAATTGTTTTGCTTTCTACAACTCTCTCTAGGGTAGTGCTAGCATATGCAGCAGTTGTCGTGCCATCTGGTAATTTAAAACATGAGCCATCACAAAATAACTCTCCATCTGGCTCTTTCTGTGGGGTATCACTTAAATCAACTCTCCCCTTGGTTTCTTCCTCAGTGATCATTAAGCAATCGTGGGGGGGGGGGTGATTCATCCTCCCCAATTTCTTTTATGGATAGTGGCATTAATTCTGCAGGATTCAAAGCGCTACACCTCATAATTTGGATATGGGGCGCGAACAAGATAATCTCATATCTTGTCAATCTAGCAGAGGTGACGTGTTGCGTCTGTGTCTTATTTAATAGATTGTCTATGGCATGTGGCACTATCAGAATTAAAGTGTGCCCCAATACCATCCCTTCCATTTGTTTCACTGACGCAGCAGCCGCAGCAACAGATCGCAAACAACGTGGTAGTGCACGCGCTACAGGGTCCAGCGCAGAAGAAAAATAGCCGCATGGCCTATTTCTTCCACCATGTTCCTGTGTCAAAACCGCCAATCCACATCCTTCACTTTCACACACAAACAGTCTAAAAACCTTCTCATAATTCGGCGTACCCAAAACTGGTGCCGAGCATAATGCAGTTTTAAATTCATCAAATGCTTTCTGACATTCCTCATCCCACTGTAACGGCTAACCACATTTTTTATAGTCAAATTCACCATCGGTTTCACAATTAACGCAAAATTACCAATCCATTGTCGGCAATAGGAAGCCATGCTTATTATGGCTCTGATTCCTTTTTGTGTCTTTGGAATAGGCATACAAGAAATACTTTCTATGCGTTCTGGCGTTAGCCTTCTCCCTTCATTCGAAAGTAGGTAGCCTAAATAGGCCACCTCCTTTTGATTATATTGACATTTCTTCAAACTAGCTTCATGGCCATGTGCCGCTAGGTGTGAGAGTAGTAATACAGTGCTTTCTTTACAAATCTCCTCTGTGTCTGCAGCTAACAATAGATCATCTATGTATTGCAAGAGTACACAACCCCCTGGTAATTCTAGCATGTCTAGCTGCTCTTTTAATGCTCTACCATCAATTCTTGGACTTTCCGTGTAACCTTGCAGAATCTGAGTGAATGTAAATGATTGTCCTCCTAATGTGAACGCGAACAAATATCTACTGTTCTTGTCCACTGGAATGCTGAAGAACGCGTTTTTCAAATCCACTACACTAAAATATTCTGCTGAAACAGGTATCATTGTCAATATTGTTGTGACACATGGCACTAAAGGAAATTGTGGATCTAATACCGTGTTTAATGCACGCAAATCAATTATAAAACAGTATGGTACTTCATTGCCTCCTTTTTTATAAACTGGAAGAATCGGGCTGCTGCATGTACTGCCTGTAATTTCCTCGATTACCCCTAATTTCACCAAATCTGTAACAATACTCTTAAATCCTTTCTCACCTTCAGCCGAAATTCTGTATTGGGGAATTCGCGGTAGGGTAACACCTTCTTTCAAAATTATTTTTACTGGCTCTATCTTTAAGCATCCTACATCATTGTTATGCATTGCCCATATACAGATTGGCACTTTACTTAGTTCTTCTGGTAAAGTTTCGGACATGAATTCTGACACAGGGGAATCGTGTGGCCAAATCGTTAGGAACACCCCGCCTGCCGTGCAATGTATAACGGAACATAATTTTTTCAACAAATTTAATCCCAACAAGTTTTCCCGACAATTTTCTGTTAAAAGGAAAGGACAATGTTCAGTAAATGGTCCTATTGTAACTGGGACTGGTTTGGACACTGGATTTAGCACTGGTATACCTGCGAACCCTACGGAAACATTATTTTGCCCTGACAGTGGTATATCCAGAACCAAGTGGTGGTCTATTGAACACTTCTGCGCTCCTGAATCTACAAGAAAGCGGTGCTCCTCATTCCCGACTCTCATTTCTACATAGGGTCCTCTCTGATTCACGGGAATAGACACTGGTTCCGACCCTGTCCTGTACTGTCCTATTGGGGAAATAACACATCATCCGATGTGTAATCATTGCTGTTACTGTAATACGTGTTTGGCTGTGTATCGAAAATGTTCCCACTCTTTCCTCTATTTCCCCCGCTCTGGTTCCCATACTGTTGGTTTTGCTGTCCCTGACTCTGTTTTGGGCATTTTGGTTTTGGCCTTGGTTTTGATTACCTCCGTTATTGTGATGCTGCTGCATACTATCCTATTTGTCCTCTATGCTGTCTCCTCTGACCAGACCCATTTCTATTCTGTAGATGCGGACATTGCGCTCGCCAATGTCCTTCCTCCTTACAATACGCACACTGATTTGGTCCCACCGTACCCCCATGCATATTCTAATTACTTCTTCCTTGTGCATTCCCTCTCCCTAAATTATGTCCTTCTACTTGCTGCAGTAGTACCTGTGTTTTCAATAGGCATTCTTTCAAGTCTGCCCCCATCTGTTTTAGCAACGATAATTCGTCCACCATCTCCTTCTGCCCCGGTGATGGTAACTGGTGCTGTTTATTATGTGACTCCTTTTTTCCCTTCCGATGTCTCCCGATATCCCTACTCCTGTACCCAGGTGTAGTAAACATTTCGGCATAATCATTATCTAATTCATCTTTAAGTTCAAAAAGTCCATATACATGTTCTCTCACTTCTTCATCCCTCTCCCTTTAGCGTGCTAATGCATTAAAATCTAACAATCGCCGTGGTGGTAATTTCCCAATTAACTGTTTCCATTTCTCCACCAAATATTCACCCATGCATTCCAACACTACCTGTCTTTCGTTGCTTCTTCAGAAGTCATATATCGAAGCGAATGTTGTCGTCCCATCATTCCCATCTATATACATCTCTGCCTGTTGATGCAATTCCACCTTTCTTTCTTTGCTGATCGCACTGCGAGTTACCCTCGTGCATCCCTGTTGGTCAGTCCCGCCTCTTGCCCCCGCGGTTTCAACTTCAACCCCGGGAGGAACGGACGGTACCGAGTCTGTGTCTGAGGCGGGAGGTGCAGATGGGACAATGGAAACAGGGAGTATCTGTTGTGGGCCTAGTTGGCTAATAGGAAGTGCTACGTGCGTGGTCTGTGGCTGTGGGAGGGCTTGAGCTACCGGAGGGAGAGCTTGGGCTACGGGCGGGGTTTGGGCAATAGCTACTGACGTGTCTGGCCTCACTTCTGACCTTGGGACTTGTTTTGTATGGGTCAATATGTTTTCTATCAATTCATCTGCTATGTGTAATTCTCGTAGGGGATATATTTTTTTTATATTCAACTGGTCACGCCTACCTGCCCTTCTTAGACTCTCAGTCCACTCCTCCTCTTCTTTCACTTCCGCTACTTCACCTTTCGATTTATGCCTGCACGAATGCTTTGCTCTGCTTTTAAAGCAGGGCATTGCTTCCCTTCTCCAGTATTTAATAGTCTCAAATGCTGCAGGAGGCGCTTTCTTTCTTATCAAAACCCTTTCCAAGTTATCTATTCTCACTATCTCAAAACTACCATTAATCGGCCACTGATGGTCTTGTTGCTTTCTGGTTTGCCTATGCCAAGTCTCACAGAATATTATTGCACCCACTCCATACTTCACATACATCTCATACGCCGGCGTTCCCACAGGTGGTACAATTTGGCCATCTTCCAAAGATTGTCTACCACAGCGGAAAAAACCCGATAGGGTTGACAGTACCCCACCCATGTTTCAACCTTTCCCCCTGGTTAATCAACCTTACCTAGGGCATTTGATTTTGCAAAGTTGACTCTCAACCAATATCAGGATTACTTTGAATCGGGGAATGACTCACCTGATAGATCAAGTCGTCTGTATACTGACGCACCAAATTATGTCGTGTCTGCGTTTCTTGGCTTCCGCCTCATTTTGGGACCCCTGCCTCCTTGTTCTCTAGCCAGGCACGTCGATCAGGGATCAGATGTGTGCAGATCTGCAAAGGAGTCTCTCATCACTTATACAGGGCACCCCGAACACCTCTTGATCCCGACTCGATCGTCCCGTCCTCGCCGTTCTCCGCCTTACTCAATTATAATGTTATGCGATGGAACAAGTGGGGGAGGGTCCCTACTCGGGCGCCATCTTGAAATGGGCCCCTAGGGGACCCTAACATCTATGGAAACAAGGAGAGTCACCACACACGATAGATACGCCAGACACAAGGTTGTATTCCCAAAGCCAGGGTTTATTGCAAAGCAAAAGTCTCAGTTGGCCAACTCGGTCTCACGCCCCGCGACGTGTATCTCTAGACATCGAGGGATGCAAGAGAGTGAATTACGTACATCAGTTACATATATACAAAATGCATATCAAACAATCAGCTGTGACATGTTTAACACCCCCCTTTATTGGGTTTCTTTGAACTTGGTGTGATGATGGACATCTCCGACAACTATGACACCTTCAACCATCTATTCTAGTAACAACTTGCAATTTGTGAGTGCGGAGGCATCTTTCAGTTGTTGAACGGATAATAGCGCTTCTGTCCTTGGAAGCGAGCTACATACGGGGGAGAGTTGCATTCCAGATTTGCTATCTATGAGGTGCTATTCGTGTCCTGGCAGCCTACACGCTCTAATGTGGCTCTGCAAAGGGGGGCCATAAGAAAAGCATAATTCAAGCCTTTAGCTGTATTATTCTAACATATTCAACCATATAACGAGACTGGCTGGCAGCTGCGGAATGATTAAATGCCCTGCAGCTCTGCTTCCAGGCTACATTCGGGAGGGAGCCGGGCATTCTTCCTGGCGCTGCCTACGTTGTGTTTCAACGAACTCGTGTTATCCTCACGGCCCTGCGTCCTTGTCCTTTTTATGTGCAGACAACAATGTTTTACAGTCGAGCAGTGTAAGCAGAAAATTTACTGTGAAGCAATAGGAACAGAAAGCAATGAGCAATGGTTAGAAAACAAAATGGCGATTCTTGTTACATCAAAATGGCCGTTCATTGGCAAACTCGAAAACCTATATTCTGTCATATCGTGCATGAGACGGTTGGCCCACCACCACCAAAATATGTTTGCGGTCACAATTTAGAGGTATCCATTTTTCTAGACTGACAGAAGCATCATAATACAGCCAGGCGTGCTGTTAATGCTTGTCTGCTGAATTGAAATATCCTTAGAACCAAGAAGGGCAGATCCCGTGCCGTCCTGTGCCATGCTGTAACCAGAGAGCCTTGCTGACCCTGTCCAGTCCGATGTGCCCAGCTGTCTGTCCCTGATGGATCTGATTCAATAGTCCAGAATCCTGATGGTCCAAAATCTTAAATCCATTTGTTTTGTGAGTATTAACAGAAATCTAGAAACTGTTAATTAATGTGCATTATCTTGTCCGCTCCTAACCTCTGACTTATCCTTAGTTCCATAATCAGTAACATTGTATAAATCCGTAGTGAATTCTTATTCTGTCTATCTGTAAAAACATCCTTTTTCTAGTAATTTTGTCAACTTTGATCTATTAATTTTGTTCGAGTGACCAACCTAGCGCTCCAAGGTGGACAGCGAGGAACCAGGACTGAGTCGCAAATCACTCCTGACTCTTACGTTGTGCCATCCTGGTGGCTTAGCTTGGATGCTCTAGTCCATAGTAAATATTTTTCTGATTTTAAAACTGAAGCCTCTTTTCATTCTCGCGCCTATCTCGCAAAAACAACATTTACTAAAACCTCTATAACTCCCTCAGTTTTTGTGATAGAAACAAAATTCCAACTATACCTAACATCCATAGCTATCCATAGAACCCAACACATTTAAATTCTCCCGTTATCGCGAATATCGCGCATGGAAAAGTTTGCCGCAAATTCCCATTTTGAGAAATATTTACATGTGTGAAATAGCTTCCATTTGTTTCCGACCTGGACTTTAAGATTTAAAATGTTTTTGTTTTCATTGGACTAAATCATTGCTGGTGACTGTGTGCAACTGTTCAAGGTGGCTCCCATAAGAATTTATAATAATTTAAGAATTTTTCCACACATTTAGAGTTTTTGCTCAGCCATTTTAAAATTCACTGTGACAGTTGAAAAGCCCACTTCCAATGTTCTCTTTCTGTGTACGGGGGGAGGGGGAAGTGAGACACTGTTTGATCGGTTCTATTTCTGATTATCTGATTATCTCCTCACATTTATTTAAATTTGATCATTGGTGGGTGGAGGTTTGTTGCAGGGGGAATTTCTAACCATAGTGCTATCTGATCTGAAACCAACACAAAAATATTATTTTCTGTGCTGCATTTGTTTTGCTTATTACCTATTCCTCGTGTATTAAAGATATTATTCAGTGTTCTGTCACCCCATTGGTGATTGTTGTTTACCTATTAAAATATATATTGTGATTTTGATCTCAAATAAATAAATAAATGAATAATACCTTTTACAAACCAGCCTGATTTCAGGTCCAGCATGACCCAGGGTATTTTTTAAGTAAGGGGTGTGTTACGAGTGGTACATCTTTCAAATAATTGAATCTATATATCAAATAAGTTTTTCCATTGCGCTGTATACTAGGCCGAGAGCAGAGTGTATCGCCATATTGAAATCTTTAACAATACAATTTAAAATAGTGACACTTAAAGATATTTCATTTGAATGCATCATTCTATTCCACAAATATCCTTGGGATAAAAGGACATCCTATTCAGAACGTTTTGTAAACATTCGTTTTCTCAAAGGGCCAGAGTTTCACTTATCACTGCTAGATGCCACTGCTAGGTGCTTAAGCGTTTCAACTACCTTATGACAAAACCGAGATAATCTTTCAGTCCGAGCTCTACAGCTTTGTGATGTCATCTTTGATGTCCTGAGTGTTAGTCTTAGCAGTGCATGGTGGTGGCGCGAGTTATGGTTGTTTAGCTTGCCATAACTGGCAAATTTCTAGGGTTTTACGATTTTACTTGAAACCATAACGTCCCTTTAACAACGTTTTTTTCATTGAATTTCAAAGGTTTTTATTAGTGCAACTTAACCATAAAGCCCCTTTAACAAAGTGTGTTCATTGAATGTCATGGGTTTTTACCAGTGCATGTTATTTTCCTACAACTTACTAATATCATACTTACCCAATATATCAATATTTGTGTCCCATTTACAAAGTGTCACCTTAAAACTCTGCCATTTCCCACCTTCTGGAATCATTTTTAACACTTCTATACACTTTTTGCAACTAATTCAACTAGTTTTGCATCCGTAGCTGTCTACGAACATCTGACTCCATAGCGGACCTTCCGGACAGTGTCACATGACCATACGCTGGCGGGCGGCATGATGACATGTCAGAGAACCCGTTCGCACTTCACGATAAGATCTCTGCTTTGTGGACAGTTCAGAACTGCATTTTCTACTGATCTAGGAACTTTCAACTTCAAAATTTCCCTTGCACAGCTCCAACACCTATCCTACTCATTATCCATTAACAATCTAGTAAACAGTACATACTTTTAGAAAAACTGAAATTTATCTTAAATGGCATCAGCTAATGCCATCCCTCCTCCCCAAGAACCACCCCCACTGCTATAATCAAGGAGCATGAGAAACAGTGCCCCCTACCTTAGAAATAACACATGCACAACATTTTCCCTTGTCCACTTAGCCCTCCATATTAGTGTTTGGTTCCTCTTCTCTCATTTCCCTCCTCACCTTTCGTTCTCAGATCTCCTGCCAAAAAGCATACATCCAAAAACAACAAAAGACATATTCCTTTAGGAACCACCTTTCACAGTTAAAAAATAGAACTAAAAAAAACATGTATAGACTCCATCTACTTTATATTTCTCAGTAAAGCACTTAGACTCAATAAGATTTTCCAACATTTCCATTTGCATTTTGTGTTATGCTAATGGGAATATTGTGGCGTTCATCCTCCATTCCAGGGACTGGAACGGTGGATACCGGCCCAGCAGCTCAAGTTATCAGCCCAAGCGAAGCAAGGGTGGATAACGAGGTCTCTGGACCATTATTTCCCCATTCCAGCCACTGAAATGGGAGATGAAGGCCATTAGCACCCCGGGTTCCCAAAGCGGGAACCCAGGGTGCTAAAAAAGAAGATTTTTCTTCCTACACCGGTAAGCCAGCAGCACATTTTTCTTCCCTTTCAGATCTATCCTAATTTCGAATAGCTTTACCACAAAGCCAGTCCCAGGTGGACATGGCCACTTTAATCCTATGTTTTGTCCCTTGTGGTCATGGCTAGTAGCCAAATTGTCCGGATCATGACCTTATTCCATGAACCGGACAATCTGCCCACTGCCCATGGCAATTGGCTACCCCTCAGTCACTAAAGGTATACCGCTATTTTTTGCAGCTACATTATGACATTTGTCAAATAATAAAACACTGGCACATTTGCAAAACCATGCTTGTAGGTCCTTGCCAATGCTCCTTACGCAATTTTGCTGGAAATCCACCCATGTTTTATTTTTTCAAAAGTGTCAAATGTATGCACATACAATCATCATATAACCTAGCCCCCACTTGACAAAATCCATTCAGACTTTATGAAAACATCTATATCTAGATCTAGAATCATGTTGCTAATCTTTGTGTAGATTTGTCTAATGGCACCACATTTATAAGCCTTTACATTATTTTGGGTCCCCCCTCTAATTTTCCCCCTTCATGACAGAATCTCACCAAACTTTGCAGAATCAGCTCAGAAATATACATGCACAATTTCATGCAGTTCCATTAAGAGGCGCCAAAGTTATAAGCCAACCAAGAACTGCATTTCACCAACCCTGTAATGCTGAGGTGTCTGCAAACTTTTCAGGACTGTTCGCGAACATTCAAACTGTTTGCATACTTTAGCAGCAAGAAAATCCAGTTTTTTTGCTTCTTGAAGCCATACCTACCCTACCCAGAGATAATTTGATAAGTTTGACAAGTGCAATGTTGTGTTTTTTAATATGTTTTTACCGTGATGTCCGCGGACAGCGGCAAAGTCCCCGAATCCATGATGGCGGGCATTTCCAAAAATCTGATGCACTTCACGCTCTTCATCATCCAATCAGTGAACACGTTGCATGTCCTTGGACATGACGCAAGCCAATGAACCAATTGGTATCCTGTCCGCGAAGTGAATAGGCAAGTGAGTCTGCGAGCGGGCATAGATATCACTAATTTTTTGTGACCTGCTTTTTGGTCACTTAAAAAAAAAAAAACAACTGGATGTATTTTCACCAAATTCGCCGCTGCTCCTGCCACAAATTTGGTGAAAATCCGTCCAGCGGTTTGGGCTCTATGCGTGAGCAAAGTTTTTTCCCCATTCAGTCTATTGGTAAAAAAATAAATTTTGGGACCCCCCCTATAACTTTGCCCCCCGAACCGAACCTCACCAAACTTTGAAAAAAAAATCAGAGTGGGCCATCAACTTTTTTCACAAAGTTTGGTGTGGATTCGTCCATGGGGAGCGAAGTTATAAGCCACCCAAAAAGTGCTCTTCCTATGGGATTAGCACTTAACCATTACTACCGTGGGCCGTGTAATATATATATATATATATTGCATGGCCTGCCGTAGCAGCCACGTAGTTATGGTTAAGTGCTAATCCCATAGGAAGAGCACTTTATAATGAGTATTGCATTGCATAGTAGACATTTCTGTATTTTGTCGACCCCCATAGTTAGTACTTTAGACGTACCATAGTTCAAACCAGCGTACCGTGCAATTTGATCAGCTCCTGTGTTTGTTCATTAAATCATTGGGTCTGTTGGAGAAAATAAACATGCTGGATTAAAAAAAAAAAACTTTCTACGTTGTGGTACAATATATTTCTTTCATTGATTTCAATAGGAGGAATTGAATATGTGCATGGTTTTTGACTTGGAAGTGCGGGTAGTATTTTTGCAATTAGATAGCAAATGATGTATCTAATTGTTTATTTCTTTTTCCGTTGTAGTGGCATTCATCTATCTGTTTGTTTGTCGCATATTTTTGGGGCAGTTAGATACCTGATGGTGTATTCTAACTGTTTCTTTTTTGTTGCTTTTTAGCAGTACATTTTTATGTGTTTGCTTGTTTAGACTTTTGGGGTAGTTAGATAGCTGTTGGCATATTATAACTGTTTATTTCTTGTTTCATTTTAGTGGTATTCATTTAAATGTTTGCTTGTTGCAGAATCTTGGGGCAGTTAGATACCTATTGGCGTATTCTAACTGTTCATAGTTTTGAAGTTGAAGTTTTGTTGATGTTCATACACAAATTAGTTTTAAAATTTTGATTTTAAGAATATTAAGTAAGCGTTTACAAGATTTGCTGGTAATCTCTGTTTTAGAGTAATGGTAGTATTGCATTGGTTGTGGCTCCTGCGTGGTAGATTATACCTATAGTTGTGAAGGTTTTCTTACCAAGTGATACTTGTCCATGGGTGAATCCAGTCAGCTTGCAGTTGTTTTTGTTGCCATCTGCATTGTAACGTAAAAGCATTACTATTATGTATTTACTATGTGTCTGTATTTGTAAGGTGGAGCGATTATCTGAATTGCAGGTAGTACATAATCTGCCATGGTTTGCATTTTGTACAAGTTGCAGAAATTGTTTTCACAGTTAGGTATGGATAGATACACAAAGTGCTCATTAGGAACTTCTTCTTGAACAACATGGCTGCAAAGAGTGCTTGTCAGAAATAAAGGTTGGGGCCAGGGACGGCGTGTTATGCACTGGAAACAGTGCTGAAAACTACACTTCCCAGCATGCTTCAGGACTGGGTGTAGTTCTCTGTGTTCACGCTGAGCGCCAGCTGGGTAATTATGGGCTTTCTTAAGCCGTTAACTGCCCGTGCTCTGGTGCAGATAATTAAGGTTATCAGCACGGGCGGCGATGGCAAGCATGTGGAGAAGGAGTCAGGTTGCAACACTAAACAACGTCGAAGGACTGTTTCCACAGACCCCGGGCGGCGGCGGTGATATGAAGCGGCTGTTGGCCATGCTGTAGAAGAGCCTGGGACATGGCAGTGATTTTATCAGAGAAAGCATTTCTCGTTACGGGCATCATTCTCCAGAGTCCGGGTGTCCTTGTGAGGTGCCCGGTCCAGCAGATAAGTGCTTATACTTTCTGGGCATTTCGTTCTTGATTTACCCTGCTCTTTTTGTTGTGGGATATAGACATTCATTACGGATGCTTGCTAAATGTGCATGTGATTAATTGCTGCAGAACTTTGTTTGAGGCAAATCTTGCCCTGTGTTACATACTGCACTTGTTTGGTTAAAATAATTATTAGGACTATGTGCTCTGGAACGCAGTTGCTATTTTCTTTTATTACAAGTACTGAACGGAATTAGAAGATTGTGGCAAACGTAAGAAAAGGAGCATATTTACGTGAAATAAGTGCTATATTTGTTTGTCGCTTTACTGTGCCCAACGGACCATGAGTCCTTTCTTTCATACAAGGGTCAATCCCTTTGTTTGTGCCATAATGTTTGCATTGTAAGTCACGCTTTTCAGAGAAACACCTCTCATGTTTGTTTCAGTGCTATGTATGTTTTGGAGTTTCTAACACATGTTTAAATGTGCCTTTGGATTGAGACTCGCTGCTGCTTCAGTGTATGCTATGTTTATTGGAATAACTGCTTAAAGGGGTAGTCCCGCTTTGGTTTAGGAGGTCAGGATGGCATTACAGAAGTAAGGTACAGGTTCAGGCATACTAGGTTGTCATTGTAACTGTGATTATGTATATGCATGTTATATTTACCCCATCTTCCCTTTGCCATTCCACCCCCTTTCCCTAACTCTGTCTTCCCCCCATTGGCTGCCACGTGGTTCCCTGTGTTATTATATTCAGGCGCCCGTGCCAACCATGGTGGAGGGTCGATCTATTTGGCTTCTGTGGTTCGGGAGAGGGGGTTGAAACCCCTGTTTTCCCATTAATAGTTTTGACAGTGCATGTATGTTTCCACATGTATCAAATCTGCAAGACTTTATTTATAGCTATGTTTTTGTTTTCCAGTAGTTGTAGCAAGTACATTAGAAATTCTTGTGGATATTCCTGTGTGTTTATAGTGAATTTGACCATTCCAGCACAGTAGTCCAATTCCTGCCTTATTCCAGAAACACTGTAATGGTTGTCAGGATTGTTGTTTGCATTTCTATGAAGGACTAACATTTGCAAACACTATTGGTCTGTCCCATGTAGGTAAATGTTGTCAATAATTGGTGTAATTGGAATAGAATATTGATTGCTACATTTGTGTAGCAATTCACACCAGTTGTATTTGAAAATTTGAATGGACCTGACAGTTCTGTGTCCAAGGCATTTGTTTGGAGTGTGCGTTGTTTTTTTGAAGATGTAGTTGACTTTGTTTGTGAAGTAGATTCTTCTTTGGTTGTGGTCCTTGATGAAGTATTAGCTTCTTTTAATATCTTTGGAGGAATTGCTGTGAGATCCTTTATAATTTGAGTCTGAAGTAGTTTTCTTTTACAAATGTTTGCTTTTTGCGGAACAGGGTAGGTTTTTAGATGGGGGTGTAGAGTGAACACAGTCTATTGCATTCTATAATTCAAGGAATATCAGCATTTACTTTACTTGCATCAAAGTTGATTAGAAATAGTCTGTCAAGTTCCTTGCGTTCCTTCCTATCTCTATTGCTGGTTTCCTAGTTATCAATCTGTGTGACATTTTAACCGTACGGTTGATGCACTTGAATGAGATTTGATAACATTGGTGGTACCACTCTAGAATTGTATATATTTATCATTATTGACTTACAAGTACAAAGTGCGTTATTGTGATCGTGTACATACCCTTGAATATTAATTATATAAAGACCGTGTTTTCAGTAATCTTGACTGGGGTCCTCTGTGCCTCTCCTCTACCATATAGAGAGTGGAAGTACAGACACCCCCTACCAGTCTTAAAGTCTTTACAGACTTTACAGGATGTACCAAAAGACTTTAAGACTGGTAGGGGGTGTCTGTACTTCCGCTCTCTATATGGTAGAGGAGAGGCACAGAGGACCCCAGCCAAGATTCTCTATTATTGGTATGTGGTCGAGCAATCAATGCCTAGCTTCTCAGGAGGTGATGCAGGCTGGTTCTTAAGTAGAGTGTAGTCCCCGAACCCCCACAAAGGAATGTCCACACACTGTATTACTGAAAACACAGTCTTTATATAATGGTAGGGGGTGTCTGTACTTCTGCTCTCTATATGGTAGAGGAGAGGCAGAGAGGACCCCAGCCAAGATTCTCTATTATGGTAGTTGAACTTATTGTAACTTGTATATTTGAACTTTGCTTACTGAGGGAAGCTTTTTGTCTCTACTCTACCCGAGTCTGAGGGCTCTACAGAGTGACTCTCCCGCAATCTGTATATTTTGTACACTAGATATTACTGTAACTGTATAGCTACTACAATTTTCCCTCTGAACGCACAATGTGTTGTATCTACTGTAACTACTATTATATTTGCATATTTTTGTATATTGTATAACTCTGTAAACTGCATAACTTTGTAAGCCTTGCATCTTCATAATTTTGCGCCCTATTACCTCTGGGTCTGGAGCGTGTAATAAGTGAATAAACAAACAAACAAACAAACAGACAAGTGTACTTAAGCGTGATAGTGCTACATAGCTCATGCCTTCTTTAAATACTGTGCTACCAACATCTATCAATGCTTTATCTAGGGTAAGACCTTGCAATTTGTGAATGGTGACTGCGTATGCTAGAGTTAGAGAAAATTGTTCTCTGCGTACATCCATGTCTTTGAAAAGAAGGAAGCGGGATGTTGAGCGTTCCATCCTTTTAACTTTTGATAGTTTATCAAAGAGAATATTGACAAACTGAATGTTGTTGTCATGTGGGTATGTTTGAAAGCCAACAACTGTACCAAGTGCTCTATTGACTAGTCCTTGGTCCACGTCAAGGTTACGTTTAAGCATTACTCTACAGTTTAAAGATAATTTTAATATGTTCTCCAAACCAGCTGTGTTACAGATTCAGTTTTCTAAGGTATTTAGACTTGTTGTGGCCTGTTGACACATGAGTAGTGTCATACCATGTATGTCCAGTTTCTCTGTGGAGCAAATTCGAAGTATTGGTTGCACGTCCTTTTTTAACATTGTTTCATTAAATTTTGAACAGCTTGCAAGAGTTGGCATCAAGGAAATACAGTTTACATTGTTTTGTGCTAATTCTTCGATGACATCAGTAGAACATGAGTTATGGCCGTAGAGTGAATGGATGTGCATGCTTTTTAATATAGATTGTGCTTCTTGAGATAGTACAGGTTCACATTTCCTATGCTTCCAAGAGTTTTACGGAATAGTGTCTGCCCTAAGGTTTTAAAAATAGGTTCATCTTTAACTGGTGTTAATGGAAGACGATCTCCGAAAACTATAATGTGTTTTCCTCCAAAGAGTTCTTTATAATCTGTTTTCAGAACCTCTTGTAATCTGAGGTGAGTGAAGGCTAACAATAGATTGGAGACAATGCTTACCTCATCTATTAGCAGCATTTTCCTTTGTTTGAAAACTCTGTGTACTTCCATTGTGGCTTCTGGAGAAAGATATTAATGGTCTCATTTGTTTTGGTGTTCTACTGGAAGGAGTAGTAATCGGTGTAAAGTGACACTGCCTATGTTGTAGGCAGCTAAACCTGTGGGGCAGTTACAACAGCTGACAGTTTGTTGTTTGTCAATTGTTGGAGGAACTTGATGATGATTTTGATTAAGAACATTTTGCCTTAATCAGCTGACCACTCACGTATAGCAGTATAGGTTTGTAGTCTTGGCAGGGACAATTTTTACTTTCATGCTGCACACCATGTTCATTCTATTTTGTTATTTCTTGGAAATTATACACTGTTCATTGTTTAGTTGTGATTTTAGTAGAGCAAAGTCTTCTGTAGATTGCTCATACTGACACATGGGGCCTCATTACGAGTTTGGAGGTAGCCATGGCGCTATTAGCACCATGGCGGTTTCCAAACCGGGCTCCATTACCGGGTTCCTTCAATGAGAAATAACCAGGTCATTCCAACATTGGAGGACCCGGTAATTCCTCCTTGATGGAACCATTCCCCATTCCCATAGGGCTCAATGGGAATGGTGAGGAAGGTAATAACAGGCACATTACAAATTGCCCATTATTACCTCCCTCTTCCCCTCTTCCCCTCGTGGGACCCGGAAAGGACGTCTGGTTTTATTTTTTGTAATTAGCGCTCTCGTAATGAAGGGTGCCAGTCCCGTACCGGCACCCTTCATTACGAGACTGAAAGGGTCGCAATGAGGCCCATGGTGTTTTCTACTTCAGTTATGGCTAATTCTGACTCATTTGCTATTAGTGGATGTCCAAGTGTTTCTTTGCTTCCTGTTACAGAAGGTTGACTACTGTCAGGAGTGTCCACATCTAGTTGCGACTGGGGTTCTTCTTCTTGTTGCTGTTCATTGTGCAACATTGTTTTGTACTGTGTAAAGTTTACATCTGTTATAGTGCTTTCATTTGATTTGAAAGTGTCTTCATAGTAGCGATAGGTATCTAGTAAATCTTCTTCTTTTCTCCATGGTTTAAAAGGTTGTAGCAGGGACATGCAATACAGTTCTTTATGTTGATAAGTGTTTAATGACAATTTGATATCATTAATTAAGCTTCATTTGGTAAGTTTCACTAAGCTGCGTTCACAATTTTCCACTCTGTATCTACCTTTCTTCTCATCAGGTTTAATATTAATTTTGTATATTAAGTTTTGGGCTATGTGGTATAGACACATGGGGCCTCATTACGAGGCTTGCGCTCCCGTAATGAAGGGTGCTGGTACAGGACCGGCACCGTTCATTACGGGATACGCAATTACGAGGTTCCCTTGCGGGACCTGGAACAGACGACTGACAAAACCATATGTCCTTTCCGGGTCCCGCAAAGGGACCAAGGAGCTAATAACAGGCCCGTTATTGACGGGCCCGTTATTAGCTCCATCCCCATTCCCATTGAGCCCTATAGGGCTCAATGGGAATGGGGATCGGTTCCTTCAAGGAGGAATTACTGGATCCTCCAATGTCAGAATGACCCTGTTATTCCTCATTGAAGGAACCCGGTGCTGGAACACGGTATGGAAGCAGTCATGCGCTCATTAAGGGCATGGCTGCCTCCATACTCGTAATGAGGCCCATGAAGTTGTTCACTTGACCTGTTGTTGAAAATGGTCTAGGCAAACCAAAGCGGTATTTGGTGTAGTATTTCCCTTTATTTTTATATTTGCAACGACAATACTTCCCACATTTGTGTCTTTAAAATTTTAAAATGTGTGCATGAAGGTCATCACTCTGTGTCGTTTGTGAAGGGATTTCACAAGTGACATATTTTTGGATGAACTGCAAAACAGAGGCATCACTGTCCTGACCAAATTTAGGAGCATCTTTAATCCAGAATAGCATGTGGATGTGTGGTGCTCCTCTGGCTTGGTATTCTTTTCTCCAAAAGAAGTGTTGCACTTCTCTGAGGGGAGGAACCATTTTATTAAAAAATGAAGTGTAGCATAGCAGTGAAGCGATGATGGAAATATCTTGATACATTTACAGCATCTAGAGAGCAGAGTTCTCCTGTTGTTTTTATATCTATATTTGTTTTTTTTGTTTACTATGCGTAAGAAATCGTGTAAATCTTTCCATGCATATTCTACACAACTTAATGTCACAAACCAAGTGGGTGGGCCAAGGTTTCTTATCATACAGCATACATCTCTGTGGCGTCGGAACCAGTATTTCTTTGTACCATGCATGTTTGCTAAAAGATTTGTAATTCTTGACTGTAAAACGTCAACTTTTTCTTGCACTTTTTGTAGCACTTGTGTAGCTGACATTTTTTGAAAATTGGTACCTGATTTTAATTTGTGTGCAACTAGAGATGCTAGTTCACTTTCAAAGAGAAGGTGGAATATGTATTCCACATTTTGTCTGAATCTGGGTCTTCAGAATACATCTGTAAAGAGTGGTATTCTGATCCTGTTACTTGTGTGGGTCTTTCATTGTACCTTCCTCTTTTCCAGTAGGAAAGAGTAAAGGAAAGGCACGTGTTTCTATACTTTTTTTCATATTCTGATTGGAGATCCTTTGGCTTGTCACATTTGGTAAGTTTCCAGTGCATCATTTATGGTGTCTTTAGAGTGTAATGGGTGAATTGTATAATGGTCTAAAATATTGGATTCTGTAGCAGAATCTAGAAATTGAAATTGACCAGTTTCTGATGAGTCTTGAATTATTTTAGTGGTTTCCCTAAGGTTTTCTGCAATATTTATTTCTTTGTAGTATTCATTGTTGTCTTTTAGATATTGCAGGGCTTGTCTAACTTTATCTAAGTCCACGAGTTGCTGCCAAATTGTTTTGTCTTTTGTAGGTATGCCATTTACTAAGATAATTAAAGATTGATTGATTGGACGTTGCACTCTCAGCGTCCGTACATTTTCTTTGAGGTCTAATGGCAAATAAACTACTTTGCCACGGATGACTTTCAGTAATTCAAAGCGAGGTAGTTTGGCTGTTTTTGGTTGAAGGTGTATTATTGCTTGAAATGGGTGCACTATTTGAATTATGATGGTCTCATAAAAGTTATTTGTTGCAGGTGTTTTTCTAGTGTGAATAATTCCAAGTTATTTGTGATAGCAGGTGAAGGTGTTTGGTTGTTGTTAAGTTTTACAGTGAAGTAACTGCAAAGTAATAAGGGGTCAGTCATTTTGTATTTGTTTTCTGCTATAAGATAGAGAGCTAATTGGAACTACTTGGAATCTTCATTGTCTTCTATTGTGTACATTATGTCTACAGTTTTTGTGGTATTCTTATAAAAAGTCCTGCGGTAACACACACACACATGGTTTGGTACTTCAGCAGATGCACGTTTAAACTTTAGTATTTCTTTTTTGTATGTGTGTAGTAGAAGGTTGCCATCTGTAAAGTTGTTGCTAGTCTGTTGTAAAGCTATTGAATTTTGTAAAATATTTTCTCTGGATATGCTCTATTTCTTCGAGTAGTTCTTTGGCTGTACCATTATAGAAGATTGTTATTTAAATTGGCTAGTGTTAAAGCAGGACTTTTGGCATAGTACACTTTATGAACCAGATTTCTCATAGTTGAATGGTGTGTTGATATCATTTTGATATGGTGGAAGGTGCTTTTGCAAATAGGTCCAGAAATGCAGGCTAATGAATGTCCTTGTAGTCCTGTGTGTTTGTGCACTGGACAGGAGTCCATACTTTGTAATAGTTTTATTTTCAATTATTCTTTGCCTTTCACATACTGATTGAGGAACTGGCTTAAAGACCTGAATGATGTTTTACTATGTTACACATTGATGTGCACAGCCATTAGTAGACTGGACAAATTGGTTCAGTGGAATACTAGGTTTTCTGGGGATACTTTTGTGATCAGCGTTTCTTGTTCCATAATGGTATTGTTACTTTTTTATACACTCGTCCGCTGATATGCATGGCAATTTGATTTCTTTGCTTTTGTTTGCATGCTTCTTCATTGAAATATGGGTCTGTGCTGGTGGTGTGACTCCATTCACCTCCACAGATGTTTGCAAAGCTATCTTTGTTGATATTCCATTTATTGAGAAGTATTTTTTGTAGTTTAGTAGTAGTGTTTTGGTAGTGGGTTCAATTTGTTTAAAGCTAAAATAAATAATTTCATTTTGCAAAGGATTGCACTGTCTATGAGAGCTTCCAGGATACATTTTCTACGGTAGGTTTTAAGGGTTGTGCGTGATTTCTCTCCTGTTTCTATAAGGTTCTGAAGGACTCTGTGGCGGAACATTTTTTGTAAAGTAATTTTTTTGGTATGCTTACTTGTGGCTACATCAAGATGTATAGGTGCAGTGTTAGCACTAGTGGTAGCTGCAGTCTTGTTAATCACTTTCTGTTTTGTTTTACATTTTGAAAGAGGAGGCAAAGTTTCTTTACTGGCAGCTATTTTGTTTCGCTTAGTGACTGTATTAGCTGTTTTGTTTGAACTTTTTGTAAAACTTCTGCTAGAGGTGGATGCTTATTTTGGACACTTTTATTGGGATTTTGTCTACTGTGCGTTGCTTTCTACAGAGTTGCTTTTTGGTAGGCATTCTTTGGGGTCTGTTGGAGAAAAAAGAAAGTGTGGGTTGGGATGTTGTGCAGTGTATATGTGCCTGAACATGAGTGTCTGAGTATGATGGTAAGCATGTATGTAGAGGTGTGTGATTGTGCAATGGGCTGTTACTTCAGGTTGGGAAGGCTATTCTTGTATTTGCGTGTTACTATACTGGTGTTCATATGACAATACAAAGTATGCACCTGCTGAGAGGCAAGCAGTAACACTGAATCTAATGCTGCAGGGTTAATACAATGTGTTCTACAATACTAGAATTCTACAGTGTTTGAGTAACAGTTAGAACATTATAGCAGTATTGCACTTACATTTATGGATGCAAAGAATAGGTTTCTTCTGAGTTCTGGTTTGTACTTTAGATGCTGCTGGTTTCCAGGAGAGTGGCCTTCACTGAAATTGTGAAAGAAAAGAAGTTAGTAAATATGTGTGTTAATAGCACTGTTGTTAATGTAGACATGAATTTGTTTATTTTTGCAGCAGTAGTGCTTTCTGATAACTGTGCATAGCATGTAGATGTTGTTTTCTTTGTCGATGTGCATTTTGTATATTTTACTTTGAATCTGTCAGTTGCACTTGCCTTAGAAATGATTACAATAGTAAGCACACATACTACACTTGGCTTTTTAAGGCAGTGTTATTGGATGTTAGGAGATAGGAGAAATAACTGTATGCTTTTCTTGCTAGTTATACAGGGTAAATGGCAGGAACTGTGGGAAAAATCATGCAATGTATGCATTATTGAAGGTGTGGGAAATAAAGCAGAAGGATTTGATGGGTCCGGCAGCTTATTACTCTCCAGGATAGTTGTAGGGGAGAAGGTTCAAATAAGAAAACCTGGAAAAGTGGCAACGGAACGAAGCAGGTGATTAGCAAACTACTGCATGATCAGGTGGTGCTTGGAGATGGGAGAGTCTGAAATAAAGTAAGGGTTGCAATGAAGGGTCTGGTGCTTGCGTTGTAGACGGAAGGGAAGGGGGGAGATGTTACAAGTGTTGGTTTACTACATTGTTTGTACATAGTTGTACATGATGTGATAGACATAACTGCACCTCTGTATAGCTGAATGCTGTTGTAAATTCTAGAACAGAATGGGCAACCAGGTGGAATGGGAGAGCTGTCTATATTTGAAAAACAGTGGTGTCAGTGGTGTTGTTTCAGTTGGGAGCCTTTCCAATGATATTGGCTATCTGTGTGCACAAATAAAGTTGCAGGTACTCATCCTGGCTGCGTGTCACTTTATATCACCTTAAAACACCTTTTCCGACAATTATACTGTAATTTCTCCCATCTTTTAACATGAAATGACACTTTGTTAGACAGCTGTGTTTGTTGTGTCTGATTACTATTATGATCATTCCTAAAGGAAGTTCAAATGATAGATTGTATGTAAAATATCCAAAATGTATAGAAAGGAAATTGCATGTACATACTATGCACTATAATGCATTTGATGCTATTATTCTTGAAATGTGGATAAATAGGTGGCAGTGGTTGCACAAATGACAGAGTGAATGAAGAGAATAACAGTTTGCACATTAAAGTTAGGAATATGGGTAAATAAAAAGTTGGTGAGCAGACAGCTTTGCAAGTGACACTTGATCATAGCAGATGGGAGAAATGACAGCAATCTTCTTTACAGGTTATACAGGGTAAGTGGAAGTTACCCTGTTTATGTGCATTTATGCAAGAGCTGTACATGTACTGTGCAGAAAATATTCATACCTGTAATGTGTGTTCATGCGTGTGGATGAGCATGAATCTGCAAGCAGACATCTTGGAGAGTTTTACAGTAGTTGTTGCTGTAGGTGCTTTGCAATCACAGCCCAAATGTACTCAGAGTGATCAACAGTACATCTTAAGTGCTGAACTATGATGATGGAGTTAGATGTAGAGCTCTTGGATGTGATTGGTGGATGGTTGTGTGACTACTTAACAGCCACAAAGATTAACAAATCAGGTGTTGAGGTTCTGTTTTGTATTGAGAGAGGCTGTGTGTAGTGTATATGGCAGAGGTGGAGAAAGTCAGGGTGTTGGTGGTTGGAGATATATTTGTAAATTGCTTGGAGAAGTATGCTAAATATAGGAATGTGGCTAATAATTTTGACATAAAAGAAGTGGAGGTGGTGTAGTGTTCTGTGCCTGGTTTTAATTTGCAGGCAATGCTGGAAGTCTGTCTGGTTATGGCTAGTTTCAATAGTCCAGGTGTAGTTGTCCTGCACTGTGTTGCAGTGCATTTGGGCTATGTCAGTGCCCCTAGTTTGTTGCAAGATCTGCAAAACCTGGTTCAGACAGTCATGAAAGTCTTTCCAAATGCCAAGGTTATTTTTTCTGCTTTATTACCTATGGCAGTATGGGCCAATATTTCTGTTTTTCATTCCTCAGCAAAATATTGCTACGTGTTTAATTAACCAAGGCATGTTTACTTTTATGATTAGAGCTGGGATGTTCTTTTGCAATAATGACAACATTGAATCTGGTAATGTTATGTACTTTAACACATGTCTTTATCTTTCATGGGAAATGCCATGCTGTTTTGAAATAAAAGGATTGCTTTGAAGAAGCTAATGTGAAGATATTTGGAGGAAAATAAGAAAGAAAAAACAAAGGAAATGCAGAATAAAAGGTGTTTCTGAAGCATCTTCAAAAACAACAAAAAAAGGTTATTTTCAGAACCAACCTCAAAGGGGAAATGGGGCACACTATTTACATTTTCATTCCCCACTCTCAGATTTTCCGAGTTGTCCGCAGACAGCGCGTATTACATAGAGATTTTGAGGCTGCGAGGCATGCAAATGAGACTTAGCAGGGCAAGGGATTGTCAATAAGGTTTACTGGGTGGGATGTGCAAGGAGAGACTTTGTCAGATAGTAATTTTCCTGAGAGGAGAGCAGATAGCTATGGCTATGTCTTTCAAAAGGCAGATTGTCTGGATTTTGGGAGACTTGTGGATAAATTGGTTGGTGCTGCATGCAGATCGCTGTGGAGTGGCTGCACATCTTGGATTCCCTTATGTAGAAGTGCACTGGCATGGAGTGCATCAATGAAGTGGCTGGATTTGGTACCTCTTTGTGCTACTTTGGTGACACAGCATCATCCAGACATTAACATTATTCATTGTGGAGGGAACAGTTTAGGACATGCCTCTGGAATCTCTTTGCAATTTGCAATGAAAGAATGACTTGGGAAACTCATGGACATGTTTCTAAAGTCCCGAGTCATTTTTTCTCGTATTGCACAGAGACAAATGTGGCTGCGTTTTTCTTCATTTGGTCAATGTAGAAAGCAAGGCTGTTTGGGCCTTTTTGAGAGATGTTGGCATATCCTCTTTTTACAATGAAAATATTATGTTTCATAGTACACACATTTTTTTCGCATAGACAGAGTACATCTTACTTATGATGGCAATCAGATTTTTCTGCAAAATATACAACATGCATTGTGACCCTTTTTAGAATTATAGCAATGTTTTTTCTAGTAGGTGTTGATCAATTGAAGTTTTTGAAACACAAAAAAAAACACCAAAAGGCTCTTTTCAGAGCCACGACTGCCTCCCAGAGAAGAGTGCAATGGATCTGATAGGGCAGCACCCAAAAAATGAAAATCTCTGCGGACTGTCCTCGGATTTCTAAAATGCACAGGGCCCTGCAACATTTCATTGGCACTTCTATTTTTGAACTGTGAAAGGCAGCTCTGAAAAGAGGCTTTTTTGTTTTTTGTTTTTTGTTGTTTTGTATTTTTTTTGGTTTTCCAGACATGACACATAAGGAAAGGAAGGGAAGGGAGGGTTAGGAAGGGGCACCAACCACGGGGTTACGAATAGGCAGGTGGAGAGAGGAAGATGTAGGGTGGACCTTAACCAGATAGTAGACAGTCCGTCTCATTCTCCCGGACTGCAGCCTTGAAAGCATTTCAAAGGGTCTCCCCTCTGCAGAGTACTGTGTAGCAGTACATACACAATACTGTGACACTCGAAAGGTAAGGGTCTACAGCATCATGTATGGCCTGCGAGGCAGCTGGCGGGATGTGTTGCCCCACAGGAGTGCCTCTTGTGCTGGCCGGTGCAGAAACAGAGGATGCTGTAGAGGAACTCAACCTACTACATTTAGTAACCTTGCGAATAGCCCCACCGTGGAACAACCTTAGGTGTCGCTTCATTGAGGTAGTACCGTAGCTGTACAAACCTGGTTTGCCATGACTCAGCACCAACTGGCACTGAGTACAGCGCACCTTTTTTAAACAAACTTTCGGTACTCCATCAAGAGTGGCAACAATCTCCACGCCCAAGACACCCGTGCTGTCTGTGAACACTTCGAACACCAAAAAAGGGCTCAAAAAGTTCCAAAAAGTATGTTGATCGCTAGGTACATTGTCTGGGGCATGTGGAAGGGTGAACTTTCACAGGAAAATACATTGGATTGCTCAAAAAAGCATTTTTTGTTGTCCGGGTGCCCTGACTGTGTCCAAGAACAAGGTCCCACGCTTAGCCAGGGTGTGGTCACATGATGATGATGCGGACAGCAAATGTGTGGGGTCGGGTCTACGCGTGCGCGTGGATGTTCTACAGACAGTGTTTGTGTCCCCAACCTAATTAAAAGTGCGGCGCACGTTCGGCAGACAGTTACGGACAGGCGCAATGTTTGTAGGACAAAAGGGTGTAATACACATGCGTGCAGGAGTTCTACGGACAGTGTTCAGGTCCCCAAACAAATTAAATGTGTGTCACAACTTTACGGACAGGCGGACGGGCTATGTGTTCTATGTACATATTCATTCTGGTTTCGGACAATGTGTACAGGGGGTATGTTCTTAGGACACTTTATTTTGAATAGTTGCGGACATGCGGATGGATTTAGTGCCCTACAGACACCTGCATTTTGATTGCGGACAGGGCGAACAGGCATAGTGTCCTTAGGACACCCCCATTTTAGTTAATTTGCAGACATCCTGGACACCTGCGCAGTCCAAGGACACCCTTACTGCCTTTTTAAAAAAAACAAGACACAGAGGAATATGTTAACAGCACACATAATATTTTATTATATTGTATAAAAATATAAAAATTATGAAAGAGAGGAGGAAGCAGAAATTGATATGAATACAGGGGAGTTAGGAGTTTATACATGTTGGATGGTAGAGGAGGAAGGGATTGAAGTAATCATGAAAAAGAAATTCGGGAAGTTCTCTCTTGAACCTTTAAGGCTGTTTTATCAAAAGAAGGTCGTTCCAGTATTGATCTATGGGGCCGAAATGGCGGTGGGGTGCACACACGAACTATGGTCCTCTTTAGAGAATCAATTCTGCACGAAAGTTTTGGGACTCCCAAGAGGAACGAAGACGGCTTGTATCAGATATGAACTTTCTCTCATTTCACTACAGGCTAGAATCACTTGGAATCTACTATCCTTGTTCCATAAGACCAGAGTACAAGAAAACATTCCGCAGTTTGAAATTCTCCACAGAGCATCGGAAAACGGTCAGAATGTAGTGTCCATGTGGATGCAGAGATGTGAGAGCCTATTAACTGAATTCAACATTAAGATACTCACATTACATGAAAACCCGACCGCTGCAAAAACAAAAATATGGCGTATTGATTGAGAGCGAACATGCGCAGAAAGATCAGCAGCGAAACTGACGATAGATGTCCCAGCCAAAGCTTGTGCATTTGCCACGGCACACTGCTATATCAGTCTTTTTCCAGACCCTGAGGCACGTAGACGTTTTATGTTATTTTGCATTAATTTATTCAAAACTAAATAGCGAATACAGAGGTGGAAAGGGAACAGTAACATGAATCTCAATTGCAGATTTTGTACAAGTAAACCGGAAACATTGAAGCATCTGGTTCTGTTTTGTACTAATTTCCGCAATGAAAGAACTTTACATCTGGGCCCCGGGCGGGATAAACACCCCTCATTGGATGCGGATGACTGGTGGAGCCACATGTTCAATGGAACTGACTTCAAATTGTTATTCCCTCTGACCCTCTTCTTAAGAATAATCGAAGAGCGTTTAAGCCTGGTTGATGCCGCTTAACAAACAAGAAACGGCCAGAAGGAGAGCAGGGTGAATCGGATGATGGAGGGAGGAGGAAGTTGGGAGGAACTTGCGATAAGATGTAAACTGCCACATGATCCATGTTGTCTTCTTAATGTGTTTGTAAAAGATTTTAAAGGTTTGTATAAACCGTATAAAATAAAAAATTAAAAAATAAAAAGTCTCATCATACCGTTTTTCCTGATGTGGATTTTTTGGGGATGGTTGGCGATGGTTGGCTGGGACATGGAGAAGGGGACAGGTACATGTGGGACAGTGATATTACATTTTTTCCTTTATATGGTCCTCTATAAAGTTTTTGAAACTAATGAAATTGGTCATTAATTGATCAATTTCTTGCTCTAAACGCTTTAAAAGCTGCAGATGATTTTCCAAGGTGTCTGTTTCAGTATTATTCTTATTGTCTGTTTGTTCTGTTAAAAAATAAAAAAATATGTTAAGTACACATAAAATAATGGTTATTAATTGGTTTATTTAGAAAAGTGTAGTGTCTACATTAGTATAACTGTTTTCACTCATTTCGTCCTGAGGACAATTTTCTTCTAGCCATTTTTTTTATTTTTTTATTAAAACGTTGTTTATAGTTTGGTTAACAAACTTTTACAACTTTTCCATATTCATTTCATTTTTCAATTTGACATTTTGACATTTCCGAATAATTTACAAATACTTTTCTTACATCTTCATTTTACAAGGATGTTTGTAAGAACAATGAAAAATATTATGTTAAAACATTTAATACATTCTTGGTTTGCGTGGAATGCAGGGAGTAGCAAATTTAGCTGCTTCTTTGTACAATTTGAATTTCTCTAGGGCATTCACTGTTTTGCACCAATCGTGGGCAAATAGGCGAAGTTTGACGTGTGCATGGCGATATTCCAAATTAGCGGGAGTTAATGCTATCTCTTTCAATAAATATTTCATTTTTCTATAAACGTTTTTAATTGAGGAAGGATTGAGATTTTTAATCATTATCCCCAGATCCTCATATAAGGAATTAGTAGGGGGATATAACATTTTTGCAAGGTTGGAGAGTTGCCGCCAGTTGTATCGTGTGGACAAAGATGTCAGTCCCAATTCCTGCCTTAATACCGCATTTGGGAGGGAGTTGGCTAGACGCAACACACCCTTCCAGATGCGTCCTTGTAGTTGATCGAGAAATTGATCTAGGTTTGCCAGGCACATGTCAAGAGCATACAATAATATCGCCTCAACTTTCAAAGTGTAAAATTCAAACAATGGAAGCAGGGAAAATTTGCAATATTTGGCCAATATCATGCGCATTTGTGTTATAAGGATTTTTGATTCAGGATGCACTTCCAAATTTTGACAGCGTTTGAGTCAGAAATCGAGTAGCCCAAATACCTAAGTATGGACGTTCTTGGGATGGTGGTGTGTCCAATTGACCACTGCCTTGGACAGGAGCTTCTCTTTAGCTTCTTGAATAAAAAGATAAATGATTTACCTGCGTTGAACAATAGGTTATGAGTTTGACAATATTCCGCAAACGAAGATAATTTTGTTTGCAGTCCAACCGGCATGCGATCGAAGATGACAATGTCATCGGCGAATGCCAACCAGTGGATTTTTAGGAGCCCCAGACCAGCGGGAAAGCTGATTTGTTTCACCCAGATATCATTTATGCCACAAAGATATAAATTAAATAAGGTGGCAGCGAGGTTGCAACCCTGTTTGACCCCTAATGAGATTGGAATTGGCCCTGTGGTGTCTCCAGTTTGATTTACTCTGATAAAGTAGACAGTATTCGGGTGCAGCTTGGCAATCAGATAGATGATGTGAGTTGGTATGCCCATCACCCGCATTTTTTGCCAGAGTAGTCCCCTTACAACACAGTCAAAGGCAGCTGTTAAGTCGACTGAGGCCATACATAGTGGGCCGGTGTCAGGAATCTTTGTTTGGTTAAGCAAATGTGCCATAAGCCCAGCGTTCAATGGAGCCCCCATCTGGGCCCGAAAACCGATCTGAAAGCGAGAGAGAATGTTATGGTTTTTCAGAAAGGCTTGGAGGTCTCGTAATAATAAGATGGCAAAGACTTTAGCTGTAGCATCTATGAGAGCAATGGGCTGATAGTTAGCAGGATTTTCCCTGTCCCCCTTTTTATGTATGGGTACAATAATTGAGCCCAAGCATGAAGAAGGAATGATCAGAGATCTTAACACATTATCGAAAAGGGATTTCAGTAGTTTGGCCCAAAGAGATGGATTTTGTTTCAGGACACAAGGTAGAATGCCGTCTGGACCAGCTGCTTTTGAGTAGTGAAGGGTACTAATTGATGAGACCACAATAGTATTGGTGAATTTGGAGCGGTAGGTTCCAGTTCATTGATATGGGAGTAGCACCTAGGGGTCTCAAATTTGTGCGCATAGTAATTTACCCAATTTGCGGCTGATATCGTAGATGCCTGATTCGTAGGCAATTTGCTTACATCGGACCTAGGGATGGCCCAAGTCGAACGACGGTCATTTCGGCATAAAGAACTCATTATCTTATGATTAACAAGATTGTAAGTATGTCTTTTTATATTTTTGCATTTGTTATGATATGCGTTGCAGATAGTTCTTTTTAATTTATGGTAATCTTCCATAGATCCAAAATTATTTTTCTTGAGTTTTCTTATTTCAGCATTCTTGGATCGTTTTGCGTGAAATAGTTCGGAACTATCGTTTATTTATTTTTTGGCATGTGAGCTATTCATTTCATTGTGAATCAAAGCCATAGTGGCCGCTATCATTTTCAAATGTTGAGCTGGATTTATAATGATTTTTTGATAAGCAGTTGGGTTGCCCTGTAGCCCATCTAGCCAATTATCGATGCAAGCATTTATTTTTTCACATAAGCGGTTATTCCATCTGACTGAGAGCCTTGGGCGATCTGCTTCCAAAAAACCCTGATTAGGATCATTTTCAAGGACAACTGCGGAGGTGTGGGTAGGCAGTAAGATTATCATATGATCACCAAGTCCAAGGTCTGTTATTTGTGTATGTTTGCAACAATTTTGTAAATTTGACGAAATGGCAAAATGATCAATACAGGATGATAATAAGCCCCTCTTCCAGGTGTACCCTATGACTACATTTTGAATAGGTTGAAATGCAATATCCCAAGATGCTAGATAAGCATTCCACATCCAACCTCTACCAAGGGATGGCGAGGCCGAGTCATTAAGCGCAGTGGTGTCCAGGGGCTCACAACATTCGGCATTGAAATCTCCACCAATTATTATTCGACATGCCGAGTATTTTGTGAGTACTTTGTCAAACAGCATATCTAGTGAGTCGAAAGCGCTAGCAATTTTTTGTCTGATGGGATTATGGTATAGTGATGCGCATAAATAGTACTCCAAATATCCTGTATGAAATGATATTACCAGAGCTAGAAATAGTGAAGATTCATGGACTTCATGTGTAATTAAATTCAGTTTTGTATTAATACAAATGGCTATACCTCCATAGGGGCGACCATTTTGGCCACGCACCGCTGGTATTTGAAATGCTGAGAAGCCAGACAATGTGATATTATGCATTGCCATGGTTTCTTGGCAGAATAGTATGTCACACTTTAGATCAACATGCATGTTGCTAACCCAAGAATATAAGTTTTTATATCCACAAGAATTCCATGAATAGATATTTAGTTTGTGAAAATTATTGCGGGGGTACGTTGTCCATAGCGGGGTTCAAGGTTCAAGCAAGGGAGGTCAGCCATGACCAATCCTTACTATCTTTTGGAGCGGGAACCAAAGGTGTACTTTGGGCAGGTTGGTTCAGGGGGGTTTCATTGAAGGCAATGGCGTCATCAAGGATTTCAAAGGATATTGGTGTAAGCCCAATCATCTGCAAATCGCGCCTATATTGCCAGATCAAATCAGTAATGATGGTAGTTTGTACTTTACATACCATCCGATGATTGAGTATTTGTGGAAGAGTAATCCATTCAATGTCATCTGAATGGAGGGTTCGAAGTGCTGGGATTTGCCTAAAGGCCTTCATCAGTGCAGAGCGATTAAGACGTTTCTTCCCGTAAATAGCCGGATCAGACTCCCAACCTAATAAGGTAGATGAAGGAGTTAATTCATTGTCTTTCGATCTAGGAGTATAAGTGTAATCTCGCAAGTGGTCTACATCTGGTGTCCCTTGCACTTGAGTATCAACCTGCGGAGATTCATACTCCAGCTGATCACAGCAAGGAGCTGTACCCTTGAGAGAGTTGGAGGGTATGTGATCAGTTTGGTCACCAGAGTTGAAGCGTGGAGTTCGTGGCACTTCATGCTTGATAAGGGAGTTAGTTACCAGTTTCCCTGCTTCTATGGTTTTTGTGGCAATAGTCTTAAAAAAAGCAGATAACTGAGTTTGGGCAGTAGTTGGAATTTTATCAGGAACAGGAGTAAACCCGCCAGGGACTCAGGGACTTTCTCTGCAGGGTTTTTTAGATTCGTCATTCGAGTCTTACGTTTAAGGATTTTACATTTTGTATCCTCCGCAGTCAGTAGAGAAGGAGGATGCTGTACTTCCTTTATTACATTAGAAAGTTCTTCTAAAGAAGAGCCTTGCTCTTGTGCAGCTGCAAGTTGGACCTCCTGAAAGGAAGGTCCAGTTGCATTAGACGGGAGATTTTTTGTTTTTTTATTTCCATTTTTAGTTTTTTTGTTAAAATTAGGATTTGGAAGTTTGACCGCGGGCAATGATGTTTTTCTGTCCGCCTTCCTTTTAAGAGCTCTGAAAAAGAGTTGTTTCTCTTTACGAGAAGAGAAAAATTGACCAGATGTGGAAGAGTCACCTTTTTTTTCTTTTGGAATTCCTGTCGTGACATTAAGTTCATTGTTTGGTTCAAAAAACAAATTAGTCAGGCCAAACGGGCTGTCAGGATGGAATATTGAGGCCACCTCTTTATCGTCATGAGCCTCTGCGTCCTCCGTAGAGCAATCTTTGATGTTCTCTTGGGCGAAAAAGAGTAGTTGGTCAATCTTTTCCGTATTGATATCAATCATTTGACAAAGTTAGGCATGAGTGTAAATTGGGTGATGGAAGGGAGCAATGGATGCAGCAATTGTTTGAGCAAAAGATTGTGCAAAGGAATAAGTGGTTGGTAAGGGTGCGCCGTGTCAGCGGCAAGCGGCAGTTCTTTCTGTTCAGTTTGAGTCGCTTTGCTTACATGATCATATTATTTTTGCTAGGTGGGTGGATTCAGTCGTCCCTTCCCCTGATCCCGCACCTTCAGTGCGAATAGAGTCAGCAAAAATGAATCCTTCAAGTTTGTTGAGTTTAAATAAAATTTGATTCAAGGAAGCTTTACAGTCCCTGAGTTCATAATGGGTGTATTCATGACCTTTGTCCAATAAGTTCAGAATACGAGTTAGGAAAGGATTTGATGCCTCTAGGGACTGTAAATCATCTGAAGGGTCCAATAAGTCGAAACCCAGTGGGGGGACAAAGGGGATGGGAGTAGGGGAAGAAGCATCACCAGTTGTAAGAGGAATCGATTCTGAGTTCGCAGAAGGGAGCACTTCTTTGGACGGGACCGCTGATGCAGGGAGAGTGTTATGGGATATCGAGCTCGATGATATATTGGAGATGTCAAACACAACGCTCTCCCTGCAGTGTAAATGTACATCTGGTTTCTTGAAGCTGGGAAGAGTGACCGGGGTGGAGGGACCATTAGACAGTCTGACACGTTTCTCAAGGGCAGCAAGAACTGCTGGAGCAAGTATTGAATTGTCAGAGGGAGAAGTGTTCAAAGGATCAGTGTTATTCACTCCAGCAAGGGATGGTTCGTCCATCCTCATGCTCAGGAAATTTTTCCGAGAAGCGGGTGGTTGTGCCACGTCCCCCTTGGGAACGTTGACTGTTGGATTCCGCAAGGTTAACGTAGCTAATTCACCTTGTGACCATGCATATGCAAAAGCCATTTCGTGACAAATGATATCATTTGTGAAGGCAGAATTCAGGTTGGAAGTAGTAGATTCCACCCCTTGTGTGTGCTCCATAGTTGCAATCTCGACAGTGGGAAACAGGTTGGTATTTGCAGCTTTATTTGGTTTTGTTGAGTTTGTATTTTTTCGCCATGTGTTTACGTGGGGGACAGCCACTTTGTAGGGAATAAACCATTGGAGTCTTAGACCGCATGCAACCCAATCAGCCCTCACTAATGATGCCCCAATTTAATTGGTCTTGTATTCCGTTGTTAAGTAACCAAGAACACAAAACAGTTTTTTAGACACCTAGCAATTTAATGGGTGGGGCATCCAGCCTTAATGTGTAATTACACTTAAATGACTACTGGAGTTTTTACAAATCTTCATCAGTGCCCCACATTAATGTGTACACAATTTGCCCCATTGGTCAGACAGAAGGTAAACGGGACTGGGCTGTTGGGGGCTCCAAAATTGAAGCTAAATTAATTAGCAATGCATTTGACACACTAGCCTACAACTTAACAGTGTTCCTCATTGCAATTTGAGATAGAATGCATGTCATGCACATCAATGCTTACCTAGGACAATTGAGCAGATAGGTGCAATCCTAGTAGGTAACTATGAATTGAAAAGGCACCTTAGCCATTCGGGCTTTAAATGGAGAGCCCAGCGCCCCCGCGCTCCATGAACAGTCAACAGTACTTCTAAAATACTTCCACGGTGCGCGCGGGTGATCTGGGACGTGTTTTGTAGCACTCCGGAAGGCGTCACCACACCAGATGGGCGGGTTCGCGTGCCAGAGACACACCTACACAGGAGAAAGGAAACAAACAAGGGAGTGTAAACTCGGGGATGCTGCAAGCAATTGCTACGTGCAATGAGGCAAATACAAAGAGGTGTGGCAAATGCCACCAACGTGCGTACAAAACGTATGTTCACCAAACGCAACGTACTAGGTTCACCAAACACAACGTGTGCACACAGAGAATAGTTCGGGGTATATGAGAGTTCCATTCATGAGCACCCGTAATAAACAGTCACCTCCTTTTGCTTTGGTAAGGTCAGGCAAATGGTGTTCTAGGTAAAGATGTCCTGATAGCTGTACTCCGTGCAGGGCGCGGTCTTAAGGAGGGAGTTTCAGGACAAATCCAACACGCCGGCAAGCTGCACCCACCCACAGTCAACAGTACTTCTAAAGTACTTCCACGGTGCGCGCGCGGGTGCGCTGGGACAACGTGTTTTGTAGCACTCCGGAAGGCGTCACCACGCCAGATGGGCAGGTTCGCGTGGCAGAGACACACCTCCTTTTGCTTTGGTAAGGTCAGGCAAATGGTGTTCCAAGTAAAGACGTCCTGATAGCTGTACTCCATGCAGGGCGCAGTCTTAAGGAGGGAGTTTCAGGACAAATCCAACACGGCAGCAAGCAGCACTCACCCACAGTCAACAGTACTTCTAAAGTATTTCCACGGTGCTAGCCATTTCAAAGTACTAGACATTTCTGTGTAAAATAAATATATATATATATTGCAGTGTACCCTACTGTGAGAACGTGAGACAAATCTGTCTTTGATCTAGCCCAAGTGGTCGACCATGTATCAGTCTTAGACAATCTCCTGGGGGGGGTGGATCACTATGCCGCCCCCCCCGCTCTTGTATCTCAGGGCCTTTGTGCACTGTGTTACTTATAGATTACTCCTATATTACTCCAATGGACACATTAATATAAGACACAAAGAAAACACATGAATCGATTCAACAATAGAAACACTTTTATTCATACATAGCAATACATGATGCAAACACTACCATAATGCAAATCTTGAATTTGCACCTTTTATGCTTTTGGTGCAAATCTACCATGACTGCTGAGAAGGTTGATTAAGACGTGTACTAAAGCCTTTCCACCAGAGGCGTTGCTAGAGGGGGATAAGGAGGCTATAGCTCCTGGTCTTTCGGTTGTAGCCCTGCATAGAATCTCAGGAGCTACAACCAAAGGGCTATAGCTAGCCCCGCGTCCCAACAGTTCCGACATTAGCGTAGCCCCAAGTCATTTCCAGACCTAGCAACACCTCTGCCTGCCACCATGTTTTAAAACATTGCTGTGGCACAATAATGTAACACAACCGCCACAAGCATAGATGTCGATACTGCTCTCTATCTCATCCTTCATGAAATTCAGGAAGGATGTGATTGGGTGACTCTCCATCCAGTAGAGGGTGATACATTGATTGATGCTGAGTATCTAGGGTGATGGGCTCTCCCTCGGTACAATGGTCACCTTTCCCAACTAGTCTTTGCAAACTGTCTCATTTCCAGATGGCCTCCATCCACTGCAATCAGGAACTCACACCATTGGCAAACAAGCGAAACAGAAAAAAAATTGCCATTAGCACCCCGGTCTAATGGGCCGGGGTGCTAATGGCAATAAGACCCTCGGCAGCTGGCCAATACCGCCCACTGTAATGACCCCAGGGCTTCGTTAAGGCCCTCGCATGCAGCCCCGGGGGCATTACCTGGGGCGGTATTAGCCCGCCGCCTCGGGTCCTATTGCCACAATAAATTCCCTGTAGAGGAAAAATGTTATCTCACATGCAATGAACAATAGTTGAGAGCAGAGAATGCATATTGTATAAGCGTGCAACACTGATGATGACATTATATTGATTTAAAACTGACATGAACCATGAATACAGATGTATGTTTAAAGAAAGTGACCACTGAAGTAATTCTAGGTAGGTGCATATAATAATATTAGTTCGCATGGGATACCAGTACATTTATAATTCCTCTACTTGGACTAAGGATCAATTGGAAGCTGAAATATGAGATAACTTGTGTCTATAATAAAGAAAGCTTGACATGCTTGTGGATTTGATGTTTCTACATCACTGGGGACATAATATAAGCTACCCACAACCGCAGGTGAACATGAGCACTACATTGATTTGCAAACAATTAATAAAGGCCAGGATTGTATCATCTTTAAAATAATCTTGCTGGAACAAACATTTTGGATGTTCACACATTAGCACAGAGCAATTGGCGGGCTTGTGGAAACAGCTTGCACGGTAAGCTATTTGGAACCATCTCTTGTCAGTTCTTGCCTAGCCTCAACAGTTTTGCTCCTGCACTTGGTGTAATTTATGACCAGAAGGAGAAAAGCACTTGCTTGTTAGGCAAAGACATTCCCCATTTAGAATATTATGAATTAGCCGGTGTGAGTGTGCACATTTGTGAAGGATGGCATTACATGTAGTAGCGTTCCTACAAACTGTCATTGCCAGCTGTTTGTTCCCAACAGGGTACAATAAGCCGAGGATTTCAAAGGAGTCACACCTGTGGGTTAAACAGTGTTCTGCATTAGCAGACGTTTGATCAAGAAATGATTGGAATAAGTCCACTCTTCTTCCCGAAACACCACACATTAGGAACAGATTGGCAGAATAGTGGGACCAAATAAGAGCATGGCTACTTGTGGGTGCCACCAATACCGGGGGCAGCAGGTACATAGCTTAAGTCAAAAAATGGTTCTCCATTGCTAGAAGATATAGGATAGGGGTGTCAATATGTACCTGCACCGTTGTTGAAAAAACTCTTGCTGTGGCAATGGACAGGTGCTTCCAATGGCATGGCCTGCTATATTTCAAGGATAGCATCAATACAAGGAAGGACGTTTTTTGTGTCTTCCACCAACTGCTGGAGCAGACATTGTTCTTGTATGGGTAATCGGATACCCTATTCTCTTAGAGTCCTAAGTCTTGCCTTGATTGCTACATGGATGGAGTTCTCACTCTCCATTCTCCACTTGTTTACCACGCAGCTACCAGGCAGATACCAGATGGGAACATTCAGACCATTTTACCATCCAGTCACAGGGCAGGTTACCCAAGGATCCACCCTTTTGCATCATGATTTCATAACCTGCATGCGGGGGCTGCAGGTGCTCTCCTCCAGGGTCCTTATAACTTGTTACATTGATGTTATAGTAACAGTCAGCTATTCCTAAACATAATCCCACCTTGAGATTTTGTACACAGCTAAAATGCTGTCTTGCACTCATTAAATAGTCACGGGTATCATTACAAGTTGTCTGCTGCAGTAATAACATGCCAGTAATAACCTTTACTGGCACGTTACCGCAATGGCCAACTACAAGTTTGCTGGTGGGTCACCTGAGTGCAGGTTCCTTACTCGCAAATCCCTACATGGAGTTCAATTGGACTAGATGGAATGGGGGTTTACAACCATTGGTCCTCATTACGACCCAGGCGGTAAGGGATTACCGGTACCGGTAAGGGCATTGATGCCGGTAATCCCTTACCGCCCAATAACGAGGTCCCTTTGCGGGTCCCTACCATAATGGCTGGTTTCACCAGCCATTAAGGAAGGGACCCGCAAAGGGACCTTGGAGGTAATTACGGTAAAGCAATTTGCGGTACCATAATTACCGCCTTCCCCATTCCCATTGAGCCTTCCCCATTCCTATTGAGCCCTATCGGGCAAAAATGGGAATGGGGAAGGGCCAATGGTGACTGGGGAATTACCGCCCCTCCAACCTTGGAATGGGGCGGTAATTCCGCCATTCACCATGGCGGATTCCGGCATCAACCATGGCTTTAATGGCAGCATTGGTTAATGCCTGGGTCGTAATGACCCCCATTGCCAGCACTCGTAATCCAGCAGTAATACCGTTGTACCAAATGCCAATAACGGTAATACAGTTTGGTTGTATCTGGGTGGATTTACAGCCTAGATAACACCAAACTCGTAATGATGCCGAATGTCAAGCTTAAATTTGAAGTCAAATTTGGGAGTGCTCCTCAGCAGTTCAGGTAAATAACAACTCAGCCAATAATGGCTGTCCTTCAGGAATCATGAAAGCTCATGCTGGAAGGAGACCGGAAAGCGCAATCACTGATTTTTACCGAAACCTCTCATTCAAACAACACATTGCTAACAACTGGCACAGAGCCTTCTAACAATGATTACACCTGCACACAATAAAACTCTTTCCACCAGCCCCTCATTTTGGGTTTTCTATCCAATCCCAAGTACTATCAATCCTGAATTGAAGGAGCACACTCCAATCACGAGTCCCTGCCGCAGCCCTTATACCACACAAAGCAGTGCAACAGCTGCATTGAGACCAAATGCAAGCATCAGAAAAAAATGAATATATCTCCCCCACCCTTAGGCAGCGTGACCGGTTGCCAACAACTAACCCAGACCATCTTACGGCTTGCATCACATTCAAGATGGTGTCCAGCCAAGCACCGCCTTTACGTAGCTAGCGTGCTAACTGTATCTGGAGGTCAGTGCAATTCCAGAGGCCACATAACTGTGGATGTGGTAGTGAAGAATGCTGGAAAGTGAACATCAGGAAAAAGTTATTTTGCTCCTATGCGTTGTCACTGTAGAACAGTATCCCAGCACACATCCATACAGGACCAGCATCCCTACAGTTAAGGAAAAAACTAAAGACACTACTGTTAAAAAGGGTTCTCACAGTTAGTTCTTTAGCATGAAAGTGCCAGCCAGCAAACATCCTACTATCGCGCCTGGAACGCACAAATTAAACAGCGCTCGAACTTTGCTCTTTAGAAAAACCTTGCATGCAAGCTTATATGCAATGACCCAGTCGCTTCAAGGGCCATTTCAGATACTTCAAGGAGTGGCTTTCAACCATTGAATTCAGCAGAGGTGGCACAGAATTCTAATATCTTTAAATGCGCTCCTATCAAGTCGACAGGGGTGTTTCTAGGTCTGGAAAAGACCTTGGGCTATGCTAATGGCGGAACTCTCAGGACTGGGGGCTAGCAAGCATGTTGGTTGTGGCTCCTGTGATTCTTTTCGGGGCTACAACCAAAAGACCAAGGGCTATAGCCCACTTAGCCCCCCCCCACTCCCTAGCAATGCCTCTACAAGTCGGCCAAGCCAAGATGAAAAAGAACCAGTATGCAAGCAGGTTTCATCAGCTGAGCAGATATGCTTTAGTGCTCGGTGCCACTTCTATAAGGATTTCAATACAATACTCACAACAGGAAGTGCCATAAACCAATATTCAACCCTTTGCCAGGCGCACGCTTCGGCGCTGCCTGATGCCATGCCCACGATTGATCTGCTGACCCCGCCCACAGCGTTCCCACAAAAGAAAAGAGACCTATCCGCGACCCGACGAAAATCCAATGATGAACCGTTTAAGAGGCGGGAAATCCTCACGCTGTTAATAAGTGGCCTCTGAATGACGATTTGCAGAATTTCGTTTATTTCCATGCATAGAAGCAATTAAGGAGGCTCTCTTTTGAAGAACAGAATTCAGATCTTAATTGTTATATTGAGTGCGGCATTGACCAGACTCCTGTTCGATACCTCCTCGGGGCTAGGCTGTTTCATAAAAGTATTTTCTTCACAATCCCCGCTCTCATAGCCCTGCTATTGATTTGAGATTGAAAAGAAGACAGACAAAACTAGCTGCCTGAACGTGGAAAGCAATTAACAGCTGAATGGCTCCGTTTCATGTTTTTTTAACATGCTTCACAATGCTCATCTTGGCTTTTCTTTATTTACATTTTCTGTTTGGGCTCAAGCAACTGCGTGCCTTTTGCAATCATACATTAACACCATTGGCAATGCCAACAGTTTGCGCTTTTGGGTGGCCATGAAAACGGCCCTTCCCGGGCACTGCTCTAGTGGTAATAACTGGCCATTGATGGCAGCAGGTGCAAAATAGTGTGAGTACATTGGCACCTAATGTCTGGGAAATGACTAAAACTTAAACAAAAGACCAAAATGTTGGCTTTGCCAATGCTTGTTTTTTCAGGTCTTCAGTAAAGGACAAGCACAATGCTTATAAATCTAGTGGCTGGTGGCAGAACTGGTTTTTGGCATGTTTAGTTACACCAGTAGTGTGCTTACTGCTCCAATTAAGTAATTCACTCTCAGGAGACTGCTTTGAGAAAACACAAGCACACACTTCGACTGCACAGTTTGATGGTAAAGCTTGATTAAAGCTAGCTCAAAGAGATCCCATGAAGAGGTGTTTTGGGCGGAAAGGGGAAGGAACTGGACGGGAATGGCCATTGGTATTAGCCTGACCATAGGCAGGCTGTGTATGGGCAAATAACCAAACAATACCTTCAAGCTTTGTGTCCCTTCTCATATGCCATTTCTCCCTAGCTGTAATCCAATGCAATAGTTTTGGTTTGTAACCTAATAGCGCAAACTAAAAATGCTGCAGCCATATTACAGAAACGTTGCATTGTTGGGAATGCAGTTTACCATGGCCCTATTCTCTATCCGTCTCCTTTTGTCACTCTCTCACTTTGTCATGGTCCTGCATGCCCTATATCGTTGTGTGTACTCTCTCTATGCCTCTTGTTCTCTCCCTGCCTCCCTCTCTCTTTCCCTCTCTTTCTCTCTCTCTCTCTTTTTCACACTCTCCCTGGCTCTCTTTCTCTGTTGCAATATGTCTCTGTCAAATCTCTCTACGCATGTCCATTGAGGTAAACGGAGGCCAGGCTGCTGCAAATAATGCATGGTTTACAACTTCGACCAGTGATTGGTGAATCATGGATGTCAGACTAATCCAAGTACCTGAACCCTAAAGCTAGAGTCCTGGTGGAAGGCTGGTGGCCTACTGGTATCAGTAAGCTACCATCGCTTTAGCCATGTAGCTGCTGGATTCCTGGTGGAAGGCCGGTGCACACCTAGTGTCACAACACCAACATCGCTGTATCCACATAACAGTGGGAGCCCTGACGGAAGGCTGGTGGCCATCTGGTATCACAACAACAACATTGCTGCATCCACGTAATGGTGGGAGCTCTGTTGGAAGGCAGGTGACCTCCTGGTATCAGGAAGCCAACATCGCTGTATCATGGAATGCAGGTGGCCTCCTGGTATCACAACACCAACATCGGTTTATCCACGTAACGTTGGGATCCCTGATGACAGGCAGGGGCCACCTGGTATCACAACACCAACATCGGCTTATCCACATTACTATGGGAGCTCTGATGGAAGGCAGGTGACCTCCTGTTATGAGGAAGCTAACATTTCTGTATCATGGAATGCAGGTGGCCTCTTGGTATCTGCAAGCCACCATTTCTGTATCCACATAGCTGCTGCAAACCACCATCGCTGTATCCACATAGCTGCTGGGAGAACATTTCAAGTAACATCATTAAAGGGTTTGTCACCTGAACTGTACATTTTAAATTTCCACCATAAAATAGGCTGGTTTGCCATGTTGTGCCATAGCAGCACTGGCATTTGAGACAGTCATGTCATTGGAATTTTAAAGTTGTAGAACACAGTCATGTTGGGTATCTGTGGCATATGCAGCTTCCTAGGCCTGGAAGACAACTTCTGGGCTTCCTTTGTTGAAATAGAAAGCTGCGCTGACAGAGAGCAAGGTGTCCTCCATCTTCTGTGGGCTGACCGGTTATTGTGGATAATGCTTCAATCCGGCTCGTGAATGCTTTCATTTTAACCCCTACCTCTGTTTTTTTGTTGGTTTGTTTGTTTATTTATTTCTAAAGCGCACCAAACCCAGAGGTAACAGGGCACAGCGAATAAGAAGATGCAAGGCTTACAAGGTTACAGATAATTCGCAATATGACCACATACATGTACAGGTAAAAATTACTTACAGTCAAAGGATAGATAAAAAGTCATATATAAAATGTTCAATTTATATACAGTTAGGGCTATGCAGTACAATTTCTATAATTATTTACAAGCTAGACAACGTCAAAAAGGTGGAGTGAAATGTAGGAAAGAGACTACCTTCCCAACAGTCAAGTTGAGATGGGTGATAAATCGCTATCTAAAGTGTAAGTAAGGTTGGTCTACTCTCAACTCATGAGGCAGGGAGTTCCAAAGTTTAGCAACCTTCACAGGGAAGCTGTTACTACCAATCTTAGTGAGCCTAAATCTTGGTACCACAAGGCAATTGGTATTTCCAGTTCTTGTGGGCCTACTGGAGGTTCTTCTCGTCAGTTTGTCTTTTAGGTAGCTAGGTGCAACGTTGTTTAAGGCTTTATGCGCCAAATAGTCCATTTTTAGCTGTATTTTATTATAGGTGGAAAGCCACTTGTATTGAAGTCTAGTTGAGGAAATGTGGAGTCCTTTGTTCATGCCTAGTGCAGCTCTTAGAGCATAATTTTGCAAAATTTTTCATCTCTGAATAATTGATTTGTTGGCACCACTGTAGAGGGCATTGCAGTAATCTAACCTTGAGAGAATTAATGCTCTAGCCAGGATAATGCAACTTTCATTTGAAAGAAAAGGCTTGCCAGCTCTGATAAGCTTACAAGTGTAAGCGGTTGTAGAGGCTAGAGATTTAACTTGTTTGAAAAAAGACATGGTGGAGTCGAGGTAGAAACCAAGGGTTTTTACCTCACTGGATACCTTAATAATATTTCCATCAATGGTAAATGAAGAATATTTATGGCCTAATTTGTTAATATTAGACCGAGTACCCAGAAATATCAGCTCTGTCTTGTCATCATTCAGGCACAGACCGTGCGTGGCTATCCATGCCTGAATGATAAGGTATATTCTATTCACCAACGCCAAGTCCTCGCAATGATACCCAGAAAGCGGGAGGAGAATCTGTGTACCATCTGCATAATTGGTGTAGGTGATACCCAGAAGGTCCAGATCATCCAACAAAGGGTTGGTGAAGATATTGTATAGAGTAGGGGAGACGCATGAGCCCTGAAGAACCCCACATAGGATCGCAGAGGGATCTGCCGCTGCTGATGGGGAGAACACCCTCATGGTTCTCTCAATCAGGAAGGATTCAATCCATTTGATAGCCTCCGTGGAGAAGTGGGCTGCTGAGTGCAGGTGTCTGCAAAGGACCCGATGATCTACTAAGTCAAATGCAGCTGAGAGATCAAGTAATAGGAGCAGTGCTGTCTTCCCTTTATCTCTCACCTCATCAATCTGTGTTTTCAGATCAAACAGGGTGGTTTCTGTCCCCTGTAGAGGGCAGAAGCCAGATTGTTTAACCCCTAGAAGTTTATGTAGTTCAAGGTATTTTTGAATCTGTGTATAGGCAATTGTATCCAATATTTTCAGTAGAAATGGTACCGTCGTGATGGGGCGGTAGTTGGTAGCAATAAGTGGATCTTAAGTTTGCTTCTTTAGAAGTAGGAGAACTCAGGATTGTTTCAAATTGGCAGTGATAGTGCCAGAGGAGAATTCATCGTTGACCAGTTTAGAGATAAACGGTGTAAGGTCTCTAGCAGCATCTTTTATGATCTGGCTGGACAAATATCTCCTTTGCAATTGGATGGCTTATGGGATAAGATGATTTTTTTCTACCTCTAGGGCAGATGTTTTGGTAAAACAGAATCTGTTAGTCTGGGCAGTTGGAGTGTCACTAAGTGGGATGGTATGAGCCGAGTGTGGTAAATTCAGAGAATCTTTCTTTAGTTGTATTCTGTTTTGGAGAGTGTTATTTTTCTTAGCTAGTGCCTGTTGAATATCTGAGCACCAGATTTTGTTTTTATTGCATATGTCCGGTGTAGAGATCGGGGACTCAACTTCTTTTAGTATGGTAAATAATTCCTTCATACTAGAATTGGATTTGGCAATGCGTTCATTATAGGAGTTCTTTTTTTGCCAGGCACACTTCTTTTTTATAGTGTCCTCAGATGGTTGTTAGTTTATTTGTGTTCTCAGTAGAAGGGCATAGTCTCCAGGTAGTTTCACACTTTCTCTTCAGTAGCCGCAGGTCCTTTAGTTGTGGGGTGAACCATTTGTTAAGGTGGGCTTTAGCTTTACTTGCTCTTAGTTTAAGTGGAGCAATTTTATCCACTGTAGTAAGCATGATTTTGTTGTATTCATGCACCATGGTACTCGAGTCAAGATTATCTGGCAATGCATTTAGGGTAGGTAGGATAGAAGGGATGACTTTGTCTATGGTGATATTTTTTTTTATTTCTAGTTAGACAAGGTGGAGCCTTATGTGAAGTCATCGGTTGGGGTCTGGTCGTAGATAATGTGAAGGTCACCAGAGAATGGTCAGTCCAGAGTTGGGGCGTGATAACGGTAATGGTACTTGTAGAATTATAGTCAGCTATCCAGTCTAAAGTTCTACCCTTTATGTGAGTAGGTTTGTTAACTTTTTGCGGTAGGCCGAGTGCATTGAAGGTATTAGCTATTTCTAGAGCATGCTTGTCCACAGGATCATTAAATCCTAAGTTGAAATCACCTACCAACACTAGTTGGGAGGATGGTTTAAGGTTGGTGGCAAGTATACTATGCAAGTCTTCCTCAAATGTCCCAAGGGGCCCTGGAGGTCTATACATTAAATGCATAGTGAGTGATTGGGAGTTATTTAGAGGGAGTTTAACTGTGAGAGTTTCACATGATTGCAGGGTTGATTGTGGGACTGGACTCAATGATAGGCTCTCTCTAGATATGATGGCAATTCCTCTGACTCGGGTTCCATTTCTATCTTGTCTGGAGATGGTATAGTCATCTGGTATAGCTAGCAGTAGGGCAGGTCCTGTGGCATTGTGTAGCCAGGACTCTGTTATAGCAAGGAAGTCCACGTTTCCTTCTGTGATTAGATCAGCTATGTCAATGGCATGGGCCACTAAGGATCTTGCATTTAAGAGTGCTCCATTAGGGGGGAGAGCCTCTGTTTTGGCTGATATCTGGATAGGAGTAGGACTATTAGGGACCCTGTGCATAAGGTTAGCTGTCCGAGTCTGATCTACCTTTGCGCAGAGATCAGATGTGAGAGTAGGCAGGTTGGTCATATTAGAGTTCATACTAGGGTGGCAAATTGTTCTCTTATTTGTAGATGGTTGAGATCTTGTAAGTGGTTCATGCAGTTTGGAGAGTCTAGCACAAAGTTTAAGGTTTCTGTCAGTTATAGTACATGGGATAGTGTCATGAATACCTATGCTCATATTGTGTAAATATTTAGAAGGAATAAGGCAGCAGTTATTTGAAATCATATTTCTGGTTTAACTGTCAAAGTCGCATTGGGAATGTCTACAGTATTGATAGCAAGGAATATGGACACAACCACATTAATATACGTGAACATAGTGGGGAATGACTAAGTGTGTACAAATGCAGGTTGTTAAAACATAGTAGGCTAGATGCGATACTCAAATTTGAGGCACATTGGGCTAAATATGAAATTCAGGTGTTGGGACACAATAGGCGCAATAGGCTAGTTACAGGAAACCAAAGGTTAAGGCATAGTAGGCAAGAAGCATACATCGAATAGTACGGCACAATAGGCTAGTTGCAGAAACCAGAGGTTATGGCATAGTAGGCTAGAAGCATAATTTACATGTTGGGCATAGTGCGCTGGATACAAATTCAAAGTTAAGGCACAGTGGACTAGTTGCAATGCTCACACGTAAAGGCACAAAAGGCTGGAGGCAGGGTAAGGCATAGTAAAATAACGACTCAAGTAGTAGGGCACAGTGTGTTAGGTGCATGGAAGAACTGGTAGTGTAGCGCAATAATGTTCCTGCCAAGTTCAACTGATGAAGCACTATAGGCTGAATGTCATGCAGAGTGCTAAAGGCCCTAAGTACTGTAGGTATATGGTACTGCAGTAGGCATAGGTTGGCGATGGAAGGATGGTATGTTAGTACTTTTACGTGACCGATGAGAAGAGGAAAGACTATAGCTCATCTCCTGTTACAGGCGTAATTCACGATATACATGGGGAAGGCACATGTAAGTCTGTTGTAATCATGGGCAGGTGCTCGTCTGACGGCTGGTCAGGTGTTGTGTCAGCAGCTGTGGCAGGGGGTGCAATATGTTTATAAATGTTCATGCAATGACAAATGCAGAAAAACAGAGCAGTACATCCGTTGATCTCGCGCTGATAGGAGAGGCTTCTGAAATTTCTCAGACAATAACAGTGAAACGGAGTGTCAGGCACACAGTTAGTGTCATGGGGAAGGCAGGCATATTGATTGTATGCAATTGTCTCGTGCCGAGTGATAAGATTAGATGATAGTACATATGGTCCTGGAGTACTGTATAAACTGATGGCGAAAGGATGGAGGAAGATTGCATGCTTTCAGTGTATCCTCATGAAGGTTGAGAAGCTCCTGGCTTATTCTCAGGTGCATGTTAATTACTATGCAGGTTCTTTGATTTAGCCTTTTCCAGCATTGGATATAGTTGGTGTGCCTTCCTGTCTAACTCTGAGAGTCAACTCAATAGGTATGAGAGAGATTCTTCCTTATCTCCATGCAGGAGAGAGGTGAGAGTGAGGGATGTCTCTGTGTAGAGCCCTGGGCCAATCATTTCATATCCAGCTACATTGAACTTGAAAATAAAAGAGGTGTCGGCAAGATGCTTTGATGGGAGCACACTCACCAAACTACTCCCTTTGCTTTATCCAGACGGAAAGACCTTGCACCGAATCTCCCACACGCAGTGGTTGAAGAGAGCGGGAGCGGTCGTGACCGGTGCTCCTCTACTTTTTTAAATTACCTTTTACAGCTCCTGTACTTTTATTTTAAAAATAAACCGTTCCGGAATGGTTTTGTTTTAAAATAAAAGCGTAGTTAGAAGTTGAAACTTGCACTTTCCGTGCACTGCACTGAACGTTCCCTTGCACAGCAGGTGCAAGTGTTTGGGAGTGTGTATTGTGTGTGGGAGGGGTCGTGGTGATGGGGGTTGTGGGGAGTGGGTGCAGGCCAGCAGGGAACATAGTTCCACTACTTCTTTTCGTACACTTCGACCACTGCCCACACGGCATTGCTGTTTCGCTCCAAAGTACTGGAATCTCCTGTCACCTAAACATGCAATTAGACCTTGCTTCTTGGGACTAATGTGAGGAATTATTTTGGCTAAATACCATTGAAAAAATTAATCGAAGCATGGTTGAATAAATTAAACACATTTCTATGGTAAACTCTTTCACCTGCTAACTAGCATCTAAGGATACACTTTCAATTATTAAAAATACATGTTCCCAAATGTGTTAGAATGGAGCACAAATGAAAATGATGCATGGTACCTTCTGGTGCATTATTAATTGAGCAATGTCCTGACTATGCACTGTAGAGGAAAGGGTTCGTTGTGAATTGAGTTATTTGTCGCCCAGCGTTTTTATTATAGTTTTATTTTTTTATCATTTTATTTATTGTTTAAAACAGAACAACTGTTCCATCACCGTAATTTAACATTACAACCACATTGGAAAATTCATAACATTACTAAGAATAATACAGAAATCTGGTAAAGTTCATAAAAATATAGAACTAACAACCAATGCAGAGCACAATTTTACAATCATGTAATTAGTCCACAACACACAACAAACAAGACAAAACAATACAACGCACAACCCAGAGCTCCAAACTTCCATTAAGGCACCCCCCTACCCCAAGTATCCGACAATCGAATATCTGACACCATGCTTTCTAACAGTATAAATCATTAGAGGGTCCCCAAATCCGAGAGTAATGACCCTCTCTTCCCTGTCTGGAAAAGGAAAAAGGTATTGTGTACCCTGTGTACCTTGACGTGCAGTCGGTGGGTAATCGGAGGTAACGGCTACATGCTTGAATTCTCATGGTAAACAGTTTTGAAAAAGTTAAACTGCAAGACAAAATCGGTCCAGCAAGTTTGTCTACTATATTTTTCTAGAAGCAGAAGGTTGTAGTGTTTGACTCTGAATTCTATCAGGAATCCAGCTCCGAGAAGATAGTGTCACCAATCTTGATAAGTGCGATTCATGTTGAGTAGCTCCTTTTCAAGGAAAGAACAGCCATCCTCAGTGCTGATCATGGTCTAAGAAACGTCGCCCCAGGATGTTCACAGTGATCTCACTCCTGCATCAAGGCTGCACCTATGGCTCCTTTGGAACCTCCAAGCTCTACTATTAACCTCTACTATTAATGTTTTGGAGCAATCAGACTAACACAACCCCGTTGCCGATGTACATGCAAATTGCATGGAAAGGAAGGTGGCTTCTGCTTGATCTCTTCTTTTAAAATGGACCTTTTTTATCAAAAGAGGAGTGCGGCAAGTAGAAAAGGTGAATTGTGTGGAATGAACACTGGCTAGCAGCAAGCAAGACTTTGATGGAGGAAGGACTAGTATAAGGGATCTTGGAGGAATCCTGGTTAACACATTACTAACACAGGTAGGTAGCATCAACTCTATCTAGGCCTGGGATGGGTGAGCAATATATTATACCGAAGATATAGTCAATAGAATTTTAATAAGGGATAAACTCTGATTAAAACAAGATTAGATAGATGCATGATAATTAGCACTAAGGCTAAGTGAAACAAACAGTGTGTCTAAAAAACAAAATTCTTAGGAGTGCTATTGATTTTGTATAATAGTGTATCATGTTGGTTCACTTTGCTCAATGCTCGCTGTGATTTTGAACTCTAGCTTCTGTATAATATAAGGAGGAAGGACTAGGCCATCCCAAAATAGTTAAGGTCATTTTGGGATCCTTCGCAATTCCTTCCACAAAAAGAATGTTATGTAAAAAGGGCACAGATTTTGTATAGAACTCACGCTTTTCAGGTTGATTGCACAGCAGCTTCCTGTATGGAGACAAAAGAACTTCAGTAACATGGTATGTATGCTTTTCAGGGGGATATAAGATGTCATCAAGGTAGACCATCACCAAATGATGCAATAGAGCAGTGAATACTTGGCTTATTGAAAAAACAGCCGAGCACGAATTAAATCAAAGGGCAGCACCATATACTGAAAGTGGCCATAAAGTGTTTGAAAGACCCTCTTCCTCTAGTCACTGTTCTTCATTCTGATGATGTGATAGGACCCTATTGTGTCTAATTTGGTAAAGATTCTCGTTCCTTTTGCAGCTTCCAGAATGCCAGCAAAAAGGGGAGAAGCGTATTGGTATTGTTTTTTAGGCATGGCATGGCTGTTAGGTAGAATCCTTTTCGCTCGTTAAAAAAGGGAGGTCCTGGCATCTGATGTAGATTCTGTTATCAATCCATTTTTAGATTTCTTTCAAGAGCTTTCGCAAAGGCTTCCTTTTCAGTTAGTGATAACACGTACATTCTGCCAACGGGCAGCAGCGAGTTGGGTGTCAATTCAATCGACAGTGCTTGGTGTAGGGGAAGTACCTTTTCAGCCGGTTCTCAGTTCACTTTCAAATAAACCTAATAATGTTCAGGAAGGAGATTTAGAAGACTGGCGGACAAGACCCCAGACGATTTACCACTCTCTTGTACAGTCAAGATAGTTCCTCTTGCTAGGTATGGAAGACAATTTCAAACACATTTCTCTGACAGTAAAATGAAAAGGTTCCAGACAGCCATTTAATATTAGACTCGTGTCCCTTTAGACAGGGAATACCCAGGGCTATGTCAAAATTGGCAGCTCGTTTTACGTCAGTCATCATTTCCAACTATATGTTGGTGTTAGCAAAGGCTCATGCTTAGACCTACTGAATGAGTATGAGAAGGTAGGTATGCCCCTGTTTACAACCTCATATACTGGGTCTAGTAATCATAGTAATTAGTCAACATTTATAACAAATTACAAAATAACAAAAATAACATTACAAATGTTATTCTTGTGTCCAACATTGTTTGTATGTTTCTATCCATACATGTATGAAGTTTAGTTGTGTTAGGGAGTTGCCAAATTATTGAGGCTTGGGATCAAAAGAATACGTTTTTTTCTACAACGTCTGATGTGATACATTGTTTTGTCAACCTTCGATAAACTTTTTGTCTAAACCTACTGAATGTTCATTAACTGGCCTTTGAAACCAGAGGTCTGCCATCCCATGTTCTATACGTTGCATAATGTTTTTCTGTACTTGATGTACGGCATTCTACATAACCCTTTGACATCCATAAAGTTACCTTATTTTTGGTTCCTACTTACCCAGGAGTCCCTTACTATGTTCTGTCTAATTTATTTATTTGAATTTGTATTAAGCGCTGGCCCTTCCGAGAGGGTATTGGAGTGCCTTACATGGATCAAATATTGAATGAGGTGGGAGTTGAAAAAAGAAAATTAAAAAAGTGTTTTCAGGGAAGGAAGATTTGGCTAGACAAGTGATGATGGGCAGGGATATGTGTGGGGAATCAGGTATGTTTAGAGTCTCTTCTACCAGTGGTGATGCAGTTAATCGAGGATGCATGCTTTATTTGAGTTTTTATGTCACTGTCTCGTTCTGACCATGTTTGCTGTTGATGCCTGCCTCCTTTAGTCCCTCTTTAGTTTTGAGCGGCTGACATATGCTTCTCTCATGGTTTGTGGCTGACTGTATATATTGTCTTATCCGTGTCACTTTCTGGCAGCCTCACTATTTTTCCATCATTTATGAAAGTCTCACCCACGTGCCCCCTATTATTTGTGAGACTCTTTCTTTGTTGGCCTTTGTCTCTTAGATATAGTTTATTTGGAGAGGGCTGGGCACAGTTATTATAATAGTTTTTTTTTTTAAATAATGCACTTAATACTGAAGAGGTTTCTAGGTGGGACCCAGGATTCAAACCTGTGTTGCTTTGCATCGTCTTGTTTCCAAGACGAGCACGTTGCCACTGAGCTATACTACCCATATCAAAGTGAATGTTGCAAAGGTACATGGCCTTGCACAAAAGATGGTGTGTGTAACTCCCTATCAAGAGCAGTGTTGATGTGCACTCTGATGCCTACGGGTGTTGGTGCGTGATAAATAAATACATTAAAGAAGGAGGGAGAGGAGTCTCCCTAAATATGCGATATTGTGAACCTAAATCATACATAGTTACTACGGGTACTGTTTGTGAATGCACTTTGCCGGTGCCTGTTATTAAGTACTAAACAGTGGAGGATAAAAGTAAAGATTTTGTAACAACAAATATTGTATACCCCATATTGGTAGTGCACCATCTTGAAGGACACACACAATGACAATGTATGTCTCTAAATAGCAAGCTGTTCCCCATCCCGCGGATGCCCATCTCACAGCTGCTTTCATTTTACTTTTAACCTTTAACCTAAAACGGACCACCACCCCTCTGATTCAACTGCTGTCAGTCATGGATAGTGCAGCTCTTGCAAATCCGCACCTGACAACAGGACAGAGACATAGATAACGACACAGATAGACAGAGAGAGAAAGAGAACACAGAGAGAGGAAACGAGAGATAGGGGGAGGAAAACAGACCCATAGAGAGTTCTGGATGGGTGTGTTGCTAGGCTGAGAGCTGCTAATGTATAATGTAGGTTTCAGCTCGCACCTGGTCCCATCTCTAATTTATTATTTCACTCAATCACATTAACAGATGACACGCAAATCACAGTTATCCCAAAAAAGAGTTCCATGCAGTACCCACCCCTTCAGTTTGCTTGAAAGCAATGGGACAATTGGAACATTAGCCGATTGATCGGCAGCAACAGATACCAATTAGCTCTTATCAGCATTGTGTTCTCTGCCACCTGCTGTCAGAATGTTCTTAACTGACAGGTGTACGCTTGAGCTTCCTGAAAATTAACAATGAGGTGACATGCACTGTTGCAGTAATTCTTCCACCTACCCTCAACTGGTTCAGCTCTTTGGCAAAGAACAGCTTCCAACATGAAAGCAGCATCTCGTGAACTAAAGCAAGTGATCTGCATGTGACAGGCCTTGTCTCTAGGCTCATGTCATGTGCTGTAGAATGCTCTGGATGGGGAATGGTATGCCCTTTCTTTTTTTACTTTTTATTTGTTTATTGGTATACGGTTTTATTAAACCTTTACAAGAGAATTTACAGAGAATAAAACAGAAAGATTCACAATAGTAATTCAAGTAATTCTAGATAAGATAATCAACAGCGCAAACGAGTGTCCACATACCATTCACAGAATAAAACAAATCCTTAAATGAGAAATGGCCCTAGTATGCCCTTTCTATGCAAACCTGCAGTTACCACCTTCTGTAGCCAATCATTGGCTCTGCTGGCAGAGGCAGACCTCTCAAGTTGCAAGAGAAGGGCATTCCGCCCTACTTTTTCTCTAGAATTCTGAGACTTGTCTTGTATTTTTCTTTCCCAATTTTTAACAAAAGCAAAACTACAGGTCCCAGAATCCCACTGAAAATCAGGATTGGATGGACTTCTGTTTAGCGCAAGCTGGAGAGCTCTTCAGAGACAATTACTGCTAGCATTATGACTCCACTCCCCCAGTGGTCCATCATTGCCTCTGCTGGCAGAAATGCTTTTCAGCCAGTCAAAGAGTAGGGCATTTCTAGATACAATGTATTACTCCAGTACAAAGGCTCTGAAGTAGGGGTGAAACACAATTCTGATTGCATAATTGGGCCGAATTCATATCAGGGGTACAATAAAAAACCCTTCCCCTTTTAGTGTCATATGTAGTTGCTTTGTCGGGAAAAAAAACAAAGCATTCATTTTTTTCTCAGCAACATAAATGGAAATTCTAGAAAAAGGTTATTTTCTTAGTGTTCTGAAACAATTCTGCAGCAGATGTTAACTCCAGGGATTCGTTGTAACAATTTAAAGGGAACAGACAAGTACATAGTTTAAAACTGTTTGCCACAGTGTTCCACTAACTTTGTAGGAACAAGAAGATCTCCAACAATAGTTATTGCAGACTTTGAAAACGGCAAGACTTACTTTTGCTATGTTTGTAATGTAAATGCACTGATTAATTTATTTTATTTAATACATTTCGTGCAATTTTTGGAAATTAAGTGCATAGTTCCAAGAAGTTATCAGGGGGGCGTTGACCAATTTCCCACATTCCCAGTCTACAGTTTTAGGACATTTCTCGGGCAGCAGGGCTTGGTCAGTGGGCAGACAGATCACTTTCCTCGTGAGGCTTATGATGCCAGAATCTAAAAGGGCAATTACTTCTGTTCAAGTTTATTTATGTCTCGGGGGATTGTCTTGAGTGAGGGCGGTAGTGCCGTAAGCCGGCTCCTGGGACCTAGTCTGCATCCATTCACTTAACGTTTGGTCCACTGAGGTGTGGTTATGCTTGTGTTTACACCATACAATGACTCATTATTGTGTGGTCTAGGGGTGGCAACAGCCAGCATCTAAGCTTCCTTTGAATATCAAAAGTATAAACAGACTTGAGAAAGGAGAACTTGTTTTTCCATTTTACACTGCATGTACAAGGCAGTCTTGTGTAAGGGCCCATTAGTGTTTGGAGATGCATGGAATTAAAATGAGCCTTGAAGAAGGCCATATGAGGGTCGAAACACCTTTTGGCAGTGCAATAAAATACAGCGTTCATTTAGGAGCATTTATTTTTTAATTTTCTATTGAAAACTACACTTTAAAACACAAGAATTAAAATGTTGTTTCAAACCTTCTTCTAGATAATAGATAATAATAATCATTGATGTACCAACAACATACAATGAAAAAATACACTTTACAATCTCAACAAAAATTGGTTAATTCCACTTTTCAAATTAATCATGTTAACTTAAATAAATTCGATTGACCGGCTGTGAAGTGCAATTTTCATGAGACTTCAATCTTCAATAGATTGTCCATACAGTCCACCACTGCACAAGATAGTTTTATGTCATTCCCTGAGATGATCTCGAGCCACCAGGCTTCCATGTCTTCGTCAAGGGGTGCACATTTCCCAAGATGTGAAGAACATGGGTTGTGGGTGCCTTCACAGCGAATTATTAAATGTTTGGATGATTCAATGGTGAGCCGACAAAAATGATAGAAATTGTCTTTCACGGCTTTATCACATCTTTGCCAGAGAATTTCTTTCCTTCACAGTATGTTCATTCTGTCTTAGAAATTGATCTCTGTGATGGCGTGAAGGGCAGTGAAGCAAGTATAGAGGCTGAGCATTTAATTTGTTTCGACCAATGCCTAAAGAGATTGTAGAATTCAGATTTGCATGTTTTTCTTGATTAATTATCCAAGACCAGGACTCAAACTTTTTCTTTGCACATTGCGGGCAGTTTAGCAGGTCAAGAACGTTTATATCTGCAGCAGACAGAATTTCAAGTAGCCGGTAAACCCATGATTTTATTAGACTGGATTAGGTGCCGTTGCTTTCTCTTGCAAAGATCTTATAAGTCGGCGTTGGTGAGGACACGAGCATTTTTTGCATTACAGCAAATGATTTCCATAAGACTCTGGTATAAAGGGAGTTTAGTGACAATTCATATCTTAACGCTGTCATAGAGACAGAATGCGGCAGATTCAAAACATGACGACAGAAATGACCCTCTAGCATCTGCCAGGTATACTAATTAATGTTCCAACCGGCCTCTGTGCCAAATACAATGGCTAGGACTACCTTTTGGAATTAGAAGGTCAAAACAGGCGCCAAGGAGAATTTACCATATTCTTTGTGAATCTTGGCGCCTTGCAAGGCAAACTTCGTCATCCGGGTTTTTAGATCAAGCGTCCAAGGATGTTCACAAATTGAGTTGTTAAACTGAATGCCTAGGTACCTTATGAAGGTCACAGAACTCAGGATTTCGCCGGCTACCAACCACCTAAATGACTTGTCCTTCTTTTTGATCAAGCTTCCAATTATCAATATTTTGATCTTGGTTATGTTTATCTCCAGTTCATTGGTTGCCAAGTACTCGTGAAGTTTCTTGAGCAGGCGCTGAAGTCCAATCTGGGTACGGTCCATCAAGCCCAGGTCGTCCGCATAAATTATACATTTTACCTGAACTTTGTCAATCTTTGGCTGAAAGCACTGGACTTGGTCGAGATGTATAGGCAAGTCAGCCAAAAATAGTATAAACAACTCAGCGGCAAGTGGGCACCCTTGTTGGACCCCTTTTGCCATTTTCATTGTATCAGATAGTTCGCTATTGTTATTTAGTCTTACACGTATCGACGTGTGCACATGGAGGACCATGACTGGTCGAGTAGATCAACCGGTACTTCCAGGCCAACAGTTTCGACCAAAGCTTTCCCCGGTTAAGACTGTCAAAAGCCTGCTTCATGTCAATAAATGCAAGAAACAATTTCCCTTTTGCTTTCATGACTTCAAGTTTTAAGATGGTTAAGATCATCAGGTTGACCTCGACTCCTACTCTCTTAGTAAAGCCTGTTTGGCGTATGTCCAGGATCATTGACGCCTGTGCCCAAGACGCCAACTTTTCTCACAAATTAGAGCCAAAAATCTTGCCAGTAGTATCGAGGAGGGAAAATGGGCGATAGTTTGAAGGATCGTCCTGATTGCCCTTCTTGTAGATAGGTACAACAATTGCCATGGACCATGACTCGAGAAGCTGTTTGGTAGTTAATATTTGAGTAAACAGCTTTTCAATGAAGAAAGTCCATTCTTTCGGATGCTTTTTTAGCATCACGTTTGTTATTGAGTCCGAGCCTACGGCACGTGAGTTTTTCAATCCATGAATGGCTCTTTCAATCTCGTACAATGACATTTTCACTGACCATGGGGCACCCTCCGAGTTAGTCACCACAGCTGGCTCGATTTGAGGCTTTATAAACACGGTAGTAAAGTGCCTTACCCAAACGACACCTGGAATTGTGTTGGCGATGGCAGATGGACATTTTGTAAGGCTGGCATTCAAGATCTGCCAAATTTCTCTTGTGTTTTTTGTCACTAACAATTTAATCATTAGTTCGGCTTCATTTTGATCGATTTTTATTGCATTGGATATGGCCCAGTTACGATACTGTTGTCTTCTAGTTTTGTTTGCTTCCTGCACGTCTTTTCTGGGCAATTATTTTTTCAAAATTCTCAAGTCCCTTCTCAGTGTTTTTTTAGCATCTTGGATGACAGTGCTATATAAATGCGTGTGGGAACGCCCATTTTGTCGAGAAGATCCTGAAAAGATGATGTGGTCAATTAAAAAAAGGTGTATAATCAGCTCCCTGCATATGATCGAATTTAGCGATCATGAGACCTAGGTTTTTAATTTGAGATGTGTCGATTCGGAACCGATTTCCACTGGCATTAGTTGTAACTGGCTCATGATATCTTTGAGCAAAGGGCGCCCATTCCATCAGACAACAAAGTCGCAGGAGGTTGTGGTCACTGTGCTTCATCCAATGGACTTTTAGGTCCACAACCTTTTCTACGATGTTCTGAGAGATTCAGATATAGTCAAGTATACTCTGACTCTCACAACCATGCCAAGTAGATTGTGGGGACATGTCGCCTTTCACACTCCCATTCAACATCATGCTGTTTGGAGTTGACATTGCGGTAGACCAGATTTGACCTCTGGCAGAGACTGTATATTCTGGAATATGCGTGTAGGTTTTGAAGGTCGGTATCACATTCGAACCAGGAAGAATTCAGGTCACTGCAGCATATAACTGATAGATTATTATATGGCAAGTTTGTTTGATCTATTAGCTGCATGATCGAATTTACACATTTCTTGGTACTGATTATCACAGGATTCCAATACGCGCATATAATCAATAAGTGTTTCTGGTTGTTCATTGCCTTGTCATTGGTGTGAATGATTGTGCCTTGCACAAAAGGGTTCGGGTTGACTGACTCTCTAACTGACCACCATTGTGTTATTTTTATCATTGTTAATAGTCCTGAATATGGACGACCTTTAATATTTTTTACTGCTGGATTTAGGAAAGTTGTGAAGCCGTCCCGTGTCAATACCTCGCGGAGCCAAGTTTCCTGAAGACAAATTACAAGTACATTGTCAAGAGAGTGTCGGGGGGAAATTCTGCCGGGGTCGGCCGGGCCGTCCGCAGACCTCCGGGCAGGGAGGCCCCAACTCCTCCCGTATATCCCAAAAGAGATAGAGTATGAGACACACGCAAGAAGCAAGGTGACTCTGCTGTTTATTAGACAAAACGGCAGGGATGGGTCAAGGAGCGTACGCGTCCGTCCTGACACACACACAATCGTGGGGCTCGCAGGCCCTTTTTACCTTAGTATGACGCGCTACTTGCGTCACTTTGGAAAGTTTAGCAAAAAACCTATCTCCACTCTGGATTGGTTACTCGAGTGGTAGGGTTAGTATAGCATACATATAGAGAACGGTGTTAGTGGTTGAGGGTTAGTCAGGTGGTATACCTGGGCTGTCCCTTCAATTTGATACATGAAAATTGTTACATGAAGACCTCTGAGGATTGGTCAATGTTAATGGCGTCAGTGATAAGAACCCCATGTTCTGATTGGTCCGCTCGCGAGCCTCCCGGTCTGGGACTATCGCTGTTCCCAGCTCGCGGTGCACCTGTCATGTGCAACAATGTTTTACTATGGGTAGGTGTAAACAATGTGAGGCTTCATTCATATGTTGGGAGGTCGACTACTCCCACTGCTGCAGATGTCCAATGAGTCTTTTAATTGTATCTGCCTGTGTCTTGAAACGTGGGATTCAGGCGTCTCCTTCCTCCTGGGCTTGGCATCCCGTTAAGTTTGGCTTTGTCACATGAGGTGGGACCGTGTTTGAGGCAAAATTCAACACAATTAATATTGTTTTTCCTACTGTGTGCCTGGTTTATCTTGCAGGTGCGACCTTGGCGTCGGCTTTCGGCGTGCGAGATTGCAACATCTTGCCCTTGGCGGTGTGCTTTCGCCGGACTCATTTTGCAGGGTCAGCAACCCAGTTCTTGCTCATTCAATGTTCATGGAAGCTTTTGCTTGCGGCCTACTTGGGCCTGGTGCATAGGTGGAACCGTTTGATGCAGAGCGCTTTAGGTTACGGTGTCATATTGCTCTATCCTCAGTATCGTGTCTCTGTTATATTCTTCATTATGGTACATGGTTCTTAGAAGAAGCGTGAGCAAGCCTTTTTAGATAAGTTCATTATGCGTCTTGCGTTTCTGCATTTTGAGAGCCTATGTGGAAAATAATAAAGATGCACGTCCGTGGGTATGTCTGTCGCCTACGTCATAGCACTGAGTATGTTCTTCGTGTGGATTGGTGTGGGAGTGTCCGGTGTGCATGTTTGCACAGGTGTGCTGACCGTTGGCTAGGTCATCATGGCATCTCTAACGACGTGTAGGTTTAGTCGAGTTGATCCGTGCCGCAGGTGTCGGCATGGACAGGGCGGGCTGCTGGGCAGGTAGGTGGGCACATCCGTATGTTCCTGTACCAGGGTATTTGGTCGTCTGGTAGATAGGCAAACTCCTCTCGTGGCGGGTGTCTAGGCCGTGATCCTCTAGGCCAAGCGCGAGAGGGGAAGGGCGGGAGCCTGTTCTTCCATTCTCCCACTTCAGTCCCACCTCTGGTCGACTCGTCGACCACAAACATATCCTTTTCTTTATCTCCTCTTACTCTCCATATTTTAGTTATTCCTCCCAAATGTCCATAGTGGTTAACATGGTCTTCAAATGACCAATACATATATTCACAGGTTCCCCCAAGAGTGCAGTATACCCATTTCCCTATGTAGCTCCTTGGGTTTCTTGGGTTTTCGAGCTTCACAGATGGTGGGTCCAGGTGGTTGGTGATGATCTGGTTGCGCAACTTCTCTCTCTCTTTTATGATTGTGCCTGTGTGTTGGCCGTCATCTGTTGGCATCAAGAGGTGTATACCAACCATTTCGATCATCTCGTCTGTGGTGCATGCCTTCCGGGCTTTCCAAAATCTTATTATGATCAGTGTAGCTCCAGCCAAAATAGTACATCCAACTATAATCTTCAGTCCATCTGACAGCCAAGATGGCATCCATGACCATAATATTGAAAACCAGCTCTCATCCTTTTTCACACCTTTACTTTCATCCATCATTTTTGAGTGCATCTGGGCCAATTGTGATACTGCTTCCGTGAGTGTACCATTGTCAGCATCGTTAGCAGGAATGAATGTGCAGCATGATTGTCCTATCTTTGCGCAAACTCCTCCTTCCATTGCTGTGAGGAGGCCCAGTACATATCTGTTCTGTAGTGCAACCATTCTTACTGCTCGCAATTCCTCTTTTATTGCGTTGAATCCATTTACTGTAGAGTTAATTGTCATCATTAGTTCCCACCTAGTTATCTGGAGCCATTTTGCATTTGCGTAGGCCTGCAGTCCAGGATGTATTATTGAGGAGAAGAACATAGCTGCTCTGCTGAATAGTCTGTGTTCCGGCGGAATTGAGGTGAGTGCTGTTTCCGACCTTCCCCACAGGTAATTTCCTGTCAGAGGTTCTCCTTGTCTTTTCCTTCTGTTGAGGACAGTGTTGTTGCCGTTGCGTCGGTTCTCTGGCCCTTTCCGAGGCTGTGCAGATCTCTTCTTCCTTTTGTTCCCTTCATCCATCTTGGGGAAATTCGCCATATTCACATGCTTCTGGGGTACCACTAGTGATGGTACATTAACGTGTACTATAGTGCATACACCATTCCACAAAGGGGGCAGTGTGTGGTACGCCTTGTCTCCACAGGCCCAGTAATGGTCTATTACTACTGCTGTTCCTGCTCCCCCCTCAGGTAACTCCATCACGCTTTCACAGTTGGTGTTGTATCCTACGTCCACCTCTCCTTTATGTTGGTAGCATACCTTAGGCGCAGTTAGCGGCAGTATTGTTATTGGGTCTTCATCCTTCTCCATCCACGTGAGCATGGGTACGTACTTGATCCAAGTCATCCAACATCTATGGTTGTGTCCATCAATAGTTGAAATATTTTCTCTTGTTACCATGTTGCTGCCAACCACTCCTATGTCCCATTTGTTGTTCATGTACACCTTCCCTGTTATTATCATCAGTGTTCTTTCCCAACATTCGTTTTTACCAGGGACTTCAGTGGCGTACCAATCACATGGTAGGTACTGTAGTGTTACTTTCTTTGTTTCTCCTTTTTCAGGACCATTTGTTATGTATCTGAATCCTTCAGCATATAAACTGCTCTTGTGGTAACTCAAATAAGTCTTGAGGAAGTTGTTTTCATATGGATATGTATCTCGTGTTTTCCACACCAGTTGCACCACTGTCCCTTGAAATCTTCCTTTCGTCTGGAACAGTGCCAGGTATATTATACATCGTGCTATTTTTCCATCTATCTCCGTGGCAACAAATGTTCGAGAAGCGCTCATGGCGTATGGGATCAGTGAGCTAACGTAGCAGCTGTCTTCTGTTGTCTGCTTACCTATGTGGGTCATGTGTTGGTACCATATGTTGTTTGAGATGTGTGCTGAATCTTGTATGTAGTTATCAATGCCTTTATTATCTGAGTATGTGCTGCGTTTAACTCTATTTTCCTTGTGTGGGATTTTGCTAGTACCACCTGAAGTAACACCTGTTGCAGCTGGGGCTGGGGGTGTATTAGGTTTGGGTACAGCAATAATATTGATAGCATAGCTGTACTGCCATACAGAGGCAGCCAAGAACCCGGTGATCATTAAAATCCCTATCAATTTTATTACAAATGCTAATTTCACCGGCATTTTGCTCTTACCTTGCTGCAGTCCGGCAGCTTATTCTTGCGATGTTACAGTTGCCCGCCTGAAAATTCTTAATATGCTTGTTATTAGTGTTAGTTGTCGTTTTTAAGCTCTCCCTATCAAGTAGTCATTCAGTGCCCAGGCGAAGAGCTGTTCCCACGCCAATCTAAGCGATCTATCTCTTAGGGCAGGCAAGTATGGTTGGAGGTGGGGCATTGAATGTTCTATGGCCAAGAGGAATGCTGTGTAGTAGACACGTACCCTCCTTCTTTTCAGGTACGTTGGCCTTTTTATTTCATATACAAATTGGTGGACAATTCTTCCAGGTAATTATCGTCTGAGGGTACCATCTACTCCTAGGCAGTGAATTGGTTAGTTATCTACTTTCTTAGTAGTACAATAATACGCTGTACCTGCATGTGCGAGAGAAAAGAAAGAGAACATTCAGGTGTTTACATGTGTATATGTGCAAGACAATGTCCTTAGTTCAGTTATTACTACAGTGGGTAGGGTGTCAATGGGCAGAGGGTTTGGGGCTCAACTGGCGGAAGTCTCTTTACTCTTTAATCGTGTAACCATGGGGTGGGCGGTATGGGGATCACCCCTTTTTTTTCTAGTAGTTGTCTCTGGGGAATACGGTATGGGGACACTTAGGCCGTTAGTTGTGGTAGAAGTCTCTTCCTCCGTTGGTGACGCTGTTGTTGTTCTTCCAGTGGCCCTGTCGGTGGCGCTGGGGCGGGTCTGGAGTTTGTAAATCTTTACGTCGTGTAGGTGGTTCCAGGCACGTTTGTCCTGTAGCTTTACTGCTCTCGTTGATACCTCCTCTACCAGATGGGGGCCAGTGAATCGTGGACTGTTTCACTTTCTGTTGAAATTGCGAAGTAGTACGTGGTCACCTTTAGCAACTTTGCACAGTCTTTCCTTTTCCAATTCTTTATCCACGTTTTCTTGTTGATCGCTGTTAGACCCGCCCCGCGTGCGCTCGAGCTGTTGAGACACAAACACTACACTAGTAATCAAAGAAGAGACATATTGGTACATTTCATCACCAAGGACATTTGCAGTACTCTCGTGGTCGGTAAATGCTCTTGATGTTGGCGTTAGGGGAAGGCGCAGTTGACGTCCGGTAACCACCTCGTGAGGGGTGAGGTGGTGGTCGGAACCTGGTCTATTCCTTAGCTCAAATAGGGCTAGTGGAAGGCAATACAACCAACTCTTCTTTGTTGTTTGCTGTATTTTTGCAATTGCCTCCTTTAATAGGCCATTCAGGCGTTCACACAAACCGTTGGCCTGTGGGTGGTATGCACATGCAAATTTATGCTTGGTGTTCAGCAAGGATGTGATGTGCTGGAACATTTCGTTTGCGAAATGTGGGCCATTGTCTGACCTCAGTACCTCGCACACTCCCCACCTGGGGAAGACCTCCCTCACTAGGAATTTAGCTGCTCTGAATGCATCTGGGTGTGAACAGGGCCCTGCTTCAATCCACCTCGAGAATGGGCATACTACTACAATCATATACCTATTTCCTTGACATACGTTGATCATATCAACATAGTCAATATGGAGATGTCGGAAGGGTCCCTCTGGCCGGGGTATAGTACCTCTTATCACCTTCAGAGTGTGACCGGCCGTAAACTGTTGACATGTGAGACAATTGCTGATAAAATTTGACACATGAGAATTTAACTCGGGGCAGAACCAGTCTTCCCTAATTCGTGCTGCAATTACTTCCTTGCCTGTGTGGGCTGGGTGATGTAGTTGGCTCAGGGCGGTGATCAATAGTGCCAGTGGTATTACAATCTTTCCAGTGTCACCCTGGCGCCATAGTGCGTCAGTTGGTGACATTGTGCATCCTCTTTTTACCCATATTTCTTTTTCTGCCATTGGTGCAGCCGCTTGTAGCTCCATTATCTGTGTGGCTGGGAGATGGGTGTACCCTTCTCTTATCAACATCTCCTTAGCCATTCCCCTCCCTCTCCCTCTCTGTGACTCTGGGGGGTTCCATATCTCACGAAAATATGCAGCATACTTCGCATGTGCGTCCGCTGCTGCATTCCCTTTTGAGATGTGGTCTTCACCATTGGTGTGTGCTGTGCATTTGACCAAAGCTAATTCTTGGGGGTCATTTATTGCTTCAATTAGTTCAGCCAATAGGAGGGCATGTTGCACTGGAGTGCCATCAGCTCTCCTAAACCCTCTTCTTCTCCATTTCGACAGCCCTGAGTGGACAGTGGACGTAACATATGCGCTGTCGGAATATATGGTCACTCGTTTGTCAAAGCTTTCCTTCAACGCCAAGATCAGTGCAATTAATTCTGCTGCTTGAGCGGAATAATGCTGTGGTAGTTGTACACATTTCATTGCCACACACACCGGTACCTCCATCATTTTTACCACTGCTGCCCCAGTCCTCCTTATACCATCCCTTTGGTCGATAGTTGATGACCCATCAATGAACAGGAGCTCACCTCCCTCTAGTGCGTTCTCTTCAACCTTTCTAGTACATGAGTACATTTCAGTTATTTGCGTACAGTCGTGGGCATAATCTCCTTCCTCAATTACTTCTGCTAGGAACCTTGCAGGGTTGACCGTGCTACACCTAACAATTGATAGTTCAGCTCTGGATAAGATGATCTCATAACCTGATGCCCTTTGCGTGGTTAGGGTGGACTTAGGTTTATTCAATATCGCAAATAGTGCATGTTCCACAAACAGTGTAGTTGGGCACCCCATGGTGATTGCTGATGCTTTCTCTACCACAAAAGCAGCTGCGGCGAGACCTTGTTCGCAAGGGAAATGACCTAACATCACAGGATCTAAGTGGCCGCTGTAAAATGCTACTGGTTTGTAGCCCATGCTTGTTTTTTGAGCCAACACTGCTTTCATTACTGCTGAGTCGCAATGTGAAAATATAAAGAATTATCGCTCATAGTCTGGGGATGCCAGTACCGGAGCAGTTGATATCGCATCTTTCAATTCATCAAAAGCCTCTTTCATTTCCATTGTCCACCCCAACTTTTTCTCCCCTTTATTAGCTTCCTTTAACACCTCAAGCAGGGGTCCTATGTATGAACTGTAATCAAATACCCATGCTCTACAGTAGTTGCACAAACCCAGGAACTGCTGCAGTTCCCTCACTGTTTGTGGCACTGGTGTGTTTGAAATGGCCTGTGCTCTTTGTGGTGCAATCTTTCTTCCATGTTGGGATATGAGCTGACCAATGTAAAGTACCTGTTCTTGACAGTACTGTAACTTTTCCATGTCTACCTTGTAACCTTTTTCAGCCAATATTGTCAGCATCTTTAATGAGTCCTCTCTGCATGTTCTTTCGTTTGTACTGCAAATTATTATGTCGTTGAAATACTGCAACACTGTGCTTTCCACTTCAATGTTACCCAAATCCATCTGTATTACTCTGTTGAAAATTGAGGGTGATTCGCAATACCCTTGTGGCAATCTGGTGTGTTTCCACTTTGTGTTTCTGTAAGTGAAGCTTGTCAGATCTTGTGAGTCTGGGTGCAATGGTATTGAGAAGAAAGCATTTTTAAGGTCGATCACTGTAAATCGTGATGCTTCTGCTGGAATGCCACACAATATTGTGGCCGGGTTTGCGGCTATGGGGTATTCTGCTTCTACTATGTTGTTCAAGGGCCTGAGATCCTGTATGAAGCGCCAAGACCTCCCTTTAGCCTTGCGCACTGGGTATACAGCCGTGTTACATGGCGATTCTGAGGGGACCAATATGCCATTATCTATAAGGGCCGTTATAGTTTCATATATGCCCTCATCTGCCTCTTTTGATAGTGGGTACTGTTTCACTCTGGGGAGTATTGCACCTTTTTTCAATTTTATCCTTACTCCCCCTATACTTTTTATGCACCCCACGTCATAGGGGCTAGTAGTCCATAATGATGTGGGTACTTTTGTCATATCCTCCTCAAAGAAGGGAACTGGGGTGGATGTGGGTGCCTAAAGTGCCATTGCAATTTTCTGTGCTACTTGTTTGTACGCCACTCTTAGCCATATTTCCACACTCATCATAAACACCATTTCACCTTCCTCCTTTTCTTCTGAGAACAGCTCCTCATCTGACACCTGGGTGAGTCTACATCCTTCTGCTAGTGCTATTACTGCCCTCCATGCTCTTCCTTCTCTGTCTTGGGCATGTACAGCAATATAATCAGCTGTTGCTATAATGCTCTCAATGTCCACTGGAACCACCTTTCCTTCTTGTTCATTGACTGGTGTTTCTGGTCTGAACAAATAGGCTGCTGGCCTCCTCCAGATCTTTCCCTCTGTCCCTGGCATCCATGCAAATGCCATGTCTGTCCCGTACTGGAAGAGTTCGCCATCTACTGGCTCAGCTCTAATCGCTGTCTGTCCGCAGTATGCTTGCATAATCTGTCGTGCTGTGAGCATGTTAATCCCTGGAGTAGAGCAAATGATGCCGTCCTCCGTAAAGGAGATCGTCATATTCAACCTGTTCATTATGTCTCTCCCCAGTATATTTACTGGCGAGGCACTATAATATAAAAGTGGAACTGACATGTCATAATCTCCTATAGATAAGGGAATGTTATCAGTAAAAGGAACCAACCCTCTAGCCCCAGAGAATCCTTGGGTGTTCATGGCTTCGCCCGACATCTTAAATTTACCTTCCCTTATGCAAGACCGGGTCGCCCCGGTGTCAACAAGGAATGATAATTTTTTGTCGCCTATCGTTACCTCTATGCGTGGTTCCTCCGCACTATTAGGTGTTACTGACAGGATGGGACACACCAAGGCCGTCTGTGGGCTGTCCTATTGAGGGTACAATGATTGACCATTTCCTGTGTAAGGGTTGTGTCCCAGGACCGTCACCCTACCCAGTTGTGTTTGTTGTGCTTGGGGTTGTTGTGTTATCGCTACCTGTTGTTGTGGCAGTGAATATGTCTGTGGCTGTTGTTGTGTTATTAGTTGTTGCTGTTCATTTCCCTGTTGCAACGTCTGCTGTTGCTGTATGCCCTGCTGTTCCTGTGTGGGCCTTGGTTGTCCCTGTTCGCTCCATGATGGTGTTCCTGGTCTTACTCTACACGTGCGTGACATGTGCCCTAATAGTCCACAACTCCAACACACCGGTGGTTCCCTACTCTGCCATGGAAAGCTCCCTGTGTTGTCCTGGTATACTGGTTGCCCTGTGGGGTAGGAATTTCTAAGTCCTCCCACCTGCTGTTGTGTGTTATATCCGTATCCTCTCCCTCTCATAATTCCTCCTCTTCCCCTGTTGTAATTATAATACCCAGCTCCTGGCATTGAGTATCCTCCTCCCATGTTGGTCGTGTATGGTTGGAGTTGCGGCACCTGTTGTGTTATAGTCTGTGAGGGTGGTATTTGGGAGGGATCTTGTGCAGCCACTACTTGTGTGGGGCTTTGGGTCATTGTTGTAGGTGTAGTTATTAGTGCCCCTTCCATTGTGTATTTAGTAAGTTTTTTCTGTACTAGTTTAGCCTCTTCCGTTTTCCTGTCCTCTTCCTTTTGTTTCATTTTTCCTTGCCATGTCCTGCAATGATGCACTATTGTCAGTTGTATTTCTGGCCATGCTTTTGCTTCTATTCCCACTACTTTCTTCAGTTGTTTCTGAACTCCTTCTGGGAGCCCTTGTACTAGTATATGATAAAATATTGCTGGTGTTTTGTCCCATTGTTCTCTAGTTTCCATGCGCCACTTCTCTTGGATTTCCTGGATATAATCAACAGGATCTTCGTTCTCACGGATCTTGCGTGAGGTAATTGCTCCTATGTCTGATGTGTCTGGGTACTGTACCCTCAGTGCCTGCCATAGTGCATGTCTGCAGTTTGCGAATGGTGCCCCATCGTGCGATGTGTTTGTTATTGTGACCCCGGAGAATCCCGCTCTCTTCCAAATGTCATCCGCTGCATCCCCTAATATCGATATTAGAAGGCCCTTTACATCTCCCACTGCCAGTTTCTGTCCTGCGGTGTGTTTTTCCACTTCATATATCCATTTACCCGCACCTCCACTTAATGATGGGAGCCTGCACTTTATATTTTCTTTGTCTGTATGCTTCCAAGGGACGTACTGTGGTCTAACCCCTCCCCTCTCCAGAAGTGGCATTAAGTTGTGTCTCGTTTTACCCTTTGGGTTCCATAGAATCGAGTCCTCACACCCCTCCTCTTCTTCCCTCTCTCCTACATCGTCAATTTCGTCCGTATTTCCCCTGCTCGTAACTCTTTCTTCTCCATCTTTTCCCCTTCTTCCATCATTTCCTGTATTTAATGTGGGCATGTGTATCCGTCCTTCCTGCCTGCGTCTAGGGAGGTCTCTAAGCCGACCTACATAGGGTGTCAGTTCGTCTGTGAAGGGCGCAAGTTTGATTGTACGTAATGAGCGTGAGGTGGTTGAGCATGTAGAGTGGGATGGGAGAGGGCGTGATGGGGACGGTGTGGCCTCATGTGTCTGTCTTTCCGCTATTCCTTGCTCTTCCTCCTCACTTCTCTCCAGTTCATCCTTTCTCCTACGGATCCATGGTGAGTCTGTGTTGGTCCGGGTGATGTATAGTTTATCTAGGCTTTCCCTTTCACTGTTTCTTCCTTCCTTCTCCATTCCTTCTTCTTCCTCACTACAAAAGTCATTCGTAAACGGCACCCCCCACTCCGTCTTTTTTCCCTTGATTGTTACTGTTTTTAAGTCTATTAGGTCCGGTTCTCCCTTTTCTCCTTTACCAACCGCTCCCCTTTGCGCTGATGTTGTTGCTACTTCTGTGTCTCTATATACATACCCCCTTACTTCATCCTCCCTTCTCCTATCTTCTCTTTCTCCTTCATTTCTCTCCTCCATCTCCCTACCATTTTCCTCCCTTTTCCTTTTTAATTCCTCCATTACTTCACTACTCACCTTTTCCAATATCCTTTCATCCTCTTTCTTCCTTTCCCATCTCACCCTCTCCCTTTCTAATATACTCTCTATCACCCTCCCTTCTTCATATTTCTTAGTCGTTTCTGATAGTAATCTCTTCTTCCACATTGCCATTTCTCTTTCTTTCTCTTCTTCTTCCCTTTTCCTCTCTCGTAGCACTGCTCTTGATACCCTTACTGCTGCTGCTTTTACCCTTTCAGCTTCTCTCCTTTGCTCCTCAGTTCGTTCCCTTATTTTTTCCAATTCGTTCTTACCTTCTTTCCTTTCCCTCGCTCTCTCTCTTTCCTCCCTCTCGAGCTGTTTGATCAGTTCATTCTGCTCATCCCTTAACTCTGCTAGTCGTTCCTCCAAAATCTCTTCCTTTTGTCGTAACAGCTCTTCCCCTCTCATTCCACTCTCCCTGGTATTATCCTCGTCTGTTTTCCTTACTACCTCCTTCTCTTCTCCTGTTAATGAACCTCGTAATTTTAATAGTATCTGTGCAGCTACCCACTCATCATGTCCTATTTCCACAGTTTGTTCTTCTCCAGTCCTCCCCTCCCCTGCTGGCATCTTCCTATGAGCCACATATGGTGGCAGGCTGTATGCCGGGTTCGAGTACCCCTCAGCCGCCCTTAACTGTCCTCTTTCTATTTCTCCTAATTCTCTTAAAGGGTACAACCCCCCTCCCTCTGTTTTCACCACCTTTGCTAGGGGTATATCGTTGCTCGGTTCCTGTTTTATTTCATTTTCTTTTGAGTTAATATTCTTTTCTCCTCCCTCTTGTCCGTTCCCCGTGTTCTTTGGGTCTTCACTCCCCTTTTTCCCATCCTCTCCTTCCTCCTTAATCTCTTTTCCTTCCGGTATTTCCCCCACAGTGAACATTCCATTTGGTCCTGGTCGGGACCCTTGGAACATCCTCCATAAGTTAAACACCTCCACGTGGTTTGCCAACTTCTTCCCTTTGTATGTATTATGCAGATGGTTTAATAGTGAATGTTGGGCATATGGATCGAAGCTACCATTAGGCGGCCATGGTGTTATCATTTTGTTGTCCATCCCCTGTGTCCATTCTATGCTATACTTGATCAGTTTCTCCCTATGAGGTGACAGTGTTGTACATAGGTGTTGTAGTGGGGTAGTGAGGGTGTTCCCCCACCCTCCCGATCCTGTCCCGTATGACATAGTAGCGCTTCACTTGTTAGCCTTCCCCTATTTGGTAGCTATTATCTTACTAACACTTACAATACACAGCCTTATACCTTTACCTGGCCCCGTAAGTTTGGGGACTTGCGATAGTCCGCTAAGGAAAAGTATTAAAATATTGTATTTACATTTGTATATTTTCTTCTTTCTTTCTTCCTTTACACAGCACCCTTACGGCCCCCTGCGGCCGAGGCGTGCGTAGCCCCCTGCGGCTGCGTACCCCTTGTGACGTTCTTATACAGTCGTCCTATTTTCATTTGCTCCTCCTCCTTCTTCTACACTTGCCGTGGCCGGCGTTCTCCGTGCGCAGCCACGTCCCCCGTTTCGCCTTTCCCCGATCAACTCATTACCGTTTATCTCCGTTTCCACTCCCTTACCACAGTTCTCTTCCCCACCACTCTCAGAAAGAAAAATGCTTTGTGCTCGGGATATCCTATGAAAGGCCCTACTGGTGACGTCACCGATCGCTTCAAACTACTGGTAAGTTCTTTATATATTCTTTAAGTCCAAAATACACTTGCAATCTACCCCCGTTAACCTCACAGCTGTCTTCCTGTCAGTCCTGGAACAAGGTAATCAATAATATAATCGGACTGCGCACATCCTCGACAGGAGGGCTTAACCAGCCAATTATCTTCCGTATTGGGCAACTAACTAGCTACTGCCTACAGGGAAACGTCATCTACCTATCGAGTTTCTTGCTCGAACAATAGGGATCCTCATCTACTCATTGATCAATACATGCCAACTCGTAGGAAACCACACACACACACCCTTACACGTAGTCGCGACCTAGGCCAATCAGTGTCTACGAGCGGCCGCACGTGATGTTTTCGTGCTCCGCCCCCCTCTCTCGCGTAACGTAGCCGACTGCTCTCGCACTCGTTCGGCTACCATTCATTTCATTGCCTACACTAAATTGTCAAACCTTCGCCGCGCACCTGTGCAACACCTCCCACCTCCCGTATTTAATTCCTCCCCCCTCCCTCACAATTTCACATTGCTTGTTGTGCGTGGCATGCTCACCAAGTTCTCTTGATGCGGGGCCGCTCGACTGCGTGCACCCCTCCAAGCGGCTCGCCACCTCCCCTCGTCTGGACCACGTCTGGACACTCGCCAACCGCGGGCGGGATACTTCTCAACCGGCTCCCGAAGGCCAATATCCGGATTGCGCTGTAGGTCTTCTCGCAGTTCCGCGATGGTCCTGTAGTCCTCAGAAGGGGGCAACGGCAGAGGGGGCCGCGCCGCCGGGCCTCCTCGCAACGGGAGTACCTGGAAAAAAATAAAAATAAAAAAGCAGATCTTAAACAGATCTCAGCAGTGCCTCCAACTTGTCGGGGGGAAATTCTGCTGGGGTCGGCCGGGCCGTCCGCAGACCTCCGGGCAGGGAGGCCCCAACTCCTCCCATATATCTCAAAAGAGATAGAGTATGAGACACACGCAAGAAGCAAGGTGACTCTGCTGTTTATTAGACAAAACGGCAGGGATGGGTCAAGGAGCGTACGCGTCCGTCCTGACACACACACAATCGTGGGGCTCGCAGGCCCTTTTTACCTTAGTATGACGTGCTACTTGCGTCACTTTGGAAAGTTTAGCAAAAAACCTATCTCCACTCTGGATTGGTTACTCGAGTGGTAGAGTTAGTATAGCATACATATAGAGAACGGTGTTAGTGGTTGAGGGTTAGTCAGGTGGTATACCTGGGCTGTCCATTCAATTTGATACATGAAAATTGTTACATGAAGACCTCTGAGGATTGGTCAATGTTAATGGCGTCAGTGATAAGAACCCCATGTTCTGATTGGTCCGCTCGCGAGCCTCCCAGTCTGGGACTATCGCTGTTCCCAGCTCGCGGTGCACCTGTCATGTGCAACAATGTTTTACTATGGGTAGGTGTAAACAATGTGAGGCTTCATTCATATGTTGGGAGGTCGACTACTCCCACTGCTGCAGATGTCCAATGAGTCTTTTAATTGTATCTTCCTGTGTCTTGAAACGTGGGAATCAGGCGTCTCCTTCCTCCTGGGCTTGGCATCCCGTTAAGTTTGGCTTTGTCACGTGAGGTGGGACCGTGTTTGAGGCAAAATTCAACACAATTAATATTGTTTTTCCTACTGTGTGCCTGGTTTATCTTGCAGGTTATGTTATGTTATGTTATGTTATTTTGCATTTATATAGCGCCTTATATACCATTGGTATGGTCTGAAGGTGCTGGTAGGTTGAACGCCCTTGGGAACAGAAGTTCAGGTCAGTAGAGAGAGTAGAGGGAGTCCAAAAGTGCGTGTGCGTACCAGGTATGTGTGCAGCTGGTGCGGAAATCGAGTGGTAGCTGCTTCTTAGCTGTAGGTGTGGTGGTTGAGCGGTCAGGAGTAAGTGTTCGCTCTGGTCGGTTTTACCCAGAACGAGTGTGGCTGCGTTAGGCCTGAGGAGAACGCCTGGCTGGGGGGTGTGAAACCAGCAATGATTACTTAGAGTGATGTGGAGTAAGCGGGAGAATGTAGATATGAGAACAGTTATACCGAATGGTTTCATAGTATCTCTGTGTTCTAGATGAGTGGTAGTGTAAGGGGGAGAGCAAGCATGGGGTGTGGTATGATGTATGTTTTCAAGTGTTTCCTTCATTCCAAAGCATATTAAGTATCGTCCGTTGCACATATTCGTCCGTTCCTCATACTCGTCCGCTCCACACATTCGTCCAGTCATTATCATCGTCTAGTTCACACCCTTGTCCAGTCCGCACACTTGTCCGGTCCGCACGCTTTCTTTGCTGCGATTGGTGTGAGAGAGGGTAGGCGGGTCAGAGGGGGGGCGGAAGGTGGCAGGGGTATGATGGCAAGGCGGGGGGTGGGTGATTGCAGGGTGGGGTGTGGTAGTGGGGGGAGCGGGCATGGGCAGTGCTAGCGGGTCGGCAGTGGGGTTCAGGAGATGAGTGGTCTTGGGTTTCTGATGGGCACTGGTGGAGTTGGTGCGCTCATGATTGGTGTGAGCTTTGGGTTGATTTGGGAGGGTTTTCTGATTGTAGTTCTAGGGTCAGTGACTCACACTTATAGGTACACTTCTGGGCTCAACTAGTCAAGGACTAATTGGTGCTTCTAAGCAATTGGGTATACTTCTAAGTGCAACTTGGTACGGTTCTAAATGCAATTGGGTACACTTTCTTAATGCAGTTGGGTATACTACTGAGTTAAGCAACTTTTCAGAGAGGCTAATGGGCGCAACTTCAAATGTAGTTGGGTGTACTTCTAAATGCAGGTGGGAACAGTCCTAAATTCAACTTTCTCAGAGAGGCTATTGGGTGCAATTTCTAAATGCAATTGGGTACATTTCTAAATGTTGGTGGGAACAATTCTAAATTCAACTTTCTCAGAGAGGGTGCAGGGTACAATTCTAGATGCAGGTAGGAACAGTTCTTAATTCAACTTTCTCAGAGAGGCTAATTGGGTGCAGCTTCTAATTAAGATTGGGTATAATTCTAATGCAGGTGGGAACAATTCTGAATTCAACTTTCACAGAGAGGCTATTGGGTGCAACTTTCAAGTGTAACTGGGTACACTTCTAAATGCAGGTGGGAACAGTTCTAAATTCAATTTTCAGATAAGCTATTGGGTGAAGCTTCTAAAAGCAATTGGGTACACTCCTAAAATGCCGTTGGATACACTTCTAATTGCAAGAGGGAGCAATTCTAATGCAACTTTCTCAGAGAGGGTGCGGGGTACAGTTCTAGTTGCGAGTGGGAACAGTTCTTAATTCAACTTTCTCAGAGAGGCTATTGGGTGTAACTTCTAAATAAAATTGGGTATACTTCTAATGCAGGTGGGAACAATTCTAAAATCAACTTTCACAGAGAGGCTATTGGGTGCAAACTTTCAGGTGCAACTGGGTACACTTCTAAATGCAGGTGGGAACAATTCTGATGCAAGTGGGAACCAATCTAAATTCAACTTTCACAGAGAGGCTAATTGGGCGCAGCTTCTAAATGCAATTGGGTACAATTCTAAAGCAGGTGGGGACAATTCTAAATTCAAATTTCTCAGGGAGGCTATTGGGTGCAACTTTCAGGTGCAACTGGGTACACTTCTAAATGCAAGTGGGAACAGTTCTAAATTCAGCTTTCACAGAGAGGCTATTGGGTGCAGCTTCTAAATGCAATTGGGTACACTTCTAAATGCCGTTGGGTACACTTCTACATGCAAGAGGGAACAATTCTAATTCAACTTTCTCAGAGAGGCTATCCGGCGCAACTTCCAACTGCAGTTGGGTACACTTCTAAATGGAGGTGGGAACAGTTCTAATGCGGGTGGTAACAGATCTAAATTCAACTTTCACAGAGAGGCTATCGGGCGCAGCCTCTAAATGCAACTGAGTACACTTCTAAATGCAGGTGGGAACAATTCTAATGCAGGTGGGGACACTTATAAATTCAACTTTCACAGAGAGGCTAATTGGGGGCAGCTTCTAAATGCAAACAATTCTAATGTATCTTTCTCAGAGGGCTATCCGGCGTACTTCTAAATGCGATTGGGAACAGTTCTAGATTCAATTTTCATAGAGAGGTTGTTAGAGATTCCATCTAAGTGTGGCGTATGCTAGCAATCATTAGTTGACGTTATACTGCAGGCCATTGAAATGCAGGAGTGGGCAGGCTATTGGGAACACTTCTAGATTCTATTTACCAGAGAGGCTACTGGGCGCACTATTAAAATCAATTTTCCAGAGAGGCTATTGGGCACACTTCTAAATGTAACTCTCACAGAGGCTATTGGGCACACTTCTAAATGCAACTTTCACAGAGAGGCTATTGTGTACATTTCTAAATTCACAGAGAGGCTGTAGGGCGCACTTTCTAAATGCAACTTTCACATGCTAACATTCACAATTTCATCTAAGAGTGGACATGCTAACATTCACAATTCCATCTAAGAGTGGACATGCTAACATTCACAATTCCATCTAAGAGTGGACATGCTAACATTCACAATTCCAACTACGAGTGGACATGCTAACATTCACAATTCCATCCAAGAGTGGACATGCTAACATTCACAATTCCATCTAGATGCGACGCAGGCCAATATTCACAATTTCATCCAAGAGTGGACATGCCAACATTCACAATTCCATCCAGATGCGACGCAGGCCAATATTCACAATTCCATCCAAGAGTGGACATGCTAACATTCACAATTCCATCCAAGAGTGGACATGCTAACATTCACAATTTCATCCAAGAGTGGACATGCTAACATTCACAATTCCATCCAGATGCGACGCAGGCCAATATTCACAATTTCATTTAAGAGTGGACATGCTAACATTCACAATTTCATCCAAGAGTGGACATGCTAACATTCACAATTCCATCCAGATGCGACGCAGGCCAATATTCACAATTTCATCCAAGAGTGGACATGCTAACATTCACAATTCCATCCAGATGCGACGCAGGCCAATATTCACAATTTCATTTAAGAGTGGACATGCTAACATTCACAATTCCATCCAAGAGTGGACATGCTAGTATTATGGCACTCTGTTATTGGTAGGTAAGATAGAGTGGCGGGGGTTTTCTGGAGTAGAGTGATTGCTCTACTCCCCACCCATGCCACACTCACGGTTTTTGTTGGCGTTTGTTGGCTTCCTTGGCGTCCCCTGCGGACACCTGCTGACACGTCCTGGAGCCGCCTCTGTAGGAACCGCCCTTTGCCTTGGGGCCCTTCGCCACAGGGGCTGTCGGGCAGAGGGCTGCCCTGGGAAAGTCAGGGATAAAGGGGAGGTGGACGAATCAGGGCCAGGGGAGGACAAAGGGGGCGGCACTAAGGGAGGAAAGCTGCCGTGCAGAAGGGAGGCAGCAAGGGTCTCCTAGCCCCAAATTGGTGGCATGGGGGGGCAGGGGCAACACAAGCACACACGCTTACCTGGGCCAGGATGGAAATGGCCGGGAAGGAGCGGAGAGAGGGGGACGCAAAGAGGGTACAGGGGCCTGGGGGCACAGAAAATACTTTGTGGGGGGGCATCTGGGGTCGGCTTGCCCTGCGTAGCACTCACCTGCTTCCTGATGGTAAAGGAAGCAGGGAGGCTACCGCGGGTCGCTAGACCCGAGACCACGGGCCAAGTTAGCCAATGGGGAACGGGGGGCGGGATGGGAGGCGGGAGCAGGGTGATCCAGGAAGGAGCGGGGAGAGGGGGACGCAAAGAGGGTACAGGGGACTGGGGGCACAGAAAATACTTTGTGGGGGGGCATCTGGGGTCGGCTTGCCCTGCGTAGCACTAACCTGCTTCCTGATGGTAAAGGAAGCAGGGAGGCTACCGCGGGTCGCTAGACCCGAGACCACGAGCCAAGTTAGCCAATGGGGAACGGGGGGCGGGATGGGAGACGGGAGCAGGGTGATCCAGGAAGGAGCGGGGAGAGGGGGACGCAAAGAGGGTACAGGGGCCTGGGGGCACAGAAAATACTTTGTGGGGGGGCATCTGGGGTCGGCTTGCCCTGCGTAACACTCACCTGCTTCCTGATGGTAAAGGAAGCAGGGAGGCTACCGCGGGTCGCTAGACCCGAGACCACGGGCCAAGTTAGCCAATGGGGAATGGGGGGCGGGATGGGAGGCGGGAGCAGGGTGATCCAGGAAGGAGCGGGGAGAGGGGGACGCAAAGAGGGTACAGGGGCCTGGGGGCACAGAAAATACTTTGTGGGGGGGCATCTGGGGTCGGCTTGCCCTGCGTAGCACTCACCTGCTTCCTGATGGTAAAGGAAGCAGGGAGGCTACCGCGCGTCGCTAGACCCGAGACCACGAGCCAAGTTAGCCAATGGGGAACGGGGGGCGGGATCGGAGGCGGGAGCAGGGTGATCCAGGAAGGAGAGGGGGACGCAAAGAGGGTACAGGAGCCTGGGGGCACAGAAAATACTTTGTGGGGGGGCATCTGGGGTCGGCTTGCCCTGCGTAGCACTCACCTGCTTACTGATGGTAAAGGAAGCAGGGAGGCTACCGCGGGTCGCTAGACCCGAGACCACGGGCCAAGTTAGCCAATGGGGAACGGGGGGCGGGATGGGAGGCGGGAGCAGGGTGATCCAGGAAGGAGCGGGGAGAGGGGGACGCAAAGAGGGTACAGGGGCCTGGGGGCACAGAAAATACTTTGTGGGGGGGCATCTGGGGTCGGCTTGCCCTGCGTAGCACTCACCTGCTTCCTGATGGTAAAGGAAGCAGGGAGGCTACCGCGGGTCGCTAGACCCGAGACCACGAGCCAAGTTAGCCAATGGGGAGCGGGGGGCGGGATGGGAGGCGGGAGCAGGGTGATCCAGGAAGGAGCGGGGAGAGGGGGACGCAAAGAGGGTACAGGAGCCTGAGGGCACAGAAAATACTTTGTGGGGGGGCATCTGGGGTCGGCTTGCCCTGCGTAGCACTCACCTGCTTCCTGATGGTAAAGGAAGCAGGGAGGCTACCGCGGGTCGCTAGACCCGAGACCACGGGCCAAGTTAGCCAATGGGGAACGGGGGGCGGGATGGGAGGCGGGAGCAGGGTGATCCAGGAAGGAGCGGGGAGGGGGGGACGCAAAGAGGGTACAGGGGCCTGGGGGCACAGAAAATACTTTGTGGGGGGGCATCTGGCGTCGGCTTGCGGCGTGCGAGATTGCAACATCGTGCCCATGGCGGTGTGCTTTCGCCGGGCTCATTTTGCAGGGTCAGCAACCCAGTTCTTGCTCATTCAATGTTCATGGAAGCTTTTGCTTGCGGCCTACTTGGGCTTGGTGCATAGGTGGAACCGTTTGATGCAGAGCGCTTTAGGTTACGGTGTCATATTGCTCTATCCTCAGTATCGTGTCTCCGTTATATTCTTCATTATGGTACATGGTTCTTAGAAGAAGCGTGAGCAAGCCTTTTTAGATAAGTTCATTATGCGTCTTGCGTTTCTGCATTTTGAGAGCCTATGTGGAAAATAATAAAGATGCACGTCCGTGGGTATGTCTGTCGCCTACGTCATAGCACTGGGTATGTTCTTCGTGTGGATTGGTGTGGGAGTGTCCGGTGTGCATGTTTGCACAGGTGTGCTGACCGTTGGCTAGGTCGTCATGGCATCTCTAACGATGTGTAGGTTTAGTCGAGTTGATCCGTGCCGCAGGTGTCGGCATGGACAGGGCGGGCTGCTGGGCAGGTAGGTGGGCACATCCGTATGATCCTGTACCAGGGTATTTGGTCGTCTGGTAGATAGGCAAACTCCTCTCGTGGCGGGTGTCTAGGCCGTGATCCTCTAGGCCAAGCGCGAGAGGGGAAGGGCGGGAGCCTGTTCTTCCATTCTCCCACTTCAAGAGGCATCAGACTCGTTGAATAGGTGCATGAAGCCACGTTTGTTCCATGATAGACTTATATACTGGCATTGTTGCACCTCCAATCACGGCTATTGGGATGGCTGTCGCCCCCCACATGATTCCTTAATGAAATGTGGGGCACCTTGATGTGTCGGATTTTTGTGCACATTCTGAAAGCTGCTCATTGCATTCCTTAATGATGTTGATCTGTTTTCGGTAGCTTGATTTTGACTTGCTTTTAAGAGCTGATTCACTGATCAAAGACTCTCAGAAACCGGATTGAGCGTTATGGTGAAGCCAAAATAAAATAAGTCATCTGCAGCCTTCAAAATCATATTACGAATTCCGGTGGACACAATGTGCAATAGAACTTGGTCAGATGATTTTTCAGTTGGATATTCCACGATATTGATGTCTTCGGAATTAATGGTACAAAGTAAGGGAACACACTTCAATACATTTGTCCGATTTAAGTTGACTTTGTTGTCATCAGCTTGGATATTTTGAAGATGTAATTTTCAAGTATGGGTTGAAGCTTCATTACTAGTCGAGTGGACCCTCGTAATATAATGTACACGGTGGCTTTGTTGGTTTAACGTAATTTTGGGATTTAACCTTGAGTCAGCATGAAGAGCTGAATCTCAGACAGCCACCTCAACTTTGTTAGCAGCAACCTTGTCAGAAGTCGACTTCTGAACTTGTTGCTTCGCCTTGCTTGACGGCTGGTTTAACAAGTTTGTGGAGCTGATGCATGGTGGATAGGATCTGCTAATGCAATATAATCTCCAGATAATTCATCATGGTGCAAATAAGTTGACAAATCACATAGATTGATTCCAGAGGATGAAGATGTAGAGGAAATAGATTCCTCATCAGAGACTATTCGACTTCGGTTGTTCAAAGGGTTAGCCTTACCCTTCAAGGATGTTGACGTTGGTTCATTATTGGCAGCCGTGGGTGAATTTGTCGGTTGGGCATTGCCGGTTCGATTGAACAAGCTGATTTTAGGAGGAGATGATAGGTTCCGGATGATTATTTTAGCGTTAGAACGGCTAGGCATCTTGTTTCTTTTATTCGCTGTTTTTGGAAGGTCTTTGGCCACAACTACCTTGGCGAAGTCACTGGACTTCACATTTTCGATACTAGGAGCTGGCTTTGCAGCACCGGTAAAGATGCCGAATGAGGTGAATTGCCTCTCAGATTGGTCCAAGGAAACCTGATTGGGGCCTTGAGTTTCAAACATGGCATCACCAGAGGGTAGGCCGGAAACACAACATTTGTTTGCGGCTGGAATGATTTTTAAGTTAACACAGTTTGCAACCTGTAGAGATGTTGTTGGTTTCGTAGGGTCACTGTTGTCAGCAATCGGACAAAGCATTGTTGTTTGCATGGTAATGTCACCCAAGTTGGACTGCACGGCTTGTGAGGGCAGATTTCTAGTCAGATTTGGAAAAGGGTCAAAAGTTGCCATGTTAGAATCGAAAGATTGTCCTTTGCTTTCATTGTTTTGTGAGTTTACATTGGACAAGACTCTGGCATTATGACACATCCATTTAACTGCAACAAGCAGGCCTTCAGCTAAGCTGTCATTTTGGCAGTGATGACGGCAGCTCGATCGCACAGGAGCTGCTGCCACTGCACTGTCACGTCAGCTTCTCTTTTAATCTGTTGTTGAAGAAAGACATTCAATTTGTCAATTTGGTCCATTTTCGTAGACAAGTTCAGCAACAGTGCTCCTTGGTCACGGATCACCTCATTTAACGATTTGTAAAGTTTTCCGAAGGGAATCATGGCAAGTGATGAGGCAGCCAAAATGTTGTTATGGATTTGAGTTGAGGCTGCAGCAGAAAGACTATACCTTGGTCCTACGTTATATAGCCGTTCAGCCTCAACAGCAGAAATGTTAGTAGCATCTTTGTTTGAGACTCGTGTCACAGACATTTGTCCTTGCATATGCGAGGACCCTGGTCTTTTGTGTGCTGTTCTGTGCCCACTCATATGCAGAGTACTGGCATTTTATTTTTGAATTTCCAATCGCTTAAGAGGTGACTGGTTCAGTACCGGTTTAGCCGGCGTTGGCAGTTGACCTTTTTTAAGTTTGAAGATGGATATGTTTGCTGCAGTGGGCGATCGAGACTCAGCCCTATTAGTTGTTGGATGCAAGGTATTTACCTCAATAGTCTCCACATTAATGGCATCTGGGTCATGAAAGTTTTTTGAAACCACCAAAATTATCAGTAGGGCACCTGCCAGGATCGTGTTCTTGGTGGAATCACAAGCTGAGGAGTTTCACGGACAGCAAGGACCTGGCTCAAGCAACAGTCAGTTGTTGGAAAAGAAACAATATCAACATCATTGAGACCGGCTTGCTTCGTTGGTATATTGATTTCTAGAGATCAATCATTTTCATCTGTGATCATTACATCAATGTTCAAATGGTTCCTTAGTTTTGTGTCATTGCACCCAGATGCCACATGTGCCAAGTGAGCCAGTTGCTCCAACTGAGTATCGGACGGGGAAATACTAGTAACTTGAGCTATGGGCAGGTTGGGAGATCTCATGTCACCTGCCATGTGTGACGTGTCCGACTTTGCCGGGATATCAGAGTCAAGAACGTCATAAAGCGTCCCTGCTTTAACAGGATTTTTCAAACCGAAGGTCCCAGGATACACATTTACACCAAGTACAGGGAGGATATTGCTGCCGGTGTACGTAGAAGATTTGTCACTCAATGGACAGATCAGGGCGTCTATGTTCGGAATGCCCATTAAATCAGCATCAGTGATGTCAAAGGGTGAAAACTAAATGTCTGAAATATCGGCACTTGCTGGCGTGTTTTGCTCATAAAGAATCGAACTAGAGACTGGTACAAGATTGTTTAGAGAGAGGAAAGTATTTACAGCAAGCATAGTCAGGACAAGCAACTCAGAGTCCGTTGTTACACACACCCATGCTCTTGCTCGCAGGTCACTGGCAACAATGTTCGAGGAGAGTAAGATGGAGATATTGCAGGAGTGGTGACAGATTTGTTTGACGGCAATGTGACTGTTTATTTGCTTACCTTGCCATGACCTACTCCTGATTGTTTCGCTGCCGTCCATGGATTAATCATACAACGCTGTTGCAGCGTCTTGTGCCGCATCAATGGGCCAGTCCTAGATGAGTTGGCCATGACCCACTGCGACCCACAGTGCGCTGCGCTTCGCACGGGAGATCAGTTTAAATAATAGCAGAGACAGAAACAGGACAAGTCCACAGCAGTGTAGTAGCACCTCCTCTCAACCACAGAACAGAGTAAAGACTGGGGCAGACTGGGACTCTGTGCCTGGACTCCGCACCGCGCTCGGTGCGGGAGATCATTTTAAATAATAGCAGAAACAGAAACAGGACAAGTCCACAGCAGTGTAGCAGCAACTCCTCTCAGCAACAGAACAGAGTAGAAACTGGGGCAGACTGGGATTCTGTGCCTGGACTCTGCGCTGCACTCCGCGCCGGAGATCAGTTTAAATAATAGCAGAAACAGGAACAGGACAAGTCCACAGCAGTTTAGCAGCAGCTCCTCTCAGCAACAGAACAGAGTAGAGACTAGGGCATACTGGGGCTCTGTGCCTGGACTCCGCATTGGTGCAATGGTGTTGGTGTTGTGATTATCTAACGAAATAGAATTTTAGTGATAGCTTAAAATATTGGGTTTAGGCACAGGTGGCCAGTTCTTGTACAACATATATCTTTTTTCTGTAAGACTTTTAGTCTGAATCTCTTGTAACCAGGGCCCCTGTTTGCCCACCCGTGTCCATTAAAACTTAATATGTTCATTTTGAAAAGATTAAAATATGAGGTTAGGGTTTTTAGTTAGCTCAATAAGGTTTCAGCCCCATCAAGTTTAAGAGTACAGTGGTGATCCCTACTCTGCAGCAGGAGTTGAACATGATCGTCTACATAAATCTACTACACTAGTACAGGTGCACATTAATGGCTAATGAAGTATTCCACGGTGGGTTGGCCTCACCGAATTACAGGATAATGAGATTGAGTCAGGTTTTATAGATATCAACACTAAGGGCCTGATTGATGGAAAAGTGTGCATGTTTCCCACAAAGGCCGCTCGCTGTGAATTACACTGCGCAAGCTTGTATTCAAAGTAACCGTATATGCAAGTCGCAGCCGGCATTCTCCCGAAATACCTACACGCAAAGGAAAAACAGCCCAAAAAGCTACCTTTGCGCTCCCCCTGGCGTGAATACATGCATTCTTCAAACAGTGTGTGGGGTCCCCTGCAAGCGGTCCTGGATCTCAGAGACCCTGTGCGGGGTCCCCCGTAACTGTTACCGGCACATCGATAACATGCGTTGTAAGAGGATTCAATTCAACACTACAGCTAAGTCAATGCCTAGTCTGGGATACTGAATGGAACCCCTATTTGATATATCTTTATGTCCAGTTCATGCGTTCTGGATGACTACCCCTATATAACACCCCTCTCTTTGAATCCCCCTGACCCCACTGAGCCAAGAAGTAATTCTGTTTTGCACGTTTAAAGGTTTATTTGATAATTTAAACAATATATATATATATATCACACTTATAATAAGTTAATAATTGAATAGCACACTGAATCTGAGCAGTAATCAATAATGGATAGTCTGGCACTAGCACACTTTAGAATAGGAACAGAAGAATAAGGTGGTAGAGAATGCTTTATATAATTTCAGATGGATGTAATGATGAATGAAAAATGCAATACAGAAAATACTCAATATGATTTCAACAAAACAATGTAATCACTTTTCTCTGGCAATCCCCTCCCCCCTTTATGCAATGCAAGGAAATGGAAGGAAAGCACACAGTTCTCAGAAATGCAATCAAATGTAAATCAGTTCACCCCAGCAAGCTTACACTACAGAAGTTGGAAACACAGGCCCAAAATGCTTTTATATGTGTTGGCAATGAAGTGAAAAATATGCTAAAATGCTTTTAATTCCCTCTAGGAGGTTCAGGGTGAGTGGTATCAAGTTAATATTAGTCCAGGCTCACCCTAGCAATGATTTAGGAATGATTGGCAGGTTAAACACATTTTTTTCTTTAACGGAAGGCAAGCAGCAGCAGATTTTTACACGTGGAGAAACTTGCAAATCGCGGCAAAATATCAAATCGCGGCAGATTTTTCCGAGTGCGCCGGGCGCGATTACAGAGGAACTACAAGGACTATCAATATCGTTTTGGGGTCCTAGCCTAGGATCTCAGCTTTCAGATGAAAGTTACTGCAAGTCTCTAGCACAAACGGTTACGGAGATATGAGCGATTAAATAAAGGTCGTTTTTCAGATTTGAAATTTTAAAGTTCAAAAAGACAAGTGCAGCTTGCAACTAGAAAATGACAGGTGACAGCTTTACAAATGACAGGTGACAGTTAGGAGGCAGTTCTACTTAGATTAAAAAAGATTGAATTATATTATTTTAACTAAGAGATTGGTTCTGCACAGTTTTACTAGGTACTCACACTATATTCTTGAATTAGAATGGGCCTCGCCACGGATCTGGTCAGGTTTTCTTCACTCGCCCCGGACGGTCTCTGCGCACAGCGTCTGGGTCAGCTCTACTCTGCTGGTCTGGTCTGGGTCTCTGGTTCTGCTAACAGTGATCTGGGTCAGCTCTGCTCTCTCTCTGGTTCTGGAAATTTGATAGATTTGAAGTCTGGATCTTTCTGCACAGCTTTCTCTAGAGATTGATGGAGGTAAAGTATGGATTTTCCGGCAGAGCTTCCAGCTGCAAATGGATTTGAAGGTCCCTATCTGTCCTGTCTGTCTGCTTTTATCTGTTTTTAAAATGGGTGTGTGTGCAGCATCACTAGGCTCTACCCCTCTCCACTTGTCATTGGCCAAGCTTTCATTTCTCCCCTTATTGGGGGAGCTAAATTGTGTCAGAGTGATGTCATTTTACAGCCTGCAGAAAGTCCACTCCTCCTGTCAACTTGCACACAAATCTAGATTTGAACCAAATACATATTTGCAGAGGTACATATTGTTTTAAAATTACATGCACCCTTCACATATCACAGGAGGTATACCCTGTCCAAATCTGCTCTTCCTGGGGGCTTGCATTCAGAAATGGCAACATTTGCACTTTTTAACTGATTTTGCAATTTCGGACATTAACCCAAATTTACACACATGTGTGCAAGGAGTATGGACATTAGTTGATGAAGTGTCAGATTTTTCACATGCACACATTTTGAGTAATATCCTCTTTTCCGCTAAAACCCCCCTGAACATACCACCGGGTCCTAACACGTCTTAAAATGTGGGCAGAAAAATCACAAGAATTATGGTATCATTTAAATAATTTTCACAAGTCCGTACTATGAGTTATTCATCTTTTTAGAGTTATGTTCTGGCCCCAAAGGGGTGTGGTTTCCCCCCAGCACAAGGTTGAATTTCTGGTTTTTCCAGTTCTGCCAAGCCAGCTTGCTCTCACAGGCAGTGCCCCTCCCCTGTCCTTCCAGGAGGAAGCTCCATTACGACATCTGCAATAAACCATCTGCCTGGGTGAAGGGGGTTGCATTGTTCAGAGCTCCTGTATTCTGTGGGGGCTCCCCTTAATTCAATTATCAGAGAGATGGCATATCCTTAGTGTGGCCAGCAAAAGGCAGATAGGCCTGGGAACACAGCTGTGACTCAAGTTTCACTCCTGATGGGGGGTAGTTGCCAGGCAAAATTGGAATCTCTTTAAGCCAGTTTTTAGCTACATGTCATTTCTGTTCCCCAGTTTCTGCATTCAAATAAAACTAAACATTTTTACGTATGCAGCTAGAATGCTGATTCTAAGTTTAAAACTATGACATTTAAACAATTGAAACCTACGTGACACTCAAAAGTAGGTCACTCCGTCAATTTAAACACTTAGATTTTTAGTGTCTTTCAGTCCAAATTTACTTAAACTGCTGAAATCCACAGCTCAGCCAGTCTTGTTATAAACCTTCAAGTCACTTCAGAATATAACTTTACATTGGATCCACCTCTCAGTAAGTCTTTCTTTGGCTTGCTTTAGGTTCATTTATTCAGTTTTCTACAAAAAGTAAAATCTGGTGTTGTTTTAAAACGCCGGCTTTTGGATAGTGGTGAGTACTGGTACTGCACCCCTTTTTGGGATTTAAGAAAATGAATTCCCAACAGTTATGGGTTTGCTTTTGGCAATCAGCATTGCCATTCCCAATGGTTTCAGACTACTGTGTGGGTAGTCCAATGGTGGTTTTAGGCAGTGTCCTTCTGTGCCCATAACATCAGCAAAAATGAGCGGCAGCCTATTCTTCATGCATTTCCCTGTGCATTTTCTGGGAAGCTCTGGCCATCATGATGTTTTCCATGTCAATACTGCACAGTTTTGAGGTAGGGCTCGGATGCATGGGTAAATACACCCCACAGCGTACAATGTATCATAACATGGGTAAAACTCTGCAAATCTGTGTGAGAACCCACTCAAACCGTTCCTGCACCAAACTATACTGCGTATGGGCACCCCTAAGTCTGATTGTATCCCCGGCTGTGTACACGCACCCCTAAATCCGACAATGAAACCGCCTTTGCGCTGCGATTCCTATGCGCAAGTGTTCTTACACCTGCGTACAGTTGGCGGAAAGATGGAGGGATTTGCGTGGCCATTTCACAGGTGAGAGGTAGAGTGGTCACCTCTGTGAAAATGCTTTGTCGTGCACATTTGTGGACGTGCTATGGACTGCCTACAAACCATCCCTCATAACGCACACTTTTTCCCTTGTTCTTCCTCATTTTCCGGGTTCCGCCACACACTCCGCCCTCTTCGCCGGCCTCACCCATGCTCTGCAGAGACATGCCAAGGCTACATGAAGTGCAGCGCAGTCGATTACATGAATCGACAAACAGGGTTTTGCATGCAGAATGGCATGCATATACCCCATTTTCCATGCAAATAAAAGCATGAATTCACGATTCATGGAATCTGGCACAGAAATGGTGCAAGGGCTGAGCACAGAGAAGGACTCTATGTGAACCATGGCGCAGAAAAAGTGCCGGATGCAGCCAGATGGGACACCCACCATAGGTCGCCCCCTCCAGATGGATCACCAGCCCCCATCACCTATGACACCACCCAGAGGCAGCCCCCGCCAGATGGGACATCAACCCCCATCCCCCCTCACCTGGGACACCCCCCACAGGCAGCCGCCTCCAGATGGGACACCACCCCAACCGCCCCTCATCTGTGACATCACCCACAAGCAACCCCCTCCACATGGGACACCCCCCATAGGCAGCCCCCTCCAGACGGGACACCCCCCCAGACCCTGTCACCTGTGAAATCACCCAGAGGCAGCCCCCTCCAGACAGGACACGCTTCACAGGCATCACCATCCAGACTGGACTCCCCCCACAGGCAGCTCCCACCAGATGTGACACCACCTCCCAACCCCCCTCACCTGTGACTCCCCGCACAGGTAGTCCCTTCCAGATGGAACACCATACCCCAGCTCGCCTCACCTGTCACATCACACACAGGCAGCCCCCTGTAGATGGGACACCCCCCACAAGCATCCCCCTCCAGAATGGACACCACCCACAGGCAGCCACCTCCAGACAGGACACTGCCCCCCACGACCCCTCACCTGTGACACCCCACACTGGCAGCCCCTTTCAAATGGGAAACAACCCTCCACCCCACTCACCTGTGACACCACCCCACAGGAAGCCCCCTCTAGATGGGACACCACCCTCGAACCCCCTCACCTCTGACCCCACCCAGAGGCAGCCCTCTCCAGATGGGACAACCCCCACAGGCAGCCCCCTCCAGACTGGACACCTCCCACATGTAGCCCCCTCCAGACAGGACACCATCCCCCAGCCCTTTCACCTGTGACACCCCACACAGGCAGCCCCTCCAGATAGGACACCACCCGCTAGCCCCCTTCACATGTGACACCACCAACAGGCAGCCCCCACCAGATGGGACACCACCCTCATCCCCCCTCACCTGTGACACAATCCACAGTCAGCCCCCTCCAGACAGGAAACCACCCCCAGCCCCCCACTTCTGTGACACCACCCACAGACAGCCCCCTCCAGATGGGACACACTCCACAGGCAGCCACCTCCAAACCGGACACCCTCCACAGGCAGCCCCCCTTCAGATGGGACACCACCTCCCAGCTCCTCTCGCCTGTGACCACCCCAACAGGCAGCCCCCTCCAGATGGGACACCACCCCCAACCTCCTCACCTGTGACACCATCCAATGGAAGCCCCCACCAGACGGGACACCGCCTATAGACAGCCTCCTCCAGAGCAGACAACACTCCCTATCCACCCTCACTTGTGACTAACCCCACAGATAGCCCCCTCCAGATGGGACAAAACCCCCCAACCCTGTCACCTGTAACACCACCCATAGGCAGCCCCCTCCAGCTGGGACACCACCCCCAGTCCCCTCACCTGTGACACCACCCACAGGCAGCCTCCTCCAGACAGGTAACCCCACAGACAGCCCCATTAACACTGGATACCTACCACAGGCAGCCACCTCCAGACTCGACAACCCCCCACAGGCAGCAGCCTCCAGACTTGACAGCCCCCACAGGCAGCCCCCTCCAGACTGGACACCACCCCTGTGCCCCCTCAACTGAAAAACAACCCACAGGCAGCCCCTTCCAGACAGGACACTCCCCACAGGCAGCCCCCTCCAGACGGTCCACCACCCACATGCTGCCCCCTTCAGTCTGGGCACCACCCCTCAGCCCCCCTCACCTGTGGCACCCCCCACAGGAAGCACCCTGACAGTCTGACACATTACCACTGCAAAGCATGTCTGTTGCTCACCTGAATGCCTGTGCTGTGATAGCACCATGAATTGCAACCTCAACATGTATTATGTAAATCCAAACAACTGGAATCATCGGAAGTCCATCCATGAGTGGAACATCTGCTCACACACCCTTCCAGGCTCTAATTGGCCCCAACATACACAAAAACATTGTGACAAGTGAGTGCAAAAACATTGTGTATGTTGCCCATGCCACATTGCCAAGGCATCAAAGCATAGTGGTGACAGAATCTCAGACTTTGCAGATGAACTAGGTGATTCAAAAATAGTTTCTCCCACCTCCTCCTCCTCACCTGTGGACACCTCGTCAGATGTACCTTCGGATGATATTTCACCTATTTAACAGATGTTGTTAGGCTTTTCTTTGTAGTTTTTAGGATGAGCTTTTCTGGAAGCCACACTGCCGTACAGCAATAAGCCTGGCAGTAGGGGCCTCCAGTGAGTCCACCCCACTTTCAGGGAAAAGCTTTATGGAAAAACCCTGAAGTAGACCTGCTGACGATGGTAGCTTGAATTCTGGATAGGAACGGTCTTCTTTCTTTTTCTGAAGTCCTTTTTCTTTTTATTGCAGAAACTACAGCTCCCAGGATGCACTGGAAGTAGGTGGAGTGGTTGGTAAAGGATACGCTGACCAAAAGGGTGTACAAGAGCCAGCCGTAACCAACAATGGATCTGGAAGGTAAGTAGAGGATCGGGATAGAAATACTCTGATAAGTAAGCGAACACGGAGGAAAGTGGGCGGTACCGAACTACGGTAACCGCAATCGCTGCTAAACTCTGTGAAAGCTTCAAAGACAACGTGGAAGGAGCAGCTCATGAGTAACAGAAGGGAGGCAGCAGGAAAGGGCAAAAGGAGGCAGGCACGGAACACCCAAGCAGCATCTGAACCCGAAGGAAAGCACAGGGTTGCAACGCACCGAGTGATTCTTCCGACGCTAATTTAAACACGTCATCTTCAATGTAACAAAAAAAACACTAGAATGCTGCATTAGCTTCCCCGGAAGTGGAGATGGCTCAACCCTTCCTCCGTTGTTCCCATAACTTCCAGTGAGGACGATTCATGACACAGAATGTGTTCACACGAGATAAGCCAACACACCAAAAGTTGTTGCAAGATCCACAAGCAATGGCCAGGCATGTCACCGCCTGAGCATGAGTGAACTGGGTGTCAAAATACCTATCAGGGAAAAATCACATGACAGGTCCATGCATGGGTGATGCTAGGGCAGTCAGAGAGAGAATGACTCACAGAAACTGGTGAATTGTCCAGCCACTCAGGAACATCAAACTGCATTGTAGTGGTGGAGGTTGACCAACACACGAGAGAAGGCATTGTGTGACTGCACATGTTGGTGAAGGTGTATGCCCAACATGTGTTTTACACAGCAATAACAAAGTAAATTTCAGTGAAGGTGAACATAGAATACTCCGACAGTGAGCTCAACTCCCTCCTCCCCACCCACATGGATTCCAAGCACATAGTGATGCAACACAGGTAAATGCATATCCTAATATACAGTGCACACCCATTTGTCTGGTGAACACACCACCACATGTCAGTCACATATGTACCCTGACATCCGCAACCATCCCTGCAACAACTATACACAAGCATGCAGACAACAAGACACATGATATGCAATGTAGAGATGCACTGGTTGAAAATAGAAGTAGCAAACAGTCCGACACACAAATGCTCGAAGCATGGAATTTAACAAACAGAATGATGTTAATTGAAGAAATATGTACACAAAAAAATGTGAATGAAGGTAAAAGTAGTGCATGTAAAATATGCACACAAAGGAAATCCTTAAGCCTAAAAAACCATATACAATAAAAACCTGGAAGGAATGTCTGAAAAGTCTGGGCAAAATAATAAATACAGAAAGGAAACCAACACCTAAATAACTATGTACACAGGCAGTGCGCTAGTCCAACACCACATCCTCACTCCTCAGGTGGGTCTCCATTCTTGCGCTGAGGGCTTGCAGGATCTCCAGCATCTGTGTCTCTATCACCTCTGCTCTCCTGCAAGTAGCCTCCAGGATGGCAGCCTGTTTCATCTCCCGACACAGGGCAATCCCAGCCCTGCCCAACACAATTCTCGCTTCCTGAGCCTGCTGCCTTTCTGCTCCGATCTCCTTCCCATACCTCTGGAACATGGAAGACATCCTGTTCCTCAGGTCCACGTGTGCCTCCCGCCTCACACTGCGCACCTGCCCCTTTTGGGTGTAGTGCCCTGAGAATTGTACCCTCCTCCTGATTGCCAGTGGCTGCCACAGTGCCCGGTCCCTGCTTTGTGTGTATGCCCTCCGGGATGATGACGATACCCATGGGTGTACGGCTATGCCCTGCTTCTGCGTGCCTGCTTTCCCTCCATTGCCGGGGTCCCTCTTGGTGCCTGGGTAGGCACTGTGACCACCTCAGCTGATTGACCTTGGACTTCCAACTTGGCAGGGATGTTGGCTCCACCAGACTGGGCAATGTGGGTGGGACTGGTACACATAGGGCCCTGGTGGTATCTGGACCGGAACGCACCCTGGAGGATGACTGGCGCACAGAGGAGGAAGATGAGAAGGGGGTTGCATCAGTGAACAGCCCATGGAGCACAACACGGAACAGGCATGTTGCAAGCCAAGTGATGAGGCAGCATACCTCACTGTGATGATGTGCAAGCAGACTACGTGTAGCCTGCACATCATCACAGATGATGGTTGTACGCCTCGCCTCACCAGCCTGCAGGGGTATCACATAGTCCTGTATGGCAACAACAGATGGTAAGGGGATGTCAGTCTCGGTGGACACAGCCGACACCGAGAGTGGGTCTGCGTGGAGGCATCCCGACAGGTGCATACAGCTGCATCTGCTGGCCTAGGGACTAGATTTTGCACAAGCACTTCGACGGTGACCTGCACAGCCGCATGCCCCTGGGACAGGACAGCAGTAGGCACACCCACCTCAACATCCCCACCTGACCCCATTGGAATGGTCTTCAATGACCACCACCCCACCAACCTGGATGACCCCGGGGCGTCTTCTGCTATGGAGGCCCCCTGTGTGGCATCACTTGTCCCCCGGCTGCTGAGGAATCCACTCCCACCTTTGCCATCTTGAACTTATCCCCAGCAGCATTGCCAGAAGTCACAAGCACGGCCACAGCCACATCTCTCTCTGAAGAAGTGCTTTCATGGGGGCGTGGCTGGGCTGTGCACCTCTGCCTGGTGGAGGCATCCCTGCTGCTATGCAGCACAGCACTGCTTCTGCCCTTTTCATCAGATGCAACTGTGGAAAAGGAGACACAGAACAGAAACATCAGTATACTGCATCAATATGTGTGTGGAAATACCAACATTCACAAGGGAACAACCATCATCCTCCAGGCCCACAAACATGAACATGCAATCCACATCCATGCAGATACATGCATGCCCATCACTCCAGACATTCACATCAGGCTACGTGCCACTGTCCCAACCAATCAATTTTGTATGCTCCACACACATGCATGCCACAGCAACAAGCACCTACACATGTCATACACACACATCAACAGAGAGGCCACAAGCTGTGTGATGATCAATCACATCAGAGTCCCGTTATCTGTAATCCCTCTACATGACTACGTAAGACTCCAAATGCACGTGTTGCACCCAGTCGTGAGTGATGGCCAGTCACACGTTCCCATCTTTGGCACATAAACATGTACACCATGCATGCACATGACATACCTCAACTGTCACACTTGTCACACGGTCACGTCTCAGACACAAGTAAAAAAACATGTGCACGGTCTGAAAGGCAGCAGTACAACACACAACCAGAGTGAAATCTCATTCACGATACATATGGTGCAATGCACACATGGAGAGCAATGTCTGGGGCATTCATGCAGACATCCGTCTCAGAGGCAGGCTTACTGCAAGCCTAAGGGGCTCACTGCCAGCATGCAGCAACATGCACATGCACCGTACAGCATAGCAACACATGGATACTCAACATTTGACTCCAGGCGTTCACACAACTCGCAGACCTGGGTTGCTGCACCGGGTAAAACTTCTCTGGGGCCCATATGTTGGTATTGGACAGCCTGCACCTGCACACACTGTGCACCTCCAATGTGGCACCAGTCTAGATGTAGCGCAAGGCCATGCTGTGAGGCCTGGATTGCAGGTCCTCCCAGTGCTTGTGCATGGTCTTGAAGTTCCGGGATGCCACCTCCTCAGCATTGATGGCATCCGTTATCCCGTCCCAGATCTGCTGATGTCGTTCCTTGCCACTTTGCATCACTGGGTTGAAGAGGGCATCATAATTGTCCAGGACCTTCTCCATCAGGATGTCAACTTCTCTGGCAATGAAGTTGACAGCCCTCTGCCTCGCTGCCATTGGGTTGCTGCTCTGGTCTGAAGATGACGGTGCAGACATGGCATCCCCCAAGGCAGGTGTGGGTGGTCAAGGTGGTCCTGTATCTGGGCTGTGGAGCGGTGGTGGTGGTATGGAACAGTGGGAGTTAACACTGAGCGTATGTGCAAAGGAGAGAAGACAGACGAGTGGAATACTGCAGATTTTGTGGTGTCTACTCTCCCCTGCTGCATTTACTGCCTGAAACTGAAACTGCATTAGTTACCTGGCCACCCTCTGACATCGGGCCCAGGTCCCCTCCCCCGACAGTCCACACCTGCACTGTCTCCTGGCAACCCTTACACTTGGGGACTGTTTTCTGTATCCCTACAGTCCAACTACCAGCATTTGATACCTGTTGTCTGCACTTACCATTGCACTTGCCACCAGCTGGCCGCACTTTTACTTATTGTTATTTATTATCCCATGTACTGCACTTCCCCTCCCCCTCTCCCCCCACACTTTTCACCTTCACCCTTCCCATGCATTTGTGCGATCTGAATGACACCTGGGCTAATAGGATTGTTGTCATGTCTTCCCTCTGTTCCCTCCTCCCTTGCCTCGTCACACCTTGAAACACTTGTGTATAGACGTGTTATAAATGACATTTCATATCAAATCATATCATATCATGTAATTCGTTCACTTCAGTGACCGTACAAACTTCTTTTTTTGGCATTCGCGCATCTACTTTTCTATTTTCAGAGGCTAACGGTGAGTCACTTATGCATTTTTCCTACTCTGGGTGCCCCTGTATATCGCATACTTCTATTCTTACCTTTATTGTAGCTTTCCGGGGTTCGCGTATGCATTTTTAGTGTTGCTGGGTGCCACTGCATTACGCATAATGCTTTTTGATTTTACGGAAACTATCCTGGTCTCGCATGTGTACATTTTCATTTTTTGGGGTGCCTGTGCGCTACACATTCCATATTTTTGTCACCTTGGGTAGTTTTGACTCGTGCTTGACCACAGAAGTACATTTTCCATCACATACACTGCCCCCTCACGCTAATTGCCCAGGACAATTGCTTGGTGTGCCTTCCATTGGTCACTTACACCTAGAACATGAGTGGAAGGGCCCCAAGAGGGAAGGGTGGCAGAGGTTGCCGCGGTCAGGGATGAGCAGCAGAAGCAGCTGTCCCAGCCCCAAGGGTCCAGAGATGTGCATCGGAAGCAGCTGTCCCAGCCCCAAGGGTCCAGGGGTATGTAGCGGAAGCAGCTGTCCCAGCCCCAAAGGCTAAGGGACGTGCAGCGGAAGCAGCTGTGGCAGCCCCAAGGGTCCTGCGACATGCAGCGGAAGCAGCTGTTCCAGACCCAAAGGGTAAGGGATGTGCAGCTAAACTAGCTGTCCCAGCCCCAAAGGGTAAGGGACGTGCAGCTAAAGCAGCTGTCCCAGCCCCTATGGTTCATGCAATGCCCCAGGCCAATAGTGGTCCGGCATCTGGAGCCCAGAGGGGTCCCTGCCACTCACGGTCAACACCAACACCACATGCCAAAAAGGCAAATCCTGAAGAGCAGGCACAGGCTCAACCCCATGGCATGGCACAGGACACTGGCAAGTTGAGGAAGAGGAACTTCAATGTTGAAGACCTCCAGATCCTCAGGGACTACGTGACAAGGCACCACCATGACATGTGCCTACATCCATGGAGCACACATACACCTTCTCAGCGTATGGTGTATTAGCAGCATGTCACAGATCGGATCAACACCTTAGGGTTTGAGAGGTGCACGGCTGCTCACACGTTGCACCAAGTCCAAGCTGGGTGCCAACCTCGCCTCTGCTATGGCAACTGGAGGGGGTCACCAGAGGAGGAGGAGCTCGCCTAGCATGAAGAGACTATGTACCAATTCATTCTAATGGAGCAGGTGCAAGGGCATGGGAGGCCTTCCACATTACGAGGGCACGTCCGATGAGTGACCAAGATTGTTCTTCCTGAGTATGTCTAGTGAAGCACAACAAAGATGTATAATAGTGTTGCACATCTGGCTGCATTTGAATGACCAGGTCGTGGTGTACTGACTCCTGTTCAGTGTATTCAAGAGTGGATACAACCCATGTGCTGTACATCAGTTGAACATGGCCGTATGACAGTACTCATCCCCCAATAGCATACCGACGCAACATCTGCAACATGATACAACAAAGTTCCATCTTGTTAGTTACATCCGTGATTTTAGTGACTCGGCTCTGCTAGACATGTGCTTGTGTCTGAAGCATGAGTTATACTTCATGCGCTGCTGGGTATAGATTCTCTATTCACACATGCACGTAGCTGCTTCCATGCTACATAGAACATCCAAGATGACTACCAACACGCCTAACGGCGTGCCATGAGTGAGTGTGCATATTTCTAGATTGTGCACATCCCCGCTGCTGCTATGGCAATGACTCCGGAATCAAATCATTGTGAGGCCTGATCCCTGTTACCTTCTCACACTCACCACACACTCCATGGGTCCATTCCCCTGTCCCTCTTGTGGGTCACTGTACCTTCTTCCTATCTCCACTTCACAGACCTTGGCTAGGTGTTACTCTTACAGTCCTTTTTCACACATTTAGGGCATGTTCCCATTGTGTGCAGTCTCGGTGGCAGGTCAACACTGGTGTGGCATGTGATGGCTGCATACTTGGATGTGAATATGTGTGTCTGCTGGTTGATTTGTCATGTAATAGCATGTCACAGAGCCACATGACCATGCCCTTTTCACTGGTATTATAAATTGCTGTGCCATGGGCCATAATGTGCTTGCTAACAACCATGCTTGTTAGCAGTGTGTCCACTGGTTGCATGGCCCTGTGAAGGGAATGTTGTTGCCAGTCTGCATATGCCATGATTAGATGGATTCTTGTACATAGCGTGTGTATGCTGTTTCTCTCATGGTGACCTGCCCTGCATTGTGTTGCATGACAGCAATGGGATACACATGTTTACTGTAGACACTTTGCACATGACTCCTCATGTGTTTTTCTGTCCTTGTGCAGTTGAGGAGGAAACAGATGCAGAGGAGGAAGAGGAGGAAGAAGAGCCTGTAGTGGTCCAGACCACTAGTGGAGGACATGGCATGGCAGGCCGTGGGAATCCATTGGTGCTACAGACCATCCTGGGCTTTTCTTCATACGATTCAGACTCTTTGGACTCCAGTACTCACTGCTGGCTGAGGTGAGTGCACCAATTGTTGGAGCAGTTGGGGCCCGTGACTCTGCAGTGGGTCAGGTGCCTTCACAAGGCCAGTCAGGGCCGTCTGTGGTGTGTATGGATGCAAGGCCATGCTCCCATGTATTGGTTTCTGGTCCTGAGACAGATGTCCAAGGGAAGGTTGCAGTCCTGCAGCCAGAGACAGTGGCATCACAGCAAGGGCCATGCTCCCTTGGGTCAGGCAGGTATGGGCCACTCACACGTGGGGGACCTTTGCAGCCTGAGCAGACCGAGTGGGAGCAGCAGATGTTGCATTCTGCACACCAACAGGGTGCTGCCTTTGAGAGTTTGGCTGAGGGCATGGATAAGGTGGTGTATTGCTCTCCCCAGAGTGCACAGAAAAACATAAATCCCGAATGCAATTATAGAGCAAATACTTTGAACGCAGAAAGACGCAATAACTCACAACCACATACTCTTAGAAGATAATCAGCACTTATATGGCTATTTATTCAAAGCTTAGAAGCAACCAGTGATAACATAGAAATAACTCACAGAAGTAACATAGACATAAATCATAGAAGAAGCAAAGAATTCAAAAGGAAATATATCACCGTGAGCGTAACTGGATTCCTCATCTCGCCCAGAAGCGGCTGGAAGACCCCAGGAACAGCCAGGCCGAGAGCACCACAGCTCACAGGAGTGCCGGACGTAAGCGTCCTCCTCCGTCTGAAGTCTCACCTGACCACCTCCGGGTTTCCGCATATATACACACTCCGCAAAGGAGTGGCAGTTCTCGAACCTTCTGGAAATGGCACTTGTGCAGTTGATGAGCAGCCGTCAGTTGCCAGCTGCGTCAATCGAGAGCTACCCCCAAGGAGCAGAGTGCCTCCCTCCTCTAAAAATATGCTCCGCGGAGAACAGTAACAAACCATAACAAAGTTAGCTTTCCCAGCAGAAATGTCCTTGACCGCATACCAGGTTTGGAAAGCATGTTTTCCTCAGCACCATGAATCTAACACTCAGCAAAATGTGTGCATCTTTTCACTGCGGCATTAAGTAAATATCCATCATGGCTCCAAGCGCTCCCAGAATACACTACGCACCAGCGCCATTTTAGTTCAAACATAATAATTGCACCCTTCCATATTTAACTTCCATAGCCCGGTGGCAAAGGAGCCGGTCTCTGAAACCTACGAAACATTAAAACTAAATTGGGAATACATTGAATGCAACAACAACAAGCTATTATGATAGCTAATATAATAAAAATGCAAGCAAAAACGTAATGTAGTGTACCCCCAATATCAGGTATCCATGAAAATAACCAATCCCACCAATTTCCAGTACGATCTTGAGACATTTGAGAAATGAGATCCCTCAAACCTCGAATATGACTTTCAATAGATTGTGAATGGTCACTTAAATTGAAACAACACATACCTTCAAATGCGTTACACCCTAAATTATGTTTTAGCAATAGGTAATCAACAGCAGCTCTGTTCTGCAAAGTTGCTTTTCTAATAACTTGGACTATCAAGGAGTAATTCTTCTAATGCCTGAGAAGTATGATTAAGGCTTTTAACTAGTAACCATGCTAATGTCATCAAAGATTTGTAACCTCCAGCAGCTAAACCCCAAACTCCCACTAATGAAAGGGTTAATGCTAGAACCTCAGCTTCTGATAACAAGTGTACATGTGAATCACAATCAGGAGATAGACCTACAGATTCAAAAGTTGACCTTTTACCTCGAGTTATTGCTGGGTGTAAAGGAAACATCATTAGTCCTAATCGAGTTAAAGCACATGGACCTCCGAGAAATGTTAGCTGGAATATAAGTGTATGTGATGTTGCCACATGAAAAGAGCCATCCTGTTGGAAGTTTCACATGATTCAAAAGACTGGCAGCTATCACTGTATGATTGCAAGACATAGTATTATTTACACTGGTGCATGTGCGTGGCACTCGCAAATATAGTCGTCTCTCAAACATTGTATGATTGTGCTGGTTGGCTAAATTGATCTGTCGGCATTTGCCAATTTCTTGTGCATTGCAGGTCATAAAATAACATACATCACCTTGGGTTATATTATAAGTAATAACACGTGTCAAATTTCTCCATTTGCGATTGGTTTCTTGGCAGAACCTACAGTACTCATAAACGGAAAAAGATTGCCTAATATCAGAATCTTGAACCAAAGAATCATTGTGTGTGACGCCAAAGATATGCTTTAAAACTGGAACATGCGTCGGCACTGCTACTAAGCACGTAGTCAGTAAAGCTTCAGCATTGGGTACATCAGTAAGACAAAAGTGTGATATGTTGAGTACTTGCTGTGCCAGATATATCCACATATTCTCTGTCTGGGTTATCATAGGAGAATGTTTTCGCCGTTCTGAAAATGCTTCTCGCATGACTGGCATCAAGGTTGTTTTCACTTGCTCCTGACGTGTTTGCCGCATTTCACGAATCCATGTCTTCGGTCTGGCTGGCTTTTCGGCATTGGCATAAGGCTGCTTTGGGACAACATTATTCATCACTATCAGTATCCCCTTGATCATTGGCACAGATGTGACATTTTTCGTTGGTAGCAGCAGGCTGTTTAACTCTCCCAAATGGAGTCCATTTAGTACCACAATTACACCAGCCAGACACAGGATCTACAAGGCAAACCCAGAAAAGAGATATCAGTGTTGTACATTACTCTCTCAGGTAACATTTGTCTGCGGGCACATATTGCCATTTCTTTCTACCAGGCTCCATGACTAAAAATACTTAATCTTTGCCTGATGCAATGACATCTGCGGGCACTGGTGGGCCACTTGGCTTTTCCACCCACACCTTTGCACCCGGTACCATACTGTCTGAACAGCCAAAACCGCAATCCCCACGGGTAGTTAACACTGTAGGAGGCTCCCCCTCCTTAATCATGGACAACTTAACAGGAATAATGATCAATTGGGCCACTCGATCACCCTTGTGGATTGATAACAATTGGACCCCACTATTCATTAGGATGACTTTAATCTCGCCTTGGTAATCAGCATCAATTACCCCTCCCAACACTTGAACTCCCTTCAATGCTAGGCCAGATCTAGGGGCAATCCATCCCATAAGCTCTGGGGGAATTTGTACTCCAATCCCTGTTTCAATTACAACTATCCCTCTCGGGTCTAATCTGATTTCTTCATGGAAATGCAAGTCTACCCCTGCTGACTCTGGAGTTGCTCGATAGGGAGCTAAAGAACCCTGAGTAATTTCCCAGTACAATAGTGTTTATCTGACTGAATTGGGTTGAACCTGTAAAGTAGGAGTCATTAATCGCATCAAAGGAGTTTCATGCTCATACACAGGTCTATTATTTAATACTTGCACCGCATCAAACACACAATCACGCCAGCCTGCCAAACTGCCGTCTCCAGATTTATGCAACTGTTCTTTCAATAACACATTAATTTGTTCAATTAACCCTGAAGCAGCTGGGTAATAGGGTATGTGATACAACCACTCAATGCTCTTTTCCTGACAAAACTCCTGGATTAATTTGCCTTTGAAATTTGACCCATTGTCACTTTGAATCTGCAAAGGCACTCCATAATGTAGTATGATCTGATCTAACAACCTGATGGTGTTCAGTTGTGTTGCACGTTTGCACGGCAAAACCATCAAATATCCTGAGTATGTATCCACAATAGTGCATGCATACTGACAACCTCTACTGATTGACATGGGACCGACATAATCAATCTGCCAAATTTGACCTGGTAATTTTCCTCTTCTCAATGTGCCTCGAACAATCTGAGGGATAGGTCTATGCAGTTGGTGTTGGCACACCGGACATTGCAAAATGATCGTTTTCACTACTTCTAAAGGAAGACTGATTCCTCGAGCTTGTGCCCACCTGATAGTAGTCTTTTCTCCAAGGTGCCCACATTTCTGATGGGCCCATTTGGCCAAACCCTCCAAATCGTCTTCCTGAGCCTCTGCATCCACAGATGAAATCTTGGTGTGTTCGTCTGCAACAGAATTAAACCAACGTTCTAATGAGTCTGTGGCACAAGGCGCGTCCACATGATATACAGTGACTTCACTTTGTAATAACATTCCTGCAATATCTTGCCACAGTTCTTTTCCCCACAACTCTTTTGAATGAATCTTCCACCCATTCTTTTGCCAAGTTGGCAACCACACTGCCAATCCATTCGCCACTGACCATGAATCTGTGTACACATAACATTGACCAAGGGTCTCTTGTTTCAATGCTTGGTAAACTGCGTAAAGCTCTGCAAACTGACTGCTCTTCCCTTTCCCTGTCGTTGTCAACATCTTTTTTGTCTTGGGATTGTACGACACTGCTTTCCAGTACCGCTCAGTTCCCACATATCGAGCTGAACCATCCGTGAACCAAGCATGCTCTGTTTGCTCCATGGTCAAATTGCTGTAAGGTACTCCCCATTTCACGGGAGACTCACGTTTTTCAGGCACTTCCGGTGGTATGTAATCTGAGGGCGGTATGTTGGCTACTTGCTCATGTAATTTTGCCACTCCACCCTTTCCTGATTTGGCTCTGTCTTGAATATACCATTTCCATTTAATTATGCTGGCTTCTTGAGCATGTCCTATTCTATGCGTTTTAGGAGAGCTCAGTACCCATTGCATGATTGGTATTTCTGGTCTCATTAATACATCATGGCCCACCGTCATTTGCTCGGTATCAACAAGAGCCCAATAACACGCCAGAAATTGCTTCTCAAACGGAATGTATGAGTTACCAGCATGGGGCAACTTACGACTCCAAAACCCCAATGGCACACATTTCCTGTCTTGTTTCTGCCACACACTCCAGTTAGCATAATTGTCTTGTACAGACACATTTAATTCCACTTCGCCTTCCTTCAATGGCCATAAATCAAGCACCTGCTGCACGGTGTCTTTTGCCAGCTCAAAGGCTTTCTGCTGCTCCTCCCCCCACTGAAACTCATATTTCTTTTGTGTCACCTTGTAGAGGGGGGGCCAATATCTGCCCTAAATGGGGAATGTGCTGTCCCCAAAACCCAAACAGCCCTATAAACTGTTGAGCTTGCTTTTTGTTTATTGGAGTGGTGAATTCAAGTATTTTCTGTCGGGCTTTTGGCACCATTTCTCGATGCCAATGATGCTGTAAGCGACTTCAATTCAACACTACAGCTAAGTCAATGCCTAGTCTGGGATGCTGATGGAAGCCCTTATTGATGTATTTTTATGTCCAGTTCGTTTACTCTGGATGACAACCCTTATATAACACCCCTCTCTCAGAATCCCCCAGACCCAGCTGAGCCAAGAAGTAGGTTTGTTTTGTAAATTTAAAAGGTTTATTTGAAAATTAAACAATATATATCTATCACACTTTTATAATTAATATTTGATAGCTCACTTGTGAGGATGATAGTGATCAACAATGGATAATGTTACAGTGGTACACTCTTTTTGATGGCTTAGAAGTGATATAGAGAGGATAAAGTAGCTGAGAATGCTTTTATGGCTTCAAGGACAATGCAATGATGAATGAAAATGCAGTACAGAAATAAACTTGATATGACTTCAACAAAAGACAATGTAATCACTTTTCTTTGACAATTCACCCCCCCCCCTTATGCAAGGTAAAGAGATGGAAGGAAAGCACACAGTTCTCAGGAATGCAATCAAAATATAATTCAGTTCCCCCCCCTAGCAAGCTTAGAGGAAAACAGGTAGAAGTTTTAAACACAGGCCCAAAATGCTTTGAATGTGATGACAATGAAGCGGGAAATGTGCTAAAATTGCTTTTAATTCCCTATAGGAGGCTCAGGGTAAGTGATAGATACTTTGTATTAGTTCAGGATCACTTTAGCAATGCTCTATGAATTATTGTCAGGTTGCACACGAATTTCAGCAAAGGAAAGCAAGGACAAATATTTTTACACGTGGCTGAAATTAAGCAAAATGTCAAATCGTGGCAAATTTTAGTCGTGTGCGTCGAGCGTAATCACGGAGGGAGTATGAGGAGTAGCAAGTTGCTTGTTGGAAAGCTTAGAATCTTAGCTTCAAAATAAAAGTTAAATATCGCTTCTATCACAAACGGTTCCGGAGATACGGTCGATTTAGTAGAGGTAGTTTTTCGGATTTTAAATTTGAAAGCTCAGAATGACAGATGACAGTTTTCAGGTTTAAAGATGACAGAATGACACGATTCTAGGAGGCAGTTCTAATAGGCTAAAATAGTTTGGATTAAACTAAGAGATTGGTTTTGGCACAGTGAGTACTCACACTATATTTTCGAAATAAGCCGTCAAGGTCTGGTCAGATTGGACGGGACTTCCGGCGGGTGGTTCTGAAGTCCCGGCTATCTGGGTCAGCTCTGCTCTCTGGGTCTGTCAGGCACCGGTTCTGCTCACACCGGTCTGGTCTGAGGTTCTCTCTGGTTCCAGATACAGCACTGCTTTCTGGATACTGCTACAGGTTCTTGCAAAAGTTTTTGGCAAAGAATTCAAACAGCTCGCCCGGCGGTTGAATAGTTTGGTTGGTTTTGAGGCCTGCTGAAGAGAACTCAGCTTGTGGATTAGGCTTTGCTTTGAGTTCTGGAGTCAGAGTTCTAAGTTCTGGTCTCTGTCTTGCTGGAGTCAGTCTAGGTCTCTGTGAATTCGTCCGTCAGCGTGCTCCGCAGAAAATGGGAATTGAGTGTCTCTACCTGTCCCAGCAGTCTCTTTTTATGTGTTTAGAAAGTAGGTGGGTCGGCTAATTCTGCATGCCCAACCCTCTCAACTTATCATTGGCCAGTTCCTCCTCTCTTCCTTGATTGGGGAGCTGGGTTGTGTGTCATCTTTATGGCTTACAGAAAGACACTCCCCTTGTCAATGTGCACACAAATCTATTTCTGATCCAAATACATATTTCCCAGATACACAATTTGTTGACATTACATGTACATATTACAGATTCCTTATGGTCCATGCTTGTCCGACTCTGATCTTCCTGGGGGCTTGCATTAAAAAATGCCAACTTAATTTCATTTTTAATTGGTTTACCAATGTTAAATCTGTTTCAAAAATTACACCAATGTACACCCTCCTTCTTCACACATTCCAGTAATTTACTAGGTTTCTAGCATAAACCCGGTGTCTGTAATATCAATAAATAGCGGGGTTTCGCCTCAGAACATGGTACAAAGTTGAATCAAGTCTTGAATTGTGGGTACATTTCTTAGATTGAGGTTCTCCAAATTGCACATTTTTGTAAGCTTAATACAATATTTTAGAAGCATTTAACTTAAACATATATTTGCTGCAATATGATTCCACAAAAGTGTCTGAGCCCACCCCCCAGAAACTTGGGGGTACCACGTGTCTCTCCTCTCCCAGGCAGGGCTCTGTTTACAGTCCACACTGTAAATCAACATACCTCATTCAAGTGCAAGGGTCTATTGTGTCGGCTGAGGTCAGCAGGCCAGGGGGCCACTCTGCATTTGGTTAGCATGTCCATGTGATCTCCTGGGCTGTTGTGTGGGTCTCCGAGGTAAGGTTTCCCAGTCTCTTGGCCTGTTAATGCAATCAGATTGTCTCTGGGAACAGCAGGTGGATAAGAGTTTTAATTAACCAGCGGGCCTTTGAAGGTTTCCAGCTGTCTCAGGAGGCTGATTAGCTTCTGAAGTAGCAGTTCACCTGTCAGAGTTTAGACCGCTAGTGCTGGTTTGTGGACAAAGCTGGTACTGCACCCATTTTTGGGATCTTTCTTGAATTAATGCATTTCAATAGAGTGGTATTTTGCTTCAGAGTATAGGATCCTTGCTTAACATTGTTGTGATGGCATCCTTACAGTAGAGTGGTGATGTGGAACCCCCCCCACAAGAAGGTTGTATTTTTAGAGTGGTCTTGTGCCCATGATTTTAGCAACTTTTTGACAACAATAAAAACGGATTTTGAACAGAACCATCTTTCTTTGCACTGGTGGGTGGCAGATTAGGTGACTATTTTGGTGTGTGCAAACTGTGTGGTTCTCCTGGATTCCGGCGTGAATGTGGGCGGCGACAGCTCATCCCCACATCTACCCAGTCTATTGATTTAGTTTGTTCTGAGATAGAATAATGGGCGGCGACAGCTCATCCCCACATCTACCCAGTCATGGTTCAAAACCCTTGACAATGCCAATGAATCCCTAGGAATATCACTGTTTCAGCTGGACCTTGAATTTTACTCGGGTTAATCTCCCTCCCTTCCTTCTTCAATCCTTCCATAATGACACATTGGCTTTGCAAACTGTGTTCATCCTTGCCCTGAATCAAAATATCATCAATGTGATGAGAGATTTGTATGTCAAGTTTACACGGTATCTTGTCTAAGTGCTGTGCCACCAGCCAGACTATGTATGTACCCCATAGGTAGCCTTGTGAAAGTGTACTGACGTCCACTCCATGAAAATGCAAACTGCTCTTGACACTCTTTAGCAATTGGCACAGAGAAAAATATATTGGCTAAATTGATCACTGCATACCAAGTCCCCTCAAACTTTTGGACATTCTCAATCAAGGTAATGGCATCTGGGACTGCGGGCACTAAGGGAGGAGTGTGTTTATTCAACTCCCTGTAATCCACCGTCATCCTCAATGACCCATCTCCCTTTTTAATAGGCAAGAGAGGATTGTTCCATGAGGTGGTAATAGGGGGTAATAAACCCGCCTCCACGTATGGTGTCTGAAATGTCATTGTGTCCCCCAGGAATGCAGTATTGTTTCATTGCTACCCGCTTGGTTGCCACTAGCACTTGTACGGGGGGCATCTTCAATTTGCCTAAGGTAATGGGTGTACAGATCAATGCACTCACCCCAAACTGGTATGTTTTACCGCCAAGTCCCAAGGTTAACCCTTCCAAAATGTCAAAACCAATTATATATTCAGGTATCGGGACAATCAACACTTGGTATTTCTGCCTTTTCAAATTTCCTATTTTCATCTCCACTTTCGTTTGTACTTCGGGGGTCTCCTTTCCCCCTCCTGTCTGCTGTCTGCTTTCTGTGCTGCCTGCGACTTACGTTGGATTGTCTTTGGATTGACTTCATCTACCAGAAGGCTTTGCTTTTACATATAGGGGCGGTCCTATATAAGGACGTTCACGCGCGCACCTGCGCGCGCTCACCCAGCAAGTCCCCTAAAGTCCCGCTTTGCCGCGGGAGTCTGTGCTGTCTGCTGTCTGCTTTCTGTGCTGCCTGCGACTTACGTTGGATTGTCCTTGGATTGACTTCATCTACCAGAAGGTTAACGCTTTATACTGTCATCAACAACACTCAAACTCAACTCTACCTGTGAACTTAACTAAAGCAGCCTTTCTTTCTCTCTTTTAGGCTTTGCTTTTACAATTAGGGGCGGTCCTATATAAGGACGTTAACGCGCGCACCTGCGCGCGCGCACCCAGCAAGTCCCCTCAAGTCCCGCTTTGCCGCGGGAGTCTGTGCTGTCTGCTGTCTGCTTTCTGTGCTGCCTGCGACTTACGTTGGATTGTCCTTGGATTGACTTCATCTACCAGAAGGTTAACGCTTTATACTGTCATCAACAACACTCAAACTCAACTCTATTTGTGAACTTAACTAAAGCAGCCTTTCTTTCTCTCTTTTAGGCTTTGCTTTTACAATTAGGGGCGGTCCTATATAAGGACGTTCACGCGCGCACCTGCGCGCGCGCACCCAGCAAGTCCCCTCAAGTCCCGCTTTGCCGCTTCGCCGCGTTCGTCGCGTTCGTCGCGGCTAAGCGGTGAACATAGTGCTTTATTTGTCTTCTCCTTTCCAATTTAGTAGGTAACACTACTACCGTTGAGCATGAAACGCAGCATAAAATCTCTAACAACCGGCATGCCGCCGGTAACTGAGCTGCACAAATCCAATGGTTTAACCTGCTCCCAGATCTGCCACTCTGCACCTATAAAAAAACCTCGACTTAGTTCTACACCAAAGACACGTGTTATAGGCGCAACCAAGAGTCGATCTGAGCTGCTGTTAGGAATGGATATCCGCCCCTTCTGTAGAGACTCCAGTCGCACTGAAATTGGCTCACGACCTAGTGGAAATGCTGCAGAAACTTCTTTACATCATCCAGTAACGGCTTCCTTGGGTCCAAAAGATACTACGCATGGATTGGAGCAGGATTCTTGTACCCCTGCAAAACGATTAATTGGTGAAAATGATTCTCTAGCCACTGCGATAGAGGTCAGAACTGGTGAGGTCTCGTAAATTGTTACAATGCCTGGTTTATCTGTTACTTTTGCGAAAGAAAATATTTCCCTTACCGACAGTGTCATTCTAACAAATGTTTTAACTGGTGTTATAATCCCTCCCCCTGATGTACGCGATATTTCTGCATTCACTGTAAGCGACATATTGACTGTTAATCCACTGTTGAATCCAGCTGTCCAGGACATACCGGTTATTGATCTAGATATTATTGCCTCTGCTGAGTTATCTCAAATATCTTCGGTTAATTTGTCTAAATCTCCTGTGCTTTTCACAAACGTCAGTGCTGCAAACTCAGTTGCAAATTTGTCCTTTATAGCTCCGACTCCCAGAAAAATGGTTGAAATAAGCCCTGCTACTACTGGTGGTCTTGACTCCCAGACCGTCAGTACTAGCATAGCACTTACATCTATGAATAATGCTATTTTAGCTCTTGCCAAACTGTTTGAAGTTTTAGTCGTAAAGGCCGAAACACATTCAAATCAGTTTGACCTGCTACTTGACAATCAATTTGCACTTTCTAATAGACTTGAGAGCCTGGGCCAGCCGGATGCTGTTTTAAATGGTAAGAAGTCTGTATCTTCACAGACTTCTTACTTGGCTGAACCCATGGTTCAAGTCTATCAACCTATACCATTTATACCTAATCCTATAGTTGATACCATGGAAAATGCAGTCGTGACAAAAACTGACTTGCAGAAGAGACCCATTTACTCCCTATTTGGGACCAAATTCTCCGTGCCCGATTCTCAGAATTCTCAGGAACCATTGCCTAAAAAGACTCGACTGTTAAATCAGGCAAAAAAATCGAAAAACATCAAATCTACACCACCTCATACTTCCCAAATTAAAGCCTTTATTAATAAACTCTCAGCTCCAGCCTCCTCTGCTGTTTTGGCATCTAAAGCCATCACAAGAAAATATTTGCAACAACTGCAAGCAAAAAAAGCTAAGTCACAGCCAGCTCCCACTATTCCTTCTTTGGCCCATAGTCCTTTAAGCGAACTGATTAGTGTGGCCGAGCAGATGTCACAAAAAACCCATACTAAACCTATGCCGGGTAACCGCATTTGCGAACGGGCTAGCGTATCTAACTCATCCGCAAATAGTATTATGGGTAATGCTTCTGCGGCGCAGAAACCAGAGCATGGGGAAATGGGGAGAGAGATACGAAGAGCAGTGGATGAATATTATCCTCTAAATCAGCTCCTAAACATGTAACTTTTGCGCCGTCTGCCGCGGCCACTTTGTCTGAGCCAATGTCTGTGGTAGCCCCAATTCTGAAAAAATCTAGTCTCCCTGTCCTTGCGGACGCAGCAACTTCCGGCTCTTTTATGCCTATATGCCCGGGTGGACCTGGCAAGGCTAAAACAGATTCATTGGGTGACATGGAACGAATCTTACAAACCACTTTCACTAAGTTCCTGGAAACTTCTTTCGCTTCTCAAACAGTTTTACAGCCCAAAATAGGGATTAGTACTTGTATAAACTCTAATGAGTTACTGTTACCAGCTAAACAAAAACTAACAACTATACGTTCTAAGCGTCCGGCAATTCATTCTCTGACTCTTAGTTGCCAGCCATTGCTGGCTAAACAGTATAATCTAAATCGGGCTTCTGTTCTCTCGATTTTTCGGGAGATCCCAGAGCTTGATGATATCAGTACTATAGATATAGAACTTGTGGAGTTCCCAGAGTCATCTAATCAGTCCCTTGTAAACTTATGGATTAATTCAAGGGTGGTTCTTAATACTATTGGGCTGTGAAGTCACAAATTGCCGATCTTGGCTTCTCTCTGCTCTCCACCCCTGATGTTCTAGTTAGACCTTCTATGCGTGTAGATGCCCCTCAAACTAAACTACTTAACAACCTTCAAGCTTGCCCTGGAAAATCCTGCGTTTGCCAAAATCAGAACAAGCAACCCTAGCTTTCTCCTACTCTTACATCAGAGTTACTTTTTGCCAGCTGGAACTCCAGAGGGAATCGGCACTTACTGAACAATCAGTCTCTCCATTTGCTGAAGTATGATGTTATATTGCTCCAAGAATCATGGTTGGTTACATCCCCGTCTTGGAATAACTATGATGTTTGTTTATTACCTGCCGTGAAGCATCAAATGGGTCGTCCAACCTCTGGCCTGTTAACGGCTGTCAAACAATCGTCTGGCTTAAAAATCTCTCCGTGGTTCTGTCCAAATGACTTTATACAAATGTCCAGAATTGTATGTGAAAGCTACACATGTGCTGTAATTAACATCTACTGGAACCCTCTGGGCATATCTGATGATTCCTTTATGGAAGCAATATCTAAGGCTTTCGATATAATCATGGTGGATGGAGCTGTAGATATGATCTACCTAGCGGGTGACTTGAACCTACACTGTTTGGGCCCCTTTCTCAAATCTGAACAAAAACGCTTGGATAAGTGGCTATTATTCACTAAATCATGGAATCTCTATATGTTGAATGGCGCCCATCCACAGGATATACCACCTAGAGCTACATGGCATCGTGCATGTAGTCATGGGATTATTGACTTTACTTACGTTAATATGTATATGTCAAACATGGTTACATCCTTTCAAATAATAGAAACAGAGATGAGTGATCATAACATTCTGTGTACTACCTTTCGCTCGAATATGTTTGACCCCAAACTACACTCTCCCTTTCTTAAGGGAACGTATGAGATAAATTCTGCCAGAAACCGACTAAAGTGGTCTGAACATTCCTTGAAGGCCTTTATGATACGTTATCATGGTGAATTAAACAATAATGACGTAGAGCAACTCCCGTCAGACACGGTTTTCTATGATCTTATGCAGCTATTTCAACCAAGTTCTATTATTCACAAATACAAACAAATACAGCATTTGCACATTTTCAATCATGAAATAAGACTCAAAAAATCTATGGTTCGAGCCGAAAAAAGGCAAGCCTTAAAATTACCGCTAGATCTCCGTGGGGCTGCTTTGCTACGTATACAAACTAGCTACAGAAATTGGGCTAGGGGAATAAAAGCCAAACTCTACCAAACAGATGGGAGAAATATGCTAGTTTCTCTAGCATCTAAAAATTCTGCCCAGTCGTGGAATATTATAAATCAATCAACATCAGGCCATCAGGTTGCCTGCCAAACAAATGACGTAACAGAGGATGTTGGGTACGTTATTATTCGGATCTATTTGCAACCCCGCGACCTCATTCCCTCGCTCTTGAGTTAAAGCCTGATCATTCGTTTTACTTACACTTTGATAAAGAAGACATCTTGTATTACATCAATCATGCAAGCAACTCTCGAGCACCTGGCCCTGACGGCCTATCAAACGCACATCTTAAGCAATTTCCTAACATATGGGCAGATATACTATCTCTTATGTTTGAATCAATTAACATTTTACAAAAAATTCCGACATCTTGGAGACAATCAATTGTCATCCCAATATACAAGTAGGGTGATTGTGCCAACCAGTCTAGCTATAGACCGATTTCATTACTTGATGTTTCGGGAAAGATCTTTACCCGTCTCATATTGCGAGAACTTAATGATTGGACAAAGAAGAACCTCAAACGGGACCCGTATCAATCTGGCTTTGTTAGCGGACTGGGGACGATCCCCAATATTATTACTATTAACATGCTGAAGTCTCAATATGCATCCAGGAAACAAACTTTATATTTTGCGTTTATTGATTTTAGTTCTGCTTTTGATTCCATAAACCGAAATCTTCTTTTTAACAAACTAAAAGATCTTGGCTGTCCTCCCTCGCTATTGGCTCTAATTATCCAATTACACACAGATACTACCATGAGAGTTCGGCTGACAACGCAAGGACTTCTATCCGCCTCTTTTCCTACTTGTATTGGCTTAAAGCAAGGATGCACATTGGCGGCCTCATTGTTCAATCTCTTTATCTTTGATCTAGGCCTGTCATTCCGTGGAATTACAGTGGATGCTCCGGAGTTAGGGGGCCAACGTATTCCTTGGTTACTTTATGCAGACGATTTGGTCTTGATCTCCCAGACTCCCATAGGTCTACAAAATCTTTTAGTTGCATTAGCAAACTATGTGGAGGCAAATGACCTAATAGTAAATCTAACCAAATCCCAGATTATTGTTTGCAGTCCCGCTACTAGATGCAAATCTTACAAGGGACTTTGGTCTTTCCAACAACAATCGATGGGCATTGTCTCGGAGTATAAGTATCTCGGTGTTTTCATCCAAAACACGGTTAGCGATGGGAAACTTTTATATATGTTAGACTCGAAATTGCTAAGTTTGATATCTCAAGCGAAAATCCTACTTCATAAGTTTGGGAAATTTACGCTGAAACACATTCTGATGTATTATGAACAAAAGGTTGTCCCCACTTTACTCTATGGCGTCGAATCCAAACTGTATTCCAAGGATAGCACATGGAATAGACTTGAGGCCACCTTTTGGAAAAAGGTTTTGTGTCTTCCGAACTGTTCACCGCTCCCAATACTACTACTACTTTGCGCCCAGATGCCCACGGGCTCGGAGTGCATTACCAAATAAATAAATAAAATAAACAAACTACGCTTTGAATTGGGTTTGAACTCCCTCCATAGTAAAGTTAAATGGAGAATGTGTGCCTTTTTCCGTAAAAGCCTTCTCGGCTTGACCAATAATAATATCTTGAGTACGGTCGCTCGTTACCTAACTGGGTCTACAGCTGTTTTCCCACTAAAATGGAGAAATATTGTTCTGGACACTTTAGTTGGAGCAAACATCTCTTTACAATTTCTCATTGATCACCCGGTACGAGCAAAAAGAAAGTTCTTCTATTGGGATTGGATTATAAACTATGACCTGTGTGTAAAATATAGAGATTTTGATGCTAACCTTTTTTGTACTAAATGTCTAGGCCAACCGGCAGGCTACCTTATGAAATGTCCATCTCCAAACATACGCAACAAATTCTTGCGGACAAGGTTAAATTTATGGCCGACAAGAGAAATCTTGGCTAGACGTAAACTTATTCAAGCGGATTTCAATTTCTGCCGATTTTGTGAGAAACAAAATGTAAAGGAAACCCTCCAACACATAATTGTGTCCTGTCCAAACCTAATAGCCATTCGCGATAAACATTGTAATAAGTTATTGAGTATGTATATGGAGAAGAATGATAACGAGATATGGAGTATCTTATTTAAGAATGTTAGATTTTCAGTAATGAAGGCCATTATCCATTTTTTAGAGGCAGTTTTACCTGATGAAATAGTGATATAACTAGACTACCTTAGAGTATTTTCTTTATATACTCGTGAATCATCACTATAATTATCACTATTAACATGGTTTTCATCTCTTCGGGGATTAAATTGTATCACATTATTGAATTTAAACCTCAATCTATAGGCCTATTTTTCTAACTCCGTCTCTTTTTGTTTATTCTTCTCTTTCATGTCGGTTGTTGACATTGTATGTTTTTTTTTATACTGTTTTTATCAATTTCAAATTGTAATGACTATTTTGTATAAGTGTTATTGATTTTGAAAAGTTGATGTATTCAGCTATATCAAAATAAAAAAAATAAAATAAATAAAAAAAAAAAAATAAAAAAAAAGAAAAATAGTAAACTGTTTGCCTTTAAATCGTGTTGGATTTCCATGAATCAAAGAGGCCTCCGCCCCGGTGTCTATCAATGCTCGCACCCCTTGTGTATTTCCTGGCCCCCAAAAAGTATTAACATCAACATGAGGCCGCCTATCAACTTTTATGTGGGCAGACGCTGCAGAGCTTGGCCGAAGCCCTAGTCAAACTTCGAATGAGTGTGACTCGACTCCGCCTCTAACATCGCACTCACCACCTTTCTTTTATATGCGGGTGGCGCGGTTCTAATCACCATGTTTTGAGTTGAAACTGAGAGCGGCATGGCTCCCATGTGATCTGGAGCATCTATGTGAATAGCCTCTTTCATAGCATGCTCTCTGACTTTTTGAATCGCTTCTCTCAATGTATACCACTTCGTTTCTTCGCTAGGCCAATCTGTGGTAATGGGGTATTTACGGTTACATGCTTGGGCTACCAGGTGTAACAAAGACACCTGAGTATCCTGACCATTTGCGTCAGTGGGCGGTCCTGCCCTTAAGACCTCCTGTACATTGGTGTCAATTGACAGGGGTAAAAAACGTGGTGAATCCGTAGAATCTACCACCAACCCTGCAGCACCCCATCTAGTAATCTCACCATCCATGTCAATAAAGCTTCCCCTGATTTTTGCCTCAAACGGGTAATAATTTCCCCAACCTCCTGCTGTGTGTAATCCTCCAGTGTGGTTAAATCCATCATTCCGCCAGCAGGATTCTGCGGGTAGGGTCCGGCTTGCCGTCTTCTAACAGGCTTAGCCGCCACTGTTTTCTGTTTCACTTCCGTTTTGGGGTCAGACTCATTTGCGGAACTACTTTCTAGACTGGTTGAATCAAGAATATCACCATCCCACTTATCCGGATCCCAGTCCACACCAGCGGTATCGATTACAGTTGACACCTTTCTTTTGTTAACCCCTCCCCGTCTTTTCCTATACTTATACCGGGCTACTCTGACTGCTGGCCTCTCGGCCACAGCCTGGTATGTGTCAGCCTTATCTTTAAACAGTTTCATTTGAATCTGCTGCATTAACGCAGTCTGCCATTCTGCAGCCAGCTCTCTTTCTAATCTCAAGACCTAATTTTTCATGTCCACCTTCATTTGATGTATTTTCCTATAAGCATGCAAAAGAACCCAACCTCGCCTACCTAATGCCGCACATTCTCTGCCACATTCTACTGGAACTTGTTGCAAGCATGCCATTACATCAGCCGGATCGGCATCTCCCAATACTTGATCCCATGTTTCACTTAGACCTGCACCACATGCCCACGCCTGGGCCAACTTATCATATGGACTCTTAGTCCAGCCTAGAATAACAACATCAGAACAGTCACCGCCAGCGGTAACGCTCTTCTTCCTGAACAAACTACTCATTATCACAAACAAAGCAAAACTTCTTTGTATCTATATATTTTTTCTCTTCACTCTGCAATCACTCCCACAGGCATGCACACACCGACAAAGGAAAAAAAAAACTTCACTACTCAAAAACTTCACTTGCAAGACAACCGAATCATAGCTAAGTTCCAACAGATTCTTGAATACTCGGAACAGCTCATCACAAGTATCCTGTTCGTGACGCCAAAAATGTATTGCTCTCCCCAGAGTGCACGGAAAAACATAAATCACCAATGCAATTATAGAGCAAATACTTGAATGCAATAACTCACAACCACACACTCTTAGAAGATAATCAGCACTTATACGGCTATTTATTCAAAGCTTAGAAGCAAACAGTGACAACATAGAAATAACTCACAGAAGTAACATAGACATAAATCATAGAAGAAGCAAAGAATTCAAAAGGAAATACATCACCGTGAGCGTAACTGGATTCCTCATCTCGCCCAGAAGCGGCTGGAAGACCCCGGGAACAGCCAGGCCGAGAGCACCACAGCTCACAGGAGTGCCGGACGTAAGTGTCCTCCTCCGGCTGAAATCTCACCTGACCACCGCCGGGTTTCCGCATATATACACACTGCGCAAAGGGGTGGCAATTCTCGAACCTTCTGGAAATGGCACTTGCGCAGTTGATGAGCAGCCGTCAGTTGCCAGCTGGGTCAATCGAGAGCTACCCTCAAGGAGCAGAGTGCCTCCCTCCTCTAAAGACACGCTCCGCAGAGAACAGTAACAAACCATAACGAAGTTAGCTTTCCCAGCAGAAATGTCCTTGACCGCATACCAGGTTTGGAAAGCATGTTTTCCTCAGCACCGTGAATCTAACACTCAGCAAAAGGTTTGCAGCTTTTCACTGCGGCATGAAGTAAATATCCATCATGGCTCCGAGCGCTCCCAGAATACACTGCGCACCAGCGCCATTTTAGTTCAAGCATAACAGGTGGCCAGTTCACGATCCAACCAGAAATATAGGTGGAGCAAAAGCTGGAGGTAATGCTGTCCACATGCCACTCCCACAGGCTGCACATGGTTGACAACATTAGGAGCCGCCGGGCAGATCTGAGGTCTATGCAGGCATCCCTGCTTGCAGAGGGTCGGGCACACAGGGAAGCCCTAAGGCAAGAGTTGTTGGCCCACAGAGCTGGAAACCGTGATGAAGAGGCAGCTACCAGGACACTGTTCCAACAGGAGATGCTAACATTGAGGCATGATATCTTGGCGGAACTCTGTGCATACCGTGATGTTGTGCATAGTGACCACTAAGCCCTCAGTGTGCTGGTGCATTCATCAGTGTCACGCATGGCCACTGCCACTGAGGACCAGGCCAGGGCACTGTGTGGTCAGCTTCAAGCACCACTACCACCTGCCAATTCAACCCAGGATGGTGGTGCCAGCAGAGACATGCCTCCCGATCCACGATAGCCATGCGGTTTGTGAGCCCATGGAGGGTTTTTTTTGTTATTTTTTAACATCCAACCATGTGGATGTTGACATGCACCTTGCCCCCACCCCCTCCTAGGTAGACCCCCCCCCTCAGTCCATGATGGGCATTTTTGATTTTTGTGTTTTTGATTTTATTTTTGTTTTTGGATACTTTTGTTCACCCGAGGCCTGGATGTTGACAATTTATTTTTGATTTTCCCTTTCCTGGTTTATTTTTTATTATTTTACTTATTTTTTTCTTGAGGTGTGCTGCTAACATCTCAAGGCCATTACGTTTGCAGTGGTGGACATGCAGGCAAGCATAGTGAGTTGAACTTGCATGTTGGCATGGTGGACACAGGATGGCATGTGTAGGTATATATGGTTTCTGTGTTACATCACACATGTGTGCGGTGTGCATGGTACTTCACTATGCCTGTTGTAATGTCTTTTCCCATGTTGTTTCAGGAATCCGTGATCTGGCAGTGACTGCGGTCCCAGGGGAGATAACCTGCACCCTTTGACGTCCGTGCTCCCATGCCCTCCACCAAGCACTGCCCCCCCTGTACCTGATTAGGAGACACAGTTCTGGGTGAAGGAGATGCAGGATTCACACCTTGCAGGCGCAGTCAGTGGGTAAGCATGAGCACTGTCTTGCCTGTTCAGCATGTGTGATTGGTCTGAATGTTTGCTGCATGTCTTACTTAACAAATATGTGCTTTGCATGCTAACATGCCGATATGGTTATTTAAGTGGTGCTCATGTCACTGTGTTACCTACCATGGTGAATTCCTCTATGGCTGCACCTACTGTTCTTTAGAGCATGTCATAGTCCATCTCCAATCCAGGCAGTGCCTCCTTGATGTGGTATTTCCATGGGCTTCCCTTGCAGTGTTTTCTCTCTCCCTCTCTCTGTTATGGTACACTGCACTCCTGGGCTGATCACAATCTATTTTCTGTCACCCTCTGGCACCCTGTGTTTCTCCTGCAGTGGGTGGTCTCTGCATATTTTCTGTATCAAACCATGTCATGTGTTGTCATGAATGTGCATGTTCTTTCTGTAGTTACTATGCGTGTGATTGCATTTAGGGGAAGCATCTCCCGGTGGTGTTCTTCATATGCAAGGCAGGTGGGTACCCTGTACAGGTAAGTGAAGGGCATTAGCAGACGTGTTTGTGGTGATTGCATGGGAGTCTAGCACTGTGTGCTTCACTTGGGATTGACTTGTCTTGTGGGCCTCTAGTACTTTTTAATGGGTGCATGTTTTCACAGGGTGTGCTTCTGATGATGTGTCTGGGCATGCTGTAGTTTTGATGGATTGCTGGGGCCACTGGTTTCACATTCTAAATTGTGGCCATTCAAATTGTGCGTGCCTTTCATGGGTGTTTGGGAGTGGGTTGCATGGCCGGCTGTTTGTGGCCTGTGACAGGTGTTACTAGTTGTGCTGGTGTGTGTCTCATGGCATGTGTAATGAGTGACACTTCACATCCCTTGCAGTTTTTGTGGTGTTATGGATTGATGGCACATTTAGGCTGTCTTTATTAAGGAATCAAACCTTACGGTGTGCAGCAACAAACATGTGGGTATGTATGCACTTTTTTGGGATGCTATGTTGTGTACCAGCACATTAGGGTTAGTCGTGTTGGTGCTTTCTCAAGCATGTACCATGCATGCTGCACCATTGTGTTTGCAGCTTCAAGTTCACCGCAGTTGGGTGCATGGTACTGCTGCATTCTATTGAATGCGGTATTTGACCAATTTTATGCTGTGACAATGAAGTGTGCATTGACCATGCTCTTTTTGTTAGCATCCTACAATTAGCAAGTATTTATCCTTGCTTGCTGCATCACATTGCTTTGTGCTATCTGCTTATGTCTTCCATTGTAGTTCCCTCAGTGGCCAGCATTCCACTGTGACATCAGCCTCTGTGCATTTATGCATCAAGTATGGTCCTGCTGGGAGTGCAAGAAGTGAGCATTGCTGTACTTGCATTCTAGTGGTTTGTATCTACACAATGTGCTGTCAACTTGCCAACCCATCCGTGTATCTTCTGCACCTACTCACAGTCCCTTTGTAATGCACTTGCATCTCATTTATTTTCAAAAAGCCAGGACATACTTAAACTTCCTTGTGACAGGCTCTTCCAATACAACCCTCCTCCCTCTGCACCCTCTACCACTCACCCTGCTCCTTCCTCCTTCTCCTCCTTCACAAGAGTTTTCAGCTCCATGAAGGTTTCTTCCAAACAGGTAGGCCCATGCTCATCCACAACGATCAAGGGTAAGATCCCCTCTCTGGTCCCTGCTCTTGTTGATGTCTGCAATGACTCCTTTGCTGCTGTTTAATTTCCATCTCCCCTCAAACACTCCCTTGTGTGCATCATCTTTTCAATACCCCTTCCTGGGGAAACTGCTTGAGAAGTTGGCCCTTCCCCAAATGGACGCCCATGACATACTTTTTGGAGGTGTAAATGTACACCAGTGTGGATTCCAACCTTACTGATCAATAGACACTGCTCTCCTGAACACCCATGAAGAACTGCTAGCATCCCTCAATTCATAATCCCCTGCTGTCCTCATCATCCTTGATATCCCATCTGCATTTGACACAGTGAACCATTCCATCCTCATTCAAATGTTCCATGAGCGGGAAGTGGACTAGCTTAGCTCATTCCTTATCAAACATTCCTACAAAACCATTCTGTACACTTTCTCCTACCCAACTTCCTCCTCCACCTGTGGCGTCCCACAGGTCTCCATTATTTTGCCATGCCTCTTTAACATATCCATTTCCCTGCTGCTAAGCTTCATTGCCTCACTCTCCCGCAAATGCCAGTGCTATGCTGATGACTCACAAGTCTTCAGCAAAGTTCCTACTGACACACTTACACCTTCATCCACCCTGACAGTCTCTCAGCCACACTGGCCTGGTGCATTACAAATGATCAAGGCTTGTAGGCCATCCAAACTGAGAGTCTCCCTATTGGATCCCCTGCAGCCTACTTCTTCCATTCACTCTGTCCTTCCTCCATGGACTCAGCCCTGCTGCCTTTTATGTAATAGCATCACTCTCCCTCTGCATCTTGATCAGGACCTCCTTAATTTCCCAATAAGCCACAAGTCCTTTCTCTTCTACTCTTCCTTCTCCCCTCTCTACCGTGCTAATCATACAGTAGCGTGCCTGATGTGGAGGGCCCTTATGTATCCTCAGGGCCCTGACCCCCCATGCATCATCGAAGCAATTGTGTATTTACTGCACTTACTCACGCTCAGCCTCACCACGTGAGGTTGCACTTACATTTATCTTTTTTTTTTAGCACTTCACCCTGAGCTGTTCTCCATGACCAAATCAGAACCTTTTTCCTTACCACCCTCCCCTGTACACTTGCACATTGGGAACACTTACAAGGCATAGTGGGTTATTCTCCCCTCCCAGGTATTGTCATGATGTGTTTGTAATGTTGATTCTATTATGTATCTCTGTTAGTAATCCATTGGCTACCTTCCCCTTTCCCCACCCTGTTGCCCTGTGTGCACTTAGAAACATTTGGTGTAATAGTATAAGTGCCTAACAAATGACCAATACATATGTTCATTAATAATGTGCTCCCATGACTGTGTTCAGTGCACTATCCCAATAGTATGCAAGTGATGGAATGCTTTATCATGTCATTGGTAGTCTTTCAGGAGTATACCAGTTTTTTTCTTGTGGGATCACTTATCTGCATATGTGATGTCTTCTCATTTTCATGCAGCTTGTTGGCTGATGCATGCATTTTGTATCTGCTATCGTCTAGTGAATGGGGATTTGTGACATGCATATGTCATTCAGGGGGACAGGCAGTGTGGGGGATGTTTATGTTTGTCAGTGTGTGTGTTCTATGTGTTTGATTTGCATGCAGTGTACAGGAGTGTGTGCATGTGTGCTGGGACACATGTTGGTGGTTGTCTTGTCAGTTGTTGTTTGCATGTGTTGTATGTCACTGAGGAGTGTCTGTGGTTTCTTGTGGCATTCATGTGTTAGTTGCACTATGTTTCATTTTGTTCTTTGTCTGCAGATCCTTCCATCAGGGAATGATGGCTATTTCACGGGATTACATTTAAATGTCAACTGCATGCCAAAGGGACAGGTTAGATGTTCATTTATAATGATTGTTATGGAATGTTGAGAACTTGTGGGTCAATACTGCACTTCTTTTCTACACCCCACAATAGGGATATGTTGCAATTGTGCTTGTTGAAGTTTGTGTACATGTGAATAGCTGAGGCCATGTTTGGCTTGCAGCTCAAACATGATGTTTCAGGATGTATCAATGATTACAAATTTGACTGGTGTTTTAGTTAGGCAGATCTACCACAGCAGAAGGGGACCATTACAGTGGGTATGGTGCACAGTATAATTATTATTTTCTATTACATATAGGATGGGTTTGGTGACACTGAGGTGATTTCATTGATTGGTTGGCATGGTGTTAGTGCTGTACTCCCTCTTCAATGTGTTTCTTTTGGAAACACAAGATGAAATGTCTTTTAGTTCTAAGGGATGCACACAATTTAGAACTTCCAAGGGCACTTTCTCAGGGTGGTTTTGTGGGCACAATGGATTGGCCCATTGTCATCATTGAATGGCACCTTAGATGTAGCAGGATCATGTGCCCTCCACAGGGGAGGGATTTTAGATGAAATACCTAAATTGCACAAGCTGGGTACGTGCAGCCTCTCCACGCTCCCTTTGCCCAGCCATACACAAGTGGTGGGCCTGTGGGTGTGGATGGGGTGCCAGCACCCTGTCCACCGGGAGGCCACACTGTGTTGCAACATTGTGCAGGACACATGCTGCCAAAATTATCCTGCTGACTACTGGTGGTGCATATAGCAAAAGACCACCAGAGTGGTCAAGGGAGCGGAAACGTGACTTGAGCACTGCAAATGTGGCCTTCACTATGCCCCAAGTTGCAACATGGGCAGTGTTGGATCTTACCCCGGCAGGTGTGTTGGGGTTGCGTATGAGAGTCATCATGTATGTGCTCAGAGGGTAGGAACTGTCCCCTGTAGAGCTGAGAATGGTTGTCATTGTCATTTATTGACAGTATCTATTTGTCTGTGTACAACATGCATGCATGTGCATGGCCATTCATACTCACCAATGAGCCATGTGTTGCCATGCTTCCCAGCTTCCAGGGTCCGGAGTACCAGGGACATCTTGAAGATGTAGCTATCATGTGTGCTACCAGGATAGTTGGCATACATTTCAGTAATGATGCCCTTGGCATCACCCACAACCTGAACATTGATGGAGTGCCAGTGTTTCCATAGAGCAACACAGGTGCAATCGATGGCACCTATCACTTCTGGGAAGTGTGCCATCCCATACAAATCCTGGACCGCTGCTTGTCTTTCTGTAGGTGTTCTGAGCATATAGATATGTCGGTGGACTGTTACGCTCACCTGGTACCCACAGGGACGCCACCCAGCTGGGTTACTCGCTGGTATGCTTCTCAGCTTTGCCCTGATGAGGTCTGCGGGGAAGGTTCTGCCTTGTGGTAGAATTAGGCGTGCTCTCCATCCTGCCTTCTTTGTAAGGACATGTTGTCTTTCATGGGCGAGTGCGGTCCAGTTACTTCACTGACGCCGGCCCGTTTCATATTGTTTGTTTGCCTTTTTTTGCTTAAAATTTCTCTTTTTTCTCCCTTAGGTATGCGGAGCTTCAGTACGGTGAACTTGCTTGGTTGAGCCCTGCTGGTAAATGATGGCGCATTAAGAGCGTTATGATGCGGTAAGTATGCGCTATGCGCAGCGCTGCAAAGTCTTGCCTTTGCTAACCTGTGTTTTCCTTCCTTGTAGGTTGCGGTGTTCTTTAGCGCGAGTGGAATGTCCGCAGTGGTGCCAGCCGAGAGGCGACCAGCCAGGTAAGCCTTTTGAGCAGTTCATAATTAGTAAATGTCTCTACAGCTTTCTTTAATGTTGCCTCTATCTTCCTCTTTCAGGTCGTTCTGTCCGGGAGGCGTGCAGATTCGAGGAAGCTGTTCTCAGTAGCTGCGAGTGTTTAAAGATGAAGACTGCAGGTAAGATGCTGCTGCTAATGATGTTCCTTTTGTCTCCTTGCCGGTTCTGTTTCTCAGAGGTTCGAGGGAATAGCTGGACACGGTGAGCGTCACGTTGCAAGCTGCAAAGTAACACGAAGCATGTTCTGCAGTCAGGGTGTGGTTTATATAGCCCAGGTAAAGTAGTACCAGGGAAAGTAGTTCCAGGCCTGCCACACCCAAAACACTAGACCGCATAGCTTGGTTCTTAGGAACCAAGCTATGTGGATGCCTCCATGTTGGCTGACAATACAATAAAGTAGTTCCCAAGCACATTGTTGTTCATGGTGTATGAGCCAGGCACCAAAGGCGCCAGGACTGGCCCCATGAGGGCTTTTGAAGAGGATGCCAGGTTCTAGAGGCACGAGTCCTGACTCCACCTGGCCAATGGGTTTGCCAGAGGGGGTTTTGGGCGAGGGTCGTGACATGGACAGAAGGACGTGCAGTTATTATTGCCAATACCTGGTCTGTGTGACTGCATGGATTGTGAAATGCCACAAACTATGGCGGTGGTCTGCTGGAATGAGCCAGTGGGCAAAAACTGCAACACAGTGAGCACCTTTCGTACGGGGCTCAGTGCTTGAGCACAGGATGGGTACTGTGTGGTAATCTTCACACTCCGTGACCAGGTGTAGGATGATATGGGTGGGGGGACCTATACCTGTCATAGACCTAGTCGTCAGGCATCCCAAAAAGGCTGGTCCTTGAGTGGAAGATCTGGGCACTGGCAATCGTCTTCCTCCTGCGGTGTCCCAGGATGACTGCTGCAACAAATGGTGCATTCATCGTGGCTGTATACGTGCATTTGTTGATCGGACTTGCTTTTTTATGCTTTTATTTATGTGCACATTGACATTTACACCTGCTATCGAATGGCATAGGAGTTTCAGGATTTGCGCGTGCTTTGTTGCGCGCCGGCGATCCCTGTTCAGTTACATGAATACGGTTGTTTTGTCCACTTATGGGCGGTGTGATTGTTTGACAGTGGAACGTACCTCATAACGCCCACATTTTCACTTATTCTTCCTCATTCCAAATGTTCGACCCCCTTTTTAGGTGGCTGCTCAGACCCGGCCAGCCCTTCGCTTGGAGTCTCGCGCAAGGCATTCATGGTGTCGCATTGACGTATTGGACTGGTGCGCTTTCCTCACAAGTCCCAGGTAAGCTACGCTACACGCATTGTGTTCTATGAATCGACAAACAGGGACTTGCGCGTCATTTCGCGCACAAGTCCCCGATTTTCAGTGCAAATTATTCCATGAATCAGGCCGTAAGTAGGTATGAAAAAAATTTACACATAATGAATTTCACAGAGATTATTTGCATATTTTTTTGGGTTGGAGATGGTTAAAGGATGGGCATAATCCACCGCTAATGGACATCGGCAGAAGAAGTGCAAGGTCTTTGTTTGCTGCAACCTCTTCTGTGCTTGAAAACCTTTTCCTATGAATTAAGAAACAGCAGCTATCTGTTTCTTGCCAATAACCCAGGGAGTGTGTTTGCTTAATTTAAGCTACTAAAGCTTTGATAAAGTAATTTTGCTGTCCTCGGGGATCTGCCAGCTTATGCCGAGCTTGACTATTTCAGATGGAATTGAGTGAAATTGGTTTTTAGCAGACAAACACATTCCCTATCATTGCGAGGTTATGGTTCTGCAGCACCATTAGTCTTTAATTTACACCCCACAGCAGCCTGGGATTAGTGCCAGGGATGCGCTACAGGTTACAGGGCAGGCTGGAAACGGGAGGACGGGAAGGAGGGCTCTGCATGGAATCCCTGTCAGTGTTTAGTATTGGATTCAGAACATTACAGGTTTACGTTAGCACAAAGTCACTGATGCCCTTTATGCTGAAATTCACCAGCTACGTGTTGCAAATTGTTCAGATCGTTCTATGGCAGGTGCAGAATTTTAGTATCTATCCCAGTGCCAGCAAATCAATGGCTGAGCAAAACTGAATACAGTATGGCAAGTACCATTCTGAGTAGTATGTACTATTAGTTTTGCGCTCACTGATGGGCACTACACCTTCAGAGGAAGTACTGCATGCCCTTTCAATAATTCCAACATGAATTCAGAACATCTCGAAAGAAGGCACTAATTTAGCAATAACAGATGGTAACAGCCCGGGCACAAGCTACTGATGGGCCCGGCACCCATACCATCAGATATGGCCCGCCGGTGTAACATATCGGTCCCGCTCCTGCAATGCCCGTTTGGCTTTGGGCAGGCGGAGCACGCTTTCGTTTCTCCAACGCTGGAGGTTGCCTTGGAGACGCGGGGGACACGACGCACGGCGCCATACCGTGTCACGTGTCAGGTCAGGTGATCGTGGCACGTCAGGGTCTGCCCACCTGCAACACAGTTATAACTTTACTCGCAGGAGAGGACACTACTTCTAATTAGCATTTACTTACCTAACTTCATCTGAATCCTCGTTTATTTTGTGTATCGAACCTCGGAATTCCATCTGACTCTGCTACTCGTCTCTCCCTTGAATCTGGCAATCCGGAACCAGTCCCCTTACCGGTGACTCTTTCCTACCTCTGCAGTATCCCGTGGATTCCTCTGCTACAGTTTCCCGTGGATCCATCTTCCGCTGCAGTCTCTCGTGGTCTGTTCATACTAGCAGCTTTCAGCACGTTACTCCAATACCACTCGTGCTGGTTGAAGTTGCATCAGGCGGGGATTGCCATCACCTGCTTTGAACACGCGATATTACTCAGTTGAGCCTTGCCCACTCCCTGTTTCTCATGCCTTATTTGTTCTTGCTCCTATCTGAGGGGAACTAGGACGGTGTTTTATGCTTCTCAACTTCCAACTTAACTCAAGCGGACCTTTGACCTTCATAGAGACTTTTTCTGTTTGGAACTATGGGCCTCATTACGACCCTGTTATCCCCTCCAAACTAGGGGATAACATCGACTTTCTATCTGCCAAGATCGCACCATCTCACAACACCACCATCACTCTCAATCTAGTATATCGCCCACCAGGCCCTTTACTGGACTTCCAAGACAACCTCACACACCTGCTAGTTGAAAACCTTAAAACCACTACCAAAACCATTCTCCTAGGAGACCTCAAATTGGGGCTCCACGACCAGAAAGATAAACCATCCACTAAGCTAGCACAAGCTCTCCAAGAAATGGGCAAAGAGTTCTCCAACCTACCCACAGTAAAGGGCGCACTCTTGACTGGGTAGTTGACCACAACTGCGGCATCGACATCAGCTCCACCACGCCCACGCCATGGTCCTACCACTTTCTCATTCACTTCTTCATCCCCCTACCTATCAACTCGGTAAAAAAACTCTCACCTGCACCATGGCCAGGAGCGCCAAGAACCTCACCAAAGAAAGCATCACACCCTACCTAGTTCCTCTCACGAACACCCTCCCTGCCTCATCTGACCCAGCTGCACTGGCAGATATCTACAAAACCACCATTAGCACTGCCATTGACATCATCGCCCCCCTACAAAAGAAAAAATCCCAAAACTCCAAACACTCCAAAAGAACTACGAACTAAAAAACGCAAAGCCCTCAACGTATGGCAAAAAGCACCCAATGCCTCCTCACTATCGTCCTACAAATCACTGGCCACCCAATACAAAAAAAGCATCATAGCAGCCAAATCTGCATCATATAATGAAAGAATCTCCAACGCCACCTCAGAATCCAAAGAGCTCTTCGCCATCTTCAAGGAACTCTCCACACCAGCCACTAAGTCACAAGAGATTGTCAAGGACCAAGCCTGGTGTAACACCATACAAACCGCCCTTCTAAAAAAAATCGAACTCCTCCAAGCCAAAATCTTAAACCATCACACAAATCTCACTCAGCAAATCTTAGCTGCATCCCCTAAGGAAACAGTGATTGAGAACAAAAAGATAAGTCACATCACACCCTTTAAATTTAGAGAAGTCTCAGAAAAAGAGGTAATCGATATCGTTAACAGAATCAAACCCTCCAACTGCAAAGGCGACGCCTGCCCCGCCAAACTAGTCAAAGACTGTGTTGAGACACTAGCACCATTCCTCAAATCCTTCATTAATGCATCCTTCAACTCTAACTCAGTCCCAACCAGCCTAAAAGAAGCTTGGGTGCGCCCCCTTCTCAAGAAACCCACTCTAGATCCAGAAAACGCCAACAACTATAGACCCATTACAACAGTTCCCTTCCTGCTCAAGATCCTCGACAAAGTCGCCTACTCACAAATACAGCACTACCTCGAAGAAAATCGCATTTTAGGCAAAAGGCAATCGGGCTTCCGCCCGGGGCATGGGACCGAATCGGCCCTTCTAGACCTTAAAATTCAACTTAATGACATCATGGACAAAGGCAAACCGGCTCTCCTCCTACTATTAGACCTATCTGCTGCCTTCAACCTGGTCAATCATGACATTCTAGGCACACAACTTAAAAATGAAGCTCACTTCTCGCCGGAAGCCGTCACCTGGGTCAAATCCTTCCTCGAGGGTCGATTTATGAAAGTCTTTTCTGAATCTGCAAACGCTACCCCAACCACCATCCACTGTGGCGTCCCACAAGGATCCTGCACTGCACCCACCCTATACAACATTTTCACCCTCCCTCTGTTCAATGACCTCGACCATCACCACATAGCTTACACCAACTATGCTGACGACACACAAGTCCTGCTCCCCCTTACTGGCTTATATGAACAAGACGCCGCAGCACTAACTAAAATATACACAGCCATTCAAACCTGGATGGCAGCCAACGGACTCTGCCTTAACGGGGACAAAACAGAGATCCTACTAGTTGGCACCAAAGAAACACTAAATAAACTCCCGCCTCTATACAAATCCTTTAACGTTGATAACTGCACCATCACAGTCTCCACTGCGGTAAAAACGCTAGGAGTATACCTCGACTCCACTCTCTCCATGACACGGCAAGTCAATGCCGTAGCCTCCTCTGCTGCACTAACCACTAAGATAATCAACGCCGTTAAACCCTTCCTATCCCCTAAAAACTGCCTGAATGTAGCCAGAGCCACAGTAGGTACCAAATTGGACTACTGCAACGCCCTCTTCCTGGGCACATCTGCACAAAACATTAAAAAAATGCAAGTCACACAAAACAATGCTCTAAGAGCAGCCCTAAGCATTCCAAAAAGGGAGCACATCTCCCAAGCCAGAAAAGAAGCACACTGGCTACCTATAAAAGAACGCATACTATTTAAATCCATGGCCATCACACACAGATGCCTCTCTGCCAATGCCCCACCCTATCTTTCTGAAAGGATCACCCTCCATACCTCCACTAGACCTACCAGGTCACACCTGACCAACCAGACCTATGTACCCACTTTCAAAAGAAGCAAAGCCGGAGGGTCCAGCTTCCAACACCTAGCACCCAAAAATTGGAACGCACTCCCCACCGCCTTAAGAAGCGAAAAATCATACCATGCCTTCCGTAGACTACTCAAAACCACGCTGTTCCACTAACCCCACCTCACCTGTATTCTCACCACTGTAATTATGGAAATAACAGCAAATGTATGAAAAAACGCGTCTATGCTAATCTGTATATCTGTATATTCACCATGTATGCCTGTAACAAGTAAGACTTCTTAGCGCCACGATGCCCCCGGGCAGATGTGCGCTCTACAAATCCAAATAAATAAATAAAATAAATAAATAAATAAATAAATAAATAAAAAGTGTTTAACAGCACCGTAAAAGGCTGCGGCGCCGTTAAACACTTAGCGCCTGATTACGAGGTCCCTTTGCGGGACCCGAACTTAACAGCTGGTTTTACCAGCCTTTAAAGTAGGGACCCGCAAAGGGACCTTGGTGCTAAGTACGGTACCGCAATTTGCGGTACCGTACTTAGCGCCTTCCCCATTCCGATTGAGCCCTATGGGGCAAAAATGGGAATGGGGAAGTGCCATGGAGGAAGGGGGAATTACCGCCCGCCAACCTTGTAATGGGGTGGTAATTCCCCCTTTCTCCATGGCGGAGTCAGTAAGTTACCGGCATGGACCATGGTGCTATTAGCACCATGGTCCTCTGCCTGGGTCGTAATGAGGCTCTATGTGTTTGTTTACCCCACTGGAATACTAGTGCACTGTGGACGCTATCCTGGTTAGTGCACCATCCCGGCTCTAGTTGCATGCCGCTTGCCATCCGGGGTACTTCCCTATACTAACCATCCTGTTTGTTATTTTCTCCTGTCGTTGTCTTCCTTACTTTGGGACCATTCCAATCTCCCCTAGGGTAAGATTCTACAAATTACTCTGATTAACATTTTGTATTAATGTAGGGATACCTGGGTAATTGTTGTTTTTGTTCTATTTTCCATAGTTGGTGGCTATCTTAAGAAAATTCCCTTAAATCTCCATCCTTGGGGTCTTTCAGGTAGATAACATCTAGAACAGGATAACATTTCAATATCCTTTTACATCCACAGCAGAGGGTTATATTGCCTAAAAGAGGTCCTCAAGTTGAGGAGACCTGGTTCTGAGTGTATCCTTGTTTGGAAACACACAGCTTGGGTTGAACTATAATCTGGAGCAGCTCCCTCTTATCTGTGGATTCGAGGTCGAGCAACGCCCCGGCCGGTTCAGCTATTGGTGAGTTACAGCCGGATTGGGTATTATTGCTATTGGCACCCTGCATTATGAATCCGGTAACCCAGGGTGCTACAGCAGTGTTTTTTGTATAAATGAAAGGGAGGCTTTGCGGCATCCCGGTCATTCATACAAAATACTTCCTCAAGATGGCCGCCACGGAGCTGAAAAACAGGACTCCAAGTGGAGTCCCTCTTCTATGTCCATGGCAAACAGTCGGAACACGAGCAACAGCAGCAGCACTGAAGGAATCAGGTAAGTGGGACTAGAGGTGGGAGGGATTCGAAAATGAATGGAAAGGGAAGGGAGGGTGTGGGGAAAATGACAGGGTGGGGGAAGCAAACATAAGGTTGCTCGGAATATGGGCTGGCATTGGAACTTAGCCTGCGATCCGAGCAGGGCTCAAGTCGAGGGTACATGCGGGGGACGGAGTCCACCCACTTTTTTCAGAGGGTGGACTCAGTCACTGAAGCTAAAATGAGAAACATTGATTGTCTTCTTTGAATTTATAAATTAAAGCCGACCAAAGGCATCAAAAACCGCAGACTCTGGTTTGCACGCCAGACACTTCACCACTAAATTATATAACTTGATGAACATTAAAAGGTGATTTTGGTATTTCACCATTCAAAGCCTTCTAACATGTTCTCCTTCATTAACCCCTTAAGTGCCAATGGGAGGTAATCCCAAGGACGAGATACCTTGTCCTTGGCACTTAATGGGTTAACAAACAACTAAATGTGAAATGTCCCATTTCGGTACTGCAAGCTCCATGGAAAACATTTGTATTGGTTCTTGGAGTTTAAAACATGCACACCTTTTAACATTTTCAAAAACACTATTAGAAGAAAATATCCTCTCTTGGTTTTGAGTGTGTGTTGATGTTATAAAAGGCAAATGCCATTCGTCCTGTGCAGTTTGGGTGCATTTTAATGAAATGTGTATGTTTCACCTTGATATGCTAATTTCTGGCACTTAAATGTTTAGGGCTTGACCATTGAGCAACCTAATTTTTTTTTACTTGGAAAAGGTGAGTCAACAAGTGTGCTGGCACATTTCATTGCTTGCGCATGCTTATGGCACCGTAGTCAGAAGTACGAAAAAAAAAAAAATCAACCTTTTTGTGACACCTTTTTAGTTTGAGGAAAGAATATAAAAATAAAATAAGTAAGGTCAGTTACAATAACACATCTACTGTCAAGCCTCCCTAGTCCAGACCGACCCTGTACACAATATTCAACACATCTCTAAAGAACCACTCCTAATGGCTTGCCTCATTCTGGATTGGGCGCACCAAGTTACTGTTGCCCTTAAGCCAATAAACCACTATAGCAACTGCTTGCCACTCGCCATCACTAAATGCACACACCTACTCTCCTTAAAAATGGTACTTGTGCTGCCTAACTCACACGACATTCCAACATCACCCTTCCTTCCTCAGGCATAGCCACTCCAGACTACCACAAACCGGCAAACTACTGCACTCAAGACTGCCTCAAATATTAAGAAACCATGCTCCCTCGGGGAAAAAAAAACAAGCAACTTGCATGCCGCCTATAACTCATCCAGCCCAGGGCACTGCATCTCCACTCCACAGCTAATCAAAAGACCACTGCACACAAGACAGCCCTAATCTCCAAGAAAGCATGTCCCCTTGAGAATCAGAATAAGCGACCAGCATCTCGTCTTGTCACCAGCCAGCAGCACCTCCTGACAACTACCCAGTCTCTCCATCAAAGAATCAAATGACTCAAATCTAGAATTAGGGCCCCCTTACCACAACCAGTCAAGTCACCGACCAGCAGCACCTCCTAACAACTACCCCGTCTCTCCATCAGAGAAATTAATAACTCAAATCTAGAAATAAGGCCCCCTCTACTACAACAACTCAACATTCCTCGAAGTGAACCAAATCACCCCCGAGATTAGACTCTTACACTAGTCCCTCTTAGGCCACAGACTCCTACACTAAACCTTTCATGGCAACAAGGTGTAATTCTCTCACTACTGCTAAATATTAAACGAAAAAGGATACCTCTCCAGAACCTATACCCAAAATGCTCACCCCCCCCCACGACCCCGAAACTACAACAGATTTCAAAGGAGCCCTCATTAATACCAGATCCCTCCTGGCCCATTCCCTCAACGTTGCCAATCGTATCACCAGCAACAACCTTGATTTCCTAGCAATCAAACATGGCTGCACCCAGCCACTAGCCCTATCCTCTCCTTAGCTATCCCAGAGGGATATACCATCTTCAGGAAAGATAGATTGATATCTAAACGAAGCGGAGTAGCGGTCATCACATAAAATAGCCTTCCCATCAGAGAAATTCCTAACCAATCTATCCCATCTGGAGAACTGTACTCACCCAAAATCTCTGTATCTGCTATAACTACCTTCACAATCCATCTGATCTACAGACCTCCAGGAACCCTGCCCTCCTTCGAGGAAGACATTGTGCAACTCCTTTCAATCAACACCAAACACTCATCCAGAATTATCATTTTGGGAGACTTCAACCCAGGTCACAACAGCCTTTCAGACTCCCAGACACTTGCCCTTCAGAACACCATTGAAGCCCAAGGCTTCTTCCATCGAATATCCAACCCCACACATGATAAAGGCCGCACACTAGACTGGCTAGCAGACCACAACTGCTATACCCAATATACTAGCTAATGCTGGGATGGAAATGAGCCTATCCCCACCCCACCCCAAGCGCTTCCAAGTACGGCAAACACCATATGAGGTGATAAAAAGGGGGAGTAATCCGCATCATCGGGCAACATATAGCGGCACTGTTTCCCTTAGACGTAGATGCATGGCACGAGATAAGCCCATAGGCTTCGACTCCATTTTGTAGTAGGCCCAGAAGGGATAAGCTGCAGACCCTGTTCCTGGTTCACAAGGCACAATTACACTGGCTCTGCAAGAGCGTCATTCCCATGGAAGTCCACTTCCCCCTCATCCCTTCAGTGTTGCAAATATTTAGTATTTTTCCCTGGAATGCACCCTCCAAGAGGGTGAGACAACACCAGGCTCCTCGCTGCATCATCCATCTCCACTAAACTGCCAATAGGTGTCTCACCCCAACCCAGCCAGGCCAGAGCCAGCCTCACACCACTAACTCGACCCCCACACTTTTGCATTTAGTGACATGCATGCGACCCCTGGGTCACAACCATCATCAAGTTTCCACAGGAGATCTAAGCATGCACGGCTATATTTCTTACATCCGACAACACATACCCCATGTAACACGAGGTACTAGGGGGAACAAATTAAAGATCAAACCGCGGGGTGGAGACCTTGAATACGGGAACTGTGGCATCAATGAAACCCTGAATGTGTGGGTCAGGATGACTGTATTTTATCCTCCCTTTTCCTTGGTACCACTTCCTGTGCCACTCAGGTGCCTGCCAGAATGAGTTAATATTCAGGCTTCGCATGTTTAGCTTAGATAGAAACAATGTCTAATATGTGACCCGACCTTCACTGCGAGAATGAGCCCAGCGAAACCATGTGGATCCTGATCGACGGGAAAGAAACAACCAATTACTGCCTGGCATCCCTATGGAACCTGCCCATGTGTAGGGTGCCTCCAATAAGTGACACCAATTATGTACCCTATTGATGACATATTTTTTGGTTCTTAAGCCCATGTTTGTGACTGTTAGGGTCAGAGCATCTCGAGCAGCAGAGTCCTTTTGATGATGTTTGTATTCTGTATTATTAAACCTTGTCATACGTGCAACACTATCTCCTGGCCTATTTCCCTAGAGGGTTGTTTTTATTCTGGAGTGTGTGCATAGAGGGACTTGCCTTTATTAGGTGACTCCTATGACGTTATTCCATCACTCCCGTGCTTGCAGAGTTATCCAGGCAGCCTTTGCAGATGGCCCGTGCCCACCTAGGGTGACCAGACCCCTGAACGCAAACACAGAAGTGGCTCTTGCGAATGCCGTCTTTTCTGAATTCCTAAATACTCATTGAAGCAGGCATATGGCACCAGGGAGAGGACCAGGCCTGTTGTGGATTCCCCGTGAACAGAGGCTTTTCGGAAGAATGTGAACACTTGAGTATAGCCTGCAAGGTATACAAATGTTCGGGTCGGGATGTAGAGGTGTGGGAAAAGGGTGAACACACAGTGAACGAAAGTGAAAGCATAGGTGAGTTGGGGATTGTGAGAGTATCTTTTGGCCATTTTTTATTCATTTTATTTTTCTTCAGATACATTGAGGATAAAGAAAACAGGAATACAGGAGCCTTCCCCAGTGGGGGGAGAAGGTGGTGCCACAGTGCACTGTCTAGACCAATGTAGGAGATAAATACAAAAGGAAATCTAGGAGCTCGATACAAGTAGAGAGCTCAGGAAAAAGTAGTGGTTGTTGTTTTAGCTTGTTATTTTTGGTTTATTTTGTTAGTGTATTTATTATGTGTATGGAGGAGGACCAGGAGGGGTGTGGGTGGGTGTGTGCATGTGTTAGTAAGAGGAGTGTGAGGAGAGTGAGAGAAAATGCTCTAGGGGGAGGGGAAGAAGTGAAATTGCTGTATTCTTGTTAGTAATATGTTGACCATAATGACTGACCCCACAGGTACGAGTGTATATGTGTTTTAAAAGGTGATATTGGGCAAATTGCATTTTTTGGGCCTTAGTTGGGGAATAATTGTGTGAGAACACTGCTGACACGACACTGACTGACTATCATCATGGGGAAAGTCATGCCCCTGGATCATATATGTACTGTGAAAAAATCAAGAAGTACCACAATGAATGGGCACCAAGACTAAGGAAGAAGGAATGCTGCATTTCTGGCCAGAGGGGGGTCCTTCGATAGGTGTGCCATGGAACATATGTCCACATATTTGACTGCAAGGTATAAAGGGAGACCATTACAGAATAGAAGGGAGATATTAGACATCGAGAGAATGTTTGAGGAGACAGGGGCCCCCAAAAGGGATGGGACAATGGCAGACAATGTGAAAAACCACAGTACAGAAGAGAGTTGGAAGACGGGGCGAAAAAGAAGGGGATTTATCCGCTAGCTACACAACCAGCTGAAGCGTACACTAATCTGACCCATGTGTCTGGGGGAACTATTTTGGCCGGTCCCAGCAATGCCCCACCCTGCCCGCAATGTATATTGCACCCCCTGAAGTGTCCTCTCATACAGGGGTGAGTTCAAGAGACCTTTAAGTGGTGTTGGCCACTACACGTACAGAACAAGCTAGGTTAAGGGTGGCTTTTGAAACAGCACAGATGACAGAGATTCCAATGTTACCCCCGGCAACCTCTCCCCTGCCACCTGGGGATGAGTGGAAGTCTGGTGACTTCCTGTTCAGGATTGACCACACCCTGATAAGAGCAGTTCACATAGAGCAGGAGGGGGAGACAGATAGCCTGGGATTTGATAATGTGGGGTCCCAGGAAGGGGATGAGGAGTATTGGACTGATTTTGAAGATACAGAAGAAGGATCAGAGGGAAGGGCACATCAAGCACCCACAACCACACAAGTAGAAAGCCTGTGGGACAGGAGATTGAGGGAATGGTTCGGGAGGATGGCATTGACAAAGAAAAAGGGAAGTGTTGTAAAAGTTGGGAACGGAAAAACAAAATTACAAATGCCCCTTATCCATAAAGGTGCAGGATGACCTCATTATGTCCCTTGAGCACAAATGGACACAGCCAACCTCCTCAAGGCCCTCCCCCAACTCACCGTGGGTGCGTGAAAGTGGATTTATGCATTTGAAAAACACACTGCAGTGGTGCCCTAAACCATCGGGGACATCAAGAGCTTGTTGGTAGCAGCAGTGGGAGACCAGGCAGAGACAGTGTGGCTGAAAGCGGGGTGCCCGTGGGTGACACTAAGTAATGTTGCCCATGATGGGGCATTATTTAATAAAATCAGAGCACGGGTCTGCAATGCACTGCAGAGGACCTTCCCCGACACCCTCGAGTTACAATCAATAATGCAGTGCATAATGGGGGATGAGGAAGACACTGTGCAGTACATTCTTAGGGTTCAAGAGATATGGAGAGCAGAAACGAGCAGAACCTGGGATCAATCAACCTCTTTGTTTTACTTTATTGTAAAACAGGCATTGCCTAAGGAGGTGCAGAAGGCACCCAATAAGATAGCTGTGGTGGAAGCAAAAGGTTGACCGGAGATTCAGAGCATCATAGTGCACCATTGTAGATTCATCAATGAGCGTGAAAATTAAACCATTCTGAGAAGACAAGCGGAGGAAATGAAACTAGTCAAAAAAAAATAGTAAAACTATCAGCAGTATCAGCAGCAATGCCACTAGAACAGCTGGAAGAGGAAGGCTGTGCCTCCGTTACCACACAAGTAACCACACAAGTAAGGATGGCAGCAGTATGGGCACTACAATGGACAAGGACAGTGGGGAGGAAACCAACACTTTTTAGGTTGCAGCAGACAGGGAGGACATTACAGTTACAATCAACAAAACTATGGATGCCCCACCCAGGGTGCCCACAAGGGCCTGTTCAGGGCACATCAAAGACTCCTTATAAAATACACCAGGCATACACCCAGTTGCCTCCCCAAATCACTGGCCTATACCAACCACCACTGCAGCAGCAGACAATGCAGCAACACCAGCCCTGCCCCAACCAACAGTCTGCAGGAAACAGACACCCCTTTGCCACTGTACCCAACGGAGCAGCAGCACCTTATCAGGGAGCATCAGTAGTGGAGAGACACCCTTTCTCATTCCCGGGGACAGACACCTATCCTGACTTGGATAGCCCACAGAGAGCACTTCCGTGTCCAGTACTGTCCATGGCCTTGCATCCAGAAGAGGAACCACTGGTGGGGGCAGAGATAGGAAATAAGCAATTCATCTTCATGGTGGACTCGGGAGTGGAGAGGTTATGCATAAGTGAAGGTGACATCCCACTATCAGGACAAACATGCAGGGATTGTATGGGGCTGCAGTTACGGTTCCATACACAGAAGATTTAGACATCAAGATAGTAGGGAAGGTTGTACAAGCACCCCTCCTCTGCTTTGAAAGCTCCCCTGTCAACTTTCTGGGAAGGGACCTGCTCAGCAAACTTTACATGACAATATTATTCACAGATAGAGGAATACTAGTGATACATGCTGAGGCTGTCAAGATGGTAGTGATGGTAGTAAGGGGATACCTGTGGACCCAGATTTGTTTGTTTATGGCATTAGAGTGTTGCCCAAGCTGTACCCCAAATTACCTGGAAAGAGTGGAGAGTGCTTGCAGATTTCATTTTCCGACCTGTAGCACTCCCCAAAGTGGTTGCTGGTACCATCTTGTCATTAGACCTAGAGAGGTTGCAGATGTCGGCCAAGAGGTTTGTAGTACTGGGAACTGACCCCCATGGGTATCAATGGCGTACAGTGCTGTGCATTGACCCCAATGTACCTCTGCAAGAACTGACAGACGAGGACCTTTTTGAGGATGACAATAATGATGTGAAGATAATACTTGAAATGTGTATAACTTGTGGCATAATGGTGCCATACAGAAAAGTGCAGAGTCCGCTCTTGGCTATTGTTAGCCGGCCACCCATCTTCTGTGAAAGTTATCTGCAGTACAGTTAGCTGTTCTAGTGGCATTGCTGCTGATACTGCTGATAGTTTTACTATTTTTTTTTTACTAGTTTCACCACACCTGTGGACTGTAAATCCCCATGATGTTGGATTTTAAAGGAAGTAACACCAGTAAAGATAACGCTCAAACCAGGAGCAATACTCCCGAGGGTAAAGCAGGAATACAGGAAAACTTGCAAACCCTATTAAAGCAAGAGATTATGGTGCGTTCTACCTCAAAAAAGCAATGGGAGGGCAATTGAAGGGAGATTCAGGATTTACGTGCCTTAATGACATTGCACAGAAAGAGTTTCTTCTTGTCCCTAACCTGTCCTCCATTCTGTGCAGCATTCCCAAACAGGCCACCCATTTCACTGGGATAGATTTGAAGAAAGCATTCTTCTCAGTGCCGCTCGACCCAGAATCATAGTATCTTACGGTATTCACCCTGGGAGGGAGGTGCTATGAACACTGTCACTTACCCCAGGGGTACTGTGAAAGCCCAAGTATTTTTTATAGAATACTGCATGAATATCTAAGTAACATTCAGGTGCCCAGCACGATCATTCAATATGTGGATGACTTACTGGTCTGCAGTGACAGTGAGCAGAGCTGTTGAAGGGACTCCATTGCACTACTCCAGCTGCTAGCACAGAAAGGGTAAAAGCTGGATAAGAAAAAGCTCCAGTACTGTTTGTTGGAGGTGCTCTTCTTGGGGCAACTCATCTCCAAAGATGGCAAGAGAATAATCCCAGACAGAGCGGCTGCAGTGCGTGCCACTGCAAAACCAATAACCGTGAAAGACATGTAAAAATTCTTAGGGCTCTGTAAATACTGTATGGCATGGATTTTAGAGTATGCAGCGTACACAAGGCCATTCCTGTTAGTCCTCAAAGAAGCACAGAAAGAGGGAAACCCAATTTAGTGGACAACAGAGATGATAGCTAGCTTCAATCAAGGAACTGATTTCATCATCTCCAGTTCTAGCCACCCCAGATTACACACAGGAATTCTACCTCTTTTCCCACTCAAACTTCACCCTCATGACAGTGGTGATGACACAAAAGAGTTCCAAGGGACATAAGCCCTTGCCTTACTACTGTGGAATGCTAGATTCGGTCATGCAGGGACAGTTCACTTGCAAACAAGCACTCGCAGCTGCAGTTTTCGCCATTAAAAAGAGTTCTACCATTGACATGGGTTACTCAGTAACATTCCATGTTGACAACTCACTGTTTGCAATATTAGAACAATAAAAATCCACCCTTACCACACAGAGGGCATCTGCATACGAAATAATCTTGTCTAGCCCCCATATCCATCTGCTGCGGTGCAGAACAGTAAATCCTGCCACATTCCTCACAGGGCCATGCACTGCTGAGGACATGCAACAAAACGACGGTGCAACATATGAAGGGGAAGGTGACGACATCCCCAAAGCCAATAATAGTGCTTTAGCAGAAGGAGAAATATTTTTCATTGATGTGTCAGCATCCATTGACCTGGACACAGCTGAAAAACATGTTGGAGCGGCAGTGGTGCAACTAGAAGAGGGGGAATCCGAAACACTCAAAATGAAAAGATTACCTCAGCATTATTCCACACCTGCAGCAGAACTTGTCACACTCATAGAGGCCCTGCGGGCTTCAAAAGGATGTTGTGTGACCATTTTATTCAGACTCTGCCTACATCACCACTACGGTGCATTCAGGTCTGTCCCAGTGGAAAAGGAGGGGGTTCAGAAGAGTGGATGGATCCCCAGTACAGCACACAGATCTACTCAACACATTGGTTTCGTCCCCTGCAAAGCCTTCTTTAGTGGTGGTCATCAACTGCATTGCACAAACCCATGACTCACCCAGGACAGTGGCTCTAGATCTCTTTTATGATAGTCTGCTTGATTTAGTGTTAGGCAGAAACCTGTGCAGTTCCCTCTGGGACCACTGCAAAAGATTTAGGCCTACAGGTGTTTGGCAGTAAACCCACTTGGTAGCAGTCTGTACCACACAGATTCACTTGGTAGCTGTGGCTGAGCAGTAAGACTTCCCTCAAGAAGAGTTAGGCAGTATGTGGAGTATACGAAATAGGGCAATTTACACAGTAGAACAAGCAAACACGGAACAAGGATTCGGTGTAAAGATATATAGTTATTTATTTATAAAAACACATCTATAGAAAATACTCTGGCACTAATACGGCAAACAACTTCAATTACAATTACTATAAGTAAATCAATCCCTCTAACAATAGTTCGACAAGTCTAGGTTCATCGGCACCACTTATTTGCAGACAGAGGTGAATGCTTTAACCTAGATGGCACTCTAGTATTCGTTAGGATGGGAGAGAAAAGGCAGGGTATGAAATCAACTCGGTACCAACACTTTTACGAACAAATGCAAGGCAAGTAAGGCAGGGTCTACTGTAGATCGAAAAGTTCAGAGGCCCGGCCGACTCGGAGAGAGGCAAGGCGATATGTCCCAAAAAGTATCACAGCGGAAATGCACTTCAAGTCTTTGTTGCAAATTGTTATCGAAAGGTTGGACTAGTTCAGAACAGAAAGTTAAGAAGGCTTGGAGGCGACCCAATGGAGAGGCAAGGATTAAGACACCTCACGCTAACCGACACAAGGGAAGCCAGGCGGACACGGTACCTTGTATGTGGAGAGACAGCTCCGGCGAGGGCAGTTGTTCCTGGTGGTGGATGCAAGTCGGGGCTTTGCCAAGAGAAGAGATGCTCTCGTCATCGAAGGAAAGTTGAAGATCGTTGCACCACCAGGGAAGAGACCAGCCGCAGGGTGCTCAGTCACAAGGCACCACCTTTTGGTCGCGGTACGGGTTAGTGGCTATCCGGTTGCTGGGGTGCTCAGCACGGGCAATTCGACCACTACGCCCTGGAAGCGAAGAAAAAGCAAAGGGGACTGGTTGTTCCCACCAGTGAGGGGAAGAAGACTCTCCAGCCGGGAGATCTCCTCTGTCATCGGGAATTGGTGAGTCGGTTCAGCAGGGCTCCACCGGAGGTGTCGTCGTTTGCAGGTCGGCTCAGCTTTACCCTCGTCGGATTCTTAGGTCCTGTGGCGACTTCTGAAGATCCAGTCCCAAAAGCCCTGCTTTTATGCAGAAAACCCCCATACATTCAGCCTAGCTGTCGATCAAAACACGCTAAGTGGTGAGCGGAGTGGCTCACTACTTGGGCCAATCACACCAGAGTGCGACTTGAGTTGGCAAGGCAACTCAGTCCAGGGTGCCTAAACCCCCTCCCACACCCCCTGTGGTTACCCAGACAGAATGGCACCACTTTGGAGGGCTTCTGAGTAGAAGCCCGCCAAAAGTGGAACAAAGGACTCAACCTTTGGTTTAGGAGTCACAGAGACGAACACAGACGCCATTTTAAAAATCGAGTTCTGGCAGAAAGTACCAACCGATAGATGTATTTAAGATAAATAAACCAGTGTTACGTTAGAGATTAACGAGGAAAAGTATTAACCTCCAACAAATGGGAAGAATCCCATTTGGTTATATTCGGGGTCGAATATAACAAGTAGTTTCCACTGCCACCAGCCAAAACTCGACGAGGGGGGACGGGACAGTGCCCCCTCGAATAAGACCAGGAGTAATCAAATTACCCCTACTAGTACGTCCACAATAGGATGGTTTGTACTAGTTCTGTTAGTAAATTTAGGTCTAGAAAAGCCAATGGTGACTTTACATGCCCGGGGAGACAGTAGTCAGTCCCCGGGTATGGAGTCTATGGCGGGGATCCTCTAGGACGCCCCAGTGTTACGGCACGGAGGGTGCGGTGTAACACACATAGTAAAACATATGAGACCTTATGGAGTAAAAGACCCCATAGCCCATAGAACACATGGCTATTTAAAGGAATTACACACATTCATGTCCAAGAGTGGGAGAAAAAGAGTCTCACTCTTGGCAGGATGGAAAAAAACAAACTCCAGAAATCCAGCAAAGCTGCTGGGGGACTCACTAGGTTAGGAAATTCAGCCTAAACAGAGAATTCTCCCTAACATTTAGACCTGCCTAAACAGGTGGTTGGACCTACTCACAAGTTAGGAAACACTCTTGATGTCTTGCTCACCAGCAAAGCCCTGGTTTCTTTTCATTCAGCTGAACCCATGGTCTGGACCGACCATTACTTAGTCACCTGCAGTTTGTTGCAGACTCATGTTCCACCCAAGATTTTGCCAGAACCCATTTTGCGATGCTGTTGGTGTAGGCCAACTTACAGAAGTTAGCTTATTCCATCAATGACAAATGGTCAGCGGCCCCGCTCCCCTCTATGTCGCTCATGATTACCTTGCTGCTGAGTGCTGCCAACGAGGCAGCCCCCTCCAGATGGGACACCACCCCCAACCTCCTCACCTGTGACACCATCCAATGGAAGCCCCGCCAGACGGGACACCGCCCATAGACAGCCCCCTCCAGAGCAGACAACACTCCCTATCCACCCTCACTTGTGACTAACCCCACAGACAGCCCCCTCCAGATGGGACAAAACCCCCCAACCCTGTCACCTGTAACACCACCCATAGGCAGCCCCCTCCAGCTGGGACACCACCCCCAGTCCCCTCACCTGTGACACCACCCACAGGCAGCCTCCTCCAGACAGGTAACCCCACAGACAGCCCCATTAACACTGGATACCTCCCACAGGCAGCCACCTCCAGACTCGACAACCCCCCACAGGCAGCAGCCTCCAGACTTGACAGCCCCCACAGGCAGCCCCCTCCAGACTGGACACCACCCCTGTGCCCCCTCAACTGAAAAACAACCCACAGGCAGCCCCTTCCAGACAGGACACTCCCCACAGGCAGCCCCCTCCAGACGGTCCACCACCCACATGCTGCCCCCTTCAGTCTGGGCACCACCCCTCAGCCCCCCTCACCTGTGGCACCCCCCACAGGAAGCACCCTGACAGTCTGACACATTACCACTGCAAAGCATGTCTGTTGCTCACCTGAATGCCTGTGCTGTGACAGCACCATGAATTGCAACCTCAACATGTATTATGTAAATCCAAACAACTGGAATCATCGGAAGTCCATCCATGAGTGGAACATCTGCTCACACACCTGGTGACAAGTGAGTGCAAAAACATTGTGTATGTTGCCCATGCCACATTGCCAAGGCATCAAAGCATAGTGGTGACAGAATCTCAGACTTTGCAGATGAACTAGGTGATTCAAAAATAGTTTCTCCCACCTCCTCCTCCTCACCTGTGGACACCTCGTCAGATGTACCTTCGGATGATATTTCACCTATTTAACAGATGTTGTTAGGCTTTTCTTTGTAGTTTTTAGGATGAGCTTTTCTGGAAGCCACACTGCCTTACAGCAATAAGCCCGGCAGTAGGGGCCTCCAGTGAGTCCACCCCACTTTCAGGGAAAAGCTTTATGGAAAAACTCTGAAGTAGACCTGCTGACGATGGTAGCTTGAATTCCGGGTAGGAACTGTCTTCTTTCTTTTTCTGAAGTCCTTTTTCTTTTTATTGCAGAAACTACAGCTCCCAGGATGCACTGGAAGTAGGTGGAGTGGTTGGTAAGGGATACGCCGGCCAAAAGGTTGTACAAGAGCCAGCCATAACCAACAATGGATCCAGAAGGTAAGTAGAGTATCGGGATAGAAATACTCTGATAAGCAAGCAAACACAGAGGAAAGTGGGCGGTACCGAACTACGGTAACCGCTGTCGCTGCTAAGCTCTGTGAAAGCGTTCAAAGACAACACGGAAGGAGCAGCTCATGAGTAACAGAAGGGAGGCAGCGGGAAAGGGCAAAAGGAGGAAGGAACAGGAGGAGAGCGAAGGAGTGAGTGGAAGCGTGCAGGCACGGAACACTCGAGCAGCGTCTGAACCCAAAGGAAAGCACAGGGATGCAACGCACCGAGTGATACTTCCGACGCGTATTTAAACATGTCATCTTCAATGTAACAAAAAAAACACTAGAATGCTGCATTAGCTTCCCTGGAAGCAGAGATGGCGCAACCCTTCCTCCATTGTTCCCATAACTTCCAGTGAGGATGATTCATGACAGTATGACGCCTTTTCAATGGCACCCCTCATGGTTCACCGGGATGTAGCCTATGAAAAAGACATAGAAGTCGTGGAGCATGGAGATTTCTTGTTGGTTCCCAGGTTTTTTCTGACCAGGGATACCCTTTCCAGAGTATAAGGTATTGTAGTACTCCCTGCCTGTATCTCGAGTCAAGTATACGGGAGACTTTGTATTCTTGCTGAGGGTTTGTTCTTGAGGTCTCCTTCTTGGTTTTCCTATTATAGGGATCTGGTTTGTACTCATTGAGTAGTGAGGTGTGGAATACTGGATGAATCCTCGGTAATGACTGTGGCAAAGATAACTTAAAAGCCATGGGGTTGATTTGTTCTGTTATGGGGAAAGGACCAATTTACCGGGGAGCAAATATACATGGATGAACCCACTTGGGTAGAAATTTAGTAGAGAGCCAAACTTTAGTTTCTACTTGCCATTCCGGATTTGGCCGCCTTCCTGAATCGGCCCATCTCTTGTATCCTTGACGGCTAGCCAACAGGGTCTCTTGTGCCTTCTTATGAGTCTCCTTTAGATTGTTCAAAACTTGATCAAGGGTTGGTAACTTATAGTCTGTATATCAGAAAAGGGCAAGTGTCTAGGATGATAACCATAGGTACATCGGAACGGGCTCATGCCTATGGCTGAGTGAGTAGTGTTATTGTATGAGAATTCTGCTACTGGCAAGTGCTGGTACCAATTGTCTTGTGAATGATTGCAGAAGCATCTCAAGTTTTGCTCAAGGGTAGCGCTCAAACGTTCTGTTTGTCCATCACTTTCTGGGTGGAATCCTGATGACATTGCTCTCTGAATTTGAAGTTGTTTGCAAAGAGAGGTCCAAAACTTGGAAGTGAATTGTGTTCCTCTGTCAGACACAATAGTTAGGGGTACACCATGGAGTTGGACCACATCTTGAAGGAAGACTTCTGCGGTTACTGAAGCTGAAGGTATTCCTTTCAATGCAGAAAAATTTGCCAATTTACTAAACGAGTCCACTACGACCATGATAGCTGTGTGAACCATGGAATTGGGTAGCTCAACGATGAAATGCATCGAAATATGCTGCCAGGGCCTGGTCGGAGGTTTGTCTTGTTGTAAAAGTCCCAAAAGTTTGGCTGTACTGTATTTATTCCGAGCACACGTGGGACAGAAAGAAACATATTCCTTGGTATCTCTGACCATAGTTGGCCACCAAAAGTGTCATCTTGTTAATTCAAGTGAGGCTGCTTGACCCTTGTGCCCTGCTGTGGGTGAGTCATGACACCATGATAAGGCCCTGGTTTGAAGTTCCTGCTTAGGTAGATACAGCTGGTTTTCTTTAAACCAATACTTTCCTTTCTTGTTTATGGACCTTTCCAGTGGTATGGAAGCGTCCTTTTGTGCATCGTATACTTGTTGCAAAAACACGTTGACAGTGCTGATGAACCGCTTTCCAGAACACAAGAGCTCTTGTCCTGTATATTTTCCTGACTCTTCTCCATAGCTTTGAGAAAGGGCATCAGCTAGTTGATTGTCTTTTCCTGGCACATAGGTGAGCTCAAAGTCAAATTGAGAAAATAAATACGCCCCCTTGCGTGGCGTGAATTCCGGCACTCCATCTGTTGCAAAATACTTAGATTCCTGTGATCGGTGCACACCTGAAAAGGATGCCTGGCCCCCTGTAGAAGATGTCTCCGTTCTTCACAGGCTTGTCTGATTGAAAGGAGCTTGTTTTCTAGTACAGAATCGTTTTTTTCACTTGAATTAAGAGTCCTTAAATAATGTGCAATTGGGTGTTCCAGTTGGTCTTCTTTCTTCTGTAGGAGTGCAGCACCTATAGCTCTGTGTGAGGCGTCGGTCTCTACAATAAAAGGTAGTGTTATGTCTGGCTGTCTAAGTACAGGTGCTGTTACAAAAGCCTCCTTCAGTTGATTGAAAGCTTGATCGGCTTCAGGGCTCCAGTCGAACTTTACCCCTTTTTTTTGTAAAGCAGTGAGGGGCAGGACCATCTTAGAGAATCCGCTGATAAACTTTCTGTAGAAATTTGTGAGACCCAGAAACCGTTGTATGTCCTTGACTGAACCGGGAGTGGGCCATTTGGTTTTTGCTTCTGTCTTGTGTGAGTCCATCTCAATTCGATTAGCAGATAAGATGAATCCTAAGTAGGGAACAGTCGACCCTTCAAAAATGCATTTTTCAGGTTTGGCTAGAAGGCTGTTTTGACGTAGTCTCTGAAGCACCTCCCTGACGTGCTGACGATGGGCTTCTATTGTGTCTGAATAAACTAGAATGTCATCCAAATATACTATCACTGATGAGAATAGTATATCTGCAAACACCTTATCCATGAACCTTTGAAACTGAGCTGGGGCGTTGACCAAACCAAAAGGCATTACACGATACTCGTAATGCCCTAGGGGTGTCCTGAAAGCAGTTTTCCATTTGTCCCCTTTCTGTATTCTGAGCAGATGATACGTGTCCTTCAGATCTAGCTTGGTAAACCATTTGGCACTGTGTACTGCTTCCATGATATCCTTAATGAGGGGCATAGGATATCTATCTTGGATGGTCGAACTATTGAGGCCTCCGTAATCAATACAGGGTCTGAGCTCTGTGGTTCATTTCTTGGAAATAAAGAACAGTGCACCTGCTGAGGAAGTCGATTCTTGAATCAAACCATTTCGGAGGTTAGTGTTTAAGTATTCTCTTAAGGCTTCCTTCTCTGGGAGAGACAATGGAAACATTCTTCCAAATGGAACCACTGCTCCCGGTAACAGGTCTATTTTACAGTCTTACTCTCTGTGAGGTGGTAAAGGTCGGGGCTGTACATCCAGAAAAACATCTGCGAATTCTCTGTATGCCAAGGGAACTGTATTCACACTATGTACAGGTACTAGTCTTCCGTGAGTCATTGGTGTCTCGTTAATCCTTAAACAAGACTAGGAACAAAAGTCTGAATGGAATTCCACTGTGTTGGTTTCCCAGTTTATGGGAGGATTGTGCTTCCTAAACCAGGTAATCTCCAAGATAACGGGAAAATGTGCAGCCTTTATTAGATCAAAAAACAGTTTTTCTTGGTGGAAATGCATCTGTAGTGATAGTTCCTGAGTCTCTTGTATGATGGGTCCTGAAGTCAAAGGCGTGCCGTCAACACGTTCAACTGGAATGGGTAGGTAGGGGTTTTTATTTTCTTGGTACTGATTGTATTCTGGCCCACTGGTCGTCCATAAAGTTACCAGCCGCCCCGCAATGCAGCATTGCAAGACGTTCTACTTCCGGATGTTTAGCCCATTTGAGCACCACTTTAAACACCATCAAATGTTGTGAGATGTCTAAGGTTACCGATGGTATGGGTAAACAGGGATTGACAGTTGAAACCCCTTCCTTGTCTCTGCTCAGGGTCGGGGTCTTTCGTTTCCCGATCTCTGTGGAGGAACTTCAGGATAGTCACGGAGGAGGTGCTTTTCCAAACCGCAATACAAAGTCTTAAATCCTTACGTCGCTTTCTCTCAGCAGCTATCAAAGGTCCTCTAGTTAATCCGATCTGCATGGGTTCTTCAGTTCCGGACATTGAAGGTACTTTTTCTGAAGTGACCAGCAGGATAGGAGGCAAAGGAGGGAAAGACCTGGGTCTTCTTTTCTCTGTTTGCCTTTCAGAGAGACGGTGCTCAATCTGCAAGGCCATTGTAACCAAATCCTGAAATGTGGTGGGTCTGGCAACACTTGCTAACTCATCCTTGATTTCATCCTATAGTCCTCTCCTGAATAGTGTTTGTTTAGCGGAATCCGGCTATCCGGTTTCTTGTGCGATTCTTTGAAAGTTGGATACATATGTTTGTACATCAGAAGAACCTTGTCTTGTATGCAATAAGTTCTCATAGGAAGAGTACTGCATTTTGGGTCTTTTGAACCGAGTCCGAAATTGCTGTGTAGACAGTCCATAATCATTCAGTACAGGATCCGAGCTGTCACCAACGGAGGAGCCCATGCTAGTGCATTTCCCAATAAGTTGGAGATAAGGAAACCAACCTTAGCTTTGTCCCATTAATATGTCTTTGGACGGAATGTATAATAAATCAAACAGGCATCCAGAAATTCCTTAATTCTTTTAGGGTCAACGTCGTATTTGCCACACGGTAGAGGTAACAGGGGAAGATCTCCTCGAACTTCCCCTCTCTGATGCAACTGCTGCCTCAAGGCTGTATTATCGGCTTTAAGGGCAGCATTGTCTGTTTTCATGTTCTGTACTTCAACATTGATCCCTTGTATGGCATTAACTAATTCCTGATATTGTTCCAGGCTAGCCATCTTTGGGCATTGCAAACTCTCAGACTTTGCAGATAAACCAGGTGATTCACAAATAGTTTCTCCCACCTTCTCCTCCTCACCTGTGGACACCTCGTCAGATGTACCTTCGGATGATATGTCCCTACTTTCTCGCCAGGTGTAGTTAGGCTTTTCTTTGTAGCTTTTAGGATGAGCTCTTCTGGAAGCCACACTGCCATACAGCAATAAGCCCGGCAGTAGAGCCTCCAGTGAGTCCACCCCACTTTGAGGGAAAAGCTTTGCTGAAAAACCCTGAAGTAGACCTGCTGACAATGAAAGCTTGAATTCTGGATAGGAACAGTCTTCTTTCTTTTTCTATTGCAGAAACTACAGCTCCCAGGATGCACTGGAAGTAGGTGGAGTGGTTGGTAAAGGATACGCTGACCAAAAGGGTGTACAAGAGCCAGCCGTAACCAACAATGGATCTGGAAGGTAAGTAGAGGATCGGGATAGAAATACTCTGATAAGTAAGAGAACACGGAGGAAAGTGGGCGGTACCGAACTACGGTAACCGCAATCGCTGCTAAACTCTGTGAAAGCTTCAAAGACAACGTGGAAGGAGCAGCTCATGAGTAACAGAAGGGAGGCAGCAGGAAAGGGCAAAAGGAGGCAGGCACGGAACACCCAAGCAGCATCTGAACCCGAAGGAAAGCACAGGGTTGCAACGCACCGAGTGATTCTTCCGACGCTAATTTAAACACGTCATCTTCAATGTAACAAAAAAAAACACTAGAATGCTGCATTAGCTTCCCCGGAAGTAGAGATGGCTCAACCCTTCCTCCGTTGTTCCCATAACTTCCAGTGAGGATGATTCATGACACAGAATGTGTTCACACGAGATAAGCCAACATACCAAAAGTTGTTGCAAGATCCACAAGCAATGGCCAGGCATGTCACCGCCTGAGCATGAGTGAACTGGGTGTCAAAATACCTATCAGGGAAAAATCACATGACAGGTCCATGCATGGGTGATGCTAGGGCAGTCAGAGAGAGAATGACTCACAGAAACTGGTGAATTGTGCAGCCACTCAGGAACATCAAACTGCATTGTAGTGGTGGAGGTTGACCAACACACAAGAGAAGGCATTGTGTGACTGCACATGTTGGTGAAGGTGTATGCCCAACATGTGTTTTACACAGCAATAACAAAGTAAATTGCAGTGAAGGTGAACATAGAATACTCCGACAGTGAGCTCAACTCCCTCCTCCCCACCCACATGGATTCCAAGCACATAGTGATGCAACACAGGTAAATGCATATCCTAATATACAGTGCACACCCATTTGTCTTGTGAACACACCACCACATGTCAGTCACATATGTACCCTGACATCCGCAACCATCCCTGCAACAACTATACACAAGCATGCAGACAACAAGACACATGATATGCAATGTAGAGATGCACTGGTTGAAAATAGAAGTAGCAAACAGTCCGACACACAAATGCTCGAAGCATGGAATTTAACAAACAGAATGATGTTAATTGAAGAAATATGTACACAAAAAAATGTGAATGAAGGTAAAAGTAGTGCATGTAAAATATGCACACAAATGAAATCCTTAAGCCTAAAAAACCATATACAATAAAAACCTGAAAGGAATGTCTGAAAAGTCTGGGCAAAATGATAAATACAGAAAGGAAACCAACACCTAAATAACTATGTACACAGGCAGTGCGCTAGTCCAACACCACATCCTCACTCCTCAGGTGGGTCTCCATTCTTGCGCTGAGGGCTTGCAGGATCTCCAGCATCTGTGTCTCTATCACCTCTGCTCTCCTGCAAGTAGCCTCCAGGATGGCAGCCTGTTTCATATCCCGACACAGGGCAATCCCAGCCCTGCCCAACACAATTCTCGCTTCCTGAGCCTGCTGCCTTTCTGCTCCGATCTCCTTCCCATACCTCTGGAACATGGAAGACATCCTGTTCCTCAGGTCCACGTGTGCCTCCCGCCTCACACTGCGCACCTGCCCCTTTTGGGTGTAGTGCCCTGAGAATTGTACCCTCCTCCTGATTGCCAGTGGCTGCCACAGTGCCCGGTCCCTGCTTTGTGTGTATGCCTTCCGGGATGATGATGATACCCATGGGTGTACGCCTATGCCCTGCTTATGCGTGCCTGCTTTCCCTCCATTGCCGGGGTCCCTCTTGGTGCCTGGGTAGGCACTGTGACCACCTCAGCTGATTAACCTTGGACTTCCAACTTGGCAGGGATGTTGGCTCCACCAGACTGGGCAATGTGGGTGGGACTGGTACACATAGGGCCCTGGTGGTATCTGGACCGGAACGCACCCTGGAGGATGACTGGCGCACAGAGGAGGAAGATGAGAAGGGGGTTGCATCAGTGAACAGCCCATGGAGCACAACACGGAACAGGCATGTTGCAAGCCAAGTGATGAGGCAGCATACCTCACTGTGATGATGTGCAAGCAGACTACGTGTAGCCTGCACATCATCACAGATGATGGTTGTACGCCTCGCCTCACCAGCCTGCAGGGGTATCACATAGTCCTGTATGGCAACAACAGATGGTAAGGGGATGTCAGTCTCGGTGGACACAGCCGACACCGAGAGTGGGTCTGCGTGGAGGCATCCCGACAGGTGCATACAGCTGCATCTGCTGGCCTAGGGACTAGATTTTGCACAAGCACTTCGACGGTGACCTGCACAGCCGCATGCCCCTGGGACAGGACAGCAGTAGGCACACCCACCTCAACATCCCCACCTGACCCCATTGGAATGGTCTTCAATGACCACCACCCCACCAACCTGGATGACCCCGGGGCGTCTTCTGCTATGGAGGCCCCCTGTGTGGCATCACTTGTCCCCCGGCTGCTGAGGAATCCACTCCCACCTTTGCCTTCTTGAACTTATCCCCAGCAGCATTGCCAGAAGTCACAAGCACGGCCACAGCCACATCTCTCTCTGAAGAAGTGCTTTCATGGGGGCGTGGCTGGGCTGTGCACCTCTGCCTGGTGGAGGCATCCCTGCTGCTATGCAGCACAGCACTGCTTCTGCCCTTTTCATCAGATGCAACTGTGGAAAAGGAGACACAGAACAGAAACATCAGTATACTGCATCAATATGTGTGTGGAAATACCAACATTCACAAGGGAACAACCATCATCCTCCAGGCCCACAAACATGAACATGCAATCCACATCCATGCAGATACATGCATGCCCATCACTCCAGACATTCACATCAGGCTACGTGCCACTGTCCCAACCAATCAATTTTGTATGCTCCACACACATGCATGCCACAGCAACAAGCACCTACACATGTCATACACACACATCAACAGAGAGGCCACAAGCTGTGTGATGATCAATCACATCAGAGTCCCGTTATCTGTAATCCATCTACATGACTACGTAAGACTCCAAATGCACGTGTTGCACCCAGTCGTGAGTGATGGCCAGTCACACGTTCCCATCTTTGGCACATAAACATGTACACCATGCATGCACATGACATACCTCAACTGTCACACTTGTCACACGGTCACGTCTCAGACACAAGTAACAAAACATGTGCACGGTCTGAAAGGCAGCAGTACAACACACAACCAGAGTGAAATCTCATTCACGATACATATGGTGCAATGCACACATGGAGAGCAATGTCTGGGGCATTCATGCAGACATCCGTCTCAGAGGCAGGCTTACTGCAAGCCTAAGGGGCTTACTGCCAGCATGCAGCAACATGCACATGCACCGTACAGCATAGCAACACATGGATACTCACCATTTGACTCCAGGCGTTCACACAACTCGCAGACCTGGGTTGCTGCACCGGGTAAAACTTCTCTGGGGCCCATATGTTGGTATTGGACAGCCTGCACCTGCACACACTGTGCACCTCCAATGTGGCACCAGTCTAGATGTAGCGCAAGGCCATGCTGTGAGGCCTGGATTTCAGGTCCTCCCAGTGCTTGTGCATGGTCTTGAAGTTCCGGGATGCCACCTCCTCAGCATTGATGGCATCCGTTATCCCGTCCCAGATCTGCTGATGTCGTTCCTTGCCACTTTGCATCACTGGGTTGAAGAGGGCATCATAATTGTCCAGGACCTTCTCCATCAGGATGTCAACTTCTCTGGCAATGAAGTTGACAGCCCTCTGCCTCGCTGCCATTGGGTTGCTGCTCTGGTCTGAAGATGACGGTGCAGACATGGCAACCCCCAAGGCAGGTGTGGGTGGTCAAGGTGGTCCTGTATCTGGGCTGTGGAGCGGTGGTGGTGGTATGGAACAGTGGGAGTTAACACTGAGCGTATGTGCAAAGGAGAGAAGACAGACGAGTGGAATACTGCAGATTTTGTGGTGTCTACTCTCCCCTGCTGCATTTACTGCCTGAAACTGAAACTGCATTAGTTACCTGGCCACCCTCTGACATCGGGCCCAGGTCCCCTCCCCCGACAGTCCACACCTGCACTGTCTCCTGGCAACCCTTACACTTGGGGACTGTTTTCTGTATCCCTACAGTCCAACTACCAGCATTTGATACCTGTTGTCTGCACTTACCATTGCACTTGCCACCAGCTGGCCGCACTTTTACTTATTGTTATTTATTATCCCATGTACTGCACTTCCCCTCCCCCTCTCCCCCCACACTTTTCACCTTCACCCTTCCCATGCATTTGTGCGATCTGAATGACACCTGGGCTAATAGGATTGTTGTCATGTCTTCCCTCTGTTCCCCCCTTCCTTGCCTCGTCACACCTTGAAACACTTGTGTATAGGCGTGTTATAAATGACATATCATATCAAATCATATCATATCATGTAATTCGTTCACTTCAGTGACCGTACAAACTTCTTTTTTTGGCATTCGCGCATCTACTTTTCTATTTTCAGAGGCACGGTGAGTCACTTATGCATTTTTCCTACTCTGGGTGCCCCTGTATATCGCATACTTCTATTCTTACCTTTATTGTAGCTTTCCGGGGTTCGCGTATGCATTTTTAGTGTTGCTGGGTGCCACTGCATTACGCATAATGCTTTTTGATTTTACGGAAACTATCCTGGTCTCGCATGTGTACATTTTCATTTTTTGGGGTGCCTGTGCGCTACACATTCCATATGTTTGTCACCTTGGGTAGTTTTGACTCGTGCTTGACCACAGAAGTACATTTTCCATCACATACACTGCCCCCTCATGCTAATTGCCCAGGACAATTGCTTGGTGTGCCTTCCATTGGTCACTTACACCTAGAACATGAGCGGAAGGGCCCCAAGAGGGAAGGGTGGCAGAGGTGGCCGCGGTCAGGGATGAGCAGCAGAAGCAGCTGTCCCAGCCCCAAGGGTCCAGAGATGTGCATCGGAAGCAGCTGTCCCAGCCCCAACGGTCCAGGGGTATGTAGCGGAAGCAGCTGTCCCAGCCCCAAAGGCTAAGGGACGTGCAGCGGAAGCAGCTGTGGCAGCCCCAAGGGTCCTGCGACATGCAGCGGAAGCAGCTGTTCCAGACCCAAAGGGTAAGGGACGTGCAGCTAAACTAGCTGTCCCAGCCCCAAAGGGTAAGGGACGTGCAGCTAAAGCAGCTGTCCCAGCCCCTATGGTTCATGCAATGCCCCAGGCCAATAGTGGTCTGGCATCTGGAGCCAAGAGGGGTCCCTGCCACTCACGGTCAACACCAACACCACATGCCAAAAAGACAAATCCTGAAGAGCAGGCACAGGCTCAACCCCATGGCATGGCACAGGACACTGGCAAGTTGAGGAAGAGGAACTTCAATGTTGAAGACCTCCAGATCCTCAGGGACTACGTGACAAGGCACCACCATGACATGTGCCTACATCCATGGAGCACACATACACCTTCTCAGCGTATGGTGTATTAGCAGCATGTCACAGATCGGATCAACACCTTAGGGTTTGAGAGGTGCACGGCTGCTCACACGTTGCACCAAGTCCAAGCTGGGTGCCAACCTCGCCTCTGCTATGGCAACTGGAGGGGGTCACCAGAGGAGGAGGAGCTCGCCTAGCATGAAGAGACTATGTACCAATTCATTCTAATGGAGCAGGTGCAAGGGCATGGGAGGCCTTCCACATTACGAGGGCACGTCCGATGAGTGACCAAGATTGTTCTTCCTGAGTATGTCTAGTGAAGCACAACAAAGATGTATAATAGTGTTGCACATCTGGCTGCATTTGAATGACCAGGTCGTGGTGTACTGACTCCTGTTCAGTGTATTCAAGAGTGGATACAACCCATGTGCTGTACATCAGTTGAACATGGCCGTATGACAGTACTCATCCCCCAATAGCATACCGACGCAACATCTGCAACATGATACAACAAAGTTCCATCTTGTTAGTTACATCCGTGATTTTAGTGACTCGGCTCTGCTAGACATGTGCTTGTGTCTGAAGCATGAGTTATACTTCATGCGCTGCAGGGTATAGATTCTCTATTCACACACGCACGTAGCTGCTTCCATGCTACATAGAACATCCAAGATGACTACCAACACGCCTAACGGCGTGCCATGAGTGAGTGTGCATATTTCTAGATTGTGCACATCCCCGCTGCTGCTATGGAAATGACTCCGGAATCAAATCATTGTGAGGCCTGATCCCTGTTACCTTCTCACACTCACCACACACTCCATGGGTCCATTCCCCTGTCCCTCTTGTGGGTCACTGTACCTTCTTCCTATCTCCACTTCACAGACCTTGGCTAGGTGTTACTCTTACAGTCCTTTTTCACACATTTAGGGCATGTTCCCATTGTGTGCAGTCTCGGTGGCAGGTCAACACTGGTGTGGCATGTGATGGCTGCATACTTGGATGTGAATATGTGTGTCTGCTGGTTGATTTGTCATGTAATAGCATGTCACAGAGCCACATGACCATGCCCTTTTCATTGGTATTATAAATTGCTGTGCCATGGGCCATAATGTGCTTGCTAACAACCATGCTTGTTAGCAGTGTGTCCACTGGTTGCATGGCCCTGTGAAGGGAATGTTGTTGCCAGTCTGCATATGCCATGATCAGATGGATTCTTGTACATAGCGTGTGTATGCTGTTTCTCTCATGGTGACCTGCCCTGCATTGTGTTGCATGACAGCAATGGGATACACATGTTTACTGTAGACACTTTGCACATGACTCCTCATGTGTTTTTCTGTCCTTGTGCAGTTGAGGAGGAAACAGATGCAGAGGAGGAAGAGGAGGAAGAAGAGCCTGTAGTGGTCCAGACCACTAGTGGAGGACATGGCATGGCAGGCCGTGAGAATCCATTGGTGCTACAGACCATCCTGGGCTTTTCTTCATACGATTCAGACTCTTTGGACTCCAGTACTCAATGCTGGCTGAGGTGAGTGCACCAATTGTTGGAGCAGTTGGGGCCCGTGACTCTGCAGTGGGTCAGGTGCCTTCACAAGGCCAGTCAGTGGTGTCAGGGCCGTCTGTGGTGTGTATGGATGCAAGGCCATGCTCCCATGTATTGGTTTCTGGTCCTGAGACAGATGTCCAAGGGAAGGTTGCAGTCCTGCAGCCAGAGACAGTGGCATCACAGCAAGGGCCATGCTCCCTTGGGTCAGGCAGGTATGGGCCACTCACACGTGGGGGACTTTTGCAGCCTGAGCAGACCGAGTGGGAGCAGCAGATGTTGCATTCTGCACACCAACAGGGTGCTGCCTTTGAGAGTTTGGCTGAGGGCATGGATAAGGTGGTGTATTGCTCTCCCCAGAGTGCACAGAAAAACATAAATCCCCAATGCAATTATAGAGCAAATACTTTGAAAGCAGAAAGACGCAATAACTCACAACCACACACTCTTAGAAGATAATCAGCACTTATATGGCTATTTATTCAAAGCTTAGAAGCAACCAGTGATAACATAGAAATAACTCACAGAAGTAACATAGACATAAATCATAGAAGAAGCAAAGAATTCAAAAGGAAATACATCACCGTGAGCGTAACTGGATTCCTCATCTCGCCCAGAAGCGGCTGGAAGACCCCAGGAACAGCCAGGCCGAGAGCACCACAGCTCACAGGAGTGCCGGACGTAAGCGTCCTCCTCCGTCTGAAGTCTCACCTGACCACCTCCGGGTTTCCGCATATATACACACTCCGCAAAGGAGTGGCAGTTCTCGAACCTTCTGGAAATGGCACTTGCGCAGTTGATGAGCAGCCGTCAGTTGCCAGCTGCGTCAATCGAGAGCTACCCCCAAGGAGCAGAGTGCCTCCCTCCTCTAAAAACATGCTCCGCGGAGAACAGTAACAAACCATAACAAAGTTAGCTTTCCCAGCAGAAATGTCCTTGACCGCATATCAGGTTTGGAAAGCATGTTTTCCTCAGCACCATGAATCTAACACTCAGCAAAATGTGTGCAGCTTTTCACTGCGGCATTAAGTAAATATCCATCATGGCTCCAAGCGCTCCCAGAATACACTACGCACCAGCGCCATTTTAGTTCAAACATAATAATTGCACCCTTCCATATTTAACTTCCATAGCCCGGTGGCAAAGGAGCCGGTCTCTGAAACCTACGAAACATTAAAACTAAATTGGGAATACATTGAATGCAACAACAACAAGCTATTATGATAGCTAATATAATAAAAATGCAAGCAAAAACGTAATGTAGTGTACCCCCAATATCAGGTATCCATGAAAATAACCAATCCCACCAATTTCCAGTACGATCTTGAGACACTTGAGAAATGAGATCCCTCAAACCTCGAATATGACTTTCAATAGATTGTGAATGGTCACTTAAATTGAAACAACACATACCTTCAAATGCGTTACACCCTAAATTATGTTTTAGCAATAGGTAATCAACAGCAGCTCTGTTCTGCAAAGTTGCTTTTCTAATAACTTGGACTATCAAGGAGTAATTCTTCTAATGCCTGAGAAGTATGATTAAGGCTTTTAACTACTAAACATGCTAATGTCATCAAAGATTTGTAACCTCCAGCAGCTAAACCCCAAACTCCCACTAATGAAAGGGTTAATGCTAGAACCTCAGCTTCTGATAACAAGTGTACATGTGAATCACAATCAGGAGATAGACCTACAGATTCGAAAGTTGACCTTTTACCTTGAGTTATTGCTGGGTGTAAAGGAAACATCATTAGTCCTAATCGAGTTAAAGCACATGGACCTCCGAGAAATGTTAGCTGGAATATAAGTGTATGTGATGTTGCCACATGAAAAGAGCCATACTGTTGGAAGTTTCACATGATTCAAAAGACTGGCAGCTATCACTGTATGATTGCAAGACATAGTATTATTTACACTGGTGCATGTGCGTGGCACTCGCAAACATAGTCGTCTCTCAAACATTGTATGATTGTGCTGGTTGGCTAAATCGATCTGTCGGCATTTGCCAATTTCTTGTGCATTGCAGGTCATAAAATAACATACATCACCTTGGGTTATATTATAAGTAATAACACGTGTCAAATTTCTCCATTTGCGATTGGTTTTTTGGCAGAACCTACAGTACTCATAAACGGAAAAAGATTGCCTAATATCAGAATCTTGAACCAAAGAATCATTGTGTGTGACGCCAAAGATATGCTTTAAAACTGGAACATGCGTCGGCACTGCTACTAAGCACGTAGTCAGTAAAGCTTCAGCATTGGGTACATCAGTAAGACAAAAGTGTGATATGTTGAGTACTTGCTGTGCCAGATATATCCACATATTCTCTGTCTGGGTTATCATAGGAGAATGTTTTCGCCGTTCTGAAAATGCTTCTCGCATGACTGGCATCAAGGTTGTTTTCACTTGCTCCTGACGTGTTTGCCGCATTTCACGAATCCATGTCTTCGGTCTGGCTGGCTTTTCGGCATTGGCATAAGGCTGCTTTGGGACAACATTATTCATCACTATCAGTATCCCCTTGATCATTGGCACAGATGTGACATTTTTCGTTGGTAGCAGCAGGCTGTTTAACTCTCCCAAATGGAGTCCATTTAGTACCACAATTACACCAGCCAGGCACATGATCTACAAGGCAAACCCAGAAAAGAGATATCAGTGTTGTACATTACTCTCTCAGGTAACATTTGTCTGCGGGCACATATTGCCATTTCTTTCTACCAGGCTCCATGACTAAAAATACTTAATCTTTGCCTGATGCAATGACATCTGCGGGCACTGGTGCGCCACTTGGCTTTTCCACCCACACCTTTGCACCCGGTACCATACTGTCTGAACAACCAAAACCTCAATCCCCACGGGTAGTTAACACTGTAGGAGGCTCCCCCTCCTTAATCATGGACAACTTAACAGGAATAATGATCAATTGGGCCACTCGATCACCCTTGTGGATTGATAACAATTGGACCCCACTATTCATTAGGATGACTTTAATCTCGCCTTGGTAATCAGCATCAATTACCCCTCCCAACACTTGAACTCCCTTCAATGCTAGGCCAGATCTAGGGGCAATCCATCCCATAAGCTCTGGGGGAATTTGTACTCCAATCCCTGTTTCAATTACAACTATCCCTCTCGGGTCTAATCTGATTTCTTCATGGAAATGCAAGTCTACCCCTGCTGACTCTGGAGTTGCTCGATAGGGAGCTAAAGAACCCTGAGTAATTTCCCAGTACAATAGTGTTTATCTGACTGAATTGGGTTGAACCTGTAAAGTAGGAGTCATTAATCGCATCAAAGGAGTTTCATGCTCATACACAGGTCTATTATTTAATACTTGCACCGCATCAAACACACAATCACGCCAGCCTGCCAAACTGCCGCCTCCAGATTTACGCAACTGTTCTTTCAATAACACATTAATTTGTTCAATTAACCCTGAAGCAGCTGGGTAATAGGGTATGTGATACAATCACTCAATGCTCTTTTCCTGACAAAACTCCTGGATTAATTTGCCTTTAAAATTTGACCCATTGTCACTTTGAATCTGCAAAGGCACTCCATAATGTAGTATGATCTGATCTAACAACCTGATGGTGTTCAGTTGTGTTGCACGTTTGCACGGCAAAACCATCAAATATCCTGAGTATGTATCCACAATAGTGCATGCATACTGACAACCTCTACTGATTGACATGGGACCGACATAATCAATCTGCCAAATTTGACCTGGTAATTTTCCTCTTCTCAATGTGCCTCGAACAATCTGAGGGATAGGTCTATGCAGTTGGTGTTGGCATACCGGACATTGCAAAATGATCGTTTTCACTACTTCTAAAGGAAGACTGATTCCTCGAGCTTGTGCCCACCTGATAGTAGTCTTTTCTCCAAGGTGCCCACATTTCTGATGGGCCCATTTGGCCAAACCCTCCAAATCGTCTTCCTGAGCCTCTGCATCCACAGATGAAATCTTGGTGTGTTCGTCTGCAACAGAATTAAACCAACGTTCTAATGAGTCTGTGGCACAAGGCGCGTCCACATGATATACAGTGACTTCACTTTGTAATAACATTCCTGCAATATCTTGCCACAGTTCTTTTCCCCACAACTCTTTTGAATGAATCTTCCACCCATTCTTTTGCCAAGTTGGCAACCACACTGCCAATCCATTCGCCACTGACCATGAATCTGTGTACACATAACATTGACCAGGGGTCTCTTGTTTCAATGCTTGGTAAACTGCGTAAAGCTCTGCAAACTGACTGCTCTTCCCTTTCCCTGTCGTTGTCAACATCTTTTTTGTCTTGGGATTGTACGACACTGCTTTCCAGTACCGCTCAGTTCCCACATATCGAGCTGAGCCATCCGTGGACCAAGCATGCTCTGTTTGCTCCATGGTCAAATTGCTGTAAGGTACTCCCCATTTCACGGGAGACTCACGTTTTTCAGGCACTTCCGGTGGTATGTAATCTGAGGGCGGTATGTTGGCTACTTGCTCATGTAATTTTGCCACTCCACCCTTTCCTGATTTGGCTCTGTCTTGAATATACCATTTCCATTTAAATATGCTGGCTTCTTGAGCATTTCCTATTCTATGCGTTTTAGGAGAGCTCAGTACCCATTGCATGATTGGTATTTCTGGTCTCATTAATACATCATGGCCCACCGTCATTTGCTCGGTATCAACAAGAGCCCAATAACACGCCAGAAATTGCTTCTCAAACGGAGTGTATGAGTTACCAGCATCGGGCAACTTACGACTCCAAAACCCCAATGGCACACATTTCCTGTCTTGTTTCTGCCACACACTCCAGTTAGCATAATTGTCTTGTACAGACACATTTAATTCCACTTCGCCTTCCTTCAATGGCCATAAATCAAGCACCTGCTGCACGGTGTCTTTCGCCAGCTCAAAGGCTTTCTGCTGCTCCTCCCCCCACTGAAACTCATATTTCTTTTGCGTCACCTTGTAGAGGGGGGGCCAATATCTGCCCTAAATGGGGAATGTGCTGTCTCCAAAACCCAAACAGCCCTATAAACTGTTGAGCTTGCTTTTTGTTTATTGGAGTGGTGAATTCAAGTATTTTCTGTCGGGCTTTTGGCACCATTTCTCGATGCCAATGATGCTGTAAGCGACTTCAATTCAACACTACAGCTAAGTCAATGCCTAGTCTGGGATGCTGATGGAAGCCCTTATTGATGTATTTTTATGTCCAGTTCGTTTACTCTGGATGACAACCCTTATATAACACCCCTCTCTCAGAATCCCCCAGACCCAGCTGAGCCAAGAAGTAGGTTTGTTTTGTAAATTTAAAAGGTTTATTTGAAAATTAAACAATATATATCTATCACACTTTTATAATTAATATTTGATAGCTCACTTGTGAGGATGATAGTGATCAACAATGGATAATGTTACAGTGGTACACTCTTTTTGATGGCTTAGAAGTGATATAGAGAGGATAAAGTAGCTGAGAATGCTTTTATGGCTTCAAGGACAATGCAATGATGAATGAAAATGCAGTACAGAAATAAACTTGATATGACTTCAACAAAAGACAATGTAATCACTTTTCTTTGACAATTCACCCCCCCCTTTATGCAAGGTAAAGAGATGGAAGGAAGCACACAGTTCTCAGGAATGCAATCAAAATATAATTCAGTTCCCCCCCTAGCAAGCTTAGAGGAAAACAGGGAGAAGTTTTAAACACAGGCCCAAAATGCTTTGAATGTGATGACAATGAAGCGGGAAATGTGCTAAAATTGCTTTTAATTCCCTATAGGAGGCTCAGGGTAAGTGATAGATACTTTGTATTAGTTCAGGATCACTTTAGCAATGCTCTATGAATTATTGTCAGGTTGCACACGAATTTCAGCAAAGGAAAGCAAGGACAAATATTTTTACACGTGGCTGAAATTAAGCAAAATGTCAAATCGTGGCAAATTTTAGTCGTGTGCGTCGAGCGGAATCACGGAGGGAGTATGAGGTGTGGCAAGTTGCTTGTTGGAAAGCTTAGAATCTCAGCTTCAAAATAAAAGTTAAATATCGCTTCTATCACAAACGGTTCCGGAGATACGGTCGATTTAGTAGAGGTAGTTTTTCGGATTTTAAATTTGAAAGCTCAGAATGACAGATAACAGTTTTCAGGTTTAAAGATGACAGAATGACACGATTCTAGGAGGCAGTTCTAATAGGCTAAAATAGTTTGGATTAAACTAAGAGATTGGTTTTGGCACAGTGAGTACTCACACTATATTTTCGAAATAAGCCGTCAAGGTCTGGTCAGATTGGACGGGACTTCCGGCGGGTGGTTCTGAAGTCCCGGCTATCTGGGTCAGCTCTGCTCTCTGGGTCTGTCAGGCACCGGTTCTGCTCACACCGGTCTGGTCTGAGGTTCTCTCTGGTTCCAGATACAGCACTGCTTTCTGGATACTGCTACAGGTTCTTGCAAAAGTTTTTGGCAAAGAATTCAAACAGCTCGCCCGGCGGTTGAATAGTTTGGTTGGTTTTGAGGCCTGCTGAAGAGAACTCAGCTTGTGGGTTAGGCTTTGCTTTCAGTTCTGGAGTCAGAGTTCTAAGTTCTGGTCTCTGTCTTGCTGGAGTCAGTCTAGGTCTCTGTGAATTCGTCCGTCAGCGTGCACGCAGAAAATGGGAATTGAGTGTCTCTACCTGTCCCAGCAGTCTCTTTTTATGTGTTTAGAAAGTGGGTGGGTCGGCTAATTCTGCATGCCCAACCCTCTCAACTTATCATTGGCCAGTTCCTCCTCTCTTCCTTGATTGGGGAGCTGTGTTGTGTGTCATCTTTTTGGCTTACAGAAAGACACTCCCCTTGTCAATGTGCACACAAATCTATTTCTGATCGAAATACATATTTCCCAGATACACAATTTGTTGACATTACATGTACATATTACAGATTCCTTATGGTCCATGCTTGTCCGACTCTGATCTTCCTGGGGGCTTGCATTAAAAAATGCCAACTTAATTTCATTTTTAATTGGTTTACCAATGTTAAATCTGTTTCAAAAATTACACCAATGTACACCCTCCTTCTTCACACATTCCAGTAATTTACTAGGTTTCTAGCATAAACCCGGTGTCTGTAATATCAATAAATAGCGGGGTTTCGCCTCAGAACATGGTACAAAGTTGAATCAAGTCTTGAATTGTGGGTACATTTCTTAGATTGAGGTTCTCCAAATTGCACATTTTTGTAAGCTTAATACAATATTTTAGAAGCATTTAACTTAAACATATATTTGCTGCAATATGATTCCACAAAAGTGTCTGAGCCCACCCCCCAGAAACTTGGGGGTACCACATGTCTCTACTCTCCCAGGCAGGGCTCTGTTTACAGTCCACACTGTAAATCAACATACCTCATTCAAGTGCAAGGGTCTATTGTGTCGGCTGAGGTCAGCAGGCCAGGGGGCCACTCTGCATTTGGTTAGCATGTCCATGTGATCTCCTGGGCTGTTGTGTGGGTCTCCGAGGTGAGGTTTCCCAGCCTCTTGGCCTGTTAATGCAATCAGATTGTCTCTGGGAACAGCAGGTGGATAAGAGTTTTAATTAACCAGCGGGCCTTTGAAGGTTTCCAGCTGTCTCAGGAGGCTGATTAGCTTCTGAAGTAGCAGTTCACCTGTCAGAGTTTAGACCGCTAGTGCTGGTTTGTGGACAAAGCTGGTACTGCACCCATTTTTGGGATCTTTCTTGAATTAATGCATTTCAATAGAGTGGTATTTTGCTTCAGAGTATAGGATCCTTGCTTAACATTGTTTTGATGGCATCCTTACAGTAGAGTGGTGATGTGGAACCCCCCCACAAGAAGGTTGTATCTTTAGAGTGGTCTTGTGCCCATGATTTTAGCAACTTTTTGACAACAATAAAAACGGATTTTGAACAGAACCATCTTTCTTTGCACTGGTGGGTGGCAGATTAGGTGACTATTTTGGTGTGCGCAAACTGTGCGGTTCTCCTGGATTCTGGCGTGAATGTGGGCGGCGACAGCTCATCCCCACATCTACCCAGTCTATTGATTTAGTTTGTTCTGAGATAGAATAATGGGCGGCGACAGCTCATCCCCACATCTACCCAGTCATGGTTCAAAACCCTTGACAATGCCAATGAATCCCTAGGAATATCACTGTTTCAGCTGGACCTTGAATTTTACTCGGGTTAATCTCCCTCCCTTCCTTCTTCAATCCTTCCATAATGACATCTAACTGGCTTTGCAAACTGTGTTCATCCTTGCCCTGAATCAAAATATCATCAATGTGATGAGAGATTTGTATGTCAAGTTTACACGGTATCTTGTCTAAGTGCTGTGCCACCAGCCAGTGACAGATAGTCAGACTATGTATGTACCCCATAGGTAGCCTTGTGAAAGTGTACTGATGTCCACTTCATGAAAATGCAAACTGCTCTTGACACTCTTTAGCAATTGGCACAGAGAAAAATATATTGGCTAAATTGATCACTGCATACCAAGTCCCCTCAAACTTTTGGACATTCTCAATCAAGGTAATGGCATCTGGGACTGCGGGCACTAAGGGAGGAGTGTGTTTATTCAACTCCCTGTAATCCACCGTCATCCTCAACGACCCATCTCCCTTTTTAATAGGCCAGAGAGGATTGTTCCATGAGGTGGTAATAGGGGGTAATAAACCCGCCTCCACGTATGGTGTCTGAAATTTCATTGTGTCCCCCAGGAATGCAGTATTGTTTCATTGCTACCCGCTTGGTTGCCACTGGCACTTGCACGGGGGGCATCTTCAATTTGCCTACGGTAATGGGTGTACAGATCAATGCACTCACCCCAAACTGGTACGTTTTACCGCCAAGTCCCAAGGTTAACCCTTCCAAAATGTCAAAGCCAATTATATATTCAGGTATCGGGACAATCAACACTTGGTATTTCTGCCTTTTCAAATTTCCTATTTTCATCTCCACTTTCGTTTGTACTTCGGGGGTCTCCTTTCCCCCTCCTGTCTGCTGTCTGCTTTCTGTGCTGCCTGCGACTTACGTTGGATTGTCCTTGGATTGACTTCATCTACCAGAAGGCTTTGCTTTTACAATTAGGGGCGGTCCTATATAAGGACGTTCACGCGCGCACCTGCGCGCGCGCACCCAGCAAGTCCCCTCAAGTCCCGCTTTGCCGCGGGAGTCTGTGCTGTCTGCTGTCTGCTTTCTGTGCTGCCTGCGACTTACGTTGGATTGTCCTTGGATTGACTTCATCTACCAGAAGGTTAACGCCTTATACTGTCATCAACAACACTCGAACTCAACTCTACTTGTGAACTTAACTAAAGCAGCCTTTCTTTCTCTCTTTTAGGCTTTGCTTTTACAATTAGGGGCGGTCCTATATAAGGACGTTCACGCGCGCACCTGCGCGCGCGCACCCAGCAAGTCCCCTCAAGTCCCGCTTTGCCGCTTCGCCGCGTTCGTCGCGTTCGTCGCGGCTAAGCGGTGAACTTAGTGCTTTATTTGTCTTCTCCTTTCCAATTTAGTAGGTAACACTACTACCGTTGAGCATGAAACGCAGCATAAAATCTCTAACAACCGGCATGCCGCCGGTAACTGAGCTGCACAAATCCAATGGTTTAACCTGCTCCCAGATCTGCCACTCTGCACCTATAAAAAAACCTCGACTTAGTTCTACACCAACGACACGTGTTATAGGCGCAACCAAGAGTCGATCTGAGCTGCTGTTAGGAATGGATATCCGCCCCTTCTGTAGAGACTCCAGTCGCACTGAAATTGGCTCACGACCTAGTGGAAATGCTGCAGAAACTTCTTTACATCATCCAGTAACGGCTTCCTTGGGTCCAAAAGATACTACGCATGGATTGGAGCAGGATTCTTGTACCCCTGCAAAATGATTAATTGGTGAAAATTATTCTCTAGCCACTGCGATAGAGGTCAGAACTGGTGAGGTCTCGAAAATTGTTACAATGCCTGGTTTATCTGTTACTTTTGCGAAAGAAAATATTTCCCTTACCGACAGTGTCATTCTAACAAATGTTTTAACTGGTGTTGTAATCCCTCCCCCTGATGTACGCGATATTTCTGCATTCACTGTAAGCGACATATTGACTGTTAATCCACTGTTGAATCCAGCTGTCCAGGACATACCGGTTATTGATCTAGATATTATTGCCTCTGCTGAGTCATCTCAAATATCTTCGGTTAATTTGTCTAAATCTCCTGTGCTTTTCACAAACGTCAGTGCTGCAAACTCAGTTGCAAATTTGTCCTTTATAGCTCCGACTCCCAGAAAAATGGTTGAAATAAGCCCTGCTACTACTGGTGGTCTTGACTCCCAGACCGTCAGTACTAGCATAGCACTTACATCTATGAATAATGCTATTTTAGCTCTTGCCAAACTGTTTGAAGTTTTAGTCGTAAAGGCCGAAACACATTCAAATCAGTTTGACCTGCTACTTGACAATCAATTTGCACTTTCTAATAGACTTGAGAGCCTGGGCCAGCCGGATGCTGTTTTAAATGGTAAGAAGTCTGTATCTTCACAGACTTCTTACTTGGCTGAACCCATGGTTCAAGTCTATCAACCTATACCATTTATACCTAATCCTATAGTTGATACTATGGAAAATGCAGTCGTGACAAAAACTGACTTGCAGAAGAGACCCATTTACTCCCTATTTGGGACCAAATTCTCTGTGCCCGATTCTCAGAATTCTCAGGAACCATTGCCTAAAAAGACCCGACTGTTAAATCAGGCAAAAAAATCGAAAAACATCAAATCTACACCACCTCATACTTCCCAAATTAAAGCCATTATTAATAAACTCTCAGCTCCAGCCTCCTCTGCTGTTTTGGCATCTAAAGCCATCACAAGAAAATATTCGCAACAACTGCAAGCAAAAAAAGCTAAGTCACAGCCAGCTCCCACTATTCCTTCTTTGGCCCATAGTCCTTTAAGCGAACTGATTAGTGTGGCCGAGCAGATGTCACAAAAAACCCATACTAAACCTATGCCGGGTAACCGCATTTGCGAACGGGCTAGCGTATCTAACTTATCCGCAAATAGTATTATGGGTAATGCTTCTGCGGCGCAGAAACCAGAGCATGGGGAAATGGGGAGAGAGATACGAAGAGCAGTGGATGAATATTTATCCTCTAAATCAGCTCCTAAACATGTAACTTTTGCGCCGTCTGCCGCGGCCACTTTGTCTGAGCCAATGTCTGTGGTAGCCCCAATTCTGAAAAAATCTAGTCTCCCTGTCCTTGCGGACGCAGCAACTTCCGGCTCTTTTATGCCTATATGCCCGGGTGGACCTGGCAAGGCTAAAACAGATTCATTGGGTGACATGGAACGAATCTTACAAACCACTTTCACTAAGTTCCTGGAAACTTCTTTCGCTTCTCAAACAGTTTTACAGCCCAAAATAGGGATTAGTACTTGTATAAACTCTAATGAGTTACTGTTACCAGCTAAACAAAAACTAACAACTATACGTTCTAAGCGTCCGGCAATTCATTCTCTGACTCTTAGTTGCCAGCCATTGCCGGCTAAACAGTATAATCTAAATCGGGCTTCTGTTCTCTCGATTTTTCGGGAGATCCCAGAGCTTGATGATATCAGTACTATAGATATAGAACTTGTGGAGTTCCCAGAGTCATCTAATCAGTCCCTTGTAAATTTATGGATTAATTCAAGGGTGGTTCTTAATACTATTGGGCTGTGAAGTCACAAATTGCCGATCTTGGCTTCTATCTGCTCTCCACCCCTGATGTTCTAGTTAGACCTTCTATGCGTGTAGATGCCCCTCAAACTAAACTACTTAACAACCTTCAAGCTTGCCCTGGAAAATCCTGCGTTTGCCAAAATCAGAACAAGCAACCCTAGCTTTCTCCTACTCTTACATCAGAGTTACTTTTTGCCAGCTGGAACTCCAGAGGGAATCGGCACTTACTGAACAATCAGTCTCTCCATTTGCTGAAGTATGATGTTATATTGCTCCAAGAATCATGGTTGGTTACATCCCCGTCTTGGAATAACTATGATGTTTGTTTATTACCTGCCGTGAAGCATCAAATGGGTCGTCCAACCTCTGGCCTGTTAACGGCTGTCAAACAATCGTCTGGCTTAAAAATCTCTCCGTGGTTCTGTCCAAATTACTTTATACAAATGTCCAGAATTGTATGTGAAAGCTACACATGTGCTGTAATTAACATCTACTGGAACCCTCTGGGCATATCTGATGATTCCTTTATGGAAGCAATATCTAAGGCTTTCGATATAATCATGGTGGATGGAGCTGTAGATATGATCTACCTAGCGGGTGACTTGAACCTACACTGTTTGGGCCCCTTTCTCAAATCTGAACAAAAACGCTTGGATAAGTGGCTATTATTCACTAAATCATGGAATCTCTATATGTTGAATGGCGCCCATCCACAGGATATACCACCTAGAGCTACATGGCATCGTGCATGTAGTCATGGGATTATTGACTTTACTTACGTTAATATGTATATGTCAAACATGGTTACATCCTTTCAAATAATAGAAACAGAGATGAGTGATCATAACATTCTGTGTACTACCTTTCGCTCGAATATGTTTGACCCCAAACTACACTCTCCCTTTCTTAAGGGAACGTATGAGATAAATTCTGCCAGAAACCGACTAAAGTGGTCTGAACATTCCTTGAAGGCCTTTATGATACGTTATCATGGTGAATTAAACAATAATGACGTACAGCAACTCCCGTCAGACACGGTTTTCTATGATCTTATGCAGCTATTTCAACCAAGTTCTATTATTCACAAATACAAACAAATACCGCATTTGCACATTTTCAATCATGAAATAAGACTCAAAAAATCTATGGTTCGAGCCGAAAAAAGGCAAGCCTTAAAATTACCGCTAGATCTCCGTGGGGCTGCATTGCTACGTATACAAACTAGCTACAGAAATTGGGCTAGGGGAATAAAAGCCAAACTCTACCAAACAGATGGGAGAAATATGCTAGTTTCTCTAGCATCTAAAAATTCTGCCCAGTCGTGGAATATTATAAATCAATCAACATCAGGCCATCAGGTTGCCTGCCAAACAAATTACGTAACAGAGGATGTGTGGGTACGCTATTATTCGGATCTATTTGCAACCCCGCGACCTCATTCCCTCGCTGTTGAGTTAAAGCCTGATCATTCGTTTTACTTACACTTTGATAAAGAAGACATCTTGTATTACATCAATCATGCAAGCAACTCTCGAGCACCTGGCCCCGACGGCCTATCAAACGCACATCTTAAGCAATTTCCTAACATATGGGCAGATATACTATCTCTTATGTTTGAATCAATTAACATTTTACAAAAAATTCCTACATCTTGGAGACAATCAATTGTCATCCCAATATACAAGAAGGGTGATCGTGCCAACCCGTCTAGCTATAGACCGATTTCATTACTTGATGTTTCGGGAAAGATCTTTACCCGTCTCATATTGCGAGAACTTAATGATTGGACAAAGAAGAACCTCAAACGGGACCCGTATCAATCTGGCTTTGTTAGCGGACTGGGGACGATCCCCAATATTATTACTATTAACATGCTGAAGTCTCAATATGCATCCAGGAAACAAACTTTATATTTTGCGTTTATTGATTTTAGTTCTGCTTTTGATTCCATAAACCGAAATCTTCTTTTTAACAAACTAAAAGATCTTGGCTGTCCTCCCTCGCTATTGGCTCTAATTATCCAATTACACACAGATACTACCATGAGAGTTCGGCTGACAACGCAAGGACTTCTATCCGCCTCTTTTCCTACTTGTATTGGCTTAAAGCAAGGATGCACATTGGCGGCCTCATTGTTCAATCTCTTTATCTTTGATCTAGGCCTGTCATTCCGTGGAATTACAGTGGATGCTCCGGAGTTAGGGGGCCAACGTATTCCTTGGTTACTTTATGCAGACGATTTGGTCTTGATCTCCCAGACTCCCATAGGTCTGCAAAATCTTTTAGTTGCATTAGCAAACTATGTGGAGGCAAATGACCTAATAGTAAATCTAACCAAATCCCAGATTATGGTTTGCAGTCCCGCTACTAGATGCAAATCTTACAAGGGACTTTGGTCTTTCCAACAACAATCGATGGGCATTGTCTCGGAGTATAAGTATCTCGGTGTTTTCATCCAAAACACGGTTAGCGATGGGAAACTGTTATATATGTTAGACTCGAAATTGCTAAGTTTGATATCTCAAGCAAAAATCCTACTTCATAAGTTTGGGAAATTTACGCTGAAACACATTCTGATGTATTATGAACAAAAGGTTGTCCCCACTTTACTCTATGGCGTCGAATCCAAACTGTATTCCAAGGATAGCACATGGAATAGACTTGAGGCCACCTTTTGGAAAAAGGTTTTGTGTCTTCCGAACTGTTCACCGCTCCCAATACTACGCTTTGAATTGGGTTTGAACTCCATCCATAGTAAAGTTAAATAGAGAATGTGTGCCTTTTTCCGTAAAAGCCTTCTCGGCTTGACCAATAATAATATCTTGAGTACGGTCGCTCGTTACCTAACTGGGTCTACAGCTGTTTTCCCACTAAAATGGAGAAATATTGTTCTGGACACTTTAGTTGGAGCAAACATCTCTTTACAATTTCTCATTGATCACCCGGTACGAGCAAAAAGAAAGTTCTTCTATTGGGATTGGATTATAAACTATGACCTGTGTGTAAAATATAGAGATTTTGATGCTAACCTCTTTTGTACTAAATGTCTAGGCCAACCGGCAGGCTACCTTATGAAATGTCCATCTCCAAACATACGCAACAAATTCTTGCGGACAAGGTTAAATTTATGGCCGACGAGAGAAATCTTGGCTAGACGTAAACTTATTCAAGCGGATTTCAATTTCTGCCGATTTTGTGAGAAACAAAATGTAAAGGAAACCCTCCAACACATAATTGTGTCCTGTCCAAACCTAATAGCCATTCGCGATAAACATTGTAATAAGTTATTGAGTATGTATATGGAGAAGAATGATAACGAGATATGGAGTATCTTATTTAAGAATGTTAGATTTTCAGTAATGAAGGCCATTATCCATTTTTTAGAGGCAGTTTTACCTGATGAAATAGTGATATAACTAGACTACCTTAGAGTATTTTCTTTATATACTCGTGAATCATCACTATAATTATCACTATTAACATGGTTTTCATCTCTTCGGGGATTAAATTGTATCACATTATTGAATTTAAACCTCAATCTATAGGCCTATTTTTCTAACTCTGTCTCTTTTTGTTTATTCTTCTCTTTCATGTCGGTTGTTGACATTGTATGTTTTTTTTTATACTGTTTTTATCAATTTCAAATTGTAATGACTATTTTGTATAAGTGTTATTGATTTTGAAAAGTTGATGTATTCAGCTATATCAAAATAAAAAAAAATAAATAAAAAGAAAATAAAAAAAATAGTAAACTGTTTGCCTTTAAATCGTGTTGGATTTCCATGAATCAAAGAGGCCTCCGCCCCTGTGTCTATCAATGCTCGCACCCCTTGTGTATTTCCTGGCCCCCAAAAAGTCTTAACATCAACATGAGGCCGCCTATCAACTTTTATGTGGGCAGACGCTGCGGAGCTTGGCCGAAGCCCTAGTCAAACTTCGAATGAGTGTGACTCGACTCCGCCTCTAACATCGCACTCACCACCTTTCTTTTATATGCGGGTGGCGCGGTTCTAATCACCATGTTTTGAGTTGAAACTGAGAGCGGCATGGCTCCCATGTGATCTGGAGCATCTATGTGAATAGCCTCTTTCATAGCATGCTCTCTGACTTTTTGAATCGCTTCTCTCAATGTATACCACTTCGTTTCTTTGCTAGGCCAATCTGTGGTAATGGGGTATTTACGGTTACATGCTTGGGCTACCAGGTGTAACAAAGACACCTGAGTATCCTGACCATTTGCGTCAGTGGGCGGTCCTGCCCTTAAGACCTCCTGTACATTGGTGTCAATTGACAGGGGTAAAAAACGTGGTGAATCCATAGAATCTACCAACAACCCTGCAGCACCCCATCTAGTAATCTCACCATCCATGTCAATAAAGCTTCCCCTGATTTTTGCCTCAAACGGGTAATAATTTCCCCAACCTCCTGCTGTGTGTAATCCTCCAGTGTGGTTAAATCCATCATTCCGCCAGCAGGATTCTGCGGGTAGGGTCCGGCTCGCCGTCTTCTAACAGGCTTAGTCGCCACTGTTTTCTGTTTCACTTCCGTTTTGGGGTCTGACTCATTTGCGGAACTACTTTCTAGACTGGTTGAATCAAGAATATCACCATCCCACTTATCCGGATCCCAGTCCACACCAGCGGTAGTGATTACAGTTGACACCTTTCTTTTGTTGACCCCTCCCCGTCTTTTCCTATACTTATACCGGGCTACTCTGACTGCTGCCCTCTCGGCCACAGCCTGGTATGTGTCAGCCTTATCTTTAAACAGTTTCATTTGAATCTGCTGCATTAACGCAGTCTGCCATTCTGCAGCCAGCTCTCTTTCTAATCTCAAGACCTAATTTTTCATGTCCACCTTCATTTGATGTATTTTCCTATAAGCATGCAAAAGAACCCAACCTCGCCTACCTAATGCCGCACATTCTCTGCCACATTCTACTGGAACTTGTTGCAAGCATGCCATTACATCAGCCGGATCGGCATCTCCCAATACTTGATCCCATGTTTCACTTAGACCTGCACCACATGCCCACGCCTGGGCCAACTTATCATATGGACTCTTAGTCCAGCCTAGAATAACAACATCAGAACAGTCACCGCCAGCGGTAACGCTCTTCTTCCTGAACAAACTACTCATTATCACAAACAAAGCAAAACTTCTTTGTATCTATATATTTTTTCTCTTCACTCTGCAATCACTCCCACAGGCATGCACACACCGACAAAGGAAAAAAAAAACTTCACTACTCAAAAACTTCACTTGCAAGACAACCGAATCATAGCTAAGTTCCAACAGATTCTTGAATACTCGGAACAGCTCATCACAAGTATCCTGTTCGTGACGCCAAAAATGTATTGCTCTCCCCAGAGTGCACGGAAAAACATAAATCACCAATGCAATTATAGAGCAAATACTTGAATGCAATAACTCACAACCACACACTCTTAGAAGATAATCAGCACTTATACGGCTATTTATTCAAAGCTTAGAAGCAACCAGTGATAACATAGAAATAACTCACAGAAGTAACATAGACATAAATCATAGAAGAAGCAAAGAATTCAAAAGGAAATACATCACCGTGAGCGTAACTGGATTCCTCATCTCTCCCAGAAGCGGCTGGAAGACCCCGGGAACAGCCAGGCCGAGAGCACCACAGCTCACAGGAGTGCCGGACGTAAGTGTCCTCCTCCGGCTGAAATCTCACCTGACCACCTCCGGGTTTCCACATATATACACACTGCGCAAAGGGGTGGCAATTCTCGAACCTTCTGGAAATGGCACTTGCGCAGTTGATGAGCAGCCGTCAGTTGCCAGCTGGGTCAATCGAGAGCTACCCTCAAGGAGCAGAGTGCCTCCCTCCTCTAAAGACACGCTCCGCAGAGAACAGTAACAAACCATAACGAAGTTAGCTTTCCCAGCAGAAATGTCCTTGACCGCATACCAGGTTTGGAAAGCATGTTTTCCTCAGCACCGTGAATCTAACACTCAGCAAAATGTTTGCAGCTTTTCACTGCAGCATGAAGTAAATATCCATCATGGCTCCGAGCGCTCCCAGAATACACTGCGCACCAGCGCCATTTTAGTTCAAGCATAACAGGTGGCCAGTTCACGATCCAACCAGAAATATAGGTGGAGCAAAAGCTGGAGGTAATGCTGTCCACATGCCACTCCCACAGGCTGCACATGGTTGACAACATTAGGAGCCGCCGGGCAGATCTGAGGTCTATGCAGGCATCCCTGCTTGCAGAGGGTCGGGCACACAGGGAAGCCCTGAGGCAAGAGTTGTTGGCCCACAGAGCTGGAAACCGTGATGAAGAGGCAGCTACCAGGACACTGTTCCAACAGGAGATGCTAACATTGAGGCATGATATCTTGGCGGAACTCTGTGCATACCGTGATGTTGTGCATAGTGACCACTAAGCCCTCAGTGTGCTGGTGCATTCATCAGTGTCACGCATGGCCACTGCCACTGAGGACCAGGCCAGGGCACTGTGGGGTCAGCTTCAAGCACCACTACCACCTGCCAATTCAACCCAGGATGGTGGTGCCAGCAGAGACATGCCTCCCGATCCACGATAGCCATGCGGTCTGTGAGCCCATGGAGGGTTTTTTTTGTTATTTTTTAACATCCACCCATGTGGATGTTGACATGCACCTTGCCCCCACCCCCTCCTAGGTAGACCCCCCCCTCAGTCCATGATGGGCATTTTTGATTTTTGTGTTTTTGATTTTATTTTTGTTTTTGGATACTTTTGTTCACCCGAGGCCTGGATGTTGACAATTTATTTTTGATTTTCCCTTTCCTGGTTTATTTTTTATTATTTTACTTATTTTTTTCTTGAGGTGTGCTGCTAACATCTCAAGGCCATTACGTTTGCAGTGGTGGACATGCAGGCAAGCATAGTGAGTTGAACTTGCATGTTGGCATGGTGGACACAGGATGGCATGTGTAGGTATATATGGTTTCTGTGTTACATCACACATGTGTGCGGTGTGCATGGTACTTCACTATGCCTGTTGTAATGTCTTTTCCCATGTTGTTTCAGGAATCCGTGATCTGGCAGTGACTGCGGTCCCAGGGGAGATAACCTGCACCCTTTGACGTCCGTGCTCCCATGCCCTCCACCAAGCACTGCCCCCCCTGTACCTGATTAGGAGACACAGTTCTGGGTGAAGGAGATGCAGGATTCACACCTTGCAGGCGCAGTCAGTGGGTAAGCATGAGCACTGTCTTGCCTGTTCAGCATGTGTGATTGGTCTGAATGTTTGCTGCATGTCTTACTTAACAAATATGTGCTTTGCATGCTAACATGCCGATATGGTTATTTAAGTGGTGCTCATGTCACTGTGTTACCTACCTTGGTGAATTCCTCTATGGCTGCACCTACTGTTCTTTAGAGCATGTCATAGTCCATCTCCAATCCAGGCAGTGCCTCCTTGATGTGGTATTTCCATGGGCTTCCCTTGCAGTGCTTTCTCTCTCCCTCTCTCTGTTATGGTACACTGCACTCCTGGGCTGATCACAATCTATTTTCTGTCACCCTCTGGCACCCTGTGTTTCTCCTGCAGTGGGTGGTCTCTGCATATTTTCTGTATCAAACCATGTCATGTGTTGTCATGAATGTGCATGTTCTTTCTGTAGTTACTATGCGTGTGATTGCATTTAGGGGAAGCATCTCCCGGTGGTGTTCTTCATATGCAAGGCAGGTGGGTACCCTGTACAGGTAAGTGAAGGGCATTAGCAGACGTGTTTGTGGTGATTGCATGGGAGTCTAGCACTGTGTGCTTCACTTGGGATTGACTTGTCTTGTGGGCCTCTAGTACTTTTTAATGGGTGCATGTGTTCACAGGGTGTGCTTCTGATGATGTGTCTGGGCATGCTGTAGTTTTGATGGATTGCTGGGGCCACTGGTTTCACATTCTAAATTGTGGGCATTCAAATTGTGCGTGCCTTTCATGGGTGTTTGGGAGTGGGTTGCATGGCCGGCTGTTTGTGGCCTGTGACAGGTGTTACTAGTTGTGCTGGTGTGTGTCTCATGGCATGTGTAATGAGTGACACTTCACATCCCTTGCAGTTTTTGTGGTGTTATGGATTGATGGCACATTTAGGCTGTCTTTATTAAGGAATCAACCCTTACGGTGTGCAGCAACAAACATGTGGGTATGTATGCACTTTTTTGGGATGCTATGTTGTGTACCAGCACATTAGGGTTAGTCGTGTTGGTGCTTTCTCAAGCATGTACCATGCATGCTGCACCATTGTGTTTGCAGCTTCAAGTTCACCGCAGTTGGGTGCATGGTACTGCTGCATTCTATTGAATGCGGTATTTGACCAATTTTATGCTGTGACAATGAAGTGTGCATTGACCATGCTCTTTTTGTTAGCATCCTACAATTAGCAAGTATTTATCCTTGCTTGCTGCATCACATTGCTTTGTGCTATCTGCTTATGTCTTCAATTGTAGTTCCCTCAGTGGCCAGCATTCCACTGTGACATCAGCCTCTGTGCATTTATGCATCAAGTATGGTCCTGCTGGGAGTGCAAGAAGTGAGCATTGCTGTACTTGCATTCTAGTGGTTTGTATCTACACAATGTGCTGTCAACTTGCCAACCCATCCGCTGTATCTTCTGCACCTACTCCTTCACAGTCCCTTTGTAATGCACTTGCATCTCATTTATTTTCAAAAAGCCAGGACATACTTAAACTTCCTTGTGACAGGCTCTTCCAATACAACCCTCCTCCCTCTGCACCCTCTACCACTCACCCTGCTCCTTCCTCCTTCTCCTCCTTCACAAGAGTTTTCAGCTCCATGAAGGTTTCTTCCAAACAGGTAGGCCCATGCTCAACCACAACGATCAAGGGTAAGATCCCCTCTCTGGTCCCTGCTCTTGTTGATGTCTGCAATGACTCCTTTGCTGATGTTTAATTTCCATCTCCCCTCAAACACTCCCTTGTGTGCATCATCTTTTCAATACCCCTTCCTGGGGAAACTGCTTGAGAAGTTGGCCCTTCCCCAAATGGACGCCCATGACATACTTTTTGGAGGTGTAAATGTACACCAGTGTGGATTCCAACCTTACTGATCAATAGACACTGCTCTCCTGAACACCCATGAAGAACTGCTAGCATCCCTCAATTCATAATCCCCTGCTGTCCTCATCCTCCTTGATATCCCATCTGCATTTGACACAGTGAACCATTCCATCCTCATTCAAATGTTCCATGAGCGGGCAGTGGACTGGCTTAGCTCATTCCTTACCAAACATTCCTACAAAACCATTCTGTACACTTTCTCCTACCCAACTTCCTCCTCCACCTGTGGCGTCCCACAGGTCTCCATTATTTTGCCATGCCTCTTTAACATATCCATTTCCCTGCTGCTAAGCTTCATTGCCTCACTCTCCCGCAAATGCCAGTGCTATGCTGATGACTCACAAGTCTTCAGCAAAGTTCCTACTGACACACTTACACCTTCATCCACCCTGACAGTCTCTCAGCCACACTGGCCTGGTGCATTACAAATGATCAAGGCTTGTAGGCCATCCAAACTGAGAGTCTCCCTATTGGATCCCCTGCAGCCTACTTCTTCCATTCACTCTGTCCTTCCTCCATGGACTCAGCCCTGCTGCCTTTTATGTAATAGCATCACTCTCCCTCTGCATCTTGATCAGGACCTCCTTAATTTCCCAATAAGCCACAAGTCCTTTCTCTTCTACTCTTCCTTCTCCCCTCTCTACCGTGCTAATCATACAGTAGCGTGCCTGATGTGGAGGGCCCTTATGTATCCTCAGGGCCCTGACCCCCCATGCATCATCGAAGCAATTGTGTATTTACTGCACTTACTCACGCTCAGCCTCACCACGGGAGGTTGCACTTACATTTATCTTTTTTTTTTTAGCACTTCACCCCGAGCTGTTCTCCATGACCAAATCAGAACCTTTTTCCTTACCACCCTCCCCTGTACACTTGCACATTGGGAACACTTACAAGGCATAGTGGGTTATTCTCCCCTCCCAGGTATTGTCATGATGTGTTTGTAATGTTGATTCTATTATGTATCTCTGTTAGTAATCCATTGGCTACCTTCCCCTTTCCCCACCCTGTTGCCCTGTGTGCACTTAGAAACATTTGGTGTAATAGTATAAGTGCCTAACAAATGACCAATACATATGTTCATTAATAATGTGCTCCCATGACTGTGTTCAGTGCACTATCCCAATAGTATGCAAGTGATGGAATGCTTTATCATGTCATTGGTAGTCTTTCAGGAGTATACCAGTTTTTTTCTTGTGGGATCACTTATCTGCATATGTGATGTCTTCTCATTTTCATGCAGCTTGTTGGCTGATGCATGCATTTTGTATCTGCTATCGTCTAGTGAATGGGGATTTGTGACATGCGTATGTCATTCAGGGGGACAGGCAGTGTGGGGGATGTTTATGTTTGTCAGTGTGTGTGTTCTATGTGTTTGATTTGCATGCAGTGTACAGGAGTGTGTGCATGTGTGCTGGGACACATGTTGGTGGTTGTCTTGTCAGTTGTTGTTTGCATGTGTTGTATGTCACTGAGGAGTGTCTGTGGTTTCTTGTGGCATTCATGTGTTAGTTGCACTATGTTTCATTTTGTTCTTTGTCTGCAGATCCTTCCATCAGGGAATGATGGCTATTTCACGGGATTACATTTAAATGTCAACTGCATGCCAAGGGGACAGGTAAGATGTTCATTTATAATGATTGTTATGGAATGTTGAGAACTTGTGGGTCAATACTGCACTTCTTTTCTACACCCCACAATAGGGATATGTTGCAATTGTGCTTGTTGAAGTTTGTGTACATGTGAATAGCTGAGGCCATGTTTGGCTTGCAGCTCAAACATGATGTTTCAGGATGTATCGATGATTACAAATTTGACTGGTGTTTTAGTTAGGCAGATCTACCACAGCAGAAGGGGACCATTACAGTGGGTATGGTGCACAGTATAATTATTATTTTCCATTACATATAGGATGGGTTTGGTGACACTGAGGTGATTTCATTGATTGGTTGGCATGGTGTTAGTGCTGTACTCCCTCTTCAATGTGTTTCTTTTGGAAACACAAGATGAAATGTCTTTTAGTTCTAAGGGATGCACACAATTTAGAACTTCCAAGGGCACTTTCTCAGGGTGGTTTTGTGGGCACAATGGATTGGCCCATTGTCATCATTGAATGGCACCTTAGATGTAGCAGGATCATGTGCCCTCCACAGGGGAGGGATTTTAGATGAAATACCTAAATTGCACAAGCTGGGTACGTGCAGCCTCTCCACGCTCCCTTTGCCCAGCCATACACAAGTGGTGGGCCTGTGGGTGTGGATGGGGTGCCAGCACCCTGTCCACCGGGAGGCCACACCGTGTTGCAACATTGTGCAGGACACATGCTGCCAAAATTATCCTGCTGACTACTGGTGGTGCATATAGCAAAAGACCACCAGAGTGGTCAAGGGAGCGGAAACGTGACTTGAGCACTGCAAATGTGGCCTTCACTATGCCCCAAGTTGCAACATGGGCAGTGTTGGATCTTACCCCGGCAGGTGTGTTGGGGTTGCGTATGAGAGTCATCATGTATGTGCTCAGAGGGTAGGAACTGTCCCCTGTAGAGCTGAGAATGGTTGTCATTGTCATTTATTGACAGTATCTATTTGTCTGTGTACAACATGCATGCATGTGCATGGCCATTCATACTCACCAATGAGCCATGTGTTGCCATGCTTCCCAGCTTCCAGGGTCCGGAGTACCAGGGACATCTTGAAGATGTAGCTATCATGTGTGCTACCAGGATAGTTGGCATACACTTCAGTAATGATGCCCTTGGCATCACCCACAACCTGAACATTGATGGAGTGCCAGTGTTTCCATAGAGCAACACAGGTGCAATCGATGGCACCTATCACTTCTGGGAAGTGTGCCATCCCATACAAATCCTGGACCGCTGCTTGTCTTTCTGTAGGTGTTCTGAGCATATAGATATGTCGGTGGACTGTTACGCTCACCTGGTATCCACAGGGACGCCACCCAGCTGGGTTACTCGCTGGTATGCTTCTCAGCTTTGCCCTGATGTGGTCTGCGGGGAAGGTTCTGCCTTGTGGTAGAATTAGGCGTGCTCTCCATCCTGCCTTCTTTGTAAGGGCATGTTGTCTTTCATGGGCGAGTGCGGTCCAGTTACTTCACTGACGCCGGCCCGTTTCATATTGTTCAGGTAGGTCTTATTGCTGTTCTTTAGATTTGTTGCTTTCCTGCATGCCTTTTTTTGCTTAAAATTTCTCTTTTTTCTCCCTTAGGTATGCGGAGCTTCAGTACGGTGAACTTGCTTGGTTGTGCCCTGCTGGTAAATGATGGCGCATTAAGAGCGTTATGATGCGGTAAGTATGCGCTATGCGCAGCGCTGCAAAGTCTTGCCTTTGCTAACCTGTGTTTTCCTTCCTTGTAGGTTGCGGTGTTCTTTAGCGCGAGTGGAATGTCCGCAGTGGTGCCAGCCGAGAGGCGACCAGCCAGGTAAGCCTTTTGAGCAGTTCATAATTAGTAAATGTCTCTACAGCTTTCTTTAATGTTGCCTCTATCTTCCTCTTTCAGGTTGTTCTGTCCGGGAGGCGTGCAGATTCGAGGAAGCTGTTCTCAGTAGCTGCGAGTGTTTAAAGATGAAGACTGCAGGTAAGATGCTGCTGCTAATGATGTTCCTTTTGTCTCCTTGCCGGTTCTGTTTCTCAGAGGTTCGAGGGAATAGCTGGACACGGTGAGCGTCACGTTGCAAGCTGCAAAGTAACACGAAGCATGTTCTGCAGTCAGGGTGTGGTTTATATAGCCCAGGTAAAGTAGTACCAGGGAAAGTAGTTCCAGGCCTGCCACACCCAAAACACTAGACCGCATAGCTTGGTTCTTAGGAACCAAGCTATGTGGATGCCTCCATGTTGGCTGACAATACAATAAAGTAGTTCCCAAGCACATTGTTGTTCATGGTGTATGAGCCAGGCACCAAAGGCGCCAGGACTGGCCCCATGAGGGCTTTTGAAGAGGATGCCAGGTTCTAGAGGCCCGAGTCCTGACTCCACCTGGCCAATGGGTTTGCCAGAGGGGGTTTTGGGCGAGGGTCGTGACATGGACAGAAGGACGTGCAGTTATTATTGCCAATAACTGGTCTGTGTGACTGCATGGATTGTGAAATGCCACAAACTATGGCGGTGGTCTGCTGGAATGAGCCAGTGGGCAAAAACTGCAATACAGTGAGCACCTTTCGTACGGGGCTCAGTGCTTGAGCACAGGATGGGTACTGTGTGGTAATCTTCACACTCCGTGACCAGGTGTAGGATGATATGGGTGGGGGGACCTATACCTGTCATAGACCTAGTCGTCAGGCATCCCAAAAAGGCTGGTCCTTGAGTGGAAGATCTGGGCACTGGCAATCGTCTTCCTCCTGCGGTGTCCCAGGATGACTGCTGCAACAAATGGTGCATTCATCGTGGCTGTATACGTGCGTTTGTTGATCGGACTTGCTTTTTTATGCTTTTATTTATGTGCACATTGACATTTACACCTGCTATCGAATGGCATAGGAGTTTCAGGATTTGCGCGTGCTTTGTTGCGCGCCGGCGATCCCTGTTCAGTTACATGAATACGGTTGTTTTGTCCACTTATGGGCGGTGTGATTGTTTGACAGTGGAACGTACCTCATAACGCCCACATTTTCACTTATTCTTCCTCATTCCAAATGTTCCACCCCCTTTTTAGGTGGCTGCTCAGACCCGGCCAGCCCTTCGCTTGGAGTCTCGCGCAAGGCATTCATGGTGTCGCATTGACGTATTGGACTGGTGCGTTTTCCTCACAAGTCCCAGGTAAGCTACGCTATGCGCATTGTGTTCTATGAATCGACAAACAGGGACTTGCGTGTCATTTCGCGCACAAGTCCCCGATTTTCAGTGCAAATTATTCCATGAATCAGGCCGTAAGTAGGTATGAAAAAAATTTACACATAATGAATTTCACAGAGATTATTTGCATATTTTTTTGGGTTGGAGATGGTTAAAGGATGGGCATAATCCACCGCTAATGGACATCGGCAGAAGAAGTGCAAGGTCTTTGTTTGCTGCAACCTCTTCTGTGCTTGAAAACCTTTTCCTATGAATTAAGAAACAGCAGCTATCTGTTTCTTGCCAATAACCCAGGGAGTGTGTTTGCTTAATTTAAGCTACTAAAGCTTTGATAAAGTAATTTTGCTGTCCTCGGGGATCTGCCAGCTTATGCCGAGCTTGACTATTTCAGATGGAATTGAGTGAAATTGGTTTTTAGCAGACAAACACATTCCCTATCATTGCGAAGTTATGGTTCTGCAGCACCATTAGTCTTTAATTTACACCCCACAGCAGCCTGGGATTAGTGCCAGGGATGCGCTACAGGTTACAGGGCCAGCTGGAAACGGGAGGACGGGAAGGAGGGCTCTGCATGGAATCCCTGTCAGTGTTTAGTATTGGATTCAGAACATTACAGGTTTACGTTAGCACAAAGTCACTGATGCCCTTTATGCTGAAATTCACCAGCTACGTGTTGCAAATTGTTCAGATCGTTCTATGGCAGGTGCAGAATTTTAGTATCTATCCCAGTGCCAGGAAATCAATGGCTGAGCAAAACTGAATACAGTATGGCAAGTACCATTCTGAGTAGTATGTACTATTAGTTTTGCGCTCACTGATGGGCACTACACCTTCAGAGGAAGTACTGCATGCCCTTTCAATAATTCCAACATGAATTCAGAACATCTCGAAAGAAGGCACTAATTTAGCAATAACAGATGGTAACAGCCCGGGCACAAGCTACTGATGGGCCCGGCACCCATACCATCAGATATGGCCCGCCGGTGTAACATATCGGTCCCGCTCCTGCAATGCCCGTTTGGATTTTGGCAGGCGGAGCACGCTTTCGTTTCTCCAACGCTGGAGGTTGCCTTGGAGACACGGGGGACACGACGCACGGCGCCATACCGTGTCACGTGTCAGGTCAGGTGATCGTGGCACGTCAGGGTCTGCCCACCTGCAACACAGTTATAACTTTACTCGCAGGAGAGGACACTACTTCTAATTAGCATTTACTTACCTAACTTCATCTGAATCCTCGTTTATTTTGTGTATCGAACCTCGGAATTCCATCTGACTCTGCTACTCGTCTCTCCCTTGAATCTGGCAATCCGGAACCAGTCCCCTTACCGGTGACTCTTTCCTACCTCTGCAGTATCCCGTGGATTCCTCTGCTACAGTTTCCCGTGGATCCATCTTTCGCTGCAATCTCTCGTGGTGTGTTCATACTAGCAGCTTTCAGCACGTTACTCCAATACCACTCGTGCTGGTTGAAGTTGCATCAGGCGGGGATTGCCATCACTTCCTGCTTTGAACACGCGATAATACTCAGTTGAGCCTTGCCCACTCCCTGTTTCTCATGCCTTATTTGTTCTTGCTCCTATCTGAGGGGAACTAGGACGGTGTTTTATGCTTCTCAACTTCCAACTTAACTCAAGCGGACCTTTGACCTTCATAGAGACTTTTTCTGTTTGGAACTATGGGCCTCATTACGACCCTGTTATCCCCTCCAAACTAGGGGATAACATCGACTTTCTATCTGCCAAGATCGCACCATCTCACAACACCACCATCACTCTCAATCTAGTATATCGCCCACCAGGCCCTTTACTGGACTTCCAAGACAACCTCACACACCTGCTAGTTGAAAACCTTAAAACCACTACCAAAACCATTCTCCTAGGAGACCTCAAATTGGGGCTCCACGACCAGAAAGATAAACCATCCACTAAGCTAGCACAAGCTCTCCAAGAAATGGGCTTTGTACAAAGAGTTCTCCAACCTACCCACAGTAAAGGGCGCACTCTTGACTGGGTAGTTGACCACAACTGCGGCATCGACATCAGCTCCACCACGCCCACGCCATGGTCCGACCACTTTCTCATTCACTTCTTCATCCCCCTACCTATCAACTCGGTAAAAAAAACTCTCACCTGCACCCCCAGCCATGGCCAGGAGCGCCAAGAACCTCACCAAAGAAAGCATCACACCCTACCTAGTTCCTCTCACGAACAACCTCCCTGCCTCATCTGACCCAGCTGCACTGGCAGATATCTACAAAACCACCATTAGCACTGCCATTGACATCATCGCCCCCCTACAAAAGAAAAAATCCCAAAACTCCAAACACTCCAATACGTGGTTCTCAGCAGAACTAAAAGAACTACGAACTAAAAAACGCAAAGCCCTCAACATATGGCAAAAAGCACCCAATGCCTCCTCACTATCGTCCTACAAATCACTGGCCACCCAATACAAAAAAAGCATCATAGCAGCCAAATCTGCATCATATAATGAAAGAATCTCCAACGCCACCTCAGAATCCAAAGAGCTCTTCGCCATCTTCAAGGAACTCTCCACACCAGCCACTAAGTCACAAGAGATTGTCAAGGACCAAGCCTGGTGTAACACCATACAAACCGCCCTTCTAAAAAAAATCGAACTCCTCCAAGCCAAAATCTTAAACCATCACACAAATCTCACTCAGCAAATCTTAGCTGCATCCCCTAAAGAAACAGTGATTGAGAACAAAAAGATAAGTCACATCACACCCTTTAAATTTAGAGAAGTCTCAGAAAAAGAGGTAATCGATATCGTTAACAGAATCAAACCCTCCAACTGCAAAGGCGACGCCTGCCCCGCCAAACTAGTCAAAGACTGTGTTGAGACACTAGCACCATTCCTCAAATCCTTCATTAATGCATCCTTCAACTCTAACTCAGTCCCAACCAGCCTAAAAGAAGCTTGGGTGCGCCCCCTTCTCAAGAAACCCACTCTAGATCCAGAAAACGCCAACAACTATAGACCCATTACAACAGTTCCCTTCCTGCTCAAGATCCTCGACAAAGTCGCCTACTCACAAATACAGCACTACCTCGAAGAAAATCGCATCTTAGGCAAAAGGCAATCGGGCTTCCGCCCGGGGCATGGGACCGAATCGGCCCTTCTAGACCTTAAAATTCAACTTAATGACATCATGGACAAAGGCAAACCGGCTCTCCTCCTACTATTAGACCTATCTGCTGCCTTCGACCTGGTCAATCATGACATTCTAGGCACACAACTTAAAAATGAAGCTCACTTCTCGCCGGAAGCCGTCACCTGGGTCAAATCCTTCCTCGAGGGTCGACTTATGAAAGTCTTTTCTGAATCTGCAAACGCTACCCCAACCACCATCCACTGTGGCGTCCCACAAGGATCCTGCACTGCACCCACCCTATACAACATTTTCACCCTCCCTCTGTTCAATGACCTCGACCATCACCACATAGCTTACACCAACTATGCTGACGACACACAAGTCCTGCTCCCCCTTACTGGCTTATATGAACAAGACGCCGCAGCACTAACTAAAATATACACAGCCATTCAAACCTGGATGGCAGCCAACGGACTCTGCCTTAACGGGGACAAAACAGAGATCCTACTAGTTGGCACCAAAGAAACACTAAATAAACTCCCGCCTCTATACAAATCCTTTAACGTTGATAACTGCACCATCACAGTCTCCACTGCGGTAAAAACGCTAGGAGTATACCTCGACTCCACTCTCTCCATGACACGGCAAGTCAATGCCATAGCCTCATCTGCTGCACTAACCACTAAGATAATCAACGCCGTTAAACCCTTCCTATCCCCTAAAAACTGCCTGAATGTAGCCAGAGCCACAGTAGGTACCAAATTGGACTACTGCAACGCCCTCTTCCTGGGCACATCTGCACAAAACATTAAAAAAATGCAAGTCACACAAAACAATGCTCTAAGAGCAGCCCTAAGCATTCCAAAAAGGGAGCACATCTCCCAAGCCAGAACAGAAGCACACTGGCTACCTATAAAAGAACGCATACTATTTAAATCCATGGCCATCACACACAGATGCCTCTCTGCCAATGCCCCACCCTATCTTTCTGAAAGGATCACCCTCCATACCTCCACTAGACCTACCAGGTCACACCTGACCAACCAGACCTATGTACCCACTTTCAAAAGAAGCAAAGCCGGAGGGTCCAGCTTCCAACACCTAGCACCCAAAAATTGGAACGCACTCCCCACCGCCTTAAGAAGCGAAAAATCATACCATGCCTTCCGTAGACTACTCAAAACCACGCTGTTCCACTAACCCCACCTCACCTGTATTCTCACCACTGTAATTATGGAAATAACAGCAAATGTATGAAAAAACGCGTCTATGCTAATCTGTATATCTGTATATTCACCATGTATGCCTGTAACAAGTAAGACTTCTTAGCGCCACGATGCCCCCGGGCAGATGTGCGCTCTACAAATCCAAATAAATAAATGAAATAAATAAATAAATAAATAAAAAGTGTTTAACAGCACCGTAAAAGGCTGCGGCGCCGTTAAACACTTAGCGCCTGATTACGAGGTCCCTTTGCGGGACCCGAACTTAACAGCTGGTTTTACCAGCCTTTAAAGTAGGGACCCGCAAAGGGACCTTGGTGCTAAGTACGGTACCGCAATTTGCGGTACCGTACTTAGCGCCTTCCCCATTCCGATTGAGCCCTATGGGGCAAAAATGGGAATGGGGAAGGGCCATGGAGGAAGGGGGAATTACCGCCCGCCAACCTTGTAATGGGGTGGTAATTCCCCCTTTCTCCATGGCGGAGTCAGTAAGTTACCGGCATGGACCATGGTGCTATTAGCACCATGGTCCTCTGCCTGGGTCGTAATGAGGCTCTATGTGTTTGTTTACCCCACTGGAATACTAGTGCACTGTGGACGCTATCCTGGTTAGTGCACCATCCCGGCTCTAGTTGCATGCCGCTTGCCATCCGGGGTACTTCCCTATACTAACCATCCTGTTTGTTATTTTCTCCTGTCGTTGTCTTCCTTACTTTGGGACCATTCCAATCTCCCCTAGGGTAAGATTCTACAAATTACTCTGATTAACATTTTGTATTAATGTAGGGATACCTGGGTAATTGTTGTTTTTGTTCTATTTTCCATAGTTGGTGGCTATCTTAAGAAAATTCCCTTAAATCTCCATCCTTGGGTCTTTCAGGTAGATAACATCTAGAACAGGATAACATTTCAATATCCTTTTACATCCACAGCAGAGGGTTATATTGCCTAAAAGAGGTCCTCAAGTTGAGGAGACCCGGTTCTGAGTGTATCCTTGTTTGGAGACACACAGCTTGGGTTGAACTATAATCTGGAGCAGCTCCCTCTTATCTGTGGATTCGAGGTCGAGCAACGCCCCGGCCTGTTCAGCTATTGGTGAGTTACAGCCGGATTGGGTATTATTGCTATTGGCACCCTGCATTATGAATCCGGTAACCCAGGGTGCTACAGCAGTGTTTTTTGTATAAATGAAAGGGAGGCTTTGCGGCATCCCGGTCATTCATACAAAATACTTCCTCAAGATGGCCGCCACGGAGCTGGAAAACAGGACTCCAAGTGGAGTCCCTCTTCTATGTCCATGGCAAACAGTCGGAACACGAGCAACAGCAGCAGCACTGAAGGAATCAGGTAAGTGGGACTAGAGGTGGGAGGGATTCGAAAATGAATGGAAAGGGAAGGGAGGGTGTGGGGAAAATGACAGGGTGGGGGAAGCAAACATAAGGTTGCTCGGAATATGGGCTGGCATTGGAACTTAGCCTGCGATCCGAGCAGGGCTCAAGTCGAGGGTACACGCGGGGGACGGAGTCCACCCACTTTTTTCAGAGGGTGGACTCAGTCACTGAAGCTAAAATGAGAAACATTGATTGTCTTCTTTGAATTTATAAATTAAAGCCGACCAAAGGCATCAAAAACCGCAGACTCTGGTTTGCACGCCAGACACTTCACCACTAAACTATATAACTTGATGAACATTAAAAGGTGATTTTGGTATTTCACCATTCAAAGCCTTCTAACATGTTCTCCTTCATTAACCCCTTAAGTGCCAATGGGAGGTAATCCCAAGGACGAGATACCTTGTCCTTGGCACTTAATGGGTTAACAAACAACTAAATGTGAAATGTCCCATTTCGGTACTGCAAGCTCCATGGAAAACATTTGTATTGGTTCTTGGAGTTTAAAACATGCACACCTTTTAACATTTTCAAAAACACTATTAGAAGAAAATATCCTCTCTTGGTTTTGAGTGTGTGTTGATGTTATAAAAGGCAAATGCCATTAGTCCTGTGCAGTTTGGGTGCATTTTAATGAAATGTGTATGTTTCACCTTGATATGCTAATTTCTGGCACTTAAATGTTTAGGACTTGACCATTGAGCAACCTAATTGGTTGCTTCCCCTGCCCCAGTTGCTAATATATGCTTTAACCTTTTATTTTTTTTACTTGGAAAAGGTGAGTCAACAAGTGTGCTGGCACATTTCATTGCTTGCGCATGCTTATGGCACCGTAGTCAGAAGTACGGAAAAAAAAAAAAATCAACCTTTTTGTGACACCTTTTTAGTTTGAGGAAAGAATATAAAAATAAAATAAGTAAGGTCAGTTACAATAACACATCTACTGTCAAGCCTCCCTAGTCCAGACCGACCCTGTACACAATATTCAACACATCTCTAAAGAACCACTCCTAATGGCTTGCCTCATTCTGGATTGGGCGCACCAAGTTACTGTTGCCCTTAAGCCAATAAACCACTATAGCAACTGCTTGCCACTCGCCATCACTAAATGCACACACCTACTCTCCTTAAAAATGGTACTTGTGCTGCCTAACTCACACGACATTCCAACATCACCCTTCCTTCCTCAGGCATAGCCACTCCAGACTACCACAAACCGGCAAACTACTGCACTCAAGACTGCCTCAAATATTAAGAAACCATGCTTTCTCGGGGGAAAAAAAACAAGCAACTTGCATGCCGCCTATACCTCATCCAGCCCAGGGCACTGCATCTACACTCCACAGCTAATCAAAAGACCACTGCACACAAGACAGCCCTAATCTCCAAGAAAGCATGTCCCCTTGAGAATCAGAATAAGCGACCAGCATCTCGTCTTGTCACCAGCCAGCAGCACCTCCTGACAACTACCCAGTCTCTCCATCAAAGAATCAAATGACTCAAATCTAGAATTAGGGCCCCCTTACCACAACCAGTCAAGTCACCGACCAGCAGCACCTCCTAACAACTACCCCGTCTCTCCATCAGAGAAATTAATAACTCAAATCTAGAAATAAGGCCCCCTCTACTACAACAACTCAACATTCCTCGAAGTGAACCAAATCACCCCCGAGATTAGACTCTTACACTAGTCCCTCTTAGGCCACAGACTCCTACACTAAACCTTTCATGGCAACAAGGTGTAATTCTCTCACTACTGCTAAATATTAAACGAAAAAGGATACCTCTCCAGAACCTATACCCAAAATGCTCACCCCCCCCACGACCCCGAAACTACAACAGATTTCAAAGGAGCCCTCATTAATACCAGATCCCTCCTGGCCCATTCCCTCAACGTTGCCAATCGTATCACCAGCAACAACCTTGATTTCCTAGCAATCAAACATGGCTGCACCCAGCCACTAGCCCTATCCTCTCCTTAGCTATCCCAGAGGGATATACCATCTTCAGGAAAGATAGATTGATATCTAAACGAAGTGGAGTAGCGGTCATCACATAAAATAGCCTTCCCATCAGAGAAATTCCTAACCAATCTATCCCATCTGGAGAACTGTACTCACCCAAAATCTCTGTATCTGCTATAACTACCTTCACAATCCATCTGATCTACAGACCTCCAGGAACCCTGCCCTCCTTCGAGGAAGACATTGTGCAACTCCTTTCAATCAACACCAAACACTCATCCAGAATTATCATTTTGGGAGACTTCAACCCAGGTCACAACAGCCTTTCAGACTCCCAGGCACTTGCCCTTCAGAACACCATTGAAGCCCAAGGCTTCTTCCATCGAATATCCAACCCCACACATGATAAAGGCCGCACACTAGACTGGCTAGCAGACCACAACTGCTATACCCAATATACTAGCTAATGCTGGGATGGAAATGAGCCTATCCCCACCCCACCCCAAGCGCTTCCAAGTACGGCAAAAACCATATGAGGTGATAAAAAGGGGGAGTAATCCGCATCATCGGGCAACATATAGCGGCACTGTTTCCCTTAGACGTAGATGCATGGCACGAGATAAGCCCATAGGCTTCGACTCCATTTTGTAGTAGGCCCAGAAGGGATAAGCTGCAGACCCTGTTCCTGGTTCACAAGGCACAATTACACTGGCTCTGCAAGAGCGTCATTCCCATGGAAGTCCACTTCCCCCTCATCCCTTCAGTGTTGCAAATATTTAGTATTTTTCCCTGGAATGCACCCTCCAAGAGTGTGAGACAACACCAGGCTCCTCGCTGCATCATCCATCTCCACTAAACTGCCAATAGGTGTCTCACCCCAACCCAGCCAGGCCAGAGCCAGCCTCACACCACTAACTCGACCCCCACACTTTTGCATTTAGTGACATGCATGCGACCCCTGGGTCACAACCATCATCAAGTTTCCACAGGAGATCTAAGCATGCACGGCTATATTTCTTACATCCGACAACACATACCCCATGTAACACGAGGTACTAGGGGGAACAAATTAAAGATCAAACCGCGGGGTGGAGACCTTGAATACGGGAACTGTGGCATCAATGAAACCCTGAATGTGTGGGTCAGGATGACTGTATTTTATCCTCCCTTTTCCTTGGTATCACTTCCTGTGCCACTCAGGTGCCTGCCAGAATGAGTTAATATTCAGGCTTCGCATGTTTAGCTTAGATAGAAACAATGTCTAATATGTGACCCGACCTTCACTGCGAGAATGAGCCCAGCGAAACCATGTGGATCCTGATCGACGGGAAAGAAACAACCAATTACTGCCTGGCATCCCTATGGAACCTGCCCATGTGTAGGGTGCCTCCAATAAGTGACACCCATTATGTACCCTATTGATGACATATTTTTTGGTTCTTAAGCCCATGTTTGTGACTGTTAGGGTCAGAGCATCTCGAGCAGCAGAGTCCTTTTGATGATGTTTGTATTCTGTATTATTAAACCTTGTCATACGTGCAACACTATCTCCTGGCCTATTTCCCTAGAGGGTTGTTTTTATTCTGGAGTGTGTGCATAGAGGGACTTGCCTTTATTAGGTGACTCCTATGACGTTATTCCATCACTCCCGTGCTTGCAGAGTTATCCAGGCAGCCTTTGCAGATGGCCCGTGCCCACCTAGGGTGACCAGACCCCTGAACGCAAACACAGAAGTGGCTCTTGCGAATGCCGTCTTTTCTGAATTCCTAAATACTCATTGAAGCAGGCATATGGCACCAGGGAGAGGACCAGGCCTGTTGTGGATTCCCCGTGAACAGAGGCTTTTCGGAAGAATGTGAACACTTGAGTATAGCCTGCAAGGTATACAAATGTTCGGGTCGGGATGTAGAGGTGTGGGAAAAGGGTGAACACACAGTGAACGAAAGTGAAAGCATAGGTGAGTTGGGGATTGTGAGAGTATCTTTTGGCCATTTTTTATTCATTTTATTTTTCTTCAGATACATTGAGGATAAAGAAAACAGGAATACAGGAGCCTTCCCCAGTGGGGGGAGAAGGTGGTGCCACAGTGCACTGTCTAGACCAATGTAGGAGATAAATACAAAAGGAAATCTAGGAGCTCGATACAAGTAGAGAGCTCAGGAAAAAGTAGTGGTTGTTGTTTTAGCTTGTTATTTTTGGTTTATTTTGTTAGTGTATTTATTATGTGTATGGAGGAGGACCAGGAGGGGTGTGGGTGGGTGTGTGCATGTGTTAGTAAGAGGAGTGTGAGGAGAGTGAGAGAAAATGCTCTAGGGGGAGGGGAAGAAGTGAAATTGCTGTATTCTTGTTAGTAATATGTTGACCATAATGACTGACCCCACAGGTACGAGTGTATATGTGTTTTAAAAGGTGATATTGGGCAAATTGCATTTTTTGGGCCTTAGTTGGGGAATAATTGTGTGAGAACACTGCTGACACGACACTGACTGACTATCATCATGGGGAAAGACATGCCCCTGGATCATATATGTACTGTGAAAAAATCAAGAAGTACCACAATGAATGGGCACCAAGACTAAGGAAGAAGGAATGCTGCATTTCTGGCCAGAGGGGGGTCCTTCGATAGGTGTGCCATGGAACATATGTCCACATATTCGACTGCAAGGTATAAAGGGAGACCATTACAGAATAGAAGGGAGATATTAGACCTCGAGAGAATGTTTGAGGAGACAGGGGCCCCCAAAAGGGATGGGACAATGGCAGACAATGTGAAAAACCACAGTACAGAAGAGAGTTGGAAGACGGGGCGAAAAAGAAGGGGATTTATCCGCTAGCTACACAACCAGCTGAAGCGTACACTAATCTGACCCATGTGTCTGGGGGAACTATTTTGGCCGGTCCCAGCAATGCCCCACCCTGCCCGCAATGTATATTGCACCCCCTGAAGTGTCCTCTCATACAGGGGTGAGTGCAAGAGACCTTTAAGTGGTGTTGGCCACTACACGTACAGAACAAGCTAGGTTAAGGGTGGCTTTTGAAACAGCACAGATGACAGAGATTCCAATGTTACCCCCGGCAACCTCTCCCTTGCCACCTGGGGATGAGTGGAAGTCTGGTGACTTCCTGTTCAGGATTGACCACACCCTGATAAGAGCAGTTCACATAGAGCAGGAGGGGGAGACAGATAGCCTGGGATTTGATAATGTGGGGTCCCAGGAAGGGGATGAGGAGTATTGGACTGATTTTGAAGATACAGAAGAAGGATCAGAGGGAAGGGCACATCAAGCACCCACAACCGCACAAGTAGAAAGCCTGTGGGACAGGAGATTGAGGGAATGGTTCGGGAGGATGGCATTGACAAAGAAAAAGGGAAGTGTTGTAAAAGTTGGGAACGGAAAAACAAAATTACAAATGCCCCTTATCCATAAAGGTGCAGGATGACCTCATTATGTCCCTTGAGCACAAATGGACACAGCCAACCTCCTCAAGGCCCTCCCCCAACTCACCGTGGGTGCGTGAAAGTGGATTTATGCATTTGAAAAACACACTGCAGTGGTGCCCTAAACCATCGGGGACATCAAGAACTTGTTGGTAGCAGCAGTGGGAGACCAGGCAGAGACAGTGTGGCTGAAAGCGGGGTTCCCGTGGGTGACACTAAGTAATGTTGCCCATGATGGGGCATTATTTAATAAAATCAGAGCACGGGTCTGCAATGCACTGCAGAGGACCTTCCCCGACACCCTCGAGTTACAATCAATAATGCAGTGCATAATGGGGGATGAGGAAGACACTGTGCAGTACATTCTTAGGGTTCAAGAGATATGGAGAGCAGAAACGAGCAGCACCTGGGATCAATCAACCTCTTTGTTTTACTTTATTGTAAAACAGGCATTGCCTAAGGAGGTGCAGAAGGCACCCAATAAGATAGCTGTGGTGGAAGCAAAAGGTTGACCGGAGATTCAGAGCATCATAGTGCACCATTGTAGATTGATCAATGAGCGTGAAAATTAAACCATTCTGAGAAGACAAGCGGAGGAAATGAAACTAGTAAAAAAAAAAATAGTAAAACTATCAGCAGTATCAGCAGCAATGCCACTAGAACAGCTGGAAGAGGAAGGCTGTGCCTCCGTTACCACACAAGTAACCACACAAGTAAGGATGGCAGCAGTATGGGCACTACAATGGACAAGGACAGTGGGGAGGAAACCAACACTTTTTAGGTTGCAGCAGACAGGGAGGACATTACAGTTACAATCAACAAAACTATGGATGCCCCACCCAGGGTGCCCACAAGGGCCTGTTCAGGGGACATCAAAGACTCCTTATAAAATACACCAGGCATACACCCAGTTGCCTCCCCAAATCACTGGCCTATACCAACCACCACTGCAGCAGCAGACAATGCAGCAACACCAGCCCTGCCCCAACCAACAGTCTGCAGGAAACAGACACCCCTTTGCCACTGTACCCAACGGAGCAGCAGCACCTTATCAGGGAGCATCAGTAGTGGAGACACACCCTTTCTCATTCCCGGGGACAGACACCTATCCTGACTTGGATAGCCCACAGAGAGCACTTCCGTGTCCAGTACTGTCCATGGCCTTGCATCCAGAAGAGGAACCACTGGTGGGGGCAGAGATAGGAAATAAGCAATTCATCTTCATGGTGGACTCGGGAGTGGAGAGGTTATGCATAAGTGAAGGTGACATCCCACTATCAGGACAAACATGCAGGGATTGTATGGGGCTGCAGTTACGGTTCCATACACAGAAGATTTAGACATCAAGATAGTAGGGAAGGTTGTACAAGCACCCCTCCTCTGCTTTGAAAGCTCCCCTGTCAACTTTCTGGGAAGGGACCTGCTCAGCAAACTTTACATGACAATATTATTCACAGATAGAGGAATACTAGTGATACATGCTGAGGCTGTCAAGATGGTAGTGATGGTAGTAAGGGGATACCTGTGGACCCAGATTTGTTTGTTTATGGCATTAGAGTGTTGCCCAAGCTGTACCCCAAATTACCTGGAAAGAGTGGAGAGTGCTTGCAGATTTCATTTTCCGACCTGTAGCACTCCCCAAAGTGGTTGCTGGTACCATCTTGTCATTAGACCTAGAGAGGTTGCAGATGTCGGCCAAGAGGTTTGTAGTACTGGGAACTGACCCCCATGGGTATCAATGGCGTACAGTGCTGTGCATTGACCCCAATGTACCTCTGCAAGAACTGACAGACGAGGACCTTTTTGAGGATGACAATAATGATGTGAAGATAATACTTGAAATGTGTATAACTTGTGGCATAATGGTGCCATACAGAAAAGTGCAGAGTCCGCTCTTGGCTATTGTTAGCCGGCCACCCATCTTCTGTGAAAGTTATCTGCAGTACAGTTAGCTGTTCTAGTGGCATTGCTGCTGATACTGCTGATAGTTTTACTATTTTTTTTTTACTAGTTTCACCACACCTGTGGACTGTAAATCCCCATGATGTTGGATTTTAAAGGAAGTAACACCAGTAAAGATAACGCTCAAACCAGGAGCAATACTCCCGAGGGTAAAGCAGGAATACAGGAAAACTTGCAAACCCTATTAAAGCAAGAGATTATGGTGCGTTCTACCTCAACATGCAACACGGCTATCTATCCAATCAAAAAAGCAATGGGAGGGCAATTGAAGGGAGATTCAGGATTTACGTGCCTTAATGACATTGCACAGAAAGAGTTTCTTCTTGTCCCTAACCCGTCCTCCATTCTGTGCAGCATTCCCAAACAGGCCACCCATTTCACTGGGATAGATTTGAAGAAAGCATTCTTCTCAGTGCCGCTCGACCCAGAATCATAGTATCTTACGGTATTCACCCTGGGAGGGAGGTGCTATGAACACTGTCACTTACCCCAGGGGTACTGTGAAAGCCCAAGTATTTTTTATAGAATACTGCATGAATATCTAAGTAACATTCAGGTGCCCAGCACGATCATTCAATATGTGGATGACTTACTGGTCTGCAGTGACAGTGAGCAGAGCTGTTGAAGGGACTCCATTGCACTACTCCAGCTGCTAGCACAGAAAGGGTAAAAGCTGGATAAGAAAAAGCTCCAGTACTGTTTGTTGGAGGTGCTCTTCTTGGGGCAACTCATCTCCAAAGATGGCAAGAGAATAATCCCAGACAGAGCGGCTGCAGTGCGTGCCACTGCAAAACCAATAACCGTGAAAGACATGTAAAAATTCTTAGGGCTCTGTAAATACTGTATGGCATGGATTTTAGAGTATGCAGCGTACACAAGGCCATTCCTGTTAGTCCTCAAAGAAGCACAGAAAGAGGGAAACCCAATTTAGTGGACAACAGAGATGATAGCTAGCTTCAATCAAGGAACTGATTTCATCATCTCCAGTTCTAGTCACCCCAGATTACACACAGGAATTCTACCTCTTTTCCCACTCAAACTTCACCCTCATGACAGTGGTGATGACACAAAAGAGTTCCATGGGACATAAGCCCTTGCCTTACTACTGTGGAATGCTAGATTCGGTCATGCAGGGACAGTTCACTTGCAAACAAGCACTCGCAGCTGCAGTTTTCGCCATTAAAAAGAGTTCTACCATTGACATGGGTTACTCAGTAACATTCCATGTTGACAACTCACTGTTTGCAATATTAGAACAATAAAAATCCACCCTTACCACACAGAGGGCATCTGCATACGAAATAATCTTGTCTAGCCCCCATATCCATCTGCTGCGGTGCAGAACAGTAAATCCTGCCACATTCCTCACAGGGCCATGCACTGCTGAGGACATGCAACAAAACGACGGTGCAACATATGAAGGGGAAGGTGACGACATCCCCAAAGCCAATAATAGTGCCTTAGCAGAAGGAGAAATATTTTTCATTGATGTGTCAGCATCCATTGACCTGGACACAGCTGAAAAACATGTTGGAGCGGCAGTGGTGCAACTAGAAGAGGGGGAATCCGAAACACTCAAAATGAAAAGATTACCTCAGCATTATTCCACACCTGCAGCAGAACTTGTCACACTCATAGAGGCCCTGCGGGCTTCAAAAGGATGTTGTGTGACCATTTTATTCAGACTCTGCCTACATCACCATTACGGTGCATTCAGGTCTGTCCCAGTGGAAAAGGAGGGGGTTCAGAAGAGTGGATGGATCCCCAGTACAGCACACAGATCTACTCAACACATTGGTTTCGTCCCCTGCAAAGCCTTCTTTAGTGGTGGTCATCAACTGCATTGCACAAACCCATGACTCACCCAGGACAGTGGCTCTAGATCTCTTTTATGATAGTCTGCTTGATTTAGTGTTAGGCAGAAACCTGTGCAGTTCCCTCTGGGACCACTGCAAAAGATTTAGGCCTACAGGTGTTTGGCAGTAAACCCACTTGGTAGCAGTCTGTACCACACAGATTCACTTGGTAGCTGTGGCTGAGCAGTAAGACTTGGTGTCCAGTCATAATGTTGAACCAATAATGTCGAATTACAAAAATGTCGAATCCAAAAAGTCGAAAACAAAAATGTCGAATTTTTATTTTTTTTATTTATATATTTTTTTTGGGCTCCGGGGGTAAAAAAAAAGGGGTAAAACAAAAAAAAAATTAAAAAAAAGGGGGTTGGGGGGGACCCCCCATTTCGAAAAAAAAGCAACCAAAAAAAAAAATTCGACATTTTTGTTTTCGACTTTTTGTTTTCGACTTTTTGACTTTCGACATTATTGGATTCGACTTTTTGTCTATAAACCGTAAGACTTCCCTCAAGAAGAGTTAGGCAGTATGTGGAGTATACGAAATAGGGCAATTTACACAGTAGAACAAGCAAACACGGAACAAGGATTCGGTGTAAAGATATATAGTTATTTATTTATAAAAACACATCTATAGAAAATACTCTGGCACTAATACGGCAAACAACTTCAATTACAATTACTATAAGTAAATCAATCCCTCTAACAATAGTTCGACAAGTCTAGGTTCATCGGCACCACTTATTTGCAGACAGAGGTGAATGCTTTAACCTAGATGGCACTCTAGTATTCGTTAGGATGGGAGAGAAAAGGCAGGGTATGAAATCAACTCGGTACCAACACTTTTACGAACAAATGCAAGGCAAGTAAGGCAGGGTCTACTGTAGATCGAAAAGTTCAGAGGCCCGGCCGACTCGGAGAGAGGCAAGGCGATATGTCCCAAAAAGTATCACAGCGGAAATGCACTTCAAGTCTTTGTTGCAAATTGTTATCGAAAGGTTGGACTAGTTCAGAACAGAAAGTTAAGAAGGCTTGGAGGCGACCCAATGGAGAGGCAAGGATTAAGACACCTCACGCTAACCGACACAAGGGAAGCCAGGCGGACACGGTACCTTGTATGTGGAGAGACAGCTCCGGCGGGGGCAGTTGTTCCTGGTGGTGGATGCAAGTCGGGGCTTTGCCAAGAGAAGAGATGCTCTCGTCGTCGAAGGAAAGTTGAAGATCATTGCACCACCAGGGAAGAGACCAGCCGCAGGGTGCTCAGTCACAAGGCACCACCTTTTGGTCGCGGTACGGGTTAGTGGCTATCCGGTTGCTGGGGTGCTCAGCACGGGCAATTCGACCACTACGCCCTGGAAGCGAAGAAAAAGCAAAGGGGACTGGTTGTTCCCACCAGTCAGGGGAAGAAGACTCTCCAGCCGGGAGATCTCCTCTGTCATCGGGAATTGGTGAGTCGGTTCAGCAGGGCTCCACCGGAGGTGTCGTCGTTTGCAGGTCGGCTCAGCTTTACCCTCGTCGGATTCTTAGGTCCTGTGGCGACTTCTGAAGATCCAGTCCCAAAAGCCCTGCTTTTATGCAGAAAACCCCCATACATTCAGCCTAGCTGTCGATCAAAACACGCTAAGTGGTGAGCGGAGTGGCTCACCACTTGGGCCAATCACACCAGAGTGCGACTTGAGTTGGCAAAGCAACTCAGTCCAGGGTGCCTAAACCCCCTCCCACACCCCCTGTGGTTACCCAGACAGAATGGCACCACTTTGGAGGGCTTCTGAGTAGAAGCCCGCCAAAAGTGGAACAAAGGACTCAACCTTTGGTTTAGGAGTCACAGAGACGAACACAGACGCCATTTTAAAAACCGAGTTCTGGCAGAAAGTACCAACCGATAGATGTATTTAAGATAAATAAACCAGTGTTACGTTAGAGATTAACGAGGAAAAGTATTAACCTCCAACAAATGGGAAGAATCCCATTTGGTTATATTCGGGGTCGAATATAACAAGTAGTTTCCACTGCCACCAGCCAAAACTCGACGAGGGGGGACGGGACAGTGCCCCCTCGAATAAGACCAGGAGTAATCAAATTACCCCTACTAGTACGTCCACAATAGGATGGTTTGTACTAGTTCTGTTAGTAAATGTAGGTCTAGAAAAGCCAATGGTGACTTTACATGCCCAGGGAGACAGTAGTCAGTCCCCGGGTATGGAGTCTATGGCGGGGATCCTCTAGGACACCCCAGTGTTACGGCACGGAGGGTGCGGTGTAACACACATAGTAAAACATATGAGACCTTATGGAGTAAAAGACCCCATAGCCCATAGAACACATGGCTATTTAAAGGAATTACACACATTCATGTCCAAGAGTGGGAGAAAAAGAGTCTCACTCTTGGCAGGATGGAAAAAAACAAACTCCAGAAATCCAGCAAAGCTGCTGGGGGACTCACTAGGTTAGGAAATTCAGCCTAAACAGAGATTTCTCCCTAACATTTAGACCTGCCTAAACAGGTGGTTGGACCTACTCACAAGTTAGGAAACACTCTTGATGTCTTGCTCACCAGCAAAGCCCTGGTTTCTTTTCATTCAGCTGAACCCATGGTCTGGACCGACCATTACTTAGTCACCTGCAGTTTGTTGCAGACTCATGTTCCACCCAAGATATTGCCAGAACCCATTTTGCGATGCTGTTGGTGTAGGCCAACTTACAGAAGTTAGCTTATTCCATCAATGACAAATGGTCAGCGGCCCCGCTCCCCTCTATGTCGCTCATGATTACCTTGCTGCTGAGTGCTGCCAACGAGGTAGCTCTTCTCCACCACTGCCAACCTCACAGACTCCCGTCTGAACCTTGGTTCACGTAGCCTCTTAGATTAAAGCATCTGCAGGTTAGGCAGCTGGAGCGGAAGTCGCACGACAGCTACGATGCTGACAATAAACTTTGCTACAAAGCCGATTTCTCAGCCTATGCAGCGTCTACTCTCACAGCAAAAAAAAGGTATTTTGCTGAGAAGATTGAGGGGGTAATTCATAGAAATCGGCACACAAGTGCGCGCGTGGCAGTCTGCGCAAGGCGCGTGCGCCAAAACCCATTCAGGCGCACAGCATATTCATGGATTAAAACATCCATAAGCAGCCATGGTGCAGAGTGGCGCAGCGACCCTGGAGCAGCACCAGTTACGCCTCCAACCTCGCCCCATGCGCCAAAGAAATCGTGCAAAGCCAGAACCTGGCGCATAGGCCAGTGGACCAGCATACAGCACCCCCAACCACAAAAACACATATAAAACTCCCCGCGCACCCCTCGGAATACACGTACCCCACTTGCGCCAGCTAGAACACATGTAAAACTCCCTGCGCACCCCTCGGAATACACGTACCCCGCTCGCACTAGCAAAAACGCGTGTAAAATTCCCCACGCACCCCTTGGAATTCACGTCCCCCGCTTGCGCCAGCAAAAATGCTTGTAAAACTCCCTGCGCACTCCTCGGAATACACGTACCCCGCTCCCGCCAGGTAAATTGCGTGGAAAAAGCCCCCCCTCTGGTGTGGGCTGACTCTGGGGCATGGCCAGGGTGGATGGGCTGCCTGTGGGGCATGGCCAGGGTGTATTGGCTGCCTGTGGGGCATGGGGAGGGTGGATGGGCAGCCTGCGTGTATTTCGGGGGTGCGCGGGAAGTTTCACATGCAATAGGCCCTGTGCGAGCAGTGTACATGTATTCCGAGAGGTGCATGGGCAGTTTTACACACGTTTTCACTAGCGCAAGAGGGGTACGTGTATTCTGAGGGGTGCGCGGGCTGTATTACACACGTTTTCGCTAGCACGAGTGGGGTATGTGTATTCCGGGGCGTACGGGGGGAGTTTTACATGCGATTTGGCAGTGTGGGTCCTCCCGGGTGTGCCTCCTCCCCAGGCACTGCAGGTAGCTCACACCACAGGGGACTACCCTATACCCCTGGTCATGCCCTGCAGGCAGCCCATCCACCTCGGGCATGCCCCGCAGGCAGCCCACATGGCACCATGCACTTGTGAGCCCCAACACATGTCCCACCCATCATTGATGGCCACCTGCCAGCAGGACCCAACTCATGTCCCCCTGCACCCCCACCCACCCAGCAGTGACGGGCACCTGCCAGCAGGCCCTGACTCATGTCCCCCTGTACACCTACCCACTCAGCAGTGACTGGCACCTGCCAGCAGGCCCCGACTCATGTCCCCCCCAACACGTCATCACGATCCACACTCATGGCCCTTATGGCCACCCAAATCCCACCCCATGCCTCCTCAGTCAAACACCCAATCAAGTATTCCATCCACCCCACATTGAAATCCCCATGTCATGATAGATCCCAAATGACAAGTATGCACATCAATACATGTCCGTCACATACAATGGGTGCAAGTGAATGAGAAAACCCACATCGTGACATGCATGAAACCAATGAGAGAATACCACACAAATGAAGTATGAAACCAAACTGTATTAAATACAAAAGCAAGGGAATGAAAGAAAATCACAAAATAATAAACAAAAGGCTGTGTGTCCAAAATGAATGAAAAATATATGAATGCTGAATCCAAATAAATCCAAATGAAAAAGGCTCCAAAGCGTTTGTCCATCAAAACAAATCCAAAGGTAAAAAAACCAATGAAGTAAAATCCAGTCCAGAACTATATACAATGCAAAAATCCAGGGTCCATGAGCCCACCAATCCAAAGGAAAACTACAAAATACCCTACCTAACAAATAACTATATATAAAAAGGTGGGGCATAGCCCATGCGCCCCAAATGAAAGAAAAATAGAAAGGAAACCTAAGACTAATGAACTATATACAATGGCAGCGGGCAAGTCCTACGGCTCACTCTGTGATGTTCCGGGATGGGGCATCATCGAACTCCACGTCGATGTCCCGGAGGTGGGCCTCTTCCCTGTCCTCGAGGTCTCGCAGGGATGCAGTCATGGCCTGTTCCAACTCCCTGCAAGTTGCCTCGAGGCACTCAGCACGCCTCAATGCCCTGCGCATGGAGTTCTGCGCCCTGACCAAGTAAGCCGTGTCTCCTACGCCCGCTGCCGCTCTGCATCTATCCGCTGGCCCAACCGCTGCCACATGGAAGAAACTCCCATTCCAGGGTCCTCCTGCCCTCCGGCCGATGCCTGCCACTCTGATGTTGATGGCCCCGAGCCATAATGTCTCCCACGCTGAGCCTGCTGCTGCCTCCGACGCAACTTCCGCTGCCAGCACAAAGGCATCCGGGCTGATGGATTCCACCGGCGCTGTCGTGCACATGCCCTGCCCGATGATGCCGGCACATCCTCCATCTGCTAGGGTCCAGTTGCTGGGGTCTCCACCCCTGCAGGACCTCTGACTCACGACTGTGGCAGGGATGGGATTTCCACTGAGCTGGCTGCGTTGGTCGGGGCAGGTCCACAGGGGGCCCTGGTGGCATCTGGGTCAGAAGACGGCATGGAGAATGACTGGTGCATAGTCTGCACAGAGGAGGAGAGGGCCGCCAGAGTGCCCGACACATGTAGAAACCCCCGACTATTGCCCCTCCCAACTGGGCCACGTTGGCACGCAGCTCTTCGTGATGACATGCGTGGTCACCCCAGGCAGCACGCACGTCATCACAAATGTCATGCGTGCGCAACGCGACACCAATCAGGACGGACTCCATATGGTCACGGGTCCATTCGTCCACAGGTAGAGGAATGGCAGATGATGTGGACCTCCCCCCTACCTGCGGGCGAGCCTGGGATGGGGCATCCCTGCTGGTGCATGGTGGTGCAGTCACAGTGTCAGGGACAGTGACATGCACAGGCCCCTCCAAGGCAACCTTTGCTGCCTCCTGGCCCTACCCCTGGACTGCACCACTTGCACCAGTGGTACCACCCCCACCAGGCCCTATGTGCGGCTCAGTAGCGGCCTCTTCCACCTCTGTGCACAACACCAACCTGGATGGCTCCACACCGTCTTCACCGTCGCAAGCCCCTGTGGGGGCTCACCCACCCCTTCCGCTGCAGCCGTAGTGGCAGATGCGGCACCAGTCCCCTCGCTCCCAGATGATGGTAATTCCTGGAAGGGTGACTGGGCCTTGCATCACCGGCCGGTGGAGGCATCCCCGCCGCTTTGTTCCACAGCGCCGTCTCCGCCCTCTTCTTCACTCACCGCTGTGTAGAGGGAGACATAGAACACAAGAATGAGGGTACTGTACAATATTCCCCTAGACAGGAAGCAATAGCACATGAGTGGCACTGTCAAACGTCACTTCCATCATGTCCCTCCACAACACATGGGTCAGTGCAGGCAACACACATACAGAAACAGGCATGGCGCATGCAATGTACATTTACATCCATGTCCAAGGAACTGTTGAAACATACAATGGTGGGTTGAAACTCACATGCATCATGGGTCATACTGATCACATGCACACACATCACCGTAGTTTCATGCATCTGGCCTCGTACACCCCAAAACACAGTGGATACAAGGATGACTAGGCTGCATCAGTGAATCAACACATCGTCACGGACATGTGTCATGCATCCATGGTGTTCACAAGTCACACACACGCTACTCAGACGCACAGACATGTACACCATACATGTCCATGACAGCAGCACCCATCTCTCACACCCCAACCATGTCCAAGAACAGACACAGGCATGCATTCATGTGTGCATTCCGCATGCTGCTCCGCATGTTGCATTGTAACACATACACCATCCATGTGGTTCACGCATGACTGGACTCACATGCAGCACCATCATGTCCCTGCACACACACATACATACATGGCCCATGTCACACATACAGGCAAGTAGCTAATTACCAGCACACTGCAACATGCCCTGTTTCACACAGCAATGCATGGCCACTTACCGCTCGTCTCCAGACTGGCCTGCATCCTGAGGATCTGGTGGTGAAGCACTGGGCAAATGTGCTCCAGGACCCTCATCTGCTGGTTGGTAAGCTGGCCCCGGTGCCCCACTGCATCCACTGCGTCTAAGAGGCGCCGGGCCTTCTTGAGGGTCCTGGACTTGTAGTCCTCCCAGCGCTTCTGGACGTATTTGATGTCGCGGGGTGCCACCCCCTCCGCGTTGATGGCACCAACTATGTCCGTCCAGATCCTCCTCCATCCTTCCTTGTCAGTGTGCGATGTTGTGAATAGGGCATCATAATGCCCCAGGACTTGCTCCACCAGGATGCCAACTTCATTGGAAGTGAAGCTAACAGCCCTCTGCCTCTCAGCTGGAGGGTTGCCACTGGGGCCAGATGGTGTTGTGTCGGACATGGCAACCCCTGAGGCAGGTGTGGGTGGGCAACTGGGTCCTGGAGCTGGGCTGTGGAGCGATGCAATACCAGTCAGGAGTCCTCTGTTCCAGCAGGGGTGGTCACAGCAACTGGACCCCTGGAGATGGCAGATGTGCAGGCACCAAATGGCAGGGCAAGGTGGCAGCAGGCAGGCAGGCAGCAGCAGATGGCTCGTGGGAGGCTGCTCGGGGCTCTGGGGGGCAGTAATTCAGCCTTCTGGGCAGGAACGTGGTCTTCTGTGTGTTGTCGCGTGGCCAGCTTGATACAGAGTGAATAGGCACGTAAAAAAACTGTAATTCGAGGAAAGGCCCATAGCGCGCAAGCACGTGGCACAGGTTGAAGATCCCACATGGGTTTCCATCGCTCTGTACGTGCTTTTCGTGAGAAGCGGTGCATGTGTTTTCCAGGCGTTGGTGTTCACATGCGATTACTTCACAGCGGGTGGGTGTTGGCTATGCGTTCTTCTTCAGTACATGCAAGGCAGACGTTGAGTCGTACACAATATTTTTCCCACTGCGGGTGTCCATGTTTGTCGCGTGCCCCTTTTTTTTACGGGCATACTAGCCTGCGTGTTGATTGCATACGTATTTTTTGTGTTCCTGGCTGCCACAGCGTACTGCGTGTGTTTTTTTTACACGCACGTGGGCAACAGGGGTCGCTTATCTCTTTTTCTTGCTTTGCTGAGATGCATGTGCGTTGCGTGACATGTCATTTCACCTAGGGGGCCACACAATGGGACATTAATCGTAGCTGTATATACGTGTTTTTTGTTTGCGCACACTTTTGTAATGTGCAGGGACGCTACCGCCTGCCTTCGTGTGGTGGACGTGTTTAGGCCTGTGCGTGTCTTTGGCCGAGCGCGGGTTTCCCCTATTTGATTCCATGAATGTGTGTGGGTCGCGTGCGTGTGGGCGTTCTGCGTGCTTCCCAGCAGTACATCCCCAGTTACGCCCTTATTTTCATGCGTTGTTCCCCATTCCGCGTGTTCCGACCCGTGTTCCGCCCCCTTTTTGGTGTGTGTGCTAAAGTTGTGCGCTTTCGCTGTGCGCCTTGCACACAGCATTCTGGATGTTGCAATGACGTGTGCACCAGTGTGTGCAACGCACAGATTGGGCGCTCTTCCCTGGGGAAACCCGTGCAGAGCCTTCCATGAATCGCACGTGTGCATGTGAGCTTGCTTTTTGACGCTTGCGCTGGCTTGTGCCGATATTTTCGGCGCACATTTGTTCCATGAATCGGCCCCTGAATCGCCCTCAATCGGCCCAAAACTCTATTCTCTGTTATGAAGGCTTTGTCCTCCGCACATAAATATATCCCATCTATAAAACCTACTCAGGAGCTTTGTGACTCATTTTCCTGTTTTTTTACCACGAAAGTCCAGGCTATTCGTGCTAATGTTACGAACAGTCTCACCTCTCTGATACACCTCCTCACCTGATAATCAGTCTACCTATGAAGATACTGCTCCCTCTGGCCTGTCTTGGTCACTCTTCCCGCTTTTCTCTGAATATATGGTTTCCAAAGCTATGCTTAAGATTAAGTCCTGTTCCCCTGCTGATCCACTCCCTCTTGGAGTGATTAAACAACTATCTGTTGATGTTTTAGGTGAGATTGCTACTGATGTCAATGTCTCCTGTCAGTCGGGAATTGTACCGGCGGAACTTAAGGCAGCTCTTGTCATTCCTATTCTTAAGAAACCCTCTCTTGACCCATCTCTTCCCTCAAATGTTTGTCCTATTTCCCTTCTCCCCTGCCTCATAAAACTTCTTGACACTGGTTGCTGTCTTCCTTTTTGGAGTCATCCAGGATGCTTGACCCAGCCCAGTCTGGTTTTCGCCCTGGCAGAGGAACAGAAAGTGTTCTCGTCTCTGTGCAGGGTGATATGGCCAAGCTAGTAGATCAGGGCGGTGTCAGCGCCCTGATTCTTTTAGATCTTTCAGCTGCATTGAACACCATTGATCATGCCATCCTGCTTACGTGCCTGGCCCAGATCGGCGTCTCGGGCCAGGTATTGACCTGGTTTGGCTCAGGGCTGGACTGGGAACCAAAAGTGGCCCTGGACATTTTTTTCAAAGTGGCCCCATATTTTGCCGAAGGAGTGAGCACAGCGCGTGAGACCAACCCTTCTATGAGGAGATTGCGAGTATCCCCTAAGAAGATGTTGAATAAAATGTGTTCAAATTAGTGAATTTAAACCATGTTCAAATCATATATGGATTTTAAAAAATCATTTTTAAATAAGTTCATGATCTCACAAGGTAGTTCTTCAATGGACTAGATGGTTGGCATCAGTGGCGGCTGCTATCATAGGGCGGCAGGGCCTCACCCCACCCCCCCACCAGGACCCCCACCAGTGACTCAGTGTGTTAAACAGATTCAGAAGATGTTAAAGTTCTTCTGAATCTGTAGCAGCGCAGGGGCGCTGTGGAGACAACCTTCTATTGTCGCAACCGGGCCAGCCCATGAATAGGATTCCTATTCATGGGCCGGCTGCAACAGCGGGCGCGTCCCGTTTTACATTGCTCTTGCGCATAGTAAAGTGTGTGGAGCTCGTAGCCATCTCTGTGTATCTATCTTTCTATCTATCCATCTTTTTCTGTATACCTCTTGTGCCTATGTGGAATAAACATGGGCATTTTTTGTCAGTACGTTTATATCGTAAGCTCACCTGCATTTTGAGCTACATGCTGTGACAGATTCACTCATAAGGGGCTAGCAGAGTGAGAGAGGGGAACTGAGAGTGTACCTTCCCCATGTCCCATTGTGATACATGTGTGATCATCCAGCCTTCTCACCTCAGAACCTGCAGCGAGAATGATAAAGGAGGTAGGGAAGGAATCTCTAGAGCGTAAGGGGTGGAATTTACGGAGGGCAAAAACACATAATGGAGGGAGTGATTCCTGGCAGGGTCATTCATTGAATCATTAGCCTTTCATCCATCTGAGGTCGATAATGGAGTACCACTCTGTGGAATAATAATGTCTCTGTTATTTCAGCGCTCCGAGACCTATGGGTGTGTAGCGCTATATAAGAAATGTATTATTATTACTATTATGTTGAGGCTTGATTAAAGTGAGCTGCAAGAGTTCCCATGAGGAGGTGTTTTGGGTGGGGATGGACAGCAACTGGTTGGGAATGGCCATAGGGATTACCATGGCCATAGGCAGTCAATGCGTGGGTAAATAACCATAACATTTAAGTTGTTCTGTTCTGTTTTTGTTTTATAAATAAGGCAACACATTTCGGTGGGGTGGAGGGGCTAATCCTTCAAATGTAGGGAGGGTAACTTCAGGGACTTGGGCGCAATTAAGTTCTTTATCCATTGTAATGAGACTATTCTGGTGCAGCTTCAATGTTACAAGCAGTTAACTCCCTAATTCACGTCTGAAACCATGTTAATACTACTCTGAGCCTATGTTGCCCTTTCTCAGACCAGTCTCTCACCTTCTCTGTACACCATAGTACCAGCTATTCTCAATACAAGCTGCTGTAAAATACACCATCAAACTTGCACACATAAAAATAATTTACCACCATTAGTATATTAAACCTAATGCTTTTTGTCATATTTCAGTGGGTTTTTTGGACAGTAAATTGCACATTTTGGAGGCTATGTTTCAAATAATTCCACCCCTTGAGTGGTGAAGGCTTGCGCACTGCGCGCGCATGCTCACAAATTGCCCCGGGGAAATTTATGCCCCACCAGGTTTCAAACTCACCAGCCGCCACTGGTTGGCATTTACCCAGGAGTAGCAGGTCCTAAGCGGTCTCCAGCTATTCTCTGAAGAGCAGGATCTTGAGTCCTGTGTTGAAATGCAGGCGCATTGAAGCCCTCAGTATGGTGTTCCAGTAGGCCGGGGCGGGCACAGCAATAGAAGGCCTGTCTCCTGGTCTAATCTCGAATCGTGCAATGGTCTAGCATTACACCTGAGGCACGAGTAGACATGTTTACAGGCAATGGTTGCCTTATGTGTCATGCAGGCAGTTTTGATGAATGTCCAGGATGGCTGGGAAGTCTCCTGTGTGATTAATGCATGCAGCAAAAACAGCACAGATGTCTGAATGGCACACACCCCCATGTCTCATTAGTACACTCTTTGACCACTTGCGTTCACTGAATACAGACAAGTCTTGCATTCAATACTACACAGACATGGCTTTACGCACGGCAGTGTATATTCGAATGGTACACGTTGGACACGACTGGAGGACCCCCACTGTGTGAGCCATATACTCATACATTGAAGTGTACATGTCCAAATTATACAGAGCATAGCACGAGTATGCGCTCAACAAAAACTGTGCATGCATCTGAGCTCCCCAAACAGTGCATTGCTACAGAAAATGCAGTGTGTACCATGTGCATGCACTGACATGTTACTCCATGTCTGAGTGAAGGAATATGCGTGTCATTTAACACAGGCTGCATACTTGATTGGGACACTCATTACAAGGACCCAGGCCATGTGCTGCGTGTGCTATCATGCCATGACATGCCACAAGCAAGGGCCCAGCTGAAGGCTGTGATACGTGCTTCCTCGAGTCATATGGATATGGTCTGTCATGAGACCACATCACACACTCAGCTCAATTCACTAAAAAGAATACGGTTGCTTAGTCATGCTGAGGTTTTCTACTAAGCAGAAGCACCGGCCTATGTTAATGCAACATGACATTCCAAGTTCTAGGGTCGAGGTTACAATGCAAATCCTAAAAAGGATAATGATTTGTTATTTATTTGGCGCTTTCGCCAAAGAACATATTTACACACAATCATCATAGAAACTGAAGTTGGTACTCATTTATGGACTTCAGATGAAAGGCTGAGTTGGCCTTGTCGGGATTTGAACCTGCGGCCTGCAGATCGCACATAGATCACAGCAGCAAGCAATCGACCCGCTGAGCTATCTTCAGCTTTAGGTTAAAACAAGCCAATGATAGGATGAGGTTCAGGGAAGGAACTCAGGCCCTCCAGTCAACGTGCATAATAGGGTAGCCCGCTTGCTAAGGTCGTTGGGGGATAAATAAAAAAGCCAATCACTGCGGGGAGTATATCATATGCGACTGGCAACATGAGCCAATCACTGCCCCAAAGCCAGTCACCTGATGTCAGTATCTCTGTCCCTCCATGCACCAAACCCAGCCAAATAGTCACACCAGGAACCTCACAGTGGCGTCTGAGCCTCTCGGTGCACAAAAAACAAACCAAACGCGATGGCAAGTCCTTGGTATATATTGCTCTAAAACATGGGAAGAAGATCCAGCTCGTATATAGGCATAATTATAGCCAAAAACACCAGCAACAAAGCAATGTCTTCTGCAAAGCATACAAATTAGAAGTGCTTACATTTTGGTCAAAGCGCTATAGACAGAAGTAATTAGCTTAAACACCAGAGAATCTCACTGCAGCAAACAGTTGAGTGAATGACAGACGTCGCATTGCATCAAGCCTAGCCTTGCCATAATAAAGAAATGTCCAATATTCCCCTGCACCTGCACCAATCATAGCCACATGGATGAATTTCTGGGCCTCTCGTTGAACTACCCACTCAGAAGTACAGGTGCGCAATTCCCGTCAGGTGCTGCAGTGAAACATAAAATGTATGAGAACAGGAGGCAAATCACTCGGCGACCAACTATGAAAGAGCTACTGTAGATTAACGGAGTACAGACAGTAGAGGGATGTCAAAGCGTAACAAGGGGAGGCACGGCTGCTAAGCATGGGCTTGGGAATGGGGTTTCTGGTGGGGACTTATCGGAGCCCTGTGAGAAGCCGGAACGGTGTGTCGGTATGTTCTACAAGAAAGGTGGTACAAACAGTGTGCTTGGCGCTCAAATGGAGCCCTTCATTTGTAAGGGTGGTGAAGTGTGTAACGGGGTTGCACTTGCCACTGCAGCAGTATCCTGGGATGCCAGCGGGCTGTAGTCGAATTTATAAGATATGGGGAAAAGTGTAAGAGGGAGTCCAGGTTTCCCGAAACGTAAGGCAGTCCACAATGGTGGGCGCCATGAGTCGGTAACTGGCACTTTATCATGTAATTTACAAGGAACAGCAACTAAATACGACTGTGGCAGCAGGGCTAAGACAGGCAGTATAGCCTGCTGTGCTAAGACGCCGGGAGAGGGCAAAGCCCAGAATGCAATTGGCTGGACCGGCACCAGGGCATGCATGGTGCACGAAGAAGGGGACATAACATCTTGGGACCTGCTTACCGACATCACGCCATTGCGAAGAAGGCCTCGCCGCCGCTGCCCTGGCAGTGGCACCGGATACCAAACACTTCTTTGCCCGCACTGTTGGCCCGGCTGCAGCAGCCTGCCCTGCGCCTGACCTGTGTGCTGTGACGCAAGGTGTGTGCAGGGGCAGGCAGGGCACGTGCGGTTTCGGTTCCCTGGTGCCTTCCCAGGCGGCCCTCATGCGCAGGCTTGCAGGCGCACAGCCCAGCCCTAGAAAGAAAAAAGAAATGCGCAGGCAGCGCCAGCGTCAGCGTGCTGTGGGTGGTGGCAGACGGCAGGCAGCCAATTCATGCAAACCACCCAGGCGGATTCACGCGACGCACATATCCATATCCTTCCACGTCAAAGAGGCCCTATCCACAGAGGCCTACCGGGGGATGTCCCGGTGTCCCGGTGGGACAGTCCAGCCCTGGTTTGGCTCCTTCTTGGCTGACAGATTCCAAATTCTTTCCTTGCCACCTTTCTTTTCTAAACCTTCACATCTTAGCTGAGGTGTCCCCCAGGTTTTTGCCTTGTCCCCTATTCTTTTCAATATCTACATCTTTCTGCTGGTTCACCTCATCCGCTCCCTTGGCATCAGGTGCTATTCGTACGCGGATGATACCCAGCTGTTGATCCATTACGATCTGGATCCGGCTGGGTTGTCTGCGTGCCTTTATAAGTGCCTGTATGGCTGGGCCATAATTGGCTGAAATTGAATGGGGACAAGACTGAAGTACTGGTGGTGGGTTCTCCTCTTGATCCCTCACTATGGATTGCCTCCTTCTGGCCTTCTTCTCTCAGCCCTCTCCCTGTGCCCTCCCCCAAAGTTAAAAATCTTGGAATGATTATCTCTGCTGTTCTCTCCTTAACAGCCCAAGTAGCCTTGGTGTGTCAGCAGGGCCACTTTCAGCTTAAACTATTGAGGAAAGTGCTCCATCTAATCCCTGCACCACTTCATCCTCCTGTAGTGGAAGCCGTGATTCTTCGCAGGCTGGATTACTGTACCTCCCTGTACCTAGCCCAACCCAAGGGGCTGATTGGCAGGTTACAACGACTTCAGAGTTTGGCGGTGAGGCTAGCAACGGGTACCCCCTATGGATCCCATATAACCCCTGTGCTACATTCTCTTCATTGGCTGCCCGTGGCACAACATATTCAGTTTAAGGCCCTCTGTATCATTCACCCGGCTGTGTGCGGTTTGGGTGCTGAATACTTATCTGCCAAATGTGTGCGATATGTCCCTATTCGCCCTTTACGATCAGCCTCTGCTGGCATGCTCTCAGTACCTCTCTATTGACGCTCATGACTGGGTTGCCGCGCTTTCTCTGTTCCAGCGGCATTGTTGTGGAACAGCCTTCCTTCCACCATTAATCTTTTGCTTAATCACCTGGTTTTTCGGAAAGCTCTGATGACCTATCTTTTCTGAACCTCTGTCTTTGATCCTGCTCGGCTTCGTGTTTGTTGTGGTCTATTTTTGTCTCCAATGCCAATATACCCTCGGGTGAATATGCGCTCTATAAATTACCTTAACATTAACATAACATAACACCCAAAACACGGACAAAATATCATTGGGAAACGCAGCCGCTGACGTGGCAGCCAAGGAAGCAGCATACCTCCCGCTACCCATGGTAGCAGAACATGTCCTAGCATCATCTACCGTGGCCCAAATAGCAGATGTAGACAAAGCCCTCCCTATAGCACAAATTCTCCAATTGCAACGCAGAGTGCCTGCAGAAGAACAGGATCTATGGCTCCAGCATGGGTTCATCAAATCAGCCACAGATTCCCTATGGAGACAATCAGGCAACAGGAAAAGTAGTGATGCCTGTCGAATTACTCTACACAGCATTTGAACAGCTACATTTTCTATCTCATAGTTCTAAGCAACACATTGCTAGCTGCTCTATTGGTGATCAAACACAAAATGTGTTCCATTTACCATCCACAAGCAAATGGGATGGTCATGAAAACAAATGGGTATACTCCCTACTCCTGGTGCTGTTCCAGTTATGCACACAGCCCATTAAGGGCCACCACCTGTCCCCCCATGAGATAGTGACTGGCTGGCGCATGCAAACACCGCTGTCACCAGTAAGAAGAGCATCATATGCTCATAGAGCTGCCACAATCCTGGGTGAAGAGTAAAATACGTACACAACATACACGCACGATCAGATGCATTGCAAAACGAATAGCACCACCCTACACAGTCGACATAGAAACTACAACAACATCACTGACTGACACCACACCAGCCCAACCTTTGTTGCCCGGGGAGTGAATGTATGTCTGAAGTTGGGTCCTAAAATGGAACACACCCAGGTTCCATGGACCCTATGACGTTGTGTTTTCCACCCCTCTTGCAACAAAGGTAAAGGAGCTGAGATATTGGATACACCACTGCGATGTTTATAGGGCACCACAAAGCACCATGTCAGACACCCTGACTGCAAAAAACAATGCTACCCAAAAATAGTAGCTCTATGCTGACTATATCTAGGCATGTTAAAATCAATAGAGCACATGCATTGCCACTAGAGCATGAGCTACATAAACTAAAACTCTCTCTCTCTCCCCCTCTCTCTCTCTCTCTCTCTCTCTCTCTCTCTGTCTCTCGCTCGCACCCTTTTTTTCACATCCCTTAACCCTTTTTGCCCACCCCATTGTTTCCTCTTTCCACAGGTGCAAAGATGATGGAAATGTATGTATTTATTTGCATTTATAAAGCGTGCAAGGAGGCCCTGGGGCACCGTGGCTCTGTTACAGCAGTGCTTAGTTGATTACAAAGACAAGACATGAGCACATGTCTGTGGTTCTTATTTACATTGAACCAGATACCAGACAGGTGCAATTTGCATTAACAACAAAACAGCAGAGTGTCAAAGATAAAGGCAAAATAGTTCAGGTAACAACAGACAGCTAGCGAGGCAGGGGGTCTGCTACATGAAGAAGAAGGGATTGGGTGGAAAGTGCCAGGTGAGCTATTTGAACAGCTCCGATTTGAGAGATTTGCGGAATGCTAGGTGAGATGTCACATTAGAAGGGTTGTGGGGAGGGCATTCCAGTGTTTGGGAGCAAGGAAAGTGAAGCTGGTCACCCCTACTTTGGCCCTTTTTAAGGTGGGAATTTTAAGCTGGTTGGCATGGTGTGACCACTTGGGAAGAAGTTGCTCTGGTGATTTTTTTCTGCAAGATAGGGGGGTGCTGTAAGTGAGAGGCATTTGTGTGTTATTGATAATGTCTTAAAGAGAATCCGTTCTTTGATCGGAAGCCAGTGCGCGTTTTGTCTGGCGCTGGCAATGTGCTCCCTTTTGGGAATGCTGAGGGCGGCCCTGAGCACATTAGATGACACTATTGAGAGATTCTGCGAATGTAGATAGCAGTAGGAGTAGAATAAGTTTCATTAGCTCCTACAGCTACGACTGTTGGCTCCACTTCACAGCTATTTTGTTTACAATGTTAATGTTCTCATTGGAAATTTATTGGGGAAAATCTTTTATCTGGGCAGGCCATCTAAAAGAAGGAGGCAAAGCTCATATCTGCACTTTTCCTTCCTTCTGGTGGATTGCGGACCTCAAGAGATGCTAAATCTCTCGGTGCGGAAGCTGGAGGACATCAGTGTGACATCCATTTAGATGATGGATTTGGAGGATTTGGTGATGATACAGGCTTGCAACGGGGTCCAGTGAAGTTTGATGAAGTTTGGGGGTGATGTGGTCAAATTTGCATTTGAATTTATGAGTCATGTTGCAGCATACAGAGCACATCTCAGGAATTCTAGTGTAATTGCCAACATCCACATGGGAGAATACCAAGGATTGGACAGCCGGTCTGTCGTTTTTTTTCTGGGATTAAGGGCTTGATTTTCTGCATGAGAGAAAGTTGATGCCAGGCTGTTTGTGTCTTCCTTGCTATTTGCTGTTTGAAGAGGAGGCGCATGTTGATGTTAAACTCAAGAGACTTGGTGCAGGTACATAGCAGAGATACATGTCTTGATGTCAAGGTGTACAACCATTTGATCAATGACTGGTTGTCATTTATGACAAGGCAACTCAGCTCTGTGAGTTAAGCCCTTGTTTCAGACATCTTTGTTCAGCTTGCTGGACAAGGGTTTGTGTCCCAGCAGGACTGATTTACCCTTCAACCTTCCAAACCTAATATATTCTTCATTGGTTAAACTAAAAAACAAAGCTAATACTATTAGTTTGCTTATAAGTGGGAAGCATCTGCCAAGTAGTGTAATGTAAAAATGTGATCTTATTATTAAGATGATCCCATGTTTTTAAGATAATTGTATTAAAAGGAGTGTTGGCCATTCAATTTCAGCCAACTGTCTTCAGCGAGAGATAGGAAGTCATGTTATAAAATGGTTTGCTACCTGCACCCAGCGGAAACCTCAGAAATTCTCCTAATTAGATCATAAAACCCAACAGCATGCAAAGGTTTCTTTCATATGCCCTGGGTAATGTACTGTTTACTTTGCTATTTTCTATCCAAGGCTCTTTGCAAGCCTAAGTGTTTCCTAATGGAGCAATAGCAATTAAGTTTCTATTTTGAATAGAAAAGGCATTCATTTGTCAATAGTGAATAGCTGAGTACACGGCTGGTGCACTGAATCCACCCCAGAGTGGTTCAGGTGCCCTTAGATGGCCATTAATGGCATAATAAAATGTATCCTTTAAAATCGGTGCTTGTGTTTTTCAGGATTTGCCATTTCTTTAGAGTGAATGATGGGGAGCCATTGGTCCTACTACAGTCTAAAAATACAAACAAAAATACAAAGTTATACTTTTGAGCACACATCCCTTCCACTCATGGGTGGACTGGCCTATAGGGAACTCTGGAGATTTCCCGATGGGCCTCTGCACCCTGGGCCTCTTTTGTGTGGCATTTCCAAATATTCACATAGGAAATGCATTGGGCTTGCTGAAAATGTATCATATGGGGCCACTTTGACAATTATTTCCAGGGCCTCTTTTGGTCCCCAGTAATTATTTCCAGGGCTTCTTTTAGTTCCTAGTCCACCCCTGCTTCCACCCCGCCCTCACTCTTGGGAATATGTATTTTATTTTATTTTTGAACATTTTAGAGATATAATTTTACACATATAAGCTCTTCCCTATACCGTTGGTGTAATGTTGGTGATGTAAAGTTGAATATTGTACAAACGTACTACAGCAAATTATTGAAATTGATCGCAGTGTGTTTAGTCATCGAAAAATACAACTTCTGTGACGTGTATTATAAGCATAATTTGCCAGTCGCTGTATCCTATCCTTCTGTGGAAATGAACAACATGTTCACGTTAGGCAAGTATGAGAAAGACAGTGGCATTGCAGAACTACATTAGAAAGCAACGTTTCTCAATGTTCTGCATGACCTTCCAGCTAGTGAGAGAGATATGTGACTCAAACTCTCTTTAAGATACCTACGGCTATCCATTTGGTAGCTCAGCTGAGCTCAATGATTAACGTTGGGGTCAACAAACACAAAACAAAACAATAAGGAAAGTATAGTTGTGTTGACATATTTCGTTATTGGTGTCTTTGTACAGTACTGCATGCTTCTTAAAACGGCTTAAGAGTCCAGTGAAGAAAGGAGAAGCCAAGTTGGAAAAAGTGTGGCTAGGCAGGAAATAAATAAGGACATGTTCACAGACAGATTCCAGCATGCATTTCAGACACCTCTGTAGGAAAAGAAAGAATAACACGATGGGATCCAAGAAGTGTGGATCTTTGTCAACGGGTGTCTGTAGTAGTCATGATGGCAGGCATTTATTGAACAGACAGCTTTCAGGTGGATTGTTATATCGCTAGATGATTGTATGCTTATGGTGGAAAGGATGTATGGATATTTTTAATTCTCCCAGAATTACAAAGGATTATAATATGTTCAAAGTGTATAAGGTTTATGTTAACCATAACAATAATGATAATAATATTTGCAAATATGTGCTATGCAAATCGCTTTGGATTAAAGCTGTCCATAAGGGTAATTCCGTCCACGATCTCTGTTTCTTCTCCTATACCTGTGAAGATGTGTACAGGATTCAGTCTGTATGGCTCACTGAGAGGATACCTTTCTGTGTACTTGTCAATCAATGTCACACTCGGGATTCTTCCGAAATAAGATGGGTGGCTGCTAGCATTTATGGTTCTTCGTTGTGACACGAATCTGGGGGTGATGAGGGGCATCGTTGGGACCCTCTCGTCGTAAATATCAAATTATATATATTTTGTGAACAATGTTGAAATGTAACGTGTAGAAGATGCATTCTGCTTTGGCTGGTAGGTATTGGCTCTTGACTTATGTGTAGAGATAGGAGAAGGATGGGCAGAGTATATTAAGGTATGATGGATCCATTGTTCTTTTTGATTATTTGGCGTGATCTTAGATAAAAGGTGCCCATGGAAGCGATTGATGTTGGGAATAACACAAGGAAATGTTGAAATTATATAAGGATGTAACTGTAGGTTATGAAAGAGAGATGGAAAGTCTGAAAAAATTGTTTGAAAAATGGAAGTGACACTGAGGAGGGGAATTGAAAAAGGGTGTATGTTTGCACTTTTACTAAGATACAGTGCAGCCTGCGTAGGTGTATTTGTTTATAAGGTGTAGTCTGTGGACATAGATGAATGGAGGACTATGGAAAAGTTTAAATGAAAAGTATGGGTCCCTTTTAGAGGTGTGTGATCTTTGACACACAAATGTGTGCATATGAAAAAAGATTGGAAAACATAGGACTTTGGAGCAGAGAATGATAAATGAGTTAGGTTATGATAGCTATATTTTTCGCTAGCATAAACTGTTGAATAAATAGATTTATATTTTTATATTTTTTATATACAGCAATATAAAGCAAATATTTTTGCAGAGTGTTCTCCTAAAAAATTTACTATTAATAGAGGGAGCATCAGAACACATTGAAGAACTAATTATCAAACGAGACAGGGTACATTTATCAGATAAGGCATACTACAGTGTGTATAGGGCTCTCACACAGATAGGGAGAAAGGTACTTTGATCAATGAAGGCAAACCACTTTTCTAGTTTAGGTCAATTGTTGGACAACAAAAAAAGGGAGTTTCCCTTGCCCAATGTTTTTCCAACACACACAGTGGCCCAGTAATGACTGCAAGGGCTACTGGTTGTGCCAGCTCAGCATGATATAGTAGGCACAGCAGTTATGAAAGGTGAACAGCCTAGGAATATAGATGTCTATTGTTCATTGTTTGCAGAATTGTAACAGGAGAAGGAAAGAAAGTAAGTAGGAGGGAGAGCCAGAGAGAGAGAGAGAGAGAGAGAGAGAGAGAAGGAGAGAGAGAGAGAGAGAGAGAGAGAGAAAGAGAGAGAGAGAGAGAGAGAGAGAGGAGATGGGGCAGTTGGGATTCGTATGAGCAAGGTTATCAACTGATAGGGTCAATGGGATAATACAGGGAGGTGAGAGAATATATTATCTCAGGGGGAGGAGGAACTAGCAAAGAGGTAGGATAAGTGGATTCAGGGAGAGATGTGGAGAAGGGATTTATGGGAGGAAATTCAGAGTAGGTGGAGACAATGTTGAACATGTTGAAAGAGAGAGCATTATGTACAAATATGGAGTAGCAATGGGGTACTAGCATTTGGTTAAGTCACCTTATGGCTACCCCCCACAATATTAGACAATATTCCTACAATGCAAGCATAGCACTATATTAAGCAACAGTAACCCAATGAATGTCTTGAAGTGACAACATACAGGCACATGCAAAGTGGGCACAAAGTGCATTTGAAGTATTTTGGAATTTCAAAGGAAGGGCTTCAAGGAATAAAATGGCACACAGCATAATATGCAACTGTCAGGGACAGGAATGAGGGGCTATGAGGAAAAACACAATATGCAGGATGGGGCCATATCTGCCAGCACAAGGAGTAATGTATCACTAATTAAAATATTTGCATGGCCTTATTATGTATAGGTTATTAATGTAGTTGGAAGGAATAACATAAGAAAAGATGATTATGCAGTAGCACCTGGCGTGTACCAAGTGCTGGACGGGATTACCACAATAACTAATGTCAGGCCCAAATAGCCGGACAGACTCAAAGCATATGGCAAAGTGCAACTTTATTATCAGATCAATAAAGTAGGGAAACCTGGCAGGCATAACATAACAAATCACAGCTCACAAATTCTCAGAACATTTCTGTTACGCAAAAGCCCTTATACTTCGATGTACGTCAGCTATGATGTCATCCTATGTGGTAAACAGTAAAAACCTATCTGGCAGAGGGAATGGTTAAGGGAACATATATACCTATAGGTCATTTAGGTATTAGTAACATATTGGCTGCCCCTTATCAAGTAGGCACACCTTGAACTCCTTCTAACTACATATAATAGAGATAATAGTAGAATAATAATAGCAGCGGATTGGGTTCTGCAACAATGTATAGTCCATCATCACATAGGCCATCCTGATTGGTTGGCACCCTTTTCAACACTTGGACATTCAGCTCCTTAGCAGCACATAATCTAAATGAAACCTAGGTGCGGGGAACAACGTCAGACAACTGCCCACTTGGCCAATTAACCTACCATCTCTCATCAGTTAGGCCCTAAACCAAGGCATCTTCTTTGTAGTTCACCTTACTGACTGTTCTGTTCCTCTCAAAGGAAGTGAAGGTGCATTGCTATCTTCGTCTGGAGCATTATGAATAGTCCATGTTTTCTGGTCTTGTACCATGTGTGAGGAGACCATGATTTTGTCCATTTTATCATCATATTTAGTGCCATTTGATTCAATTATACTGGGTGTTATTACTCTCCTTGGCCTCTGGAGACTTGGTTGCTCCATCTTGCATATGCTTTCTGCATCTTTGTTTTTTCATTACTTGGCGCTCGCAAATGTTCACTCCTTTACTTTTATATAAGAGAAATATTTCCTACATACATAGCTTATCCTCTTTGACTCCTTTTGTGCCTTGCAGTTGCTTTTTGCTGTGGCATCCTTGATCCTGTGATCCTCTGTATTTCAGTTCTTGTTAGCATTATAGCCTTGTTCTCTCTCCTTGAGGTTTCTAGCTTACTATTATACGAAACTGACATCAATTGTCTCAACATGGCTGCTTTACCCACATTTTTTTTCTTACATTTAGCAAGGTTCTATATGTTTCATCTACCTTGCGTTTCTATGTATATACATCTACTTCATCTCTTCTCTCTAATCAGTGTATATCATTTATTCACATTTACATGTATGTTTACTTTGTTACTTCAGTCACATCTTCATTCCTAGAGTGTTCAGATATTGTTTCAGTGCACCCTCATCTAGTCTCTTCATGATGTCACTTTATACTTCTCAGATTTTACTTATAGATCTTCTATGTCCAGTGGTGTCTTCAGACTTCCTTCTACCACATCATTTTGGTACGGTTGCACATAACGTCTTTCATATCGTCGGTGCAGTATTGGGATAATACCAAGTGTCATGCACAGTTTTTTTTGCTGTTCTTCCAATATGTCGGAGGTGAGGGGGTTGCCTCCATGAGTGACATATACATCTGCTTCTCTACATTCCCATCTCTGGTCGAGTACTCGACTACCTCCTCAAACTCTTCACCTTCTCTTCACACTGTGGTTTCTTTGGAAAAGCATATCTTTGTCACCCCCTTCAGGTCACCTGCATTCTTTATGTGTTCATCCACCATCCAGGTCATATAGAAACACTCACCAGTTGGTTGATAGAATACCCAATGTCCCTCATAATGATCTTTGGGATAATAAAACTTTGCTCCTGTGGGCGCCAGAGGACTTTCTTTCAGGTGCTCACTTGTGATGCTTTTGGTCTGTGTGTGCTCATCAGTCACAGCATTCACATTGATCAGTTTCCTCATACCACTAGCTTTCTTTGCTGTCATTTTACATTGTTCTATGATTATTCTTATAAGACAAAATCCTAGCAACACTATCACTAGTATTGCACCCAACAGTTTGAAGGCATTTGCCATCCAGGTTGGAACACACAATAATAAGGATGATAACCAATCTTTATCTTTTGTCTCATCTACTTCTTCCACCATTTTCATATACAGGTTTAACATCATAGTTATTGCTTCCGTCAGAGTTCCATTTTCTCCATCGTGGCAAATATGGAAGTACAGCAAGAAGGGCCAATTTTTGCACACATGCCTCCTTCCATTGCTGTAATTAAGTCAAAGACATACCTGTTCTTGAGGGTCAGGAGTCTGATGGCCCTCAGTTATTCTCTAATAGCTTAAAATCCTTTTATTGTTCTGTTGATTGTCTGTAGTGGTTCCCTTCTGGTGATGTGTAACCACTTGGTGTTCATTGGAGTTTGAATTCCCATCATTAAGATAGCTGTAAATATCACTGCTGTCCTACTGAGCAAAGTGTTTTCATCTGGAATGTCATGGTATTCTATTGATTTTGCCAAAAAGTAGTGTTCTTTCTTCTGTCTAGTGATGTTAAGCGACCTCTTCTTTCTTTGATGTGCATCAATTTTTAGAATGCTGTCTATGTAGAGATCACCTTGAGGGATACCAACACAGGAACATGTATTATCACTATCAAACATATTCCTTCCCAACTTTTAGGGAGCTGCATGTAAGCTTTGTATCCAGAAGTCCTATAATGGTGCATTGTCACTGCAGTTCCTTTAGTCATTCCTGCCATGTCAATAATTTACTGACATCCTTTATTTTCTCCAACTTTGATCAAACCCCTGTTTCTGAAACAAAGCGTCACATTCTTCATGGGAAGTATGGGTACAGGTCCTGTTTCCTCTACAACCCATGTTAGTAACTTTGCATGCTTGGCCCAGTCTTTAAGGCAGTCATCATTCACTAACTTCACTGGTGCTGTCATCAGTAAGTGTGCACTGCATATCAACATTCGTGCTTCCCATCCTGTACTGGTGTATACTTGTCCATATACCAATAGCAGAGGTCTCTCCAAGCATCCTGTCAATCCTGGAGTTTCTCAAATGTCTCCACAATTCAGTCTCTTTTGTTAAACTATTCTTATCTCTCCTCCAGTCACACTACCAAATGAGTACAGGAGCATTCAGCTCTTTCAATTCAGGTCCTTTTTTATCTTGTGTGTCTTAATCTAAGCATCTAAGCATCTTCATATGGGAACATTCTCTTTGACATCCATCACAGGGTTGCCCATTTCCATTCAAATGTTCCTCTTTTCATGCATGCTGCTAGATGACTGAGGCACTTTGCTTCATGTGCGGTATTTTTCTTGTAATGAATGTTCTGGCTCTGTCATGGCATAAGGGATGAGAGAACATACATATCAGCTCTCATCTGACGTTCTCCTCCCTACCTCACTCATGATACCACATGTTATTTTATAAATGGGCTGAGTTATCAAGATATGCAATTATATCCTGATGATCTTCTTCAACATCCCTCTTTACTCGCTTAATTTGTTTGGAAATCTCAGGGAAAATATCACTCATGTTTTTAGGGATAGAAAGAGATGTCTCATTGTTGGATACTTAATTTAAATTCAAAAACATAATTTCAAGAAATGCTACAAGCATAAGAAAGTAAAGAGAACACATTGTACAAAATGTACAAAATGTATCTACAAGATGTTTTGCAAAATAATTAATGTGTCGTATTGTATCTTGTGCAGTAAGCAGCCTTCTTGCTAGCAATGTGGATCTTACATCTCTTTTATAAACCACCCTTTTTATAACAGAAATTGTAATATGATTGTAATATGATTGCAATGATGATCTTGAAAAAAATAGGACTGTTTTTAGGATTTTCTGATAAAAGGGACAACGTCAATGTGCCATCTCACTAGGGCTGCTTAAGATCAAAGTGTGTATACAAATACAGCATATACACGTGTGTGTAACCTTACAGGCAGCACAAAGTGCTGAGTGCATTCTTTGTGTTCTTGTTTCAAAGGATTGTCTCTTTAGACTAACAGGAATAGTTGTATTGAACACTGCAAGATTTTGTTCCTTTCCCTTGAATTTTGGGAATAATTAACAGTTCAAATTATTTTTAATTCATCTGTTATTTGTTGGCTCTTTGTAGCCTATCTAGTCTGCATTCACATATCTTCTTCTCTTGCTTCACTATCGGCAGGTGCAGGAGGAGTAAGGGTCTCTCCTTTGTAAAGCTTTACGTCATTCAGATGCAGCCAGGTCTTTCTTCCTTTGAGTGTTACAGCAGTGGGAGTGACCCCCTCTACTAGGTACGGTCCTTCAGAAGTTTTTTTTTTCCAAGTGTGAAGTTGGTCACGGGGGTACAAACTAGGTGGCTTCAGCAAGTCTATACAATTAACTATTTGACTGACTTGTACAATCGTCTTTGACTCTTACCTCTAATTTTTTATTGTTGAGAAATAAAAGAAACACTAGCAGTCATATTCGTCAAATAATCATGCATCTCATCCCCTAATGGTGCACTATGGGCATCAGTCCCTATTTGAGTTGGAGGAACAAGGGGAACTCTCACATGGTGTCCATTCACCAAAACGTGAGGTGTTAGGAGGTGATCTTAGCCAGCCTGGTTTCTCATGGCAAACAGAGCCAGGGGTAGGCAATGTATACATCTCTTCTTCATTTTAGCTATCCTTTCGTTAAGGAGTCCATTTAAGGGCTCACAGATACCTTTCGTCTGTGCTTGAGAAGCAGACAAAATCATGTGTTCTATGCCTAAAAGAAGAGCTATCTGTTTGAACAATTCATTTATAAAATGTGGCCCATTATCAGCCTGCAGGAAATCGCACACACTCCATCTAGGAAACACCTCACATATGAGAAACTTGGCAGCACATGTGGCCTCAGGGTGCTTACATGGACCGGCTTTAATCCATCTGGAAAAGAGACATACTACCATTAACATGTATCAATAGGCATTTCATGTTTGCAAAATATCCACATAATCTATATATAGATGTTGAAAAGGACCATTGCGTCTGGGCATTGCTCCTCTCACTGTTTGTAAAGTATGCCCTGACACAAACTTCTGGCAGACCATGCAGTTCACAATAAACTGTGCAACGTGTTCTAGCAAATTTGGCAAAAAACAGTCTTCTGCGATTGTGGCAGCAAGATTCTCTCTGGTAATGTGCACAGGATAGTGAAGCTGATCCAGCACAACTATGCTAAAGACATGTCCGAATTTTCAGTACCACCATGTCTCCATATCGCCTCTGTGGGGGATAAAGAACACGCCTGTCACTTCAATGAATAATGCTCTTTCTGTGGAGCTTGACCTTGCAGCTCTAACTGTACAATGGATAACCTAGTAAACCCTTCTTTTATCACCATGCAACCTTCTGACATTTGGTTAACATCTTCTACTTCAAAATATTTGGAAAATATGCTGCTCTTTTGGCTTCAACCTATGTGGCTTCATTACCGTGTGATATCATGCCTGCCCTTAGTATAGACTGCGCATTTCACCACGGCAATAGCCAATGGGAGATTTAATACCTTAATGAATTTGTCCAACAGCGGCGCAGGTTGCACTGGTGTGCTGTCTGCATGGAGGAAACCCCTCCTTCTCCAACGTGACAATCCTGCGTGTACAGTTGACATCACAAATTTGGAGTCAGAGTATACTGTTATTTCGTCATCCTCCTATCTCTGAGTGCAGGGATAAGTGCCACTAATTCTGCAGCCTGTGCTGAGCAATGAGAAGACAATCTTGCAGTTGTCACTATTTCAAATTCAGCATCACGTTTTAACGGTACGACTGCCGATCCTGTGTGGCTTTCTCCTGTCGCCTGATCAATTTTTGAAGAACAATCAATTAATAGAATTTACTCCCCGCCCGAGAGCATTTTCACTAACATGGGGAATATTGTCATAAAACTCAGAATATGTTGTGCAATCATGTACATAATTTTCCTTCTCTACAGGTTCTGTTATGAAGGTTGCTGGATTCACTACTCTACATCTAACAATTTTGATTGCTGAGTTCGAAATAATCACTTTGTGCAATCACGCTCTTTGTGTAGTCAATGTACTTTGTGTTTCTCCAAAATGGCAAATAAGGAATGCTCGAAGAATAATGTCATTGTGACAAATCAACTTCCGGGGCATTAGTGGTCAAGAGATGATTATCGTTTTCTAAACCATCAGTCAGCCCCACATCTCTAGTACACCAGAAGATATCCAAACAGATTGGAAACACAAGAAAATTATAAACCTCCATGTCCAATTTTGGTAATGTGAATGTAACACCAGGCTTATCTCGGCAAGGTTGTGGATCATCGGTTAATTGCAACACAGCAAAAATACCAATTATTATCCAATGACAAAAGGGACTGTCCAGTCAAGGTAGTATAAAAATATTGACTTTATTATCAAAACAACAGACAGTTCTAGCACACTACAAAATACAACCCACCCTCTAAAGGAACACAGAGGACAGACAGTGTCACAAAGGAAAGGGATGAACTCTGGGTTCTGGCAGGCGGGTAGTCAGTAAAGCAATCAGTCTTAACTGTGCAAGGTTATTTGGTTTCAGCACCAAGGGAGCAATAGGTCGTAAATGTCACTAGGGGTCTTCGGAGAAGGACTATGAGGATATAACCACAATGTATCTGGTACATGAGATGATCTTGATGCTCAACAGCATCAAGTCGATTCCAGAACGCTTTGCAGGTCCTGCAACAGAGTTTAAGATGGGAGACAGCTGTGGGTATCAGGCAGCAGGCAGTTCAGCAAACAAGGCTGGACAGATGGCTGCAGGCTGGCATACACGGTGGCTTGGGGTCAAGAATCGCTGTCTCTGTGCTGGTTGGCAGATCTGGAAAGCTGCTCGATGCATCTTGGACTGCTTTACTGACTGCAGCGTGACAACAGTCAGTGGTGCAGCCAGTGGACGCTGGTTAATGCTTGTTGAGGCACTCCTCCTAGCTTCTTTGCAGGGTTTGTGTCGTCCTTTAAGGCAGACGGCCCAAAGCTGAGCAGAGTATTTGCCGGCAACAGCCTTGTCCTTTGTTCAGCGACTCTCTGGCCCTTCACACCTAGGAAGCTTGCTGACAGAACTTAGCCAGGCACGCTGTGTGCTGGCTGGGTACCAGATCTGGAGCTGCTGGATGGGTCCTCTGAGTGAGTCTCGTATCTCCCTCTGTTCCCTGGGAGATGTTTAGGGGAGGGATCTTGCTTCCCTCTTAGAAAGCATCACCTTCCTTCACTTGTGGAACCTGTAAAGCAGACTGCACCTTCAGCCAGGGTCCAAATGAGTCCTACTTCTTACTCCTTTCAAAGTCGCTAGATGATCTGCTAAGTGAGGGGCTCAGCCCTCTTTTAAAGCCAAATCGGCCCCATTGATTGATGCAGTCTAAGCCTACCTTAATTAACCAATCCTGGTTCCCTACCAACAATCTTCTGCTATGAGTGAGGTCATAACCAGAGAGCTCTGAAACAGGAAAGGAAAGGGGTGACAACATGTGCTACTAAGTCGAACCCATCTTCCTGTCTGTTGTGGATCAAAGTGTCTCTCTGGTTAATTGAGGTCTCTGTGACTCTTGATAAAAGAGCAGGTCTCCCTTGCGGTTTGTGATGAGAACAGACTGTCTGTCTCCATCAAATCACAAACCGAAAGAGGGTTCCCTGCAAGGGTTGCCTAGTGTAAACAGTTGTTCCCGACATGACATTCACTGCCCTTCATACAGAGGGGTGGGAGCTAGCTTCAGGCTGACATACTGAATATTAAAAAGGTGTCAGGGTTTCCTGCCCCCTGTTAGTTCTGTAAACAGGCCTCTTCGCAGGCCTGCTTCAATTAACTCTCATCAGTATGCGCTGTCACCACACAGAACTTAAGAATATGCAGGGAGGATCCATGGAGCCTTTCCTTTGACATTTTAATTAGGCTGGCCATGGCCGGTGGATGTTGTTGCCTTCCCCCTTCCTGAGATACTTTGATGTGCTTGCGGCAGTCACATTCATTCCAGCTGAACATGATGGGAGGATTGCGGCGGTGTCCCCCAGAGTACACTTGACTATGTGTTTGTTGTGCGGTGAGCATTAGGAAATGTGTGCACATTTGCCTCCCCCACATTTCCCGGAGGTTTATCTACCAACATTCCATTTCTCCAAACAATATATAAAAACAGCCCAGGCGAGTGCACACTCCCCATGCAGATGGTCGAATGCCTCACAGTCATTGAATAAACCCATTGTAATATTTGCAGCTTTTTCAATTGTGAAAGTAGCAGCAGCTAACGCTTGTTCACAGGGGTAATGCCCTTTCATTACAGGGTCTAAAATCCCACTATAGTAGGATAATTGTTTATGTCCATGTCCTAATGTTGTCTGCTGTGTGAGGACTGCTGTCATAACTTCTCAGTTTGAATGTGAGAATAAATAAAACTCCTTATTATAGTCAGGAGTTCCTAACACAGGGGCTGTAAGAATTGCCCTCTTTAATTCTTTAAATCCTTCAGTCATCTTATATGTCCATGTTATTTTACTTTTACCTATGTGTCATTCCTTAAGTCATTTTAAAAGTGGTTGAATATATGTACTGTAACAAAAACACAGGTCCTGTAATTATTACATAGACGTAAAAATGGTGCATTTCCCTCACTGTCTCAGGTGATGGAGTTTAAATGATTGCTATTGCTCCCTCAGGTGTCACTTTTCTCTGCTCTTGAGGAATCAGCTGTTATATATACAGGACCTCTTCCTGGCAATATTGTAGTTTCTCTTTATCCACTTTCTGTCCTTTCTCTGGTAATATTGTCATTAGTCAAACTGAATCTTCTCTGCATCCTTCTTCTGTCTCACTGCACACTAATATATCATCTACGTACTGAATTATTGTGCTCTTGAGTTGTACAAAACCTAGGTCCATCTGAGGATCCCTATTAATGAGGTAATTGTGTATGATTCCAGCGCTGATTTCTATACGAAAACAAAGTCAAATCTTGTGAGTCTTCATGAAGGAGAATTGAAAAGAAAGTGGTTTTGAAATCTATAACTGTAAAATATGTGGCTTTAGGTGGTATGTTACATAATATTCTAGCTGGATTCTGAGCCAGCAGAAAACCTTCTTCAACAATATTGTTAAAATGACATGTATCTTGAATACATCTCCATGACCACCCTGTTCATTTCTTCACTGGGTACACAGCCGTGTTACATGGGGATTATGATGGCCAGTGTTCTCTGCTGCATTAAAGAAGAAATATATCCTCATTATGGATATGTCAGTAACTGTGCCGGTAAAACCAGCAGGATGCTGCCGGACCCGTAATGATTTACCAGCGCCTGACTTCCCGGTGCCACTGGGCTATTCCAAGTCCAGCGGCCGGGAAGTCAGGAGCCGGTAATTTTGTAATTCCCCATTCTCATTGAGTCCCATAGCACTCAAAGGGGATGGGGAACACAGAAGCATCAGCACTGGTAATAACAGTGCTGGTGCTTCTGTAAAACTCTGCTGTCAGGTGCCGTTCAGCCCACCAGGTCGACCCGCTGGCGGGATGGCACCCGCCCGCAGAGTCGTACTGTGCCGGTCAGGAAACACTGGTGCTGTTAGGCTTACCGACACCAGTGTTTCCAGATTGGCACAGTTGGAATAAGGCCCAAGGTTTCAACTATACCTTTGTCTGCTTCTCTGGCCCTGGGGTACTGTTTTGCTCATGGCAAAATTCCTCCAGACTTAAGTTTTATTTTAACGGCTCCTGCTCCACTCAATAGACCCACGTCATATGGACTGCTGGCCCATGAGATGCTTGGCACTTTTTATACATCCATCCTCATCCCTCATCAACTGTCTCATGAGCAACTACACTTTCCTCTATTACCACTGCAGATTCTAGTACATTGGGGATAACCTGTCCCTCATCGTCATCCATAGGTTGTTCAGGCCTAAACAGAAATGTATCAGGTATTCTCAACAATTTAAACTTGTGGGGTAAAATATAGCCCCCAAATGCCAGAAATAAACAGGCTAGAGTGATTTGTGAAGTCTCATTGTCATATAAGGCCAGCATAGGAATGGTGATTTCAGACATGAGGCACATTGAACCAAAAACAGGCCTAAATCTCAAAGGAAAGAAATTGGGCTTAAATCTAAAAAGTGCAAAGATATGTGCAATGCACTTCAGCAAGGAAAAGAAAGATGTGTGGCTGACAATGCTATTTTACTAAATCCATGAAAAGCTACACTTTTTAGTTAAAGAGACAGATCACACTCTGTACCTTATCTTCAATATAATACCAGATTGTGATCCCAAATTCGCCAGCGAAACCAAGCTTCTTGCATTTATAAAAAAAAAAAACCTCCCTTTTTCCTCATCCTAAATGACAGTACGCAGAGAGAAGTGCCTACTTGGGTTTGAGGTGAACATGGTTTAGTCATTTAACTGCCCTATACACATTGACAATTCAGAAGGGATACTCATATGTTTTGCAACTGTGAGATTAAAGAAGTACATTACACATGGATAATGCATTGTTTGTGGGTTAAACGCCATTTCTTGCAGAATTATACATGCAGCCGGTCAGTTCTTTTGAAATGAAACTCTAACCTCAAACACCTTTCCTCTGCTGGTCCTGCAGAGAGAGGTCTGGATGTCAACAGTCAATCAGGTAAATTTCTTAAAAATATAAAGAAATACACTGCTTTTGATGTAAACCACGATAGAAATAGATAAAACCATGCCTCTTTTCAGGAGGAGTGACCTTGAGGTCACAACTCCCATAAATTGTGCATTAAAGTGGCATACTGGACCATTAGAAAGGCAAGAAGGGGTAGGCTAATATAGACATGAGCCTGCATCTGGCTAGTCACATGCTTAATGGGAAATGTGACTTAAGAGAATGAAGGTGGGTGCCAGAGTGAGCGAGGCATGTGATGCTGGGGTTAGTTAATAGAAAAAAACATTTTTATTGTGTTTAAAGGGCAGCGGATATGCCACAATGCTCATTCCAGACTTTTATTAAAGGTGACAGTAACCCCCTTTGAACCTTGACAACCCGAGTTTTGTGGGATAAACATAACCGAAGTTATTAAGGAAAATGTGATTAGGGCCTTCCCTTAATTCCGAGAGATTTGAAAGTTGGCATGAGGGTGAAGGATACAATTAACATGGGAACTATGAAGTGGCATATTTTTCAGTGATACGGCTCCTGAGCAAACAAAGAAACCTGTATCGCTGCATAGGAAGTGCTTGCAGACTCAGATTAAAACATCTGACTGGCCTTAAAATGTAGTTCTTAAAAATATCTACACACATAAAGATTTGAAAAATTAGTGTACTTGCCATATTGATGACAAAGCTTGGGATGACAAAGCTTTCTCCTTCCACAGCATTACTAACTCACCCTTCATCTCCTTGTCCTATTAGCACACAGGTGGGAGGTGAGTAGAGAAAACCAACCAATCCCTTCTGCGGGAATCATGACAAGTTGAGATGTCATTTGCCCTATAAGTAAACCAGTTTGCATCAGAACTAGGTTTTTTCCTTATGCCGGGAGGTAACCTGCTGCTGAACTCTTGCGAGAAACACCAAAACAGAGATGCCCCGAATCTTGCATTGGAGACAGGGACCAGAAGACATAGAAGCTAACTGGGACCCCTTGGGAGAGCCAAAGGGGACTAGCTTGACTGACATCCTTGTTGTCCCAGAGGTGCCCTGCTGTTCCTTGATGCCCATTACAAGGCCTCTCTTTTAAGTAAAATGATCCAAAAGCCATAGATTGTGTAGGCACTGCATTTTTCTCCAGTATTGTTTTAGTATTCCCCCATAGCAAAATATCCTGTTTGTCTGTGTAGATCCTTTGCATATTTATTTAAAGTAAATCACTGAATTCCCTTATAGAAATCACGGGATGTGTTTTGTCAGCATTCACAACTAACAAACTCCCCCCCAAGTGTGTTTTGAGCCAGTATTGACATAATGATTGCCAACAGAATGAATCAAAAAACCCTGATTCTACGTTTTCAGGGCTCAAAACGAAATTCCATATTGATCCCCTTCATTTTAAATCAGAAGTGTGAATCCTTGTATTTCCTTTGCATGTGTGGTGGGAAAATCAAAATTGCCCCTTTGTTCCAATTGTGCTCTGACCAAAACCACAAAGCCCTGTCTGTTCTTTTTAGGTATGGCAAAACAAATGTTCCCACTCTCTGCCATTGGCTTTCAATTCAGAAAGGGGTCAACTCCAATTGATGTTTGGAGGGTGGGGTGCTGGGAGAAAAAAAGTATTATGACCAAATCAGCAATCACTGTGTGCCTTGAATTGTTCTTTTTCTGTATTGGTGGGTGATTTGAAAAGAAAGCTGCAGGAAATTATGACTGCATATCGCAGTATTATCTCTGTGTTGGTGCAATTACGGAAGTCATTTTTGTTCTTGTGTTGCTACAGCATTGATGGCTGATGTTAGTGTGTTCGTCAAATTTGGTTTAAATACATTAATAAATATATATTCTTACTACACACACCGCCTGGTCCCTAGTCCATTGTGGCACCGGGTATTTGTTGAGGTTCGGTGCGAGATGGGTTGGAGGCCTTACCAAATTGAACCTGAATCAAAATCATAGTGATTTGTTCTGCGCCACCTTGATTAGGGGAAAGGAACTCCCTGAGTTGATTGTGACCGCGTAATAAACCGCAACACCTACCAGTCTAGGAAGCCATGTTAATAAGATATTTAATCCGTACACAAATTTGTCTAGGTCTAGAGGAACCACCCGTAATGCTTTTTGGCCTGTAAATGCCAGTATGAATTCTCTTACATTGATGTAGTGTCGTCCTGGATTGAACACACAATCCCCTTGTCAGTGAAAGATATTGGGGGTCATTCCGAGTTGGGCGGTAAGTATAGGGGAATACAGGCATGGCGTTAAGAGTGTTTCCGTGTTGGCACTAGACCGTAAAAATCGGCCTATTCTGACTTCGCGAGCATGCGCTTACTGGCATGCCGGTAATGAACGTTACCGCCATGCCGCAAAAGTGCCCCCAAAGCCCTTACCGCCAACAAATGCACCATGCATAACACTACCGACATGGAGTAATCAGCGGTGACCGTAAATAGTGGTCCCCGCTATTTACGGTCACCGGTAAAGAACGGAACCAGAAAAAACGTCACCGCACAGGAACGGGAAGGAGCACGGCGGCCATCTTTAAAATCACAATCCATTGCCATCCTCTCCATACAGGACCCGGAGGCATATACCGAAGAGAGAAATTGGCATTCGAGACCAGCATCATGCCCAAAGCACTAAAAAAGAGGGCCGCACACATAAGAAAGGAGCGCTTTATCCAGGATGAGCTCCAGATGCTGGTGGACACCCTGCATGAACATGCGGACACTGTATTCAGCAGTGATATGCGTAGGCCCACCGTCATCAGGAAGAAAGAGATCTGGGCCTTGGTAGCACAGAGGGTGAGCGCTGTAGGAAACACCCCCCGCACCACCAAGGATTGCCAGAAATGGTGGGATGACCTCCGTCTCTGGGTGCGGGCCATCCTCTCGGCAAACCGAAGTCAGGCCCTGGAGACAGGAGGAGGGACAGGTGCCCCCGTCAAAATGATGCCGTGGGAGGAAACGTGCACGGCCATGATGGGCACAGAAGCCATAGAAGGGGTGGGCGAAATGGAGTGGAGTGCGGTGCAGCGTCATCCGCTGACGGAGGTGAGTGTCATGATTCAAGACAGAACATGCATTCCTAATGTAAGTCACTGCCAAGGGCTAGGCAAGGTGTCACGTCATGGTTGGGCAAACCCCCCCAATGAAATCATGCCGTAACAAGTGGGACCCAGTCTGATGTCAGGTGCAAGGCTGTAACCCATATGGCCCATACCACACAAAGAAGCCGAATCTGTGAGGCACACGGGGCAGTGATTGTAAACACTGTGAATGTGAGTCATCACAGTACGCCGCCAACATGTGTGACCCAAAAACATCTGCATGCATTTAGCATCCAAGGCCAGATCACTGTCCCGCTCACCACCCAAATGTCCACAAAACGCTGCAATCGCATTGTGATACCATAGGCATGTACTAATGCTGACACCCAAATCATTGCTCATGCCGTCTCTCTCTTCCCCCACAGGCAGCGGGCTTGACAGCGAGGACCAGGAAAGCACCCGGGCCAGTACCTCCAGGGGCAGAGGCAGGGGCCAACGTATACCTACAAGCAGGAGAAAAACACAAGCCTGCTCCTGCAACCCCCATGGAGTGTGCAAAAACCCCACCTGCACCCCTACCCATGCCTGCAGTGCCGCTGGACACGTGCCCCATGCTGCACTCAGAGGAATCCAGTGTGGCTGGGGAGCATGCAGCCATGTGCCTCCTCGATGTTCCAGACAGTCCACCATCAATTTCCGGAGCCAACGCGGAGGATACCAATGACATTCCCCATACCCCTGACACACCATCATACAGCCAGGTGGCACACAGCGACTCCGGGGAGAGTGACACCCCAGGGCTCACAGGGCAAGGATTACAACCTGCCTGTCCTGAATCCACTTCCCCTGCAGACACTCTGGAAAGGCCTGCAGGCCCAATACCAAGCCTGCCAAGCACATCGGCCACGTCGGCCACGGATGTATTGCCCTCCCAGCACCTCACATGCCTCATTGAGGAGTTCATCAGGGACAATCGTGATTCTAGGTTGGAGTGGCACAATGACCTTCAGGCTCTGGGTGAGGTGATCACGGCAAATACAAACCGGCTCTGCGAGGTGCTGGACCAGATCGCAGATGCCCTGGAGGCAGCACACCCCATACCACAGCCCGAGCGGGTGGACCCACCCTCCCAAAGCTCGTCCACGCAGACCAGCCCGGTCCGACGCTCACTGCGTACATTGCGCCGCCACGACATGGAATCCCCCTGGCTCTGGGACACACATGTTAACTATGATGTACCAATGGGACTATTATGGGGTTGTTGTGGGGGAGGTGGAGGGGGGTGAGGGTGTGTGTGGGAGTTGGGGGGAGGGGGAGGGGGGTGAGGGTGTGTGTGGGAGTTGGGGGGGAGGGGGAGGGGGTTGAGGGTGTGTGTGGGAGTTGGGGGGGAGGGGGAGGGGGGTGAGGCTGTGTGTGGGAGTTGGGGGGGAGGGGGGTGAGGGTGGAGGTTTTGTTGTACACATTTGAACATTATTACTCAATACACTGGTTGATCATCCCTAAGAAACAGAGTGGACATTGATCATTGTGCATGTGTCCTTTAATGTCTCACAGTGCATGGTGTACATATATCCCCACACCCAGTGCCCAATGTCCTGTCATCCTCACACCCTCAGCTGACTTGTGAGTCAGAAATATTGTCCAATCAATGATTGCCGCACGGAACGTCCCTCCTGTGCATCGGCACCGTGATGCTGTCCTGCCATTCCTTCCTCCTCCCCCTCATCATCATCTGGTGGTAGCAGTTCCACGTCAGGGGGCAGTGGCACGTTCCGACGGATGCACATGTTGTGCAGCATTACACATGCCATGGTGATCTTGGACACCTTCTCGTGGCTGTAGATGAGTGCCCCACCCGACCGGCTGAGGCAACAAAATCGAGCCTTCAACAGGCCAAAGGTCTGCTCTATCACCACCCGTGTACGGGTATGGGATCTATTGTAGTCCTCCTCGTGCCTGTTCTGTGGGTTGCAGACTGGGGTCATGAGCCACGGCTTCAAAGGGTAGCCAGCATCACCTGCATGAGAGTGGAATGAAGGTAAGTGTTTGTACATTCATGGTGCAGAACTGTACTAGTCTTACATGGCAGCAGGTGATTACTGGCCATGCACACATGTCCCAGGATACAGTCACCCCATTACTGGCCCGGGTATGTGTCCTGTGCAATGGAATGATGGAGGTGGTAGCTTCTTCCTGATGGGTCATGGTGTGCACTCACGTCTTGTTGCATGTGCGTCGTATATGCATGCAGCAGTGTTGGACTGCATTCATTGATCTCATGCGCGAGATTTGGTGACAGGGGGGTGTTGGCTGTAGTTGGTAGCATACTTGTCATTCTGCAGTGATCCCTATCATGGTGACTTGCAGCAATCCTATGGGGGTGCCGGACCAGTGACACGCTGTGGGATCCCTGTTAGACTCACTTCTATGCACTCCCAGGGATGACTGTCCAGTGTGTTGTGATGCAGGAGTCAGCGACATGGTGCTATTGCACTGCATGGTGCAGGGTGCCTTTACGGTATGTATGGGCCGTCGATGAGTGGTGCATGTGTTGTGGTATTGGCCAGGTTTCCTGTTAGTCATGTAGTGTTAGGTGTCACCTCGGATTCAGCACTGTGTGGTTAAGTGGTCATGTGCCATGTCACTTGTCTTAGGGCACAGTGTTCTGTGAGGTGCACATCGTGCACTGGCGTGAACATTCCCACACAGGTGGAGTATGCACCCCCCCCTTTCCCACACAGGTGGAGTATGCATCTCCCCCCCCCCTTTCCCACACAGGTGGAGTATGCATCTCCCCCCCCCTTTCCCACACAGGTGGAGTATGAAGACAACCTACTCACAGCCCCAATGCACTGCCATGGCCCATTCAGGTTACTCACCAAGTAGCCAGACACGTCGTCCAGCATGTCGCTCCTTGTAGCGTGGTAGTGTTGAGTTCCGCAGGACCAAGGAGTCATGAGTTGATCCGGGGTATCGGGCATTGCAATGTGTGATGACTTTACTGTCATTACACACCATCTGGACGTTGATGGAGTGGTATTGCTTGCCGATACGATACGGCACCTCCATGGCATGCGGGACCACCAATTCCACGTGGGTGCAGTCGAGGGCACCTATGCAATTTGGCATGCCTGCCAGTGCATGGAAGGCAACTTTGGTGTCATATATCTCCTGGGGAGTCCGTGGTAGGGATATGTAGTCCCTTGTGTGGTTGAGGAAGGCATCCAGCACTTGGTTGAGTATCCGGGAAAATATGGGCTGTGAAATGCCATGCATGTGCCCCACTGTATGCTGGTAGGTGCTTGTCGCAAGGAAGTGGAGCACAGACACTACCTTCAGTAGAGGGGGGATGGCAGTGCAGATTTCTATGCGGCTCACTATGTCGTCATGTATCAGGTCCACTATGGTGGTAATGGTATCCCGGTCAAGGCGGTACAGGGTGTGGATCTGCTCTGGTGTGAGGTTGAAGGGGGTGGCTCTGATGCGGGGGTTTGGGGGCTGCTGGCGTGGTAATGGTACCTGCACCGGTAGGGCATGTTGGGCCTGTCTCACCCTCCTTCTCCTCCTGTGTATCCTCTGTGGTGGGGGCTGTGGTTGTTGTTGTTGCTGTTGTTGTAGTTGCTGTCTTGCAAGCAGGGCCTCCAGCTCCAGGAATGCTGCTACAATTGGTATCATCTTGGTGTGGGAGGGGGTGTGGTGTGTGGGTGTGCTCCTTTTGTGCTGTGACAGACTCCATTGCCTCCACTTGTGCTGATTGAGTGCACCTGTGCCTCTTTGAAGCACTGCTCATGGTTCTTAACACCTTCTCGGCGATGCCGGTATTTACTCCATGGCGGTAAGGTACTTTGCGGCCTTGTGGAGGCCGTTTTTTCCATGTCCGCTTTACTTTGGATCAGCTCCGGTTTATGCCATGGCGCTATTTTCGGTATGGAGTGTCGGGCACTCGCCACTGAACCGCTATTTACGGCCTCGTAATTTACGGCACCGTAAATAACGGCCTGGTGGGTCAGAATGGGCCGTAAAGGGAAACGATGCTGGTAATCCTTTACCGGCATCGTTTTTCCTTTACCGCCCAACTCGGAATTACTCCCATTGTCATGTTAAGTTTTGTCATCAAATCACATTCTAATATATTAACTGGTGTCTGCCACAAATGCAATAGTGGCACAGAGACGTCCTGTTTTCCTATTGAAAGTGGTAATTCATCAGTAAAAGGAACCAAACTCCTAGAACCCTTGTGCATTCATGGAAATTCCAGACATTGGGAATTCTCCCATGTTTACAAGGAATGACAATGTTTTGCCTCCTATCGTTACCCTGACCCTTAGTTCCTCTTGTGGGTCTGGTGCTACAGATAGTACTGAACACATCTCGCCACTCTGTGGGCTTTCCCTATGTGGATATAAATGCATCCCTCTAGCTGTGAAAAGATTCCCTCCCATTACTTTCACACTCCCTAAATTGTATGTGGGTACTTGTTGGACTCCTGTATTCGCATTCCATTGTGGTACTGTCTGTTGTGTCAGGGTGTACTGCTGTTGTGTCTGTACATTTTGTGTTTGCATAGGTGCTCACTGTGGTTGCCTTTTGTGGTGACTCTCATTGCACTGGGTCTGCTGCATTTGCTGTATTTGCAGAGCACATATCTGATACTGCGTGTAATCTTGGGCATAATTCTCTGGTGGTTCTGTACTATACTGTGGAAAATAGCCCATCCCCACTTTTGGAGCTTTCCAGTTTTGCTGCATGCCCCCTCTACTTCTAAACTTGTGGGCCATATGCCCTGTCCACCCACAATTCCAAAATTGCTCTGGCTGTCCCCCATTCAATCCACCTCCCCATTGAGGGTTTGGAAATTTGCCTCCTCATCCTCAAGGTCTATTCCTTCTACCTCATGGTCAAAAAAATGTTATCCACCTCGATCTATTAGGTACCCTACATTGCTTGGCTTTGTAGGCTGCAACTCTTGTGTGGCCACGCCTCCACCACTTGTCAATACTGCTCCTTCTATTGCAAATTTTGACAATTTTTTTATGAATTAACTTTGATTCTTCCTGCTTTCTATTTTCAGCTTTTTTCTTATTCTACTCTTGTAACAATCAACAATGATGTACAATAGTCAACTGTACTTCTGGCTATGGCTTTGCTTCCATCCCTGCCTGTTTTTTCATCTGCCGTTGCTCTGGTTCGTGCAGTCCCTGACATAAAATATGATAAAGTAATACTATGGTTTTATCCAATGGTTCCCTCGTCTCAAGACACCAATGTTTTTGGATCTACTGAATAAAAGCAACAGGATCTTTGTCCTCACCCATTTTCCTTGTCATAATAATATCCATGTCTGATGTATCAGAATATTGTACTCTAAGCGCCCTCCATATATCTGCTCTACAATTATTTATTAAATGGCTCTCCGTCATTTGTCGTGTTTGTGCTGTCACACTTGCATATCCATCTCATCTCCAAATGTCATCAGCTCTCTTCCCTCGAATTGCTGCTAGTAGCCCTTTTATGTCACTCACTGCTAAGGTCACTCCTGCTGTCATTGTATCTAACTCTTAAATCCATTTTCTGGCACCTGCAGTCAAAATAGGTAATTTACATTTCAAATGTTCTTTATCCATTTGCGGCCACAGAATATATTGTGGTCATCCACCCCCTTTCTCCAATAAGGGGAATTGTGTAAATCCTGGTCTATAATCGTATCCACCTATGTTTCTTGACTTCCAGGTGAGGCTCCTTTCACTCATTCCTCTTCATCCTAGCAGTAAGCTTAATCTACTCACATAAGTTGGGGGATATATCCCCTGGGCTATACGACAGTGCTAGTGGTTGTTCAGAAAATGTTATAGGCTCTGGTGTTTTTTCTTTTGGGTCCTCTAAGTCTGACCACTTTACCCATCATTCAATGTTTGATTCTACCGAGAGGCCACATGCACCCTCTCTTTGCATACTCTGATTTTCTTCCCTTTCTTCATCTGACATCATTATGCCCCAACTGATATGGTTGTTATCCCTTTCCTTGTCATCAAGGTCTAATATACATGGTTCACGGCCAGCTCTGTCACCAGCTTTGACCCACTCCTATGTGACGGTTACAAGATCCTCTCCTTGCCCAGGCCCAACCGTGCTGGGGGGATGTGGCCCTTATCTTCCCTGAGTGGATTCCTGCCACTGTCACTCCTACGCAAAACTACTCCTCCTTTGAATGCCTTGTCTGTCGACTCTCTCTCTCTTCTAGCCATTCCCTTACCGTGGCTACTATCTATCAGCCACCTGGTCAAATATTCTCCTTACTCTCTGAGTGGCTGACCTCTCCTCCTCACTCCTGTCCTCAACCAATCAACTGCTCTTTCTTGGAGACTTCAAAATACACCTTGATACATCCTGTCCTCCCTCGGGACTCTTTCGAAACGTCTGCGACTCTCTCTCACTCTCTATTCTCCGGTCTGGGCCGACACATTCTGCAGGGCACACTCTTGATGCTCTGATCTCTTCTGACCTCTCTGTCCCTCTCTCCACTCCTCTCTCCTGGAGTGATCACTTTCTCCTATCCTCTCACCTCACCTTCCCTACCCCACAGGCAAAGCCACCCTCATCACTGCCACCCACCTTTGCGTTAATCCGACCCATGAAGCGCATGTCAGTTGAGGCTTTCGCTACCACCTTCTCGCCCCCCCTCCCCCTTCGGCTGACTCTCACCCTGACACAGCCCTCTCCACTCTCCACTCTGCTATATCTGATACCCTTGATATCCTTGCCCCTGTCATGAGAATCCGCCTGAAGCCGAAAGCCAAATGTAACTACTGGTATGACTCGGATCTCGTCACCCTTAAACACAAGTGCAGGGTGGCAGAGAGGAAATGGCGTGCTTCATGTTCATCCTCTGACAAACTGGTCTGCCGCCTGTTCGAACGGCAATACCGGCTCTCCGTTCTCACTAAGAAGAGAGCCCTTATCCAAGCCCGCATCTCTGCGGCATCTAACAATTCGGCCGAACTCTTTAAAATCTGCAAGAAGCTGGCCAACCCTGCTGCAGTCTCCACCTCTCCTGTCCCCTCCCAGGCCCTCTGCACGGCACTGGCCTCTCACTTCATTTAAAAAACTCAGGACATCCTGTCCTCACTCTACTCCTAGCACCTCCCCTCCTCTATTCCCTGCTCTCCCTCTGGCCCTTCTGCAGCCACCCCTCCTCCCTCCTTCTCTGCCTTTCCCTTTTTTTCTGTTTTCGGTTTCGAGACAAGTCCGATCTATGAAAGTCTCGTCAAAACATGTCCACCCCTGTTCCTCCAAAACTATCAAGGACCACATCGACTCCCTGGAGCCTGCTCTGGCTGACTTATGCAATCACTCCTTCGCCTCTGGAGTCTTCCCATCCCCCTTCAAGCACTCCCTTGTGACCCCCTTCTTAAGAAACCCTCCTCCGACCCCTCCTGCCCAGCTAACTATCGCCCAATCTCTATCACTCCCTTCCTGGGCAAGCTCCTAGAGAAACTGGCCATCTCCCAGCTTAATCTCCATGCTGAATCTGTTGGTAGTCTTCATGACCATCAGTCTGGCTTCAGAGCTGCCAGAAGCACGGAAACTGCTCTCCTGAACATCCGTGAGGACCTGCTCTCAAACCTTGACACTAACACCCCTTGTGTTCTCATTTTTCTCGACCTCTCTTCTGCCTTTGACACTGTCAACCACACCATCCTGCTCAACCGTCTCCGTGATAACCTGGGCATCACTGGTCAAGCTCTGGCGTGGCTGACCTCCTTCCTCTCCAATCGACCCTCCCAGGTCCAACTGGGTTCCTTCCTCTCTGATGTCTTTTTCTCTACTTGTGGTGTCACCCAGGGATCTAACCTCTCCCCCTGGCTGTTCAACCAGTATCTGGCACTTCTTGCTCACCGCATCGCTGCTCTCTGTCACAACTTTCTGTGCTACGCGGATGATACCCAGCTCATCTTCAGGCTACCCTCGGCCTCCTCTTCCCCTTCCCTCATCTCTGACTGTCTTTCTTCTATCCAGGAATGGTGTGCCACCAACAACCTCTGCCTTAATGCCAGTAAGAATGAGATTCTACTTATCGGCACACCCACTCCTTCCTTCCCTGCAGCTCTCTGGCCGGCCTCCCTTGGCCCTCTTCCTGCTCCTACCTGCAAGGCAGAAAACCTCGGGGTCATCTTCGACTCCACACTCTCTTTCTCTCCTCACATATCTGACATCTCTAAGAAGTCACACTACCAGCTACACTTCCTTGGAGGTATCCTTCCTTTCCTCTCCTTCCCCCAGAAGCTCGCTGTCTCCAGAGCCCTGGTTCTCTCGAAGCTGGCCTACTGTAACAGACTCTATCTAAATCTTCCTGTCTCTACTCTCCGCCCTTTGCAACTCATCCAGAACAGGACTGCGAGACTTGTCCTTGGCCACAAGCCCAGGGACCGTATCTCTCCAGGACTGAAATCACTACACTGGCTCCCACTGGCTGCGAGGATTAAGTTAAAAACCCTCTGCATTGTTCACAAGGCCTTCTGGGGCCTTGAGCCAAAATACCTTCAACTCTCTCTTCCTAAATATCTTCCTTCTCAAGCTCTTTGCTCATCCACCTCCAACTACCTCAGGGTCAGCCGCTTCTCCAAGCAACGAGCTGGGGGTAGATCTCTCTCCGCAGCAGGGGCCTCCCTCTGGAACAGCTTTCCTGCCTCCCTGAAACTTGAGGAGAACCATCTTCGGTTCCGGAAGCACCTCCAAACCTTCCTCTTTGCCTCTGCTTTCTTTCCTCTCTCCTCTGCTAAAATCACTGAACCTGCACTGAATCTGCAACTGGGCCACTCACCGATCTCGGTCCTTGGCCCAGCCACTCTTCCCTGCACTGTCTACCTGCACTACGGGACTGTCTCTGTATCCTACAGCCCCTTCTCCCGGCACTTACCTTGCACTTGCCACCAGCTGAACCTATTATTTATCTTGTATTCTACTAACCATGTACTGCACTTTCCTTGCACTTGCCACCAGCTGGCCCTATTATTTATCCTGTATTCTACTAACCATGTACTGCACTTTCCCCTCTCCCCTTCCCCTTGCACTTTTCCCAGTCCCCCTACCCTTGCACTTGCACAATCTGAATGACACCTGGCCTAGTAGGATTGTTGTCTGTCTCCCCTTGTTTCCCCCCCGCCTCGTCGCGCCTTGAAACACTTGTGTATACTCGCGTTACAAATTCCATATCATATCATATCATACTTAAGGAAAGCATTCTATGCATGTCTATCATTACGTCATCTGATCTGCCTCCTGTTTCTTTCAGTGGAAATCCCTTGAACTCCCTCTGATTTTGTGACCATTTTCTCCCTCATTTGCCTATATAGATTGGCAATACTTTCCCTGTGCCTTCTGCCTCATGCTCATCAGCCCATGTCTGTATTCTCGGTATTCCATACAGCTCTCTGCTGGGCTGTTTTTACCCTCTCTCTTCCACCTATCTTTCTACTGTTTCAATTGGTATTATACATCTATTAACAATGTGATCCACTTTGTCATTCCTTTGTCCCCTACTCCTTCTAATTTCTTCTTCTCTTCTTCTCATCTCCTTTTTCTCTTCTTTCTCTCGCATTCTTTGCAAACTACATTCTTTCAATATGTGTGCTTCTATTTCTTCACATTTCTTCTCCTCTTTCTTCTCTTTATCTTTTTTCTGTTCTTCACACCTTCTTCGTTCTTCCTTTTGCTTCCTGTCTTTTTCCTTCTCCTCTATGTATGCTTTTTCTTGTTCCTTTTCCTGTCCCTCTATTTCTTCTCTTTCTTTGACATTGTCAATACCCTTTCAGTCTAATTTGAGTAGTATCTGTTCTCCCATCCACTCATTCTGTACTATTTTCACTCTAATAGCTCAGTATTTCTCTCATTTCTTCTCTTGGCTTCTTCTTCTATCACTAACTGTTGGTCCCTTCTTTCATCACGCTCTTCATGTTCATGGCATGTAGACATATATTTGGGTACTTTACTCTTGCTTTCTTCTTTATGATTTTAACTACTATAAAAAGGGGGCGCGCATGTCAGATTAACATACCCCACCGCTGCTTTTAACTCCTTTAGAGGATAAAATCCCTGTTTGTCCTCAGTTGTACTATCATTTTCAGGAGGAGAAAGCAGAGCTGAGGGTGTTACATACTTCCCTTTATGCTAATTAAGCATCCACTCCTTCTCGGGCGGGTCTTCTCTCTCACTCTGATGCATTTTCCATAGCTCTAAAACAGCTAACCTTTTCTGTAACTTCATCCCTGAGTATTCAGCATGTAAGTATATAGTCATGTGTTAATGTTAATATTAAATGTTTTTATACCGCACACCGATGGCACTCTAGGCGTTCATGTGTTGAAATACTGTTCTCGATTTTTTGTCAGCTGTGCCTTTTACCCAATCGACATGATATTTCTTAATCTTAGCTGTGTATGTTGGTAATGTTTTGCAGAAGTGTAGAAGGGGAGTGTCCCCCATAATGACAAGTCATTCTTAACTTTTTTTTATTCGGTTATTACTTTAATTAATTACACCACAACAATCAATTCAGGCAAGCACCATCAATCACCGCCCATTTCCCAAACACAATTCTCCAAACAGTTTTCAAGCCTATACATTAATGTTCTTTTTACTTCTTCATTTATGGTTCTATCCATTCTTACTATTTTGCTTTTATTATTGACAATGTAATAATCATATTTTACTCTATTTTTTCTCAACTGCTCCTCTCCTATAATTGGCGCCAATTGCTTGTCACATAATCACATACATAATCACAACTAATACCTAATATGTCAACATTTATTTTTTCACAACCCCAAACAAATGTGCACAACAATTTCTACTATCATCTTCCTTACTGTCTCTACACATCTCTATTTTACTCCATAATGAAGTGTGTTGTGCATCCTTCTTCGGCCTAGCTGCACGATCCCTTAAAATATGCTCCATTCTGGAGTGTGGTGCATTCCCTTCTATCTCCTTGAGAATAAGAAACGAGACACCGCTCCTCAATTAAATCCTTTTTACGTTCCCTTCTATATACACATGCAATACGATCATTCCCCTTTTATTTGGCACTTTCAATGCTTCTGCATACGTCCGTCATTCAGTTCGAGCCCTTCGGTATCGACTCTTCCCTAATCTACCACTTTGCATTCGGTCAGACAACTGCTCACTTGGCCTATTAGCCTACCATATCTTATCAGTTAGGCCCTGAGCCAAAGCTTCCTCTTTTTAGTTGACCTTGCTGACTGTTCTCTTCCTCGTAACTTTAAAGGGAGTGAAGGTACATTGCTATCTTCGTCTTGAGCATTAGGAATAGGCCTTTTTTTCTGGTCTTGCACCACATGTGAGTTACCATGATTTTGTCCATCGTATCCTCTTATTTAGTGCTCTTTGATTCAATTATACTGGGTGCTATTACTATGCTTGGCATCTGGAGACTTGGTTGCTCCATCTTGCATTTGCTTTCTGTATCTTTGTTCAATACTTGGCACTCGCAAATGTTCACTCTTTTGCTAACTCTAAGAGAAATATGTCCTACTTCATGGCTTATCCTCTTCAATCCTTTCATGTCTTGCAGTTGCTTTTTGCTGCACCATTCTTGCTCCTGGATCAAACAAATATTCCTTGTTCTTGCACAAATTTGTATTTATGTGATTGACAGCTCTGCAGCCTTGCTCTCTCTAGTTGAGACTTCTAGCTTAGTATTAAACAAAACCAACATTCATTTTCTCAACATGGCTAATTTACCCGTGCAATATTACCTACGTCTAGCAAGTTTCTACATGTCTCAGCAACCTTGCATACTGCGTATATACATCAACTGCATCTCTTCTCTCTGATCTTCTCGGTCTATATAATTTCTTAACTTTGTTTCTTCAGTCACAACTACTTTCTTTGAGTATTCATATATCGTATCAGCGCACCCTTGTCTCTTCTCTTCATGACTTCACTTTACACTTTTCAGATTGTACTTATATTTCATTTATGTCCGGTGGTGTCTGAAGATTTCATTCTACCACATCAGTTTGAGGGTAAATTCAGTACGGTTGTTTGAGCGCATGACATCTTTCATATTTTCAGTGTAGTATTTGGATAATACCAGGTGTCATGCTCAGTGCTTGCTTGCTGTTCGTCCAGTATGATAGAGGTGAGGGGATGGGATCCATGAGTGACATATACATCTGCTTCTCTACATAAGTACTTGTAGAGATGAAAGGGAAGTGACTAGAGATAAAAGGTAGGTGCTCATGGAAAAAAGGGAATGTGTGTGTTTCTCTATTGATCCTTATTGGAGGAAAGGAGACACAAGTAAGTAAAATTAAAAGGTACATGAGGAGTATGGTGGTTTTAAATTGATAGCATTTTTAGTAGAGTGTAGCAAGTAAAGGTAAAGTATGGTATACATACTTGGCCATATAATATTGTAGATGAACTCCTTTTATTATATGAGGTAAGCAAAGGAGACATGTGTAACGAAAAAGTATAGTAATATGTTCATGATTGTGTTTATATTGAACAGTAAAAATACATATATGCTTAATAAAATGTAAATGTGCACAGTGGGCTGGGTGTGTCTTAGTAAAGGGACAGAAAAGTATTCTATTATAGAGATAAGTGATGGGCAAACTTGTATACACATATGTCACACGTGCCTGTGCGCATACATTACATGTGCTTGTTTCAGCTTCAGGGGTAGTTGTATCAGAGTAGGGAAATGTTAGGGAATTAACAGAAATTGTTAGTTGTATCTTGCCAGGACAGACACAGCAGGAAACAGAACAGATCCCGATCCAACGTCATCTGAAGAGGGGCTATAAAAAAGAAGAAAAGCATAGGGGACAAATTTTGTCATCAACATAAAATAGTCAATAGTCAAAGCAAGCTCTCCATCCTTCTGCAGAAGAGACAGTTCAATGTGACAAGAGAAAAAAAGGACACAGTGTCGCAGCCACCACCAATATCTACCTAGCCATGGACAAGTACAGATGTTACCAGCCCCGTCACTTCAAGGAAATATACAGCGACAAAGCCAGCACTCTCCATGCAAGAGAGGAAAGAAAGGCCTACTCAATGGAAAGTACAGTTCTATTTGTTAATTTACCATGATTTGTTGTCCTCATTTGGTCTCTACAGGACAACAAGAAAGATTTATCCATGGACATACCAGGAAGAAAGAGCAGGAATGGCGCAGAAAGAAACATGTGTTTTCAAATATTGTTGTTTATGTTTTGTTCTTTGATTTTCTTCCCTTTTGGTATAAAAAGAAAGGGGACAGTTTATCCCCCGTAGGATTATTAGTATAACATCTTATAATGATTTTTTGACAGAAAAAAGAGAGTGAGGTTTGAGTGATACATTTGCCTGCAGATGGCATTCGAGGTTGGCACAATGCTGAGTAAGGAAAAGTGTGGTGAGTCTGTGAAGATGGTTGGGGCATGAAAGGGCAAAATGACATATGTTCTGTGTGCTCTCTCATCTCACATATCTCAGAAACACACAAGTACATTACAGAAAAAAAAACATTAAAATAGATAAAAGAGGTGAGAGGAGCAGTTATTTGCCACAGGGCACATGGTGTTATGCATTACGTAGGAAGAGCATGTTTTGCCACAATGAATAAAGAGGCCTCAGAGTCTAATTGAAGAGTCAGCAATTAAAATTCATACTAGATGGAAGGGGCTGTTAAATGAAAAGAAGAAATATTAGTAGTAGTTGTTAAGGAGGTGCATGAGCAACACACACATTGAAGTATAAGAATCCAAGCCGTAGCAGGGAGTTATGTTAATAAGATGCATTTACACTTAAAAAAACTCACCCCATTTTCTTTATGTTTCAGATGGAGAGGATGCGCACCAAAGGACTGGAATTAGCAAGCCGGGATGGTGGCCCCAATGAAAATAAAAGGACCCGTTGGACCCGTGTTAGCACCCCTTTTGTGTACTCCCCCGTCCTTGTGGCCCTCATTGTGACATTGACCCCTTGACTTACTATTACGTCCTGAGGATCCAGCGTTCCAAAGCATTGCCCTTGAACAAATTAAGGGGGCCCTTGAACTTGTCAAAATCAGCAGAAAGAACAATGGACTAACGAAAGGTCCTTGAACATGATGTGGAGAAGAACGGAGAAGCAAGCAGATTGAAGATGTTCTATCAGAGTTTCAGCAAAGTTGACCATCGGAGTTGCACTTTTAGAGGCGGGAATCTATGCCGGGAAGATCAAGGCTACACCCCCACTGGAACAGTTGGATCCGGGTGCAGAGAGGATCTTGTAGCCATCAGGGAAGAGAGTGTCAAAGCTTGTGACAGAGCTGGCCGTGAACCATGTCTCAGTAGGACCAAGGACATCATGGTTGGGTTCTTCCAGGAAATAGTTGTCAGAAGAGTGTTTGTGTAATGCTCACCTAATTCCCGTAGAGGCGCCGGTCTTGACTGGGCGTATACCGTATCTTCAAAGGTGATGTGTAACACACGGCTGGCTCTTTGGGCTGGACCTCTGTGCACTGTATGTCTGACTCGAAGGGTAAGATGTCTTCAGATAGAAAATATGAGAAATGAACTGGGTTATTGAATGTCTCTCTCTTCTTCCCTTTCTCTTCTCCTGTAGAACCCCAAAGGTTAACGCTCTCACCTTAGGTAAGTGAACGCCGTGCTCTCCATCTGCCTCGGGGCAGGGTGCTGTAACCAGTTTCTTCACTGGATAAGGGGAGCAGGCCTCTTGACTTCAGAGGACTGCTGTCCGTCGTTTACTGCACGAACGGTAAGTTTCGAGTAATTCTAATGTCTTTAAAAGTCTTTAGTAATGATGTCTCTTGTTTTGCAGGGCTCCGGCGATGGCGGATGACGGGCTAAAGTGAGTTGAAGACGGAGCCCGTGTGATGAATAGAAGCGCCTGGAAGCACGTAAGTAAGCGCTTGTTGCCTGCTTCACGATGCGCTCTAACTGTCTTTTTATTTTGCAGGTACAAGTTCGGAGCGGCTGCAGGGTGCCGGAATACCCACTGGGTTAGATGTGGAAAGGAGTAATGGCACGTGAGTATTAAAGTTCCCCAATGTCTTTAAACGCACCTTGTTTTGTCTTTCAGATGCGGGATGCAGCGCCGAAGACCTCCGGAGCGTGCGAAGAGTTGGTAAGCGTTTGTCTTTCAGATGCCGGAATGCAGTGCGAAGACCTCCGGAGCGCACGAAGAGTAGGTAAGCCTTTGTCTTTCAGATGCCGGAATGCAGCGCGAGGCGTTGGTGACAGCCGATGGACCAGGTAAGTGAAGTGCTGTCACTGAAGACCGTAATGCTAACCTGTTCTTTCTTGTCTTTATAGGTGTTGCTGAAGACTGGATTCAGGATGGTAAGCCTTTTTCCTTAGGCCCAGGATCAGATGCAGAAGACACGATGAGCGTTCTGCTGCAGAGGATGCAGAATAACGCAAAGCAAGATTCATCCATCGGGTGTGGTTTAAATAGCCTCCTGTAGTGCTTAGGTGTCTCCTTCCACAGCCACGCCTAGGTAAGAAAAGATTTCCTGCTTTCCAGAAGAGTTCCAGTGTTCTGAACCTAGGGAGTGGCTCCTGCCCCACCCAACAGGAAAAGTAGTTCCAAACAGAAGAGGATCAGAGGCTCAACTGGCAGGCAAGTAAGCAGCATGGTCTGCTGCAGGTAAGTCCACCCAAGCATTATGAGCCCGGCGCTTCCAGCGCTGGGACTGGGCATATTTATGAGCCTGGTGCCACTGGCGCCAGGACTGGGTCCAAAAGGTCCCAATTGGGACTGGTTGGCACTCGGAACCTGGGTTATGGATCTGCTTCCAAGGGAGTTGGGAAAACCCTGACCTTTTGGAAGCAGAGATCATGACAGTACCCCCCCTCAAGGCCCCTCCCAAACCGGGCTTCTCCGGGGGTTTTGGCTTGTCAGGAAATGTTCGGTGAAATCTTTTGATTAGGCGAGGAGAGTGGACATATTCAGCAGGTTCCCAGGATCTCTCTTGGGGGCCGTAGCCTTTCCAGTCAATTAGGTAAAATAGTTTAGATTTGGAGATCTTGGAGTCCAGAATGCTTTTGACTTCAAACTCGAGTTCTCCATCAACTAGGATGGGTTTTGGAGATTTAGTTAGTCGGGTTTGAGGTTGCACGGGTTTTAATAGAGAGACGTGGAAGACCGGATGTATCTTCATGTGCGGGGGCAAGTCCAACTTGACCGCTACTGGGTTTACTATGGTAGTGATAGAATAGGGACCACGGTATCTTGGGTTGAATGTGCGTGGCCCTTTTAGAGGTAGATATTTGGTGGATAACCAGACTTGGTCCCCTACTTGATATTGAGGGGCTTCCTTCCGATGTTGATCTGCTCCTTTCTTGTATTGTTCTTTAGCCCTTTGAAGGTGAGAAACAGCTTCCTTAAAGGCTTGGGTGATTGTAGAATGCAGGTAGTCTACTGCTGGTGTTTCAAGATCTTGGAGGGGATCCAACTCCGAGGTTCGAGGGTGACTGCCGTATAAAAGAAAAAATGGGGTTTTCCCAGTTCCCGAATGGACAGAGTTATTGTAGGCATATTCGGCTATCCAAAGGATATCTTTCCAAGTCTTTTCAGTTTGTTGCAGCATGCAGCTTAAATACTGTTCCAGAGTTTGATTGGTCCTCTCGGTTTGTCCGTCGGTCTGAGGGTGGTGACTGGTCGATAGTCTCACATCAATTTGAGCCGACCGACAGCAACTTCGCCAAAAATGAGAAGTAAATTGACTACCTCGATCCGAAATTAGAACCGAAGGAAAACCGTGCAGTCGGACGATGTTTTCGAGAAATTCTCGGGCCAGAGTTGCTGCTGTTGGCAAGCCTTTGAGCGGAATGAAATGCGCCATCTTGGAGAATAAGTCCACGATTACTAGAATCGTATTGTATCCGGAGCATGGAGGTAGATCGGTGATGAAGTCCATAGAAAGCGTATGCCAAGGGCGAGGTGGGATGTCAATAGGGCGTAAGAGGCCTGCTGGTCTTTCCTTTTGACTCTTGTTTTGGGCGCATACTCCACAGGACATTATAAAGTCTCTGATATCTTTTTTCCAAGACGGCCACCAGAAGTAGCGCTTGATCTTTTCTGAGGTCTTGGCCATACCGGGATGTCCTTCCATTAAAGAATCGTGATAACAAGAGATTACTTTTTTCTGTAAATCTGTGCTGGGCAGGTATAATCGTTCTTGGAAATACAATAAGTTGTCCTTTACTGCAAAGTCCTTTCCCTGCAGATGCCAATTCTGTATGTCTGCTGGAGTTACAAGTTGCCTGGCTTTATCCTTAACTTCCTCTATGGATTGTGTGGCGATTACACCCAGAATTCTTTGTTCGGGAATGATTGGTACAGGTTTAGGGTTGATCAAGTGATCTTCCACTCCCATCCGAGAAAGGGCATCAGCTTTACCGTTTTTTGTACCAGGTCGATAGGTAATTATGAAGTCAAACTCGGCAAAGAATAATGCCCAACGGAGTTGTCTAGAGGATTGGGCTTTTGCGGTTTTCAAATATTGCAGGTTTCGGTGATCCGTAATCACAGTAACGGTGTGTCGGGCCCCCAGCAGATAATGCTGCCAAGCTTTAAAGGCAGACTTGATAGCCAGAAGTTCCTTGTCAGTAATCGTGTAATTGATTTCAGGAGGCGAGAATTTGCGGGACCAAAATGCCACGGGAAGCAACTGATTGGTTACCGGGTCCTTTTGTGATAGAACTGCCCCCATGGCAAGGCTTGAAGCATCAGTTTCCACGATGTAGGGGAGTTCGGGGCGAGGGTGTTTTAAGATTGGTGCAGAGATAAATTTAGTCTTCAAATCCTGGAAAGCTTGTTCCGCCTCGGTAGACCATTCAAAACGTTTGTTTTTCTTTAACAAGGCAGTGATGGGCTGGACTATTCGAGAAAATTCGGGGATAAACCTGCGGTAAAAGTTAGCGAAGCCTAACATGCTTTGCACACCTTTTACGGAGGATGGTGATGGCCATTTGAGAACTGCATCGACCTTCTTTGAATCCAAACGCACTCCGCTAGGTGATAATATGAATCCCAAGAATTCAACTTCAGTCACGTTGAAAACACATTTTTCCAACTTAGCGAAAAGTTTGTGTTGACGCAATCTTTCGAGGACCATTTTCACGTGTTTCCGATGTTCAGATTCCGATGAAGAATAAACGAGGATGTCATCAATGTAAACAACAACACACACATCTATGAGCTCTCTGAGGACATCGTTCATAAAATATTGAAAGGCGGCCGGGGCATTGCAAAGTCCGAAGGGCATGACCTGATATTCAAATAGCCCATATTTGGTGCGGAAGGCCGTCTTCCATTCATCGCCCTCTTTTACTCGTACCAAGTGGTAGGCTCCTCTAAGATCCAGCTTTGTATATATGCATGCTTTTCTGACTTGGTCCAGGAGTTCAGGGATCAAAGGTAACGGATATCTATTCTTGACGGTGATCTGGTTCAGGGAGCGATAATCTATACAAGTTCTAAGGTCTCCTTCCTTTTTTGGAACGAAGAACAAAGCTGAAGAAGCAGGGGACTTGGAAGGACGAATAAACCCATTTGTCAGGTATTGATCCAGGTATTGTCGAAGGTGAACGTTCTCAGGCTCGGTGAGGGCATAAATTCTACTACAAGGAGGAGTAGATCCAGGTATCAGGTCTATCTGGCAGTCATAAGACCTATGAGGAGGTAGAGAGTTAGCCTGATCCTTCCGGAAAACATCTTGGTATTCTAGGTATTCGGGAGGTAACTGGGGAGTCTCTGAAGAAATTGCTGCCAGTGCAACACCAGGTGGAGGGTGACAAGTAGAGACACATTCTGGAAACTGGACCGTTCTTGCTCGCCAATCGATCTGAGGATTGTGTTTCTCTAACCAAGGTATTCCTAGAATAATCTGAAACTGAGGAGCCTTGATCACATCGAACACAATCTTCTCATGGTGTCCATCTTGACTTACTAGCGTCCCTTCTTGAGTGGTATGCGTTACTGGTCCGGAGGCTATCTCCGTTCCATCCACCGTAGTAATGACGTCCTTTACAGCCTTGGGACAAAGAGTTAGATTCATCCTCAAAACCATTTCATGATCCACATAATTGCCGATGGCACCGCTGTCGACGTAAGCTTCAATTGCATGTAATCGATCCGGATTATCAGGGCTAATGAGGACCATAGGTATCACGAAATGCGAGGTCACGGAACTGGTTTTCACGCTCGGCAAGAGGACCTCTATTCTTGTCGGGCAAGGTCGTTTCCCTGCTCAGAGTTTGTAACTTTGGTAACTGCAGCTCCTACTGCCTTCTTGGCAGGTTTCACCGGACAGTCTCGAAGAAAGTGCCCTGAGTTTCCGCAATAGAGGCATAATTGCAACTGTTTTCTCCTTTCCCGCTCCTTTTGTGTTAGAGGACTTTTCAGGCCCCCTATTTGAATGGGTTCCCCGGAGTCTACTCCTTTGGAAGGAGTTGGCGGTTTGGAAAATACTCGAGCATCAAACTTGGAACGATCGGCCTTCCTGTTCTGCAGTCTGTGATCTATTTGAACGACTAAGTCTATATAGTCCGAACAATCTTGTGGGGGATTCACTACTTGGGCTAACACATCTTTGAGCTCTCCACGTAGACCTCTATAAAACAGCGTAATCCTTTTGTCCTCAGGCCATTGAGTTTCCACTATCAGTCTGTTGAAAGACGCAATATAAGCCAAAAGGTCTTGATTACCTTGTCGCAACGAAAGAAGCTCATTGTCCAAGGCCTGCCCCTGTGAATGTCTTGCGAACAGTTTTTCCATACTGAGCTGAAAAGCTTGAAAATCATGGAGGACCGTGATCATCTTGATTTACTAGAGGGATCGACCAGTCTGCCGCATTGCCACTAAGGTACGAAAGCACAAAAGCTACTTTAGCTTGATTAGTTGGAAAGGCTGCTGGCCGGCATAAGAAATGCAACCGGCACTGATTGATAAATACTGCAAACCTCTTTGGGTCACCAGAAAATCGTTCGGGTGGAGCCAGAGGTACATTCCCAGGTAGGTTGATCTGCACTGGATTCATAGAGGATGTAGAAGGAAGATTTCCCCCAGATGCGGGTAACGGGGTCTGTCCGGCTTGTGACTGTAGCAATTGTCTAGCGAGATCATCTGTTCGCTCCTTGGAAATAATCAGTTCCCTTCTTAGAGCGTTCGTTTCCTGACAGGCTGCATGCACTTCTGCCCTTAGTTCCCCAAGTAACTGGGCTAGCTGGTCGGTATCCGAGGATTCCATAGCGCCTGGACGGGAGTTTTGCGGTAGGCTTTGCGTTCTGTAAGGCTCACCTGATTCCCGTAGAGGCGCCAGTCTTGACTGGGCGTATACCGTATCTTCAAAGGTGATGTGTAACACACGGCTGGCTCTTTGGGCTGGACCTCTGTGCACTGTATGTCTGACTCGAAGGGTAAGATGTCTGCAGATAGAAAATATGGGAAATGAACTGGGTTATTGAATGTCTCTCTCTTCTTCCCTTTCTCTTCTCCTGTAGAACCCCAAAGGTTAACGCTCTCACCTTAGGTAAGTGAACGCCGTGCTCTCCATCTGCCTCGGGGCAGGGTGCTGTAACCAGTTTCTTCACTGGATAAGGGGAGCAGGCCTCTTGACTTCAGAGGACTGCTGTCCGTCGTTTACTGCACGAACGGTAAGTTTCGAGTAATTCTAATGTCTTTAAAAGTCTTTAGTAATGATCTCTCTTGTTTTGCAGGGTTCCGGCAATGGCGGATGACGGGCTGAAGTGAGTTGAAGACGGAGCCCGTGTGATGAATAGAAGCGCCTGGAAGCACGTAAGTAAGCGCTTGTTGCCTGCTTCACGATGCGCTCTAACTGTCTTTTTATTTTGCAGGTACAAGTTCGGAGCGGCTGCAGGGTGCCGGAATACCCACTGGGTTAGATGTGGAAAGGAGTAATGGCACGTGAGTATTAAAGTTCCCCAATGTCTTTAAACGCACCTTGTTTTGTCTTTCAGATGCGGGATGCAGCGCCGAAGACCTCCGGAGCGTGCGAAGAGTTGGTAAGCGTTTGTCTTTCAGATGCCGGAATGCAGTGCGAAGACCTCCGGAGCGCACGAAGAGTAGGTAAGCCTTTGTCTTTCAGATGCCGGAATGCAGCGCGAGGCGTTGGTGACAGCCGATGGACCAGGTAAGTGAAGTGCTGTCACTGAAGACCGTAATGCTAACCTGTTCTTTCTTGTCTTTATAGGTGTTGCTGAAGACTGGATTCAGGATGGTAAGCCTTTTTCCTTAGGCCCAGGATCAGATGCAGAAGACACAATGAGCGTTCTGCTGCAGAGGATGCAGAATAACGCAAAGCAAGATTCATCCATCGGGTGTGGTTTAAATAGCCTCCTGTAGTGCTTAGGTGTCTCCTTCCACAGCCACGCCTAGGTAAGAAAAGAGTTCCTGCTTTCCAGAAGAGTTACAGTGTTCTGAACCTAGGGAGTGGCTCCTGCCCCACCCAACAGGAAACGTAGTTCCAAACAGAAGAGGATCAGAGGCTCAACTGGCAGGCAAGTAAGCAGCATGGTCTGCTGCAGGTAAGTCCACCCAATCATTATGAGCCCGGCGCTTCCAGCGCTGGGACTGGGCATATTTATGAGCCTGGTGCCACTGGCGCCAGGACTGGGTCCAAAAGGTCCCAATTGGGACTGGTTGGCACTCGGAACCTGGGTTATGGATCTGCTTCCAAGGGAGTTGGGAAAACCCTGACCTTTTGGAAGCAGAGATCATGACAGTTTGACAGCAAGCGAGAGTTGATAGTGGCAATATGGAGAAGGTTTCCACCCTTTAAAGACTTCCAGGTGAGAGGGTACAAATTAGGTTCTCCCTCCCTCCGCACTAATCCCCGATCCACCCACCTTCAACTCGTTCAGATCCATCTCCATAGTTGAGTTTCTTAACCTACTATCTGCTAGGAAACCGTCTGGCTCCCTCCTCGACCCCTGACCCGCCTCAGTCCTAAAAGAAATATTCTCATCCACCTGCACAGGAGAACACGCGAGAACCATACTGAACGATTCTCTCAGCACTGGCATCTTCCCCGATGCCTTCAAAATTGCACATGTCAAGCCGCTTCTTAAAAAGCCATCCCTCGACCCACTCGATCCCAACAACTACAGACCCATCTCAAACACCAGATTCCTTGCAAAACTCATAGACCAAACAGCATACTTCCATCTAAATGCCTTTGTCGAATCTCACAACCTCCTCAACCAAGCACAATCAGGTTTCAGACAACGGCATGGAACCGAAACCACGCTGACCTCAATCTGGGATGATCTTAAGATCACTGCAGACTCTGATGAATGCGCTGCACTAATTCAACTCAACCTCTCTGCAGCCTTTGATACGATTAAACACTCAGTCCTCCTTTACCGTCTCCACTACCTTGGAATCTGTGGCACCGCTCTCAAGTGGAGTGCCTCCTTCCTCAGAAACAGGAAACAAATAACCCTCCTCTCCCCTTTTGTCTCAGCTGCTCGCTCGGTTAATACCGGAGTACTGCAAGAGCCATGCCTAGCAGCCCAACTATTTAACCTATATATGTCCACCCTTCCTGAAATCATCCAACCACACAACATCTCGTGCTACAACTACTCTGATGATACCCAAATCATCCTTAAAATCCACAATTCAGACACCAACCCCAGCCCGACCTTGACGCTTGTCTCCTAGATATCGACTTATGGATGACAATAAATCACCTCCGCCTAAACTCCACAAAAAAAGAAATCATGGTGTGCAGCAACTCAATGCTTCTACCTCGTCCTCTCCCCTGGCCCCCTTCCCTGGGCCAACCCCCCTGCCCCTACGACACAGTAAAAAACCTAGGCTGCACTATGGACTCTGCCTTAACACTCTCCCGACAAATCAACAATGTGTCTAAATGCTGCCACTACCATCTCAAACTTCTCAGACACATCTTCCCCTACCTCTCCTTCCCGATCAGACTTGCCACCGTCATGTCGATTGTAATGTCGATTCTGGACTATGCCAACTCCCTATACCTAGGAGTCTCAGCATACCACCTTACCAAACTCCAAAGAGTGAAAAACGCTGCTGCTAATCTGTTCCTCACCCTGGGTCCAAGAGACCACACCTCTCTTGCTCTCCGAACCCTCCACTGGCTTCCAGTCAGACGTAGAGCCACTTTCAAGACCATGTGCATCACTCATCGTGCAGTGCACAAGACTGCCCCATTATACCTGGAAGAAAAGCTAAAACCTTACCTTCCACTGTGCGCCCTAAGATCAATCACTGACCTCCTTTTAGTGATACCTGCCACTAACGCTGTCAGGATCGGTGGATCCGCTTTCTCAGCCCTGGCCCTGAATCTGTGTAACTCGCTTCCCCCACATATCCGACACACCCAAGACTACATGACATTCCGCAAAGTTCTAAAAACGTGGCTCTTTCCATAACACCATCCTCATCCTTAAGAATCGACTGCATTTCCGAGACACAGAATAACTAAATACTTTGTGACCCAATCATGCCTTCAACAAACACGAAGAATGGTTCAGCCATAGACAACCCTAGACAACCCCAGCCACAGATCTCCCTGGATCATCACTTGTCCCAAGTTCTATCCCCCAGCCCATTTGGCCCATGCTGTCACTCTGTGCTGCGCCTTGGATCCCTGTGATATCACCCAGGATCACTGTAAGATTGCTGTGTACCCTCCGGGCCAGTCCCGCCACTTTATGCTCCATCTGCTCCAGCCCACCGTGTATCACTATATGCCTCATTCCATTTCCCATGTCTCACTGTCCCCCTGACCTTTATCCTCCCGTTGTCAGTGCCCACCTACCCTGGCTATGATGAAATCGCTATCTACGCTAGCGACATCATGCAACCTAACAACATTGTGCTGTCATAAATGCTGTCACCAGGTACCTCTCTGTTCCCGGGGTTATCGCTGTCTGTTCAACCCTAATCCTTGTGATGTCTCGATAAGCCCCAGCCCCTCTGTCCCTTACTTTCCATGTGTATCCTGAACACTCACTACCCGTATATTCATTGTAACCTCCTGTGCCTCCATATTATACCCACCCCTCTAGTCCCTTCGACAACACATCTAATCCCGTGATTCCACTTTGTGCCCTGTGCGTCACAGTATACCTCCAACCTTGCCCGTGTGCTGTCGCTATATATCCCTCTGTATTGCCCTCCCCTCTATTCCCCACGATGCTGCGGTAAACCCACTGCACCCATGTGTCGCACTGTTCCCCGCCCCCTCACACGTCGTTATGTATGCCTCCAACCCCTCTGTCCTGTAACTGTAAGCCCCTTTGTGCCCGTATGTCATTGTGTGCCCTGCCTTCTTGCTCCCCATGACATCGCTATGTATCCCTCCTACCCCCGTCTTGTCTATACCCCGGGCCACTGCATGCTTGATGTTTGCTCCTACCACGTGTGCACCCAGCCGTACCGGTTCTCTTGTACCATTCCTCGCTTGTCCTCCCCTGTCCATACCTCACCACATGTAACTGTGCTTGGAAAACAGGCCAAGGGACTGACCTGCTACTCTCATGCACGAAAATCCATGAAGCAATGTTACGGAGAGAAAGTAATCCAAAATGGTGCTTGATTGTAGATCTGAAACAATAAAACTAAATTGTATGTAGCTCTAAATGTAAGTGTTTAAAGATTCTGTGTGACACGGTTCGCATTGTTACCTGAAATAGAAGGAGTGTTGCAGCGTGAAGTCTCTGTCAGGACTGCCAAATCAAATGCTGTAATGGCACGCGTGTGAAATCCGTGAGGTGGAGAAGTCTAAAGGGCGATGCTGCCTTCGTACGATTGTTATGCTGAATGGGAAATATAGTTGCATTAGGGTTGAACTCTTGTGTCCGTGGGTGAAAAGTATAAGAGTTGCATATCGCTACGATTACCTGTGAAGTCAAATCTCATTGCGCTATGGAAATGTGCGAGCGCTGCGTGACTTGCGTCTAAACTAGGGTCGGCTCTGTTGTTAGCAGGTTGCCATTGAGACATACATATCAATGTGAGGCAGCATATGCTGCAAAGCGTATGTGTTGAATAGGGCGAACATCTTGGAAAGATGTAACCAGCCCGTTTCAAGGTAAGGAACGGTGAAATGTTACGGATTAACATGGTAATCCCAATACGTATTGTGTTGTCATAGAGAAGGAATGGTGAATAATGAAAAAATAAAATGTGGGAGGAAGATGATAATAGAAATGAAAGATGTATGGAATTAAAAGAAAAGTAATAACAAAAATCGAAAGAGAGAAAGGTATAGAACAGACTCGGATGTGGTTAGAAATGATAAACCATAATTGTTAGTGTAAAGTAAGACGTGTGATATTGTCCATATTCATTTAAAGATGGTGACTATTGTAACTGGATGTGCTATATATATGCAATGTAGAACAGCAAAAATAAGCAAACTATATTATGATATGCAATTGTGGAGATAGAATTGCTTATGTTATAAACATGCAACAAGATGAATTGTTCATACAAAAAACACAATATCAAGGAAAGAACACAAAATATAAAAGAAAGAGCATCATTCATAAAAAAACAACTCAAATCTAGTTCTTCATTCATCCCTTCGGGTGTTAGAGAAGCAATCCTCTCAATCGATGATGCTTCTCTTTGGGCTCTCAACTTCTTCATGTTTACATTTTGTCCTTTAGTAGGTATCACTTCAAGTACTGTGAACCGAAGTTGTGCCACTGTATGACCATTCTGATGGAAATGCCTCGCTACTGCTGACGTCTGATTGTTTGTTCTGATGCAAGATTTGTGTTCGTTAATGCGTGCGCATATTTTGCGCGTGGTCTCCCCCACGTAATACTTGGCACATGGGCATTTGATTGCGTAGATAACATTCTCTGATAAACACGTCGCATGTTGTTTGAGTTGTATTTTTTCTCTCCTGTTCTTGGGTGTGATATACAAGGTCCCTTCATGATGTTGTTACAATTGCCACAACTCATACATGGATGTGTACCAGGGAATTTGTCAGCTGTTTTTTGTTTCGATTTTCTGTTCTGTGTGTCAACCAATAAATTGCATAAATTGTTGCTATTCTGATACGCGAAGACCAGTGGTTGTGCAAAGAGCTCTTTAGTTCTTTGGTCGTTCTGTAGGATGGTCCATCTTTTAAGAACACTGTCCCTAATTTGTCGACTCTGGATCAAATATTTAGTGACAAAGACCAGTTCTGGCTTTGGTCGTTCTTGTTTTTTTGTCAACAATTGGGTGCGATCTTGTGCATCTGTTTTGATCCTGGCTTCTGTAAGATCTTCATCTGGATATCCTCTTTCTTTTAATTTCATGTGCAATTTGTTGAGTTCCAGGTCACATTCTGATTGATCACTTACGATTCTTTTGATTCTTAGCATTTGCCGAAAGGTAAATTGCATAAAATGTTGGGTGGATGAAAACTCATTCTGACCAACACAGGGCTGGAGATTCCATTATAAGGAACACTGAGAACAATATGCCTGGACAATATTGCCTGCATTAATATCCAGAAACAGTGTTTTTCCCCAGATGGACTTCACTACACTCAGGGCCCAATTCTGATGACCCCACGAGATTGACACGGAAAGCAGACTTGACTTTCACTATTATTCTGAGGTGGGCAGAATGTGCGGCAGCAAGCACTCATGGCAGCAACCACATGAAAGAGGAACAAAATGAGCAGTCGAGATTTGTGGGCATAATGCGGTTTCAGTGACAGTCTCATGCCAGGAGTGACACATTTCTAATTTACCAAAAGAATCGATGAATACGCACATCCTGCACAGCATTTGAAAAATGACTTTGCCATCCCCGAAATGCTGTGCAGAAATTCCTCCTGTGGTGTACCAGCAAATTTGCCACTCTGAATTTGCTTATCCTCCATTTCTCCTTCATGTGGATGTGGTAAGCGGGCCCACTCACACCTTCCAACGCAGAACCACACCTCCCAACGCCCAGAGCCACTACCTTCTAACAGACTCCACTGTCATCTCTATTCATAATCTTGCTGTGCAGATTGTGGTGACATCACAAAAAGGGCAAAATAACTGCACCTGCTCTTGTTGCCTGGGAACATTAGTCAAATGTGATAGACATGGCCAAAATCAGTTACCTTTGTGTAATGAACACACCAATTACCCTGTGTCAGGGTGTCATTGGAAGGAAAGAAGCAGGAATGTGCATGATGACATCATTACCTGTCGAGAGAGGGTGGCAGCCTTCCAGCCAATGAGGAGGATCGGAGCAGGGTCCTTAACACACAGTGAAAGACCCATCTCCGAGCCTCCTCATCGCAGGATGTCACCATCTTTCCTCACCTCGAATCCGGTAAGTGTGCTCCCTGCACTCCCTGCACCCTTTGTCCCCAACCCCACCCTACCTTTCCTCATATTTAAACTTCCCCACCCCCATCCCCACTCACCTTGTGTTGCATTGACCTTCGCTGGTGCCAGGAATGGTAGTGTTCCCCGCGCATCTCAGCATCACAAATGGCCACCATGGGAAGTGATAAGGGACTACATGTTGTCCCTTCTCCCCATTCCTTGGATGCAATTTTCATTGTTTAATTTGTTTTTAACACTTTCTAATGACCGCTATGTAAAGGGAGAAGAGACTACATGTAGTCCCTTCTCCCCAATCTATGGCAGCCATTTCTTTTGCTCTTTTTATTCTCGAGTTGAGAAACGGTTTACATGCTGTTTCTCAACTCGAGAAAAATATATCAATAGCATGGTACAATGTGCCAGGGCTACTTATAGCAATAGTGCCTTCGGAGCGGGGGCAGCATCACCGTTCTGGTAATGCCCCCCTCCTCAGGTTCTTTTGCTACAACTGGCTCTATTAAATACTCTCCCTCCAGATCTTTATAGTCCTCCGGCACCAACTCTGTGTGTCAAGCACTCCACTAAACAGGTGAGCTGTTGGCCGATCTCTTTCCTCGGCTGGCCCTCTCTTATGGAACAGCCTCCCCCTTCCTCTTTGTCTTGAGCCGGATCTCCTGAGATTCCGGAAGCTCCTTCAAAACCTTCCTTTTCACACCCTCCTTCCCTTCCTCCCTCCCCTGTTTAATCACACAGTTGCTGAGATTGGTGAGGGCCCTTATGTGTTCTCCTGGGTCCAGGCCTCACACACCCAATCACCTTCAGCCTCTGCCTGCTCCCAGCATTTGTCGCTCCCAGCACTTGCCTTGGCACCCACTGGTCTATGCCACCATAGTCCTGCACTTATTTATTGGCAGCTGACCACTTTCACCAAGCCACTAACAGCTACTTTTGAGGCTCGTCCTTTGAGCCAAACTACAGCTCACTAGAACTGAAAGTGTTAACTATTATGGACCATGCACTTCCAGGTTGAAGGGTTCGGCAGAACCGATTCCTGAGAAGTCCAGAATGAGTATTCCACAAAACCGTATAGATCGTATGCTGGAAATAGTTGAGAGGGGGTACAATATGGGGTTCTCTAATGACATTTCCGTGCCCCAAAGCTCGACGATAATATCTAAAGTTCTGATGCAATGTATTGGCCACCCATCATATTGTAGAAGTAAGAGCGGGTCAGCTGTTTGAAATACAATTATGTAGGTTGCTCGTATCAAATGATTACGTGGAAACTTTGAAGCCTTTAGTATTGAGCTGTCCAGAAGTCATAGGGTTGAGATTCAAACACTTCCTAAATGAGTCCACAATGTAGACATGATTGTGGCTGAATCCCTGTGGGGGCGCATTTAAGGAAGGACGCTCTGTTGCACGGACTGTAGCGACAACTAGATGTTTAGGCGAGCTATTACACACATTGAATGGATACAATGTTATTTTAAGTTGTTAATTTATGGAAGAGAAGGATTTCTGTAGATTAGGTATTGCATAGTCTTTTTAAATGTGCATTTACAGGAATGTGTCATTAATTTATTATGAAAGAAATATTGAGATTGTAATGCTTTGTAACAATGTTGCAAATCGCGAAAGGTTTGTTATAAACAAAACACATTAAATAAATATATAAATATATTCCACAAAACACCACCCATAACATATGGTGCATGGCAATTGGAAGTGAAATATGTGCCTCCTTGCCATTTCCGCAGTCACACTGTACCCCTAAGCATGTTTACGAGCAGACTACAGTCACATGATATGTGGCAAACTTACTCATCAGCCAGGATGAATTTTCCTGTGCAGGCATCCTCAGCAATGTGAACCAGGGCTTACATACATCCAAAGAAACTCTCTCTTTTAGGGGTATGGCATTGGCTGGTCCTGAGGAAGCCATATAATACCTTCAGCATGTTGATGGGGGTGACCCTGACTACTGCAGCCATACAGTCATCCTGGATGCAGCTGAAGTCACAATGATGGAGGCAATCATATTCTCTGAGACAGTGGTGTGTCCAGGGAGTGGCCTGGGGTGGCACATGATACCCCTGGAATCTAACTGGCCGCCCCAGGTGCCACCCAGTTATCCTAAACGAAGATCATTATGTGTGTGTGCTCGTGCTATATACCATCCCTGCATAAGTCATTGCCTCACTTGGGCCACTCCAGCCATAAGAGTCTGGACACGCCACTGCTCCGAGACCAGTCTAACCACACAAATAACACTGTCTCCATCAAACCAATATGTAGACACTAACATAGAGAAGACAATCATTGAATACATTGAACAACGCGTCATGTCCCATTCAGTCAAGCAGTGCTAGAAACTTGCAGAGGTGCAGGCCTACCTGGAGAAAATCACTGCTGTTATCAATGTGGCCCATGCATGTGGCCCATGCGGAAAGGCACTTTCTTGAGGATGAATTCCATGTCATCAGATCAAGCATCCATGCTTTGAGTGACAATGCGGGTAAGCTTGTACTTGCTCTTATGCAACAAGGGGTAACGGCTTGCCAACAACTACATGATGCCATGGTATCCATGCAAAAGCCAATTGTGCAGTCGTCTGACATGAATTCTCACGCCCTGCACACATTCACACATCTCTTTGAGGCTCAGGGAGAAGAGTGCACACTTCCAACGGCAGGTATGATGTAGTTATATAATAACCAGTGGGTTCACTACTACTACAATCAGGGTGCGCACAGAAGAAGGTCACAGTATTGTGCACCAACCGTGCTTTCAGGATGTATCAGCCGAGGAGGTTTCCGTGGTTGCGAAAAGTGGGAGCCAACAGTCTAATTTACATTTGCACACGTGTTACATACATTTCCAAGTGTTCCTTCTGCATGTATGCGTGTAGGCTGAACAATGAATAGTGCAAACTTGGATTTGTTTCAAGGGTGTGTTATGGTTGACATTGAGTAGTAATGTCAGTATGTTCCTGAACCTGCATGTGTCTGTTCTATGCAACCATGTAAACAGTGCTGCATTTGTATTCGTTGACATGTCTATTGTAATACATGAAAAATGAATTGTGAATAAGCACAAGACTGTAACAATACAACGCTTTGCCTGTTTGTCCTAACTAGGAATTAAACCCTGAAGTGCCAAGGACGAGTATGGTCGTCCTTTTTTCATAGACGTGCATAATAGCCTGACAGTGTGTTGTCAACATTTGTTAGAAAAGTCATTCATGTAAATAAATGAGCAAAAGGCCCTGGGACTTCATTTTTAATTAAAAGTTTAAAGTAACACACTGCACATCATTATATGACAACACATGAGATTTGCCTATAATAAATTGACACCTGAAATGTGCACACGATGGAACCTGCTTGTGTTTCAGTATACTGAAAAAATGTATTATGGTGTTGACTTTCCCTAGATGGGGCCATTTTTGCAAGCGTCTTGCCTGGATCAGAATTGTAGGAGTTGAGTAAGGAACCAAGGGTTGAGGGGATAATCACTGTCAACCGCAAAGCAAAAGAATGGCTATTCTTCTCCACACCATGCACTTCACACTAATAACCGGTGCACACCTGTATTGCAATGGGAACATATGCACCCCATAGACATATCTCAAACATCCCTGCCCAGAGGAAGCTTTAATTTAGGAAGGTGTCAGCTCTACTCTTGACTCAACAGGATACTGCTGCTCCTCAGGGTGTATAATGCATCCTGTGCAGAGCCAGGAAGATTGGGATAGCAGTGACTATCTGCAGATTGGTGCGACAAATACATTGCACAAATCCTTGTCAATTTCCCCATGGCATTGGGAAATTCAGCAATAGCATAGAAGCCAGTTTCAACCGCAATAGCTTGGCAGAGGAGTGAGGGAAAAGATGTGTTGCAAAATGTCAGCATTTGAAGATTTTACAACCGGCAGGTTCACCTACATCTTCCGCCATAGCAACTGTAGTGTGGCGTGGAATGTTTGTGCAGAAATGAAGGCCAGAGAGCACTGTAATCATGAGAGGGGCTGCTGCAAAGATGTTGCTGCTCATGAGCAGAATAATGTCCAGGAACCCCAGTAAGGGCATTATTGCCTTTGTTTTTAGCCATTGCAGCAGATGGACCTACTCCTCTGCCGTTGTCATAAATGTGAAGAATGCATAGCGAAAAGGGCTACAATCCAAGCTCTCCTGCTCTCTCTCCCTGTAGCAGCCAAGCACTACCCACAGGAGCTGAGTTGGGCCTTCAACAATGACGGACTGGGAACCAAAAAAGGACCTGTAAATCATTTTCAAATTTCAAATCTTCAGCAAGCCCAAGCGTTTTCCTATGGGAACATTTGGTAATGCAACTCAAAAGAGGTTAGGTGTGCAGAGGCATACTGGGAAATCTCCAGTGTTCCTTAAAGGACAGTCCACCCATGACCTCCGAACCTCTTGTTGTTTTAATGGAGCTCAGTGGTTTTGATTGGCATGTCAAGTCATGCCCTGCATGTCAAATCTCTCACTGGAAATATTAGGGTCATCGCGGGGGCTGGTTTGGAACAGTATGGCCAACCCTTTGTGATCATGCAGGCTCTTCAAATCAAACGCTATTTTCATCCAGGATTCAGTGGTAGCAATAAGCAACTATAAATCATGTCACTAAATATAGCAACTGCATTGATTTTCTTTTCAACATAAGATTCATAACACATATATAACAACAATAATAAAACACACGTGACAAATCTACTTTATTTTCCTGAGCAGATTCGAAATCTGCATTGTGCCCCTAATTTCAGCACAAGTTACTTTAAATAGTATTAATTTCTCGATCTCTGCTATTTTAATGCAGAACTGTTTTATTTGCCATGCCTCCATGCTGATCCACGAGGCTGACTACAGTCCAAGATCGCCGACACCACCCTGATCCTGTGTGCATAGCCTCCATCTGGCCCGACAAAATTGGATTGGCTGCTTTCGGAATCATTTGGCCAATCCCATCACCGGCAGGCGAAAGCTGGCCCAACCCACTAAGGCCACCCAACAAGGCTGCCTGTCTGAGCCTGTCCATAGGCTTATGAGGCTCGAGGCACAGAACTAAATCCGGGTAAGCCGTTCTTGACTCTATAGCTTACCTTTGCCCCCCAGACTCTACCCAAACGTGACCCCGCCACAAGACCTCCCATGCATCCAAGTACCTCCGCAATTGACATTTCATTCTCCGAAATTATTGACATCCTACCTGCCAGATCGCTTCCGCCAGTTCTTGTTGCTTTACTGCTGCAATGTTTTGCTACGTATAATCAACTTTATCACTTATTGGACTGACGAGAAATCAGGTGCCACCCTCCTCACATATTGCCACGATCGTCACTGCACCCCACGAACAGACCCGCACACACTGTATCCCTGCTGGCATCTAAGTACCTGCTCACGCATGATTAATGCCAAGTTCGCAACACCGCACTCATCCCATGCACATTACCCCCGCCCCACAATTCATTGACATGCCACTCTGCATCCTATCTGCAGATTTGCATTCGTGCATCGTCCTCCTAGCCATTACAGCAACACACCTACATTACACTATCAGCCGTACTACAGCATCCCACTTACTCACGTTACAAAACCGTCCATGTGCTATTCTCCTGACCGAACTGTGCACCTGCTACCTTAATGATTATTGACGTAAAGTCAGAAGTTCTGAGGAAAACTCTGCCACATATGCATTACTGTTTTTTAGCAAACTGTGCACTAGCACCCTAGTGGAGTACTGCCGAAAATTACAAACGCGTATGTATTATGCATTTTGTATTATGTATTTTTAACTGACTTTGCTACAGTATCCTAATTGACTACTGTCTGATTACCTAGAATTGCAGAGATAATCTCAATCATGCATGCACTACTACTTTAAGAACTGTGTAATAGAATCCTAGCTCAGGAAATTCCTAGTTGACTACGCACCACTATCCCTTGCGACAGTGCTATTATCTCTCAAGCCCAGCCCCTATCCACCGCCAGCACAGCCCACCTAGCCTACCCAACCAAGATATGTTAACCTGGCTCCTCATCATGATGCTACCATTCTGCATTATCCCACATGACATCCCATGTACTGGGTCACACTACCTATTCCAACCCAATGGCCTTAGCAGACTAGCCTGCCCAAGACATCATCCCATCCCCTGCCCTACCCCTTTCCTACCCAACACTAACCCATTTCAACTGCCACTCACCAAGCCACTCAGCTCAGACATCATATCCAAAACCCAAAAAGGACTTCCGACCACCTCCTCTAGCTTGCCCACCCATAAGATTGCCACCTCCAAGACCTCCTACCCCAGCACTGGCGCATTAAGACTTAACCGCCTCAGATATAGAACTTACGTCCATCCGACCTTGCCAAAGCCAGACAAAAAAATTAGGCCCAAACCCAAACCAGCCTCTCTCCCCACTCATACCGTACAACCCAGAGACCAGACCTCCACCTGCCCCAACACCTCCTCACCAGTCCATACCGCCGAAACAATCAAAGGTGCACTTATCAATGCGAGATCCCCAGTCGCCCACGTATTAGATATAGCCGATATCATCTCCAGCAACGACCTTGACTTCATAGCTATCACCAAGACTTGGCTCCACCCAGCCGCCGGCCCTGCATTAGCGCTAGCTATACCCAATGACTACCAATCTACCGTACAGACAGACAAACTACCAAAGGCGGAGGAGTAGCCATCATCGCTAAAAGCTCACTCAACATAAGGCACATTCAAATCCAATCCTTCTCATCCACCGAACTGCTCACCATAAAATTGACCACAACCCATACAAGTACTATTACCACCCACCCCATCTACAGACCACCAGGCCCCATACTGTCCTTCAATGATGACATAGCTCTCTTACTCTCCAACAACACCGAACACAACTCACGACTTCTCATTCTAGGCGATTTTAACTTATGCCTCAATGACCAGAAAGACGACAATGCAGATACCATAGCCAACACCATCTCCGAACTAGGTTTCACCCATCACATTTCACAACCCACCCATAATAAAGGCCGCACCCTTGACTGGATTGCTGACCTCAACTGCACCACCACCATCCTCTCCAACACACCATGTGCTTGGACCGACCACTACCTGATCAATTTCACCATCAATAGAGGCACCAAAACGCCCAGCGCTGCTCTCAATGCACCACCGACACTCACTAGAAATATCAAAAACATCACAGTAGAGAAACTCCTCCCCTTACTCCAACCCATCATCGACCTCTCACCCTCCATCACCAACCCCACGGAATTAGTAGATCTCTACAACACAACCATCCTCAAGGCTATAAACACCATAGCACCTCTCAAACTTCGAAAAGCCAAACCATGCGCGCATCTCAATACCTGGTTCACTCCTGAACTAAAAATAGTCTGCAAATCCAAAAGACAAGCTGAACTCTCTTGGAAACAAATGCCCACCACCAACAACAAGACAGCATACACACTTGCCTCCAACACCTACAAGATAGCCATCATCCAGACCAAAAAAACAATGAAAGAATATGTAACGCCAAATCCAACACTAAAGAGCTTTTCAACATTCTCTGAGATCTCGAATCCCCCTCTCCCATTCCAGATACCTGTACCAAAGACATATCTTGGTGCACTAACATTCAAGACGCACTCCTAGGTAAAATTGTCCTGTTACAAGCCAAAATTGTAACTAAGAAAGAAAGGCTCACCATCACTGACAACACCGTCCCCCTCACCCACTCACCAACAGCGGATGATGACAATCTATTCGAGTTCTCCCCCATATCCATCAAAGAAGTGGAAGACATAATCAACTCACTGAAACCATCCAAGTGCCAAGGCGATATCTGTCCAGCGCCGATTATCAAAGACACAGCCAAACACCTTGCTCCCTTCATCACTGCACTGATTAACTCATCGCTCACATTTAGCACAGTGCCCAACAATTTAAAGGACTCATGGGTTCTACCCCTACTAAAGAAGCCCATCCTCGACCCTAGTGTTCCCACCAACTATAGACCCATCACAACTGTCCCCTTCCTCCTCAAAATCCTTGACAGAGCTGCCTATCTACAGATACAGAACCACCTCGAGAAAAACAACTTATTAGGACTCAGACAATCAGGTTTCCGACCCAAACACGGCACCGAGACTGCCTTGATTGACCTCAAGACACAAATGGACAACATCAAAGACAATGGCAAACTTGCACTTCTCTTCCTCCTCGACCTATCGGCGGCCTTCGACCTGGTCAACCATGACATCCTTTGTAAACACCTAACCTCAGCAGCCAAATTCTCTGACAAAGCCAATGCCTGGATCCAGTCCTTCTTGAATAACAGATCCATTTGGGTCTTTTCCCTGACAGCCTCTGCCAAACCAGCCCCAGTCACATGTGGGGTCCCGCAGGGCTCCTGTGTCTACCCCACATAATATAATGTATTCACTATACCCCTTTTTGACTTACTGGACCGATTGGGTGATCACAAACTATGCAGACGACACTCAAATACTTATCCCACTAACAGGCGACTACTCTACTGACAAGGCAGTTCTCAACAACATATACTCCATTATCGAAGAATGGATGGCCAAGCACGGCCTCTGCCTCAACTACGATAAGACTGAGCTCCTACTCCTAGGCATCCAACCCAGACTCAATAGATTGGACAATCTGTATCAGACATTCTCTATTGACGGGAACATCATCTCTGTATCCAACAATGTCAAAACCCTTGGGATCTACCTTGACTCGTCCCTCACATTGACAAGACAGATCAACGTCATCTCCTCGGCCACCGCCTACACCTGCAAGCTTATCAATGACAGCAGACCATACCTCTCACCCTCCAATTAGATTACATTAGCCAGAGCGCTAGTCCTCTCCAAAGTCGACTACTGCAACGCTCTTTATCTGGGCACCAGCCAAAAAACATCAACAAGCTGCAAGTTATTCAAAATAATGCCCTACGAGCAGCTCTGAACCAAACACGAACATATATCTGACACCAGAAGATCCTGCAATTGGCTATCTATACCTCAGAGAATTGAATACAAAACGCTCTCGCTTACACACAAGTGCATAACTAACCAAGCACCCAGATACCTATCAGACAACTTCACATGCCACATCCCACCTCGCCCAACCAGATCAGCGCAAACACACTGTCTAACCACCCCCAGATACAAACTTAAAAAAGCAGGCGGTGCAAGCTTCCCTGTACTTTTGTCACTGCCGCCGGCGACTGGCGTTTGTGGCGAAGGTGGAAACAGGGACGCCATTAAAGTGTTCCGTTACGTTTCTTCTCCGTCTACTAGCCACGGTCTAGTTGTTTCCAAGATGGCCGCCGCCATTTGTATATCTCACTCGGCTGCCGGCGGCTCTGCGCGTTGCAACTGAGTTCTTTCTCGCCCCGTTGCTTGCGCTAGTTCCCTGTTGACAGTTTTGTCCTTCTATCACGCCTTTCCGGCGTCTGTGTAATTCTTTCTCCTCCCACTCCCGTTGCTCTCTCTCCCTCTCTGTTTTTGCTTGCCTTCTCCCTTTGCTCCCGTGCTGTTTTTCCCTCCGCTGCCTTTTCTCGCTCTCTTGGGTTCCCTCGGACATCTCGGATTATCCCGTTCTCTCTCGTCCTCCACGTTGTGGGGTACTCACCTGTATCCAGCTACCTCCTTCAGCCGGTCTGCATTGACACGCTGACCTCACGGTCCCTGGGTATTCGGCGAAGGACCATTCCTACCTGTTACAGATCCGGCGACTTCCATCATTCCTACCTGCTACGGATCCGGCGACTTCCTTCATTCCTACCTGCTACGGATCCGGCAACTTCCATTGCCTTGCGACCACTCAGGATCCAGGGTTTTTTTGCCATCCAGTGGCTTTTTTTCCCTTCTGGCTGTCGCGGAGGGGAGTCACCGAGGGATTTCTCAGTTTTGAGTCACGGTGGCTTCCTTCCGAGGTAGACCCTATCTTCAAAAAAAGAAGAAACCTTACATTGGACTTACCCGCAGAAAGAAACTGGACTATTCAGGTGAGGAGGAGGTGATCGGGGAATGTAGTATTTCTAGTGAAAACGAAGACATTGCTGACCTTCTAGCTGATCCCGTAGCCCATAGCGCCAGTTTTGATAACTTGCCTCCAAACTTTGGAACTCATTGCCACTGCATCGCAGATCTGAACCCTCTTTTCATAGATTCAGACACAGCGCTAAATCTTGGTTACTATCCAACGAAGCCTGAACTACCGTCACTATTCTACTAACCGTTCATACTATCTCCAACCAAGTACAACGTGTATTATGACATGTTCCTGACCTTTAACCAAGTATTTTGACATAACCTATGCTTGCCATACCTCGCATTAATCTGTACTTACCTGTTTAATGTACCAAATCTGCATTGTATTATATTATACTGTAATCTGTATTGTATTGTATTACTCTGTAATGTTGCTCTTAATTTGAGCGCCTGGATGCCCCAGGGCCAGGCGGCGCTTTACAAATAATAAACTAAACTAAACTAAACTAAACTAAACTAAACCCTTACATTGCGCTCTTGGTGAGTCACTTTCAGGAACAACGTGTCTTTGATTTCTTTCTAAAGCACAGATAACCCTGCTAGGATGAGTGCAGCCAAGAGTGGCAAAGCGAGAGTGGTGTCATGAAGCGGATGATGCACAGAATACTGGGCATGTCATCTCTGTTTGTGTTCTCTGTGGGCCAGCTGATCCTACTATGCTGATGAATGGATGCCCAGTGGTGTGCGCTTCTGTTTTCTTAATGATGGTGTTAAATGACTTCAATTCAGCAATCCCACTAAGTCAGTGCCTCGTCTGGGACGCTGATGGAAACCCTTATTTATATATTTTTATGACAAGTTATAATCTGGATGATGAACCCTTGTATAACACCCCTCTCTTAGAATCCACCTGACCCCACTGAACCAAGCAGTAGGTTTGTTTTGCAAATTGAAAAGGTTTATTTGAAAAATTAAACAATAGATATATATCACACTTTATAATAAATTAATATTTGATATCACACTTATGAGTATAATGTCGATCAACAATGGATAATGTTATACTAGCACACTTATTTTATTACTTAGGAGTTGGTACAGAAAGAACAAGGTAGCTGAAAATACTTTTATGATTTCAATGAATGCAGTGATGGAAAAGAATGCAGCACAGGAATAAACTGATATGGGTTCAACAAAAGCTAATATGTTCACTTTTCCCCTTGTGGCAATTCACTCCCCCCTTTATGCAATATAAGGAGATGGAAGTAAAGCACACAGTTCTCAGGAATACAATCAAATGTAGTTCAGTTCCCCCCTAGAAAGCTTAGATCACAGGGATGATTTTAAAACACAGGCAAAATACTTTAAATGTGGTTTGCAAAGAAGGGAAAAATATGATTAAAATGATTTTAATTCCCGATAAGAGATTCAGGGTGAGTGACAGCTACTTTAAATTAGTTCAGGATCACTTTAGCAATGCTCTATGAATGATTGTCAGGTTGCAAACGAATTTCAGCAAAGGAAAGCAAGAAGCTGCTATTTTGACAAGTGAAGAAATTTGAGCCAAATCGCAAATCGTAGAACTTTTTCCGAGTGCGTCGAGCGCGATTACGGAAAAAGTTTAATGAATAGAAAGTCGGTTCAGGGTTCGTTGGAAAGCCTAGAATCTTAGCTTTAAAACTCGCTCCTAGCACAAACGGTTCAAGAGATACGGACGATTTCGTGAAGGTAGTTTTTCAGAAATGAAATAATGATTCAAAATGGCAAATGACACTTTTACAGGTTTAAAATCGGAGAAGGGACACACGATTCTATGATGCAGTTCTGGACAGGTTCAAATGTTTTGAATCAGATTAATTTAAGCTAAGAGATTGGTTTTGCACAGTTCTGGCTAAGTACTCACACTACAAATTTGAAATAGGCCATCAGGGTCTGGTCAGCAAGTTGGACTGGACTTCGGGCGGGTGGTTCTGAAGTCACAGCTCTCTGGTTCAGCTCACAGCGATCTGGTCTGGTCTCTCTGGATACAGCACTGCTTTCTGGGTACTGGTTCTGGAGTTGTCCTTCAGCGTGCTGCGCAGGAATTCAGTTGAAGTTTGGAAAATGAATGTCCCTGTCTGGCTTCCAGTGGCTCTTTTTATGTCTTTTGAAAATGGTTGTGGATGCTAACTTTCTTTGCCCAACCCACTCACGATTTGATAGGTCAAGGATTTATCTTTGACCTGATTTTAGAAGGGAGCAGTGAGTCAGAGTGAGTCAGAGTCTTACAGTCTATTGAAGAAACGCCCCTTTGCTTTTACCTTAGAAAATCCTTTCATAACTAAACATATTTCCCAGATACACAAGTGGTTGACATTACATGTACAGATTTCAGTTGACTTAAGGTACATTCTTGTTCAACTCTGATCTTCCTAAGAGCTTGCATTCAAAAATGACAACTTATTTTCATTTTTAGTTGGTTTACCAATATCGGACGTTTACCAAAAATGGCACAAATGTACACCGCCTTTCTACACATATTCCAGTAAATTTTTATTTTTCTAGCGTGAACCCTGTGTCTGCAATCTCCATAATTCATGGGGTTTTGCCTCAGAACAGAGTTCTAACACCTCTTAAAATGTGCACAGAAAAATCACAAGAATAATTATATTAATTATATAATTTTGAGAAGTCCGTACTATGAATTATCCATATTTTTAAAATTATGCTCTGGCCCAGAGGGGTGTGGTTTCCCAAAGCACATGGTGGAATTTCTGGTTTGCCCACTTCCTCCAACTCAAGTTGCTCACAGATGCAGCACCTCTCCCATTTCCTTCCAAGAGGAAGCCATTTACGACCCCCCTAATTTAACATTTGCCTGGGCCAAGGAAGGCTCATTGTTCAGTTTCCTGCAGTCCCAGGTGCCACTCCCCTAATTCAATCAGAGAGGTGTCATCTCCTTTTGGCAGGGGCAGCAGAATGCAGCCAGGCATGGGAACACAGCTGCTGATCAAGTTTCAACTCCTGTCGGGGGTAGTTGTCGGGCAGAATTTATTCTCTTCAAGCCAGGCTTCAGCCAAAGGTCACTTTTGTTCCCAGTTTTTCTTCATCCAAATCAAACTTACAATGTTTACACATGCAGCTAGAATGCTGATTCTAAGTTCAAAACTATGACATTTAACAGTTGCAAACTATGTGACACTCAACAGTAGGTCACTCATTTATTTTAAACATTTAGATTTTAGTGTCTTTCAGTCCAATTTCACTTCAGCTGCTGACATCCACAGCTCAGCCAGCTTCATTATGAACATTATTTTGGGCTCTTTCTCTTTCCAGATTTTGTATGCACACAAGAATACATTCTGCCAAATGTCTGCTGGTGTTCAGTGAGATTTTTGAATATCTTTCAATGTTTAAAATAGGCATTTTTAGGTTGCATTTCTTAGAAACAAAGGTGAATTCAAAGCGCTTTTTGAGCCAACCGGCACTGCTGTTTTTCCTTTTGCACACATTTCACCCATGGCACTCCTGGCCCATCACGCTCGCAATGGTGGGTGGTAAGTCAGGCGACCATTTTGGTGTGCGCAAAAACTGCGCGGTTTTCCTGGATCCTGGCGCAAATGTGGGCTTTTCCGCCATCTTGGATTTCCTAAACCCACAGCACCAAATGTTGCAGCATAATAACTCGAACATGGGTCAAAACCCCTGACAACGGCAGCTGACCGAACATCTGTAACTAAGCATACTAAAGAATAAACCTACCACCTCAACAGTACCTGTGTCTAGCTCCTTCTTGGTTCTCTATGACTACATCTAAACTAGCAACATTTGCCAATGAGGTCAAATGGAATTGCTGGCGGGGTGTGGGGCACCATTCCCTACACACCCACCACACCCCAAGAAATAAGTAAACCTCCATTCTTGACAACACCAGATGTCTACTATCCAACTGGAGGCACAGGAAGTAGCAAGTCCCCTCAAATACTCCTTTGATGGAAGGACAGATGGGGATCTGAAATGCCTGATTGGTTCGAGGGTGAGTGAGGAAAAGCAACAGTCATATTATCATCCAGCCAATATCCACACAGTCTCTGCGCTATGCCTGTGCTATGGTGGTTGTGACCCAGTGTCTCCAGAAACGCAGCCAGAGCCACAAAGTAGCACTTGGATGAAAGGCCATGTGGCCAGCCCAAGTGTCCAGCCACGCATTGACTCCTGCTGATCTGCAAAAAGAGATGAGAGAAGTCACAGGTATAGAGATAAAGCTGAAGGAGGTTTTCAGTTGGTGAGCAGGTGCAAGTGGATGTAGGTCACCTGGCCTAAGCCCCTCCCAACTGTGAATGCTTTTAAACTGTTGATGCCTTCCTGGTTTGCCGCTCTTTCTCCCTACTTAAGCAGCCCTGCAGCATATTTTCCTTTGCAGTTGGTGAGCAGGTGCAAGTGGATATAGGTCACCTTGCATAATCCCCAGGCCTTTCCTTTCTGTTATTAACTCTTAGCTCAAGGGCGTCTCTCGCCCGGGCATCTGAAGTGAATGGCAGATGAAGAAAAGGGCAATTCCTGTCTGGACCTGTTCGGACCGGCAGGACCCAGGGTCCAAAACCCTGTTCAGACAACAGGTAAGCATGCACCGACATGTGTTTGCTCCCTCAGTCCCCACAGGCCATCCCCACCATCATCAGGCATGGATTCCGCAAAGCCGAAACTTCACCCACATCTGCCCTAAGTCAATCAGCACCCCCTGACCATCCACAACACAGAAGTTGATGCTCGCCAACTTCTCCTCAGCTCTCACCCATGCAACAGATATTGCTTGCCTCATCACCTCGTACAACCTTGACGCCATCTTCATCACCAAGACCTGGCTGATGCCCTCCTCCACCCACATCCTAGACGTCCTTGTCCCCAAAGGCTACATCATCCAACACAGAGACTGTGTGAACAAAACATGCAGAGGCCTAGCAGTCATCCACAAGACCCGGTGGCCCTGCACCAGACTTGATGTTGACAACATTGATTCCTTTGAAGTCCTCTACTGCCACTTCCCACTGTCCCCAACAGACACAGTCACCTTCCATGTCATCTACAGAGCACCCAAACACAACAATGCCTTCATCTGAGACTTCTCTGACCTGGTAACCACCATGACCCTCATGCATGCCAACAACATTTCCCTAGGCAACTGCAACCTCCCAGGCAACAAGGCCACCAAATAGATGGAAGAAGCTCTCCTCGGTCTTCTCAACAGCCTCACACAGCACTTGGAAGACCCAACACAGAAAAGAAAAGTAACGTCCTTGATCTAATAATCACCACACTATCTTCCCTCTGCTACACCTCTCCTCTCTTGTTTGACTGGTCTGACCACCTAGCTATGCCTTTCAACATCCTGCACATCACCCCAGACAAGCACTCCCAGCAGAAACCCATCAGACAAACCTTCAGGTCCTTCAAGAATTTCTCGGTGGAAGCCCTCATGGAAGACCTGTCAAACTGCACCTTATATGGACCAAACACCCCCAGCCAAACTGTGACTCTTGACTGGAAGCACTCAACACCAGACTGTTAGCCTCCATCGACTGACACACACCTCTGAAACAATGCACCTGAAAACTGAAACTATGAGCAGCCTGGTACATGAAATAACTCAACCTTAGCAAAAGAGTAATCAGGAAACAACAGAAAACCTGGTGCCGCTCGAGGACTGCATCCAACCTGGCGCTCCTCAAGGAACTCTGAGCAACCTGCCAACAACTCATTCACACAGCCTAGGCCTCCTACTATCAGAATACCATAGCAGAAGCCGACAACAAAAGTGTCAACCCACTGCCCGCCCTTGCCATACGACATCCCATCGAGAAATCCAACACCATCAACATCTTCGCATCCACAAAATCAGCAAGATATGCCAGCACATACACACCAGCTCTGCATCCACAGGTCCATCACACGTCCTTCCTTCAGAAATCTTCACACTCTGGACAACATTCAAGAAACACTTGACAGAGCACCTGGTGGAAACCCTAGCCGCCTTCAAAGCCACATTGTATACAGGTGACATCCTCCTAGCATCCATCCTTAAGACCCTCCATGCAGAAGCTCTCCTTCCATACCTGGATACCATCAACAGCTCCCTAAGTCAAGGCACCTTCTGATCGACCCTAAAAAAAAAGGAAAATCCTCCATCTACTAAAGAAAACCTCTCTGGATCCGGGCAAAACTAGGTAACTATCGTCCCATTTTACCTTCCTAGGTTAGATCATCGAGAAAGTGGTAGCTGCACAACTCCAGGAACACATCAACACCAACAATCTTCTCAAAATGTATCAATCTGTGCTCAGACCAAGATGCCACATGGATACAGCAACCATACAGGTGGTCGACGACACCCTCAGCATCCTTGATGATGGCCACCTCTGCCTCTTGGTTCTATTCAAATGCTCTGCCTCTTGGCCGCTTTAGACACATTGGGCAAGCAGGTGCTTATGTATACCCTACATCAGCGCATGAGGTTCAGCAACCATGTCCTACGCTGGTTCAAGTCCTACTACGCCACCCACCAGAAGATTGTTCAGAGGGACTCCTCTAAATCGCCAATGCTACCCACCACCTGTGGAGTCTCTCAGGGTTCCATCCTCTCCCCAATGATATTCAATCTATACATGGGCCACTGCGAGCCCCCCTAGTCACACACAACATCTACATCCAGCAATACACCAATGACACACATCAAGGACATCAATAAGCTCAAAACCGGCCTCTCACTGATCAGTCACTGAGAATTCCAGTGCATACTTGAAGCTCAACTCCTCCAACACTGAATTCCTACTCCTCACGAACAACAGACACCCAGGCTATCAAACATGAACCCTGAGGCCTTCACACCTGAGCTCACATCCTGTTTCAAGTCCCTCAGGTTCCACATCGACAAACATCTCTCCTTCAAGATACACATAGCTAAGAAAAAACAAATGGCTTGGTATCAGCTCTCCCTCCTGCGGAAAGTCAAGCCCTTCCTCCCTCTTGACAGCTTTAATTCCACCGTTCAATCATTGGTCCTATCCCAACTTGATTGGTTCAATGCACTCCTTGAAGGCCTCCCATTATCATCCCATGTGCCCCTGAGAAGTGTTCTTCACGTGGCCGCACACCTCATCAAGGGTGTATGCAGATACAACCACATCACTCTGACCCTCATTCACCTTTACTGGCTCTCACTGCACGCACAAATCACCTTCAAATCTTGCTGCATCATCTATAAGGCTATATAATGTGCTATATGTAACCAAGCTATACAATCCTCTTGCTATTCTCGCTCCTTGTTACCCTTTGGGTTATGTGCGCATTATAAATAACAAAAACAAACAAACAAACAAACAAGGCAGTCGCCTTTAAGTCACCCACCTACATTATAGAGAAACACGGCATCTCCGATGGACAGCACACCACCAGAACCCAGGTCACATGCAGATGTGAAAGCTGCTGCTGCTAATAGGAAAGGACCAGAAAACAAGTCTTCTCTGCCTATGACCCAAGACTATAGAACCTCCTCCCCATCAGCATCAGACTCGCTAGACGCCACCCGCCCCTCTCCTCCCCTCCATCTGGTACAGTTCTACCCCTCCTCTGTTCCCCTCTGCATCCCACCCCCGCTGCATAGCTGTACTGTTGTATACCTCTGCAAAACGATCCATTGCTTCTCAAAGCTAGGTCCGCGCTCAATGAATACAATAATATTAATAATAATAATATTGATAATAATAGGCTTTATAAGCTTTTCAAGCTCCACCAGCACCTGAACCATCCACGTGGCCCTATAATCTCCTTCCTGCTGCACCATGGGACCCCTTTCTGGTGTTGCATTTTAGGACACAGGAGGTGTACAGGAAGGACCACCTTTCTTAGCATACCACCACAGATACTGTACAGAGCTTTAGGTGCACAAGGCTGCATGCAGAACTAAGAGCCCCTTTTTGATACCTATTATAAGTTTGAGAAGTATATTGTATCCTCCTTTCTCTGCTTGCTGTTCTATAGACAGCAGATCGAATGTCACATATGTGTGAGAGGTGCTCGTATCCTTCTACCAATATGTTCCCTAGCTTTACATGGACTGAATTAGAGTGTTTTGGATTTAAAACCCCCAGTTTCCCTCCATTGGAAAGGACTCCATTTTCGACTTGTTATGTTACTTTGCATTTATATGCCGCCTTATATACCATTGGTATGGTGTGAAGGCGCTGGTAGGTTGAACGCCCTTGGGAACCGAAGTTCAGGTCAATAGAGAGAGTAGAGAGATTCAAGGTGCGTGTGAGCACCGGATATGTGTGCAGCTGGTGCGGTATTCGTGTAATAGCTGCTTTTTAGCGATAGGTGTGGTGGTTGAGAGGTCAGGAGTATGTGTTTGTTCTGGTAGAATTCATCCAGATCGCTTGTGGCTGCGTTAGTCCTGAAGAGAACGCCTGGCTGGGGGGTGGGTAACCAGCAGTGTTTATTTAGAGTGATGGGGAGTATGAGGCAAAGTGTTAGTATGAGAACAGTTATACCGAATGGTGTCATAGTATCTCTGTGATCTAGTTGAGTGATGGTGTAAGGAGAGAGTAAGCGTGGTGGTGTGTTATGATGTGATATAAGCTCTTTTGAAAGTTCATTGCATTCCAGACCGTACTATATACGTTACCTGTTTCTATCACCTTTGTGCATTTCATTTGGCTCTACATCCTCCAGCCGCTTGACGCGCTTATGCACTTGAGTCAGCCCTACGTACTCCAGCCTGCCCCACGCATGCACACTTGTCTGCTCCGTGCATGTACTCTTGTCTGTCCCATGCATGCACTCCAGGCAGGCACTCCAGTCAGCTCCAAGCATGCACTCCAGACAGTTTTGTACAAGCACTCCTTTACGCCACACGCACTCCTCTCTGCCATACACAGTCAAATGCGCTCTATTTACCCCGAACCGTTTCGGGTGTTCCAAGTTGCTTAAAGCACTCCATCCTTATTTTTTCATTCGTAGCATCATCATGTTTCATTCTTTCCAACCACCTATGTTATACGTTTCACCCATGTACGTCACTCGTTTCGTCTGTATACAGCACCCGATCATCCACCTATGGCACCCAATTCGTCGGTATTGTTCTGTCAACGTGCATCGCCTGTTCCATTCACATCCGGCACCCGTTCAGTCCGTATATGCGATCAGTTCCATTCACATGTATCATTTGTTCTATCCATATAGACTCCATCTACATTCTTCACTCATTCCCTCTGCTTTATGCACTCAGCATCTCTACGCATTCATCCCCTCTACGCACTCATCCCCTCTATGCACCCAACCCCTCATACTCACCCAACCCCTCATACGGACCCAACCACACATACGCACCCAACCCCTCCTACGCACTCATCCGCTTGTGAAGGGTTTTGACCCATGCTGAATCAATAGACTGGGTAGATGTGGGGATGAGCTGCCGCCGCCCATCATTCCATCCCAGAGTCCAGGAGAACCACGCAGTTGCGCGCATACCAAAAGCGCCAGGGGTGAAAGGTGGTGCCAAAGGAAAAATAGCAGCACCTGTCAGAGCAAAAGCGCTTTTAAATCACCCCTGTTTCTTTGAGGGCAAGCTCCAAATGTCAAGTTCAAACATTGCAAGATAGCTAATACCGGATACCTTTGTTCAAAAATCTGTTTTACTGTTGTCAAAAAGTTGCTGAAATCATGGGCACAAGACCACTTTAAAGATTCAACCTTCTTGTGGGGGGTTCCACATAACCACTCTAAGGATGCCTATCAAAACAATAGCAAAAATCTCCTGTCAAATTCAAGACAACTCCTAAATGGATGCAGTACCGACAAATTCCACAAGGCGGCGTTAGCGGTCTAAACTCTGACAGGAGAACTGAGTTCGATAGCTGACAAAGGGACCTGAGTCAGCTGGACTTCAAAGCCTGTTGGTTGATTAAAAATCTTAGCCACCTGCTGTTCCCAGAGGCCAAGAGGCTGGGAAACATTAACACCTCAGAGATTCCCACACCAGGAGGCAGGATATCACATGGCCCTTCTGAGTGAGAAGGAGGGGTTTTCCTTCAGCTTGCTGGATCCCACACAAAAGACTCTTCTCCTTGAATGGGGTATGTTATTTTTTAGTGTTTCCTGTCAACAGCCCTCTGCCAGCAAGAAGAGACATGTGTTTCCTGACCCACCCAAGCTTCTGGAGGCGGACCCAAACACTTTGGGGAGTTGAATTGAAGGCAAATATATGTTTCATAAAAATCCTGATAACTCTTTGTAACCAGATGACAGACATCTGCAATTTGGGGATCCTTAAAATGAAAACTGCGCCCACAATTCAAGACCAAACTCCAATTTGTGTGATGTTCTGGGGCAAAACCCCACTAATTATGAATATTGTAGACACTGTATTTAAGCTAGGGACCTGGAAATTTACTGGGATATTTGGAGAAAGGGGGTGTACCTTTGTATAATTTTTGATGAAAAACCAATGTTGCAAAACCCACTAAAATCGAAAATAAGTTGCCATTTCTTAACCCAAGCTCCTAGAAACGCCAGATTCGGAACAGGGACTATCTTAAGTAATATATGATGTGTTCATGTGATGTCAAACAACTGTGTATCTGGGAAATGTGTTTAGTTATGAAAATGATTTTCTAAGGTAAAAGCAAAGGGGCGTTCTTCAATAGATCATAAATGGCTGACATCACTCTGACACACAGCCCAGTTCCCCAATCAAGGGAGAGAGGAGGAACTGGCCAATAATAAGTGAATGGGTTGGGCCTAGAAAGCTAGCCTTTCCAGTCACTTTCAAAACACATAAAAGCAGACAGTGCAGGACAGATGGGGATTCAATTCCATTTGCTGCGGAGCGTGAAGACCGACGACTTCACATCCAGAGATCCAACACTTAGACTTCCAAGTTAAACAGAGACTACAGAACTTTGAACCAAGAAGGCCCACTGCAAGCAAAAGTATTTGTCAGCAGGCCTCAAAATCTTTTGCAACTGAACTCTTCAAATAGCCGGGCTGAGCTGTTTGATTCTGGCCTAGAACCCTGTGACAGAAACATCCAGAAGCAGGAGCCGTGCTGTGTCCAGAGAAGGCAGAACCCGATCCAGAGAACCGGTGCCTAGCAGACCCAGGACAGCAGAGCAGAGCTGACCCAGACGCTGTGAGCAGAACCGCCCGAAGTCCAGTCCAGTTGACCCGACCCGTGACGAGGCCCAGTCCTTCTAAAAATATAGTGTGAGTACTGCCAGAACTGTGTGAAACCCAATCCCTTAGTTAAAATATTCTAATGCCAACTATTTTAACCTAAGTAGAACTGCCTCCTAGTAATCCTGTCATCTGTCATTCTAAAGCTGCGAGCTGTCATCTGTCATTCTAAAGCTGCAAACTGTCACCTGTCATTTTGAGTTTTACTTTAAATCTGAAAAACTGCCTTTACTAAATCGTAAAACCAACTTGGCACTCCTTATACTTTTGCTGTAATCACGATTCACGCACTCGCAAATTTTACCGCGATTTGCAATTTGGCCTGATTTCTTCTCCAGTAAAAAAGTCAGCAGCTCCTTGCTTTCCTTTGCTAAAATTCGTTTAACCTGCTAGTTACCCATAGAGCATTGCTAAAGTGAGCCTGAACTAATATAAAGTAGCCATCACCTACCCTGAACCTCTAGAGGGAATTAAAAGCAATTTTAGCACCTTTTCACTTCCTTGCAAACCACATTAAAGTAATTTGCCTGTGTTTCAAACTTCTACCTGCTTTCCTCTAAGCTTGCTGGGGGGGAACTGAATTTCGTATTGTATTTGATTGCATTCCTGAGAACTGTGTGCTCCTCCTTCCATTTCTTACATTGCATGGGGGGGGTGAATTGCCAGATAAAAAGTGATTATGTTATCTTTTGCTAAAATCATATCCAGTTATTTCTGTACTGCATTTCATTCCTCATTGCTTTTCCCTTGAAACTATAAAAGTATTTGCGTGGCCTTATCCATCCTATACCAACTCCTCATTGATTGTAAAGAGGTGTGCTAGTGTCAGATTACCCATTGTTGATCAACATTATATTCATAAGTGTGATATCAATTATTAATTTATTATAAAAGTGTGAGATATAATATATATATATATATTGTTTAATTTTTCAAATAAACCTTTTAAATTTGCAAAACAAATCTACTTCTTGGCTCAATGGGGTCAGGGGGATTCTAAGAGAGGGGTGTTATACAAGGGTTCATCATCCAGATTATAACTTGCCATAAAAATATATAAATAAGGGCTTCCCTTGGGCATCCCAGACAAGGCACCAACTTAGTGGGATTGCTTGATTGGAGTCACTTACAAAGTGGGGGCTCGTAGCCGGGATCTTCTGGGTTAGATTTAGCACTTGTGCAGCTTAATACAGTGTGCTAACTGACGCGATACATACATCCGGTCGGATCACCACGCTGTGGTACGCTGTAAAGCACTCCTCAAAGGAACGCTCTAAGGAAACGGTCTGTTTTGCAAAATAAAATACAAACTTCTGTAAGTCAGGAAGGAACTCAAATTACAGAATGACGACCTTGGTAGATATGAAGATAGCTAGGGAGCACCTCTTACATAAACTGTTTGCGAGAGGTGAATGGTCTGAGCAGGACCAAAATGTATGGTTGCAGGCGATCACACAACAGGTCACTACAACTGGGTCAGATATGTGGAGAGATCAGGGTCCCTTACATGTGGCCCTGAGTGAACTATACATGGCTTCTAAGGCCAAAGATGAACACAATAAGATTGCCAGGATAGCGGCAAATTTGTATCTATATATGGGAGCAATGCAGGACAAATGTGCTGAAGGCCAATATCTGGCAAATAGGTAACAGATGACGTTAGAAAAGGCCCAATCTGACCTGGACTCTTCTGAGCAGAGGCTGCACAGGAGCCAGGAGTCAGAAAATGATAGTAGACAGTACATCGTTAAAATAAAGGAGGATATGGATATCCTGCAACAGGAAAAGGCTGACCAGGATACCAGAATTCTGGCCTTGCAGAAGGAGCACCAAGACAGTTTGGACTCCCTACTGCAGAGCCAGAAAAAGCTGGAGCAACAATTAGATTTCAATAGGGCATGTGCTGAGCAGGTAGTCACCCTGCAAAGCCACCTAGATAGGGAAAAGGCAGAGAGCAATAAACTGATCCTGAAAGACCTGGATAGCCAGGCAGAGTTTGATCAAGAGCGCCAGAGAGCTGGGACGCAAAGGGACGACCTGGCGGCACAGATACAGACTCTTAGTCAGGAAAGGGACACCTTAGGCCAGGAAGTCTGCCAATTAAAAGAAAAAATTGGAGAAAATCACCTGGCCCTCCAGGGGCTGGGTGACCTCCAAAAAGAGCATCACAACTTGCTAGAGCACACCAGGAGGGTGGAGGAGGCTCTGGCAAGAAAGGAGCAGGCCAGTAGGGATGGGACTCAGGAGGTAACCCTCCTGCAGCAGAGACTGGCCCAATACTCCAGGACCATTCAGGAGGCACAGAGAGAAAATGAGGCTCTCTGTCAGCACAATGATAGGCTCCAGCAACAGGTAGCCATGCAGGAGAGACTGATAGAGTCTAGTAAGGCCTTAACTGAGGAACTGAAAGCACAGGCTCTTGCATTGCAACAGGGAGAAGGGGCTGACAGAGATGAGGTTCGCTGGGAAAGGGAAATGCCTGAGCATAACCTCAGGAGCCCTGGTACCAGAGGCCTTCATCTCTCCCAGTCCCTGGACTCTGCCACCCCCATGTCCCCTGGCGCGCATGAGCACAGGAACTCAGGAATGGCAGATTACTATCCAGCCAAAGGTATCGGGCTCATAGGCCAGTACCACCCAGGAATGGAGGGGCGGGCATCCGGGTATGGGCACCCAAGCACAGTGCAATTTAGTGGGGAACCCCAGGAGAGTAGGCCCATTAAGGGCATCCTGAAAACCTCTGCCCAGTCAGGTCAGTGGGGGGGGTACCCATCAAATCCTGGCAGCAAGGAGGGATCTGAAGACTCCTCCGAGCATTACAGGACACAGGAGACCAGGTCCCCACATTTTGCCAGCCATTCCCAGGCTCGCAGAATCCGGGAAAACCTGGAAGATCAGACGGGCACCTCTGGGAGCAGTGCTTCTGAGTCAGAGGATGAATGGACCAGGGTTACACAAACCAAAAAGGCCAATAAGGCAAAAAGGGCCTTGCTTAAGGACCCATTGAAACAAATAAAGGCAATAAGGAGTGTCATCGCGCCTTATCATAAGAACGCCAAGTATTCTGTTTGGGAACACTTGGAGCTCTATGAGCAAATGATGGAGACTTTCCATTTGAAGGACAGCAGTAGCTGCATCCAGTACGTCAAATGGACATTCTCCCCAGAATACTCCAGTTTCTTTGCAGGGCTGGAGGACCAAAACCATTCAAGATGGTCCGCATATAGGGCGGCCATCTTGAAAACAAATCTGCTCATAGAAATCCTCAAGAGGTTCGCAAGGCAGCCTACAATTTGCAATGTGGGGAGGACCAGGCCCCACAAGAATTTGTACAATAATTGAAGCATGCCTTTGCGCAGACCACCAGAAGGGTGCGCACGGACAGCAGAGAATTTGTCAATACTAATTCCATGCCTTGCCCAAATACATCATGACCCAGCTAGTGAGAGATTTTCACAAGAAGAGGTCACTAGACTGGGTCATTGAACAGGCTACCCGGATCTATGAGGTGCAGAAGCCCATAGAAAATAAAAGTAATGCGCAGAAAACCCCCAAAACCAACAGCACCCCTGCTGCTGCTAAGGTGGCAGAGGTAAAGGTTGCCCCCGTTTTAGATTTGGAGATGGGGGGCCTAAAAACCTGCCTGCACCAAATAATTCACAGCCCAGAAGGCCCTCGGCCAGTCACAGACATGGAGTCGAGGAGGTAGTCCCACAAATGGGGTCCCTCGCTCCCCTGATTATGTAAGTCCCCGCTACAAGGGAAACAGACCCATCCTCTGTTATGTGTGGACTCCTCCAGCCCAAGGGGGGGGGATCCAGCCAAGCACCTGACCCAGGGAACTTCCCTCCTAACGTCCCCCAGGAGGGCAGAAATTCACCAAATCCTGGGCAGAACTTTTTCCCCAGGTATCCACCCAATTTCCAGCCCCAAAATCATCCATCCTTCTTTCCCCAATTCCCTGAGCCCAGACAACCTAATCCAGGAGAGGGGAGGCCAAGGGTGGAGGAGAACCTAAATCTTCCCAATCCGGGGTATTACCAGAGAAGGGATAGCTTCCCTTCCCGGGATCAGCCCAGGGGATAAAATAGAGCCCCGTATCAGCCTGAGCGGGTTTCACAACTTGAGCGCCAGGTCCAAAATATATCACGAGATCTGGGTCACATACTGAGGGCTCAACAGAACCCTCAGATGAGCATGCCACCACAGAATGCCCCAAACTGTGGACCTGGTGCTCCAGAACAATGACGGGGCAGCACCCGATAACCCACCGGTTCCCAGGGAGGAGGCATAAGGGGAAGGGGGGTGTAAAGCCCTGGAGGAAGCTTCCTTCCCAACTTGTAAACAGCCCCTGGAAAACCAGGAACCGGAAACAAAATCTCCTGCCCCTGAAAGTCTGCCTCCCAAGGAGCAGAGGGGGGGTAGGAGAAACAAAGGACCCAAACAGACCCACTTTGTGGAGAAGGTACAGGTCTTCCAATTTGAGGGAGAGGGATCCTCAGAAGATCCTGGGAAAAGGATCTTCTCCTTCAGAGATGGGGGAACTCCTCCCAAGGAAAAATGGGTCCCAAGGGATGCCAATTCAGGCTGGGGAGATGTGGAGACTGACCTACCGCCACCCATCATCTCATCCCAGAACCGACAATACCAAAATCCCATGGGTCAAACCCATCCTGATGACTGCCTCCAAAAAGGGGGTGGGGCGGCCCAGAACCCGAAATCATTTCCAGTTGCCAACTTTTTCTTTCAGATTCCCCAAGCTCTCCACAGAATTCTGCCCAAATCTCTTCGCTAGCAATGTCCAAAACCAGAAAGTTAGCCCACCAGTTGTCCAAAAATGTGCATTATCTGTGCCCCCTTGAGGAGAAGGAGGGAAGATATTATGACCCGGTACAAGTACAGGGGCAGAGTACAATTTCGGCGCTGGTGGACACTGGATCCCAAGCTACCCTTCTGTCCAAAAGGGCCTTTGATGAACTAAATGCAGGAATGGGGAGAATTACCGTATTCCTCTCACCTCTCTTCCTGGACAACTGCAGAACTTTGACGGGAAGGAAATTCCTGTCGAGGGGACTGCAGATTTGGACATCAAAATTGGGCGACACAAGGTGAAACACCAGGTCATAGTAGTGACTCCAGAGGGCACCCCTGGTTTACTAGGGAATGACCTCCTGAGAAAGTTGTCACCCCTAATAGATTGCGTAAACAAGGTCCTCTGGACCCAGACTAGCCGACCAAGAAAATTAAAACAGAGTGTCAACCATGTTAGTTTAAACGGCACCTGCCACATGGTTGAACAAAAATCTGACCAAGTAGAATTTCACTTCCAGAACAACCAAATTCCATACGTGACAGTAATAGCAGTAGGACAACAGACTGGTGATGGGGGGTCCTCTCTATTTCTGAAAATCAACCTTCCTTCCAGTTTAAGGTGGTATTCCACACTGGAAGGAAACACTCTGAAATTCTTTACCAATCCACAATCAGACACTCTCACTCCTATAGTCCAGAAAGAGGTGAAATCAGCTCAGAGCCTGGCTGATATTCAGCAAATTGGAGAGCAGTTGTTCATCCCTGTTCAGTTAAATGATGGGAAGGACTCTGTTCTCGCCCGAGTGTGTGCGAACAACGGTAAGAGCTTCATCATTGAAGCCATGTTCCGCCAACTCCCAAAAGATCCAGCCATTCCCACATTCAAACTGATAGACAAATGGGAAATGGACCTGGAAGCACCCAATTCAAAACATCTTCTGCCAAGCAGGTGTATGCTCAAAATCTCCATTGGCAACAAGAGCATTGTCCATAATTGTTGGGTCGTGCGAGACGTCACTGCCGCCTTTTACTTAGGCAGTGACATTCTCAATCGCTTCGCCATTAGTTTGGACCTAATAAACTTTAAAGCTTGGTCCCGATTAGCGGATAATCCCATGGGCTTTGATGATCCAGAAAAAGCATTTAGGTCAGCTCAATTGCTACCTTATGCAGTTGAAATTCAGCTTATGGAGGAAGTCACCATCCCGGAAAGGACCTGCCAATTCTCCCTGGAAGTGAAAGTTAAAAGAGGACAAAAATTGAAAAACCCTGATGCTTATATTAATCTAAATGCTTCTCTCCAACAGCAAGGGTTAGGTGTAAACTCAACACCATTAGCAAACATAGAACATGACACCATTCCAATAGAGGTGGATAACAGCGACTTAAAGAGTATCACTCTAGCCGCAGGCACCATTATTGGAATGGCGGTTGATGACCGACATTTCTCCATTGATTTAGGAAATGAACTTCCTGGTGTACATTTCTTGCCCTTATGGTAAGGAAGATGTGACTTGTGACTTCAGAGGGGATGAGGTGATTTTCCAGGTCCATGAGGGCTGCCTTTCCCACCTGAAGCCTCCGGTCCAAATCAGCACTCTGACCAGGGACTTCTCCACCCAGCTGGAGGAGGCTGCTGAGATAGCAAAACCAGAAGTCTTTCCAGGCTTCAGGCAGATGGTGGAAGAGAGAGTCAACCTAGCTGATGCCTGTGTGACTCTGTGACTCTTGGATTTCCAAGATCTCTTTGATGCAGACTCATATGACTGTCGTCGCACCGACATCCACACAACAACAATTCCCACGGACCCTGGAATGACTCCAGTGTTTGTGAAGCAATATTGTTTGCCTCTCGCATCCATGGAGTTCCTTACTGAAATAATTAAGAACCTTGAGTCCCGGGGAATAATACATCCAGTACACAGCACCTTCAATAATCCGGTGCTGGGAATATTGAAGCCAAATGGGCAGTGGAGACTCTGCGCCGACCTTAGGGAGCTCAACAAACGGGTCCATACTTCCCGATGGCCTCTGCCCTACATTGACCAAGGGCTGGCACAGATCCAGGGGTCACAGGTATTCAAAGCAATAGATCTGACCAATGGATACTGGACCGTGCCTGTCAGTAGGGAGGACCAATACAAACTGGCTTTTACCTTTGGGGGCCAGCAGTACACATGGACCCGGACTCCCTTCGGATACCTCAACTCCGGCAATGAATACAACATTTTCCTACATAAGGCCATGCCCGACCTGGGTGCGAGGGGTAACCTGGCTTATGTAGATGATGTCCTCATCAAAAGTTCATCTGTGGAGGAACACATAGCAGAGATCCGTAATGTTCTGACACAGTTGAGGGCCGCCGGAGCAAAACTTTCCTTTCAGAAAGCATAGTGGTGTAGAACCCGTGTTAATTTCTTAGGGCATGAGATTACTCCTCAGGGTCTCTGTCCCCAAGAAAAGAAAGTGGAAGCACTTCAGGAACTGAAAGACCCCACAACTCTTCTGGAACTAAGGATCCTCCTTGGACTGACTAATTACAGCAGAAAGTTAATTGAAGGCTACGCACAGATCACCAGACCCCTGATTCATCTCTTGAAGGGAAGGGTCAAGTGGGAATGGGGTCCAGAACAATCCGAGGCAGTAAGACAACTCAAAAGAAGCCTCTCACAAGCGCCTTGCCTAGCGTACCCTGTCAGAAACAAGGAGTTCTTCCTGGAGACAGGGTTTTCTAATATGTGCTTTATGGTAGTATTATACCAAAAGCATGACAAGGTCAATAAAGTAATCTCCTATGCGAGCAAAACTTTATCCTCTGTGGAGGAAAAATTCAACGATTGTGTGAAGGCACTCCTGGCAACGGTGTGGGCATTGAAGAATTACCGCCCGTTTATCCCGGGGGAACACATTATAGTGGAGACTCCACACCAGCCTCTGCAATATCTCCAAAGTGACAGAATCCGGGCCGGAAATGTGAGTAATTCCCGAATTACTTCCTGGATTCTGTCAATACAAGGCTTTCCTGTGGAGGTCAGATATGGCCAAAACAAGAAGAGTCCCCTCGCGCAAGGTCTGGCTGACTTGCATGATTGTGCCAGAGAAAACTGTCTCGAGGACGAAAGTCTAAAAATCAAGGACAATATGGAGGCATACCTTAGTTCCCCACACAAAGTCTTTGACGAAGACAAGTGTGAGGGAATGCCCACTGTCTATGTGGATGGATGCTCTTACTATGTTGACAACAACGGTTAAAAAGAACTGGTGGCCGGCGTAGGTAATGCATGGGTGAATGAGTCCCCAGAACCCTCCGCTGGATACAAAATTGGTCCCCGAAGTAATCAGGTGGCAGAATTGATGGCTGTGCATCAAGCCATCCTCACTGCTGTCCAACATCAACTCCACGAACTGGTCATAATCACAGATTCGGATTATGTACGGAACGGGTTCGTGGAGCACCTGGTTAATTGGAAAACCAGAGGCATGTTATGTGCTAATAACAAACCCTTGAAACATGGGAAGTTAATTCAAAACATTGATGATCTGGTCACCTCGAATGGGATGACCATCTACTGGAAAAAGATCAAGGGTCATTCCAAAGTAGAGGGACCAGACAAAACTGGAAATGACTTAGCTGATCAGCTGGCCAAAACCGGGGCCATCCAAGGGGATCTAATAGAAATAGAGTCCCTGTTGGGGGAAATCCAGGTCACTGCTATCACTAGGTCCCAGACAAACTCTACCAATGATCTTTCAACTGCACAATGGAGTAAGGAGACCCCTGATGCTGATTTGATTACAGCTCAGAAGGGGGATCCAATAATTGGTAAGTTTTACCAACACATAGAGGACCCTGAGAACTTTCCTCTGACGGATACCGATTACATTGGGAAAGAGGACCTAAGAGTGTTGAAGAAATGTCCAAAAAGGTTCCGAATCCAAGGCGGTTTGTTGGTAAGGAAATCCCAAGCTGGCCATGATCAGTGGGTGGTCCCTACCTCATTCCGAAGCCTGATGTTAAGTAACGCCCATGATGCGGCCACCGCCGGTCATAGGGGGTTTCACACAACACTGGAAATCTTAAGAGAGATTGCATACTGGCCACACATGGGGCAGGACCTCGACCAATACTTGAAGGGGTGTCTTGTGTGTGCACAGTTTCAGCCATCATCCCTCACACACCGTGCGCCTGTCCAAAAGAGGGGGATGACACTGCCATGGTCAGATTTGCAAATCGACTTTGTAGGCCCTGTTATTTGCTCGTCTAGAGGAAACAAGTACATGTTGACCTTCACATGCTTGTTTACCAAGTGGGTGGAATGTCTCCCAGCCCCAAACTGCAAGGCAGAAACAGCAGCTGCCCTGATGATTAACCACATCTTTTCCCGTTTTGGTCTACCTCAAAGGATTGAGTCAGACAGGGGTAGCCATTTCACCAGCGAGGTAATGACAAACATGTGGGAGATACTGGGGGTTAAAAGGAAGCTACATATTGCTTACCGGCCAGCTTCTTCTGGAGCAGTAGAGAGATACAACCAAACCATTGTGAGCATATTAAAAAAGTTTGTGGCAGATTCTAGGCCAAGTTGGGATATCCGATTACCTCTGGTCCTAATGGCCATCAGATCTACCCCTTCATCTGCAACTAAAATGTCACCATTTGAGTTGATGACCGGATGCAAGATGGTGCTTCCCCAGCATCTGCTCTACAGGACCCAAGAGCAGACACTGATAAATGCCTCCACAACTCATGGGTATGTGGAGAATTAAAGGAAACACCTTCAGCATGCTTTTGCCTATGCTCAGAGGAATCTAGAAAGATCAGCTGATAGCATGAAAACCCACTACGACTTGAAGACCACCAGGAAGGAATATACTGTGGGGGACCGGGTCTATCTATACAATTTCCAAAGGAACCAGGCCAAACCGCGAAAATGTTTGCCTACATGGAAGGGACCGTTTGAAATTATAGACAAGATCTCCCCTGTAGTGTATAAGATCCGCATCCCCAAAGGTAGTCTGGCTGAAGGGGAAGACAAGTGGGTACATATAAATCAGCTAAAGTGTTGCCATCCCAGGCACACTCTGCAGCAACTGGAGGAGTCCTCTGCAATACCAGAAGGGACCGCTCCAGATTAATTCAGTTCCAACCCTAAAATATCCCACATATAGTCTCAAAAATATTATGACGCTTGTAAGCCACTGTCTATGAATTATATCTTGTTTTTCAAAATTGGAATGCTATGTCTATTAAAGTATAAAATGTATATGTCGCCCCACTATATCAATAGTGGGCGAGAAATGTCTATGAATAGGTATTGCCGCTTTCCTTTGTCGTCCTAGGAGAAAGAAAACCTGGAGACTGGCCAAGGAGGACGCCCAGGGACCGGGAGAAAAGATCCGAGGGGCCCGGGGTACCGCACAATATTCCCATCAGGACCGGCGAGGAGGACCGATCGATCCAACTGGGTGGAGGAAAAGATGCTGAACTGTGCCATCTACAGAATTAGAAGAAGATAATGTGGACATACCAGCGCAAGGGCTCAAAACCTCCTTTGCACCCGACTTCCCCTCGACTTGAATCAAAGCGTAGTCGGGCGGGGGGTTTGTGAAGGGTTTTGACCTATGCTGAATCAATAGACTGGGTAGATGTGGGGATGAGCTGCCGCCGCCCATCATTCCATCCCAGAGTCCAGGAGAACTGCGCAGTTGCACGCATACCAAAAGCGCCAGGGGTGAACGGTGGTGCCAAAGGAAAAATAGCAGCACCTGTTAGAGCAAAAGCGTTTTTAAATCACCTCTGTTTCTTTGAGGGCAAGCTCCAAATGTCAAGTTCAAACATTGCAAGATAGCTAATATCGGAGACCTTTGTTCAAAAATCTGTTTTACTGATGTCAAAACGTTGCTCAAATCATGGGCACAAGACTACTCTAAAGATTCAACCTTTTTGTGGGGGGGGGGTTCCATATAACCACTCTAATGTAAGGATGCCTATCAAAACAATAGCAAAAATCTCCTGTCAAATTCAAGACAACTCCTAAATGGATGTGAAGTGGGAGAATGGAAGAACAGGCTCCCGCCCTTCCCCTCTCGTGCTTGGCCTAGAGGATCACGGCCTAGACACCCGCCACGAGAGGAGTTTTCCTATCTACCAGACGACCAAATACCCTGGTACAGGAACATACGGATGTGCCCACCTACCTGCCCAGCAGCCCGCCCTGTCCATGCCGACACCTGCGGCATGGATCAACTCGACTAAACCTACACGTCGTTAGAGATGCCATGACGACCTAGCCAACGGTCAGCACACCTGTGCAAACATGCACACCGGACACTCCCACACCAATCCACACGAAGAACATACTCAGTGCTATGACGTAGGCGACAGACATACCCACGGACGTGCATCTTTATTATTTTCCACATAGGCTCTCAAAATGCAGAAACGCAAGACGCATAATGAACTTATCTAAAAAGGCTTGCTCACGCTTCTTCTAAGAACCATGTACCATAATGAAGAATATAACGGAGACACGATACTGAGGATAGAGCAATATGATACCGTAAGCTAAAGCGCTCTGCATCAAACGGTTCCACCTATGCACCAGGCCCAAGTTGGCCGCAAGCAAAAGCTACCATGAACATTGAATGAGCAAGAGCTCGGTTGCTGACCCTGCAGAATGAGCCCGGCGAAAGCACACAGCCAAGGGCACGATGTTGCAATCTCGCACGCTGCAAGCCGACGCCAAGGTCGCACCTGCAAGATAAACCAGGCACACAGTGGGAAAAACAATATTAATTGTGCTGAATTTTGCCTCAAACACGGTCCCACCTCACGTGACAAAGCCAAACCTGATAGGATGCCAAGCCCAGGAGGAAGGAGACGCCTGAATCCCACGTTTCAAGACACAGGCAGATACAATTAAAAGACTCATTGGACATCTGCAGCAGTGGGAGTAGTCGACCTCCCAACATATGAATAAATCCTCACATTGTTTACACCTACCCATAGTAAAACATTGTTGCAAATGACAGGTGCACCGCGAGCTGGGAACAGCGATAGTCCCAGACTGGGAGGCTCGCGAGCGGACCAATCAGAACATGGGGCTCTTATCACTGACGCCATTAACATTGACCAATCCTCAGAGGTCTTCATGTAACAATTTTCATGTATCAAATTGAAGGGACAGCCCAAGTATATCACCTGACTAACCCTCAACCACTAACACTGTTCTCTATATGTATGCTATACTAACCCTACCACTCGAGTAACCAATCCAGAGTGGAAATAGGTTTTTTGCTAAACTTTCTAAGGTGACGCAAGTAGCGCGTCATACTAAGGTAAAAAGGGCCTGCGAGCCCCACGATTGTGTGTGTGTCAGGACGGACGCGTACGATCCTTGACCCATCCCTGCCGTTTTGTCTAATAAACAGCAGAATCACCTTGCTTCTTGCGTGTGTCTCATACTCTATCTCTTTTGGGATATACGGGAGGAGTTGGGGCCTCCCTGCCCGGAGGTCTACGGACGGCCCGGCCGACCCCGGCAGAATTTCCCCCCGACAAGTTGGCGGCACTGCTGAGATCTGTTTAAGATCTGCTTTTTATTTTTATTTTTCCAGGTACTCCCGTTGCGAGGAGGCCCGGCGGCGCGGCCACCTCTGCCGTTGCCCCCTTCTGAGGACTACAGGACCATCGCGGAACTGCGAGAAGACCGGACAGCGCAATCCGGATATTGGCCTTCGGGAGCCGGTTGAGAAGTATCCCGCCCGCGGTTGGCGAGTGTCCAGACGTGGTCCAGACGAGGGGAGGTGGCGAGCCGCTTGGAGGGGTGCACGCAGTCGAGCGGCCCCGCATCAAGAGAACTTGGTGAGCATGCCACGCACAACAAGCAATGTGAAATTGTGAGGGAGGGGGGAGGAATTAAATACGGGAGGTGGGAGGTGTTGCACAGGTGCGCGGCGAAGGTTTGACAATTTAGTGTTGGCAATGAAATGAATGGTAGCCGAACGAGTGCGAGAGCAGTCGGCTACGTTACGCGAGAGAGGGGGGTGGAGCACGAAAACATCACGTGTGACCGCTCGTAGACACTGATCGGCCTAGGTCGCGACTGCGTGTAAGGGTGTGTGTGTGTGGTTTCCTACGATTTGGCATTTATTGATCAATGAGTAGATGAGGATCCCTATTGTTCGAGCAAGAAACTCGATAGGTAGATGACGTTTCCCTGTAGGCGGTAGCTAGTTAGTTGCTCAATACGGAAGATAATTGGCTGGTTAAGCCCTCCTGTCGAGGGGCGTATCACACGCGAGGCGACGCAGCGTGCGCAGTCCGATTATATTATTGATTACCTTGTTCCAGGAGTGACAGGAAGACAGCTGTGAGGTTAACGGGGGTAGATTGCAAGTGTATTTTGGACTTAAAAAATATATGAAGAACTTACCAGTAGTTCGAAGAGATCAGTGACGTCACCAGTAGGGCTTTCATAGGATATCCCGAGCACAAGGCATCTTTCTTTCTGAGAGTGGTGGGGAAGAGAACTGTGGTAAGGGAGTGGAAACGGAGATAAACGGTAATGAGTTGATCGGGGAAAGGCGAAATGGGGGACGTGGCTGCGCACGGAGAACGCCGGCCACGGCAAGTGTAGAAGAAGGAGGAGGAGCAAATGAAAATAGGACGACTGTATAAGAACGTCACAAGGGGTACGCAGCCGCAGGGGGCTACGTGCGCCTCGTCCGCGGGGGGCCGTAAGGGTGTTGTGTAAAGGAAGAAAGAAAGAAGAAAATATACAAATGTAAATACTATATTTTAATAATTTTCCTTAGCGGACGATCGCAAGTCCCCAAATTTACGGGGCCAGGTAAAGGTATAAGGCTGTGTATTGTAAGTGTTAGTAAGATAATAGCTACCAAATAGGGGAAGGATAACAAGTGAAGCGCTACTATGTCATACGGGACAGGATCGGGAGGGTGGGGGAACATCCTCACTACCCCACTACAACACATATGTACAACACTGTCACCCCATAGGGAGATACTGTGGGGGGAAATACCGGAAGAAAAAGAGATTAAGGAGGAAGGAGAGAATGGGGAAAAGGGGAGTGAGGACCCAAAGAACACGGGGAACGTATAAGAGGGAGGAGAAAAGAATAATAACTCAAAAGAAAATGAAATAAAAAAGGAACAGAGCAACGATATACCCCTAGCAAAGGTAGTAAAAACAGAGGGAGGGGGGTTGTACCCTTTAAGAGAATTAGGAGAAATAGAAAGAGGACAGTTAAGGGCGGCTGAGGGGTACTCGAACCCGGCATACAGCCCGCCACCATATGTGGCTCATAGGAAGATGCCAGCAGGGGAGGGGAGGACTGGAGAAGAACAAACTGTGGAAATAGGACATGATGAGTGGGTAGCTGCGCAGATACTATTAAAATTACGAGGTTCATTAATAGGAGAAGAGAAGGAGGTAGTGAGGAAAATAGATGAGGATAATACCAGGGAGAGTGGAATGAGAGGGGAAGAGCTGTTACGACAAAAGGAAGAGGTTTTGGAGGAACGACTAGCAGAGTTAAGGGATGAGCAGAATGAACTGATCAAACAGCTCGAAAGGGAGGATAGAGAGAGAGCGAGGGAAAGGAAAGAAGGTAAGAACGAATTGGAAAAAATAAGGGAACGAACTGAGGAGCAAAGGAGAGAAGCTGAAAGGGTAAAAGCAGCAGCAGAAAGGGTATCAAGAGCAGTACTACGAGAGAGGAAAAAGGAAGAGGAAGAGAAAGAAAAAGAAATGGCAATATGGAAGAAGAGATTACTATCAGAAACGACTAGGAAATACGAAGAAGGGAGGGTGATAGAGAGTATATTAGAAAGGGAGAGGGTGAGATGGGAAAGGAAGAAAGAGGATGAAAGGATATTGGAAAAGATGAGTAGTGAAGTAATGGAGGAATTAAAAAGGAAAAGGGAGGAAATTGGTAGAGAGATGGAGGAGAGAAATGAAGGGGAAAGAGAAGATAGGAGAGGGGAGAGTGAAGTAAGGGGGTATGTATATAAAGACACAGAAGTAGCAACAACATCAGCGCAAAGGGGAGCGGTTGGTAAAGGAGAAAAGGGAGAACCGGACCTAATAGACTTAAAAACAGTAACAATCAAGGGGAAAAAGACAGAGTGGGGGCTGCCATTTACGAATGACTTTTGTAGTGAGGAAGAAGAAGGAATGGAGAGGGAAGGAAGAAACAGTGAAAGGGAAAGCCTAGATAAACTATACACCACCCGGACCAATACAGACTCACCATGGATCTGTAGGAGAAAGGATGAACTGGATAGAAGTGAGGAGGAAGAGCAAGGAATAGCGGAAAGACAGACACATGAAGCCACACCGTCACCATCACACCCTCTCCCATCCCACCCTACATGCTCAACCACCTCACGCTCATTACGTACAATCAAACTCGCGCCCTTCACAAACGAACTGACACCCTATGCAGGTAGGCTTAGAGACCTCCCTAGACGCAGGCAGGAAGGACGAATACACACGCCCACATTAAATACAGGAAATGATGGAAGAAGGGGAAAAGATGGAGAAGAAAGAGTTACGAGCAGGGGAAATACGGACGAAATTGACGATGTAGGAGAGAGGGAAGAAGAGGAGGGGTGTGAGGACTCGATTTTATGGAACCCAAGGGGTAAAACGAGACACAACTTAATGCCACTTCTGGAGAGGGGAGGGGTTAGACCACAATACGTCCCTTGGAAGCATACAGACAAAGAAAATATAAAGTGCAGGCTCCCATCATTAAGTGGAGGTGCGGGTAAATGGATATATGAAATGGAAAAACACACCGCAGGACAGAAACTGGCAGTAGGAGATGTAAAGGGCCTTCTAATATCAAAATTAGGGGATGCAGCGGATGACATTTGGAAGAGAGCGGGATTCACTGGGGTAACAATAGCAAACACATTGCACGATGGGGCACCATTCGCAAACTGCAGACATGCACTATGGCAGGCACTGAGGGTACAGTACCCAGACACATCAGACATAGGAGCAATCACCTCACGCAAGATGCGTGAGGACGAAGATCCTGTTGATTATATCCAGGAAATCCAAGAGAAGTGGCGCATGGAAACTAGAGAACAATGGGACAAAACACCAGCAATATTTTATCATATACTAGTACAAGGGCTCCCAGAAGGAGTTCAGAAACAACTGAAGAAAGTAGTGGGAATGGAAGCAAAAGCATGGCCAGAAATACAACTGACAATAGTGCATCATTGCAGGACATGGCAAGGAAAAATGAAACAAAAGGAAGAGGACAGGAAAACGGAAGAGGCTAAACTAGTACAGAAAAAACTTACTAAATACACAATGGAAGGGGCACTAATAACTACACCTACAACAATGACCCAAAGCCCCACACAAGTAGTGGCTGCACAAGATCCCTCCCAAATACCACCCTCACAGACTATAACACAACAGGTGCCGCCACTCCAACCATACACGACCAACATGGGAGGAGGATACTCAATGCCAGGAGCTGGGTATTATAATTATAACAGGGGAAGAGGAGGAATTATGAGAGGGAAAGGATACGGATACAACACACAACAGCAGGTTGGAGGACTTAGAAATTCCTACCCCACCGGGCAACCAGTGTACCAGGACAACACAGGAAGCTTTCCATGGCAGAGTAGGGAACCACCGGTGTGTTGGAGTTGTGGATTAGTAGGGCACATGTCACGCACGTGTAGAGTAAGACCAGGAACACCATCATGGAGCGAACAGGGACAACCAAGGCCCACACAGGGACAGCAGGGCATACAGCAACAGCAGACGTTGCAACAGGGAAATGAACAGCAACAACTAATAACACAACAACAGCCACAGACATATTCACTGCCACAACAACAGGTAGCGATAACACAACAACCCCAAGCACAACAAACACAACTGGGTAGGGTGACGGTCCTGGGACACAACCCTTACACAGGAAATGGTCAATCGTTGTACCCTCAATAGGACAGCCCACAGACGGCCTTGGTGTGTCCCATCCTGTCAGTAACACCTAATAGTGCGGAGGAACCACGCATAGAGGTAACGATAGGTGACAAAAAATTATCATTCCTTGTTGACACCGGGGCGACCCGGTCTTGCATAAGGGAAGGTAAATTTAAGATGTCGGGCGAAGCCATGAACACCCAAGGATTCTCTGGGGCTAGAGGGTTGGTTCCCTTTACTGATAACATTCCCTTATCTATAGGAGATTATGACATGTCAGTCCCACTTTTATATTATAGTGCCTCACCAGTAAATATACTGCGGAGAGACATCATGAACAGGTTGAATATGACGATCTCCTTTACGGAGGACGGCATAATTTGCTCTACTCCAGGAATTAACATGCTCACAGCACGACAGATTATGCAAGCATACTGCGGACAGACAGCGATTAGGGCTGAGCCAGTAGATGGCGAACTATTCCAGTACGGGACAGACATGGCATTTGCATGGATGCCAGGGATAGAGGGAAAGACCTGGAGGAGGCCAGCAGCCTATTTGTTCAGACCAGAAACACCAGCCAATGAACCAGAAGGAAAGGTGGTTCCAGTGGACATTGAGAGCATTATAGCAACAGCTGATTACATTGCGGTACATGCCCAAGACAGAGAAGGAAGAGCATGGAGGGCAGTGATAGCACTAGCAGAAGGATGTAGGCTCACCCAGGTGTCAGATGAGGAGCTGTTCTCAAAAGAAAAGGAGGAAGGTGAAATGGTGTTTATGATGAGTGTGGAAATATGGCTAAGAGTGGCGTACAAACAAGTGGCACAGAAAATTGCAATGGCACTTGAGGCACACACATCCACCCCAGTTCCCTTCTTTGAGGAGGATATGACAAATGTATCCACATCATTATGGACTACTAGCCCCTATGACGTAGGGTGCATAAAAAGCATAGGGGGAGTAAGGATAAAATTGAAAAAAGGTGCAATTCTCCCCAGAGTGAAACAGTACCCACTATCAAAAGAGGCAGATGAGGGCATATATGAAACCATAACGGCCCTTATAGATAATGGCATATTGGTCCCCTCAGAATCACCATGTAACACGGCTGTATACCCAGTGCGCAAGGCTAGAGGGGGGTCTTGGCGCTTCATACAGGATCTCAGGCCCTTGAACAACATAGTAGAAGCAGAATACCCCATAGCCGCAAACCCGGCCACAATATTGTGTGGCATTCCAGCAGAAGCATCACGATTTACAGTGATCGACCTTAAAAATGCTTTTTTCTCAATACCATTGCACCCAGACTCACAAGATCTGACAAGCTTCACTTACAGAAACACAAAGTGGAAACACACCAGATTGCCACAAGGGTACTGCGAATCACCCTCAATCTTCAACAGAATAATACAGATGGATTTAGGTAACATTGAAGTGGAAAGCACAGTGTTGCAGTATGTCGACGACATAATAATTTGCAGTACAAACGAAAGAACATGCAGAGAGGACTCATTAAAGATGCTGACAGTATTGGCTGAAAAAGGTTACAAGGTAGACATGGAAAAGTTACAGTACTGTCAAGAACAGGTACTTTACATTGGTCAGCTCATATCCCAACATGGAAGAAAGATTGCACCACAAAGAGCACAGGCCATTTCAAAAACGCCAGTGCCACAAACAGAGAGGGAACTGCAGCAGTTCCTGGGTCTGTGCAACTACTGTAGAGCATGGGTATTTGATTACAGCTCATACATAGGACCCCTGCTTGAGGCGTTAAAGGAAGCTAATAAAGGGGAGAAAAAGTTGGGGTGGACAATGGAAATGAAAGAGGCTTTTGATGAACTAAAAGATGCGATATCAACTGCTCCGGTACTGGCAACCCCAGACTATGAGCGACAGTTCTTTATATTTTCACATTGCGACTCAGCAGTAATGAAGGCAGTGTTGGCTCAAAAAACAAGCATGGGCTACAAACCAGTAGCATTTTACAGCGGCCACTTAGATCCTGTGATGTTAGGTCATTTCCCTTGCGAACAAGGTCTCGCCACAGCTGCTTTTGCGGTAGAGAAAGCATCAGCAATCACCATGGGGTGCCCATCTACACTGTTTGTGGAACATGCACTATTTGCAATATTGAATAAACCTAAGTCCACCCTAACCACGCAAAGGGCATCAGGTTATGAGATCATCTTATCCAGAGCTGAATTATCAATTGTTAGATGTAGCACGGTCAACCCTGCAAGGTTCCTAGCAGAAGTAATTGAGGAAGGAGATTATGCACACGATTGTACGCAAATCACTGAAATGTACTCATGTACTAGAAAGATTGAAGAGAACGCACTAGAGGGAGGTGAGCTCCTGTTCATTGATGGGTCATCAACTATCAACCAAAGGGATGGTATAAGGAGGACTGGGGCAGCAGTGGTAAAAATGATGGAGGTACCGGTGTGTGTGGCAATGAAATGTGTACAACTACCACAGCATTATTCCGCTCAAGCAGCAGAATTAATTGCACTAATCTTGGCGTTGAAGGAAAGCTTTGACAAACGAGTGACCATATATTCCGACAGCGCATATGTTACGTCCACTGTCCACTCAGGGCTGTCGAAATGGAGAAGAAGAGGGTTTAGGAGAGCTGATGGCACTCCAGTGCAACATGCCCTCCTATTGGCTGAACTAATTGAAGCAATAAATGACCCCCAAGAATTAGCTTTGGTCAAATGCACCGCACACACCAATGGTGAAGACCACATTTCAAAAGGGAATGCAGCAGCAGACGCACATGCGAAGTATGCTGCATATTTTGGTGAGATATGGAACCCCCCAGAGTCAAAGAGAGGGAGAGGGAGGGGAATGGCTAAGGAGATGTTGATAAGAGAAGGGTACACCCATCTCACAGCCACACAGATAATGGAGCTACAAGCGGCTGCACCAATGGCAGAAAAAGAAATATGGGTAAAAAGAGGATGCACAATGTCACCAACTGACGCACTATGGCACCAGGGTGACACTGGAAAGATTGTAATACCACTGGCACTATTGAACACCACCCTGAGCCAACTACACCACCCAGCCCACACAGGCAAGGAAGTAATTGCAGCACGAATTAGGGAAGACTGGTTCTGCCCCGAGTTAAATTCTCATGTGTCAAATTTTATCAGCAATTGTCTCACATGTCAACAGTTTACGGCCGGTCACACTCTGAAGGTGATAAGAGGTACTATACCCCGGCCAGAGGGACCCTTCCGACATCTCCATATTGACTATGTTGATATGATCAACGTATGCCAAGGAAATAGGTATATGATTGTAGTAGTATGCCCATTCTCGAGGTGGATTGAAGCAGGGCCCTGTTCACACCCAGATGCATTCAGAGCAGCTAAATTCCTAGTGAGGGAGGTCTTCCCCAGGTGGGGAGTGTGCGAGGTACTGCGGTCAGATAATAGCCCACATTTCGCAAACGAAATGTTCCAGCACATCACATCCTTACTGAACATCAAGCATAAATTTGCATGTGCATACCACCCACAGGCCAACGGTGTATGTGAACGCCTGAATGGCCTATTAAAGGAGGCAATTGCAAAAATACAGCAAACAACAAAGAAGAGTTGGTTGTATTGACTTCCACTTGCCCTATTTGAGCTAAGGAATAGACCGGTTCCGACCACCACCTCACCCCACACGAGGTGGTTACCGGACGTCAAATGCGCCTTCCCCTAACGCCAACATCAAGAGCATTTACCGACCACGAGAGTACTGCAAATGTCCTTGGTGATGAAATGTACCAATATGTGTCTTCTTTGATTACTAGTGTAGTGTTTGTGTCTCAACAGCTCGAGCGCACGCGGGGCGGGTCTAACAGCGATCAACAAGAAGACGCGGATAAAGAATTGGAAAAGGAAAGACTGTGCAAAGTTGCTAAAGGTGACCACGTACTACTTCGCAATTTCAACAGAAAGTGGAACAGCCCACGCTTCACTGGCCCCCATCTGGTAGAGGAGGTATCAACGAGAGCAGTAAAGCTACAGGACAAACGTGCCTGGAACCACCTACACGACGTAAAGATCTACAAACTCCAGACCCGCCCCAGCGCCACCGACAGGGCCACTGGAAGAACAACAACAGCGTCACCAACGGAGGAAGAGACTTCTACCACAACTAACGGCCTAAGTGTCCCCATACCCTGCCACCCCTCAGATTCCCCAGAGACAACTACTAGAAAAGAAAGGGGTGATGCCCATACCGCCCACCCCATGGTTACACGATTAAAGAGTAAAAAGACTTCCGCCAGTTGAGCCCCAAACCCTCTGCCCATTGACCACCCAACCCACTGCAGTAATAACTGAACTGAAGGACATTGTCTTGCACATATACACATGTAAACACCTGAATGTTCTCTTTCTTTTCTCTCGCACATGCAGGTACAGCGTATTATTGTACTACTAAGAAAGTAGATAACTAACAAATTCACTGCCCAGGAGTATATGGTACCCTCAGACGATAATTACCCGGAAGAATTGTCACACCAATTTGTATATGAAATAAAAAGGCCAACGTACCTGAAAAGAAGGAGGGTACGTGTCTACTACATAGCATTCCTCTTGGCCATAGAACATTCAATGCCCCACCTCCAACCATACTTGCCTGCCCTAAGAGATAGATCGCTTAGATTGGCGTGGGAACAGCTCTTCGCCTGGGCACTGAATGACTACTTGATAGGGAGAGCTTAAAAACGACAACTAACACTAATAACAAGCATATTAAGAATTTTCAGGCGGGCAACTGTAACGTCGCAAGAATAAGCTGCCGGACTGCAGCAAGGTAAGAGCAAAATGCCGGTGAAATTAGCATCTGTAATAAAATTGATAGGGATTTTAATGACCACCGGGTTCTTGGCTGCCTCTGTATGGCAGTACAGCTATGCTATCAATATTATTGCTGTACCCAAACCTAATACACCCCCACCCCCAGCTGCAACAGGTTGTCATGATCTCTGCTTCCAAAAGGTCAGGGTTTTCCCAACTCCCTTGGAAGCAGATCCATAACCCAGGTTCCGAGTGCCAACCAGTCCCAATTGGGACCTTTTGGACCCAGTCCTGGCGCCAGTGGCACCAGGCTCATAAATATGCCCAGTCCCAGCGCTGGAAGCGCCGGGCTCATAATGCTTGGGTGGACTTACCTTCAGCAGACCATGCTGCTTACTTGCCTGCCAGTTGAGCCTCTGATCCTCTTCTGTTTGGAACTACTTTTCCTGTTGGGTGGGGCTGGAGCCACTCCCTAGATTCAGAACACTGGAACTCTTCTGGAAGGCAGGAACTCTTTTCTTACCAGGAACTCTTTTCTTACTTAGGCGTGGCTGTGGAAGGAGACACCTAAGCACTACAGGAGGCTATTTAAACCACACCCGGTGGATGAATCTTGCTTTGCGTTATTCTGCAACCTCTGCAGCAGAACGCTCATCGTGTCTTCTGCATCCGGTCCTGGGCCTAAGGAAAAAGGCTTACCATCCTGAATCCAGTCTTCAACAACACCTATAAAGACAAGAAAGAACAGGTTAGCATTCCGGCATCTGAAAGGCAAAGGCTTACCATCCTGAATCCAGTCTTCAGCAACACCTATAAAGACAAGAAAGAACAGGTTAGCATTCCGGAATCTGAAAGGCAAAGGCTTACCTACTCTTCGTGCGCTCCGGAGGTCTTCACACTGCATTCCGGCATCTGAAAGACAAAAGTTTACCAACTCTTCGCACGCTCCGGAGGCCTTCGGCGCTGCATCCCGCATCTGAAAGACAAAACAAGGTGCGTTTAAAGACATTGGGGAACTTTAATACTCACGTGCCATTACTCCTTTCCACATCTAATCCAGTGGGTATTCCGGCACCCTGCAGCCGCTCCGAACTCGTACCTGCAAAATAAAAAGACAGTTAGAGCGCATAGTGAAGCAGGCAACAAGCGCTTACTTACGTGCTTCCAGGCGCTTCTATTCATCACACGGGCTCCATCTTCAACTCACTTCAGCCCGTCATCCGCCATCGCCGGAACCCTGCAAAACAAGAGACATCATTACTAAAGACTTTAAAGACATTTGAATGACTCGAAACTTACCGTTCGTGCAGTAAACGACGGACAGCAGTCCTCTGAAGTCAAGAGGCCTGCGCTACCTATCCAGTGAAGAAACTGGTTACAGCACCCTGCCCCGAGGCAGATGGAGAGCTCGGCATTCACTTACCTAAGGTGAGAGCGTTAATCTTTGGGGGTCTACAGGAGAGGAGAAGAGGAAAGAGATAGGGACACCCCAATAACCCCAGTTCATTAACCCCATATTTTCTATCTGCAGACATCTTACTCTACACGTCAGGCATACAGTGCACAGAGGTCCAGCCCAAAGAGCCAACCGGGTGCTACACATCACCTTTGAAGATACGGTAGTCGCCCAGTCAAGACCGGCGCCTCTGCGAGAATCAGGTGAGCGTTACACAGGTGTTACGTCAGGTGGAACTAGTAAAATCCCACACAAGGAAAATAGAGTTAAACGCAGCACATACTCCGATAATAAAGATATTGACAACTACATACAAGATTCAGCACACATCTCAAACAACATATGGTACCAACAAATGACCCACATAGGTAAGCAGACAACAGAAGACAGCTGCTACGTTTGCTCATTAATCCCATACGCCATGAGCGCTTCTCGAACATTTGTTGCCACGGAGATAGATGAAAAAATAGCACGATGTATAATATACCTGGCACTGTTCCAGACGAAAGGAAGATTTCAAGGGACAGTGGTGCAACTGGTGTGGAAAACACGAGATACATATCCATATGAAAACAACTTCCTCAAGACTTATTTGAGTTACCACAAGAGCAGTTTACATGCTGAAGGATTCAGATACATAACAAGTGGTCCTGAAAAAGGAGAAACAAAGAAAGTAACACTACAGTACCTACCATGTGATTGGTACGCCACTGAAGTCCCTGGTAAAAACGGATGTTGGGAAAGACCACTGGTGATAATAACAGGGAAGGTGTACATGAACAACAAATGGGACATAGGAGTGGTTGGCAGCAACATGGTAACAAGAGAAAATATTTAAACTATTGATGGACACAACCATAGATGTTGGACGACTTGGGTCAAGTACGTACCCATGCTCACGTGGATGGAGAAGGATGAAGACCCAATAACAATACTGCCACTAACTGCGCCTAAGGTATGCTACCAACATAAAGGGGAGGTGGACGTAGGATACAACACCAACTGTGAAAGCGTGATGGAGTTACCTGAGGGGGGAGCAGGAACAGCAGTAGTAATGGACCATTACTGGGCCTGTGGAAAAAAGGCATACCACACACTGCCCCCTCTGTGGAATGGTATATGCACAATGGTGCACGTTAATGTACCATCACTAGTGGTACCCCAGAAACATGTCAATGTGGCGAACTTCCCCAAAATGGATGAAGGGAACAAGAGGAAGAAGAGATCTGTAGAACCTCAGAAGGGGCCAGAGAGCAAAACCGACGGCAATAATACTGTCCTGAATAGAAAGAAGAGACAAGGAGAACCTCTGACAGGAAATTACCTATGGGGAAGGTCGGAAACAGCACTCACTTCAATTCCACCAGAACACAGACTATTCAGCAGAGCAGCAATGTTCTTCTCCTCAATAATACATCCGGGACTACAGGCTTACGCAAACGCAAAATGGCTCCAGATAACTCAATGGGAACTAATGATGACTATTAATTCTACGGTAAATGGATTCAACGCAATAAAAGAGGAACTGTGAGCTGTGAGGATGGTAGCACTTCAGAACAGATATGTACTGGACCTCCTCACAGCAATGGAAGGAGGAGTTTGCGCTAAGATAGGACAATCATGCTGCACATTCATCCCTGCCAACAATGCTGACAATGGTACACTGACAGAAGCAGTTTTACAATTGGCCCAGATGCACTCAAAAATGATGGATGAAAATAAAGGTGTGAAAAAGGATGAGAGCTGGTTTTCAATATTATGGTCATGGATGCCATCTTGGCTGTCAGATGGACTGAAGATTATAGTTGGATGTACTATTTTGGCTGGAGCTACACTGATCATAATAAGATTTTGGAAGGCCCGGAAGGCACGTACCACAGAAGAGATGATCGAAATGGTTGGTATGCACCTCTTGATGCCAACAGATGACGGCCAACACACAGGCACAATCATAAAAGAGAGAGAGAAGTTGCACAACCAGATCATCACCAACCACCTTGACCCACCATCTGTGAAGCTCGAAAACCCAAGAAACCCAAGGAGCTACATAGGGAAATGGGTATACTGCACTCCTGGAGGAACCTGTGCATATATGTATTGGTCATTTGAAGACCATGTTAACCACTATGGACATTTGGGAGGAATAACTAAAATATGGAGAGTGAGAGGAGATAAAGAAAAGGATATGTTTGTGGTCGACAAGTCGACCAGAGGGGGGACTGAAGTGGGAGGATGGAAGAACAGGCTCCCGCCCTTCCCCTCTTGCGCTTGGCCTAGAGGATCACGGCCTAGACACCCACCACGAGAGGAGTTTGCCTATCTACCAGACGACCAAATACCCTGGTACAGGAACATACGGATGTGCCCACCTACCTGCCCAGCAGCCCGCCCTGTCCATGCCGACACCTGCGGCATGGATCAACTCGACTAAACCTACACGTCGTTAGAGATGCCATGACGACCTAGCCAACGGTCAGCACACCTGTGCAAACATGCACACCGGACACTCCCACACCAATCCACACGAAGAACATACTCAGTGCTATGACGTAGGCGACAGACATACCCACGGACGTGCATCTTTATTATTTTCCACATAGGCTCTCAAAATGCAGAAACGCAAGACGCATAATGAACTTATCTAAAAAGGCTTGCTCACGCTTCTTCTAAGAACCATGTACCATAATGAAGAATATAACGGAGACACGATACTGAGGATAGGGCAATATGATACCGTAACCTAAAGCGCTCTGCATCAAACGGTTCCACCTATGCACCAGGCCCAAGTTGGACGCAAGCAAAAGCTTCCATGAACATTGAATGAGCAAGAGCTCGGTTGCTGACCCTGCAGAATGAGCCCGGCGAAAGCACACAGCCAAGGGCACGATGTTGCAATCTCGCACGCCGCAAGCCGACGCCAAGGTCGCACCTGCAAGATAAACCAGGCACACAGTGGGAAAAACAATATTAATTGTGCTGAATTTTGCCTCAAACACGGTCCCACCTCACGTGACAAAGCCAAACCTGACAGGATGCCAAGCCTAGGAGGAAGGAGATGCCTGAATCCCACGTTTCAAGACACAGGCAGATACAATTAAAAGACTCATTGGACATCTGCAGCAGTGGGAGAAGTCGACCTCCCAACATATGAATAAATCCTCACATTGTTTACACCTACCCATAGTAAAACATTGTTGCAAATGACAGGTGCACCGCGAGCTGGGAACTTCGATAGTCCCAGACTGGGAGGCTCGTGAGCGGACCAATCAGAACATGGGGCTCTTATCACTGACGCCATTAACATTGACCAATCCTCAGAGGTCTTCATGTAACAATTTTCATGTATCAAATTGAAGGGACAGCCCAAGTATATCACCTGACTAACCCTCAACCACTAACACCGTTCTCTATATGTATGCTATACTAACCCTACCACTCGAGTAACCAATCCAGAGTGGAAATAGGTTTTTTGCTAAACTTTCTAAGGTGACGCAAGTAGCGCGTCATACTAAGGTAAAAAGGGCCTGCGAGCCCCACGATTGTGTGTGTGTCAGGACGGACGCGTACGATCCTTGACCCATCCCTGCCGTTTTGTCTAATAAACAGCAGAATCACCTTGCTTCTTGCGTGTGTCTCATACTCTATCTCTTTTGGGATATACGGGAGGAGTTGGGCCCTCCCTGCCCGGAGGTCTACGGACGGCCCGACCGACCCCGGCAGAATTTCCCCCCGACAGATGCAGTACTGACAAATTCCACAAGGCGGCGCTAGCGGTCTAAACTCTGATAGGAGAACTGAGTTCAATAGCTGACAAAGGGACCTGAGTCAGCTGGACTTCAAAGCCTGTTGGTTGATTAAAAATCTTAGCCACCTGCTGTTCCCAGAGGCCAAGAGGCTGGGAAACCTTAACACCTCAGAGATTCCCACACCAGGAGGCAGGATATCACATGGCCCTTCTGAGTGAGAAGGAGGGGCTTTCCTTCAGCTTGCTGGAGCCCACACAAAAGACTCTTCCCCTTGAATGGGGCATGTTAATTTTGAGTGTTTCCTGTCAACAGCCCTCTGCCAGCAAGGAGAGACATGTGTTTCCTGACCCACCCAAAGTTCTGGAGGCGGACCCAAACACTTTGGGGAGTTGAATTGAAGGCAAATATATGTTTCATAAAAATACTGATAACTCTTTGTAACCAGATGACAGAAATGTGCAATTTGGGGATCCTTAAAATGAAAACTGTGCCCACAATTCAAGACCAAACTCCAATTTGTGTGATGTTCTGGGGCAAAACCCTGCTAATTATGAATTTTGTAGACACTGTATTTAAGCTAGAGACCTGGAAATTTACTGGGATATTTGGAGGAGCGGGGTGTACCTTTGTATAATTTTTGATGAAAAACCAATGTTGCAAAACCCACTAAAATCGAAAATAAGTTGACATTTTGTAACCCAAGCTCCTAGAAACGCCAGAGTCTGAACATATGTAAGTAATATATGATGTGTGCATTTGATGTCAAACAACTGTGTATCTGGGAAATTTGTTTAGTTATGAAAATGATTTTCTAAGGTAAAAGCAAAGGGGCGTTCTTCAATAGATCATAAATGGCTGACATCACTCTGACACACAGCCCAGTTCCCCAATCAAGGGAGAGAGGAGGAACTGGCCAATGATAAGTGAATGGGTTGGGCCTAGATAGCTAGCCTTTCCACCCACTTTCAAAACACATAAAAGCAGACAGTGCAGGACAGATGGGGATTCAATTCCAGTTGCTGCGGAGCGTGCTGACCAACGAATTCACATCCAGAGATCCAACACTTAGACTTCCAAGCTAAACAGAGACTACAGAACTTTGAACCAAGAAGGCCCACTGCAAGCAAAAGTATTTGTCAGCAGGCCTCAAAATCTTTTGCAACTGAACTCTTCAAATAGCCGGGCTGAGCTGTTTGATTCTGGCCTAGAACCCTGTGACAGAAACATCCAGAACCAGGAGCTGTGCTGTGTCCAGAGAAGGCAGAACCCAATCCAGAGAACCTGTGCCTAGCAGACCCAGGACAGCAGAGCAGAGCTGACCCAGACGCTGTGAGCAGAACCGCCCGAAGTCCAGTCCAGTTGACCCGATCCGTGACGAGGCCCAGTCCTTCTAAAAATATAGTGTGAGTACTGCCAGAACTGTGCGAAACCCAATCCCTTAGTTAAAATAATCTAATGCCAACTATTTTAACCTAAGTAGAACTGCCTCCTAGTAATCCTGTCATCTGTCATTCTAAAGATGCGAGCTGTCATCTGTCATTCTAAAGCTGCAAACTGTCACCTGTCATTTTGAGTTTGACTTTAAATCCGAAAAACTACCTTTACTAAATCGTCAGTATCTCTGGAACCGTTTGTCCTAGGAACGTTGTTTAACTTTCATTTAAAAGCTAAGATTCTAGGCCTTCCAACGAACCTAAAAACAACTTGCCACGCCTTATACTTTTGCCATAATCACGATTCATGCACTCGCGAATTTTACCTCAATTTGCGATTTGGCCTGATTTCTTCTCCAGTAAAAAAGTCAGCAGCTCCTTGCTTTCCGGTCTGCAAAGGCAGGAAGTAAGGGAGGGTCCTGCGAAGTCCCTGTACTTTTTCTCTAGGTATGCCTGAGAGAAACCAATACTAATTAGCTGGCTGGCTCTCCTGGAGGACAGCCACCCTACTGTGTGATTGACAGCCTAGGGCTGTGAATGAATGGGAACTTGCATAAAAAGCAAGGTTTTTGGGACTAAGAGAAGAGTCGACCACTGGATCACACATCCGAAGCAGAAGATGAGAGAAGACGACAGCAGCACCATCCTGAACCGCAAAGTGCCTGGTGAAGCCCTGCAGCTCTGCTGACCCGGTTTTCTAATCTACAGGGAAGACCCGTAAAGGATGACTTCCTCCCTTAGGCTGGGGAGACCAACTAGACTCTAGAAAAACTCTATTTTGGTGCAACTTCTGACTTGCTGTGACTTTCCAAGGCTGCAGAAGCCCAATAACTGGGGTACCACAACCACTTGTGAGTGGTTTGTCTTCAGAAGTCCGAATCCGGCAGATCTTTGTAGGTATCAAGAGGACACTACAGAAGCAATACCTCCGGTTCCTGAGTCCCCTCACCAAAGTCCAGGACCGTGGGATCAAGGCAATCCTAACCAGAGGTTTTCATTCTTCATTGGCACTGAGAAAATGATGGCAACACCACAAAGATTCACTGAATTGACGGAAGTCCATTGCTGCCTAGCCCCTCTCTCGAGAGTGCTGCTGCAGTAGCCTGCCAGATGTCCTCCCTTTTGTCACCACAACCAAGGACCAGGATCAAGGGTCTACTGCATTGCATTTTGATGGCAACCAGCTGGAATAAGTTCTTCATTTCAAAGGTACTGTGGGGCTTGGGGTGCTTTATCCTTTTGCAATGGGGTGCTTCCTATCTTTGGGAGTACAATTTAACCCTATGCTAAGTTAACTTCAACTTACCTGCACTGGTCGTATAGCTTGTACTTTCCAACGGTGACTCCTCTTGAGTTGCTGTGATTTCTCTTTTGAACGCTGACTATTTAAGAACAACTTTCTAACAAGAAGAGCATCAGAACTTTGACTTAGTCCATTGACTTTGGATGTTTTAGCTACCTGAAGGCCTCCTTCTGAACCTATTTGCTTTGGCAGTGCGTGATCCCTTACAGGTTTTGTTGAACAGTTTAATGCTGGGATAATTCACTCCCTGCATCCTTTTGGGAGAATCTAACTGTCCTTATAACCTATCAGTCTGTTCTGATCTAACTCTAAATGTTCCCTCCTTAAACAACTCAATATGGCAACGGTGATACTATATAAGTGCTATAGTAAACTCAAATGATGTCACCTCCAGGTGCTGGAACATGTGGAACATATGAATGAATTATTCATCTGCTTTATTGTTAACTTTATGAGTTGAATCCTAACTTGACAATCACTGCTTTTTAAAGAATGCTTTAAAAATCTGAGTATAAATAAATAATTAATTTATTATAACTTTTAGTCTGTAAGTGTTTACTTGGATACTTTTGTTTACTGATTTGATTGTACAGCTCTACAGCTAGCATTAACCCCGTCTTAAGATAGGCATGGCTTCTCAGTCACACTATCAACTTGTGTAATACAGGCCTATATTAAAAGGTGGGTTACCTAATGCCGAGAGATAAGTCTTGTATAGTCCCACACCAGTTGGACTGCACTAATTCTTACCTAACACTGCCTATTTGCATGTTTGACCAATTTTCGTTTAGGGGTCACACCCTTTTGTTCCAAACAGGCACACTGTAAGTGGCAAGCAAAACGTTTGCAAACATTTTATAAACAAGTAAGCGAAAGAAAGATTTCAATTACCTATCAAAATGGCATGAAGATCTGCTGCTAAGCTTGGAACAGGTCTATGCCAGTTTAACTACGCAAACAGTGGGTTCAAATTGACTAAAGCTTTACAGCTAACAGACATGAAAAGAAAAGAACATTTCAACTTACTAGGCAGTTTATTTTTTTAGAGAAATGCATTTTTATTTAGATTTGAGTGCCCAAAAAATGACCTTTACTGCAGAGATTTATATTTTGCAGTTTCTCTGTCAATGTCAGGGCAAACATAACAATGAAATAGTATCTGTCTGCATCATGCATGCCACTGCATGCTTAGCATGTGCATGATTGCCACTTACCAGCAGTGTTTACACAGGTTTGACGAATGATGTGAACTTTCCTTATCGAAATTATATTTTAAATTGTATCACCAAGCGTAATGCTATTCGCATAAGCAACATGAAATGGCTGCCCGCTTGCCATGGTCCTGATTCTTTCCATTTCCAGCTTAGAGTAATTTCCTGGCAGCTATCACCTCTTCCTTTTCGGAAATGACCAACCGCAATAACATTCAACAATCAACCTCAGGTGGATGGATACCGCATCCCACACCACTGTGTCAGATTCATAGGATTTTGCTGAGCTGAATACACCTGATTGTACATTATATTACCAACCTCAGAGGTACTCAATAAGTGCCATCTTTTCAATGACTTCCTGCACCAAGCCTGCTTAACATGATACTGACTGTGTCCCAGTGAAAACGTCTATGGGCCTCATTACAAGTATGGCGGTAAGGCATCAACGGTAGCACTACTGGCAACGTTGCTACTGAACCACCATACTACTAGTTCTGCTCGCGGGTGCCTTTGCAGCCACCAGGTCTGACCTGGTGGCCATACCCGCACCCGCAAACAGAACAGAACAGAACAGGACTGTAGCACCGGTACCGTTATTAACGGTACCGGTGCTACCACCTTCCCGATTCCCATTCAGCCCTATGGGGCCAAATGGGGATGGGGAGTCTCTTATTACCGGAACCCACGAATGGGCAATTACCGGGTCAGCCAAACTCGGCATGACCCGGTAATTTCCCATTCGCGGGTGCTGGAAAAAAATGGATACCGGCGCCAGCCATGCCTGTACTACCGGCACGTCTACCGCCAGCCTCGTAATGAGGCTCTATGTCTTATAACCTTAATTCCAGAAAAACCGTGCACTCACCTAAATGATCAATGAGTTTAGGAATAACTGTATACATTATATTAGAAACTTATAAATGCAAGAAAAAAAAACCTTCAGTGAATATTTGACATCTTTCATAGCCATACTTGTTCTACCAAACCAAATGACTACAGTCCATGGACTTTTATAAAATAATTGGGCCTCATTTCAAGTCTGGCAGTAGCCGTGCATGTAGTACAGGCACGGCTGCTGCTGGTATCCATTTTTTTCCGGCACCCGCGATTAGGCAATTACCGGCTCATGCCGAGTTTCGCGGACCCGGTAATTGCCCATTCATGTGTGCCGGTAATAAGGGACTCCCCATCCCCATTCGCCACCATAGGGCTTAATGGGAATGGGGAGGGTGGTAGCACTGGTACCGTTAATAACGGTACTGGTATTACCATCAAGTACTGCTTGCGGTGCCGGTACGGCCACCTGATTAGACCAGGTGGCTGCAAGGGCACCCTCGAGCAGAACTCGTAGTATGGTGGTATGGTAACAACGGTGCCGGTAGCGATACCAGCGCCGTTGTAGCCTTACCGCCATACTCGTAATGAGGCCCATATTGCCTTCCAAAATAGTACTCAACACGCATCCTCTGGCGGATGACATGCAAATGCATGAACTTCTGTATCATCCAGATAGGTCTTTGTAGAGAAATGCCTGAAATGCTTATCGTAAATGATATTGACGGTGGCTATTGTAGTCATTTTAGCACTGTCAGGACGATGAATACCTGAATCATGCAGGCCCTACTTGTCTTTCCAGGGTAATTGCTTTTCATGGAATTATCCCTTTTGTAAAATGATGAACCAAAATCGTACTCGAAAATATACCTGAGAAGGATCTGCTCCTTTCGCTCAGCTTGCAGTACTTTAAAAAATAAATGCCTGAAATTACTTTCCTTACTTTAAGTTATATTACCAACCACACATTTTCTTTTAGATGTTGTTGGTTGGGGTATTTATAATGTGCTCAGGACAGACTTAACCATATAGAGGCACAGCTAGTGTTGGAAACAAGTAGCACAGATGTGGTGCAAACACAAAATCCCATTCGATTAATCCCATTCCAGCAATGCACACAGGAGAGCCCCCGGAAACCCTCTGCCCATTATTTAAGAAGAAAGGACTTGAAGGCTTTACAGAAATGATAAAGCATCTTATAGACCCTAACCTCTGGGGATGCTATTCCACAGCCTCGGGCCAAAGACAGCAAACCTTCTGTCTCCCCTTGAGCCGACGAGGGACATCCTAGTTGGTTTGTAATTACAGGTATTATCTCTCAAATAATCAGGAGATACATGGGCCGATTTACCTAATGGCCAACCAGTCTAATGGTCACATTCTGGGATTTCTGAAGCTTGTGTAGTTGTTTGGCCGGAATGCCCATCAGAAGACTGTTACAATAGTCCAGATGGGTATTCATCATGGCACCCACCAGCATTGCATGGTCTTCACCTAGAATGAATGGCAAGATTCACCGTAGCAATCATAAGGAGGGTAAAAAATGGCCTGCAAACTGGCCCTCGCTTCCAAGATTGACCTGCCAAATGCAGCCCACACTATTGATCCTAGAAGAGAACCTCAGCTCTGCGCCAAGGATGCTAAGGACAAAGGATTCTTTTGCAAACATGATTAAATGTTTAATTCCAAACATTCCTGGCTCAGTTTTGGATGCATTTAGCTTGAGCTTGTTTCTGGACATCGGCTCACTTTTCTTCCAGGTACTGTTTAACCTTTCGAAAAGATTCCCCAATATTTCCAATTTTGCTACAAATCTGGGTGCTATCAGCATAGGAATGATAATTCACCCTGTAACTCCTCAGAATATCCATCAGAGGATGCAAATACAGGTTAAAACGCAAGGGTGATAATGAAGACCATTGTGGTATTCCACATTCCAGGAAGAAAAAGAGGGTCAGATTTATATCCTCCAAATTTGACCTGCTGTTGTTGGTCGGCCAAGAAAGATCCAAACCACTTATTGGCATGTTAGGAAACCTTCCTATCACTCTCAAGCGGCTCAGCAGGATATGGCGGTCAACTGTGTCAAAGGCCGCGGAAAGGCCCAGCATCACCAACTTTAATAGCTCTCCTTGATCTGCGACCAATAGAAGGTTGTCCTGCACAGCGAACACCGCCGTCTCTCTTGCAAACTTGAGTCGAAAACCTGAATGAAAGCAGTCCAGCAACGACTCTTTTTCTATGTGGTTCTGCAACAATGTTACTTCTGTAAGCCCCATCATAAAGCTGAAATGTAAGTTATTGATGCTTGATATGTTACCGACTGTGCCCCAGCACTACTGCTCTTTCCAAAGGGTTTCTCTGCCAAGCATTTACTCTACATACTGTAAAATACTGGTTCCCAATATTACTGATTAAATTACCTCAGCAGACACAAATGCTGCATTTTACAAACTTATAATGTGACTGACCATGACCGTTACCTAAAGGCATTTTAGAGGTATACACCACCCTCTATGTCGTGATACCACACCTAAATGGTACTCAATGTACTACCTCTAAAGTATGAGAAAACAGCCCTAGACCCACATGTTGTGCAACTGGCTCTTCCCCAGACCTAGATTGGTGAAGCCTGCAATGAACTCTACTTATACTATTAAAGTTCCTACCAAGAATTGAAGCTGTGATGTGCATAAGTGCGGGCACAAAATAATGTATTGTAATATTCTACTGTAGGGTATATAATGCTTTCTAATCGCGAGAGAATTCAAGGAGGCACAGATAGATCCAACTCTTCCAGCCTGATGGATGGTCCTCACCAGCTTACACCGCCATCATCCCTCCCTGCAGCCTTTGCACACTTAGATGTGTTTACATCAATTCAACTCAAACCCAAACAACCCCACACCTCCCTGGCTTTCCCTGAAGGTTCATGAATTTGGAAGGATCCCCCAGATTCGGCCTCAAACAAAAGTTAGTGGGAACCTTCAAAGCAACCCCCATTTCAGCCCTAGTCTCACAAATGCCTAAATGTGAATGATGGTGCATCATTGAACAGCAAATGGGACAATCCCTAAAACATATGCAATCTTATAGAAAACAGGTACATGTTGACACAAACCAAATCCATTAATTCAGCTCCCAGCTTGTGGTGATTTCTGCTAAACAGTGAATCGCTTTGAAAGCCAATCCCTTTGAGAAATGCATATCTCACTCTTCTTCAAACGGGCACACATCTTCTGTACCGCTGGCAGGATAGTGTGTGGCGCATTCCATTTTCTGTCCCCCCCCCTCTGTCCCATAGGATTGAACAAAATATCCCTTTTGCTCTTACAAATGGCTGATGCACTACCCGAGGGAAGAGACATAATTTAGTACATGTTAGCAACACCGAGTTGACAGCGAGCGGCGTGACCCACGAAATTGGAGTATGTCATGGAATTCCCCCTGGCGGTGCCACTCAATTAGCGCACTGACCTACATTCGCCATCATTCGAGAAACACCCACAAAGCCATTTAAGGAATATGAGTTTCATTTGCTCCTTTCTCCTTGATGGAGGCCTGCTCCGGCATATTTGCACCCATTACTGCTTTGCGAAAAGAACTCCTGCCACTCATGAACATGGCTGAGCATTTGAAGGACATTTGTCTCTTGAGTGGGTTGTTCTGCTGATGCAAGAGGTTCTACTTATGCTCGCCGAATGTATTATACAAAGGTATCAAGTTAATGTAAAGATGCAGGCTATGCTTTGCTCTCTCATTTCTTTAATGCATGGAAGTCTTAGACCGTAGCCGGAAGAAGCTGTGAAAATACATTGGGCCTCATTATAAGTATGCAAAACAGGGGGGCCTCATTATAAGTATGCAAAACAGGGGGGCCTCATTATAAGTATGGCGGTAAGGCAACAACGGTGCCGGTAGCGCTTCCGGCATGATTGCTACTGTACAGGCATAATACGAGTTGTGCTCGCAGGTCTAACGTGGCGGGCAGTGCGGCACCCGCGAGCACACCTCGTGGATGCACCGGCACCGTTATGAATGGTGCCGGTGCATTCGAGGTTCCCATTCCCATTCAGCCCTATGGGGACAAATGGGGATAGGGAGTCCCTTATTACTGGCACCCGGGAATGGGCAATTACCGGGTCCGCCAAACTCAGCATGACCCGGTAATTGCCCATTCGCGGGTGCCGGTAAAATCACAGGTTTGGCGGCAGCCGTGCCTGGCTTACAGGCACGGCTGCCGCCAAACCCTTAATGAGGCCCATTGAAAGAGTTTGATTCCAGCAATGCACACAGGAGAGCCCAAATACACGATAGCATGACTTTGCCACTTCTGATGCTATATCTTAGTCAACTGAGAAAGCTTTAGTTCAGAGGTGGACTAAAACACTTTCTTTTGGAATTAGAGACTGGTCGATAGGAAGGAAGGGGATAATTAAGACATAAAAGGAACAATCACTGGCAAAGCCCATGCTACTCCCTGTGTAGACGTAGAGGTTAAGGTTGAATGGTTATTTATTTATTTATTTGTAAAGCGCCTAAACCCGGGGGCATCAGTATTGCACTCGCAGTACTAGTATTTGCCAACCCAGACCTGTTGGCTTTACAGTTGCTTGTTTAACCAGACATTACTTTCCATTCTTGTACTTGTAACTTCCCATTCATGATTGCACAATTGTACTCTATTTGCTTTACCTAAAGAAGCATATTTTATGATTGGTTTACATACTTTTCAAGTAACCTCTATAAAGAAGAGGACTCTATCCCTCTGAGGGATGCTCACCATGTGTTTGTATCAGCTACTGCACATACGGTTTGGAGTCAAGAATCTAAACGCTAGGCCATTGGCTTCTACTTTTAACTAAATTGCGTGATCCTGGGAAAAATATATCATCTCACAGCGCCTTATCTGCTAAAAACAGACATTTTTTATTATACATATTGCCAAGACTGGTGGGGGAAACTCATGAATTATTGCAAAAGCAAATCAAACATTATGTAATGCAGCACAGAAGAAGAATTACAATCTATGGGCCAAGCTGCATGTAAAAAACATTATTTTAGAAACATCATTTACAAATCACTCCCAAACTTAGACAGCTACTCTTGCTCCAACAAAATGGTAGCTGTTAAATAAAGCTTTGAACAGGATGTGCTTGTTATCTATCACAAAGCAGCAGACCAGAAAGGGGGCCCTTATCTAATAAGTATCTTCAAGCATTCTGGGGAAATCTAAAGCTCAATCTAGGTAAACCTGAAGAGGGTCTAGACACAGCTGTGGGGATGCAACTCACGTGTTTATTAGTTTCAATATATAGGAAAATAAACAATGAGGCCGGACAAGGGCCACTAGTCCTAGGATGTCCTCTATATTTCTCGTCTGTTTCAAAATGTAGACTGTACTTACTTTCCGGCTCTGCATTTGCTATAATGCTGTGCTGCATAACTCTTGTGACCATCTTTCAAAACCTCTGACGTCATTTAAATGATAAATACGTCGTAACAAAACTATCAAGCAACCTCATATTGCTAGTGTTGTTCAAAATGGTTTCCTTGCAGGAACGCAGTCCTACTAAAATTAGCCACATGCTGGCACTCAAAACCCAAATGCCCGACCTGTGCAATTTGCCAATGCTTGCTAATTCTAGGAAGCATAATGTGGAGACTGGAGACTCGCAAGAAGTCAGCAGCCGACATCTCACAAGACTACAGAGAGCACGGAGTGACGTGGGCTCACCGAGCCAGGATTCTCAGCGAGGGTGGTGCCCTAGAGACACCGCTGCCCCAGTGCTCCTCCCAAGAGACCACAACCTGGCTCCTGAACTTAAGCCCCATCCTCCAAGACTATATCCTCATGTGTATATGTGCATATGTTTAATTCAACACAGTGCTGTAACTGTGTGGCTCAACATGTTGGTTAGCTCAATACAGCTGTAATACCAAACCCCCATGGCTCACAGTAGATATTGGAGGGGCCATAACATCCTTCTACTTTAAACTGAACATGAGTCTCCAGGAATTACCCTAAAGAGTGAGATTTCAGAGGGTTGCTAAATATCTAATAGCATGTTCCTTTACAGAAAGTATGTCAACACCATGCCTTCTATCCCACTCACCCACACATATGGAAGCCAAATACCATTGTACAGGAAACCAGCACATTACAAACGATGGCATGGGTGCAATACCCATTTCACAGAGAGACCACTATATCTGCCACACTTGAGTGTGCACTGATGTTCTTACATACTCAACCACATTGCCAATAGATTGGAGGAGGGATGGACAGTGTAGTGGATGGTTCCATAGGATTGTGGTAGTTAACTCAAGGATGATCAACAGTTCACCTGTTTAAAGGGAGGTTGTCTCACTCTTTTCACTGGAGAACACAAGCCTCCATAGTTTGGTCCATGGTAGGACTAACTGTGGTCACTTGAGGGATTAATTTCCTGACTTGGGAATCCTGCAGGGGGTGACAGGTCTGAGCAAGAAGTGGCCTTGATGTAACCCTGCAAGGATGCTGACATTTGTAATATGACCAAACCTTGTCTCCCGTTCCAAACACACAGAAACATCGGTAGGTAGTGCGTGATGCCAGATGCTTACGTCAAAGTTGCACCATCGGTGGGGCCATCCTTACATGCTTGGCAGGCATACAGGAGTACTGACCCCTACGGTGGGAAATGGATCTTTCCACATGTTGCCTAACCCCTTAAATGTTTAACTTCAAATAACCCTACCTGATCCCAAAGATGTCAGGGCTTGCAGATTTTATGGGACTTCATTATCATGGAATGAGATCGGAAGTTCTTAAATGCTTTCTAGATCTCCGAAGCATGCCGTAAGATATCCATACGCGTGGAAAGAGCCGCCACAACCCATGATACCTCTGGCCCCCAAGTGTGGCAGACATGTACATTTCTCAGGTCTCTTGCTCTTTACCAAAGGCAGGGTCAGACGTCAACAACATCAAGTGTATCTCCTTTATTTAATTTAATTGTGTTTTTGTAAAGCATCCACCGTGGCTAGTGCCATTTAGCTCACTGTGAGGTAAATTCACGGGCTTCATAGGTCCTAGTGTAAAGTGCATGTACAGCACACAGCCAAGGACGCTCGTGAGGTAAGACGCTGGCAGCGGGATCAGGTTTTGCCATGAAACTGGCTTGGCCAACAAGGATAAAGTGTCCCACAGTGATTTACTTTGCAACAGACTGTTTGAGTAGTACCCAAGAGGTATATTCTTTAGTAAAACGTGTTATAACATATGAATTTTAAAGAATACTACCATATATACACGGCATTGCCTGGGATTATATTTTCTCATAGGTACTATTTGTTAGAAATCCCATAAGGTAGCTTTACGCTTTTCGTAAAGGATCCATAAGAAAGGTGAAAAGAAAATTCACTATATTTTTTAGATTATTTGATATTTTAAAAAGGTTTTCTTCGAAAGACTGCACAATTCAATTTTTTGTTCTTCTTAAAAATGTATTCTGAAACTCATAACTTTTTGTGAGAACAGCACGGAGGTTCCTGAGCAGCGTGATGGGTGGCATGATGCCGACGGTGCCAACAACTATGGACCTACATTTTAATATTACCAAAGTACATGTTCATTGTAAGGCTTGTTAATAAAGAACATGTATTGTTTTGCCAGTTGGAGAAAAGATATACAACTGATTCAAGAACACGCAACATATAATTGCCCATGGTAGAAACATGGAGATTCCAAGTTGGTGCCAGAGCACCTGATTGACTGGCCCTGTGCTGGGATGATCATGGTAGCGAATGCCAGCCTGAACAGCATGTCCGTCGGAATGAGTGGAATGCGGGGGATGAATACATCTTCTCCTTTTCCCTTCCCAGTCAACTCTGTCGCTTCAATTATGTTGGGCAGCAATTTTTTTACCGCACAGCCATGTGCCATTGCACACCCTAGGTGCGTTGAGTTTGCGAAGCAGCATGATGGGTTATCCAACTTTCAGTGCGGGTGATGTGGTGGCATTTTTGGGGGGTCGAGTGAGTTGAGGAATTATATTGAATAGTTTATGGCTCCGTCGGTATCCACCACCATATCCATTGAGTTGTACTCGGTAACTGTGCCCTGAAGCATATCCTGAATCTGATTATTAATTTCATTGACAGAATAGTTTTTAGCAGCAGGGATGGCTTTGGAAACTTCTGGAATGCTACCTTCCTTCACTTTCGGCTCTTAGGTCCATTTGCCTCCTATACACCTCGCCTACGCCACCCATTTGCCTTCATCTTATGCATCTCTTATGCCTTCGTCTCCCATACACCAACGCTTCACCAAGTCACAAACCCACAAACAAACCATTTTGGACTTTTATATATTTTGATATATATGTAGATATGCTCAGTAACACTTGCTAATGCTAGCTGCTCAGTTTAGTGGCGTACTTTTGCCCACAAACGGGCCCACTTTTACCCATAAATATTGGCCCACGCTAGCATGTTGGGCCTGCAATTTAGGAATTGCCCTATACTAGTCTGAGCCTACTTACCAGTCATGCATGGGTTCAGGTAGGACTCCATAACAAATTCTGGGGAAATCCAAAGCTCAATCTAGGTAAACCTGAAGAGGGTCTAGACACAGCTGTGGGGATGCAACTGTTTCTTTAAAAATATAAGACTTAGGAAACACTTCTCAAAATCAGTGAAATCTATATTCGTTACTGGGCATTGGTGGGTTCCCATCCCTATTTTAATGATTCATTATTTCACCTGAACAAAGCATAACATGGACCTTGATAAGAGCCACTACCTAGGATTGGGAGCATTTCCAACAGATACAAGCTAGCAATGACGTTGGCATCTGAAAACCAATTACATTCCAATTAACATTGACACTTCGGGATTCCATGGGGGTTATTGACTGCTATCCTATTCCAATCACAACTATAGTTCAGGTAATGTTACGTTACTGGGATTTGTAAGGAACCCAATGCACGTTTCATGTTCTCCAGGCACCCTAGAGGACCAGAAAGAGAGGGGAATGCTTTAGGTTAGTGGAGAGAGTTAAAAAGCAACACAGCTTTGGTCTTGTCATGCAGGTTTGTGTCAAGAGCCTCGTGTGCCCCTGTTGCTAGGATGCATTGGCATGGTTGTGGTTGTGGTGTGTAAAATGGTTTTAGAACTGTAGTGTTCTTCTCTTTTACATCTGTTGCGATGGATACAAGGGGCTCAGTAGGTATGCGTATAGCATGTTTGAACATTGATGTTGAGACTGTTAATGAGGTATTATTAGTGGAGGGGCCGGTGGACGATTAGAGCACTCATAAGAGATGGTGTCTAGGTAGTGTTGCACTTCAGGAACATTGCTTGACAGAGACGTCCTGGGGTATCCTGGTGTTGGCTGGTTTGTCTGGTGGGGGACAGGATGCAAGTACTGGTAGAGGTTTAGAGTGGGACAGGGGTGGGTGGGCGTGGGAGGACAGATGGATTGTGCAGCAGTGGGTACTAAGTAGACAGTGGGTGAGATTAATTCCGGAAGACCGTATGGATTCTAGAGAAGTGCCCTGATTGCGTTCCTTGGAGCATCTCACATGGTACGAGGTCAGGTGAATACATTTAGGAGCCAGTCATGCAAATTGGATTTGGCAACAGGAGAGAATCACAGTAAGTGAATAATTGCATTGTGAACATGTAGTAGGTCACAATCGAGCTTGAATTACAGTGCAGATTCCAATCACAGGGGTCCAATCACAGTGCAGCATACAGTACAGTAGCATAAAGTACTGTAGGTTACCACGGGGTAGAATTCTTGTGGGGAACAAACGGTTGACACCACTTCATATCACAGATTGCAGTGTCACACCAGGGAGCAACATCACATCATAGCACAAATTGCAGAGGGACACTAGGCGTTGAAATCACTGTCAGAGACCCTGGAGAAAACTTATATAATGTCAGTGGGAGTCAGAACATCTGTGGAATAACCTGGTGCAAAGTCACAGTGCAGCATAGATTGCAATGGGACACTTGCGGCAGATATGCTGTGTGACAGTGGGCACAATTACTAGGGCACACCAGAGATTAAAATCAACAGTGCATCACAACTAACAGTGATGGCATCAGGGTTCAAATTACTGTGTGACAAGTGGGAGCAAAATCACTGCATAGTATAAATTACAGGGGGCATCAGGAGGCAGAATTACTATGGGCCACAAGGAAGTAATATCACAGTCTAGCACAAATTACAGAAGGACGTCAGATTAAAAAAAAGGGTTTAGCTCAAACCACTGTTGGGCACCATCGAGTAAAACAAATGTAAATCTCTTTCACTTACTTTGTACTATTTATTTTGATTAATCAATAAAAGGATGCAGGTAATTGCATCACAGAAAGGGTACCCTGCTAATCAAATTCCCCCTTCATAAACTCTATGCAAATAGCATAGTGTATACCTGTACCCTGCTGGATCAGTAGTCTGATCTTCAATGCTTTCTCTCCATTGGCACAAACGCAGTTCAGAGGTCACAGGTCTCCATTTCACAGCAGCAGTGATAGCCAAGTCTCTGCACCGCAGGGGCTGTATGTAAGGTAAATGTACCTCTGTTCCGAAAACTGCATATCCTGGTTGCACATTAGACTTAAGTATAAGCAATACCCGAGTTTGAATATGGTGGCTAACATCTCTCATATTTATCCAAGCCACATCAATTTGATATCACTCACGTGTCAGCCCTGTGAGCCCAGCTCAGCTGAGGAAGGTTTATGTGTATTCCCCCCAGACTGGCTGTCTCTACTGCTCCCAGCAAGACTGTAGCCCTGGCGGTTTCATTTCCTTGATCCTTTGTGAGGGCAGGTAACACCATTTACAATGAGACAGCCGCTCCACAGGATGCTGTTCTGGGAACAGGATTCAAAGAGCACATCTTTCACAAAAAGACTAGCCTCACACCAGGCTGCTGCATACCAAATGGGCCTTTGCTGCTTTTGACAAGGGAACTGGGTCGGATTAGAGTAGACACAGGGCGCTCTGACGTGTTGGAGTAAGGTTTTACCATCTTTCTTTCTCTCTTTAGCTCTCTTCCTTGCCCAATGTCTCTCAACCTTTCATCGTTGAGGCTGATGCCTCCGAATGGGCACTGGGAGCCATCCTCAAACAAGAACAAGATGATGGAAATGAACACCTTCTTGCATATTTATCTCATACGCTGACAGAAAGTGAACACAAGAATACAGTGCTAGAGAAGGAGCTTCTTTCTATTAAAACTGCATTTAAGGAACAGCGACACCTTCTTTTGGCAGCACGACATACTGTAGAAATACAAACAGATCACAAAAACCTAAGGGCCTTAGAGCAAATGTAGTGTTTGCAACAGCTGACAGGCAGACCGGCCTCCTTTCTTTTGCATTATGACTACAAGATCACTTATATACCATGTAAAGCAGATTACAATGCCTGATGCCCTGTCGCGTCAAGTCTTTCATCCGTCACATTCAGTGTTTTTCCAGGAACCCATCCTGAAGGCTGATTCCTTTGTTTTTCACATCAACACGTTGTTACAAAGTGTACAAGACCAAGTACAAGACCTTACTCTGAGAGAATCATCGTTGATACAGAGGCAAGACTATTCATCTGAAGAAAGTCACCTCTTAACAGGGAATCAGATCTAGTGCTACCTTTCAACGAGAAATACTGTCCTTAGGCCACCACAGTAATATTGCTGGTCATAGAAGCATTGAAAACATGACCAAGCTCATTCTATGATCCTTTTGGTGGCCTTCCCTATAGACAGAGTCTGGGGTGATAGTCGTAGTAATCATAGTCATTTGTGTGCAGAATGACAATGACACATGAATGGGGTGATGATACAGGTCAGCTAGGTATTTGACAAGAGCTGTTTTATACTCTGCAACCCAATGTAAGTGTTTAGAGCTTAGTTCATGAACCCCCTATGAGAATGTCCTCAGGTTTTTTCTACTGTTTCTATGGGGAACAAGAAACCCCTTTGCCTTGTGTTCCACCGATTTTGATTAAGTGCTTCAGTCACAAAGGCACTGGGATAGGTGGTGGCAGGGGAGTAAGAATCTAATATCTCATTCATGTTGCCGAGAGCAAACTGACAGTATACGTTTAGTTGTACAATGAGGAACTGAGTGAGGGTCAATAGTGCTTCGCTTGCAGCAGTAGGGGACGTACAGTGTGTGTCAGGAGTAGATCAGTCATTGAATGATGTACACCATGTTCCTGGATGGTGACAAGTGTTACTGGAAGGGCTGAGAAATTTGCTCTTAGACCAACAGTCCTCCTCCTATATCCAACTAAAGGCAGGGACTAAAGGGCCTCATTACACGGTAGGCGGTGAGCCATGGCGCTATTAGCGCCATGGCTCATGCCGGTAAAATACCGGCACCGCCTTGGCGAAAAGGGGATTTACCGCCCCATCCCAAGGTTGGAGGGGCGGTAAATCCCCCTTCCGCCATTGCCCTTCCCCATTCCCATTTCTGCCCCATAGGGCTCAATGGGAATGGGGAAGGCGCTAATTACGGCACCGCAATTTAGCTGTGCCGTAATTAGCTCCGAGGTCCCTTAGCGGGTTGGTATTTAACGCCTGCAAAAAGCAGGCGTTAAAACTCCAACCCGCTAAGGGACCTCGTAGTAAGGCGGATTCAGGGATTTACCGGTACCGGTATTTTACCGGTACCGGTAAATCCCTACCGCCTACCGTGTACTCCTGCAGACAAGAAAAAAAAGCGGTTGACAGCGGCAGACAAGTCCCACAGCTTTAAAAGGTACTTACGCTGACTGGACAAACCCGCCCAACACAGGATTTTATCTGAGATAAGATCAGTGAAAAATATTGTCGAGGACAGCAAGACTTTTATTTGCAGCAGAACCGATATCTTTGCAGGTGCCTGGTTCAGCTGTGCTGTAAATCTGTGGTTTAATGCAGAATATCGGCAAAGGGGGATATGTATGCCACCTAAAGTTGAGTACAGGTGATGGTATGTTTAAGATTTCCAGAGGCAGACGGGAATACACCATAATCGAAGTATCTGAAACCAAGCAAAGGCACACCTGAACACTTTTCCCAGTCTCCTACCTTGGAATGAAGGACAAGTGCTTCTAACATCAGCAAAAGATCCCAAAGAACCACCTCCCTTGTACTGAAGATTCTGAAAATGTGTTGCAAAATAAAAGGTCAACACACTAGATATGTGCACCTCAGATTTGATATTGAAGACATATTGACTTAATGTATCTCTCTCCCACTTTCTTCGCCTATACAATCTTGAACGTCCGCGCTTAGTTGCCTTCCGGATGTGCTTTGAGCATGGATACAGATAGTGGTCCAGCCTGACAAAATCAAGCTGAGAATTTTCGGCCTGCTTGCTTTTCAACATGATCTCAAACTGCGCTACTTGCATGCGGACGCATGTTGCTGTACGCCTTATGATGCATGCATGTTGTCTGTTCAACATCAGATGGTTTTCTCGGATCCTTCTGAGAATGGGTCTGTAGGAAGCAGAGCTGAGCCAGTTCGGAAGCAGGTATAGATTACAGAGTAGCATTATTAATTCCGGTAGTAAATACCTGTCCTGTCACCTTGCGTATGGACTGGACATCATTTTTGTATATTCATGACCTTTACATATCGGACTGGGGTATAAAATTGTCTCGGGCACTAATGAAAAAGTAGCCCACAGTTTCAAATGCCAATACATTCTTTTTGTGACAGACAGTTGGAATAGTACCCAAGATGGCAGAGGGAGGCGGTCTGATAAACTGTGTTATAAATTGTGCATTTTAAACAATATTTATTCAGTAACAACAGTCAAAACTACCAGCCACAAGGTGAAGTAATTCATCAAACTGGCCCACATGGGACATTAAAGCTGCCCACTTTGAACCAAAAAAAAACTGCCCCACGCTAGCATTTTGTGTTTTTGGTTCGGGTTGAGTCTGCATATTTATTGGCATTGGCAGTGAGCAGAGTTCCCTCAAGAGAGGGAGAGGTAACAAAAGAAAACGAGGTAGAGAAACACACATAATATGTGGATGAGAAATTAAAAACAAAACGTCATGTGAAATATGATAGGTTATTTGTAATGCGCTTAATACCCAGAGTTTTCTAAGCGCAGACCCCCGGGATCGAACCTGGGTTGCTCCATGTTGTCTTGCGTCCAGGAGGAGCACGTTGCCACTGAGCTATATTCCTGAGCTAACAGAAATCTCCTAGAGCCTAAGTATTGGTTAACACATTTAAAAGTGGAATCCAAACAGGTTCTCAGGATATCCACAATTGCTTATCATCAAAAGATTTAGGTACAAGTAATTCGATTGACACGTATTTAGTATTATTTGGTTATTCTGGAAACTCAGATGAGTTTGTCTATCTACGGGCCAAAGAGGAGCCCAGCCAGCCCTAACTTCCACAATGCGTATGTGTACTTGCATAAATTAAGCATGCTGCTTTCCTAAAGAGTCTTCCTTGGGTGATAGTCCAACTACAAACACATACGTAGAGTAACACAGAAAATACATATTTGCACAGAATAGGGTGATCCATGACAGTGACTGGGCATGTGTGGGCCAATCCCATATCTAGAAAGGGATGCCACAATACTGCCTGTAATGCTCTGTTTCTGTCCAGACGTACAGGATGTTGCACATCAAACTAGTATCATCACTATTGTGCTACCTGGGAGTGAGTCACAGCGGTTGCTGAGGAGACCTTGAGTGGCGTAGATCGGGTTCTTGGGAGTTTAAACCATGCACACAGTCACAGAGATGAAGCTCGCGTTTTGCCACGCCCAACAGGGCAGGCTTCTTTATCTATCACCAGACATTAAGACATGACGCTGTTCCCTCATGACGTTGGTTGTCCACAGTGGGGACGACTCACTTCTCAGCATCCTTCTGATACCATGACAACATGTACTGTTCACGTTAGTGTCTTAGTCTGTCATTAAGTAATCATATAACTTCTGAGGTGGTCTTCAGTTCTCTCAACTAGGATATCTCTTTGCCACTTTGTCCTGTGGTGATGCACATGTAGCTCTTGTCTAGCTTCTTCCAGGGGCATAGTTACTATTTCAGGTGTCAGATCTTCTTTCAGAATGTCTGCTGTTGCTTGACTACCATCCCTTGGGTAGTCTTCTCCATCTTCATTTCCCATTGTGTCTATATCTGAGTCCACTTGTTCCCCACTGAGTTTGAAGAACATACTGCAATTCTACATCACACTGTTGCAGTCCCCATATGCTGTAACCATTGAATTGTGTTTTAGCTACAGTGGTCCAGGTCAGGGGTGTGAAAAGGAGGCACAGCTTGTGTTCCCAGTGTCAATAGCATATTCGCACCCTTTTCCCCAATGTCGTTTGGTTTCTCTTGCAGTCTTCACCTTCTGGTCTCTTTCTTCCAGTGCGTCTCTCTCTTTGATGAATGAGATGTGCATGGGTGGCAGGCTTCATCTTCCTACACTGGTGCGAAGCATAAGGTGACATTGTTCATTGCATAACGTGGAACGGAATGAACACTCCTTCTAACATATCATCTTTTTCAAGGTCCTCATACATCTCCCATTGGCGTCTGGCCAACATGAAGTGATGTGCTTGTGTACGACCCCATGAATATTTGTACATTCCTGAAAGTCTAGGCTATGGAACAGGGGTGTTGCTAGGTCTGGAAAAGATAAGGGGCTGAGCTAATGTGGGGACTGGTGGGATTCGGGGCTAGCTATAACCTTTTGGTTGTTGCCCCAGAGCTTCTATCCGAGGCTACAAACAAAAAACCAGGGGCTATAGCCCCTTAGCTACCCCCTGCCCCCTAGCAACGCCTCTGCTATGAAATGCAGGTGCCTTGTCTGACTGGAGGATGGAAATGAGTAGCTTGTGAGCAAAAAATAGTTCCTCCATTAAGTGAATGATGAGTTCATCAGCAGTTGTTTACGGAAGAACTGAACGTGAGGGTACCTGGAATACTCATACAGGACGAGAAGTATTTCCTGAGAAAGTTGGCACCAATAGCTTGGAATTAGCCAAGCCATCGTAGCTGACACATGACCCCATATGAAGCGGGCTATGGATTGTCTTTCGTTTGCCCATGGTGCCCCCACTTAACTAGGATTATACTAATTGCTCCGACACTGGGCAATTAATTCATGCCAATGCCCCTTCTTGCTGACAATGACATATTCATCTTGAAAACACTGAGGGGTCTCTTCAGACAACTCAGTATATTTAACAGATTTTGTAAAGGGAATGGGATGGAAATAAATTTAAACAAATCCAAGGCTATGGTATTTGGTAAAACGAGGAATAAAGGACCTCAGCCGTCTATTTCTTTGGAGGGTTTGCCCATAGAACAGGTTGCCAGCTACTATCACCCGGGTGTAAGGTTTGATAGCAAGGGGTTGTGGGACATACATAGACAACAGCTCTCACTCTGGAACGATCTTGTATTGCCCTTCGGAGATTTGCCAAGGCTCATGGCAATGGTGTGGTTAGGCTCTCTGACTGTTTAAAGGACTCAGACCTGTCCTTCGTCTTCGTTTGGCACCAGGCTGCACGTCCATTCAAACATGATGAAAATGGCTATCATCAAAATACATTTTTGAAAAGTTTGCTCTGACTTCCTATGAGTAACTCCTATACAACATTAAACATGTAACTAAATTGGAAGGGTGTCACAAATGATTGAAGCATCAAACCAGTAATGTATTGGCTCTGGTTGTGGTCTTCCCACATATGAAACAAATATAATGGCCCAATGGCCAACATCCTCTCCTAGGATGGAATCTCCAGGTTGCCCTTGGGTTTAAAGGACTTAAACCTTTTCGATTTATGGGTCAATGCTGCCAAAATCACTAGTAGCTCCAAGTCGTTATTAAAACAGGCATATGCAGAAAGACCAGCCCTCCTTTTGTTTGAGATCTGTCAAGAATCAGTGTTATTGAGTGAATAATGGTTGTGCAAGAATACAACATGGTTCTAGGACTACCTGGCCTCGATGAAACCATCTTTTGCCAGGGCCCTTCATATACATTTCAGGTTTTGTACCCTACCTATTGCAGTGTGGAGAAAGAGATGGGTTGCTTCTGAATCCCACTTGTGTGCTTCTTGCTTCACAGAAAGAGACCTTTGTAATGTTATGTGTGTCCCATTTATTAAGATATGAGATCATGCCTCCTTAGAACCTGGTTGAATTAATATTCTGGACTACTGAAGCTGCAATGTTTTTTGGAAATCAACTTTAAACATATCAGTGATTTGAGCAGTAGCAAATTCTATCCGTCTGGCATGGATTTGTAGGAATACACTAAAGCAGGCATCATTTTAAAAACTTTTAACACATGCTCTTATATAAAGGGTGTATTGTAATTGTACTTCATCCATAATGTATCATTTGAATACTCTGTTTACCATGATTTGATATGTTCACTATTTATTATGGCCTATGTGAATTACTGTGTTGTCTTTTTTTTTGTACTGCTGATAGACTCATGTTGAATAACGTATAATGATGATGATAATGATGGGGATTGCTGTACAGTGTGGCAGCAATGCCAAGAGGTGAACCTGCAGTAGGAGACCCTTGTCAGCTGGTGACTGCTCAATCCCCACATTCCACAACCCTTGCAGGATTGACTGCACTTGCCCAGTCCCATGTCCATGAAGTGCCAGGAAGGTTTTTCAGTTGGCTCATCCCACATGTTCGATTTACATTTGCATGCCTTCATGTCACAGTGAAACCTTAGCCCAGCAGGAACCCCCTTCAACGGTAGTCATGCACACACGCTCGACATTGCCCACTTGAGCTGGCTTGGGTGGTGGATGCTGCAACAGGAAGTCCTGAACTGCAATGTGACTCCATAATATTGTAGTTGCAACACCCATCTCTCCATTCGAATCAGGGGTCTTAGAGCACAGCCACAGTAAGTATCTGGGGCTTGTAGTCAGTAATCACTGTTACGGGATGGCTGACGATATAAAGGTCAAAATGTCGACAGCCCCACAGGACATCTCATGCTTCAAGATCAATGTGTGAGTAGTGCTGTTCTGTTGGTTTGAGGGCCCGGCTCGTATATGCAGACAGCCACCTGGTGCATCCTGCTCTACCAGGACAGCGTGCCTTTTGGGCTTGCATCCACCATAATCTCTGAATGTATCGTAGGATAAAAGAATGACATCTTAGTGTTGAGCACTCAGATCACATTTTGTGACCACAATGCTTTTTGTGCAGCGTCACATGTCTCAAAAATCACTGAGCCCTGTCTGATTTCATGTCATCCTGCATTCATGGCTAGCATCTGTGTTGTTGTACTCAATTAATCTCCTTACATAGCAACATATTTGAAGTACCAAGTGTTTCAGAAGTTCAGTGACGGCACAGACCTGCCACTAGGGATAACACGCCACACACGCACTGTAGCGCGACCCACCTAATGCGCATCAGAGACTTGCAACGAGGCTTCTGCAAATCAGAGCCTAGACATGCTGAAGATGTGTCATGGTGAAAAAAGCAACTTTCTATAACCACGTTCTTATCTAGTATTTCATGCCAGACCCCTCTGGCTTCCAAGCCCTGGAATTATAGTTGTTTTTTTATTCAATGTTATGGTTTCAATTTACCAATGGCTATACATGGTGAAGTGCTGACTGCCCCATGTAAGATGTCGCACCTAGAAACCCTTGTGTACATGTGCGTTATAAATGACTCATCATATCATATCGTATCATGCACTTTACCATTGAAATAGCCACCCATGGTATGTGGTTTTGGGAAGGGTCATTTCCGATCTATTGTGATCACTTTGCATATTGAGGTCCCGCCTTACCCTACACTTGTAGGTTGTATGTGGGACACTTTTAAACATTTACTGAACATAGTGTTCTGATGCATTATGGAACCCTGCTGAGAAAAATTGCAGATTAGAGACCATTCTGAATGCAGAGGTGTGAGGGTTTCTGAGAAGGAACTAGAGTGTGATAGTTATTGAAGACAAAGATCTCCCTCTGCTCAGGATATTCAATTGTGGTGCGTGATGAGTCAAAGGTGAGACAGTCTATATACATGTTCCATAGGTTTTATACTTTAAAAGAATGAATTGCAGTGGGCTCATTCATGTTACTGAGCAATGAAGCATTCACTGCACAGCTCTAACAGGTACCCAAATAGACCTTTTCTTGGACCCCTGGGCTAAATCCTCTACACGCAATGAAATAAATAATATAATCAGGGCTCATATGTGCATTGACTCGGACTGCAACTAGGTTACATTCAATATGGCTTCTTCCTAAAGCACTAAATTGCATTTTGCAATAAATAATATATAAAGCTGGAAGAAACGTGTTTTCTGCACTTTTAAATTTTAATTAAAATCAAGCAAGTGTTCATTTTGAAAACACATGCACTGGTGGATGAATCTAGCCTTAAAAAAGTCCCTCAAGACCCCCATTCAAAATGTTTGCACCATGCCCCTTACTAGAGCCCATGTTCTTGGTCAGGCGTTGGCACCCAGCATATCTCCAGATGTTTGGAACTACAATTCCCATGATCGCGCGCCATTGGCCATGCTTGCTAGGAAGGACGAATCCCGCAGTGCAATGCATCTGGTGAACCAAAGGAGGCAGACCCATTTTCTAGGTCACACCTGGTTCTGGTGAGACCAGAGTTTCAATAGGAATTAATATTAGGAAGAGCTTGCTCTGAGGCCAGGTCTGAAAGCTGGAATACAAGGATGATGCCTGCACACAGGTGTCACTGAAGCGCTCTCGCCTGATCCATCTCAAGACACAGAAGGAAAGGTTGTTTTTTAGTCCTGCAAGATCGGCAGATGCTTTGCAGTTTCGCTAGTGTAATAATTGTAAATTGCCTGCAGAGGAACTTCAACAATCGCACATACGTACTGCTGTTTCCCCTGCATACAATTATAAAAGTTCACAAAATGGAGTGGCACACTAAAGAGTAAAACGGTGTGTATTCTGGTTTAACCTTTAGATTCCCTCTCGGCCTTGTGAAGAATTAAATGCCGCCTGCAAATTACACTTTGCATGCATTGGGTCCCCTGCATTCAATAATCTGTAATCTCAAAGCTGAGTGTGAACGTGAGAAATAACAGACACGCTGAAAATTGCTAGAGGCGTTCTATAATGGTTTCCATTGGAGTCGTCCACTATTTAATAGGCGTATAGCATTCGAATCCACTGTTTTTTACGACTGCATGAAGATCTCATGCAGGAGTAAACTCTGTGCTCATCTGGGAGGAAGGAGGAAAGCAAAGCTGAGAATCCACCTCTGCTTTGGTGTCCTCCTACCCCTTAGAAGAGCAATAACTTTGGCCGATTGTTAAACGAAGGCGTAATAGGCAATGCCGCTCACTTTTACACCTCCATTAAGTGACACAAAATCAGCCCCACTGTTGGATTGCTATGGAATCTGCATGGTCTTTTGCAGGTGCAAATCACAGCATATTCCATAATAATCATGTGCTACACACCTGCATGCAGGGTTGGACAGGGCCATGAAATTGTCTCGGGCACCAATGAAAAAGTGGCCCACAGTTTTAAATGGCTATTCATTCCTTCTGTGACACTGTTTGTAAAGTAACCAAGGGGGGGTTTTTGATTAAGTGCGATGCAAATGGTGCATTTTAAGGAATATTTATTCTGCAAAACTGATCAAAACTACTAGTCGCAGAGTGAATTAACTTATCAAACTGGCCCAAATTGGCCAACAAAGTGGCGCACTTTGACCAATAAAACTGACCCACACCAGCATGTTGTGTTTTTGGTTCAGCCATGGGCCTATTGCCTTGTAGGCCAGTCCGAGCCTGCCTGCATGTACATGTCTGAAAGTCGTGCCACAAACGCACTGACAAGATGGACGAGGAACGCACAGCGTTCACCTGATCTCTGCCCCATGCCTCTCCTCCATCTTGTCACTGCTGTAAAAAGGGGCAGAGTTGTATAACAAGGTATCCCCGACTTACCACTTCCCCCCATTTAAAATGAAGCTGCAGTGTTTAGTTTAGTTTTGTTTATTTATAGAGCGCACCAAACACAAAGATATCTGGGCACTTTAACTTAGTGAGGTACAATAAAAATCCAGCACTCTTCTGAACTCATGAAGGAGGCTTGTATGTCGGTGCCAGGACATTTGCAGAGTTCAGAAACATAAACACGCGAAGAATGTACACAACGGGAGCCAAGGAATGCCCTCTGGTGGCAGGATGTCAATATCCTGACACAGAAAACAGGTGAGTGGCAGCTCTCCAGAGGCCGCAGTCAGCCCGCAGGTTCTAGGCTCATCGCCACAGGTGCATTATCCTCTACCTAACCCAAGAGACGTTGCTAGGAGAGCCTGAGGGGGCTACAGCCCCAGGTCTTATCATTGGAGCCCCGGATAGAACCTCAGAGGGTACAACTAAAAGACTGGCTAGCCCAGAGTCCCAACAGTTCCAACATTGACGTGGCCCCAGATATTTTTCACACCTAGCAACAGCCCTCCTTTCTCCGATTCTCCCAATGACTCCTGATAAGGATTTATGAAGTCAGTTGTTTGTAATGGAGACTGGCGGGCCTGACACACTTACACACACTCCAAATGCAAGTAGCGCTGTTCCTCTGGTAGATCTTAATCTGCTAAACGTGTAACTACAACTTGTTGATGCAGTAAAGAAGATGCCCGCAATCTTAAACAAGCTTGATTGATCTTCTCTCCGGCATCAAGAAAATGGATTTACGCATTAAGCAGATTAGCATTCTCTACCGCAAACAGAGGTGTTTGCTTTCGGAGGCTGGCTACCCGGTATACCACTTACTGTTTCCTGATTACTGTAATTTATAACATTGCACAGCTCATCAAATTTACAAAGTACTTCCTTTTTGCACTCCTAATGAAAACATTATCATGTATCTAACACTTGAATTTGTGAGTGCTGTCGGTTTCTGGGAGCAGGGCCCGGAATACGCTCTGTAAACAGAGGCCTTTATCACCCCATGCAGTGATGCCCCAATCTTCTGCTCGCTGCTCCATTACTCTCGATGGGTAGCGTGTTGGACTCTAGCCTCAATCACACAGTTGTGCCCGCTGGACGAAATATTGCAATGTACCACCCATCCTTGGATCCTTCTATTGAAATGCATTGTTTCACTTCTGCCACCACGCTAATGAGCACTGCATACTTAAAAGCGCTTTTCTGTTCTAGGAGATACCAAGAATCTCATTGAGCCTAGTAGCAGCAGAGTCAGAGGGGTGTGCAATGAACTCAAGGGCTATTATGTATGTTCAAACCGGGACAACTGTATTATTATCTGCTGCTGTCCCACTTGCATTTCTATTCAAATAACAGTGGTAGGAGTATTGTTTCTTTCGGTTGAGGGCACATACTGGTGAAAAGAGCTCCTGCCACCTCTGTGGGTGCTGAGAACCTTTGATACATTAGTGTGGCCCCTGCATACCTATTAAATACGCATTCAAGGGCGTGTCTTTTTGACCTTGCGCACTGGCTTTGAACACAAAGTGTTACACATCACTGTTGCGAATAAGATGAGCTGCATATTTCTGAAGATTAAGCATCTCAAATGGAAAGAATGCACCAGCTTCCAACAGGGACAGGACACACCAGCTTCCAACAGGGACAGGACACTCCAGCTTCCAACAGGGACAGGACACACCAGCTTCCAACAGGGACAGGACACTCCAGCTTCCAACAGGGACAGGATAGTGTTTTTTACAAACTGATCAAAGTGGGAGTTTTGGCCCATAGCTTCAGATCACCAAATTCAAAGAGGTTGTGAAACACTGTGTTTCACATACGAGCCAACTCCTTGTGGTGGAAAGTAAGGGTGGCGGGTTCCTCTCAGAACATTTTTATTAAAAGGGTATCGAAATCTGCATTTCAGTACACAGCATCCAGATACGTGACTAGATTTTGTGTGATAAAACCAGTTCTCCTCTAAAATACCCTTCAATTACAAGTATCATAATAATAATTTTGTAGTGGTAGCGATTTAAGACCAGGACGTAGTTTTGAACAGAATTGATTTACAGATTAATCAATAAAAGAGAACAGATGTGGCACTAAATTAATGTGACTTTATGTAAAAGAATTGTTGATATGAATTATGTATCCTGGATGTTGCGGTAGAAAGTGTAGGAGTATATAGCCACGGATGACATAACCATATGTTTAAAATTAAGATCCATCGTAACAGCATCATTAAACACTGATGGTGTCAATAGCTGGCAAAACATACTTTTAATGAAGCCATATTCCACCAGCTGCTAGGCATTGCCCGATTAGTCTGATTATTATTATTATCCATTTTACTGGTACTCACTTTATTGATGATTATTAAGAGTCTTGTAGGCACTGCCTGGATTCAAACCTGCGACTGCAAGTAGAAATCAGCTCTCAGAAAGCAAGTGCTTAACAATCTGATCGCTCTAGGTAACTTCCACTGGAGGAAAACGATAAGGAGGCAAGAACTGCGTCTCTAGAACATACGGTTAGGACATCATCTACCATCATGGACGTCAAAGAGGACCTGAAAACAGAGCCGTACTCAACTACACACTTGAATAGTGGGACCGCACATCGCTCTCCCACTTGGAGATGCTGGGCCACTTTACTCCATCGCTCATTATTAAAGATATAACATTCAAAAGGTAAAAAAGTACTCTAGGCACGATTCACAAATATTTGCACTGGTGCTAATCACATGATTCATTGAGCATCTGAGATTTGCCCCTGCAACCTTATACCTAATTTACAAAGATTAAACCATGATCAAATCTGCAGCTGCCTGGAGCATCTCTGAGATGCTCATATAACATTGTTATTAACAAGTATCTGCTCAATGGCATCTCGGGGAGGATCCAGGCATCTCCGATTTGCTCTAGTTTTACGGTTTGTGGGTCAGGTTTAAGGAAGCAGGAACATCTCCTAATTTGTTCCAGTGCACATCTATGAGATCAGGAGCCTCTGTCTCAATTCTTTACTCCAGTTCTGTAAAGTGGTCATAACTCTACCTGTTTGTGACGTAATCCATGATGAACTTCTTTAAATCTTGCCTGCTGTAGCATTCACATCATTGGAGATTCATCCCTACCACAAGAATGGGACATGTTTTTGGACGCTGATTAAACCTAACTCGTTGGTGGGGTTCTGGTTCTCGCATGGGGATCCAACGTCCAATAAGAAGCAGAGGACCTCATGATGAATAACGCGTTTATTTGTTGGGTTTGTTCAGTCTAAAAGAAGTTTGCCCCATCTCACTTCCCGCTCCTTTGTGGATTTTGATAGGCTGCAAGAGAAGGTGTAACACAGGGCAGACTCACACTTGAGATTTGCATTAGAATGTTGTGTTTATTTTGATCCATTTGCGAATATTGTACTATATTGTATTTTAAATAATAGTTTTTCTGTTTGTTCAGTTTGTTCTATTGTCTTGTGTTAGTTTCCACTTTACTAAAAAAAGAAAACTGTAAGTGCCTTTTCCTCTCGTGCTTTTCCACTTTTTTGTCCCTCTATAACGGTTTTGGAGAATTTTGAAGTGGTAAATTGGGATTTGTTATTGTTTCCTTTGACTGTTCGTTCAGTGTGTGTTTGTGTCTTGTGTTAGTTTTATGTTATAAAAAATGAAACTGAAATGACTTTTCAGATTGTTCCTTCCTCTTTTTTGCTCCTTTATGAAATATAAAAAAAAAAACAAATAAGTTTCCTACGTTTTTTTGTTTCCACAAAAACACTGAAAAACAACAAGATGCACTTTCTTCTCATCCTGTTTATCGTGCAGTATGTTATTGTATTCTAGTAGTTGCAGGTTCTAGTTGTAGATTGTGGTAGCAGATTGTAGACTGTAGGTTTTCATTGGGTTCCATGTAATAATCAAAATTTCGCCTGGCAAAAAAGTCACCATGGCCGTTTTTTACAGGGACGTTATTACATTGAACATTTGGGGGACACCCCTGCCACCCCCGAAACCTTTTTGCTTTCAAGGGGATCGGGTAACAACCCCGCATCTCCCGCTGCCCTTGACCCCATATATATGGTCACCATATATAAAGTCACCACAAACTTTTCCTGGCAACATTATGTATGGCGACCATGCATATGTGGAAATTATTACCTGGTACCTTTCATTGTTGGTTGGAGTTGCAGGATTGCTTTGTTGTGCCTTTGTTTGCTTTGCTGTCTGTTCACTTGTTTGTCCTCATGTGCCGGAAGCACCTCAAGACCTTCCTCTTTGCTTCTGCCTTCTCTCTTCCTCTCCCCTGCTGATTTCCTGTCTCACACTACACTGGTCACCTGGCTACCCTCTGATTTCAGGCCCAGGTCCCTGCCCGCCCACTTGCACACCCGTACTGCCTCCCGGCAACCCCTGCACTTGGGCGGTATCTGTAACTTAACAGTCCCCCTTCCTGCATGTTTGCACACCTGCTGTCTGCACTACCTTGCACCTGCCACATGCTGGCCGCACTACTTATTATTGTTTTGATCCCATGTACAGCACTGACCTCTTCCCTTTCCCCTGGCACTTTTCCCCTCCCCTGCACTTGCGCAATCTCAATGTCACTTGGTATATAGTAAGATCGTTGTCTATGTTCTCCCTCTGTTCCCGCTTCCTTGCCTCCTTGCGCCTTGAAACATTTGTGTATAGGTGCGTTGCAAATGCCATATCATATGATATCATTTTGAGTTGGTAGTTCTCAGGGTTGGCAGGTTTTTCAGGGTCTCTTCACCATATGGTTCGTGGTTCTGCGCCTTTGATGGCAGACTGGGTACCACTTGGTAAGGGGAAGAGGAAGAATGCTGAGAGGAGGAGGAATTTCTCATTACAGGAGGTAGAGGACTCCAGATCGATGTTGAGTGGGTAACCTTTTGCTCTTTGTGGGTGGACTTGGGCAACAGAGAATCGCTGAACCTGCGTGGAGGTGGGGGAGGCAACCAGAGAGGCCTCAGCAAGGTGGAAGAGGTGTGGTTATCGAAGAGGCTCTGGCAGAGAGAGGCACACAGTGGTGGGGGATCTTATGTGGAGGATACCCCTGAGGTGGAGAGTGAGCAGGCCAGCATGTAGGTCATGTGGGTGGGGGCAGGGCCACAGCAAACATCCTGGAAGAGCTGTTTGTATTGGGTCCTCACCGGAAGGGATGCATACAGAAAGAAGTCTTCTGCCAGCAGCTGTGTATGAGGGGCGTGACTATCAGAAGGGGGCTCAGGGAGAGGGGTGGCATTATAAGGTGTCATAACAGGAACTGGACCCTCCCGAGGGAAGAGGAGGAGGAGGGGCAGGTACATGAAATTAATGGTGGCTATGTAAGAGTTTCCGCCAGTCATGGCTGAGGGTGAAAAACAGGGGGAGTATCAGGTAATGGTGAAATCAACCTCACCAACCACTGTCGCTACAGTGTGTGGGACAATCTTGCTCTACCACCAGGGAAGACCATCAGGGGAGAGAAGACTGAGGTATTCTACAGAGTGGAGGGGCGTTGGAAGTGAGACAAGCAGGGACACAAGTCAAGGAGAACCAGGGCCATGGCAATGGGAAAACTGTTGCAGCAGCACCACAGGTGGGTTTACCAGTTGTGCATGCTATCATAGGTCTTACGCAATTCAGCCACCACTTCCCCCTCCATTGATGGTGCACATCGCACGGCTGAGTTGCAGCACAGATTTCACATAATGCATGCCAACTCCCTTGAGACACCCAGCCTAACTAATAGGTAGTAGGGAATGGCACTGGGCCTGAATATGCCTCTTTTGCCAGCTCCATCCTCACAAGTGATCCCCAAAAGTGATTTGGGATAGTGTGTCACCATCAACATCTTGGATCTTTGGGCAGGACCATCTGGATGAGACCATGAGGGCACCTACTGCCTTTATTAAATTCCTTAGTGAGAACTGTGGATGTGGACTGCACAGTGGGGGCAGGCAATTTGAGTTGGCCTTTGGAGCTCTGCCACCCTTTCATTTGGTGGGCCGTTGTGCAGGGGGGAAGGAATAATGCAATCACAGGGGAGGGACTGGCTTCATCGAGAGTGCCGGAAGTCAGAGGCAGAGAAAGAGAACATTAAGCTATACTTTTTGGGGGAGCTTAAGATCTTTAGTGGGTGGCTGCACCCTTTGAAAACACTGAGAACCATGAGGGGTGGCAATGCTCTGTGAAAATACCCTATAACATTAGTGATTGGCTGTGATCTGTGCAAAAACAGAGTACTCCATTGGGCAGATGCATCCTGTGAAATTACCAAGAAATCCTGAACGATGGCTATGCCCTTTGAGATAACCTGAGAATCCTAGAGATCAGCTGAGCACTGTGAACATACCTGAGATTATTATTGGGTCAAGTCTGTGATCAGGATCCCTACAGAAACATTACTTGCAGTATTATCAATGCAATGGAATATGTAAGGTAGCAACTGGTCACTCAAAGCTACACTGTCACAGTTGCTACTGCAGCTATCTGTTCCCAACCACATGCATGGCAAAGCATCCCCACTACACTTTTTGGTATTTGGCATGTGATAGTTAGGTAACACATCAAAGTCATCATCTTTCATGCTGGTGTGTTGCTGGGAACAGAGATCCCATGTTATTTTGCATTGAGGTGCTCATTCATTTTCTAAATGTCCATTGTTATACATGCCAGTCAGATAGCAAAGCAAGTAAAGTGCTCGCTTTGACATCCATGCAGAGTTTGCCGATGCAGGTTTGAGTCCCGGCAGAGCCAAACTCAGCCTTTCATCCTTCTGAGGTTGATAAATGAACACCACTCACTGTGGGTTACAGTAAGCAGTGCTTAGATACCTGACGGTTCGTAGCTCTACATAATTGCAAATTATGACTTATTATTATTATTATTATGATTAAGAGGCTATTCAAGGCTTGTCCTGTGCTTCGAGACCGTAGCTACAACCACACGGAAAGCAATCTCTGACAGCACACTTGCAGGGGGTCAGCTTAGTGATTCCACACCAACTCACATAAGTGCTGCTGGTCAGACAGACAAAATAGATGTACCAACACTGTACAGGTCTTCTCCCTTCCCACGGGTGTTGTGCCCAGCAAATAGGCATCTAGCATCTGTGCGGCAGATGATACAATGTCTGCTTCTGAGGATCTGTCTGTATTCAAATTGCTTGAGAGACTGAGAAGCGGACTCACATGTTACTCCTGCTTGTAGTAGGCTTTCCTGCACTGCTCTCAACTCATCCATCAGGTGTGGCTGCCCATTGATGCCATCATTCATGGGCTTGGCATGCCTAGTTCACTTGGACAAATATGGGTGATTTGGCGATCTTCCTTGCTGCCTGCATTCTTATCCCTATTGTAATCTGAAGCAAAGCATCTTTGCAAATATGCCCAAATCTCTTCCTTGTGTTGCTAAACCTGAGGCCTCTTTAAATTGAAAAAGGCAGTTGAAGAGTGGCCACTTTTACTTGGAAACATGGGTCTACAAATGAATCCAGCAGGTAGTCAATGTTATCTTCAAATCCATTTACCTACGGATCACGTGGCAAGTTTGAAAGCAGGTCCTTCACTAGCAGTGTTGCAGTGGCATCAACAAGTTTGAGGACCGTTCCATGTTAGTCGGATCAGCTCAAGAATGGGTACATTGTGATAACTTACTCACTTGATGGGCTCCTCAATGGCTAACAATGCAGATAAGAAATTGGATAGCAACTCTTCCTTACATGGTGCTAGAAAAATCCCATTTAGAGCTTTGTGGTGAGAATTGCAGTAATCAGTGATCCTCCTGCGCTGCTGGCTAGTACTTGTTATAAATTATTAAATACACAAAAAATGGGTGACCACTTATTGCTAATAATATTATCAAGTCCTGTGCCTGAAAGAAAGCCGGCAACCGCCCAATAATCTACACGTGAATATTCAACGATAACTCATCCACAAGTTTTCTGAGCCACGAATATCCATTAGTAACATTTGGGGTACAAACACACCCCTCCAGAAACTGTAAGGTATTCATGTGGGAGATGAAAAAGAAAGCATTTGGCCAAGTAACCTGTTATTTTTTCTAATAGTGAAAAGCAGGGAATTCTTTAAAACGACGAAAGTAGTATATGATGTGCCACTTGAGCGCATTGAGGCCATACAAATGGGGAAAGAGTGCTATATAAATAACCAAATACAATACCTTGCAATACTTTGCTCACAGAAAAAAGGCAGGCAACAGCTTGTCACTGTTACCTTTTTTAAATGTGTAGTACTTGTCATGTCTTTTGTAGTATTGGTTGACTAGCATGCCCCTTTGCTTTGCATTTGTCCTAGCCGGCGATATGATAATGAGCCTGTACACAAGTGGGTGAAAGAGGGAGAATGATTTACTGCAGATTAACCTCTATTGTAACCCAAAGTCTGAATTAGAATCTGACGATTTGACAAGAGCAAAGATGGTTAAAATATTTAATTGAGGCCTTTGGGCATGTGGCACGATATAATAAATCTGTAGAAAGATAGATAGATAGATAGATAGATAGATAGATAGATAGATAGATAGATAGATAGAGCAGGTGGATTGACCGTGTGGGAGCACACAGGATGCCTTGCATGCAGGATTTTAAGTGTACATGTTCTGACGTTTAGTCCGATGATTAAATTAACTTGAGTAGTGTGATGAGCAAAAATTAGTTTAAAGAACTCCGCAAAAATGAAGTTACCTCAAGGGGGAGGACTTGGGCCGAATTGTCGGCTATTGAAACATGCTGAAAATGTATGGGAATGTAGTGGGGACATACAGAGCCGCTATACGTGGTTTTGTGGGACATTAGCTTTCTTCAGTGCCTTTACATCATTATTCAATGGTTGTTCATCAATGCATATTTAAAAGACCACATTTAGTAAACAGGCTTACCTAGTGCTGACCTTTCAGGATGGCTCACTCAGGTCTAATAGTAAAACCTATAACAGTGGTTGCAATGTAGTGGTTGAGATACAAGGATCACAACTAAAATGGAACACAAAGAAGATATGGCAAATGAATACGGGTGTAAGATGAGTCGGGAGAGATTGTCCCCGGCAGACAAAATGGGTGTATATGACCCACAAAAATGTAATGTAACTTTACAAAATTAGCTGAACAAAATGCTGCTCCTTAGGGATGGAACCCTTTTATAGCAAAACAGAAGCATTGTCTTGATATAGTTATCAAAAACAAAAAAGGGAACTGAGGACAGCCATCAGAGCCATCACGACCAATGCAAATGAGACTATTGAGGCCGAGGTACAGAACTTGGATAAAACGTTATAATTATAATTTTATTAATAATGTGATACAGTTTATAAATGCACTTTACACATGATTACGATATATATTAGAGAAGAAAAAGTAAAAATAAGAAAAATACAAAATAGTAGTAAAGTAAACAATTAAAAGAGACATCTCATTCCTACATGCGTCCTAATCAAGGTGCCACCAAATAAAGCAATAAAGGGAATAATTACAACACTAAAACACAAATGATAACATATTTTCCACTTCTCTGGCTGTTATTTTAGCATTTATCAAACTACAATTTACCTACAGAGTTAGCGCATCTCACCTCTAACATTGCTTCATCAAAACTGCATTTATTAAAATAAGCTTATAAACGGAGCTTAAGTCCATATTTCCATTGTAAACTGACCTGTTATCCAGAAATTAATGGCACTTTCTGCGTACATTTTTACAGATAATCAGAGTTGTCAGTTGATTTTAGATGGAAACACTGAATAGATTTTCGATTTTGAGCCAGACATTAAACATAGAAAGTAGTACCTTAATGCTTTGGGAGTTAATGCAGCACGAACAAAACATGGGTGCTCTAATAGACTCAAAGTCATGTACATAATTTCCATAACATAAATGGTACTTATCTATCATACTAACACATTCTGTCAGTTTGCGTGTTGCTCTTTCTCTAATCATTCAATTTTTACAGATACAGCAAAATCTTTCCAAGGAGGACTGATGTCTATGTGAACTTCTATTTGTCAAGATAGGTAAACTATCCATTCTCAGTAGTAAGATGAATCGCCTTAACTTATTTGAAGGGCAAAGGTTCATACAGTTCTGCATTTGTTTAAATGAATATAGCATATAGTGTATGTATTGATATTTCCAAAGCTTACAAAGGTGTTTGTAATTTTCAAGCCAATCCGAGAGGTCAACCTTTTTTGACAGAGAATTTTTACAAGATAACTGAAACCCCCGCCACTGGTGGTCCAGCATATCTCCCTCAGGAAATTTTCCATTTTGTCTTTGCGATGATAATTGGCAGTTTCCTTAGAGATTTCCTGATAAATAGATCTCATCAAGAGATTCTCGGGATTGTTGATTATCCTTTAATCCATTTCTGCTCTCTTTTTCAGAACTATAGATTTTAAAGAAGATAGACCCACCTCAGGTCTAATGATCGCCATCGGTGTGGATGGTGGAAGCCCTAATATTCTCGGCCAGAATTTACCCTCCACCACTTGCAACCAATTCAGATTAATAAATAGGAGTGCCTCGAGACCATAGACTCACATGGTGCCAAGAACTGTGGATAAAGTTGGCGGACTCAACAGAGAGTGGAACCACAGTTTTTAGTTGCAAATTGACTTATCAAAGATGCTATTTGAGCAGCACTAATTATGTGTGATTGAATGCATGAGTTATAATCCCCCTTGACATCTACCTCTATGCCTAAAAACCTGTATTGTTGTGTGTATTTGATTTCGGTTTCGCAGACAACAAGTCGGGGACGAGCAATCTTTCTGCCAGAGAATACCATTACCTAGGTTGTTTCCCAATTAATTATCAGGCCATTACTCTCTGCATAATCCCATAAGACCTTAGATGACCTTTGAAGCCCACTAAAAGTCTGGTCCATGATTATGAGATCGTCCACGTAGGCCAATACTGGACAATGGGCAGTTCCAATAGCAGGGGGAGAATTGTGTTTGGCAGATATAATAACAAATAACAGGGAGATCGTAAGTAAATAGGTTGTATATAAAGGGTGCTGTCACGCAACCCTTCATGACTCCTCTGTTCTGTGAGATTGGTACAGTCATGTTCCCCTGACTATCCAGCCTAAATGCAACAGTATTGTCATGATGAAGTAGTCTTAGATAATATAGAAGTTCGTTAGGGCAGCCCAAATGTTCTAATTTAGCCCATACCTTTTCTCTCCAAACTAAATCAAAGTTATATAATTCAATGAAACATCAGAGAAGCGCAGCAGTCCATCTGAAGCAGAGTAAAGAAAGACACCAAAGGTCTGTTGTGATGGTTGAATAATGAATGACATGAAATACCAAGAAGAGAAACAAGGAAACTGTAATGATGCCAGTACTTGGTTGCAACATTTTCAAAATATATATGCCAGCAATTGCCACAACCAAGTAGCTGGCCCTAGGGTGTGTGTAATTCCATTGCAGATGAACTTTGATATAGAGGACTCACAATGTATGCGCCAAGACCTAAATAAATCTAGGGTCTGCGGTCTGCATGGATTGCAGAAGGCAGTCTTGCAGGAGGACACAGGTCTTTGGGCTGAAATTCTCATGAGTCTATTCCAAAAACGAATTTTATCTGGTAACTCCCATCGACATGGCAACAGGCAATAGTGTTTCTAATACATGAAAAGGGTTGCAGGAGTTCCCCAATAAATGTTATCCCAATCTCCCGCATAGATTTCAGCAGCAAGGTACGGGCTGCATTTATCCTGAAGGACTGTAGGATTGTTTAGCGTGTTTTGGGAGCACAGAGCTCAGCACCACTGCACAGGATCAATGTATAGCATGTTTTTTGAAGTGCAGCGCCACTGCATGGGTTTGGTGCATTGATATAAGGTGGTACAGCGAGGCATGTGTTGCCAGTGCAACCTATGGACATGTAAATGAAAACAGGTTATGCAGTCAAAAACGATTTCTACATATAAAAAGCAAATATTTTTTTTTTCACAGTTAAAAGCATATTTTTTTTTACCTGAAATTCCTCTGTTGCAGGAGACACATTTGAGGATTAATGAACTAACCTCATTAACAAAAAACTAACATGAGGCAAACTTGTTTGCACATGGGACGTGGTCATCGAACAGTACCTTAGAATGGCATGACCGCATTCAGGGTGAGGTGCAGAAAGAAAAACTAGACAATATTTTTGCAGAAGGCTGCTTAATTCAGGTCTGCCTTACAAGGTTATTGAATGCATCCGATAAAACTGCAGAGAAAGACTGTTTAATAGGGCTATGCGCCAATATCTGGATTATTTTGAATAGGTGCCTGCGAATGCAAGAAAATGATAACCAGCTAATTAACAGGTTAAAGACTGATTTAGATGGGGCAAGCAAAAAAGAGGAGATGTTAAGAGCAGAATTGGATCTATGCCAAAAAGACATGCAATTAAAATGCAGAGAGTTTGATGCTCAGTTGTCCAAAAGCAAGAAACTATTTGAGGACAGTGAGCAAGAATTGGTACACTTAAAAGCCTTAGTGGACCACATTAGACAGGATAAAGATGAGATTGTTTCAGAAATGCAGATTTTACAAAAAGAACATTTTGAAAAAGAAAGTGATCTCCAAGGTGCAGAGCAAGAAATGGTTAAAATGATTCAAGAAAAAGACAAGAGAAACAAAGAATTCAATGAATGCCAAATGCAAATGTGCGACATGCAGGAGGTAATAAATAAAAATGAGTGATGAAAACAACTATCTGCAAAATGAAGCACGCAGGCTCCTTAAAAAGTGCAATGAGTTAGAACAACAAATGTGCATTCCCAGGTCCAAGGAGAGGCGGCAGGGTACTACATTCAATGGAGTGGAGGTGAATTCTAGTTCTGCCCAAAGAGCTAGTGCTCCAGTGACTGGGCCGGTGACTGAACTTGGTTGCAGCGCCCTTGGGGGATTTGATACTCCCATTGGGGGCAGCCACCAATCCCATACACCTGAAACCAGGATTGAATCACAAAGTGGTGCAATTCCATGTATTGCAACAAGTAGCCCCATAAAGATAATGAAATCCATTAAAGCCCAGATCAAACCATTTAAAAAAGGAGGGGAATGCTGCATTGAGGATCACTTAGAAGCGGTTCATGACATTTTTAAAGCACTCCAGATACCTAAGGAACAGTACAGCCAATATTTTCATTTAACTTTAGATGCCCCGACGGCCAGCATCATAAGGGGATTAAATGAACAGCAGAATATGACATGGGTGGAGTTTGAAAAAGAAATTAGGCTTCATTTTTCTCCTTTTCAGTCATTGCAGGAGGCAAAGAAAGTCGCTTACACAATCACTGCTGGGCCTAACACATCCCCTCGCCAATTTTTACAGGACTTAAAAATGGCATTTTCTCGCTTTGATGTATCTTTTGACCCCAATTCCAATGAGTTTAAAACTGCCTACTTCTATGGGCTACAGAAAGACATCATATCACAATTGGTCCGTGAATTTGACCGTGACAAGTCCCTTGAATCGATTGTACATCAAAGCACAAAACTATATGAGGTACTCTATTGTCAGGGTAGAGAAAGTGATAAAATGAAAGATATTAGACCTAAATCTAAAGAACCCTCAGCCACAGTGATGGAAATCAGGTCAGCCAAAATGTCCCTTGAGTCTGCTCAAAGTCCAGGCAAAAATAATTTGGCACCTGAACAAAGGGTTAATCAGCAAAGGTCATCACACTCTGCACCAATGTTCCAATCACATGATCCTAGTAACAGGGAGAGCTACATTAGCCCTAGGTATTTAGGGGATAGACCCCGGGCAGGATATCGGCCTGATATGTCAGGTATGAATAATAACCAAAGACAAAATCAAGATCAAAGAAATGATGGTCCCTACCAGACATTGGGGACACAGAGCAGATTTGATCCCAACACCATGATATATGGTAATCAGGATAGACCCCGATATGTGGATCGATTTGCTGATAATGGGAATCAACATAGGGGTCAGTACCCACAACATGAGAGACAGGACATGAGACAGAACATGAATTATACTCCACGTCAGTACAATGATTCCCCACCAGAGGACTACAACCAAAGGATGGACGCATCCCACTCCCCTCCACAAATGAATCAAGAGTTCAGGAACCATCCCAATAGAAATCACTCACCTGAGAGGTATCAGAATAGATCCAATCAGGGGGAAAACAACCAATATCGACCTAGGCCACAGAAAGAGGATTCTAGAGAGATGGAAAGGTTCCAGTGCCTCGAGACCCAAGTGAAAATGTTAGCTGAGCAAATAGGGAAGCTCTGTACAGTGCAAAAACAACCATCCAAAGAGGGGGCTGATGGCCATAGCAATAACCGGGGGGCTTCTTCTGAAAAGTGACTAAGTACTCATGATACCTACAGCACCGAAAAGACAGATTGCCATAATGTAATTTTGCATAATGACTCTGAGATGCCTAATGATGTAAAAGTGAAAGCACCAATGAATGAACATGTAATAGAAAGTGCAAATAATTCTAAAAGAGAGGTACGGTTTAACCTAGAGCTAAATCAAACATTGGAGATTTGTATAAATGAAATAAGAAAACCTGAAACTCCAAAAGAACAAAGAGACAGATTTAAGAAAAATGACTCATACATGGGGAATACCAGTGAACAGGGAGTAAGTGGGGATGCTATAGCTCCTTCCCTGGGCAGTCAAAACGGTGAACAAACACAGACAGAAAAAGGAAATACTCAAAAGGAGGGTACAAATCAATCACCTGAAGAATTCTTTGAGCCACATATTTTTGAAGAAGCTGAAAGGGCTGATAAAACACTAAATGATCACAAATGCACAGAATTAAACAATGACAGATTGCTGAATGATGTTGTTACACTTGTTCAGTTGGAGGGTTGTAATGTGGTCCCTGATGATACCCAGATGGGTGGGCAAACAGTGGCCACACTCCAAAAAACCTCTGAACATGGAGAAATGAATAAAGTCTCTCGCGCAGAAATGGGTAACAAGGAGGGAAAAATGTCTTTCCATTTACCAATGTGCTTAGCCAAAAGTGAAAGAGGCCTGAGAAAGGTGAGCCCTGAAATCAGTAAGAATTCACACTTCTTATGTGTATTAGAGGAAGTTGAGGACAGATATTTTGCACCCATCACTGTAGAAGAAAAATTCCAAACATTTGCTATGATTGACACTGGCGCACAGGCCACAATTATGTCCAAGGAGCTGGTAAAGAGTATCAATGAAGGGAGACCCCCACAGAATCAGATCACAGTGAAGGAAAATCAAGGTCCAGTGCATGACTTTAATGGGGAGGAGGTGCCTATCATAGGTGTAACTGAGGTTGACATAAAAATAGGAAAGCACAGAATGAAACAAGAGGTATTGATCACATCTATTTGTGAAATTCCATTTCTGATGGGGACAGATTGCCTGAAAAGATTCTCTCCTCTTATAGATGGGGTGAATGGAATGCTGTGTTCCTTAACCAAAAAACCATTGAGACCTAAGAAACTAAAATCACAAAACAGCAACATAAATGAATGTCACACAGTTGCCAAAACAAATGATGCTGTGGAGGTATATCTCCAGAATAGTTGCATACCTAGTGTCACGGTTATATTAATGTGTCAAGACAAAATGCAGAGCGACAATGAAAAACTACCTGTACAAATATACTTGGACCCAAGGAAAAATTGGCAGACTGCCATAGATGAGCACACATTACGTTTTTATTTAAAAGAGAAAACAATCAAACAGAATATTGCTCCTAAAACAGATTCAGAAAAACACATTACCACTCTTGCTGAAATACACATGGAAGATGAGCAACCATGGGTTCATGTTGGTATAAATGCCTGTTTTAAAACAATAAAAGCCACTTTAGTGCTTGAACAGGAGAGGAGCTTCATTAATGAGAAATTGTTGCAAAAGATAATGGAGAGGGAAGAGATCCCGAAATTTAGGATTAAAAACCAATATGTTTCTGGGTTGGACAGTCCAGACTTTGAAAACCGAATTGCAGGCAGATGCATGCTTAAAATTAGCATTGAGCAGAAAACAATTTACCATAATGTATGGATAGTGAGTGGAGCACAAAATAACTTTTACATGGGCAATGACATCATGCACAGAATGTGTATGGTGTTATATTTCCTTAATCAAAAAACATGGTCACGCCTAGGTGGGCCGGCACCTGAATTTGAAGACAAAAGAAGGGCTTATCATTGCGCACAACTGGTTCCTTATGCAATCGAATTACAAATGAGGAAAGATTCTATTATTCCTGCATTTACAAAACAGTTTGCAATAACACTGAAATGCAAAAATGGACAGCAGATAAAGACTCTGATGCATTTGTATGCCTGAATGAATCCATAAAACAGCAAGGCCTGGATTATGAATACATTCCATTGGTAGATATTGGTGAAGGATCTGTAAAAATTATGGTAAATAATAAAGGTTGTCAGGATATTCATTTAGAAGAAAACTCCCCATTAGGACTGGCCATACAAAAATCACATTATACGGCAGATTTAAATAACATGGTGATTGGAAATATCCCTGAAAAGTATGTAGATGCCAAGGGTGAGTTGCCAGAACACATGGACTCTCAGCCCAAAGGAATATTTAAAATTCATTCTATGTATCCTTATGATTCAAATGAGACAGTGTGCTGCCATCAAGAGGATTGCATAGCATTTAATTTAAATGAAAATAAAACAGAAAATCAGCCCATTGAAGTGGAAGCTGTTATGCCAAAATATTTAAAAGTGGCAGCTTTACAAAAAGACACAGCCACACAGTTAGAGCAAAGCGCCGAGATTCCCTTACCAGAAGATTTTCCAGAATTTATCAAAATGGTAGAAGAGCAGATCTCCTTAGCGGATGTGTGTGAAAACGATGAGGATAGGAACGAACTAAGAAAGATATTTATGGAATTGAAAGATGTATTTGCAAAAGATGCTTATGATTGCGGTTTAACTGATTTACATGTGGCCACACTTCCGGAAGGGTGTAGCAGAAGTCCAGTATTTGTACGCCAGTATAGACTACCGCTGGCATGTTTAGAATCATTAGCAGAGATTATAAAGAATTTGGAAGCTCGGGGAATCATCAGGCCCATTCATAGCACATACAATACACCTATTTTAGGTGTGTTAAAGCCAAATGGTCAATGGCGGCTATGTGCAGACTTGAGGGAGTTAAATAAAAGAGTGCCAGTATCCAGATGGCCACTGCCGTTCATTGATCAGGGCCTAGCTCAGGTACATGGTTCAAAAGTGTTTACCACATTAGATCTCACCTCTGGATATTGGTGCATGCCATTGGCAGAGGAGATACAGAATTTATTTTCCTTTACATTTGACAGGACTCAATACGCCTGGCTTAGAGCTCTGTTCGGGTGCATCAATAGTGGGAGTGAATTTGGCATATTTTTGAGAAAGGCCTTGCCAGATGCAACGGAAAGAGGAACCATAGTTTATGTGGATGATGTCCTGATAAAAAATGAAAGCCTGAAAAGCCATTTTGATGAAATAAGACATGTGCTTGGCCAATTGCAGAAAGTAGGCGCCAAAGTGTCTTTACAAAAAGCACAATGGTGCAAGAAAAATCTTTCTAGGCCATGAAGTGACTGAACTTGGGCTAAATCCACAAAAGAACTAAAGGACCCTAAAAATGTGAAAGGGGTAAAAAGTATATTAGGGATGACAGGCTATAACAGAAAGTTCATTGGAAATTATGTTGAAATCACTCAACCATTGACTAAACTGCTTAAACTGAATACACCCTGGATATGGGAAAAAGAGCAATCTGAGGCAGTAGCTAAATTGAAGGAATGTCTTGTAAAGGCACCATGTTTAGCATATCCCATAAAGGGTAGGGATTTCTTTATAGAAATAGGGTTCTCTGAACATTGTATGTCAGCAGTGTTATCACAAAAACATGATGTGAATCACAAAACCATTGCATATGCAAGTAAAGCATTTTCCCAAGTTGAAATGAAATTCAATGAATGTTAAAAGGCCCTATTAACCACTGTGTGGGCGCTACAACATTTCCGCCCTATTGTTCAGGGAGAAAAGGTGATTATTGAAACAAATCATCAACCTTTGCAGTTTTTAGAGAGTAAAAGAATTAGGTCAGGTAATCTAGCGCAGTCCAAAATCACTTCATGGATGCTGGCATTACAAGGTTTTCCTGTAGAAGTGAGATATGGACAAAATAAAAAGAGCCCAATTGCTCAAGGGTTAGCTGACTTACATGACTGTGCAGCTGAACAAGTATCAAACGAAATGGAAGTGGAACCTAGTTTGCAGGAATTTGAACAATCACCACAGAAAGCTTTTGATGAAAAAACATGCAAGGATCTGCCAATTGTATATGTGGATGGTTGTGCTTTTCACATTGAAACTGACAGTAATAAACAATTAGGGGTCGATTCATGGAGCAAACGTGCGCCAAAAATCCCAGCGCAAGGTAGCGCTAGCGTGAGAAACGCAGCGCACGCGCACGCGTGCGATTCAAGGAAGATGCTGCGCGTGTTTCCCGCTGTCCGTGCGCCCAATCCTGCCATGGCGCACGCAGGCACACACTGCGTGTGCAACGCGCACAGCAAAAGCGCACATAGCGCGGCACACACAACCAAAGTGGGCAGAACAGTGGGCGTAACACGCGGAATGGGGAATAATGCATGAAAAAGAAGACATAACTGGGGAAATACTGCAGAGAACTACACGGAACGCCCACACGCACGCCAACAACCCGTATTCATGGATTCGAATACGGGAAACCCGCGCACGGCAAAAGACGCACACAGGCGTCAACGCATCCGCCACACGAAGGCAGGCGGAAGCGTCCCCACGCACAGTATAAAAGTGTGCGCAAACAACAAACACGTATATACAGCTATGATGAATTTGTCGCAGCACTGATCGTGGGACACCGCAGGAGGAGGAGAATAGCCAGGGCACGCATTTTGGGATGCCTGATGATCAGGTCTACGGCAGGTATAGGTTTCCACCCCATATCATCCTAGACCTGGTCAGGGAGAGGGAAGATGACCTTACATCCCCCACCCTTTGCTCCCAAGCATTGAGCCCCTTGGAGAAGGTGCTCAATGTCCTGCATTTTTTGGCCACTGGGTTATTTCAGCGGACTACTGCCATAGTGGGGGGGGGTCTCACTGGCCCTGCAGTCACGCTGCCTACACCAGGTACTGGCAATCATGACAGCGCGCCCCTCAGTCCGCAGGCACATATACATGCCCAGAACACCCGCAGAAAGGCAGGCCGTTGTCCTGGATTTTTTCAGGGTGGCACACTTCCCCAAAGTGCTTGGTGCCATAGATTGCACCCATGTGGCCCTACGTCCAGCTAGGGCCACTGAGCACATCTACCAAAACTGCAAGCACTGGCATTCCATCAATGTACAGGTGGTATGCGATGCAAAGGGAATCATCACCTCTGTCTATGCAAACTACCCTGGCTCCACCCATGACAGTTTCATATACAGAATGTCCGCCCTGAGCCGGGCCCTGGAAGCTGGGCAGCTTGGTGACACCTGGCTCCTAGGTGAGTACAAATGCCCTTGCACATGCATGCATGTCACACACACACACACAAATACACAAACCCCAATAATCACAACCATTTACACCTCCCCAGGGGACAGTGCCTACCCTCTGAGCAACCACATGATGACGCCAATCCGGAACCCCACCACACCACCCCAGGTAAGATACAAAGCTGCCCATATTGCAACCAGGGCCATAGTGGAGCGCACATTCGGGGTGCTCAAGTCACGTTTCCGCTCCCTTCACCGCTCTGGCGGGCAGCTACTCTATGCACCACCAGTAGTGTGCAGGATCATTGTGGCAGAATGTGCCCTGCACAATGTTGCAACACGGAAGGGCGTACCGGTGGACATGGTGGTGCCCCCACATCCCCAACCACAGGCACAGGCGCTGCCCGTGGAAGGGGACAGGGCACATGGCGAGGAAGCCCGGACCCAGCTTGTGGCCACATTTTTCACCTAAACTCCCACCCCTGCGGAGTGCACACAGGCCTGGCACATACCAGGTGACAATCGATGATGACAAAGAGACAGTCAACTGTCACAACCCTACCACCCTGAGATAGTTGCCATGGAAGTGCCACATTGTCTGCATCCCTAGCTACTTAAACACAAGCTATCCTGTGTGACCAAAAGGCACACATATGACATTACATGATATGGCCTATACACAAGTATTTCAAGGTGCGATGAGGCAGGGAGGGAGGAACAAGGGAAGACAGACAACGATACTACTAGGCCAGGTGTCATTTAGATTTTGCAAGTGCAGGAGTAGGGGGAAGGGAAAAGTGCAAGGGGATGAGGGGGGGAGTGCAGTACAGGGTAAGTAGACTAAAAAACAAATACATAGGCCAGCTGGTGGCAACTGCAAAGGTAAGTGCAGACAAGTGCTGGGAAGGGGGGGCTGTAGGGATAGAGAGACAGTCCCGCAGTACAGGGGTTGCCAGGGAGGCAGTGCAAGTGGAGAGTGGCTGGGCCAGGGACCGAGGTCGGTGAGAGTGGCCCAGTTGCAGATCCAGTGCAGTTCCAGTGAAGAATTTTGCAAGGGAGAGGCAGAGAGAAAGCAGAAGCAAAGAGGAAGGTCTTGAGGTGCTTCCCGAACTGGAGATGGTTCTCCTCAAGTTCCAGTGAGGCAGGAAGGCTGTTCCAGAGGGAGGCCCCTGCCGTGGAGAGAGATCTACCCCCAGCTAGTTGCTTTGAGAGGCGTATGACCCTGACATGCAAGGTGTGAATCACACACACTTGCAAAACAGGCCATGGCCATCACTGTTATGTCACTCAAACCCTCCCAAAGCACAACATGCCATGGCAAGCAATACCCATACACCAACACAGTAACAATAAGGTACACATTGCCATGTCCAAAATGTACAGTGGCATCAGACAATGATGCCTGACATGGAATCAGATGAAATGACTGACCAACAACCTCCCACCCGAAATAAGTCATTTCCAAATGCATTACAAGAGTTAAAGACGTAACATAACAATGAATGCCTGTCTACATGCACATTGTGCATTGCAAAATCAACACTGCAGCTTCTATGTGCTGTGTCCAACTCCTGCAACACACTGCTCAGCGCACAGCACAGTGAACAGCCATTGTGTGTGATGCACACCCTGAGCATAACATCTAAGCGACAGACCACATCAAAAAGCAAATTAGGCATGTACAGAATCCATAATTGGTCACAGAACATCTGCTGCAGGGACACAGTGGGCACCAGAAGGCAAACAGTGTACACGTGGATATGCAAGGGTGGTTGTACATGTAGTGCATCAGAGTGCAAGTGTGTGGGTCAGTAAGGACATGCACTCAACATATGCATGTGCAATCAAGTGCCCATCAGTGTCCTATACACATCACATGTGAACATTCACCATGTGTACACCCCAGCATGTCAAACCACAACTATCCCTCGCACCTGAAAGGTAAACACAACACATGAACAGGCATTGATCAGCAGAACACAACATGTACATAGGATACAACCATTACAATGTCAGGGCTCCCATCACACTGCAGGGCAAGGCAACTATCAACAACAACCCCCCCCTCCCTCACAAATGACCATGACCCACTGAACAACTGCACCTGGGTCATGGAGCCTTCAACCCTCAATTCCACCTGGCCACAGGATCACCTTTCCCCTTCGTCACCATCTCCCACCTTGTGTGTAAAAAGGTGCCTGCACCCTCAGAGTCCACACTCATTTCCAAAATCACAAAATCCAAGCCAGAAAAACGAACCGGAACACCCTCCAGTAGATGACTTGATGTAGCAGTACCTCACAAAGGCCAAGTACTACCACAATGGTGTAACAACCAAGGTAGCACAGTAAAACAATGTCACAACAGGATGTGAACCATATGTGGTACATAACATAGAATGATGCACCATGAACGGATGTGTACTGTCACAGGTCCCCTGTACAGGCGCGGGAGTGTCATGAAACAATCACCCCCACCGTGTCCCGGGTACCTGCAAGGTCAAACTCACACAGGCCTCTGAGACCCTGGTGGGGAAGGAGGGTCAGGGATATGCAGTTGGGACAGGTGTTGGCACACTGGATAACTGGAATGAGTGGCAGGAGAGGGGAGGAGGAATGACACATGAAAGTAGGGAATGCACGAAAATGAACTACCTGCATGAACACATACACAATCAAAACAAACCTGGACATCATTGTCATGGCCTTCTGTAGTCCAGGCTTAGGAGTGGCACGAACCAACCACCCCCTCTAGGGTTTTGGCGCCTGCAAGTTTGGGGCTTACACAGGCATCCACAACCCCAGCGGGGAAAGAGGGTTAGGGAACGTTGCTTGGATAGGTACGGGAAGCAGGACACCGGGTAGAACGTACAGGGTTCAAAATTGCATAGGATTCCTGGTGATTAGGGGGAAAAAAACATACCAAATTGAATTACACATTCATCCATGCATTAGTGCACCCCCCAGCAAGCCTATGCAGAGCAGTTTGAAAGAAAAACAACAAGACACTTAGCTCTGGTTTTGAGTGCTGGCCTCCTGCCTGCGCACTCCCAGGTCCGGTTACAGGAGCACTGCAATGCTGCAAAGAGAGCCACAGTCAACAACCTGTACGTGCCCATTACACAAAAACACACCACCAAACATGCCCCATAGCAACAACTACTCTACAAACAGACAATCTGGTGTAGATGCTTCGTACCCATATATAACATTACCCCTGTGATGGGTCATACACAGTCAATGCAGTAAGTCAGCCGCCGGTGGGTGCGTGGCAAATGGAACACCAATGTGTCACAATTCACACAACATGCAATGTTCCCTGGGTAAACAGACAGACCCATATAGCAAGGCATGACTTCAGAGCAAGTTGTGTACCACCATGACCGAAACAAAGTTGGCAGTGTATTTATTAAAATGTACATGGAAATGAAATGCACTGCACCTGAGTATGTCCCTTGCTGTATGTCCCTGTGAGCTGCCCCTTTCCATGTCTCGGAAGGCTACATGGTTGATACAAGTGCCTCAATGGACCTTGGTGTACCAGAGGGTATGTGCCACTGCCCCTGCAGGTGTCCCAGACAACCTTACAATCAGCAGCCATCAGTCCACCAACACATCTGAGCTGCATTGTGTGCTTAAACACCAATATTCGTCCAAGCTCACCCTCAGTGCTGTGACTAAGCCTGCATGTGCAACTCGCCTGGTGCAAGCTTTGCTATGTTTTGGCCCCCCTGTGCTGCTCACCTTGCCTGGAGTTCCTTGGAACACGTCAGCAGTTCTAGGATGTAGGTCTGCAATCCCTGTGCCTCTGCTTGTGCACACATGTGCATGTGGGCACCAACAAACGTGTCCAGAATTCCGACGTCCAATGGGCCATGTCTGCTGGCAAATGTGCTCTGGAGGCTCATCCCCCTGCAGAAAGGGCATTAAACACATGATTCATGCTTTAGAGTCATCTGTGTGTGTCTCTTCAGGCATCTCATTACTTGACCATGTCAGAGAGTTACATCAGAAATCACACCATCAGTCCGTCTTTCACATCCAAAGTGTGGAACACTATCTACGGCATGAATTGCAACAAGCACATGTACAGTAAAGATAAGAAACATACTACACAATGCATAGCAATGAATGTACACATTAATCATGAAACACCCCATCTAGCAAAACCTGAACAGTGGACAATAACACCGAAATCATCCCCACTAGGGGTGTAAACACAAGTCACACAGCACCAGACATGCCACAGATATGACAGTCCAAAGCCCTTGTGTAATAGGTTGTGACACCGAACCATCCTTGCGAGCCCATGGATAAGGGAGGCAGGAGTGGCATATGTGAGTCAAGGACCCCAAGCAGGAAACACATACACAAGACAAGCCTGAAGGGCCCAGCTGGAACAGACAGTGGATGCCTTCAAAAGCCACAAAGCACTGCACCGTCACATGAAAGCACAATAGACAAGCAATTTTAAACTATATTAACTAATTACACTAACTATGGAAAACCTACATTACCTAATTAAACTAACTATCAAACAGAAACTTAACTAACTAAACTAAAAGAAAAATCAAAAATGGCCACATACGACACGGGGGGGAGGGGAGGCACCCAGGAGGGGAGAGGTACAGGGTGCTGCTCAAAATCCACATGCGATGATGCTGAGAAAAAAAATAAACCTCCATGGGCTCAACGCCTGCACAGCCCGACCTATGTGGGAGATAGATGGTCGTCCGAGTCTGGCTCATCCTGGAGTAGCCTGGCCACGCCTAGCCGCAGCTTTCCCCTCATCGGCAGCAAGTCTGCCGGATGGGTGAGCCTGGTTCTGTGTGGCGATGTGACGTAGGTCTGCATGCAGAACCTCACATGATACACGTGCTTCCACTTGCAAGGTAGCACGTGTAACACAGAGTTCCTCCTGCAATGCCTGGCTGGACAACCGCTGCACCTCCCGGCAAGCCTGTAGCTCAGCTGAGATGGTACGCTCAAGCTGTGCAAACCTCTCCTCTGCCCGCTGCCTCTGGGACATCATAAGGACACCCAGAGTGGATTTGAGGGAAGCATACTCCTCCCTCAGGGCATCCATGTGTGCCTCTGCGTGAGCAGCAATTGCTTGATGCAGAGACGACATTTCATCCTGGCGTGCCCTGTCTGAGGCCGCCATGCCCAGCCTGAGCGAGCAGGCCGTGGACCGTGCCGCCTGCTGCTGGAGAAGCACCTGCCTAGCAGGGGGGAGCACAGATCGGGCCACACGCTCCATGCTCTCAGCGGTGTTCTTTATTGCTGCCCCCTGCCGTTCTGAATTGGCAGTCATGTCTTGCTCCCACTCAGTATACTGCGGTTGCGCGCGGCGACCGCGTTGCCGGGCTTGACCTATGCGGGACCCAAGGACCGGGGGTCCTCACTGTGTTGGCACCGTCCGCGGCTGCACGACTACATGCCCCCGTTGATGTGATGTCCCAGGCACATCAGTGACTTGTGTGGAGGGTGACCCTGTTTCCTGATCCACCACGGGTGGAGGAACCAAGACTGTCTGATCCCTCAGTGCAGGTGTCGCAGACAGAGGAGTGTCCACATCAGAATCACTCACCCCTGACACATGGACTTGATGCTCATCCAACTCAACATGGACGTCAGAGTCGTCGTCAAGGCTGGACTCATAGGCAGCCAGAGACAAGATGGACTGTAGCACTTGGGGGGTTTCGTGGCCTACCACCCCACGACCCCCACTAGTGCCGGGTTGATGTAGTGGTAACAACCCTGTGTCTGGCATGACAACACCATCCTCCGCCTCCATTGCGTCATCACCTGAAAAATAGAAGGAACAAAGGTCACTACACATGTCAGAAGCACACAACACACACACACACCGACAGCAAACGCATCAGGCAGACATGTGACACACAACATATAACCTGGCATGCATGCTGGGTCAACTTTGAATTGCTTCTGTTATCAGACCTGGTGAAAGGTGGCAGTTTCCATGGAAGTGGGTCTATGCAGTGCAGAAAATGTGTACGCAACTCACTACCTACATGTACAAGGACTCCATGGTGTGTGCCAGGAAATGTGAAGGCAGTGCAATGTGAAATGCAGGCATCACGTGCATTGTGCATTCAATGTGTACCATATCTAGAAGCCAAGCACCCCTCCACCCCAGTACCAAAGCAGGGATGCCTAGCATGGTATCAAAAGGCTGACCATACACCTGTGTATTGACAGGCAGTGTTGACTGGCATCAACAGCTTAATGTGATTCAAGTGACAAAACTGCAAATGATGATGGGACAGTAAGCAGGACACATGATGAAAACTCTGGATGCCGCCCATGTGTGAAGAAGACACAACAACAGTTGGGCAGAGTCATTGGCCATTGAACAGGCTGAGGCCTGTGAGCCACACAGATTGTCAGACCCTAAACATGTGCGCAACGCAGTACTGAGCCACAGTTGACATGGGAAGGCTGATGAGATACCATGCAATGTATGTAACCAAGGATTTGTATTACAGTGATCATCCAGTCAAGGACACATAGGGGCATGCGTGCAATGCACATGGAGCATTAATGGGCACTCATGTCCCTGCGGGACATCTGACCTATGCACAGAACAAGTGAGATACCCTGCATCAAGTACTAATGCTGTACCACACGGCATATGTCTGGCATTTTCTGCACTGGAAGTTAGCATCTACACAGGACGCATGAACAAGAAAGTACACATTGGGAAGATTGAAGCAGACCAGTGCAAAGGTGGAACTGGGGTGCAGAGTGGCAGAGGAGGGGCAAGGGAGCATGCCTACATGGAGTCCCCGCATGCAGGCAGAGGAGACATGCATCACGGAAGCATTGCATTACTTACACATCAGAACCATGTACACGTCACATGTAGTGGCAATCATGCACAACACATCCCACAAGTGAAACACACACGCCCTCAACAAACATGCATCAACACTCACTGGACTGGGCATCAAAGTCCAGCATCTCTCCCTCTCCTTCGACCAATTCAGGTGGTATGAACTCTGCAACGAGTGCCTCATGCGGAGTGAGCTCTTCCTCCTCTGGTGCAGGCCCACCGCCAGTCACCAGAGTCAAGTTGTAATTAGAGGCACGCTTAGCCTTAGTGCTGCGTTTGATGTCATTCCAGCGCTTTTTGCACTCTTGCGCCGTGCGCACCTCATGGCCGAATAAACTGACATGTTCCGCAACATGCTTCCAGTGGGTGTCACGTTGGACAGCGGTAGGCTGACTATTGGCACCCACTAGCATGTCACGGCTGTGGCCCCGCACATAGTCCACAAGGAAGTCCAGTTCCTGCTTGCAGAAAGGCTTCTTCCTTGACGTTCAGGAGGTCGTGGCTGTATGTGGGGTCCCAGCGTGTGCTGCAGGTACAAACTTCCTCCTCTTGGACTGTGGCGCAGACCCTGGCTGGCTAATGCCGCCCTGACCAGTATGACCAGTGGGTTCGGTGGATTGAGCCAAGGGAGTGGCAGGTGGAGGGATGACCAAAGGCGTGACTTGTGTCAGTGGCAGCTGGGTGCCTTCTAATGGACCCTGCGCAGCAACATCAGCTGTGGCAGGGTCATTGACCGCAACGGTCCTGGTTGGCAGACTCACAACCGGGGTGTTGTTGGGTGCATCTGCCCCTGCACTTGCCAACACCCGGCTGTTCGGGGCAGCAGATGACATGACTGCCCCAGGGACACGTGTCTTGATCTGAGCAGCCCGGCCTGCCCCTATGGTTTCCCTCCTGGCCTGTTGGAGATCTACCAAGGGCTCCTCAAGTGCCAACGCAGCCTGCGCAGGCAGACTGCCATGGGTGGCGGTGTCCACAGCTGCACCTGCAGCTACCACTACCCTTGGGCCCGTGGCAGTCGATGGAACGGACTGCCGGGTCACACGGGCGCCAGTGCCAGATGCAGAAGCTGCATCCCCCGGAACCACAGGGAGTGGTGGCATGACTGCACCGACACATGGCACAACATTGTGCTCAAGTGGCGCACCCCTGCTGCCTCTTCCCCCTCTGTGGCCGCCCTGGACACCCTGGAGTCCCCCTACTCCCTGGTCACCACGGCCATGTCCCCGACCACGCCCACCACGAGGAGTACGCCCAGCTGAGGCGCCCCTCACCTTTGGTGGCCTCCCAACCATGGCACAGATGTAGTAGTGCCGGCAAAGATGGAGTGGTGCCAATGGGAGGTGTACACCACAATTGACCTGGGCAATTGGGGTGAAGGGGGTGGGAAGCAAGATGTTAACAGCCCCCCTGCACCTGCAAAGCTGTATGTGACCCCGGTGATGTAGTGACGGGTCACGCAATGCTCAGGCCCCCCAAAACTGCAGTAAAACCGTGCACGCAACCCTGCAGCCTACGTGCGTGGATTCAACCTCCCACAGTGCGCGGTGGCACCCAGTAACACAAATAACGCATACGCGTGGGACACGCAGGCTACTATGACATTGAAAATGGGTGCGATACACAGGGGCACCCGCAGTGGGAAAAAGAGCGTGTGTGACTCACCGTCTGACTAGCGCGATGCAGAAAAACATGCGTAGCCAATACCCCCGCCAAAAGAAGAGATACGTCCTTGATAGCTGTGAAGTTGTGATGTGCGCGAAACAACAGGAAGCAGCAACACACGTCGGTCTCCACGAAAGGCACGTACAGCGAACTGCTGGGCCCGCTCACCATTAACCCGTGCTGAGGGAAATGCCCGCGCGCGTCACGTCACTTACGCGCATGGGCCCTTTCCTCGGATTACACGCGGACGTGCAGTTTTTCACGCGCGCTGAAATGCCCATGCACGCCTGCGCGCCTCACGTCACAGGGGCGCTTGCGCTTGAGGGGCCTTCTGTCCAATGAAATTGCATATGCGTGCAGACGCGCTTACGCGCTAAGGGCCTTTCCTCAAATTACACGCTGACGTGCAGAATTTTCACGTGGCAAATCACTCCGTATCAAGCTGGCCATGCGTAAGCACACGGAAGACCACGCTCCTGCCCAGAAGGCCGAATTACTGCCCCCCAGAGCCCCAAGCACGCTCCCACCTGCCATCTGCTGCTGCCTAACAGCCTGATGCCCACGTGCCCTGCCATTTGCTGCCTGCACATCAGCCAGGGGTGCTGTTGCTGAGACCACACCTGCTGGAACCGAAGACTCCCGACTGGGATTCCATCGCTCCACAGCCCAGCCCCAGGACCCAGTTGCCCACCCACTCCTGCCTCTGGGGTTGTCATGTCGGGCACTGCAACATCTGGCACCACTGACAACCCCCGGCCAGAGAGGCAGAGGGGCACCAGCTTCAGTGGCAGGGAAGTTGGTGTCCTGGTGGAGCAAGTCCTGGGGCAGTATGATGCCCTCTTCGGAAGTTCCCACGCCGACAAGGAAAGACGGACTCGGATCTGGACAGACATCGTGACTGCCATCAACGCGGAGGGGGTGGCAGTCCGCGACTTCCAACATGTCAAGAAGCGCTGGGAGGACTTCAGGTCCAGGACCCTGAACAAGGCCCAGCGCCTCTTGAAGGCAGCGGATGCTAAGGGGTGCCGGGGCCACTTGTCGGAAGATCAGATGAGGGTCCTGGAATGCATATCCCCAGCGCTCCACGTCCAGGTCCTTGAGAGGCAGATCCGTCTGGAGTCGAGCGGTAAGTGTACATGCATCCTGACTGTGAGCTGTGCGTGTGGTGATGTTTCAGTAGTGTGCAGGTTGCACATCTGTTTGTATGGGGTCGAGTATGGGTGGGGGTGTACAGGGCCGTGAGGCTAACACATGCGAGGGCTGTAATGTGTGAGACATGGATGGTGCTTGTGTGTGTCGGCTTGCATGCCAAATGCAGTTGTGTGGGCACACATGTTTGGATGAATGTGTATGTAAGTAGACATGTTCGTGATGTCATGCATGTATGTTGTTTTCAGCTGCATGTATCAGCACTGTGTACATGTGCATGTGTGTGTATTTGACAAGGGTGCAACAGTGATGCAACATGGATGCATGTGACAGCGGGATGTGGAAGCCTGATTGGCAGATGTGACATGGATGCCCATCTGAACACTGCGACACTTGGCAGAGGTGCACACATGCATGCAAGTGTGGTGGTGTGTGTACATGTGTGGTGCACTCCCTGTGTTGCATGTGATGTCTGGCTCACCATTGCCTGCTCATGCTGTTGTATGTGTATGGATGGTGCTGGCAGTTACGATATGGCTGTGGTATGGCTCATGTGTGCAAGTTGAAATGACATGTGTGTTGGGGATTGTGATGGCATGTGTGTATGTGTCCATTGTACAGTGCCCTGATGCCTGTGTTTTATTTCTCCCTGTCTGCAGCGTCAATTGATGAAGAGGGCGGAGAAGGTGCTGTGGAGCACAGCGGCAGGGATCCCACCGCCAGCCGGAGACGCAAGGCCCAGCTCCCCTCCCAGGTTGTGATCTCGTCGGGGAGTGAAGAGTCCGGTGCCGCATCCCAGGCCGCAGCTGCCGGGGGGAGGTCCAAGAGGCGGAGGTTGGAGTTGGACTCCTCGGCAGCAGAAGGGGCAGCTGGGACCCCACAGGGCCCAACGGGGGAAGATGGCACGGAGTCATCCAGGTTGGTGGGGGGTTTGGTGGAGGAGGAGGCCGTGCAAGCAACAGAGATGGGGTCTGGAGGTGGGGATTCCACAGGTGCTAGTGGTGCAGTGCAGGACCAGGGACAGGAAGCAGCACAGGCCGCCGCGGAGGTGCCTGTGTGAAATCCTGTCCCTGCATCATCTTGCACCAGCAGGGATGCCTACGTCCAGACCCGTTTTCAGGCAGGGGATGAGATCACGACAACTGGCCTTCCTCTGTCTGCAGACGTGGCTATCCGGGTCTGGGTTGAGTCTGTCTTGACTGGTGTGGCGTTGTGACAACGGGCCATGCGAGGTGACCTGCAGTCTTTTCATGAGGAGACTGCACGTCATCTCGAATGGCTCGTTGACCGCGTCGGCCTACTGGGACAGGTCACCCAGGCCGGATTCCTCCGTTTGATGGGGCTTGCTGTGACCCCCTCCTCAACTGAACCCCCTATGCGCCAGTCGTCCTCCGTGCCATCTTCCCACCCATCAGTCACCTGGGTGCCCTGTGGAGCTGCCTCTGACGGTGCGGCCAGGCTGGTGGAGGAGGCATCCCTGCCACAGTCGGGAGTCGGACGTCCAGCAGGGGTGGCCACATCAACAACTGCACCCCAGCCAGCGGAGGTTGTGCAGGCAGCAGGAGGCAGTGCACGGGCAGAGGCACAGCAGCAGCAGCAACGTGGTGGGAGCCATGATGGCTCGGGGCCTTCGACATCGAAGGGGCAGGCATCGGCCGGAGGGCAGGAGGACCCAGGACAGAAAGTGTCTTCCGTGTGGCAGCGGTTGGGCCACGCCATAGATGCGGAGCGGCAGCGGGCGGAAGAGGCACGGCTCACGATGGTCAGGGTGGAGAACTCCATGCGGAGGGCCCTGAGGCTGGCCGAGTGCCTCGAGGCAATCCGCAGGGTCTTGGAGGTGGACACGTCGACGGCCCTGCGGACCCTCTGGGCCATGGAGGAGGACCGCCTCCGGGACATTGAGCAGGAGTTTGATGATGCCCTGGCCCGGGACATCCAAAAGTGAGCCGTCGGACTAGCCCGCTGACCTTGTGAATAGTTCTGTAGTTAGTGTTAGGTTTCCTTTGGTTTTGCATTTTTTTTTGACCTTTTGGACAATGGGCCACATTTTTGTATATAGTTTTTTTTTATTAGGTAGTGTTATTAGATAGGTTTCATTTCTTCTTTTGGGATCATGGACCCTGGCTTGTTCATCTGTATATAGTTGACTGTTGGATTTTTTTTTTTTTTGTTACAATTTACCCATGGAGCAATGGCTTTCAATTATAATTTTCCATTGGATTTTCTTTTGTGGACTGTGACTTTGGACACCATTCCTTTGGATTATGATTTTTGGTTTTGCATTATTTCACGGACATGCTGTTTTTTTTTTTTTTAAATTCACATTTCTGTTTGTTTATTTTTGATTCAATTTAAGTTTCCTTTAATACATATTTTTGTTCAAACTTCAATGTGTAGTAGCATCTCATTGGTTTCATGCATATCATGATATGGGTTTTGAGATTCACTGACACCCATTGGGTGTATGTGAGGGACATGTGTTCATTTCCAAACTTGCAATTGGGGTTCTATCATGTTATTGCCATTTCTAAGTGGGTGGATGCAATACTCGGGTGGGTGTTTGGCATTTGGAGGCTGACCATGGGGACCAGGGATCTAGATTGTGATGACATGTTGGCTGGGGAACATGAGTGGGGGCCTGCTGGCAGGTGCCAAACAGTGCTGGGACTTGGGGGTGCAGGGGAACATGAGTTGGACATGAGTGGGGGCCTGCTGACAGGTGCCCCACAGTGCTGGGGGGTGAGGGTGCAGGGGAACATGAGTTGGACATGAGTGGGGGCCTGCTGGCAGGTGCCCCACAGTGCTGGGGGGTGGGGGTGCAGGGGAACATGAGTTGGGGGCCTGTTGGCAGGTGCATCATCTTGCACCAGCAGGGATGCCTACGTCCAGACCCGTGTTCAGGCAGGGGATGAGATCACGACAACTGGCCTTCCTCTGTCTGCAGACGTGGCTATCCGGGTCTGGGTTGAGTCTGTCTTGACTGGTGTGGCGTTGTGACAACGGGCCATGCGAGGTGACCTGCAGTCTTTTCATGAGGAGACTGCACGTCATCTCGAATGGCTCGTTGACCGCGTCGGCCTACTGGGACAGGTCACCCAGGCCGGATTCCTCCGTTTGATGGGGCTTGCTGTGACCCCCTCCTCAACTGAACCCCCTATGCGCCAGTCGTCCTCCGTGCCATCTTCCCACCCATCAGTCACCTGGGTGCCCTGTGGAGCTGCCTCTGACGGTGCGGCCAGGCTGGTGGAGGAGGCATCCCTGCCACAGTCGGGAGTCGGACGTCCAGCAGGGGTGGCCACATCAACAACTGCACCCCAGCCAGCGGAGGTTGTGCAGGCAGCAGGAGGCAGTGCACGGGCAGAGGCACAGCAGCAGCAGCAACGTGGTGGGAGCCATGATGGCTCGGGGCCTTCGACATCGAAGGGGCAGGCATCGGCCGGAGGGCAGGAGGACCCAGGACAGAAAGTGTCTTCCGTGTGGCAGCGGTTGGGCCACGCCATAGATGCGGAGCGGCAGCGGGCGGAAGAGGCACGGCTCACGATGGTCAGGGCGGAGAACTCCATGCGGAGGGCCCTGAGGCTGGCCGAGTGCCTCGAGGCAATCCGCAGGGTCTTGGAGGTGGACACGTCGACGGCCCTGCGGACCCTCTGGGCCATGGAGGAGGACCGCCTCCGGGACATTGAGCAGGAGTTTGATGATGCCCTGGCCCGGGACATCCAAAAGTGAGCCGTCGGACTAGCCCGCTGACCTTGTAAATAGTTCTGTAGTTAGTGTTAGGTTTCCTTTGGTTTTGCATTTTTTTTTGACCTTTTGGACAATGGGCCACATTTTTGTATATAGTTTTTTTTTATTAGGTAGTGTTATTAGATAGGTTTCATTTCTTCTTTTGGGATCATGGACCCTGGCTTGTTCATCTGTATATAGTTGACTGTTGGATTTTTTTTTTTTTGTTACAATTTACCCATGGAGCAATGGCTTTCAATTATAATTTTCCATTGGATTTTCTTTTGTGGACTGTGACTTTGGACACCATTCCTTTGGATTATGATTTTTGGTTTTGCATTATTTCACGGACATGCTGTTTTTTTTTTTTTAAATTCACATTTCTGTTTGTTTATTTTTGATTCAATTTAAGTTTCCTTTAATACATATTTTTGTTCAAACTTCAATGTGTAGTAGCATCTCATTGGTTTCATGCATATCATGATATGGGTTTTGAGATTCACTGACACCCATTGGGTGTATGTGAGGGACATGTGTTCATTTCCAAACTTGCAATTGGGGTTCTATCATGTTATTGCCATTTCTAAGTGGGTGGATGCAATACTCGGGTGGGTGTTTGGCATTTGGAGGCTGACCATGGGGACCAGGGATCTAGATTGTGATGACATGTTGGCTGGGGAACATGAGTGGGGGCCTGCTGGCAGGTGCCAAACAGTGCTGGGACTTGGGGGTGCAGGGGAACATGAGTTGGACATGAGTGGGGGCCTGCTGACAGGTGCCCCACAGTGCTGGGGGGTGAGGGTGCAGGGGAACATGAGTTGGACATGTGTGGGGGCCTGCTGGCAGGTGCCCCACAGTGCTGGGGGGTGGGGGTGCAGGGGAACATGAGTTGGGGGCCTGTTGGCAGGTGCCCCACAGTGCTGGGGGGTGGGGGTGAAGGGGAACATGAGTTGGGGGCCTGGTAGAGGGTGCCCCACAGTGCTGGGGGGTGGGGGTGCAGGGGGACATGAGTTGTACATGAGTGGGGGCCTGGTGGAGGGTGCCCCACAGTGCTGGGGGGTGGGGGTGCAGGGGAACATGAGTTGGACATGAGTGGGGGCCTGCTGGCAGGTGCCCCACAGTGCTGGGGGGTGGGGGTGCAGGGGAACATGAGTTGGACATGAGTGGGGGCCTGCTGGCAGGTGCCCCACAGTGCTGGGGGGTGGGGGTGCAGGGGAACATTAGTTGGGGGCCTGGTGGAGGGTGCCCCACAGTGCTGGGGGGTGGGGGTGCAGGGGAACATGAGTTGGGGGCCTGGTGGAGGGTGCCCCGCAGTGCTGGGGGGTGGGAGTGCAGGGGGACATGAGTTGGACGTGAGTGGGGGCCTGCTGGCAGGTGCCCCACAGTGCTGTTGGGTGGGGGTGCAGGGGAACATGAGTTAGACATGAGTGGGGTCCTGCTGGCAGGTGCCCCACAGTGCTGGGGGGTGGGGGTGCAGGGGAACATGAGTTGGACATGAGTGGGGGCCTGCTGGCAGGTGCCCCACTGTGCTGGGGGGTGGGGGTGCAGGGGAACATGAGTTGGGGGCCTGCTGGCAGGTGCCCCACAGTGCTGGGTGGTGGGGGTGCAGGGGAACATGAGTTGGGGGCCTGGTGGAGGGTGCCCCACAGTGCTGGGGGGTGGGGGTGCAGGGGGACATGAGTTGGACATGAGTGGGGGCCTGGTGGAGGGTGCCCCACAGTGCTGGGGGGTGGGGGTGCAGGGGAACATGAGTTGGACATGAGTGGGGGCCTGCTGGCAGGTGCCCCACAGTGCTGGGGGGTGGTGGTGCAGGGGAACATGAGTTGGGGGCCTGTTGGCAGGTGCCCCACAGTGCTGGGGGGTGGGGGTGAAGGGGAACATGAGTTGGGGGACTGGTAGAGGGTGCCCCACAGTGCTGGGGGGTGGGGGTGCAGGGGACATGAGTTGTACATGAGTGGGGGCCTGGTGGAGGGTGCCCCACAGTGCTGGGGGGTGGGGGTGCAGGGGAACATGAGTTGGACATGAGTGGGGGCCTGCTGGCAGGTGCCCCACAGTGCTGGGGGTTAGGGTGCAGGAGAACATGAGTTGGACATGAGTGGGGGCCTGCTGGCAGGTTCCCCACAGTGCTGGGGGGTGGGGGTGCAGGGGAACATGAGTTGGGGGCCTGGTGGAGGGTGACCCACAGTGCTGGGGGGTGGGGCTGCAGGGGAACATGAGTTGGGGGCCTGGTGGAGGGTGCCCCGCAGTGCTGCGGGGTGGGGCTGCAGGGGGACATGAGTTGGACGTGAGTGGGGGCCTGCTGGCAGGTGCCCCACAGTGCTGGGGGGTGGGGGTGCAGGGGGACATGAGTTAGACATGAGTGGGGGCCTGCTGGCAGGTGCCCCACAGTGCTGGGGGGTGGGGGTGCAGGGGAACATTAGTTGGACATGAGTGGGGGCCTGCTGGCAGGTGGCCCACAGTGCTGGGGGGTGGGGGTGCAGGGGAACATGAGTTGGGGGCCTGCTGGCAGGTGCCCCACAGTGCTGGGAGGTGGGGGTGCAGGGGAACATGAGTTGGGGGCCTGGTGGAGGGTGCCCCACAGTGCTGGGGGGTGGGGGTGCAGGGGGACATGAGTTGGACATGAGTGGGGGCCTGGTGGAGGGTGGCCCACAGTGCTGGGGGGTGGGGGTGCAGGGGAACATGAGTTGGACATGAGTGGGGGCCTGCTGGCAGGTGCCCCACAGTGCTGGGGGGTGGGGGTGCAGGGGGACATGAGTTGGACATGAGTGGGGGCCTGCTGGCAGGTGCCCCACAATGCTGGGGGGTAGGGGTGCAGGGGGACATGAGTTGGACATGAGTGGGGGCCTGCTGGCAGGTGCCTCACAGTGCTGGGGGGTGGGGATGCAGGGGAACATGAGTTGGGGGCCTGGTGGAGGGTGCCCCACAGTGCTGGGGGGTGGAGGTGCAGGGGAACATGAGTTGGGGGCCTGGTGGAGGGTGCCCCACAGTGCTGGGGGGTTCGGGTGCAGGGGGACATGAGTTGGACGTGAGTGGGGGCCTGCTGGCAGGTGCCCCACAGTGCTGGGGGGTGGGGGTGCAGGGGAACATGAGTTGGACATGAGTGGGGGCCTGCAGGCAGGTGCCCCACAGTGCTGGGGGGTGGGGGTGCAGGGGAACATGAGTTGGGGGCCTGCTGGCAGGTGCCCCACAGTGCTGGGGGGTGGGGGTGCAGGGGAACATGAGTTGGGGGCCTGGTGGAGGGTGCCCCACAGTGCTGGGGGGTGGGGGTGCAGGGGGACATGAGTTGGACATGAGTGGGGGCCTGGTGGAGGGTGCCCCACAGTGCTGGGGGGTGGGGGTGCAGGGGAACATGAGTTGGACATGAGTGGGGGCCTGCTCGCAGGTGCCCCACAGTGCTGGGGGGTGGGGGTGCAGGGGGACATGAGTTGGACATGAGTGGGGGCCTGCTGGCAGATGCCCCACAGTGCTGGGAGGTAGGGGTGCAGGGGGACATGAGTTGGACATGAGTGGGGGCCTGCTGGCAGGTGCCTCACAGTTCTGGGGGGTGGGGATGCAGGGGAACATGAGTTGGGGGCCTGGTGGAGGGTGCCCCACAGTGCTGGGGGTTCGGGTGCAGGGGGACATGAGTTGGACGTGAGTGGGGGCCTGCTGGCAGGTGTCTCACAGTTCTGGGGGGTGGGGATGCAGGGGAACATGAGTTGGGGGCCTGGTGGAGGGTGCCCCACAGTGCTGGGGGGTTCGGGTGCAGGGGGACATGAGTTGGACGTGAGTGGGGGCCTGCTGGCAGGTGCCCCACAGTGCTGGGGGGTGGGGTTGCAGGGGAACATGAGTTGGGGGCCTGCTGGCAGGTGCCCCACAGTGCTGGGGGGTGGGGGTGCAGGGGAACATGAGTTGGGGGCCTGGTGGAGGGTGCCCCACAGTGCTGGGGGTGGGGGTGCAGGGGGACATGAGTTGGACGTGAGTGGGGGCCTGGTGGAGGGTGCCCCACAGTGCTGGGGGGTGGGGGTGCAGGGGAACATGAGTTGGACATGAGTGGGGGCCTGCTGGCAGGTGCCCCACAGTGCTGGGGGGTGGGGGTGCAGGGAAACATGAGTTGGACATGAGTGGGGGCACCTGCCAGAAGGCCCCCCACAGTGCTGGGGGGTGGGGGTGCAGGGGAACATGAGTTGGGGGCCTGGTAGAGGGTGCCCCACAGTGCTGGGGGGTGGGGGTGCAGGGGGACATGAGTTGTACATGAGTGGGGGCCTGGTGGAGGGTGCCCCACAGTGCTGGGGGGTGGGGGTGCAGGGGAACATGAGTTGGACATGAGTGGGGGCCTGCTGGCAGGTGCCCCACAGTGCTGGGGGGTGGGGGTGCAGGGGAACATTAGTTGGGGGCCTGGTGGAGGGTGCCCCACAGTGCTGGGGGGTGGGGGTGCAGGGGAACATGAGTTGGGGGCCTGGTGGAGGGTCCCCCGCAGTGCTGGGGGGTGGGGGTGCAGGGGGACATGAGTTGGACGTGAGTGGGGGCCTGCTGGCAGGTGCCCCACAGTGCTGGGGGGTGGGGGTGGAGGGGAACATGAGTTAGACATGAGTGGGGGCCTGCTGGCAGGTGCCCCACAGTGCTGGGGGGTGGGGGTGCAGGGGAACATGAGTTGGACATGAGTGAGGGCCTGCTGGCAGGTGCCCCACAGTGCTGGGGGGTGGGGGTGCAGGGGAACATGAGTTGGGGGCCTGCTGGCAGGTGCCCCACAGTGCTGGGGGGTGGGGGTGCAGGGGAACATGAGTTGGGGGCCTGGTGGAGGGTGCCCCACAGTGCTGGGGGGTGGGGGTGCAGGGGGACATGAGTTGGACATGAGTGGGGGCCTGGTGGAGGGTGCCCCACAGTGCTGGGGGTGGGGGTGCAGGGGAACATGAGTTGGACATGAGTGGGGGCCTGCTGGCAGGTGCCCCACAGTGCTGGGGGTGGGGGTGCAGGGGAACATGAGTTGGGGGCCTGTTGGCAGGTGCCCCACAGTGCTGGGGGGTGGGGGTGAAGGGGAACATGAGTTGGGGGCCTGGTAGAGGGTGCCCCCACAGTGCTGGGGGGTGGGGGTGCAGGGGACATGAGTTGAGTTGTACATGAGTGAGGGCCTGGTGGAGGGTGCCCCACAGTGCTGGGGGGTGGGGGTGCAGGGGAACATGAGTTGGACATGAGTGGGGGCCTGCTGGCAGGTGCCCCACAGTGCTGGAGGGTGGGGGTGCAGGGGAACATGAGTTGGACATGAGTGGGGGCCTGCTGGCAGGTGCCCCACAGTGCTGGGGGGTGGGGGTGCAGGGGAACATGAGTTGGGGGCCTGGTGGAGGGTGACCCACAGTGCTGGGGGGTGGGGGTGCAGGGGAACATGAGTTGGGGGCCTGGTGGAGGGTGCCCCGCAGTGCTGCGGGGTGGGGCTGCAGGGGGACATGAGTTGGACGTGAGTGGGGGCCTGCTGGCCGGTGCCCCACATTGCTGGGGGGTGGGGGTGCAGGGGAACATGAGTTAGACATGAGTGGGGGCCTGCTGGCAGGTGCCCCACAGTGCTGGGGGGTGGGGGTGCAGGGGAACATGAGTTGGACATGAGTGGGGGCCTGCTGGCAGGTGCCCCACAGTGCTGGGGGGTGGGGGTTCAGGGGAACATGAGTTGGGGGCCTGCTGGCAGGTGCCCCACAGTGCTGGGAGGTGGGGGTGCAGGGGAACATGAGTTGGGGGCCTGGTGGAGGGTTCCCCACAGTGCTGGGGGGTGGGGGTGCAGGGGGACATGAGTTGGACATGAGTGGGGGCCTGGTGGAGGGTGGCCCACAGTGCTGGGGGGTGGGGGTGCAGGGGAACATGAGTTGGACATGAGTGGGGGCCTGCTGGCAGGTGCCCCACAGTGATAGGGGGTGGGGGTGCAGGGGGACATGAGTTGGACATGAGTGGGGGCCTGCTGGCAGGTGCCCCACAGTGCTGGGGGGTAGGGGTGCAGGGGGACATGAGTTGGACATGAGTGGGGGCCTGCTGGCAGGTGCCTCACTGTGCTGGGGGGTAGGGATGCAGGGGAACATGAGTTGGGGGCCTGGTGGAGGGTGCCCCACAGTGCTTGGGGGTGGAGGTGCAGGGGAACATGAGTTGGGGGCCTGGTGGAGGGTGCCCCACAGTGCTGGGGGTTCGGGTGCAGGGGGACATGAGTTGGACGTGAGTGGGGGCCTGCTGGCAGGTGCCCCACAGTGCTGGGGGGTGGGGGTGCAGGGGAACATGAGTTGGACATGAGTGGGGGCCTGCAGGCAGGTGCCCCACAGTGCTGGGGGTGGGGGTGCAGGGGAACATGAGTTGGGGGCCTGCTGGCAGGTGCCCCACAGTGCTGGGGGGTGGGGGTGCAGGGGAACATGAGTTGGGGGCCTGGTGGAGGGTGCCCCACAGTGCTGGGGGGTGGGGGTGCAGGGGGACATGAGTTGGACATGAGTGGGGGCCTGGTGGAGGGTGCCCCACAGTGCTGGGGGGTGGGGGTGCAGGGGAACATGAGTTGGACATGAGTGGGGGCCTGCTGGCAGGTGCCCCACAGTGCTGGCGGGTGGGGGTGCAGGGGGACATGAGTTGGACATGAGTGGGGGCCTGCTGGCAGGTGCCCCACAGTGCTGGGGGGTAGGGGTGCAGGGGGACATGAGTTGGACATGAGTGGGGGCCTGCTGTCAGGTGCCTCACAGTTCTGGGGGGTGGGGATGCAGGGGAACATGAGTTGGGGGCCTGGTGGAGGGTGCCCCACAGTGCTGGGGGGTTCGGGTGCAGGGGGACATGAGTTGGACGTGAGTGGGGGCCTGCTGGCAGGTGCCCCACAGTGCTGGGGGGTGGGCGTGCAGGGGGACATGAGTTGGACATGAGTGGGGGCCTGCTGGCAGGTGCCTCACAGTTCTGGGGGGTGGGGATGCAGGGGAACATGAGTTGGGGGCCTGGTGGAGGGTGCCCCACAGTGCTGGGGGGTTCGGGTGCAGGGGGACATGAGTTGGACGTGAGTGGGGGCCTGCTGGCAGGTGCCCCACAGTGCTGGGGGGTGGGGGTGCAGGGGAACATGAGTTGGGGGCCTGCTGGCAGGTGCCCCACAGTGCTGGGGGGTGGGGGTGCAGGGGAACATGAGTTGGGGGCCTGGTGGAGGGTGCCCCACAGTGCTGGGGGTGGCGGTGCAGGGGGACATGAGTTGGACGTGAGTGGGGGCCTGGTGGAGGGTGCCCCACAGTGCTGGGGGGTGGGGGTGCAGGGGAACATGAGTTGGACATGAGTGGGGGCCTGCTGGCAGGTGCCCCACAGTGCTGGGGGGTGGGGGTGCAGGGAAACATGAGTTGGACATGAGTGGGGGCACCTGCCAGAAGGCCCCCCACAGTGCTGGGGGGTGGGGGTGCAGGGGAACATGAGTTGGGGGCCTGGTGGAGGGTGCCCCACAGTGCTGGGGGGTGGGGTGCAGGGGAACATGAGCTGGGACCTGGTGGAGGGTGCCCCACAGTGCTGGGGGGTGGGGGTGCAGGGGGACATGAGTTAGACGTGAGTGGGGGCCTGCTGGCAGGTGCCCCACAGTGCTGGAGGGTGGGGGTGCAGGGGATCATGAGTTGGACATGAGTGGGGGCCTGCTGGCAGGTGCCCCACAGTGCTGGGGGGTGGGGGTGCAGGGGAACATGAGTTGGGGGCCTGGTGGAGGGTTCCCCACAGTGCTGGGGGGTGGGGGTGCAGGGGAACATGAGTTGGACATGAGTGGGGGCCTGGTGGAGGGTGCCCCACAGTGCTGGTGGTGGGGGTGCAGGGTGACATGAGTTGGGGGCCTGGTGGAGGGTGCCCCACAGTGCTGGGGGGTGGGGGTGCTGGGGGACATGAGTGGGGGTGCAGGCTAGTCCCCCGTGGTGTGGGCTGCCTGCAGGGGCCGTGGAGGTTGTGGAGCGAACACCTGGGAGGACCCACACGGCCAATTCACGTGTAGTACTCCACGGAACCCCTGAAATACACATACCCTGCTGATATCGCGTGTGAAACTTCCTGCACACCCCAAGATACACGTACCCAGGACATTCGCGTGTGGAACTTCCAGCGCACCCCAGTAATACACGTACCCTGCTGATATTGCGTGTGAAACTTCCCGTGCAACCCCAGATACATGTACCCAGGACATTCGCGTGTGAAACTTCCCGCGCACCCCAAGATACACGTACCCAGGACATTCGCGTGTGGAACTTCCAGCGCACCCCAGTAATACACGTACCCTGATGATATCGCGTGTGAAACTTCCCGCGCACCCCAAGATACACGTACCCAGGACATTCGCGTGTGAAATTTCCTGCGCACTCCAAGATACACGCACCCAGGACATTCACGTGTGGAACTTCCAGCGCACACCTGAAATACACGTACCCTGCTGATATCGCGTGTGAAACTTCCCGCGCACCCCAAGATACACATACCCAGGACATTCGCGTGTGAAACTTCCCGTGCACCCCAAGATACACATACCCAGGACATTCGCATGTGGAACTTCCAGCGCACCCCAGTAATACACGTACCCTGCTGATATCGCGTGTGAAACTTCCCACGCACCCCAAGATACACATACCCAGGACATTCGCGTGTGAAACTTCCAGCGCACCCCAAGATACACGTACCCAGGACATTCGCGTGTTGAATTTCCAGCGCACCCCTGAAATACACGTACCCTGCTGATATCGCGTGTGAAACTTCCCACGCACCCCAAGATACACGTACCCAGGACATTCGCGTGTGAAACTTCCCGCGCACCCCAAGATACACGTACCCAGGACATTCGCGTGTGGAACTTCCAGCGCACCCCTGAAATACACGTACCCTGCTGATATCGCGTGTGAAACTTCCCACGCACCCCAAGATACACGTACCCAGGACATTCGCGTGTGGAACTTCCTGCGCACCCCTGATATACACGTACCCTGATGGAATCGCGTGTGAAACTTCCCGCGCACCCCTGAAATACACGTACCACGCTCGCACAGGGCCAATCGCATGTGAAACTTCCCGCGCACCCCAGTAATACAGGTACCCTGCTGAATTCACGTGTGTTAGTTTCCGCGCACCCCAAAATACATGTACCCAGGACATTCGCGTGTGGAACTTCCAGCGCACCCCTGATATACACGTACCCTGCTGAATTCACGTGTGAAACTTCCCGCGCACCCATGATGTACACGTACCCTGATGGAATTGCGTGTGGAACTTCCCGCGCACCCCTGAAATATACATACCCAGCTGAAATAACGTGAGGTACTTCCCGCGCACCCCAGTGATACACGTACCCCGCTTGCCGTGATGGTACAGGGTTAGCGCTGCCCTTTGCGCTGGATTGGGGATTTTGATGCCTTTTCCCTGCGCAAGGGGCGTTCTTGGGGGCGTAACTGGCGCTGCTGCAGGGTCACTGCGCCACTGTGCGCCACGGCTGGTTTTGGTGGCTGGAATCCATGAATACGCTGTGCGCGTAAATGTATTTTGGCGCACGCGGCTGGCGCAGGGATTCGCACGTGCACACTGTGCACCAGCCGTGTGCGCCACTTGTGCGCTGAATTCTATGAATTACCCCCTTAGTGTCAGGAATAGGGAATGTCTGGTTGAAATGTGAAGGCGTCCCCAGTGTAGGGATGAGGAGTGGAGCTAGAAGCAGTCAAGTGGCGGAATTGGCGGCCATTTATAAAGCAATTGCTACTGCAGTTGATAATAAATTCAGTGAAATTGTCCTGGTGACTGATTCTGACTATGCACGAAATAGCTTTGTGGAGTATTTACCTGGCTGTAAAGCGAGAGGCATGGTTACATACAACAAAAAGCCACTTAAACATGGAAAAATGATACAAGCCATAGACAAATTGGAGTCAGAAAATGATTTGACAATATACTGGAGAAAAATTTGTGGGCATTTAAAAACACCCGGAGAGGATAAGGAGGGAAATGATGAGGCAGACCACCTGGCTAAAATTGGGGCTGTGATGGGAGAATTGCTACCTATAGATGATTTACTGGGTGAAATACAAATTGATGCAGTAACACAATCTAAAGCACCAAAGGAGGTAGATCAACCAGTGGTACAGTGGGGTCATGATATGCCAGACAAAGATTTGATTGAGGCACAAAAGAATGATCGAATTTTGGGAATCTATTATAATCATTTGATAGATCCTGAACAAAACCCTTTAACAGAAAATGATTGTATGGGAAAAGAAGAGTTGAGGGTGCTATTAAAGAATAAAAAACAAGTTAGACTGCAGGATGGACTCATGATTAGAGAGTCCATAACAGGACAAATACAGTGGGTGGTACCCCTTTCATTCAGAGGGCTAATGCTACAACATGCACATGATGCAATAACTGCAGGCCACAGAGGTTCACAAAAAACATTGGAAATATTAAACGATTATGCTTACTGGCCACATATGTCCCAAGATGTGGAATGATATACTAGAGGATGTCTCGTATGCGCCCAATTTAAACCTGCTTCACCAATGCATAGAGCCCCATTAATGAAAAGAGGCCTAACTCTTCCATGGTCAGATTTGCAAATAGACTATGTAGGCCCTTTAAAAAGGTCGAGCAGAGGAAACCGTTACATTTTAAGTGTGATATGTTTGATGTCGAAGTGGATTGAATGTATTCCTGCACAAGATTGTAGTGCACAAACAGCAGCCACATTGCTGGTGAACCATGTGTTCTCAAGGTTTGGGTTGCCACAAAGAATTGAGTCAGACAGAGGAAGTCATTTCACAAGTACTCTAATGAGTAAGGTATGGCAAATAATGGGTGTGAAAAGGAAACTACATATCGCATATCGGGCAGCCTCTTCAGGTGGAGTTGACCGGAGCAATAGGTCTGTTGTGGACATATTAAAGAAATTTGTGGCAGAAGCAGGTTCCAGCTGGGATTTACGTTTACCGTTGGTTTTGATGGCAATCAGATCAACTCCTGCCAAAGCAACAGGTATTAGTCCACATGAGGTCTTAACAGGTAGGAAAATGGTGTTACCAATACACCTACTATGCAGAACACATGAGCAGACACTTGTGAGTGCATCCACAGTTCATGAGTACATTGATGAATTGAGGAAGCATTTGCAACATGCATTTGCTTTTGTGCAGAGAAATCTAGAAAGAGCTGCTGACAGTGCAAAGTCATACTACGATAAAAGAACATCAGTGAGAGAATACAGTGTAGGGGATCAGGTGTATAAGTTTCATTTTGGAAAAAGTAAACAGAAGAATTCTAAATTTCTAGCAGCCTGGCAGGGGCCATTTCGAATTATAGATAAGGTTTCTCCTGTAGTTTATAAAATTTTAAAGACTGAAGGTGAAACAACAATAGAGCAATTTGTGCACGTAAATCAGATTAAGCCATGCCATCCCAGACACAAGATCAGGCAGCTTGAGCATGTAGAAACAGATAAAGTCCCTTGAACATAAAAAGGTGGAGTGAATATGTCTAGTCAGGAGGCAGTGACAGAGAAGTTAAAAAAAAGATGGTTGAAATGGTACATAAACACTGTAATATATGTAAATATGTATAAAATATAAATAATGTAAAAAGTATTTATTTATTTATTTATTCAGATTTGTAGAGCGCACATCAGCCCGTGGGCATCGTGGCGCTTGTTACAGACAATATCTTAGTTACATAGGATACAGTAATTACATACAATACAGAATTTACAGTAGACATGCATACATTAGCAATGCAGTATATTTACATGGATTCCTGAGAGTTTCCCAATTATTTTGCAAGGAATGAGGTTTTCAGTTTCCTGCGAAAAATGGGGAGTGCGTTTTCCACTCTAATGTCTGCAGGGAGAGCGTTCCAGGTCTTGGCTGCAATGTAGGGGAAACTTAGACCTCCGGCTTTGGCTTTTTTGATGCGTGGGATGCAGATTAGGTTGGAGTATTGCGTAAATAAAGTAAATAAATAAAAAAAATAATGGAAGCTCATGGTCGGTGTGCAGAATGAAAATGCATTAAATATTGAATGTTGTTTTATGTATGCTTGTTCTCTATAACCTGTGCTTAATTTCAGAAGGCGAGAGAAAAAGGGTGAAATATTTTACAAAGCATGTTTTATTTTTGGCAAAAGGGTGAAGTCGGTATTTTGCTATATACTTAATCTGTTTCTTTTCTATTTGATTTAGAATATTAACATATTTGTAGCAGAGGTCACAGGAGACGATGGAGTCCTGGAGCCCACGTGGACGGATTCCTGAAAAGCCCCGAAGGGGGGCAAAAACCAAGGCTGCAAAGCGATCAGCATTGAAGATGACACCAACAATATGGTTAATGATGATGATATTCGGAGGGATCTTAAAAAATTCAGAAGCACAGGTTGTCATTGAACCTGGACCGGCATCTGGTATCGCGGTAGAAGAGGCACCAGGATTCATCATGAGTGATAGAAGGATGATTTTCCAAAATATCTACATACCATTGAATCCTGAGATTTTGATTGAAAAACATTTGAACAATACCGGGATTAAGATTGAACAGACTAAAGAGTGGATGGAAATAAGAAAAGAGGACTCTAAGCAGTCAATAAGAGATGTATTGATGCAATTGGAGAAAACATTTGTGAATCCAGCAGACATTAAGAAGAGGAGAGGAAAGAGAGGAGCCATAATAATAAAAGTAATGCCTATAATTGGAGCCATAATAGGTACCACAATATCAACAGCCAATGCCATTTCAGTAGGGACACTAAGCACTAAAGCACAACAAATGAGTGTTGACCTAGAAATAATACAAAAAACATTAGATGAAATCAGAGGGGGATTGGATGAACAAGTAAGGTTCATAAATGAAACTGCGATCATATTGAATGAACAGGCGGATGTGATGCAACGAGCAACTAAGTTAATTATTAAGCATGACAAAACACTCAGTGAGATTTTGAATATAATGAGTCCTGTGGATAGACTATTGACAAATTATATGAGAGAAGATCAAGCTGCAATTTCACAAAGGATTCAAGGACGTATACCATTGTATTTTGTTTCACAGGATATTATTCATCAAATGATAGAAAGGTTGACCAGGAGGGAGAGTGATGTGCTACAAGTAAAAATTGCATTTGAAATGGGTAATGCATTGCCATTATATGTGGACTTGGAGAGGTTGGAGATGGGGTTTTTACTATGCATCCCATATGTGGCTCCTGAACTTATTTATCAGACCAAGTGGGTACACAATGTGGGATTTTGGCAAGAGGACACATTTATTAAGATTAAGACTCCAGAGGTAGTGGCATTTCAATCGTGGGAACCTGAGGTTTACTTGATACCAAACTTGGAAACGTGTGTCAAATTTAAAGAACAAAACTATATGTGCCCGGGTAAACCGTTTGTTCCTGATGCCACAGACGCTATTTGTGGTTTGAGATCTGACCCAAGTTTATCAGAAGGTTGTGAAGTAATCATTAGCAATATGGGGAGTGAAGAATTGGCACAGGCTAAGAGGGTCAGAAGTAAATGGTTAGTCAGCACCTATTTAAAGAACATGACAATAATGCATTTGAATCATGGAACATATGTGGTTAAACAGGTGAAATATAATGATTTTTACTTGCAGGTTCCGAAGGATACAATTGTGTCAATTGGAGGGTTAACATTGTTTTATGTAACAAACGATATTTGGGAAAGCCAAGTAGAAAATATCGTTTTTTTTCAAAGGGACACATTTCCAATAGATCCGGATGTGGAGTTTTTATTGAATCACAAAGAAAAACATGTAATGAGAATGAATTTTTTTAAAAAAACAATATTACAGTTAGTAACCTGGGTATAATAGAAGTGGAAAGATTTAATTGGGGAACCTGGGGAGAACACTCTATAGTGGGTTTGGCTGTCCTGGTGCTAATGATGGGTGGATGGTTGATTGTACTATCAGTAAAAATGAAAATGTTGCTAATTTTAGTAGCTACGTCAGGAAGAGAACGATATCCCAATACACATACATTTTGAAAAGAAGAAAAGAAGCAGGTTGTTTTTTAAAAATTGGCTTGGATCGTAGCCAAGTTCTAAAAAAAAGGAGGGTATATGAAGGATTGTTTAGCGTGTTTTGGGAGCACAGAGCGCAGCACCACTGCACAGGATCAATGTATAGCATGTTTTTTGAAGTGCGGCGCCACTGCATGGGTTTGGTGCATTGATATAAGGTGGTACAGCGAGGCATGTGTTGCAAGTGCAACCTATGGACATGTAAATGAAAACAGGCTATGCAGTCAAAAACGATTTCTACATATAAAATGCAAATAATTTTTTTTCACAGTTAAAAGCATATTTTTTTTTACCTGAAATTCCTCTGTTGCAGGAGACACATTTGAGGATTAATGAACTAACCTCATTAACAAAAAACTAACATGCTAACTCATTAATAAAATAATGTGTTCTCCACTGCAAAATGAGGCAGACTCTGAAAGTCATTTTAAACGTGAATCCAGATTTCTTTTTCTGTGCTGCTTTGTCCACGGTATTTGCAGGAAGCAAGGATTCGAATAGCAGGAAATCAGTTTTGTTACAGTTGCTTACTGTAAAAGATTTCTATTGTGTGCAGAGGGAGAATAGGACATGATAGAATTTTATTGGTTAGGATCCTTTGGTAGGAGGTAACCAGAGTTTTCCTGTATAATCTCGGGGAAGAAGCTAAGAGAGGACATCTTGACACAGCTCGGAGAAGGACTGGGTTGATAGCTGGGGATGCCTGATTCCTAAAGCAGATTCAATACTGCTACAGAGGCTGGGATTTCCAGTCAACAAGTCCCAGTTTGAGCGACAGCAAATGCTTGTCCTTGCTGGGTGAACTCCTCCAGAAGGCGACCAGCCAAAGAAGTTACATGCTGAACAAGCCTGGTAACTATCTCGCTGAAGTGTGGGGGCTGTGTGTATGTGTGCGAAAATATTCAATCAGAGAAGGAGAGGAGATTCCTGTGTTTTAACCACATGTTTAATGTTGCAAATTGAATTCTTGTTCCTCGCCACTCTCGTTTCATTTTGTTACAGATAATGTTGTTATTGTAAGTTTTCCATTTATTTCTGTAAAAAAAAAAGAGTAAGCTTGTGTTGAAATGCAAGTTTTATAATACAAAAAAAATATCTGAAAGCAGGGGGAAGTGTGTTTCATTTTTATTATGTCCTTTGTGCATCTATCATTATAACACTGGTAATATAGGAAGATCTTTGCACAGTGCAATTGTCATTTTTAAAAGTTGCCAAAAGATAAGACATGGCGGTAGCTGTGTGCATTAATCCATTCAGTGTATGAGTGTGTGTGTTTTCTGAATGGAACATAATAATAACAAAATGAAATAGCCTGCTGCCGAAGGTCAATGAGTCGGCAGAAAGAGAGGCCCTGGACATAGCTCACCAAACATAAATAACTTGGTGATAAATACCACATATAGCTTGCTGTTGTAGATAAGTCAGTGAGAACAGCCCATGGTGGCACTCCAATGGGAAATGTGGTGTTTCTGAAATGCAAGCCTCAGGTCTCTCTAGTGATCACACGAACAAACTAAACAAAAATAAGGGGTTCTGGATATTGTGGACACATATATAAAACAAAGGATTTATGCTCACCCATAAATACCACCAATAACGCATACCAACATAATGTATACCACTAAATGTATCAGTGTGCTGAAATAATGTATGTATACTATAGTACTATATACCAAATCTAATCTGAATGCAAAGAGTGATTATTACTGAATTATTTTCATTTTGGCGGTAAGAAAATACCGCTAGGCCCCAGATCTATACAAACACAAGCAGGGACAATAAGTTCCAGCTGACCCCGGTACAACGAATCTTGCAGGAGCACAATATGTATTTTATACTGGCGGTGGAAAGCCCACGTGTAATTGAGAGAGGGAGAGAAATGTCACTGTAGCATTTCTGCTGACACTGCACTATCTGTGTCTATAAGGATCCCAGCGCAAGGCAAACAGGCAGCGAAGCGGTAGGATGTGCACATGCATAAAACTAGAACTTGTCCTTTTTAAAAAGTGCTGAATGTTAAGGTCACACACCTTCCTAATAATGATACATAGCGTGTTTTGGGAGCACAGAGCACAGCACCACTGCACAGGATCAATGTATAGCATGTTTTTTGAAGTGCAGCACCACTGCATGGGTTTGGTGCATTGATATAAGGTGGTACAGCAATGCATGTGTTTCCAGTGCAACCTATGGACATGTAAATGAAAACAGGCTATGCAGTCAAAAACGATTTCTACATATAATAACAGTTAAAATCATATTTTTTTTTACCTGAAATTCCTCTGTTGCAGGAGACACATTTGAGGATTAATGAACTAACCTCATTAACAAAAAACTAACATGCTAACTCATTAATAAAATAATGTGTTCTCCACTGCAAAATGAGGCAGACTCTGAGAGTCATTTGAAACGCGAATCCAGATTTTTTTTTCTGTGCTGCTTTGTCCACAGTATTTGCAGGAAGCAAGGATTCGAATAGCAGGAAATCAGTTTTGTTACCGTTGCATACTGTAAAAGATTTCTATTGTGTGCAGAGGGAGGATAGGACATGATAGAACTTTATTGGCTAGGATCCTTTGGTAGGAGGTGTTAGGCGGAAACCTGTGCAGTTCCCTCTGGGACCACTGCAAAAGATTTAGGACTACAGGCGTTGGCGGTGAACCCACTTGGTAGCAGTCTGCACCACACAGATTCACATGGTAGCTGTGGCTGAGCAGTCAGACTTCTCTCAAGAAAAGTTGAGCAGTATGTGGAGTATACAAAATAGGGCAATTCTTCACAGCAAGACAAGCAAACACGCAACGAGGCTTAGTGTAAAGATATTAAGGCATTTATTTATAACAGAACATCTATGAAAAACACTAAGGCAAATCACGGCAAACAAATCAAACACAATTACTCTACGGAGTCGAAAACGATCAATCCCCCTAGCAATATTTCGACAACTCTAGGTTCTACCGGTATCACTTTTTTTCAGACAGAGGTGTATACCTCAACCCAGATGACACTCGAATATTAGTTAGGACGGGAGAGAAAAAGATAGGCAGTTCATGAAATCAACACAGTTCAATCCTACGCGGATAAAATGCAAGGCAAGAAGGCAAGAATCACAATAGATCTTAAAGTTCAGAGGCGAGGCCCACTCGGAGAGAGGCAAGGCGCGATATCCCAAAAAGTCTCTAGTGGAGATGCATTCAACTCTGTATAGCAAATTGTTATTGGCAGGTTGAACCAGTTCAGAACAAAGGATGAGAAAAGCTTGGAGGCGACCCAACGGAAAGGAGAGGATTAAGACACCTCACTCGAACCGATCGAAAGGGAAGCCAGGCGGACACAGTACCTTGTTGTGGAGGGCAGCTCCGGCGGGGGCAGTTGTTCCTGGTGGTGGATGCACAGCGGGTCTTTGCCAAGAGTAGAGATGATCTCGTCGTCGAAGAAAATGAGGTCCGGTGCACCACCAGGGAAGAGACTAGCCGCGGAGTGCTCCGTCACAAGGCACCACCTTTTGGTCGCGGTTCAGGGGTAGTGGCTATCCGGTTGCCGGGGTGCTCTGCACGGGCAATTCGACCACTGCGTCCTGAGGCGAATAAAAAGCAAAGGGGACTGGTTGTTCCCACCAGCCAGGGGAAGAGACTCTCCGGCAGGATGATCTCCTCTGTCGTCGGGAAGTGGTGAGTCGGTTCCGTAGGGCTCCACCGGAGGTGTCGTCGTGCAGGTCGGCTCAGCGTTACCCTCGTCGGATTCTTAGCTCCTGTGGCGACTTCTGAAGATCCAGTCCCAAAAGCCCTGCTTTTATGCAGAAAACCCCCATTCATTCAGCCTAGCTGTCAATCAACACATGCTAAGTGGTGAGCGGGAACGCTCACCACTTGGGCCAATCACTCCAGAGTGCGACCTGAGTTGGCAAGGCAACTCGGTCCAGGGTGCCTAAACCTCCTCCCACACCCCTGTGGTAACCCAGACAGAATGGCACCACTTTGGAGGGTCTCTGTACAGAGGCCCGCCAAAAGTGGAACAAAGGGCTCAACCTTTGGTTTAGGAGTCACAGAGACGAACACAGACGCCATTTTACAAACCGAGTTCTGGCAGAAAATACCATCCGATAAACTTATTTACAATAAGTAGATCGGTGGTACATTAGAGATTAAAGAGAAAAAGTATCAATCTCCAACAATGGGACGAATCCCATAGGGTTATGCTCGGGGTCGAACATAACAAGTAGTTTCCACTGCCACCAGCCAAAACTCGACGAGGGAGGACGGGACAGTGCCCCCTCGAGTAACAGGTCTAGGAGTAATCGAATTACCCCTACTAGTACGTCCACAATAAGATGGTTTGTACTAGTCCTGTTAGTAAATTTAGGTCTAGTAAAGCCAATGGTGACTTTACATGCCCGGGGAGACTGTAGTCAGTCCCCGGGTATGGAGTCTATGGTGGGGGTCTGCTAGGATGCCCCAGTGTTACGGCACGTAGGGTGGGGTGTAACACACATAGAAACACATATGAGACCCTATGGAGTAAAAGACCCCATAGCCCATCGAACACATTGATATTTCAAAGGAATTACACACACATACATGTCCAAGAGTGGGAGAAAAGAGTCTCACTCTTGGCAGGATGGAAAAAACAAACTCCAGAAATCCAGCAAAGCTGCTGGGGGACTCACTAGGTTAGGAAATTCAGCCTAAACAGAGAATTCTCCATAACAGGAGGTAACCAGAGTTTTCCTGTATAATCTCGGGGAAGGAGCTAAGAGAGGACATCTTCACACAGCTCGGAGAAGGACTGGGTTGATAGCTGGGGATGCCTGATTACTAAAGCAGATTCAATACTGCTACAGAGGCTGGGATTTCAAGTAAACAAGTCCCAGTTTGAGCAACAGCAAATGCTGGTCCTTGCTGGGTGAACCCCTTCAGAAGGCGACCAGCCAAAGAAGTTACATGCTTTACAAGCCTGGTAATTATCTCGCTGAAGTGTGGGGGCTGTGTGTATGTGTGCGAAAATATTCAATCAGAGTAGGAGAGGAGATTCCTGTGTTTTAACCACATGTTTAATGTTGCAAATTGAATTCTTGTTCCTCGCCACTCTCTTTTCATTTTGTTACAGATAATGTTGTTATTGTAAGTTTTCCATTTATTTCTGTAAAATAAAAAGAGTAAGCTCGTGTTGAAATGCAAGTTTTATAATACAAAAAAAATATCTGAAAGCAGGCGGGAAGTGTGTTTCATTTTTATTATGTCCTTTGTGCATCTATCATTATAACACTGGTAATATGGGAAGATCTTTGCACAGTGCAATTGTCATTTTTAAAAGTTGCCAAAAGATAAGACATGGCGGTAGCTGTGTGCATGAAACCATTCAGTGTATGAGTGTGTGTGTTTTCTGAATGGAACATAATAATAACAAAATAAATAGCCTGCTGCCGAAGGTCTATGAGTCGGCAGAAAGAGAGGCCCTGGACATAGCTCACCAAACGTAACTAACTTGGTGATAAATACCACATATAGCTTGCTGTCGTAGATAAGTCAGTGAGAACAGCCCATGGTGGCACTCCAATGGGAAATGTGGTGTTTCTGAAATGCAAGCCTCAGGTCTCTCTAGTGATCACACGAACAAACTAAACAAAAATAAAGGGTTCTGGATATTGTGGACACATATATAAAACAAAGGATTGATGCTCACCCATAAATACCACCAATAACGCATACCAACATAATGTATACCACTAAATGTATCAGTGTGCTGAAATAATGTATGTATACTCTAGTACTATATACCAAATCTAATCTGAATGCAAAGAGTGATTATTACTGAATTATTTTCATTTTGGAAGTAAGAAAATACCGCTAGGCCCCAGATCTATACAAACACAAGCAGGGACAATAAGTTCCAGCTGACCCCAGTACAACGAATCTTGCAGGAGCACAATATGTATTTTATACTGGCGGTGAAAAGCCCACATGTAATTGAGAGAGGGAGAGAAATGTCACTGTAGCATTTCTGTTGACACTGCACTATCTGTGTCTATAAGGATCCCAGCGCAAGGCAAACAGGCAGGGAAGCGGTAGGATGTGCACATGCATAAAACTAGAACTTGTCATTTTTAAAAAGTGCTGAATGTTAAGGTCACACACCTTCCTAATAATGATACATAGCGTGTTTTGGGAGCACAGAGCACAGCACCACTGCACAGGATCAATGTATAGCATGTTTTTTGAAGAGCTGCACCACTGCATGGGTTTGGTGCATTGATATAAGGTGGTACAACGAGGCATGTGTTGCCAGTGCAACCTATGGACATGTAAATGAAAACAGGCTATGCAGTCAAAAACGATTTCTACATATAAAATGCAAATAATTTTTTTTTAACAGTTAAAAGCATATTTTTTTTTACCTGAAATTCCTCTGTTGCAGGAGACACATTTGAGGATTAATGAACTAACCTCATTAACAAAAAACTAACATGCTAACTCATTAATAAAATAATGTGTTCTCCACTGCAAAATGAGGCAGACTCTCTGAAAGTCATTTTAAACGCGAATCCAGATTTTTTTTTCTGTGCTGCTTTGTCCACAGTATTTGCAGGAAGCAAGGATTCGAATAGCAGGAAATCAGTTTTGTTACCGTTGCATACTGTAAAAGATTTCTATTGTGTGCAGAGGGAGGATAGAACATGATAGAACTTTATTGGCTAGGATCCTTTGGTAGGAGGTAACCAGAATTTTCCTGTATAATCTCGGGGAAGAAGCTAAGAGAGGACATCTTCACACAGCTCGGAGAAGGACTGGGTTGATAGCTGGGGATGCCTGATTCCTAAAGCAGATTCAATACTGCTACAGAGGCTGGGATTTCCAGTAAACAAGTCCCAGTTTGAGCGACAGCAAATGCTGGTCCTTGCTGGGTGAACCCCTCCAGAAGGCGACCAGCCAAAGAAGTTACCTGCTGTACAAGCCTGGTAATTATCTCGCTGAAGTGTGGGGGCTGTGTGTATGTGTGCGAAAATATTCAATCAGAGTAGGAGAGGAGATTCCTGTGTTTTAACCACATGTTTAATTTTGCAAATTGAATTCTTGTTCCTCGCCACTCTCTTTTCATTTTGTTACAGATAATGTTGTTATTGTAAGTTTTCCATTTATTTCGGTAAAAAAAAAAGAGTAAGCTCGTGTTGAAATGCAAGTTTTATAATACAAAACAATTATCTGAAAGCAGGCGGGAAGTGTGTTTCATTTTTATCTTGTCCTTTGTGCATCTATCATTATAACACTGGTAATATGGGAAGATATTTGCACAGTGCAATTGTCATTTTTAAAAGTTGCCAAAAGATAAGACATGGCGGTAGCTGTGTGCATGAATCCATTCAGTGTATGAGTGTGTGTGTTTTCTGAATGGAACATAATAATAACAAAATGAAATAGCCTGCTGCCGAAGGTCTATGAGTCGGCAGAAAGAGAGGCCCTGGACATAGCTCACCAAACGTAAATAAGTTGGTGATAAATACCACATATATCTTGCTGTCGTAGCTAAGTCAGTGAGAACAGCCCATGGTGGCACTCCAATTGGAAATGTGGTGTTTCTGAAATTCAAGCCTGAGTTCTCTCTAGTGATCACATGAACAAACTAAACAAAAATAAGGGGTTCTGGATATTGTGGACACATATATAAAACAAAGGATTTATGCTCACCCATAAATACCACCAATAGCACATACCAACATAATGTATACCACTAAATGTATCAGTGTGCGGAAATAATGTATGTATACTATAGTACTATATACCAAATCTAATCTGAATGCAAAGAGTGATTATTACTGAATTATTTTCATTTTGGCGGTAAGAAAATACCGCTAGGCCCCAGATCTATACAAAATACCCAACAGGACTTAAACTCCTGGGCAGTGTCAACTAGCCACCTTAGGGCCAGCTTTAAATGGATTATTGCATCATCTATGCCAGAGACAGACTTTGGAAAGTCAGGGGAGATGGCCTACTAGGTATGTCTAGATATTACTGCCACATTTGATTGTATTGTTCGAAATTGGTTACAGAAAGAATTATCAATGTGGAATATTCCAATGTCATTATTGAAGATGTTAATATAATTTCATGAAAATCCCACTTTGTAAACCAGACTGAACTCCTCTGGATCATTAACTGATTACATAAATACTGATATAAGATTAAGGCTGGGGTGCGTTCTAGACCCTTGCCTGTTTAACCTATACATCTTGGATGTTGAAGAAGATTTGATGAACTGTAAGGAATATCCCCCTAAATTAGCTCATTCACATATTGGGTGGCAAGTTTATGTGGAAGATATTCTTTTGAAGGATACCACACTGATTGGCTTACAGAGACGCTTAGACTGCTTTGCCATATTTGCCAGTATGAATAACTTAATAATCAACTCAGCAAAAACTGAAGTTGGCGGAAGTGGATGAACTGGTACATTTAGGCTTTACATTTGAAAATAAAAAGCAGGTACAAAGGATCAAAACAAATTATGTGCAAAAGGGAACACTTTCATATCCCAAATGAAGATTGTAGTAGGACAATATATAAGATGTACTATGCAACCATTGATTGAATATTATAAGGTGATAGTGACACCTGCAATTGTGTATGGTCTATAAATAATTGAAATGGAAAACTGGAAGTGGTTAACATGTTTAGAGGTGAAAATCTGCAGATTTGTTCCAAGATAGCCACCCTCCTTACCAGTAATGGCAATTGGAGTAGAATTTCTTCAGAGATATCTTAGGTCCATCCTTTTATATGGAACAAGCTAAACAAAACAACCTATAGGGACAAATGTGGAGAATGGCATGTAAAAACAGAGAGCCAAGTCTACATGCCTTTATTAGATTGTGCAAAGGCCATTTTAGAGAGGTTAATGTTGGTGCCAATAATCTTTTTGAGAACTACAATCAGGCTAAACAAAAGATAAAGCAGTCGAATATCATGGAATATTCAGCTAAAATTGAATATATATTCCTAGCTAATAAAATATAGGATATAACCCCCTGTTTGGACGCAGCCGATGGCTTATTTGAAAAGTTTTCTGTGTCCTGTGTATAGGAATTAGTTACTGCAGTGTGTACTTAATGGGCCTCATTATGAGGTAAATCCTCTGAGATACCACCAAATAAATGTACTATTACCGCCACTTGGCCTGGCAGAATTACCGCCAGATTGCAAGTGGCAGTATGACGGTGCTAGTCCATATTTATAAAGTCCATAGGACTCCAAGGGGATTTCAGCAGAATTACCACCAGTGTTAATTCCACCAAAGTTGCCATTTGTTGGCGGTAAAATGGCAGAATTAGCTCCACCACCTTACCTCAAACCCATAGTTCGGTGGTGCGGTAATGTGGCGATACGTCAGTGGTACCAAAGCCAGTAAAAAGGGTGTTTTCCAAAAATATGAGTCAGTATATGGATTATACCTTGTAATGAAAGCAGTTAGGGTTTCAGAAATATTTGGACAGTAGCACTCCAATGGATTTAAAAGACAATGGCCCTCATTACGACCCTGGCGGAAAGGGGTTTACGCCGGCGTAAACCATGGCGCCCCTTTCCGCCTGAGTACGAGTTCCCGTAGCGCCATGGTGATTTTTACGCCTGCTTTTTGCAGGCGGAAAAATCCATGGCGCTACGGGACTTGTTGTTAATTACGCCACCGTAATTTACGGTGGCGTAATTAACGCCTTCCCCACTCCCATTATACCCTATGGGGCAAACATGGGAATGGGGAAGGGTAAATGGGGATTGGGGACTTACCGCCCCGCCAAGGTCAGAATGGGGCGGTAAGTCCGCCAACCACCATGGCGGAGTTGGCAGCTTAGCGCCATGGACCATGGTGCAAATTGCACCATGGTTCTCCGCCAGGGTCGTAATGAGGGCCAATGTAAATATCAATGGGGACAGGATGGAACACTAGGGCCTAGGGGAGCATAGTTGATAGAGGAGGTTGGGGGTCTGTAAGATTCTATTTTGAAATATTGTTGTCTGTTTAAGAGAAAAACATAATGCAGCTAAATAGGGTGTCATGATCCAATGAGAGAGTACATCTTGGAGACCAGGGCTTTGTAATCTTCTTTCAAAGGGATCTGATAGGTCTACCAAGAATGAGAGCATAGGGTGCATCCTTGCCAGCAATTTCCAAGGCATCATCACCTACCCCTTTAGCAGCAGGCTTTCCACAGTGCATGCTGGGAAGCCAGATTGGTAGCACTGTGGGAGTCTTCTGAAGTCAATGTGATTGGTTTGTGTTGAAGTATAAAGTCACAAGGTAGGTACAAAAATATATCTTTTAAAAAAAAATGTCTCACAGCTCCATCAGTGGCGAACTGACCGAAAGGGAAGTCTGGAGATTTCCCTGTGAACCTCTGCATTATGGCGCTGTTTTCAGAGAGAAGTGAGATTGTGTTTATACTGCCATACGCATCAGACACAATTAATGTTATTTTCGATTGCACTGGTCATATGGGGCCACATAAAAAAAAAACGGAGCCTATTATGGTTCCCAGTCCACCCTTGCTCTCTATCTGGCTCCCTGACAATTAGAGAATATCCATAACTGTAGTGTGAGGTTAGGGAGGAATAAACCTGTAGGAATTTGATGACCTTAAAGGGTGTAGCAATCAATTAATTGATGTGTAAATATGCATTGCATGTCTTTGTGAAATGAACTATTGGACGCCATGTGCTGCACTTTTGGTCCCCATGCAAGACCCTCTGCCACGTCTAGAGACCTCTGATTGATTTATTCCATTTGTGCCAATTGCTGACATGCCTAAAGAAAAAGTAACTTCATCTCTCCGCGCTCTGAAATGTGTGGTGTTATATAGAACTCTACTGCACTTGCGCATGTTTTTACCCAAGCCGAGAGCATGGTGATGTAAAATGATCAGGTGCTGTCATTTGCACTGCAGTGTGTAACCAACCTCACATCTTTAGTGCTTAAAGGATATAGTCGAATGAGGGGAATCAATTTCATATCTCCATCAATGGCCACATTTGGAGTGTCCTTGTCATTTAACATCATTTTATTTGACTTTTTCAAATTGTATTTGGTTCTGCGCTCCTCCTCCTCAGTAGTGACACGAACGGCAAACCGCCAAAACCGGCAAACGGTGATCCGCTCACTCCTTCATTGTCAATCGGCATATGTCAATATGCAGCACCCGAACCCCACATGCTGATACAGATAATGCCACGGCACCCGGGAAGATACCACGCCCTGCTAACACAGCCACCTGCACTGGCCCCCACGCCCCAGATATGATATGATATGATAGTTTATTTATATAGCGCCTATACACAATGTGTTTCAAAGCGCTTCAAGGCAAGGGAGGGAACATGGGAAAATACAAGGACATTCTTACAGGTCATGAACAACAAGAATGTGAAAATAACTATCGTACTCGGCCTGGCGATATTTCAGGTAGCGTAAGAGCTATGACACAGATAGGAAGGAAATGGGAAACAGACAGGCGACTACCATACTAGGCCTGATGACATTTCTGGTTTAGCCTGAATATAACAAGAGGTGAGGGAGAGGTGGGCAGAAGGAGGGAGAGGAACAAAACAAGTGACTATCGTACTGGGCCTGACAACATTTCAGATAGTGCAGGATGTGGAGGGGGAGAACAAGTATAGGATGGGGGGAGGAGACAAACAATTGTTGCTCTCGTACTAGGTCCAAGGACAAATCTGATAGAGTAAGTGCAAAGAAAAAAGTAGGGGACGGAGGAGAGAGGGAGAAGGGAGAAGGGTGAGGAGAAAACAGAGAATAAAACTTTGAAAAAGAGCCGAGAAGCGAAGAGGAGTGCGAAATGCAATTGCAGATGTCAATAAAACACAAAATGTTGCCGGGAATAAAAAATGTAGGCAGGGATTCAAGAAGACGATGGGCACAGCATGATTCAGGGCCAACCTGAGTATGAGATCCAGGGTGGTCCAGCATGAGAGTCGCGAAGGTGAAGCACCAAAGTCAATGTGTCCATAAAGTCAAATCCAAACGTAGGCAACAGGTCGGAGATGGTAAAACCATAGAGAATCAAGGCCCTCAAGGCACCAAACCATTAAAAAGCTCTTCCCAAATTTTTCACGCTCTTTTCTGAGCTTGCTTAGTGAAGATTTTGAAAGATGGTTTTCTGTTGTGGAGATATTGCAACAAATGATCACTTAACAGGGAAGCACTTAAAATATATAAACTGCAGGTGCCAACCTTGAAGCTGTATTTCTGTGAGGATCCAATACATCTGAACTTCAAAACTGCGATGTTCAGCCAGTGGGAATGCATCACTGTTCTAATCTGAGGCTGTTCCTGGTAAAAGATGCACTGCTATTTTTGCTATTGATCCATGTTGCAGCCCGGGAAGGAGAAGATGCTCCTCTACAGTCAGTCTGCCTGCCGATAGCACTGTTGGGCTAACATTGATTGCCCTTTACAGACGGGGCCCCACCCTGGTGACCCTCCCACGGGGCAATACCCTACTCTACATGGTACTGGCCTCCATCCCTAGGCATATGTGACTCCCTGCAACTGCTGTTCTGATAGTGCTGTGGTGCTAGACACTGCCCAGGGATAACCCAGTGGTCATGGTGGTGCAAGTGCTGTAATTGCAGGAATCAACAGTCTGTAGACCCCCAGAAACCCTCGCAGAGCAGACTTGTTAAACTCCTTGCCTGACTAACTCCCTAGCTTGGGAAGGTTTGACATGGTTGGCTGAATCTGTTGTTTTGTGCTGCTTGGATGATAGGCTGCTATCCGAATTGAGCTGACAGCGGCTGGCCTCCACACTCTGGGGCTTCAACAAACCTTTGACTGGTTGGCTGCATATTAGCCAGTCGTATGTTTGGGGGAGGGGGCTGTAGCATGCAGAGGACCCCTGCAGCCCAGAATCTGATAGTGTGGAGGACACGCTCAGTCTCTATGGTTCCCAGCTCTGCTGATTAACCAGAGGTCCTTAGACGGTGGATAAACACTCAGGTGTCTCTTTGCTTCTGTTTCCTGGCAGGCATTTCCCCATGCCTTCCTGACTGTAATACAGATGCATCATGCAGTGAAACCACGTGAAAAGCTATTTTAGGGGCTGGCGGATGCTCAATGAGTAGTTTCACATTCATTTCAATCCGTTTTTGGCTTGTTCTAGGCGCTTTTGTGGAGGGATTAAAGTCTTTTTTGCGATAGTTTTTTGCCTAGCTTGTGGTTTTCTGTCGGGTTTATTTTGTGTTTTTGTTGACTTCCACCCCGTTTTCTAAGCTGCTCTTCATCTAGGGTATACAGCCTCTGTGATCTATTACTTTGTTTGATTCTGTCTTTTTTACTCTCCCACCCTAACCCTTGCATTTGGATGAAACAGTCAAGTGTCTCGATGCCTTTGTTTCCTGGCGGCCATTTCTCCATGCCCATCCGACTGTAATACAGATAGATCCTGCAAGACGACCACTAGAAAAGCAGTCTTAGGGGCTGGCTGATGGTCAATGAGTAGATTTAAATTGATTTCAATACTTTTTTGGGATGTCTTAGGTGCCTACATGGAGGGATTAAAGTGTTGTTCGCAATTGTTTTCTGCCTAGCTTGTGGTTTACCATGGGGTTTATTATGTGTTTTTGTTGACTCCCACACCGTTTTCTGAGCTGGTGTGCATCAAGGGTATGCATCCCATGTGGTGTAGTCCTTTGTTTGCTTCTGGCTTTTTTACTTTCCCCACCCTACCCCTTGCAATTGGCTGAAACAGTCAATTGTCTCATTCCCTCTGTTTCCTAGTATCCATTTCCCTATGCCTTCCTGACTGTAATGCAGATGCACCCTGCAGGGATACCACTTGAAAAGCAGTCTTAGTGCTTGGCTGATGCTCAGTGAGCAGTTTCACGTTCACTTACATCCGTTATTGGCCTGTTTTAGGTGCTTTTGTGGAGGGATTAGAGTGTTTTCTTTTAAAATCATTTTCTGCCTAGCTTGTGGCTTTATGTGGGTTTATTTTGTGTTTTTGTTTTCTCCCAACCCATTTTCTGAACTAGTGCGCATCAAGAGTATGTATCCCCTGTGCCATAGTCCTTTGTTTGCTTCTGGCTTTTTTACTTTCCTCACCCTACCCCTTACAATCGGCTGAAACAGTCAGGTGTCTCTTTCCCTCTGTTTCCTGACAGCCATTTCCCCATGCCCTCCTGACTGTAATGTCTTCCATAACTCAGCATTAGACAGTGCAGCCAACCTTAATGTCAAACCCTCTAACCCCACAACCCCCCGGCTCACTACCTGACCTTCAACAATCCACAATCCTGCCCCCTGGAAGCCCTTCTTTCTGCTCTTTCAACCCCATCTCTTCCTAAGAAATTGCCAAACTACTATCCAGCAGCCAACCCTCTGGCTCCCCCCTTAACGCCTGCCCTGCGTCCCTCTTGAAAAAAATCTTCACCTCCACTTGTGCAGGAGAACTGGCAAGTTCCATAAATAATGACTCGCTAATTTCTGGTGTCTTCCCAGAACCCTTCAAAACCATGCACGTCAAACCCCTCCTAAAGAAAGCATCCCTTGACCCTCTCCAACCAATCAACTATAGGCCCATATCCAACACCCGATTCTTGGCAAAGCTCATAGGCTGCACTGCATATTGTCAGCTCAACTGTGTGGTTGAATCGAACAACCTCCTAGACCCAAAGCAATCAGACGTGGTCCACGCCATGGAACAGAAACCACACTGATCTCAATCTGGGATGACCTAAAGTCTCTGCAGACTCTGTAGGATGTGCATCACTTGCTCTTTTTGATCTCTCGGCAGCTTTTGACAACATAAACCACTCAATCCTCTTTGACAGACTACAAGCTCTAGGAATCCGAGACTCTGCACTCAACTGGATTGCCTCCTTCCTCAATAACAGACAGTAAATCACTCTTCTCCCCCCTTTTGTCTCCTCTGCATGCCCACTGAACCCCAAGGCACCTGCCTATCATCTCTTCTCTTCAACCTCTACATGACCCCCTGCCAGGGATCCTCTAGTCTCACAATCTCACATGTTATAATTATGGCAACGACACACAAATAATCATGAAAATTCCAATCTCGATCCCCATCCTCGCCCTGACCTAGCAACCCGTCCCACAAATATTGATTTATGGATGACAAATAACCGCCTCCTTCTGAACCCAGGAAAACGGAGATCATGGTGTGCGGCAATACCACCCTATTGCCGCAACCTTTACCATGGCCACCTTCTCTGCACTCCCCATCCCCTACTTCCACTTCAGTCAAACACTTTGGGTGCACAATGGACGAGGACCTAACCTTGTCTAAATACATCAACAATATATCAAAATCCTGCCACTACCAGCTTAGGCTTCTGAAGCACTGGCTACAATTATGTCCATTGTTATGCCAAGACTTGACTACCTTGGTGCACCAGCCTAACAACTAAACAAACTCTGAAGAGTCCAAAATGTGGCTGTCAGGTGGCGTCTTGCACTGGGATGAAGATATTACATCTGACATGCACTCCGCACCCTACACTTTCTCTCAGTTGGGTGAAGGGTCACTTTCAAAATCCTGTGAATTACTCACTGAGCAGTGCACAAATCAGGCCCCCTACCTACTGAAAACATTATGCCTTATCTCGCAAACCATACTCTAAGGTCCAGCGTAGCTATCCTCCAGGTGGTCCCCACCTTCAAATCAGCCAGCATTGGAGGGTGCGCCTATGCAACCCTGGCTCCAACACTGTGGAACTCTCTGCCTCCCCACATTCGACACAGCCAAGATTACATGGCCTTCCTGATAGTACAGAAAAACTGCTTTTCCCTTAAATCATATAAGGGGCCACTCTGGCCCACTCAACCCACCACCAAAGGCCTAAATTGTCTGGAACTGCTCAAAAAAAGGGAGACAAGAACAGTCGGGACTCGGAAGTCTGCTCCAGTGACAGGCCCGTTCTCAACAGCACCAGCACTTATAACCGAGCTCCAGAAATAAATGGACTCTGTACCAGCCCCGGGAAGGGTGAATAATGCAATACAATTCCACAATTCAAACCAGAAACTGAGCCAGGAACCAACCGCAAACCATTACCCGGAAACCGGAAAATTGGTACACCAGCACTTATAACTAAGCCTCTTTGTTCTAAACAAAACCCCCAGGCATCTGCTTGTTAAACCTGTGTCAATCCCATTCATCTCAGAATTAATGTTCAGAACTACAATCTCCAGAACCAAACAGCACTCATCTACAAACATTATGACTAGGCCAGGTCATATTATGACCAGGCCAGTCTATTGTGATCAGCCCAGGAACTGCTCTTGCACCTCCCTGAAGGGACCATAATGCAATACAATTCACCAATTAAAACCATAAACTATGACAGGAATACCCACCAACCTACTGCAAACCGCAAACCGCTACCCGGAATCCTAAAATGGGATTTTCTGTACTATCAGGAAGGCCAACAAAGATGTTCTCTGTGCCACCCCCTAGAAGGGTGAATAATACAATGCAATTCCACAACTCAAACCAGAAACTAAGCCAGGAATATCCAGCTGCCGACCTCAAACCTTTCGCAGATAATGAACAACGCATTAGCACGCTTGAGGATAACTGGAACACTGCTAATACAGACCAGGATTGGCTCATCAGAGAAGTGCAGTGTCGGGGGTCAAGCTAGAGGACCAAGAGAACAGGCCCAGGTGAAATAGCCTACGCCTGGTTGGTCTCCCAGAGAATGCATAGGCAAATGATCTTGAGGTACAAGACAAGTTACACCTCGACAACCCTTCTTCCTACACCATAGAGTGGGTCCACAGACATTTCAGCACAAATTGGCCATACTCAAGGCATAATGCAAGGCAGGGGCTGTAAAGCTTGATGGCAGCATAGTCCATATGTTCAGCCTCCCACTGAAGGCCCACTTTCATTTGTTCAGGTCTCCAAATGAAAGTGGGCCTTTAACCCACTGTTTGATGTGCTGAAGGCGTCTGAACACAAACATTACCTAAAATTTCCGGCGGTGTGGTGCACCCAGCTGAACCAGCAATGGCACTCATTTGAGGACCCTGAAGAGACCTGGCACTGTTTAAAGCTCCGGTATATCATTTCCAAGGAGTTCACCCCAGTAGAGGAAAGTTCACCTCAGGGTGAGGGAGCGGGTCTGCTTCCTCGGAAACAACGGCTTACGAGGTCCTGCGCTGGATGGATGAGGGTAGGCAGGAAGCCACACAAAATTGGCCGGTGACAGGAGGGGCCCCCGGTCTGATCAGACTAGGACACTTTGCAGATGCTGGTTTCCCACTGCTTGAATGTCTGTGACCTCCCCTCTGGTCTAGAGGCTGTGCAAACAGACCGGCGAACTTGGGCTCGCAGCGTAAACCCTGAACGTTCGTCTTCCTAATCTTTAACTGCTACCAGAATGCTACACATATGTAAGATGCATGCTGGTCGGCAACTTTGAAGTGACCTGAAATGAAGAGTAGAGACATTTTATGGTACTCATCAACCAAAGGGCACTTCTGGCCCCTTCATAACTATGACTACATATGTGTGTCTTACAGGTAATATAACCTGTCTCCCCACCTGGGAAGAACAACAATGCAAGGGGCGAGGTGGAGGTTGCAGGGCCTCGCCTATCTATGCCCTTGCATTTGCTTCTTTCCAGATTAGAAGTTGAATTGGAGCCTGGTTAAGGGGCTTCAATGTTATGTTGTTTTTTTGGTTGAGGAGGGGGTCTTCTTTTTGGGGGATTTCTACCTGCCAGAATAACACAAAGTCCTCCTGCACATAGCTATTCACACACCTGGGGCTGGGATACGAACGCCATGTGCCCTTTCACAGCTTGCTCAAAGTCTGATCATGCCTGAACTTATCATGAAGACAAATGGCCTCCCTTACAGGTATCACTCTTAATGTACAAGAGCTGGGTCATCCAATGAAACAGTGACGCTCACTGAATGTGCTGAGGGATCTGCATGAGGATATTATTTTTTCCAAGAAACTCAACTTGGCGCTAACGAGAAGGCTAAACTGTGCAGAGGATGGGTGGGGGCTTCCGCTCACTCCCCATCTCATGGTAAGATGGGGGTATGCATCCTTCTACAGAGGTGTGTGCCCCTTGCTATCCAGGCCACGGCGGCTGACAGTGAGGGGCGATTTGTCCTCATATAAGGCCAGCTGTATAACCACACTGTTACCCTCATCAATATTTATTGTCCCACGTTAGATACCCCTGAATTCTTCACACACTTACTTGATGACTGTGCAACTTGTATGGGGAGTATGGTTTTGATGGGAGGTGACTTCAACATAGCAGCATGTCTTCACCCCTTTAAAAGTATGTGCACTCAGGTCCCTCCTTACTGACCGTGTCAAACACATTTGATAGGTCAATAGAGGCCATATAGACGGTCCCCAATGTTTGTTTTTTTTTCACTGCTGCCCGCAAGTGAGCCATGGTGAAAGCATTTAATGGGGTGCCCATCCCTGAGCGTAAACCCACCTGAAGTGGTGCGAGTAATTTAAGTGTATTTATTTGGGGTTTAAGTTCTTTTAACAGCTAGGTGCCAAAAATCTTATTGGAGGAGTCAAGCAAGGCAATTGGCCTAAAATTCATTAGGTTTTGTCTATCCCCTTTCTTATGAATGAGAATAATAAGGGATTGTTTCCAGGAATATGGAACCTTGTAAGAGAGAGAGAACCATTTCTAAAAAGATCCCAAAGGGGTTGCGCCCAAAGTTCCACATACTTTTTGATCATGAATGGTGGAATATTATCAGGGCCCGCTGCACTTGAAGGTTTTGCTTTCCCTATAGCCCAGCGGACATCTTCTAGATCCCAATTAAATGCATCTTTCCACTGCAGCGTCTTCCTGCCGAAGTCATAGACCTCCTCCTTCAATGGGAGAGAATACTTTTCTCTCAAATGTTGCTCCCAAACCTGGGCCTTTATAAGACAATCCCCTGCTGATTGAGGTTTTTTCTTTGCAACATCCCCCATGATTGCCCAAAAGTTTATTTTGATATGAGTATCGCGCCTAATTAGTTTAAGGGATCTCTTACATTCCAACACTATTTTCCTCTTTGCTTCCCGAAAAGCGGGCCTGGAGGTTATGAGTTTGTGACTCGCTCTGGAGTCAGCTCTTTTTTTGCCTCAGCCTTTGCCTTTAGGTGTGCTTCCAACTGTGTAGCCACCATTTTGTACTGATTTGTAATGCTTTCTGGCAAAAATCAATTTTAGGTGTACTTCCAAATGTGTATACACCATTTTGTACTGCTTTTTAGTGCTTTCTGGCAAAAATCCATTTTAGGTGTGCTTCCAAATGTACAACCACCATTGTGTACTGATATTTGGTGCTTTCTGGCATAATTCTAATTTAGGTTTGCATCCAACTATGCATCCACCATTTTGTACTGCTTTTTAGTGCTTTCTGGTAAACATCGACTTTAGGTGTGCTACCAACTGTGCATTCACCATGTAGTACTGCTTTTTAGTGCTCACTGCAAAAATTGATTTTAGTGTGCTTCCAACTGCGTATCCACCATTTTATACTGCTTTGTAGTGCGTTGTGGCAAAAAAAGATTTTCGGTGTGCTGCCAACTGTGCCTCCACCATTGTGTACTGCTTTTTAGTGCTCTCTAGCATAATTCGAATTTAGGTTTGCTTCCAACTGTGTATCCACCATTTAGTAATTCTTGTTAGTGCTTTCTGGCAAACATTGATTTTAGGTGTGCTTCCAACTGTGCATACACCTTTTTGTACTGCTTTTTAGTGCTTTCTGGCATAATTCCAATTTAGCTGTGCTTCCAACTGTGCATCCACCTTTTTACTTTATTACTTTATTTAATCCAAGTCACTAATGGCTTATGGTCTAGCAAAACAAATGAAAGAAAATCAGCGCTAACACTAGGGATTACAAACAGGTTTGGGAGAATGGTTCTGACACTATTAAAGGTTCTTAAGTTAAAGATGGGATAGGTTTAGTGTTGGGGATAGGACAAGGTAAAACAAGATATGCTATGGTTTACTATGATTCCTATGTATACTTACAGTTCACTTTAAATTAAGATTCGACCATCAGGGATCTGGTCATCTGGACTGGGTCTGCAGACAGCAGGGCACTTCTGGTGGGATGGTCAGCTGGGCGGTTCTGGTCAACTGAACTGGCACCTCAGAATGGATTGGCCCTTCCGGTTGCTGGACACTGTAGATCAGCGGGATGGCGAGTTTCACCATGCACACATGAATGGTAGCAAGCCAGACTGGATCCAAATTGTTTCCCTGAAGTTTGGGATGGTTCAGAATTTGGGCCTCACTGAAAAAGAGTTCAGCAATTGCTGAGGCCTTGGCTTGGTAAAGAATCTGGAATCAGGACAAGATGAAGAATTCTGGAACAAGATGAAGAAGGTCAGGAACAGATCGCCACGCAGAAATCAGATTGTAGTCAGGAATCAGTGTGTTCTTGTGTGTTGTGAGGTTCACTTATTTATCATGCCAAGTGACATCACTCACTTTATGGTAGGTGCAGACTTACAACCCACACCCGCAATGCTGTGATAGGTCAATGGCACCTGCCTTTTTCTGATTGGAAGACAGAAAGGGCTGTCATATATTATGATGTGACTTGGGAACTCCCACAGTTATTTGGACCAAAATGTAACTTTCCCACAAATACACATTTCTATAATTATGCCCTCTGATAACATCGGACACATACATTACATATTTCGTGGGTTACATTTACCTCCAACTCCCACGTCAGTGAGACCTGGCTTTGTCGTCCTGTGGAATTTTGTCAATTTTTATCATAAAGATTTGGTCTACCAATTCCTAATTCGGTACATATCTGTGCAATCACCCCTAGACACGGGTATACAATATTAGATTTGCAGCATCCATAGTCTTTGCGCAATTAGTGTTTTTTTTATAACTTTGGTCCCTTATGCAGTACATGGTTCAATCATGTCTTCACAGAGAGAGCATACAATTAGATTACAACTACACATTTTTAGATTTATCCTCCTTCTTGTGGCAAAGTTAAAAGTATTTAAAGCTTAATTACAAATAGGCATTTAACCACCAAAAGTCATTAGCAGTTTTTTCAACTGGCAACAGCTGTCAAATTCCTTTGATCAGGGTGGGTGTCCTCTTCCTTGGGAGGGAAGTTTCCTGCCCCTCCCCCGTGGAGATGAGTGTTCAAGCCTGCCATTGTCTTTGGCTGGGACACAGACAAAAGTCTGAGGAGTTCTTTGTCATGAGTATGCAAACACCTCCCAGCAGCAATTAGTCCTTTCCTGCCAGCAGTGAGGTGTCAACCTTTCCCAGGCTGAGGCTGTCAGATCAGAATTAAATAGTTAATTAACTCAGGACTGGCTTTCACTTTAAGTTACCTACATCTTTCATTCAAACATATAAAATGACAAAATTTTTAGGTGGATTTTGAAATTTAGCAATCCTTTGCCATTTCTTACAGAATTAGGCCTTTCAACAAAACATGCTTTTAAACAGGCAATTTTGCACCTTCTTCCTGAAAAAGCACAGTCCTTTAAATCATATTTCCTCTGCAGCACACACATTTTTATTTAGCACCAGTTCTTTCCTTAAGTGCTGGGATTTGCTTGCAGTCTGGATATTTGTATCCAGGCTTTTGTTTGGAGTCTCTGCCTGCACAGTTGAAATTGTTACATGTTGCCATTTTATCCGCATTTTTCCTGTGGAACTGAAAACAAATGTTGTTGGGCTGGTTTTTCATGAGATACATTTCTTAGCTGCTGTCAGTCAATGAGGCCCAGCTCCTCTGAGCCACACTGGATGATCTGTTATCCTTTTACTCTCAAGTATTCACTAGAAAATAAATGGATATAGTGCCAAACAGCACTTTGAAGGTTGCAAAGCTGCATTTTAAAAGGCATTTTCGATTTTCAGGACAATTCTGCCGCCTTGCTCCATGTTGAATGTAACAGATCCCACTGGCGTGCTCCTGCACTGAGAATTCTGATTTTACACCCCCCTTGACTATGTGTGGCAGGGTGTGCAGCCTTTTATGGTTGTGACCGCAATGCAGTTTTGCAGATATTTGCGCGCATAGGGGTTAGCGCATCAATTGTTGGCTGTTTCTTTCACCCATTTGTACATTGATTTAGTGGGGCACATTTGGGATGGGTCAAAATATCCCACAGTGTGGTCATTGATTTTCTCTGCTTGGCTGCCTAGTGAGATTCTACTGTTTCATAGTGCTTCGTACCCTCTCCCCTGCTATCCCCCTTCTTTCTTGTCTTTGACCCCATGGTGCTCCCCATGGTAGGAAGAAACATAAAAAGGCACTCCTGAGTTCCAACCCTGGTCTGCCCATCGCAGACACCTACATCATTCTTCCTCCTGACAGACTTTTACTGATAGTCTCTTAGCTGTACCTTCTTCTGACTTATGGACTCCCCATATGGTTTCTGTCCTCTCCCCTTTCTCTTCTTCACCCATTACTGATGGAAACAGATGAGAAGTGCTCTTCCCTCACTTCTCATCTTCCAAATGCACCATTAATGTCCACCACAATGGCACTATGATGGCCCAGGGCTTTCAGCCCAATCTCCTTCTTCTTTTCAGGCATCTTCCATTTCTCTTCAACCCCCCCTCAATCTCCCCTTCCCTCATCCCGCCTCTCCCCAGTGGTATCACCCCACCCCATAGCTACCCTCAATTCTCACTCTGTTATCAAACACTCCTCTGACATCTGTCACCTCCTTGAAGTCCTTGATGTCCTTGCTCTCACTGAGATGTGGTTCAAGGCCAGCTTTGTCACTGCTTTTGACACTCTTCTCTCAGAGGGCTACAAGATTCTGTTTAATCGCAGGCCCTCCAGTCCTGGTGGAGGAGTGGCTCTAATCTTCCCTGAGTGGGTTTCTGCCTCCATCATCCCCACTCAAACCTAATCATCCTTTGAAAGGTTCCATGTGATTTCATTGCCTGCTTTTACATCGCCAGGCTTTTAAACATGCACATTCCATTGCCCCCCCAATCCACCCACCCACACTTATTTTTTATTATTGCCCACCTGCCCAAACCCTTATTTGCCCTTTCCCAACCCCCCTAAAAAATGTAATGCGCACATTTAAAAGCCTGGCGATGTAACAGCAGGTGATGAAACAATGTTGTACCCCTTTGAAAGCCTAGTCTGCAGGCTTTCTTTCTTGCCTACCTTGTCTCTCACTCCTGCTACCAATTACAGGCCCGCCCGGACATACGTCCCTCTTCCTCTCAGAATGAGCAGACCTGTCTTCTCTTTTTGCCTCCTCCCCCAAAACGATCTTCCTTGGGGACTTTAACATGCATCTCGACTCTTCAGATTTAGCTACTGTTTTGTGACCTTTGTTACTCTTGCTCCCACTATCCTTCCCTCTCGCCCAACACACTCTGCCAGACACATCTTGGATGCTCTCATCTCAACAGACATCCACTCTCCAACCCTCTTACTACACCACTCTCCTGGTCTGACCACTCTCTCCTCTCTTCCCACTCTTCCTCTGTCCCCTGATGATGCCTCCACCTGCACTGCCAGTCTCCTTCTCTATGTATGTTGTAGCCATGTAAGACCTGCCATAATTTGCCTTGACTAACAGAATCAAAGGCTATTTTTAGATCGGTGAAGACCGCATATAGCTTACAATTGTTTAGGCGATTACATATGCTAAGTCTCAGACACTGGTCAGAAGTTCCCATTCCCGGATGGAAGCCCACCCGTAACGGCAAGCTATTCCTGTCGAGTCCACCCATTCTTGGAGGTGTCCCAGGATTAGCTTATCATGAAAATTCCCCACCCCTTTTAAAGAATTGGCACTATTACAGCATCACGCCAACTGTCGGGGACTAGATCTTTTGTAATCACTGCATTGCTAACTCTTGTCATCACCGGGCTCCATATTTTCAATTCATCAAAAAAAAACACCAGGTATGTAGTCAGACCCAGAGGCCTTTCTACCCCCAAAAGCTGTAATAGCCACAACCACTTGCTCCACACTCACTGTGACCTCTGGGACATTCCCAGGCTATGCCCCAAACAGTATTCCCTGACTGGCTATGTTATCACTAGTCTCTGGGTCTTTATACAAATTGGAAAAATGGCGGCCCTTCACAATTTCTGGGATCATGCTATTAGAGCCCTTTGTCAGAATACATACCCATTATCATCCTCCAAAAAGCCTGTGTATCATTTGCATTGCTAGCCTCCAGCAGGGCTTCCCAACTTGCTCTATAGAACAGCCTTTTTTTAGAGGCAACTATGATCTTATATTTTCCCATCACAGAACTTATCTTAAATGCATCAACAGCTGGTCTCTTTTTCAGGCAATCCAAGATATCCTTCTTACTGGACCGGCATTCTCCATCGTACCACCCCTGAGCTAACTGAACAGATTTCTTAGTCTTTCCTCCTGGCTTGGGGAATACTGGATAAAGAGCTGTTAACAGATCATCATAATGAGCAAACATATCCTGCGGCCCCCTAGTCAGGTCGCAAATGGCCGCAATATGTTCTTCAATTCTTGAATATATACCTGGCAGCCAATCCTTGTTCACCACCTCTGCACACTTAACAGCCCTTCTCGTAAGCCCATAATTGCCAGTACTTATAGAATTGGCATCTAGTGCTACCCTGGCATGAGAATCAGACACTATTGCAACACTACACATGATAGGTCTGTGATCATTCTCATACCGTTCAAGTACTTCAAATGATTTGATCAATCCCCAGTCTTTGGCACGTATCATCATATAGCCAATTTGGCGCATGCCATTGTTACCTATTTGGATGGTTCATCCACCACACAACATTCATTAAAGGCCCTGAGATTGGGAGTATTCAAAAGGTGAGCCACTTCAAGTGCATGACAGTGTATTTTCCTTGGAAAGTCTGCCACAAATGGAATTGCTTCTTAAAGGCTCAAATTGGAGATTTAGGCCACCAACTACAAGAGTTACACTGTTTTCGCCTGGCTCACTATGAAGTCCTGCAGCTTAGTCAACATTTTCATTGGAGCTGAGCGTGTGGGTCGATTGTAGATGTTATATACGGTATCCAGTTAAATTGTCGAATGCACATTTTCGAATGCCATTTTGTCGAAAACAAATTTGTCCAAAATGAATTCTGAATGTGTTTGTTTTTTATTTTATGTTTTTTTTCCGTTTAAGAAAAAGTATAAGTAAAAAGAAAATTGGGAGTTGGGGGGAACCCCCCAAATAAAAAAATAAAATAAAAATAAACATTTGATTTTTTTTTTCGGCATATTTGTGTCGAGAAAAAGGCATTCGAAAATGTGACATTCGAAAAAATCACTATAAACCGTTATATACATCTACCCTTCTGCCCATAGTTGTTTCCAAGGTAAGAAATTGTCGATCAGGCAAATCTGTTGGTATTTAGGACACTTTCCATTTAAGTGAAGAACTGACCCAGATTAACATTCCCCCACTTGGAAGGCCTCTTGGCCTCTTAGATGCTCGTACTGAATAAGCAGAGTACCCTTGATAGTCAATTTGTTTTAAGCCCCACATCTCCTGAAAGATCATCAGGTGAAACCCTGAGATAAAATGTCTCCAATCAGGATCTATCATATGTTTTGCAAGACCTGCAATGATCCAGGAGAGAACTCTGATTTTGTTAGGCGTTGAATTTAATAAGGGGGCCCGAGACCGACTGAGTCTCCTTTATCACAGGCAGTGCTTCTCTTTCATCACAGTCTTTTTACTTTGTCACAGTTCTTTTTCATCACAGTCCATCAGAGTCTTTCTTCACAGTGCTTAACCTTTGTCAATCCCTTTGTCACAGTCCTTCATCTTGTTCATCACACTGCTTCTCCTTCATCACAACCCTACTGCTTAGTCAATCCCTCCTTCATGACAGTCGTTCTGCTTCATCACTGTCCTTATTGACCTGACTTTCAAGAAACTGCTCAAGACTTTGGCCATCATTACAAGCTGGGCGCAAAGAGATACCGGGCACTGGTAATGACACTGGTGCCGGTAAACCCGTTGCGCCCTATTCCGAGATCCCTTTGCGGGTCCTTGCTTATCGCCTGGTTTTAGTAATTTACGGTACCGTTATTGCCGCCTTCCCCCTTCCCATTGATCCCTATGGGGGCTCGAATAGGAATGGGGAATGGCTTTTCAAATGGGGACTTACCGGTCCCGCAATGGTCGGAATAGACCAGTAAGTCCCCATACCACCAAGTAGGTGGTGGTACCGGTATTGGTGCTAGTCATGGCGATAATAGCGCCATAACTAGCACTAACTTCGGAATGAGGCCCTTTGCCTTCATCCAACCACTTTCAAAGACATAAAACATATTAACAAATGACTAGACACATTTCACCTTGGACTATTTTAAGACAAGAAATTGCAAAACTCTTCACACTACCATTTGTGGGAAGCCAATTTGATTGATGGCTACTCTGCTGCGTGAGGCTGGTTTGCACCTGAATCTCAGTGAGATCTACAAACAAGAGCCAATAAGCAACATCCTAACTCCTCTCCACTCATCCACCCCCTTAAGCCCCTCAACAACATAATTACTAAAATCTTACATCCTTACACTACTCACACCCTATTAGACAACTGACCCGGTTTTGTGCACTTAGTAAATTCAGACTGTATGCATCTTTTATCAACAACCATTCTGTCTATTTTTTCACTTCCTAATCCAGATTCCGTCTCTACGGCTAACCTGCCCGGTCTGCACCAACCACAAACAACATAGAAATGTTGATATCGGCACACAGGTCATGGGTATTTCTGACCCGTATCCATCAACATGACAGGTTTCTGCATTTGCCTTCCCGCTATCCGACTAGCACCAGGCACTCCTGTTATAAAGAGCCATGCACAGCGAGGCAAGCATTATTGGCAGAAAGTTCACTTTAAATTACATTATACATAGTCCATTTATGTACCCATTCCAGTATTTTACAAATAATCAGGGTGAGAGATCACATATAAGGTTCTTTGTTGCGTTATTACACACTCATGTGTTCAGTAATGTACACATGAGAGAGTCACTGTATTCCTCAACACCCATGTAGTGGACATGCAGCATTGTCCAACAAGCAGCCCCCACCAATTACAGAGGAACCTGTTTACGAATACTTACCGCAGCATTTGTTTATGACAATACCCTACGGACTCTGAGAACACTTCTCCCCCGTCCTGAAGAAGGCCACTTTCACCAAAAGCTTCAGGAAATAGCTACCTTTGGCCAAAACATTATAGGGTCGACCTTCCTCTCACAGTGTCTTGTTTTTTATGTCACATTGCATTTTGTTTGGTACTCCAGAGTTGCATCATGCCCCGGAAAGCACAGGCTCGTTTGTTAATACTGTATCGTGTATGATAGAAAATGTGCATTGTTTTGAGTTAAATCCTCTGCATTGAAGAAGATGGTACACAGTGGTACTACCACATTGTCAAAGTGAAAGAGTTGTCCGTTTTTGGGTTTGTCTTGTAAAAATGTATAAACACTAAGAGATTGTCTTGCGAAATAAACAACCAAGGGTCCACATTTTTGGTAAACCCAACAGTTCCATTGATCAGTCATTCTATATATGAGCCTGTAATAACGCAACTGAGAACCTTATATGTGACCTCTCATCCTGATTTTTTGTAAAATACTATGCCAGGCGCCCTTTTTGTTTTTTTGTATACACATTCCTTCTCCTTCATCATAGTCATTATCTTTCATCTTAGATCTTCTCCTTTGCCATTGTTATAATTTAGCATAGTCTGTCTACTTTGTCACAGCACATACAATTTGTCATAGTTTTTCATCATAGTCCTTCTTCATTACAGTTCTTCTAAGTCAGTCCGTGTACTAGTACATCTCCTCAATTGTGCCCAAAGAAATAGTAGCAAATTCACAAAAGGCAGCTGAATGAGTGTATCTCAATGATTGCATCTGTATGAGCGCATTGTTTATACAATTAACCTCACTATGGCTTCCATTGTATTCTATGAGGACACGCTATATACCTAGACTGCAGTATATATTTTCCATTTAAATACAACCAATCAGACAGACAGAGCTATTTATAAAAGTGTGGCAATTGCCTACTATGGAACACCAAAATTAGCACGTACGGGCTGCTGAGGCTCCTACATGCAGTTTTAAAAGTTCACGAGGCAGAGGGTAAAAGCGAAGAATAAAAGTGTTTACTGTTTCATTTTCTTCTCTGTTTTGTGAACAAATAAACACTGGGCCTCATTCTGAGTTGGGCGGTAAGGGTTAACGGTCACCAGTAATGATGCCGGTTCCGTTAAACCCTTACTGCCGAATGCGGGTTCCACTAAGGGACCAGGGCGCTAATAACGGGGCCACTATTTGCGGGCCCGTAATTAGCGCCTTCCCCATTCCCATTGAGCCCTATGGTCTACAGAATGGGTACTTGCTGGGTCTCTATGACCCGGTGAGTCCCCATTCTGTCAGACCGGACCTGGACCTGGGTTTGCAGGCATCCATGGCGCTAATAGCACCATGGCTACCTCCAAACTCAGAATGAGGCTCACTGTCTTTAAAAGATGTCTTGCAGCCAACGTTTACTGATGGATTATTATACAATCAACCTGCTCTTTAGCAGATGTAAAACGAAGGTAGATGTCATAACATCGTGAAATGAACGTCAGTGACCAGATGGAGGAAGAATACACTGCACAGATGTTTTCCTTGCTCCGTACCCCTCCCTCTGACCCTGTGTCAGCAGGAAAGTGGGTTGGAGTTTAAGCGGAAGGCGGAAAGGGATTAGGCCGTGTTTCAACACTTGGATTTTATTCTCCAGCCTGTTTTTAAATGACCCCCTCTGACTTCAAAGAGCATGCTGCTAAAAACCTGCATTAGAGTTTGATGCATGCATTAAACAAATGGATTTCCATGGAATCTGACAGTTTTTAGCAGCAGATAAAAGCAGGTGGACCCAATAGCAATCTATTATCATTGACTGCTTAGCATAATTTGCAGGTAGCATTTAAAGTGTTTTTGATAACTGAGAGAAAGACTGAGGGTAAAGTGGATATTACCTGGTTTTACTCTTCACTTTTACACGCTGTTTTGTAAATATTCACGATCGATTACTGAGGATCGATCAGCACACAATGTTGGTGGTCCCCTACATTCATTTACATTTGTTTGTAAAAAGTAAATGATGACTGGTGACTGTTTTCCTTCACAAAAGGTCCCTCTTTGAAGATTGAGAACTCTGCCTCTCACCACTAAGTAAATTAGTTGTGATCAGGTTGATCTACTTCGAGAATCCAAATTGCTCACTGGTTTGCAACACTGATTGCAACTACCTAAATAACTGGGAGGGGGGGCACTGGTTAGGAAGATATGCCCCTTTCTGACTGCCAGTCAAGGCGCAATATTGCATACTCAGGAAGACATCTTGGCCATGTTATCCCTATGCTGCTTATTACAATCACAATCCCACCTTGTCCTGCTCCTTTGCAGCTTGTTCCAGCATCCCAGAATGCCCAACCTCATTGCCCTCACTCATGCTGCACAATGCCCCGCTCTCGCAACGTAGCTAATGGTAATGCAATCTGTTTCAGGACAGGTGAAGGGCCAGTCAGGGCACTATAGCCTGGGAGCACAGAATACACACGCCACTCACTTAAATGAGGTTGCATAAGGCCAGTACATAACATATTTAAGAGGCTTAAAGATATACATATTTCCCTGTGAGTTTGAATGGCTGCAGGACATCCTCAGTAGATTAATCTGTAAAATAGCTATAGCAGATGCTTAGGATAGTTAAATAGCACCCTGTTGTCCCGTCTATTACTATGCCGTCCCTGTCCAAATGTATGTGCCCTGATGCCTGCGGGCTTCGGCGCAATATAAATAAATAAATACATCTGGACATGCTTAAACATAGAATAGTAATTGGAAGTTCCAGAAACAGCAGCACAGCAAAGGCAGCCATTCTGTAAGACGCTACCTCAAGACTGGCTAAGCTGTAGCACTGTAATCTACTGACTGACGTCTTTTTAGTACCCAGTTATTGCCCCTTCTATGGTAGCTGACAATGATACCTTCTCTTGTACTGTGAGCTTGCTTGTTGCCCCACCACAAATAGAGCAGGTTGGAGTAACCAGATGATTAAGATTGTAAAACCACATTACCGTCAAGTGTGATGGCCTCCCACAGAGAATCGGAGTCACATCCCAGAGGTCCCCAGTGATATCGCTGCAGAGTATTCACCACGCACGTTTTTGAGTGCAGGATATTCATCAACAAGAAATTCACCTACGATAGATCATGCAATAATTATGGTACAGAAGGTACGTTTGGGAGTGGGGATAGTGTTATTTTAGGGGTGGTGCGAGATTGTGTGTAACTGGGGGATTTGGAGGAATTTCCCCTACATTTTACAGCTGCTCTGAAATAAAACATGGAAAAACTTCAAACTTGGGGTTGTAAAATTCAGTGATAAAAACTCGTGGAACCCATTAGTGCAGCATTCTTTTTGCCAGAACCTCTGCAGCTGTTATCTCTTCCTCTCCCTGCACCCTGGACCCGCGTGCCGTTGTGCTGTCTTTGCGTGCTCTTGTTTGTCTCTTCTTAGTTTTGGCTATTGAGTGGCAATGAACGTGCTGCATATATAGCCGGGTCTGTGGCTCAGTGGACAGGGGCCTGTTTTTGACCTCCTGGTCACAGGTTTCAATCCCGGAAGGTCCACTCATACTTTCATCCTTCTGAGGTCCATACAATCAGTACCATTAAGTTGGGTAACAATAAATACCTGTTATTTGTCAATAGCGCCAAGATGCCCTTCTGCAGTTCAGCGTGCGCTCTACAAATACCCATATTACGTTATAAGCTGACACTTTTGTGGTGGGTATAACACTCAGGAGAGTGATTAGATGTAAGAAGGTTCAGAGAGTCCCTGGTTGTTGATTACTTATTTAGCCACCCATTGACCTCTCCTGGGTATTCTAGGCCCAATGGGCCTCATTCCGAGTTCGGAGGTAACCACGCTGCTATTTGTGGCATGGCTGCCTCCGAACTCGTCCAAAACTTTGGCCTGGTGAATGGAGTAATTACCGGTCCATTCTGAGGTCGGAAGACCGGTACTTCCCCATTCACCAGGGCCATTCCCCATCCCCATTTGAGCCTCCATAGGGCTCAATTGGAAGGGGGAATGCGGCAATAACGGTACTGTAAATGACGGTACCGTTATTGACCCCGGAGTCCCTTTGCGGGTCCCGTCCTTAACGTCTGCTAAAAGCAGGTGTTAAGAAACGACCCGCAGAGGGAACTCATAGTAGGGCGGTAAGGGTGTAACGGCACCGGTCTCGTTACTAGTGACCGTTAACCCTTACCGCCCTACTCGGAATGAGGCCCAATGACTATCACCACCTACTACCTGCATGCCCACCCAAAACACATCCACCTGCAGCCACTATGAGCTAGCTCTGTCAATCAGCAACTTCACACTTTGACCTGTCAGTGGTATTTCAAAGCAATATTCGGAGAGTAGTTAATGCCCTTATTGCATCTGTAATTAACTACTAGCGCAATAGAAATATCTTAACCAAGTGTGCCTCCAGCCACTTAATCTATATGCAGTCTGTGCGTCCTCTCATGTGATATCCTGCTGAAACAGGCATCTGCATGCCAATACAAAAAAGGGGACAGATGGCTAAGTAACACTGACGGCCTAATTCATGGAACTTTTAGAGCGGTGGTGGTGCAAAGTGACTTTACAATGCCAACTAACGCCCTGATTCACAGAGAAATGCAAAGTGTATTTTTGCAGAGGAAAGCCACTTTGCAACGCACTAAACATTCCATGAATCGGGCCCAAGCACTCTAAAAAACATGATTAACAACCAGGAAGATGATGTTTTAAATGGGCTGCAATGGGCGGAGCATTGACCATTGCCCACACTCGAGGCAATAAATCAATTTAGCAAATGGAACACGTTTGACAAAGAAAAGACAGCCCCGATTAACATGGAAGGCGAGACGAGGGGATACAGCGAAGTACAAGAAACATCGACTTAAAAAAATAAATATATAGGAACTGCTGCTGCTTTGAGTCAGCACATTTGGAGCTTAGCTCTCCTTGGAGGTTCTAGATAAAGAGAGTCAGGAAGCAATTAATCATTCTCAGGTGGAGTAAAATACACTTTACTAAAGGGTGCATTGTCAACTGAATGAAATGGACTCTTATAGAAAACGTCAAGCAGGCGGACAGCTCTTTCTGTGAACTCATTAATACCCGAAAGTACATTCTGGAATATGCCTGGGTTTGTGTCTTTAAACATTGGGAAGGTTGTTTGCACATTGCATTAAATTTCAAAATAGATTATGCGGCAGACTTCATGATGTGACTGTGGTCGAGGAAAGCAAGACTCGGGGTACAGCGTTTTTGCAAAAGATGACGCCCAGCCCACCTCCTGCAGAATATGGTGATGGGGGAGGGAGGTGGGGTGTGAGGGGGCTGAGACCTCCGTGGGGAAAATGACGACCACAATTTCCCAACCTTAAGCATGTAGGGCTCCAAAAAAACTTAGTTTGAGGATGGAGGTCCAAAGAAGTATGGTGTCCATCACGGAGTTTGGGAAAATATTTAATATTAATATTTAAGTATTTCTGATCAGTAACATTCCTTAAAACCTAGCAGTACATAAAGACCACTTTAAAATGATTGTAATGGCCACAGGCCTGGTGGATGTGGTCGATGATGTGTATGGACCCGGTATAGCTTATAATGATGATAATGATATGTTATTTATAAAGCACCTTAATCCAAAGTGCTTTACAGAGCACATATTTACATACAATATCACCCAACCGAAATTGGTACTCATTTATCAACCTCGGAAGGATGAAAGGCTGAGTTGGCGATTCAAAACTGCGACCTGCAGATCATGCTCAGATTGCAGCACCGAGCGCTCAACTAGCTGAAAAATCTTACCGGCTAGACAACTCCATTGAGAGTTTCCAATTTCTGATTGATGTTTGTGAACCTGGAGCTGGTATGGCCAATTGTTATAATTGGGTATTCCTCTTCATAGAAAGAATCGTTTGGCTGGGACAGAGGTGTTGGCTTCTGAAGGGTAATATGGAAATCTATAGGATTCCAGTAAGGGTTCAGTAGGGCCATGGAGTATTTCAAATACCTCTGCTATTCTTATTCAATATCACAAGGTTGTGGGCGTCCTCCAGAAACTGGTGGATCATGTCCTTCCTCATCATGAGTAGATGTATTGTACATTATATCGAGGTTCCAGATCAGTGCTTCAGTTTGGAAACATTAATATTCTGCCTGTCAGTGAGAAGGAGAATGGACTTACTGTTCCATCTACTCCCCGACCCATCCTTAATTGCGGTTACCCAAAAACATTGGAACACCTCCATTGCTTGGCCTACAAAAGGACATTTAACATATTAATAAATGATCTCTATACTTTACCTTTATTCAGTGACATTGGGAAGATAATATGATAGCTTTAATGTTTACAAAACTAGATTTCAGGATTAACCTGATGAAGGTTAGTGATCAGTGGAAGAGCATAAGAAGAAGAACCACATATGCAGGGTCCAGGGTGCAGCTAGATGCATCCTTTGGAATGGCCTTCCTCTTGCCTTGAGGTCAGTTGAAAATCACCTCCACTCCTGGAAAAGTTTATAGGCCTGCTTCTTCCGGAAAGCCTTTGGTCGGGAATCATTAACCTCTATGCCTCACTGGAACCGCCCTCTCTAAAGCCTCTAACTGACCGCTCAGTATAGCCCTTGATGACAAACCTTGAACTTCCTTATCCCATGTACTGTAATGTATTTAAAAATATATTAATAGAGCTGCATGCTAGGCACTTGTACACTCTACTTTGCTCTTCTCCCATCACTCAGCCCTTGTCATTTAACCAATCAAAATTTTCCCCAATCCTTTGAAGATCTAAACACTGTACCCATCCCCATCCTTTGGTGGTGCTGCAAAATGGTTGTGCCAGTGGTGTAAACTCTATACAAATCTAATAATAAATAAATAAATAGAACATGTTTATGATTCAATTGGATAGCAAAAATATTGTCTTATGCCTCTTGTATTTCTCATCAATTTTTTAGCGGATAGCCGGAACTAATTTTAATTTTTCTAGACAACGTGCTGATATATTCATCTTCAACACAGTAACATTAACATTATATACGAGAGCATTACACAGTTTGTAAGTTAAACCTGATGAGTGCAAATATGAAAATGATACCGCTGAGTATATGTGGTTCTGTCATGCAGAGGTCTCATCCCGATCACTTGATGTAACCGGAACGGCCTGGTGGCAATGTTTTGGGTGTTGTATTTGCAGGTTTGTGGCCTATGGTACAGCAGTGGATGCAATTTTCCCAGGTCTGTGGCGTTTAGTTTTGGGTATCATGGTTGACGCATTGCTTATATGTGTATTGTTTCAAGATGGCTGATGACTTTTACAACATTGCTTTGACGTTAAGTGGGTGGGAATGAACCCAGACTATCCTGGCTGCTGTGCAATTATTATCATATGCTCTGTTTTCTTTTCATCATATCTAACCTCTTGCAATAAACCTTTCAGTGAATGAATGGAAGCTGTTGGCCATAAAGGAAGCTTGGTCTAAATGGAGGAAGTAGCCATTTTCAGCTTCGTTCCCATTTGAAGTTCGAGCAGACTACAGCAACCTTCGGTTGTTCTGGCAAGTTCAATTTCAGAACCTCCTAAACCTGGAACCTTCTAAAAACTGCTGCGCTCCTCACCTGGTCCACTTGCGACTTCACTTGATTTGGCCCCAAAGCCGAGAGATGTACAGAGTAGCCTGCCACTTCACTTACAGCTTTCATATGCCAGCAGTGTGCCCTTGCCCTCACACCAGCAGGGCACATCCAATAGTCGCCAGAGGTCGCTATTACCATACTCGTCGCCAGTTTGTTAAGGTTAGGGTGGCACACCCAAATGAGGCTCGTGAGGCGTTGTGGCTATGAAGCAGTGTATTCATAAATCAGAAGCATGGTTCATAGCAGCGACCCCCAGCTCACCCATCAGCCAACTGACAACCCGTGGAACCTGGAACTCTTCCTGCAGTCGAGACCACCCAGAAGTTCAAGGTTCCATGTGATGGTATACACAATAACAGAGACTTACACAAACAACTCATAATTAAATACTGTACACTCCCAACAGTCTGGCACTCCGTCACAACCGTAACAAGAATTAGATCATTTTAGTGTTCAGCCGCAAACCATAATTTCACCCAATCAGATTGCCTGTTTGTCATGTTCCTCTCTTGAAAACACACAGAATGGTCAGTACAAAGCCAACTGCATGGTTGCATGGAGAGTCTTCCACAGATTCGGTCACATGACAAAAAATATTTTAAGAGGTTCAACGGTTGCTGTTCCATGGGTGCCACAATTGAGGACCCTTTGTTGGGAAGCCTGTGCTTCACCAAAAGAGACATATCTAGCATCAGTTCTTTGTTCATCAGCACTACAATTCAGCTGGCGGGTCTATTGAGTATATTGCCCAATAAGCTCAAATGTTAGTTTAATTCACGCTGCAGGCTCTTCTGCAGTTTTAGTCTATGCTGTTGATCCAAGCTCACAATGTATCCAGGCATGCAGCCACTCGGGGCTCTGATAAATGTTGCGCTCTGCAATGAATTGAAGACAGTTCGTCATTCATGCACGGTGCTCCAATTGAACTTGGTGGCTGGCTCTATTTGTAAAGGCCCAATGATCCACTCTAGAACCTTGCCTTTGGTGGGTTCTCCCTTAGATCTCTCAAGCAGATTCAAGCATTATGCATGTCTTGTCATAGTGGTAGCAACTTTCTTTTCAGAAAACCTTTGAAAAATTCTTCAGCAGGCTCTGTTGTTTTTTAAGCAATTCCCCATTCATTCTGATGCTGAAGCAGGCCACGGGGTGCCTCATTAACTGGAAACTGCCCCTCAGGAGTGCCAACAAGTTTGGAGTGCCATTCAATGCTCTTTGTCAGTCAAAGGTTGCAGGCTCTCAGAATTCTTGTATCAAAGCCTTCTCTGGTCAGAGTGTATGCAGTAGTCACTGCCAGCCATCACAGTGCAGAGAAGCTAGTCAAGTGAATAGAGAAATAGCCCTCTCCTTGGTCTCAGGAAAGGTAGTCTGCAGCTGCACAGGGTGTAGGATGTAAGGAAGGGGCAAAGCAGGGAACTATTATTTCTCTTGCAAAGGTGTAAGAGAACCGAGAGCAGACCAGGGGACCTACACTGTGCCACTCTTCTAACACTTGGGAGCAAGGGTGTTGCTAGGTCGGGAAAAGATCTGGGGCTATGCTAATGTCGGGGATTGTCGTGACTCGGGGCTAGCAAGCCTTTTGGCTTTAGCCCCTGAGCCTCCATCCAGGGCTACAACCAAAAGATCATGGGCTATAGCCTCCTTAGCCCCCCCCCTAGCAATGCCTCTGCTTGGGAGTGCCCCCAGGACACTAACTTCAGAGCTGTGTGCCTTTTGATTGTATAGGCACACGGAAGAACTGCCGCAGCAGAGAAGCCTGCAAATTGCTTCCACTGCAGTGCCCTACCTTGCACTGCGCATGGCGTGTAGAAGCAGAGCGGGCCGCGGGCCCCTTACATTTATAATGATGTGTTACCTGCGGTCATGGGGAACATTTGTTTTCCAGGGTGCCGGGAAGCGTGGATGAGAAGCTGGCACTGAGGGCACGCTGGGGACATTTATTTCCTTACAAGCTGGTGGAACAGGGTGACAACTCTGACTTTATACAATCTTCATTCGAGCAGCAGATGGAGAGTGGCCTAGCAATCCACTGTGCTGCACTTGATTTTGTGTGTAACAGCAACGGTGACAGGGCTCCTGGGGCTCTGGTTATTCGTCCAGGGTCACAAGACAAGCAGCCATGTCTTGAAGCAGGCTCCTTCATTCTCCCTTACACTTGTCACGTGGAGCATGGTGCTGCTGGAGGTCCCATGTGGGGAGGGGGACACAGAGGGTGGGAGCATGTATGCCGTGGTCAGCTTTTCTATAGAAGTGAAAGGTCCCTCAGACCAGCAGTGCTCACAGGACAGCCATCCCCTCAGCAATCCTTACATTTTTGGTGAGCTAAGGTTGATAAGCCACCATGGAGGGCTGTGCCATCCCCCACTGTCCTCAGAGGGGTGACAGCTATGCATGGTGAAGTCCAGTATCCCCTTGCTGGAATAAACCAATGGCAGCCATGTGGTGCAAACTGACCAATCAAGAAAGAGGACAATCTCTACAAGGAGTCGAGTTTGTTTTTCCACAATATTGAGATGTTTATAAATCTTTACAGTAAAAGAATTATGGTAAAACATCACTGATTTACATTTACGCTGTTTCATTCTTTCATAAGCTTTATTCGAATAGCAATCATGAACGTATACAAATAGAACTACAATACACCAGGTTCTTGGATGCATTTCATATGCAAATAAACATGATGTTACAAAGTAATCAGCATAATATAAAATTGTTACAATAATTTAAAATGTCAACTATTGATAGCTAAAATGACAATTTCCACAGCGTGTCAGTTATCAAAGATAGAAACTACTGAGTGCTGCTCACCTGAGATTGACAGGCCCTTAATTGCCTTGTCGCCACTAGAAATGACGCCATTTCATTAACCTGTCTCGAGTTGATGGTAGACTTACATATAAGTAGGGCATCATATATGTGCTTTATCACCAGATCAAGTAGAAGTGTGCAGAAGAAACACAGGTGCTATTGCTTCTTCACGGTACTTACGGTAGCAGCATCTTGATGTTACTATAAAACCCATTTGGAAGTGGAAATCTAGCCTTAATGTCAGCATCCAGCAGCTTTAAGTAGGCTCCCACATATCAAATACATCTTCAACACATGGCCACAGTTGTATTTCAGATACTGACTACACAGACTTGGCCTAAGTCCCGGGTTTATTATGGTTTTAGCTTGCACGCCATATTTGTCGGGGCGGGCCCACAATTCAGACTGGCATAGCTTTTTTAGAATGGACGTAACATACCAAAACCAGGGCAATTCAGCTCCCCAGGGAGGTGAGCCCATCTCTCATTATCTCACGGCAGTCTACAAGCATTCTCTATTGCACACCTTTGCCCAGAACAAAAGGGGCCTGGGTTTGGCCGCGTATGTTTTTCCCCACCAAGCCAACTCCATTTGTATTGGTAAATAACGTGGGGTATACAGAATGCATAGTATCTTTTTAAAGCCCCATACATCAGAACAACATGCTGCAGTGACCACAGCCTGGCGCCTGTAAAGCTCCAGGTTGCTTGAAATTGCACGGCCTGCCATACGTTTAGAGATGTTTACAACTGCTTCGCCTTTACAAGCCAGGTTCAATATTCTGCTTGCCAAATTTTCCCAATTGACTGTTCTATATATCCCTATACCCAAGTATACAAATGAGTCAAGCATCTCGAGGCGCCTGCACTGTTTTGCGGGCTAAGGTTGTTTAGCCTTCTTTTCTCAAGGGGGTTGGCATATCATAGCATTAATACATATGACGACACAGAGCACAACAGGATCGATCCCCGGGTCCGCGCTTAGAAACCTCTGGGTATTAAGCGCGTTATAAACAACCTATCATATCATAACATATCTGTCAGACCTTTTCTTCTGCTAAGTATGTTAAACTAGCGACTTGATATTGTAAGCTTACCAGAGTTTATGAAATTGGAATGTACAGCCCCTGCTTCCCGACCCTGGTCCAGGCAAGGGTGCACACGCCCCTCACACTGAACCAGGGACAGCCCCCATGGGAACCACCACCCCCACCCGTAGGGAATGACGCTGCACCTCAAAATAAAATTGCTGATAACAGGAGATGGGATACACCCTGAGCTCGGGGGACGTCATTTCACCAAAATGCCAGGAAGAGTGGAAGCAACATCACACAACCCTTGACTTTTGATGACATCCCATAAAGTAATGTTATTTTACCGCGCCCCATGTAACATCACAGGAAGTGATGGTACACGACTTTCACTCCTTCACAAAACAGGAAGTGGCATCACATAGCATTGTTCCTCAGTACACTAAGGAAAATATGATTATGATATACATAACAGAATGGATCACCATATGTAGTGTTAATATCAGTGTGTATAGGACCATGTTACCAAATTACTGTGAATGTAAGCAGACATATAACAGACATATGACACAACAAAATGGACTATTTGTACATTGTTGTAACTTGAGTGATGTTATCTTGTTGTGAGTGCACGCGCGGTTCCAAGCTATGGAATGTTTGGTGAGGAATGACGTGCGGATGCTCGGGAGTTGACAGTTGGAGATGGTACCTGCCGGGTGGGGGGCTGCCAGGGTTTCTCCCATATAACAGGCTTGATGTATAAGCAATAAACCTACGTGAAAAGAACTACTTGCGTACTTACCTGATTACGATTGTACATCGTTACACTGGCGATGAGGTTTGAGCTGCTGCGGAGGGGGCAAGCGGAGAGGAAGGTGACACTGCCCTCCAGCGTTGTCATCCCACCTGGCGGGGTGCTAACCAGTGAAGCGGACTGTTGGTGGTCCGGGTCGCAGCCCAGGTGGAGTTGTGGCACCGTCACTGTCCAGTTCATGGGTTGTTCCCACCGTTGGTCCTGTTGTCGGACTGCAGTGAGCAGTGAGAGTCTAAGTGGCTGGTTGGAGGACTCTGGTTGTCCGCAGCAGGGGAGTGCGTCCAGTGCCCCTGGGTCCGGAGCCGGAGAGTCCGAGACCGACTAGAGGATTCCGGTGGTCCGCAGCAGGGGTGTCCAGTGCCCCTGGGACTGGAGCCGAAGAACCCAAGGTCGGGAGTGCAGGCGGAGAGCCCAGAGCCCCGGGTGCCTATAGGGTTTCTGGTGCTGCGGCAGCCTGGTGAGTTCTGGCCCTGTGCAGTCTTCCGTGGAAAGGGTTTAGGAACGCCCCCCCTGTTGGGCTGGGGAGGCCTGTCGGGGGCTTTGCAGGAGTTTTGCAGCCAGTGAGTGCGCCGTGCCATCGGCGGAGGCGGCGATCAGCGGAGCCCCTTTGTTGCAGGGTTGGTTGCCCCCACGGTCCAGTAGGTGGCACTGTGGTGTGCGGCCATTGGGAGGAGTTTCGATACGGTGTCACATACGGATGTCAGTGTGTACTTCCTGGTTCGTTTGGAGGAGGATTTAAGTTCCTTGTGCCGGGGCCTTGCGTGCCTGGGTGTCTTCATGGCGAGGCAGATCGTGAAATTGGAGGACGGTGCGTGCTCGTCGAAGGAGCACAACAACATCAGTGCTCCAGCTCCCTCCGGTGTTTCCACGTGCGGCGAGGAACTTACGCTCCCAGTGTTGTTGTATAAGAGCTGTGGGGGCAATGACATGGAGCATTCATTGAGCCTGAATGAACCGAAAGCTCCTCAGTTTGGTGTCGTCATGGAGGAGGCTGCGGGTTCCGATCATGCCTCGTGGAAGAGGTGTTCAGAGGTGGACAGTGGCAGCAGGTACTTTGTACATCCAAAGAGGACATGTGAGCGCGGATGTGTGTCGTGTGGATCTGAAGGAGGCAACGATGGGGAATTCTGTGACAGATGTTGTTCCTTTCTTGCCATCCTTAAGGGATTTGATCCAGATTTGCACGATTTCTACGTGGGAATAAAAGCTCTCACTTTGAGTGAAGATTAATTCAATTTGTGATGTCGAGGCCAGTGTGAGTGCGTATGAGTGGATAGCGTTCGTGGCCTCTGTTGCGTCCTTGTATGGGCCGTGTGGTGTGTATGGTGTGGATGTATGTGTGGTACGTGTAGTGGCCCTGTCATGTATGCATTTTTGCTCCTAATTGCAAACTAACCACAATGTAGTTCCTGTTTTCCTTTGTAGGGCGGGATTCGTCTCATGTACTTTTGGAACTGTGAGCCTTTCCTTGAAATGTGTTTTTGTTTTACGTGTAATTACCGGATTTCCTTGCAGGGTGCAGAAGGGTCGTATGGACTTGTGGAACTATGAACATTTCCGTGCAATGCGTTTTAGTTTTTCACAGAGGATTTGGACTTCCTACGGTTGGGGGGTGTTATGGTTTTCCATATAATTTTTGGCTCATGTGATGTTGAACAATTAAAAGCGGTTTCCTCGTGTGGGGGAAAGGAGTTTTGTACAACCAACGAATTCTGTTGTGCACGGTTGGGTTCTTTGTGTTTATGCATAATACATGTTCATGCATTCGTGAATATGAGTATGTGTTTTTATGCACATGGTTGTGGAAGAACTGTGATTGTACTGCCTGTATGAGTGGTATGTTTCCCTAGCCTTAATTCCCCTAAGGATTTAGTCAGTGGGTTTCCGGATGTGTTTAAGGGAACTCACGTATGTGTCCTGGTAGACGCGGGCGGCCGGGTGGGCCCATTCTTGGTATCTTACTGGAGCGCTACGGGTGTCTATTTCAGGAGCTGCCATGGTTTCACTGGCCGTGGCTTGTGTCATGGTGTGTGAGGTGTCAGTGGCAGTGACCTGGGGCCAATGAGAGTTGAGGTGTAGGTGACAGTGGCTCGGGTGTACAGATGTGTGGGTGGCAGTGGCCTGGGGCCACAGAGAAGTTTGGTGTAGGAGGCAGTGGCTTGGGACCACGGTTGTGTTGGTGACAGTGGCCTGGGACCACTGTAAGAGGAGGTGTTCCACAGTTAGTGGTGGTTGTGGTGGCGAGGGGCCACATGGGTGACGGAGTGTGTGTGTGAGTGGGTTGGTTATCTTTCCAGTATTTATTTTTAATGTATGTTATCTCAGGTTGGTGTGCGCGTTGTGGGTCGTGGATGGCCGGTTGGGTCCATAGGCCGGGTGGTTTGTGCGCCAGCGTGGCTGGCTGGTGGCACCGGGGGGCAGCCTGGGGCAGAAGGTATTGTGTGCACGGATGGTTTGGTTGGTCAGTGTGGATATTTAGGATGAGTCAGGCGTGGCAGGCCTGAGCCCCGAGGGGCACTCGGGGTTTGGTGGCAGAGCTTTGTTTTCTTGTTTTTGTCCTTGAGGGTAGTTAGGTCCCGGATATGTTGGTAAGGATTAGTAGACTGAGATTTGGTTATGAGATTTGGTGTTTTTCGGGTTTTAACTTCTTTGGGTTCGATAGTGGGTGGTTATTTGTAACACCTGGTATGTGCATAACACCTGGTATGTGGATAACACATGGTATGTGGATACACAGCAGTGGCGGTTAGGCACTCTGTTTTCTAAAACAGTGTTTATTGCAGTTTTGCCCAGTGGGTCTTTATGAGTGTAGGGCGTTGGACTTTGTCTCAGTTAGAAGGGGTGTATGGCATGGTGGCTAGATGTCATGGATTTTCGAATTGTATTTCTCAGTGAGATTATCGGGGGGGGGGGGGGGGGGGAGAAGTGTCGTAACTTGAGTGATGTTATCTTTCTGCGAGTGCACGCGTGGTTCCAAGCATTGGAATGTTTGGTGAGGAATGAGGTGCGGGTGCTCGGGAGTTGACAGCTGGAGACACTGGCAGCCCCCCACCTGCCGGGTAGGGGGCTGCCAGTGTCTCTCCCATATAGCAGGCTTCATGCATAAGCAATAAACTTACGTGAAAAGAACTACGTGCGTACTTACCTGATTACGATTGTATATCGTTACATACATCAATCGGGCTAAACTGTAAACAGGCAGAGCATCTCAAAGAGGCCTAAACCCCAATGTGCAGACATCCAGTGTCTGCCAAGTGTTTGGCCACAGACTGGAAACAGCAACTGACCAACACAAGTCCAACCAGAAAAACAATAGTCTGGAGGGTTGTCAGTGGTTATGAATGATTTGAAACCTTCCAGCCATCAACTTTCTGTTTTTCGTATTTTGTATTTAACACACAGTATTTTTGTCGATAGAGCACAAGGATGTGCTGCAGGTCACACTAATTGCAGTTTTTTTTTTTAAATGTAAACAGCAGCAGCAGCTCAATGACATCATCCCTAGAAAACAATACTGGACCTACAGACCTAGGCTACTCCTCAATGAGGATGCCCAATGATGCTGAAACATGTCTGAGGATGCTTGTGGTTTTTTGCAGAAGCGATGTGACCAATCAGTTCGGGCTGAACTGCCCCTTTTGGGGTGGGACCAAGCCTGATTTACATATAGTCTTTCCCCTCCTGTAGTGGCTTGGCAGGCTGAAAAACAATGGTTTTAAGGGCTGCGCTGAGCTGTGCCAGTGTTTATGAATGGTGTGAAACCTTCCATCCATCTGTTACATCCCTCTTGGTAAATACTTCAACCTCCTTAATTCCCGCTATGCAGCTAACACGGAATACCTCCAGTATGGAGGGAACCAGATCTATCTGCAGCAGTCTAGTGTTTCTGCCCTCTCGGATCAAGCAGAGAGCCACGCCCCCTCCTTCCTGGATTGCATTTCCGGATACGCGGAGTTCATCTCATCGCGTTGCTACTCTATTCAGAGTCCCGCTACTTTCCGTAAGTAGGCTGACTACATTCTTCTTTAAAACCTTCTGGAATTACTCATTATGCTGACGAAAGATCTTTCTGAGATTTCCCTTCTTGGTTACTTCCTTCTGTCTCTCCATCCCCGCTTCAATAGAAACACCATTCCATGCCCTCGGCTAACGTTACTCATTGGGACATTCTACGCCAGACAGCTTGTCTCCGAGACTCGCTTGGTGGGTAAACAAACGTGGCAGCACATCCTGTTATTCTGCGCTCAAACCTCTATGCGCGTTTTGCTAATCCTTATTCTTATACCCAACATTAGGCATTATCTGCAGGTTTAACATAGGAACTTTTTCTGTGCTCCGTCCAAACTCCTCTTCCTCTCAAGGGCTGCAGAGTAACGAATTGTTTGGTAAGGTTACACACACCTTATTCTCATTGGGTTATTTTCTACTGTCTGTTTGAAAATCTATCTGTATATTATCTACCCCTCCATTAGTGTATTCAGGCCAGAATTCTGCTCTAACTCCTGGTTATCCTGACCTCACTGGCAGGAGCCAGAAGTATCTTCTTATATCCAGGGTAAGCTTTATCCTTCAACTATCTGAATTACAACACTCTCTCATTCCTACTTTCATCTTACTGTCATTCTACCATTCTATCATTATTAGCACTCTTCAAAAGAGAACAATCTCATGGTATAAAAGACCCAGCGCAATATAAAGGAACCACAGTGGCTGCCAACAGGAGTCCACGCACCCTAGCCGCACACCACAGGGTTTTTTCCACTTTGGGGGTTTTTCCCTGGAGGCTCCACCACATTCTAGCTTTATTCTGGGTGGATTGTGGAGGAGTTTCTAGGTGAGCCTCACTATCTTCGTGCTGCAATCTACTGGATCCTTGAGTGAAGACCTGAATGGAGGTGGGTGCCAAAAACGTTTGCATGAATCATAATTCATAACGCCATCATCACCTTTCTGTTTTGCTTATTTGTTAAGTAACCCACCGTTTTTTTGTAAAGCTGGGAAATCAAGGGTAGCAATGTGTTGCACGTCACAGTAAATGCAGTTTTATTATTTTATTTTAAAATGTAAACAGCAGCAGCTCCATGACATCAGCCCTAGAAAAGGCCCATTTTAATTTTTTTCTGTGGTCCGTTATATCTTGATTAATACCAACCTCCTCCAGCTTCTAAGCAGTGGAACAGGAACTGAACCCATGTTGTGCTTCATCCTCTTGTTCCCAAAGCAAGAGCATTGCCCCTGGCCTATCCTTTCAAATATATATATTTATATTTTTTTATTTCAGAAGCAACAGATGGTTCATTGCTAACATGTGGCTGCTGACTCTCGAGTGTGTACCTTCCCATTAAACAGGTCAATGAGCTGTGTTCGTTTTCTCGCAGAGGGGTGCCTATGGACTATTTTATGATTGTTTAAGGGACTTAGGTTTATTCACCCTATGTTTCCTAGGGTGATCCACAAATGGACCCCTTGCTCACTGTGCTCAGAGAGGCACAGCTTCACCTCATTGATGAGGCCCATCAAGGCTGTAACACGTGTATGGGGTTGCTGTTGGTACTCTTGTTCAGAAGGGAATTGCCATAGCATTTTGGTGCTGGACTGCCCATGTGGGCAGGTCAAAGACTGATATGCAAATGGATATTTCCCATCTGTGAAAGGTACAGTGAGCTAAAGTGTGGCTGCGGACTCTCAAGTGGGTACCTTCCCATAAAACAGGTCAATGGGTCGTGTTCGTTCTCACAGAGGGGCGCCTATGGACTATTTTTTGATTTACTAGTCAATTAAAGCTTTGAACTCGGCTTTGGAAATGTTCTCTGTGCTAAAGAATATGAGGGAGTATAGCATTCTCTGTCTTCTCAATTTTTATACAATTCTTCATATAGTCTATTTTCATCTGACCACGTGACTGTAGACCACGATTTCAAGTCTTACTGCATTTAAAATACTACTATTTGATGAACCTCTGACGTCTTCAATGTTCTCGCCTCTCACTAGAGACAGGAGTTTTTTTCTTTCACACATTCTGTAATTGTTTGTACGCACATCCAGGCCCAAGACGACCTTGACTTCTTGGTGTTGATCCAACCAAGCCTTTCTTTTATCCACCTCCATGGTTGAGTTTTTGATTTCTAACTGTGGCACACTGAAAACGTCTTGCTGCTTTCGGAATCCAACTCTGCTAAAGTGCATTGTGGAATCGTCCATAGTCCTTATACTTCTTATGTACATAAGTTGATGCATCACCGCAATCTATTCACTATATAGCCAGCCTCAAAGAATACTTTGTCTACTTGCGTCACTGCACTTGTAAAATGACTCAATAATTTCTGAATTATTCTAACAGCATGAATATCTTCATCTCAAGCCCGAAATGTTGCTCATCTTTAACACCTTGAACTTAGTGTCATAGAATATTTATATTCTCTCGTCTTTTGCATCTGCTTCAACTCTACTTTTCATGACATCACCAATATTCTTTCTCGCTTGCTTTTCCCTCTTCCTCCGGCATTTCATTCAAAAGACCATCATATTGTTGTGTATGCATGTATAGCTTCCTTAATGGAAATCTAACTTCCAGGATTCTTTTTAGTATAGGTATTCTTACTGACAATGCACGTGTTTCATATTCTGGCTCCCAAAATATAGGCATCAAGGGAGAGGAGGATTGGGTGGGGGTAATTGACTCCACCTCTACAACAGTCTGGCCCACTCATATTGTGGTCTTTCAAAATATCACTATGGGACAGGAGAGGATGACAAATGGCAGCAATGAGGGTTACTGGTCACTTTGAAAACAATCAAAAAATGTTTGGGGATATCAGAATGAGGGCAGATCTTTATTTTTGAGAAACAATGCTGCTTAAACAGTTGAATGCTTGAATCACTACTCTTAATGCACACTGGGCATGTGGCTCATGTATTTCTCTCACAACGCTCACCCTAACATTAAAGTGTTTGTGACCTTGAACTGTGTATTCTAATTTGTATGACTGAAGTAGTTGTATTTTGGTATGCAATGTAATTGCTGTGCTATTTCTTTTAGACCTTTCTGACACTTTTAATAATGTAAACCATTGGCTACTCCTAGATGACCATCTAGGTTTCCAGGGCAAAGACCATGCAAGCTTCAGTCCGTTCTCTCTGATCAATGACAATCCATCACTCCACTATCCTATATGATGGCTGAACATCTTTGAGATTGTGGTGTACCTCAAGGCTCATCTCTCTCACCTCTTCATGTTAATAATTAAGTATAGCCTCTGATGATATTTGTCAAGTCCTTTTGCTTATTTTTCTACATTAATGCAGATGAAACCTAGGCCCTACTCCATAAGGAGGGCATGTCATGAGACAGTGTGACCTTGGGTGTGCCTTAATAGGCTGAAGCTGAACAAGTAAAAAAGGAAGATTTTTTATGTTTGCCACTAAAGGTTATTTGGACCGCAGACATCCGGCCACAATGTATAAGCATTAACAGGTTCGGATTAACATTGGAACAACAGATTCATCTGCTCAAGGCCCCCCTAATTCCAAATAACTCCCTGATGCAGATGAATTTCACATCTTTTCATTTTTCTTTTTTACCTACAATTATTTCTTTGTGAGTCAGGCTTGAATGATTGAGCACTTTGGTATTTGGCAAATGTGATGCTTTAAGTGCCAGATAAATATGGTCACCAAAATGTCATGAATTGTACTCTACAAGGGCAAATTGCTTTATATAACAAATCTCAAAGAGCAAATAGAATTATTTGTATGGCGCATGTGAAATGTGAACTGGGGTGGTGACAAAAGGTGACTGTAAACATAAAGGCCTGCTTCCTAGAAGAGTGCACCATGCACTCTCCTGATACAACTCATCTGGCTGCCAGTTCAACTTCTGCTGTTACATTCCTAAAATTATGATTTACAAGGATGCCTGTCTCTACCATGAATATTTGCTCTCCAAAAAGGAAAGGAAAGTCATTTCAAAATGTCATTGATACGCATTCAAGCCATTTTGTGTTTGTGGCAGTGTAAGTAAATTGGTCTTGAGGCGATAGAGGTCACATTTAATTAAGGAACTGGCTGTACATGTTACAGTAGCACATGTTGTGAACTGGCTGTATATTTAGCTGTTGTTCCAAATTGTTCCCCAACATGATAAAGGAGGGCAAGCACTCTGGGAGGACTGTCGTGGGGTAATTTCTAGAGAACATAGTGAAGAGTGCTGGTGAAGTTCGGCCCCTCGTCCCCCTCCTATAAGATATATGACGCGGACGAAGGCTGGGAGATACCAAGATCACCCATACTGTTTCAGACCAATTCCTGGTGTTCCAATGATTGATAAGGACATCAAGACTTACCTCCTCAGCCAGCCCTATTGGCAAGGTACGGTACAAGTCTACCCCAGAGTGGATGAGGAGCCCTAGGCTGCAACTAGAGAGACCTCAATTGGCAGTATTGATTAAACCGCCACAAAGCCATGTTGCTGATATTGATAGAGACACCATGACTCAGCAGCTTTAGACATGAAGCACACGTGTAATCCACACATTGGGACATGAACACACACTCGAATACATGAATAACACAAGCTTACAGTTTGATAGTTAGAGGACAGATACATATACATACTGTAATTGCGTTTATTATTTTGCTAAGGGTAACGCAGTAACCGCACGAAGCAAGAGATCCTGAGTAAAGCTTGCAGATGCTTGTACTCGAATGACCTTACGGAACTGCAGGAGCACCTATAGGACCTGAAAGAGACAAGTGTGACTAACCCATGGGGAGTATAGCATAGCACAAACACTTTAGGAACTGCGTTATGGTTTAGGAAAATTAAAGCTGAGTTGAATTCAGACAGGACAAGAGAAAATGTGTGAGACAGGATCTGCTGCCTAGGCCACCGGATACTGTTGACATTCCATTCCCTGAACAACGGTAACACCAGATGCAGTAAATGTGATTAATTCTTCGTAATTCCGAGCTGCACAGCTCCACATCATGGTCTCCGAACACGTGACACGGCCGACTCAGACAATGGACAGCAACCAGCGCTGGGAAAGGTTGCCGGTCTCACAAAATGAGACAAGTTTTGCACAGAGTGAAATAGCACTCTCATAGATTAAGGTGGTACACAGAAGTTACAATACAGACACATAGTCATTCTCATTACCTTGTCAACTATATATATATATATATATATATAGTGGAGTTGCATTATAGAGTACATTGTAATGTTTAACCCTGGATTCTATTTTTGGGATAAACTCCCAGGTTTACCAGAGGTCCACTAGGAGTTCGTGGACTCTTGGAAGGCCCAACACATTCCCAAAATGAATGTAAGGCTGAGTCAAACGTCAAGTATATATATATATATACTCCACTATGCAACTCCTCGTCAACATTATAAAATAATTACAATTTAGACAAAAGGTGGTTTTAAAGGTGGAGTGGGTAGCTCTACACATAGGGCCTGATTCACAGAAGCGTTTTATAATAAGGAAATCCCATAGGAAAATGCTCTGTGAATTAGGCATACAGTGTGTACATCTCAGAAAGTGGTATAGCACTATTCAAATTATTATTATTATTTTTTTTTTTATTATTATTATTATTATTATTATTATTACTATTATTATTTACTTGTACTGAAAGTGCTTAAAAGTAATAAGAACACACAGTGAAGTAGACTTGATTGCAGTGCCGTTATATCATATATATCTCAATTGTCTAATTTTCAATCTCCAATATTCTGCTGCTGCAAAAGCGGTTATCGTTGCTACATAATCTATTTTTGCAATTATTTTCCTCTCAATTGAATGTACAAATAGAGCCAACAGCCCTCCATTAGCCAATAAACATTGTAAATATATTTTTTGTATTCAGTTTAAGTTACTAAAACTCCTTTTAACAATCACCAAGAGCAACTAAGAGCCACAGAGTGACACACACATTTGGAAATAACAAATATTTATTTGTATAATTAATTCATAGTGTAAAGAACTCATGGTGCCAACAGTAAAGACAGGCACAAGTGAGCACAGTTCAAGGGTGTTTATTAATCTGTATGCAAATTGGAAAAATGCCGAATCTGAGCCTTAATCTAGTATGGGAACAAGCGTCGGCCATCAAATGAAAAATAAGACAGTCCTAGTGGTGTTGTGTTAAATAAAAGGGCCTATACTAAAGAAAACTATTGCCAATACTTACAACTAATACAAAATATCTGTGGGATAGTTTTCAAGAAAAGAAAGAAGTGCTCACAAATAATATGTCAGCATGCAGTAGCATGGTTCTCCCTTCCCCACATTTTGAGCAGGGGATAAGGTGGGACTTTGGAGCACAGCACGCTTCTCGACCTTTACCCAGAACGAGACAACAGTTCCGGTTATAACTTCTCAGAAGCATTAATGGCCAAGTCTCTTTTCAACAAAAGTCTCTTGCCTTTGAGGGCTGGTAAAAGAACAAACAAATAAAAACCACAAGTTTCCTTCTCTTTTGTACTTTTGGTTGATGGTTTTTTGCCCCAGGAACTCCCCTCTTCTGGGTTCAGATCCATCCACAGTTTCTCGTGAAATCATGACCTTTGGTGGTTCATTCTCCCAGTTCCGAGTTCCAGACAAGTTTATAAAGAAAACAAAAGTTCAATCAAAAAGTTCTTCTCTTTTTGGGTGATTGTTTTTTACCCCTCGGTCCCCCTCTTCGGGGCACAGACCCTTTTTCAATCTCAGCCTCCAACCACTGGTTCACTGTGGCTTTTCTCGTTCACAAATCTCAATGTCTTTTTAAACAGTTCCAGTGGACATCACTCGGCGGGGTTCCTCTTTGTCAACACACTGTTTCTTGGGACTTTAGACTTTGCCGCCTCTTCGCCAGCATCCCTCTGCCAGATTCACATTCACATTTACTTTCAATGTCTGCAGGATTCACTTCCCTTGCTTTCTCATGATGTGGGAATCACTTCCCTTGCTTTCGCTACAGTTCTTAGGTCAAAGGCTTTCGATTGTACAGGGATTTAGCTAGACCTCCTGTATGGCACTTTGACCTATCATGGCACTCTCAAAGGCCTTCTGGTTTCTGTAGTTTAACTTAGACGGGGATCGACCAGAGTTTCACGGAGCAGCATGCACGTGGTGCCTGTCCTTTCTGCAGCTGGTCTATCCTTTACAATTTTAAAGTTCTTTGAACATCTCTTATTTTGCCACTTTGCGACTTTCATTCACTACAGCCCGGCTATTATAGGTTCCCTCTTCGACTCAGTGGCTGTGATGAACCGCATAGCTTTCCTCTTAACTGGAGTCAAGGCTGGTACCACAGAAGCAGGAGTCTACCTCCCTCCGGCTTATCAGTGTCTATATGCTCTGTGTACCATTTACATCTACTGCAGGGCACTTGGGCAATTGTCCTCAGTCTCACGTTTCCTTCTGCAAAGGATTGGCAGGGTTTTGTCGAAAAGGGCAAGGTCATGTCTCTCCTCGTCAGCTTCTCAATGTTTGCCGCCTTTCTCCTCCTCTTGAACTGCCAGACCGGATAGCTGTCTCATTGTGCGGTCTGTTTTGCTCATACTGTGCTCTTTTGTTCCATCTTTTATCCCTGTGGGGGAAAGGAAAGGGCCATCAAGTGTGTGTGATTTCGGTCAATTGCCTGACTTTGCCTGACTCTTTGGTTGGGACATGTCAGGTAAACAGGTTGCATATTAGTCTGTTGTCTTTCATGTTGGTAGAAAATGTTTGTGGCAGAAAAGGGGAGGGATAGAGTTTCTGTGTGGTACGACAGGGAAGAGGTGCTATACAGAATTATTTCCCTCATATTAGAGGGGTTTTTGGTGATCTTGGAAGGGTGGGTTTTGGAGGGTTTGTGAGGTAAACATGAATAGCTGGAATCATGAAATGAACAGAGCGGATTGCAGGATCGTTAGTGTTTTATCAAGGTAGACTGGGTGTGCGGGAATGAATTATCAGAGGGATGTGGAGAAGATATATTGGGAGTAGTTGGGTAGAAAACAGGGATTCTGAGAGAGGTGGTTTCTGAATATGATGGTGTTTGGGATCCTAGTTGGTTTACCAGAGGTGTAGTGGTGATTGGACTTTATTAAGGGAGATTCTTTGGGTGGAAGTGAGGTAGAAGTGGAATAAACAAGGATACCCTCAGGGACTTGGTCCCCCTCACCTTCCTCCTCAGTATAATTCTGCATCTGCCTGTGGGCATTCCCCTGAGCATAACCCTGGGTTCCCCTACCTAGGTGATTCTCCCTCGCTCGTCCACCCTCAGGGTTGACATTTGAGAGCGCCAGCTCTTCCCTGGCCAACTGAATAGGTGATTCTTGAGGTCTTGCTAGGAGAACACCCTCAGGTTTCTCACAATAGCAAAAAAAAAAAATATTCACTATCCCAATTGTTAATTTTTTAAATAATGAGAGTCAAGTAACCCATGAGTGATGATTTATTTTTTGTATTTATCTGTAAATAATCCATAATATAAACTAAATCAATTCTATGGACTCTCAATTTCAGGAGGAGCTAACACAAAGTTAAATATAATGATTTGGTGGGATTACACATTTTGGTCACTTGAGGCACTTGGCTTTTATCTTCCCAGCTGCCTTCCTATATGTTTGCTGATGGGAGTCTAAACTAAGCTTCTTCTTGTTTTATGTGTTACAGCTCTACTATGGAGAAACAAAGTCACACAGTGAAATAACATGCGTTAGGCAACCAGCTTTTACAATGGAGTTAGTCATGCAACCGCTTTCTAATAACACAATATTTGAACTCCTTAAGGAACTAGCTACTAACAACAGTGACTACCAGTTACCCACTCACAGCTGTGTCTGCAATCTTCTACTATTAATTTCTTCCTGTTTAAAGTGCTCTGCTGACAAAAAATTGCCTCTCGAAAACATATTTGAAAAACCATGTGTCAGAATAATTATTTCTTTGTTCTTTATATGAAAAGCAGAAAAAGAAAAAAAACAGGAAAAGAGGCTGTAATTAGTCTTCAAACACCAGCTGGTAACAGCTGATCATTTGCCCGCAATGTACCTGTACCCCAGGCAGCTGCCCTCTTTGCTTGTTCCAAGAAATGGCCCTGGATGTCCGTTGGGTGCTGCTTTTGCGCAGACACAGAACGATGTAAACACAAATTAGTCAAGGAATACTCATCTGTCTTCATGGACATTGGCTTAGAGTCACAGTTACTGTCAGAGATCACCAGAACTGCATTTGTATAACCATGCAGTGATCGTGTTCCCATATGCAGAGCTGCTATTTACAGAGTCAATAGTGGCAGTGAGTTACTGGGTTTGTACCTCGTGTAGCACAGGCTTGTGAATAGAGCACAATCCATAGTGACTGCGTGGAGGTGATATCATTTATTTAAACACAAGAAGAGCTCTGCGGAGATGAATTAGATAGTCAACTGCCATGTTATCCTATTATCTCTGCCACCATATGCACTACTAGTCTCTAACTTTGCTCTTTTGTTTATCATCACTATTACAACATATGTGAAGTTTACAAAGTTTTCACAAATCCCAATTCCTAGGGTTCACATCTTAAGCTTTCTTTCTTTCAATGGTGATAAAATGAGTGCTGTTATATATGGTACTGAAACCTGGTTGGTGAGACAGCGTGAACAGCAGAGAGAGCACAATATTAACCTCATTCAAAAGGAGCTAATCAAGCCAAGTCCAGCAATACAATGAGGCAGTATAGAGGAGTTCCTCCCATTACAGGGAGCAATGTCAGGGCCATCTAGAGGAGCCTTAGAAGAGATCTTTGATATAGGAAGCATTGGAGACAGGATTGATAAATCCTAAATTGAATTAAGGGAAGGTAGTAAATCAGGAAGCCAAGGGAAGGGAGATCAAACAATGGTCTTCCAAACACGAAGTGAAGAGGAAAATCCATTCAGCCTCAATCATAGAGCCTTATCCTTAAGCAGACTGACCTTAGATAAGGGTGAAGGGGACGAGATTCACACTAGTAGGGGACTAGATATGTCAGACGATTTATTCTCGTTGACAAACTATCAGAGGCATACAACGTATATCTCTGTGACATCGGAACCAGTACTCTGTAGTAACAGACATGTTTGCTAACAGATTTGTAATGCTTGATTGTAAAACCTTATCTTTTTCTTGCACTTTTTGTAGTAATTGCGTAGCTGACATATTTTGAAAATGGGTACCTGATTTAAATGTGTGTGCAACTCTGTTGCATAGAGTTGCTAGTTCACTTTCAAAAAGTAGGTGGAATATGTATTCCACATTTTGTCTAAACCTGGGATCTTTAGAATACATTTGTAACGAGCGGTATTCTGATGCTGTTATCTGAGTGGGTCTATCATCGTACCTTCCTCCTTTCCCAGTAGGAAAGAGTAGAGGAAAAGCACGTGCTTCTATACTTTTTTCCCATATGCTGATTGGTGATCCTTTGGTTTGTCGCATTTGATATGTTTATAATGCATCATCTACTGTGTCTTTAGAGTGTAATGGATGAATTGTATAATGGTCTAAAATATTGGATACTGTAGCAGGATCTAGAAGTTCAAATTGACCAGTTTCTGGTGACTCTTGAATTATTTCAGTCGTTTCCCTCAGGTTTTCTTCAATATTAATTTCTTTGTAGTATTCATTGTTGTCTTTTAGATATTGCAAGGCTAGTCTAACTTTATGTAAGTCTATGAGTTGTTGCCTAATCATTTTGTCTTTTGTAGGTACACCATTTACTAAGACAATTAAAGATAACTCTATTGGACGTTGCACTCCTAGAGTGTGTACATTTTCTTTCAGATCTAATGGTAAATAAACTACTTTGCCACAAATTCCTTTCACTAATTCTAAGGGAGGTAATTTTGTTTTTGGTTGAAGGCCAATTACCATAGTGTCCCTTTAACAACATTTTTTTACTGAATATATATATATATATATTCAGTGAACAAACTTTGTTAAAGGGATGTTAAGGTTAAGTTGCGCTACTAAAAACCTATGAAATTCAGTGAAAAAACTTTGTCAAAGGGACGTTATGGTTCCAAGTAAAACCGAAAAACCCTTGAAATTTGCCAGTTATGGTAAGCTAAGCAACCATAACTCGCGCCACCACCGTGCACTGCTAAGACTAACACCCAGGACATCAAAGATGACATCACAAATGTCATTGATGACATCACTGATGACATCACATGTGTATGTATTTTTCATGAAATATGCGTGCAAGGGATTCTTATTATAATGTTGCGGAACAAGTGTCAAGGATCATTGCAATACATATCATACCCTAATTAGTGCATTGAACGATGCATTGATATAAATAGCATTCTATTATGGGGTTCTATCAAGTATACTAAGCTACTCATACAGAAACATAACATTGTGTGCAGTGTACAAGATGAAGGTATAATATTCGGAATGTTAATATGTTGAATAATGAAATGATAATTGTTTTCTTAATAGATTTTTGTGTACTGTGAAATATGTAATAAGTAGCTAATAAAACACATGTATTACATAATTGCATTACTATAGACAAAACACAAAGACACAAGAACACATACCAATATGGGTATATACAGGTAAAATGAAGTTAGCAAAAAAGCACAAGTAGTAGCAGAAACAATTCATAATTTAACTGATTATTTTCATGCAAATAAATGATTTCTCTGTTTCAAAGCTGCTATTTACCCTAGGTATATGTACACTTGATGTGATTGGACCCTAAGGAAAGTAGTGTGAGTACAATGTATACAAATATGACCATATACAGGGAAAGTACAGCCATAAAAAAAAACAGAACTATCAGAAAGTGCTCATAAGTCTATTGATGATCTTTATGCACAAAAAGGATTGCTGTCTTTCAAGCTTGTGTCTTCCCGTATGTATATGTTTCATATGATGTGACTGGACTCTAAGGGAATTACTGTAAGAACCTACTTGAAGGATACATCTACAAATAAAATACCATTTTTAGTTTCTGACTGTTACTGAAGAAAACCATGTGGCCTAGATATGTCAGCAAAAGAAAAAAAAGTGATCCAGACGTGATGTCATCACTGATGTCATCAATGACATTTGTGATGTCATCTTTGATGTCCTGGGTGTTAGTCTTAGCAGTGCACAGTGGTGGCACGAGTTATGGTTGCTTAACTTACCATAACTGGCGAATTTCAAGGATTTTTCGGTTTTACTTGGAACCATAACGTCTGTAGGATTGTTTTGCGTGTTTTGGGAGCACAGAGCACAGCACCACTGCACAGGATCAATGTATAGCATGTTTTTTTAAGTGCAGCACCACTGCATGGGTTTGGTGCATTGCTATAAGGTGGTACAGCAGGGCATGTGTTGCCAGTGTAACATGGACATGTAAATGCAAACAGGCTATGCAGTCAAAAACGATTTCTACATATAAAATGCAAATAATTTTTTTTCACAGTTAAAAGCATATATTGTTTTACCTGAAATTCCTCTGTTGCAGGAGACACATTTGAGGATTAATGAACTAACCTCATTAACAAAAAACTAACATGCTAACTCATTAATAAAATAATGTGTTCTCCAGTGCAATATGGATGGAAAAGACAGGCTCTGAATGTCATTTTAAACGCGCATCCAGATTATTTTTTCTTTTTGCTGCTCTGTGCTGCTCTGTCCACAGTATTTGCAGGGAGCAAAGACTCGAATAGCAGTTTTGTTACAGTTGCTTACTGTAAAAGATTTCTATTGTGTGCAGGAGAAGGATAGAACATGAGGGATTCTTATTGGACAAGCATCATATTAGAGGCTGCAACCAAGTTTTCCTGTAGAATTTGGGGGGATAAGAAGGCAGAATACATTTTTACACAGCTCGGAGAAAGACCTGACTGGTGGCTGTGGAGTTCCTGATTGAAAAAGCAGATCCCAGCTGCACTGCTGAAGAGACTGGGAATCCCAGACAATAATCCCGGTTTGAGTAACGGCAGATGCCTGTTCTCACTGGGGGTGCTTGAAGAGGGAATTGCCACATCCAGAAGGCGACCAGCCGAAGAATTTCACATGCTGAACAGATTAGGTAATTATACATTGCAAAGTACGGGAGCAGTGTGCGTGAATGCGAAATTATTCAGTCAGTGTAGAAGAAAGAATTCCAGTGTTTTATCATCAGGTTTAATGTTGCGACTGTTCTCGTCGCCCTCTTCTCATTTTGTTACATATAATGTTGACTGTGCTATTTCATTTATCTCTGTAAAAAGAGTAAGATCATGTTTAAATGCAATTTTTATAATACACAAAAATATCTGAAAGCAGACGGGTAGTGTGTTTTATTTTCTCTTTCCTTTGTGCATTTACCATTACAGTGCTGATGATGTGGGGAGATGTTTAGACAGTTCAATTGTCATTTTTAAGGTAGCCAAAAATAAGACTTGGCTGCAGCTGTGTGCACGATTTCATTCAGTATGAGCAATTATAAGTAACTGTGTGTGAAATAGCCTGCTGAAGGTAAATGAGTCAGCAGAAATAGAGACCCGGGACATAGTTCACTATTGTATATAAAATAGTGAGTGTTGTACCACATGTGAGCTCGCTGTTGTAAATAATTCAGTGAGAATTGCCCATGGTGGCACACTAAAAATGAAAATGTGGTATTTCTGAAATGTAGGCCTGAGGTCTCTCTAGTGATCACACGAACAATCTAAACAAAAATAAGGGGTTCTGGATATTGGGGCCAAAAATAAAACAAAGGAATTATGCTCACCAAACATACCACCAACCACGCATACCAACCACGCATGTCTGTGTACTGAAATAATGCCTATTCACCGTGTTATTATTATACCTAACCTAATCTGAGTACAAGTAGTGATTGTTGCTAAATTATTTTGGCGATAAGAAAATACTGCCAGGCCCCAAATCTACACAAAATACCCAACATATTTATGGTGCGTTGGCCGGGAAAGTGATCATAGAGCACCTACTGGGCGTGGCAAGCGTGTCTCACACTGCCATCTGTACATTAAAGGGAACCCATTTCATAATAGCAGTGTGCCACTAAAAACGAATTTCAGAATGTCACAAAGGGAAACCACATTCTCAGTCTTAGTGCAATATTTAGAGGCAAAGTTGTTTGCACATGGGACGTGGTCATCGAACAGTACCTCAGAATGGCATGACCGCATTCAGGGTGAGGTGCAGAAAGAAAAACTAGACAATATTTTTGCAGAAGGCAGCATAATTCAGGTCTGCCTTACAAGATTATTGAATGCAGGCGATAAAAGTGCAGAGAAAGACTGTTTAATACAGCTATGCGCCAAAATATGGTTTATTTTGAATAGGTCCCTGCGAATGCAAGAAAATGATACCCAGCTAATTAACAGGTTGAAGACTGATTTAGATGGGGCAAGTAAAAAAGAGGATATGTTAAGAACAGAATTAGAAGGATTTCAGAAAGACATGCAATTAAAATGCAGAGATTTTGATATTCAGTTGTCCAAAAGCAAGAAACAATTTGAAGACAGTGAACAAGAATTGGTACACTTAAAAGCCTTAGTGGATCACATTAGACAGGATAAAAATGAGATTGTTTCAGAAATGCAGATTTTACAAAAAGAACATTTTGAAAAAGAAAGTGATCTCCAAGGTGCAGAGCAAGACATGGTTAAAATGATTCAAGAAAGAGACAAGAGAAACAAAGAATTCAATGAATGCCAAATGCAAATGTGCGACATGCAGGAGGTAATAAATAAAATGAATGATGAAAACAACTATCTGCAAAATGAAGCACACAGGCTCCTTAAAAAGTGCAAAGACTTAGAACAGCAAATGTGCATTCCCAGGTCCCAGGAGAGGCGGCAGGGTACTACATTCAATGGAGTGGAGGTGAATTCTAGTTCTGCCCAAAGAGCTAGTGCTCCAGTGACTGGGCCGGTGACTGAACTTGGTTGCAGCGCCCTTGGGGGATACATACACCTGGAACCAGGATTGAGTCACCAAGTAGTGCAATTCCATGCATTGCAACAAGTAGCCCCATAAAAATAATGAAATCTATTAAAGCTCTGATCAAACCATTCAAAAAAGGAGGGGAATGCTCCATTGAGGATCACTTAGAAGCGGTTCATGACATTTTTAAAGCACTCCAGATACCTAAGGAACAGTACAGACAATATTTTCATTTAACTTTAGATGCTCCGATGGCCAGCATCATAAGGGGATTAAATGAACAGCAGAATATGACATGGGTGGAGTTTGAAAAAGAAATTAGGCGTCATTTTTCTCCTTTTCAGTCATTGCAGGAGGCAAAGAAAGTCGCTTACGCAATCACTGCTCGGCCTAACACATCCCCTCTCCAATTTTTACAGGCTTAAAAAGGGCATTTTCTCGCTTTGATGTATCTTTTGACCCCAATTCCAATGAGTTTAAAACTACCTACTTCTATGGGCTACAGAAAGACATCATATCACAATTGGTCCGTGAATTTGACCGTGACAAGTCCCTTGAATGGATTGTACATCAAAGCACAAAACTATATGAGGTACTCTATGGTCAGGGTAGAGAAAGTGATAACATGAAAGATACTAGACCTAAATCTAAAGAACCCTCAGCAACAGTGATGGAAATCAGGTCAGCCAAAATGTCCCTTGAGTCTGCTCAAAGTCCAGGTAAAAATAATTCGGCACCTGAACAAAGGGTTAATCAACAAAGGTCATCACACTCTGCACCAATGTTTCAATCACATGATCCAAGTAATAGGGAGATCTACATCAGTCCTAGGTATTTAGGAGATAGTCCCCGGGCAGGCTATCGGCCTGATATGTCAGGTATGAACTATAATCAGAGACAAAATCAAGATCAAAGAAATTATGGTCCCTACCAGACATTGGGGACACAGAGCAAATTTGATCCCAACACCATGATATATGGTAATCAGGATAGAACCCGATATGTGGATCGATTTGCTGATAATGGGAATCAACATAGGGGTCAGTACCCACAACATGAGAGACAGGACATGAGACAGAACATGAATTACACTCCATGTCAGTACAATGATTCCCCACCAGGGGACTACAACCAAAGGATGGGTGCACCCCGCTCCCCTCCACAAATGAATTAAGAGTTCAGGAACCATCCCAATAGAAATCACTCACCTGAGAGGTATCAGAATAGATCCAATCAGGGGGAAAACAACCAATATCGACCTAAGCCACAGAAAGAGGATTCTAGAGAGATGGAAAGGTTCCAGTGCCTCGAGGCACAAGTGAAAATGTTAGCTGAGCAAATAGGGAAGCTCTATACAGCGCAAAAACAACTATCCAAAGAGGGGGCTGATGGCCATAGCAATGACCGGGGGCGTCTGAAAAGTGACTATGTATTTATGATACCTGCGGTGCCAAAAAGACAGATTGCTCTAATGTAATTTTGCATAATGACTCTGAGATGCCTAATGATGTAAAAGTGAAAGCACCAATGAATGGACATGTAACAGAAAGTGCAAATGATTCTAAAAAAGAGGTACGGTTTAACCTAGAGCTAAATCAAACATTGAAGGTTTGTGCAAATGAAAATGAAACATCTGAAATTCCAAAAGAACAAAGGGACAGATTTAAGAAAAATGACTCATGCATGGGGAATACCAGTAAACAGGAAGTAAGTGGGGATGCTATGATTTCTTCCCTGGGCAGTCAAAACAATGACCTAACACAGGCAGAAAAAGGAAATACTCCAAAGGAGGGTACATGCCAATCACCTGAAGAATTCTTTGAGCCACATATTTTTGAAGAGGCTGAAAGGGCTGGTGCCACACCAAGGGGGTAATTCATAGAATTCAGCGCACAAGTGGCGCACGCGGCTGGCGCACAGTGTGCGCGTGCGAATCCCTGCGCCAGCCGCGTGCGCCAACCACATTTCCGCGCACAGCGTATTCATGGATTCCAGCCACCAAAACCAGCCGTGGCGCACAGTGGCGCAGCGACCTTGCAGCAGCGCCAGTTACGCCCCCAAGAACGCCTTCCGCGCAGGGAAAAGCCATCAAAATCCCCAATCCAGCGCAAAGGGCTGCGCTAACCCTGTACCAGCACGGCAAGCGGGCTACGTGTATTTCAGGGGTTCGCGTGAAGTTTCTCACGCGATCGGGCCTGGGGGAGCATGCTACGTGTATTTCAGGGGTTCGCGTGAACTCTTTCACGCGATCGGGCCTGGGGGAGCGTGCTACGTGTATTTCAGGGGTTCGCGTGAACTTTTTCACGCGATCGGGCCTGGGGGAGCGGGCTACGTGTATTTCAGGGGTTCGCGTGAAGTTTCTCACGCGATCGGGCCTGGGGGAGCGGGCTACGTGTATTTCAGGGGTTCGCGTGAAGTTTCTCACGCGATCGGGCCTGGGGGAGCGGGCTACGTGTATTTCAGGGGTTCGCGTGAAGTTACTCACGCGATCGGGCCTGGGGGAGCGGGCTACGTGTATTTCAGGGGTTCGCGTGAAGTTTCTCACACGATCGGGCCTGGGGGAGCGGGCTACGTGTATTTCAGGGGTGCGTGAGAAGTTCCACACGCGATTGGCCTGGGCGCGTGTATTTCAGGGGTGCGCGGGAAGTTCCACATGCGATTGGCCTGGGCGCGTGTATTTCAGGGGTGCGCGGGAAGTTCCACACGCGATTGGCCTGGGCGCGTGTATTCCAGGGGTGCGCGGGAAGTTCCACACGCGATTGGGCTGTGTGCGGGTATTAGGGGTGCGCGCAAAGTTTCACACGCGATTGGGCTGCGTGCGGGTATTAGGGGTGCGCGCAAAGTTTCACACGCGATTGGGCTGCGTGCGGGTATTAGCGGTGCGCGCACATTTTCACACGCGATTGGGCTGCGTGCGGGTATTAAAGGGGTGCGCGCGAAGTTTTACACGCGATTGGGCTGCGTGCGGGTATTACAGGGGTGCGCACGAAGTTTTACACGCGATTTCAGCAGGGTACGTGTATTTCAGGGGTGCCGGGGAGTCCTACATGTGATTTGCCAGTGTGGGTCCTCCCAGGTGTTCCCTGTACACCCTCCACGGCCCCTGCAGGCAGCCCACACCACAGGGGACTACCCTGCATCCCTGGTCATGTCCCGCAGGCAGCCCACCCAACATGGGCATGCCCCCCAGCAAAGGCACATGTCTCCTTGCACCAATGATCACCAACTCATGTCCCCTTGCACCCCCTTCCCCAGCATTGCGGGGCACCTGACAGCAGGCCCCCACCCATGTCTCCCAGCACCCCCACCCCCCCCAGTCACCAGGGGCAGCCTCCACCAGGCCCCCACCCATGTCTCCCAGCACCCCCACCCCCCAGTCACCAGGGGCAGCCTCCACCAGGCCCCCACCCATGTCTCCCACCACCCCCACCCCCCAGCAGTGCAGGGGCACCCACCACCAGGCCCCCACTAATGTCTCCCACCACCCCCACCCCCCCAGTCACTAGGGGCAGCCTCCACCAGGTCCCCACCCATGTCTCCCACCACCCCCACCCCCCAGCACTGTGGGGCACCTGCCAGCAGGACCCCACCCATGTCCAACTCATGTCTCCCACCACCCCCACCCCCCAGCACTGTGGGGCACCTGCCAGCAGGCCCCCACCCATTTCCAACTCATGTCTCCCACCACCCCCACCCCCCAGCACTGTGGGGCACCTGCCAGCAGGCCCCCACTCATGTCCCACTCATGTCCCCTTGCACCCCCACCCCCCAGCACTGTGGGGCACCTTCCAGCAGGCCACCACCCATTTCCAACTCATGTCTCCCACCACCCCCACCCCCCAGCACTGTGGGGCACCTGCCAGCAGGCCCCCACCCATGTCCAACTCATGTTCCCCACCACCCCCACCCCCCAGCACTGTGGGGCACCTGCCAGCAGGCCCCCACCCATGTCCAACTCATGTTCCCCACCACCCCCACCCCCCAGCACTGTGGGGCACCTGCCAGCAGGCCCCCACTCATGTCCCACTCATGTCCCCTTGCACCCCCACCCCCCAGCACTGTGGGGCACCTGCCAGCAGGCCCCCACTCATGTCCCACTCATGTCCCCTTGCACCCCCACCCCCCAGCACTGTGGGGCACCTGCCAGCAGGCCCCCACTCATGTCCCACTCATGTCCCCTTGCACCCCCACCCCCCAGCACTGTGGGGCACCTGCCAGCAGGCCCCCACCCATTTCCAACTCATGTCTCCCACCACCCCCACCCCCCAGCACTGTGGGGCACCTGCCAGCAGGCCCCCACTCATGTCCCACTCATGTCCCCTTGCACCCCCACCCCCCAGCACTGTGGGGCACCTGCCAGCAGGCCCCCACTCATGTCCCACTCATGTCCCCTTGCACCCCCACCCCCCAGCACTGTGGGGCACCTGCCAGCAGGCCCCCACTCATGTCCCACTCATGTCCCCTTGCACCCCCACCCCCCAGCACTGTGGGGCACCTGCCAGCAGGCCCCCACCCATTTCCAACTCATGTCTCCCACCACCCCCACCCCCCAGCACTGTGGGGCACCTGCCAGCAGGCCCCCACCCATGTCCAACTCATGTTCCCCACCACCCCCACCCCCCAGCACTGTGGGGCACCTGCCAGCAGGCCCCCACCCATGTCCAACTCATGTTCCCCACCACCCCCACCCCCCAGCACTGTGGGGCACCTGCCAGCAGGCCCCCACTCATGTCCCACTCATGTCCCCTTGCACCCCCACCCCCCAGCACTGTGGGGCACCTGCCAGCAGGCCCCCAACCATGTCCCCCTGCCCCCAGGTCCTGACGATACACAATCATGGCAGTAATGGGCAGCATACCCAGCACAAACACCCAGCCAAGGATTGCATCCACCCACATAGCAAATGCAATTACATGATACAACCCCAATGGCAAGGATGTAAATGAACACATGTCCGTCACACACACATACACAATGGGTGCAAGTGAATGTCAAAACCCATATCATGACATGCATGAAACCAATGAGAAAATACCACAAAAGAAAGTTATAAAAACATGTATTCTCGAAGAAAATGAAGTAAACTAATCAAACATACAACAATGGGGATAACAAAATAAATGGTCCATGTCCGATAAGTAATGTAAAAATCCAAAAAACAAAGGAATCCAAAAACTAATGTTGTCCAAAGCAAAATCATGGTGAAAAAAAATAAGGAAAAACCATTGCCTCATGGTGAACACAAATATGAATCAAAAAAATGTATTTTAAAAAATCCAACTATACACAAGAATATTCCAGGGTCCATGAGCCCAACACTATAAATGAAACCTACTACTACCTAATAAAAAAACTATATACAGAAAAGTGGCCATTGTCCGAGCGGTCCAAAAAAATCTCAAAAAATAAAGGAAACCTAACACTAACTAACTAAAGAACTATATACAATGGCAGCGGGCAAGTCCTGCGGCTCACTCTGTGATGTTGCCGGCAAGGGCATCATCGAACTCCATGTCGATGTCCTGGAGGCGGGACTCTGTCCTGGCCCCGAGGTCTCGCAGGGATAACCCCATGTTCACCTCAAACTCCCTGCGAGCTTCCTCGAGGCACTCAGCCCGCCTCAACGCCCGACGCATGGAGAACTCCGCCCTGACCATGGTGAGCCGCTCCTCTTCCGCCCGCTGCCGCTCCGCACCTATCCGCTGGACCAACTGCTCCCACACGGAAGACACTACCATCCCAGGGTTCTCCTGCCCTCCAGCCGATGCCTGCCCCTCTGATCTTGATGGCCCCGAGCCATGATGCCTCCCACGTCGAGCCTGCTGCTGCCTCCGACGCCACTGCCTCTGCCAGCACGACGGCATCCAGGATGATGGAAACCACCGACGCCGTCGTGCACGTGCCCTGCCCGATGATGCCGTCACATCCTCCATCTGCTGGGGTCCAGTTGCTGTGTTGTCCACCCCTGCTGGACCTCTGACTCCCGACTGTGGCAGGGATGGGATCCCCACCGAGCTGGCTGCATTGGTCAGGGCAGGTCCACAGGGGGCCCTGGTGGCATCTGGGCCGGAAGACGGCAAGGAGAACGACTGGCGTATAGTCTCCACAGAGGAGGAGAGGGCCGCCAGATTGGCCGACACATGCAGGAAACCCCCGAACATGGCCGATCCCAATTGGGCCACGTCGGCACGGTGCTCTTCGTGATGACGTGCGTGCTCCTCCTGGGAAGCACGCACGGCATCACGAATCACAGCCGTGCGCATCGCGACCCCAATCAGGACCTTCTCCACATGGCCAGGGGTCCCCTCGTCCGCAGGTGGAGGGGAGTCAGATGACATGGACATCCCCTCTACCTGCGGACGGGCCTGGGACGGGGCATCCCTGCTGGTGCAAGGTGGTGCACCCACAGGTTCAGGGACAGCGACATGCACAGGCCCCTCCACGGTGACCTGTGCTGCCTCCTGCCCCTGCCCCTGGACTGCACCACTTGCACCAGCAGGGAGGCCCCCACCAGGCCCCATGTGCGCCTCAGTGGCGGCCTCCTCCTCCTCTGTGGAAACCACCAACCTGGATGGCTCCTCGCCGTCTACCGCCGTAGCAGGCCCCTGTGGGCGCTGCAGCCGTGGGGGCATCCCCGCCGCCTTGCTCCACAGCGCCGTCTCCGCCCTCTCCTTCACTAGCCGCTGCGTAGAGGGAGACATAGAACACAAGCATCAGAGTACTGTACAATGGTCCCCTAGACAGGAAGCAATAGCAGATGAGTGCCACTGTCAAAGTACACTTCCATCATGTCACACCACAACACATGTGTCAGTCCAGGCAAAACACACACAGTGACAGTCATGGTGCGTGCCATGGACATTTCAATGCATGTCCAATGGACTCTCGAATCATACAATGTAATGGGACTCACATGCATCATGGGTCATGCCTATCACATGCACACACTTCACCTCAGTCACATCCATCTGGCCCCGTACACCCCAATCACAGTGCATACAAGGATGACTAGGCTGCATCAGTGAATCTGTACATTGTCACAGACATGTGTCATGCATCCATGGCATTCACAAGTCACAGACACGCAGGTCAGGCACACAGACATGGATACCACATATGTATCTGGCATCAGCACCCATCCCTCGCCCCCACCCATGTCCAGGAACAGAGACTGCCATGCTCTCATGTGTGCAATCTGCACAGGGCACCCCATGTCGCATTCAAACACATGCAACAACCGTGCGGGTCACACATTACAGGTCGCACATGCATTCCCATGATGTCCCTGCACACATACATGCGTACATGGCCTATGTCACACATGCAGGCAAGTATCAGACAACCAGCACACTGCAACATGCCCTGTCTCACACAGCAATGCTTGGCCACTTACCGCTCAACTCCAGACGGGTCTCCCTCTCAAGGACCTGGGCATGGAGCGCTGGGTGTGCACGTTCCAGGACCCTCAACTGGATGGAACTCATGCGGCCCCGGCCCCCCTCCACGAGGCGCCGGGCCTTCATGAGGGTCCTGACCCTCAAGTCCTCCCAGCGCTTCTTGACCTTCTGGATGGTGCGGGTTGCCCCCCCCTCCGCGTTGATGGCAACCACACAGTCGGCCCAGATCCTCTCCCGTCCTTCCCTGTTGGCGCGGGACGATCCGAAGAGGGCATCATACTGCCCCAGGACTTGCTCCACCAGGACACCAACTTTGGTGGCAGTGAAGCTGGTGCCCCTCTGCCCCTCTGGCCGGGGGTTGCCACTGGTGCCAGATGTTGATGTGCCCGACATGGCAACCCCAGGGGCAGGAGTGGGTGGGCAACTGGGTCCTGGGGCTGGGCTGTGGAGCGATGTTATCCGAGTCGGGAGTCTTCTGTTCCAGCAGGGGTGGACACAGCAACTGGACACCTGCAGATGGCTGATGTGCAGGCACCAAATGGCAGGGCACGGTGGCAGCAGGCAGGCAGGCAGGCAGGCAGCAGCAGATGGCACGTGGGAGGCTGCTCGGGGCACTGGGGGGCAGTAATTCGGCCTTCTGGGCAGGAGCGTGGTCTTCCGTGTGTTTTCGCGTGGCCAGCTTGATACGGAGTGATTTGGCACTTGAAAATCCTGCACGTCAGCGTGAAAATCGAGGAAAGGCCCTTAGCGCGTAAGCGCGTCAGCACGCGTACGCGATTTCATTGGACCAAAGGCCCTTACAGCGTAAGCGCGTCTGTGACGTTTTGCGCACGGGCGTTGCCCTGGTAGGGCTTGGAGATCCCACGTGCCTTTATGTTCTGTACATGCTTTTCGTGCGGTGCGTGTGTTTTCCATCCATTGGGGATCACACGCTATTACTTCACAGCGGGTGTTGGCTACGCGTTCTTCTACACGCAAGGCAGACGGTGAGTGGTACCCGCACCCCAGGCCCGATCGCGTGAGAAACTTCACGCGAACCCCTGAAATACACGTAGCCCGCGCCCCCAGGCCCGATCGCGTGAAAAAGTTCACGCGAACCCCTGAAATACACATAGCCCGCTCCCCCAGGCCCGATCGCGTGAAAAAGTTCACGCGAACCCCTGAAATACACGTAGCCCGCTCCCCCAGGCCCGATCGCGTGAGAAACTTCACGCGAACCCCTGAAATACACGTAGCCCGCTCCCCCAGGCCCGATCGCGTGAAAAAGTTCACGCGAACCCCTGAAATACACGTAGCCCGCTCCCCCAGGCCCGATCGCGTGAGTAACTTCACGCGAACCCCTGAAATACACGTAGCCCGCTCCCCCAGGCCCGATCGCGTGAGAAACTTCAGGCGAACCCCTGAAATACACGTAGCCCGCTCCCCGAGGCCCGATCGCGTGAAAAAGTTCACGCGAACCCCTGAAATACACGTAGCACGCTCCCCGAGGCCCGATCGCGTGAGAAACTTTACGCGAACCCCTGAAATACACGTAGCACGCTCCCCCAGGCCCGATCGCGTGACAAACTTCACGCGAACCCCTGAAATACACGTAGCACGCTCCCCCAGGCCCGATCGCGTGAAAAAGTTCACGCGAACCCCTGAAATACATGTAGCCCGCTCCCCCAGGCCCGATCGCGTGAGAAACTTCACGCGAACCCCTGAAATACACGTAGCCCGCTCCCCCAGGCCCGATCGCGTGAAAAAGTTCACGCGAACCCCTGAAATACACGTAGCCCGCTCCCCCAGGCCCGATCGCGTGAAAAAGTTCACGCGAACCCCTGAAATACACGTAGCCCGCTCCCCCAGGCCCGATCGCGTGAGAAACTTCACGCGAACCCCTGGAATACAAGTAGCCCGCTCCCCCAGGCCCGATCGCGTGAGTAACTTCACGCGAACCCCTGAAATACACGTAGCCCGCTCCCCCAGGCCCGATCGCGTGAGAAACTTCACGCGAACCCCTGAAATACACGTAGCACACTCCCCCAGACCCGATCGCATGAAAAAGTTCACGCGAACCCCTGAAATACACGTAGCCCGCTCCCCCAGGCCCGATCGCGTGAGAAACTTCACGCGAACCCCTGGAATACACATAGCCCGCTCCCCCAGGCCCGATCGCGTGAGTAACTTCACGCGAACCCCTGAAATACACGTAGCCCGCTCCCCCAGGCCCGATCGCGTGAAAAAGTTCACGCGAACCCCTGAAATACACGTAGCACGCTCCCCCAGGCCCGATCGCGTGAGAAACTTCACGCAAACCCCTGAAATACACGTAGCCCGCTCCCCCAGGCCCGATCGTGTGAGAAACTTCACGCGAACCCCTGAAATACACGTAGCCCGCTCCCCCAGGCCAGATCGCGTGTCTAACTTCCCGCGCAACCCCGAAATACACGTGCCCCGCTCGCACAGGCACTATTGCTGTATGTTGCCACTTTTGTAATGTGCAGGGACGCTACCGCCTGCCTTCGTGTGGCGGACGTGTTTGGGCTTGTGCGTGTCTTTCGCTGTGCGTGGCTTTGCCCTATTCGATTCCATGAATACGTGTGGTTCGGGTGCGTGTGGGCGTTCCGTCTGCTTCCCTGCAGTACATCCCCAGTTACGCCCTTGTTTTCGCGAGTTGTTCCCCATTCCACGCGTTACGCCCCGTGTTCCGCCCACTTTCTAGTGTATGCGCAGAGGTTGTGCGCTTTCACTGTGCGCGTCGCGCACGTCTTTCGGGATGTTGCAGTGACGTGTGCGCCATGCACGGGTTTGGCGCACATCCCGAGGAAGACACGCGCAGGGACTTCCATGAATCGCACGCGTGCGTGTGCGCCTCTTTTTTTCCGCTTGCGCCTGCTTGCGCCTGCTTGCGCGTAGATTTTCGGCGCACGTTTGTTCCATGAATCGGCCCCCAAATGATCACAAATGCACAGAATTAAACAATGACAGATTGCTAAATGATGTTGTTACACATGTTCAGTTGGAGGGTTGTAATGTGGCCTCTGATGATACCTGGATAGGCGAACAGTGGCCACACTCCAAAAAACCTCTGAACATGGAGAAATGAATAAAGTCTCTCACGCAGAAATGGGTAAAAAGGAGGGAAAAATGTCTTTCCATTTACCAATGTGCTTAGCCAAAAGTGAAAAAGGCCTGAGAAAGGTGAGTCCTGAAATCAGTAAGAATTCACACTTCTTATGTGTATTAGAGGAAGTGGAGGACAGGTATTATGCTCCCATCACTGTAGAAGAAAAATGCCAAACATTTGCAATTATTGATACTGGCGCACAGGCCACAATTATGTCCAAGGAGCTGGTAAAGAGTATCAATGAAGGGAGATCCCCACAGAACCAGATCACAGTGAAGGAAAATCAAGGTCCAGTGCATAACTTTAATGGGGAGGAGGTGCCCATCATAGGTGTACATAAAAATAGGAAAGCACAGAATGAAACAAGAGGTATTGATCACATCTATTTGTGAAAATCCATTTCTGATGGGGACAGATTGCCTGAAAAGATTGTCTCCTCTCATAGATGGGGTAAATGGAGTACTGTGGTCCTTAACCAAAAAACCACTGAGACCTAAGAAATTAAAATCACAAAACAGCAACATAACTGAATGTCACACCGTTGCCAAAACAAATGATGCAGTGGAGATATACCTAGTGTCACTGTTATATTGATGTGTCAAGACAAAATGCAGAGCGACGATGAAAGACTACCTGTATAAATATACTTGGACCCAAGGAAAAATTGGCAGACTGCCATAGATGAGCACACATTACGTATTTATTTAAAAGAGAAAACATGCAAACAGAATATGGCTCCTAAAACAGATTCAGAAAAACACATTACCACTCTTGCTGAAATACACATGGAAGATGTGCAACCACGGTTTCATGTTGGTATAAATGACTGTTTTAAAACAATAAAAGCACCCTTGGCGCTTGAACAGGAAAGGAGTTTCATTAATGAGAAATTATTGCAAAAAATAATGGAGAGGGAGGAAATCCCGAAATTTAGGATTAAAAACCAATATGTTTCTGGGTTGGACAGTGCAGACTTTGAAAACCGAATTGCAGGCAGATGCATGCTTAAAATTAGCATTGGGCAGAAAACAATTTACCATAATGTATGGATAGTGAGTGGAGCACAAAATGATTTTTACATGGGCAATGACATCATGCACAGAATGTGTATGGTGTTAGATTTCCTTAATCAAAAAATATGGTCACACCTAGGTGGGCCGGCACCTGAATTTGAAGACAAAAGAAGGGCTTATCATTGTGCACAACTGGTTCCTTATGCAATCGAACTACAAATGCGGAAAGATACTATTATTCCTGCATTTACAAAACAGTCTGCAATAACACTGAAATGCAAAAATGGACAGCAGATGAAAGACTCTGATGCATTTGTGTGCCTGAATGAATCCATAAAACAGCAAGGCCTGGATTATGAATACATTCCATTGGTAGATACTGGTGAAGGCCTGTAAGAATTATGGTAAATAATAAGGGTTGTCAAGATATTCACTTAGAGGAAAACTCCCCATTAGGAATGGCCATACAAAAATCACATTATACTGCAGATCTAAATAACATGGTGATTGGAAATATCCCTGAAAAGTATGTAGATGCCAAGGGTGAGTTACCAGAATACCTGGACTCTCAGCCCAAAGGAATATTTAAAATTCATTCTTTATACCCTTATGATTCAAATGAGACAGTGTGCTGCCATCAAGAGGATTGCATAACATTTCATTTAAATGAAAATGAAACAGAAAATCAGCCCATTGAAGTGGAAGCTGACATGACAAAATATTTAAAAGTGGCAGCTTTACAAAAAGACACAGCCACACAGTTAGAGGAAAGCGCAGTGATTCCCTTACCAGAAGATTTTCCAGAATTTTCCAAAATGGTAGAAGAGCAGATTTTATCAGCGGATGCATGTGACAGCGATTAGGATAGAAACAATCTGAGGGAGATATTTATGGAGTTTAAGGATGTATTTGCAAAAGATGCTTATGATTGTGGTTTAACTGATTTACATGTGGCCACACTACCAGAAGGGTGTAGCAGAAGTCCAGTATTTGTACGCCAGTATAGACTACCGCTGGCATGTTTAGAATCATTAGCAGAGATTATAAAAAATGTGGAAGCTCTGGGAATCATCAGGCCCATTCATAGCACATCCAATACACCTATTTTAGGTGTGTTAAAGCCAAATGTTCAATGGCGGCTATGTGCAGACTTGAGGGAGTTAAATAAAAGAGTACCAGTATCCAGATGGCCACTGCCATTCATTGATCAGGGCCTAGCTCAGGTACATGGTTCAAAAGTATTTACCACATTTGATCTCACCTCTGGATATTGGTGTGTGCCATTGGCAGAGGAGATACAGAATTTGTTTTCCTTTTTGTTTGATAAGACTCAATACGCCTGGCTTAAAACTCTGTTCGGGTACATCAATAGTGGGAGTGAATTTGGCATATTTTTGAGGAAGGCCATGCCTGATGCAGCGGAAAGAGGAACCATAGTTTATGTGGATGATGTCCTAATAAAAAACGAAAACCTGAAAAGCCATTTTGATGAAATAAGACATGTGCTTGGCCAATTGCAGAAAGCAGGCGCCAAAGTATCTTTACAAAAAGCACAATGGTGCAAGAAAAAAGTGAACTTTCTAGGCCATGAAGTGACTGAACATGGGCTAAATCCACAAAAGAAGAAAATAGAGGCCATACAAAAGCTAAAGGACCCTAAAAATGTGAAAGGGGTAAAAAGTTTATTAGGGATGACAGGCTATAACAGAAAGTTCATTGAAAATTATGCTGAAATCACTCAACCATTGACTAAACTGCTTAAACTGAATACACCCTGGATATGGGAAAAAGAGCAGTCTGAGGCAGTGGTTAAATTGAAGGAATGCCTTGTAGAGGCACCATGTTTAGCATATCCCATAAAGGGTAGGGATTTCTTTATAGAAATAGGTTTCTCTGAACAATGTATGTCAGCAGTGTTATCACAAAAACATAATTTGAATCACAAAACCATTGCCTATGCAAGTAAGGCATTTTCCCAAGTTGAAATGAAATTCAATGAATGTGAAAAGGCCCTATTATCCACTGTGTTGGCGCTACAACATGTCCGCCCCATTGTTCAGGGGGAAAAGGTGATTATTGAGACAAATCATCAACCTTTGCAGTTTTTAGAGAGTAAAAGAATTAGGTCAGGTAATCTAGCGCAGTCCAGAATCACTTCATGGACGCTGGCATTACAAGGTTTTCCTGTAGAATTGAGATATGAACAAAATAAAAAGAGCCCAATTGCTCAAGGGTTAGCTGACTTACATGACTGTGCAGCTGAACAAGTATCAAAAGAAATGGAAGTGGAACCTAGTTTGCAGGAATTTGAACAATAACCACACAAAGCTTTTGATGAAAAAACATGCAAGGATTTGCCAACTGTATATGTGGATGGTTGTGCTTTTCACATTGGAAATGACAGTAGTAAACGATTAGTGTCAGGAATAGGAAATGTCTGGTTGAAATGTGAAGGTGTCCCCATTATAGGGATGAGGATTGGAGCTAGGAGCAGTCAAGTGGCGGAATTGGCGGCCATTTATAAAGCAATTGCTACTGCAGTTGATAATAAATTCAGTGAAATTGTCCCGGTGACTGATTCTGACTATGCACGAAATAGCTTTGTGGAGTATTTACCTGGCTGGAAAGCGAGAGGCATGGTTACATACAACAAAAAGCCACTTAAACATGGAAAAATGATACATGCCATAGACAAATTGGTGTCAGAGAATGATTTAACAATATACTGGAGAAAAATTTGTGGGCATTTAAAAACACCCAGAGAGGATAAGGAGGTAAATGATAAGGCAGACCACCTGGCTAAAATTGGGGCTGTGATGGGAGAATTGCTACCAATTGATGATTTATTGGGTGAAATACAAATTGATGCAGTAACACGTTCTAAAGCACCAAAGGAGGTAGATCAACCAGTGGTAAAGTGGGGTCATGATACGCCAGACCAAGACTTGATTGAGGCACAAAAGAATGATCGCATTTTGGGAATCTATTATAATCATTTGATAGATCCTGAACAAAACCCTTTAACAGAAAATGATTGTATGGGAAAAGAAGAGTTGTTGAGGGTGCTAATAAAGAATAAAAAACGAATTACATTACAGGATGGACTCATGATTAGAGAGTCCATAAAAGGACAGATACAGTGGGTGGTACCCCTTTCATTCAGAGGGCTAATGCTACAACATGCACATGATGCAATAACTGCAGGCCACAGAGGTTCAAAAAAACATTAGAAATACTAAAAGATTATGCTTACTGGCCACATATGTCCCAAGATGTGGAATTATATACTAGAGGATGTCTAGTATGCGCCCAATTTAAACCTGCTTCATCAATGCATAGAGCCCCATTGATGAAAAGAGGCCTAACTCTTCCATGGTCAGATTTGCAAATAGACTATGTAGGCCCTTTAAAAAGGTCAAGCCGAGGAAACCGTTGTATTTTAAGTGTGATATGTTTGATGTCGAAGTGGATTGAATGTATTCCTGCACCAGATTGTAGTGCGCAAACAGCAGCCACATTGCTGGTGAACCATGTGTTCTCAAGGTTTGGGTTGCCACAAAGAATTGAGTCAGACAGAGGAAGTCACTCTAATGAGTAAGGTATGGCAAATACTGGGTGTGAAAAGGAAACTACATATCGCATATCGGGCAGCATCTTCAGGTGGAGTTGAACGGAGCAATAGGTCTGTTGTAGACATGTTAAAGATATTTGTGGCAGAAGCAGGTTTCAGCTGGGATTTATGTTTACCGTTGGTTTTAATGGCAATCAGATCAACTCCTGCCAAAGCAACAGGTGTTAGCCCCCATGAGGTCTTGACAGGTAGGAAAATGGTGTTACCACAACACCTGCCATACAGAACACATGAGCAGACACTTGTGAGTTCATCCACAGTTCATGAGTACATTGATGAATTGAGGAAGCATTTGCAACATGCATTTGCTTTTGTGCAGAGAAATCTGGAAAGGGCTCCTGACAGCGCCAAGACATACTACGATAAAAGAACATCAGTGAGAGAATACAGTGTAGGGGATCAGGTGTATAAGTTTCATTTTGGAAAAAGAAAACAGAAAAATTCTAAATTTCTAGCAGCCTGGCAGGGGCCATTTCGAATTATAGATAAGGTCTCTCCTGTAGTTTATAAAATTTTAAAGACTGAAGGTGAAACAGCAATAGAACAATTTGTGCATGTAAACCAAATCAAGCCATGTCATCCAAGACATGAGATAACAAATCTGGAGCATGTAGAAACAGATAAAGTCCCTTGAACACAAAAAGGTAAAATAAATGGGTACAGTCACGAGGCAGTGACAGAGAAGTTAAAAAAAGATGGTTGAAATGGTACATAAACACTGTAATATATGTAAATATATATATAATATAAAAAAGAAGCTGAAGTTCATGGAGTCGGTGTGCAGAGTGAAAATGAATTAGAAATTGAATGTTGTTTTTATGTATGCTTGTTCTCTATAACCTGTGCTTAATTTCAGAAGGCAAAAGAAAAATGGTGAAATGTTTTACAAAGCATGTTTTATTTTTGGCAAAAGGGTGAAGTTATTATTGTGCTATGTACTTAATTTGTTTCTTTTCTATTTTGATTTAGAATATTAACATCTTTAAGTCGGAGGTTCCGGGACGAGAGGCCACGGGAGACGATGGAGTCCTGGAGTCCCCTGGATGAAGATTAAATGATGCCTGCCTCCGGGGGAGGTGAAGACAAAATAACCGGAATGCCAAAAGAGATGACTCTTATGGAAAAAGGATCCAAGAATGCCAAGATGAAAGAGTACCCGAATGAACCAGCATATGGAGTTCTACGTATTTATTATTTTAATTAATTGTTTTAATCTGTTATGTTAATTATTTGTTTTTGTTAATTGTTTTATCTTATTGTTTTCAATTGACTTCAAGTATAAAATTGAAACACTGAACTATGGACACTTCCATTGGGAAGGCAAATGTAGAACATTTTAAAAGAACTGATGGACTTAGATGAATTTTGATATATGTTGAGCAGTGGTTTTCAACTTTTTCATTTATGCACGTGAATATTCGTTTTATGGGATTGCTACACTTTGAAAAGGGGGGCAAATTGTTTTTTTTCCAATTGGCTTGGATCGTAGCCAAGTTAAAAAAAAAAGGAGGGGATATGTAGGATTGTTTAGCGTGTTTTGGGAGCACAGAGCACAGCACCACTGCACAGGATCAATGTACAGCATGTTTTTTGTTTTGAAGTGCAGCACCACTGCATGGGTTTGGTGCATTGCTATAAGGTGGTACAGCAAGGCATGTGTTGCCAGTGTAACATGGACATGTAAATGAAAACAGGCTATGCAGTCAAAAACGATTTCTACATATAAAATGCAAATAATTTTTTTTCACAGTTAAAAGCATATATTTTTTTACCTGAAATTCCTCTGTTGCAGGAGACACATTTGAGGATTAATGAACTAACCTCATTAACAAAAAACTAACATGCTAACTCATTAATAAAATAATGTGTTCTCCAGTACAAAATGGATGGAAAAGACAGGCTCTGAAAGTCATTTCAAACGCGCATCCAGATTTTTTTTTTCTTTTTGCTGCTCTGTGCTGCTCTGTCCACAGTATTTGCAGGAAGCAAAGACTCGAATAGCAGGAAATCAGTTTTTTTACAGTTGCTTACTGTAAAAGATTTCTATTGTGTGCAGGAGGAGGATAGAACATGAGGGATTCTTATTGGACAAGCATCATATTAGAGGCTGTAACCAAGTTTTCCTGTAGAATTTGGGGGGAGAAGAAGGCAGAATACATTTTTACACAGCTCGGAGAAAGACCTGACTGGTGGCTGTGGAGTTCCTGATTGAAAAAGCAGATCCCAGCTGCACTGCTGCAGAGACTGGGAATCCCACACAATAATCCCTGGTTTGAGTAACGGCAGATGCCTGTTTTCACTGGGGGTGCTTGAAGAGGGAATTGCCACATCCAGAAGGCGACCAGCCGAAGAATTTCACATGCTGAACAGATTAGGTAATTATACATTGCAAAGTACGGGGGCAGTGTGCGTGAATGCGAAATTATTCAGTCAGTGTAGAAGAAAGAATTCCAATCATCAGGTTTAATGTTGCGACTGTTCTCGTTGCCCTCTTCTCATTTTGTTTCAGATAATGTTGACTGTGCTATTTCATTTATCTCTGTAAAAAGAGTAAGATCGTGTTTAAATGCAATTTTTATAATACACAAAAATATCTGAAAGCAGACGGGTAGTGTGTTTTATTTTCTCTTTCATTTGTGCATTTACCATTACAGTGCTGATGATGTGGGGAGATGTTTAGACAGTGCAATTGTCATTTTTAAGGTAGCTAAAAATAAGACTTGTCTGCAGCTGTGTGCACGATTTCATTCAGTATGAGCAATTATAAGTAACTGTGTGTGAAATAGCCTGCTGAAGGTAAATGAGTCAGCAGAAATAGAGACCCGGGACATAGTTCACTATTGTATATAAAATAGTGAGTGTTGTACCACATGTTAGCTCGCTGTTGTAAATAATTCAGTGAGAATTGCCCATGGTGGCACACTAAAAATGAAAATGTGTTATTTCTGAAATGTAGGCCTGAGATCTCTGTAGTGATCACACGAACAATCTAAAAAAAAATAAGGGGTTCTGGATATTGGGGCCACAAATAAAACAAAGGAATTATGCTCACCAAAAATACCACCAACCACGCAGACCAACCACACATGTCTGTGTACTGAAATAATGCATATTCAGCGTGTTATTATTATACCTAACCTAATCTGAGTACAAGTAGTGATTGTTGCTAAATTATTTTGGCGGTAAGAGAATACCGCCATGCCCCAAATCTACACAAAATACCCAACGCGTCCCTTTGACAAAGTTTTTTCACTGAATTTCATAGGTTTTTAGCAGCGCAACTTAACCATAACGTCCCTTTAACAAAGTTTTTTCACTGAATTTCATAGGTTTTTATTAGTGCAACTTAACCATAACGTCCCTGTAACATTTTTTTAACTAAATTTTAAAGGTTTTTATTAGTGCAACGTCACCATAACATCCTTTTCAATAGATGAAGACCACTAACATCTTATGTCCTCAAAGTGGGAACGCCGGGTGGTAAAAAAACAAAAAGATTTTCCTTACTACACCGGGACGTCCTGGTGTAGGAAAGAAAATCTTTTATCAAGATGGCCACCATTGAAAGGGAAGGCGGGTGTATAAAGAACACAACAGGGCATGAGCGGGGAGTGGGGGGGAACATGGGAGCAGGGGGTGGGGGGAGAAAGTAAGGAAACACAGGGCATGAGCGGTGGTGGGGGAAACACGAGAGAGACACGGGGCATGAGCAGCGGGTGGAGAGGAACATAATGGAGACATGGGGTATGAGTGGGGGGTGGGGAGGAACACGAGGGAGACACGGGGCATGAGCGGGGGGTACAGGGCACACACGGGACAAGAGCGGGGGTGGGGGGGAAAGGAAAGAGACAAGGGGCATGAGCGGGGGGTGGGAGGAACACGAGGGAGACACGGGGCATGAGCAGGGGGTTGGGGGGTAACACGAGGGAAACACGGGGCATGAGGGGGAGTGGGGGAACACGAGGGAGACACGGAGCATGAGCAGGGGGTGGGGGGCAACATGAGACAGACACGGGGCATGAGCGGGGGGTGGGCCAACAGGAGAGAGACACGGGGCATGAGCGGGGGGTGGGGAGAACAGGAGACAGACACGGGGCATGAGCGGGGGGGTGGGGAGAACAGGAGACAGACACAGGGCATGAGCGGGGGATGGGGGAACAGGAGACAGATACGGGGCATGAGCGGGGGTGGGGAGAACAGGTGACAGACACGGGCATGAGCGCGGGATGGGGGGCAACAGGAGACAGACACCGCATGAGCGGGGGGGTGGAGGGCAACAGGAGAGAGACATTGGGCATGAGCGTGGAGTGGGGGGTACAGGAGACAGACACAGGGCATGGGTGGGGGCAACAGGAGACAGACACGGGGCATGAGCGGGGGTGGGGGGAACAGGAGACAGACACGGGGCATGAGCGGGGGGTGGGGGGAACAGAAGACAGACACGGGGCATGAGCGGGGGTGTGGGGGGCAACAGGAGAGAGATACGGGGCATGAGCGGGTGGGGGGAACAGGAGACAGACACGGGGCATGAGCGGGGGGTGGGAGTTACAGGAGACAGACACGGGGCATGAGCGGGGGGTGGGGGGCAACAGGAGAGAGACATGGGGCATGAGCGGGGGGTGGGGTGAACAGGAGACAGACACGGGGCATGAGCGGGGGGTGGGGGGAACAACAGAGACAGACACGGGGCATGAGCGGGGGGTGGTGGGCAAAGGGAGACAGACATGGGGCATGAGCGGGGGGTGGGGGCAACAGGAGATAGACACGGGGCATGAGCCGGGGGTGGGGGGCAACAGGAGACAGAAACGGGGCATGAGCGGGGGCTGGGGGGCAACAGGAGACAGACACGGAGCATGAGCGGGGGTGGGGGGAACAGGAGACAAACACGGAGCATGAGCGGGGGGTGGGGAGAAAAGGAGACAGACACAGGGCATGAGCGTGGGGTGGGGGGCAACAGGAGACAGACACAGGGCATGAGCGGGGGTTGGGGGAACAGGAGACAGACACGGGGCATGAGCGAGGGGTGGGGGGAACAGGAGACAGACACGGGGCATGAGCGGGGGTGGGAGGAACAGGAGACAGACATGGGGCATGAGCAGGGGGTGGGGAGAACAGGAGACAGACACGGGGTATGAGCAATGGGGTGGGGGGAACAGGAGACAGACACAGGGCATGAGCGGGGGGTGGGGAGAACAGACACAGGGCATGAGCGAGGGGTGGGGGGAACAGGAGACAGACACGGGGCATGAGCGGGGGTGGGGCGAACAACAGACACAGGGCATGAGCGGGGGGTGGGGAGAACAGACACAGGGCATGAGCGGGGGGGTGGGGGCAACAAGAGATAGACACAGGGCATGAGCGGGGGTGGGAGGAACAGGTGACAGACATGAGGCATGAGCAGGGGGTGGGGAGAACAGGAGACAGACACGGGGTATGAGCAATGGGGTGGGGGGCAACAAGAGAGAGACACGGGGCATGAGCGGGTGGGGGAACAGGAGACAGACACAGGCATGAGCCGGTGGGGGGAACAGGAGACAGGCACGGGGCATGAGTGGGGGGGATGGAGGGCAACAGGAGATAGACACGGGGCATGAGTGGGGGGTGGGGGGAACAACAGACACGGGGAATGAGCAGGGGGTGGGGAGAACAGACACGGGGCCTGAGCGGGGGGGTGGGGGCAACAAGAGACAGACACGGGGCATGCGCGGGGGGTGGGAGGAACAGGAGACAGACACGGGGCATGAGCAGCGGGGTGGGGGCAACAAGAGAGAGACACGGGGCATGAGCGGGTGGGGGAACAGGAGACAGACACGGGGCATGAGCGGGTGGGGGAACAGGAGACAGACACGGGGCATGAACCGGTGGGGGAACAGGAGACAGACACGGGGCATGAGCGGGGGGTGGGGGGCAACAGGAGGTAGACACGGGGCATGAGCGGGGGGTGGGGGGAACAGGACACAGACACGGGGCATGAGCGGGTGTGGGGAGAACAGGAGACAGACACGGGGCATGAGCAGGGGGTGGGGGGGCAACAGGAGACAGACACGGCACATGAGGGGAAGAGGAGACAGATATGGGGCATGAACGGGGGGTGGGGAGGACAGAAGACAGACACAGGGCATGAGCGGGGGGAACAGAAGTCAGACACGGGGCATGAGCGGGGGGTGGGGGAAGGGGAGAGAGACACACGGGGCATGAGCAGGGGTGGGGGGAGGGAGGGAGACACACAGGTCATGCGCGGTGGGTGTGCGGGAGGATCGAGATTCACACGGGGCATGAGCGGGGGTTGGCGGGCAGGAGAGAGACACACGGGGCATGAGCGGGGGGTGGGCGGGAGGGGGAGACACACACGGGGCATGAACGGGGGATGGGCAGGAGGGAGAGAGACACACGGGGCATGAGCGGGGGTGGGGGGAGGGAGAGATACACATGGGGCATGAGCGGGGGGTGGGGGGAAGGGGAGAGAGACACACGGGACATGAGCGGGGGGTTGGGGGGAGGGAGAGAGACACACAGGGCATGAGCAGGGGGTGGGCCGGAGGGGGGAGACACACGGGGCATGAGCAGGGGGTGGGCGGGAGGGTGCGAGACACACGGGGCATGAGCAGGGGGTGGGCGGGAGGGGGAGAGACACATAGGGCTTGAGCGGGCGGTGGGCGGGAGGGGGAGAGACACACGGGGCGTGAGCGGGGGTGGGCAGGAGAGGGAGAGACACACGGGGCAGGAGCGTGGGTGGGGGGGAGCGAGAGAGACACACGGGGCATGAGCAGGGGTGGGGGGAGGGAGAGAGACACACGAGGCATGAGCGGGGGGTGGGGGGAAGGGGAGAGACACGGGGCATGAGCGGGGGTGGGGGGAAAGGAGAGAGACACACGAGGCATGAGCGGGGGTAGGGGGAAGGGGAGAGACACACAGGGCATGAGCGGGGGGTGGGCGGGAGGGGGAGAGACACATGGGGCATGAGCAGGGGGTGGGCGGGAGGGGGAGAGACACACGGGGCGTGAGCAGGGGTGGGAGGGTGTACGGGGGAAAGACACACAGGGCAAGAGCGGGTGTGGGCAGGAGGGGGAGAGACACATGGGGCATGAGCGGGGGTGGGGGGGAGGGATAGAGAGAGACACACGAGGCATGAGCGGGGGATGGGGGAAGGGGAGAGAGACACGGGGCATGAGCGGGGGTGGAGGGGAGGGAGAGAGGCACAGGGCATGAGCGGCGGTGGGGGGGAGGGAGAGAGACACGGAGCATGAGCAGGGGTGGGCGGGAGGGGGAGAGACACATGGGGCGGGGGTGGGGGGAGTAAGAGAGACACACGGGGCATGAGCGGGGGAGGGAGAGAGACACACGGGGCATGAGCGGGGGGTGGGGGGAAGGGGAGAGAGACACACAGGGCATGAGCGGGGGGTGGGCTGGAGGGGGAGAGACACACGGGGCATGAGCGGGAGGTGGGCGGGAGGGGGAGAGACACGCGGGGCATGAGAAGGGGGTGGGCGGGAGGGGGAGAGACACACAGGGCATGAGCGGGGGTGGGCGGGACGGGGAGAGACACACGGGGCAGGAGCGGGGGTGGGGGGGGAATTTGAGAGACACACAAGGCATGAGCGGGGGCTGGGGGAAGGGGAGAGACACGGGGCATGAGAAGGGTGGGGGGGAGGGAGAGAGACACACAGGGCATGAGCAGGGGTGGGGGGGGAGAGGAGAGACACACGGGGCATGAGTGGGGGGTGGGAGGGAGGGGGAGAGACACATGGGGCATGAGCGGGGGTGGGCGGGAGGGGGAGAGACACACGGGGCCTCAGCGGCGGTGGGAGGGAGGGCGAGAGACACACGAGGCATGAGCGGGGGATGGGGGGAAGGGGAGAGAGACACGGGGCATGAGCGGGGGTGGAGGGGAGGGAGAGAGACATGGGGCATGAGCAGGGGTGGGGGGAGGTATGAGAGACACGGGGCATGAGCAGGGGGTGGACGGGAGTGGGAGAGACACACGGGGCATGAGCGGGGGTGGGCGGGAGGGGGAGAGACACACAGGGTGGGGGTAGGGGGAGGGAGAGAGACACACGGGGCATGAGCGGGGGAGGGAGAGAGACACACGGGGCATGAACAGGGGTGGGCGGGAGGGGGAGAGACACACGGGGCATGAGCCGGGGGTGGGCGGGAGGGGGAGAGACACACGGCGCATGAGCAGGGGTTGGTGGGAGGGAGAGAGACACACGGGGCATGTCCGGGTTGGGGGGAGGGAGAGAGACACACGGGGCATGAGCGGGGGTGGGGGGGGGAGAGAGACACACAGGGCATGAGCAGGGGTGGGGGGAGGGAGAGAGACACACAGGGCATGAGCAGGGGGTGGGGGAAGGGGAGAGAGACACGGGGCATGAGCGGGGATGGGCGGGAGGGGGAGAGACACACGGGGCATGAGCAGGGGTGGGGAGGAGGGAGAGAGACACATGGGCATGAGTGGGGGTGGGGGGAGGGAGAGAGAAACACAGGGCATGAGCAGGGGGTGGGGGGAAAGGGAGAGAGACACGGGGCATGAGCGGGGGTGGAGGGGAGGGAGAGAGATACACAGGAGGGCATGAGCATGGGTGGGGGAGAGCTAGAGAGACACACGGGGCATGAGCGGGGGTGGGGGGGAGAGAGACACACAGGGCATGAGCAGGGGGTGGGCCGGAGGGGAGAGAGACATGGGGCATGAGCGGGGGTGGAGGGGAGGGAGAGAGACACACGGGGCATGAGCGGGGGATGGGGGAAGGGGAGAGAGACACGGGGCAACAGCGGGGGTGGAGGGGAGGGAGAGAGACACGGGGCATGAGCAGGGGTGGGCGGGAGGGGGAGAGACACACAGGGCATGAGCAGGGGGTGGGCCGGAGGGGAGAGAGACATGGGGCATGAGCGGGGGTGGAGGGGAGGGAGAGAGACACACGGGGCATGAGCGGGGGATGGGGGAAGGGGAGAGAGACACGGGGCATGAGCGGGGGTGGAGGGGAGGGAGAGAGACACGGGGCATGAGCAGGGGTGGGCGGGAGGGGGAGAGACACATGGGGCGGGGGTGGGGGGAGTAAGAGAGACACACGGGGCATGAGCGGGGGAGGGAGAGAGACACACGGGGCATGAGTGGGGGGTGGGGGGAAGGGGAGAGAGACACACAGGGCATGAGTGGGGGTGGGCTGGAGGGGGAGAGACACACGGGGCATGAGCGGGAGGTGGGCGGGAGGGGGAGAGACACGCGGGGCATGAGAAGGGGGTGGGCGGGAGGGGGAGAGACACACAGGGCATGAGCGGGGGTGGGCGGGAGGGGGAGAGACACACGGGGCATGAGTGGGGGGTGGCCGGGAGGGGGAGAGAGACACGGGGCAGGAGCGGGGGTGGGGGGAGGTCGAGAGACACACGAGGCATGAGCGGGGGCTGGGGGAAGGGGTGAGACACGGGGCATGAGAAGGGTGGGGGGGAGGGAGAGAGACACTCAGGGCATGAGCAGGGGTGGGGGGGAGAGAGACACATGGGGCATGAGCGGGGGTAGGGGGAAGAGGAGAGACACACGGGGCATGAGTGGGGGGTGGGAGGGAGGGGGAGAGACACATGGGGCATGAGTGGGGGTGGGCGGGAGGGGGAGAGACACACGGGGCCTGAGCGGGGGTGGGAGGGAGGGCGAGAGACACACGAGGCATGAGCGGGGGATGGGGGGAAGGGGAGAGAGACACGGGGCATGAGCGGGGGTGGAGGGGAGGGAGAGAGACATGGGGCATGAGCGGGGGTGGGGGGAGGTATGAGAGACACGGGGCATGAGCAGGGGGTGGACGGGAGTGGGAGAGACACACGTGGCATGAGCGGGGGTGGGCGGGAGGGGGAGAGACACACAGGGTGGGGGTAGGGGGAGGGAGAGAGACACACGGGGCATGAGCGGGGGAGGGAGAGAGACACACGGGGCATGAACAGGGGTGGGCGGGAGGGGGAGAGACACACGGGGCATGAGCGGGGGGTGGGCGGGAGGGGGAGAGACACACGGCGCATGTGCAGGGGTTGGGTGGGAGGGAGAGAGACACACGGGGCATGTGCGGGGGTGGGGGGAGGGAGAGAGACACACGGGGCATGAGCGGGGGTGGGGGGGGAGAGAGACACACAGGGCATGAGCAGGGGTGGGGGGAGGGAGAGAGACACACAGGGCATGAGCAGGGGGTGGGGGAAAGGGAGAGAGACACGGGGCATGAGCGGGGATGGGCGGGAGGGGGAGAGACACACGGGGCATGAGCAGGGGTGGGGAGGAGGGAGAGAGACACATGGGCATGAGTGGGGGTGGGGGGAGGGAGAGAGAAACACAGGGCATGAGCAGGGGGTGGGGGGAAAGGGAGAGAGACACGGGGCATGAGCGGGGGTGGAGGGGAGGGAGAGAGATACACAGGAGGGCATGAGCAGAGGTGGGGGGGAGGGAGAGAGACACACGGGGGGGTGGGGGGGAGAGAGACACACAGGGCATGAGCAGGGGGTGGGCCGGAGGGGAGAGAGACATGGGGCATGAGCGGGGGTGGAGGGGAGGGAGAGAGACACACGGGGCATGAGCGGGGGATGGGGGAAGGGGAGAGAGACACGGGGCATGAGCGGGGGTGGAGGGGAGGGAGAGAGGCACAGGGCATGAGCGGCGGTGGGGGGGAGGGAGAGAGACACGGGGCATGAGCAGGGGTGGGCGGGAGGGGGAGAGACACATGGGGCGGGGGTGGGGGGAGTAAGAGAGACACACGGGGCATGAGCGGGGGAGGGAGAGAGACACACGGGGCATGAGTGGGGGGTGGGGGGAAGGGGAGAGAGACACACAGGGCATGAGCGGGGGGTGGGCTGGAGGGGGAGAGACACACGGGGCATGAGCGGGAGGTGGGCGGGAGGGGGAGAGACACGCGGGGCATGAGAAGGGGGTGGGCGGGAGGGGGAGAGACACACAGGGCATGAGCGGGGGTGGGCGGGAGGGGGAGAGACACACGGGGCATGAGTGGGGGGTGGCCGGGAGGGGGCGAGAGACACGGGGCAGGAGTGGGGGTGGGGGGAGGTCGAGAGACACACGAGGCATGAGCGGGGGCTGGGGGAAGGGGAGAGACACGGGGCATGAGAAGGGTGGGGGGGGAGAGAGACACACAGGGCATGAGCAGGGGTGGGGGGGAGAGAGACACATGGGGCATGAGCGGGGGTAGGGGGAAGGGGAGAGACACAAGGGGCATGAGTGGGGGGTGGGAGGGAGGGGGAGAGACACATGGGGCATGAGCGGGGGTGTGCGGGAGGGGGAGAGACACACGGGGCCTGAGCGGGGGTGGGAGGGAGGGCGAGAGACACACGAGGCATGAGCGGGGGATGGGGGGAAGGGGAGAGAGACACGGGGCATGAGCGGGGGTGGAGGGGAGGGAGAGAGACATGGGGCATGAGCGGGGGTGGGGGGAGGTATGAGAGACACGGGGCATGAGCAGGAGGTGGGCGGGAGTGGGAGAGACACAGGGGGCATGAGCGGGGGTGGGCGGGAGGGGGAGAGACACACAGGGTGGGGGTAGGCGGAGGGAGAGAGACACACGGGGCATGAGCGGGGGAGGGAGAGAGACACACGGGGCATGAACGGGGGTGGGCGGGAGGGGGAGAGACACACGGGGCATGAGCGGGGGGTGGGCGGGAGGGGGAGAGACACACGGCGCATGAGCAGGGGTTGGGTGGGAGGGAGAGAGACACACGGGGCATGTGCGGGGGTGGGAGGAGGGAGAGAGACACACGGGGCATGAGCGGGGGCGGGGGGGAGGGAGAGAGACACACAGGGCATGAGCAGGGGTGGGGGGAGGGAGAGAGACACACAGGGCATGAGCAGGGGGTGGGGGAAGGGGAGAGAGACACGTGGCATGAGCGGGGATGGGTGGGAGGGGGAGAGACACACGGGGCATGAGCAGGGGTGGGGAGGAGGGAGAGAGACACATGGGCATGAGTGGGGGTGGGGGGAGGGAGAGAGAAACACAGGGCATGAGCAGGGGGTGGGGGGAAAGGGAGAGAGACACGGGGCATGAGCGTGGGTGGAGGGGAGGGAGAGAGATACACAGGGCATGAGCAGGGGTGGGGGGGAGGGAGAGAGACACACGGGGCATGAGCGGGGGTGGGGGGGAGAGAGACACACGGGGCATGAGCGGGTGGTGGGCGGAAGGGGAGAGAGACATGGGGCATGAGCGGGGGTGGAGGGGAGGGAGAGAGACACACGGGGCATGAGCGGGGGTGGGGGGAGGGAGACAGACACACGGGGCATGAGCGGGGGTGGGGGGGAGGTAGAGAGACACACGGGGCATGAGCGGGGGGTGGGGGGTGAGAGAGACATACGGCGTTCGTGTGCAGGCAGCAGATCACGCTCCTCGGCCCTTCGCTGGCCACCGTGTGCCGATGGCATGAGCGGGGTGCTGGAGGAACAGGGGAGACACGGAGCATGAGTGGGGGTGGGGGGGACAAGAAGGACACACGGGGCATGAGCGGGGGTGGGAGGAACAGGAGACAGACACAAGACTTACTGTGCAGGCGGCGAGGAACAAAGATGGCGGGCGTCTCTGAAGCCAGACGCACTGCACACTTTCACTGCATCCAATGAGAGAGCACGTCGGATGTCCGCGGACATCACGCAAGCTGCTTGCCCAATCACCGTCCTGTCCGTGTAGCGAACAGGGAAGTGTGTCCGCGAAGCGAACACAGATATCACTAATTTTTTTTACTTACATTTTTGTCATTTTTTGAAAAACTACTGGACGGATTTACACCAAATAAAGCAAAGCACGCTTTTGGGACCAAGCCGCCACTCCTGCCGCAAATTTTGTGTAAATCCGTCCAGCGGTTTGGGCTGTAGGTGTGAGCAAAGTTTTTTCCCATTATGTCTATGGGGAAAAAAAAGTTTTTAGGACCCCCCCTATAACTTTGCCCCCCCTGGACGAATCCTCACCAAACATTGCATAAAAATTCAGAGTGACCAAAACACTTTTTTTTCCAATGTTTGGTGAGGATTCGTCCAGGGAGAGCAAAGTTATAAGCCGCCCAAAAAGTGCACTTCCTATGGAAACAGCAACTTCACCATAACTACATGGCATGTAATATATATATATATATATATATAATTCCCCCATAATTAAAAAAGGTCAAAAATAAATTGGTGAAATTGAGTCAACCATAATGTCAAGTTTTAAAAAGAGGTGTATGTAATCACGTACAAACGCATCAGAAAATTCTAGATAATTCATATGGGTATTCTATGTATTTATTTGTTGTTTAAACAGAAAGAACAGTGTAGACCTGTAGAGGGTTTGGGTAGCCAGTTTCTGGGCTGGTATCTTTTATCAACACTGCACAGTACTGTGAGTTATGGTCTCTGTGTCATTCTGTGCCTCCATCGGGATTAGTACTTTTGATAAAAAACACTTTCTGAGAGCTTTGGGAAAAAGAAAAATTGTGGGAGCATTCAGAGTCAATTCCGGGACCCAGAGGGTGGGTAAGTGACCAGAGAAGGTTTATTCGTGGGGCCTCTCTTTGTGGATGAGTTTGTATTTGAGCCAGTTGGTTTCTGTTCTGCACAATGAACATGTGCTTCCAAATATGTAGAATGCTACTTGTGACAGCTTTGTAGATGACACATGCATTCTTGAACAGGATTGTGTCCTGAAGAGGGAGCCAGTGTAGTTTGCATTGAACCATGGGGATTATGTCAGATTAACATGCACCTGTAAGAGGGAAAGCTGTGGCATGGTGTTCTGCTTTTAGAGGAGGGTGTTCACCCATCGATGTGCGAGAACACAAAGGACTGGACTACGGTCCCGAAATCATGTGGCAGGATGAAGGGATTGATTTTGTGAGGATGGAGATTTGAAGCCAAGCCTTTTGGGCCTTCTTGGCTATCTGTCTCTGTAAGGACAGGGTGCTGTTGATGGTGAAGCCTATGGGCTTTTCTGAATGCAAGAGTTACAGATCAAATCCTCTAGGTGCATTTTGTTGAGCCATTGTTGGATAAGTTGTTATCTCGTGGGGGGACTGATGAGGACAAATCTAGTCTTGGAGGGGTTAAGATTGAGGTACATAGGCAACATCCTAGACTGCATGATAGCTCAGTAATTGCAGAGCTGACTGATGTCTTGTAGGTTTTTTACTCTGATGTATAACTGAGTATCAACCGTGTGTTGGTGGATGGCTATATCAGCATCTTTGAGGAGGTTGCCCAGAGGCTCCAGGAAAAGTTTTAAGAGGATCGGTGAGAGGTTAGAGCCTTGGAGGACTTTGCAGGATTCGATTAAAATGCATGTTACGTGTTCATCTGAAGGGCTCTGTATTTTCATGAGTGGAAGGAGGTTAACCAATTTAGTGGTTGATGGTGTTGAATAGAGTCAAGAGGCCAAGGAGGACGGGGAGGCCTGAGTCAACCTTATCCATGATTTGAAGAACATAAAGTACCTATAGGATGGTAGCAGTCTCAAACAATGCTATACTTTGGAAGGATACTTGACTGCTAGCTGGGTCGGAGGTGATTCTTTTTTTTCACTCTTGTAACTACGTTTTCAAGATGCTGCCGATAAATGGGAGGTTCGTTATGGACTGTTAGTTGGCCAGGGAGTCTGGGGAAAGACTTGATTTTTTCTAAAGAGTTCAAATAAAACCAAACTTCAGGGTGTCTGGGAATGACCCTTCTGTAATGGAAACATTATTGAAAGAGTGTATTGAATGCCCGGGTCATCAATTGCTTGAAGAAGGAGGCCAGGATGAAATCATCAAAGTACGAGGTAGCTCTGAGAGAGGAGAGCATTTATAGGAGGTCCGGGAATACAGAGAGGATATAATTCCGTCTGGATGAGCAGTGTGCATACTGGGTTGCAGGTACCTCATGCTTGGGGAGGTTGATTCAATGACCATTCAGGTATTGTCTACTTTTTAAATGAAACACGTGTTGATTCCATTGCATATTTTCTGCATTGTTGTTACCTCAGGGTCGGATTAGAGAATTGGTAAACAGCTTTATTACTTGAAAGAGGGCTTTCCTCCTGTTAGTATATAACTATGGTATAGGAGCTGTAAACAGCTTTGGCCTCGGTCGTCAGGATCCAAATGTTGCTGCATAGAGATTTGAGGTTGGTGAGCTCTTCAGGTTTGCCTTTTATTCACCATCATTTCTCTAGGGCCCTGACTGAGCATTTGCTGAAGGGGCCCAGGTTGTGACCAGTTTCATGGTGGATTTGTTGAATAATTCTGTGGTGCGGAAGTCTGCGAAGATTGCTTTCAGCTTATTTTCCGAGAAGGTTTTCAATGAGTGACCCTGAGTGAGGGGGCGGTTAGGCTGACTTTTGCGTCCAGTGGTTGAGTGGGTGATAGACAGTGGGATGGCAGAGTGGGCACACCCTTAAAGTGGGAAAGGGTCTGTGTAAGTGATGAGGGCACACAATGTAAAAGCTATGGTCGCTGGATCCAGTTAGTGCAAAAAGAGTTCTTCAGTGTAGTATTTAACATGGGGGGGGGCATTAAAATCTCTGAAAAAGACATCATTGGTGTGCGCTAATTTAGCAGGGGAGAGTAAGGGGTGGATGCCATCAATGAAAGAGTCACTAGTGTGTGGTGGGTTGGAGATAAGGTGGCCGGTGATGGTTTCCTTATGATAGAAAGGGAACCGGCAGGCGAGTGATACAAATGAGCTAGTTCTGGTAGAGAGGATGGTGAGGAAAAGACAATTACTCCTATGGATGATTGCTTCTCCATCTCCTGCCACTTCTGGCCAGACATTGGTCCTCATTACACGGTAGGCGCTAAGGGATTACCAGCACCGGTAAGGTCATCGATGCTGGTAATCCCTTAGCGCCCTACTACGAGGTCCCTCAGCGGGTCCCATCCTTAAAACCTGGTCTGACCAGGCGTTAAGGACGGGACCCGCTGAGGGACTTCAGAGCTAATAACCATTATTAGCTCCTTCCCCATTCCCATTGAGCACTATAGGGGCTCACATGGGAATGGGGAATGGTATTTGTAATGGGGATTTACCGGGTTCTCCAGGGTCGGAATGACCCGGTAAGTCCCCATACCGCCTACCCGGACCCGGTATGCAGTAAGGGAGTAGCCATGCCGCTAATAGTGGCATGGTTACCTCCTACTGTGTAATGAGGCCATTATGTTGGATACAGTACCCATTGGTTAGGAGGATGTTAAAAACATCGGGAGAGGATGAGATAAACCATTTCTTTCGATGAAGAAGAGGCCATCAATGTTGTTGTATGTGATGAGGTTGTGATCTCAGTAGCATGAGTGACTAGTGAGTGCACATTCATCAGCATGAGGGGGCATGTGTGTGTTGTCAGTGGTTGTTGGATGAGGCAAGGGTGATATTGATGAAGTTTGCTAGGGGATCTTGCAGGCACTGCCAAGGGTGCATGTGCATTTACATACTAGTGTGGGTGGGTATGGGCTGTGGAGGGAGGAGACGCAAGGTGATGTCTTTTGGTAAGTAGGTGTGTAAGAGCTATTTTGTCAGTTTAAGGTGGACAGGTTGTCTGGCCCCTGGCCCTATTAGGCTTGAACAGACACAACAGGTGAATTTCTTGTCTTTGTCCTTTGCTGAGCATGACTGCAATGAGGATGCTTAAGGAGGACTGTTGAAATAGGTGGTTGGTGGATCAGTTGAGTGGCTGGACCTGGTCACATGACTAGCAGCTTCCTCAATGCTGTCTGCCTTCATTCTCTTTTTTAAAATGTTCTTTATCCAGTAAGACAGAGTTGTTACTGTCAGTACTGAATAATTATAATAATTTAGCATTTATATAGTTCTACGGACTCTCAGGCATCTGAGCGCTGTTTATTATTACCCATGGTGTTTGGTGCTCATTTATCAACCTTAGAAAGATGAAAGACTGAGTCTGGCCCTGCCGGGATCTGCACCGATGTCAAAGTGAGGGCTCTACTCGTTGTGCTATCGGACCGGCTATCTGTATGCAGTGGAAGTGATCGTTAGAAATTAAAATTGTACATTATTAGAATTGTAAAAAAGTGCCAGTCTTTTGAACTCTTAGATCAATCACTTAAGCTATTTTATCGAGGTACTGCGTTTGTGTCCGTTTTTGGGATGTCTGCAACATTGACAGTGGATTACCCTGAGGAGGACTTGAATTAAGAAAATATGTTCAGTAAGTGGTTTAATTATCTATTCCCTTTGAATAAATATCACCTATGTATTTATAGAATGTTGTTATGTATTACCTGTCTTGAATACCTGGGTTCATGATTGAAATCATGGATACTTTGTAACCTAGGTTATTATATTTAATGTGAATATTGCCCAAAGCTATCGTTCGGGTCAATTTGCAGATCTGTGTATTTTCACCACTGAAAACAACATCGTTGGGCAAACAATATTTGTTTTCACCCTCTAAACACCCTTCCCAACATATTTTCCGACTAGTGCAGTTATAAAAATAAATTACAGTCCTAGAATACATGAGAAAAGTGTTGGATAGTGGCAGAAACAAATATATATTGTTTACCCAACAATGTTTGTTTTCAGCACTCAAAACACTGCATACTCAATTTACAACATCAACTGATCAAAAGTAACTGTGTCAGTCATTAACTGAATGTGAAGACTGACAGGGTGTTAATATTGATCTCTGAGACCATGGTCATGAGGAATGATGCCTTCTGATTAGGTTCCCCATTATTAATATGAAGATGGGGTTGAAACATGTATGCAGATGCAGGCTTTTGTACGTTGGGCAGACTAGCAGAGAGATCCGGCTAAGAATAGCTGAGCACCGGTCTTGAATTACATGTAAGAAGCAAGGTGCTCCTTTATTACAACATTTTATGATGCATAATCACACTGCATAATCACACATTTGATGATTTATTTTGTTGGGTAATTGTGATAACAATGGTTTCTTCTAATGTGAAAAATGCACTTCTTCACAAAGAAGTGCAATGGATTCATCATTTACAAACTCATATCCATGACCTTAACAAGTCGTTCCAGCCTATATAATCTATGTGAGAATTTTTGCTCGCATTTGCCAAATAATCATCATTTTTCATCTTTATTAGCGCTTCTGCCTGGATATTGTTGGGAGGCAGATGAATACACCATCCATAGCTTCTGCCCTTCCCCCGCATCAATACTGCAAATGTGAGAGATGTTACTCACTGAGACAGCCCTTCCGCCCTTATCCCCCGCAGGTACAGCAGGGCTTGGGAACAATGTGAGCTGGCAAAAGCATTCAAACTAACATTGAAACAGTAGAAAAGCATGCACTAGACACAGAGCAAATATTCATTCCACATGAAGAACAGGAGCAATAGGTAATCTATGCATTTAGGCATGAAGGAAATTAATACAGCATCCACAGACATGTAGCACACTAACATTTTCAAAGTATAAGGTGAATGCAACATGAACGGCACACAAACATAGCTCGCTAACAGAGAAACAAGAGGTCAACTGGGCAGCAATCTTCTTAAAAATGTGAGCCGCAGCAATCTCTAGATGAGCACAGTCTTCGAAGTCTTGGGAAAACCTGAAAGGCTAAAACCACAAAGTTACTTATCCATGCAATGCTCAGGCAGTTGCTGGCATCTAGTGCCAATTTTTGAGTACAATTAGGGAGGAACAGAACGAGGGAGCGAAGGCACGAGATAGCAATCCCAAAAACGTGAGCTGTATACCCCTAGATTAATTAACGTTTTAAAGGAGCACAACCAGTCTTGGTTAGCCAGGTGCAGTAAAACAGTAAGCCAAAATACATTATGAAGAATAACCCAAGGGTGTCACCAGTGGCCATAGAAAACCCAGCACATGAGCAGAGGAAAGACAGAGAAACCAATCTTACTAGGCCAGGTGACATTGAGATTGCGCAAGTGCAGGGGAGGGGAAACGTGCAAGGGGAAAGGGGGAGGGGAAGTGCAGTCCATAGGATAATCAGTAAATACATAAAAACAACAAATAAGAACAATAAATAAGTAGTGCTGCCAGCTGGTGGCAGGTGCAAGGGTTAGTGCAAACATCAGGTGTAAAGTGCTGATGCATTAATATTAGCTGAAATCTCAATAAATCAGAGGTGCATCTATTCAAAACATGATACAATCGCATGAGACCATAATTGGAGAACACTGGCCGTTCATTAGAAGCAAGCACTCCCCAAACACACACATAGACATGAGGAGCCATACATTGATCGGTCTCATGGTGTGAGAATGTGGACAGTAACTTTTAATTGAAGGAAGAATGTTATGAACTGGTGGACTCTAGACCTTTAAGATGAGATAGCAATACCCTTGAGATGGATGGGGATGCAGAATTAACTCAAACATCAATAATCGAAACAACTCAGGTAGTTGGTAAAAAGGTAACTCTTTTAATATCAATTATCTAACACAGGGATATCTCAGCATAAGCTCCCTCAATGCATCTTAAAAAAATCATTCTTTTATAGCAAAACATCATCATTGATGATGTTAATCTATGTATTACTAACGTATTACTAACGTCATCCTACGCGCAAACTACAAATACCTAGAGGCAATTGTGATAGGTTCTTAAGGGACCTCTAAGTATACGATCCATACTCATTCTAGAGAGTGAAGAAAAGTGATAGGTTTCTTAACATCAGGTGGGGCAACTAAACCCTCCCTTTAAACAGGTCACTATGAACGTCACTTAATACACGTCCCATTGGTTACACAAACTATAGGACCCTTAATCATGCGGCCCCCTACAATTGGTTGCTACTCTAATCTCCGTCAATACTATTCCACCTACATTAGCAGCACACAGGCTTGTCATCCCGGTGCTAGTGAGCTAGTCTTAACCATAGCTTCCCACCAATTAGCATATTCATCTACCATCACCTCAGTGGTCAGCTGTCAATTAAGGCTTTGAACTTGTCCTTGGGAGTGTTCTTTTGCTATGGAGAATTCAGGGGAGTGAAGGCACGCTCTGCTCTCATTCATAGGTGTGACCATTGTGTTTGTCCAACTTCATCCTTCCACGTGACTGAAGACCACAAAATCAAGCTCCAGAGCATTACAAATAGTATTTTCTAATAGACCTCTGATGTCTTCCTTGTTTTTGACCATGTCTTCTGAACAAGAGTTTTGTTCTTTCACACGATTAGTATCCAATGTCTGTTCACCACAACATAATAAGACTTTGGCTTCTTGGGGCTTGTCCAGCCTTGCCTTTTTAAGATCTGCTTCTGTAATGCAATTGGTTTTTTAACTGTGACACACTGGAAAAGAGGCCTTCCTTCTCTGGTCCAGCTCTGCTATAATACATAGTGGAAACATCCATTCTTTATTCACTTCAATAGATATTTATATGTTGGCGCATGCGACAATCTATTCACTATAAAGCTAGCCTCAAAGAATACTTTGCTTGTGTTTCTTTGCAAATGTACACGTGTAAAATAACTTGATATCTTCATCATTTCTGCAGCATACATTTCTTCATCTTGATACCAAGATGTCACTTACCTTTGATACTTTCTTGATGCCTTATTGAATATCTGCATTCTCTTGTGTCTGCATGTCTTCCATGTACGTCAGCTTAGTTTCTTGTGACGTCACCATTCTTCCCTTCCATTCATTGGTCCTTCTTCTTCTGGGATTTCATTCAAATGCCCATCATACTGTCTTGTATGCAGGTATGGCTTTCTCAATGGGAACCTTGCTTCCAGGATTCTCTTCGGTGTCAGTATTTTCACTGGTACCGCATATGTCTCACACTCTGGTTCCCAACATATAGGCAATATAGACAAAATGGATGAGTTGGGGGTACTTGGCTCGTTCTCTACAGTTCCATTGGCCTCCCTCACCCGCCCTATGTCTTGCTCATATCCTGATACCCTACCAACTGTCCAAGGCTGGTAAGCAATGTGCCAACCTATCAAAATCCTTAGACACATGCCGCCCATCAAGTATTATGCCAACCAACCCCTTGTCATGAAGATGTAGTTTAACTTTTGGCAATAAAGGGGTGGTTCCAGGTGGAGCCATCAGATATGTGTAACCCATTGAAAATGTTTAACATTTATGGACTCAATATGTAGTCAAACCCGGAACCTATCCGAATTCCCTGTAGGTTTTGTAAACTGATATTAAGTTACGATGACAGTGATGACACATTTGTAGCATTAAAGCAACTGTATGTTTAGAGTGACAAGATGTCAATGCTTGTATGCTGCCCCGTCTTTGTTTCGATGTGAATTAAGTTGGGCTTTGCCATGCACTGTGTTTACCCTATTCATTGAGTCTGGTTTGGATCGACTCTGTTTGCTCTGGGCCTGTCTGGGACTTCTGGGCCACTTTAACAATAGACTTGCTGTATCCCTCTGCTGAGCGTCCCCCTGCCGAAGCTGTTTGAATGGATATTTGAATTGATTATTGGATGGTTTATTATTTATTGTAACTATGAACAAGACATGTATTTATTGCATGCTCTAATAAGGAGTCTGACTTTTCTCTCAAGGGTAAATGCTATGCTAGTATTTTGAATTTTTAACTAACATCTATCTCACATTGTGACTATCGGCGGTTGTTAGCCAGTCTAGAATGATTCTATAACTGTGATTAAAGTTGTGTTGACTATTATGCAAATCCCGTTCAATGAGATGACAATCTTAATATTTATATTTTTGAAAATCTGTTTTTTAAAGATGAGTTCCATCGTATATGGTATGATGTTGTTAAAGTTACCTTACTTATTAAAATGTGTCAATGTTCATTTGTATCTGCATACCATTCCAACATGGCCGCCTACATGTAGAGTAGTCTTTTTCACAGGGCATCCTTTCAGTACGATGGTCGAGTTGGTTTCAATGTGTTCCCATGACCACAGTGCAGCAGTATATTGCATATGCAGATTCAGCACTTCTTTGTCTGGTCAGTTAATTCAGTTAATTCGGCACACTCCTCATCGGCTTTAGAATGTGAGAGGTAAGAAACTTGTGTTGCTCTGGCAATGTTGCTCCACATGGTTTTGTATCCCTTTATGGCTGTACATGCAATGGGCATATATGTGTTCCAAGTACACTGGTTTTTGCCTGTGCTCAGGTTTAGCAGCGTCTTTGCTCTTGCAAGGTAAATTGACTCCGCATTTATTTGATTGCAACCATATTTTTTAATTATCATTTTATAGTACTACCCTGCTTTGAGGAGCCACATTATTCGGTATCTCTGTTTTGATTTTTGGTAACCAGCTCCTAGCGGTTTTGTGTGGAGTTCCACACGTTAACCATGATATATGCTAGAAGGAGACTGGAGGATTTCAAGTGGTATGGTCTTCGATTAATTTGGTGAGTGTTCTTTGAGGCTTTTATGGTGTTAACAGTTACCCTCATTAATGTTGTTCTGTTGAGGCATTAATAGCCTACTGCAAATTGTTTTCTATTAGGAGAATAATTGGCAAGTTAAACTCAACTTTGAGTCCAGGAGATAAACTGGTGGCAAGTTGATGGCTCTGCAGAAGACATGTTGAAAAACAGTCTTACTAGGGAATATGACAGCATCATTGAAATGATTTGTCCTGAGGAAGGTGTGTTACATTATGCAATGCCAAAACGTTTAATCTAACGTCGACCAATAATCATCCAGTATATGACTGATGCATTCCCTGCTTTTTCCAACTAATTTGGCAATTGTTTTAAATCGAAATTATATAATGTGTTGTTAATTGTGTTTTATTGTTTGGGTATTTCGTTTTCTTTATTTTTTTTATTTTGTGAATTGTGTTTCTAATTGGTTTGTATGGTCTTCTAGACTGTTTCCGTCACTGTACCTCTGCTCTTTATTAGGTTCTTGCACCGGTAAATGAACTTCATATTTATAATTCCTGTGATTCTTCTTGCCCTCCTCATGCATGTCATTTATGAATATGTCATGTTTTGGTGTTAGAATTTTGTAATGGTTACCTTTATCAGGACTGCCCTTGTTATATGCTCTTTTTTACTTCCAGTTCATGTGGCTTTGGGTTTCAGTTGTAATATTCGAAGCAGATACAGCAGCACCACCCTCCCCTTCTGTAAGTTGCTGTGCAGTGCGGAATACATGAGGCGGTAATGGTTAAGGATTTGCCTCCTATGGGGTCTCCCCACACACGAGAGAGGCAGTTGTATATGGAAGAACTTGTAAAGATTAGTGGATTGCAGTGGTCTGCGGGAGAGCCCTAGGAGAGCCCAATAAATGGGGTGACAGCCCACTACGGGAGACCCCAAGAATTTTATGAGGCAAATGCATTCTGTGATAGAGATGAAGAACTTTTTGCAAGTGGTGCTTCAGATTGTGAACATTTTGGGGTGCCACATAAGAAATCACCGTTGTTAACCAAACAAATGTATCAGCTATTGGGAGATGTTATTCCAAAATTGTGCTCAATGAATTGACTGTACATTTCTGTAAATACCAATTGACCCAAGTCTGTGACTTTAAGACTTCTCTTGTGGTTAGAGGAACTAGCCCATGCTGGAGTAGAACATCCTTCTGACTGCTTACTTTGGAGGTCCAATTTAATGATTCACCAGCAAATGAATCTTGTTCTCTTTGCTAGGAGGACCATTTTCTATACTGGTTCTTTACTAGGTTGTCCTCCCTTTTCATCATTGAAGTGTCTAGTAAATAGCCATCAAGCATTTTTGCAGCTGATGGTCTGCTGCCTGTTACAGTGGATGACTTGTTTGTATTCAACCTGCCCAAGTCACTGAGCGTCTCCCACAACAGTCCTCCCAGTAGATGCACACACTCACGGCTCAAAAAACTTTAAATATATATCACTGATTTACTGCTGAGTAAATGTATTAGTCTTGACATTTCCAGTGCAGTTAGCAACATTTTAGCTGTTTAATGTTCTTCCTACATGTGCGTTATTTCTCCAAACATAGCACGCACTGCAGCAAAACATGGTTACACTTTTACATAGTGCCTCTTTCTTGTGATATTTTTCTGTAAGTCCTCCTCCCCCAACACATGAAGATGGAAGACAGACACGTATCCTTGATAGTAGGGTCCATAGCGGAACCCAGTGGTTACTCAATGTTACCTCTAAATGCCAATACCTCTGGATCACCACACATGGAGGAATCCCTTGACAAGACAGAGGCTTCAAACTGCTGGACAGGTTAATCTCAGGCAGGTATGAAAGAGGATGAACCTCACTGAGGGATGCGCTGTGATGCCTAACCAAGTTTGCAGACTCATGGGAATTTCATAGTGCACAACTGTAGGTATTCGGCAGCTCCTCCTGACACAATGCTAGAAATGTCCATTCTAGAGCTCTCCTGTGAATGCTGCATATATATGTGATGGCAGCAACTAGTGGCACAGGCACTAGTGGCACTAGTGTGTAGATGGCACAGTGCATTGTCAGCATTGAAAGCCCAGCTGCCACATCATTTCTATTGCAGGCTGACAATTGGTAAGGAATGTGGCCATGAGATGAAAGTCCAGCAGAAGATGTGCATTGCCTTGTCAACTCATAAGGCACTATATAGGAGCTGCTATATGCATCTGCAGGAGATCGCGACCCCCTATTTCCCCTATATTGGAGACATGAGACTGTGCTGTGTTTGACACCTGCCATCGTGCCAATACTGCAGCGAGTGCTTGGTTTGAAGAAGGTGCCCATTTAGAGAACCTTATCGAATGTACCCCCGAAGTGACAACAACTTGCAGGAGGAACTCCCTGAAGGAATATGAGAAAGAGCAAAGAAGAGGAGCTAGTTATGTCATAAGAAAGTGTGCACAACGTCTCGAGATACTGGCTGAAGATGATGTACGGAGTCTAGAGAGACTCTGGCGAAGTAAGGGATCGAGTGACCTCTCAAGTTTAAAAGAAGATTACATGTGCACTAAGTGCTGCAGAAAACAACCATTCCATAAATGGTGAAGCCGGCATCGTATAGAAACTGGACATTGGGATCATGAATTAAGTAAGCCAGAAACCATGAAGCGTGAATGGAAAACCATGTCACAGTAAGAATAATAGGCTCATGGAGCTGTGTGGTGAGGCTGCCTCGCTGAAGTCAAGAGTCTAGAAATTGAGGCCAGCTATCTACTCTGAAGAAGAATGAGTATACAGAGGATGAACCTTCTCACGTTTAGGTGCAAGAAATAACTCAAAGGATGCCAAGCTTTATTTTATTTAGAGCATTTAAAAGCAGCAAAATGGACCAAATCCTGGTCTCCTGTCACGTGAGCCAAGGATGGAAATAGAGTTTGAACTTGGAGTTCCCAACATGATAGTGAGTGCCCTCACTCCCGTGCATTCTCAAAGACGAGGATTATCTGCAAGGCCAAGTACATAGACAATTTCATGACAGAAGGCATGGGGAATGAGAGATGCTGGGTTAATTGGGTATTGAGGTAGTTTCATGTCCTATCTCGTTGCACCTGGGTCCGGGCTTATATGCTGCTAAATGAACTGAATGTTCCAGACATGGCACAAGCGTGCCAACCAATTATATTAGGCCATATAATGAAGGACCTTATAGCTTGAAAACCAATGAGAAACTGTGTATCTAATATTTCTGAAATTACATGTTTTTACAGGTAGGCATAAATTGTCCACCTGACAATGGGCAGCCAATAACTAACCTAGCTCTTACAGAAATGTATACTTAGATGTTTCCCTTAATCAATCCCGAACCTTGATAGGTTTATCACTATTGCCAAATAGTATGACGTCACCCTGACGCATTTTGTTTATAAAAAACATATTTTGTGTGGAGATAATTGAGAGACTAAGCGTACATCCTTTGATGTTTGTTGTAACGTCCCTGTTTTAGATCATTTTTAATGAAACAGTACTTTGCCATATTCCTGAGTTGGTTCCGTTATTTGGACACCAGAATTATTCTGGTGTAATCCCATCCATTCCATATGCACGTTCCTATGCTCAGTAGAATGGATATTTGATCCATTGTTTGTTTCAACAAAATCCAATCATAAATAAGCTATACCTTAGCCACTATGTCTCAACCTCCTCCACCTTCTCCTGAATATCAACACCCCTGAGGCTTTGCCCTGAAACCTTTGCATCCTGGTGTGAGTTTAGGGACAGAGAATTCCAGAGAGGGAGATCAGCTTGGTTGACTGTAGGAGATCCATGGAGATGGCTCTTGATTGTGAGTGTCAACAATATAAGTCTTAGGAAAATAAGGAACTTGCCAGTGTTGATCCACTATTGCCAAAAAATGCTGTAATGTAGAAAAGTCCACAAAAGAATAGGACAAGAGGTCTATTGACAACATTAAATAAAAAAAGGTTAGCATTGAACATGGACAGTCTATTAAGTCACTTGGGAATTTTTTGGCCAGGCAGAAATGCTTTCACAACTGTAGCCTCAGACAATGGAGGAAAAGGATAAGCATTTGTGGAAAATGGGGGGCAGTGCTTGGTATCCCACCACATGGCAATGGAACAGCTCTGGTATTGCCAGGGGAATGTGTGCATACTGGACATGGTATGCTGCCTGTTTCAAGGTGTTGAGGAGGGATTCAGTTCACATCTTTTCATATATGCCCATGTCTGTGCATGGTGACATTAGCATAAAGCCGCATAGGTCTTTGCCTACCTTTGGTACACCATTGAACAGCAAGGTGTGCCAGTGGACTGTTGCTGTTGTCTATTCTGTGTGGGATAGTCCCACACTTTTGCCTTTCATTCAAAAACACACACCATTGGTTCATCTGGACACAATGATGCTGTTGGTGGTGGCGAGGTTCTGGATGGCATGTAATGTTATGATGGACTTTCTGGTTGAAAACAGAAAGGCTAGTTCTGAAAGGGATAGAACCCAAGTGGAGAGAAGCTTATATTACTATCACAGCCTCTGGACCAGTGGTGTCATTCTACTTCTCCTCATAATCACAAATCACAAAGCTTCACAGCAGCGATGGACATTCCTGGCTTTGCCTTGATCATTCTTTATGTCATTGTCATTATTGTCTGAACTGTCAGTGGCTGGCACAGCATAGATAGAGACCTGGAATTTTCAGCCTCCCCTCTTTTCCAATTTTGCCCCTGAGATAGTGAAAGTATTTGAAAGTGCACCCTGCACTGTTGATCTCAGTGTATGTGGTGCATGTACTCCAGAACAACCTGCAAGAAGACTGTGGAACATAAGTTGGATAATGTTGTCAATTGATCACATGCAATTCTAGTGTCCCCAGTGTGCATAAGTGTTGCTGCAGATGTGGAACAAGTTGAGCAACACCTCTCCCTCTGCATCATGTGGGTGCTGACATGGTGTCCCAATGTACTATTCACTCAGTGAGAGTTGCATCTGCCACTTCCATGTATCACTCATACTTCCTCACTCAAAAATCACATACTCATGAGTTTCGCACCAGCAGTCCTTGTGGATTCTTTGCTCTTTCTACCAAGTGTCACCTGATGACATATGTGTCATCCACTCAAATCAAGTGAAGGAGATTGTCTGGTGTATGACCCGCCTACTGCAATCTCTTCAATTTCCTTCCACAAAAATGCCTACAGCGGCATTTTCCACAGCCTGCCTTTAGCAATTAGCTGCTACTCCTCCGAGATGTTAGTTGAAGGCATGTTTCTCACCAATTCAATTTAAAAGATGGACACTGACTGGTGTTTCACCCACCCACATCCCTGGATCGCTGCTACATTCTGTAGAGGGGACCGAGGTGGCACCATGCCTTGCCGAGACCTCGAATCAGTTGCTGAACTGAGGTGAATATCAGGGAAAGAAATTCAAGAACTAGCTAAAGGTGGTCAAGACAATGGGCCTCATTACAAGTAAGCTACTGGCACCGTTGTTACCGGACCGGCAAACTACAAGTTCTGTGAGCGAGCGGACCAGCACCCGCAGCGAGCAGTCCAATGGGACCCAAATGAGAATGGGGAATAATAATTACCGGCACCCGGCAATGGGGATTTACCGGGTCCCCGTTAAGGCCCCATTGTCGGGTGCCGGTAAATGCATGACTCTGGCAGCAGCCATGCTGGTATTTACCGGCACGGCTACCACCAGGGTCATAATAACCCCCAATGTTTTAAGTTAATGCATGAATGGTAATTGGTTTAGATAAAGGCAGTAAACAGTTAAACCTGAAAGGACAGCTTCCACTTTCTTTCTGACAGCCATACCTAATTGTGCAACCTCTCAATTAGGTAAGTTCTTCAACACAAAATCCTCTTCTTTATTATTCTTTCACTTTTCACAAATTATCCAAGACCTTGCTCCTTTCGATTAGTTCTTAGACTTATCTCTAACCAAAAGTGTGTTCTGTTTTCCCATGTTATGATGGGGACCCTAGGTAGGCTTACCAATTAATGACAAAGCTTGAGCATTATCTGGAAGTGTAAAAGATGAGCAGATAGAACGTGAGTCCGATGATTCAGAGGCGACAACACTTTCATTCAGTCATGAGCCAATATAAAAGCTACAACAGAAAGTCCCATTCACCATTCACCATGCCACAAAACCCAAGGCAGACTTTTAGTACCTATAGACGAAACTGGTTGAGTGGCCCCTTTGAAGAGGGTAATCATGGGTTGAGGGACAGTTTAGCATGCACTGAGTGGGGGCAATATTAGCAGTGCAGAACATCAGGGGGTAGGGCGGTGCTCAGCTCTTGGCAATGTGGACTGGAGCGAGCTAAGAATGATACTGGAGTGTCTGGTTGGAGTGGAGAAGGATGTGAATTGAAAAGGCCACAGGAAAAAGGGCGTGCATAAAGCAATGATACTATTACTAATTAGTTTAAATGAAAGTGATATGATATGGCATTTGTAACGCGCCAAAAGTGTTCCAAAAAGGCTGAAAGGACAAACAGGTGAAGAAAAAGATAACAGGAGATGCGAATATTGTCTAATGGAAATATATCAGGAGAAGCTGGAAGAAAGATTGGATATCAATTAAGAGAAAACGCCTTAGGAGAAGGTATAGTTTGTCTGCAATCTGCCCCATGCACTTGCCTTCGGGCTACCTGGCCTGTTCTGCCTCACAGTCCTGCACTTATTGTAGGGAATGGTGACCCCTCTTCCATCTTGTGGTACTGCCTGGCACCTACCTGTTGCCCTCGCAACCAGCGCTTGCATTTAGCTGTTGCCTTGCAGCGGCCTCCATGGCACTTCACCCCTCTGTGGATCCTCTAGCACTTACCCCCTCCCTTGTGCCTTCTCTCTCTTGGCACTTGCACGATTCTAATGTTCACAAGGCCCAGTAGGACCGCTTTTGTATTTTGCATTTCAATTGTCTTGCTGTCTCCCTTTTTCCCTGCTCTTTGCCCTGTCCGCGCTTTGAAATACAATCCATTTGATGTATAATTGCCTTACAAATGCCCAATAAAATAAATACATAAATGCATACAGAGTGACCCAGCATCTCTATGGAGAATATCTAAGTGAAGTCTTCCACTATGTGCAAAGCAGTCTAAAGCGTCTACTTACTGGATGCTCCCAAATCACCGGCATCTTTTCTAAAAAGACAATAGAGCACAGAATAAGAATCAATTCAGAAGGAATGAAAGAATTAAACGCACCCTGGAGCATGGACAATCTGGCAAATATCTGAGGAAAAGTTGGATCAGAACTTTGAGCGAAATGGAAACTAAATCATGGACTAGAGATACAGGACACAGGAAGTCAAGCAGAGGGAGAACCAAAGTACAGGACGGACAGGAAATAAGACTAGACAGAAAGGCTATAGCTAACACCAGCCTAACAAGAGCCATGATATCAAAGTAGATGCTGACAGCACAACTATCCTAGACTTCTAAGAGTCATTGCAACATGGACCTGTTGACATACCTGCATGCTGGAGCATGGATGTCTATGATATCCAGAGGAAAACTGCGCTAATACCTACCAACTAGACAAAACAAAGTGATGCAAAGCAAGTCACGAGGGCAGGTAAGCATGTCCACAACAGAGAGTTTCCAAGGAAAGCATTCAGTTTGCAAATGGATGATTATGTGAACAGAGTGTCACTTTCATCAACAGTGGAGAGCCTGCAAGTAGGCTTCTGGCTAAAACGAGAGTGCATTAACAAGTGCACGTAGGAGTGCACTAGCCCTTTTAAAGAGAAAGACATTGACTAAAAGCAGTCCAATAGTTAAACAAATGGAAACAGTTATGCTGCCAAGTGGCAAGACAGAATGTAAGGTCTGAGGTCAAATTGTTTTTAAAGGCTCGCCCACTGATGCACGGGTCAAGTCCAAAAAAGTTGAGGAACTCATTAACACACATGATGGAATATGACATCACCCGAAATTAGCATATCAAGGTGAAATGTGCAATTTCCATTCAATTAACTTTGCATACCCGTACAAATTACACAGGACAAATTAGCATTTGCCTTTGATAATCAACGTACACACAAACAAAAGAGAGGATATTTTCTTCTAATAGTGTTTGAAAATGTTAAAAAGTGTGCACCTTTTAAACCCCAAGAATCCAGGCCAATGTTTTCCCTGGAGGGTGCACTCCCAAAATGTGACTTTCCACCTTTAGTTGTTTGTTGCTTTTTCATCAGGTTTTATGTCGCAGTGGTGAAGTTCACAAACTGTGAACCTAGCAGCCGCGGTCCAAATTCCCAGGTTGCACTTACTATCAAGTGTTACACACGGCCTCTAAAATACCCTGGGGGATGGCGTCCGGCCTCTGAAAAAAGTGGGGGACACCATCCACCCACGGGTACCCTCGAATTGAGCCCAGCACTTATGTAAACCCCCGGTAGTCCAAGGGCCTCATTCCGAGGTTTGCGGTAAGTATGGGTTTTTACCGGCATGGCGGAAAGACCGAGTCCGGTCTGGTACAACGCCGCAATTTACAGGCCATTCCGACTTCGCGGGCACGAGCTTTCCGCCATGCCGGTAAATCCCCTAGCGGCATACCGCTAAAGGGCCCGTAAAACCCCTTAGCGGCATGAAGCGAGACGGTTGTTACAACACCGCCACCGAAGCTCTGCTATCCGTTATTAGCGGTGACCGTAATTTACGGACACCGTAAATTACGGTCACCGCTAATTAACAGATACGGAAATTACATCATCGCACAGGAACGGGAAGGAGCGCGGCGGCCATCTTTAAAAACACAATCCATTGCCATCCCCTTGATACAGAACCCGGAGGAAGATTCTGAACCTGAGACTTCCCAGCATTCACCTATATCATGCCGAAAGCACTCAAAAAAGGAGCCGCACGCCTCCGCAAGGAGCGCTTTACACAGGATGAGCTACAGGTCCTGGTAGACACCCTGCATGCCAATGCAGAAGTGGTGTTCAGCACTGATATGCGCAAGGCCACCATAGCAAGAAAAAAACAAATATGGGACCTGGTTGCCCAGAGGGTGAGCGCTGTCGGCAACACCCCCCGCACAACAAGGGACTGCCGCAAAAGGTGGGACGACCTCCGTCTCAGGGTGCGGGCCATCCTATCGGCCAACAGGACCCAGGCCCTGGAGACAGGCGGAGGCCCAGCATCTCCAATCAAGATGATGCCCTGGGAGCAGACTTGTGCCGACATGATGGGCCCTGAATCCATCGAGGGGGTCGGCGAGATGGAGTGCGGTGCCTCGTCATCCGCAGATGGAGGTGAGTGTCATGAGTGAAGACAGTAAATGCATTCCCAATTCAAGCCACCGCCAAGGGATGGGCAAGCAGTCATGTCACATATGCCCCCCCCCCAATCATGCCGTAACAAGTGAGACCCAGGCTGATGCCACTTGCAAGGCTACAACCCATACTGCCCATAGCACACAAAGAGGCAGTCACTGTGAGTCAGCACAGTACTCTGCCAGCTTGATTGACCCAGACACCTGCATGCATTTACCATCCTAGCCCAGATCAATGTCCCACTCACCACCCAAATGTCACCCAAACGCTGCAACACCATTCTCATACCATAGCCTTGAAGCGATGCTGACTCCCAAATCATAGCTAATGCCATCTCTCTCTTCCACCCCACAGGCAGCGGACATGAAACTGAGGGCCATGAAACCACCCAGCCCTCCACCTCCAGGGGCACAGGCAGGGGACAGCGGAAGCCTGTAGGAAGGAGGAGGCCACAGGCAACACCATCTGCACCAGCAACCCCCATGGAGGCTGCACAAACCCCACCCACACCCCTACCCATGCCTGCACTGGGAACGGACACATACCCCACAGTCCACTCGGAGGAATCCAGTGTGGCAGGGGAGCACGCTGCCATGTGCCTAATCGACGAGCCGGAGAGCCCTACATCGGTTCACCTATCTGACGTGGGGGAGACATGTGACACAGCGTACAGGCCGGAAACACCATCTCACACACAAGTCGCACTCAGCGACTCTGGGGAGAGTGACACCCCAATCCTTACAGGCCAAGGAGCACCACCTGCCTGTCCTGTATCCTCCTCCCCTGCCGAAAGCCCACAGAGCCCTGCACGGTCAACACCACGGCTGGCTACCACATCTGCCACACCATCCACGGATGGAGTGCACGGGCAGCGCATCACAGCCCTGCTGGAGGACTTCCTACGGGACAACCGTCAATCACATTCACAATGCCACAATGACCTGCAGGCCCTGGGTGAGGTAATCACTTCAAACACCAACCGCCTCTGTGAGGTGCTGGGCCGGATTGCTGATGCCCTGGAGGCAGCACACCCAAGACCACAGCCCCAGTGGGAGTACCCACCATCACAAAGTTCATCCACACAGACCAGCCCTGTCCGCCGGTCAATGCGGACACTCCGCCGCCAGAACATGAATCCCCCTGGCTCCGGAAGTGGCCAATGAACATCCTGGCACACACATTTGGGAGGGGGAGGGGGGTGAGGGTGTGTCATTGGGAGTTGGGGGGAGGGGGAGGCGGGTGAAGGTGGTGGTTTTGTTGTACACGTTCAAACTTAAACTTTTTAATACACTGGTTGTTCATTCACTAAAACAGAGTGGACATTGATCATTTTGCTTGTGTATTTTAATGTCGCACAGTACATGGTGTACATGTATCCCCACACCCCGTGCCCAATGTCCTCTCATCCTGAAACCCTCAGCTGACTTGTGAGTCAGAAATATTGTCCAATCAATGCTTGACGCACAGAACGTCCTTCCTGTGCATCGGGACCCGGCTGCTGTCCTGCCATTCCTACCTCATCCCCCTCATCGTCATCTGGTGGTGGCATTTCCACGTCAGGGGGCAGTGGCACGTTCCGACGGATGCACATGTTGTGTAGCATTACACATGCCATGGTGATCTTGGACACCTTCTCGTGGCTGTAGATGAGTGCCCCACCTGAACGGCTGAGGCTACGAAATCGTGCCTTCAAGAGCCCGAAGGTCTGCTCTATCACCACGCGTGTACGGGTATGGGATCTGTTGTAGTCCTCCTCGTGCCTGTTCTGTGGGTTGCGGATGGGGGTCATGAGCCACAGCTTCAGAGGGTAGCCAGCATCACCTGCATGGAAGTGGAAATGAGGTAATCGTGTGTGCCCTCATGGTGGAAAATTGTACTGGTCATGCATGGCCACAGATGATTACTGGGATGAGCATGCATCCCCCCCTTCCCGGCCAGGTAGAGTATGAACCCCCCCCCCTTCCCAGGCAGGTGGAGTATGAACCCCCCCCCTTCCCAGGCCGGTGGAGTATGAACCCCCCCCCCCTTCCCAGAACTACTCACAGCCCCAAAGCAACGCCATGGCCCATTCAGATGACTCACCAAGCAGCCAGGCACGACGTCCGGCATGTCGCTCCATGTAGCGTGGTAGTGTTGAGTTCCGCAGAACCAAGGAGTCATGAGTTGATCCGGGGTATCGGGCATTGCAATGTGTGATGGATTTACTGGCATTACACACCATCTGGACATTGATGGAGTGGTATTGCTTGCGGTTGCGATACGGCACCTCCATGGCATGCGGGACCACCAATTCAACGTGGGTGCAGTCGAGGGCACCTATGCAATTTGGCATGCCTGCCAGTGCATGGAAGGCAGCTTTGGTGTCGTAGATCTCCTGGGGAGTCTGGGGTAGGGATATGTATTCCCTTGTGTGAGTGAGGAGGGCATCCAACACTTCTTTGAGTATCCGTGAAAATATGTGCTGAGAAATGCCATGCATTTGCCCCACTGTATGCTGGTAGGTGCCTGTGGCAAAGAAGTGGAGAACAGACACTACCTTCAGTAGAGGGGGGATGGCAGTGCGTATTTCTATGCGGCTCACGATATCATCATGTATCATGTCCACTATGCTGGTAATGGTGTCCCAGTCAAGCCGATACAGGGTGTGAATCTGCTCTGGTGTGAGGTTGAAGGGGGTGGCTCTGATGCGGGGGATTGGGGGCTGCCGGCGTGGTAATGGTGGCTGCACCGGTAGGGCATGCTGGCCCTGTCTCACCCTCCTTCTCCTCCTGTGTATCCTCTGTGGTGGTGGCTGTGGTTGTTGTTGTTGCTGTTGTAGTTGTTCTTGCCTTGCAAGCAGGGCCGCCAGCTCCAGGAATGCTGCTACAATCGGTATCATTTTGGTGTGGGAGGGGGTGTGGTGTGTGGGTGTGCTCCTTTTGTGCTGTGCCAGACTCCATTGCCTCCACCTGTGCTGATTGAGTGGACCTGTTCCTCTTGGAAACACTGCTCAGGGTCCTTTACACCTTCTCAGCGATGCCGGTATTTACTCCATGGCGGTAAGGTACTTTGCGGTCTTGTGGAGGCCGTTTTTTCCATGTCCGCTTTACTTGGGATCAGCTCCGGTTTACGCCATGCCGCTAATTACGGCATGGCGTGTCGTGCGCGTGCCACTAAACCGCTATTTACGTCATCGTACTTTACGACGCCGTAAATAACGGTGTGGTGGGTCAGAATGGGCCGTAAAGGGAAACGATGCCGGTATTCCTTTACCGGCATCATTTTTCCCTTACCACCCAACTCGGAATGAGGCCCCAAGTCTGTAGAGGGAATCGAAATAAATGTGTCATGCCATAAACATGTAACACAGTGGTATGGTCACATTTTGTATAGTCACCAACTAGAAAGTATTTAAAGTTGCAATACTGACACGGGCTGCATGAAAAAGGTTTTATAGGCCCATTATTGTACATATTGAGACATAAGCATTATGCCCATGTGCTTACGAGAACCATTGTTGACATATATTGTGGGAACCATCGTGGCAGTATCTCTTCTTTAACCCTGCTATTTATGAATGGCAGTGGTTTATAATGCTACTCTGAGTACTCTGATGTAGAGTGTCAACCCCTTCCTCTGTGTGTGCAATACAAATTAACCCCATGTGCCAAATCTTTTCTAATTTGCTACTTCAATTATGAGTAATCTTGATAATCTTGATTAATCTTGGTAAGCACTGGCTCCCAATGTGTGGGGGATACTTCATGTAAAACGTAAACTCGTTCACAATGCCAACTAATTGATGAACAATGGTGGACTCATAATAAGTGCGCTGACCTATGATTGCCAGTGGATTGGTGTCGGAAGCGGCTGGCTGACACTGTGTTTTCACACAGTGCGGCTTGTCGCTTGACGAGCAGAATGTTGATCCGTTTCCGGGTCCCTTCCTCTAGCTGCTACTGATGCTGAGCTGATGCTAAGCTCGCACTGTTAGAGCCGGTGCTACCCGGTCTTCAACTGCCATTTCAGTTATTGGAGCAGCCGTGCAGTAGTGCGTGGCAGCAGCAAGTTTCTACTGTGCTTATGGTGATCCAGTGGTGTGCCTCGGATAATCCTGAAACTAGCGCAAATGTGCATGGTATGGGCAGCTGCACGGAAGACCCTAGTATTGGTAATTGGTAAATGGAATGGCACTGTGGTGGCCGTTGCGGCACAACATTTTAAAATGAATGCTGTGGTGGGAGACATGCCCTGCCGCATTGGCCGCTGAGCCTTGGAGCTGTGTAGTTCAGTGAGCGCAAGTTGCACCCTGCTGAGGGATATGGGTTCAGAGGTCACCAACTAGGGTTCTGGGGAGGGTGGTGGCTGGTTGGCAGGGGAGGACTAACGGGACACTTTGTTTGCTGTTAGAGGGTAATGTGGTGTTCCAGCTGGACCCTTATGTGATAGTTTGACTGAGCATGCTGGCTATTCCAAAGAAATATCAGATATATAGCACTCTATGGAAGGTCTGTGAGCAAGCTTTAGTTGCTCAAAGAACACTTAAGTAAATTAGAAAACAGAAAATGCAAAACAAAGCAGCTGCTGTGGGTATTATTCACATTGTCTTAGAAAAACGTGGTAATGAGGATTCTGTGCAGAGGACAATTACTGCTTTCTTTAAACCGACTTCTCAATTAACTCCAGGCCATAAATCTGACCAGCCTGCATTAGATTCTTTTGCTTCAGACTCTCAGGTGCAGGTTGAGTCATTGGAACTGGATTGTATTGATAACAATTTGCTGTACATTTTTGCCTGAGTTTGCAGAATAAGGCGTGTAACATGCCTCTTACGACCAATGCTCAAATTACTGCTGACTGCATGACTGATGATAATATTATCATGCCGATGACCTCCACTAATTTATCTGGTTCTCCGGACATGGCGCAGATTGCTGCGAGTGTCTACGCCTCTTCCAAGGCTCATAATACTCCATTTTCATCTGAGTCCACTGAGGATGACCCACCTATAATCCAAAATCCTTATAGTTTTAAAAGCTCTTTTTTTCCTTGTTCAATGATATGTCTAAGGAGCAACAGAGAGTGGACTTGTGAGGCTTGTTGATGTTGTTCTTTCTTTACCAGCTGTGGGTGAACAAGAAATGGATTGTGTAATCTTGAGAGTTAATGATTTGGCAGCACAGGTGATTCCTTTGATGATTATTATTGCAGATTCTGCTAGATTGACAAAAGAGTTGGATCCTCGTAAGGTCCCTAGGGTGGCTAACTCTAGTATTTCTAATCATTGCCAAGTTCCTACTACCAAAGGAAATAGGCAGCACCTTCTCCTAATAATCCTGAATTGCAAGAAACTCAAGATGGCTATAAACTTGTTGCTATCCGTTCAAGGGCCAGGCATAAGTGTACGGTGGACAAACTGCAACCTGATCCTTTAGATACATGGGTAAATAGGGAAGCCATAGTGTGTCCTTGTGCAGCCTCAGGTCCCAGTGTTGAGTACTGATCATGGTGTGGCGAAGGTTACTTGGAAGCAATGTCCTGGAGTTAGCCCGGCTCAGAATCGTTATGTGTTGGCTGAGGAGTTGAGTGGTATTAACTCACCTAAAAGAAAAGTATGATTCTTGACCTAAAAGCCACATCCTTTAGTCCTTTTCTTAATCATTTGAATGTTTTAGAACATATTCATCAACCACTACAGTTGCAAGTAATCACTAAGCAGTATATTGGCGTGGGACACAATTCATATGTTGTCTATCATTTGGCAGGAACTGTCCCCTATGCTGATTTCCATTTTCAATTAATCTATCCACAAACCGTGCCTGTCTTGATGGTCATATATCATTGTATTGGGGTCAAACCTGCTCTGCGCCCCCAGTGTCTGGTATGGGCCATTGTTCCTTTGATATTGCCTTAGTTGCCAATTGGGTGTATGTTTATTGTGGTTCACCTATTATTGTTAATTTAATTTTTTATCTTATTCCCAGTTCTTTCTGGACGTACTTACCTTGGAGGAATAAGCAGCATATGAGTTCAAATACGGGTAATGTGTCTAGTTTCTCTCCTTGATATAATTGCTAGGAAGATCACATTGGCGATTAATACAAATACTGATATCAACTTTTATGATAAAGAAGGTGAACTTGATGAACTATCATGATTTATTCCTGGTACAGTGGGACATTTTGTGGGTAGTTCATGGAATTCTAGAGGTTTTAGGCATTTCACTCAAAATCATTTTGTTTTTTCTATTTTATTAATGGCTGGTATTTCTTTCCATGAAGGAAACATGGCTAGTTTATGAATTTTCTCTTGATGGCTACCGGGTTATCCAGAGGTTTGCTAGACAAAATGTGATGGGTAGATCTTTTGGAGGCTTACTGATTGGAGCTAAAAACCATTTAACCCTTACTGAGTTGAGCTCTGTAAGCCAAAGTCATTATATTTTGGCCGCAGTCTTAACCTATGATTCACAATTTGGAGAGCAACACATATTAATTATTGATATTTGCAATCTTCCTAGCAATGTCCATAACATGTATATCCTGGACATTGTTGACAGTATACTTAATTATTGGAACTTTAGAAAGCCTGGTTGCCTTTATATAATTATGGGGGACATTAATCATCAACAATATCCTAGCTTGATGGGCCATGCAATTGTTAAGGATGGTCTCCATTTTATCAAAAATCAAACTGGTGTTTTGTGATTGACCGTGAATGTGAAGAAATTCATTGAGGATCATGATTTGTGGTCTGATTTCATCTCGACTCACTGTTTATTGTGACTGTACGTTCTAGGTAACCTCTAGCATTCATTGTGTAACACATGGTTATAAGGTACAGCATTCTCATGATTAGATTATGTTTTGATCTCTTATAAAATGTGTGAGTGTATTGAAGACATCAGTTGTTAAATGTTGATATAAGTGATCAAGCTGTGTTGAGGTTTGTTGTGCATTCGTAGGACAAAGTGAATGTTTCCTTTCTTAGGGTTAATTACTCTTTTTGTCAAGGAATTAACAGAATTAAATGGTTAGACCAACATGCCATTGTTTTTAATGTGGTTGCTATTAATGAATTACTGGAGGTAGTCTCTTCTAATATGGTAGAAGCTAACGATTTTGTTAGAGTAATTGTGGCCTCCATGGAATATATTCGTACTAGTCAGAAAAAAGTATGTTTAAAGCCAGTGGGGAATAGCAACTTTTTTGATAGTCGTATTGCTATCGAGAAAAAGCAATTGAGAAGGGATATCAAAGCAGTAAGGATTAATGTAGATGACAGTTTACAAAAAAGGCTGACATAATTAACCTTAAAACTAGGTATAAAAACACTAATAGTCCATAAGGGATTCACGGCTACCCTGCAATGGCAGCTTGTGTTCAATTCCCATTGAGATTCAGAGTCCAGTACATTTTAGAGTTTGTATGAAGCATTTAATTTTACTGGAGATCAAAAGAAAGGAATACAGCTGAGATCTTGCAGAACGAGAAGATCCTTAATGTTGTCAGTTGCTCAGCCCTATTTGGGTCTACTCTTAGAGGGCAACCTTCCCTGTGAACTACCACCCTTATCCATATAAAGGTGCAAGGACAGGATGGAGGTTTACTTGGAAGGGAAAAAATACCACCGGGTATTCACCAGGCTGCAGAAAATGAAGGATGGTTTTAGGATTGGAACTTAATTTGAAACTGTAGCGAATTAGATAATATGCTCTAACACTAACCTGAATAGAATGATAAATGAACTTTAAATGGAAAATGTTGAATGGTGGCTTTGATGTTTTCTGATGGAACTCCTGGATTGGAGTGGTAGAACAGGAAAATGGTGTCTGGGAGCAGCAAAGTGAAAGGGGAGAGGAGTTAATATGATTAGTATGGACCTGCAGACCCGGACGGAACTAGGGCGCTCTAAGGTAAAACAGATGAGCAGTGATTAACTGCAAGGCATCCACAGTTTAGTGGTATCTGTTTGGAAGGGTGGAGAAATGTAAATGAATCCGTATCCATGGTGTTCTTTAGTGAACTTATAAAGCGTAATGTTTGGAAGAGTTTCAAACCAGCAGAAAACAGGCTAACAATATTCTGCGATGAGCTGTGAAGACAAAGCAGGTCGGTAACATTGAACAGTTTAAATTGTGATCCAGAGGCAAGTCAAGGTTCCAGGCAGAGGTAGGTAAAAAGACAGTTGAAATTGTTATCCAGAGGCAAGTCAAGGATTCAGGCAAAAGGTTGGTAACAAGGGCAAGGATCAAAAGATAACAACTATAGAAATAATGTGCAGAACTTACTTCAATCAGAAGCACTCGCTGATGGATTCCCAGCTCCTTTATGCTTCAGTGTCAGATGCCTGGGGTGATGACGTAGGCGCGTGTGCCCAGTGTTAGCAGAGCTAGGAGACTACGGATTAATGGACCGGCTAATCTGTGGCCCAGGAATGGGGACTGTGACAGTTAGGATAATTGAATTAGGCATATTTTTAGTAGTTACCATAGGTATCTGACTGTGGAGGCAATATGTAATTACGAGACTATTGATAACAAGGAATCCTTATTATTTATGGTGGCGGATATTGAGTGGCCGATAGTCAAATTACAACCATCTAGGGCCCCTGGCCCTGATGGGGTAGAAAATATTATTTTACATCTTTTCTTTGATTAATGACACTGGGGAAATTCCTGACAGTTGGAAACAGTCTGTTTTTGATTATATTTACAAAATGGGTCTTTGTGAGGTTGCCTCAAATTATTGTTTACTCGCCATGATGGATTCTTGTTCAAATACTTTTGCTCAGCTGTTGTTGGAAAAACTGAATGCCTGGATAAAAGAACTAAATCTCTTTCAGAACCAACAAATGGGTTTCAAAAAGGGAATGGGAACCCTTTCTAACTTGTGGTCACTTATCTCTAATTTGGTCGACTTTAAAAACTAGGGATGTGGCATTATATGTCTGTTACATTGATTACAAGGTTGCTATTGATACTTTGGATCAATCAATGTTATGGAAGATGGAACAGCTTGGACTGGATCCAGTTATATTTTATTTTTATTAAATCCCTGTACACCAGCACATCATTTAAATTAATAATTAATCAATGATGGTGACTTAGTACGAAAATTAAGTCTAACTATGGTCTAAAATAAGGTTGTTCCCTAGCACCTACTCTTCATAATCTATATCGGGAAGATTTGGATGAAGCTTAAGAACTGTAATGAAGTCCCTCCTAGAATAGGACAACAGCACATTGCGTGGTTAGTCTACGTGGGTGGCACTATCATATTTGATCGTACCCCTATAGACCTGCAGTGCAGTCTCACTGTGCTACACAACACAAATAGTCTGTAGAGAATCACCTGGTTATTAACTTTAAGAAAACCAAAATTATGTTTGTATGAGCTAATAGTAATATATTGCGTTTACCTGGAAACTTAATAATGTACCTATCAAAATTGGGAACTCATATACTAATATGGGAGTAATTATTGTTGATTCTTTGAATATTTCTAATTTGGTTAAGATAGTAAGAAGCAGAATTCAGAAAACGTTTAATGCCATTAGATCCTTGGTAAATCATAAAGGAGGATATTTGGTGAAAGGGCTTTTGCAGATCTATGAAGCTTGTCTTGTCGCTAGTGCACTTTATGGTTTGGACGTTTTTACTAGTCATGAAACCGCTGGTTTGAATATTGGAGGGTATGATTTGGCATACGTCATTGGTCTTGCCCAACGTTATGCCTGTAAAAGCTATTAATATTGAATTTGGATTTACCTATCTGCTTATGCACAAAATGAAAATGACAAGCTCCATATTTTATTCAAGATGATTAATGAGCAGATAATACTGACTCTATGTACTTTAATTTTAGTGAGTTATCGAAAATCAATCACCCATGGGAGATTGCAGTGCCTGACTTGTTGAGATAGTGGACATTCTATTAATCCTTCAGACAGTTTAGAATCTGCCAAGTGTGTGATAAAAGAAAAAGCAAAAATATTGGACTCTGTGTACACCAAATTTACAAAAGCACACTTTCGGAACCAAGCCGCCACTCGGGCCGCAAATTTGGAGAATTTCCGTCCAGCTGTTTGGGCCGCAGGAATGAGCAACTTTTTTTTAACATTGTGTCTATGGAAAAAAAAACATTTTGGGACAACCCTATGACTTCGCCCCCTCTCCAAGAAACCTCACCAAACTTCACAGAATCAATTTGTGACATGGCAATATACTTTCCTTGCAAGGTTTTGTGATGATTCGTCCAGGGGGGGGCAAAGTTATAAGCCTCCCAAAATGTTCTCTTCCTATGGGTTGAGTAACTTAACCAGCAGTCCGTGTAATACATATACACATATATAAATCCTTGCTTGCATGGTAGATCACTCATGGGCCCTGTTTCAAAAAAAATCCTGCATAGGCATGAAGAATAGTCCCTACAAAGCCGTGCTCTCTAAGAGGCAACAACGACTTGCCTGTTCATTGTCAAACTAAGGAGGCTGCAAGATAAGAATAACAAGTCTTTTTCTCTTCCTCCCCACTACAATCAAGGCATAGAAGGACTCATGCAGAACAGCATCCATGCCAAACTGCTAAGCCTCCCATGGCCTCTCACGGCTAACATTGCATAATCGTCCTGTGTGTGCCTTTCATAACCGAAACCAAGAAGGCAGACTCATCCTTTTTTCAGCCCTCACTCAGCCAGAAATGCCCCAAACTGTTCTGAATGAGCCTAAGGTCGAATGGCCATGAGTATACTCCAGCAGCAACTGAACGCATGGGACTCCCAGAGAGGACACCACATCAAAATGCATGTGATGATAGAAATGTACCATAGCATCAACACAAGTGAGACCTCATGCAGTCTCGAGATGCATTCATCAGGGCAGCCATTAGCCACATTAACACCTTAGCCACATGGAGAGCCAACACCCCCTGTGGCCACATGCAACCCATGAACCTTCAGCACCATGAAATCAACATTGAAAGCACCTTTCCAATCTCTAACCAGATACATCTAAGAATCACATGAGCTGTGCATCTGTCATTGATCTGCATCTGACAAACTGGCCTGCCACCTGCTCCAAAGGCAATCAAGACTCTCCATCCGCATCAAGAAAAGAGCTCACATACACACATGGGTTTCTGGTGCATACAACAACACGGCTGAACCATCAAGGATAAATTGGCTACCTCTCCCCCACATTAACTGATATATGCAATCACTCTTTTGACAATGGATCTCTCCTCTCCTCCATTAAGCACTCCCTTGTGTGTCCACTCCTGAAAAAACCTTCAACAGAACCTACCTGCCCTGCCAACTACCACACTATTTCCATCACTCCCTTCCTGGGGAAGCTGATGGAGATGTTGGCATTGCCCCAACTCAGCTCACACACTGAACTTGTTGATTGTCTCCAAAACCATCAATCTGGATTCCAAGCATCCAGAGGCATGGAAACTGCTCTTCTGAACACCCGGGAAGAACTGCTGGCATCTCTGGGCTCCAACTTCCCTGCTGTCCTCATCCTTCTAGGTCTTGCCTCGGTCTTTGACACAGTGAAACATAGCATCCTCATTCAAAGGCTCCACAATACCCTTGGTATCCCAGAATGGGCACTGGACTGGCTGACATCCTTCCTTACTGACCGCTCCTCCTAAGTCATCTTGGGCACCACTGCTTTTGTGGCACCAATAAAATACACAATGTGAATTAGCAGAATCAGAAAAACAATGATAAACGTAGAGCAGGCATATATTATGCACCAGTACATAAGGTTCCACCATCGGTGCCGCTCCACTCGTCGTTGACTCTGCTCACTTTCTGAACCTGCAATTTGCTCCATGGACCACATGTATGCCTGTGATTACTTTTCAGGAAGGAAAACATGTTTTATTCAGGCAAAGTCATCAGATGCTCCGGTAGTTGACAAATCTGTTCTATGATTTCCACAACTAACTGGCTGATTGCTGGACAGTTTATAGGATCTCGTAATAACCCAAAAATGTTGGTGTCTCGCCAAACAAGGTAGCGATGAACTTGAAGCAAATAATGAAAGATCATAGCAAGTAGTTTGTGAGCATTGTCGTTAGACAGGACCATCTGTACCTCCAGTAAGATGCTCAGGTAATAGTCTGATCTGCATCATTATCGCTGCCAATAAGTGTCTAATAGTCAATCCATTATTAGGATCCTGGACAAAAGCATGTATGTCAGTGCTCCACCCAACAAGAGCAGGGTAAGCTCTGTGCATAAATATGAAGACAGCAAGAAGTAGTGTGTGTATATCATCATCGGATAGCCCCATGGGCACCTCCAAAAAGAAATTCAGTGAGAAATGGGTCAAGGAACTGTTCCCTTTCCCCATCGTCGAACACAAAGTCCAAATCTGGCATGTTTTGCTTCCTTCTGCACTTCACAGTTCAATATCAGCAAAGCTCCTGTGGCTCAAGAACAATAGCTTTTTCACTCCTTGCTTAGCAGCTACAAAGAGTGTCTGAGGGGAGCCACAGTCCAAATATACCCTTGTATCTATCTACTAGACAGTCTCTGCATCCTTCTTCCTCGTCATCGATCGAGTCTGCATGTGGTGAACTTCTTCTCCTTGACTTGCTTCCGAATGGGATGGGAGTGCTGCAGCCTCTCCAGCGTACACTTTCACCTCACCTTTGTGTATCCATGCTCGTCTTCCTAGGACTTTGACTGCTGATGGAGTGATGTCCTCGACCACGAAGGGGCTACCAAATCTGGGCTCGTACCACTTTTGTGTAAAGTTTCTAATAAAATGTGACCTCCAGCAAATAACTTTGGTAAACATAATCCCAAACCATTTATCAAATACATCAATCCAAAGAAAAGCAAGAACAGATCACACAAACGAAGATCAACGAAAATAAAACTTCCAGCATACATTGGCAAGCTGTATTTATGAGCATGGCACTGTATGTTATCCTGCACCAGAGCAAAAAGCTAATTTCGCTATCGGCCTCAGGGAGGCTGAGGACTCTTCTGAATTGATTACTCCATGATCTTCACAGTTATCTTTATAATAATTCTGGAGGAATGTATGGACATCTACAGTGACAAAACAGACCCTCTGTGGTCAAACATTGCACGTTCAGTCCCATCAGCTGCATCCCATGCCTTCCAAAACCTCCACAGCCCTCTAGGAATGCACCCATGTCCAGGAGGCCAATATCAAAAATATTCTCCCTTTTACTAAAATCAAAATGTTGCGCCACTTTAAATGTGTTGATGAATACATAATGTTCTGTCCATGTTTGTATGTAGGTATATTTGAAACAAGCTTGCACATCAATACCATTTTGCATTCTGCCCAATTATCAAAATATTGTTTGCTAACTCAGTGCTGGTACAGTGTCTAGTTTGAGTACCATAGAAAGAATAACTTCTGTTATTTCAGCGCTCTGAGACCTATGGGTGTGTAGCATTATATAAGAAATAAATGATTATTATTATTATTTGTATTATTAAATGAGAAACTAAATGCATAAAATGCCCCACATTTTCAGTGGATCATCATAGCATGTCAGTGATCGTTTACATTGTGCTCACGTAGAACGTGATTTCCAGTTTCTGTAAAACTCTATGGGCCTCATTACACGGACGGGGTTAACCATGGCGCTATTAGCGCCATGGTTGCCGCCGGTATTTTATCGATTCCGCCTTGGTGAATGGGAGAATTACCGCCCCATTCCAAGGTTGGCGGGGCGGTAATTCCCCATTCACCAAGGCCCTTCCCCATTCCCATTTGAGCCCCCAGAGGACTCAATGGGAATGGGGAAGGAGCAAATAACGGTACCGGTATTAGCGGTACCGTTATTTGCCCTGAATTCCCTCAGCGGGTCCCTTCCTTAACATGTAGTCTGGCCACACATTAAGGACGGGACCCGCTGAGGGACCTCGTTGTATGGCGTTAAGGGATTACAGGCACCGGTGCCCTTACCGGTGCCGGTAATCCTTTAGCGCCATCCGTGTAATGAGGCCCTATGTCATGGCCCCCCCTGTGTCCATTAGGAAACCCATCGTTTCCTGGCCTTGAATTGCCATCGCCCAGAAGGTTGTACATGTTTGGACAGGTACAGGAAAGAATGGAGCCATGGTGCTCTGTGTTTTGATGGGTAGCGAGACGGCAACCAACAGTAAGGACTCTGTTCCTAAAGCATTGTCTGGTTAGCTTGTGAGATGTCTAGGGTTGGCTGAAAGACCAATTGCAGCCCACCCACATCAGCCTGCAAGCAAATAGGTTTGAGAGAAGCCCTTTGTAACACTCATCCATTAATTGTCATATCGCTGAAGCAATTAGCCATTTTGCATTAGTTTCAGTGCTGGATTATGTACAGAATGTGTGCTTTTTATGGTACCAGTGAAATGACAAAATATAGTTAGGTTTCTTACAAGCAAAATGTCAGGATTTGCACCCTCAAAACACTAACACATTTACTGAATGTGTACTTGCAACTACACAGTACATAGTTTGCAGTGTAGTAGAAAAAGTGGTGATAATTCCGTTGCTGCCACTTTTTTGTCTAATAACTAAATTACTGCCATTGTTACAGCATCACCGAATTTCGAGTTTGGCATTGAAGTGGAGGGTTTACCCCCAGCATCTGGTAACTCCCCCACTTTATTAGAGCAGCGGAATTATCACTTAACGCAATTCCGCTAAAAACCCAGTAGAGGGTTCCAAAAAGTCGAACTAACACCATTTTACCACCATTCGTAATCCTGTGGTGAACCCAAGAACCAAGTGGCAGTAACTGCTTTTGGAAGTAAAACAGTGGAATTACCACCAAATCACTGCCAAACTCAGAATGAGCCCCAATATGCCATTGAGTCTGCACTGCTAATTGTATCCTCTGTAAAATATGGCTAGTCTTAGCTCTGTTCAATTACATTTGCACCAGCATTGCTATTGTAAATAACACCAATAACACCAATACAAGTGTGACCATTGCACCAGCCCTAACATTCATGCAAATCCTGTCATTGTACCAGTGCTAAAACTAGACTAAATATAATTGCTATGCTGGCTCTACAACCAGCAATACGAAACTGCCATAAAAGTAGTCCCAGGTGCAACTTCTGACAACCTCAGTGCATTTACAGTTTGAACAGGTCCAATATGTTTCCTGTTTGGGCATGATATTTCCTGAATGCATGCCAATTCCAATAAGCTCCCAGTTTGACATTCCCACGTTCCCTGTAATCTTACACGTTGATATTCCAGTAAATTTGACAGTCCAAATATGCACCACGTATGATATTCCAAGGAAGCCATCGGTTATAGTATACTCGATGGAAAAATAGCCTAATCAGCCCCAAATAGCATGAAGAGGAGGGTGCCATTGCAGATACCCTTCTTAAACAAATTGATGACATTGTCACACTGCATTTCCTGTCTCCCCGAAGAACACAATGATACGCAGTGTGATGAGGCTCAGACCTATCACACTACAAAAAGGCAAGCTTTCTAAAAGCTTCACTCGTAATCTAGAGGTGTGATAGGCCACCCTGCACTTAGACCTTTTTGCCATAGATCATCAATACCTTGGTCCTATCGGGCAAAGTTACAGAAGCTCTGAAGCATAATATGATCTCCTCACTTCTAAAAAGTCAAACTCCGGATCAGACTATCATGAGTCATTAACCCCTTTGGCCTACCAAACACTGCACATTTACTTGAACTGGTGCTAGTCCCAGAATCATCTTTACACCAAAGCCATGCAAAACGCCTTCCTATACAGTCAAGATGAAGTATGGAGCCCACAATACAGACTGTAAGAGAAGAGATACTCCCTACTCTGGAACAAGGCAGAGAGTACACACTATCCCTACTGGGTCACTGAGCAGCATTTGACAGAAAGGATTACAAAATACTACTTGACCCCATTCCAACCTCGCTAGGGTTGGTGTATTGACTTTTACCTGGCTCACGTGTGCTCTAACAAACTCCACTCACCAAGCACAGCCGGGATTCTCTCATTTTCAAACATGCCAAAATCACATCTTTAACAGTTTGATTCATAATGGCCCTTGCCATCACAGAACAGAGAATTGGCTAATACGCATATGTCGAGGCATTAACACTGCAATAACTGCGAATCCGCGTTATAAAGGTCCATTATTGGATGCAGACAAACAATGGGAACACCTCTGAGCTCCTGGACATATGCCTGCTGGATCGTTCACCATTGTAATGTGTCTGGCCTAACTCAGTGGCTCTGACCTCAATGGCTGATGAGAAAGCAGGCAACCTGGCCATGCTGTCTGATATGGACCTCACACTACAAATAATTCAGACCATTATGAATGGAGGCTGGAATCTACACTGCTTAAAAGGGTCTTATTGCAACTTCCTCGCACGTCATGCAAGTCCATGTGTCTTTGTAATGATAGCATCCCACATTGGTTTATTGGAACAGCATTTACAAAGGGCTCAATTAAAGACACTTTAGAAACTCAAGATAATCAAATGGTATGCCATCTGTATCACGTTCATCCAGAAACCATAGCAACACTGGAAAGCACATGTCTGGCACCAAGGCCAAAAGCCACAATAGCTATTAGGGTAATTTTCAGCAATCAAGACTTCTTAAGTGGGCGAAGCTGAACCTCACTGAATCCCGCAAACCTCCACCCCCAAGTCTGCAATAATGGAGATGATTTGGCATTCCAAACCCAAGAAGACCCACTGCGGTACATGGATGACAAGATGCCAAGTGCCCAAGATGAAGAATAACCTCATGTAGAATGGCAAGAACGGTAAAGAAGTGGGTGTTTCTTGAAAGTCTTGGCTTTCTAAACACAGATTGAAACTTTGTGGTCTGCTCGGGGATCTGAAGCTCACCATCTCGCCCCAGCCACTGCCCCCACTACTCCATCCTGTACTCAGCCTCCCTGGCCCTGACATATTTAAGACAAACTGCAATATAACAACTGTGGCTACCATGGCCCCTACACGAGTGATTAAGATCCTACAACGTGACTGGCCCACCGTATTGACATGTAATATGGTCTAGAGGGATATTAAACAGATTTATTTGAGTGGTATGTGTAACCTCAATAAATAGTGTTTCCATTATATTGTAACTACTGGAATGCAACCAAGGTCTGCTGTGGAATGAACCATCACATCTGCCTCCTGCCTCTTTCTTATCTTATCTCACTGTTTCCACTCTTAATGTTCCTCCCAAGGCTTTGAAAAAGTTTGCCCTGAATGTAGCATGTTACAACACTTCTACAAATAAATAAATAAATACATAAATAAATACATACATAAATAAATAAATAAATAAATAAATAAATAAATAAATAAAACGCACAATTCCCACTCAACCAGATGCACAAGAAAGAACAGATCCCATTTCTCTGGAGAGGCTTCCCATGTTCCATTCAATCCAAACTGAGGTTATAAAATTCAGGGAGAATTCAGGGCTGAAGACTGTGCTCATCTGCTTGGTGTAGCTGCCCATAACACACATCGAGACTCACAGACTGTATAATGCTGTCACTTCACTGACGTGTTATGTTATATTGATTTATACCAGGCACCGCTGCCATTTGCATGGTCCAAGGTGCTCACGTAGCTTTGTAAGAAAAGTGGGGAGGGTTGGTTAGTGAGGGAGAGAGGGATAGGATAGAATTTCTGCTCATCTGGGGAGGGTTGGTTAGTGAGGGAGAGAGGGATAGGATAGAATTTCTGCTCATATGTTGATGCGTGCAGAATTAGGAGGAACTGGCATCTGTGTGTGTGAGCTTTCTGGGTGTGCTTTGGAATGTGCACTGGACTTTCTGTCTCCATAAGGGTGGCATTGAATGTCTGATCTTGTTGTTTTCAGGTATTGGTCTGTAGTATGATTAGAGAGGGGTTTGCATTTTGCAGGTTTGTTGGTGGGTTGTTTCACTAGCCCTTTGGGCATGTATAATATGTGAGAGGTGCGAGGGTATGGAAACGAGAAGGGGGTTGGTTAGTTGGTTTCAGGTAATCTCTGGGTGTTGAGTAGTTTTATTTTTAGTTTGTCCTTCTATATTGCCCCGTGTTTGCTTTGGTCCTGGTGCATGGTTGCAGAGTGACTAATCAAAACTAAAACAAAGCAAATAAATCAGTACAATTAAAAGTGTGGCTAGATTCAAAAGCAGATGACGCCACATCAGTACAGTTCTATTGTGGCTAAATTCAAAAGCAGCGGATTGCAATTCTACGGTGGCTGAATTCAAAAGAAGCATGTTGCAATTCTAGTTTGGCTAATTTCAAAAGCAGCATTAATGAACTCAGTAGATTTCTAGTGTGGCTACATTCAAAAGAAGTATGTTGCATTTCAAGTGCAGATGAATTCAGAAGCAGTGTTAACTAACAGTATAATTTCAGTGTGGTAAAATTCAAAAGCAGCAAGTTACAATACTAGTGTGGCTAAATTCAAAAGCAGTGGGTTACAATTCTAGTGTGGCTAAATTGAAAAGGAGGGGGTTAGAGTTCCATTGTGGCTAAATTCAAAAGCAGCGGGTTGCAAATATAGTGTGGCTATATTAAGAAGCAGCGCAGAGTTGTAGACAGGGTAGGGCCTGAAGCGGCAAGGCCCACCCAAAATCTGTAAAGGCCCACTCAGCAGCAGTGTGTGGGCATTTGCAGATGTCATTGTCACTGCTGTGGGCCCTACTATAATAGCCTGAGGCCCCACTTGTTTCACAATCTTGGCTATGCCACTGAAGCAGCATAGTACAATTCTAGTGTTTCTAAATTCAAAAGCAGTGTTAATCAATTTATGCAGTGACAAAACTCAAATGTGGTGCAATCCACGCAGCTGCATGATTCAAAATTGGGTGCAATACTTTTGGAGCACCCTGGTGGGCGAAATGCAAAAAGTGATGAGATTTAATGTAACAAGCCTCCTGTTGAAACATCTTGGGAAGCACTATGCAGGTGTGGACCAATACAGTTGTGGTAAGATTCAATGAAGACGCCCCTTACCTGGAAGTAGCTGTAGATGGACCAGGGTCATGGTTCCAGGCGAACAGGCAGACAGGGATGGTAGGTGCCCTGGGGAAGGCACCCTTAGCCTGTACCCTTTGCAGGGCTGCTTTAGGAGGAGCATCAAGTGGTCAGAGGCCTAGGACAGGACTCACCATCTACCTCAGTATTCCAAGTGGATAATAGGATTGAGTATGTGGAAAACTATTCCTCTTTGAACGCCAGCTAGCATGGACAGTTCATCTGCCTACCATATAGATCAGTTCCATTGCAGAGCATAATAATTTCAGAAGAACAGCAGTGAAAACCCGACCTTAAGAACTTAAATGTTGTACCTTAATATACATTCTTTTTTATTTGACAATCTGTTTGCCTAGCACAAAATCAACTTTCTGTGTCTCAATTTACTACATGAACTATTGATTTAGTTTTACTTTGCAGATTTGTGTTGATCAACTGCAGCAAGTTGAATTCATCAATCACAGTCAATACCATACTAAATTCTAATAGTTTTCCCATTTCACATTAGGCCCTGATGAAGTTCTGTGTAGAAGTGAAACGTGTTGGTCAAGGCCAGACGCATTTCTGTTTAGACTATCTGGAGATGGTAATTGACTCAGCACCAAAACTTGATTCATAATGAAAACATGTAATTCTCAGATTTTGTATTCATAAGGTGAAGCACGGAGAAGTTAAGGGCAGAGACTGTTTCACGGCTGTGGCGCTGGTGCAGCAGTGAGACTTGTGCTGGCTATGCTCCCTAGTGTGTGTCTCTTTAAACCTTGGGGCTTGAGAAGTGGTCGAAGGAGCTACGGCTAAGTGGAAGGGATATCGTTCCCTCAAATAACATTGGCAAGGTTTGGCCACACCTCCTGCATCACGCTACTTAACCAGTAACAGCTGGCCCTTGCGGCATTAAGCCCGGAGGAGACTGTTTCACGGTTGTAGCGCAGTGGTGCGTGTGAGTGCCAAGGGCTCTAGTGATCGACGATAGCTAGCTGAAGCCACATTCCCCAGGAACAAGGTGAGGTTGAGACAACATAACTGTGGAACTCGGCACGGCGCGAGCTAAGATCTACGCCGTCCTTTAATTATAGGGGAAGTGGGAGTTGAACTTCTGAACTCACAGTGGCCGTCCATGGAAAATTGTGATAAGTGACTGCTGTAAGTAAGACTTTTTATGGTCCATACCATTTACTTAATTCTGAGCACAGCAGTCAATCTTCATCCCGCTAAATAACTGAAGCGGTACATTGATTGTGATTAGCAGGAGACTTTGGGCTTAACTGTCTTTGATCTTGCTTTAAAGGTGAAATGTATTCTATCCTAACAGCAGCCACTGTGCCAGTGACTACAGATTTGGCGGAAAGTTGGTCCATTGAGATATAAAGTAGCACCCAACTTGTTCCTTGCATTTACAGCTGGTAGAGAAATACTGCCTGAGAAAAGGTCCAATCAGACCAAATATCATTTGCGAAAAATGAAGAAGCAATCCATTATGGAGAACTTTGTGACTGAAGAGCCTATGGGGGTGAAAACTAAGTCAAAAATGAAAGCAAATAACTTGATTCCTTCTGATCAAGGTGTGATTACTGGGTTTTTCCCCCTGAATCCTCTTCCAGAAATTAACTCGACATTCATTGAGGAAACCATAGTTCCAGGCTCTAGTGGTAGTGGCTTAATGAGCTCAACTAACTTTCATGACATTGATAATAATTCACTACTGGAATTGTATGTGAACATACAGAGGGGGATGACACCACACATACCCACGACGGTGGGAAGTAGTGGTGCAATCCAGGGTGAAAGTCCCACGGAAATTCCCTATGGATTATCTAATCTTGCCGGGGGCTCTGGCAGATTATCAGCCTCCCCAAATTTAGCAATGGCCTCAATGGGGGATGTTCCTGATACGGAGGCAGAGAACTTAGATTGTCCCTATCCTGGGGCAATTGAAATAGCTGAGATACAATCATCATTGGCGTCCCTACAATTTGCTCTTAAAATTCTATTGCAAATGTCTGGGTGCATTTTGGCCAATACTAACACACGTGCAATGGTCCAGGAGCATGCAGGAAAAGAGTGTGAGAAGGCAGAAGCTAACTTGTCTGAAGCTATTCACATTGCTGAATAAATTGAAGACCAGCAAGATAAAGAGATTAATTTGAATTTAGAACAAAGCCTTAAAGTTTTCTTCTCACGGAAGCAGCGTAGAATGGTGAGGAAGGCGCAAAACAGCAAGAAAAAGTACTTTGGCCTCCCCAGTGGGAGAATAGGTGTCATCTGGTTTACGCTCTAAGTAAGCAAAGAAAAGAGCAGCTAGATCTAAGAAAAAGAATGCCATAGGTGATGGCCACCTAACTAGCTGGCTTCTACCGGAGAAGAAGGATAGTATTGAGTCCAGATAAAACCCCAAGTCCACCGCCTGGGCGGAATAAGCCAGCTATAACACCAACTAGGCTGGGTGAAGATCGGAAAGACTTGTCAGGCAATCGTATTTGCCTGATTAAGAATTTATATCAAAGCAGTGAACATAGATGGCTATCACGATCTGAATTTTTGATTAGACTATACTCAATTTCACAATTGCGAGTACTGAAATCAGATGACTTCCAATTTGTGGAACCGCTGAAAGGACATAATCCTAATGTTTCTGCCTTACACTGTAAATTTCTATCAGCACAGATGATTGGAAAATACAAAGAAGAATTGATGTCGACAGCAATATTGATCTGGATGAAGTGGATCCCAGCTGCTTATAAGAGGAGACAGTAACACCATTAAAGGAACTAGAATGTCCTAGTATAACCAAAGGATAGAAGGTGGAAGTCTCGGATGTACAGCAAGTCCTAAAATGGTTTGCAGAGTCATTGCCTCAGGGGATGGCAAAACATTGAGATCTTACTATCCTATCTTGGAACTGTAGAGGCTTTGCCCATCTATTGACATCGGAGGGTTCAGTTGACCTGATAGCAAAATATGGCTGTATCTGCCTCCAAGAGACATGGGCTATGGACCCTTTGATACTAGATGCCTATGTTATTTACCAGTCCTATGCTAAGAGGGGAGAAAGAGGTCGAACCTTTGGGGGTCTACTTATGGGGGTGGTAAATACGTTGGTCTCCAGGCAGATTAATTGCAACCAAGAGAATAATTTGATTGATGTTGAGATGGAGTATGGGCGTGAGGGAAGCTTTGAAAGATTTCTCCCTGTAAGTCTCTAAATTCCCCCTGGTGCTGTGTTAAGGGAGCAAATACAAGATGCCTTGCACATTCTATTGGCATCCTGGCTGACAAAACTAGGAAAAACAGCTGTATTAGTGGTTGGTGATTTCAACTGCCACATAACAGGGGAGGGGGGGGCATCCAAGAACCCTAAATTAAAAGAGAAATGTGTAAAGGTCCATGCTAAGAATGATTGGAGGGGTTGGGATGGGTCCAACTGTTTGATCATTGGGATCTAGAAATGATCAATGGCTAAACATTTTGCGATTACCCAGGCAAGCCCACGTGGACTAATGGAGTATCTTGTAGTACTTTAGACTACATATTTGTGTGCCCCTAAATGCAGCTCCACGTTGAAGACATGGAAGTTACTCCTAATAAATGGAGTGACCATGCTGTCCTTCTGTATACCCTCAAGGTCCCTAGTGGTGGTTCTGTGGAGACGAGCATTGGTAAGGTAAATGTTGATAACACGGGTATAAGAACCAGCTGGTCCGATAAGAACATGAAGCAGGCAATATAAGCTTTTGCCATTGAGAGATTTCCTTATTTACTCGACTTTAATTCTATGACTATTAACTCAATAGAAGATTGGATCGTTGCATTCGCTGGTAGGCATGCAGCAGCCCCTATGGGGTTAATGGTAAGAATGGAAGGCAACAAACTCCCCTATAACAAGGAGATCAGAGACGCCAAGAGGGTTCTTAGAACAGACCTCTGAATCATGAAGAAAATGAATATTCCAGTGGGACTATATTGTGATTATGTGAGGAAAATCAAGAATAGATATAGAGCTACCATCAAGGGTTTAAGAAATGTTGAGAGAAACCAAGCATATCAAAGAGTAGTGGAGACTATTTACTCAAAAAATACATGAAGCATCTGGACACTCTTAAGTGAGGCGAGGGGGACTGTGAAAGGACAATTAGTGAACCCAATTGGTGGAGTAGAATGGGTAAAGTTTCTCGAAAATTGTAACTCATCTTTAGATGTAGAGGATACAACACCATTGAGTGGAGCTCCATTAGGACCACCCATCGATGCAACTTATTGTGAAATATTGAGCAAGATCAAAGAGTTAGAGTCTTCTAGAGCTCCTGGTCCAAATGGGTTGGCCAATATAGTCATCAAGAGTCAGCCAGAGTTTTGGGCCAGTTTGTTAGCTATCTTGTTCGAGAAGATTTTGACTCAAGGTAAAATACCTTGCTCTTGGCAAACAGCAGTCTTGATACCCATTTTTAAAAAGGGGAATCATTTGGACCCTAACAATTATAGATCACTATCAATGTTGGATACAACAGGAACATTCTTTGCCTAACTATTGCTCAAAGAGTTGCAGACATGGGTGGACGGAGCGAATATCTTATGTACATTTCAAAGTGGGTTCCAACAGGATTATTCCACTGCCCACAATCTCATGGTGATGGATATCCTATGTACCAGGGTGTGTAGTGGCGGGCAGCCCCCGTTGTATCTATTGTACATAGACTATAGAGCTGTGTTCGACTCAATTCCCAGAGGTCGATTGTGGTTAAAACTGGAAGCCAGGGGATGTCCTGGTGGACTTTTGTATTATCTCAGATTACTGCATCAGAATACATTCCTCAGTCAGACTCAAATTAGACCAGGAAGAGCATATGACAGAAAAGGTTCAGCAGAACAGAGGGGTAAAGCAGAGATGTTTCACTGCTCCACTTGTATATAATCTATATGTGTATGATATACCAGTGGCAATAGTTGCAGCTAGGAATTGTCCCCCAATAATTGGTGAGGCCCCCTGTTCTGTGTTAGCGTATGCAGTTGACCTGGTCATTTTTGATAAAACAATCAGTGGACTACGACAATCTGCTATAGCATTATGGGAATATGCTGATAGCAATGGCCTAACTCTCAATCTAGAGAAGACTAAGGTTTTGAGCTATACTAGCAAAAGAGTATCTCATGTTAGCCTTGTAGGCAAAGTGAATATCTTATATGCTCCTCATTATCGCTATCTGGGAATTGATTTTGAGTCTAGCGTGACTATGTAACATGCAAACAAACATGCACCATTAGAACAGCACAAGTGACTGCTCTGTTTTCTAGCTTTGCCATTAATCAGGGTGGTTTTACATTATGGGGCATGTGCCAACTATATATACAAGTGTTTATCCCGATGATGACATATGGCCTAGAGGCCCTATTGAATTTTGATTTGAAATGGCTTCAGGTCATTGAAGCAATATTTTGGCGACAGATCCTTGGCTTACCTGCCTGCGTACATATGGCCTTTATAAGGCTAGAGCTAGGATTGCCTTCCCTAAAAGCTATAGGGCCTCATTACACGGTAGGCGGTAAGGGTTTACCGGTACCGGTATTTTACTGGTACCGGTAAACCCTTACCGCCTTACTACAAGGTCCCTTTGCGGGTTGGTACATTAACGCCTGCTTTTAGCAGGCGTTAAAAAATGAACCCGCAAAGGGACCGGGGTGCTAATTACGGTACCGCAAAATGGGGCAAAAATGGGAATGGGGAAGGGCAATGGAGGAAGGAGGAATTACCACCTTCCCAACCTTGGAAAAGGGCAGTAATTCCCTGTAACTCCAATGAGGTACCGGTAAATTACCGGCATGAACCATGGCGCTAGTAGCGCCATGGTTTACCGCCTACTGTGTAATGAGGCCCATAGTCTTCAAAAAGAGGGCCGTGTTCCACCTGAAGATGATTAGTGGAACAAACAAATCCACTCTTAATAGCAGTCCACCAGGAATTACTCAAAAAGTATAAAAATGTCAATGTACTGTACCTTTTATGGGATATCTTGGGTGCCAACGTCTACGAACCCAACCTCCTCACTCAAGTCACCACTCTCCTCACCCGAGAACTCAGTGTCTGTCTCCTTGATGTGTTGTCGATGGGCCAACTAGTCCTTCTTTTGTTGTGAAGTCAATGACCTGACACGAGGAGTAGCCGTGGTGGATCCTAGTCTGGGATGTTCAGACCCACTAGGCTCTGCCCTGCAACATCACTGTGTGCTGCTTTCGTCAGAAACAACAGGATGGCCACCAAAAAGCTCTATGCACTAAAAATCTCTGAGAAGTGTGCTGGGAAACCGGAAAAATAGGCCGCCAATCCATTTTGCCTATGTCAGTGGTAAACAGGAGACCACACTGCCAAAACCTGTCATTGGGCTGCCCACAGAGGGAAATAGAACTGCTTAAAAAGGCAGGGCTGCATTGCCAGGAAAACCCAGAAGTGCTTTAAAATCTGTTTTTCCTTGGCTGTTGAAACTTGCCATCAAAAGCAATATAGGTTGCTACATTTCAACTTCTACGTTTTAAAAAGACTGGAATGAAAAGATCTGTGGGTATATTTGTTGAAAATGTAAAGTTTTTTTAGAAAAGACAATGTTAAACAAAGTGTTTTACGGTAAAATTATACCAGCAAGAGGACTTCAAAAGCACATTCCACAGTTTGCTCCAACAAAGGGTGCCTCCCTTTTGCTCTCTGCCCAGGAACTATCATTTAGATGGTAATGAAAGAAGCAGGGGTTGTTGCTCCGCATCTCTGGGAGAGAGGCAATAGGCTTCCTGGACTGAAAGGAAATGCAAATTCGGGTGTCAACAGAAACCAACTGCCAGCAGGAAGGGAGCCCTGGAGTGTTCTGGGCCCATCAAACTCTGGGGGCGGGACCAGACAGATTTGTGTATCTTAGATAACAAGAAAATATCTTTTTGAAAAATAAATTGTGAATAATGTGTAAAAATCTGTAAATTAGAGGTTGTTAAAATGAAAATGCTGCTCACCATTTCAAACTATTCTGGACTATGTGCGATGTTCAGAGACAGGACTACCGACATTTGGATGTTGTAGCAATTGTGATAATGCTAGGAATATGAACGTTTAGAGGATTATGCCCAGATGTCAAGCGCATGTATGGAGAAAAATGGGGATAGAGCTGACACTGGGTACCCAACCAAAAGTGCAAAAAACTGTAAAATTGGAACTGAAGCCCTCACTGAGTTGGGACTCAGACGGGGACGTGCCCTACTAAATCTGTAATGTGAATATGTATTATTAGCAAGTTGGTGATATTGTAAATATGATTTATGTAGAAAATAGATTTACTGTACAGAAACCAGGGGGAGGTACTCCCTGGGTTGTAAAATGCTGCATCACTATGCCACTAGATTTCCTTCTCAAATCAGGAGGGGGGGAAGACTTTAACCAATAGGAATCCTATAGGGTGTGCTTAGTATAATTCAGCCTACCCACCCCTTTGGGAAATACATAAATAGGGACTGCTTAGGACCTAGAGAGACAGACATTCACCCATCAACTGATTGTCGGCGAAGTGCTCTTCAGGAGAACCCAGATCCAAGACTCCAGAACTCTGAAAGCAGAGAGGCCCAATTCCAAAGCTGAACCCTTCTCAGCTGGCCTTTAAAATCTTGAAACCTGATTTTAACCCCAGACTTCCATGGGGCACCCCAACAATTGAACAGCCTAGCTGTGCTTATTCTGCTTCTTGCCAAGAACTCTTGCTGGAACCCAGAAATCCAAACCAGTAGAGCAGAGCTGTAACCAGATAGCTGTAACCCAGAACCAACCCGTCAGATCCAGTTAAGAGGCCGTGCAGAGTCCAGAGTGCCATGCTGAGTGCAGAACCGGGTGCCTGAATCCTGTTTGGTGGGCGAGCAGAATTCCAGTCCAAAACCTTTAACCAGATCTTTGACGGGCCTATTCCAAAACCATAGTAGTGAGTATCTATAGCATAGAATTGTCCATAGCCAATCTCTTATCCTTAAGTAATCCAATCCAAAACCATTCTATCATATCCAGAACTGCATTGTAGAACTTTCTAGTTTTTCTGAATCTTTCCCTCATCCATATAGTCCTTTGTTAATTGTAGTGATAAATTCATCTTTGCGCTAATATATTTGCTGAGGAAAGATATGTGTCTTGGCGGGCAGAAGTCAGAGCAGAGGCGCCACTGTTCTGGTGGCTGTCCATTGGGTACCTTGCATCTTCATGGCCTCCCTAGTGTACAGAAAATTCTTCTTTGTAATTCAGAAGCGCATCTTTCGTGTGAAAATCTTGACTCTTTCTGAGAAAAATCGACCTCTACTAAAACCTCTGTAACTTCCATACCGTACATGCTAGAAACGAAATGCAAGTGTCAAATTGAAGCTAACATCCTCAGCTTTCAACTATGCACAGAATACAATTAAGTTAACTAAATCAATGTGCAGTGTTTTTCCCATTATTTCAAAGCCACATTCAAAAGCATTTGACTTGTTTTGAAATCATTCCTGTTTCTCTCTGCTTGCTAGGGTAAACTGGGATTGAAACTGTAATTGTTGAGTGTTTATTCCTGAAACCTGTGTTCTCTCCTTCCACCTCTATATTGCATATTGGGAATTGAGTAGTGTGCAGGGGGAAAAAGTGACATTGCATTTGATGATTGAATCCCTATCAAATATTATTCTATGCTGCATTGTTTTCCTATCCATATCAAGTATTATTCTAGGCTGCATTATTTTTCTCATCCAAACTCATTCTGATTAAAGAGATTGTTGATTGCTGTGATATGATATGATATGATATGATATGACATGATATGATATGATAAGGCATTTGTAATGCGCCTATACACAAGTGTTTCAAGGCGCGAGGAGGCAGGGGGGGGAACAAGGGGAGACAGACAACGATCTTACTAGGCCAGGTGTCATTCAGATCGCGCAAGTGCAAGGGTAGAGGGGAAGGGAAAAGTGCATGGGGGAAAGGGAGAGGGGAAAGTGCAGTACAGGGTTATAAGCATACAGCATACAGGATAAATAACAAGGGCCAGCTGGTGGCAAGTGCGAGGTAAGTGCAGACAAGTGCTGGGAAGGGGGGCTGTATGGATACAGACACAGTCCCGTAGTGCAGGGGTTGCCGTGGAGGCAGTGCAGGGGAGAGTGGCTGGGCCGAGAACGGTGAATGGCCCAGTTGCAGATTCAGTGCAGTTTCAGTAGTATTAGCAGGGGAGAGGGGGAGAGAAAGCGGAGGCAAAGAGGAAGGTTTTGAGGTGCTTCCGGAACCGGAGGTGGTTCTCCTCAAGTTTCAGGGAGGTAGGAAGGCTGTTCCAGAGGGAGGCCCCTGCAGTGGAAAGAGATCTGCCCCCAACTCGTTGTTTGGAGAAGCGGCTGACCCTGAGGGAGTTGGAGGCGGATGAACGAAGAGCTCGAGAAGGAAGATATTTAGGAAGAGAGAGTTGAAGGTATTTTGGCCCAAGGCCCCAGACGGCCTTGTGGACAATGCAGAGGGTTTTGAACTTGATCCTCGCAGTCACTGGGAGCCAGTGTAGTGATTTCAGTCCTGGAGAGATACGGTCCCTGGGCTTGAGGCCAAGGACAAGTCTAGCAGTCCTGTTATAGATGAGTTGCAAAGGGCGGAGAGTAGAGGCGGGCAGATTAAGATAGAGGCTGTTACAGTAGTCCAGCTTAGAGAGAACCAGGGCTCTAGAGACAGTGAGCTTCTGGGGGAAGGAGAGGAAGGAAGGATACCTCTGAGGAGGTGTAGCTGGTATCACCCAATGCTGATCGTTGTATAAATATTAATAGTGTGATATCTAGATATTGTTCAAATTCATGAAAGTGTGATATATATATATTGTTCAAATTCTCAAAATAAATCTTTTAACTTTGCAAAACAGCCTGTTTCCTGGTTCAGTGAGTCCAGGGGTGTGGGGGGGGGGGGGATTTCAGAGAGAGGGGCGTGATATATGGGTACATCATTCAGAAATAAAAGAACTCATAGACAAAAATATATATAATTAAGGGTTCCAACTGTGCATCACACGCTAGGCATAGGGCCTCATTACGACTGAGGCGGAACAGGTTAACAGGCTCTGCTAAAAGAGACGGACCCGTTAAACCCGTTCCGCTTCATTACAAGCTCCCCTCGCGGGACCCGGTAAGTAACGCCTCGTCAAACCAGGCGTCCTTACCGGGTCCCACGAGGGGAAGAGGAAGCAAACAACGGGCCACTCGTAATCGGCCTGTTGTTTGCACCCTCTCCCATTCCCATTGAGCCCTATGGGGGCTCCGATGGGAATGGGGAAGGTCCAAGCCCGGGTTCCTGGAGGGAGGAATTACCGGGCCCTCCGAACTCGGAATGGCCCAGTAATTCCCCATTCTGGGAACCCGGACCCGTCCCGATTTCGGCAGCAGACATGCCGCCAATAGCGGCATGGATACAGCCGAAGTCGTAATGAGGCCCATCGACTTAGGTGGAGTGGCTTGTTGAAATCACTTAAAAGATTGGGGGCTCTTCGCAGGATTTATGAATTAGATATACCACTTGTGACAGTCTAATACAGTGTGCTAACTGACAGGGTGCATAAATCCTGTTGGGCTACCATGCTGTGTTACACTGTGAAAAGCACCCCTCAAATAGGAATCTCTAAAGAATTGGTCTGTTTTGTAAAAATAAAAGGAAACTTCTTTAAGTCAGGAAGGAAATTAATATTTCCAGAATGGCGAACTTGGTAGAGATGAAGATGGCTAAAGAGCACCTATTGCATAAATTATTTGTAAGGGGTGAATGGACAGAGCAGGCTCAGAATGTGTGGTTGTAGGCAATCACAGAACAGACAACAGCAACAGGATTAGATATATGACAAGATCAGGGTCCATTACATATGGCCTTGAGTGAACTATATATGGCCCCTAAGGCAAAGGAAGAGCAAACAAGATTGCCAAAATAGCGGCATATCTATACCTATATAGTGGAGCCATGCAGGATAAATATGCCGAGGGCCAAGATCTGGCAAACAGGCAACTGCAGGCATTAGAAAAGGCCCAAACTGACCTGGACTCTTCTGAGCATAGGCTGCAGAGGAGCCATGAGTCAGAAAATGAAATTAGGCAGTACCTGACCAAAATAAAAAAGGACATGGGTATCCTACAGCAGGAAAAGGCAGACCAGGATACCAGAATGCTGGCCCTGCAGAAGGAGTACCAAGAAAGTTTGGACTCCCTACTGCAGAGCCAGAAAAAGCTGGAACAACAAATACATTTCAACAGGGCATGCGCAGAGCAGGTAGTCACACTGCAAAGCCACTTAGACAGAGACAAAGAAGAGAGTAATAAATTAATCCTGAAAAACCTGGACACCCAGGCAGAATTTGATGAAGAGCACCAGATAGCTGGTGCGCTCAAAGACAGAGGGACGACCTGGCAGCACAGAGGCAGGCTCTTGCTCAGGAAAGGGACACCTTAGGCCAGGAAGTCTGCTATTTAAAAGAGAAACTGGAAGAAAATCCCCTGGCCCTTCAGGGACTGGGTGACCTCCAAAAAGACCATCAAAAATTGTTAGAGCACACCAGGAGGGTGGAAGATGCTCTAGGAAGGACCAGGCCAGTATGGACAGGACTCAGGAGAGAACCCTCCTGCAGCAAAGACTGGCCCAGTACTCTAAAACAACACAGGAAGCACAGAGAGAAAATGAGGCTCTCTGTGAGAACATTGACAGGCTACGCAGGCAGGTAGCCATGCAAGAGTGATTGATAGAAACCAGCAAGGCCTTGATAGAGGAACAGAAAGCTCAGGTTCTTGCGTGGCAACAGGGAGCAGGGGCTGACAGAGATGAGGTTTGCTCTGAAAGGGAAACACCTGAGCATAACCTCAGGAATTCTACTACCAGAGGCCTTCAACTCTTCCAATCCCTGGACTCTGCCACCCCCATGTCCACTGGCGCACATGAGCCAAGAGCCCACGGGGATGGCAGATTCAATCCAATCAGAAATATGGGGCTCATAGACCAGCACCTCCCAGGAATGGATGGGTGGGCATCTGGGTATGGGTACCCAAGTACTGTGAAATTTAGTGGGGAACTCCATGAGAATAGGCCCACTAAGGACATCCTGAAAACCTCTGCCCAGCTAGGACAGTGGGGGGGTGGGGTACCCATCAAATCCTGGGAGCAAGGAGGAATCAGAAGACTCCTCTGAGCGCCTCAGGACACAGGAGACTAGGGCTCCACATTCTGCCAGCCATTCTCAAGCTCACAGAATCCAGCAGAGCCTAGAAGACCAGACGGGCACCTCTGGGAGCAGTGCCTCTGAGTCAGAGGAGGAGTGGGCCAGGGTTACCCGAACCAAGAAGGCCAATAAGGCAAAAAGGGCCTTGCTTACGGACCCCTTAAAGCAAATCAAAGCGATAAGGAGCGTCATCACGTCCTATCATAAGAACGCTAAGTATTCTGTTTGGGAGCACTTAGAGCTCTTTGAGCAGATGATGGAAACTTTCCATTTGAAGGACAGCCAAAGCTGTAATCAATATGTGAAATGGACCTTCTCACCAGAATACTCCAGCTTCTTTGCGGGGATGGAGGACCAAAATCATTATAGATGGTCCACCTATAGGCCGGCCATCTTGAAGAATTTTTCTGTGCACAGAAATCCTCAGGAGGCTCGCAGGGCAGCCTACAACTTGCAATGTGGGGAGGATCAGGCCCCACAAGAATGTGTGCAGGAATTAAAGGATGCCTTTGTGCAGACCACCAGAAGGGTGCACACGGACAGCAAAGAATTTCTGAATACTTTTTTCCACGCTCTACCAAAGTACATCATGACCAAGCTAGTGAGAGATTTTCATGAGAAAAGATCACTAGACTGGGTCATTGAACAAGCCACACGAATTTATGAGGTTCAAAACTCCATAGAAAACAAAAATACTCAAAAAAGCCCCAAACCAACCAACACTCCTGCTGCTGCTAAGGTGGCAGAGGTGAAGGTTGCCCCCATTTTAGATTTGAAGATGGGGGGGGCCTAAAAACCTGCCTACACAAAATCAGAATAATCCCAAGCCCAGAAGGCCCTCGGGCCAGTCACAAACTGAGAGCCATGGAGGTAGTCCCACAAATGCGATCCCTCACTCCCCTGACTACTTAAGTCCCCGCTACAAGGGGAACAGACCCATCCTGGGTTATGTATGGACTCCTCCAGAACAAAGGCGGGGGATCCAATCAAACAGCAGCTAACCCAGGGAACTTCCCTCCTCACTTCCCCCAGGAGGGCAGAAATTCCCCAAATCCTGGACAGAATTTCTTCCCCAGGTACCCGCAAAACTTTCAACCCCAAAACCATCCATCCTTCTTTCCCCAATTTCCTGTGCCCAAACAACCCAATCCGGGAGAGGGGAGGCCAAGGGTGGGGGGGGTACCCAAATTTGCCCAACCCGGGGTATTTTCAGTGAAGGGATAGCTACTCTTCCCCGGATCAGCCCAGGGGAGACAACAGAACCCCATATCAGCCTGAGGGGGTGTCACAGCTAGAGTGCCAGGTCCAAAACATGGAACAGGATCTGGGTTGCATGCTGAGGGCTCAATTGAACCCTCAGATGAGCATGCTGGCACAGAATGCTTCAAACTGCGGACCTGGTGCTCCAGAGCAATGACGCGGCAGAACCCCGACAACCCACCGGTTCCCAGGGAGGAGGCACAAGGGGAAGGGGGTGTAAAGATTTGGAGGAAGCTTCCTTCCCCACTTGTAGAAACCCCTGGAAACCCAGGAACAAGAACCAAAATTTCCTGCCCCTGAAAGTTTGCCACCCAAGGAGCGGGGGGGGTAGGAGAGACAAAGAACCCAAACAGACCCATTTTGCGGAGGAGGTGAGGAGGTACAAATCTTCCAATTTGAACCTCAGAGGATCCTGGGAAAAGGATCTTCTCCTTCAGAGATGGGGGAACTCCTCCCAAAGAAAAATGGGTCCCAAAGGATCCAAATCCAGACTGGGTAGATGTGAAGACTGAGCTAGCGCCGCCCATCATCCAATCCCAGAACCAACAGCATGAAAATCCCCTGGTTCAAGCCCATCCTGGTGACTGCTTCCAAAAAAGAGGGGCGGCGGCCCAGAACCAGAACAAGGGGAACCCAAAACTTCTCCCATGTCTAGTTGTCACCTTTTCTTTTCAGATTCCCTAGAATCCCCACAGAATCCTGCCCAAATCTCTTCTCTATCAGTGTCCAAAACTAGAAAACTAACCCACCAGTTGTCCAAAAATGTACATTATCTGTGCCCCCTTGAGGAGAAGGAGGGAAGATTCTATGCCCCGGTCAAAATACAGGGGCAGGGTACAATTTTGTCACTGGTGAACACTGGATCGCAAGCTACCCTTCTGTCAAAAAGGGCCTTTGATAAACTGAATTCGGGAAGGGGGGAGAATTACCAAATTCCTCTCACCCCTCTTCCTGGAAAACTTCAGAACTGACAGGAAGGAAATTCCCGTCGAGGGGACTGCGGATTTGGACATTAAAATTGGGCGACAGAAGGTGAAGCACCCGGTCATAGTTGTAATTCCAGAGAGCACCGCTTGTTCACTAGGGAATGACCACCTGCGAAGTTTGTCACCCCTAATAGACTGTGTAAACAAAGTCCTCTGGACCCAGACTAACCGACCGATAAAATTACAACATAGTGTCAACCATGTTAGTTTAAACGGCACCTGCCACATGGTTGAACAAAAATCTGACCAAGTAGAATTTCACTTCCAGAACAACCAAATCCCAGACGTGATAGTAATAGCAGTAGGACAACAAACTCGTGATGGGGGTCCTCTTTTTTTTTGAAAATCAACCTTACTTCCAGTCTAAGGTGGCATTCCACACTGGAAGGAAACACTCTGAAATTCTTTACCAATCCACAATCAGACATTCCCACTCCTAGAGTCCAGAAAGATGAGAAATAAGCTCAGAGCCTGGCTGATATTCAGCAAATTGGAGAGCAGTTGTTCATCCCTATTCAGTTAAATGAAGGGATGGACTCTGTTCTCGCCCGAGTGTGTGTGAACAACGGTAAGAGCTTCATCAGTGAAGCCATGTTCCGCAAACTCCCAAAAGATCCAGCCATTCACACATTTAAACTGATAGACAAATGGGAAATGGATCTGGAAAAAACCAATTCCAAACATCTCCTGCCGAGCAGGTGCATGCTCAAAATCTCCATCGGCAACAAGAGCATAGTCAATAATTGTTGGGTCATGCGAGACATCACTGCCGCCTTTTACTTAGGCAGTGACATTCTCAATCGCTTTGCCATTAGTTTGGACCTAATAAACTTCAAAGCTTGGTCCCGATTAGCGGATAATCCCATGGGCTTTGATGACCCAGAAAAAGCATTGAGGTCAGCTCAATTGCTGCCTTATACAGTTGAAATTCAGATTGGAGAGGAAGTCACCATCCCAGAAAGGACCTGACAATTCTCCCTGGAAGTGAACGTTAAAAGAGTTAAAAGAAAAACAGAAAAACCCTGATGCCTATATTCATTTAAATGCTTCTCTCCAACAGCAAGGGTTGGGGGTGAACCCAACACCACTAGTCAATATAGAACATGACACCATTCCAATAGAGGTGGATAACAGCGACTTAAAAAGTATCACTCTAGCTGCAGGCACCATTATTGGAATGGCGGTTGATGACTGACATTTTTCCATAGATTTAGGCAATTAACTGTTAGGACCAATCCCCAAGGACTGTTTTGACAGTGATAGTGATGACAAAACAACACCAGGCAGGATCTTCACTCAGCATGTAGGGAACTTCCTGGTGTACACTTCCTGCCCTTATGGTAAGGAAGATGTGACCTGTGACTTCAGGAGGGATGAGGTGATTTTCCAGGTGCATGAGGTCTGCCTTCCCCACCTGAAGCCACAGGTTCAAATCAGCATTTTGACCAGGGACTTTTCCACCCAGCTGGAGGAGGCCGCTGAGATAGCAAAACCAGAAGTCTTTCCGGGCTTCAGGCAGATGGTTGAAGAGAGAGTCAACCTAGCTAATGCCTGTGAGACTCTGGAGCAGAAGCAAAAATTGAAACAAGTTTTCTTGGATTTTCAAGAGCTCTTTGCGGTGGACTCATATGACTGTGGTTGCACCGATATCCACACAACAACAATTCCCACAGACCCTGGCATGACTCCAATGTTTGTGAAGCAATATCGCTTGCCTCTCGCATCCATGGAGTCACTTACTGAAATATTTAAGAACCTTGAGTCCCGTGGGATAATCCGTCCAGTCTACAGCACCTTCAATAATCCAGTGCTGGGGATTTTGAAGCCAAACGGCCAGTGGAGACTCTGCGCCGACCTTAGGGAGCTCAACAAACGGGTCCATACTTCTAGATGGCCTCTTCCCTACATTGACCAAGGGCTGGCCCAGATCCAGGTGTCACAGCTATTCACTGCAATAGACCTGACCAATGGATACTGGACTGTACCTGTCAGTAGGGAGGACCAATACAAGCTGGCTTTCACCTTTGGGGGGCATCAGTACACGTGGACCCAGACTCCCTTCGGATACATCAACTCCGGCAATGAATTAATCATTTTTCTACATAAGGCCATGCCCGACCGGGGTGAAAGGGGTAACCTGGCCTATGTAGCTGATGTTCTCATCAAAAGCTCGACTGTGGAGGGACACATAGTGGAGATCCGTTATGTTCTGAAACAGTTGAGGGGTGCCGGAGCAAAACTTTCCTTTCAAAAGGCACAGTGGTGTAAAACCCGTGTCAATTTCTTGGGGCATGAGATTATTCCTCAGGGTCTCTGTCCCCAGGAAAAGAAAGTGGAAGCACTCCAGAAATAGAAAGCCCCCACAACTCTGCAGGAACTAAGGAGCCTCCTTGGACTGACTAATTACAGCAGAAAGTTCATTGAGGACTACGCAGAGATCACAAGTCCCCTGATTCATCTTTTGAAGAGGGCGGTCAAGTGGGAGTGATGTGGCCACAGCCGGTCATAGAGGGTTCATACAACGCTTGAAATCTTAAGAGAGCTTGCATACTGGTCACACATGGGGCAGGAACTCGACCAGTACTTGAAGGGGTGTCTTGTGTGTGCACAATTTCAGCCAACATCCCTCACACACCGTGCGCCTCTCCAAAAGAGGGGGATGACACTTCCTTGGTCAGATTTACAAGTCGACTATATTGGGCCCGTGATTCGCTCCTCTAGGGGGAATAAGTACATGTTGACCTTGACATGCTTGTTTACTAAGTGGGTAGAATGTCTCCCGGCCCCAAAGTGCAAGGCAGAAACAGTAGCTGCCCTGATGATCAACCACATCTTCTTGCGTTTTGGATTACCCCAAAGGATCGAGTCAGACCGAGGTAGCCACTTCACTAGCGAAGTAATGACAAAGATGTGGGAGATACTTGGGGTCAAAAGGAAATTACACATTGTCTACCGGCTAGCCTCTAGTGGTGCAGTAGAGATGTACAACAAAACAATTGTGAGCATATTAAAAAAGTTTGTGGCAGATTCTGGCCCAAGTTGGGATATTCAATTACCTCTTGTCCTGATGGCCATCAGATCTACCCCTTCATCTGCAATTAAAATGTCACCGTTTGATGACTGGATGCAGGATGCTGCTTCCCCAGCATCTGCTCTACAGAACCCAAGAGCAGACATTGATCAATGCCTCCACAACTCATGAGTAAGTTGAAAATCTAAGAAAACACCTTCAACATGCTTTTGCCTATGCTCAGCGAAATCTAGAAAGATCTGCAGACAGCATGAAGACCCACTATGACTTAAAGTCTACTAGAAAAGAATACCATGTAGGAGGCCGGGTCTACTTATACAATTTCCAAAGGAACCAGGCCAAACAGCACACATTTTTGGAGGGGTCCTTTTGAAATTTTAGACAAAATCTCACCAGTCGCCTACAAAATCTGCATCCCCAAAGGCAGTTTGGCAGAGGGGGGAGATAAGTGGGTCCATATTAACCAACTAAAGTGTTGCCATCCTAGGCACACTCTGCAGCAACTGGAGGAGTCTTCTGGAACCCCAGAGGGGGTCACTCCAGCTCCCTAGAATTCTCACTATAAAATATTCCATCTATATAGTCAATAAATAACAAATAGAAAAATGTGTCCTGATTTGTCAAAATGTATGTGTCCGCCCCACTACATTGATAGTGGTGGGAAAATGTATACAAAGATGTTTTTGCTTTGTCATCCTAGAATTGGAAACCATGGTAGAACAGGAGGACCACCAGGGGACCGGAAAGAAAGATCCAAGGGGCCCGGGGTATCGCTTCATACACGCATCAGGACTGGGCGAGGAACTGGTCAATCCACCCCTGATGGAAGAAAAGATTATGAACTTTACCATTTTTGGAACCAAAAGAAATGAGACTGATCATCCCAGTCTTGCGACTTCCCATTGATGGACGCTCAATGCCAAATTGCAAGGGGGGGCTTGTGGGATGTTCTGACCCACTAGGCTCTGCCCTGCAACACCACTGTGTGCTGCTTTCATCAGAAACAACAGGATGGCCGCCAAAAAGCTCTATGCGCTTAAAATCTCTGAGAAGTGCGCAGGGAAACCAGAAAAATAGGCTGCCAATCCATTTTGCCTATGTCTGTGGTAAAACAGGAGACCACACTGCCAAAACCTGTCACTGGGCTGCCCACAGAGGGAAATAGAGCTGCTTAAAAAGGCAGGGCTGCATTGCAGGAAAACCCAGAAGTGCTTTAAAATCGGTTTTTCCTTGGCTGTTGAAAGTGCAAAATCATGGTTCCCAAACATCAGAAAAGATCCAACATCCTTGTTGGGTGTTAACCATCACCTTATTTAAAGAATCCACCTAAGCACAATGCCAGGAGAAGCACATTTCATCACAAAAATATTCCCATTCAAAAAGGTGCTTGCCTCGAAAAATATGTCAGAATATGGGCGCAGTACCGCCACCTGCCTGTGTGAAAGCTGTCATTTACTTATACTGGCAGTTTAAAACTTGTGTCTTAAAATCAAATTGTGGGAAAGAAGACACTTGCCATCAAAAGCAATATAGGTTGCTACAATTACATTTCTATGTTTTAAAAAGACTGGAATGAAGAGATCTGTGGGTATATTTGTTGAAAATGTAAAGTTTATTTAGAAAAGACAATGTTAAACAAAGTGTTTTACAGTAAAATGATACCAGCCAGAGGACTCCAAAAGCACATTCCACAGTTTGCTCCAACAAAGGGTGCCTCCCTTTTGCTCTCTGCCCAGGAACTATCATTTAGATGCTAATGAAAGAAGGAGGGGGTGTTGCTCTGCCTGCCTGGGAGAGAGACAATAGGCTTCCTGGGCTGAAAGTAAATGCAAATTCGGGTGTCAACGGAAACCAACTGCCAGCAGGAAGGGAGCCCTGGACTGCTCTGGGCCCATCAAACTCTGGGGGCGGGACAAGACAGATTTGTGTATCTTAGATTACAAGAAAATATATTTTTGAAAAAGACTCATAGAAAACGGTGAATAATGTGTAAAAATCTGTAAATTAGAGGTTGTTAATATGAATTTGCTGCTCACCGTTTGAAACTATTCTGGACTATTCAGAGACAGAACTACCGAAATTTGGATGTTGTGGCAATTGTGATAATGCTAAGAATATGAAAGTTTACAGGATTATGCCCATATGTCATGCGCATGTATGGAGAAAAATGTGGACAGATCTGACACTGGGTACCCAACTAAAATCGCGAAAAACTGTAAAATTGGAACTGAAGCTCTCACTGAATGGGGACTCGGGCGGGGGTGTGCCCTACTAAATCTGTAATGTGAATATGTATTATTAGCAAGTTGGTGATATTGAAAATATGATTTATGTGGAAAATAGATTTACTGTACAGAAACCAGGGGGAGGTACTCCCTGGGTTGCAAAATGCAGCATCACTATGACACTAGATTTCCTTCTCAAATCAGGAGGGGGGAAAGACTTTAACCAATAGGAATCCTATAGGGTGTGCTTAGTATAATTCAGCCTACCCACCCCTTTGGGATATACATAAATAGGGACTGCTTAGGAGCTAGAGAGACACACATTCACCCATCAACTGATTGTCGGTTAAGTACTCTGCAGGAGAACCCAGATCCAAGACTCCAGAACTCTGACAGCAGAAGGCCCAATTCCAAAGCTGAACCCTTCTCAGCTGGCCTTTAAAATCTTGAAACCTGATTTTAACCCCAGACTTCCAAGGGGCACACCAAAAATTGAACAGCTGGCTTTGCTGATTCTGCTTTCTTGCCAATAACTCTTGCCAGAACCCAAGATCCAAACCAGTAGAGCAGAGCTGTAACCAGATAGCTGTAACCCAGAACCAACCCGTCAGATCCAGTCCAGAGTGCTGCGCAGAGACCAGAGTGCCATGCGGAGTGCAGAACCGGGTGCCTGAATCCTGTCCGGTGGGCGAGCAGAATTCCATTCCAAAACCTTTGACCAGATCTTTGACGGACCTATTCCAAACCATAGTTGTGAGTATCTAGCATAGAATTGTCCATAGCCAGTATCTTATCTATAAGTAATCCTATCCAAAACCATTCTATCATATCCAGAACTACATTGTTGAACCTTTCTTGTTTTTCTGAATCTTTCCCTCATCCATATAGTCCTTTGTTAATTGTAGTGATAATATCATCTTTGCGCTAATATATTTGCTGAGGAAAGACAAGTGTCTTGGCGGGAAAAAGTCAGAGCAGAGGCGCTGCTGTTCTGGTGGCTGTCCGTTGGGTATCTTGCATCTTCATAGCCTTCGTAGTGTACAGAAAATTCTTGTTTGTAATTCAAAAGCGCATCTTTTATTTGAAAATCTTGACTCTGTCTGAGAAAAATCAAACTCTACTAAAACCTCTGTAACTTCCATACCGTACAGGCTAGAAACGAAATCTAAGTGTAAAATTTAAGCTAACAGCCTCAGCTTTCAAACAAACCTAAGATGCATTCCAACTCCTTATAGTTTTGACGCAATCCCCTTTCTCGCGTTCTGAAATGTCTGCCGCGGATTTGCATTTAGCTGAATTTCATTACGTGTAAAACAGATATTCTTTGCATCTGCCCTCAGAATTCCGTTTTCAATCTACTAGTTAGTAAATCACCATTGCTAGTGTTTACCTGGAACTATACACATTGGATCCCACTAGTTTTGAATAAAATAAAGGAATTAAATCTATTTTCAGTGTTTGTCCCATTAATTCAAAGCCACATTCAAAGGCTTTTGACTTGTTTTGAAATCATTCCTGTTTCTCTCTGCTTGCTAGGGGGAACTGGGATTGCAACTGGATTTGTTGAGTGTGTATTCCTGAAACCTGTGTTCTCTCCTTACACCTCTATATTGCATATTGGGAATTGAGTAGTGTACAGGTGAAAAAAGTGACATTGCATTCGATTGAATCTCTATCAAGTATTATTCTATGCTGCATTGTTTTCCTATCCATATGAAGTATTATTCTAGGCTGCATTATTTTTCTTATCCATACTCATTCTGATTAAAGAGATTGTTGATTGTTGTGATATCACCCAATGCTGATCATTGTATAAATATTAATAGTGTGATATCTAGATATTGTTAAAATTCTCAAAATAAATCTTTTAACTTTGCAAAACAGCCTGCTTTCTGGTTCAGTTAGACCGGGGGGGATTCAAAGAGAGGGGCGTGATATAAGGGTACATCATTCAGAAAGAAAAGAACTCATAGACAAAAATATATATAATTAAGTGTTCCAACTGTGCATCACACGCTAGGCATTGACTTAGGTGGAGTGCCGGGTTGAAATCACTTACACTAGTCTGGACCACTCCACGACTCCAGCCCAGGGTGCAGGCAGTTGTTGGGGGAAAAAGCCCTTAGGTGGAAAAAAAAACCCACAATGATCCAAAAGATGCTGACACAAGTAGTAGTGGTCTTAGATGGCAGACCAGGGTAGAGTACGCTGAGTGTGTTCCTGCTGAGGTAGGATATTGCTGACACAGGTAGAAGTAGTCGTAGATGGCGGACCGGGGCAGAGCAAACTGAGAGTGGTCTTGCCGAGGTAGAATCCTGGAGGCAGCAAAGACCGCGAAAGGGAAAATAGAAAAATACTAAACCGCAAGGGTGAACAGGAGTAGGATAAGGACTGTGCAAGAGAAGCAGCAAGAAAAATATACGAAGGCAGGAATGTAGCAAAAGGAGAGAGAAAAGAAGGGCTAGGCGATGAAGAGGGAAGGAAAATGAGAACGAAAACCCCAAAGGGCAGAAAGGGAGGAAAAATTGAGAAAAGTGGAGGCGAAGGAGCGAAAGTACGGACGGAGAGAAGACTTAGAGATAGGAGGAATTTGAGCAAGGAGAGAAACGGAGAGAGAGAGCGACAGAGCTTTGGAAGGAAGCGAAAATGGAATAACAATTAGCGTTTCACCATAAAGAGTAGCGCGAAAGCTGGACGGTTGCAATGCCCCGACCGCAGGGTAAGCTGTGAGGAAATACTCCTGACGGCGGCAAAAGGGGGGAACTACTAGAACGTTGCAACCGAACGTCAAAGACGTGATGGAACAGTGCAATGGTGGTGAAACCCTATCCGTGGCAACCACCGCCACCCGAATGGGTCCGTGACAAAAACCTGCTCACTACATGAGTCTATGACAACATTTCTGGCGGAAATAGGCTGGACCTGCATGGTAAGTTAGTTACTCATAGGAAGTACAGAATGCTCTTGGGAAGCGTATTGTGTTGTGGGATTGGTTGGAGAACTACGCCCACCTCGTACGCTAAAAATGTATCATTTTGTGCAGTATAGACTATATTCCTTTAATAAGCCACAGTCTTACCTGAATATATGTCCATCTAAAAGGCTAAGAAGCTTCATTCGTTTATTTAGAATGGAGCAGCTCCCAACTATGATGGTCAAGGGGAGCAGAGAAAAGATCCCTATTAAACAATGAGTCGGTTGGCTATGTAAAGAATGGGAAATATTGGAGACAGCCAAACATTTGTTGACCGAATGTCATACTATGAACAGTATAATTCAGTATTATATTGGTATGTATGTACATAATCGGGAAGCGATTGGGCAATTGTCCTTTTGGCATTACTGCACTAATACTAATAGTATGCGTCTGTTAATTGCCCTTTATAATATATGGCTAAATATCGAAGCCAAGTTGGGCTTAATGATATAAGAAACAGGAAATTATGTGACAATATGGTATATGATCAACAGATGGTGGATTCTTTTGGGGAGAACAATTATGAATTTACCCCACATTGTCATTTATATCCAGATGTTTCTTCCTAGAAAGTGATCGGAAAGTAATGCTTCATGTTTACCCCCACTACTGAAAGCTCTGAGAGATTATTTGTTTACATGTCAAAGAGAAATTGGGGACAGTAGAGTTGTGATTGTTTATTTGAATTTATTTTATTGTGATTATATGAAGAATGACAGGGAAATGGTTTTTATGATGATTATTATTTTTGGTTCTTGGGGTGTGATGGATATTGTGATATTATTTTGATTATTGTATGTGTAATTGTATTTGTATAACAGGTGTATGTATGTTATGTAAAGTAATCACCTTAAATATTAGATTAAGTATTCATTAGTTTTACTAAACCCATGAATGTCTTGATTTTCAAGAACTAAGAAATCATAAATTAGTTTATTAATAATATTAAAGGTATTGAAATTCATAGAAATTAATTTTTTTGTTATCACTAACGCAGGTTATTGCATTCCACTGCATCTTATTCCCCATCTTCTACATCTACCCAGCACACGATAAGATGCTGGCCACAATTGCTGAATGCAATACCCAGCCTCTAAATGGTATCACGGGACTGCATGCAAACTCTTGGATCAAATTTATGTAGGCTTCCTCAGCTGCTAGCTTCGGTGACCAAAATGTAGACGGTAGTGCTGGCTCAGAAGCTAAAGAGAAATACAATTCCTGAAGGGCATGAAAGTCATAACAACTGGCCAATGTCTATACCAGATAGCAAAATGACAGAAGGAAGACAGATCACATGGTGTGAAATATCATCCACAAGTACGATCACTGGTGACAGGGATTTATGCACTTTGCCCCACTTACAGAATCACAAATGCGTATTATTGCCACCGAATCCTAATAATGGCCATTTATGAAAGACCTTGTTGCCTGAATAATGAAAGGAACATTAAGATTCCTAAAATCAAAGAACCCTCGAGACCCCTGCACACCACTAAACTGATATCAGTCAAATATTATGTACAGTATAAATGTAGATTTGTAAGAGCAAGGTAAAAATATTTTAATTAGAACACAAAATAAAGAAATAAACTAATTATATTTTCCAATAATATATTCAGAGTTCTATGCTTTTGGGTAAAACCCCCTCCTCTGTAGCAAACATGTGTACGTGATAGTTCCAGAATCTTCCATTTCAAATCTATAAATCAAGAGCACAGAATCAATAAATGATAAATACATTACATATTTCATCTGTTTACTCTAATTATCAAAATAAGTGTACAAGATGTTTACTCTTGCATGCTGAGGAGTAATCATTCACCCTAATTTTGTAGGTTAAAATATCCAAAAATCCAATGGACTTCTTTATATGGGTAAGGAACAAAAGGTGCTGTTAAGCACTGCATGGTCAAGTATTCACACTAAAAAGCAAGCGAAATAGGGGTGATAGATTCAAACTGTTCGTTTTTTGCCTGCTACCTGGAATTCTGCTGATATGAAACGCATATTGCCTTACCTTTAAGTCCAGAATGGAGTGAGCATAAAACTGATATCTTCTTTCAGCATCAATTGCGGGTTCACCTCTTGTTGGTTAAGCCAATAAGTGATTATGTCTCGATCAATATAAAAGAGAGTATCACTGTGGGGTATTGTATGTGTAAAACATGTACAAAGAATGTAAGTACAGGTCTGTTGGAGTCCACAACAGAAGTTAATCCATGTAAATATCTCCAATAGTATGGAGAATAAATGAAGGAGGTTCTTACCATAATGGGTACATACTAATGTTCAGCAATCTTCCATAAGATGATTTCCACACCAACTATGAAATGTCTTTTATGAGCACTAAGGTGGTATTAATGTGAGGTACTCTGTATTTTAAGATGGTACTGAGAAGCTACAGTATGCGCAGGTCTAAACCTGTGAGATATTGGTAGCTGTGTCTAGAATTTACTGGTACGGGTTCTAACCTACCAGTAGTATTTGAATTCTGAAGTGAAACGCCAGCTACTCGCAAAAGCGGGAGCCAGAATTTCAAAAATGGCTGATCTAAGTAGTGCATTCCTCATTTAGTACATGTGTGTCCGATGACGTCATGTAATAATATTGATAAGCGCAAATACGCACTTTGGTTATAAAGGCCACGGAAGTCAGATTTCATTTAAGAAATGTAGCAAACGATTGCAGGTCATTCTAATGGTGCAATCCAATGCATCCAAATATTAATGTATTAATGAGCAGCTGTTATAATATAAGGGCCAAAGGTATGTCACCAGTGGGCATCAAGGGCCGGTCAGTGGGTGTGAATTCCTGAAAATTCATATGTTGTGTAATAAACACACATTGGTCATTCTTTCTAGTCTAACCATGACGTTAAATTATGATGTAGATAAGGTCACCTTAAAACAAGTATGTACATGTCAATTAGCTAGCGTAGATTGGTCATTCGTTCTAATGTACCAATTCAGTTAAATGATATTAGTCACTGGATATTCCAGGGTCAATTCAATTAATGGAAATGAAAGAAACCTGTATCATGGTTAGTGCGAAGTGCATCTAAATAATATCCATACGTGTATCATCCCCTACTAGAGGGCATGCAGGAGGTAACATGTCTGTCAGATGAGTAAGTCTTTCTCTCGTGGGATCATTAGTTTAAAATCTGCAATATCATGGAAATCCAGTTGCATAAGTCCAACCCCAACATATTCACAATCTAGTGGAATACCAATCAGAGGTATCATTTAGTCGAAATAGTATATCATATCTCTAGATCGAATATAGCTTATGCAGGAGGACAAGATAGTTCCTCAGTCATTGGTAGAAATAATGATACATGTTCACAATCTGACAGTCTGTTTTTCAGAAGCATTATTTAGTGTCAATTATTTAACATAGTGCCCTATGAACATAAAGTATCGTATGGACATGCTTGGCTATACTTGTCCTTACATAGAGGGTAATCTTAGTCTTATCATGACAATATTCTGCTTGAATAAATATATGTGATAGACATAATTGTGGGCATCAATGAACACTGTAGGGCTATCACAAATGTGTTGAACTTAGACTTAAACATGAACATATGTTATAGGGCATGATTACCTAGCTTACATCTTAGATGACATTTTAAAGCTAATGACAGCTATATGTGTCTCATAGGAAGGCTCCCAGATAAAATTCTTCATTCATCCCATTGGGATGTAGATAGTCCAACGTGTCGATCCATATCCGTTCTCTTTGTGTTCATCTCTTATTGAGATCCCCACCTCTCTGGAGTCTGCCAACCACTTTCAATATTATTGGTCGGTGAAGTGTCTGGCGACTAGTGATTTGTTGTTGTGTGTGCAGATAATGCTTTTATGTTGGTTCCACGTTTCTTTAGCACGTCTAGTGGTCTGTCCACTTAAAAGATTCCACATGGGCAACTTAATCCATAAATCACTCAGCTAGTGTTGCAGATTGCAAAGTCCCTTCGCTTGGATGTCTTATGAGCGTTCCCTTCATAATGTTGTTGCAAATGGTGCAGCTTAAGCAAGGAAAGGAACCATTTATAGATGTATGTAGGATCAATTGTTTAGATTTAGTTTGCTTTTCCGCTTTGACCAACTGGTCACGGAAATGTCTCCCTCTCTTGAAAGCATTGATGGGTGGTTTCGGAAAGAGTTTACTCATTTGGGGATCAAGTTGGATGAGCATCTAATTCTTTTTTAGTAATCTGGTAATGTGATGGCTCTGGCTAGAGTATATTCTATGATGTTGGGGAGAGGCAGGGCAGTGCGATGGAGGTTGGGTACAAAGGAGAGTGGTAGACGTCCCACCATTTCTTTGGGAATTTTCTGGTACAAGACACACTGAAAGTAGAGACACTGATGTAAAATGTACCCGTGTGATAGTAGTGACCTACTGTGTTTTGATATTTTTCATGTCATGCTTTCAATTGTGCCTCAAATATGCAAGCAGATTGTAATAAGACAGTGGTGTCATTTCAGCAAATGTGCTTGGTAGCAAGGCTAACCAAGACATTTATGATGCTATCAAACAAGTGACATCATTGGACCCTTCAACTGGATTACTGTGCATTGCCCATTTATATAAATAATCTCCATTGTGTCACAGATGGCTTCAATCATCTCCAGAACCCAGCAAATTGTTCAAGGGGTTATATTAGCATTGTATACAAAAGGTGATTTCTTATATTCTTGGTGGACTGATGATGGTTAAAGCGTATTTGTTTCCCTGGTGTGTTCCCTCTTGGCCTGTGGGCTCCTTCCCTCCTAGTCTAGTCTTCTCTAATAGCAGAGACTACAGATGGTTAACTCCTACTCTCTAATGTAACCTAAGCCCACGGTGAGGGTGTAAAGGCTGCAGTCTTCTCTATTTTACTCCCTCTGTCCTTCTTTAAGGGTTCTCTATTCTACCACTCTCTCCAACATCATATAATTGTAACTCAAGACTGTGCATGTATCTTCACAAACACCTTCCCTCTCAGTATCTCTCTCGATCTCCCTCACTCTGTCACTTCCTCTCTCTCTTCATCTCTCTCTCTCTCTCTCTCTCTCTGACTCTCCCCCTACCTCTCTCTCCCTCTCTCTCTCGCTCTCTCTTTCAACCTTTCACTCACTTTCTCTCCTCTCCCTAATCTTCCAACTCTTCCAACTGTTTGCTCTACCTCCTATTCTCCTCCAACTCGCTCCTTATCTGTCTTTCTCTCTACCTCCAGTCTTCTCCGGTGATCTCTCTTTGTCTCTCTCACCACTCCTTACTCCAACCTTTCTGCACTCCACTCTCTCCCTCTCTATATTCCCATTTTCTCACATGTCAAACTCCTCCTATTTTCCTTCCCCTCCTTCCCCTGCTCCACTAACTACTGTTTACTTCCTCTAACCTCCACTATGTCTAATCTCTCTCTTGCTCACCACTTTCCTTCCTCCACCAACTACACTGTCCTGTCTCCAACCTCGCTTCCACTCCAACAACTCTCACCTTCTACTCTCTACCTTCACTCTCCTATCTTCTACACCCCTCTCCTCAAACACTTACCCCCACACATTCTCACATTCACAGCTTCACTCTTTCAGTGTGGTCCTACTCTCTCAAATTCAACTCCTCACCTGCACTTGCATCCAACATGGGCACAGACTTCTCATCACTCTGTCCTTCATCCTCCTCTTGGTCTCTGCAGACCAACTCCACACCTCCTGACCTCACTTGAACATTTTTCACTCTGTCCTCTCCTACTGGTCTTTTTTTACATGTGATTTCCTGTTTCAGTCATGTCCTCCACTCTACAATGGTTTTGTATCACAGCTGAATGTGTGGGCAATTTACGTCTGTTCTTTTCTCTGAGGTTGGGTCATCACATGACACATCTTTATGAACCCCTCTGTGACCGGCCACATTTCAAACGAGGCAGTTTTTGCAGTCTCTGTGGCTTCTTCAACGTGATTCCATTCACGCTGAGCCGTGGTAAGTCGTATACCTATGGCAGGGTTTGATGGGCGCTGGAGTCTCAGAGGCTGTGTCATGACCACGGACTTCCATACATAATCTTCTGTGTGTTTCCACTGCTGCATTGCATTGTGGTACTTGCAGTCCAGAAACATAAAAAGGAGAACTCTGGCCAGAAAATACAGCAGCCTCAGTGCTCACACTTGCTCACCTTTGTCCGTGTTCAGTGTGTTGACAGTGTCACTTTGCACCGCACTAAACGTTCCATGAATTAGACCCTTATTGTTTGTTGTCGTAACTACCAAATGCCACACTACCCCAATAAGCGCTTATCTAATAAATACTATCAGATCCGCTTCAAGTCATTTTGTATGTGTGATGTGCAGAGGTCTTGGGATGATCACTTGATTTTGGGGAGGAGCATCAACATGGCTGCAATGGTAAGCAATAGTTCACAGCTGCTAGGCAATTTACCACCAACATGTGCACTTATTAATAACATGGCACAATATTATTCAATTTTGAACTAGTCACACAATGCAAATGTCAGCGCATAATTGCCAGCCACCCGTACAATAATGACCTCTGATGTCGTCCGAATGCATGTATGTTACGTAAGCAAAGTTATTGTGTGACATTTGTTTTAATATATGTACATATTTTGTAATTTTGTGCAATCTTTTAGGGTTCCCAAATTCAATTACATTTCAACATGCCCTGCAATTGGATTCTTATTATGTTTTATTTTTTAAAATAGATGTGTTTTAATAGCAATTGCATATGTGTTCATTTTACTGCGTGCCACACATTGATATGCAACATATTATATTAATATCCTTCCTAAAAAAGAAACATATTCGGTAGAGGTGAGGTATCATATTTGATAATGTAACCCCGGGCCGTGTGGCACCTTCCAGGGTGAAGTGACAGGGAGCGAAGTCGAGCAGATGCTGAAAGTCAGCGGTGCAGAGAGAGGCCACGCGCTGCAATATGTGCATGTTGTTTAAAGGGCAAAGGTAACACCCAGCTGCCATGACAATCGAGCACATTTCAGGAAATGTAGTGTGTGCTTTAGGATTAGAACTGTCACTGTGTAAGCTATTTATAAAGTACAACACCACTAAACAGGTTCTTAGTGTAGTACAAAATAAATAGGTGAAGAAGTTAATTTATAAGAAAAGGAGCAAACACAGTTGTGGCCAGATTACCCATGAAATAACCCCATAGAAACAAGTTTCCCCTATCGAGAACAAGTTCAAATCTGGGTTAAATTGGAATTTGATCAGGAGTTGAGCAGAAATGTATGCAGCATGGTGGCCCTATTATTCAAGTAATCTTTGTGAAAAATTACTTTCACAAATGTGGGAGGGATTTAAGTAATCTTTCACTTAGGTAGTGTGGAATGAATGCAGAGAACTCGGTATAGTACCATTGCAAAACCAAAAGGTGATGGCTGGAAGGTTTTGAACAAATCATAACCACGGGCACTGCTATGGGAAACCCTCCAGACCATCTTTTTTTAGCCTGCCAGGGCATTACTGAAGCGAAAAGACCATATATAAATCAAGCAAGGTCCCACATCAGAAGGGGTAGGCCAGCCAAAACTACCTTCTGCACAAGACCCCAAGCATCCCCAGACATGGTTTGACCATGCTGGGCTTCATCAGTGAGGAGTAGCTACGGTCTCTGGGCCCAGAAAGCGCCGGACCCATGTCTGTGCATACCTGTCCCACTCGGGGTGACAAAGCAAAAACAGAGAGGTGATGGCTGGAAGGTTTAGAATGAATCTTAAACCTCTGGCTCTAGGCAACTCTCCAGACCATGGTGCATATTGACATTACCAGGCACATTTTCACTACTGCCACGAAATTCAGATGCAATATTTGCACAGATTAAAAAAAGCGAAACTTTCATTTGTGGGGATGACAGCAGCCCACCCTCCTGTATGGTGTTCTAATGTTTGTTTGTTTGTTTATTTATTTATTTGATATAGCGCGCAAAACCCAAAGGTAACAGGGCGCAACAGAGAACAGAGGAGTAAGTATACATAAAGACTTGGTTACAGGGTAGGAAACTGTTGAATGGTGAACAGAGCATTACATTACTTACAGGGTCTGTTAAATTGGCATATATACAAATATACATACAGTATTGTACATTTAGCAGGTCAGTTTATATACATATATACAGTGAGGTAGGTTAGGTGCAGGGGCATTGTTCAGTCATGGGATCATTGGAGCGGGAGGGAATTCCAATGTTGGGCTGCCATGACAGGGAAGCTGCTACCGCCTGTTTTTTTCTGTCTGAATTTGGGTACCTGTAGGCAGTAAGCGTTGGTCATCCTCGTGGGTCTGGTGGAGGTTCATTTTACTATTCTGGTTGCCAGGTAGGGGGCGGGCAGTGTTGTTTAAGCATTTGAAAGTGAGTGATGCTGTTTTGAGTGAGATGCGGTCGCAGATTTTGAGCCATTTGTGTTCTCTTCTTTTGTTGGATATGTGTTCCTTGTGTGGTAGGTTAAGGGCTGTCCTGAGTGCGTTATTTTGCAGAGTTTGGAGCTTGTCTGTTATGTATTTGTTGGCTCCTAGATACATGGCATTGCAGTAGTCGAGTCTGGATAGTATTAAGGCATTGGCGTTGGTAATGCAGCTAGCTTGGGAGAGGAATGCTCTACTTGCCCTGATGAGCTTGCACGTGTAAGCGGTAGAGGATGCTAAAGAGTTCATTTGTTTTTTTAGTGACATGGCTGAGTCAAGGTGAAAGCCTAGAGTTTTCACTGTTTTGGCGACTGTGATAGTGTTGCCGTCTATGTTGAAGGCCTTGTAGTCAGGACTGAGTTTTTTTAGGTTGATGTTGGATCCGAGGAGCAGTATTTCGGTTTTCTCATCATTCAGGCATAGGCCGTGTGTGGCCATCCATGCCTGAATGATGAGGTATATTTTGTTTACCAAGGCCGTATCTGAGTCGAAGTTGCCCGAAAGGGGTATGAGAATCTGGGTGTCATCTGCATAGTTAGTATATGAGACACCCAGTTTTTCCAACTTGTCAAATAAGGGCTTGGTAAAGATATTGTAGAGGGTGGGGGGGACGCAGGATCCTTGGGGGACACCGCAGGTTATTTTGATGGGGTCTGCTGAAGCTAGTGAGGAGAAGACTCTCATGGTACGATTGTCCAAAAATGATTGGATCCAGGCTATGGCCTCTTTTGAGAAGTGGGCAGACGAAGCCAGGTGTTCGCACAGGACTGTGTGATCTACCAGGTCGAAGGCTGCCGACAGATCAAGGAGGAGAAGCATGGCAGGGTTTTCTTTGTCGTTAATCTCATTGATTTGGGTTTTGAGGTCGATTAAGGCGGTTTCTGTGCCGTTTTGTGGTCTGAATCCGGATTGGCGGGCACCTAAGAGTTTGTTGGTTTCTAGATATTGCTGGATTTGTAAGTATGCTAATCTATCCATTATCTTTAGCAAGAATGGCACTGTGGTAATGGGCCTGTAGATGGTAGGGATAGTAGGGTCTAGGGTTTGCTTCTTGAGGAGTGGCAGAACCCAGGATTGTTTGAGGTTGCTTGGTATGGTGTTGGAGGTGAAGGATGCGTTGATCAATTTGGTTATAAAGGGCGCTAAGTCCCTGGCTGCGTCCTTTATTATCTGGGATGGGCAGTTGTCGCCTTTGCAGTTGGAGGGTTTGAGAGAGGCGATGACCTTTTCTGTTTCTGGTATGGAGATTTTAGCGAATCTGAAGAGGTTTGGGCCTGGTGGGTTAGTTATTTTGGCTGGGATGCTAGGTGGTGAGTAGTCGTTAGTGGTTATGGAGTCTTTTATTAGTGCAATTTTTGTTTGGAGAGTTTTGATTTTGTTGTTTAGGGCGTTTTGGACACTGGTGCACCATTGTTTGTCTTTGGTTATATTATCTGGTGGGGGAATGGGGGATTCCAGTTCTCTAAGGATTGCGAATAGTTCCCTGGTATTGGAGCTGGAGTTTTTGATTCTTTCATTAAAAAGGTTCTTTTTGGTGAGTAGGATTTCTTTTTTGTAGTTGTTTGCGAGTTGTTTAAGCTGTAGTTTGTTCTCTTCTGTGGGGGTATTGCGCCATTGAGTTTCTAGTTTCCTTTTTTGCATTCTTAGTTCTTTCAGATGGGGGGTAAACCATGCAAACTATATCAACCAATACTTTTATCCATACTGAAAGTACTCTGAATTAGCAAGAAGAAAGCAGCAGCACCAAAGACCTCATGCCATGCACCTAGTGAGTCCTCATAAAGACGGCTAAACTCTTACTTTCCTCTTGCAAAAATGTAATGTTGTTCCCTACTGGTAAACTATTTAAAAAAGAAGCCAAGTCGGGTGATTTAATGTTTCCGGAGATGTCATGAATGATGTTAATTGTGATGTCCTATGTGATGTTATGTGCAGAAGACACCTGTGCCTCATTAGGAGTTTGGCTCTTTTTCGGTGGTAAATCCACTGAAATGCTGCCAAACAGAATTACTGTTACCGCCACTTGGTTCAGTTGATTTAAAACAGGATTACAAGTGGTGGTAGGGCGGTGTAAGTGCCAGTTTTTGGAGTCCACAGGGCTCAATGGGCATTTCAAAGGAATTACAGCCGGTGGTAATTCCACCAGCGCTAATTCCCCTGACTTTGCAAAATCACCCACTTCATCGTCAAACCCTTTGGTATACCAGTACAGTAATGCAGTAGCAATGTGGTGGTAACAGAATTACCAATGCGTTACAGCCATTTTTATCTGCACAGCCATCCCTGTTATGCGGCAGTTCTGTCAGACCTGGGAGAACTGGTGGTCCTTCCTTTAAGTTGACAGCAGGGACAATGAATTGAAGTTTAGGCATACATAACATTTTCACGTTTTAGCCAATCATAATGTAAGAAACATACAAAAGGAGGGAATAATTGCACATCTCTAAAGCAAATATTTATTATGTTTTAGATATTTCTAAGGCACTCATACAACAAGTGGTGTTTCAAGGCACCACAAGACAAGAAGGGGACAGGAACAAGGGGGAAAGATACAATAACGGTCCTACTAGGTCTTGTGACATTCAGATCATGCAAGTACAGAACAAGATGTGTGAGGGAGGGGTGAAGGCGGTAAATGCAAGCATGAGCACAAGAAAGTGCTAAGGTGGGAAGGGGAGGGGCAAAGTACAGATATTATAGGTAGGCTGAAGAGCAAGTGCCATGGGAAGCAGGGAAGTGCAGGGGAAGGTGGCTAGGGGAGGACTCGGCAGAGAGGGCCCAAGACCCTCTAGTACTCAGCGGGATCAGGCAGCCAGTCATAGAGAAGGAGGAAGGAGTTAGTAGGGAAGGGGGTGAGAGAAGGAGGAGGAGAAAAGTAGGGTATTAAGAAGCTTCCGGAACTTAAGGAGATCCGGCTGAGCCTGAGAGGGGCAGGGAGACCATTGCAGAAGGTGGCTCCTGCGGAGGAGAGACATCTACCCACCACTCTTTGCTTAGAGAAGCAACAGATTCACAGAGAGTTGGCGCTAGCTGAATTAAGGGCTCTAGCAGGGAGGTATTTAGGGAGAGAGAGTTGGATGTAGCGGGGTCCCAGGCCCCAGAAAGGTATTACCCAAATTGACCGAATTTCAAGGGTCTAAATTGACCTTTGCACAATTAACCATATACATATATATATGGGCTTGGGAGGGGGTTTTTACATTGGGTGGGGGGTTACAGGGGGTGTCCCCCCGCATATATGTAGCAATTGACTTTCAAAATGTGGTCAATTGTGCAAAGGTCAATTGTAATTTGAACAATTGTAGTTTGAACAACTTGTTTACAACCCCCAGAAAGCCTTCTGGATGATGCAGAGGGTCTAGCAGCAACCGGGAGCCAGTGGAGAGAAATTAGGGCTGGAGAGATGTGATCCCTGGGCTTGAGGCCAAAAATAAGTCTTGCAGTCCTATTCTGGGTTACATGAAGGAGACAATGGGAGGGTGAAGGAAGATTAAGGATGAGGCTGTTACAGTAGACAAGCCTAGAGATGAACAGAGCTCTGGAGACATTGAGTTTCTGGGGGAAGTTGAGGATGGGGAGAATACCTCTGAGGAGGTGAGGCTGGTAGTGGACCTTCTTGGCAAGGCCCGTGATGAGAGGAGAGAAGGAGAGAGAAGAGTCAGAGATGACACCAAGATTCTTTTGCCTCACAGGAGGTTGAAGGCCAGAGGGAGGAAAGGTCGGAGAAGGGGTCCCAATGGAAAGGATCTCAGTCTTACAGGCACTAAGGCAGAGATCATTGGCAGCACACCATGACTGAATGGCAGTCAGACGGTCATAGGGAAGCTTGAAGAAGAGATTTGTTTGATCTGCATAACACTGGAAGTGAGGAGAGAAAGACGACGTCAGAAGGGCCAAGGGAGCAAGGCGGATATTGAGAAGCCACGGCGAGAGGATAGAACCTTTGAGGATGCTGCCATGGGAGAGAGTAATAGGGGAGAGAAAAGGGCCCAGTTGAACTTGGAAAGGCTGTTGGAGATGAAGGAGGTCAAGCAGTCCAGAGCCAGAATGGTGATGCCAAGGGCGTCACAGAGCCAATTTATAAGGGTGGGATGTTTGACTGTGTCAAAGGCAGAGGACAGATCCAGGATGATAAGGTTAGAGAGAAAGTTGTCACAGGTGTTCAGTAGAGCAGTTTCCATGCCTCGGCCAGCTCTGAAGCCAGACTGATGGTTGTGGAGATACCCGACAGAATCAGAATTTTGGGTCAGTTGGGAGATGGCAAGCTTCTCGAGGTGTTTGCCCAGGAAGGTGGTAATGGACATAGGATGATATTTAGCATGGCAGGAGGCGTCAGAGGAGGTCTTTGTAAGGAGGGGTTGCAAACGGGAATGCTTGAAAGGTTGAGGGAAGGAGCCAGTGGCAAAGGTTTTTTTACAGAAATCAGCCAGGGAGGGCGCAAGGGAGGCAATGTTGTCTTGATAGTTCTAGATGAGCGGGGGAGCACCTGTTATGAGGAGGCTTTCATAGAGAGGACTAGTCTAGAGGCCCCATCCGGTGCTATGGGAGAGATGGAGGAAAGAGGTAGGGGAGGGCAGATGGGATTCAAGGGAAGAATACATTATGAGTATACTGGGGTCTGTGAATGAGGAATTACCTGGCCATTCCGACCTTGGTGGACCCGGTAATTCCTCATGCACAGAACCATTCCCCATTCCCATTTGAGCCCCCATAGGCCTCAATGGGAATGGGGATGGAGCTAATAACGGGCCTGTTAATAACGGGCCCGTTATTAGCTCCTTGGTCCCCTCGCGGGACACAGAAAGGATGTCTGGTTTTACCAGACGTCTGTTCCAGGTCCATCAGGGGAACCTCGTAATAGGGCATCCCGTAATGAAGGGTGCCGGTCCCGTACCGGCACCCTTCATTATGGGACCGCCAGGGTCGTAATGAGGTCCAATGTCTTGGGTTTTGTCAAGGAAGTGGGAGGCTAGAGAGGTACAAAGTGTCAGGATGGAAGAGAAGATGCAGAGACTGTGAAAGGATTGGCAAGTTAATTTGCTGATTTTGAACAGTTCATCAGAGTTGTTAGTAGCCCCGCAGATCCGGTATTGGATCTGAGCCCTGAGAGTCTGTGTTGCATTTGGAGCAGGCAGCAGCCCAGTTTGTCAGAGTGTACTGAGGAGACCCCCGGCTGGCCCATAGAGTTGGGGTTTGCTCTGAGGTACTTTAAGACAAAATAGCTGCACCTTGAGATGGATGGGGGTGCAGATTTATTACTCCAACACCAATCAATAAGGACAACTCAATGCTTTCGCAAAGGGGAGTCTGTTTAAGGACAAGTACAAAAAACGGGGAAACATGGAAAATCAGCAGTGATACGATAGCCCGTCTCGCTTCAACTCCCTCGAACTTCATACAAAACATAATTTTTATACTCCAAACGCGTCATAATCTGACATGTAACCCTCAAAAGTTAATATGCAATTCTATTGGTTAGGAAAAGGTAACTTTAATATAGGTGCTATATCTGTATATGGTAACGGAGTGAGGGGATTGGGTAAACACTATCAGGTGGGCAACTAAGCCCTTCCTTCAAAAATTACTACTGTAGACGTCACTAAAAGTATGATGTCCCATTGGTTCTACTAACTATAGGACCCTAGATTATTTGGTCCATGGAGATTGGGTTGGCATCAACCCCATGCATACATTTCCACTTTGCTTAGCAGCACGAAGAATGGTCAGCCAGGTGCACCCTGCCTTCTTTCAATCAATCATCACTTTATGGGCTATGTGTCAATTAGTTCACTGTGGTTGGCATCGAAACTGCATCTTCTTGTCTCGAGAAAGTTTCAATATCTCTGTCTGGGCGGATGCCAAGCGTATGTGTGAACCCGTGCTCCTTCTAGCTCGGATGGTCACGTGCTACCACACTGTGAATCTGCCTCGTTTCTCTCAATTTGTGTATTTGATTTTCGTTTCACCCGCCACCTGCCTTTGCCTTCTTATCTTGATCCTTCAAAGACAGGATATTCTGTTCTTAGCTTCAATTAAATGTAGCTACTGTTCATAGCTTCCATTGGTATGACCTTGGCTTCCCCGGCACAAGCTGCCTCTGCCGAGATTCGATTCAACCTTTTTCCTCGTGTTGCTAGAATATGAAACTTCTTGTGTTTGGCCTATAATAACCTGGGTTGGTCTGTTTTTTCATGCAAAGTGGACTCGCACTTCTATGACATGCTTCGTTTTGAGGTAGATTTTTTACAAATGACGCTTGCTGCTCAATTCTTCTACTTAGCATAGCAAGCAGCACTGTTTTCTTAGCTTTCTTGTGATTACAAGCATATGTACAGGCATTAGCTTGGTTGAATAGCTTCATCCTGCTTACAGCTTAAGCTCCCTTGTATTTCAAAAATGTTCTCTTCTTTTAGTTTCACAATATCTTTATTCATGGCATTTCGTCTCTTTGCGTCATCCTAGGATAGTCATATCTTCAATGGGTGCGTTAGTCCAGGTCCTCGTGACATCACCATGTGTCTTCCATTAAGGACCTTTTGGTTTCTTCCTGTACAGTACTTAAGCAATCTTCATTTTGTTTCATGAATGGATGCTGTATTGTCCATGGTTGTCAGGTTATTTGGTACTTCAATAGGTATTGTTCTTCTGATAGGTACTGGACAGAGCCCTACTGCGGCTCTCTGCTGGTTTATCTGCTCATTATGCGTCACATATTTCGGTCTGAATGTTCCTGGTACTTCAAAATGGGTGACTGGAGTGCAGGCTTTATTTGGGACCTCTGCTGCACTCACCCCTTTGGGCGATTCATCGACCACCTTCACTTCCTCCTTTGGATTCATCTTACTTGGTTCTTCTGTATTCATCTTCACTTCGTCGTCTGGGTTCATCCCTTTTTCATCTTCTGGGTCTGTACATGTTGGTTTGAAGAAGCGTCTCTTTGGAGTCCATATTTTATTACTCGTCTCAGGATTCCTGCTGTCCTTACATCTTCGTCTTTGTTCCACGTCATCAGTTGGCATTGTCCATTTAGGCTGCAGTAAATCCTTCTTCCAACATAATTTCTGCGTTTCCTGGGATAGAGAAAATGTGTACTTTCTGGTGCATGCTTGCTAGACTTCACAAAGTCTGTTATTTCTTCATCAGTCAGATCTCTGGGCTTCCATCCTGTTTGACATCAATCATGATCTTAAATCCTCTGGCTTTCTTTGCAGTCTTCTGGCATTGTGAGATTATTATCTTGATAACGCAAAATCCTAGCAATATCATCACTAACAGGGCTCCCAAAAACTTGAATGCATCCACCATCCATTGTTGAACCCATGACAAACAGTGATATAAACCAGCTGTCATCATTAACTTTGTCGGTTTCATTGATCATCTGGTTCTGCAGGTTTGTCAGCATACCTATAGCTTCTGTTAAAGTTCCATTTTCCTCATGTTGAGAAGGTATAAACATGCAACACGATTCACCTATTTTTGCACAAACTCCTCCATCCATATCTGTGATCATGTCAAGTATATATCTTTTCTGGAGAGTCATCAGTCTGATGGCTCTCAACTCTTCCTTGATTGCATTGAATCCTTTTATGGTCATGTTGATGGTTTGCAGTAACTCCCATCTGGTTATCAGCAACCATTTAGTATTTACTCCAACTTGGATTCGTGGCATGACAATCATTGATGAGGTGAGGCTGAACAGCCTGTGTTCATATGGGATTGCATGAAAGGCTTCTTCTGCTTAAGCAGAGAAGTAATTCTCTCTCTTCATTCGGGTTATTAGTTCCACAGATCTCTTCTTCCTCAGGTGAGCATCTGCTTTCGGAAAACTTTCAATATTCAGGTCACTTTTTGGAATCACTAGTGCTGGAACGTGGACTTTCACTATTGTGCATATGCCTCCCCAGTTTTTCGGCAGTCTGATGTATGCTTTGGATCCACAGGCCCAATAATGATCCATGATCACTGCAGTCCCATGAGTCATTCCTGGAGCCTCAAAAATTCATCCGCAGTTTTGGTTCTCCCCCATTTTCCTTGTGCCATTGTTCCTGATGCACAATTTCGGGCTTTCAAGTGGTACTATCTGAAAGGCTCCTCCTCAGTCTTCGACCTATGTTAGTAGATTTGTACGTTTAGGCCATAGTGGTTTGCACAGTCTTTGTGAGTTTTCAATTGCCTGTTGCAGGTTCCGAGGACCATCCATGCTCTGCAGATCACTACTTCTTTTTCCCATCCGTCAGGTGAAAACACTGTTCCCCAAATCTGCATTTGGCCTCTGTTTTTCCAAATTTGAGCCTCTGCTGGAGTTTTCCCTTGGACATTTAGTCTTGGGTTAACTTCCCATCTTATTCCTGCTCCTTTAACTCCAGGCTTCTCGTACCAGATCACATGATTCCTAGTATGAGCTCTGTTTCTCGTCTTAATTTTTGGGCATAATCATCTTCATCGGGGAAAGCAGTTTCAGTTGCCCATATCTTTTTTTTTTGATTTTTTTTTTATTTGATTGGCTGAAGAATTCAACCTTTCAAAAGGAAACTTTGTTACATCATATTTTGAGCAATAACAAACAGACTAACAGAAGAAAAACAATAACACATTCTCTACACAAATTAAATCAGGTGTCTACACTTATTCAAAAACATCATTGTTATACAAAAGAGGTTTTTAAAACCAGAACTATGCCAATATACCTAAAATTCATAAAAAAGTTAGCAAAACATATAGCATTTAACAAGTCATACATAAAAGGAACTTGAAGCAAGACATTTTGAAATAGTCTTATAAGAAAGACTCACAGGGCAGAATTGTTTTTATAAACTGCGTAAGTGCAATGTGAATAGCAGTTCGATTGCTCGTGATTAGTATAGTCCAGATTTCAAATGAGGGACGATCGCAAAATTGTTGTAATAAATTGCAAAAGTAAAGTTCTCGTAAACTAGAGAGTGCAGGGCAATCAACTACTAAGTGAGATAGTGTTTCCACTTGTTTGCAATTTTTACAAAAACGGCAAAATTGTTGATTTATTGGAATTAATCTGCGTCTCGCTAGGATTTGATTAGTCAGAAGTAGATTCAGACGTAATCTTAGCATTTCCACATGGACGTAATGTGATGGGCACTTTATGAGGTAGTGGGCAATTTGTTTAAACTTTTTCGGAGGGAAGAGATTGAAATCAAAATCTACATAATTTGTACACAGTTGCTGCGTCAAAGCGCAATCATGCCAATAGATTTTCTTCTTGGCTTTGTCAGGATTAGTAATTAACAGAACAATTGATATGTCAGCATCAGCCAGGAACCTCAAAATAAATTTGACCCACTGTTTTGGAAACACATCATGAGAAGAACAAATGTACATTGCCAGTGACCCCAAAATATTCCTGGTGTTAATTCCCAGCAAACATTTACGGAAAAAGTTACACAACTTCCAAAAGACCAATGCGGACAGCGAAATCAAGCCCAGCTCGTACCTTAATAAACAAATCAGGGTACACATCGGTAAGCCAAAGACTGTTTTCCAAAATTTGCCTTCCAGGTGATCCCAAAAGGTTCTCGGTCGAGGTATAAAAGTGTCAGCTCCCTACGACAGAATAGGGACAACTTTCTGGTTGAAGAAGGTGGCGACATGAGTTGATGTGAATTTACCGTACTTATGCAAAATTATCTTAGCTTGAGATATTAAAGTCATTGTTTTTGCCCCTAACGTGTCTTCATGAATTTGATTTTTCACTGAGCCTGAAAAGGGAAGTCCTAAATATTTATAATTGGGAACAATTTTTAGAGGTGATTTCTGCAGAAACCACTGAAAATTAGACATTTTTGTGTTCTTTTTTCTTTGACAGATCACTATCTGCGTTTTGCTCACATTGATGGTCAAATTGTTATTACCAACATACGCGTCTAGTTTATTTAGGAGTTCTTGCAGTCCTTTTGGCGTTTGCGAAATTAAAACTAGATCATCGGCATAAAGAAGCCATATGATCTTTTGGGACCCTAACTTTGGTGCATCAGAGATTGCTTCTTCAAACGAAATTCCTATATCCAATAAGAAAAGATGCGACTATATAATTTCCCAGGAGCATCTAATAAGGCAATCGGTCTGTAGTTCTCAGGCAGACACTGATCACCTTATTTGTGAATTGGAATAATGAAGGAGTGTTTCCACGAGGCAGGAATCTCTTGCGTATCATTAATGTGCTCAAAAATTTGATACCGAATCGATGACCATAGTTCAGGATGCTGTTTGAAGATTTTGTTAGACAAACCCTCAGGACCCGGGCCTCTGGACTGACTTATTTTATTAATGTAGTATAATATATCGGATTTAGAGATATTAATATGAAATGGTTTGTGAGAGGATGTACTAGAAATTTGCACTGAGTTAGGCGGGGGAGCATAGATTTTAGAAAAGTAACTAATCCAACTCGCTTCTGGAACACTCTGAATTTGGGACATTGTTTGCATCGGCGATAGGGCATCAGTTAGAACTTTCCAGATTTGTGCCGTGTTCCGGTCACGAGTGATTGTTAGCATTAACTCACCATCTTGCTGGAGTAGAGTAGGATTGTCGCCGCCAATTTCGATATGAGGTTTTAATTTTAGTTAGTGCTTCGAATCTAATACACAATCGGAGCTTCAAAGCCTCTCTTTTTTGGAGTCGAAATTCTGTTTTTTTGTTTTAGCTTCCAAGTTAAACATATGAGTATGCCTAGAAGCCAGAGTTTTACGAGCCCTATTGTCTGGAAAGTATTGCATGAGATCATAATGAGTATCAATGGATGATGGACCATCCCGCGAGTGGCAGAAGGCTGCTCGCAAAAAATTGTCAAAATTGTCGAGACTGGTTTCGTTCCAGAGTATGCGATTAAGCTGATTGGAGACAGACAGTTGACTTGACACCGCCATGGTGCTACATTTGGTATGGGTAACATTTACCAACCATTTGATGGAGAGAATACGATGGTCACTGTTTGCATTTGACTCGATATTAAAGACTTGTATTTTAGAAAATAACCTGTCATCTGCACAAATATAATCAATTGTAGCTTTTAAGGAACCATGTTGCCAAGTGTGAGCAGAGTCACCAATGTCAAATCTACTCCCATTCAGCATATAAACACCTCTGTTTGACATAAGTTGTTTCCACATTCTTTGTCTCGAATTATCCATCACATACTTTTCATGGAGGCAGTGCAGATTTAGATCACCGACCCATATCAATGAGGCATCACTTCTCATGAACTGGCCTTTGGTGTTGCACATTGCTATGTGTGAGACAGTGTGCTGTCGGACATCAAATTCTACTGCCACGAAGATCTTGGACTTCCCCAAGCTGTACGGTAGGAGTGTGCAAACAAAGCATTCCCCTTCGGAATTCCGTCTTCCAACTTCCTTCATGTGCTGGAACCAAATGTTGTTTCCCAGATGTGCTGTGTTATCTAGGTAATCGTTCAGTTCATTGTCATCTTCATTGCTATTCCTCTTGATTCTTAAAGTTTTTTCGTAGTTTGCTATTACTGGATCTCTAAATGCATCTGTATGGCTTTTTCTTGCTGGAGGGTTCTCAGGTATCCTGGTCCATGGTGCAGGCTTCCTTATCTGTGCCATTTGAGTGGACAGGAGTCTGGCAGCTCTTTTCTTTTCTTCATACATCCTTTACCTGCTGGTTGCAAGTGCCCATACCCACCAGCCTGGCATTGGTCCGGTATATGGCTGCACTGTGGAACTGGTACTTGTCCTTTGTGTTGGAACATATATGCTGGGTACTACAGTCTCTGCAGTTTTGTATTTCCGTTCCTCATGCAGTTTCCTCGCTCTAGCTATGTATGGGAATAGTAAGTCTACTAACATTTGTGTCAGTGCAGAGAGTTGTTCTGAGTTGGCCTTGTTTTCTCAGGAGTTTCTCATATCACTGCTTCTGTTGGGTTTTCGTTTAACTCTTCTTGTTTCTCATGACAGCTCATGTGACATTTCCTATGGCAGGCAGACTCTTCCTTTCTGCTGCTTTGGTTTGTGGTTCTGCAGTCATTAATGCTAGGCCATTTTTGTGTACATTCAGTGTTTGCATGCGTGTGGATGTCAGTGATGTTACTCCATTAATCTCTTGCCGACCCTGTCTCTGGCTTTTCTTTTCATTCATTATCACAAGTGTGCGTGTATCGTTGCTAATTACATCCATTTGAAGTTCATTCACTCCATCATTAGATCTTCTAGGGACTGGAATGACTATATACGGTCTGGGTGCTTTTGTGGGTTTCATGCGTGCATCATTAGGTGGGTGCACTGAAATTGGAACGCTTTGAGCACCAAGAAAGAATGCAGGTCTGATCGATAATGACAGTAAAATAATAATGAATTTGATACATAGGTACATTATAGTTTTATAAATAAGGCGGCATCATTTTCTTCCAGAGAAGTGGGGATGCCTCTCTTCTTGTGGGAGGACCAGGTTACTGCTCTGGGTGCCCATCTCGATCATTCACCAAATGTCAATGTTAGTATTTTCTTACCCAATATCGTTTTCTTGCAAGTGACAATAGTCTCTTTATTTCAGGATACAGTTCTTTTGCTAGACTATGGAAAAAATCAAATTCAGTAATACTTCGTTGAGTCCCTTTACTGTGCATGTTCAAAGTAGGTAAGCTCCCAGTCCACCCCTCGAATCTGCTTCAGTCCTGAGGACATGCTGGACACTGATCAGTATGAGAAGAATTGGAAGGGAAAATAACAGCAGGTATAAAAAGTGAAGTTTTCGGCTCTGCTTCCTCCATCTGTCCCTCGATGGAACGTTTTTAGAATCTCCTTAAATGGGTCCTCTGATGATTAGAAAGTTCCACTTGAAGCACGATAGCATGCAGAATATTCCCATTTGTGCAACGTTAGCTGGATCTCTGATGAATGTGAGGATGTCAACATCGTTTGGTCTCCACACTAGCTCTGGAAAGTCAGTGACTAGGCGAAAAAGGACATTGTGTCCCAATCTGCTGTCTTCTTGTGACTGGGACATCTGTCCTGTCTTTCTGTGGTTCAAGATTATATGTTTTTTCCTTGATGTAAACAATGTCTGCACTGTCCGTTTGCATGGAATGCGACCGAAATTATGGTCTTATCTAAAAGATGGCTTAAATATTCAGTGTTTGCTAGGTCTCAAAGAAATGTACGTGCATCTTTTGTTCTTCTGACAATAGTTGGACAGTCTTCAATTATGCAAAGGAACACTGTTATGATAAACTCATTTATTTTTTCCTCTGTCAGGAACATTTGCTTCTTTCTCACTGTACTCAGGGAGTATAATAAATTGTTCGACAATGACAGTAAGCAGTTGTCTTATCATTTTTTCATTTTCAGGATCTTGGAGAAAGTCTGTGACACTTGTGAACCTCCCCACCATTGACGGGTATGACCTTGCACTAGGTTGAAATATGTGACCACGTCTTTTGTGATATCTCTACTGTGGGACACGATAAGTGATTCCAAATAGGGTCTAGGTGTGGAAGGAATCTGGGTACTGTATTTTCTTCCAATTTATGTGTCCTCGATCAAAATTTGGCATATTCTTTCTAATCAAGGCTTCAACGTGCCTCAGTCCAAAGGTCAAAGTCAACAGACTATGTTGTGGCTTACACATTCTATTTTATTCTTTACTCTGCAACTAGGATGCACAGAGTATCTGTTTTTATGTCCTTATACCTTTTTTTGCTTAAGGGAATGTCCAATATGAAGACACAACTTTTGCACAAAAGTTCTTTGTCTTTCTCTGGCTGGTCATGCGTCCTTCTTCCTCGTCATGGATCTTGTCTGCACATGCTGTGGTTCTTCCTCGTTGCTCATCAATTCCTCTCGTTGGGGTGCAGGCAGGGGATCTTCTCCGATGTAGGGTTTGAAGTCACTGAGAAAAATCCACGCTCTCCTGCCCTGTAGCTTCACAGCAGACGGAGTGCCGTCCTCTATGATGAAAGGACCGTTGAATCTTGGCACATCCCACCTTTTCCTTGTATGGTTTCTCACAAGGACGGCATCTCCAGGGAAGACGAGTGGAACACGTAGACCTTGCACTGAGTCTGATGCAGTGTCTCCTTCTGTGTTCTGTGCTGCGCTGCACCCTTTTTGTCATCGCTGCAGCTTGTCTGAAACTACAGTAAGCTACGATGTCATACAGTTCTGATAGTTTTGCATTTCAGACCCTAAAACCTCTCCTGTTGACTGGGCATAACATCTAGCTCTATCTCGGGGTGTTAGGGGAGTTCTCATTCTTCTTCCTGCGGCTATCTCGTGTGGAGTAAGATTGTGGTCGAGCCGGGTTGGTTCCAAAGTGCATACAGTGTCAGTGGAAGGCAGTGCAGCAATCCCCTCTTTACAGTAAGCTTCAATTTGGCTATCCTTTCCTTTAACAGGCCATTGAGCTTCTCACAGATCCCATTACCTTGTGGATGATACGCCGATGAGAACTTGTGCTTTATACCAAGCAATAAGCTGATCTGCTCGAACACTACATTAACAAAATGAGGGCCATTATCTGATCTCATGACTTCGCACACCCCCCACCTTGGGAATACTTCCCTCACTAAAACTTTAGCCGCACAGGTAGAGTTTGGGTGTTTACATGGACCTGCCTCTATCAATCTAGAGAATGGACACACCACAACAATTAAGTATCTGTACCTGTTACATTCTTGAATCATGTCGATGTAATCGACGTGCAAGTGCTGAAAGGGCCCATTTGACCTGGGGATGTCTCCTCTCATTACCTTTAATGTGTGCCCAGCAGTGAATTGCTGGCAGATTATGTAGTTCATGTATTCAAATAGGTACAAAAAAATCCTATTTATACATACCCATCTTACTCCACCAATAGGAATATTGATATATATCATACAATAAAGAATAAGATGATAGACTTTCTCTACTCACACCCCTGCCCCTCAAATAATAACCTCTGATAGATTTTCCGGCACTCCAAGTCTTGACAACATAGACTGCGTGCAACACTTCAATTTTCCAAAAACATTGTTGTTTATTCAAAATATTTAAATTAAAACATAAAACACTACCCTCACCTAACACAGTGTAAATGCTAACACTAAAACCTACATTATCTAAAAAACTTCGGCCTCAAATTATACATATACCCAGGATACAAACGAAATCACATAACAAAATACAAAAAAACCTAAATGTGTCATTAAAAAACATATAATCCCAACATGTTTCTGTTCTCCAAGGCCCCTTTCGGGCGAACATTCTTCAGGAGAAAATTTAAAACATCCACTATTCTCCTCAACACTGTGTAGAACGGGTAGTTTCAGGCAAACAGAGCCTGTAAGGGAAAAGACAGAGAAACTTATAAATACCAAAAGGAGGGGAGTATTACAAAATGTAAATGGGAAGCCAGCTCAAACCATGATGCCAGCCTCACACAGGTCTAAAAAGAATAAACCACTTAGATTTACCTTAAAACGCTTACCTTAAACCAACAGCTATGCCCACTGGGAGCTGTAGTGCCTTAATCAGCCTTTCCAATAAGGCTGCGTGCTGCACTGGTGTGCCGTCTGCTCGGATGTAGCCCCTCCTTTTCCAGCGCTCTAAGCCTGCGTGCACGGTTGACGTCACATAGGCGGAGTCACTGTACACCGTTACTTCCTGGTCTGCGTGATTCTCACTGGCGAGCATTAACGCCAATAATTCTGCAGCCTTTGCTGAATAATGAGATGGTATTCAAGCACTAAGAAGCACTCGAAATTCTCCATTTGTTGTGTGTTTCATTACAGCAACGCCTGTATATCCTTGCCCATCACTTTGATCGATTCTCAAAGACCCGTCAATAAAGACGATCTCTCCTGCTACCGAGGAATTTTCTTTTACTCTGGGGAGTTCATCGTACAATTCTTCATAATTTGCACAGTCATGGATATGCTCTCCTTCAGTGACCGGTTCTGCTATAAACATAGCTGAGTTTACTATTTTACTTCAGACTATTTTAATCAATGAGTTTGATATGATCACTTCATAGGCAGAAGCTCTCTGGGATGTCAATGTGCCCTTTGGTTTCTTGAGAATGCCAAATAATGAGTGCTCGACGTACAACGTCATGGAGCATCCCATCACAATGGTTGTAGCCTTCTCCATGGCGAACGCTGCGGCAGCTAAACTTTGTTCGCATGGGAAGTGTCCTCTCATTATTGGATCCAGATTCCCACTGTAATATGCCAGGGGCTTGTACCCCAACAAGGTTTTTTGAGCGAGCACTGCTGTCATGACGCTGCCATTTGTGTGTGACACCAGGTACAATTCCTCTGCATAATTGGGAATCCTGAGAACTGGAGCTGTACAAATAGTTATTTTGAGTTCAGCAAACCCTTTCTTCATTGTTTCAGACCATTCAATCTTTTCTTTCATCACTTGGGCCTTCTTTAGGGCCTGAAGTAAAGGCTTAGTGTAACAGCTGTAGTCGAAGACCCATGCCCTAAGATAATTGCACAGGCCTAAAAAGCTCTGCATTTGCTTTATTGTGTGAAGCTTAGCCGTGTTCAGTATGGCTTCAGCCCTTTCCGGGGTCACTCTCTTTCCTTCATGTGAGATTAGCTGGCCTATTTACAGCACTTCTTGTTGACAATATTGTAACTTTTCTTTGTAAACGTTATATCCCTTTTCAGCCAGTATAGTCAATAACTGAACAGAATCGTGTCTGCTTTGCTCTTCTGTGGTGCTGCAAATTAGGATGTCATCCACATATTGTAAGACAATACTTTCTAATGTAATATTGCTCAGATCCATCTGCAGGACTGTTGAAAATAGACGGAGACTCACAGTACCACTGTGGCAGCCTCGTGCTTTTCAGACGCATTTGTCTGAACGTGAATGACATCAAATCTTGTGAGTTACGGTGCAACAGAATTGAGAAAAATGCATTTTTCAATCACCATGAGATATTTTGCCGCAACAGGACGGGTTAGGGATTAGAGGGAACTCGGCCTCGACAATGTAATTTATTGGGTGTAAATCCTGGATTAAACGCCAAGACCCCCCCCCCTTTGATTTTTTGATCGGATAAACCATGGTTTTGCATGATGACTCTGACGTCACTAAAATGCCCTGGTCCATCATGGCAGAAATTGTCTTAAAAATCACTTCATCTGCCTCTCTGGACATGGGATATTGTGCCTTTGGCAGAATTGCTCCTGGTTTTGGTTTAATTTTCACTTCTCCCACCCCCTTCAAGAGACTATAGTGTCCTATAATCTATACTGGGACGGGCACCTGGGCCATGTCGTCTTCAAAATATTCAGGACGATTTAATGCTAGCATCATTCTCTGAGGTACCTCCCTCTTGATCATCCTTCCCAAAAAGGTGAGACTTACTTCTACCATTGTCTCTCCTATATCTGTTTGTTCTTCAAATATATCGTCATCGGTGACGTCAGTCACTCGATATCCTTCTTCGATGGTGATTATCGTGCACCATTGTCTGCCTTCGTTATCGTGACCGTCAACCAAAGCCACTTTCCTTCGCACTGCAGTTGTGTGTATCATCAAGGGAAATACTAGCCCTCCTCCTCATGCATCGGTATTCTTGGTCTGAATAGGAACTCATCAGGGGCTCTCAGGGTTTTATCTGCAAGGCCTGGCAATCCCGCCAAAAGCACACACATGCCATATGCGAAACTTCCAGGCTCCAGTGGTATGGCCTTCATGGCTATGTGTCCTGAGTATGCTCTAATCATTTTGCATACATTTGAGTAGTGCATTCCTGGAGTGGAACATACTATGCCCTCCTCCTTGAATGAGATGGTCATGTTTAACTTTGTCATTAAGTCTCGACCCAAAATGTTTACTGGGGTCTGACGTGAATATAGTAAAGGTACATTCATTTCGCACTCTCTTATAGAGACTGGGAGTGCGTTTGTAAAGGGAGCTCGACTGTGAGCTCCTGTAAAACTCTGAGTATCCATGGCCTCTCGGACAAGGAAAACTTGCCTTCATGTATGCATTAACGTGTTGCACCCATGTCCAAGGAATGAATATTCTTTACCCCCTATTGAAGACATCCACCCTAGGTTCCCTGTGAGGGTCTGGTGTCACTGATAGCATAGAGCGCATCAGGGTTCCCAGTGAGCTGTCCTAGTTCATATACAAATTTGGCCCACTGTGCACTTGTGGATTTCCCCCATTCCCATTGTTACTTCCCCTTCCAGGGTTTGGAGTCTGTCCTGTGCTCATTGCCTGTGACACTTGTAATGGTGCTTGCTGGAATTGTCCTTGTGGAAAATTGCCCTTGTTGCGCTCCTGGCGATTGTTGTTGCACCGTGAGATTCTGTGCAACCCCCTGTTGTAAAGCTGCAGGGGGATTCATCATGCCTGCTCCTGTTCCTTGGCCGTTCTGCATCATGCCTTGATTTCTGCATGTGCGCGCCAAATGCCCTGTCATTCCACACAGCCAACATACTGGCGGTGGTCGGATTATTTGCCCATTTGACATATCCAGGTTTCCATTTTGCATATGTTGGAAGCCTCCTTGATTATTTTGGAAACCTCCCTGATTACTCTGCCATCCTCTTCCACTAAATCCTCTTCCCCGTGGGTAAAACCCTATGTTACCTTGATTATTCTCTTGTGGACTAGCCACCTGCTGCATGCTTGATTCAGCTGTGCTAGTTAGCATGGGTCCTTCAAGGGCATACTTTGATAGTTTCTTCTGCACCAATTTTGCTTCCTCACCCTTTCGAGTTGCTTCTTTTTGCAATTCTTTTCCTGCAGCAGTCTACAATAATGTGCAATAGTCAACTGTATTTCAGCCCAAGGTTTAGCCTCGACTCCTACCAATTTCTTGAGTTGTTTCTGTACTGGTTCTGGCAACCCTTGGCACAATAAATGGTAAAACACAGGTATTGATTTCGTCCAAGATTCATGCGTTTCGAGCACCCACGCGTCTTGGAAATTCTGTATATAAGCTAACAGATCCTCAGAATCCTTCCTTTTGCAAGTCATTATAGCTCCCATATCGGAAGTATCTGGATGCAGCACTCGCAGCGCTTTCGATACTGCGGTTCTACAATTCTTAAATGGGGCTCCATCATGCGAGGTATTCATTGTGGTTACACCAGGGTAGCCTGTTCGTGCCCACACATCATCTGCTCTCTCACCAAGTATGGCGATTAGGAGACCCTTAATGTCCCCTATAACTAACGTGATTCCTCCTGTCATTTTTTCTAACTCCACTTTCCGGCCTCCGATGTCAGCACTGAAAGCTTGTTTTCAAGTTTTCTCAATCCATGTGTGGCCATGGAATATATTGTGGTCTTACTCTCTCCTTCTCTAGTAGCGGAAATTGGAATGTGTAGCCCTCTTTCTCTTCTCTCATTGTTCTCCTGTCTATTGAAGGGGTAATATTCCCACATCGCCGTCTACTTGGTAATGGCCTTAGTCTGTCTACATAAGGCGGTGAAGACACCCCCCTCTGACCATGAGATACTCCTTCATGTCGGTCAGACTGCGTGGCTGTTTCTGATGCCCTCGGTGCAGACTCGCTAGTGTCTGACCATCGTATCTATTTTTCCCTTGGGAGTCATCTTTCGCCTCCCTTCTTCATTCTCCTCCCGCTCCTCCCTTTTCGTAGTCAGACATTGTTTGTCCCCAATTCACGCAACTTCTCGTATCCTCTTTATTCCTACTTATTTGTAGTCTATCCAGGGATAGGTCTCTATTTCCACTACTTCGGGAAACATCCTCAGTGTCGTACAGCTGAGTGCTTTCTAGGTGCTCATCTTCCCCCTCCCCTTGAGGTGGTTGTTCTAGTGCCATTTCATCATACATTCTATCGATTGTTTCCCCGATGCTTCTGGTGTCGAAGTCATCTTCAATATTTGCCCTAGACGTGCCTGGTACTGAATCGTAAGCAGGAAAGAATTCTTCGATGTCTTCCCAGTCTACAACTGGATCGGGTTTTTTAACCTCCCTCTCCAAATACTCAAGATCGCGTGCTCTCTTGTTTCGCTTGAATTCCTTGTGCTTCCTCACCTCTTCTCTGACCCTATCTTCTTCTTTTCTCTTTTCATTTCTATGTTCATCTGCACTTCGAATTTCCTCATCTCTTCATCTTCTTATTCTTTTCCCACGTATTCCTTGCTCTTCCTCTAACCTTTGCTGTTTCTGTCTTTCTTGATCATTGACTGCTCTTGGGTTGCGATCGAGCTGTCTGTCTTGCTCTTCGCGATATGGCTGTTCTCGCTTTTTCTGTCTTTCCTTCTTATCCTTTCACCTTTTAACTCCTTCTCTTTCCCCTTTCTCTGTGACTCAACTAACCTCTCTTCTTGCTTCGCATCATCAATGCCTTTTCCATCGAGATTCAATAAAATGTGTCCTCCCATCCATTCAGTTTTTGCTAATGCTATCTCATCAGTTCTACCTTCACTTCCCTTCCATCTCTTCCCTTCTCTTTCATTGTCGAGAGACGTACTTGTCTGTGCCTGATCTCTTCTTTCATCATCACGTCTCTCCTTGTCCCTTGGAACTACGGAGGTCATATTTTTGTCCTTATTTTTCCCTTCATTTTCGTCACTACTATGTGTGGGTGACTCATACGCGGGGTTGCTGTACCCTGTGGCTGCTTTAAGTTCTCTCAGTGGGTATAAACCCTCGTCCTTGCTTTCTTCAACTCTCGTTTCAGGTGGAGCAGGTGGCGCGGTAGTCGTCATGCCCCCCTCTGTGCATACATTAAGTATCCAATCTGTCGGCGGCTCTTCCTCCTTTACCTGTTCATACATTTTCCACAATTCGAGAACAGCAAGGAGTTTTTCTAACTTCTTTCCGGTATATGTGTCATGCAAATATGTCGTCATATGTTGTAAGATGGCTTTAGATAAAGACCCATTTTTTGGCCACGGCATAAACATCTTGTACCTTTAACCCACTCGGTACTGTATTTCGTTAGCTTGGATGCGTGTTTTGGCAACTGCTTGCATAAGTGTGCTAATGGAGTCATGTCCTCCATGCTTAATTCTGTTCCCTTTCCTCATATACAACACTTGTCAATGTTTCTGTGTGGTTTAAACAACTTTCGACAATATGAGCAAGCACCAAACACTGCAAGCTCCAAACCAAATTTTCACAAAATGTTATGTATTCTAATCTACTCAAAAACCATCAATTTGTATGCAATTCTATCTCAGCTATTAAATAGCAACATTTTTAAATCAGTTCTAAAAAAAATAACCATTTTGCATATGGCGTCACAACAAAACATGTAAGACAGACGCTTGACAGACAAGACGGACCCCAGCTGGGCACAGATATCTATGCCTCTAATAATTTCCCCTTCATGGAGTGTAAACGTACCCCTTTCACAACGTCATCAAACATTGTGGTAGCTTATTCATTCCCCATTATGTGGGACTTTGGGTACACGTTTCTTCTAGCCGCTATGTTTAAGCGTAGGAATAAGGCGATTCCTCTCACTTCTCGGGCGTCTTCCCTGGTAATCTCTGCCTTCTCGGGTGTCCTCCCCTGTAACCTTTATTTATTTAATTGTTCTCGAGTCATTCTCCCCTTATATGTATACAGTCTTCTCTAGTTCTGACTATTTTTTTTCTTTTTTTGTTTTCCCTCCTCCCTCCCTTACCTTTCCCTTTACTTGTTCTAAGGAATGCACTATTTGCCAAAGCATTCAATTTTTTGCTTCACTCACCATTCGCATGGTTCATCTCTGGACCCTCGGATCACCGCCTTCTTTAGTGCCTTCTTCAGCTTTTCGCCCGCTCAGCTGCCCGTAGGTATGGGAAGGGATGTGTTGGGAAAACGGGTCCCTTCAAGCCCTGACTGCAGTCTCTTCTTTATCTACCACTGTCTACGGGGAGCTTCACGGTCTACTCAGCCGAATAGCAAAGGACTCATGATATTGCCGAAGACCAAGAGTTACTTTATGTCGATGGTCAATAGGTGTGTTATTTTTATAAATAATCAATAGTCTATAAACCATCCGATCTTGCTACCAAGTATACTGGAGAGACCCCCGGCCGGCATATAGAGTCGGGGTTTGCTCCGAAGTACTTTAAGACAAGATAGCTGCACCTTAAAATGGATAGGGGTGCAGATTTATTACTCATCAATCAATAAGGATAACTCATTGGTTTGGCAAAGGGGACTACGTTCAATGAAAAGTACAAAAAACAGGGAAGCATGGAAAATCAGCAGTGATGCGATAGCCCGTCTCACTTCAACTCCCTCGAACTTCATACAAAACATAATTTTTATACTCCAAACGCGTCATAATCTGACGTGCAACCCTCAAAAGTTAACATGCAATTCTATTGATTAGGAAAAGGTAACTTTAATATAGATGCTATATCTGTATATGGTAACAGAGTGAGGGGATTGGGTAAACACTACCAGGTGGGCAACTAAACCTGTCCTTCAAAAATGACTACTGTAGACGTCACTAAAAGTACAACGCCCCATTGGTTCTACTAACTATAGGACCCTAGATTATTTGGTCCATGGTGATTGGGTTGGCATCAACCCCATGCATACATTTCCACTTTGCTTAGCAGCATGCAGAGCGGTCAGCCAGGTGCAGGATGTCCCGTAATTCACCCTGCCTTCCTTCAATCAATCATCACTTTATGGGCTATGTGTCAATTAGTTCACTGTGGTTGGCCTCGAAACTGCATCTTCTTGTCTCGAGAAAGTTCCGATATCTCTCTCTGGGCGGATGCCAAGCGTAGGTGTGAACCTGTGCTCCTTATCGTTCAGATGGTCACGTCCTACCACACCATGAATCTGCCTCATTTCTCTCAATTTGTGTATGTGATTTTCGTTTCACCCGCCACCTGCCTTCGCCTTCTTATCTCGATCCTTCAAAGGCAGGATATTCTGTTCTTAGCTTCAATTAAAAGGAGCTACTGTTCATAGCTTCCATTGGTATGACCTTGGCTTCCCCGGCACAAGCTGCCCCTGCTGAGTTCTTGCGTTTGGCCTATAATAACCTGGGTTGGTTCTGCTTTTTCATGCAAAGTGGTCTCGCACTTCTATAACATGCTTCGTTTTAAGGTAGATTGTGTACAAATGGCGCTTGCCGGTCTATTCTTCTACTTAGCATAGCAAGCCGCACTGTTTTCTTATCTTTCTTGCGGTTACAAGCATATGTACAGGCGTTAGCTTAATTGAATATCTTCATCTTGCTTACAGGTTAAGCTCCCTTGTATTTCAACAATGTTCTCTTCTTTTAGTTTCACAATATCTTTATTCATGGCATTTCGTCTCTTTGCGTCATCCTAGGATCGTCATATCTTCTATGGGTGCGTTAGTCCAGGTCCTTGTGACGTCACCATTGGTCTTCTATTAAGGACATTTTGGTTTCTTCCTGTACAGTACTTAATCTTCATTTTGTTTCATTTGCTAGTAGGGTATTCTCAATGGATACCTTATTGCATGGTTGTCGGGTTATTGGTAATTAAATAGGTTTTGTTCTTCTGATAGGTACTGGGCAGAGCCCTACTGCGCCTCTCTGCTGGTTTATCTGCTCATCATACGTCACATATTTCGGTGTGAATGTTCCTGGTACTTCAAAATGGGCGACTGGAGTGCAGGCTTTATTTGGGACCTCCTCTACAAGAGGATGTGTCTGAAGTCGCCACTTCTGCTCAGCCACTCTAAATTTGTGTTCTAGAGAGGCTAGTTCAGAATCATACCAAGTATTACGCTTCGAGGCATGCTTCATTCGGATCCTCATGACAGGGGAAAGAAATACCATGGTGTTGGTCATAGAAAGGTGAAGATTAGCAAGGGCAGAGTCAGTGTGGGAGTCTGTGGCAAGAATCGGAGGGGTAATGAAGGTGGCAGCAAAGGAAGCAACTGACACTTGCTTCATCAGTCGGATGACGGAAAATGAGGTAGGCAGTGCTGGCAGAAGCTTAGTAGGGGGACATACGAGATCCAGATGAGAAGATAGGAGAAAGTAGTCAGATCAGGAGAGAGGAGTAGTGAGAAGGTTGGAGATAGGAATGCCAGAGGAGGTTGTCTGGCAGAATGCATCAGAGCAGAGGGATTAATGGTGAGTGAAAGAACATAGCAAAGGCTGAAAAGGAGTCTAGAGCCCTCAGATGAGTCCAGGTGACTATTGAAGTTACCAAGGAGGTGAAGATTGGAGGAGACGGCAAAGAGGGAATAGGTGAGGTTAGACCATTCAGAGAGGAAAAGGGCAACCAGACCAGGGGTCCTGTAGATGGTGGCAAAAGTCAACAAAAGGGTTGGAGTGTGAGAAACCAAAGGGTGTCTCACCTACTAGTCCACAGGGATCTCTCTCTCTCAGGTGACCAGGGCATGGCCATCACCTTTGGATTCAGACACTGAGGGCATACCAGTGTGGGAGGATCACCTGAGCGAGGGGTCTTTGAGGAGTAGGGGGAGGCAACCGATGGTGAGACACGGAATTACTCCCTTTCCCGTACCCATGACCCACTCTATTTTTTAGAATCCTCCAACATCCCAAATACCCCCCCTTCTACACAAGCACTGGGCCAAGGAAGAGGGCAACTGAGAGTAAAGAAGCTAACCCTTACATAACTCATTGGAGATGTCCCGCTAATCGGGTTGGGCAAAGTCAGGCACTTGACTTTCATTGCATACATCTGATAATCATTAGCTCTCCCCACATGGATAAAAGGCGGAACATGGAGACACGTTCTGAGCAAGGTGTAACACGAGAAAGAGCAGGACTTCTGGGGCGAAGGTGAACCTACTGGAGCTGAGCGACCAACAGAGGGACAAGAGCCAAGGGTAGAGAAACCCAGGAGATCCCTGCAGGAGGTTATTGCCTCCAAAGAGCCGTGAAAGACACGTGGAGAAGGCCAATTACTAGACCAGAACACTGCATCGTGTTTCAAGGATGCCAGTGAACCTCCCGGGTGAACAACAGAGTTGAGGAGGCAAGGCCAATCCTGTGGTATTAACCTTGACTTGTGAATTAAAACTGCAAAGACAAGAAAGGAATACATATAGCCAGTGAGTTGAGGAGTGACATGAAAGAGGGTTGGGTGTTAAGGAAAGATTGAAGTTGCAGCAGTATATCACACAATTGAAGGCTATCCATGTGTGGATGAGACGCAAAGGAAGGCAGACCTGTGGTGAACTTTAAATTACTGATAACTGTGAAACCAGCGATACAGAGTAGTGGAATGGTCCGGCGAAAGGAAGTAGCTCACTTGAAAGTCTCTTTGAAAGGTGAATGTTGAACGTTTGTGCTTATGATACTGAACTACCCAGACCAAGAGACACTGGGGCAAATAACACAAGAGTGTGAGTTGAAGGGAATGTCAAAGTGGTCCTGCGGGAGTCTCTAGTAAAAGCCTTGCACACTGGAAATTCTTTGACATTAGAAAAACGTCTGAACCCGACTGAGAGAGACCCAACGTGTGATAAATTAGGGGAAGGGAACCACTAAAGAAAGTGAATGAAGCTTGAGTAAGGGAACCCCTGCAAGTGCTGCGCTTGTGAGGTTCAAGCTCGGCCGAGGGAGTCCTACTTGACATTTTTGCGTGGAGAGGTCCGAGCCCGATCAAGGGAGACCTGCGTGAACTTTTTGTTGAACTGTGTTTTGAAAGCTGGAAGGAGAGACTTCAACGTGGCAGGTCAGGCGGGCCCCGATCCACGTTTTGAACTGCCTTTGTTTTGAGAACCTGAGCCAGAGTGCGTCAACCTATGTACGGGGAACATCTTACTCCATGCTATCTAACGTGGGGAGAAGAACTGACTCAGCCAAACTGATTGTTTATATTCTACCATTGTTTTTCCTTTGCATACATATTCCCCTTTAAACACTTTTTGTATAAGAGATAGGGTAGGCATAGGATTTGTTAGTATAGCCCATTTTGATTTTATGGACTCAACTAGGACTGTTTTATTTATTATTTGATGCTAGAACCTACTGCCATCATAGCTATTGGGCAAAGCAGGCGTTGTTCGGAACCCTGAACATTGAATAAGGGTTTTTCACATTGTACCTCTTGTGTCAGTGTCATACATGTGAATCCATGCCTCCCTTACAGGAGAGACGCCAAACCTGCAGACGTGGCATTCAAAGGAGAAGTAGGACTGAGTGGGAATTAAAGTGGCAGGCATCCAGTCAGGGAAGATCAAGGCCACTCCACCTCCAGACCAGTTAGGCCTGGGCTTGGAGAGGATCTTGTAAAACTCAGGCAGGAGTGTGTCAAAGCTTTGACAGAGCTGGCAGTGAACCACGTCTCACTGATGGTGAGAACATCGAGGTCAATGTCTTCGAGGAGGAGACAGATGTCAGAGCGTGTTTGACGGCAGAGCGAGTGCATCCATACTCATTTGCCACCTATAACTATCCAAATCAATAGTTCTTGCACCGGTAGATGTTGCTAAATTGATACCTATGAGACAAACCCTTAAGATGAGTATGCTAAAGCAGAGGTCACAAAACGCACATTCTACTGCTTGCAGATCACTCAGTGAGTCCAGGAATGCCCATAGAACAGCAAAACTGGGACACAACGATGAGATCACAGTTTAGATTTTGATGTTTGTCTCTATGCATGTAAGTGTCACATTTATGGTGTTGTGTGTTCTGCTTTGTTCTTATGTACCTTAGGATTTGAACTTGCTTAGGGAATGTCCAATCTCTCGGTAGACCTTAAACCTGTGTTTACTTGCATCTGTATTATGCTCGTATAAGCAAAAAAGGGCACATAGGGTGAGACGAGCTCTTGAGAGCTGGCCACAAAATTAACCCCAGAGCTACTCCTGGTCTGTTGTAAAGTCACCCCTCCAGTTCATCTCCTAGGAGCTGACCGCCATGGCTAGGCCGACTTTGGCTTAACAATTGCGTCTTGCATCTAGGCCTGTTTTTTTTTTTTTTTTTTTAATGGATAGCTATTGCTAAGCCTTCTCTATTGAACAATTGTATCTTGTCTCTAGGTCCATTTGCTTATACATTGCACCCTGTCTCTAGGCCTGTTTTCCATTAAATCTTGCTTGGCAAGAACCTCTCCACTTCTGCGGGTCCAGCAGCCCCTGTACCTCAGCTGTTGATGCCAACATGTTTGTAGAAAATCCATGAACAGCTAACAGGACCAATTCATTAACCAGTCTAACATGACCACTGAAACCTTAAACCTCAACAAGGCTCATAAATATTACAACTCCATTAACCCGGACACCATAAATTGCAGGTCCGAAAAAGTTGAAGCATTGTCATATTCATCTCGCCTTGAAGACCACCAAATTGACCTGCTAGCTTTTACAGAAACCTGGTTCACAGGTAACCTTGTCACTAGTATTGGAACACTCTTTCATATTTACCAGATCATCACTAACATCTGATGACACCAAAATGGGGTATTCATTATCTAACCAGACAGGTACTCTTTATCCATCATGGCTACCATGCAAATTTCATTTCTCAAATCATTACCTTGCAAATGCATTATTGAAAATAACAATTCCATAATGTACATAGCAGCTTATGACTCTGGGCAACAGAAGGACCTTCAACCACTTGCCATCAGAGCTTGTTAGTAGTGTTCATTTCCAGATGACAGGAAGATAAAAGATGTAATCTTTATTGCCTGGAATTCTGGATAGGAGTCAAGATCCAAATTCCCTAATGTATGCTCTGTACCAATAGTTCACCCAATCACTAGACATTGTGGCACCAGCCGGCCAGAAAACACCCAAAATCCCCATGGAAAAGTGCAACTGAGCATGGAAGAACCTTACCAACAATTTCACGCCACAAGCAAAACAAAGAACAAAAGCTTTCTTTCAGAAGAGAGTCAGCCCTTCTGTTAACACCTCTGAAACAATTACAATATTCAAGAAAGTAAATATTCCCATATTCAAATTTCTATTAGCATCACACATCCCAGAAAATTCTGAAAAACCTCACCAAGGATAGGTCCAAATTCCTTGCCACTCTTGAACCTTTCCTCAGTATATTCCTGTATTCCCTGGTTTCAAACCCAACCCTCCCATCAGCATCTGCTTGCTTGGTAATGATTTGAAGTTCTTTCTTGCCTTCATTGCCCTGCACCCTTTATCAAGAAGAAATCTTGCCACCTGCAATCTCCAATGTATGCATGTCATATTTCAGGCCAGGCATCATCCCTGGAGTCTATAATTTCCCCTGACTAATAAATATCTCCCATGAGGGCAATGAGAAGAGCAGGTGCCACCACATATTAAACAATCCATAGCTGGCAACAATACTAGAACTAAGAGCCAAGCAACAATAGTCTGGGTTTCATGGACGATTCGAATCATGACTTGTCAGTCAGTTAACCACACAGTTCAGGATCGCGGAAATCATTCTCACTGTTAAGCGGGAGAGATCTTCAAAGCAGTCTACAACAACTATACTTTCCATATCATCTTGCTGGAAGTAGCTACAGGTTATGATACCGGTGCCCACAACACAGTCATTAACAGATTTAACTCCACAGCAAGCATTAAAGATCTCACAATAAAACGGATCTCGTCATCCCTCACCGCCTGCATTAAAGTAGGTGATATGTAGCTTATTTAAACTAAACCTCTGGGCCTCTTTGAGAGAAACACTCTCCCACTGCTTGTTTAATAGGGTCAACAGAACCCTGGCATCCATCCTCAATCATTTGTCAAGTTTTTAGCTCTACACAATGTTCAAATAGCGTTCAACCTTCAAAGCAAGGCCACCCTTCATGAGCGACTTTGCATAAGAAACTTCTGCCTTAATGCTTCTGTCACCTTCTAATTTGCCAACGAAATTGATACTGAGATATCAGGGACCTGCAAATTGATGACATTGTCCACAAATTCCACTTCAAACGTAATACTCTGCAGAAAGTTATGTTTTACCTGGAGGCTGCCCAAAAAACAAAATTGGTAGCACCAGGTGGATAGGCCACACCAAACACCAGACTCACCAGCATAGCTTCATCCAAACCAAGCTGCCAGACAGCTAACCTACTCGAATGAGAACCTACAATTACTCCCGCTCACAGCCATTATCGCACACTATTCCGTAACATACCACGATACTTTGATTACACTTCCCTGCTCCCCTCTTAACTCTGGGTGCTTTGAAACAACATTATTGTACTTTGGCACCCTGTACAAAATAAATAGACAGATAAATAAACAGATGTGTGTCATGAAGTGACTTACCTTTTCTATAATAGGGGCACAGATTAATGCCCTCACAATTGTCCGTTTCATCTCTGGGCATTGGGGGTCAGCTGCAAAGTACCTGAAAGAAATTAGCCTTTCCTGTTGGTCTGCCGACAAAGAATCCGTTCACATGCATTCGGAATCTGCACTTTGATCTACAGTTCTTTCCGATTTTGATTAATCTGGGGTGGGGTCAGACAAGCGGAAGCTGGTGAACTTATTTAATGGGGGCATAACAATGACCCATTAATGAGCAAGTTCTACTGAGTGAGACAACAGAGCCCAAAACTACCAGAGGGATAGTGGTGAAGGGGAGAGAGGCAGGGGCGTTGCTAGGGGGGGGCTAAGGGGGCTATAGCCCCTGATCTTTTGGTTGTAGCCCCGGATAGAATCTCAGGAGCTACAGCCAAAAGACTAGCTAGCCCCCAGTCCCGATAGTTCTGACATCAGCTTAGCCCCGCGTCTTTTCCAGACCTAGCAACTCCCCTGGAGAGAGGTGTATCCCCCCAAAGATTTTCTTTTCAATATTTGGAAAATTGGTACACTTACACTTGAAGTGAGAATTTGGGTAAGGAGCCACACAATTTGCAGTTAGTTAGGGAGGGTAACGCTTGACAACATTCGATAGATTACATGTTAGTAACAGTACACAGGAGCATTTTCAACATATGTTCAGGATGACAGGGGCCACCAAAATATATGCCAACCTTATGATGGCATTGCTCATTATGGCCATGACGGTTAGCTACTGTAAAATCACATTTGGCTTGACTTTTTCCAATAATGCCAGTAATGTATTTGTGACAACACACCCCTGACTGTGTGTCCCAATAATTTCAAGTCCAGTACTATCTGCCTGGTAGCACCAGTCACTGGGCTCTATCACAGCCTTGGCGGTATCCCGGCGGTAATTGTGCTGGGGTCTGCCAACACAAATAGCGTTACCGATATTCACTACTGCGCAATTTGTTCCAGACCCCAAATAGTGTTAAGGCTTTAAATTCCCGTAGGACTATATGGTGATTTTCGCCACTATTGGCACCGCCGGTAATAGCACCAGCATTAATAGCACCGAACACCGTGAAAAACAGGGGAAAGTAGAGATTTTTACCTCCAGCAAAAAGCTGGAGGTCAAACTCCATCTTTCTGCCCAACTCGAGATTAGTCGTGCCCTTAAATTCGGCAGTAATAGCATTACTGCCGCATTTAAGGGCTACCGCCCTACTCGTGATGAGCCCGAAACACGTGTGACTTTGCTTTGCACAAAGGTCACTACTTTTATAGTAAGAATTTCTGGGATACATTCATCCTAGGATCAAATGAACTGAAACGTCAGGTTAGGCCAAACATGTGCAGAACTACTTTCTTATAATGGGAAGGCAGACTGAAAAGCCAGCTCAAAACTTCAACACTGATAATGTACATAGTGAATTGAAACTGTATGTACTTCTGCATTGAAAGCAAGGAGCATGTGATGAATAAAAACAGGGTGTCAAGGGAACTGGAAAGGCCCATTATGACTGCCAAACGAGAAGGACAGCAGCCTTTAATTTTCATATAACACATAATAATGATGTGTGAATAACAAAGAACTAAAAACCAAAGGCCTACCTTTCATTACAATGTGAATTCTAAACTGAAAAGGCAGGATTTCATTTTCATCTTCCACATATCATAATGCTGTTTCAAATAAAGAGAAATCCACATACTGATTGGGCCTTGCATGTGGTTGATAAAGCCAAGAAAAATTAAAGGCTTATTTTACATGGTAAATCTGATATTTGCAAACACAGAATAACTTTCACAATTATAAGTGTCTGTTTCTAGAGGCTGGACTGTAACTTTCTATTTCCTGAGAAGGGCCCAGTTTCTATTCAGAACACTCATGCAGAGGCTAAGAAGATTTTATTGGGCCTGTCCTCTGAGACAATCTGCCAGTCACCCATTAGCCTTGAGAGAACAAAGGCTATTGACTTTACCCCAGGCTTAAGTCATCAATGAGGAAGCAGATCCTGGAGCATGTTGTTTCAAGCAAAATGAAACCCCAGAACGAAAATGTAATCCACAGGATCTGTCTGATGGTCAGAATATTATCTATATAAATATATTGCCTTTGGCGTATATTAGGAATAACATTGTGCCCAATAACATTTGAACCATGATGGTTACATACATGGGGCGTGTATGATTTTAAAGCTTATTACAAGCCCATTATTTTGATTCAATTTGAGGAAATCCTGCTACAACCTAAAAGGTGTTTCTAGCATCCCACAAAATGCCATGAAGCTGAAAGTTTGGGAGCATGTGGCTTAATAAATTAGATATCAGCATTGACAATTGCGGGTTGATAACAGTTATAATTGTTGCATGAACTGCCCCTGCAGTTGAATGAATTTGCCCCTGCAATGTCCTGCCTAGATGGGAGTTAGTTTGTCAAGTGTGGCATGATTAGAGGAGCACAAACATATTTATGCTGTTAGATTTATGTGTTAAATGAAGAAAGTTGCCATGTAGTGACTTTTTAGATGAACATTTTAAAAGTGTACAATGAAGACTTTGGGTAGGTGGGTTCATCCTTCCCATCAATTCAACTTAATCACTCAGATGTGCCAAATAAACAGTTCTAGACCCGTCATTTATAACGGGTTGTGACGATGTCCCCTGTCTGGCCATTTGGCCATGTGGGCATCTTTGGGGCAATTTATGGCGCTGGGCCACACCCACTAAGTGATGTGACAACTGGAAGCGGTATGAGAAAGATCCATGGGTTTTCATCACAGCACAGGTTTTGGAAGGCATTGGATCTGCATATGTTTGACTTAACTGGAGAGCTGGTGGCATGCTTTGTACTTCCAAGTGGGTGCTCCTCAACGCTCAAGGGTGCGCAGAATACACCAAAGGCGGGGGTCATTGAAGGCTGAGTCCGTAATTAGGGAGAGACATAGAGAGCACAATCACACACATACCAGTCCCGAAGAAGCAACAATTACAGTGCCAGGTGCAGACATGCAGGGGGCAAGACTAAAGGGGCATATAAAAGTGAGCAGTTACAACATGCTAGTGGTAGTGGGGGGAGTTGGAGTAGTGGGCTGGCAAGCAGCGTGGACAAGCAGGGAGAGTAGAAGGTGCTGGAGATGGTGCAGGAACATCTTCTCCAAGGAGAGACTGATTCTGGGCACATTCCTCCATAGGACTGGTGGGCATGACCAGTCTACGGTCATGCATGGCAGGCTTGCTCACTCTGGACCTCTGAGTCATCGCTGGAGGTCGTCAGGGCCTGGATCATTTTAGCAGGGGCACTGCTGCTACCTGTAAGCAGTCTTGCCTGCAAACTTGGATACTATTTATTTATTTATTTATTACAAACCATGCCCAAGGTCACACAGAGGTCAATGCTCTTCTATTTACTCTACTAGCACTTGAATGGCCAGGGTCTGTAGACAGCGTCCAGACCCAGAGGTATCACAGTGCTTGTACATGGGTTATGAGAGTTGACAGTCTAGAACAGTGGATAGTGGTAAAACAATATATAAAATAAGTGCAAAGCATAATCCAGCAAGTGCCAGACCATGCAAGGGACCGTAACATAGTGGCGTGTTTAGGGTGACATCATCTGGTGAAGTCCGTCCTCATGATATGATATGATATGATATGGCATTTATAATGTGCCTATACACAAGTGTTTCAAGGCGTGACGAGACAAGGGAGGGGGACCAGAGGGAAACAGACAACAATCTTACTAGGCCAGATGTCATTCAGATCACGCAAGTGCATGGTAGGGGGGGGAACTACGGGTATGTAGTACAGGTATGTAGGCTAACATGAATAACAAAATAAGTGTGAGTGCACATACTTCCAAAGCCTCACCTCATGGTATCGGGGGCTACTTCAGGTATGTAGGCAAACATGAGTGACATAGGTATGGCAAAAGCATAGAGGCAGATTGCAGTCATTGCTAGTATGTTACAGGTTTAGCATTAGGCTGAGAGACAGAGGTAAGGAATATTACAGACAAGTTACAGTTATGAAGCCAACCATGTTGCATAGGCTGCAAAAGATCTGCCTAGTAGTAGATAAGCAGCAACATGTTAACGGGTCAAGATATGAGGAGACTATGCAGATCCATCCATCATGGGCCTTGTGTGCTTTGGGGTTCTCCAGCAGTGTGGCAATCAATGTAGTTGTGCTTTGCAGCTGTCAGTTGTGTTTAGCTGGTGGTTTGAGAGAGTTGTTGGTCTTGCGATGGAGCAGAGCCGCTGCTAGCCTGGTGCTTTATGTTAAACTGGTATAACCAGCTAGCTATCTGGCAGGGACAGGGCACACTACTGCATGGACATGCGTAAGTGCTCTCATGGTACCACGGCAGTGATTGGGCACAGTATGAAAGTATATTAGCATACCGTCTGGCACCGTATAAAAATGATGTCTAACATAGCATATCACATTTTCATTCAATTGCGTTGCATCCAATTCCATTCTGTTCCTTATAACTCCCTCAGACCGACCAGGTAGCTGGTCCATAGAGATAATGTTTCAATATCATCACTCCTTTATAGGGCCATATCAGGGGGCACATCCCCTGTGGTGCAAGACACCGGGCCTCATTACGAGGATGGCAGTAACCCGCTGGTGCTACAGGCGGGTTGCCTCCATCCTCTTAACACCGATTTCAGCACCTGACTTCCCGGGTTCACCAGGACATTACAAGTTACGGCGATTCGGGATGTCAGGCGGTGGGAAATGTTAGGCTCCATACCTTGGAGTCCTATAGGACTTCACGGAATGGGAACTCGAAGCACTGGCACCGTTGCTAACAGTGCTGGTGCTTTCGTGAGAAACTTGTGTGCAGAGGCCGATGCCAATGGCAGGTCAGACCTGCCAGGCGCAATGGCCCTGGCAGGCAGAGCTGTCATTTTCCAGTCCGGAAAGGGTGCCGGTAAGTTGCAACCGGGCAAATGCCATGCAGAATTATCGCTCTGTATATAACAAAAAACAAATAAGAAATAAGAAAAAGAAACTCCACCTATGGGACCCACCAGTTATTTTAAAGATTAAGACGTGACTCACTTGCCAATGCAGTCCTCCATGTGTCTTCATGTAGCAAGGAGACATAGCACCTCTCAATCACAGGCCAAACCAGTTTCACCCCAATTCGAATGAAGCAACAGTGTGAAGGGGAAGTCCTCTTGCCTTTGAGCCCCGAACCGTAATCTGTAAAAAGCATTTAAATCAAATCTTGAAACTATTCAAACTCCTGTGCAGCAGTAGACTTTCAAACTGTGTGTGTGCGTGCGTGTGTGTGTTTGGTTATAATATGTAATATATCATTGTGTCATTGTGTCATATTGCATTCATGTCTGATAATCAAGTACCTTGAAACAGCCATATGGTGGCGGTTGACACACCTCAAGGATTGGCACTCAAATCAGAAAAACAGTGATATTTCAGCCAAAGAAGACCTGAAAATGTAATCTGGTAACCAGACTCAACAACCCTGTTTTGATTTACGATTTGCATGCTGCCGTCTCTACACAGGACAAGGTAAGGGCAACCCGGTTCGAGAAGGGTATACAAAGGCTGAATTATGCAGATCTGTGCCCATAGGAGCCCAGCACCAGTCTTAGAAGCATCCTGCCTCACACATCACTAACACCAACCCTATAAAGGTCCTTGAAGGCCACAAGAACTGCTAGCAACTCCCAGACTGGGGTTTATTCGGGAGCCATGGTCGAAACCCCACCCTCATTTACAGGGCCCATATTTCTTTCCAGATTTCCTGTCTACAGACCCTGGCCATTCAAGTGCTAGTAGAGTAAATAGAAGAGCATTGACCTCTGTGTGACCTTGGGCATGGTTTCAACATGCCCAGGCTCACAAGGATACCCTGGCACTTTGGGAGATTCTCTGTGGAAGAGTTAAACATCTAAACACGGATCCAAAGACAGTGTTCATGTCTTTAAAGTTTTTGGGGAAATTAAACAAGCCAAGGTTTTCCTGAGACTAGTGTGGTTGTGTTGGTAGTGATGTGGTACAGTATGCAATCATTGTTGTTAACATGAAGGGGAAACAAAATGTTTAAAAAAGTGCATTTAGCTCATTTGTCAGGGAGTTGCGGACATGACATACAACCCCTGTGTTATTAAAAGTATGTCCAGGCCTATAATCTGCCGGGATCAGCATTTCGATTGCATCTGAGTCGATTTTGGGGAACATTCTCTTTTTTCTCACATCCCATTCTATCAACATTGCTTGGCTGGCTGAATCTTTGGTAGCTATAGTGTTCACATTGGTTGGCTTGTGACCTGAAAACTTCCCTCATAGATCCTCAGTCCTGTGAGAAGCCCTTATGATTGCACAAGTGCTGTTCAAAGGGTGCCATGGCCTAATGGAAGACTTTACATAGAAAAATAACACGAGAGAAGGGTGCCAGTCTGTCACTGAATAAGAAGGACAGTCATCTGGCCCTCCTCTACCTACCTGCCTCGTTTGGTCACACAAACACCTCCACCAAGATTCTCAATAGAAGAACTAATGTTAAGCAAAGTACAATTCATTAAATGTACAAAGTCCCTCATAGAGGCAACCTTGTTTCCCAACAGCATGCTATGCAGTTCTTTTTTTTTTTTTTTTTTTTTTATTTTTTTTATTTTATTTATATGGTTAATAAAATCAACCTTTCAAATATCAGTTATCACAGTATCAAAGAAAGCTAAAATTCATAGAACATTTTTTTGTTTTTACAATTTGTTTGTTCATAAAATCAACCTTTCAATTATCAGTTTATCACAGTATCAAAAAATGCTAAAATTCATGGAACACTTTTTTGTTTTTACAATTTGTTCATTCACTACAGTAAAAATCAAATTTAGTGTTTCTCAATTACAGTAGCTTAGGTGTACAAAATATTTCATCTAAAAATCGCACAATTGCTATTTTGGTTTTTAGGGCGGTTGCTGAAAAAATGCAGTGCCATAAGTTTTTGTTAACATATGCATTTTGGTCTTCAAAGAAATTCCCAAAGCATTTTTGTCGAACAGCGGCCAAGTTTGTGCAGAACACTAGACAATGCTCCAGCGTCTCTCTTTTGTCAATAATCTTACAAAAGCGACATACATTTTCTGATTGCATAATTTGATTCCTTCGTGCCTGAACATCTAATGTCGGCCAAAGGTTCAGTCGAAAACTGAGAAATTTCTGTCGAATCTTTGGGCAAGGAAATTTAGCCAAATAATCAGACATTGTTCTACATTGCTTATGGCCAAATAGCGCTCGATCAAAGTCCTTGTAGTTGAGGCATTTGTTTTGGGTCAGAATCCAATCGTATTGCTGAACTTTCTTTTTGGCACGAGCTTCATTGTTCAAAAGTAGCTCCAAGTCAACTGAAGCATCAGACATTGCATTCATAGTAAAAGTGCACCATTGTTTGGAAAAGGTCTGATTTTGATCTAAAAGGTGACAGGCTACCTTTCCCAAAATGTCTGTTCGCTCCAAGGACAGAAGACATTTACGAAGAAAGGTACAATATTTCCAAATTACAAATGAATACAATGAGAGAGATCCCAATTCCACTCGAATCAATGGTAAAGGTGTACAAACGGGCAGGTGTAATACCTGTTTCCAGAACAAAGATTCAATTCTATCCCACCACTCCACCGGTTTAGGACTGCGAGCCTCAGACCCATAGGTCAAAATTGGTATCACCTTCTGTAAGAAGAAGGTGAGAATATGTTTACACGTAAATTTGCCAAACTTGGCCATAAGTATCTTTGCTTGCGCAATTAAGGACCGTAGTTTGCCCTGGATCTCTATGTCAGGGTCAATGCTTGATAAAGTATCCACTACAAAAGTGCCCAAATACTTGTAGTTGGTTACTTGTTCCAATGGAACATTGTGTAATCGCCAGCAAAAGGCTTTGACTTTACACTTTTCATGCCTTTTGCAAACCATTATTTGAGTTTTATTAGTGTTAATCGTCAAATGGTTCGTGTCTACATATGTGTCAAGGCTATGCAGGAATTTCTGCAGACCTGTGTGGGTTTTTGAGAAGAGAATCAAGTCATCGGCATAGAATAAATAAGGAACATTATGCCGACCTAATCGAGGTGCATCACTCACAGTTTGTCTCAAAGTTACGCCCAAATCATAGATAAAAAAGTTGAAAATGGATGACGCCAAAATACAGCCTTGTTTAAGCCCTCTAAATGTTCGAAATATTGAAGTCAGATCACCATTCAAGTTAAGTCGAACCTGCATGGTAGTATTGGAATGTAGTAAATTAATTAAGGACAATAGAGAGGAAGGACAATTATGCCCAATCAACTTGTGCTGTAACAGTGATCGATCAATTGAGTCAAACGCCACCCGAAAATCGACAAATGCTAAATACAAGGTCTGCTTTTGAACTGCGTGATCAGAAAGGAGCATTTGTAGTGTAATGATGTTAGGAATGGTGCCTAAGCCAGTCACAAAGCCTGATTGAAATGGATCATTAAGTTGAGCCTGCGAAATCCACCTCTTGAAGTCTCTTAAAATCAGTCGAGAAAAAATTTTTCCTGGCGCATCTAGAAGTGCAATGGGTCGATAACTGCACGGCTCTTTCCTATCTCCTTTTTTATAAATAGGCACAATAATAGAATGCGTCCAGGTCGATGGTAATTTTTGAGACTTCAAGATGAGACTAAAGATGGTAAACAGGATACGACTCCACACTTGTGGGTGGGCTTTACACATCTTGTTAGACAGGCCATCAGGACCACATGCGCCTGAATTGCTCGCCTTCTTGATGTAAAAAAGAATGTCTTCAAGATCAAAATCTATATGAAATCTAGGAAGAGAGTGCAAGCTGTCTAAACATATATCCTGATCAGGTAATTTATACAAATTAACAAAATAGGCAATCCAGGCATGCTCTGGTACTTCATTTGCTTGGATTATTGTTTGGTGGCCTAAGGTCACTTGATTGAGATAAGACCAGGTTTTAGAAATATTCTTCCCTTGGACAGCAGCAAAAAGTAACTGGCTATCAGTGTGGTAAAGTTTCGCACGCCTTGCCTTCACCCAATTTCTATACTTGGTTTTAATATTTGAGAGATGTTTATGACGAATATTAATTGGGAGATTCAATACATTTCTCTTCTGTTGTCTAAAAAGGCGCTTATAGTCTCTTGTTTCTTTATCAAAGACGTGTGAAAATTGAGCACCAATAGATTGTCTCGATGAATGATTAGATGAGCACCTAGGAACTTGGGACCGTAACACTTGTAGCATGTCAGAGTAGCAAATATTTGGGGAATGAGCAATGAGGGATGTAGCAGCTACTGCCTGTGTCAAATGAGAGTGAAAGGCCTCAACTGACTTCTCAGTCCATTGCAGTCTATTACCAGCATTGTTCACACAAAATTGACTTTGCAACAATCTGTCTCTTTGCGAATTGCAGCTGCTATTATACTGCCAAACCGCTGTGAGTTGTTTATGATCACTCAGTTCAGAGTGCACAATTTTGAAATCCACAACATCATGGAAAAGGGACGCATTTGTGTACATATAGTCAATAGTGGATACCGATGCGCCCCTTGACCATGTTGAAGATGGAGGGATGTCCGAGTGGAAAGCTCCGTTCAGCCTTAAAAGATTGTGATGTTTACTAAATTGTTCCCATTGTTTTATACGAATGGAGTGACTTTGTTTAGTTAAATTAATACAATCCAAATTGAAGTCTCCTGCAATAAAAAGTTTTTGAACTGATCCATCCAATAGGATCACAGTCAACATATCATTTAAGGCCTTCAAGAAGCATTCAGCCGTGATCCCCACTGGATTCCAATAGAGATTAATGATGGCATATAATGTTGTGGATAATTTAAGTCTTGTCATTTGAATGAAAGCATTAGGTGAGGCCCATGGATAAATACTAGCGTTGTTATCTGCCTGTATTGCAGTTAGCAGCCCACCACAAGGCCTACCACTCAGGCCTTTATTGGCCGCTAGAGAAATCACATCATGAGCATCCCAGATGGGATCAGTAGTCAGCCAAGTTTCCTGAAGTAAAACTAGCTTATAATTTGCTAGTGAGCTAAGATCATTATTCAAAAGCTTGGAGTGGCCCCTCGAATTCCAACTGATAATCGAAAAAGTGCAAGGCTCAACAGCTTGCTCTAGCTAATACTGGATTGATGGAATCTGACACAATGTTTCATCTTGCCGCTCATAGGCAAGAGTTTTGTGATGGACATGGGGAACTAAATTCTGCTGATGTGGGGCCCCTGGGTCAGTAGCATCCAATGATACCTCAAAACCTAAATCATACAATTGTTTTTGGGCCCCCCATATTGCGTTTTGGACGATACGTGAGTCCATCCAAATACGCACAACATTCGTTTTTGGAGTGTTACAAAAGTCAACCAAAGCCAAGTCGTACGAGCTAATATCTTCCAGGGTTGGCACATCAGAAAAAATGCTCAGAATAGAATTGCGATTTAGGACATATTGAGGACTCGGGTATGGCCTGCAGCTAAGCACCAGGCTAAAATTAGCAGGGCGCTTGGCAATGATCTTGGTTGCAGATTTATAGGTCACTGGCTCTGTGCCTCTGTTTCTTAGAGCCATTGCAGGCATTACACTGGGCTTAGGCTCTTTGTGCCAAGCAGCCTGCAACAGTTCTAGAATTTCGGGGGCAATTCCAGCCAAGAGTGAGCGTCCAACAGCACTCGTAGTTCCCCGTGATTCAGTTTGAGGCATTGATTTTGCATCTGATACCAGTGAACCGATTATGGGGGAAGTTACTTTTGTTGAGCTCACGCTGGTATTCGGTAAGGATGGGTTGATAGCACTTAAGGGGATCTTCAGGGGCAGAGCCGCAGGTTGAGTGGCAATTTTTTGGGCCATGCCAATATGGCCAGACATATATGCATCAACAGCACGGCGAATCTCCTGTCGATGGAAATCTGACTGCAGACTTGCAGTTAGACTACTTGAAGCATCATCAGCTCTAGGCATGGTTGTGGGTAAGGGAGTAGCAATCTCGGCTTGACAATCCGTGTCTTCTGCTAATTCCACTAATGCATCAAGTGGAGCGTACGCAGGCATAGTGTTTAGTTTTTGTAGAGTGGTAACGGGAGTGCGTATCAACGCCAATTGATGGTATTTTTTTGCAACTGCAGATGATGCAATGAGCGCACTTTTTTTTGGTGGTGCGACACGACGGAGAAAGCTCTTTGTCTGAGCTGTTCCATTTTTCTTGGCGGCTGGTAAATTTTTGGATTTTTTGCACTGGAGATTTTCAGTCAATTTTGCACCAGTCATAAGTCTTTTTGGGGTAAAGATGGTATAAGGCACACTTGGGTCACCTTTAACACTGGAACAAAGTCTGGGGATCGTTGGCTCAGCTGAACTCAAATTTGCCTGAGCCATAGAATCCCCAATAATGCCTGCAATACAGGGCACTGTTGGCAGTGTAGGTGAATTTGCCACAGTCGTGGCAACATTATTTACCCTAGGTCCTAGGGGTGCTTCAAAGGAAGTTTGAGAACCCAAAGATACTTTAGTGACAACTGGCTTATCGCTAGTGTCAGTTAAAACAAGGGGTGAGTTTTTGTTTTTCTTTGGCTGAAGAATCATAGAAACACTCTCTTGCCATGTTAGAATTTGATCCAATTTAGACGAATGCTCACCCATCTTTGAGATAACTGAATCAAAGAGTCTAGACAAAGATTGTAGGGACACATGCATAGCCGATAAAGTAAGTGCCACCAAGTTTCCCGAATCCACTATCGCCTCCACTTTACCAGTTGCTACTGCTGGCATAGGAATTCGACGTGGAGTCGGTGCATGATATGAGTCTTCAATTTCCGAACTCACGGAATTGTGATCAGAGAACATAACTGGAGACTGCGACAAATCCAGCAAGGCTCTCTCAGGTAGCAATTGTTGAGAGAGGCTCGAGGGATCCATATCTAGATTAACCATTACACCATCATTTATCACACAAGTTGGCGTGTCAGCCTTTGCTCCAACGGGAGCTGTCAGTGGCAAATTATGAAGTATTATACTATCTGATAAGGATACTCGAGATGCAGAATTGTCACAGGGTATGATACTGGGGTGCACTAAATAAGCACCATTTGTGGAAATCACTTCTCTTGTAGAAGGCGGGCAAGGCACACCCTTAAAGTCTAGACCAGGAGTAGAGCACACTTGTGCAGAGACTCTCGTATCACTAGAAACAGAAAAGGCCTGTCTGTCTTTACAGAAAACCCTGATGTCAGGTAATGGCGGCCTTCTAGGACCAGCTTTCATGCTGTTCCGACCGCGCGCACCGACTGGAGTAGAGCAGCGAGTAGGAATGATTTTATCATTTAAATGATGTTTAGGTTTAGATAGCAAGGTGTTAAGAGGACCCTTATGACAGCCAATATGCATGACTGGAGGCATCCCCATCGTCAGCGTAGGAAATCTTGCCTGCATGATGCAACCACCTATAATTACTGATAAATACAGAAGGTCTACAACAAAATATTATTGACCGAGACAAATGCACTTGCGCTAAAATCAGAATCCCAATGTATCTTATTGCATTAATTACACGGGTCCATAGACAGACTTACTGAATGCCCGCCATTTGTATTAAGGTCATTAAGATCCTTGCAGAAGGACTCGTTTTTTTTTCGTATCCAACACTTACGCCTCAGCGCCTAACAGCCGCACAACAGCAGAGTTGGCGGCCTTGTCACCACCGGGCTTAACGCCGCAAGGGTGAATGCGGACGCGTTTTGAAGGCACTTCTGGTCAGGTGGTAAGTCACGTGTGCGCCAGTTGTCTCCGCCCCCTCCAGGGAACGAAAATCCCACAGCAAGAGTCCGTGCTGACTCGCAGTGCTGTGGTTCAAAACAGCAGCTCCAAACGTTCGGTAAGCTTAAAATACAGCTTTTGTTGATTAGAACAAAACGCCAGGTCGATGGTAATTTTTGAGACTTCAAGATGAGACTAAAGATGGTAAACAGGATACGACTCCACACTTGTGGGTGGGCTTTACACATCTTTTTAGACAGGCCATCAGGACCACATGCGCCTGAATTGCTCGCCTTCTTGATGTAAAAAAGAATGTCTTCAAGATCAAAATCTATATGAAATCTAGGAAGAGAGTGCAAGCTGTCTAAACATATATCCTGATCAGGTAATTTATACAAATTAACAAAATAGGCAATCCAGGCATGCTCTGGTACTTCATTTGCTTGGATTATTGTTTGGTGGCCTAAGGTCACTTGATTGAGATAAGACCAGTTCTTATGCAGTTCTTGAAAGAGAGAATTACGTGTCGGGACCAATATTTTATAGTAAGTAACAAGTCTATGCCATGTCCATCTACTTGCCAGGGATGATAAGGCCAATTCATGCCGAAATGTTGCATTTGGTAAACCCAAAACCTCCTTCCATGGCTGACCTTGAAGCTGATTCAGCGTTTCTTCCATATTTAATACGCAAATATCCAGCCCAAATAAGATTATGGGCTCCACTTTTAATGTGTAGAATTCAATGAGAGGAAGCAAAGAATATTTGCAATATTTACGCAAGATGATCTTCATCATCTAAGTCAATGGCCGAATTTTATTTTTTAGAGAGTCAGCCCAGAATTTCATTGAGTTGGCATCAGATAGAGTGTACCCAAGGTAGTGAATGACTAAAGCCCGGTTAATTTTGGCTTTGTGAAAATGATTATTTTTGATTTTTCAAAATTCACTTGGAGATTATGACTGACAGCAAAATTGTTAAATTGATTTAATTTGCCTTGTAACCCCGATGGAGTGTGGTCCATGAGTAAAATGTCATCCGCAAAACACATCCAACCTATTTTAGAATCACCAAGTCTTATGGGATACATACCAGAATGCTGCCAAAGTTGATCCATATCACTAATGTATAAGCTGAAAATAGTAGCAGCCAGGTTGCATCCTTGTTTCACTGTGTCTCAGTTGTAATGGGGGTAGTCAAGACGCCAGTGTTGGTGATTTTGATTTGAAATGTAGTGTTAGAATGCAACATTCCTATAAGTTGAATAATTCTAAGAGAAAAACCTATATGTAGAAATTTGGCCCACCTAACCTCTCTAATGATAGTGTCAAAAGCGCTTGATAAATCGAGGGCAGCTAAATATATGGGGCCTGAATTTGAGTCCCTAGCTTTTTCAGAAATATGTGCAATCATGGTCGCATTTAGTGAGGTGCCCATTTCCTTGCAGAAACCAACCTGGTATTTTGAGTAAATATAATTTTCAATAATATGGGTATGCAAGTGAACTAGTAGCAATAATGCAAATACTTTCACAGCAACATCCATTAGCGCAATCAGATGAAAGTTAGCTGGATTTTTTGGATCATCCTTTTTCAAAATGGGGATAACAATTGCATTACACCATGATTCAGGAATTAGGTTTGTAAATATGATGTTATCAAATTTACTATGTAAGACAGTAGACCAGAATAATGGATCCGATTTTAATAAACAGGCTGGAATCCCATCTGGACCCAGTACCTTTGAAGATTTTAAGTTATTAATGGCACCCAATATCTCATCCTTAGTGAATATAATTGAATCTTCACAAATCATGTCTCCAATGCCCGAGTCATAGCCTACAAATGAGAAAGGTAATTAACATTTTGCCATTATAAATGTTTGCCATGTCTCCGCAGGTATCACAGACAGCGTTGCAGATTGATTATGCAGCTGTCTGTTGTTCAAAATCGACCACAATTTCTTAGAGTCGCGCTTGCAAAGTACAGACAGTACGCCTTGATTAGCAAGAGTATGAAACTGATGTTTACAAACTTTCAACTTTGAACGATACTTGGATTTTATTTATTGTTTTCCTTTCTATAAGATAAAAAGTGTATAGACCACTGCTTGAGCATTCTAATTTCATGATTTAATTACTTGTTAAGTGCTGCTGCTTTTAATTAAATAAGTCGGTGGGAGAATGTCCAACTTTTTTAGCAAAGATATTCTAAATAGCGTATCCTGGATTAGTTTGAGGTTCCACTTTTCTCTTAACAAAGTTACACAATCTGCTTTGCATATGTCTCGGTTGATTAAATAAGTAAATTCACAACAGGTTTGCATATTCCATCTGACGGAATTTAAAGTCTGGTCGTTCTCTAACAAACCTAAAGTGGCATCAGAAATCAACACTTAATTTCTTTGATTCAAAACAATGCTTATTGGTATGGGGTCACTCTGATTACGTGTAATGCTTGTTTCCTTGTTCATCATAAACAATACATCCGCCCATACAAAAAATAATCAATATATGAAGCCAGGTTGCTTCTAAACCAAGTACCCAGTAAAACCTCTGAATTAAAGGTTACAACATGGTTGTTCCTTTCATAGAGCTGCTACTCCCATAGACTACCAATTTTTCTTGAACAAACTTGCCTATATTGGATCTTAGATGAATGCAGTTCCGAAATGGCTGCTTAGCAAGTGAAATTGAAGTCACCCCCCAGCATATTTTTTAATTTTGGGTTAAAAAATGTCCAACACAGAGTACATTTCATCAAGTAGATTGTTAATACTTTTTTTGCTTGGATTGTAATATATGCAGATTACACGATATACTCATAGTATTGCACAATATGTTTCATATTCCAGGGCCAGTATCAAATCTGAGGCGTAGAGAACAGTGGCCTTGTGTTTGAGCCTTTACTGCAAAACAGCAAAACATTCAAAGCCATCTACTTCAAAATCCCCCACACACATTGTTTCCTGCAAAAGAATTACAACAGGATGGAAGTCATTGGGCTGAGAAGCCCACCATATAGCAAAATGATTTAACCCACAACAATTCCATGACACAATTTGGAATGGCTTACCACTCGGATTGAGTAGATTTTTTTTGTCATTTCGATAATTGTTGCGAGAAGCGGAGCAAGCCTGGTAGGATTAGATTCTGACGCTGCTAATTAGGATGTCTGAGTAAAAAGTTCTGCCTCCTTCTTCAATGGATTTGCACTAGCATCAACTTGTCTGTTACCCTGCTCAGCATTTGGTATTTCCTCTAAGAATAGAGTTGCTTCTTCCTCAGAACGAAATAAACAAATAGTGAGACCTTGCAACTCCAAAGCCTCTCTGTGATCCCACAAGAACCTTTGAATGATTATTGATTCAGGAACACACGTCATCTTATAATTATTATTATTGGCCAAACACAACCATTTTATGTCATCAGATATAAGAGTGCGTAGTTGTGGGCACCCTCTAAATTTATTGAATAGAAAAGATCTATTGAGCCGCTGATGCCCATTTATTTTGGGGTCACTTACCGATCCCATTATATACAAGAAGGTTTTGTCAAAATCCTCATCCACTGGTTCTTCAACAAAGGATTTAGACATCTCCGTCATTGTATCAGTAAGTTGATTCTTCACCAGTGGAACCTTGTGTTTCACAGTCTCAGACTCATTTGAGCCCTGTGTTTCCATAGATGCAACATTATGTATGTCCACAAGAACAGATTTTTCCAAACTTGTATCACGTGTCTCCGCGGTTAGTACTCCAGCATCAACACTTTCTAAGCTCGGAGTTGTGTTGTAATAAGGAGTGTCATTAAGTGCTACTGAGCATTTTTGTGAGATGTTGGATTTTTTTTTAATGTTTTTATTCATAACTGGATAATATTTGAATATTTGGCCATGTGAATTCATTTGTTTCTCAGCCAGTTTAATTTTAGCTGACTTTACTGGTTCATTTGGAATCAATGCTTTAAATTTTGTCTGAGTGCAACCCTTTGTTTCACTTAAGTCCAAATTTAGCACAGTCTTAGACTCTCTATTTAATTGTGAGTGAACTATTTGGGGTTCAACTTCAAGTAGTTTATTTGTTTGCCCCACATCATCTATAGATTTTGTTTGATTCCTTTTTTGTTTTGCTTTTTTGTTCTTTGACGCTTGTTCACTAGATATTTCAAGATTCATTTTTTGTGCATCATTTAGTTTTTTGTCACGTTTTAAGGCCTTTAAATGTGCTTGTCGCATTTTACGAGAAAACGGGAGATACGTACTCTCCTCTTCATTACACGAGGGCTGGAAACATTTGTTCTCTCCAGGATCTTCGGCATTCTCAATTTTACCATTGTGTGAATACATTCCATTTCTAATATTCTTTTAGATAATCAAGGTTACCAAGGGAGAAGGACTGTTCAGCATACTAATTATTTTGTCCTATATGGTTTCTAATTGAGGGTCACAGACAATTTTTACATGTCTAACTTCATCTCCCTTTTCCAAAATCATAAAACTGAAAATATCATCAAGTTTAAGTGAATTCAATTTAATGGCCTCCATGATGGTGATTGGGGAGACCTGTATGGAGTTATGAGTATTTTCATTCTGTGTCATAACAGTATGCACGCCCTATCATGGCACTTCCCATGTCACCATCCATTACTTGCGTTGCTTGATTGCAACTCCCATTTTTATAATTACCCAACAATTTAAGTATCGCCATATCGGTCAATTTGAATTTTTCAGATTGAAAACATGCCTGAGGAGACAAAAAAACCCTCTCATTTGTTTACCTTTGAGGATAAATCAGTCAACATCTGTTTTATATTTTCCAAAGTTGAATGTGTAAGATCATGGCCCTTGTATATAAGATTTAACAGACTGGAAATTACAGGAAAAGAGGATCGATCGCTAACATGATGGCAGGATGGATATTGATCTTCTGATTTTATACCAATATAAACATCCTCACTCAAGTTCCCAGTTATTTTCCCATTGTAAATAGGTTTTTCCAGAGTATCAACACTTACTGCTGGGGACTGGGGTGCGTTTGTTGGTGAACTGGTCGAAGGCAGGCCTGCACCAGAACTGAAACTCCCCTTAACCTCTGCATTTTTTTCAGTAGCCCCTTCATTTTGTAAATTATGAAGGCATATACATTCAACGTCTGACGGCAGAAACACATGAGGCAAACTGGGGTTTAAAGCAATACGATATTGTTTTTCCCAATCATTCATATCGACACATCGGTAATCTGAAATTCATTCATTAACACAGGATTTTGATTTGCCTCAGCTATCGATGTGTCTATATTGTCATCTGAGTCACCACCATTAGATATACAATGTGCATAGTTTGCAGCATAAAGTTCCTGCAAAGAAACTTTAAGAACTGGAGTGCTCAACATCAAAGGAGCCATACTGTCATTTGGCTCAATCGCCAATGACTGTTGACTATACGGAAAATTGGCACAAAAGGAAGTATTGAGTGAACAACTAATTGGTCATTTGTAGCTGACAAGTCATGAGATAAAACAGGTGCAGTTGTATTTAACGCGAGACACACATTGGTCACATGTAGAGATTTTCCACTTCTTAAACTGCCCACCATATTCTATTTAAACAAAAATCAATAGTACTGTGTTTGAAAATAAAACACCTTACTTTTTCAGTTTACTTGCCATCCACCATCACCCAAACGCCTAACAGCCCAACAGCCTCTACATTTATGAGGCACTTGTGATGCACGCGCGATGCACGTGCACCCCGCAGTTGAAGGAGTGATCCGAGATCGAGGCTGTGTTTGGGGGCGTGGCCAAGCAGTGGGAGGTTCAATGTGTGTGAACACGTCACCGTAACGGCAAAAAGGAGAAGCAGACGGGAAGTGAGTAAAGTGAAAGTGGGTTTGTGCAGCGTACAAACCCCAGCGTTTTGAGTCAGTGAAATTAAATCCACCTGTTTTCTTGCAGTAATCCAAGCACGTTACGAGTGCCTGCAGCTTCCTCTTGCTGACTCGTTACACCACCAGTTCACACACGAGTCCTCTCCGCCGAAAAACAAATGAGGCAGCCCAACCGCCTCTACACTTATGAGGCACTTGTGATTACTATACTTCCAAGTAAAGCAACACCATGAACTGAAATAAAGTCAACGCAACGTGGCATGGAACAAACTATTAATATCAATCATTTGAGATGCAGGTGCCAGACCTATTTAATTTCACTGCGCCAGTTTGATCACTCCATGTCCATGCCTCTTGTTACCAACAACATTCACCTTTATACGCATTCCATTCTTGACTGTGCCACTCTTAACTTGGGCTTGATCATCACAGAATGAACATTCTGGAATTTGACATGGCTATCAAGACGCCCGGGAAAACATGCCTCCAAACATTCAAGATTACCTGAATGCCCTGTGGTACCCTTCATGCAGTCAACTTTACATTGTGTACTGACAATTATCCAAATCTGCTTTGGAAACACAACTCAATTATCATAAAACTTTAGGGCATATCTGCCTCCCCTCTTTTTCCTTTGCAGAGCAGTGGTCCACCTACTAGAAGGGGCACGCACTGATGCCAAGACAAAACATCTTTCTTCTGCTGTATCTTTCTCTCCCTGTGTCCGTAGCATACATTTCCCATGTTCCCACCCTCTTATCTTCCACTCGGGCATCTTCTTTCTTCCGGCAGCTAACATGTGCTTAGTCCAGGCAGGGCTTCAGACCCCACTCAGGCAAACCTAAGTGCCTTGATACCTCTACAGTGATGATTTGGTGCATTATAAAAGCATATAAACATAACATAACATAACAAACAGTCAAGTTGTCACACATCCACTGGCAGGGAGTCAAAAGATTTTGTAACCAAGAATGAAAAAGTGATCTCTCTATCTCTGACATGTTTGCAAAGTTGTAATGCGGGGCGCTGTCTTTTACAGGGAGCAGTGGTATGCTAACAGTACTGGGGAATTGTGCTTCCTCGAGGTGTGGCTTCTGTTTGTAATGGTTCTAGTATCTCGCTTTACTTCGCCTAAACATCTTCTTCACGTATTTCTTCTTCAATCACATCATTAGACACTTCTTCAAGCATGCATTTCTTCTTACCTGTCACCTTCACATTGTCAAGGATATCCTAAAGATAGCTGAAAGGTTAGGGTTGGGGTCGATGGAGGTTTGGGGAGAATATGGGTGAGAAAAGGAAGGGGTCATAGGAGATCCCCTATTGTAAATGTTAGAAGATGTGACAAAAGACAAAAGAAGTACATGTATGAAGAGGTAAACATAGCAACCTGAATCTATGGAGAAGTGAATGCAGAAGAAGTAAAGGTTTGAAGAGGTAAATGTAGTGAAGAGAATCTATGGAGAAGTGAATGCAGAAGAAGTAAAGACACATATACACGGTTCTACTTCTTTTTAATAACTTTCTTTCGAAAGTCTTTAGTTTGATCATCCAGTTTTGGTCTGCCTGAATTCAACCTTGTGTTGTTATGGGCAGTCCACCCAAACCCCTCCTTCCCAAAACTCCCTACTCCCCTACATACACATATAAATATACTTGTATATGTGCATGTTTTGGGTCTAATCGCTGTAAAAGAGTTCAACCAAACTTCAGACTTTCAAAAGAAAGTCTTTCAAATAACGGGAAGTAGTGTTGAAAAGCACCTGTAGGCATAGTGCTGTAAGCTCCCAAAACAAACAGCCGCAACCAATGAGAGATGTGAGGCTTACCATGGTAATTCAGGAGTTAGACATGATTCCTAGAGATTGCTTCATACGCAGTCACCTGGCAGTAACCCCTCTCTGATTTAAGTTGAGAATATTTGATGGCAAGCAGTAGAAATTCTGTCTTGGACTGATTTAGATCCAGCCATCTATCCTGCATCCATGACCCAATTATTGCCAGTAAACTTTCATACATACCAGACTGTTCTATGGTGTCCTTTTGAGCCTAGTTTTGAATAAGATACATTTTTAAAGATGGAGGTCGTGTAAAGTCCTGATGTATTCATTAAATAGTAGCAATGACATGCAGGAGTCCCGGGGAACCCCAGAATGAATGATGAACATGGTGGATTGAAGGTGTCATTCCGAACACTTGAAACTCTATCTCTAACAAAGGATTTGATCTATGTTCAGGCCCTTCCGACGTGCCCAATACACACCTCACTTTAGATGGAAAGGAAGGTGCGATAGGTGATCATGTTGAAAGCAGATGACAAATTCAATAACATCAGAATCATTGTCCAGATGCTTAAATAGGTTGCTTCCACATCTAGTGAATCAGTCTCTGTGCCTCTGTTAAGTCTAATGACTGACTCTCCATCACGTATTAAAGAGGTTTGGCAGTAATGTGTAGGGCAACCCCCAGCAATCAGACCAAGAAAATACAACCCGCTAGGGAAAAAGGCTAGGTGATCAATTTTTTGACAAAGACAAGAGCTTTTATTTTGTATTCAAAAGGAAAAGGCGAAAGGGTATTACAAATTCACTGCCAAAGAGCTCTCTAATGTCTTTCATACAAAATTCAGATTATAAACACTCTAATCGTTACTCATCATGCAATCAATATACAGTGTTAATCCCCCACACTCATTGGCTGTTACCTATGTACATGCTAATAATTACATATAGCCCATCCTTCGATTGGTTCCGCCGTCTTGTCGCTCTGCTTCATCACATGTGAGTAATGTCCTGGTCCATCATGGAATGCGGCAAAGCAATTTGTTAACATCAACAGGCACAACCCTATCTTCGATCTTAACTATGTGACACGCACCTGGTTTTCAACATGAACTCAATGGGCAACTTTGAGGTCAGCCTGGTCCTTGCAAACAAAGCAGCCCTTATCTCATCCCAGACACATTGGCGCCCCCATCATGCCCTCCCCATTGTATGGGTATCATTCTTAGCTCTCCTTGGAACAAAACATATATCAAGCCATTCTCCACTTCCCCCTTTATTAGTTCCCCTCCCCAGAAGTGAACCTAGTGTCCCACTAATGAATCCAGTTCACAAAGGATTTAGAGCCCATTTCCCTAGGTAGTTCAAATAGAGGGACTGTTGTTCAGGGGGCCCTAGTGTCTTAAATCTTAGTTCATGTTGGCATCTCAAGTCCTCTCTCCCAGGAATACGACCTTGGTACTAGGACACAGCTCTTCACTTCTTTGGCTGCACACATTCCTACTTAATTAGTTCAAAGGCCTAACTGATGTGGGGGCATATGTGTATTCCTTTTCCATGCCTGGGAATTGGGATGCAATGGTGAGGCGAGGGAAAAGGCCTTGTTGTTCGGTGTTTCAGAGAAAAACGAGCCTGCGAGGAATCAGGCATACTCGTAAACGCGAGCTTAGTTCAGGTTATGGCTGTCGTGTGTATATGTTTACTACATCCTACATAATTCAATTGCAACATTACTGAATAACTTTCCCCTGTATGATGTCCTACTCGCGCCATTTATCCCCACCCATAACACACACCCCTCCCCCTACACTGTTCTGTGCTCATTTCCATATGTTAATATATTTTTCTCAATCTAAATCGTCTAAGCAGGGTGGTGGTTTGGACATGCATCTCAACAGATCTATAACGGTGGCCCCTTTGAGTAGATTTTTAACAAATTCCTTGTTCAAATCACTGTGTAAGATTGGGACTGAAATGCCACGTGTAGGTGTCTTAAGAGTCAAATCCTCTTCTATGCTAACCACAGCGTTCTATTTACAAGAACAAGCCATTCGCTCTGAAAACATTTTAACGTTCATGCCGATTATATGAAATTAGAGGGCCTTAAATTTAGCAAATTAGCAGTAATATTTATTTCATGACTTAGCAGTAATATTTATTTCATGACACCTTCTTTGACAAATTATAAATACAGATCAAGACAGGGCTGACATATGCAACAAAGGATAGGTCGCATATTTAGCTTTGTGAATAAATGTAATGTTTCCTCAATAGGCCACATTCTGATGGTTTATGAAGCAAAAGCCAATGAAAATGTTTTTCTGGGTGAAAGTCTGGGACACCAGTGATGACTCTATGTCAAAACATGTCAAAAATCGGTTTTGCAGGAGGTTGCTGGGCATTGCTGTCTTCCCCTAATTATTCTTCTTGTCTTAGCGAATTGGGTCTCAATGCTATTGAGGATTCTTTGTTGATTGACCTTTAGTTTTAAACTCAATTTCGGATAGGAAAGCACTACGGACCCGAATCACCTCTAAGGCTACTTAGAGGAGTGACTAAGTATTGTTTAATCCTTGGATTGTACATGTAGATAAATCATTGTTAACTATGTCTTTCAATTTGTCAGAAGCAAAGATTCCCTTAGCCCTTAACAAATGCGTTCTATGCTGACCAATGTGTTTTATTGGCAAGGAACACCCGATTCCCTCGGAAAACATGTGCACATTTATGCCAATTTTATGAAATTAGAGGGCCTTACATTTAATGTTAGCAAATTAGCAGTAATATTTGTTTGATGACAGGGAATGTGTAAACCACCTAATTCTTTTTTATTTTTTATGTTTAAACTAATTTTATTGGGAAAATTAAGAATACATAGTTAAACAATACTTAGAATGTCATGGTGTAGTTTGCATGGGCACTTATAAAAGAAGTATCCAACAAGATATCTAAAATATAGTAATATTAACAAGAAAACATAAGCAACCTTATCTGCACACAAACTTGTATAATAAGAATAAGAAATTAAACCCAAATGCAGTTGGCTGCATATTATGATAAACTGGTAGGTATATAAGGTATTTTGTACACTAAAACGTATAAGACAAACATGAACATGAGGAGGGGAGGAGATAACATTCTAGTATTATAATATTTATTGAATGCCTACAGCTATACAGTACTAAGAAATGATGTAAATGATTGGCATTTCAAGTCATGTTTATGAAGGTGTTATGGGGATGAAGCAATACATTTTTCCATTCTATGGATATTGCAAACTGAATTCCACCAAACTTAAAATGGACATTCCTGAGATCTTTCCAGTGTAAAGTGATAGTTTGAATAGCAATAGTCATAAATAGATCAAACAAGACATATATACATTCATACAAAATATGTTTACACGTTTATGGGGTGCTAAGACAACTCCAGCATTTATCATCTTGGGATAGGCCTCCTTTAGAAAGCATTAATGGAGTGATATAGCCCCTATGATGAACAAAGAACAATGTTTGAAGAAGGCAGGATGACACAATTGTCTTACAAATATTAGACCATATACAGGGCCAGTTCCTTCGGGAGTCATCGAAGGAACAATTTCGAACCCATGCTTCTAGGCACTTAAGTCATATTCCTTCCGATATTGTTGACAAGCTGGCCTTGTAAAACATGGCTGCTGTGATATGAGGATTAGACGAATGAAGCAATCCTTGGGAGGAAAAGGTTTTGGAAATCGGTCTTGCATCTGCCACAGTGTATTCTGGGGCCTTGGTTGCAATACGAATTGGGAATAGTATCCTTACATGCACAATACCATTCAAAGGTTTGCGCCCTATTTCGTAAATGTCTGATTTCAAGTTCTGCTAATGACATTCTGGAACTATTGTCAAGCTATATGTTTGCATGGAATCACAGCTGTGTTAAATGTTGGCTAAAATACATCATCTGATTTTGTTAAGGGCTGTTGTTACTATTGACATATTGGTCACTAACCCTGACAAAGCCAAGGATATGATTTACTGCAATGACTGGATTAACACAAGAACTGAATGCCTACGGTATAAACATGATTCCGCCCAGAGGTTCCAACATAAAAGTGTTGGGTCATTGGAACCGTATCTCCTCAAATTTCCATCTCCACAAATATGCTCTGGATTTTTACGATTGTGCTTCAACTTGTGGCGTACTAGAAAGATTCTAGCTAGGCGTAAAGATATTTCTGGGGAATTGAACTTCTGTCGATTCTGTCTAAATAGAGAGGCTGGCGAATCATTGGAACACTTACTTTCACCATGCCCTTTGTTGGTTAAAGAGCTGAAGAGTTGAGGGTACTTTGCACATCATTGCACCCATTTAGGAATGCTAGATACTGCGCAGAGATGGGATTTTTTGTTGTGTACTGGAAATGTCTCCATCCAAGTAGCAATTGTAAACTTTTTGATCTCGTTGAAAGTAGATCTCTAGTATATAACCTTATGCGACTAAATGTTGATGCTAATTTGTTACCAATTTTATGTTAATTTTATATGTTTTAATGTAACATTCTATATTGATACCATTTGTATACACAACATTGTGTTGCTCTTTTGATACTTATTTCAAAAACTTTGTAATGTAATTAATTTTATAACTAATGACATTTATATTGAAAATAAAAAATAAAGAATAATTGGGGATATCATCATTTTAACGGTTACAAGCCTACCCCACGAACATAGGAAAAGTGGGGACCAAGAGTTGGTTAATTCTTTAACTTTGGCTAAAATATTAGCTGTATTATGTTTAATTATTTTCTTTTCTGAAGGCTCTATGAGGATTCCTAAATATTTGATCCCAGCAGAAAAACATTTCATTCCAAGCCTTGCAACGTGGTGTTTGGTGCAAATAATGTCGAGTAGTAAAACTTCTGACTTGTCCGTATTATGTTTATAGCCTGAGGCCAGAGACAATCGTGTAATAACACTAGTTAAGTGATCTAAACATCTGTCAAATATATTCAAGAAAAGTAAAATATCACCTGCATAGGCCACTACTCTAATTGTTTTAATTAAAGAAATAGGTCTGTAATTTTGAACCAGTTTGGGGTCTTTATTGGGCTTGGGGAATACAATTAGCGTAGCTTCGGAGAAAGAGCCTACTGCTTTCTCTTGTTCGATGAATGAGGTAAAAATGTCATTAAATTTGAGAACTAATATATCTTTAAAATTGGAAAAGTAGTGAATCAAAAAAACATCTGGGCCTGGGGCTTTACCTTTCTTAAGGTCATTAATGGCTTTGTATACTTCCTTAGAAGATATGGGGTAATCCAACTATTGTAAATTAGGGATATTAGAAGAATTGCGATTTACCTGCTTAAGGAAGTCTCCTCCATTTCTGGCGTGTCCCTCTGACGCTCACCGGCGGCCTGCTCCTGCTCCCGACGGCTTCTGCTGCTGCCTCTGTCCTCCTTCCGGTGTGGGAAACTCTGCCAATGCTCACCCTGCGGCTTCCTCACAGACGCTGACAGCATACTCTGCACTTCGATTCTGCCGGTGTCCTGGTTTGCCATCCAGACCTACCACAGCTGTCCCATAAATAGTGGGTCCACTGCCTCTCCTGAACAGATCTCCTTACAAGGTCTTCTTGGGCTTTTCTGCTGGGCTCTCTGTGGGCTTCTCGATTGCACTCTCCCTTCTGCCTCTCACCTTTCATTGTATATACCTGCAGCCTTCTAACAGGTTGCAGGTGTGTTTGTTCACTTGGATCTGGCAGACCATAATTAGGCGGACATGCCTCACCTTCGACCATTTCACGCCTATATAATGGTTTGGCCATAAAAGACTTTAGCTGTCAGAGTGGAATGACTGCTAACAGTTCAAAATTACGGGTAGTGTTGTGGATCAGCCGTACTTGGAGAAACATAATTGGCTTTATATTTAAAGAAAAGACAACCAGTAAATTGAAAATAAACTGCAATAAAATGTCTCCCTAGGCCTGTGCCTAAGTCGGCCATATTGTAAATAGATCTATGGCAGTGCTGTTAGGTGTTGTGTGTGGAATAATGAAGGGATCTGGATTGTAATAGCCCATAACAGTTGGGTGAGTGTTAGATTGGCTGTCAATAACTAAGGAAAAAGAGATACCATATCTCGAATAAGGGCATCCCATTCCCAGTCCTCAAGGACCCTCCACCCAGGTGATCCTTAATCCTTTTTCTCCTCCTAATACTTCTAGGCTTATAATATTTCCTGTCATTACTTGGGTTAATGAGATATGTGGAACAATATCCCAAAACTGCTTCTGAATAGGGATTGCTTGGGAAAATATGGGATACCGCGTCTCGTCTGAAAACATTGTTCTCCCAATCCCAAGGGATCCTCCAACCCAGTGATTCTCCCTCACTTCTCCACCCTCAGGTTCAGGATCCAAAAGTGATGGCCTTTCCTTGGCCACCTGCGTAGAGGATCCAAGAAGGATGTAAGTGAGAATACCTTCAGGTTTCTCACAGTAAACACTGTTTCACAGTTGTAAAGGTGTCCCGTAAAGATATGTGTCAATCATCTTTACAGAAGGTGCTTAGTGCTAAGGAGGCAAATTGCATCCCTGCTGAGTTCATCATCAAGTGTCTTTGATGACAGTGTGCTGCACACTCAGTACTACCAGGAGAACCAACTGCAAAGTATGTCACACAATGCATAACTGTGATGTTTATAAGAAATCTTTACATTCATTATATTTTAAATACAAGGTAGGAATGTTACTGTGAAACAAGTACTTAAAATGACAGCAGGGCATCTACATGTATACCCACAAATCTCAAAATGTAGGGGTGGTTAAGGGGTTAAAAGGGGTATGGGGGTTGGGGTAGTGTTAATAATATAGGCAAAGTGGAGAGCTTGAAGGGTAACCCCCAAATAGAATAAAAAGAGTTTCAAAGAGTTTTTTCGAAGTAATACTTTGTAAAGAAAGTAGTTGGTGAAACGACATAGAACCGTTGTGTACAGTCCAACCAACTCTATGGAGTTAAGTAACTTTTTTAATTACATTAAACGCAAGGTGGCACCACCAATAGACTAAACCATACCCACAAAGTAATATTGTGTTGGAACACTTGATACATTGCTCAGTTTTAATCTTGGAGTGCTGGATATTTTGAACAATTGCACAAACAGCAATGATGTAAACAGTATGAACAACTTCATTTGTTATAAAAGGTGCCAGCATTGTGCAGCTATGAGGAATGCTGTTGCATCACACACATGAATGCTCAGGGGCGCCTTCATTAAATTACTCCACCGTGAGAATGTACAGCCAAACATTTCACGAACATTCTCTGTCTTTACTCTACTTAGGGGTTTATGCTTAGGCAGAGTTTACAAACTTCACTTGTTGTTTTGTTATATTTTTATGGATTTGCAGCCCAAGCAATTGGAGGTACTTCGGCTACAGCAGGTAACTTCATGTATTTCCCTTTTGCCCCCTGCTTACACCATAGCTGTAACCATGAAAGGGGGTGGAGTTATTTGTATTCAACATTTTCATAAGATGTGCATGTACCACTCGCATATTTCAATTGTAAACTTTGCCATTTCACAAGCCCGGATGTAAACATTTAGTTATGTTACATTAATATCACAGGCCAGTCTAGGTGCTTCGAATGGACTTACAGCAGGCAATTTGGGAGAGAAACAAGATATTAGCATTGAAACCAAAATTTCGTGTTTCAACCTTCTCTCACTTGTGTCCAGTTGGCAGACAGCTTATATTCTTGTTGCTTCCTCTAAAAGATTGTGTTCTGACCTAACCGAAAGTAGGCAATTAGCCGTAACAATTACCTCTAGTGCACTGAACTGTAGAACACACTGCTTTCTCTAAATCTTGGGCAGGAGATCTGAAAACACTTTTTCAAGTAACATAACATAGAAGATGACAGGCTTGGATTAATAGAGAAGAAGCAATAACTTTCTAATCCCTGCAACCTTAAAATCGTCCCTATAATGTTTATGGAGCCAAAAGGGGGGGACACAATGGGGGTGAAGAGGAGTAGTTTGGACAATGCAGGCAAATTTTGTTGAAGGGGGAGTACTCTTTTGATGGTGTAGAGTCTGGCAGAGGTGGAGTTAATTTGGGGGCGGCATACACTTAGTTGGGCCTAAGACAGCAGAAAGCCTAAATACGCCACAGTCCCCACCTGCCATCTATCCGGCCACCCACTCCCTCCTTTTCGGATGCAGCAAGAGTACCGCTAGTTCCTTTTTTCCACCCCCCTTCACTGATCATACAGCATGATGTAATGCTTTAGTTTGGAGGTAAAGTGAGTTACCTCCACATAAAAACAGGCAGCATTGAAGAGTTTCATAAATGGAACTCGCAATTCGGCTAAGCAGTAAAGCATGCATTGTTCACAAATGCCATATTTCTCACCACTCCCACCTACCTACTCAGCATGAGGCCTTACTTAAGTGTTGGCAGCGCCCAGCCCTCTGACATTTGCTTTGCTCATTATCTTTTGATGAGTCTGTTCTCAAGGAAACGTGGCTTTGGCATCCTTCGGTTTCTGAAGCTGCTTTCTCTGAAGACTGTTGCTATACAGACACATGTGGGGGCTGTCCGTCTCTAGACGCTTTCACGTCGCATATACATGCAGGTCCCTTTGCACCTTGACCCTGGAAACTACATCTGCAACATGAAATACTGATTAAAGAAACACTGATGTTTTGAACACTCAATAAATGTCATAAGAGAATACACTTTAGGTTCTCCCAAACGGGGGTGGGCCTTCCAAAGAGAGCACTCCACAAATGCACAGTTTTAAGCATTACTCTTTGTTTTTAACTGCTAGCTATTGTTTAGGGTTGGCCAGGGAAAAAATGAGCGGCTCCACACGCACGCTCCTGAGCTAGAAGAAGGGGGACGAGCGCATGTGAGAGCAGGAGTTATGTCTAGGCACTGCTGTGTGACAAGGCATATTACAGACAGAGTGCAAGGCACCCTGGTTAGGCATGTTCAATTTGCCTAGTGATTTTATAGGCTGGAAGTAAGAGCCGCTGGTGGGACAAGTCCAGCTCTTTCTTCTAGGTAGCTGACTGTGATAGTCTCAATTCTTCACTAGTGTCAAACAGAGTGGCTGCAATGCTGTGACATCATCACAATGTAGGCGGGCAATGTATAGGGTGATTCCAAAAGAGATTGGTCAGAGGCATTCTGCCTCTTTACTGATTGGCTGGCTGCCCTGAAATTCATCTGGATAAGGGCAACGAGAGACTGCTGCTCATTCCGCTTTCTCTCATAGACCTTGGGCTTCGCCTCAGATAAATCACCTAGTGGCTGAATCTACTGAAAATATATGCCCAGGCCCCCTATATGTGAAGCAGATGCCAGAACGTCCTATCTGACCTTCCAGAATGGGCAACAGGGCTGCCTCCTTCACTTAGACTTGCAGCAATGTCTGTTGGATGGAGCTGGTACCTAGGCTGTACCTGCTCCCTTATTTAGGATGTTCAAACTTAGGTGTTGTTTTCCTCGTATTGTTGTAATATGCACTGTATCAGTATTCAAAAGATTTGCATTGCGAAAATTAGGCCTTTTCTCCCTTATTTAGGATTTTCAAACTTAGGTGTGTCTTCAAACCTGTCTTTAACATGTGCATTGTGTAAACTCCTAAATCCTGAGCATCTGTCCCATTGCTCAACTTGCTTGACTCTCACTGCCTTGTCTGCCTATCCTATTGTCCTTCGCTAGTGTCTCCCCCTCTCCCCTCCACCCCCCTCCTCTCCCACCTACTCTATGGTGCTCTCTGTCTCTCCTAACTTTTCTAATTGCGTTTCTATTGACTATCCTGCTCTCCTCACTAAATCTGGTAGGAAGAAGTTTAAAAAGGACATCCTGGTCTACAACCCAGGCCTCCCTATCGCTGACACCTACACCAGTGCCCCCTCCAAGGAAACTCTCACCGACATCCTCTTTGTCGTGCCTTCACATGACCTATGGACCCATGGTCTCTGTGCTCTCTCCTTTCACTTTGTTTCCCATTAATGGTGGAACTCGTTGGGATGCCCTACTGGTCGGTTGCCAGTGAATTCGTCGAAAAAAATTGGTCGACCAGACAAATGGTCGAATCAAATTGGTCGAAAACCATTTCGTCGAATTTTTTTTTTTCTATTTTAACCCTTTTTTTTTTTTTTTTTTGGGGGGGTCCCCCCCCCAACCCCCTTTTTTTCTCTAAAAACCCATTTTTTAACAAAACGAAAACCCAAAAATAAATATATAAATAAAAAAAAATTTTCGACGAAATGGTTTTCGACCAAATTGCGTCGACCAAATTGCAGTCGACCAGTTTTTTTTCGACGAGTTGACTGGACACCCTACTGGTCTCCTTCCATTCCCCTAAATTCATTATTAATGTTTACTCTAATGGGACTGTCTTGGTCCAAGGCCCTCAGGCCAACCTACACTTCTCTGATAGATGCTTCCCATGCCTCATCAATTTCCTTTCCTCTCCTACTGTCCCCTCTCCACTCTCCCCTCTCTGTGACCACCTCTGCCACCTCCTTCGCTACCTTACCTTCCCCTTCCCTCTCTGCCCCCTCTCAGGCTCCTTCTACTCCTCTGCAGGGAGTACCTCTGATTTGTACCACTTCAAGGATGGCAACCTTCTCTTTATTGCCACCCTAAATGTTCTATGTGCTGTCAAACACTCCTCTGATATCTTCCGCCTTCTGGAAGAGCTTGACCTTGATGTCCTGGGTCAACCGAGACATGGTTCACTGCCACCTCTGTCACAAGCTTTGATACGCTCCTACCCGATGGCTTCAAGATGCTCTCTGCGCCCAGGTCCAACCGCTCCGGTGGGGGTGTAGCCCTGAACTTCTCTGAGTGGATTCCTGCCTCTGTCACTCCTACGCAGGCATACTCCTCTTTTGAATGCCTCGTCTGCAGGCTCTCTCTCTCTCTCTCTCACGTGGCCATTCCCTTACTGTGGCTACTATCTATCGGCCACCTGGTCAGATTTCCTCTTCCTCTCTGAGTGGGCAGACCTCTCCACCTCACTCCTCGCCTCTACTACTCAACTCCTACTTCTTGGAGATTTCAACATCCACCTGGATGCCTCCTGTCCTCTCTATGGACTCTTCCGCGACCTCTGCAACTCTCTCTCACTCATTATTCTCCCCTCTGGCCCGAGTCGCTCTTGAGGGCACACTCTGGATGTTCTGATCTCCTCAGACCTTCCCCTCTCTGTCCCTCTCAACACTCCTCGCTGCTGGAGTGATAACCTTCTCCTCCCCTCCCACCTTACCCTCCCTACCCCTCAGGCCAAGCCACTTCCATCACTGCCACCCACCTTCTCGGTCATCCGACACATGAAGCGTGTGTTCGCTGAGGCTTTCTCCGCCACCTTCTCATCCCAATTCCCCCCTTGGCTGACTCTCACCCTGACACAGCCCTCTTCATGCTCCACTCTGCTATATCTGATACTCTTGATATCCTTGCCCCTGTCATGAGAATCCGCCTGAAGCCCAAAGCCAAGTGCAACTCCTGGTCTGACTCAGAACTGGTCCCCCTAAAATGCAAGTTCAGGGTGGCCGAGAGAAAATGGCGTGCTTCATGTGCATCCTCTGACAAACTAGCCACCCGCCTGTTGCGAAGGCAATACCGACTCTCTGTCCTAACCAAGAAGAGAGCTCATATCCAAGCCTGCGTCTCTGCGGCATCTAAGAACTTGGCTGAACTCTTTAAAATCTGCAAGGAACTGGCCATTCCTGCTGCAGTCTCTACCTCTCCTGTTCCTTCCCAGGCCCTCTGCACGGCACTGGCATCTCACTTCATCTCAAAAACTCCGGACATCCTGTCCTCTCTCTCCGCCTCTACCCTCCTCCCACTACTCCATGCTCTTCCTCTGGCCCTTCTTCAGCCAACTTTCCTCCCTCCTTTTCTGCCTTTCCCATGTTCTCCGCTAAGAAGGTTTCTAGACAAGTCTGATCTATGAAAAGTCTCATCCAAAATGGTTCACCCTGTTCCTCCAAAACCATCAAGGACCACATTGACACCCTGGATCCTGCCCTGGCTGATTTCTGCAATCACTCCCTCACCACTGGAGCCTTCCCTTCCCCCCTGAAGCACTCCCTTGTGCACCTTCTTCTTAAGAAACCCTCTGCCGACCCCTCCTGCCCGGCTAACTATCGTCCAATCTCCATCACTCCCTTCCTGGGAAAGCTCCTGGAGAAACTGGCCATCTCCCAGCTTAATCTCAACACTTAATCTGTGGGTTGTCTCCATGACCATCAGTCTGGCTTCAGAGCTGCCAGAAGCATAGAAACTGCTCTCCTGAATGAACATCCGTGAAGACCTATTCTCCAACCTAGATTCCAACACCCCCTGTGTTCTCATCTTACTTGATCTTTCTTCTGCCTTTGACACTGTCAACCATACGATCCTGCTGAACCGTCTTCGTGATAATGTGGGTATCACTGGTCAGGTTCTGGCATGGCTGACTTCTTTCCTCTCTTACCGACCCTCCCAGGTCCAGCTTGGGTCCTTCCTCTCCGCTATCTTTTTCTCCACCTCTTGTGTCCCCCAGGGGTCTAACCTCTCTCCCTGGCTGTTCAACCAATACCTGGCACTCCTTGTCCACTGCATCCACACTCTCTGCCCCAACTTTCAGTGCTATGCAGATGACAACCAGCTCATTTTCAGGCTACCCTTGGCCTGCTCCTCTCCTTCCCTCATCTCTGACTGTCTGTCTGCTATCCAGGAGTGGTGTGCCGCCAATGACCTCTGCCTTAATGCCAGTAAGAACGAGTATCTCCTCATCGGCACACCCGTTCCCTCCTTCCCTGTCGCTCTCTGGCCGGCCTCTCTTGGCACTCTTCCTGCTCCCACCTGCAAGGCAAAAAACCATGGGGTCATCTTCGACTCCACACTCTCCTTCTCCCCTCACATCTCTGATGTCTCTAAGAAGTCACATTACCAGCTGCACATCCTCAAAGGGATTCTTCCTTTCCTCTCCTTCTCCTAGAAACTCACTGTCTCCAGAGCTCTGGTTCTCTATAGGCTGGACTGTTGCAACAGCCTCTTTCTAAATCTGCCTGCTTCTACTCTCCGCCCTCTGCAACTTATCCAAAACTGGTCTGAGAGACTTGTCCTCAGCCTCAAGGCCAGGGATTGTATCTCTCCAGCATTGAAATCTCTACATTGGCTCCCAGGGGCTGTGAGGATTAAGTTCAAAACCCTCTGCATCGTCCACAAGGCCTTCTGGTGCCTGGGTCCTCAATATCTCCAACTCTCCCTTCCTAAATAACTTCCTTCTCGAGCTCTCTGCTCATCCGCCTCCAAATCCCTCAGGGTCTGTCGCTTCTCCAAGCAACGATTTGGTGGTAGATCTCTTTCTTCAACTGGTGCCTCTCTCTGGAACAGCCTCCCTGCCTCCCTTAAACTTGAGGAGAACCATCTCCAGTTCCAGAAGCACCTCAAAACCTTTCTCTTCACTTCTGCTTTCTCTCCTCCTCACCTCTGCTGACCTCCTGGCTGAAACCCGAACCACTCTGCCTACCCAGAAAACCTCTTTCTCTGGACCGGGTCCACCCCTGCCTTCGTCTCACACCTGCACTGCCCACCTGGCAAACCCCACACTTAGGGACTGTTTCTGTATCCCGACAGTCCCCTACCAGCCCCTGACACCTGTTGTCCGCACTTACCCTTGCCAATTGCTGGCCGTTACTTCTTATTGTTATCATCTTGTACTGCACTTGCCACTTGCTGGCCATTACTTACTTATTGTTACCATCTTGTATTGCACTGTCCCTGCCCCCTTCCCACTCATTTGTGCAATCTGAATGACACCTGGCCTAGTAGGATCGTTGTGTGTCCTCCCTCTGTTCCCCTCCCTTGCCTCGTCGCACCTTGAAGCACTTGTGCATAGGTGTGTTATAAATGCCATATCATATCATATCATTTCATAGCTAACTGGAGACTTAACACTATAGCATAATTCCTGTTTCCCTGACAGTTGGGAGGTCCGAGAGGATAAATCGATTGCCAGCATGAGCAGAGATGAGAAACCCGGTACTGAGAGGGGGCCTGCCCATCCGCATGGAGTGAATGAGTGGAAAAGTAATGTTGTAGGCATAGTTTCTTTGACAGTCTTCTTTGCTGCATGTGGTTGAGTACCTACTAATCTGCCTTTCTGACCACGAGCTCTGGGTTCTGATTGCGGATTTTGCATGTGACCAAAAATTAAATGATGCAATCCAAGTAAATACATCTACTGATACTTTAATTCCTTGATGCCTCCATCGTGGGGCTTCTTATCAAAAGATGAGAAATTACCAATACATCAGAACAGAACAGAGACATCTTTTGGCTTGGAGGCATCTAGAAGAGGCTAATACTGAGCAATGCAGGTAACCTCACCCACTCACTCTTTCCACCTTGCCCATCTGGAGGCACACATCAACTAGGAGCAACACCCTTCCTTTCATCACTGAGAGCCATCAAATGATCTATTTCTTTCTTTATTTCTTTATTTAATATGCATATAGCCAAATTATGCTTTACATATGACATCATAAAATCATCATATAAAACAGGGTTTGTTAATAAAAACACCATGAACAAGATGAAATCCAAGATAAGAAATCAAGATAAAAATCACTTAATTGTTAAGACTACAAAAAGTAAACATTAAGATCATGACCTTATAGGAGTTTCTCCCATATTTCATTCCCATTGTTTACATCACATCTGTTGTCATATGCCTTATCATGTTTTAATCTATTAACATTAAGGCTTTCGCAATCACAGATAAGATGTTTTGATGTTTCGTTGTTGAACGTTCCGCATAGTCGACACCACCTGTTCTTTTGCAAGATATCATATCCTGCACCCAGACTTTCTAGACATTCAGACATATTAAACTTGAAAATGTGATATTGTTGGATTGCTTTGGCATCAGGATATGCAGTCAGGTATGTTGGGATGCCCAAAAAAATCTCCTTTTTCTGTATAAACATCCCTCTGTTGTTTTTCGAGGCTAACTGTATCATGTCTCTCCCTTGCCCAATGTCATGTGTAGCTTTTTTCAACAGATGTTTTACTTTACCTGTTGAATATACTAAACAACTATGTGCATTCTCTCTCGCCCATCTATGGTAGATAGAATTCATAGATCCTAATGTATTTAATACATTGTTATTCTCAATTACATTGACCGCTTTAAACACATCAACCATCATTGTCCCGTTTTCTACGATAGACAGCTTTGTATACAACATAGCAGATCTATAATCCATGATATCACTAATCGCATCTGGTTGCATTCTAGGAGAATGTATTCACTAGGTAATGACCTTTGCATGCGAAGTTAGATTTTTAAGATTTTACCTTCAAATCTATTCATTTCGGCCATTAATTTTATGCCATACAAAAGACATACGTTTTTTGCATCATAAACCATCAGTATCGTCTTTATAGAAAACCCTGCTTGTTTTCCAATAGAATGGCTAAACATCATAGTGATATTCATACATTTAGATGTTATGTATATCCTTTGCTGTGCAGGATAGATTCTGATCTATAATCACTCCCATGTATCTATAACAATCAACAACTTCAATCATCTGACCATCAGTAGTCCATCTCAGATCTTTTTGTGCTACACGGTTTGTTTTTCCTAAGAAGGCAATCACCTTAGTCTTAGTTAAATTAATTGTAAGCCTATTATTGGTAGCAAATATTTCTAGAGCTGATAGTTTATACTGAAGACCACCCGGTGTGTAGTCTTACAAAGCAGATTGTCCGCGTTGCCGAGCCAACCAACCTTAAGAGGTCATATTTTTAGGTCATTAAAGATCATGATGTTGAAGCCTCAGGTAGATCCGCTAAATATAAGTTAAACAGGTTGCAGCTAAATTGCTTAATTAATAGATCCAATGATCTATTAAATCTATTCAACCTCATCCAACCCAAACTCACCAAGCGTGTACTCTCCCATTACTGCACAATGGCATCCCAAAAGGCCCACTCACATCCATTAACAATGGAAGATGCAGGCTGCAGTCGAACATGCATTCTGCTGGGAGGACAGGAACAACAAGACCACCTCCATTCAAGTAGACCACTAGTGAATGACGGCTTGGAACATCTCTCAGATCAAAACCCACGTGCCCCCCCTCACATGTTCACTTGTGGCATACATGGGCCGCAAAGTTCTCACGCACACCAACATCTTCCTTCCTTAATTGGCAGAATATGTAAATGCCACACCTCCCCCTCGAAAGAAAAGATGATGAGTAAGAACTCAAAAAGTAGGCCACTTATGTTCATAGTCATGGAAAAGCACACATAGTTGCCCACTGGCATCCCTCAGCCCAGGTATTTATGGGCAGCAGATAGTCAGAATCCAATGTAATCATGGCATAGAAAATGGCATAGAAAGAATGTGGATTATCATAATGTAGCCCTGCCCTTGGCGTGCTGAGATTTTGACCACAGCCCAAAGCAACCCCCAAAATCATCTGCTATGCTTTTAGCAAAAACACACACAAGAACCTCAAAAAGTGAACTTTGCAAACACATATGTATTCACTCCACTATGAAGGTATCTAGGCACAGAATCATAAGCTAGTCACTGAGCTCTGAAATTCACTCTCATGCCTCACAGTCATCCACATGACCAGATTTTGCCATCTTGGACCACACTCGCCTTACCATCAACATCAATTTCCCATCTACTCTACCGTATCGTGGCAAAATTATTCACATTCTCACCCTCGTCAATGATTGACACCATCTCAACCCTCATAGGCACACCTCGCAGACAGCCCCGCGACCATATTTCTGCATACCCACCTCACATGCACACCACACAAAGGCAAGAGAAAAGCAATGTAACATTTTCAACAGTACATCACAAAAGGACATAAAATGATACCCACAATCTGTACAAACACATTGACAACAGTAACATAAGAGGCCTCACACTTCCTAGAATGTACTGATCATAAAGGAAAAAGTTGACATGAACATTAATGGCATTTATGGTCACAACCAAAATAAGTCACAAGGTAAGCATCCATGCAGTTAACTTTCCAGGCATGGTATATCCTAGAATACATTTATTCCAGAGGATAAACCTCAATAATTTCAATAAAACTGTATTGCCTGGACATTAACTATGATTCTGAGAGTCGTGTGTGTTGGTTACTGTGCCAGGCTCAATAACCAACCCACACAACTCTCAGAATCAATTTCTAAGGATTGGGCCAACACAATATTTTGGGCTGTGAATCAGTGGCAGCAATTTTACACATTTTAGAGATTATCACCAAATAAACCAACGTATGTCCGCAATTCCATCAGTAAATTAACTCCACATTTACTACCTGCAAATATACGTTCTTCCCAACCAAAAAGCATTTTCCCCACCGAGAAACAGGAGGTAGACCACTAAATAAAAGTTCACTTGGTGGACCAGAAAATATGTGTGGGGTACGCATTGCACACTTACTAGTTGCTGTTTAGTCCAATGTCATTGACCTCAACAGCAGTAGAAGATGGGCGACGTCTGCAACAGCTCTGTCAGCATGACCCACAAATACTCCAGAGTGGTGCAACCACAGCAACCACGATACTTTCAGTCGGGGACTGCCACTAGCAGTTAATCACATTCATTCATTGTTTTCACAAAACTGGTGTGAAGCAGGTCTCCTTCCTTTTATAAAGCTGGTCCATCACCTGAGCTGCTACCTTCATCCCAGGGCTTTAGGAAGGTGCTCTCTTTAAAACAGGGGACTGAGTAGCTGAAATCCCTCCATCGGACATCTTGGAGCATATAGGGCAATGGACACTGGGGCCAGCCAACGTGATTATGTTTGATGTAGCTCTGGAGCCACCATTGTGTTTCTGCTATGAGAAATGTTCACCTGCTGTTTCTCAGGAATTAGGTAATCATCATCAGCTTTGACACAGGCGTATCAATTTACCATTGTGCATCCATCTCTTAGACTGCCAGACAAAATAGAGCACACCAACATCATCGTTCCGTTTAAGGTGTTGAAGGGACAGGAGTTCCCCTCCGCACCACCAGCCATCTCCAGAACCACCTTAATTGGGTTGATGTCTTATCCAGCAGACCTAAATCCCTCACTAACTAAGGACCACTGGCAACAGCTGCCACCAGAGGCGTTGATGGGGGGACTAAGTGGGCTTCTTTTGGTTGTGAACCCCTGGATAGAAACTCAGGGGCTACAACCAAAATGCTATCTTGACCAGAGTCCAGATAGTCCTGACATTAGTGTAGCCCCAGATATTTTCCAGACCCAGCAACACCTCTGGCTGCCACACACACAGCCTTAAAGATTCTGCTGCCTCTTACAACAGAACCTTGCTGTACATTAAGAGATGGCTGGTGACCCTCACAATAGACAGATGCTGCAGCACAACCTCACAGTGTGCCTGAAAGCGCCTGAGCCAGTAGCTCTGGGCCCCTCGACCAGATCCACAAAGGTGAACCCTGTACAGTGTTGTACAGGTACTGCAGCATTTCATACGCCATGTGGGCCAAAATGCTGCACTGCCGCTCTGCAGTTTTCAATGGGCGTCAACAGGACGTGGCAATGGCCTACTATGTTAGGAGTTTTGGTTGACAGGTTAGTAGTTTTTGGCTCGCTCCACTGTATCTCCTTTGGGTGTCCATCGACCGGCCTTCAAAAAGGCCAGTTTGTTTCCACTGCAATAATGTGTGGCACAGGATGCAGCTAGTAGATGGCACGATACAGGCAAAAAGCAGGGCTTTAGGTGGGCTGGGGATAGCCAGGGCCAAGCCCTCCAGCCACTCCAACACCAAAGGCAGCCTGTGTATCTAACAGTGGCTTCGACTATATGGGCTGCCTGATGACTCTTTAGTCAGGAACAGGAGGAGGGGTGGAGCCTATTAGTTCACACAGATAAATGGCTTTCATGCTGTCTGATGACTCTAGGCCCTTTAGCCCTACTCCTGTTTCTAAGTACAGAGTCATCATGCAGCAGATAAACCTTTCACTCAATGAGCCCATAGTTTTATAACTATGCAGTTCCGTGAATGAAAGGGCTGCTTGCTGTATCTGAGAAGTGGGTTGCAATGGAGTCACACCTTTGGTGCACCCAGACCCTCCTTTTTTGAAAAAGGAGAAGCTGGGAACACCGAAGTTAATAATGCTAGTGTACCCCAACTCCAGTTCTTATACGGGGGGTCTCATTAAGGCCTAGAGCCCCCCTCGATTTAGAATCCCACTTAAAGCACTGGCAACAAGTGTGTATGTATATTTCTCCAGAGGTTAAATACTATTAAGACTGTTTCTGGGACAGAATCAACAGTACCTTCTCCATCCAGGAAGGCAATTCTTTACTGATGCCTGGAACATCTCTTTCGATCAAACCCTCATATTGCATTCACAAATTCAGACATCATGCAGGTACTACAAAAACCACACACACCAATAATATCACAGTGTAAGTAAAGATGACGCAGAGAATCCAACAACAAAATGCAATAGGATATAAGATCTTTATGCCCAGACTAGCTAGATGTTGTGTTAAGATCTACATTGTAACTGTAGAGGAGAAGCCAAATGCCTCTGCAGAAAGGCCTGCCCGCCTACTACCTGTATGTTGAAAGACTGAAACTGCACCATGCTTGACACCAGTAGTTGTGACCATACCGCAATGAGTGTTTGATCAAAGGTACCCATTAAGAAAGCCATACCAAATGTATGCACCAAGAGATGATAGTCTTTTGGAAAAGGTCCCTGAATGAATATGAAAAAAGGAGATTAAAAGCTGGTGACGTCACAAGAGGTGAGAGTGACACACTAAGATGATAAGAAGAAGATGTATGGATTTTATAGAAACTGTTGACGAAATAAGGAATCAAGTAAACTTCCCTATGTGGAAAAGAAGATTGCATGTGTGTATGATGCACTACAGAAAATGCAAAGCGTTTAATAACTGTGCAGATGCAGCAACACAAGTAGACCAAGTGATCATAGAAGCTGGCTATATATAGTGAAAATATTGCAGTCGAAGCCGCCATTGTATATGTTGAAACTGGACATCGCTGTCAAAATTCTAGTAAGTTAAAACCCTTGGAGAAAGAAGGATCAAGAGCTGTGTGTGTCGCAGCAAAGGACCTAAAGCGAGAAGGGCTGTCTGGCCTGGTGTCAAGATTAAAGGCAGCCAAGAAATGCTATAAAATGGGTCAAACTGTGGTCTCCTGTCACGTGAGCCGAGGATGGAAAAAGGAGTTGGGTAGGCAGACCAGAACTGTGATAAGCGTGTACCCATACTCACTTTTATTCCCAATAGAAGAGAAGCTACTACAAGGCCAAGTTCAAAGACAGTCTGCATGGCAGAAGGCATGGAGGATGAGAGATTTGGGGCTAATTTGGTGTGGAGGTGAAGTCAATTTCACCCCTCAGCACCTGGGTATGAGCTTACGTGCTGCTAGTGAGCCAAATGTTCTAGATATGGCACAAGTGTGTCAACCAATTGTAGAGTGCCACATAACAAAGGGCCTTATGGTTTAAGTATTCTGTCTACTTAATGAGTGTTGAGGATGACTTGCACTAGAGGCAGGCTTAAGTTGTCCACCTGACAGTAGATATCCTATCAAAACCCGTCCTAGTATAGAAAGTATACTTAGATGTTCCCCTTAATCCAATCCCGATCGCTAGTAGGTTTTTATTATTTGCCACATAGTATGACATCTTGTATGAGGAATTATTGCTATATAAATGTATTTTTAAGTGATTTGATCTGAGAACGAGATCGAACATCCTTTGATGTCCGTTGTAACTCCCTGTTTTACACAATTGATAATAAAACACTTGGATGAGACCTTGCCAACTTCCTGAGTCGGTGTTATTATTTGATGTAAGAGTTATTCTGCATCCCTTAGGTTCACGTGGTAGCAATGTCGGATGGTTAAAAAGACCCATCGACCTGTTGAGATCTCGGGTTTCGGACAATCGGACATCCTCTGCCATCCAGCCGAAGATCGCTGGGTTTCCTGTGAAGTGCGGCCGAATAGAAAACTTGCAAGAAAATCAAGATGTGGGCAGGGACCCTCTCTGACAAAATCCCTACCTAGTGTCCACAGGCTCTTTGTGGATGAAAGTTGGTGGTTGGAGGAGAAGTCGATACAAAAGGCCTTGAGTTAGACGATCGAATGGTGAGTCAATTGAGGGGAATGGTAAATTAAGGGAACGGGGTTGTGGTAATTTTAAAAGTAGCGAGAATAACAGAAGTAACAAAAAGTAATGGGAGTAATGTAAAATATTGTATGAAAAAATAGAGATAGCGCCTAACGAGTCCTGACTCAAGGAAGTTCCAGAAAAACTTGTCTTACACTCCAGTTGGAGTCTCTAGTTACAGAGTATTGATTAGAGGCAAAATGGAAAAAGGGTGATCACTGAGGTTTTAAATGTGAAAAGTCAACTAGTCTGTCTGTGTATTTGGGCCTCATTACGACACTTGCATTCCCGGAATGAAGGGGGCCGGTACGGGACCGGCCCCCTTTATTACGGGAGCGCGGATTACGAGGTTCCCTTTGCGGTAAAACCAGACGTCTTTTCCGGGTCCCACGAGGGGAAGAGGGAGATAACAATGGGACACTTGTAATGTGCCCATTGTTACCTCCATCCCCATTCCCATTGAGCCCTATGGGGCTCAAATGGGAATGGGGAATGGTTCCTGCAAGGAGGAATTACCGGGTCCTCCTATGTCGGAATGACCCGGTTATTCCTCATTGCAGGAACCCGGTAATGGAGCCCAGTTTGGAGGTAGCCATGGAGCTAAAAGTTCCATGGCTACCTCCAAACTCATAATGAGGCCCTTTGTGTTGAATTAAGGTGTCGTAGAGCGATACAAACAGTTGTGAAAAAATTGAGATAAAATTCAAGGAGTTATATTGTCTATCTAGGGAAGTGGTTGGTACCAATCCAGACATTGAAAGAGGTCTGAGTGGCGATTGTTGGAGCGCGCTCATATTTATTGTTTTTGGTGAAGGTATTTTTATAATGTTTGGTATGTATTGACAGTCAATTGAGACTTGTCACAATGGGAGATGTCACTCCCCTAATGCATTTATGCAAGACATTGCCAGTATAGTGTGGAATGGGTGAAAGGCACGGCAGATAAGATGTTCATGCCATGGCCACAAGGGGGATAGCTGTCAAAAGTGGTATTGCAACACATGACCACATACTTGCTCGCTGCGACAAGGGGAAGAAATTGGAGAAAAAGCTAGCTATTTTAGAGCTTTGGAAGATGTACCTGGAAGAGAGGGAAGATCCGCCACCCGAGGAGTGAATGCCTAGCCAGCGTAATGAGGAAGATGTTTGAGCCTTCTCCTCGCCTTGCCTTGCCTCAAGATATGGAAGATGTAGGGTTGTATCCATTAAAGGAACTGAAGGCGGCAGCAGGGTATATTAATCCGATATACGAACCGCCCGCTTATAGCAGTGATGATAGTCCAGAAAACAGTGAGAAAAGAGGAGATCTTTAAGATCATACAAGATAAAGAAGAGAAAAGTGAGCGATCGAATATATCGACAGAAATAGATTGAGAGATTAAGAGAGGGAAAGGAGAGAAAGATAAAGCTGCCGAGAATGGATGGGAGGATAGATATTACTCAAGCTAGATTGGAAAAGCTAGATGGGAAAAGCATTGGGGAAGTAAGGCAAAGAGAAGACAAAGATGAACAGGACAGAAAAGACAGGGAACGTGAAAAAAGATTGAAGGAGAACGAACACAAATGAAAGAGTAGAGAGTGGTGAGAACAGTTGTATCAGGAGGAGCAACAAAAGAAAGAAAAAATTGGCAGAAGCGCAAAGAAAATATAATAGCCAGAGGGCGATAAAAGATAAGGATAGAAGAGAAAGGAAGAGAGGAGAAGAAGAAGGACAAAAATTGAGGGATAAAAGAATACAGAGACGAAGGGAAGAGGAAGAAAGGAGAGTAGGAGTGAGGAGAGAAGAGATAATACAAGAGGAGGAGAAAATCAGAACAGAGGTTTGAAAATGAAGAGAATTAGATGAAGACTTAGAATGAAAAAGGAGACAACGAGAGCTTCCTATTAACCAGTTTCAACAGGACTTATTGGAAACAAGTCCAACAATACGATCGGAAAGAATAGAAGAGTTTCTTCCAATGAAGGAAGCAACGCCAGGGGCATCTAGAGTCACATTAGAAGAGGAAACCTTTGACATAGGTAGTATCAGAGATAGGATTGATAAGGCCTATCAGGAATTAAAGAGACATAACAGTTATGAAAATCGAGGGAAAGGGGATGCGTTCCCAGCATTTAAACCAGGAAGCAAAGAAGAAAAGTAGTTTAGTCTTGAGCATAGAGCCTTGTCGTTGAGCAAACTAAACCTAGATCAAGGTGAAGGGGTGAGTAGTCATATTTCTTGGGGACATGATATGTCAGACAAAGAAAGAGAATCTTTCCTTGGAGGGGAGGAAGGAAGTGCATGCACTTCTGAAGGTAGTCTGCAGACAGACAAGGAAGCAAGATGGTAGGTTCTGGAACAACCTAAGGACAGGACGCCAGATCCCATACTATATCCAGAATGTCCCTGAGAACGATTGTATAGTGAGATGGGAGAATCACTGCCATATGTGAGCAGGAAAGATCGTTAACAGTGAGGAGACAGACATGAATGATTGTTCCTGCCATGGATAGGCAGACAATGGGAGCCGATTGTGGGTTAGGGTTCACACAGTTTGCCTTATTGGAAAAAGGGGGAGCAAGACCACAGTATAGTCCATGGCCGCAGATGGACAAAGTTAATTTAAGGTGCAAGCTCCCTTGTTGGACATCGGGTGCAGGAAAATGAATTTACAAATTAGAAAAGATGACAGGAGGAAACATGTTGGCCATAGGGGACCTTAAGTGTCTCTTATTGGAGAGAGAGAGCTGATGACATATGGAGAGCAGGATATGACAGTGTAATAGCACAAAATACAGTGCAGTGCCGTTTAATATTTGTAGGGCAGATGTGTGGAGGGCTCTCAGAGTGCAGTATCCTGACACATCAGATAGGGGTGCAATTATGACAAGTAAAATGAAAGAAGATGAAGACCCTATTGCTTACATTCAGGATATTCAGTTTTGAGCTCTAGAAACAATAAAGCCGTGGGAAAAAACAGTGGCATTATTTTACCACATTTCATGTCAAGGATTGCCGGAGCCAGTTCAGAGACAAATGAAGAAATTGGTGGTAATGGAAGCCAAACTATGGGCTCAGATACAGCTGACAATAGTGCATCTCTGTCGTCTGTCAGCTATTGCAGGGGATAAATAAGAAGAAACATGAGGTGAGGAAAACTGAGTAAAGTAAATTAGTTCCGAAAAAAATGTCTAAATCTGCCATATAAGAAGCAGTATTTACAAGTGGAGAAGGATTGGGTATGCAGCAAACAGTGGGTGCATAATCAAAGCCTGATGGACCAAGGAGTGAAATGGTTTGTGCCATGAGGCAGATGTATGGGATATGGAGGAAGATGTCGATTTCAAAATAATCAAGGTGGGTTACAGAATGCGCAATGTGAGAATCAGAATGTGCAAGGAGGATTCAACCAAGGGGGACTAGTCAGACGGTCTCCCCCTGTGTGCTGGACTTGTGGGATGGTAGGACACATTGCACGCTTATGTGGGAGCCAAGGGAATGTACAGAATGGACAATTCACAAAAGGGGGGACCGCTTATCCTCCACAATATGGAACACAACCAAGGGAAGGGTTTGTCCAAGTTCAGACAGTGTAATAGACACAAGCGCCGCAAATGCAACAGACATCACACCCAGAGCAAGTGCAAATGAATACACCACAAGGACAGTCGCAACATGCACCTATGCAGACACAGCATTATGCAAACGCAGGACAATTATTGACACCCAGAAAAGGAGATGCCACTGTAGTGGGAGGGAATCCTTTCACAGATACGCAACTTGATGTGTTCAATACTCTCTGTAACACCAGACCCCAAGTGGAACCAAGGGTCGATGTGAACATAGGAGGCAATTTATTTTTTTTATTTTTTTATTAGACACTGGGTCTACTCGTTCATGTATAGGAGAGAGAAAATATCCAATGTCGGGAATTGCCACGAATGCTCAAGGTTCTCTGGAGCTACAAAACAAGCTTGTTTTACTAATGAATTGCCAGTCTCTATGGGAGAGTGTGACATGACTGATACATTGTTGTATTCACAACAGACACCAGTTAACATTTTGGGAAGAGATTTGATGACAAAACTTAACATGCCGATTTCATTTACTGATGTAGGGATAGTGTGTTCCACTCCTGGAATACACTATTTAAACATTAGCAAATTCATACTGGCATTCACAGGGCAAGTGGCTCTGTGAAGCATTCCAGTTGAACCAGAGGTTTTTCTTAATGGGGTGAGCATTCTATTAACATGGTTACCTGGCTTACTGGGGAAGACTGTGAGAATACCTGACAATTCTTGTTCAGACCACAGATACCTATGGACGAAGAGGGTGGACAGACTAGCCCTATAGAGCAAGAAGCAGCAATAGTACAAAGGGAAATGGCAATGCTCGAAAGAACGGATGACGAGGGTGACCATGGAGGACAGTGATAGCTCTCTAAAAAGGGTACAGTTTGACTGACATTACTGACAATTACATGTTTAGAGATGACCAAACAGACAATGAAGTGGTGTTCTTTGTGAGCATTGCATACTGGATAAGGATAGAGAAAGGGGAAGTCCCACAGCGAATGGCAATTTTTTTAGCCTGTGAAAAAATCAAATTGAGGGTCGTGGAGATTTAAACAGGACTTGAGACTGATTAACTAGATTGTAGATGCATAGTTTCCTTTAGTTCTCAACCCTGTCAACGATATGTAGCAGTATCCCGATGGAATCTCGATATGTCACAGTGATTGATTTGAAGAATAAGTTTTTCTCAATCCCATTGCTGAAGGACTCACAAGACTTGACTTAATTTACATTCCGCCAGACTCATCTGAAACATACTAGGCTGCCCCAGGGTACTGTGAGTCTCCATCTTTGTTTAACAGAGTCTTCCAGATGGACCTAAGCAATTTTGATTTGAAAAGCATGGTGATACAGTACATAGATGACATTTTACATTTTAATTTGTAGCACTATAGAAGATGAGTGCATAGAAGACTCAATTTGGCTAATGACCATTCTAGCAGACAAGGGATACAAGGTGGACAAGAACAAATTGCAGTATTGCCAAGTAGAGATGTTATACATAAGATAGTTGATCTCACATGAGGGAAAGAAGGTGGCATCTGAAATGGCTGAGGCAATTATGAAAACTGCTAAACCGCACACGGTAAAAGATATGCAATTGTTTTTGGGACTATGTAATTATGTTAGAGCCTGGGTGTTCTATTACAGTTCATACATAAGACCCCTTCTGCAGGCTTTGAAAAAGGACAGCGAGGTTTTGGGGTTTCCCAATTATGCTGAGGAATTGTATTTATTCTCACACATGAATGGGACAGTCATGACAGCAGTGCTTACACAGAGGACCACATTGGGGTACACGCCTTTAGTGCATTCCAGTGGGATTTTAGAACCAGTTATGATTTGACACTTTCCTTACGAATAGTCATTGGCAGCCGGTGCATTTGCAATTGACATGTCTACAAGCATTGTGATGGGCTGCTCCCTGACTCTCTTCGTGAAGCATGCTCTGTTTGCCATCTTAGAGAAACCCAAGGGTACATTGACATTTCAGAGAGGTTCTGTTTATGAAGTAATAATTTCGATACAACGATAAAAAATTTCAGATAGAAAATAGTGAATCCTACCACATTTATAGCTCAGACTGTGACAGAGGGTGACCATGTGCATGATTGTGCAAATTATGTTGAATTTTATGATGATATACCTTGTATCAAAGAGAACACATTGCCAGGAGGAGAACTTCTCTTTATTAATGGTTCTTCAAAAATTGGTCAAATTAGTAGAGAAAGGCAGTCTGGCGCAGCTGTAGGGAGGCATAGAGCAAATGGCAAATTTGAAGTGGTAGCAAGTGCAAGACTACTGTCTCACTTCTCTGCGCAAGCAGCAGAATTGGTAGCACTCATTGTCGCGCTCAAGAATAATAAAGGGCAGGAACTGATGGTGCACAGTGACTCTGACTATGTGACATCAACCATACACACAGGGATAGTGCATTGGAAAAGGAGGGGCTACCTCCATGCGGACGGCACTCCAGTGCAACACGCATCCTTATTGGATAGGCTTATTAAGGTACTACAACTCACAGAAGACGTAGCGGTCATTAAATGCACTGCTCACACTAGGCATACAGACTTCATTTCTTGCGGGAATTAACCTGTATACGCAGAAGCCAAAAGGGTTGCATTTTCTCCAAATATTTCATGTTTTGATACACCAAATGTCAAAGAAAAATTAGTTATGCTGGTGAAAGCATGGCTTAATAAATTACTGATGACCCAAATAATGTAAATTCAAGGGAGTGCACACAGGAAGAGCAGGATTTATGGAAACAAAGGGTGTGTTCCTTATCCCCCACAGAAGCATTATGGTGACAGTATAGCACTGGAAAGCCAGTGATTCCAGTAGCATTATTAAAAATCACGCTTGAACAGCTGCATTACCCCGCGCATGTAACTAGGGAAAGTCCTGCTGCAACAATTTCCAAAGACTGGTTTATTTCAAACCTGTTAGAACAAGTTGCATTTTATGTTGTAAATTGCATCGTATGTCAAAGGTTTACTGCTGGGCATACACTGAGATCAATTAGAGGAGTAATTCCTTGATGAATGGTCCTTTTCAGCATTTACATATTGACTATGTTGATATGCTGTAGGTGTGTAGTGGATACAGATATCTGATAGTTTTGGTGTGTCCCTTCTCCAGATGGATTGAGGCAGGTCCGTGTGAAAGACCAAAGAAATATCGAGGCTTAGTACCACAAAATGACATACACCAATCACGGGTCCAAAAATACGAATATCTTTTATTTCTGTACAGAATTCAAAGTAAAACAGATAGCTATCTGGCTCCCAACACCTTGCAGTGTGTACCAGCAGACACAGTGAGGGGTGATAGTGCTGGACAACTTAATGCAGACTGTTTTATAAATTGTTCAAATCATTCTCCAGCCCCTATCCAAACTAATAATTTACATGCTAGGGTTCTTGCCCAGTTCATATGACAAATATGACAATATTATTTAACAGATTTAACAAGCTTGTCCATGAAGGTACAATAGTCGTGTTGGATCTCCGAGTCATAGTAAGCCTACTTTCAAGAAAGAACACAATATATTACAACCATAGTACGCGGTTTGAGTTTTCTCTACATTGTTCCATTGTTTAGATGAGGATGAGGCTTGTGAGTGCAGACAACACTTGGATTGCAGTTCATATGAGTCACAAGGTTTCTTTGCACAGAACAAACACAACTCAAAGGTCGTTCGGATCAGTTCTAGTTGAAAACACAGTCCTCCGTTTTAGCACATGAAGCAAGAGTTAAAATCAAAATGGCAGATGATTCTTAAAATGGCGGCAAAGTTGATTAGAAATCAGAGCATTTCAAAGGCGTTTTTCTGTGCAACGCGAATGGGCTTAGGCAAATATTCATAACAAGGTAGTATTTTACAAATACATTTTAACAAACCCTCCTTTTGGCCTAGGCCAAGAGCATTACTCAAACATTCGCTTTATTCAAAACCCCCCCGCCTCAATGTCCTTACATCCTGAATCACATTCTTCAAAAATATCAATTGCCATAAGTTCCTTGATAGGAATATCCTTCATTACTAAAACAGTAGTAGTTTCCTTGGGCGCATGTACCTTTCGTCCTAGCGTACCTATCCTCTGTGCACAACATCCTCCTAACATCGAACATGTGGCAAGAAGACATTGTACACAATAACAACAACAAAACAATAGAACACCAATAACTATCATTAGGACTGCAAGGAGCTTGCAACCTCATGATCGTAACCAAGTCCCAGAACCAAGCACTAAGATTCCAGTTTCCTTCAGGGACATGTATTTCAGTACTCAAGGTATGTAGATTTTGCATTGCCTTAAATATGGTAGGGGGAGTCAGGTACAAAAACACAGCATGCTGTTCCCACCAATTTACATACCCTACCACGCTCAGCTAGGATGACGTCTGACACCATCTTATTTTTGAGGGCCACTAATCTAATTGCCTTTTGCTCCAGCGTCATGTTGCACAGAATATCAGTGGTCCTATTGATGGTCTTTTCTAGTACCCTTGCTAGTCTTCTGATATCCTCGGAGTTCATTATCTTTCACCAAAATAGCACAAAAGATTTTGCTACATCACCCATGACTTGTGAAGGAGTATCACCATTCTCATCCTGACTTGGACGAGCTCTAGAGACGTCAGTGGTAGTAGCCACGTATACTCCTGGTAACAAGATACCCAAGTAACACATACCCTGCCAATCTCTGGGTAACCTAGGATAAGCGTCATTGCCACAAACAAAGTATACGGGGTCTCCTACATACAAAGGTCTCTACTCACTGGTTAGATTTGCAATGATCGTACATCCCTCAAATGTACCCATTGGTTGTGAAACTTCCCTTTGTATACAGAAGGAAATAGAGTTGGTGCTATGATTAATAGTGTAGCAAGGATTGCATGGCATCCTGGTTGCCTACGGGGGCCATCTTGAAGGAAATCAGTGATTGAAAAGGTCTAGAGAGTCTATCAGAAAGCCTAATAGAAGCAACATTGATTTTGCTTCTATTTGCAAAGAGGGAACATCTCAACGGTGTTAAGACTCGCTTTTCGAATTCATTCAGATTAGTCCCATCGAAGTTCCCAGAAATACTATCATTCCAATGAACAAAAAATAATGGCCTGAGCGAGGCATTGCATGCAGTAGTTAAAGGAAGAGGCTGGATATACCAGCCCAGTCCCTTTCCACATGTTGTAGCAAGTGTGAACACACCCAGCAATTTGTTCTGTTCAGAATCGCATGTGTCACATTCATGATTATTAGGAGAGTGATATTATAGTAACCCTGTCTATGTTGGGAGTCTCCAGAACGAAGAGTGTGCCGTTGAACAAAAGGTGGAGGCACAGTGGAGATAATTTCAATGGGTAACACAGTAAGTGGACGCACCCTTTCCATGTACCAGTACTGTGATTAAAAAACAGTGGGTCCTCAAGGACCATGATCTCTGATGACCAGATTATTTGTCAGCCATAAGACCAATAGCTTGCTTTGCAAGAGTAGATTTAGGAAGGGACATTGTTTCTCAGAGTCCGTTCAGGAGCCTCTACGTTATGCTCTTTTAGTTCATCTGTCAGTGGCTCCTGACCGCGTGGCCTAGCTTGCTTGAAGGTAACTTTGCCGGTCCCTGTCTCTTATTTATTTTTCTGCCAAAGAGTGACAAGGGACTGGCTCAACGATGATTCCTTGTGGGCACAGCCGATGCTGTGCTGTAAATCTGGTGTCTCAGACACAGATCGTACCTCAAGACTCCAGGTACGGTGAGATCTGCGAACAGATTGTCATTACTTCCTGAAGGAAGTTATGAAGCAGAAGCAAGATTGCTCAACGGTGAAGAAAGATCCAAAAAAAGAACTTGGAGGCAAAGCAACAGTCTCCCCAGGCCCCACGGTCTCAGGAAGGGTTTCTGTAGACAAAACAGGCTTGTGATGAGTATCAAAGTGAACAATCTCCTTCACTTCCCCTTTGTCGTGGGGCAGAGGAAAAGGTTGCGCATTAGCTTGGATTTCTACTTTAGGAACGAATGTAGGAGTAACCTCCCTCATTGGCAATTGAGAAGTAGGCAATTCTGCACGTTCATTAAGCAACAAAACTAAATCAAGTGACAAAGTAGTCAAAGCAGTATCAGGCAAAAATGCTCTCTTATGAATGACCATCAAATCTGCGTGACAACAAACCTTTTTCTTCATAAACTCATCCTGTAGGTACTCTAACATTACCTGTTACACTTTCCTTTGCACTTTACATTGCTGGAGCATACGGACTAAACGTGTCATATACTTCAATGGGAGAAATTGAAACATCCAAAATCCATCTAAGCACGTCTCTTGTGCAAATACGCTTCTCTTCCCTCATTGGTTTACATGAAGGAAGGAATTGTTTCTGAACATATGAAGCTTCCAATCTATTACCATCTATTACATCATTCTGTAACCGATCTAACTCCCTCTTAAACTCAAATACCCTCTCAACATGCTCATGTACTTTCTCTGCAGTGTCCCTTGAGCGAGCTAAGACATTCAAATCCCTCAACCCCTGTGGGACATTCATGTCCATCAAATCACTCCAAATATCAGCCAAATTCATTCCCACCCCATCTATTAAAACATTCTGTTCAGGAATACTTTCTTGGTCAGAAATCACAGTTAAGACAGCTGATTTTTCACCTTCTTCTATATATTCCTCAGCCCATGCATACAATTTTCTTTTTCTAGCTTTAGATACTGTACTACGAGTTACTATTCTTGAATCAGCACTCACCCCTTCAATCGCTACAAGTGGAGCAGAACCACTGGGAAAAGAAAGTTCTGACAAATCTTGTACAATAGGCAGTGGGGACACTACCGCTGGTGGTAAAGATGGAATTAAGGGATCAGCAACTGTCGTTAAGGGGGGATGCAGAAGGGGTAACAACAACAGGCAGAGGCACAACAATGGGAGGAGGAGCAATGACAGGAGGAAAAGGAAAAACAACGGGAGAAGGTTCAACAGCGGGAAGAGGGAAAACAGCAGGGAGAGTCACATAAGGAGGTGGTGCAGTAGAAACAGTCCTACGCTCATTCAAAAGGTTATCGATTAGCTCATCTGAGGTATGAAAATCCTTAGACGGATATATTTTCTGTACTTCAAATTGAAAAGGCTCTATCCATACTTCTAATAGATTCCGACTGTTTCTGTTGATCATATAATAATGCTTTTTCAGTATTAGACATGTGTCGACTTGCGTGTTTCTCTTTACTTTTAAGTTGCTGCATAGCTTCCTTTCTCCAATCCTGAATTATATCAAATGTTGCAGGCCTAGCCTTTTTCTTTAACAATATAGACTCTAAACGCTCTATACGTGTAATTTCAAAAGTACCATGAACTGGCCACTGATATTCGGAAGCATGTCAAGTTTCTCTGTGCCAAATATCGTTAAATACATTACTTTTTAGACAGTACTTACAGAATATTAAACAAGCCGGTGAGCCAACAAGCGGCGCCAGTTGGACACATCCAAAAGATTGTCTGTCTCTGCGGAATAAACACCTGATACAGGAAGACAATTTCCCAGGCATGTCAAATTACTGGTGTTACCTGGAATCGTTTGTGCTCACGAGTACAAATCTGCAACCAATAACAGGATTCTTAGGAATCGAGGCACGACTCACCTGATTTCAAAGACTAAGGATGTTCGATCGGATTACAAAGGATCCTCGTGGTTGGCGGAGCCTGCCTCGATATGGGGACCCTCGTTAAGATACCTTCTCGAACCGCGTGATCACCGTCCAGATATCGGATCCTGCAGTACTGCCGAGGTGTTGCATCTCATACAAAGGGGCCCCCTTTTTCTCACTCTCCGATACCAGTCCGATAGGCGCGTCTTCTTTTCAGTGAGGAGACATCAATCTTGAGGGTCCCTATTCGGGCACCATCTGAAAGACCAAAGAAATATCGAGGCTTAGTACCACAAAATGAAATACGCCAATCACGGGATGAAAGATACAAATATCTTTTATTTCTGAACAGAATTCAAAGTAAAACAGATAGCTATATGGCTCCCAACACCTCACAGTGTGTACCAGCAGACACAGTGGGGGGTGAGAGTGCTGGACATCTTAATGAATGCTGTTTTATACATTTTTCCAATGATTGTCCAGCCCCTCTCCAAACTAATAATTTACATGCTAGGGTTTGTGCCCAGTTCATATGACAAATATGACAATATTATTTTTACAGATTTAACAAGTTTGCTTGTACATGAAGGTGCAATAGTCATATTGGGTCTCCGACTCATAGTAAGCCTAGTTTCAAGAAAGAACACAATATATTACAACCAAAGCACATGGTTTGAGTTTGCACTACATTGTTCCATTGTTTAGATGAGGATGAGGCGTGTCACGGCAGTTCATACGAGTCACAAGGTTTCTTTGCACAGACCAAACAGTCTGCTCTCGGTCAGCCTAGATGTTGACACAACTCAAAGGTTGTTTGGCTCAGCTGTAGTTGAAAACACAGTCCACCATTTTAGCACACAAAGCAAGAGTTAAAATCAAAATGGTGGATGATTCTTAAATTGGCGGCAAATTTGATTAGAAATCGGAGCATTTCAAACACGGTGTTCTGTGCAACGCGAATGGGCTCAGGCCAATATTCATAACATGGCAGTATTATACGAATACAGTTTAACACGTGTACACACCCAGATGCCACTTGTGCAGCAAAGTTTCTAGTGCAGGAAGTCTTTCCGAGATGGGTTGTGTGTGAAGTGCTGAAATTCGATAATGGTCCACATTTTGTCAATGAAGCATTTGAACAGTTGGGCGTTTATTGAACATTAAGCCAAAGTTTTCCTCTGCTTATCACCTGCAAGCAAACAGGTAATGTGAGGGACTCAACGGCCTCCTTAAAGAAAGGATTGCCAAGATCAAGCTAACTTTGAAAAAGGGATGGCTATACTGCCTGCCCTTAGCTTTATATGCCTTAAAGAAACAGCCTGGTACGGACCATTATCTCACCCCCCACAAGCTAGTAACAGGGAGGCCAATGAGAATGCCTCTTACACCTCTATCAATGATTAGAAGTGATGCCCAGAGTACAGCAAACATTTTAGGAAATGAATTGAATGAATATTTGACATGTATGACGTCTAGCATCTCTCTCATTTCAGATCAACTCAATCGCCCGGGGGATCAGTGTCAGAAAACAGATGAAAACCATTCAGCAACCAGATCAATTGAACTATTATTGTCTCCTAAACTGTTTGTTGGTGAAACAGTATTCATCAGAAACTTTACTAGAAAGTAGCAAGAGCCACAATTTAACGGCCCCTTTTGTTTTGAAAATGTCCTTCCCTCAGCAGTAAAAGTCCAAGGCAGAAAGGCTTGGCTTCATCTGAACCATGTAAAGTTGTATACCAGTGAGACCGCACCACCCCCAGGTGTCAATTTAGAAGCAAGAAAAGACAAATAATTCAGCGTGTGCAGACTCGATCGATGACAAAGAAGAAGGATGATAAAGTTATTGTTTGATAAACAAAGATTTTCATTTGGACTGTGACTCCCCTTGGACACTCCTTATAGATAAAATAGCAGAAGTGCAGTTCTTTGCTAGAGTCACAGGAATCTTTGAAAATGTACTTTCGAGAAATATTGTTGAATCACGATTATGCCTAAAAGACTACACCTGATTAAGAATTGGAAACCTGAGCAATATCCCAACCCATTTCTCACCGAGCATCTATTTGGTTAAACTCTAAGGTTTTGGCCAACAGAGATGTGCATCGTCTTGTGCTTTCCATTTTTCTGTTTATCGTTCAAACTTATCCTACCCTTGTCAGAAGAGATGTTGATGTTCGCAATTTTTTACAGGATCCTAAAAATGGGCCATTGATTAGAAGACTACTAATTGCAATAATTGAACAAGTTTTGCAACTATAGAAGTTTTCCTTAAATGATCACAGTAGAAATTAAGAATAATGGGGGGAACATGATTTTAGGGAACGAAAAAACCCAAGAAAACCCAGAATCGCACAAGTGGTGTGGATTAATATGCTGGTTTTTTATATACATTTGCACAATTATGCTTTGTGTAATCTGTTTCTCCTGATTCGCCTTTTATATTTCCTTGATCCAAACAAAGCAGATGTCCCTTTAATCTTCCCCACTTCAGAAACTACTATTAATTTGCCCATTACCGATGAGCCAAAACCCCTTATGTTTTCTTCCCCTAATTAAGCTGCTTTAGAGTTGTTTCCATGGGCTGAAGCCATTCTGTTAGGAAGACTCAAGAGTGGCGTGGAGGATGCTAATGATGTGATAAGTACATACTTGGATAGTGCAGCACAGTTGGGTCACAACATGTGGTAACAGCAGATGAAAAGTGTAGGGGAAAGAACATCTAAGGAGAGTTGCTACATTTGTGCGCTCATACCCTATGCCATGAAGGCTGCCCGTATATTCATCTCCAGAGAAGTTCCAGAACATGATGCCAGATGTCTTGTTCACCTTGCTGCATGCATGACTTGAGGAATGTTCCGAGGACATTGGGCCACTCTGCAATGGAGATTAAAATGGTCATTTCCATTCCATGATGATTATATTAAGACTACACTGATGGAAAAGGAGCCTGCATGGAAGAGCAAGACGCTCACGTATCCTAGGGCAGGACAGTATGAAGTGGTTGTAAAAGAAATGAGGGTAATGCACTGTCCTGATAAAGCCAGAATAGCTGGGATGCTGGGAAAGAAAGCAGGTGCCCATTTGAGAAGGAGAAGATTTCTTGAATTCCTCAATCGAACAAAGAGGGAGAGTTATTTCTTAGCAAAATCAATAGAAGCCTTTGATGCAATTCTTTAAGTGCATAGGCTGTTCAGCAAAACTGTTTCAATCTTCACAACTATCTTTATGCCTGGGATCCAGACGATGGCGAATGTGAAGTGGTTAGAAATCATTTGCTGGGAGCTTTTGCAGACAATCAACACCACCATAAAGGGATTCTATGCTATCGACGAATTGAGTGCCATACGACTAATGAACCTCAAGAACAGATATGTCCTAGATATGATCACAGCGATGGAAGAAGGAGCTTGCGCCAAAATAGGGCAATTGTGTTGCACATTCACACCTTCTCATGATGATGAGAATGGGACCTTGACAGAGGCCACAACGTTGCTTACGAACCTGCATAGCAAGATGAAAGATGCAACAGCGGATGTTGCAGATAACAGTTGGTTTGCGTCGATCTTCTCATGGGTTCCCCTGTGGATGGCAAGCATATTCAAGTTTCTTGGAGCAATCTTGGTGATGGTGATGTTTGGGTTCTGTATAACCGTAATGATAATTACAAAGTGTAAGAAGACAACGAAGAAGGCAGTAGGAATGAAGATCATGGTTGATGTTGAACCAGGATTTGGACCCACAGAATTGATTGATGAAGAAATCGGAGAATACAAAAAGGCCAGTATTTTAGCACCTGAGGGAACATAGTTCCTGCATCCAAGACCCACAAGAAGTGCGTGGGCTGATGCGTCAATTGTTATCCTAATGGACAGTGCAGTCACATGACCTGGAGTGTGGAAGAACGTGTCAAATCAGCTGGGTCTCTGGAAGCAGTGGTGATGATCTGGATTCCGAAGAAGCATTATTTCAAGAAGAAGTATCAATATATGGAGATTGATGAGGCAGTGGTAGATGAATCAACAAGAGTGGGGGAGTGTAGAGGAGCAGCCGAACGCCTTGCAGGATGTCCCGTGCCCCTACTATCTGTATGTTGGAAGACTGAGTCTGCACCATGCTTCACACCAGTAGTTGTGACCATACCACAACAAGTGTTCGAGGAAAGGTACCTATTAAGAAAGCCATACCAGATGTATGCACGAAGAGATGACAGAAAAGGTCCCCAAAGGAATATGAAAAAAGGAGAAAGAGAAGCTGGTGGCATCACAAGAGGTGAGTGTGACGCACTGGAAGGTAAGAAAAGAAGATGTATGGACCTTATAGAAACTGATGATGAAATATGGAATTGAGTAAACATCCCTATGTGGAAAAGAAGATTGCATGTGTGTATGATGCACTACAGAAAATGCAAACCGTTTAATAACTGTACAGATGCAGCAACACAAGTAGACCAAGTGATCATAGAAGCTGGCTACAAATAGTTAATAGATTGCAGGCCAAGCCGCCATTGTATATGTTGAAACTGGACATTGCTGTCACAATTCTAGTAAGTTCAAACCCATGGAGAAAGAAGGATCAAGAGCTGTGTGTCTCACACCAAAGAATTAGCTGGAGATCGCAGACTTGAAGCGAAAAGGAGTGTCTGGCCTGGTGTCAAGTCTAAAGGCAGCCAAGAACTGGTTATCTATCCTCAAAGAACAGTGAACCTGAGAAGCTGAATTATCTCTCATCAAGGTGAAAGGAAGGAACACCATGAGTGGCAAGTTTATTAATTCAAGAAAATTAAATGCTTTAAAATGGGTTGAATTGCAGACTCCTGTCACGTGGGCCGAAAATGGAAATAGGAGTTAGGCATGCAGACCAGAAGTGTGATAAGCCTGTACCCATACTCCCCTTTATTCCCAAGAGAAGAGAAGCTACTACAATTATAAAAGTAACAAAAGTAACTTTTTGTTAGAGTAGTCGTTTGAGACTTTGCCAACTTCCTGAGAGTTATTCGGCATCCCATCCTTTGCATGACATGCTACTGATTAAGGACCTTATGTTCATAATGGTTTATTGAAAGGCCACCCTAAAAACGGGGAGTTACTTCCCACCCCAATCAAGGTGTCACACAACAAACTGTGTAATGGATTCTTTGTTCGGTCCTATTTCAGACGCATATCATGCCACTTGGATCCCTCCCCCTCAGCCACCAATGAGCCAAGAACCAGGCCGGTGTACACAAAAAGTATTTATATTTATTTGAATTATAGGTAATAAAGAGCGCACTAAAACTACACCCACCACCTTCTCTGTGGCTCACAATTAAACTTCTTTTTACATAAGTAAATCACACAAGTGGTTGGGAAACTCAAATCACAATCCTTTACTTTTTATCAGCACTGATCAATGAACAAAATCAATGCACATATGAAGTGCTGTGCAATTTCAGTTTTCAGGCGCTTAAAAAGACTAGCAGTTTGGTTTGCAATGTTGGATACATGAGGTCTCACTTTTACTATCACTTCTCCTCCAGCCCCCAAAACCCAAGCATCAATTACATGCATCAGCCTTCTATTCAAAGGCCAGGTCTAGAGAGTGTGGACCATTTTAGAAGTTTGTTTTTCAGACCCCCTCACTTAAAGGACTGGGTTTGGGAAGTTGGGCAGTAAAAATTGGGATGATTTAGGAATTTGGGATTTTCAGAACCTCCTTCACTTAAAGGCCTGTGTTCAGGAAGTTGTCACTTTAGGGAATTTTCTAGTTTATGGACAAAGACACCCCTCTTCCTTAAAGAAGTTGAGGTCAATAGGACAAATAGGATTACCCATTTAAATTACAGGCTATAGTTTTCAGTGTACACTGCGAATGAGCTTTGTTAATTTCGAATGTTAATAAAAAATGACCCCATTGTGTTTTGCCTAATAGCAAATCATGTATTTATATTCAGTCAAATAGGCATAGGATCTACACAGTTTCCCCTCCCTCCCAATAATGGAAAAGAACACACCAATCAAAGAGAATGGCTTAATTAAATAGATCCCCTCGCTGACCTTTTTTTGGACAATCTACTTACTTTTAGAAATCTCTGTGCTTGGAACGCAGGGCCTGAGCAGCTTTGTTTGTAGGGGAAAAACAGTATTCAAGCCAGTACTTCAGTCAATTCGATCCCACATCACTTTTCTCTCTCTGGCGCAATTGAAGAATCACACCTTCTGCTATTCTAGTCTCCCCAGCAATTATTCCACCCAGATGAACCTTCAGCAAATCTCCTTTGGTCATTTTGGGCAGCTGTGCCTTGGTAAGCTTTTTAGCAGATCCTCTTCTTGTTAATTTTCAGTAGCTCGCTTGTTGGCAATTGTCAGCAGCTCTCCCTTCTCTCATAGTGCATCCAGTTCATATAACAGTGATGAAACCATGAATATTTCAGTATTGGGCATTGCCCTGTGATTATTCTTGCACCTTTGATTGGTCCTTCATCCAACTCTACAAACCCCAGGTCCAGCCCCTGTCTAAGGATTGGTTCAGCAGTATAGAACTGAATATTGCAACTTCTATTTGAAATTCCCCTTTTTTTCTTATGTCAACTTTTAGCCAGAAAGTAGCTGCAACGCAAAACTTCGTAACTTACTAATGAATGCCATAAGATATATATATTCTGCGTCAGCTAATCACGGGGGAGGATTTTATAAAATGACAGTCGGGGTCAAACCATGTTGAACGGGCGTGTGGCAATTTTTTGCCATTCATACTGAAGGCATAATAGTTATGTACATGCAATTCACTTTCCAAAAACCTAATTTTACCCTCCACCAGCTTGTCAATTCCTAACTTTGGGATATTTTCAGAGGAGCCAGAAACACTTTAGCTTGCTATTACATTTCCATAAATTGCATGTGGATACATTTTATTTAAACAAAATCACCTTGAAATTATTTAAAAATAACTAATAAATGGATGCAATGGTAGCTGTGAAAATGCATCAGTTATTATAGTCCATTTCATCTAATGGGAAATCCTCATATATAGGCAAATCTTGTCTCTCCTTTCTTCGGGCCAGTTTTCATTCCTGTCCAGCATGTGACCAGAGCCTCCTGGACTGTGTTTTTTTAAGCAGGGCTAAAAGCCATTAGTCTCTTTGTTGTTTAAAGTTGGTGGGCTGCAGGTCATAAATAGTCGGGATGCATTGGCTACACAGAGATCTCCCACTGAAGATAATGAGGCAGGCTGGCCCTCTGATGTCATGAGGCCATACAGACATCTGCCATTCTGTCCTGTTATCTGAATGTGACCACCATTTCGATTTGAAAACCTTCTATTTTCTTGTATTTTTTCAGAGTTTAGCTCCCCTTGATTGCAGCCCTTGTTTACACAACTCCTCCCTGCATTCCAGTCATGCACTGGCTAGGCCATTTGCCCTGCAACGAAATGAGCCTTTGAGAGACATCAGGACTGGCAATGGCTGAAGTTTGTTCTGAACATCCTTTAGGGAAGGCACGCTTTATTGCATTTGTAAATAGCTAGGATACAAGAGCTTCAAAGGCATTCCCTCTTCAGATCCAAAGGCCAACAGGCTTGCATTTGGGGGAATCCATTTGCATATTCTGCCCAGAGACCTACAATTTGTCCTTGGCTGAATTAGCTCACATATTGCATTTTCTAACATCAGCCTGTATTACTTTGAAATACTGTGTTTTTTACACTTTGCTTTTGCATCAATGGATTTCTTCTTTCTTTTCACATGACATTGTTTTTTAAATATGACAGCTGAAAGTACAGGGATGTTTATTTCAGTCATTAATAAAATATATTTGTAATTATCTGTTTTACATTTCTTTTTTGAAAAGTGGGTCTCAGTTGTCATAGTGCACCACCTTTTGATGGGCGGCAGTTTCAGTGAAAATGATGCATGTATGTCTTAGCCTTCAATGTGCTGTGCCTTGCCAATCTGTATTTATACTGTAATTATATTTTGTTCTGCTTTCTCTGGATTTCAACTGCGGAAGGACACCCACACAAGCTGCCTTAATAGGCCCATTTTCAGTGTGAAGGTTCACTTCTGTTTGTTTGGGGCATTTGATTAAAGCTGAAAACAAGGAACCCTGTTAAACACTTCATCACAATATGCCTAACAATGATAGCAATGCCATACATTGATGCATGTGGTGGCTGAATTTAAGGTCATGCTTATTTTTTTATTTTTTTTATTATTATTATTTGTATATGTTCAAAAGAACTTTACAAAAAGAAAAGTTGAGAGAAAAAAACAAAGTGCAGTAACTACACAAGGGTGGGACCCTCATCCCGCTATCCTCATCAAAGTATGTTGGAGTATTTTGGTGGTTGCTAGGAGCCAGGTGGTTTGGTCTCCTCCGATCAGTCTTTGCCAGCAAATATCTTCGTCCCACCCACACTCGTCTAGGCTGAGGTGCTTTACGTAGGCCAATCTCAAATCTAAAGTTTTCGGGCATGACAGCAGTAGATGCCGGATGGTTTCCGTCTTGGCTTTGCACAATCGGCACGTGCTGGAGTCTGATAAACCTCTAATGTTTCGGATTTCATTGGTTTCAAGCAGGTTCAACCTAGTCCTCAGCATGAAGTTTCGAGCCCCCCTTCTTGGGAATTTTTGGAGGTACTGCATCGGCTCATTGAGTTTGGAAAACAAAGGAGGCAGATGGAGAAGAAGTTTGTGGTTGGTTGCTAGATCTTGAGTATGAATCCAGTCTAGTTCTTTCAGCTTCTTATAGACTCTCGACGGATTTGTAATGAGATTAGCTTTCGAACACGTAACTGACTCGAGTAGGGACATGTTTTTTTCTTTCCAGATAGTTAGCATTTTTACCTTGCCAGATTGGAGTTCTTTGTTTAACAGACCGTAAATTTGGTCACTCTCGTCCGTGATGCATTTCCTAAATAGCCTAAGAGCGTTTAAGTTGACTGTTGCTGTTAGTGACACTAGACTTAGCTCCCGGCGGATTGCAGCTATTGATGTGGAGTTCGACAGACCAAGGACCGTCTTCCAGAACATGCTTTCTAGTTTTTGCCAGGTTCTTGCTGGAATCATTGGCATGGCCTCGGCTCCGTAGGTGATGGAGGGGACAACTTTTTTCTTGTAAAATTCGATTACAGGGATGCAAGAGAATTCTCCAAACTTTAGATCGATAGCCTTTCCTTTAGAGGCTAGTTTCTTTAATTTGATTTGAAGTGCGTTCTGCATAGAAGACTCATTTTTCAAGGAGTCTATCTGGGCGCCTAGGTATTTGTAGTTGGTGACCCTCTCGATCGCATTTTTCTCAAGGAACCATTTGAATTTTTCTGAACATTTGTTCTTCTTCTGACCGGCTTCCAGTATCATGATTTTTGTTTTCTCTTTGTTTATTTTTAAGTTGTTTTCAGCAGTGTAGCGCAAGAGGTTGGATAACTGTCTCTGGAGGCCGATCTGGGTCTGGTCCAGTAGGATTAAGTCGTCGGTGTATAACAGATGGCTTATTTTGGAGGACGCGAGTGACGGTGGGAATGTGTGCTCCAGATCTTCTGTGGCCCCGTAGTCACCAATGTATGCGAGGAACAACGCTGGAGCTAGAGGGCATCCCTGTTTTACCCCCGTCCTATCTGGATTTCATCTGATAGGGTGCCTCTTTGGGATAAACGAACCCTGAGAGTGGTGTCCGTATGAAGGGCTTTAATTGGTTGCAGTACCTCCTGTGGGCAACTCCACCCCTGCAGTTTTTTCCACAAGCGGGACCTATCAACTAGGTCAAAAGCCTGGGAGAGGTCAATGAAGGCGATGAAAATCCGAGATTTTCTCTCCCAGACCTTGCTTTTCAGGGTGCTGATTGCTGAAATGTTTGCCGCTGTGCCCATGTTTTTTTTAAAGGCCGATTGGAACTTGTCATTGCACAGGGGCCGATTCTGCCCAAGATTGGAAACGATTCAGAAGCAGAAGCAGACTCCCGAAGACTTTGCCAATGCAGTCCAAAAGTGCTATGGGACGGTAATTTAGAGGATCAGTGATGTCCCCCCTTTTTATAGATTGGGACAATGATGGATTTTGTCCATGAAGGCGGCAGAGATTTCTGCTCGGAGCATTTCTTGAAGATGGACGCTATCAGCGAGGCCCATTCCGGTCGGTTTGCTTTCAGGTCGATATTTGAGATCCCGTCCTGGCCCGCTGCTCTAGAGGTCTTCAATTTTTTGATGTGATTACTGATTTCTTATTGATCCTCCAGTTTGAGCCAGTCTGACATCTGGGATGGATTGTCCAATTGAACAGTTGGGGCAGGGGCTTGGAAGACAGTAGTGAAATGGGTGATCCATTTATGCTCTGCATAGCATTGAGGGTCAAGTTGTTGTGCGAAGGCGCCGCAGATTTCAACCGTTCGGGTTGTCAAGTTTAGGCGGTTTCCACGGGCGTTTGGTTCCACTTCCATGGTGTACGGTGTGGGCTCTTCGAAGTGGTTTGCCGAGACATCGTCAGCTGGTTATGGTAGCTGGCTGTGGTTTTTCGGACTTCAAATGATTTTACTTTTCCCAGGAGGGGTCTGGATGCATAAATGTAATCTATGGTCGCGTTTAGTGATCCTTGTTCCCAGGTTGGCAGGCGCTGGTCATTTGGGAAAACAAAATTCAGATTTCGAACTTTCTTGAGGACATTAAAGAAGACCATAGACACCCTCTTTTCACTGCTGTTGTTGTTTGTGAGGTTGCGTCCGGCATTCGAGGCTCATTTGTGCATTTGGCATTAAGGTCCCCACAGATTATGATTGAAGAGACCTGGTATTTTGCTTGAATTTCATCAACCAAATTTTCCATCATTGACAGGTAATTCTGGTGGTTGATGGCAGCTGGGTTCCAGTAGGTATTGATCAGTGTATTTGCGATGGACTGGGAAAGGGTTTTTCGACCCAATTAAGTAATACTGCCAAGATTGAGAGGTTAGATTGGAGAGTGGACTTGAGTGTCAGACCAATTCCCTGCCGGCAGGCCAAAAGGAGACCTGATGTCAGACGTCCCAGAACCCCTTTGTTGGCTGGGGCCAAGATGGTGTCGTAGCCATCCATAGCCGGAGTTTGTCTGAGCCAGGTCTCTTGGAGACAAATGATGTGAAATGAGGCTAAATTTGTCATGATTCCCAACTAGTTCCCTGATTAAGCCCATGTTTCCGTAGGTTATTATTGCTCTGTCATTTGAGAGAAGGTATTGTTCCCATTCAGATCCATATAGTAAGTCATGGGGAAATTGGTATTCCAAAATGGCCACCTAGCGGTGTCAACCAGGAACTAATCTGCAGGTCTAGTCTTTTGCGACCTCTGTTACAAGTACTCATTTCCTGAGGAGACTCGCGCTTCGCGTTGCTGACTGCCTTGCAGTACGGACGCTCACCACGGTCTCCGTAGAATTCCAGTCAGAGTTTCCCTGCCTTCCCAATTTTCAGTCAGAATTTATTCGTCCTGTCCTATAGTCTCCTCCTCTGCTCACAGCCAGTAGTTTCCGTTATTATTTGTTGTCCCCTAGTTTCCGTGTCCATAGTTCTAGTCCAGAGTTCTCCTGTCAGAGTTTCGTGAGGAGTACACCTTACATACACGCAAGTACCTGTTTTCAAGGTTTCCCGTGGGTTACCAGTGTTTGTTGTTTTTCGTTGCGAGTGTTTTAGCAACGGATTAGTTACTGTGCATTTTGCATATTGTGTTTATGCTGTATGCGCATTGTTCCGCGCGCCAATGTTTGAAACTCATTAGCTGTGCTAGGTTGCCGTCACACTGTCCGCAAATTTTGCGAAGCTGTGTAGGTTAGCGCTCCACGCTCTTTTGAAACTTCATTATCAGTGGTAGCGTTGCTATTACCTTTTTTCCCTCAGCTGCTTGCTTCAACATTCATTTACTTCCTGTGACTCGCTCTAGTGCAGAAAAGGGTCTTCATCTCATTCCGCATCACACGCAGCTGGTAGTTGTTTAGTTAGTTCCCTTTTGAACAGCGCTGCACCACTTATACGGAACATAGTGTCATCTGAAATTCCGTTATTGCTCTCCAGTTTGAATGTATTGAGGCTTACACAGTTCGTTTCCTATTTTAGGAACCATCATAGTTTATGTGCTTTCTTTCACAGCTAACACTCATATTGGTCATGACTTAATAGGAATTATTTTCTCCTTGCCACTTAGTCGCCTTTTTTCCATTATATAAGAATTCTTATTGCATCCAGACTACACCGTTTCTTCAGGACATGCGCCCCTGTATGAATGCAGGATGGAGGGCTCACTAAAAAAGAACCTTATGTGAGCTTTTCCTGTTGTTGGTTATCTATTCCTTTTCAGTACTGGAGAGTTTATTCAGAATAGGGAAGGAACATTATTAAGGAGGGTTGTTTTCTTGTCATCCTTTCTACAGGGATAGTGATTCACTGAAGTTCAAGGGAGTTCTTCTGGCGTTCCCGCAGATTGACAGGTGAGCGTTACAGAACGTGAAGCCACTTTTTGAAAATATCTTCCTGAGCGCCATGGAGACTCCTGAGGTGGATAAGTTGGCTCAGTTATTGGGAGAATTGAGGGCGGAGGTTCATGCCGCACGTTCTGAAACTTGTGCATTGCGTAGGGAGTTAGTGGTTAAAAGGGACCGTACAGACGAATTGGCACGCCAACTTTTACAAACACAGGCTGGTCAAGTTCCCTTACCCGCAGTTAATCCATCAGCCCCTATTCCTGCTACACCCCAAGCTCCAGTCCAAGTAATTGTTCCTGGAAACATTCATTTAGCTCCTCCTGAGCGTTTTCTGGCGGATTCCAAGAAATTTGCTGTGTTTATGAATCAGTGTAGGTTACATTTCCTCTGTCGTCCAGGAGTATTTGCCACTGATCAGGCCAAGGTAGCTTTTATTTTATCTTACTTAGGTGGTTATGCTGCAGATTGGTCAATTCCCCTAGTCAGTAGAGACGACCCAATCTTGAGGAATCTACCAGAGTTCCAGAAGGAAATGGAAAAATTATTTGCACGACATACCCAGGGTCAGGCCCTAGATAATGAGCTTCTCGCTCTCTGACAGGGAAACCAAAAATTGTTGGCTTATGTGGCAACCTTCAATAGACTAGTAGCAGAGTCCAGTTGGCCCAATGAAAAAAGAACAACCTTATTTCATAGAGGATTGCGAAGTGAGTTAAAGGATGTTTTGGCTCAAGTAGTCAATCCGCCAGATGGTATTGCCGACTTTATTGACCTCACTATCCAATTAGACCAGCGTTTGCAAGATCGAAGAGTGGATCGTTCTCGTTCCGAAAGTCAGACTTATTTTGTGCGCCCAAAGGAAAACCCAGTAAGAGCTGGTCCGGATACTCGCCCAGAACCGATGCAGTTAGGGGTTGTTAGGGGGCCCATTTCGCAGGCTGAGAGGGACAAGAGGCGTCAACAACAATTGTGCCTTTACTGTGGCAAACCAGGACATTTCCTAAAAGATTGCCCTGTGAAACCTTCGAGAAATCCTATTGGAGGTATCAACCAGGAAAGAACGAATCATGTTTCAGAAAACTCCAGTTCGCCGGCAAGTGTAGAGGTCAGCTGGTCGAGCATGAAACAGGGAGTAATGACCTCTCACTTTGTCTTTCCAATTATCTTATTTAGTCCAGAACAGCCCAATAAGATGCATGCTTTACAAGCCTACATTGATTGTGGTGCCATAGGGAACTGCATGGATTCTGAACTGGCATGCAAGTTAGATCTCTTCCTTGTGGACAAATCCGAAGCTGACAATGTATCTACAGTAGATGGTACTCCTTTAGCTTCTGGCCCAGTCACACAATGCACGAGTGACCTTATCATGCTTTGCCAGGAAATCATAAAGAGAGGATAACATTCGACCTTATAAGTGCTCCACAATTTCAAATCATTCTAGGTATGCCTTGGCTCGAGAAACACAATCCCACTATAGATTGGCGCTCCAGATCCCTGACCTTTGCTACAGAATGTGAAGACTCCTGTTCTATGGTTGGTAACCTAAATAATTTCGGTCTCGAGAGAGCATCTACTGACTCAACGATTGGATTGATTGGAAGTTTACCCTCGGATTATAGGAAATTTCAAGAGGTTTTTGAAGAGAAATTGGCTGAGGTATTGCCTCCTCATCGTCCCTACGATTGTCAGATCGACTTACTTCCAGGAGGACAACTTCCTTGCAATCGAATATATTCAATAACAGAGAAGGAGGATGCCCACCTGAAGAAGTATCTAGACCAGTATTTAGCGAATGGATTCATTAGGTCTTCTAAGTCCCCTGCTGCCTCTCCTCTTTTTTTTGTACCGAAAAAGGAAGGAGATCTCAGGACCTGTATTGATTATCATGCCTTAAACCAGATTACAGTCAAGAACCGGTACCCCATTCCCCTCATTTCTAATTTGTTAGATTAAATCAAGGGCGCCCAGATCTTTACCAAATTAGATCTTCGAGGTGCATACCATTTCATTCGAATAAAGGAGGGTGACGAATGGAAGACCGCTTTTCGCACCAAATATGGCTTGTTTGATTACCAGGTGATGCCCTTCGGATTGTGCAATGCTCCGGCAGCATTTCAATGTTTTATGAACGATGTCTTAAGGGATCTACTGGATGTATGTGCAGTGGTCTATATTGACGATATCCTGATTTTCTCCAGGAACCACCAAGAACATGTGAAACATGTGACAGCAGTTCTTCAGAAGCTGCAAGAGAATTCTCTTTTTGTGAAGCTAGAAAAATGTTCTTTTCATGTTTCCGAAGTCGAATTTCTAGGTTTTGTACTATCCTCTCAAGGAGTCAAGATGGACATGCGAAAAGTGGAGGCTATACTCACCTGGCCGGCTCCAACGTCTGTGAAGGGAGTCCAAAGTTTTTTGGGTTTTGCTAATTTCTATCGTCGCTTTGTGGATAATTTCTCTCTATTGGTACACCCCATTACGTCCTTGCTTAAGAAAAATAAAAAATTTGAATGGACCAAGGAGGCGGAAGATGCCTTTCAGAATCTAAAGATCAAATTTACTGAGGCTCCAGTACTACAACATCCTCAAGCTGACTTACCATTTGTCGTGGAAACTGATGCCTCAAATGTTGCTATGGGTGCCATCCTGTCGCAGCGCAATCCTGAAACTCAGCTCTTGCACCCAGTGGCATTCTGGTCAAAGAAACTCTCTCCAGCTGAACGCAATTACACCATTACAGACAAGGAGTTGTTAGCCATCAAGTGTGCCCTGAAGGAGTGGAGACACTATCTCTTGGGAGCTCAGCACACGATTACCATCCTCACTGATCATAGAAACCTCCAGTATTTATGTTCCGTTAAGGCCCAATCTGCCCGACAACTGCGATGGGCCTTGTTCTTTGCAGAATATGATTTCATCATCACGTTTAGACCTGGAGTGCGGAATGGAAAGGCTGACGCGTTATCTCAAATTGGCAATGGAGAGGAAGCGTTTGTCTCTTCTGCTCCCATGAACGTCATGGCCGGAGAGAGTCCTGGGTTTATTGCAAAATGAAGAACCATTCTTCGAGAACCTGAAGAAGGAAGTTAAAGAAACCGTTACTCGAGAAGAGCTGCTAACATGGGTTAATCGAGGAGATCCATTCAAAGTCCAAGATGAATTGCCTTACTATCAAGATTGAATGTATCTACCTACTGAGACAATGAGAAACCAAGTAATTTCCAACTACCATGGCTCCCTCATTGAGGGTCATCCCGGAGTGACCAAGACCTTGGAGAAGATCAAAAGGTACTACTGGTGGCCAAATTGGCGTAAGGATGTGACTCATTTCATTCAGACTTGCGGAATTTGTGCACAAAACAAGAACTCAAAGAAGAAACCGGCCGGTCTTCTTCAACATTTGAATGTTCCACCCAATCCATGGCATACCATATCTATGGATTTTATCAGGGATCTTCCGTCATGTGAGGGTTACAATACCATCCTGGTGGTGGTAGATTTATTTTTGAAGATGGCTCATTTTGTGCCCCTACAAGGGATTCCCACCGCTGCTGGCCTGGCAAGGAGTTTTTTAGAAAATATTGTTAAACTACACGGGTTTCCTTCCATAGTCGTTTCTGACAGGGGTAGTCAATTTGTATCCAGATTCTGGAGAAAGTGTTGTGACCTGGCCCAGATTGATGTTAGATTATCCACTAGTCACCACCCTCAAACGGATGGTCAAACAGAACGCACTAATCAGACCCTGGAACAGTACTTACGCTGCATGCTTCATCAAACCAATGATTCCTGGTTAGACATTTTGTGCGTGACTGAATACGCTTACAACAATTCTATCCACTCCTCTACTGGTCTCACGCCGTTCTATACCTTGCATGGTCGACATCCTCGAACATCTGCATTTGACCCTCCAGATCCACTAGAAATGCCGGCAGTTAAGAACCTTCATGACAAGATCTTAACCGCTACTAGGGAGGCCCAAACTAGGTTAGTGGCAGCTAAGGAATCCCAAAAGAAGTTCACTGATCGACATAGAAGTACTCCTCCCAGTTTCCAAGTTGGTGACTCTGTCTGGTTGTCATCCAGAAACCTGGCCTTAAAGGGTTCTAAGAAGTTTCTTCCCAGATATTTAGGACCATCTGTCATTGAAGCTGTTATTAATCCAGTGGCTATGAGGTTGACACTTCCGAAGAAAATGAGAATACATCCAGTTTTTCATGTTTCTCTATTAAAACCGGTAGAAGCAGAGACACGTTTGCCATCAGCCCCACCCCCAGTGGAAGTTGAAGACGATCAACCAGAATTTGAAGTCAGGGAGATTTTGGACTCCAAGATAATGCATCACAAATTATTTTACCTGCTAGATTGGAAGGGTTATAGTCCCCTTGAGAAATCTTGGGAACCTTTGGAGAACATTAATGCCCCAAGATTGTTAAAAAGATTTCATCGTAACCACCCTACCAAACCGGGAAGGAAATCTTTGAGGGGGGGTACTGTCTGATTCCCAACTAGTTCCCTGATTAAGCCCATTTTTCCGTAGGTTATTATTGCTCTGCCATTTGAGAGAAGGTATTGTTCCCATTCAGATCCATATAGTAAGTCATGGGGAAATTGGTATTCCAAAATGGCCGCCTAGTGGTGTCAACCAGGAACTAATCTGCAGGTCTAGTCTTTTGCGACCTCTGTTACAAGTACTCATTTCCTGAGGAGACTCGCGCTTCGCGTTGCTGACTGCCTTGCAGTACGGACGCTCACCGTGGTCTCCGTGGAATTCCAGTCAGAGTTTCCCTGCCTTCCCAATTTTCAGTCAGAATTTATTCATCCTGTCCTATAGTCTCCTCCTCTGCTCACAGCGAGTAGTTTCCGTTATTATTTGTTGTCCCCTATTTGCCGTGTCCATAGTTCTAGTCCAGAGTTCGCCTGTCAGAGTTTCGTGAGGAGTACAACTTACATAAACGCAAGTACCTGTTTTCAAGGTTTCCCGTGGGTTACCAGTGTTTGTTGTTTTTCGTTGCGAGTGTTTTAGCAACGGATTAGTTACTGTGCATTTCGCATATTGTGTTTATGCTGTATGCGCATTGTTCCGCGCGCCAATGTTTGAAACTCATTAGCTGTGCTAGGTTGCCGTCACACTGCCCGTAAATTTTGCCAAGCTCTGTAGGTTAGCGCTCCACGCTCTTTTGAAACTTCATTATCAGTGGTAGCGTTGCTATTACCTTTTTTCCCTCAGCTGCTTGCTTCAACATTCCTTTACTTCCTATGACTCGCTCTAGTGCAGAAAAGGGTTTTCATCTCATTCCGCATTACACGCAGCTGGTAGTTGTTTAGTTAGTTCCCTTTTGAACAGCGCTGCACCACTTATACGGAACAGAGTGTCATCTGAAATTCCGTTATTGCTCTCCAGTTTGAATGTATTGAGGCTTACACAGTTTGTTTCCTATTTTAGGAACCATCATAGTTTATATGCTTTCTTTCACAGCTAACACTCATATTGGTCATGACTTAATAGGAATTATTTTCTCCTTGCCACTTAGTCGCCTTTTTTCCATTATATAAGAATTCTTATTGCATCCAGACTACACCGTTTTTTCAGGACATGCGCCCCTGTATGAATGCAGGATGGAGGGCTCACTAAAAAAGAACCTTAGGTGAGCTTTTCCTGTTGTTGGTTATCTATTCCTTTTCAGTACTGGAGAGTTTATTCAGAATAGGGAAGGAACATTATTAAGGAGGTTTGTTTTCTTGTCATCCTTTCTACAGGGATAGTGATTCACTGAAGTTCAAGGGAGTTCTTCTGGCGTTCCCGCAGATTGACAGGTGAGCGTTACAAAATTTGTGTCGCCCGTTGTTGTGAGGTGTAAGTGGCCTCTCGTGTTCCATGAGCAGAAGTGTAGAGAAGATGAAGAGTGGTCGACCTTCCGATAGTCCGAGGACCCAGCAAGCCGACCTGCGGGTTGCTATTTTTTCGATTGAGACAGAGACTTTGGGAGCCAGGCCCACAACCCCTGTAGTTTGGCAGCTGATTTTGAAGACGTGCTAACACTCTCTTTGGATTCTCGGGCTGTTGCCCTGTTTCTCTGCGCAGTGAGCACAGTCGTGCTCAAGTTGAGCGAGTCTGGATTTGGCTGTTGGGTCTTCGGAGTCTTGAGATTGGTGGTCTTTATCGACTTTTCACGCCTGGGATGGTCTTGTAGTTTGACGCAGGGGCTCGCCTGTGGCTTGGAGTGTAAGTTGACCACGGTTCGGGTGAATTCAGTGGTTCTTCTATGATCCGCTCCCTTCTCTTTTTCTGGGGTTTTGTCCTTGCGAGCCAAGTTCCTTTCCGAATGGCCCTTCTCCTGACAGTGGAGTTTGTGAGGTTCGATTTGCACGATGTATCCTAACGCAGCCAGATCAGTAGTTGCTCGAGCAATTTCCGTTTTGATGTGCTTTTACGCTGCGTGGATGTAGGCTTTCGCTCTGTCATTTGAATGGTATGGATCCACTATTTTTAAGTGTGAAGACTTTATTTCCCGAAGGGCTGGGATCAGGCGAGAGTATCCCTCTTCTGTTCAGTATTATGTCGTCATCATTTTCAGAATGCTGTTTGAGCTTGATGGGGGACTCCCTTGAGGAGTAATTTCCTTTTCGGTATTGCTCAGTTCTTGAGGTGAAGTGGGGCTGCGAGTGCTGCCCCCTTTTGTCGGTTGACTTTAGCTCTAAAGGTGGGCCTCCTCGGGGCTTTGAGTGGTGGTCCTGCTTTCGTCTCCCAAACTGTTGGAGGTGTTGGACACTAGAGGCTGACTTTTTACGAGTTGGCCTCTCGCAGGCTGTTGGTGATGTAAACGACACCACTCGAGAACTGGGAGGGCTATGTGGGCTGGTGGGTTTCCGACGTTGGAGAATTTTCCTGCGCTCTTCCAGAGTGGTAAATTTGTGAGCAGATTCCTCTTCCGACGATTCATCGATGATTTCTTTCTCGAGTCTGTTTCCGCAGTCAAGTAGAGGGGCCGGCGAATTTAATGGCTGGTGCTTTTTCCCACTTTTGTCTGGCGATGAGTCTTGAATATCGTCTGGGTGCTGAGAGATATTCATCAAGACCTCGTCTGCCAGGAAGTCATCTGGTGTTCTGGGAGAGACGTTTGTCGCCTTTGGTTTTGCTTGGTAGGAAACCGGACTTTGAGCCGGGTTTCCCCGCTTTCTCGATTCTTTTGGTTGAGCATGTGCTTTGGTGCTTGACTGGTTTAGATTTCTGGGTTTTAGGTTCTCCCCCTGGTGCTGACTTTTCTGATCTCAGACCTGTAAACAGGGGGTAGGAAGGGTCTTCCACCCTCACTGGCGTTTTCAGGGTTAGCGGAGCATTGAAAATGTCATCTGTGATGTCGATCACCTCGTGAATTTCGGGATTTGCCGAGCCGAGGCCCGATGAATGATGGACGGCGGCGCTGGAAGGAGGAGATTGGAATTGCACTGGTGCGTTTAGACCTCCTGGTTTAACCCCTATAAAGGACGTTGAGAGGATGTTCGCAAGTTCTTTGTGTCCTTGTTCCACGTCCAGCCTTAGGCCTTTGAATTTATCATCTAAGGCTGTGATGTATCCTTCCAGAAAAGTTAATTTTGAAAGCATTGATGCTTGGATCGAGGTGTTGTCGTTCAGATTTTCGCTAATGCCTTCATAAAGTTTGATGAATGGTTTCATTGCGATTCTGACTGCTGACATTATTGATAGAAGGTCTCTCTTGTGTTGCGCTGGAGAGTCAGTTGGTGAACCCTGAAGGAGGGGGCGCTGTTTGGGAGCTGGTGAAGGTAAATAGCTCTCGTTTAGGAGCCGCCTCACTACAGGCGAAGATGATAGGTCTGGTGGGCCACGGCTGGGTCGCCCCGGGGGCTGCGGTTTAAGGTGGTAGTCAATTGGAGCGCCTTCCTGCCGGGGGCCGTCTGGATGATCCTTGTTTATCCGGGATGGGCCTGCGTCGTGAGTTGAAGTTTCGGGCTTCTGTCCATTGAACGACACTGCTGGCCTCTGGATTTCAAGGGCTGGTGCCTGAGGGGACTGTGCACCTGCCTGCCCTGAAGTTGTGGGGTGGTCTTTGGTTGTCGGCAGGATTGAATTCAAGGAACCTTCAATGTGGGCTTGCATGGCTTTAGGTTTGGCAGGTGCGGGGGTTTCCAAGGGAGAGGCTGTTGTCATCTCACTGGTAAGCTTGTCAGAGGGTAAAATGTCTTGACCATTTTTTAGTGCAGTTTGAGTCCCCCGACCGGGGTTGTTGCCCGTGTCTGTTTGTTTTGATGATTTCTCCTTTCCAGATGCAATCCGGGGCGCCGGGCCAAGGTGGTGGGCCGAATCAGATTGCTTTGGTGATTCCACCTGCTAGGGCCGATTTGGAGATGGTGGGTCTTGTTTGTCGTTTGCGGAATTTTGGGACTGGGCACGCTGATCTGACGACAAACCTATTTTTCTTGCTTTTTCTGGAGGTTGACAGGTTTTAATCGCTTCCAAGATTTCCTCATCGGTAAGATCAGCTTGCCTGGAATGAGAATCTGGGGCGAATGCGTGAAAGAAGTCAGTTACGAGGCTAGCAACCGCTGGTTTTATTGATTCTGGGATCCAAGGTTTCTTAGGTGGTTGACCATTTGTTTTATTTTTGGATACCTGCAGCCTGTTTGTGCGTTTTTGTTTTTTGTTAGCCGTTTTTGGGGGCACTTTCTTTCTGGAGGCTCTAGAGATTTCGGTGTCGGGGGACTCCGCGTCTTTCTACTACGTTTTTTGTTATTTGGCACTCCTGCCAGGGGGGTTGGCAGGGGGTGGGGGCTTTCCCAGGCCAGGGACCTGAACTTCGTTTCCTGGGGTAACCAGGACCCTGCAGTCGATTTCTGGACGACAAGGGGAGCCCTCTGGGATTTGAGGAGCTTTGAGTGGCGGGCTGGAGTGCACTTGAGCTACTATTTGTAGCGTGTGTTTGAGTCCTGGATTTGCCATGGGGACTGCTGAATGCTTTTCTGGTCCTCTCTCCTCCCCAGGGGGCTCTTGCACTCCGTTTGCCTGTGAGATCGCTAGGTGGGAATCCTCCTCGGAGAGGGGCGTGACCTTGGATCCGACGAGCCCATCCGAGTGCGGGTCACGTGCTGCTGGGGGAGGAGAGATGGAACCAGGCTCCTCCCCCGGAATGACCCACGGCTGCGTTGCCTCGCACAGGTCCTTTCGCGGGGCAGCCCCTGCCGAGGGCGGGGGTGCAGGACTTCACTCTACCCCCAGGCTAGCCCGCGGTGTCTGCTCCGCGCTCCTCACAAGCGCGAGCTCCCCCCCCTGCTCACAGGCCTCGATCCTCCCTCTGGAGGCCATAGAGTCCCCGAGCTGTGAGGGTGGGGGCCGCGGTCGAAGAAGCACTGGCTAGGTGCAGAGAGGCGCCGGATCCGACGCTGGAGGCAGGGCACCAGGTGCGTGTTGACGCGTGTCCACTGCTTCTGTGTGGCTTGTTTTTGACAAGATGGTTGGTGATTTGAAACTTTTTGCTGCAGATTGGTCAATAAAATCTGCCCGTTTTAAGCAGGCGTTCACTGTTGTTGCTGTTGGGGTCTTTAGATGTTTATGTGACGGACCCGGCAAATGTTGTAAATGTGCACCACGTTGTTGTAAGGCTTTCGCAGCGAGGCGTGGGCACGCGCTTCTGAGCAGGCGGCCCTCCTCTGCTTCCACGGGTTTGTGGTCCATGTCCATAGAGGGCAAGCACACTGACATTGAAGCCATTTCAGCCATGCACAGACTGCCACAGACTGCAACTCTGCAGCCAACTCCGCGGCCGCTCCGCGGCTGAATGAGGGTTTTATGGGTCCACCCACAAATGGAAGGCAGGAAACTGTAGAGAGACTCCGGTCTCAGAGGAGCAAAATGGAGTGACTGCCACAGACTGCAACTCTGCAGCCAACTCCGCGCATAACCATGGAGGTCATGCTTATCTCCATGGTTATATCCCTTTCATGCTCTGCTGCAACGGATTGATGTATGGTACGGCGTCCTTTCATCGCAGGATTTTTTTTGCGGGGGCTTTTACCGCAAAAATGTTTTGAAAAAAAACATCACATTTTTTGAAAATGGAGGGTTGGGGGAAACCCCCCAAAAAATAATGTTAAAAAAATTAGATGGGTTTTTTCATTAAAAAAATTGCAGTAAAAAACCCTGCGAAAAACCATCCGTGATAAAATAACATGGAACCTGATATATGTGTTATGGACCAAAGCCTATTTTCCCTGTCCCCTCCTACATTCTCTCTGACTGATTCCCCACCCAAACTACCCAATTTCTTCTCTCCTCTTTTGCTAAAGTGTATTAAAGTCGCTCCAGGCTGGCTTGCAGGCTCTCAACACACTGGGCCTAATTTACAAAGTGTTTCCAATGGAATTTTGCCATTGTAAAGTGCTTTTGTAAATCAGGCCCAGTATGTCAGCAGCCAGACCTACCGCACCCCTTATTTATTTTGTTCACATACATTGCTTTGAAGGAGCTTCTGGGCAAAGTTAAGTGCTTTATGAGCAAGAGGCATACAAACATTAATGGTGGGTAAAGGCACACCTGTTTCAGTGTTTAGGAAGTAGGAACACTGCTTCCATAGGTGGGTTCTGTATAAGGGATTGTCAGCATACATAAGTACAACAGAAGTACCTGGTCGTTTGTATTCTACTACATCTAATAAAAAGTTGAATGTAGATGTCAGATAGAATTGTCCAAATGATCATTATACTCCTGAAGGCTGTATAATTGTAATCCGATGAACCATGCAGGATATGTAAGTCCGGTGCTTTTGCCCCTTGCTACCCTTTCAATCCCCAATACTCTCATTATGCCTTTGATGCCGCAAACACCCAGTGACCATTCCTCAATGATGTGATGCCCATGAGCCTTCGAGGCTCTCCATCTTCCTTCGCACTTTCTAGTCCAGATGTACCGGCTTCAAAGTCACTCCCGGTTTGGCCACATGCACTTCCCATCTGACCAGTGGCATATGATTTCTACGGGGTTTTAGAGATTGAATATAGATGTCCACCGAATTTTTAAAAAAATTAGAATTCTACCAATTAAATGCAAATACCAACTAAAACCAAGAGACAGCAATACCCATCAGAATTAGGGTAGCCAACTTTTTGATATCCTTTTGCGGGACACTTGCCCACAAGGCGTGATGACGTCACAGCGTCATTCACGTTTGACCCGCCCAATTTGTAATTTAAATTTTTTAATGTTTCTTAACACCTGGCTCAATTGTAATGCAAATGATTTGTCCTTGGGAGGTGATGGTCACGTTTTTTAACTGCAAAAGTGACCATCACAGCCCCAGGAACAAAGCATTAGCATTGGAATGAAGACAGGTGTCAGAGCGTTAGCAGCTCGACCTGCGAGCTCAAAAGTAGCCGGGACCTAGGAGCCGCCCAGAGAAAGAAAGCAGACAGTGGCAGCACTGCGGGGTGTAGACGGCCACTTCAGTTTGCAGAGTGGCTGTGCTGGACGCAGATTGTGCTGACTTGCTGTCTCCCAAGAGTCACACTTTAGGGAACAAAGCAAGTTGCGACAACCTGCGTCCCGCACAGCCACTCTGCAAACTGCGGGACAGTTTGCATAAGCCTGGAAGTGTTTTTGTGCTGGGGAGTGGCATGCGGGTGACACGGATGGATGACAAGTGTTACAAGACAGGCAATACAGAATGACAATTGCAGGAATGAGGAGACTGACGACCAGGATGTTAGGTGGAAAAAACTTTGGCCACAAGCTTTATTTTAATACCAGCCATGGTGCAAAAGAAAAACCAGCCATAACATCACATAAGGATAACAATACTATATTTTGGGGACAGAGGGAACAGGTGAGCGGGGGGCCCTAATCCCAATTAGGGGCCCGCTCGAGGCTGATCCCCGCCGCCATTCATATGAAAGCTTGTGACAGTTGTTTGGCCACAGCGTGTGAGCTGTGACATGTTCATAATTGCTTGTCTTTGGAGCAGGTTCATCCTGCTTTCTCTTGTCCTTTCCAAGTGAGGTGGGAAGGTGTGCGCTTGTGTGCCTTTTACTGATGTCCAACTTGACCAGGTTTAGCACTTGCGCCCTCTCTTGCTCACAGGGTGATTTTCGCTGAAGTTATGGCTCTTGATCCGTATTTCTTGATAGAACAAAAACCCCGCGTTGTGAAGCCTTTCACTTGATCCTCCGCGGGATGTGTTCTTGGAGCCATTTTGATTTTTTGGTCATGTGTTTTGTACTTTTCCACGGATGGAGGCGTTTTAGCCTCTTGGTCCACTCTTTGGAGATGAATTTGGCACTTTCTTCACACATGATCCACTTGAGTTTTTGAAGCCCCCACGCTCCATTCGCGGGCTAGTTGTTTCCTCGGGGGTGGGTTCTAGGAGCCTTACTAGGTTCTTCCCTGCTCCAGATCCACTTGTGCTACGAGACCCCTTCTGCGCATTAGGCTGCTTGTTTTACAGCAGGGGTGGGTTCAAAGAGCCTTACTGGGTTTTTTCCCTGCTCCCGCTCCACTTGCATTGTGAGACCCCTCAGCGCTTAAAGCTGCTTGTTTTTACAGCCGGGGTGGATTCAAAGAGCCTTACTGGGTTTTTACCCAGCTCCCAATCCACTTGCATTGTGAGACCCCCTCAGCACTTAGCGCTGCTTGTTTTTACTGCCGGGATGGGTTCAACGAGCCTTACTGGGTTTTTTCGCTGCTCCCGCTCCACTTGCATTGTGAGACCCCTCAGCGCTTAAAGCTGCTTGTTTTTACAGCCGGGGTGGGTTCAAAGAGCCTTACTGGGTTTTTACCCAGCTCCCGATCCACTTGCATTGTGAAACCCCCTCAGCGCTTAAAGCTGCTTGATTTTACCGCCGGGGTGGGTTCAAAGAGCCTTACTAGGTTTTTACCCTGCTCCCGATCCACTTGCCTTGTGAGACCCCCTCAGCGCTTAGTGCTGCTTGTTTTTACAGCAGGGGTGGGTTCAAAGAGCCTTACTGGGTTTTTACCCAGCTCCCGATCCACTTGCATTATGAAACCCCCTCAGCGCTTGAAGCTGCTTGTTTTTACAGCCGGGGTGGGTTCAAAGAGCCTTACTAGGTTTTTACCCTGCTCCTGATCCACTTGCGTTGTGAGACCCCCTCAGTGCTTAAGGCTGCCTGTTTTTACAGCTGGAATGGGTTCAAAAGGAGAGCCTTACTAGAATGTTCCTTGCTCCCAAACCATGTGTGTTGTGAGACCCCTTCAGTGCTTGTGTTGTACTATTTCGCTGCTGGGGTGGGTTCTAAGGGCTTAGCTGGGAACTTCCCCCGCCCACGATCCACTTGCGTACCCCAGTGCGCTTATCTTGCATAAACAAAATTGTGAGGGGGTGGGTTCCAGAGCCTTACTAGGAACTTACCCTGCTCCTGATCCACTTGTTGTGAGACCCCCCCTTCTGCATGCATGGAGGTGGATACTTGAGGCTTACTAGTACATGTTTCTGCTCGAGTTCCTCTCTCCTTTTCACTTTTGTTATACCCCTAGGGCTCCCACCTTTATTGATGTTCTCTGGTGGATTCTGAGCGCCTGGGTCTTCTATAACTGTATTTTCCTGGAATATTAACTAATAGACAAAAAGACCCCCCGGTATTTTAAGAAGGCCCTTCTTGGAGTTGAATTTTTATGTTTATTTTTTGAAGTGAGGCGTTTTAGCCTCCCCTAATTATATGATTGTGTTCCATCTTCTACCTGGCCCTCGCTATAGCTTTACCTTACAGTTATTTGCAGGGTGGGAGGGATGGTTTTTTAGACCTGCAGCCGTCCTGCTGCTGTTCGTGGCTGACGGGGAGGAAGCATGAGAAGGGCCACCTTGCCCCCAACAGATAAAGGCAAAATTCAGCCTGGGGGCAAGGCGGCCCTTTCTTTGAACTTCAAAAGGCCCCCGCTTAGCATCCGCAGGATGGGAAGGGGGGCCTTTGAAGTATGGAGGGCAAGGTGACAGGGGGCAGCGACTGCCGGTTGTCACGTGCCCCTCTCACCTCACCCTCCTGTCTTGGCGACGCGCTGTCTGGGTTCCCATTGTTAAGGGACCCAGCAGCCCGACCCCACCATGTGCATGCTAAGTGGGGCAGCGCCAAAAGGCACTGCCCCACCGGAGTTAGCACAAACCCCCCACCTCCCAGCTTATGGCCCCGGGCCTCCCAACCGGGTGGGCCCGGGTGTATAAGCCTGGAAGTGTTTTTGTGCTGGGGAGTGGCATGCGGGTGACACGGATGGATGACAAGTGTTACAAGACAGGCAATACAGAATGACAATTGCAGGAATGAAGAGACTGACGACCAGGAGGTTAGGTGGAAAAAACTTTGGCCACAAGCTTTATTTTAGTACCAGCCATGGTGCAAAAGAAAAAGCAGCCATAACATCACATAAGGATAACAATACTATATTTTGGGGACAGAGGGAACAGGTGAGCGGGGGGCCCTAATCCCAATTAGGGGCCCGCTCGAGGCTGATCCCCGCCGCCACCCTGAGGGGATGCTGACCGGCGTCTCCAAGGTCCCCCCAAAATAAGAGATTGTGAATTAAGTACAGCCTCTGGCTGCTAGGGTCCAGAAAATATTCCTGGTGAAGGTGTCCATACCTTCAATGGACAGGTGAACCCCGTCACTGCAGAACATGGCCTGGTTGTGTACCGAGATCCCATGTTTAATAAATTTGAGGCCTGAGAAAAGGCAGAAATTGGCCACAGCTTTGTTCAGTTTGCGCCTAGAAATCTCCATGGCTTTGTTGCTCTCTGCCCCATGCCAATGTTGGCGAGGGATGATTTCTGACATCATCACTTCTGTTCGAAGTCTTAGCATGTGTGCCAGGGATCTGAAGGAGGTGCATATTTCAGCCAGGAGAAGCTTCCTGCCCAGCTGAGGCAAGTCATTGCCCCCGAGGTGTATGATGAGAAAATCGGGGGGAGGTGAGCAGGCCCCCAGTAGGCCAGCCAATTTGTCGTGTAGGTCTCCCCAGCGCATGACCGGCTTGTCCCACCAGTAGGTGATGGTGTCCTGGAAATGCATGCCGTCCTGGGTTTCCTCCAGCCATCTGCTGGCTCTGGTAATGAAAGAATGGCCCACGATCCACGCCGTCTGGGACGGGGGGTAGCCTGTGGTTAGAGGAAAATGGAGGGGGGGGTTGGGGGGGGACGGAGGATACTGTTAGATCAAGTCTTTTCTGATGTATCTTTTGTAAGCCCCCGATTTCCAACCCCCAATCCCTTTTATGGCTTTCTCTTGCAGCCCCCCATCCAGGCTGAAGTGGCTGCTCCTATCCTGAAAGAGTGAGATCCAAACTCAGTAGGATTCCATCCTATAGCTATTATAGTCTTCTTGAGGACAGACCTCACCTGGAATCTACTGAGTGCAGACCCATTTTTGTGTGTGAATAATTGCCCCCCCCCCCGACTGGGGCGCTTGTTCATGAATGCCTTGGTGGTGCAAATGGGGCAATATTCTGTTTCCTCAATGCAGTACAGGTTGATTATCCTCCCTTTTCCTAACTGATCAGCTTTGGACCTACACAGTTTCACAGCCATGGAATCCTTCCCCAGGTGGATGTCGCCTATATCCAGCCCTTCCTCTGATCCTGTGTTTTTGGAGGCTATCTCGCTGATCCTGAAAGCCCCAAAGTAGTTTAGTGTGAAGGCAGCTCTAAATAGTGAGGTCTCGTAGGCATTGTTGCATACTGCAGGGAGGGTGTCTAGCAGAATTTTTAATTTGGCAAAATTGAGGGGGCGCCTGGTGTCTGTCTTGACCCCTTCCATTTTGGACCAACCCTTGAGTGCATATCTGGTTAGTGTGCCGTGGGTGGGGTCGGGTGCCCCCGCTAATCTAGTGTAATATGAAACTGCTGCCAGATGGGATGAAGCCCATGCCTTCTTTTTGCTTTGTTTGAAAGCCCACTCCATAAAGTCATTGACATGGCACTCCTGTATATCCCTGATGTTGGTGACTTTTGTGATCCTTCCAAAATCAGTCAAGCACTTATTGTACATTTTGGCAGTTTTCTGTGCCAGCGCCTTTTTGGCCAGTTCCCCTAAGACACCTTTAGGCTCACCTGCAGGAGTGTGGTGCCTGGAAAGGCAACCCCTTTTGTCCGGGCCCGGGGGGGAGGGTAGAGCTGGGCGCGGGCATCTCAGGGAAGAGCTGTTACCGGCTGGCTGGCGGGAGCTGCCTTGGGTGTGTCCATGATGGCCCAAACCTCTTCCGGAACCGCTGTCCTCCTGGCTTCTGCCTGTGGGTTTAGTGCCTTGAAAGTGGAGAACTGAAAACGGGACAGAGCGTCAGCGGCCTTATTATCTTTGCCTGCAATGTGCCGCCCTATTATTACAATGTTATTTTTCAGGGCGACTTTCGTCATTTCTCTCAACACTTTCAGGACCAGAGGGCAGGAGGCAGCACCCTTGTTTAAAATGTGTGCAACCGCCATGTTGTCTGACCATGTGGCCAGCTCTGTGTTGGCCAACAGGTCCCCCCATAGGTAGAGTGCCAGCCATATGGGGAATATCTCTAGCAATGTGATGTTCCTGGTCCAGCCCCTCTGCTGCCAACAGGGCGGCCAGTGGCCGGCACACCACTTGTTACCAAAACATACCCCAAAGCCTCTGCTGCCAGCCGCATCCGTGAACAGGGACCTTTTGTCTGCCCCATTCATGGGTTTGCGCCATATCACTTGGCCATTGAAGTTGTTAAGAAATGCTTCCCACATGGCCAGGTCTTGTGTTATCTCCTTGCCCAATCTGATGTGGTGGTGTGGCTTTGTAACCCCCCTCATTTTTAGTTCCAGGCTCCTGTGAAAAACCCGGCCTTGGGGCATGATTCTGGTGGCAAAGTTCAGCTTCCCAGCAAGGGACTGTATTTCACGCAGCGTTGCCTTGTCCCTGCCTGTCATCTGCCTTATTGTCCCCCAAATACGGGACAGTTGGCCACCCTAATCGGAATGCTCTCTGCAGCAGTTCAGTAAAAGTCCAACATCTCATATGCCAGAACCTGGAAAAGTAAAAGCCTTTTGCATGCAGTAGCATTTATATATACTGTTAATAGTGATTTGTTTTTATAGCGCTTCATTCCAGACTCCTCTAGTTTCTAAGCGCTTGATCGGCAACCTGTTACCAAGGTAGAAATACTGCCAGGAGCTATCCTCCTGGCTTTATTATAGATAGGGGAAGAGTTACACAGTGACAAAGCAGAACAGAGCAATCCCATAAACCGCTGTGTTGCATTGATAGGAAGAACAAAGTCATGATGCAACGTGAATAGCGGAAGGAGAAAGAACAAAGTAGAGTTAATTTCCGCTTTTGTGAGCTTTGTGAGCTTTGTTCGCCGGTAAATTCATCGAGGGCTCCGGGCGATTACCAACAAACATCTAATTCAAATAATACTATTAATACTATTAACACTATTAGCATCTGTCACTCGTCTAGGTGCTAGTAGAGTGGTTTGTTCAAGAAAACTAAAAAAAGGCACATGAATGAAAAGAAAGCCTTGGGTCGACGTGGAGTCTGTCTTCCATTTCAACAACAGATGCTGGTGTGTCCATGAAGAACAAAGGCTTGCCGGAGACCATAGCAGTGATGTGCAAGTAAGCAGGGTGACAGTACTGACCACTGGGTGCTTTTCTGGGTGGCGGTTGAGGAGGCTCCAGTGGTGTAAGAGGGAGAAGGTGGGGGGAGTCGAGGGTGGGCAACATTTTGATATCCTTTTTTGTGGGACACTTGCCCACAAGGTGGTGATGACATCACAGCGTCACTCGCGTTTGGTGTGCCCCATTTGTAATTTGAATTTGTTAATGGCTCTTAACGCCTGGTTTAATTGCAATGCACATGTTTTATCCTTGGAAGTGATGGTCACGTTTTTTAACTGCCAACACGGCCATTACGACCCCAGGAACAAAGCTTTAGTATTGGAATGAAGACATGTGTCAGAGCGTTAGCAGCTCGACCTTCAGGCTCAAAAGGAGTCGGAGCCACAGAGTGGCTGTGCTGGACACAGATTGTCCCGACTTGCTGTCTCCCGAGAGTCACACTCCAGGGAACCAAGCAAGCCGGGACAACCTGCGTCCCGCACAGCCACTATGCAAACTGCAGTGCCAGAGTCCCCAATTACGGGAAAATTCCTCAAAATACGGGACAGTTGGCCACCATTGGGGAATCGCGTGCAGTGGAAATGGGAAATGGAATTGAGAGGTGTGGGCCAGACGCACAGGGAAAAGGCACTGAAATTCGGGAGAGAATGCAGGCTTTATCTGGCTAATCACGCCCGGCATTTGATGACTCCTGATTGGTGTGCGCCTGCCTCCAGAATGTTAACGGTACATACTATGGCCCGATTACTTACAGGTAATCTTCATTACTCCAAGTCTAAGTCTTCCCTGTCACAGTCCTTACTCTAAGATGTCAGGGACTGTGACGAGGAAGACCAGTCAGGTGGTAATGGCCTGATTACTTACCGGTAATCTTCATTACTCCGAATCCAAGTCTTTCTCATCACCGTCCTGACACTGCGAGTTGAAGGACTGTGACGGGGAAGACTGACGAGGTGGTAACGGCTCGATTATTTACGGGTACTATTCATTACTCCGAGTCCAAGGCTTCCTCGTCATAGTCCTTGCAATCATAGAGTAAGGACTGTGACGAGGAAGACGGACTAGGTGGTAATGGTGATGAATCAGACCAAGAGGCTACAAAGCAACTGTTTGCAGAGGTACGCAATGGGCCTTTGAATGTGCTCATTGAATTTCAGCTACGGTCGGACTCAGCCACTTCACTTTTCTGATGCTTGAGCATATTCCGGCTTCTGGCTTGTTCTTAGACCCTCGGATTGCCACGATCACTGGCAGTATTAAAGGTTAACCAGCGGCTTCAACAAATTCCTAAGAAAACTGTTGATTTTCCCTGTAGAATGCGGCCGTAAACACAGCTACACAGAAACACAAGCAAGTGTCTCTTGTATTTCTGAATAGAATGACTGGGGGGAAGGATAAGATGGACTGGGGCGATATGAAAAGGTGCTGAAGAGATGACATTTTTCAGTATGAGAAAGAACTGTAGATGCAAAAGGCATCGGAATGAGATAAAAGCGGGCAGTGATCGAGATTCCGCTACTTTATGCTACCCTCTGAAAAGGACACGCGGCAATAAATCTGGCCACCGGAACCGCAAAGCCTGGCTGGCTTCTTTTGTCCGGGCTCGCGCGACTCAATAGCCGCAAATCCCTGCGGCTGACGCTGCAGCCCGCCACGCGCGCCGCTTTTGTGTGAACCTCGCCGCAGACCGGGGATTATGCACCCACCGCAAACCAGGGGAACGCGGGCCTTGATTTTATTCATTGCTTTTCTGCTTCATTATGCCGAGACTTTCAGACGCCATTGCCTCGCGAGTGGGAGGATTTTCTTCACAAACCGTTCATTTAATCTCCATTTCTGAGTCAAATTCAGGATGTAAACATTAACACGTTTGGGGGGGGGGGAGGGAGTGCGGGAGGGCTGTTGGCGCTTGGGAGGTTGTTTTTGTGCCATTTGCATAACTGCGAGTTCCAGGATTATGACTCAGTTTGCTGGGAAGCCGGCTCGCTCGCGCGGCACATGCTGTAGGTTAAGAACCGAAGAGCGCGCGTGCACTCTGTTTATATGCTTATTGAAACAGGGTGCATTTCTGTGCAATTTCTGCCTGCCATGGAATTATGAAACTGTGCTTGAATTACCATTGCAATTGTCCTAAAAGTTCGGTTTATGCGTTCAAGCAGATTTCCACGTATATTTAGATTAGGCATCACACTCGTCTCCCTTCAAACCATAGAGTACAACCAGCAGGATATTCTTATCAGGCATGTATCATGTACAACACTACCTAATTCTTATCAGGCATGTATCATGTACAACACTACCTAAAGCTATGTGCCTCAGTTACGGGTTACCATGGGGTACACATACGACCCACATACTCCCCTTCATGATTACTCTGTCTACATTCTATCAAATTCCATAAGGTTTACTACTTATTCAAGGATATTTTACGTCACACCTTATTTCAGTAGACAGCAAAAATGAACAATTCTGAAAATAAAAACCTAAAAATGTATTTTACAAAAAATAACTGATCTAAAAATAAAGAACGCAACATCAACTGTACTAAGTACGAAGGAAAGAAAATCATGAACCAATCACAACCATGGGCACAGCTCTGGACAACACCCCAGACCAACCGTGCGGAGAAGGCCTACGGAAAAGGCCTTCTCCACTCTCTGCTGCTCTCCGCTGCTTGGAGCTGCAATGCACAAAAGCCTGCAACGCATTCGCAGGTTAGCGATCCACCACCCCCTCCCATCCAACCTCACACTCTTGCTACGCCCCTGCAAACATAAACGAGCGCCTCCGCACCTGTTTCACATCTGAGGGCCGCCACACCTCCCCTCCGACATCCGCTGCACGGAACACCCGCCTCCGGATGAGGTTTGTGGGGCCCCCGTCTAGGGTCAAGTTCATGCCTCTTATGCATGCCACCGGTGCCCAATGCAACTCCCCCTGCAAGCCCTACACAATCTCTCCCAGCCGCAGTTGACTACTACCCGCTCACCTGCAACCAGCTGAGAATTGCGCGCCGATACTCCATCGCTGCCCATCACTGATATGCACAGCCACGCGACCTCTGTATGTGCTCTGAGAACTTCAGCGCAACTCGCTGACTCCAAATACACTAAACATACTAAAATGCCACTGCCGAGCGCCAAAACCGGCCTTAGGAACCATCAACAGGGACGGACTACAACCAAGCGATCTCCGGACCTACAGACCCACCCAGGACTGTTTTATGCACTACTGCTACCCCCACAAGACTTTTTGCCATGTGTGATAATGCTTTAATGCCCACTGTGAGTATTGGTATTGGGGTATTGCCCACTCCTGCTGCTAATGTTGTTGGGTTGCCCACTCTTGCTAATGATACTGTGTTGTCCACTCCTGCTGCTAATGATGTTGGAATGCCCACTCCTGCTGCTAATGTGGTTGGGTTGCCCACTCTTGCTAATGATACTTTGTTGCTCACTCCTGCTTCTAATGATGTTGGATTGCCCACTCCTGCTGCTAATGATACTGTCTTGCCCACTCCTGCTGCTAATGATGTTGGGTCACCCACTCCTGCTGCTAATAATACTGTGTTGCCCACTCTTGCTGCTAATGATACTGTGTTGCCCACTCCTGCTGCTAATGATGTTGGATTACTCACTCCTGCTGCTAATGATACTGTGTTTCCCACTCTTGCTGCTAATGATACTATGTTGCCCACTCCTGCTGATAATTATTTGGATTGCCCACTCCTGCTGCTAATGATACTGTGTTGCCCACTCTTGCTGCTAATGATACTGTGTTGCCCACTCCTGCTGCTAATGATGTTGGATTGCCCACTCCTGCTGCTAATGATACTGTGTTGCCCACTCCTGCTGCTAATGATGTTGGATTGCCCACTCCTGCTGCTAATGATACTGTGTTGCCCACTCTTGCTGCTAATGATGTTGGATTGCCCACTCCTGCTGCTAATGATACTGTGTTGCCCACTGTTGCTGCTAATGATGTTGGGTTGCCCACTCCTGCTGCTAATGATTTTGGGTTGCCCACTGCCCCCAAGTCTACCACACCAGATGTGTGACCTGCCCGCTGACAGCCTGGTGTGACCTGCCCGCTGACAGTAGCACAACACTTAGGCTTAAATGTGCATTGGTTAACATCCAATCTATCCCTGTTCACACCCTTGATGTGCACGATTTGGTCACCAATGACCATCTTGACATCCTCTTTCTGTGTGAGACATGGCTACAAGACTCCTCCGGCCCTGCTCTCTCCCTAGCCATCCCTAACGGTTACACTATCTTTAGGCAAGATAGAGTTGGACAAAGGTGTGGAGGTGTTGCCGCTATTGCCAGAGATACACTCAACATCAGGACAATTCAAGGTGACCTAGGCCATAACTCCGACTATATCCTCATCAAACTACAGGCCTCACCCATTTCCACCTTTGCCTTCCATCTAGTCTACTGCCCCCCAGTCCCCTCAACTGACTTCCTAGATGCTCTCTTACACATGGTATCAGACAACCTCAAAAAAAACCTCCAAAGTTGTGGTATTGGGTGACCTCAATCTCGGTTTGAATGACAAAAATGATGCACACGCATCTGCTCTACAAAAATCGCTAACCACACTAGGATTTATCCAAGCCATTAATAAGCCGACTCATGAGAAAGGACGCACCCATGACTGGGTAGCCCACCACAATTGCCCCATTCATGTCCAAGACATATCAGCCATCCCTTGGTCTGACCATTTCTGCATCAAACTAGACATCACCACCACCTCTGGCCCCACCAAATCCAACATCACACTGCCAGCGGCACTCTCCAGAAGCTCACAGAAGCTCACCAAAGAGAATCTTCTCCCACTTCTCCTAACACCTGCTCTCAAGCCACCATTCTCAAATGACCCTACCTTCTTGGCTAACTACTTTAATCAAGTCATCACTCTTGCAGTTGACACCATAGCACCTCTTACCCTTAAAAAGGCAACACAAAACACAAACACTCCAATGCATGGTTTACTCAGGAACTAATGCTTATGCGCTCTAACAAAAGGGGCTCTCTCGCCACTTGGAAAAAGAACCCCACTGAAAAAAATAAAGCAGCATGCCAGGCCATCAATAGAGACTATAAAGCAGCCATCTCACAGGCCAAGGCTGCATCCTTCAATACTAGGATCAACAACGCTCAGTCTGGGACGAAGGAAATCTTTGCTATCTTCAGGGAATTAGAAACTCCCACCACGCCGCCATCCACCCTCCTAAAGGATGAGTCATGGTGTAACTCTATTCAAAATGCCATGTTAGACAAATTAGACACCCTGAAATCCAAAATTCTAGCTCACCAAAAAGCCACATCCACTCTTTTACACTCCTGTCCCAGTCCACCCTCCACTGCATCTGCATGTAATGAGACACCAATATTTGAATTCTCAGACATGAGCGAATCGGAAGTCATTGCCCTTATCAGGTCCATCAAACCCTCCAATTGCAAAGTAGATGCCTGCCCGGCACACATATTTAAGGGCTGTGCTTCTGCCCTTGCCCCTTTCATCACCGCTTTCATTAACTCATCCTTCTGCACTGCTCAGGTCCCAATGTCACTTAAGGAGCCTTGGGTCCGGCCACTACTAAAAAAAACATCTCTTGACCCCCTGGTCCCGGGGAATTACAGACCTATCACCACTGTCCCCTTCCTGCTAAAGATAACGGACAAAGCAGCTGACCTGCAAGTTCAGAAATTCTTGGAAGACCACCAACTCTTGGGACTACGCCAGTCTGGATTCCGTCCACGTCATGGCACTGAGTCGGCATTACTTGATCTTAAAAACCAAATGGATGACCTTAGGGACATAGGTAAGCCGGCTCTCCTCCTTCTTCTAGACCTATCAGTGGCCTTTGACCTGGTTGATCATAAAACACTATGTCATCACCTGTCATCCACAACCAACTTCTCACCAAAGGCCTGTCAATGGATATATTCTTTCCTCAAAGGAAGAGTGATGAAGGTTTTCTCGGACTCCTCGAGCGCTAACCCCAGTCCAATCAATTGTGGTGTGCCACAAGGATCCTGCATAGCCCCAACTCTCTATAACCTCTTCACAAGGCCCCTATTCCAAATCCTTGATGCCATGGACATCTCATATAACAATGATTCAGATGACGCCCAGGTGCTCATACCCCTGACCGGTAACTATCCCTCTGACATGAACACCCACAACCTCATCTACTCTACAATTCAATCCTGGATGGTTGAAAACTGGCTCTGTATCAACAGTGAAAAAACAGAACTCTTGCTAATTGGATCCACAGCAACGCTGGGCAAATTGGACAAGCAATACTGCTCATTCACAATAGACAACATTCCTATCACTGTGTCTCAAGCAATCAAAACACTGGGCGTATACCTTGAACCTAGCCTGTCCATGGAAAGACAAGTTAATGCCATTGAGTCCTCAGCAGCCTATCATTCAAAACTAATCAATGCAGTCAGGCTATTTCTATCACAAGATAACTGCCTCACTATTGCAAGGGTCATCATTGGATCTAGGCTTGATTATTGTAATGCCCTTTTTGTTGGAACATCCAAAAAAAACCTGGCTAAACTCCAGCTGGCACAGAACAACACCCTCAGGGCTGAAACTGGTATCTCACGTAGGGATCATATCTCTGGTATCAGAAGACACGTGCACTGGCTTCCTGTTAAAGAAAGGATTATCTTTAAACCACTGTCTCTCACACATAAATGTCTTCATGGACTAGCCCCCCCCTTATCTAGCTCAAGGGATCATCAGACAAACTGCCTCTAGACCCGTCCAGGACTGCCTACGGCAATTACATCATTGTCCCTCCCACACGTACAGTGTGAGCCGGTGGCTCCAGCTTCCCAACCATGGAAGTGACATACTGGAACACCCTCCCAGCCCAAATCAGACTAATTGAATCTCATGCAGCCTTCCGTAAGGCACTAAAAACCAGCCTCTTTATCTGATAGCCTCCCTTTCTTACCTGTTTGTGCCCTTGCACTCTGTTGTTCTCATACCATGTACTGTACCACAAAATGTAACCTCTGCTGAGTCTACAGACTCTTTGTAACTAAGCAATTGTTGTCCAACTGGGGCCGTTCACCTGTAACCCCGAAGTAAGTCTACTTTCATAGTCTTACAGCGCCTCGTTGCCCAAGGGTTGTAGTGCAGTTTACAAATCCAAAATAAATATACATACTGTGTTTCATCCTGCCATGGTACTACAGCAGGTGAAACACCATATGTAAATCACTCTTGATCCGACCCCAAAAAGGGCAGTCCAGCCCGAGTTTCTACGTCACATCCCTTCTACATGAGACCACACGTGGCACGGGTATGCCCAAACATGAGTACCATGCCTTCTGGGCCTAGAGACCCAAGTTACCCCTCACTGATAAGGCCCAATGGGGCTGAAACTTGTCTGGGGATGCTTGTGGTCTCCTGCAGAAGGGATGTGACCAAGCAGTTTGCGCTAGACTGCCCCTTTTGGGGCGAGACTAAGCCTGATTTGTATATGATCTTTTCCCCTTTGTAATTACTTAGCAGGCAAAGAACAATGGTCTGAAGGGTTGCCCAGAGCAATGCCAGAGGTTAAGATCAATTCTAAACCTTCCAGCCATGCCTCTTTGGTTTTGGCAAAGAAAATCATAAAATAGTTCAACAGGAAAAGAACAACACTCATTGCCAGGAGAAGGTTAGGAACACGTGTGATGCAAGGAAAGGTCTGGTGGCTGTTTGATTGTGCACCAGATTGACGCTACAGATGGAAATAGATGGGTACATATGATGTGTTGAGCGGAAGTATTATGACAGATTACTCCAACTACTTAATCAGTAAAAAAAACAAATACATTTTTTTTAACAAATATATTTTGCAGAATGTTCCTTTTGCAGAAAACAAGTAGACTAATAGAATTGGTTGCTATTGCAATTAACATTACTTCTTTATTTTCAGTCCGGGTTATTGTTCCTGGGATAGTGATCCATAGAATGTTGACCTAATCCAAGCAAATGCTTTCTGATGTAATTTCTTAAAATGTTAATTAATCTCGATTACATATCTTGCAATCATATCGCTTGTCACATCATCAGTGGATGAAAGAGTGTGCAATGTCATGGAAGTTGAATGTGATGTTGGTGAAATGATGTGTATGTTTTGCATTAGTCGCTTCAGATATAACCAATAGCCAGGCCAATAGTTGACCCAGATTCTCTAATTGTTTGTCTTTCCAACATAATAGACACCAACTTCAATCTATTTAGAGAAATCTACGGTCTGTTGTCAGTCTGTTGCCCCATGGTCAGTTAATATTTTGGAGCGTTAGTGACACTTGGTAAGCGGGTGAGGAATGGGGGAGATTTGCATCAACAGATAAGGCAAGGAAGGCTTATTCCCTGCCTTATCCATCTTCTCCATCTTCTTTTTTAGAGACTGAAAGGAGTAATCCCAGTGATGATGTTCCACTTTGTGTTACTACCCGGTGCAAGATGATTTTTGAATGTGGTGAGTGCACATTTGATGTCCTAGTGCTGCACTTACTTTGACATTAGTTTCCGAATAGAATTCAGAGCGGATTCGTTTTTTTTTTCTTTTTTCTTTTTGATCCTAGGTTTATGTGTTTGATGAATATCTATAGCTATGGTTCAGAATTTGGGACGCATTATTTCGTAGAAGTTAGACACAGCTTTCTATACTTTTTAGATCTTCAGTGGACTATGAATTATTAAAGTGAAAAAGCAGTTTAACAGCCTTGAAAATGGACTCATGATCCAGATTGGGTGGAACGCAGTATATTTAGGCCTTATGTTGTCCTGTCTATCTGTGTTGATTGTGCACCCTGAAGCCTGCAGGCTTTTGTCGCAGTTTAAACAGACAAATAAATAAAAAAAAAAGAAACACATTGGCAACCTTGAAGTGTCAGCCATTAACACATCCAGGACTGTTCTCTATTCTAAAGCTGCTGTGTGTTAGAGGAATGTGCATGTGTTTTTCGTGAACTCTAGAGACTTCAATTGTTTCTATTATTTTATGATGTGATATTTTATTTATATCGCGCTCAAGCACAGGTGTTTCAGAGCGCGACAAGGCAAGGGAGGGGAACAGGGAGGAACAAACCAACGCTCTTACTAGGCCCAGTGACATTGAGAACGCGCAAGTTCATGGGGGAGGGGGAAAAGTGCATGGAAGGGGGAGAAGTGGAAAGTGCAGAGCAAAGGAGAACAGAATAAATAATAATAAAATAGATAGTAGAATCAAAACATTATGTTACATGTGAGGTATTTTCACTTTATGTACATTAGGAATCGAAGAGAGTGTTTGGATCCCTGATTCGTGTTTGAAGAACACAACTTAAGTGTGAGAATTTAAATACTTTATAATAATTTAGTTGAATTTGTTTTAAAATCAAGGGTATCTTGGAGCTACCATTTTTTGTGACACTTATGAGTTGACATTTTGGGGTTTAGTCCCATAAGAGTGCATCTGGGAGAACCTGTTGAAAACAACAGGCTTGTTTTTGGATTGTATGTGCGAGGTTCCATGTGATCAGGGGACAGGGGCCGAGCCAGACTGAAAAATTTTGGAGGGACTGGATCACAGTTTTGAAAGCTGTTAGCGAGTGGATCCACTAAACCCATTGCTCTGTTGACCACCTCGACCCCTTCCTCTGAGTCCAGGAGGATGAATAGCTGTTTCAACTTCCTTTGGCCCATTAGCTTCAAGGGCATGTTTCACCCCAAACCAGAGTCTATTTAGTTTCACAAAGATGCTAATCACTGGAGGCGAGGGCCATCTAAAAGCTGATCCCAGCATTTAAGCTTTTAGCTTCATCATAGGGCTGTGGTATTCAAATGTTTTCATTCCAAGACCCCCTTGAAGAAACATGTGTACAGGTTGGCCCCCCCACCTATACCTGGTCATGGAGTTAGCTGACACATGCAAACGGAGGCATGCGATATGGTGAGCACCTCCTTACCCAGGGGCTGGCTGTCGGTGATGGCATGTCAAGATGCATCCGTCACCCATTCTAATGCATACCACTAAACCTTGAAGTGGAGGACAATCTTGGATGCTTTTGAGGGGCATCCTGTTAAAGTCAAGATGATATTTGGATTGCTTGGAGGGTGAAAAATGCGTACCTAGGAGGTCAACACCACAAGAATTAAAAAGTATGCTTCGCCGGCAGGAGCATTGAAGAGGGGTTGACACCAGCTCATCAAACCAATCGTCTCAAATTGTTTCATTGCAGGTCGATGGGAGTATATACGGAGGACGTTGAAAAGATTAACGAGGCATATAAACTGATTTAGACCTGGATGATACAGAATGGACTGACATTCAACGATGAAAAAAATGAACTGATGGTAGTGGGCTCCCCAAGCAGAATCCATAATCTAGACTTAGCATATCAACACATACAGCTGCCAGGCTGTAAGACCACCATCAGAACAGAAAAGGAACACCTTGGGAGTCTTTCTGGATCAAACTTTAAACATGTGGCTCAGGTTAACAACCTAATTTCTACCTCTGCTTATTATGTCAGACTCCTTTCGCAGATACGCCTCAATTCAACTGAAAGAAGCTGTGCCACAATAGCCAGAGCCATTGCAAGTACCACAATCAACCATTGCAGTAGTCTTTTAGTTGTCATTAGCAAGGGGGGCTGCTTTAGGCTCCAAACCATTCAGAACAGTGCGGTCAGAGCAGTTGTAGGACTTGATAGTGTCTTAAACATGTGCCTGAAGCCAGAAAATGCTGCACTGGCTCCCGATAGAAGCGTGATTCTCCACTATTGTCCATAACTCATAATCGCATCTTGCATCTATCAGAAATTCTTAAAACGAAACCCCAGGCAAGGCTCTTGAGATCTAACAATGATGATCTTCTCACGGTTCCCGGGTCCAAGCTGACCATGGTCAGTAAATCCGTGTTTTTTGTAGCAGCACCCATGGCATGGAACTGGATCCCACTTGATCTCAGGAAGATCGAATCTAGAGAACTGTTCAAACGGCGATTGAAGACCCTCATGTTCAGATAGTGTGTATTTATACACAGAGCTGCTGTTGTTTATGGCCAGTGGCTTCCCACAGGTCCTCCTTGAGTGATGTCTTGTCTATGCGTTTTATGCGTGCCCTTATGCCTTTGGGCACCCTGTGCGCGTTTAAAATTAAAAAAGTAAAGTAAAGTAAAAGTTCCCAATGCTGATCATTGAGGAGGTCATTTGCACAGCATGGAACAGGATCGATCACAACATATGCTTCTTCCGTTATGGATTCTTAATTTGCACTGTCATCTTTTCTCACTGATCACTCGCCTTCCCCTGTTATCCCTCCGCTACCTCTAAATTCCTCACACTCAACCTTTTTGTTTCTATCCCTCCTCTGTATAGGTCACCCTCCCCCTCTCCTGCCTTCAGAGATTCTGTCTTTGCTCTTACTCTTTCACATTCGTTTGTGTTCTCATATTCCCTCTTGCTTTCTTGATCACTTTTCTCCTTCATTCTGTTATCATTTAGTATCCTCTGTCTTTGTTACTGCTTCTTGTTCCTTCTTTGTAACTCCTTTTCCTCCCATCCGGACTTCATATTGTGTTTAGTTTCTTCCCTATATACGTACCATTCCCTCTTCCCTCCCTCTCAGGCAGTCTCTTGGTTCTCACTCCTGTCCATTCTGTCTCATCACTTACTCTTTCTTTCAGTCACTTGGTCCATCCCCCCTCACATCCACTTTCTTACCCTCTCTCGTATTCTTTGTCTTTCTCTCCCCTTAGTTCTCTTTCTATTCTCTCCTTCGCAATCTATGCCTCCTTTCTCCTCCTTTTGGGCTGCTCTATTTTCACCTCTTTTCTCCAGATAACTAAAGTTGCCCCATGCCATTCAGTAGTAGTTGATCCAGTCCTGATATTTCATATCCAGCAAGACTAAAAGCAAGTTACGCAAGGAATAAATCCTGGACTGGATGACCAAGTTATACGGCATATGGGCAAACTCTATAGAACAACATCTCTCTGTGTGCCTGTATCTCTTTCTCCCTTTTTCTCTCTCTCTCCCTCTCTATCAGTATTTCTCAATGCATCCTTCTCCCATCCTCTTTCCCTTGCCCTGTATCCCCCCCTCTATCGCCTCTCCACCCATTCAATCTTTTGCTTCTCTCACACTCAGTGGCAGATCCAGGTTTTTAAAAGGGTGCTGCAAATGTCAATATTGGAGCTCAGAACACAGGGTGGATGGGAGAAACCAGTGGATAAGATGAAGGGGGTAGAGATTTGATAAACAAATGATGCATTGTGCTGTGGCGGTCTGCGCCATCCGTCTGTAGGATAGAGGTCGAATGTATTCAATTGGCAGTAGTGACTTGATTCCAACAGGTTGTGAACAAGCTGTAGACTCTGTCACCATTTTAGTGTAAAGGTGAAAATGCCGAGTGGGGCTCGGACCAGCCAGAGCCAAGTGGCTCACTTTAGCTCAACTCACAAGCCAGTACTTGGGCAAAACATGAGGCAAGCTTTGACTGCTTCGATAAAAAGTAAAGTACATTTACACAAAAAAATCTTGCTACAGGTGGGTGCTGCAAATTAACCGTATTAATATCACTAGTGAAATGGTACTCAACCCCGCAAATATTCAGCTGGCGCATACCCTATTAAGCCCTCCTTTTTTAAATCAATGTGGAGGCAGATGGGTTACTCCATCTTGGTTTGCCCCGCAAAAAAAGGACCCACTGCAGGCCCCGCCATTACAATGATTGGTAGTCATCTCTCTCTACCCCCACCTCAGCCTCCCACCACACTCACACATTTTAAGTCGACCTGGCAGCCCTCTGCCGCAGTCTTTCTGAGAAGAGATGATCAGGCCACTAAACCCGACCTTTCCTCATCTGGTACCCTTCCTCGCAAGCCACGCCAACCCACTCCAGCTATCGCTGCTACCTCCCCAATATACCTGTAATGCCCTGAGTGCATCCCCTATGCACAGGGCTCTGCTGCTTCTGAGCTAGGTTTGCACTTTGTAAATCCGATTCATACATACTTAAAAGGGTGCAGCTGGCGACAGTCGCCTGATACAAAACTGTGACCTGGACACTGGTAATGGATCATTTGGGAAACCATTCTCCAGGATGAAAGCCACTAATAGATGGCAATTATACATTAGGATCAATCATTTATTACAAATATTTTTCTTGTGTTTTTTTCGGCTTTTCCCCTTTTGTTTCCCTTTGCTGCAAATCCTGCTGGGACTAAACAATATATTTGTGCAAAATGATTTTTGATGACTGTCCGATTGTATTATATATTCCATGGGGTTATGTATGCCTTCTTGGTATCTATGATATTATGATGTATGATTTATTCAATCTGTTTTGTTTGGGTTTTCACATAAAACATGTATTTTTGACTTGTGTCTAAAATTGTGTCCTGTAAATTGAATGGCATAGCAATTAGCAAAGCCCTGAAGACGACCTGTGTAGAACACGAAGCACATGTTGGCAGCATACCAAGACAATATGAATAATAAGACATCTATTTTTGTAAAAACAATTGAATAGTTGTGTCAATTCTTTGTACTAAGTTGGTGCACTTGGTTGATGGATATTTTCTTTATGTTTTTGATATTGGTTAAGGGTTAGGACCATATTTCCACGTCCGGGGCTTGCAGAATGCCCATTATGAAAGGTTTTTAGGAGAATTTCAAGTACACACCTGGAAGAGGTTTTAACCCAGCCTTTTTTTGTTTCAGTAATCAATAGTCCCTAGCTTTTCTAGCTCTATGTGTGACCTCACCTTCAATATGTTCGTTTTAATAGCCACATGATGGGCCTGTGAGTCAAACATCATATCTGTATTCTTAATGAACAAGTCATCACCTTTAATGTGTTCGTTCTACGAGCCGCAGGGTAGGAACAGCTTGAAAACCAGCCTCCTGCTGCACGCTCGTACCATTCATCTAATGTTACTTACGTGATACATCACGTGACTTCCAATGCAATGTCGACTCTGGAACACACACGTGATGTGCCTGTGAGTCAAATGTCAAAATCTTTTTCATAATTAACAAGTTAACATGATTACGTGCCCCTAAAACAACAGAATGTATGATTGTTAGTTAAGCATACGATTTCACACAAATTATTGCCACAATCTCCGACCTGTTTTTGTCTCGAGATCACCCACGTGGCCCACCCTTGAATAACGTCTCCCCACATGGTCGTCTCTGTGTATTTCCACCAAAGAACACTTCTGTGAAGGAGCATTATATATGGTCCACATATAGGATGAACAATTTGTAGGTACTGTATTCAACAACACACATCCATGTGTATAACTAAACTCTTATTCTTGTTTGTCCCTATCATGTGTTATGTTAAAGACTCCAATCAGGCATTCCCACTAGGTCAGTGCCTTGTCTGGGATTGCTCAAGGGAAGCCCTTATTTATATATTTTTATGACAAGTTATAATCTGGATGATGAACCCTTGTATAACGCCCTCTCTTAGAACCCCCCCTGACCCCACTGAGCCAAGAAGTAGGTTTGTATTGCAAATTAAAAGATTTATTTGAAAAATTAAACAATAGATATATATCACACTTTTATAATAAATTAATAATTGATAGCACACTTGTGAATATGAGCAGTAATCAGCAATAGGTAATCCTACAGTAGCACAGTCATTGGTTACTTATGAATAAGAACAGAGGACTAAGGTAACAGAGAATGCTTTATATGGTTCAAGGAAATGCAAGGTGGAAAAGAAGCAACACAGGAATAAACTTGATATGATTTCAGCAAAAGGAAATAGAATCACTTTCCCCCTTTTGGCAATTCACCCCCCCTCTATGCAATGTAAGGAGGTGGAAGTAACACACACAGTCTTCAGGAATACAATCACAGTACAATACAAATTCAGTTCCCCCCTATCAAGCTTAGAGAAACAGGGATGATTTTAAACACAGGCAAATTACTTTAAAGGTGGTATGCAAAGAAGGGAAAAATATGCTAAAGATGATTTTAATTCCCTATAAGAGGTTCAGGGTGGGTGATAGCTACTTTAAATTAGTTCAGGATCACTTTAGCAATGCTCTATGAATGATTGTCAGGTTGCAAACGAATTTCAGCAAAGGAAACAAAAAACTGCTATTTGACAAGTGAAGAAATTTGAGCCAAATCGCAAATCGTGGCACTTTGTCTGAGTGCGTCTTTACGTTGGAAAGCCCAGAATCTTAGCTTTAAAATGAAAGTTAAATCTCGCTTCTATCACAAACGGTTCAAGAGATACTGACAATTTTGTGGAGGTAGATTTTCAGAAATGAAATTTTAAAGTTTCAGAATGACAGATGACAGTTCTGCAGCTTTAAAGTCACAGAAGGACACACAATGCTATGGTGTAGTTCTAGATAGGTTAAAATAGTTTGAATTAGATTATTTTAAACTAAGAGATTGGTTTTGCACAGTTCTGGCTGAGTACTCACACTATATTTGGACAGGAATGCGACTTCGTCACGGATCGGGTCAGGATTGGCTGCGGTTCTCTCGCCACTTGGTACTGGTTCTGCGCGCAGCGATTTGGGTCAGCTCTCAGCGATCTGGTCTGGGTCTGGTCTCTCTGGATCTCTGGTCTCTCTGGATAATTCTGCCTTCTGGGTCTGCTACCGGTTCTGGCAAAAGCTCTTGGCAAAGAATTCAAACAGCTCACCCGGCTGTTGAATAGTTGGCAAATGATTTGGAGGCCTGCTGCAAAGAACTCAGCTTGTGGGTTAGGCTGTTGCTTTGAGGTCTGGAGTCAGAGTTCTAAGTTCTGGTCTCTGTCTTGCTGGAGTCAGTCCAGATCTCTGGATGTGAAGTCGTCTGTCAGCGTGCTCTGCAAGGAAATGGAAATGGAATGTTCCTACCTGTCCTGCACAGTCTCCTTTTATGTGTTTAGAAAGTGGGTGGGTCAGATCATTCTGCATGCCCAACCCTCTCAACTTATCATTGGCCAGTTCCTCCTCTCTCCCTTGATTGGGGGAACTGGGTTGTGAGTCAGAGTGATGATGTAGGTTTATGGTCAGAGGATCCTCCCCTTGTCAAATTGCACACAAATCTATTTCTGATCCAAATACATATTTATCTATGTACCATTTTTCTAATATTATATGTCCAGTTAACATATTTTCTGTAGCACCAAACCATCCGATCCCTGTCTTTGTAAGATGTTGTGTCCACTTATGACAGAATTCTCCCCTTTTCATCCAGATAACGACCTCTAAACCTTTCCAGATTTTACACAAATGTGCACAAGGGATATGGGTTTCAGATGATAAAGTGTCAGATTTTTAACATGCATACATTTGGAGTACCAAACATTTTTCCGCTACTATCCCCAAGAACATACCACAGAGTCCTAACACCTCTTAAAATGTGCACAGAAAAATCACAAGAATGATGATTTTTTTACATCATTTTTACAAGTCCACACTATGAATTATCCATCTTTTTAAAATTATGTTCTGGCCACGAGTGGTGTGGTTTTCCAAAGCACATGGTGGAATTTCTGGTTTATCCACTTCCCCCAAGCTCAGCTTGCTCACAGATGCAGTGCCCCTTACCGTTTCCTTCCAAGAGGAAGCCATTTACGACCCCCCTACTTTAACATTTGCCTTATGCCAAGGACCGTGCTTTGTTTAGTTTCCTGCAGTCCCCATGTGCCCCTCCCCTAATTCAATCAGAGAGGTGTCATCTCCTTTTGGCATGGGCAGCAGAATGCAGCCAGGCCTGGGAACACAGCTGCTGATCAAGTTTCAACTCCTGTCGGGGGTGGTTGCCGGGCAGAATTCACTCTCTTCATGCTAGGCTTCAGCCAAATGTCACTTTGGTTCCCAGTTTTCTACATTAAAACCAAACTTGCAATATTTACACATGCAGCTAGAACGCTGATTCTAAGTTCAAAACTATGACATTTAACAGTTGCAAACTATGTGACACTCAACAATAGGTCACTCATTTATTTTAAACATTTAGATTTTAGTGTCTTTCAGTCCAATTTTACTTCAGCTGCTGACATCCACAGCTCAGCCAGTTTTGTTATAAACATTGTTTTGGGATCTTCATCTTTCCCGATTTTGTATGCACACAACAATACATTCTGCCAAATGTCTGCTGGTGTTCAATGAGATTTTTGAATATCTTGCAATGTTTAAAATAGGCATTACTAGCTTGCATTTCAGAGAAACAAAGGTGATTTCAAAGTGCTTTTTGAGCCGACCGGCACTGCTGTTTTTCCTTTGGCACACATTTCACTCATGGCACTCCTGGCCCATCACGCTCGCACTGGTGGGTGGCAGGTCAGGGGAACATTTTGGTGTGCGCCAAAACTGCACGGTTCTCCAGGATTCTGGCACAAATGTGGGCTTTTCCACCCTCTTGGATTTCCTAAACCCACAGCACCAAGTGTTGCAGCATAATAGTCCAAACGTGGGTCATGACACCCAACTAGCCCCCCGCCCGACTGCGCTTTGATTTCGAGTCAAGGGGGAGTCAGGTGCAAAGGATGTTTTGATCCACGCACTGGTTTGTCCGCATCCTCTTCTTCCATTTCCGCAGATGGCAAAGTTCAGCATCTTTTCCTCCACCCGGTTGGATCGATCTGTTCTCCTCGCCTGTCCTGATGGGAATATTGGACGGTACCCCGGGCCTCTCGGATCTTTGCTCCCTGTCTCCAGGTCATCTTCCGTGGTCAGTCTCCGGGTTTCATCTCTCCTAGGATGATAAAGCAAAGCGGCAATACACATTCCTAGACATTTTTCCACCACTATTAATGGTGTGGCGTACATATACATTTTATACATCCGGATACATTTTTCAGTCTTATTTAAAAAAAAACAAGGTATAACAGGAAACATTTTCATACCAGAATCATGATATTTTAGAGACTATATGCGGGATATTTTAGGGTTGGAACTGAATTACTCTGGAGCGGCCTCCTCTGGGATTCCAGAGGATTCCTCCAGTTGCTGCAGAGTGTGCCTGGGATGGCAATACTTTAGCTGATTTATATGGACCCACTTGTCTTCCCCTTCCGCCAGACTACCTTTGGGGATGCGGATCTTATAAGCTACTGGGGAGATCTTGTCTATAATTTCAAACGGTCCATTGCATGTAGGCACACATTTTCACTGTTTGGCCTGGTTTCTTTGGAAATTGTATAGATAGACCCGGTCTCCCACATTATATACTTTCCTGGACGGTTTCAAATCGTAATGGGTCTTCATGCTATCAGCTGATCTTTCTAGATTCCGCTGAGCATAGGCCAAAGCATGTTGGAGGTGTTTCCTCAAATTCTCCACATACTCATGAGTTGTGGAGGCATTCATCAACGTCTGCTCTTGGGTCCTGTAGAGCAAATGCTGGGGAAGCACCATCTTGCGTCCAGTCATCAGCTCAAATGGTGACATTTTAGTTGCAGGTGAAGGGGTAGATATGATGGCCATTAGGACCAGAGGTAATCAGATATCCCAACTTGGCCCAGAATCTGCCACAAACTTTTTTAATATGCTCATATGTCATGATGCCTGCCCCCGGAAGACCAGACCAGGCCAAGCAGCCCCGGTATCAGGCATCATGCCACTTGGAGCATGCCCAAAAGCCCCAGTTAGGGGCTGTTTGGGTGCAGACCTGGCGCCTATGGCGCCAGGCTCATAAAGATAAAGTCAGTCCTGGCGCCATGGGCGCCAGGCTCATTATTGATAACTTACCTGAAGCAGACCATGCTGCATACTCACCTGAGGCAGACCATGCTGCATGAAGACTCAAGCCAAATGAGGCTTAGGAGGGACTATTTTACTGAAGGGACTATTTTGTTACTTGGGTGGGGCTGTGGAAGAATACTTACCTGGATCTTCTTCCAAGGCTATTTAAACCACGCCCGGACAGCCACACGTGCTTCGCGTTATTCTGCTTGCTGCAGCGTAACGCTCACCGTGTTTTCAGCAGCTCCAGTCTTCAGCCACGCCCGCTTCAGTCCTGGGACTCCTGAAACAAGAAGAAAAGAAGGATAAAGGTTAGAACAGGAGTTTTAACTTTAATCCTTTATCTGAATCCTGATCCATTTTGCCATGGAGCTGAAAGACAGAAGTCTTTGAAGCATCGCTTCGCATTCCTACGGCGCCGCGCTGAACTCACCTGCTTGGCGGTCCTTCAGCATTCCATCACGCTCTCTCCATCTCGCGGCCGCCCTCCGACACCTAAGGAGACAAAGACAGCAAGGTGAGCAAGGGGACTCTCTAAGGCTATACAGGTTACCCCCAAGGACTTACCTGATTTACCACGGGAGGTACTCACCTCATCTCGGGTCGGCGCAGTCAACTCTGCTTCATCGCCGTACCCCGGCCCCTAAGGGGAGAAAGCAAAGACAATACCAGTTACCCCCCACAAAACTTACCTGATTTACCACGGGGGTCTCACCTCATCTCGGGTCGGCACAGTCAACTCCGCTTCATCGCCGTACCCCGGCCCCTAAGGGGAAAACCACAATAGACTTACCTGAATCTTACCAATTGCCATTTGGAAATCTTCAAGTGGATTAATCGGCAACCTGCAAGGAATCGGACAGAGTGAAGATCAGACATTTGAACTCTTATGAACAATTGGACTTTAGAGTCAATACTGGAACTCATCAATTCCTCTACGCCAGTGAAGTAACTGGTCATCAACGCGCCCCTGCGGTCGACGCAGGATGGAGAGCTCATCCTTCCAAACCATCAGGTAAGACTAAGGAGGGAACATCAAGAGTGATCTGTGGGAAGACAACGGGAGTGGGGAAGGTGGGTTCACACTCAATTCCACGGGTGGTTAATTCCTCTTCTCCTTTGCAGAAGAATATTCTTGCGAGCCAGACAAACTAGACTGAACGGGCCAGTCCAGTCAGTCATCTCGGCGCTACACGTCACGCTGGTGGAAACAACAGCGGCCCAGTTCCGGTCGACGCCCCCGTGGGAACCAGGTGAGCGTAACAGAACGCGAAGACTACCCAGAAATACCCACCTGGGCATCATGGAGACCTCGGAAACTGATCAGTTGGTCCAATTATTAGGGGAATTAAGGGCCGAAGTGCATTCCGCCCGCCAAGAAACCAATGCCCTCAGGAGGGAACTGATAGTGTCAAAAGAATGATCTGATGAGTTGGCCAGACAACTGTTACAGAGCCAGCCTGGACAAACACCTCTACCAGGACTTGGGGCAAGTCCAGCTCCTGTAACATCGAGTAACCCGGTGCAGATAAATTTACCTGGAGCTGTTCCTTTGGCTCCGCCTGAACGCTTTGCCGGAGACCCAAAAGCGTTTGCAACATTCATGAATCAATGCCGCTTGCACTTTTTATGTAGACCTGGAGCCTTCCCAAACGCTCAGGCCAAGGTAGCCTTTGTACTATCATATCTCAGCGGCAGTGCGGTGGATTGGTCCATTCCACTAGTTAACCAGGATAACCCGATTCTTTGAGATTTCCAGGGTTTTCGAACAAGCATGGAAAGACTATTCCCCCGACACTCCCGAGGACAGGCTTTGGACAACAAACATTTATCACTATGTCAAGGTAACCAGGATCTTTTATCTTACATTGCAACTTTCAATAGATTAGTAGTGGAAACCGAATGGCCTGAAGCCAAGCGAATCACATTATTCCATCGAGGACTTCGGGGAGAACTCAAAGATGTTTTGGCCCAAATCGTGAACCCACCTCAAGACTGTGCTGAATATAGATCTAGTGGTCCAGCTCGATCACAGACTTCAAACCAGGAAGGCTGACCGAACCAAGTTTGAGAACAGGGTGTTGGTTAAAACCCACGTAAGCTCCAAGGGAGTAGATGTCTCAGAACCTATGCAAATCGGGGGGGTTAAAGGACCCTTAACCCAGAAGGAAAGAGATAGAAGACGGCAACTGCAATTATGTTTATATTGCGGAACTACTGGTCATTTTCTTCGGAACTGCCCTGTAAAACCACCCAAGAAAGTTATAGGAGCAGCAGACGAAAACCATGTGAAATCTGACTCGGGAAACGATCACGCTCGGCAAGCGTAGAGGTCCGCTTGCCGAGCTTAAAGAAGGACACTCTGACCTCGCATTTCACCATACCCATGGTCCTTGTAGATCCAGAGCAGCCATCACGCATGCACGCAGTATAAAGGCTTACGTAGACAGTGAGCCATAGGAAATTACTTGGACTGGGAATTGGCTACCAGGATGAATCTATCTCTCACCCGCAAGACCACGGCTGATGTTGTCACCACTGTAGATGGAACGGAAATTGCCTCTGGACCCGTAGCTCATTCCACTGCAGAGATGACATTGCTGAGTCAAGATGGGCATCGAGAGGCTATGATGTTTGACTTAATCAAGGCCCCACAGTTTCAGCTGATACTGGGGATACCTTGGTTGGAAAAACATAATCCCTGTATTGATTGGCGAGAGAAGAGACTAACCTTTCCAGAATGTGCTCACACCTGCTACCCAAGGAAAACTCAAAACTCAGTCCTGGCCCCAGTAATTCCAGTAGCCATGCAATTACCTATTGAATACCAAGACTTTCAGGATGTCTTCCAAAAGGAACAGGCAAACACCTTACCACCTCACAGATCATATGATTGTCAAATAGATCTTGTACCTGGAGCACAACCACCTTGCAGCAGAATCTATGCCCTTACGGAACCCGAAAATCTCCACTTGCGCCAGTACCTAGACCAGTACCTTGCTAACGGCTTCATTCGCCCGTCCAAGTCCCCTGCATCTTCAGCTTTGTTCTTCATACCGAAAAAGGAAGGCGACCTTAGAACATGTATAGACTACCGCGCACTGAATCAGATAACCATCAAGAATCGATACCCACTGCCTTTGATCCCAGAATTACTAGACCAGGTGAAGGACGCTTGTATGTACACGAAACTAGACCTTCGGGGGGCATATCATCTGGTACGTGGCAAAGAGGGTAACGAATGGAAGACTGCTTTTCGCACCAAGTACGGACTATTTGAGTACCAGGTGATGCCATTCGGACTATGCAATGCACCAGCAGCCTTCCAGTTCTTCATGAACGATGTCCTCCGAGAGCTTATCGACGTTTGTGTGGTCGTTTACATCGACGACATCTTAGTATACTCTTTATCAGAATCTGAGCATGTAAAACACGTCCGAGCAGTCCTAGAGAAGTTACGCCAACATAAATTATATTCTAAACTGGAAAAGTGCATCTTCCACACTACGGAAGTGGAATTCCTTGGATTTATTCTGACCCCGAGAGGAATCCGGATGGATACACGAAAAGTGGATGCCATTCTTAATTGGCCTTCGCCAAGTTCAATCAAAGGAGTTCATAGCATGCTTGGCTTTGCCAATTTCTACCGCAGGTTTATCCCGGACTTCTCGCACATTGTACATCCCATTACAACGCTATTGCGAAAAAACAAACGCTTTGTATAGACAGAGGAAGCCGAGAACGCCTTCCAAGAGTTAAAAGCTAAATTCACATCTGCTCCCATATTAAGACACCCGCGTCCCGAGCTTCCCTACATAGTGGAAACAGATGCATCCAGTTCAGCCATGGGAGCAGTCCTTTCCCAAAAGGATCCCGAAACTAACCAGCTTCACCCAGTGGCGTTTTGGTCAAGAAAATTTTCAGCCCCCGAATTAAACTATGCCATAACCGACAAGTAGCTGCTGGCCATCAAGCCCGCCTTCAAGGCTTGGCGGCACTATCTACTGGGTGCCAGACATACCATCACGGTCATCACCGATCATCGCAACTTACAATACCTAAAGACAGCCAAAGCCCAATCTTCGCGCCAAATCCGTTGGGCATTGTTCTTCGCCGAGTTTGATTTTGTAATAACCTATCGACCAGGTTGTAAGAATGGTAAAGCAGACGCTTTGTCCCGGATTGGAATGGGAGAAGCAGAAATAACTTTAGAACCCGTACCCATAATTCCGGAACAGAGAATCCTTGGCCTGACATCCATACAGACACTGGAGGACATTCAAAACAAGATCCACCAACTCTTTGATTCCGTTGCCCTACAGGACTGGGCAAAGAAAGGTCCAGACTACTCTGTCATCGATGATTTACCTTATTACCAAGGCCGGCTATTTTTACCGCAAAAAGAACTACAGGAACTTGTCATTTCCCATTACCATGACACCTTAATAGAAAGGCATCCGGGTATTGCAAAAACCGAAGCTAAAATTAGGAAGCAATTTTGGTGGCCCACCTGGCGAAAGGATGTCAAGTCATTTGTCATGTCTTGTGGAATTTGCGCACAAAATAAAGGGCAAAAGAAAAAACCTGCTGGTTTATTGCAACCATTAGACATACCACCTACCCCTTGGCATACCTTGTCATTAGACTTTATCACGGATTTATCCCCGTACCAAGGTTACAATACCATTCTAGTTATTGTAGATCTTTTTTCTAAAATGGCCCACTTCATTCCTTTAAAAGGGATACCTTCAGCTTCAATCCTGGCCAAGGAATTCCTTGAAAATGTTGTCCGCCTGCATGGCTTTGCTTCAGTGTTAATTTCAGATCGGGGCAGTCAATTCATTTCACATTTTTGGAGGAAATGCTGCCAACTGGCACAAATTGATGTTAGGCTTTCGACCAGTCACCACCCTCAGACCGACGGTCAAACGGAGAGGACCAACCAGACTCTTGAACAGTACCTCCGTTGTATGCTACATCAGTCTGAGGGGAATTGGAAAGACATTCTGTGGATCGCAGAGTATGCGTACAATAATTCCGTACACTCAGGAACTGGACAAAGTCCTTTTTTTACCATTTATGGGCACCATCCTCGAACCTCGGATTTGGACTCACCCCAGCATTTAGAGATGCCCGCAGTGGACCATCTCCACGCTGTTATTACACAAGCCTTTAAAGAAGCAACCATCTATTTGCAAAAGGCTAAGGAAAAATACAAAAAGGATGCGGATCAGCACAGAAGTGAAGCTCCTAAATACCAAATAGGGGACCAAGTATGGTTATCCACTAAGCACTTACCACTCAAGGGGACTCGGACCTTTAACCCCAGGTATTTGGGACCTTTTTCTGTCAAGGCAATTATTAACCCAATGGCCGTCAAGTTGGACCTACCTGCTCATATGCGAATCCATCCCGTCTTCCACGTGTCTCTTTTGAAGCCAGTGCAACCAGGAACTAGGCTAACCACTCCACCTGAACCTATCCTCATAGACGGGGAGCCCGAGTTCGAAGTCAAGAATATTTTGGACTCAAAAAGAGTGAGATCAAAACTCTTTTACCTAATTGACTGGAAAGGTTATGGTCCGCAGGAAAGGTCTTGGGAACCTAGTGACCACGTGCATGCACCTCGTTTAGTGAAGAGGTTCCATCGGGAATTTCCAGACAAACCACGGCCAAGGGGGAGAACGACTTTAGGAGGGGCCTTGAGGGGGAGTACTGTTATGATGCCTGCCCCCGGAAGACCAGACCAGGCCCAGCAGCCCCGGAAGCAGGCATCATGCCACTTGGAGCATGCCCAAACGCCCCAGTTAGGGGCTGTTTGGGTGCAGACCTGGCGCCTATGGCGCCAGGCTCATAAAGATAAAGTCAGTCCTGGCACCATGGGCGCCAGGCTCATTATTGATAACTTACCTGAAGCAGACCATGCTGCATACTCACCTGAGGCAGACCATGCTGCATGAAGACTCAGGCCAAATGAGGCTTAGGAGGGACTATTTTACTGAAGGGACTATTTTGTTACTTGGTTGGGGCTGTGGAAGAATACTTACCTGGATCTTCTTCTAAGGCTATTTAAACCACGCCCGGACAGCCACACGTGCTTTGCGTTATTCTGCTTGCTGCAGCGTAACGCTCACCGTGTTTTCAGCAGCTCCAGTCTTCAGCCACGCCCGCTTCAGTCCTGGGACTCCTGAAACAAGAAGAAAAGAAGGATAAAGGTTAGAACAGGAGTTTTAACTTTAATCCTTACCTGAATCCTGATCCATTTCGCCACGGAGCTGAAAGACAGAAGTCTTTGAAGCATCGCTTCGCATTCCTAAGGCGCAGCGCTGAACTCACCTGCTTGGCGATATTTCAGCATTCCATCACGCTCTCTCCATCTGGCGGCCGCCCTCCGATACCTAAGGAGACAAAGACAGCAAGGTGAGCAAGGGGACTCTCTAAGGCTATACAAGTTACCCCAAAGGACTTACCTGATTTACCACGGGAGGTACTCACCTCATCTCGGGTCGGCGCAGTCAACTCTGCTTCATCGCCATACCCTGGCTCCTAAGGGGAGAAAGCAAAGACAATACCAGTTACCCCCCACAAAACTTACCTGATTTAACACGGGGGTCTCACCTCATCGCGGGTCGGCACAGTCAACTCCGCTTCATCGCCGTACACCGGCCCCTAAGGGGAAAACCACAATAGACTTACCTGAATCTTACCAATTGCCATTTGGAAATCTTCAAGTGGATTAATCGGCAACCTGCAAGGAATCGGACAGAGTGAAGATCAGACATTTGAACTCTTATGAACAATTGGACTTTGGAGTCAATACTGGAACTCACCAATTCCTCCACGCCAGTGAAGTAACTGGTCATCAACGCGCCCTTGCGGTCGACGCAGGATGGAGAGCTCATCCTTCCAAACCATCAGGTGAGACTAAGGAGGGAACATCAAGAGTGATCTGTGGGAAAACAACGGGAGTGGGGAAGGTGGGTTGACACTCAATTCCACGGGTGGTTAATTCCTCTTCTCCTTTGCAGAAGAATATTCTTGCGAGCCAGACAAACTAGGCTGAGCGGGTCAGTCATCTCGGCGCTACACGTCACGCTGGTGGAAACAACAGCGGCCCAGTTCCGGTCGACGCACCCGTGGGAACCAGGTGAGCGTAACATCACAATGGTTCGGTTATAGCGTTCTACTACCCCAGAAGAGGCTGGCCGGTAAGCAATATGTAGCTTCCTTTTGACCCCCAGTATCTCCCACATCTTTGTCATTACCTCGCTGGTGAAATGGCTACCTCTGTCTGACTCAATCCTTTGGTCTTTTGAGTTGTCTTACGGCCTCAGATTGTTCTGGACCCCATTCTCACTTGACCCCCACCTTCAAGAGATGAATCAGGGGTCTGGTGATCTCTGCGTAGCCCTCAATGAACTTTCTGCTTTAATTAGTCAGTCCAAGGAGGCTCCTTAGCTCCCGCAGAGTTGTGGGATCCTTTCGTTTCCGAAGTGCTTCCACTTTCTTTTCCTGGGGACAGAGACCCTGAGGAGTAATCTCATGCCCCAAGAAATTAACACATGTTCTACACCACTGTGCTTTTTGGAAGGAAAGTTTTGCTCCGGCGGCCCTCAACTGGGTCAGGACATAACCGTTCTTCCCTATGTGTTCCTCAACAGTTGAGCTTTTAATGAGGACATCATCTACATAAGCCAGGTTACCCCTCGCACCCAGGTCGGGCATGGCCTTATGTAGGAAAATGTTGAATTCATTGCCGGAGTTGAGGTATCCGAAGGGAGTCCGGGTCCATGTGTACTGCTGCCCCCCAAAGGTAAAAGCCAGTTTGTATTGGTCCTCCCTACTGACAGGCACGGTCCAGTATCCATTGGTCAGGTCTATTGCAGTGAATACCTGTGACCCCTGAATCTGGGCCAGCCCTTGGTCAACGTAGGGCAGAGGCCATCGGGAAGTATGGACCCATTTGTTGAGCTCCCTAAGGTCGGCACAGAGTCTCCACTGGCCGTTTGGCTTCAATATTCCCAGCACCGGATTATTGAAGGTGCTGTGCACTGGACGGATTATTCCCCGGGACTCAAAGTTCTTAATTATTTCAGTAAGGGACTCCATGGATGCGAGAGACAAACGATATTGCTTCACAAACACTGGAGTCATTCCAGGGTCCGTGGGAATTGTTGTTGTGTGGATGTCGGTGCGACCACAGCCATATGAGTCTACCGCAAAGAGATCTTGGAAATCCAAGAAAACTTGTTTCAACTTTTGCTTCTGTTCCAGAATCACCAGGCATCAGCTAGGTTGACTCTCTCTTCCACCATCTGCCTGAAGCCTGGAAAGACTTCTGGTTTTGCTATCTCAGCGGCCTCCTCCAGCTGGGTGGAGAAGTCCCTGGTCAGGATGCTGATTTGGACTGGAGGCTTCAGGTGGGAAAGGCAGCCATCACCTCATCCCTTCTGAAGTCACAAGTCACGTCTTCTTTACCATAAGGGCAAGAAGTGTACACCAGGAAGTTTCCCCCATGCCGGGTAAAGATCCTGTCTGGTGTTGTATTGTCATCACTGTCACTGTCAAAACAGTCCTTGGGGATCGGTCCTAACAGTTCATTTCCTAAATCAATGGAGAAATGTCGGTCATCAACCGCCATTCCAATAATGGTGCCTGCGGCTAGAGTAATACTCTTTAAGTCGCTGTTATCCACCTCTATTGGAATGGTGTCATGTTCTATGTTGACTAATGGTGTTGGGTTTACCCCTAACCCTTTCTGATGAAGGAAAGCATTTAGATGAATATAAGCATCAGGGTTTTTCAATTTTTGTCCTCTGTTTACTTTCACTTCCAGGGAGAATTGTCGGGTCCTTTCTGGGATGGTGACTTCCTCCTTAATCTGAATTTCAACTGCATAAGGTAGTAATTGAGCTGACCTAAATGCTTTTTCTGGATCATCAAAGCCCATGGGATTATACTCTAATCGGGATCAAGCTTTGAAGTTTATTAGGTCCAAACTAATGGCAAAGCGATTGAGAATGTCACTGCCTAAGTAAAAGGCGGCAGTGACGTCTCGCACGACCCAACAATTATGGACTATGCTCTTGTTGCCAATGGAGATTTTGAGCATACACCTGCATGGCAGGAGATGTTTGGAATTAGGTGCTTCCAGGTCCATTTCCCATTTGTCTATCAGTTTGAATGTGGGAATGGCTGGATCTTTTGGGAGTTGGCGGAACATGGCTTCGCTAATGAAGCTCTTACCGTTGTTCACACACACTCGTGCGAGAACAGAGTCCTTCCCATCGTTTAACTGAACAGAGATGAACAACTGATCTCCAACTTGCTGAACATCAGCCAGGCTCTGAGCTGATTTCACATCTTTCTGGACTATTGGAGTGGGAATGTCTGATTGTGAATTAGTAAAGAATTTCAGGGTGTTTCCCTCCAGTGTGGAATGCCACCTTAAACTGGAAGGAAGGTTGATTTTCACAAATAGAGAGGACCCCCCATCACGAGCCTGTTGTCCTACTGCTATTACTGTCACATCTGGAATTTGGTTGTTCTGGAAGTGAAATTCTACTTGGTCAGATTTGTATTCAACCATGTGGCAGGTGCCGTATAAACTAATATGGTTGACACTCTGTTTTAATTTTATTGGTCGGCTAGTCTGGGTCCAGAGGACCTTGTTTACGCAATCTATTAGAGGTGACAACCTTCTCAGGAGGCCATTCCCTAGTAAACAAGGGGTGCTCTCTGGAGTCACTACTATGACCGGGTGTTTCACCTTGTGTTGCCCAATTTTGATGTCCAAATCTGCAGTCCCCTCGACGGGAATTTCCTTCCCGTCAAAGTTCTGCAGTTGTCCAGGAAGAGAGGTGAGAGGAATATGGTAATTCTCCCCCCTTCCTACATTTAGTGCATCAAAGGCCCTTCTGGACAGAAGGGTAGCTTGGGATCCAGTGTCCACCAGTGCCACAATTGTACCCTGCCCCTGTACTTGTACCGGGGCATAATATCTTCCCTCCTTCTCCTCAAGGGGGCACAGATAATGCACATTTTTGGACAACTGGTGGGCTAACTTTCTGGTTTTGGACATTGAAAGAGAAGAGATTTGGGCAGAATTCTGTGGAGAGTCATGGGAATCTGAAAGAAAAAGTTTGCAACTGGATATTGATGCGGTTTTTGGTTCCCCTGGTCCAGTTCTGGGCCGCCCCCCACCTTTTTGGAGGCAGTCACCTGGATGGGTTTGAACCAGGGGTTTTCGGTCTTGTTGGTTCTGGGATAGAATGATGGGCGGAGACAGCTCAATCCCCACATCTACCCAGTCTAGGTTGGAATCCCTTGGGAACATTTTTCCTTGGGAGGAGTTCCCCCATCTCTGAAGGAGAAAATACTTTTCCCAGGATCCTCTGAGGATCCCTCTCCCTCAAATTGGAAGACCTGCACCTCCTCTACAAAATGGGTCTGTTTGGGTCCTTTGTTTCTCCTACCTCCTCTTTGCTCCTTGGGTGGCAGACTTTCAGGGGTAGGAGATTTTGTTTCCGGTTCCTGGTTTTCCAGGGGCTGTTTACAAGTTGGGAAGGAAGCTTCCTCCAAGGCTTTACACCACCCTTCCCCTTGTGCCTCCTCCCTGGGAACCGGTGGGTTTTCGGGGTGCTGCCCCCGTCATTGTTCTGGAGCACCAGGCCCAGAGTTTGGGGCATTCTGTGGTGGCATGCTCATCTAAGGGTTCTGTTGAGCCCTCAGTATGTGACCCAGATCCAGGGCCATATTTTGGACCTGGCGCTCAAGTTGGGAAACCCGCTCAGGCTGATACGGGGTTCTGTTTTCTCCCCAGGGCTGATCCCGGGAAGGGTAGCTATCCCTTCTCTGGTAGTACCCTGGGTTGGGAAGATTTGGGTACCCCTCCACCCTTGGCCTCCCTTCTCCCGGATTAGGTTGTCTGGGCTCAGGAAAGTGGGGAAAGAAGGATGGATGATTTTGGGGCTGGAAGTTGGGTGGATACCTGGGGAACAAGTTCTGCCCAGGGTTTGGTGAATTTCTGCCCTCCTGAGGGAAGTGCGGAGGGAAGTTCCCTGGGTCAGGTGCTTGTCTGGATTCCCCCCCTTGGGCTGGAGGAGTCCACACATAACCCAGGATTGGTCTGTTCCCCTTATAGTGGGGACTTACATAGTCAGGGGAGCGGGGGACCCCATTTGTGGGACTACCTCCTTGACTCCCTGTCTGTGACTGGCCCGAGGGCCTTCTGGGCTGTGAATTATTCGGTGCAGGCAGGTTTTTAGGTCCCCCCATCTCCAAATCTAAAACGTGGGCAACCTTTACCTCTGCCACCTTGGCAGCAGCAGGGGTGCTGTTGGTTTTGGGGTTTTTGGGCTGATTCTTATTTTCCACCGGTTTCTGCACCTCATAGATGCAGGTGGCTTGCTCAATGACCCAATCTAAAGATCTTTTCTCGTGAAAATCTCTCACGAGCTGGGTCATTATGTACTTGGGAAGTGCATGGAAAAATGTGTTGATGAATTCTCTGCTGTCCGTGCGCACCCTTCTGGTGGTCTGCCAAAAGGCATGCTTCAATTCTTGCACAAATTCTTGTGGGGCCTGATCCTCCCCACATTGCAATTGTAGGCTGCCTTGCGATCCTCTTGGGGATACCGGTGAACAGAAAAATGTTTCAAGATGGCCGCCCTATACGTGGACCATCTTGAATGGTTTTGGTCCTCCATCCCCGCAAAGAAACTGGAGTATTCTGGGGAGAATGTCCATTTGACGTACTGGATGCAGCTACTGCTGTCCTTCAAATGGAAGGTCTCCATCATTTGCTCAAAAACCTCCAAGTGTTCCCACACAAAATACTTGGAGTTCTTGTGATAAGGCGTGATGACACTCCTGATTGCCTTAATCTGTTTTAGGGGTCCTTAAGCAAGGCCCTTTTTGCCTTATTGGCCTTTTTGGTTCGGGTAACCCTGGTCCATTCATCCTCCGACTCAGAAGCACTGCTCCCAGAGGTGCCCGTCTGATCTTCCAGGTTTTACCAGATTCTGCGAGCCTGGGAATGGCTGGCAGAATGTGGGGACCTGGTCTCCTGTGTCCTGGGCCGCTGAGAGGAGTCTTCAGGTCCCTCCTTGCTGCCAGGATTTGATGGGTACCCCCCCCCCCACTGACCTAACTGGGCAGAGGTTTTCAGGATGCCCTTAGTGGGCCTACTCTCCTGGGGTTCCCCACTAAATTGCACTGTGCTTAGGTGCCCATGCCCGGATGCCCGCCCATCCATTCCTGGGAGGTACTGGCCTATGAACCCCATACCTTTGGCCGGATAGTAATCTGCCCTCCCTGTGGCCCTGTGCTCATGTGCGCCAGGGGACATGGGGGTGGCAGAGTCCAAGGACTGGGAGAGATGAAGGCCTCTGGTACTAGGGATCCTAAGGTTATGCTTGGGTGTTTCCCTTTCCAAGCGAACTTCATCTCTATCAGCCCCTGCTCCCTGTTGCAATGTAAGAGCCTGCACTTTCAGTTCCTCAGTTAAGGCCTTACTAGACTCTATCAGTCTCTCCTGCATGGCTACCTGTTGCTGGAGCCTATCATTGTGCTGACAGAGAGCCTCATTCTCTCTCTGTGCCTACTGATTGGTCCTGGAATACTGGGCCAGTCTTTGCTGCAGGAGGGTTACTTCCTGAGTCCCATCCCTACTGGCCTGCTCCTTACTTGCCAGAGCATCTTCCAACCTACTGGTGTGCTCTAACAAGTTCTGATGCTCTTTTTTGGAGGTCACCCAGCCCCTGGAGGGCCAGGTGAATTTCTTCCATTTTCCTTTTTAAGTGGCAGACTTCCTGGCCTAAGGTATACCTTTCCTGAGTAAGAGCCTGCATCTGTGCTGCCAGGTCGTCCCTCTGCCGTTGAAGGGCACCAGCTTTCTGGCGCTCTTCATCAAACTCTGCCTGGGTATCCAGGTCTTTCAAAATCATTTTATTGCTTTCCTCTTTCTCTCTGTCTAGTTGGATTTGCAGGGTGGCTACCTGCTCTGTGCATGCCCTGTTGAAATTGATCTGTTGCTCCAGATTTTTCTGGCACTGCAGTAAGGATTCCAAACTGTCTTGGTGTTCCTTCTGCAAAGCCAGAATTCTGGTATCCTGGTCAGCCTTTTCCTGTTGCAGGATATCCATATCCTCCTTTATTTTAATGATGTACTGTCTACTATCATTTTCTGACTCCTGGCTCCTGTGCAGCCTCTGCTCAGAAGAGTCCAGGTCAGATTGGGCCTTCTCTAATGCCATCAGTTGCCTATTTGCCAGATCTTGGCCTTCAGCACATGTGTCCTGTATGGCTCCCATATGTAAATATAAATATGCTGCTACCCTGGCAATCTTGCTGTGCTCATCCTTGGCCTTAGGGGCCATATATAGTTCACTCAGGGCCACATGTAAGGGACCCTGATCTCTCCATATATCTGACCCAGTTGTTGTGACCTGTTGTGTGATCGCCTGCAACCATACATTTTGGTCCTGTTCAGACCATTCACCTCTCATGAACAGTTTATGTAAGAAGTGCTCCCTAGCTATCTTCATATCTACCAAGGTCGTCATTCTGGAGATTGATTTCCTTCCTGACTTACAGACGTTTGTATTTTATTTTGCAAAACAGACCATTTCCTTAGAGCGTTCCTTTGAGGAGTGCTTTACAGCGTAACACAGCGTGGTGATCTAACCGGATATGTATCCTGTCAGCTGGCACACTGTATTAATCTGCACAAGTGATAGATCTAATCCAGAATCCCCGGCTATGAGCCCCCATTCTGTTAAAGACTCCAATCAAGCATTCCCACTAGGTAGGTGCCTTGTCTGGGATTGCTCAAGGGAAGCCCTTATTTATATATTTTTATGACAAGTTATAATCTGGATGATGAACCCTTGTATAACGCCCTCTCTTAGAATCCCCCCTGACCCCACTGAGCCAAGAAGTAGGTTTGTTTTGCAAATTAAAAGATTTATTTGAAAAATTAAACAATAGATATATATCACACTTTTATAATAAATTAATAATTGATAGCACACTTGTGAATATGAGCAGTAATCAGCAATAGGTAATCCTACAGTAGCACAGTCCTTGGTTACTTATGAATAAGAACAGAGGACTAAGGTAACAGAGAATGCTTTATATGGTTCAAGGAAATGCAAGGTGGAAAAGAAGCAACACAGGAATAAACTTGATATGATTTCAGTAAAAGGAAATAGAATCACTTTCCCCCTTTTGGCAATTCACCCCCCCTCTATACAATGTAAGGAGGTGGAAGTAACACACACAGTCTTCAGGAATACAATCAGAGTACAATACGAATTCAGTTCCCCCCTATCAAGCTTAGAGAAACAGGGATGATTTTAAACACAGGCAAAGTACTTTAAAGGTGGCATGCAAAGAAGGGAAAACTATGCTAAAGATGATTTTAATTCCCTATAAGAGATTCAGGGTGGGTGATAGCTACTGTAAATTAGTCCAGGATCACTTTAGCAATACTCTATGAATGATTGTAAGGTTGCAAACGAATTTCAGCAAAGGAAACAAGAAGCTGCTATTTGACAAGTGAAGAACCTTGAGCAAAATCGCAAATCACTGCACTTTTTCCAAGTGCGTCGAGCGCGATTACAGAAAATGTCTATTGAATAGAAAGTCGGTTCAGGGTTCGTTGGAAAGCCCAGAATCTTAGCTTTAAAAATCTCGCTTCTATCACAAACGGTTCAAGAGATACGGATGATTTTGTGGAGGTAGATTTTCAGCAATGAAATTTTAAAGTTTCAGAATGACAGATGACAGTTTTGCAGCTTTAAAGTCACAGAGGGACACACAATGCTATGGTGTAGTTCTAGATAGGTTAAAATAGTTTGAATTAGATTATTTTAAACTAAGAGATTGGTTTTGCACAGTTCTGGCTGAGTACTCACACTATATTTGGACAGGAATGCGACTTCGTCACGGATCGGGTCAGGATTGGCTGCGATTCTCTCACCACTTGGTACTGGTTCTGCGCACAGCGATTTGGGTCAGCTCTCAGCGATCTGGTCTGGGTCTGGTCTCTCTGGAGCTCTGGTCTCTCTGGATAATTCTGCCTTCTGGGTCTGCTACCGGTTCTGGCAAAAGTTCTTGGCAAAGAATTCAAACAGCTCGCCCGGCTGTTGAATAGTTGGCAAATGTTTTGGAGGCCTTCTGAAAAGAACTCAGCTTGTGGCTTAGGCCGTTGCTTTGAGGTCTGGAGTCAGAGTTCTAAGTTCTGGTCTCTGTCTTGCTGGAGTCAGTCCGGATCTCTGGATGTGAAGTCGTCTGTCAGCGTGCTCCGCAAGGAAATGGAAATTGAATGTTCCTACCTGTCCTGCACAGTCTCCTTTTATGTGTTTAGAAAGTGGGTGGATCGGCTCATTCTGCATGCCCAACCCTCTCAATTTATCATTGGCCAGTTCCTCCTCTCTCCCTTGATTGGGGGAACTGGGTTGTGAGTCAGAGTGATGAGTTAAGTTTATGGTCAGAGGATCCTCCCCTTGACAAATTGCATACAAATCTTTTTCTGATCCAAATACATATTTATCTGTCTACCATTTTTCTAATATTATATGTCCAGTTAACATATTTTCTGTAGCACCAAACCATCCGATGCCTGTCTTTGTAAGATGCCGTGTCCACTTATGACAGCATTCTCCCCTTTTCATCCAGATAATGACCTCTAAACCTTTCCAGATTTTACACAAATGTGCACCAGGGATATGTGTTTCAGATGATAAAGTGTCAGATTTTTAACATGCATACATTTGGAGTACCAACCTTTTTTCCGCTACTATCCCCAAGAACATACCGCAGAGTCCTAACACCTCTTAAAATGTGCACAGAAAAATCACAACAATGATGATGTTATTTATATAATTTGTACAAGTCTGCACTATGAATTATACATCTTTTTAAAATTATGCTCTGGCCCCGAGGGGTGTGGTTTTCCAAAGCACATGGTGGAATTTCTGGTTTATCCACTTCCCCCAAGCTCAGCTTGCTCACAGATGCAGTGCCCCTCCCCGTTTCCTTCCAAGAGGAAGCCATTTACGACCCCCCTAATTTAACATTTGCCTGAGCCAAGGACAGTGCTTTGTTTAGTTTCCTGCAGTCCCCAGGTGCCCCTCCACTAATTCAATCAGAGAGGTGTCATCTCCTTTTGGCAGGGGCAGCAGAATGCAGCCAGGCCTGGGAACACAGCTGCTGATCAAGTTTCAACAAGTTTCAACTCCTGTCTGGGGTAGTTGCCGGGCAGAATTCACTCTCTTCAAGCCAGGCTTCTACCAAATGTCACTTTGGTTCCCAGTTTTCTACATTCAAACCAAACTTGCAATCTTTACACATGCAGCTAGAACGCTGATTCTAAGTTCAAAACTATGACATTTAACAGTTGCAAACTATGTAACACTCAACAGTACGTCACTAATTTATTTTAAACATTTAGATTTTTAGTGTCTTTCAGTCCAATTTCACTTCAGCTGCTGACATCCACAGCTCAGCCAGTTTTGTTATAAACATTGTTTTGGGCTCTTCATCTTTCCAGATTTTGTATGCACACAAGAATACATTCTGCCAAATGTCTGCTGGTGTTCAGTGAGATTTTTGAATATCTTGCAATGTTTTAAAATAGGCATTTTTAGCTTGCATTTCAGAGAAACAAAGGTGATTTCAAAGCGTTTTTTGAGCCAACCGGCACTGCTGTTTTTCCTTTGGCACACATTTCACTCATGGCACTCCTGGCCCATCACGCTCGCACTGGTGGGTGGCAGGTCAGGGGAACAGCACAACGAGCACATAGGGAGACAATTAAAACAAAAACTTGGAGAAGGGAACTGGGAATGGTGGGGAAACAATTATTGTTTAGTTTTATTGAGGGAAAGGAATAAGACAGATTTTGTTGTCTTATTATGTTTTATCAGGGGCAGCAAAGTGAAATATCCCTCCCCTCCTCTCCTCCTCTACTTCTTCTCTCATTCCCTGTCTGACTGTTATGCAGGCATGGAGTGCTGCTAACAATCTCTGCCTTAATGCCAGTAAGATTGAGATTCTTCTCATTGGGGACTCCTGCCCCTTCCTTTCCTCCTACTCTCTGGCCATCCTCCTTGGGCCCCCTCTCCTCACCCTCTTGTCAGTCAAAATTCCTGGGTGTCATTTCAACTCCTCTCTCTCCTTCTCACCTCACATCGCTGGCCTTGTCAAGAAGTCTCATTTTCAGCTTCACCTCATCAGAAGCATTCTCCCTTTCCTCACCTTCCCCCAGAATCTCAATGGCCCTCATTACAACCCTGGCGTTGGACCATGGTGCTAATAGCCGGTAACTTACCGACTCCGCCATGGCGGAATGGGGAATTACTGCCCCATTCCGAGGATGGCGGGGCAGTAATTAACCATGCCGCCATGGCCCTTCCCCATTCCCATTTTTGCCCAATAGGGCTTGATGAGAAGGGGGAAGGCGCTAAGTATGGTGCCGCAAATTGCGGCACCGTACTTAGCACCAAGGTCCCTTTGCGGGTTGGTTTTTAACGCCTGCAAAAAGCAGGTGTTAAAATTGCCAACCCGCAAAGGGACCTCGTAATCAGGCGTTAAGGGGTTAATGGCGCTGCCACCTTTTACGGCGCCGTTAACCACCTAATGCCAGGGTTGTAATGAGGGCCGATGTCTCCAGAGTGCTGGTTCTCTCCAGGCTGGACTACTGTAACAGCTTCTTCCTTATTTTGCCTATTTGGTCCTTCTCTCCTCTTCAACTAAGCCAGAATAGGACTGCAAGACTTATCCTTGCCCTCAAGCCCAGGTACCAAATCTCTCCAGCCCCAAATTCTCTCCACTGGCTCCCTATGGTTGCAAGGATCAAATTAAAGACACAATGCATTATTCACAAGGGTGTCTGGGGCCTGTGACCTCACTATATCCAATTCTCTATCTCTCTCTCTAAATAACTCCCTGCTAGAGTCCTTTGGTCTTCTAGATCCAACTCTCTGCAGATCAGACGTTTCTCCATTTAGAGAGTAGGGGGTAGATCTCTCTCTTTGGCAGGATGCTCCCTCTGGAACAGCTTCTCTGCCCCTCTGCAACCTGAGCCGGATCTCCTGATATTCCAGAAGCTTCTCATCACCTTCCTTTTTTCCTCCTACTTCCTTATCCTGCTCCCTTGCTAGTCTCAATCTGCTGCTGCAACTGGTTGCCTGTGTCCCTCATGAGCCTTACTGGTGCCAAGCCCTCCTTTGACCAGTCTTCGTCTGACCTCGCTACCAGCACTTGCCCTGGGGCACAATCCCTGGCACATCTACTGAGACTGGACCACCCCTTTCCCTAACACCAGTTGACCCCCATCCCTGGTTTCCCTGAGCACTTGCCCTGCCGGGCGGCCCTGCTTTTCACTTGCCCAGCTCCTGGGGCCCCTTTTTCTTGCACTTCTCCTTCTTTCCCTCTCCCTATGCCATCACTTTCCCCTGATCCGTTCCCGCCCGACACATCCTGTCACTGCACTTGCACAATCTGAATATCACAAGGCCTAGTAGGACCATTATTGTTATTTTCTTTTCTTCCACCCCCTCCTTTTTTTTGTCTTATGTACCTTGAAACACCTTTTGCTTATAGCCCCCATACAAAAGTTCCATAAACACACAAATAAATAAATAAACACATAATAAACACGATGAAAGGAAAGAGAGATTATTTTGATTGAATGTGAGATAAATAAAAGTAAGCAAAGTTACGCAAAAGTAGACATAAAACTCTCTACAAATGACATACAACTACACAAAACAAACATCAAAGTCGAAAGACTTTTCCTAAAATACTTAAAACGCAGCTAATATCCTCTGTTTGTGGCCCTGTCGAGTATATCAACTTTCGTCGCAACCTAGAATAATCCACATAGAAAGAGGAAGCGAGACAAGCCTTTTTATGAAGCCATAAACTTTCTTTAGAAAATTTGGGGCTGAACAAACAAACAAACCTTGCCTTTGAGGACTATGAATGGTTAAACCAGAGATCAGAAGTTCCTAATTGGAGCAGCCTCAATTCGAGAGACCCGGAAAGCCATCTTGATTTTGAGTTCGGATTTGAACTCACTGACAGCAAGTTGTACCAAACCCTGTCCTTCCCTCAGCCCATTTTTATCTGTACACTAGGAACCCAGTCCGTTCCCAGCACCACTCCAGGCAGATTGCCTCATTGTTCAGTGTTGGGTGTAAGGTGCTACTTTAGGGCCACCAATAAGCCAAAACGAATGCATTAGAGTATGGCTAAGGAGAGATGGCATATGAGGAGGGACACGACGCTTGTTTGTGTTGTGTGGTTCTTTATCCATCCATCGACTGCCCATGGCCATGCTGACCTCTATGGCCATTGCCATCACTTCCGGCGCCTCCTTGTCCAAGATGCACGCTCCTGGGATCTCTTTGAGCTTCCTTTATGAAGCCATAAAATCAAACCTTGCACTCAAAGTGCCTGCCAGAATATTTTTAAAGTCATCTTCTAAAGCTAATGGTTAAATCAGTGCTGTAAACATGCTACTGGCGTAATAAACATGTCTTAACCAGGTCTGCCTTCAGCTACTTGATTTATAAGCAGTATGTGTTTCCTTCACTTAGGCCCTGTTAAATGGCGTGTAACAAATGAAACAAGTAAATACATAAATAATTAGCACAACCACACGTTTTGGCAGCATGTTTCAGCCTCTACCAATAAAAGGCCAGTTAGAGCCATTATGGCAATGCCTGGCAAATAAAGTTTCCAAGTCTACACAAAAGATAAAACTGCTGGCATTGCCAATGCTTGTGTGACCCCTCGCTTACACAAAACGGACCATACGTATAGACCCCCTCATGCCGTGCAGGAACTTATGGGCCTGTAAATGTTCTTAAATGCTCTTCCTGCGCACGGGCCTTTAACTCGGTCTCCAAGCCCCTTGGGCAGGGACTATAAAGCTTAAAAAATAATATTCAGGGTTGTTCATTAGCAGTTTATATTTAGATTGCCAAGACATTTAACGACAAATCTTAATACAGTTCGTTCTCTGTTGCCTGATATCTATGTGTCTGTTTTTGACTTTTTTCTTCCAATCTGTCAGTGGTTTGCAAATGGATAACGAAATAAACTTTTCATGACTACATTTAATATGCCACGATTTCAAGCATCACTTTTAATCTATTTTTAACCACCTGACATACATATCTATTTTCTTAATTGGATCATCTCTTGAATTAAATTAATTTGAAAGGTGTCAAGTGCCACTTCTTGCATGTATTCAAACTGAAGATGTCTCCGAAGTTTGGGTTAATTACAATTATGCACAGCTTCTCAATTTATCTTGTGGCAGAGCGAGCCTGGTATTGTTTCCAGTGCCCAAGTTGTTCAGGTCATATTCAGAATAATGCCAGGGATGGTCTGAATAGCTTTAGTTGAAGACACCTTGTAAGAAACATTAGCACCCTGATGGGAGGAGCTAGCCAATCAGGTGGCTAGGAATGAAGGCTGAAACCTTTCCAAGGCGTTCCAAGGCGCCTGATTGCCGGTTCCACCCGCTGTAATCTTCCCCACACCATCCATCTCCTTTTTTTGCATCATTCCCCTCGTCCCCATGTCTCTCCTTTTGGAGGTAGCACTCCCTGCTGCTACTTGCCGCTCCTTTCTCTCAGCTCTCAAAAGGGATGAGGGGCTCTGTAACGAGCCCAGCCTTTCCTTTCTATGGTGACCATCTTTAAATAGTATTTTCCTTATACAAACGTAATGCCACAAGGCAGCCCAATCAAAGAAACAAAAATACTTTTAATTAGCCCCGTCCCAGTCCTTGGGACGGGTGCTAAGGGCTGGAACGGGTGGTAATGTCCCGGTGCCCTCTTTATAGGCCCTCGCTTTTTCTCTGGCCTCTAACTCAGGCTGCCATGCTATTACCACCTATTCCAGGCCTTGGAACAGGTACTTGACACCACATTAGGGACCACTACAAAGGCTTTTATTATGGGGAGATGAACATTATCCAGGTTAGTTGTCCTGAGCCCAAGACAAGAGCCTGAGACAAGGCTGAATGTTATGCGTCCCACAACTGGACCCAATGGAACTCTTAGGCTACTAGAGCAAAACAAGAAAGTAGCAATTACTTAACCAATGTCTATTTCAGATGGTGTGTGCTGAGGATGAGAATGTCTAAACTTGTTACTGCCAGATTGAAAGGATAATTCTCAGTGCCTAACAGTGTGGCCATCCACCTTAACATTTTCAATTGTGCAATGACTCGCACTGAGGCACCAGTCCCTCATCCTCTCCCAAATATCTTTTCAGAACCCCCCTTCACCGCATGGAAAGCAGTAGACGGATATCAGCAGTCATTGCAAAGGCCTATCCGACCAAACAAGTAGCAAGCATGGATAAAGCCAATAAACCTGTCTTGTTTTAAGTGTGTGTTGTGTCTGTATACATGCGTTGGTGCTTGTGTACGAATGTTACATTTCATTGTTGGCTTTTGCTGGTAATGGACATGTACTGGGGATGTATGTGCGTCAATATTTGTGTTTTTAGGTCTATGATTGTGTGATTTTGAACTACACTCACACGCACACACTCACACAACAGATACAGCACAGTGTGCTTGAGTGGAAGCTTCCATTGCATACACAGAAAAGGGAAAGGCAAGCTTCCCACACACACGTGGAACTTGCACAAGATCAAGCTTCTCTAACGAAATCACGGTTTATCGCAGGAAACCTCTATGCAAAGTTTAATGACATACAGTGCATCTGTTTCACAGTCTACATGTTCCAAAACATCCCTCACACTCACATAATTATGCACAGCTCAGGCTACAGAAGAGAATGCTTCTCTTGGTTTATCTTTCATACACACACATGCATGAAATAGGCACAGACTAGCTTAAAACTCTGCAAGATGTAGTGTTGGGATGGAAATGAGTATTTCCCACCACCATGGGTGCTTTCAGGTGAGGCAAACCCCCTATGAAATAGTGTAATGTGCAAGAGGGAAGAAAACCACACTATGAGACTCGATGCATATATACTAAAGCGCAAACCACAGATGTAGAACCCTAGAAGGCAACTAGAATGAAACGCCATTTTGTATTCACAAGCTTGCATGGCCACGCTGCACCTGTCGAGCTTCATAGAAGGATTTCACTAGGCCCAGATCATTAAGGCACAATGAGTCTGCAGCACCAGTTGTCACGGGCCCAGATCATTAAGGCACAATGAGTCTGCAGCACCAGTTGTCACGGAATTTCACTTCCCCCGTCTCTTCGCGGTTGCAAACATTCAGTATCATCAAGCGGAATGCACGCTGCAAGGCTGTGAGAAAACTCCATGCTCCTCGCAGTGCCCATTCATCACAACCAAGCTGCCTGCAGGCCTCTAACCCCCACCCAGCCAATTCAGTGCCAAATCCCACACCACTGACCTGACCGCCACACCCTTGCAATCTATGATAACCAAACGAGCCCCCAGCCCCAAGCATAAACCATGAAACCATAAAGGATCTAAGCATGTGCAACTGTCTCATCCCTCAGCATAAAACACATCCTTTGTAACACGAGGTACAGGGAGGGATACGCTATGGATCAAGGAAGGGTGGAGGCCTTGGGTGCGAGAGGAGCGGTATCAACAAAGCCTGTGTGGGTCAGTGTGACTGTATTTCTCTCTCCCTTCCCCATGGCACCAATCCCCACGCCTCCCAGGTGCATGACAACCTGAGGTAGTAGTAAGCTTAGCATGCTAGCATAGATTTAACAATGTAACAGAGAGACCTGACCTTCCCTTCCGCAGAGTGATGAGCCCAGCTGACCCACGTGGAACCTGACAGACGGTGAAGAGACCAACCAATTGTAGCCTGGTATTCCCTAAGGAGCAGGACCATGTATTTGTTTTTCACCAATCAGCTGTGCAGGTTTAAACCCTATATGTGATGTCATCTATGATGCTGTGACCCATTAAAAGTTACTGACATTCATTCTGAAGGCAGAACATTCTCGAGCAGCATAGTCCTTTGCTGATTTGTATTCTGTACAATTAAACCTTGTTATCCTTGCAAGCTATCTCCTGGCTTATTTCCCTAGAGGGCTGTATTCATTCTGGAGTGTGTGTATACAGGGACTTGCCTTCAGTAGTTACCCATGTGTTACACAGAATAGGTACAGCACAGACAGTAGAAGGAAGCAGAGGAGAATTATTCTCTTGCACATGCAGGAAAGGTATGCAGCATCAAACAACAGTATTACCGCCTCTTACACACATACACACACACACGCTGATCTACCTATTTTTCAACACTGATCCATAGTGGCAGAAACCCAAGATCTTGCTTGCCATAGTGCCCTGCCTCTATCATATCTCTTCACAGCTTTGGTTCTCTTCTTGCAAACACCATGTTGGATCTTTTTTTACTCATTGGTGTGGAGAATTCCCTAAACTTCATTAGACCACAATTACTATTTTCATTTCTATTCATTTTCAAAATGTCATTATAATGTGTGTGCTTCAGGTATAATGATATAGATCTGTTGTGAACAAAAGGTTGCCTATTCTTGCAGGTTTTCCAATGAGCAGAGTCAAGAGGGAGTGGAGGATCCAAGGCAGGTCAGTGGTGAGGATGCGTGAGAGGGCCAGTTTTGAGAAGAGGAAAAATACATCAAGCTTATGAGCCCTGGAATGAGTGGGGAAGGCAGCCAGACTCTCGGGGATAGAGACTAACAAAAAATCAAGAAGAATTGTTTGACGGGCTGCCAACTAGATATTAAAGTCCCCCGTTGATAGTATGAGACTGAAAGCAAAGCAAGAAGCAGGGCCATTCATTAAGAACCAGGCACTGTCGCACAGAGGCCTGGTGATGGTTATGATGGTACTGCAGGTGTTTGAGCTCAGTAGACATTTACAAGCCAAACCACCAAAGGTGCGGAAGTTCAGATGAGTGCTTTTGGGCGTCAGTTTTGATGCAGAATAACGAGGGCAATGCCACTTCCCACCCTTTGGGTCTGTTGTTCACAGTGATCTTGAAGCATACCAGGAGAAAGCAGTCAACAGGGGGTCTATGGGTATTGGAGAGCCACCAGGTCTCACTGCAGCCAAGGAAGTCAACGTCAATGTCATAAACTTATTTCTTTGATTGGCTGGGATTATATATTTTTATTTGTATTGACTTAGATAGTGTTGTAGGGTGAACATACTACATTAAGCCTTAAGTGAGATACGATCTTAAGGGCAAGGAGGAAGGACACAAGATACATAGGGGAAGAGGAGGAGCTACTGGAGCCCGGGAAGACCGAAACTTTGAGGAAGAGAATAAAGGAGGTTCACTATTCCTGTGGCGCCAGTCTCCAAATTTGCCTGCGTGCAGTCTAGAGTGAATGATGACACAGTCTCCCTTTTACCATGCAAATAAGGGATAAAACAGATAGTGCATCTAGTACTTAATAATACATTGTTTAACTTGTACTCTGTATGGTGGAGAATTATTTCAATTACCTTAAAACATGAGCCCTCTGTCTATTCCTCACAATAGCTAATCATTATTTAGCATCAGGGTCGTCTAATTCAGAATTTGCTTGCAGGGCACATCCACTATGCAAACCTGCCTGGGCCAGATGGGACCAGAGGACAGTACTCTACATGGCCAACTGCCAAGTGGATTGGTCCATTCGAAAATGGCACAAGGGAAGATTACTTATTCATCAAAGAGTTACAAGTAATCCGCTACCACAAACCACTTCTCGCCACGGTACTGGTATCATGATAAGAGTAGCCTACTTACCTGTTTCTTCACCAACTTCCATGCCTGATCTTGTTGGACCGCCTGTTGAAGCCCTAAATGCTACATGTCAGGATTGCGATTGCTGCAGGATCTTGATCGATCTCTGCTGCTGCCAGAGTCACTGTTGGATTACGCAGCCTACTGCGTGACCGAGAGCTTGACCGTCGAATGGTTGGAGGAGATTTTCAGCTGCATACCAAGCCCATGCAGCATCACATTGTCTACTGGAGGTTCCATTCTCTGAGCCAAAATGTGCACATATTTACCCTTTCTGTACCGGAGTAACGCGGAAGGTGCACCTCTGCCACAGGGTGTCAGCATTGCACACATTGCCACCATGGGGTTTGCCACTTCGAACACCTCTGGGAACGAGCTGCCCATCTCGCAGAAACATCTGCCTGCTGGAGGCCGGCCAGTGTAGAATGTGCTTCAAGTCGGTGAGTAAAAACCCATCCATTTTGGGGAAAGTCCACCCCTTAGCGTTCAACTAAGAGCCTAGTTTTAGAATACTTTGTATCCACTGATATCAGCACTCAAACATTGCCATCCTCTAGAGCAATGACCAACCCAGCCCATACACTTAATTATGATATGATATGATATGGTATTTGTAACGCGCCTATACACAGGTGTTTCAAGGCGCGACGAGGCAGGGAGGGGAGGAACAAGGGGAGACAGACAACGATCCTACTAGGCCAGGTGTCATTCAGATCGCGCAAGTGCAGGGGTGGGGGAGGGGGAAAAGTGCAAGGGGAAGGGGAGGGGGGGAAGTGCAGTACAAGGTAAGTGGCGAAAAGTAATAAATAAATAGTGCCAGCTGGTGGCAAGTGCAAGATAAGTGCAGAACAAGTGCTGGGGAAGGGGGGGGGGCTGTAGGGATACAGAGACAGTCCCGCAGTGCAGAGGGGTTCAAGGGCATCAGTGCAAGTGGAGAGTGGCTGGGCCCAGGACCGAGGCCGTTTAGAGTGGTCCAGTTTCAGGATCAGTGCAGTTTCAGTGAAGAATTTATTTGCTGTACAGCAGGGGAGAGGGAGAGAGAAAGCAGAAGCAAAGAGGAAGGTTTTGAGGTGCTTCCGGAACCGGAGATGGTTCTCCTCAAGTTTCAGGGAGGCAGGAAGGCTGTTCCAGAGGGAGGCCCCTGCCGCGGATAGAGATCTACCCCCAGCTCGTTGCTTCGAGAAGCGGCTAACCATGAGGGAGTTGGAGGCGGATGAGCGAAGGGCTCGGGAAGGAAGATATTTGGGAAGAGAGAGTTGAAGGTATTTAGGACCCAGGCCCCAGAAGGCCTTGTGGACAATGCAGAGGGTTTTGAACTTTATCCTCGCAGCCACTGGGAGCCAGTGTAGAGATTTCAGTCCTGGAGAGATACGGTCCCTGGGCTTGAGGCCAAGGACAAGTCTCGCAGTTCTGTTCTGGATGAGTTGCAGAGGGCGGAGAGTGGAGGCAGGCAGATTAAGATAGAGGCTGTTACAGTAGTCCAGCTTCGAGAGAACCAGGGCTCGGGAGACAGTGAGCTTCTGGGGGAAGGAGAGGAAGGGAAGAATACCTCTGAGGAGGTGCAGCTGGTAGTGTGACCTCTTGGCGACGTCAGAAATATGAGGAGAGAAGGAGAGTGTGGAGTCGAAGATGACCCCAAGGTTTTTTGCCCTGCACGTAGGAGCAGGAAGGGGGCCAAGGGAGGCAGGCCAGAGAGCTGCAGGGAAGGAGGGAGTGGGAGTACCGATGAGTAGAATCTCAGTCTTACTGGCATTAAGGCAGAGGTCATTGGCGGCACACCATTCTTGGATAGCAGACAGACAGTCAGAGATGAGGGAAGGAGAGGGGGAGGCTGAGGGTAGCCTGAAAATGAGCTGGGTATCGTCCGCATAGCACTGGAAATTAGGGCAGAGAGCGGCGATGCGGTGGACAAGGAGTGCCAGATACTGGTTGAACAGCCAGGGAGAGAGATTAGATCCCTGGGGGACACCACAGGTGGAGGAAAAGATGTCGGAGAGGAAGGGCCCCAGTTGGACCTGGGAGGGTCGATTTGAAAGGAAAGAGGTCAGCCACGCCAGAGCCTGACCAGTGATACCTAGGTTTTCACGGAGACGGTTGAGCAGGATGGCATGGTTGACAGTGTCAAAGGCAGAGGAGAGATCGAGCAGAATGAGAACACACGGAGTGTTGGAATCGAGGTTCAAGAGCAGGTCTTCACGGATGTTCAGGAGAGCAGTTTCCGTGCTTCTGGCAGCTCTGAAGCCAGATTGATGGTCATGAAGACTACCAACAGATTCAGCATGGAGGTTAAGCTGGGAGATGGCCAGTTTCTCGGGGAGCTTGCCCAGGAAGGGAGTGATGGAGATAGGGCGATAGTTAGCCGGGCAGGAGGGGTCGGAAGAGGGTTTCTTGAGAAGAGGGTGCACAAGGGAGTGCTTGAGGGGGGAAGGGAAGACTCCAGAGGCGAAGGAGTGGTTGCAAAAGTCAGCCAGGGCAGGAGCCAGGGAGTCGATGTGGTCCTTGATAGTTTTGGAGGAACAGGGGTGAACCTGTTTAGACGAGACTTTCATTGATCGGACTTGTCTGGAAACCTCGCCAGCAGAGAAAGGTGGAAAGGCAGAGAAAGAGGGAGGAGGGGTGACCGCAGAAGGGCCAGAGGAAGGGTCGGGTAGGGAGGGAGGGAGGTGAAAGGAGGAGAGCGAGGACAGGATGTCCTGAGTTTTAGAGATGAAGTGAGAGGCCAGTGCAGTGCAGAGGGCCTGGGAGGGGACAGGAGAGGTAGAGACTGCAACAGGGTTGGCCAGCTCCTTGCAGATTTTAAAGAGTTCGGCGGAATTGTTTGATGCCGCAGAGATGCGGGCTTGGATAAGGGCTCTCTTCTTGGTGAGAACGGAGAGCCGGTACTGCCTTTGGAGCAGGCGGCAGGCCAGTTTGTCAGAGGATGAACATGAAGCACGCCATTTCCTCTCTGCAACCCTGCACTTGCGTTTTAGGGTGACGAGATCCGAGTCATACCAGGAGTTACATTTGGCTTTGGGCTTCAGGCGGATTCTCATGACGGGGGCAAGGATATCAAGAGTAGCAGATATAGCAGAATGGAGCATGGAGAGGGCTGTGTCAGGGTGGGAGTCAGCCGAAGGGGCAGGGGTGGGGCGAGAAGGTAGCAGCGAAAGCCTCAACTGACACACGCTTCATGGGTCGGATGACCGAGAAGGTAGGTGGCAGTGAAGAGGGTGGCTTTGCCTGTGGGGTAGGGAGGGTGAGGTGGGAGGATAGGAGAAAGTGATCACTCCAGGAGAGAGGAGTGGAGAGAGGGACGGAGAGGGGAAGGTCAGAGGAGATCAGAGCATCAAGAGTGTGCCCAGCAGAGTGAGTAGGCCCGGATGGGAGAATAGAGAGTGAGAGAGAGTCGCAGAGGTCACGAAAGAGACCAGTGGGGGGACTGGAGGCATCAAGGTGGATGTTAAAGTCGCCAAGAAAGAGGAGTTGAGTGGTTGAGGACAGGAGTGAGGAGGAGAGGTCAGCCCACTCAGAGAGGAAGGAGGAAATTTGACCAGGTGGCCGATAGATAGTAGCCACGGTAAGGGAATGGCTAGGAGAGAGAGAGAGTCGGCAGACAAGACATTCAAAAGAGGAGTAGGTCTGCGTAGGAGTGACAGTGGCAGGAATCCACTCAGGGAAGATAAGGGCAACACCACCCCCTGCACGGTTAGGCCTGGGCATGGAGAGAATCTTGTAACCGTCAGGTAGGAGTGTGTCAAAGCTGGTGGCAGAGCTGGCTGTGAACCAGGTCTCAGTGAGACAGAGGACGTCGAGGTCCAGTTCCTCAAGAAGGTGACAGATATTGGAGGAGTGCTTGATGGCAGAGCGAGTGTTTAGTGTGGCAATGTGTGTGGATTATCATAATCCTACTCAAGGTCACTATAGGACCTGGATCAAATCCACTCCTCGATCCATCCCTTCGCCCTCAATGATACTAGCCCTCCTTTTTTCAGTCATCCCTTTGGATTATACTTAGTATGGATACTCTTTCTCCGGTTTGACTTCCGGTTTGCAATCACTGGCTCTGGCTCTTGGCTATTTAACAAATACCTCTCTTGCAATGGTTCTTCCATTCTGCGGATGAGCTCACTAACCCCTCAACCCCCTTCATCATCCCAGCCAGAGCCTGATCTTGTTCCTCTTACCATGCCACCGCAGTGACCTTGTGAGGTTCAGCCTTTGTGTCCGCAAGGACTTTTGCGGGCTGCAATATTAGCTGTTACACTAGCAAGTGGGACTTTCTTGAATGCCATCCAATGAATTTCTCCTTTACCGTGACCATATTTTGTTATTCATGTTTATCACACAAGTTTAGTTTTGATTTGATTTCAAGATTTCTTTTTTTCAATTGTTTATCTGGCAGTTTTTGATGTTAAATATCCAGCTACTAAACTGTTATTGTTCTGTTCATGTAGACTGCAATGACCAGTCATTGCTTTCATAGTGCGTGCAGCAAATGCCTCTGCTGTATCTTTGTACATATTTATAATAGCATTGCCTCTGATTACATTTCATTCACAATGATTGTATGTTGCATTTAGCAATGCACAGCATAGCAGACAGCTGCGTACAATGAACATATTTCTGTCCAGCTGCGCATGTAGTCTCTACCATAGGCATGTATTGTCATCATCACAATAGCACGTGTCTAACGCTCTCAGGCTCTCCCACAAAGTGATACCACCCCTAAAGTTCTTGGGCTCTTCAAAAAAGGATAGCCACCCCTCAAAGTAATCTTTCTCTCCCCCTGGATACAGACACCTCCTAACGTTGATGGCTCCCACAGAGTTCTGCCTCCCTCAGGTGTGTTGGGTAGAGCATCTGCATGAGGGAATGGTGGTAATCCAGCAAATATCTCTTCGCAGGAGCCTCAATTACTGAGCTGTTCAGTGCCTCACAGCTGGGTGGCGTGGTTATCCTTTTCAGAAGGTGCAACCTTAAGCAGAGTGGGGAGAAATTTGGGACACATCAAGAGCAGAAATAAAATCAGGAATCTAATATGGAGGCATGCTAATTTGAACAGAAGGGAAAAGGAAGCCATTTTGAAAGAGAGGCATACAAACATTTTGGCCCATTATAAACTGGCACAAGGGATCTCAAAGCCTAGGAACAGAACACATATAGCATACAGCTGGAGATAGCCCCTTTAAACTGCTGAAAGCCCTCTCCGTGTCCGGGAAGTGAGGAGAGATTTGCCAAAAGGGGCCAGTAGAGTGGCCAGCCTGTGTAGAGTCCTTCTGCCTTGAGTCCAGCAGAGAAACATTGTACGTAAGTAAATTGATGCCCAACAGAACACTAACAAGTATAGCTCCAAAAGAATTTCATATAGTGAAGTGTATACTGGCTACTGCTTAAAAGAAATTAATTAAAACTCTTGGTTTTCACAAAAGCAAAATGCATCTGAGTTGGTGAGGTAGAGTGAGCAACAAATCAAACAGATGTATTTATTTGTGGTCCTTATATAGTGCTTTACCTGAAGCGCTTATCCTTAACGAGTTATTAAACGTTTTTCCCTGCAATGACCGTAGTTTAAATACAAGTCCTAATGGACATATTTGTTATATCTTAAAGGGATTAAAATGGGGGATAGTGAAAGTGGGAACAAAGTTGGGGTACCTTAAGGGGATTCATCATCAGATCCGACTGATGGAGGGGGCTGAGACAGTAATGGCAAAGGCAAGGGGTGTGTCCATGTTTGTGTATGAGTGTAGGTACCAGTCGGATTGCTCAAAAAATGGAAAGGGGGGATTATTGAGGAGGTGGAGCCTTCCGAGTGGGTATCACCCAGCGTGGTGGCATGGAAACCCAACTGACAGATCTGTTTGTGTGTGGATTTGAGAGGGCTAAAATATTATGTTGTGATGCAAAGCTACCCGTTACATAACATAGGAGAGATGGTCAGTTTGGGCCAGGAGTTGAGGTTTTTAGTACCCTTGACCTTGCTTGTGCATATCACCACATTAGGATACATCCTACCTGGTGAGATCTCATGACATTTGTAACTCAAGAGGGTACATATCAATTCAAGAGGATGCCATTTGGGTTAGTGTCACTGGCTGCACTCTTCCAGAGAATCATGGACATGTTGTTTAGGATTGTCATGTAGTTATTACTTTCTTGGACAATATTCTAGTCACGAGAGGAACTGAACAAGAACATTATTTGAGCCTGGACAGAGTTCTGCATATCATAGTGGAGGCAGGGTTGATGCTAAGTAGGGAGAAGTGTAAAATAAGGATGCAGTCTATAGAGTTTCTTGGTCGCACTTTGAGTGCCAGAGGGGTGGAGCCCAGGGAGGAGTTGGAATCCAGAAAAATAATATTTGAGAAGCACCAGGATTTGATGGGGGTACCTCATAACCTCCATTCCCCTAGGGAGTAAAGAACATATTTTGGCTGAATTGATATTGTAACTGCACAGATCTCAAGGTTCTTTTCCCTAAGTGATCGCTCAGACCCATATCTGAGCAACTAGTTGATTCCTCCCCCAGTTTAATGTTCTTATATCTTCAGTTGCCTGATACTGAAAACACTTAAAATGTAAAAAGAAAAACATGCTGTGATTTGGTTTTACTTGCAATTTTAAGCAAGCTTAATACTGCTGGTAGAATTGTATGTGTTTGATTTAAATGGGTGATGCAAATAGGTCTGCATTATTATTGTTCATAGAAAGATAACATTAGGCAGAGTGTGAGTTATTCTGCTTTTTTCTGGTGATTCGGGTCCATGTGGAAGGGCGGAGCAGTTGTCATTGATTTTTGTGGTCTAATGGAAACGAAAGAAATATATTCTTACAGCACAGCTTGTGTCCTGCCCTAGCAGGTGAGAGTGATATGTTGGTGTTGGTGGCCATTAGACTGAGATTACTTGTATTAGAAAAAAGGACTTCAAATAATTGTGCGTGTCTTGCTTGGAATGGTGTTGCAGACTTTCTTGAATTCGAATCTGTTGTTTCAGTACCAACTCTTTACAGTTCTACTCTTTTCGCAGGTTAATGAACCACTAATCTCATGATTCATTGCAACCACCCCCGTCTCTGGGATACAGTGCATACCCTTCACGATGGCCCAATGGTCGCACCACTATCAGTTTGAGAAGGAAAGGCAACACGGTTTTCTTCATCCTCCAGTCACAGCAATGTCCATTTTATTTAGATTTCGAGGACCCAGCCTCACTTCCTGATCAATACTGCTTATGCCTAAATTCCCACTCTACCATGCTTACTCTTACAGTTTTAAACACTCACAAAATATCTTAAGTCTGTTTTATAGCTTAATTAAACAGAAAGGGAAAAAAAGTCAGGAGTGATGGCTTCGAAGGTTTGCCAGCTACATACGTTGCAAGAAATGACTCATAGTCTGAGTGCAGCCCAGCCAGCATCTGAGCCAGCGCTCTGAGGCCGGTGCCTGATAGATGCTCCGCGGCAATACCTTTTCCAAGGCCGTTCCAGTTATATACTTACGAGCTTTCCCTTCGAGCCTCTCCCCAGCCTCCTATTGAATAAAGTGCTTTTATTGCAGGTTTTCTTCCAGTACTAAATCCTTGATGCAGGCGTCCAAATACAATCCGAAGAGAGAGGGGTCACACACCATTATTTCTGCAGGACATTCAGAAAGAATTGCAAGGCATGCGGATGCGAGTTTTTTTTCTTGGGCCCGCTTAGCAAGCAGGGGTATGAAAGGAAATGCAAAGTGTGGGTGGAGGAAAGAGGGGCAGCTGCTTTCTGCAGACCTTGCCAGGCAAGTTACCGGCTATCAGGGCGCACTCAGTCGCGTGTGCAACGCATTTCTTCTCTCTTTCTCTCTCTAGCTGTCTCTCTCTTTCTCTCTCTCGCTCATATTTTAAATGGCTCTACTAGAAATCTATGCAATTCATTGAAAGAGCTTTCTAAAGGGAATGTTACGGTGCAGTGCAAGCAAATTAAAACCCCCACTAGTCTTCAGGTATGGTTTCAAAAGCAATCATAACTGTGCCGCCACCATTGTATAACAACCATAGCTCAGACACTACGAAGCATTGCCCGTGAGAGAAACTGCCATGCATTGCCCATGGGAGTCTATTTGGATTCCAACCTATCCATGGAGAGACAAGTCAATGCAATAGCCTCCTCAGCTGCATATCACGCTAAACTAATCAACGCAGTCAGGCCCTTTCTCTCCAAAGAGAACTGCACAAACATAGCCAGAGCCATCACTGGCTCCAGGCTAGACTACTGCAACGTACTCTTTCTAGGAACCTCCAACAAAAATTTGGAAAGGCTACAAGTCATACAGAACAGTGCTCTCCGTGCAGCCCAAGGCATTGCAAAAAGAGAACACATCTCGGAGGCTAGAAAACTAGCCCACTGGCTCCCAATTAAGGAAAGAATCGTCTTCAAAGCTCTTACACTGACCCACAAGTGCATTCACCTCACTGCTCCCTTTTACCTCTCGGAAAGGATCCACCCTCTCTCCTCCACAAGGCCAACCAGATCACCCTATACCAACATGCTCTATGTGCCACTAGTAAAAAGAGCCAGAGCGGGTGGTTCCAGCTTCCCATATCTTGCACTCACACACTGGAATGCCCTACCTCCCACTATCCGAGGTGAGGCCTCCCTCATCGCCTTCCGTAAAGCTATGAAAACCATCCTCTTCACATAAGGTCCCTCGCATCAGCATGAATACTATACATTTGACCCACTGCATAAGCTGGAATGTAATGACCAATCGCAGAAGCTGTAAGTATTGTATTATGTCTGTAATACTTATAATGTACCAACAACTGCTACCATTCCTGTACCTCTGTAACTAAGCTCTTACAAGTAACAGCGCCTCAATGCCCGTGGGCTGCTTGCGCGCTATATAAATTTAAATAAATAAATGCATAGCCAATGACAAACACTGCCATGCATTGCCCACGATAGACACTGTCATTCATTTCCCATGACAGACACTGCCATGCATGTCCCATGACAAACACTGCCATGCATTTCCCATGACAGACAATGCTGTGCAATGCCCATGACAGGCACTGGCATGCATTTACCATGACATACACTGCCATGCATTTCTCATGATATACACCGCCATGCATTGCCCATGACATGCACTGCCATGCATTTCCTATGACACACACTGCCATGAAATGCCCATGAAAGATGCTGCAATGCAATGCCCATGACAGACACCGCCATGCACTTCCCATGACATACACTGCCATGCAATTCCCTTGATAGACACTGCCATGCAATGGCCATGACACTGCCATACATTGCCCATGGTATGCACTGCTATGCATTGCCCATGACATGCACTGCCATGAATTCCCATGACACACACTGCCATGAAATGGCCATGAAAGACGCTTCAATGCATGCCCATGACAGGCACTGCCATGCATTTTCTATGACAGACACTGCCATGCAATTCCCATGATAGACCCTGCCATGCATTGCCCATGACATGCACTGCCATGCATTTCCCATGACACACACTGCCATGAAATGCCCATGAAAGACACGTCAATGCAATGCCCATGACAGGCACTGCCATGCAGTTCCCATGACAGACACTGCCATGAATTGCCCATGATAGACTCCTAAAGACTTACCCTTGGCCTCAAGCCCAGGGATCATATCTCTCCAGCCCTGAAATCTCTTCACTGGCTCCCAGTGGCTGCAAGGATCAAGTTCAAGACCCTCTGCATTGTCCACAAGGCTTTGGGGACAATACTATAACTAACTCTCTCTTCCTAAGCACTTTCCTTCTCGTGCCCTTCGCTCATCCATCTCCAACCCTCTGAGGGTCAGACCCTTCTCTAGGCACAGAGTGAGGGCAGATCTCTCTCCTTGGCTGGTGCCTCCCTCTGGAACAGCCTCCCTGCCTTACACAAACTTGAGCAGTACCACCTAAGGTTCCAGAAGCAACTCAAGACCTTCCTTTTCGCTTCTGCTTTCTTTCTCTCTCTCTCCCCTGCTGATGTACTTGTCAGCTGCGCTAAATGGTTACCTGGCCACCTTCTGAACCTTACTGGGCACAAGGCTTCTACACGACCAGTAGCCCCATGCACTGCCTCCAGACATACTGTGCACTTCGGTACTGTATCTGCAACCCTACAGTCCCCTGTCACCTGGCTCTTACTGAGCTCTGCCTATTGAGCTTGCCTATTGCACTCTCCACCCTCCTTCCCCCTGGCACTTCTCCTCTACCTTACCCCTGCACTTCCACAATCTGAATGACATAGGGCCTCGTAAGATTGTTTGTTTTGCCCTCTCTTTGTCTCCCCACCCTTGTCTTGTCGTGTCTCGAAACACTTGTGTACAAGCGTGTTATAAATGATTTATATTATATCATGCAATGCCCATGATAGACACTGCCAAGCATTTCCCATGACAGACACTGCCATGCAATGCCCATGATAGACAGTGCCATGCCATGCAATGCCCATGATAGGCAATGCCATGCATTTCCCATGGCAGACCGCTGCCATGCAAAGCCCATGACGTCTCTCTATTTGGTAATTCACCAAGGAAATCCAGTCTTCTGATGAATTTTTCCAAGTGTTAGTGTATTTTTTAAGTGCTATTTCTCACATGAAAAGTAAAATAAATATTTATTTTTTATTTTTAAAGTGATGGCTCTTCTCTTGGCTTTACACATGAAATACAAACAAATGTTAAGCATATTTGAAAAAATAGATACCTTATTGTCTTTTTCTTGTTGATCTACAGTTGAATGTTTGGTTAAATGCACATATTTTGAGTTTCCATATATGGCTCTATGGACATGGCAAGGCAGCGACCGAGTTAACGATCTTCTTTTACGTTGATGGTGGTTCAGTGATGGTTGCAGCGCCATAGAAAAAGCTGTTAGTGTGCCATATTCCACTCCATGGACCCCACTCCCCCTTCCTAGACAATGTGATCATTGCCTACTAGTTTGCAGTGTGGGGTCTGCTGGGCTACGCTACATCGCAGTGAACCACAATGGCACCCGTTTGTACATTTGTCCCTCACCAATCAGAAACCACAAAGCAGGTTTTTAAGAGACCAAAACCCAAAATAGATCATACGGGGATACATTAGTCACTTATAGATCCACAGACTGTACTGGGCAAAACCAAATGTCATATTAGATGTGTGTCCAGTTTGGGGATCTTCAAAAGAAACCACTAGACAGATTTGCACCAAACAACACAAGGATTGTGAGTCAAGTCAAGCATAGGATCACGATTCACGTCATGCGCAGGATCGCCAGTCAGGCCAAGCATAGGATTGCCAGTCAGGCCAAGCCAGGCAAGTCAGGCCAGGCATAGCATTGTGAGTCAGACCAAGCACTGGATCGCGAGTCAGGCCAATCATAGGATCGCGAGTCAGGCCAAGTGCAGGATCGTGAGTCAGACCAGGCGTAACATTGCGAGTTAGGCCAAGTGCAGGATTGCAAATCAGGCCATTCGTAGGATCGCGAGTCAGACCAAGCACTGGATCGCGAGTCAGGCCAGGCGTAGCATTGTGAGTCAGGCCAAGTGTAGGATTGCGAGTCAGGCTATACGTAGGATCGCAAGTCAGGACAAGCGGAGAATTGCGAGTCAGGCCAAGGGAAGGATCGCATGTCGGGCCACGCGTAGCATCGCGAGTCAGGCCAAGCATGGGATCGCGAGTGAGGCGAAGTGCAGGATCATGAGTCAGGCCAGGCGTAGCATTGCGAGTCAGGCCAAGTGTAAAATCCTTGCAATGGTTTGCTGCAAATCTGCCCAACACTTCGGTCAATTTGTGTAAAGAGAATCAATGGGAAAACCTAATTCAAGGGCATCAACCTATAATGTTTCATCCGCTGGACAAAACCACACAAAATATGTTTAAGAAATTCAGGGTTCAGTATATTTATATAAGATTTGAAACTTTTGACAAGCTACCCAAATATGTATCCTTAGTATTCCAACATTAGCACTGTGCAACGAATCTTCAAGAAACATTAAAAAAAGGTTTGACCCAACTGAATTTTTGGGCAATGTTTTGTGGGCTTCTAGCAAGAGTTTGAACGGTGAAATATGGGCCCAAACGTGTGTCTCTCACTCATTTCTCATAGGCCAATTATTGCTCTCACCTGCAGCGCAAACCACTGCACCGATTCAGTGCAAATTTTCACGAGGATCTCGCGGTCTGACTCGCTACACTTTTGTGGGTTGACACAAATATATACACCTTTTTGTGTAAATCTGGCTAAGTATGGCCGAAATATCGATGGTAATAAATGGGCTCTCCCAATCTCTTTGCAGACACAAAGGGCCGTTTTCTAATTCTATTTGACGAAATTGCATTTGCAAGATAAAAAATGGGTATGCTCATTTTCCAAGGGCTTTAGGAAGCCAGTTGAAAGACTGAGACGTTTGTGGCCTGGAACACATTTCCAAATGTCTCGCATTTTTCCCCACAAACTTTTTGTAGTGTCCTGTGGACTCTTTGCCGCAAACAGTTGACATGGGAAATATTCTAGGAATCTGGGGGTCGCATCCCCCAAGTGACAGTGCGCTTTCTTTTGGCACCAGCGATTTTGGCATTGCACGTTGGCCACAGTTCTCTTTTGACACGTCCTCTTGGCCACATCCAGCAGTGCGCAGGGGCCTAACGGCACTGTATGTTTCCTTAAATATACTGACATTCCGAACATTAATTAACCTAGTGGTTAGGATGACGTAGGCCTCATAACAGGACCAGCGGCAACCTGGCGGTGCTACTGGCGAGTTGCCACCAGACTCGTAACACTTATCTGGTGCCTGACATCCCGGTCCATCAGGACATTACAGGTCCCAGCGGATCGGGAAGACATGTGCCGGAAAATGGTGTTCCCCATTCCCGTGGAGTCCCATAGGGCTCCGTGGGAGTGGTGGGACGGAAGCACTAGCACCATTGCTAACGGTGCCGTTGCTTCAGTCACAAGTCTGCCTTCGAGGATCGTTGCGCCCAGCAGGTCAAACCTGCCGGGTGCCGTGGCTCCTGCAGGCAGACTTGTAGTGTGGCAGTCCATAAAGGTTGCCTGTACATTGCTACGGGCATTCTTATTTCCAAACTGCCACACTTGTAATGAGGCCCAGTATACTTAAGATGCTGTGCAAGAAATGTCTTTGCAATAACGCAAATTGTCCCCATCTTCTCAATAGAGGGGGAAGATATCGCAGCTCATTCCGCAGGGGCCTATTTCAAGAAATGTGATAGTAATTTTTTCCCTGGAGACCACTGGACATGGACCCCAATAAGAATGGGGCTCAAAATCAAAAAGATTGCTGTACGGATCATGCAGAGGGTAAATTGAACCCATGCTCCCCCAGAGATCACGAATGTCCTCCCTGGGTTCTGTGCATGCTCCACAAATCACATGATATATCTTGTAGCGGTACCCCTTGTCAACCAGGCTGTTCCAAAATAATGGTTTGATTCACTGAAAGAACCTGCAAGTTGTGTCATGTTAGCTATCATTCATAAAGTGCACATGAGTCAATGGTGTGGCCTTGTAGTGTGTTTCGACTGTCAGGGGAGTTAGTGGCTGGAGCCTGGATGCATGGATGGAAGAGTACATGGGTTTGATCTGCGTGTCTGACAGCAAGAGTTGTGCAACAATTATGTCTAATGCATTATTGTCACATTTGTGACTTTGTGGGTGTGAATGATAGTTTAGGATAGAGATGTGCTTGATCAATTCAGTCAAACCTATCCTGTGGAGGTCCTGCAAGTATCAGGCATGAGTTAGCTGTGTGTCCTCTATGGCATTAGCGTATTACAATCATGATTGCCAGAGATGTGCTCTAATTGTGGTGCTACGAGAGTGTTGCTGCAGGATACACATTTTCAGACAGCTCAGGGGATACCACCTCTGACTACCCAGCATGCATACATTGCTCATGATTTTAGGTCATTGTTTTTCCAGCGATATTGCAGCAGGGGGGGTTTCCCCCAGCAGGGTCAACAGATAATTTGGTTGCCCAATGATAGTGGTGCAAAAAACACAAGTACCAGAATCCTCAGAGCTAATTAACTTGTCACACCTGAAACAGAAATAAAGACCGGCCTGAAAAGACAAAGAAACTCAGCCTCCCTGAAGATTGATGAAGTCATGAAAACGTGCGTTAGGAGGAGAAGCTAAAGATTGGTAACAGAGCGCTGCCTTCACATCTTTAAACATTGTTCCAAGAGGTACGGGCTCACAAGGCAGTGCAGCAGGGCCATCATGCCTTACATTGGAGAGCCACAACCATGGCCTTCCCCCTACCCCCATCAAGGGGAAGATTTGTGCTATGGAGGGAGTTCTTTCTAGTCACCTGCCAGCAATATCAAGTGCAAAAAATACAAGTACCAGAATCCTTAGAGCTAATTAACTTGTCATACCTGAAACAGAAATGCAAACCCGCCTGAAAAAACAAAGAAACTCAGCCTCCCTGAAGATTGATGAAGTCATGAAAACGTGCGTTAGGAGGAGTAGCTAAAGACTGGTAACAGAGCGCCTGCCTTCACATCTTTAAACATTGTTCCAGGAGTCCCGGGCTCACAAGGCAGTGCAGCAGGGCCATCATGCCTTACATTGGAGAGCCACAACCATGGCCTTCCCCCTACCCCCATCAAGGGGAAGATTTGTGCTATGGAGGGAGTTCTTTCTAGTCACCTGCCAGCAATATGAAGTGCAAAAAATACAAGTACCAGAATCCTTAGAGCTAATTAACTTGTCACACCTGAAACAGAAATGCAGACCCGCCTGAAAAGACAAAGAAACTCAGCCTCCCTGAAGATTGATGAAGTCATGAAAACGTGCGTTAGGAGGAGAAGCTAAAGACTGGTAACAGAGCGCTTGCCTTCACATCTTTAAACATTGTTCCAGGAGTCCCGGGCTCACAAGGCAGTGCAGCAGGGCCATCATGCCTTACATTGGAGAGCCACACCCATGGCTTTCCCCCTCTCCCCATCAAGGGGAAGATTTGTGCTATGGAGGGAGTTGTTTCCAGTCACCTGCCAGCAATATCAAGTGCAAAAAATACAAGTACCAGAATCCTCAGAGCTAATTAACTTGTCACACCTGAAACAGAAATGCAGACCCGCCTGAAAAGACAAAGAAACTCAGCCTTCATGAAGATTGATGAAGTCATGAAAACGTGCGTTAGGAGGAGAAGCTAAAGACTGGTAACAGAGCGCCTGCCTTCACATTTTTAAACATGGTGCTATCTTAGAATGTAGTTATTAATGCAGGGCTATGCAGATACTTTGCAACCTTCAATTGTGTGGGCCTTTTAGAAAGATACATGTCAACTCATTAGTTGCTGTGGGTCACAATCTCTGTATTTCCTTATCCAGGTGGATAAAAGTCAGAGATGCGACCACTGCAAGTACACACTGTTGGAGATTCCTGAAGTCAGAGTCCATGATGCTTTGTCATTCCCTGTGCCAATCCCAGTATCATTTACCAAACCAGAATCCAGAGACAGGTCTGTTGGGGTGCAAGCATGTGCCACATGTATCCATGTACTATTTCCAAGGCAGCCACTAAACAACACAATACCCACTTCTAACCATCTTCTTGAATTCAAAGAGGTTCTACCATGCAGGTCAAGACATCAAGCCCCATCAGTGAGAGAGATTGGGGGGGTTGCACATCCTTCAGCATCTCTTAGGTATTTAGGATTTAGGGGCCAACATGAATGAGTGAGAAAGGCTTAACCTGCAGACTTCAGGAGATTTCCTTCATTTAATTGGAGAGAACACATCCAGAAGAATCACAGTGAGGCAAGAGCAGTCTCGGCCAAATCTCCAATAGCAGTGCAATGCCGCGCTTCATATCCTACGGCCAGGATAAGACCTCTCCAGGTTTGGTGGTGACTCCACCTTTAAACCTGCAACTACGATGATCTTGGATTCCCAGAGAGGCACCTGGAGACAAATGAACCTGTTTGACAGAACATTTGCCAAACATAGCGTAGTGGATTCACCTACATAGGTTCTCCCCACAGATAATTCTGCCTTCCATGAGGAACCTAAAAGGGAAACCAAATGAAACGTCAGATGTGATCAAGGGAGTGCTTTACCCGAAGTGACCTAGTGCAGCCAGACATTGTGGGTAATTTCCTGAGACCTTCAAGCTTCATGGAAGCATCTCAAAATGGTGCTTGGGCATTCATATGGAACATGGGGTGACTCTCTCTGCGACATGCCACTGAAGACTGCAGTCAGGAACAGCCATCCCAAAAAACCAGGGATAATACCCAGGCATACATCTGCCTCTTGTTACAAGCTGTACTGCTATGTTGGTCTGATCAGACCAGAGGAATTAAGTTAAAATATCCTACTTAGGATCTTTTCTATTGAATTAACAGATTTGGGTCTATAATTCAGCATTATTCAGACAGGTGTGGGGTATTACTGCATGCACTTCGTCGTTTTACTCTATCCCTGATGCCATTATCAGGCAGTAATGCCTCCTACTGAGGAAGATATTTCTATTAATACTTTCCAACGTGTGTTGGGGAGCAGTTTTGATCCAGAGTAATCAGAGCAAAGAGCCAGGTGAAGGCAGGTGAGAGAGCGGGCATGCAGAAGCGGGAGCCAGTTGAAAGGGAAGACAGACTAGAAGGGAGGCAATGCTGGACGGGAGAAGGTGTGAAGAGGAAGAAGGAAGCAGACCTTGGAAAGGCGTGACTAGGATGTAGCGAGGAGGTGCAGGGCTCGAGTTGTGAGCAAGATAATGCTGGAGGCAAAGGACGAGGCAGAGCAGCAGAGCGATGAGAGAGATGTCAGTGGCAGGGGGACAAGTTGGCAACGCCAGAGCAGGATCTGCAAGCATGCCTTGATGTAAGGCCCATGTATTAGCCAATGCAAGGCCACCAATATATTAGTGAACCAACATGCATTACCACAGGACTCTCTTAACCATTTCAATCCTCATTTTGGGGATGTAAATGGATTATTTAAAGTAATGGATCATAGCACTACTATATCTGCACCTTGCATGCATTGACTAGCTGCACACTACTCTAGTCTTCTTTCTCACTTCCTCTCCCTCTTTCTTTCTCTCACTCTCTCTCTTTTTCAAGTGGCAGCTCGTCCATAGGAGCCGAGGAAAAGCCAACCTGCAGTATCCTCGCCCATTATGGAGTAACCAATCCAGTCCACTGTAATCATAGTGCTGCTTTCTGCAGCTGAGGGAGAATTCCTGAGCTGGCAAAACTCTCAGCTTCTGTTCTTCAGTCTACATGTCCTTGCACTGCTCCCCAGCCGTGCATGGCACATTAGGGAACAGAACCTCTGAATGAGCATAGGGGGTCACACATTCACCTCCCCATACATCCAGAAATTGTGGGGGGCGGGGGTGCCTTAGAGGCACTCAAGCCCCTATGTGCATCTGAAGGGGAAGGAAGTACTTGCTTCTTAGATCCTGTTCATTCATGTGACACAGGAGCGGATGGCTTCCGTCGTGTTTGTTGGAGGCATTGTGTGATGAGGAGCTTACTTGAGTGCGGCTGAAGGTAAGAAGAGATTATGGGCCTGATCATGACTTTGGCGGTAACGCCGGCGGTATTACCGCTGGCGGTATTAGCCCTACTGCCGAACTCCCCGGCGCAAATAGCGCCGGATCACGAGTTTGGCAGTAATGTAATTCCTCATTCCCCATTGTGCCCATTCGGGAATGCCCCATTCCCCATTGGGCTCAATGGGGAAAATTTGCGCTCTTACCGCCGGCGGATTTCCCGCCGGAGGTAATAGCGCGAATTTTCGGCGGATTTCCCCCCAGCCAAGAGCTGGGGTGAAATCCGCCGAAGTCCTGATTTGGCGGACCCTTAAATCCGGCGGTAATAGCGCGACCGCCAGATTTAAGGGTTACCGCCAAAGTCATGATGAGGCCCACTGTGAATTAGGTGAGCATGTGTAAATGAATGTGTGATTGTATGATGCATGGGTGTTCATTTGAATGAGCGGGTGTAGAGTGTATGGGTGCGAAGAGTTAGGACCTGCTCGACTGGTATTTGTCCTAGCCATTTCCTACTGTGGTATTCCATTTTTAACTGTGCATCTATAAGAAAGCAAACCCGATAAGTGTTATTACATGGCTAGACTGCTATTTTGGTGCAGCTAGTCTTGCTATGTTTGTGGCATGCATTTATTACAGGGCATCTGTGATAAAGCAAGCATGATAAGTGTTATTACATGACTACAATGGTATTTTGGTGCACCCAGTCTACCTATTTCTGCTGTAACATGGCTTTTTTTTACTGGCCCTCTATAATAAAGCAAGCCTGATGTGTATTGACGTACACAGACTAGCGTTTTGGTGCAGTTAGGACATGTTTCCATATTGTGTCATGGCATTTTAAATGACAAAACGATCAGGAGTAGGTTCTTACTTGGAGATGCTACCATATAGTGGCAGAGCCAGCACGGACATAATTTGTTGTATTATTGTTATTGCCATTTAGTGCAAAGCAAATATGAGTATTTTCTTAAATGGGAAAACTGGCAACTATTGGCGTAGCCAGCATGCAAATGAATGGATCCTGACAGTGTGAACATGTTTTAATGCCGACATATATTGTGTTCAAAGGCATCGTGAAAATGCATTGGGAAGTGTTCCAGTGCGTTGTTGATGACTTGCATCTGTTGGACCTTTTCATGAGTTACTCTACAAACCGTATTACATACTGGGCCTCATTACAACCCTGGCGTTGGACCATGGTGCTATTAGCACCATGGTCCATGCCGGATTCCGCCATGGTGGATGGCGGATTTACCGCCCTATTCCAAGGTTGGCGGGGCGGTAAATCACCATTCACCATGTCCCCTTCCCCATTCCCATTTTTGGCCTTTAGGGCTCAAACGGAATGGGGAAGGCGCTAATTAAGGCACCGTAAATTACGGTGCCGTAATTAGCACCAAGGTCCCTTAGCGGGTTGGACTTTAACGCCTGCAAAAAGCAGGCGTTAAAGTGCGAATCTGGCGTTAAGGGTTTAACGGTGCCGCAGCCTTTTACGGCGCCGTTAACCCTTTAACGCCAGGGTTGTAAAGAGGCCCACTGTCTACAAACCGTATTACAAACCGTATTACATACTGTCTGCCCTCTTACCCTATTTTTCATTTACAATTTGCTGTAAGGTAAATTAACCATTTTAACCCATTATTCAAAAACATTTCTCCGTGAGAGAGCGACACGAACAGCACTTGGTTCATTCGGGCTACCTCGCTGTGCTCAATTGCTCTGGCATATTTGTGGGAAATATTCACACCACTCCAATTAAAAAAGTCAACAGCCTTCTCGTTCTCTCTCTCCCTTAATTATTAGTTGTCGAGTGCATTGGTCAGAACACAGAGCATTACCTTGGTGGTCACAGATGAAACCGATCAACAGGGACGTTTTGAGAGACACATGTTTTGTCTTCTGGATAAAAGAAGTCAGATACAAAAAGGAAAATATTTAGTTGTAGTAACATTACTAATATTATAAAGTGCTGGTATAAAATTGTGTAGTGCTCATTTCTAATTATCCCTTCCAGCATATATTGTAGTCATAATACGAATATTACAGTTGTCTTACTGAGCAAGCAGCTTATTAAAATTTTGAATTCTGGAACACAGGATGAAATATACTAGAGGCAAAGGAAGAGTCACGTTTCCCCGATGAACAGTGTGCCACACTCCTAATGTATTTCTTTGAAATAACCCTATGAAATAATTTGCATAAAATCAAAGAGAATTTTGGGAACATAAGAAATACCACAGACCTTTATGGTTGGCCAACATGGCTGCGATAGAAGGTTATTATGCTTGACATGCCCTTATCCATTTTCAATGTGGCTTTGGAGAGCGAGAAGTCAACTTGAAAAATCAGCCTGCAGACGTCCAGCAAAACCATTTGAATATTCCAAATTTTTTATTTTAACCCCCTCTTCCGTTAATACTTAACATCATCTAGGGTGTTTTTTTATAGGCCGCTTTTTTTTTTTGTAATTCCAAGTTATTCGATCTGTAGCTGGCGGAATCACCTGCTCAAAGCACAGTCTGGGCAGGGTGCAGGGAGCTAAAAACCTGAGTTACGTGACGAGAGGAGGGGTTAAAATCACGCCCCATTGCTCACGCCTACCCCTTTTATCTAAGAACATGTTTGGCAGCAAAAGTGTGGCCAGGGTGCAGCGAGGTCAAGCCCTGGGTCAGGAGACCAGAGGAGGGGCTTCAATCACGCCCCATCGCTCACACCTGCTCTTTTTATTTTAAAAGACCTTTGGCCGCAAAACTGTGGCAAAAAACTGCAAAGCGCAGTCTGGGCTGGTTGCAGGGAGCTCAAGACCTGGGTCAGAAGACCGGGGGAGGGGCTTCAATCACACCCCATCGCTCACACCTGTTCCTTTCATTTAAAAAGACCTTTGGCAGCAAAGATGCAGCAAAGTGCTGCACATCGCAGTCTGGGCAGGGTGCAGGGAAATCAAGTCCTGGGTCAGAAGACCAGAGGAGGGGCTTCAATCACGCCTCATCACTCACACCTGTTTCTTTGGAGCGTATGGCCCTTTAGGAACGTGCAAATATAATGGATGGGATCCAACCAGAGTACTTCTGAATCCAAATAACAGAACCAACTCAGGAATATAGAAAGTACTGTTTTATTAACAATTATCTAAAACAGCAAGGTTATAGCGAAAATCAACGGACGTATGCTCAGTCTCTCAAAGTTCTACACAAAAAACATACTTTTTATAGCAATAATGCATCAGAGTGACGTAATACTACGTGGCAATAATGAATATACTATCAAGGGTTGGGATTGGTCAAGGGAAACATCTAAGTATACTTTTCTATAAGAGCTAGGATTGTTATTGGCTGCCCATTATCAGGTGGACAACTTATGCCCACCTCTAAAAAACATGTAATTTCGGAAACATTAGATGCACAGTTTCTTATTGGTCTTCAAACTATAAGGTCCTTTGTTATATTGACTAATATAATTTGTTGCCACGCTTGTGCCATGTCTGGAACATTTGGTTCACTTAGCAGCAGGTAAGCCAAGACACAGGTGCATGGAGGTAGGTCACGAAGCTAACTCACCACCCAATTAGCCCAACATCTCTCATCGCCCATGCCTTTTGCCATGAAATTGTCTATGTACTTGGCCTTGCATAAAATCCTTGTCTTTGGGAATGCACAGGAGTGAGGGCACTTGCTATCGTGCATGGAACTTCAAGTTCAAGCCCTATTTCCATCCTTGGCTCACGTGACGGGAGACCACGATTTGGTCCATTTTGCAGCGTTTAAATGCTCTAAATGAATTAAAGTTTGGCATCCTTTGTGTTCTACCTTGTATATTAATGCGAAAAGGTTCATCCTCTGTATGCAAGTCCTTCTTCTAAGTAGATAGCTGACCTTGCTTCTTGAATCTTGATTCAAGCCCAGGCAGCCATGCACTTCAGCTTCACAAGCCGATTATTTTAGCTGCAACAGTGTTCTATTCCAGCTTCATGAGTTCTGGCCTACTAAATTTGTGATACCAATGTCCAATATCCATATAATGGCGGTTTTGCCTGCATTCTATTCACTACTCATAGCCAGCTTCTATCATGACTTAATCTATCTTGCGTTTCAACAACTGTACATTTTATTTAACAGTTGGTTTTCTGCAGGACTTTGCGCATGTGTAATCCTTCTTTTCTATACTGGGAAAATGTACTCAATTCTTTACTTCATCATTAGGTTCTTCAGCCCACATCTCGGGAAGTCGTGCAGACTTCTTATGATGTAATTAATTCATTAGTTAGCTTCTTTTCACACTCCTTCAGATTTTTCCTCCTGCAGGGTTTCATCACGTCAAGGCTACATACAGTAGTGTTGTCTCAATGGGTATCTTCTTTCAAACACTTGCTGTGGTATTAGTATTATGGCGGGTGTTAGGTACGGCACAATTTCATGTCTCCAATACACGGGAGCTTAGGGGGGCAAGATCTTCTGCAGAGGCACACAGCTGCTCCTCTACACTTTCATCTAAAAATAGTTTTTGTGGGAATTCCGCAATGAAGCGCTGTAAAGCGCAGTCTGGGCTGGGTGCAGGGAGCTCAAGGCCTGGGTCAGAAGACCAGGGGAGGGGCTTCAATCACACCCCATCGCTCACACCTGCTCCTTTCATCTAAAAAGACCTTTGGCTGCAACGCCACAGTGAAACGTATCATAGCACTATCTGGATCGTCTGGGTGGTCAGTCTGTGGCCCAGGGCTGGGAGCACAAGTTCACTTCAGCCTTCACATCAAGGTATATTAGCGATCGCTGGTGGCTCTTCTGAGATGGGGGCAGCATGGTACCTGTGAGTCACCCTTCTGGGCGATCATCTACGGCTTGCAGCTGTGCTATCTACAGTACTTATAGTACGATAGCGCATGAAAAGAACGGCTGAGGGGAGAGAAGAAGAGCAAAAACCATGATCAGGTATCAAGGTGACTTGCAAAGAGGGGAACGAAGACAGACTAGGGCACAGTCCCTTAATCTGCTAGGACGGTCCGCTTTTGCACCATAGGCACTTTGCGTCTCAGTGGCAGTTACCTTTCATCTAAAAAAGACCTTTGTCGGAGAAGCCATGGTAAGAAACTTTGCATTTTAGCTCAAGTTAACTGTAGGTGATACCACCCTCTACAACGCAAGACCTGTACTTCAAGGCCTCGAGAGGAATACGCACTGTGACTCTTTTCCAACTGCCTGGCACACCTTTGCATGGTCCGTGCCCCAGACATTGCTTTCAGCACTCCTGACTACTACTTTCATGTATTAATGTCCAGGGGCATGTATACATGTAGCAACAACAGATGTCCACAACCTTGTGGAACTCTCCCATCCCCTGCACACCCAATTGGTATTGTAGAGACGATCAAATATTCGATTAATAATAAATCAAGTTAAATAATATAATCTGTGCTCACATTTTTGATAAAACAGATCAAATATTTTACTTAATCATATAATTGCATAACCAATTAATCATAGTAAACCATATTTCATTTGCCAGTGGATCAAGCTAAGTCTTTCACTTTGTTAGTGAACTCTTATATTTTCATCACAGATAGACAATTTTACACAATGAATTCAGACAGTCTCACATATTGCTAGATTGAATAAATCTATATTATGTACTATGTTGAATTCTTGTGTGCTTCTCTACGCATTTTGGGGATACGTCGTCCCCCTTCTTCAGGAGATGTCTATCCAATTCTTTATTTCTTTTTGATATCTACAATGAATAATCAATAATTAAAGTTTAATAATTCTTGTGTAGATGAATTAATTACTCTGCTTCTTTCATAGTCTGTCACGATTCTATATGTTGTAATCACCCGAATACATCTCTCATGGGTATTCCTTCCAAGCTTTCTTCCTCCTATCTGATCCTTATATATTGGCATGCAATTATTCCTGAGAACCGAAAAATATATATGTAAAAACAAACTACCCTTCATAAAAGACAATTATAACAATGTCTGTTACCAATTTTAACAACTGGCATATATTGCTGATGTTCACCGATAAAAGGTGATTCTTATCGCACCAGGATGACCAAACGTAAAGCGACGACCAGCAAAGCGGGGGTGGTGGGACAGTTATGGAGAAACTAAAAACCTTGGATGCTATTGTGAAGAACACACACCAGCACATATCCACTTTGGCTGGTGGTCCGACATGAGAATGACCATGACACTGGGGACCAGTAGTCAACTCTTACTAAAAAAGGCAGTTTGTGCTATGAAAGCCTAAATAACTCAAGCTGTGAACTGTAGCGCCAGTGGGAAAATGTCAGATGCAGACCCAGAATTGTCTGTGACTAGTCTTGCACTGGTAACCCACTGCGAGGAGGCAGCTTCACACCCAGGAAGAGGGCATCTCTGCAGTCCCAGTGACAAACCCATGACAGCCACCAGAAACGAAATGGGTTGTAGGTGAAAGGGTCGAACACAAAGATTCAAAATACAATTGTTTCGAATCAAAAGGACCGGAAAAAAAATCGAATGCACTTTTTTTGTGTTTTTTTTTGTGGGGGTCCCTCCCAAACCCTGTTTTTTGGACAAACACATTTAACCTATAACAAGGCCAAAAAAAAAAAAGGTATTCTATCTTTTTTTTTTTTGGATCCTTTTGAGTCGAACGTATTGTATTCAACCCTTTTGAATTCGACCCTTTGACTGGACACCACGAAATGACGCTCTGTAAATGGCAGCCAGGGTACTCACACAACTCCTGTGGATGCCTTAGCTAAATTACCCCAAGCAATCGATGCCCAGGGGAGCCTTTTCAACCTAGCAAATACTCTCTCACTAAAACAAACTGGAATGGACGAAAGGATCGGATCTAAAATGCTGAATGCAGATTTAGTGTGCATAGTAGATTACATCGAATCCCATAATACCGAACAGGTGAGCGGGGGTTGCAGGGGTGTCCCCCGGCCCCCAGTTCGGTATTATGGGCTGCAGGGGTTGTAGGGGTGACCATGGCATACATTAAAGCAGTGCAGGGGACAATCGGGCAACATCCCAAAAAAGCGAATTACAAAATGCGGTCAAGTAGGCTCCGTAATTTTGTAATTCGATCTTTTGGGATACATTCTTTTAACGTACATTCAAAAGAAACTGATCCTGAATACACCTATGGGAAAAGCCTTGCCCTTATGGAGAACCACATTCTAAAAATATATGCAATTTTAAAGAGAATGGAAATTAAGGTGGACAGGATGATGAGGCACTGGCAGAATAAGCTCCAGAACCAACCGGCCCTGAGTTACACTACCGAGATATACCACCGCGGCAACAGCGACCCCAGTTATACTAGTAACGCAGTTAAGGCCAAGAAACTAGAAGGAAACGGGGATCAAAAGGGCCATAATTCACACAGGCATGGCACTCATAGTAAACCTTACAGACTGAGCAGGGCAATCAAAAGGCCTTAGGAGACAGTGTCCCCAGTGATGAGAGTGAAAAGGGGATTGTCGGCAATGTTGCCATTGTGCACAGGGGGGAAAAGGAGAGTGTCTCTCCCTCTGAGAGGTGAGGCAATTTCTGCCTCAACTTACCCCACTCCACCAAGAAAGGCCAATGGTGGTGGTGCTTACTAATGTAAGGCCACAATTTATATTAAATTGACTCGTGGATTTAGTGTTCAAAGGGAGACAGAGCTCTTGATCACTAAAATGTCAAATTGGGTAGGCACGAACAGGAAAACAATTTTGGGGGACTGTGTCACATTTTAAAACCCATTACTTTTCCGTAAAATACTCTGAAATGGGAAATTATGAATGATGGGGTGGTGCAGACATAGGCCTATTCCGCTGAGATTTTTCTACACACCTCCTCATTCAGAAGACTGTTACCAACCCAGGCACCCATACTTACCAGCCTCAGGACAACTTACAGCTGGCAAAGATCTGTCAATGGCCGAACCATGAGACAGGGGCATACACTTTCAGCACAGAAATAAGTACGCATGTCTGTAATACTTAGAAGCGGTGGACTGACCTATAGGCCCGAGCTTTACTCCCCTTGAACCAACTCTGTCTGGCTACCGTCCACTATCTTTCCCAGTTGAACAGCACACTATTTCGCATTGGGCACGAGAGATAGATACCACTGCCTCCAGGTTTGTGTTCTCCCCAAATGAACAAAGAACCATGCCGATCATGCTCAGATGGAGGAAGAGGCCAGTGGCATTATACTAGAGAGTGACAAGAGGGATGAGGTAAAGGCACTTAAAAGAGTATGGTCTCGAACATTGCTGACCTTAAGAGAAGGGCCATCGATCAAGATTGGTGGAATTTTATCAGTCAACACCAAATGCTTATGTTCCTGAAAACCTGGACCATTCACTTGGTTTATATCGAAGGATGTTTTCTCTCTCAGTCGGGCTTTGAACTAAGGGCAACTAATCTAGCAGTATGTGAATACGCCCAATGAAGTCGGCTCCCAATCTTCTTTTTATCCTTCTCAAGGTCTGAGGCGGACATGAGCTTGCCTGGTGAATTCTCACAACAACAAATTGGGCAATCCGTCGCTTTCACTATTCCACCTATTAAGAGAACATATGTTTGCAACCCCACAGTAATTCATGGTCTATCATAAATGCTATTTCCCGCATAATTATGAATTGTGGTAACATATTTAGGATACCACATCCTGACATAGAAAGGAGATACTAGCTCTCTCAACCCTTGAGGAAAGCTTTTATGCTCTCCCTAAAATGACAGCATCCGGATATTAGCCACATCAGAGACAAGAGACGTGACTTTAAGGAAGAACTAGCGTTGAAAAAGTCTGAGATTGAGAATGGGAGGTGGGATAGGCTTTCTGATGCGGCAGGTCAGACTAAAAGCGAGGACTTTTTCTCCATAGTGTCAAGAAACATCAAGGAACTAGACCTAGGAGTAAGTGAACTACCAGAGATTCACATCTCAGAAAAGGTATGGATAGACCACTTCTGAGTCTGGTATTTCTGCAGAATCGGTAGTCCCGAACCACAAGAGTTGAGACATTCGGGAGCTACTGCACACCGTCACTGTAGAGGTGGTCGACCAAGTGATATCTCGGCAAAAGCCTTACAAATCTCTGGGAGGCTGTTATACAGGGAGGCACCAGCCGAGGAGAGACATGCCCCAAACACTCTACTTGGAGAAGAGTTTGACATTAAAGTATTTACAATAAATCTTAGTTTCTTTATGATTGATACTCAGTTTACTGGCTTCCGCAGGTTCCGTTATTCTCGTAAGCCTCCTCTGAAGACCAATGGAGGTGGTATCCAATATCACAAAGTCATCTGCATAGGCTAACCAAGCAATAGCATTCGTTTTAATTCATGGAGGAAAATTACTACATTTAGCCATGGCGATCTCCAAGTCAGACGTATACCAATTAATTAGCATATGAGCTACCGTACACCCTTGCTTTAGGCAGTGGTTTATATGGATACTTTGCCTAAGCTGGCCTTCTTGAAGAAGCCTAACTTGAGCAGTGGTGTTGGAATAAAGGCTTCTGATAAAATCCAGAATTTGGGGCTGGATGCCCAGAACCTCTAGCTTGTCCCACAGTATGTTCCGTATGACCAAGTCAAATGCTTTTCTGTAATCGTTGAAGCAGATATACAATGAGGATAACCTATTCTCCATCGTTTTATGTGTCAAGTATGTCAGAGTCTCTAGGCAAGCTAAGGTGCCCAACCCTTTGCGGAAGCCTATTCGTTGATTGCTGTGTATCTTGTATTCTTTGAAACAGATATGAAGCTGGTCAAGAAGAAGCGAAGAGAATATTTATTTATTTATTTTATTTATTTATTGTGCATTTATAAGGCGCTTGTACATCAAGTAGATTGTGTTTCAAAGTGCCCACATGGCAAACAGGGAGGGAACATCGGGATGAAAGGCAAATGAAAGAGAGAGGTGGTCCTACTAGGCCTTGTGAGCATTCAGAATGTGCAAGTGCAGAGAGAGAAGGGATGGGGGGGTTAAGTGCTAGGAAGACCACTGGGAAGTACTTAGAAGTAAGTTGCAAGCGACTGTTAAGTGACTGGCAAAGACCACTTGGTAAGAGTGGTCAACTGCCGATACAGATGTGCAGGCCAGTGGGCGCAAGGAAAGTGCAGGGGACAGGCAGAGGCTGCAGGAGATTGGGTTTGGGAAGCCAACACCCAGGCGGACACATAAGGACCCTGGCCACCGATCCCAGTGACTGTGCGGTTTAGCATTAGAGGAAGGGAAAGAGGGAAGGAGGAGGTGGAAAGGGTGCTTCAGGAATTTGAGGAGATCTGGTTCAAGACAAAGCCATAGGGCAAGGCTGTTCCATAGGAGTGAGCCAGCTGAGGAAAGCGAACAGCCACCAGCTTGCTGCTTTAGCTAAGCGCTTGACACACAGAGAGTTGGTGCTGGAGGAGCAGAAAGATCTGGAGGGAAAGTATTTAATAGGTGCCAGTTGTAGATAGTGTGTTGTGCCTTATGGATGATGTAGAGGGATTTGAATGTGATCCTTGCATCAACCGGGAGCCAGAGGAGAGATTTTAGGGCTGGTGAGATGTGGTCCCTAGGCTTGAGGCGAGGGATAAGTCTTGCATCCCTATTCTGGATTAGCTGCCGGGGTTGTGGGTAGGAAGAGATAATAATAATAATAATAATAATAATAATAATAATAATAATAATAATAAATTAATGTAGATTAAGGAATAAGTGATTGCAGTAGTATAGCCTAGAGAGTGCCAGAGCTCTAGAGACATACATTTTCTGGGGGAAAGAGAGGAACGGAAGGATTCCTTTGAGGAGGTTGAGTTGTAAGTGCAACTTCTTGGCAAGGATGTGGATGTGAGGGAGAAAGGAAAGATCGATGACTTCAAGGTTTTTGGCTTCAGATCAAGGAGAAGTGGGAGAGCCCTTAGAGGGTGCCCAGAGTGAGGGGAAGAAAGAGGGAGCAGGTGTCCCAATGGGAATGATCTCAGTCTTGTTGGCATTGAGGCAGAGCTCATTGGAGGCACACCAGGCATGGATGACAGATAGGCAGTCAGGAATGATGGAGGAGGTAAGGAGAGGATCAGAGGGAAGTTTGAATAAGAGTGTTGTGTCATCTGCCTAACACTGGAGTGAGGGGAGAGGGTGGAGATTAGGTGTGCAAGCAGAGCATGATAGAAGTTAAAGAGCAAGGGAGAAAGGTTGGATCCCTGGGGGATGCCACATGTGGAGATAAAGGTGGGAGAGGAGAAATATCCCAGCATAACCCGGGAGAGTCGGTCATTGAGGAAGGAGGTTGGCCAGTCAAGTGCTCAGTCTGAGATACATAGGGTATTGTGGAGCCATTTTATGAGGATGGAGTGGTTGACCGTGTCAAAAGCAGAGAAGAGATCAAGTAGAAAGAGAACAACTGGAGAGTTAGAGCCAAGAGATGCGAGCAGTTCTTCACAGGTGTTCAGAAGAGCAGTTTCCATGCCTCTGGATGCTCGGAATCCAGATTGATGGTCATGTAGGCAACCAACAAGCTCAGTGTACTGGGTCAGTTTGGGGAAGACCAACTTCTCCAAGAGTTTCCCAAGGAAGGTGGTGTCCACAATAGCTAATATTCTGTAATTATCTGGTCTTTCTCTCAGACCTCTCTTATGGACCACAATGAGTAAGGATTTCCTCCAGTTAAAGGGCATATATCCTGTCTTAAATACCAGAGAGAATATTTTATGCAGAACTGTCTTTAAAATCTAAAAAGAACTATCTTTAAAATCTGCAAGCAGCTGGCCAATCCTGCTGCAGTCTCTACTTCTCCTGTCCCCTCCCAGGCCCTCTGTACGGCCCTGGCATCTCATGTCATCTCTAAAACCCAGGACATTATGCCCAGCCTCTCATCCTCTACTACTCCTCCCCCTGCTCTCTCCTCTACCTCCGGCCCCTCTGTTGCCTCCTTGCCACCTTCTTACTCTTCCTTTCCTCCGTTCACCCCTGACGAGGTTTCTAGACAAGTACGATCTATGAAAGTCTCATCAAAACAGGTTCTTCCCTGTTCTTCCAAATCCATCAAGGACCACATTGAAAACCACGCTCATGCCCTGGCTGACTTCTGCATCACTCCTTCACCCTTGGAGCTTTCCCTTCCCCCTTGGAGCACTCTCTTGTGCACAATCTTCTCAAGAAAACCTCAGCCGAGCCCTGCTTCCCGGCTTACTATCGCCCAATCTCCATCACTCCTTTCCTGGACAAACTCCTGGAAAAGCTGGCCATATGCCAGCTTAATATTTACACTGAACCTGTTGGTTGTCTCCATTACCATCAGTCTTGCTTCAGAGCAGCCAGAAGCACAGGAAACTGCTTTTCTGAACATCCATGAAGACCTGCTCTCTAAACTTGATTCTAATCTCCCATCTGTCCTCATTTTACTTGATCTCTCTTCTGCCTTTGACACAGTCAACCATGCCATGCTGCTCAACCGTCTCCATGATAGCCTGGGTATCACCAATCAGGCCCTGGCCTGGCTGACCTCGTTCTGCTCTGATCAGCCCTCCAGGTCCAACTTGGGTCCTTCCATTCCTCTATCTCACTCTCTACCTGTGGTATTTCCCAGGGATCTAACCTCACTCCCTGGCTTTTCAACCAATGACTGGCACATCTTGCCCACCACATTACCACCCTCTGCTCCAACTTTCAGTGCTATGCGGATGACACTCAGCTTGTTTTCAGGCTCCCCTCTGCCACCTCTTCTACTTCTCTCATCTCTGACAGTCTGTCTGCTTTCCAGGAGTGATGTGCCGCCTATGATATCTGCATTAATGCCAGTAAGATGGACATATTCCTCATCAGCACAGCTGCACCCTCCTTTCCTGTCACTCTCTTGCCGGTCTCCCATCACCCTCTTCCTGCTCCCACCTGTGAGGCTAAGAACCTAGGGGTCATCTTCAACTCCACACTCTCCATTTCTCCTAACATCTGTGACATCTCTAAGAAGTGAAACTACCAACTGCACCTCCTCAGAGGTATTCTTCCTTTTCTTCTCCCTCCTCCAGAAGCTCACTGTCTCTACTCTCTGCCCTCTCCAACTCATCCAGAACAGGACTGTGAGATTTGTCCTTGGCCTCAAGCCCAGGGATCGTATCTCTCCAGCACTGAAATGTATTAATTGGCTCGCAGTGGCTTCAAGGATTAAGTTCAAGACCCTCTGCATTGTCCACAAGGCTCTCTGTGGCCTGGCTCCTCAATACCTCCAATTCTCTCTTCGTGAATACCTTCCTACTCGAGCTCTTTGCTCCTCCACCTCCAACTGTTTCAGGGTTAGACGCTTCTCCAAGCAACGATTTTGGGATAGATCTCTTTCTTCGGCTGGGGCCTCCCTCTGGAACAACCTTCATGCCTCTCTGAAACTTGAATAGAACAATTTCTGGTACTGGAAGCACCTCAAGACCTTCCTCTTTGCTTCTGCCGTCTCTATTCCTCCCCCCTGCTGATCTCCTGTCTCTTACAGAATTGGTCCCCTGGCTACCCTCTGAACTCTGGCCCAGGTCCCTGCCCATGCAGTTGCACTCCTGCACTGCCTCCTAGCAATCCTTGCACCTGGGTCTGTATCTGTAACCCTACAGTCCCCCTACCTGCAGTTATTGGACACCCGCTGTCTGCACTTACCCTTGCACCTACCACCTGCTGGCTGCACTTCTAGTTATTGTTGATCCCATGTACAGCACTGCCCCCCACTCCCTCTCCCCTGGCACTTTTTCCACTCCCCACTCCCCTGCACTTGTGCGATCTCTGTGTCACATGGCCTAGTAAGATCGTTGTATCTGTCCTCACTCTTTTCCCTTTCCCTTGCCTTGTTGCGCATTAAAACACTTGTGTATAGGACCGTTATCATATCATATCATAATTATGGCCCAGTTGCTAAAGTCTTTTTTTTATGGTAGCATTGGCCAGACCATCTGCACCAGGTGCCATGGACATTTTTAGTTTATTTTGTATTCAGCATGGTCGCCAACTGAAGAGTATAAATACAACATAGATGCTTCTGATTCGTGAATATCTCTATAGTACATATATTGTACATAGTGTTAAGGATTTCAATCAGGCACACACCCAGGTCTCACCTAGCATGTAGTGCACAATGAAATACTTATCTATTTGTGTCTATGAGATCAATATTCTGAATCATATACCACTCATATCACACCCATCTCAAAATACCCCCAGATCACATTGGACCAGGAATCAGGTTAGTTTGTAAAGGTAAATATTTATTTATTTATTTAAATTCAAATCACACATAGGTTTTAATATATATATATATATATATATATATGTATATACATACGGGGCAGCAATCACCAAGTGGTGAATATACAATTCAAAATAAGTAAAGCATTTGAATTCACTTATGATAATGCAGAATGTAAAACACAGGGGGAAAGTTCTTAAGGTACACATGAGCAAGCCTACACAGATCTAAGTAATCATAAGGTATTCAGGAATGAAAGATAATGTCTAGAGGTTGAATTCAATCTTGACTCCCCAAACAAGAGAGAAAACCGTTTTTGGAAATTGACGCGTTTAAACTGACAGGTGAAAATGGCTTTGTGACACAATGCAAAGTGGTCAAAAATGCTTAAATGGATAACATTCTTATGAAAGCAACACTAAACAGGTCCTAACACACATGAGCTACAATATAAACAACAGTCACACTTTAGATCAGGATGGGAGAGAAGAAACACTTTGAATGGGAAAAAGACATGTGTAAACCTTTGCTGAAATTTCAATTTGCGGCAAAATGTGTCAGACCCCCGGGCTGAAGACTCCCAAGATCCTGACCTCCCCTCTTCAACCTCCTCCTCACCTGACAACCAAGAATCAGAAGTAGCATCTACATACGGTCTCCTGGAGAGATAGTCCTTCTTCTTCTTTCTTTCTTTCTTTGTTTTTTTTTGTGGACAGTGTCACGCTCCCGAAGAGAAGCCACAATGGATAGTTGAAAACAACGTTACCAGTGGCCCCTTCCCCGGAAAGGGACTAATGGGGAAAAAGCCATACGGCAAAAAAAAAAAACAGCCGGAGATGGAAGGTGGGCTCCGCAGACTCGAATGAAATCCAGACCGATGACAGGGAAGACCTTCCAGAACAACAGAGCAACACAGGAACTGGAAGCGGTGAACAACGCACACCGAAAGGTAGGACTCCAAGGAAGAAACACAGAGATGCCAGGAAAGGGAGAGTGGGACGAGCAAGAGAGAGAGAAAGAGAGAGAGAGAGAGATAGAGAGAGATGGGAAACAGAACGAAGGAAAACAAGGCAAGCAGCAGGCCGAGAGAAAGTAATGAGCAAGAGTAAGAATTAATACCCAGTGTGGGTAAGGAAAAATGGAATACTTAGCGCAACAAACCAAAGACACTACAGGCTCGGAAGGAACCCGGAACTGAAGCGGTTGCAACGCGCAGCACGCATGGAGGGCGTGGACTATAAGCCTCCCTGAACACTACGAGAAAACAACTAAACCGTTACAGTATGCACAGAAGATACGTGGCGGCACCCATAATGGCTGCCTCGTAAATGAACCCGGGGCAGCAGGCGCCCCCTGAGCCCCTGCCACGCCAACTCGGGGGAGTCTTTCAAGGGCTCCCCCAAGCTGGCGTTGTGGGAGAAGGCGCGACAGGCAGCCTTTTGCTGTAAAATGCGCCCACGGTGGTGGTTGCATTTAAATGCGCCCCTCCGCCGCGGGCACTTTTCATAAGAAAACGCGCCATTTACCCCACACCACGCCAGCTCGGGGGAGACCATTGAATGCACCCGCGGTGGCAGGCTCATTCAATGACAATGGAGTGCTAAGTGCTGGCGCACCCTATTTAGCCTCCTAACCGGAGTGAGGGGGTTAAAAAAAAAAGGGGGCCCATCCTGGCCCCACCCCCTTCTACCCTATCCCCTGTTAACCAGGGGCATGCAGGGAGGTGAGGGGAGGCGCCAAATCGCCGAGGGCGCTGCTGCCCTTAAAGCCGGCCCTGCTAGCAAGGATCACATTTCTGATTTATTAACCAACAAAGCTGCAGCTCTAACTGCCCAAATGTCTTATATAAAGTGTATGTATTGCACATTTGCCCTTATTCCTTTGTTGAATTTGTAGGAGTCTAAGGTCATTCTGAAATTAACATATGGTGTTTAATATTAGCAGCCTTGTATTTTTGACATTTTTTTGAAGCTTGAAAGTTCTATTTGGCGTAAGGTGCTATATGTTCCCAATGCAGTACCACCGATATCCATATATGAACTGGGCCTTAAATCTATTGTGGTTAAAGCAAAGAGGAAGTTTTTGCAATTTTATAGGAAATTGTTACGCTCTTCTGAACATTATACGAGACTGCACAGGTTAGGACTTCCTGAAATGGAAAAGTGTTTGACTTTTTTTTTAAACTTCTGTTCGAATATTATGTCAGAAATTAACCATAGGTGGCTTATTGAAGAGTGCTCTGTATGGTTATGAAATGTGCTGTATGGTAGATTCTTTTCATGGTTGTGTTTCATTATCTCACTTAAAGTACAAAGAATAAACGGTTGGGTGAGTTAGAACCCTATCTGAGGCTGTTCCCTAGCCCTGTTGCACAAATTGATTTTTTGTGCGCTTTCGATGGAATCTATACTCCACCAATGAAATTCTTCAAAGAGGCAGACCTACTTATTGATCCTGAAAATATCAATTGTCGTTTTTGTAAAGATTCCAACACAAAAGAAACTCCTAAGCATTTGTTGATGACCTGTCCGAATTTAATTTTATATCCTGTTATGTATTTTCCGGATATTTTGTTCAACTTGAAAAATGCAGAATGTGAAAGCGTACGGAGGTGGTATTTGTGTGATCACCCCACCTCCCTAGCTTTAGCTGTAATTGCATACCTTAATTTTTTATATTTGGTGGGTAGAGGGATGAAGTTTATTTTTTATTTTATTTTTTTATCATTTGCTTGACGTTTTTTTTCGTATTTAGGTATTAACTATTTTGAATAAGTAAGTGATTTAACAATGCAGTGTTTTACTTTGTTCCTATTTGTGTTGAAATATTGTTTATGTTGGCATTAAATGCTTAGGTAACCAGAAGCATTAATACATTAATTAATACCTTAATTCTTTCAAATTAAGCCATAAAGCAATAGCACAATCACAAAGATCATACACAAGAGTGTGAATCGCTAACCTGGCAAGCATAAACTAGGGTTGCACACACATAGTGCATACAGAGCTACATATGCACGGCTAACACAACAAACGGTAAATAACAAAATCTAAAATCGGCAAATACAGTAGTCCAAGCAATTAGAGAAACATTTTTGCTAACTCAGTAGAGGTGCTCAAAATATTCACAGACTGGAGACCAATTGCCACAAACAGGGCACATATTTCGATACGTGTCAGTTCAGCATCGGCTTGCTCTCAATGTGGCAGGACTCTATGGCACTCATTATTAGTGTGTCGGTCCAGAGCAAATGCCGGAAAAAATGCCTGTAATTCTGGCTTTGGCATTTTTTTCCAGACTGGCATACTTCTAGTGTGCCCGTGGGGACTTCAGATCTCCCAGCAGGCCTGACCTGCAGGTGGATCAGGCCCCTACTGGCAGATCAGGTCCCTACCGGCAAATAAACGCCTGAATCATCGGCAGGTATTTATGGGACTCCATGGGAATGGAATAGAAATGGGAACTTACTGGCTCTCTGCCGACCGTAATATCCCGGTAATACCAGGATATCGGGTGGTGGTGATCGTACAGTTAGTTTCCCGGTATCCCGCCGATAATACCAGCAGGATTCTGGGAAACTCCTGATGAGGGCCTATGTGTGGACGAGGTGGTCCAGACATTCAGCAGAGCAGGCCAGGCAACAAGAGTACATGGGAGGAAGAGGGAGGAAGAGGGAGGAAGAGAGAGAGCTAATAACATTATATAGCCAAAATAAAGAGTAAATATTCAAGCCATACACTTGTACCTAGGAGACTCACGATGAGCTCCTATGTCAGCTGCCCCGATACTAGTGGGAGGCACAGAACAGTCATAATTACTGGCTCCACTCTTCCAGGTATCATTATCATTGCATTTCCGCACCTGTGGTAACTAGCAGTCAACTATTGTGAGGAATGGAGGAGCGCCACAGCCTGCAATGCCATCCGCTTCGCGGCTGCAATGCTCCCAAGACTTGGCTAGCACATACAAGTTCCCAAAGGTGATTGGTGCATTTGACGTGACTTTTAAAGAAAGCAGATTTCTATTTCCATCTTGCCATTCAACCTCCAGAGCAGCAGACTTTAAAGATAGAAGCAGTGAATCAGGTGTAGGTTGGGGTATGCTACCTTTTAGGTGCTGTTTTTTCTTGGTTATATTGATATTTCTTTATTATGCATGCTTCTTCTATCTGGATGTGCTATGCTATCTGTACTATGGGTCTGAACAACAATGAATGACATGTGAATATCTATGAGCTATAGAGAAAAGTAAGTGATGAACTTTAACAATCTCATTATATGAATCTCTCAAAGATGTCCATCAATCACGTTCGAACTTTGCCCTGATTTGGCACTAGTATGGTGACATATAAAAGTGTGCAGGCTTTGAGGGAAATGAGAATCTGACTGACAACTAATGACAATTTAATAACTGTGATCTATAGAGAAAAGTAACTAATAAACTCTATTGATCTCATTATATGAATCGCTGTATAAGTATGTTGAGCAAAAATAATATGCATATAGCTTTATTTTTGCTATCTTGACTAGAAGATCAGAGTTAAACGCTGCAAGTTATTAAAACTAGGTTTACTGTTGAAAGAAAATGAAGACTAGCTCACTAGCACCTGGAAGTCCAGTCTGCATGCTGCTAACATAGGTGAAAAGTACTGATGGAGGTTCGAGTGCAAACCAATGGTAGGGGGCTATGTGATTAAGGGTCCTATAGTTTGTGTAACCAATGGGACATTGTATATTTAGTGACGTTCATAGTGACCTGTTTTAGGGGAGGGCTTAGTTGCCCCACCTGATGTTAAGAAACCTATCACTTTTCTTCACTCTTTTAGACCAGTATGGATTGTATACTTAGATGTTCCCTCTAGTCCAATCACTTTCTTCAATAGGTTTTTGTAATTTACCACGTAGGATGACATTAGTAATAGATAGGTTGACGTCATCAATGATGATTTTTTGCTATAAAAGAATGCTTTAATATAGATGCATTGAGAGATCTTATGCTGAGATGTCCGTTGATGTCCGTTTTACTCCCTGTTTTAGATAATTGATATTAAAACAGTTATCCTTTTGCCAACTACCTGAGTTGTTTCGATTATTGATGTTTGAGTAACTTCTACATCCCCATTCATCTCGAGGGTATTGCAACCTCATCTTAAAGGGCTGGAAGCCTCCAGTTATCCCCTTCTGTCTTGGGGTCTTCTTTTGCTTTTCATTCTGAGTTTCCAGCTAAACCTTTGTAGGACTGGCCCCTTCTCCCTCTCTCCCACCTCTCACTGGAATCTCCCCATTACCTATGAGTTTTCACTACATGAACCATTGACCTCTCTGGTTTCCTTCTACGATGGCTTTCTATCCCACTTCCAATTTTGAAAGCCTGCACCCTGGCACCTACTGTGCACCCTTACGCTGTTATACTGCTTCTTCAGTCAAGTGCTTTTAATGGTCATGTACTCAATCACTTCCAGCACCCCCTACCTGCAACCTCATTACTCATCACTGTTGGGATACCTGCACCCTTACCATATACTTCTTTTACAAATGACTACCTTCTTAGTGTGCATATTCTGGATTTCCCCATCAGTTTTTACCTGAGCCTCTTGGGGCTTTCTCTGCCATGGCATTTGGAATACAAGGCACTGGGATGGGCACGTGGGTATCATCAGGCCTCTGTGCCCATAAGCATCCTACTGTGGAAGTCCTCTTGATAGATCTACTGCACTCTTTACCTTTGCTGATAGGTGCCAACATCTAATATGTGCCCTTTTGAGCTTCATAGGGTTACTGTGAAGAGCCTGCTCTTGACCTTACATTGTTTTGTTTCCTCCCTGTCTCTTGGCAGTGGAACTCCAGGGTGTGGCATTCATCCCAGAGATCCAGCGTCCAATGGGACGGAAGGGGATAGCGTCCGCGTTTCCAAAGATTGCATTACAGGTATGACAGTTTGTAGCATCCATTTCCCTCATTTCCACCCTCACATCTTCCCCTTGCTCATTCTCTATCCTCCAGCAGACTAAGGCCTGGATACCCATCGAGGAGGGGCAGTAAGCAACTACATGGACAAGCCTAGTTGCAGTTTATAAATATATCAACATACTATTAACATACTACTAACTCAACATATCAGTTGGGCTGTATTCTGTAATAAGAAGAGACGACACTCAATGAATAACCTGGGTAGGGTCGACGGGATTTGTAGGCTAAAACGGTGTGCAGTCATAATGTCGACTGCAAAAGGTCGAATTACAAAAATGTCGAAAACAAATAGTCACATTTTTTTTCTTCGACTATGTCATTTTTTATTTGACATGTTTTTGTTTGGCTTTCGTGCGTTTAAAAAAGTTATTTTTTTTTTTTTTAAAAGGAGGGGTTGGGGGGAACCCCCCCATTTCGAATAGAAAATTAAAAAAAGGACATTCTAAATTTTTTTCCAACTATTTGTTTTCGAGATTTTGACTTTAGACTTTTTACATTCGAGATTATGACTATGAACCGGCTAAAACATCCGGAGTGCCAGAGGTTGACCATCACTGCATGATTCACACACAAACACGACAGCAACAATAATAACCCAAATCCTTAAAGGTATTACGCACATGTTAACCACTGCTCTACATTGCAAAACGTGTACCTTTGTGACACTTTAACCCAACACTTTTTGTGTTTTGACTTTTAGAATATCCTAGAGCACAGAACATCGATCAAAAAGAAATGGTCAACTTCAAAAGCATGTAGGGTAATGTTGAGACTAGACGTTTTGGAAATGCTAAGTGCCTGATAATAGAAATCAGTGCTGAGGACATTACAACATGTTTAAAGTGTTCATATATCTATACAATGTATACTACAAGGGTTGTTATCGAGAGCCAAACTTAGCCAAGGTTTGCATTATAACCACAAACTATGCAAACAGTCCCCATTTAGATTGAAAATGTTCTAATATATTATACCAGTGAGGGTCAACTACTAGCCCTTCCAATGTTTTAGACTACAAATCCCATCAAGACTACCCAGCATAGTAGGCCAAGCGATCTGGAGGGACTGTACTAAACACATGTGGGGTGGGTTTGTCCCTTGAGGAGTAGCGTTCACTTGAAGAAGAGATTGAGTACATTGAATTGTTGATATTGGTTTGATAAGTACCACTTACAATCCAGCCACATATTAGACGTTCTATAACAAAAGCTTTGAGATATTTCCTTTTTTTCTTGGCATCTAACTCTATACAAAAAACAGAAAATGGAAACCCTTATAAGATGATTTTGATGACTGTTCAGTATGTAAGGAACTGTTTATTTGCCATTATAATGGCACTGTCGCTGTAGCTCTATCCGCAAGTGATTCAGCTGTAAGTCGCAAGCTTTCGACTTGGTGGACCATGCAGTGTTGTGCAACCACCTCCAATCTGCCGCCAGCTTCACCAAAGATGCCATAGCCTGGGTCCAATCCTTCTTAGCTAACCGGACCATGAGAGTCTTCTCTACTTCAGCCTCTGCCGACCCTATCAAAATAACCTGCGGGGTCCCACACTGTTCCTGCGTCTCCCCCACTATGTATAATATCTTCACTAAGCCTCTGTTCGACAAGTTGGATAGGCTGGGTGTCACCTAAACTAATTATGCAGATGACACACAGATCCTCATACCCCTTTCAGGCAACTTCGAGGCGGACTCAGCCTTGGTGAACAAAATATAAAACCTCATTCTGGCATGGATGGCATCGCATGGCCTCTGCCTGAACGACAAATAACTGAGTTACAAATCTTAGGCTCTGAAGCCAATATCCAAAAACTTAGCCCAAACTACAAATCCTTCAACATTGACAATAACCCTATCAAGGTGATGTCTGTAGTTAAAACTTTAGAATTCTACTTGGACTCCTCTCTCACTCTCAAAAAGCAAGTCAACTCCCTCGCCTCATCCACAACGCATACTTGCAAACTCATCAGAGCCTCCAGACCATACCTCCCGAGAGCAAGTTGCACCACACTAGCCAATGCTCTTATCATGTCAAGTCTAGATTATTGTAATGCCCTGTACTCAGGAGCCAACAAATATATTACAGACAAAATTCAAAGACTGCAGAATAATGCCCTGAGGGCAGCATTGAACATCCCTTACAGAGAGCATATTACCGAATTCAGGAAAGAGGTTAACTGGCTGAAAATAACAGACAGAATTCTCCTCAAAACAGCATTCCTCACCTCTAAATGCCTGAATAACCTAGCACCTCCATACCTAATGGATAAAATCACTAGGAGAATAGTTACCCGCCCCACGAGATCTGCCAACTCATTTATGTTGGAGATTCCCAGGTTCAAATGCTCGACAGCAGGAGGAACCAGTTTCCCTGTTAAAGCTGCACAATGTTGGAACAAACTACCAGTCGACCTCAGACAAGTACAACACTACCCTAAATTCAGACATAAGATACTCAATTGGCTACACACTAATGACACCTAACTGACGAACTACACTCTTACACTCCGCAGTCTCCACACGACCATTGTTTCCGCCAAACTACTCTGGAGTTTGATGAACTATGCACGCATGGTCGTCCATCTGCCATATCTGCATGCACAATAGATACACGATAACATAGGCATGTAAATTAGCACACATTTATCTGTATATGCATGTGTGCATATACTGTTACTTATGACAAATGCTTCCTTGACTTACCAAGACCATTGCCTTGTATTTGATGTATTTTGTACCTTTGTATGTTGCTCCTACAGCAATCACTGCTCTGTGTATTGCTACCTTTGCAATTCTCCTCAAAACAGCATTCCTCACCTCTAAATGCCTGAATAACCTAGCACCTCCATACCTAATGGATAAAATCACTAGGAGAATAGTTACCCGCCCCACGAGATCTGCCAACTCATTTATGTTGGAGATTCCCAGGTTCAAATGCTCGACAGCAGGAGGAACCAGTTTCCCTGTTAAAGCTGCACAATGTTGGAACAAACTACCAGTCGACCTCAGACAAGTACAACACTACCCTAAATTCAGACATAAGATACTCAATTGGCTACACACTAATGACACCTAACTGACGAACTACACTCTTACACTCCGCAGTCTCCACACGACCATTGTTTCCGCCAAACTACTCTGGAGTTTGATGAACTATGCACGCATGGTCGTCCATCTGCCATATCTGCATGCACAATAGATACACGATAACATAGGCATGTAAATTAGCACACATTTATCTGTATATGCATGTGTGCATATACTGTTACTTATGACAAATGCTTCCTTGACTTACCAAGACCATTGCCTTGTATTTGATGTATTTTGTACCTTTGTATGTTGCTCCTACAGCAATCACTGCTCTGTGTATTGCTACCTTTGCACTGTAAGATTTCTTGTTTCTGTTGCGCCCGTCTACCCAAGGCCTTGGTGTGCATTACCAAATAAATAAACAAACAAAAAAACAAACAAATCGAATCAAAATACAATAACATAAAATTATCTTAAAACATCAGCTACTTCCTATGATGGAGACTTGCTATACACAAATCAGCACTACGTTGTCACATGTTGCTTAAAGTCTGTTGTTTTCTTGACATAGCACTAGCAATAATCTGACACATAGCTTAAAAAAGGCAAAGTTAGATGCTTCCAACCTCACCAGCTACTTCTCTTTTTCAAATCACATGTTTGTGGAAGAGTTACGAGTAGCACATGGCATCTCAATGTCATACTTCTCTGGAATCAGCAGGCTAGTTTCCTGACTAGCAGCTATTGGTCACATGTATAGAGTCCATATAAACAGACACACATTATAGCCACCTTTCTCACAAGAAGAGAACAAGCCACTAGGTGCATTTACCAATTTTAATTTTCTGGCAGCTTTAAAAGCTTTAGGGCCTCATTACGACCCTTCCGCTCCTGGAATGAAGGGACCGGCCCCCTTCATTCCGGGAGTGCGTATTATGAGTTTCCCTTCGCGGGACCCGGATCAGACGTCTGGTAAAACCAAATGTCTTTTCCGGGTCCCGCGAGGGGAAGAGGGAGGTAACAACAGGACACTTATAATGTGCCCGTTGTTACCTCCATCCCCATTCCCATTGAGCCCTATGCGGGCTCAAATGGGAATGGGGAATGGTTCCTGCAAGGAGGACTTACCGGGTCCTCCTATGTCGGAATGACCCAGTAAGTCCCCATTGCAGGAACCCGGTAAAGGAGCCTGGTTTGGAGGCAGCCATGGAGCTGTTAGCTACATGGCTGCCTCCAAACTCGTAATGAGGCCCTTAGCGTTTGTACTACCACATTCATTCCCCATCCCACTCCATCCACTGACTCTCACGCTGACACAGCCCTTGCTCACCTTCAAACTGTCCATCTCTAAAACTCTGGACATCCTTGCCCTTATCATAAGGATCCACAAGAAGCCTGCCTCCAATGGAACACCTGATAGGTTACAACCGAGCCTCTTTAAACGCAAGTGCAGAGTTGCAGAGAGGAAGTAGCCAGCCCCTAGCACATCCTCTGACAGACCGGCCTGCTGTCTGCTCCAAAGGCAAAACAGTCTCTCCATCCACTCGAAGAAGAAAGCCTATATCCAAGCCTGCATCTCTGGGGACACTAACAAAACGGCTGAACTGTTCAAAATCTGCAAGAAACTTGTCAATCCTTCTGCAGTGTCCACCACTCCTCTGCCATCCCAGACCCTCAGCACTGCACTGGCCTCTCACTTGATAACCTAACTTCAGGACATCCCGTCCTCACTTTCCTCTTCACCCCTCCCTTCTCCCTCACCCACTCACAGGCCTCCCTTGGCCCCCTCACCCCTTCTCTCCTACTCTCCTCTTTCTCGCCCATACCACTGGATGACATTGCTAGACAAGTCCTCTCTAGGAAAGTTTCCTTCAAACTTGTGATCCCCTGCTCCTCCAGAACTATTAAGGACAACATTTCATCCCTTGCTCCAGCCCTGGCTGATTTCAGCAATAATTCCCTTTTGCCACTGGCCCCTTCCCACTTTCACTAAAGCTCTCCCTCATGCAGATTCTCCTCAAAAAGCCTTCTGCCGACCCCTCCTGCCCGGTTAATTACTGCCCTATCTCCATTTCCCGATTCCTGGGCCAACTCTTGGAGAAGCTGGTCATCTCAATGCAGATCCACCACACATAATCTGTTGGTTGTCTCCACGACCACCTGTCTGGCTTCAGATAATATATATACAAACAAAAAATCAGGATGGGAGACCCACACTTTTGAGATTCAGGATAATTTTGGTTTAATCTCTGAATGTTGGTGATGATACATATGATATATCAATTGTTAGCATAATAACAGACAGACGGACAGTTGTACATTTGATATGTAGGTGTACCACTAGGTACCAACCTCAAGTGTGTGGAGGTGCAAGCCTTCTGATGGTGCAAGATCTCTTAGATACACAGTTAACAAGGGTTTACAACACAATAGTGAATGCAGCCCAGGACCTCAGTTGGTCCATGGGTATTGTCATAGGGAAAAAAACACAACAACAGGTTTGTACAAGTATGCAAGGGGTGGAGTTGTGTCAGAGTAGCCAGAGGCATGGAAACTGCTCTACTGAATATCTGTGAAGACTCACACTCAAATCCCATTCCCACTCTCCTTCTGTTCTCATCCTCCTTGACCTTTCCTCTGCCCTTGATATGATCCATCATGCCCTCCTTATAAATTGGCTCTGTGATACCCTCTGCATCACAGTCCTGGCACTGGACTGGTTCACCTCCTTCTTCTCTGAGCGACTTTCCCAGGTTCAACTGGGCCCTTTTATCTCCCCATCACACTCTCCACCTGCGGCGTCCCTCAGGGCTCTATCCTCCCACCATCTACCTTGCCCCTCTCCCTCTAGCCCATTTGACCTACACCTTCTCTCCTCACATCTAGTGTTATGCAGATGACACGCAGCTCTCCTTTGTGATTCCCTCCACTTCCTCCTCTCTCATACCTGACTGTCTGACTGTTATGCAGGCATGGTGTGCTGCTAACAATCTCGTCCTTAATGCCAGTAAGACAGAAATCCTTCTCATTGGGACACCTGCTCCCTCCTTCTCTCCTGCTCTCTGGCCACCCTCAATGGGCCCCTACCTTCACCCTCCTGTGAGCCAAAACACTTTGGTGTCATGTTTGACTCCTCTCTCTCCTTCTTTCCTCACATCATCGACCTTGCCAAAAAGGCCCACTTTCTGGTGCATCTCCTCAGAGACATGCTCTCTTTCCTCACCTTCCCCAGAAACTGATTGTTTCCAGAGCTCTGGTCCTTTCAAGGCCGGACTACTGCAACTGCCTCTTCCTCAATGTGCCTAAATCATCCCTTACCCCCCTTCAAATAATCCAGACCAGGACAGTGAGTCTTCTCCTTGGCCTCAAGCCCAGGGACTGCACTTCTCCAGCCCTAAAATCTCTCCACGGGCTCCCGGTTATTGCAAGGTTCAAATTCAAGACCCTCTGTATCATAACCAAGTCTTTTGGGGCCTGGGACTGTGCTACCTCCAGATCTCTCTCCCAAAATACTTCCCTGCTAGAGCCCTTTGATGCTCTAGCTCCAACTCTCTGCAAATCAGATCCTTTCTCTTCTGCAGGATCTTCCCTCTGGAATGGCTTCCCTGCCCCTCTCAGGCTTGAACCAGATCTCCTTAAATTCTGGAAGCTTCTCATGACCCTCCTTTTCACTTCTTCCTTCCATCTCCTCCTCCCCCTCTGCTGCATTTTGACTGGCTACCTGGTTCTTTATGTGTCGCCCAGTCTACCCCAGCACTTTGTTCTCCCCCGACCCTCTTCCACAACCTGCACTTGCCCTATCGGGGTTCTTCCCTCTCTACTAGTCTGGCGGGGCTTACATATCTACTTAGCATTATCCAGCCCATCCTCACACTTAGCATGTGGAACCTCATTCACCCCACTCCCCTACATTTCCTATTACTGCACTTCAACAATCAGAATGACACTAGGACCATTTTATTATTATTCGTAAACCCATGTCCTCCCCCCGCCACTCACCAAGGTCTTGTGGCATCTTAAAACACCATTTGCTGTATAGGTTCATTATAAATACCCAATACATAATTAAATAAAGCAATAGATAAAGAAACAATGATTGACAGACTGCAATGCAATATGAGACTACAAAGTGCAGCTCTTTCTGGATCCTTGCCTTCCTAACAAGGATGGGTCAAATGGTTAGGGACTTGTGACAATGTCACTTTGGAACCACCCGAAAAAGAAGGCTGCAGAATGTTGAGGTACAGGAGGAAGCACACACTCAGTAATGCAACCACTAGAGCAGGTAGATAGGGGTTCCCAGAGCCCTTCCAGTACTACCCATGCTGGCTAGAGACCAAGACTGCACTTGTCTTGTGAAAATACCCACCAGTGGTTCAATAGCATGGTCACAACTCTCACAGAAACCCACACAGGCAGCTGACGAAAGGTCTCCAGGATCTTTCCCAGGAATGTGGTTTTTCCACTTCTGTTTCATAGGTCACAACAGAGACTGTCATTAAGTTATCTCCACGTTGATTTTTAGAATTCACTAAAATAAACCTTGATGAACTTTGAAATGCAGCCCAGCAGTAGCATGATCCATAAGGTTAGACACAGAACACATTTTCCCATTAGTACATGCACCCGAGGACCACAATCTGGTTTTTATCATGGACCGTGCTCCAAAGGAAAGCTTTTTTTCAAGGTCAAGACATAGGCACTCACATTAGGCTCATGATCATGACCCAGAGTGTTCAGGGATGGGGGCGCGATCACAGAAGGGACTATCAATTCCCAGTGAACCAGGCTAGCAGATTACCAGTACGTAATGTCTACCTGATTCCTAGGACTGATTCCAACAAAGGTTGAACTTCAACAATATACAACTACCCTCATCAGGAGATATGGGTGGATATAACCTGGGTATCACTGATCAAACACTTGCCTGGCTGACTTCTTTACCCTCTGACCCACCCTCCAAGGTCCAACTTGGGCCCTTCCTCTCCTATATCTCTCTCTCCACCTGCTGTGTTTCCCAGGGTTCTACCATTTCTCCCTGGCTGTTCAGCCAATACCTGGCACCTCTTTCACAATGCAGTGTCACTCTCTGCCCCAATTTCCAGTGCTATGCAGATGACACCCAGCTTGCCTTTAGGCTCCCTCCGCTGCCTCTTTCCATCTCTCATTCCGGTTTGTCTCACTACAATCCAGGAGTGGTGTGCTGCCCATGATCTCTGCCTCAATGCAAGCAAGACGGAGATCTTCCTCATCTGCACACCCACACCCCTCTTTCCTGCCACTCTTTTAAATCTGCCTGCCTCTACTCTCCGTCCTCAGCAACACATCCAGAACAGAAGAACTGTGAGACTTTTCCTTGGCCTCAAGCCCAGGGATCACATCTCTCCAGCACTGAAATCTCTCCATTGGCTCCTAGTGGCTGCACGGATCAAGTTCAAGACCCTTTGCATTGTCCACAAGGCCTACTGGGGCCTGGGACCAAAATATCTCCAGCTTTCTCTTCTGAAGTATTTTCCTACTCGAGCACTTTGCTCCTCCACCTCCAGCTCCTTGAGGGTCAGAACCTTTTCCAAGCAATGAGTTGGGGGCAGATATCTTTCTTTGGCTGGCGCCTCCCTCTGAAACGGCCTCCCTGCCTCTTTGAAATTTGAGAAAAACCATCTCTGTATCCAGAAACAGCTCAAGAGTCTACTGTAGGCTTCTGCCTTCTCTCTTCCACGTCCTTGCTGATCTCCTGTCTGATACTGCACTGGTTACCTGGCTACCCTATGTACCACGGGACCATGTTCCTGCCCTCCCAGTTGCACACCTACACTGTCCCTCAGCAACCCTGCACTTAGGGCTGTATCTGCAACCGTACAACCCCCCATACTTATCTATCACCTGTTTGTTCTGCAGTTAACCCTTGCACTGCACCTGCTGGCTGCACTTCCTGTTTTTAATGTTTTCTCCCTTGTCTTGTTCTTGCTCCTCCTCCCTCTCTCCTGGCACTTCTCCCTTCCCTCTCTCCTGCACTTGCACGTTCTCAGTGTTACTGGGCCTAGTAAGACAGTTGTCTTGTTCCCTCTTGTTCCTCTCCCTCGCCTCGTCATACCTTGACACACTTATGTATAGGCACAATAGATATAAAATATCATATCATAGCATATCATAAGGGTGGCAGGGCAGGTGCTCTGGGAGAGGAGGTGGTCACAGCATCCCTGGACCAATCAGATATACAGAAAGTCAGAAAAAGGCAGAACAGCCAATCAGAATGTTTATTGCCACAATCATATAATTACTGACACAATTGTAGAAAAGGGGAAAACCATTAGCTTTGTGGGGGAGAGGACCAAGTTCCAGTGTGGAGATACTGTGAGGAGAGACAAGAGGAGAGAGGTGGAGAAACTTGAGTGAGAGCGGAAGCAGGATGAGGTGGAGAAACAGGTGTGATGATAGATGCATAGGAGGTGGAGTAGATGGAAGAGCAGGAATACGAGCATGATGAGGAGGAGGAGGAGCCAAAGCAGGATGAGAATTGAGAGAAAAAGCAGGAAGAGGAGGAGTACGAGAAGGGCAGAAGCTGCAGAGTTGAGACCAAGAGGGTCCCCTGGGGCAACCCCAGTGAAGCCAGGACCTAGACATAGATTCCTGGTTAAGGCTCGAGGCTGTGAGGACCAAGGGAAAGACACAAGCAGGGGTTAGTTAGGGAGGAGTCTGCTGAAGTGAATCTGCTGTGCTGCATGGCAAAGCAAGTGGAGTGCTGTTTCTCCAAGACCAGCAATGTCAGAAAGGCAGGATGGGGTTCAGACTAGGGTAGTAGTGAGCAACACATCAGCACTACCCCAGTTTGGTAGGGAGGGAGAACATCCTAGCCAGAATTGCCAATGTGAGGGTGAATACCTACCTGCACTGTCCCAGATGTGACCACCACTCCCAGGAGAGCCATATGAAAGGTATGGGAACTCTGTGCCTTGCTAATTCCGTACCTGGGAGGAAATGAGAGGTCCAATAACTATCAGAGAGAGCCCCACCATTACAGCAAGCAAAATGGTCAAGACCAGGGTACAGAAGAGTGGACCGGCCAAGACTACTAGAAATTCTCAGGGACAAAATAAGTCCCTGAGACTGTGAGTGACATTGTTGGATCCTGTCCATTGGGGACTCAGGAGCCTGGTGTTCTAGAAAAGGGCCTACACATTGAGACACGCGACCAGTGGGATTCATCGCATTGTTTGATTTATTATAATGATGAGCTTAGAACATCCCTCTTTATTCTACCTCTCCTAATAGGCCTTCACTTCGCTTATCATTTTTAAAGCCACTCATTCTCATATTAAGAGTAACCTTGCACTAGGGACTACTTTGTAACATGCTGAGGGATTAAAGTAGCAGGGTCTGTCACCAGTCTATTTGCAACAGGGATCAGGCACCTTCTGTCTAATGTCTATCTGTGTGTACTAGTCCCACATTAACAGACACACCCCTGTTGCCCATTACATGCTGATGTTACTCAGACAGTTCTGAATCTGCCCATGACTCTGGTAATGGACACGGCCAATAGTGGGCTAAACGGGGACAGTGCAACGGTGCAAGTCCAATAAAATAGTTACGCCTTACTGGAAAAAAGATCAGTGTTGTGCCCTCTGTTGTGCAACACCAGTGGCATTGTTATTTTTTCAGCCTGAGTCCCTTCAAAACCTCTCATTAAGGCGGTGGAGAGACCCACCCTCACAGTCTCGGCCTTCTCCATCCCACACCCACCCTCACAGTCGCTGCCTTTTCCTCACCAATTCCCACGCAGGTCCCACTGTCTTTTTTTGGCACAACTGACTTCCTACCCTCTTTGTAGTTGGAGCCCCCATGCCGCATCCCTCCCCACAACATGTGGCTCCAAGGTAGAAGAATGCTGGTGCACGCATTGCCTGATTATGCCCTCAAAACCATTTCAGCAGAGGATGAGAAACTATTCAAAATGTAGGCACCACCTGTGTGATATAACACACATACTGTGCACACTTTTTTCCACTTTTGTCACTTGAGCAGCATGAGCAGTGGTGCAAGAGTGTGTTCAAAACACAAGAAAGGCTTTCCTGTTCTCCTGAGGATCACCATTCTCGCCTTCATAAGTGCAAGGGTTGTGGATGATCACACCCACTAGCGTAAGAACTAAACAAACACATTCTTGTGATTCAAATAGGGAAACAGTGGACCACCTTCAGACCTCCCTCTTCCAACCCACCACTGCCAATCTTACTTCCTTCGCTACCTTGCCTATCTCTATGTACCCCACCCATCCGTCCTGCCCTTGACGCTTGACACAAGTGTCAGCTGGTAACCTTCCCCATTCCACACCCAACACTCCTGCAATGGAGAGTAGGGTAAGGTAGAATACTGCACGGTAAGTGGATGAGCTGCCTGAATTCTTTTGCCAAGAACAATTGCCAGAGACCAGACCAGAGATCCAGAGAACCACAGGCCGCTGTATCCAGAGAGCTGACCCAGACCACTGTGAGCAGAACCAGAGATCCGGATCGCTGTGAACATAACCGGTGCCTGATTGACCCGTCGAGCAGAGAGAACCGCCGCCGGACGTGTTGACCTGATCCGTGACGAGGCCTATTTCAAATTTATATTGTGAGTACCTAGCAGAACTGTGCAGAACCAATCTCTTAGTTAAAGTAATCTAATCCAAACTATTTTAACCTAATTAGAACAGCCTCCTAGAAATCGTGTCATCTGTCATTTGTAAAGCTGCACAACTGTCACCTGTCAATTCTGAAGCTTCAAGCTGTCACCTGTCATTTTTTGTTTTACTTTAAATCCGAAAATCTACCTTTATTAAATCGTCCGTATCCCCGGGAACGTTTGTCCTAGGAACATGGTTTAACTTTCATTTTAAATCTGTGATTGTAGGCTTTCCAACGAACCTTAAACCGACTTCCTACTCCCTATATGATTTACGCACTCGCAAAATTTACCACGATTTGCGATTTGGCTCAATTTCTCCACTTGTCAAAATAGCAGCTCTATTCTTTCCTTTGTTAAAATCCGTTTGCAACCTGGTAATGACTCATAGAGCATTGCTAAAGTGAGCCTGAACTAATACCAACAAGCATCTCTCACACACCACTCTCCACACAATACCTCTAGAGGGAATTAAAAGCAATTTTAGCACCTTTTCACTTCCTTGCAAACCACATTAAAGTAATTTGCCTGTGTTTAAAACTCATCCCTGTTTTCTCTAAGCTTGCCGGGGGAACTGGAACTGTGTATTGCATTATAAAGTGTGATTTGTTGGGATTCTTGAAGACTGTGTGCTCTCCTTCCATTTCTTACATTGCATAGGGGGGGGAGTGAATTGTCAAGAAAAAGTGATCATATTACCTTTTGCTAAAATCATAACAAGTTATTTCTGTACTGCATTTTATTTCACCTTGCATTTCCTTGAAACCATCAAGCATTTTCAGCTTCCTCATCCTCTACACTACTCCTAAGTAACCAAATCAGTGTACCCCTGTAACATTATCCATTGTTGATCACGGTCATATTCTGAAGTGTAATATCAGTTATCAATTTATTTATAAAGTGTGATAGATATATATTGTTGAATTGTCCAAATAAACCTTTTAAATTTGCAAAACAAACCTACCTCTTGGCTCAGTGCGGTCAGGGGGATTCTAAGAGGGGGGTGTTATACAAGGGTTGTCATCCGGAGTACTGAACTGGACATAGAAATACATCAATAAGGGTTTTCCTCAGCATTCCAGACTAGGCATTGACTTAGCTGTAGTGTTGATTGAATATCGCTCACAAAAGTGGGGGCTCGTCCGGAAGATTTTGGGTTAGATTTAACACTTGTGCAGATTAATACAGTGTGCCAACTGACCAGATACACATGTCCGGTTAGATCACCACGCTGTTTTACACTGTGAAAGCATCCCTCAAAGGAACGCTCTAAGGAAACGGTCTGTTTTGCAAAATAAAATACAAACTTCTGTCGGGAAGGAACTCCAAATTGCAGGAAATCGAAATTCCAGAATGACGACCTTGGTAGATATGAAAATAGCCAGAGAGCACTTCTTACATAAGCTATTTGTGAGAGGTGAGTGGACTCATCAGGACCAAACGGTCTGGTTGCAGGCAATCGCGCAACAGGTCACTGAAACAGGGTCAGATAAATGGAGAGATCAGGGTCCATTACATGTGGCCCTGAGTGAATTATACATGGCTCCTAAAGCAAAAGATGAACACGACAAGATGGTTACGATAGCGGCATATTTGTATCTATATATGGGAGCCATGCAGGACAAATGTGCTGAAGGCCAAGATCTGGCAAGTAGGCAACAGAGGCGTTAGAAAAGGCCCAATCTGACCTGGTCTCTTCTGAGTAGAGGTTGCAGAGGAGCCAGGAGTCAGAAAATGATAGTAGGCATTATATCATTAAAATAAAAGAGGACATGGATAGACTGCAACAGGAAAAGACCGACCAGGATACCAGAATTCTGGCTTTGCAGAAGGAGCACCAAGGCAGTCTGGACTCCTTACTGCAGAGCCAGAAAAAGCTGGAGCAACAGATCAATTTCAACAGGGCATGCACAGAGCAGGTAGCCACCCTGCAAATCCAACTAGACAGAGAGAAAGAGGAAAGCAATACATTGATTTTGAAAGACCTGGATACCCCGGCAGAGTTTGATGAAGAACGTCAGAAAGCTGGTGCCTTTCAAAGGCAGAGGGACGACCTGGCGTCACAAATGCAGGCTCTTGGTCAGGAATGGGATACCTTAGGCCAGGAAGTCTGCCATTTTAAAAGAAAAATTGAAGAAAATCACTTGGCCATCCAGGGGCTGTGTGACCTCCAAAAAGAGCATCAGGGCTTGCTAGATCACACCAGGACGGTGGAGGAGGCTCTGGCAAGAAAGGAGCAGGCCAGTGGGGATGGGACTGAGGAGGTAACCCTCCTGCAGCAGAGACTGGCTCAGTACTCCAGGACCAATCAGGAGGCACAGAGAGAAAATGAGGCTCTCTGTCAGCACTATGAAAGGCTCCAGCAACAGGTAGCCATGCAGGCGAGACTGATAGAGTCTAGTAAGGCCTTAACTGAGGAATTGAAAGTGCAGGCTCTTGCATTGCAACAGGGAACAGGGGCGGATAAAGATGAGGTTTGCTCGGAAAGAGAAACTCCTGAGCATAACCTCAGGAGCCCTAGTACCAGAGGCCTTCATCTCTCCCAGTCCCTGGACTCTGCCACCCTCATGTCCCCTCGCGCACATGAGCCCAGGGCCATGGGGATGGCAGATTAATATCCAGCTAGAAGTATGGGGCTCATAGGCCAGTACCTCCCAGGAATGGAGGGGCGGGCATCCGGGTATGGGCACACAAGCACAGTGCAATTTAGTGGGGTACCCCAGGAGAGTAGGCCCACTAAGGGCATCCTGAAAACCTCTGCCCAGTTAGGTCAGTGGGGGGGGGGTCCCCATCAAATCCTGGTAGCAAGGAGGGATCTTAAGACTCCTCTGAGCGTCACAGGACACAGGAGATCAGGTCCCCACATTCTGCCAGATATTCCCAGGCTCGCAGAATCCGGGAAAAACCTGGAAGATCAGACAGGCACCTCTGGGAGCAGTGCTTCGGAGTCAGAGGATGAATGCACCAGGGTGACCGGAACCAAAAAGGCCAATAAGGCAAAAAGGGCCTTGCTTAAGGACCCATTGAAACAAATAAAGGCAATAAGGAGTGTCATCATGCCTTATCATAAGAACGCCAAGTATTCTGTTTGGGAACACTTGGAGCTCTATGAGAAAATGATGGAGACTTTCCATTTGAAGGACAGCAGTAGCTGCATCCAGTACGTCAAATGGACCTTCTCACCAGAATACTCTAGTTTCTTTGCAGGGCTGGAGGATCAAAACCATTCAAGGTGGTCCACATACAGGACGGCCATCTTGAAAAATGTTCTGTGCACAGAAATCCTCAAGAGGCTCGCAAGGCAGCCTACAATCTGCAATGTGGGGAGGATCAGGCCCCACAAGAGTTTGTGCAAGAATTAAAGCGTGCTTTTGCGCAGACTACCAGAAGGGTGCGCACGGATAGCAGAGAATTTATCAATACGTTTTTCCATGCCTTTCCCAAATACATAATGACCCAGCTTGTGAGAGATTTTCCTGAGAAAAGATCTTTAGACTAGGTCATTGAACAGGCTACCCTGATCTATGAGGTGCAGAAGCCCATTGAAAATAAAAATAATGCGCAGAAAAACCCCAAAACCAACAGCACCCCTGCTGCTGCCAAGGTGGCAAAGGTAAAGGTCACCCCTGTTTTGGATTTGGAGATGGGGGGGCCTAAAAACCTACCTGCACCTAATAATGCCCAGCCCAGAAGGCCCTCGGGCCAGTCACAGACAGGGAGCCTAGGAGGTAGTCCGACAAATGGGGTCACTCACTCCCGTGATTATGTCAGTCCCCGCTACAAGGGAAACCGACCCATCCTGGGTTATGTGTGGACTCCTCCAGCCCAAGGGGGGGATCCAGCCAAGCACCTAACCCAGGGAACTTCGCTCCCAACTTCCCACAGGAGGGCAGAAATTCTCCAAATCCTGGGCAGAACTTTTTCCCCAGGTATCCACGCAATTTCCAACCCCAAACCCATCCATCCCTCTTTCCCCAATTCCCTGAGCCCAGACTGCCTAATCCGGGAGAGGGGAGGCCAAGGGTGGAGGGGTACCCAAATCTTCCCAATCCGGGGTATTACCAGAGAAGGGATAGCTACCCTTCCCGGGATCAGCCCAGGGGAGAAAATAGAGCCCCGTATCAGCCTGAGCGGGTTTCACAACTTGAGCGCCAGGTCCGAAATATGGCACGAGATCTGGGTCACATACTGAGGGCTCAACAGAACCCTCAGATGAGCATGCCACCGCAGAATGCCCCAAACTCTGGACCTGGTGCTCCAGAACAATGACGGGGGCAGCACCCAGATAACCCACAGGTTCCTGGGGAGGAGGCACAAGGGGAAGGGGGTATAAAGCCTTAGAGGAAGCTTCCTTCCCAACTTGTAAACAGCCCCTGGAAAACCAGGAACCGGAAACAAAATCTCCTGCCCCTGAAAGCCTGCCTCCCAAGGAGCAAAGGGGGGTAGGAGAAACAAAGGACCCAAACAGACCCACTTTGTGGAGGAGGTACAGGTCTTCCAATTTGAGGGAGAGGGATCCTGGGAAAAGGATCTTCTCCTTTAGAGATGGGGGAACTCCTCCCAAGGAAAAATGGGTCCCAAGGGATGCCAATTCAGACTGGGTAGATGTGGGGATTGAGCTGTCGCCGCCCATCATTCTATCCCAGAACCAACAATACCAAAATTTCTTGGGTCAAACCCATCCTGATGACTGCCTCCAAAAAGGGGGGGGAGGCCCAGAACCAGAAACCATTTCCAGTTGCCAACTTTTTCTTTCAGATTCCCCAGGCTCTCCACAGAATTCTGCCCAAATCTCTTCGATAGCAATGTCCAAAACCAGAAAGTTAGCCCACCAGTTGTCCAGAAATGTGCATTATCTGTGCCCCCTTGAGGAGAAGGAGGGAAGATATTATGCCACGGTACAAGTACAGGGGCAGGGTACAATTTTGGCACTGGTGGACACTTCATCCCAAGCTACCCTTCTGTCCAAAAGGGCCTTTGATGAACTAAATGCAGGAAGGGGGGAGAATTACCGTATTCCTCTCACCTCTCTTCCTGGACAACTGCAGAACCTTGACGGGAAGGAAATTGACGTCGAAGGGACTGCAGACTTGGACATTAAAATTGGGCGACACAAGGTGAAACACCCGGTCATAGTAGTGACTCCAGAGGGCACCCCTTCTTTACTAGGAAACGACCTCCTGAGAAGGTTGTCACCCCTAGTAGATTGTGTAAACAAGGTCCTCTGGACCCAGACTAGCCGACCAATAAAATTAAAACAGAGTGTCAACCATGTTAGTTTAAATGGCACCTGCCACATGGTTGAACAAAAATCTGACCAAGAAGAATTTCACTTCCAGAACAACCAGATTCCAGACGTGACAGTAATAGCAGTAGGACAACAGACTGGTGATGGGGGGGTCCTCTCTATTTCTGAAAATCAACCTTCCTTCCAGTTTAAGGTGGTATTCCACACTGGAAGGAAATACTCTGAAATTCTTTACCAATCCACAACCAGACATTCCCACCCCAATAGTTCAGAAAGATGTGAAATCAGCTCAGAGCCTGGCTGATATTCAGCAAATTGGAGATCAGTTGTTCATTCCTGTTCAGTTAAATGAGGGGAAGGACTCTGTTCTTGCCCGAGTGTGTGTGAACAACAGTAAGAGCTTCATCAGCGAAGCCATGTTTCGCCAACTCCCAAAAGATCCAGCCATTCCCACATTCAAACTGATAGACAAATGGGAAATGGATCTGGAAACACCCAATTCCAAACATCTCCTGCCAAGCGGGTGTATGCTCAAAATCTCCATTGGCAACAAGAGCATAGTCCATAATTGTTGGGTCGTGCGAGACGTCACTGCCCCCTTTTACTTAGGCAGTGACATTCTCAATCGCTTCGCCATTAGTTTGGACCTAATAAACTTCAAAGGTTGGTCCCGATTAGCGGATAATCCCATGGGCTTTGATGATCCAGAAAAAGCATGTATGTCAGCACAATTGCTGCCTTACGCAGTTGAAATTCAGATTAAAGAGGAAGTCACCATCCCAGAAAGGACCCGACAATTCTCCCTGGAAGTGAAAGTTAAAAGAGGACAAAAATTGAAAAACCCGATGCTTACATTCATCTAAATGCTTCTCTCCAACAGCAAGGGTTAGGGGTAAACCCAACACTATTAGCCAACATAGAACATGACACCATTCCAATAGAGGTGGATAACAGCGACTTAAAGAGTATTACTCTAGCCGCAGGCACCATTATTGGAATGGCGGTTGATGACTGACATTTTTCCATTGATTTAAGGAACAAACTGTTAGGACCGATCCCTAAGGACTGTTTTGACAGTGACAGCGATGACAATACAACACCAGACAGGATTTTCACCCGGCATGGGGGGAACTTCCTGGTGTACACTTCCTGCCCTTATGGTAAGGAAGATGTGACTTGTGACTTCAGGAGGGATGAGGTGATTTTCCAGGTCCATGAGGGCTGCCTTTCCCACCTGAAGCCTCCAGTCCAAATCAGCACTCTGACCAGGGACTTCTCCACCCAGCTGAAGGAGGCCGCTGAGATAGCCAAACCAGAAGTCTTTCCCGGCTTCAGGCAGATGGTGGAAGAGAGGCTCTACCTAGCTGATGCCTGCGTGACTCTGGAACAGAAGCAAAAGTTGAAACAAGTTTTCTTGGATTTCCAAGATCTCTTTGCGGTAGACTCATATGACTGTGGTCGCACCGACATCCACACAACAACAATTCCCACGGACCCTGGAATGACTCCAGTGTTTGTGAAGCAATATCGTTTGCCTCTCGCATCCATGGAGTCCCTTACTGAAATAATTAAGAACCTTGAGTCCCGGGGAATAATCCGTCCAGTACACAGCACCTTCAATAATCCGGTGCTGGGAATATTGAAGCCAAATGGCCAGTGGAGACTTTAGGGAGCTTAACAAACAGGTCCATACTTCCCGATGGCCTCTGCCCTACATTGACAAAGGGCTGGCCAAGATTCAAGGGTCACAAGTATTCACTGCAATAGACCTGACCAATGGATACTGGACTGTGCCAGTCAGTAGGGAGGACCAATACAAACTGGCTTTTACCTTTAGGGGCCAGCAGTATACATGGACCCGGACTCCCTTCAGATACCTCAACTCCGGCAATGAATTCCACATTTTCCTACATAAGGCCATGCCCGACCTGGGTGCGACGGGTAACCTGGCTTATGTAGATGATGTCCTCATCAAAAGTTAATCTGTGGAGGAACACAGAGCGGAGATTCGTTATGTTCTGACACAGTTGAGGGCCGCCGGAGCAAAACTTTCCTTTCAGAAAGCACAGTGGTGTAGAACTCGTGTTAATTTCTTAGGGCATGAGATTACTCCTGAGGGTCTCTGTCACCAGGAAAAGAAAGTGGAAGCACTTCAGAAACTGAAAGACCCCACCACTCTGCGGGAACTAAGGAGCCTCCTTGGACTGACTAATTACAGCAGAAAGTTCAATGAGGGCTACGCAGAGATCACCAGACCCCTGATTCATCTCTTGAAGGGGGGGTCAAGTGGTATTGGGGTCCAGAACCATCTGAGGCAGTAAGATAACGCAAAAGAAGCCTCTCACAAGTGCCTTGTCTAGCTTACCCTGTCAGAAACAAGGAGGTCTTCCTGGAGACAGGGTTCTCTAATACGTGCTTGACGGCAGTATTATACCAAAAGCATGACAAGGTCAATAAAGTAATCTCCTATGCGAGCAAAACTTTATCCTCTGTGGAGGAAAAATTCAACGATTCTGAGAAGGCACTCCAGGCAACGGTGTGGGCATTGAAGAATTACCGCCCATTCATCCAGGGGGAACACATCATAGTGGAGACTCCACACCAGCCTCTGCAATATCTCCAAATGGACAGAATCCGGGCCGGAAATGTGAGTAATTCCCGAATTACTTCCTGGATTCTGTCAATGCAAGGCTTTCCTATAGAGGTCAGATATGGCCAAAACAAGAAGAGTCCCCTCGCGCAAGGTCTGGCTGACTTGCATGATTGTGCCAGAGAAAACTGTCTCGAGGACGAAAGTCTAAAAATAAAGGACAACATGGAGGCATACCTTAATTCCCCCCACAAAGTCTTTGAAGAAGACAAGTGTGATGGAATGCCCACTGTCTATGTGGATGGATGCTCTTACCATGTTGACAACAACGGGGAGAAAGAACTGGTGGCCGGCGTCGGGAATGCATGGGTGAAGGAGTTTCCAGAACCCTCCGCTAGATACAAAATTGGTCCCCGAAGTAGTGTGGTGGCAGAGTTGATGGCTGTGCATCAGGCCATCCTCACTGCTGTCCAACATCAACTCCACAAACTGGTCATAATCACAGATTCAGATTATGTACGGAACGGGTTCGTGGAGCACCTGGTTAATTGGAAAACCAGAGGCATGTTATGTGCTAATAACAAACCCCTGAAACATAGGAAGTTAATCCAAAATATTGATGATCTGGTCACATCGAATGGGATGACATCTATTGGAAAAAGATCAAGGGTCATTCCAAAGTAGAGGGACCAGACAAAACTGGAAATGACTTAGCTGATCAGCTGGCCAAAACCGGGGCCATCCAAGGGGATCTAATAGAAATAGAGTCCCTGTTGGGGGAAATCCAGGTCACTGCTATCACTAGGTCCCAGACAAATGCTCACAATGATCTTTCAACTGCACAATGGAGTAAGGAGACACCTGATGCTGATTTGATTACAGCTCAGAGGGGGGATCCAATTATTGGTAAGTTTTACCAACACCTTGAGGACCCTGAGAACTTTCCCCTGACGGATACCGATTACATTGGGAAAGAGGCCCTAAGAGTGTTGATGAAATGTCCAAAAAGGTTCGGAATCCAAGACGGGTTGTTGGTAAGGAAATCCCAAGCTGGCCATGATCAGTGGGTGGCCCCTACCTCATTCTGAAGCCTGATGTTAAGTCACGCCCATGATGCGGCCCCCGCCGGTCATAAGGGGTTTCACACAACACTGGAAATCTTAAGAGAGGTTGCATACTGGCCACACATGGGCCAGGACCTCGACCAATACTTGAAGGGGTGTCTTGTGTGTGCACAATTTCAGCCATCATCCCTCACACACCGTGCGCCTCTCCAAAAGAGGGGGATGACACTGCCATGGTCAGATTTGCAAATCGACTTTGTAGGCCCTGTAATTCGCTCGTCTAGATTAAACAAGTACATGTTGACCGTTACATGTTTGTTTACCAAGTGGGTGGAATGTCTCCCAGCCCCAAACTGCAAGGCAGAAATAGCAGCTGCCCTGATGATTAACCACATATTTTCCCATTTTGGTCTACCTCAAAGGATTGAGTCAGACAGGGGTAGCCACTTCACCAGTGAAGTAATGACAAAGATTTGGGAGATAGTGGGGGTGAAAATGAAGCTACACATTGCTTACAGGCCAGCTTCATCTGGTGCAGTAGAACGCTACAACCGGACAAATTGTGAGCATATTAAAAAAGTTTGTGGCAGATTCTGGGCCAAGTTGGGATATCCGACTACCTCTGGTCCTAATGGCCATCAGATCTACCCCTTCATCTGCAACCAAATTGTCACCATTTGAGTTGATGACGGGGCGCAAGACGGTGCTTCCCCAGCATTTGCTCTACAGGACCCAAGAGCAGACATTGATAAATGCCTCCACAACTCATGAGTATGTGGAGAATTTAAGGAAACACCTTCAACATGCTTTTGCCTATGCTCAGCGGAATCTAGAAAGATCAGCCGAGAGCATGAAGACCCACTATGATTTCAAAACTACCCGAAAGGAATATAAGGTGGGTGATCGGGTCTATCTATACAATTTCCAAAGGAACCAGGCCAAACAGCGAAAATTCTTGCCTACATGGAAGGGACCGTTTGAAATTATAGACACGCTCTCCCCTGTTGCCTATAAGATCTGCATCCCCAAAGGCAGTTTGGCAGAGGGGGAAGATAAGTGGGTCCATATAAATCAGCTAAAGTGTTGCCATCCTAGGCACACTCTGCAACAACTGGAGGAGTCCTCTGCAATACCAGAGGGGACCACTCCAGAGTAATTCAATTCCAACCCTAAAATATCCCTCATATAGTTTCTAAAATATTATGATTTGGAAAAAAAATGTCTTATAATTGTATCTTGTTTTTTGTTAAAATAAGAACGCAAATGTTTTGACTATAAAATGTATATGCCACCCCATTATATCAATGGTGGGGAAGAAATGTCTACGAATAGGTATTGCCGCTTTCCTTTGTCGTCCTAGGACAAAGAAAACCTGGAGACTGGCCAAGGAGGACGATCCGGCGACCTGGGGCAAAGATCCGAGGGGCCCGGGGTACCGCCCAATATTCCCATCAGGACCAGCGAGGAGAACCGATCGATCCAACCCGATGGAGGAAAAAATGCTGAACTGTGCCATTTGCGGAATTGGAAGAAGATGATGCGGACATACCAGTGCGTGGGTCAAAACATTCTTCGCACCCGACTCCCCCTCGACTCAAATTCAAAGTGCAGTCAGGTGGGGGGGCTTTGTCAGGTGTATTGACCCACGTTTGAGTCATTAAGCTGCAACATTTGGTGCTGTGGGCTTAGAAAATCCAAGATGGCCAAAAAGCCCACATGTGCGCCAGAATCCAGGAGAATCACGCAGTTTGTGCACACACCAAAATGGTCGCCTAACCTTCCACCCACCAGTGCGTGGGTGATGGGCCAGGGGTGCCATGAGTGGAATGTGTGCCAAAGAAAAACAGCAGTGCCTGTTAGCTTAAAAAGCCCTTTGAAATCACCTTGGTTTCTCTGAATGCAAGCTAAAAATGCCTATGTCAAACATTGCAGGATATTCAAAATTCTCACTGAACACCAGCAGACATTTGGCAGAATGAAGTTTTGTGTGCATACAAAATCTGGAAAGAAAAAGAGCCCAAAACAATGTTCATAACAAAACTGGCTGAGCTGTGGAGGTCAGCAGCTTAAGTTAAACTGAACTGAAAACCACTCAAATCAAAATGTTTAAATTAAATGAGGGACCTACTTTTGAGTATCACATATTTTGTAACTGTTGAACTGTCATAGTTTCGAACTTAGAATCTGCACTCTAGCTGCATGTGTAAAAATTGTCAGTTTGATTTGAATGTAGAAAACTGGGAACAAAAAGTGACATTTAGCTGAAACCTGGCTTAATGAAACTGGATTCTGCCTGACAACTACCCCCAACAGGAGTTGAAACTGGATCAACAGCTGTGTTCCCAGGCCTGGCTGCATTCTGATGCCCCCACAAAAAGGAGGTGACACCTCTCTGATTGAATTACCTGGGGACTGCAGGAAACTGAACAATGGACTCAGGCAAATGTTATATTGGGGGGGCCGTAAAGGGGCTTCCTCTTGGGAGAAGTGGGAGAAGTGCCTGTGAGAGCCAGTTGAGCTTGGGGGAAGTGGATAAACCAGTTAATCCACCATGTGATGTGGGAAGCCACACCCCTTTTTGACCAGGGCATAATTTTAAAAAGATAGATAACTCATAGTGCGGACTGGTCAAAATTATATATATAATACCATTATTCTTGTGATTTTTTGGTGCACATTATAAGAGGTGTTAGGACCCTGTGGTATGTTCCTGGGGATAGTAGTGGAAAAAAAGGTTGTTACTCCAAATGTCTGCATGTTAAAAATCTGACACTTTATCATCTGAAACCCATATCCCTGGTGCACATTTGTGTAAAATCTGGAAAGGTTTAGAGGTCGTTATCTGGGTGAAAAGGGGAGAATTCTGTCATCAGTGGACACAACATCGTACAAAGACAGGGATCGGATGGTTTGGTGCTACAGAAAATATGTTAACTGGACCTTTAATATGAGAGAAATGGTACATAGATAAATATGTATTTGGATCAGAAATAGATTTGTGTGCAATTTGACAAGGGGAGGTTCCTCTGACCATAAAACCTACAGCATCACTCTGACACTCCATTTCTTCCCCCCAAGCAAGGGAGAGAGGAAAGCTTGGCCAATGATAAGTGAGAGGGGCAGGCTTAGCTAGGCCCAGGCACACACCCATTTTCAAAACACATAAAAAGGGCCACTGAAACCCAGGAAGAGACATTCAACTCCATTTTCTGCGGGACGCTCTGCCGGGAGACTCCAGACTTCACATCCATCAATCTCCAAAGACCAGAACTTTACTTCAAAACTTAAAGCAAGGGCCTAAACCCACAAACTGAGAACTCTTCTCAGCAGGCCTCAGCATCCTTAAAGTCATTTGCAAACTGTTCCACAGCCGGGTGAGCTGTCTGAATTCTTTTGCCAAGAACAATTGCCAGAGACCAGACCAGAGATCCAGAGAACCACAGGCCGCTGTATCCAGAGAGCTGACCCAGACTGCTGTGAGCAGAAACAGAGATCTGGATCGCTGTGAGCAGAACCGGTGCCTGATTGACCCGCCGAGCAGAGAGAACCGCCGCCGGACGTGTTGACCAGATCCGTGACGAGGCCTATTTCAAATTTATATTGTGAGTACCTAGCAGAACTGTGCAGAACCAATCTCTTAGTTAAAATAATCTAATCCAAACTATTTTAACCTAATTAGAACAGCCTCCTAGAAATCGTGTCATCTGTCATTTGTAAAGCTGCACAACTGTCACCTGTCAATTCTGAAGCTGCAAGCTGTCACCTGTCATTTTGAGTTTTACTTTAAATCCGAAAATCTACCTTTATTAAATTGTCTGTATCTCCGGAACCGTTGTCCTAGGAACCGACTTCCTACTACCTTTACTTTTTCCGCAATCGCGATTTACGCACTCGCGAAATTTTCTGCGATTTGTGATTCGGCTCAATTTCTCCACTTGTCAAAATAGCAGCTCCATTCTTTCCTTTGTTAAAATCCGTTTGCAACCTGGTAATAACTCATAGAGCATTGCTAAAGTGAGCCTGAACTAATACCAACACGCATCTCTCACTCACTCTGAACCTCTAGAGGGAAATAAAAGCAATTTTAGCACCTTTTCACTTCCTTGCAAACCACATTAAAGTAATTCGCCTGTGTTTAAAACTCATCCCTGTTTTCTCTAAGTTTGCTGGGGGAACTGGAACTGTGTATTGCATTATAAAGTGTGATTTGTTGGGATTCTTGAAGACTGTTTGCTCTCCTTCCATTTCTTACATTGCATAGCGGGGGGAGTGAATTGTCAAGAAAAAGTGATCATATTACCTTTTGCTAAAACCATAAGTTATTTCTGTACTGCATTTTATTTCACCTTGCATTTCCTTGATACCATCAAGCATTTTCAGCTACCTCATCCTGTACACTACTCCTAAGTAACCAAATCAGTGTACCCCTGCAGCATTATCCATTGTTGATCACGGTCATATTCTGAAGTGTGATATCAGTTATCAATTTATTTATAAAGTGTGATAGATATATAATGTTGAATTGTCCAAATAAACCTTTTAAATTTGCAAAACAAACCTACTTCTTGGCTCAGTGGGGTCAGGGGGATTCTAAGAGGGGGGTGTTATACAAGGGTTGTCATCCAGAATACTGAACTGGACATAAAAATACATCAATAAGGGTTTTCCTCAGCATCCCAGACTAGGCATTGACTTAGCTGTAGTGTTGATTGAATATCGCTTACAATATAAGGAATATGCAAAACATTTGTACAGGAGAGATCAAATTCCAAGGTACATACTCATTTTGTCATGCTCTAAAAAAGCTCCCTATACCTCTGGTTCTGAATGAACCAACTCCCAACTCTTGAGAGGGTGCGTAGCTGGTACGTCTTAACAACAGAGCTGAGCTGTAGTATATGTGGTAGGGCCGCAGTAAAGGCAACTATCAAGCATTTGGACCTAGGATGTACAATGCTTGAGGAAGATCGGAACAGATTTTTGGGCACAGTACAGGGCACGGAGGCTTGTTGGGTCAGTCTGATGGGGGGCCAAGCACAGAGCAGCATTTTAGCCCTATGTGATCTGCTCTTCAGAATTGTGGAGAAATTAGGTGAAATTGGGGGAGTAGAAGAGGAAATGAAATGACAGCGTTTAAGCTAATTGGAGACAAGGCCTTTCCTTTCCCCCCTCTCCCTCTTCGATAAACCTGGTGCAAGGCTCTGGTGATATATTCACAAAGTAGAAGATGGGGGTGAGGAAATGATCTGCATCATATATCTCACCAATGTTATCCTTTCTCCATGTATAGACCGCTCGTGTTACTTTGGTATAATTTTAAATCATGTTATCAATTATACGTTTTGATATTATTTTGTATGTAATTGTGAAAGATTTCTTTCTATTGTAATTGAAAATCAAAACACAAATAAATAATAAAAAAATAACCTCTGCTGAAATCAATCCTACGGTCATGCAACAGATTTGTCTTTAGCTCCCAAATGTCCTCCCATGGTCCTGCTGTAGCAGCTTCTCTACGATCTTGCACATATACCTAAATTGAAGGCTAAACATAGGGACGAATAATGTACTACGCACCGCTATTGGCTAAGGTTAAAATATACTTTGATCAAGCACAAATGGGACCTTTTGTAGAGATGTTGGCCATGCATATGCAGTACTGTTGATGACAATAAGGGGCAGTTGCTAGTTCTAAATAAGGTGCCCTGTTTTCTGTTTTTACCGATTTTTACACATGAATACCGACAGAAATGACTATGGTACCTATCTGTAATGCTTTATAAAAACTCAGAAAGAGTAAAAGTATTCTTCTTTTTTGTCTCCATTTGCTTTGAATACCTGTAAGGTTTTTTATACAATAACGACCTTTACATGGGGTAGAATCGTTGGAGATGTGTGTACTTAGCCATGGCGCCTTAATTTCAATTAACATTTTTCAGCAAAGTCAGCGATAGACACTGAGCTGAAGACTAACATCTATATATCATTAAAAAAAGGTCTTACCCTTTAAAACCAGTGGTAACAAAGACGCAAGAGGACCACACATTTTAATAAAAACGTCTCCTTATTTTAACCAGTAGCAATGCACAGTGGACTCCAGCCTTGGCCCTAGACTGTAAGAACTAAAAGAAAATTGTACAAAGCCAATGAATACCCACTGGACCATGGCAGCTGCAAGTCTGTGTAATCAACAACATAAAGCTGAAAAGTGTATTGTGGTTTAAGCGAAGAAATCTATTGCTTGTCTACTCTTGCCCTTGCGTTATCAGATCACCACTATATTGTAGTGTCTATGACATGACTGTAATATCATGAAACAAAAAGTAAAGTTAAAACAGTGTTGTGTGACAAAGGGGTCTGCAACAGGGAGAATATTGTGCAGAAATAACTGATTGCTGTGATATGATATAGGATATGATATTTTATTTGTATCGTGCTCGTACACAAGTGTTTCAGTACACAAGTGTTTCAGAGCGCAACAAGGCAAGGGAGGGGAAACAGGGGAGAACAAAACAACGATCTTACTAGGCCCAGTGACATTGAGAACATGCAAGTGCATGGGGAAGGGAAAGGTGAAAAGTGCATGGAAGGGGGAGAGTGGAAAGTGCAGAGCAGAGGAGAACAGATAAATAATAATACATACAAATAAATAGATCATGAAGCAATAACAGGGGTAGTGCGGACAGCAAGTGGCAAGAGCTGTGTTTACGCAGCAGAACTGGGTAAATCTGATAAGTGCATAAAAGAAGAAAAATGGGGTGTGGGGGACTGTGGGGGTTGCAGGTACAGTCCCCAGTGCGAGGGGTGGCCGGGAGGCAGTGCAGAAGGGTGGCAGGGTTAGCCGGCACCTGGGCCCGGGGGACAGAAGGTGGCAAGGTGCACTGTGCCAAGAGAGCGGATCAGCAGGGCAGAGGGAGAGCAAAGGCAGATGCTAAGAGGAAGGTCTTGAGGTGCTTCCGGAACCGGAGATGGTTCTCCTCAAGTTTTAGAGTGGCAGGGAGGCTGTTCCAGAGGGAGGCCGCCGCCGAAGCCAGAGATCTCCCCCAGCTCGTTTCTTTGAAAAACGACTTACACTGAGGAAGTTAGAGGTAGAGGAGTGAAGGGCTCGAGAGGGGAGGTATTTGCAGAGGGATAGCTGAAGGTGTTTTTGGCCCTGGCCCCAGAAAGCCTTGTGGACAATGCAGAGGGTTTTAAATTTAATCCTTGCATCCACTGGGAGCCAATGGAGAGATTTCAGAGCTGGAGAGATTCGATCTGAGGGCTTGAGGCCAAGGACAAGTCTTGCAGTCCTTTTCTGGATTAGTTGAAGAGGGCGAAGAGTAGAGGCAGGTAACTTTAGAAAGAGGCTGTTACAATAGTCCAACCTAGAGAGAACCAGAGCTTGAGAGACAGTGAGCTTCTGGGGGAAGGAGAGGAATGGAAGAGTACCTCTGAGGAGGTGCAGTAGGAAGTTTGACTTTTTAGAGACCTCCTAGATGTGGGAGGAGAAGGAAAGTGTAGAGTCAAACATGACCCTGAGGTTCTTAGCCTCGCAGTTGGGGATGGGAGGAGGGCCAAGCGAGGCCGGCCAGAGAGAGAGAGGGGAAAGGATGGAGACGGTGTGCCGATGAGGAGGTTCTCAGTCTTGCTGGCATTCAGGCAAAGATCATTGGCGGCACACCAATCTTGAATGGCAGTTAGGCAATCCGAGATGAGAGAGGGAGCGGAGGTGGCTGAGGGCAGCCTGAAAATGAGTTGAGTGTTGTCAGCGTAGCACTGGAATTTCATTGAAAAATGAGTAACCCGGAGGGAGTTAGAGGTAGAGGAGCGAAGGGCTCGAGAGTGGAGGTATTTGCGCAGGCAAAAAATGGCAAAACATTTTTTCCAAGCCATGCAAGCCCAAGATAAGTTTTGAATTTTAATAAGTTAATCTGTTTATTGGGGATAGGTTTTTTTGGCTGTAGAAGATTTTATAGAAGAAGGATTCAAATCTGTTTTAAAACTGAAGTTTTCCAAAAGATATGAGGGGAGTGGGTTTAGGTGCTCAACACATGTAGAGCTGTTAGGGCGAGGGTCGGGGGTCTGCCCACGCATATATTTGGAGCAAAAACGACCCGTAAAAAAAAAGAAAAATTATGAAAACTCTTCAGTTTCAGATGACATAGAACTGTTTATTCTCAGTTTCAACAAAATGCTGGAGTTCAGTACCAAAACCCCCCAAAAAACAAGGCCAATTCCCAAAAAGGTATTGGCAGAGGTGTTATTTGCATCCTGCACTTTGGAGTGCCTATCAAAGGCCCAGTCACCATGCACTTGGCTCAGGTAAAAACATGTGCCTGGGCAGCACGGTTTCCAACGAGCACCGCACTGTGGAGCGAGTGTATCTGTGCCGTTCCTTTTTCTTCGGTGATATTAGGGACAGGGAAAAAGGGACAGGGAAAAATAAAGAAATCCGACAATCACAGATCACTTGTTGGGACTGCAGGTCTAATATCGGAGTAAAGGGCACATCAGTCCCTGTGTATTAACATTTCCTTTTCTAGCTTGGTGATTTTGTTGATTTATTTATTTATTTTATTTATTTTTAATGCGCTGGCCTGTAGGCATAGGGCTCGCTAAGACACGGATAAACAACAGAAAACAGGCAGGTCAGGCAGCAGAGAGAGAGCAAGCAACAAGGTCCGGGGGAGGTAGTAATGATCTCAGTATACTAAACCAGGCTACCAAAGTGTTAAATTGCTGCAGGCTGCTGGTAAAACAGGTAATTGGCTATGATTGGCAGCCGATACTCACTCTCATCCGAGCTTTTATAATTGTTAACTCCTCCTAAAGAAATTACTATCAGCTCATGGAATTTACTGAATGAAATACTGCACTTTTCCCATTAAAAAGTACCGACCGAGCTCACCACCCACTTGCTATTCATTTTCTTGAGTTTAACTCATTGCTAAGCTCAATTTACCCCTTTAAAGGGTGCATGCAATTTACATGATATAATTTGTACTTCCAAATCTTCTTTTCACATTTCCCTGTGATCATAAATACTTAATGAAATCTCAAGATCCAGATTGAAAACTATAATGGCGTCCCCAGTCATGCTCTCTTTAATGGATCAGAAATAATTGCCTTTGACTTCGTCTCATATTTCTGATGTCTACAAGATGAGTTCCAAATATAAAGGAAAACAAAATTAGCTTCCTGCACGAGGTTTTGCATTACTTAAATTGTGTTTCATTGCACTTACAATTATACTGGATGGAGGCAAGGGAATCACTTGACCAAATGATTCCAGTAGCCACTTACAACAATCAAACCAATGAATTTCTACAATTATGAAAGGTGTGCTGATAATGCATACTTTTCCCATGCTATGCCATTTGAGATTTAGGGTGGTCACACATATGATCTTGGCACCAGACTAGGCAACCACGGGCCGCATGTACCAAGCGTCCGGTGCAAAGCTGATTGCAAATGCGCAAGCAGGAATTTGCACTGTACAAAAGGCACTGACAATGAAAATGAGCATTGCTCTGCAGAAGAAATGAAGGATTTGCAGTGCAAAGTTAAGGAATCACATTTAGAGATTTGCATAACATATGTTCGCAATTTTGTTCGCATCTGCAAATCTGCGCAGTAAACAGGAATCTTGATACCAAGTCAACAAGGCAGTAAGGAGGTGCAAAGGATATGAACAGACCCACAAAAGCTTTCAATACACTCATGGTACATTTTATTTTGTGTCAATGTCCTTCACAAAAGAAAAGAGATGATGTCTGGAAGGTTTAGAGTTAATCTTAACCTGTGGCATCGCTCCAAGCAAACCTCCAACCATCCTTCTTCGGCCTGCAGGCCATTACAGAAAGGGGAAAGACCATATGCAAATCAGTATTGGCTCCACCCCTAAGGTGGCAGTCCAGCCAGAACTGCTTAGTCAGATCCCTTCTACACAAGACCACAATCATCCCCAGGCATGTGACAGCCTTATTGGGCGTCATCAGAGAGGTGCAGCTTTGGTCCCTATACCCAGGCACAGAACCTGTGTCTGGGCATACCCGTCTTACTCGGGGTGACTAAGCAAAACAGACTCAATTGGAATGTGGAGGTCGGATGCATCGGCACCATTCAGAATGGTGCCGGGGCATTCGACATGCTCTGCTCGGGGGTGCCGTTATGGCCGCCGGGTCAGACCTGGTGGCCATAATGGCACCCACGAGCAGAACTCGTAGTTTGCCGGTCCGGGAACTATGGTACCGGCTAGCTTACCGGTACCGTAGTTCCCCGACCGGCAAACTTATGAGGCCCATATGTCCACCTCCCACTTTGATTTGGGGTGGTACTGTCCTTTTACTAGCCCAGCAATTAGAACTAACTCGGGTCGACCAAGTGGGGGCATGGCTATAGCTGTTGATTCTAATCTCAACATGTTGTGAGGTGATGCGTCCACTACTTTGATCCTCTTTGTTAACATGGATTGGAATCCAGTTAAATTGGAGGTTATTCAATCAAATTTGGCATGCCTCTTCGAGGACTGGTATGTGGAGGGAAATTACAATTCTATTATTCTTGTAGTGGTTTTTAATTCCAATTGTGAGGAGGGGGCTAAATGGAATATCTGTAATGCCACACCCCAATCTACCCAGAGAGGATTGGTCAAGGGATGTCTTGCAATCTCTTTCTGAGGGACTGGGAAATGTTTTGGTTGGACCACTGACCCAAATTCTACAAAACCCAGCTTTGCTGCTTTGCTCATCAATAAATGTAATTACACTCAGTAGATATGTGTGTGCTTGTACAATTGGGCAGGACATGTACTACATTGACATGATAAAGCTGGTAAATAGCTCATTGGGTTGATGCACCAGCTACATCCCATCAGAGTCAACTCAGATTTCCACCCTACTGAAAGTAATCAATTGAGTGCCATTGAGTGGTTCTTAGACATATGTGTTGATTACATGAGTGCTAAGAAGTTTCAGGATTGTGTTATGAACTGCTCAAAACAATGTCATTTTTTATCATGCATACTGTTTTGAAAATGTTGGTGGAAAGTTGGCAAAGCAAAGCTTTTGCAAAAGTGTGAGGAAGACATTTCTTTTTCGTTCATTAGGGATTTGAAAGTAAATGTGTTCTGAAATGTGTAAACCTTTCAGGTTTTAATTATGCATCATGGAGAAGGCACAACATTTGCCAAGGTGCGCATGAGGGGGACAGCAAGGTAAACATCTGGGTGAAATGAGCAGGGCTTCTAGCCCCTCTCCACACCAATACCTGACAAACACATGATAGCGTGAGCTTGAGGCATCTCTCAGCCTGCCAATCAGGCTAAGCAAGGGAAAATGGGTGACTGAGGACCCACATTTCGAGTAGTCCTTTCTTTGAAACAAAGGTTCTTGCCTTCCATAACACTTAGTTGCCTCTTGTGGTAATTGACTGGTGTTAGCAGACTGCCAAATCGGTCCCCCTCATCTGCCAATTCACAGATGCTTGTTTTGCTACACATGGGATTAAATGCATTAAATCGAGAGAGCGAGAGAAAGGGAGAGTGAAAGAGAGAGAAAGAAAAAGAAAAGAGAAAGAGAGAAAGAGAGAGAGAGAGAGAGGGAGAGAGATTGGCGGGTGCCGTGTGAGCTAGTGAAATGGGCCCTATTCAATAGGCCAGTGTTGGGAGTGCACCGTTCCAGGTTATTTTGCCTTGATGGCACGTTATTCAGTATGCATGTCTTCTACACATAAAGTACAGCAGACCCCTAGACTGTAGACAGTTGCCCTACCTGTAGATAGACTATTTATAATACCCATTTCCCCTCTTGCGCTGTAACCCATAGAATACAACTGAGTCCCACAAAAATCTGGTCCAGCTGTCAAATAGTCACTGACATAGCAGTCTTCTCTGCACCTGAACACAATTCTCTGCATGAGTTTTGGAATGTTGTAATCTTGTCTTCTCTGTTAGTAGTTGAATAGTCACCTAATTATATGTACTATTCAAATGCAATGTAATGCTCTTATCCATGTTTGCACAGTCTATGGTCTGCAAAATGGCCATCCACACCACAGTGCTTCAAAGCCATAACAATGGAAGTAGATGCGATACAAATAAGAGATAACATAACATAAACATGCCAGAACTGAACAGTGACCTCATAGCACTTCACATGCAAAAACACCAACACCAGCTAACACAAACTCATCCCATCTATACACAACCCACCCAAGCACTTTGTATACACACCAACCCACACTGCAATGCACACCCACACTAATGAGCACAGCACACACACACCATCCAGCTGCACTGCACAATCCCACAGCTATACACTCACAACGTACACTGCACTTTACCCCCAAAACTGCACTGCACTATCACATCACCACACTGTGCACATGTACAAAGCGTCTACACTGCTCTACACTTGCATCATTTCCCACACTATACAAATTGAGACATCTCTTCACAAACTGCCACCCTGCACTCACACCATCCCCACGATGCATGCACGCTCACTGCCCCATAACTGTTCTGCACATGCATGCTCACTGCCTCATCACTGTTCTGCACACACTGCCTCCAGAAATGCATGGCCCTATACAGAGCCTCTTGCACTGCATACATTCCCACACACTGCACCAGTATTGAACTGTACACACACATCACCCTCACCACACACATTGTCCCCATGACTGCATTGTACTGTACACAAACACATCACCACAACACTGTGCACACACTACCCCAGTACTGCACACACATATTTCACCAGCCCTGCACATAGAAACTGCCCCAGCATTTTACACACAACACTGCTTCAACATGGCCTCAGCACTAACCTGCATGCACACCACCCCATTACTGCATATGCACACACAAACAAACACACACCACCCCAGTACTTCACAAACAGCTTACACAGTACTGTGCACTCACTACCCAAAAGCCCTGTGAACACATCACCCTCAGAATGGCACTGCAAGCGCACATACACACAAACATATTCTATTCTAGCACTGCACAGCATACATATCACCCCATGGTGCACACAGTGTCACTGCACACTCACATTCTCTGCAGCACCATGCACAGACACAGACCCACATTCAGCCCCCTACAGCATATATATGTGCATTGCTAACTGAAAATACTGAAGTGTGGACTTACTGTGCTGGTGTTCATAATGGTATCTTGCTTAACTACTAATAATTACTGTTCTACCTTGGCACGTTTGAATCCGCCATTGCTCATCATAACTTGGCTTATTTGTATCTAGCCTTTCTGGGCTAAGTGGCCATAATGGAAACTGCCTTTAATGTCCGAATTGGGTGTAATGAAATCTTGCACTGCTATGTTAAATAGACCTCATGGAATCTGCTGCTGCCTCTTAAATGGGCATTGTGGAGACTGGCACTGCTATATAAGTTGTGCATAGCCTTGCAAATTAAGTGAGTACCTGGACAATGAATGCCAATGATGCAAGAACCTGGAGTATTGATGGCAATAGCTGGTTGTAGTATGAGTACCTTGGATTTTTATAAGAATATCTTCAAATGGTGAGTACCTGGGCTCCTAAAGTCATTATGTGGTAAAAGGTAGCAAGATGTGGTACATGTTTTGAGTACCAGCACATATCATGGCAGTACATGACAAACTGAAAATTAGCATTGGTACCTATAGTAAGATGACATGCCTATAACATCCTGAAAGATGAACAAAAACGGCTGGCTTCATTATTGTTTGTACTAAGTACAGTCCAAAGTGTTACAACAGGCATTGTAATAGACAAATTAGTAATAGGATCCAGCAACATTTATTGTGATCATCATTAATGTATATGTGCCTCTTTCTAATGCTCCTCCACCCAGATCTTCTTTACCACCACTTTCACTCTAATTTGTTAACAACTCTCCTTAGGCAGATGGGGAGCAGGTGCAAGTGGATCTTGATAACCTGGACTGAGCTCCGCTCACCTGGCGGCTTCCTGGTTGCCACTGTTTTCCCCACTTACCAAGACCCGCCCACCTGGTGTCTTCCTGGTTGCCGCTCTTGTTCCCTACTTAAGGAGCCCTCAAGCCTCTTTTCCTTTGCAGATGGGAGCAGGTGCAAGTGGCTCTTGGTCACCTGGCCTAAGCCCTGCCCACCTGGCACCTTCCTGGTTGCCGCTCTGTTTCCCCACTTATCAAGCCTCCCCACCCCCACCTGGTACCTTCCTGGTTGCCACTCTTTGTCCCTACTTAAGGAGCCCTCCAGCCGCTTTTCCTTTGCAGTTGGGGAGCAGGTGCAAGTGGATCTTTGTCACCTAGCCTAAGCCCTGCTCTCCTTACTGGTTGCTTCTCTTTTACCCCACTTAGCAAGCCCCACCCACCTGATGGCTTCCTGGTTGCTGCCCTTTTTCCCTACTTAATGAGCCCTCCAGCCTCTTTTCCTTTGCAGATGGGGCGCAGGAGCAAGTGGATCTTGGTCACCTGGCCTAAGCACCACCCACCTGCACCTTCCTGGTTGCCGCTCTTTTTCCCCACTTTGCAAACCCCGCCCACCTGGTGCCTTCCTGGTTGCTGTACTTTTTCCGTACTTAAGGCGCCCTCCAGCCTCTTTTCCTTTGCAGATGGGGATCAGGTGCAATTGGATCTTGGTCACCTAGCCTAAGCACTGCTCTCCTGGTGCCTTCCTGGTTGCCGCTCGTTTTCCCCACTTAGCAAGCTATGCCCACCTAGTGTCTTCCTGGTTGCCGCTCTTTTTCTCTACTTAAAGAGCCCTCCAGCCTCTTTTCATTCGCAGATCAGGAGCAGGTCTTTGTGGATCTTGGTCACCTAGCTTAAGCCCTGCCCACCTGGCTCCTTCCTGGTTGCTACTCTTTTACCCCACTTAGCAAGCCGAACCCACATGATGCCTTCCTGGTTGCCGCTCTTTTTCACTACTTAAGGAGCCCTCCTGCCTCTTTTCCTTTGCAGATGGGGAGCAGATGCAAGTGTATCTTGGTCACCGGGACAAAGCACCGGCCACCTTCTTCACCCTGCCTCTTCCTACCTGTTCTTAACTCTTAGATCAAAGGGCGTCTCTCACCTGGGCGTCCGAAGAGAAGGGCAGTCGAAGAAAAGGGAAATTCCTGTTTGGACCTGTTCGGACCAGGAGGATCCAGGTCCAAACCCCTAATCACCAACATGTGTATACTCCCTCTGTCCCCACAGGGCATCCCCACCCCTCTGGCCCCCCATGATGTTCCCTTGTGCCACCCCTCTCTCGCACACAGGTGTTACCTGTTTTGCTTGATTCTTCTACCCTGCTCCCCCTCACACCCTTCCAGCCTACTTCTGCAGGTGTATGTCCTGATACATTCTGGTTTCACCATCACTGTCATGTGGTCAATGCTGGATTTTACTTTTATGGACTTCATTGATTCACAGTGAGTCACCCTTTCCCATGGTGGCCCTGAATCATTCTGTTCCCATCTTCATCTTGTATCCAGGCTTGCAACATTATGTGTTACTATGGACTTCTGCAACTGTATTCGCTCTTGCTTTTCCACTCTTTTTGACAGCTTACTCTCGGTTCTCTCCTCCTCTCCCTGTCTTCCTTTTCCTATCTCCTCTCCTCCTTTCCTTGCTTTCTTTTATGCACTTACTCTATCAGAATTGTTCCTGGACCTAGTATGAAAACAACCTCGTCTGTCTCCTCCCCCCTCCCCTTACTTGTTTTTTTCCACCTCCACCAGTCCCCCTCCAGCACTATCTGAAATGTTGTCAGGCCTAGTAGGATGATTGCTTGTTTTGTTCCTCCCCTCCCTCTCTGCACCCCTCTCCCTCACCTTTTGTTTTCTCCGGCTCTACCAGAAATGTCCTCATGCCTAGTACGGTAGTCACCTGTCTGTTTCCATTTCCTTCCCACTCTCCCCCTCCCTTCCTTATCTATGTTTTAGCTCTTGCACTATCTGAAATGTCGTCAAGCCGAGTACGATTATTTAATTTCACATCCTTACTGTTCATGGTCTGTAAGCATGTCATGTCATTGTATTTTCCCTTGTTCCCTCCCTTGCCTTGAAGCGCTTTGAAACACATTGGGGGTAATTAATGGAATTCAGCGCACAAGTGGCACACGCGGCTGGCGCACAGTGTGCAGGTGCGACAGTCTGCGCCAGCCACGTGCGCCAAAATCAATTTCCGCGCACAGCGTATTCATGGATTTTAACATCCATTACCAGCCGTGGTGCAGAGTGGCGCAGCAACCCTGCAGCAGCGCCAGTTATGCCCCCAACCGCTCCCCGTGCAGCATGTACAGTGCACAAATCCCATACATGGTGCACAGGCCCCCAACCACGAAAACGCCTGTAAAACTCCCTGCGAAACCCTCCGAATACACGTACCCCACTGCGCGGGAAGTTTCACACGCGATTGGCCCTGTGCGAGCAGGGTACGTGCAGTTCGGGGGTGCGCAGGAAGTTTCACATGCAATTGGCCCTGTGCGAGCGGGGTACGTGTATAACTGGGGTGCGCGGGAAGTTTCACACGCAATTGGCCCAGTGCGAGCAGGGTATGTGCATTTCAGGGGTGCGTGGGAAGTTTCACATGCGATTGGCCCTGTGCAAGCAGGGTACGTGTATTACTGAGGTGCGTGGGAAGTTTCACACGCGATTGGGCCTGTGCGAGCAGAGTACGTGCATTTCGAGGGTGCGTGGGACGTTACACACGCGATTGGCCCTGTGCGAACAGGGTACATGTATTACTGGGGTGCGCGGGAAGTTTCACACGCGATTGGCCCTGTGTGTGCAGGGTATGTGCATTTCGGGGTGCGCGGGAAGTTTCACATGCGATTGGCCCTGTGCAAGCAGTGTACGTGCATTTCGGGGGTGTGCAGGAAGTTTCACACGGGATTGGCCCTGTGTGAGCAGTGTATGTGCATTTCGGGGGTGCGCAGGAAGTTTCTCACGCGATTGGCCCTATGCGAGTGGGGTACGTATATTACTGGGGTGCGCGGGAAGTTTCACACGTGATTGGCCCTGTGCGAGCAGGGTACATGTATTTCCAGGGTACGCGGGAAGTATCACACGTGATTTCGCTGTCAGAGCGGGGTACGTGTATCCAGTGGGGTGCGCGGGGAGTCCCACACGTGAATTGGCAGTGTGGGTCCACCCAGGTGTGCCCTCTACCCCCTCCATGGCCCCTGCAGGCAACCACACCACAGGGGACTACCCTGCACCCCTGGTCATGTCCCGCACGCAGCGTATCCACCATGGGCATGCCCCCCAGCCAGCCCACATGTCACCTTCCACTAGTGATCACCAACCCATGTCCCCCAGCACCCCCACACCCCAGCAGGGAGGGGCACCCGCCAGCAGGCCCCGACTCATGTCCCCCAGCACCCCCACATCCCAGCAGTGAGGGGCACCTGCCAGCAGGCCCCGACTCATGTGCCCTAGATCCCCACCCTCCAGCAGTGAGCCTCAGGCCCAGACTCATGTCCCCCAGCACCCCCAGCCCCCAGCAGCGATGGGCACCTGCCAGCAGGCCCAGACTCATGTCGCCCAGCACCCCCACCCTCCAGCAGTGAGCCTCAGGCCTAGACTCATGTCCCCCAGCACCCCCACCCCCCAGCAGTGATGGGCACCTGCCAGCAGGCCCAGACACATGTCCCCCAGCACCCCCTCCCCCCAGCAGTGAGGGGCACCTGCCAGCAGGCCCCGACTCATGTCCCCCAGCACCCCCACAACCCAGCAGTGAGGGGCACCTGCCAGCAGGCCCCGACTCATGTCCCCCAGCACCCCCACCCCCAGCAGTGAGGGGCACCTGCCAGCAGGCCCCGACTCCTGTCCCCCAGAACCCCCACCCCCCAGCACTGTGGGGCACCTGCCAGCAGGCCCAGGCTCATGTCCTCCAACACCCCTACCCACCAGCAGTGAAAGGCACCTCCCAGCAGGCCCCAACTCATGTCCCCCAGCACCCCCACCGCCGAGCAGTGAGGGGCACCTGCCAGCAAGCCCAGACTCATGTCCCCCAGCACCCCCACCCCCCAGCAGTGAGCCTCAGGCCCAGACTCATGTCCCCCAGCACCACCACCCCCCAGCAGTGAGGGGCACCTGCCAGCAGGCCCAGACTCATGTCCCCCAGCACCCCCACCCCCCAGCAGTGAGCCTCAGGCCCAGACTCATGTCCCCCAGCACCACCACCCCCCAGCAGTGAGCGGCACCTGCCAGCAGGCCCAGACTCATGTCCCCCAGCACCCCCACCCCCCAGCAGTGAGCCTCAGGCCCAGACTCATGTCCCCCAGTACCCCCTAGCCCCAGCAGTGAGGGGCACCTACCAGCAGGCCCGACTCATGTCCCCCAGCACCCCCTCCCCCCAGCAGTGAGGGGCACCTGCCAGCAGGCCCCGACTCATGTCCCCCAGCACCCCCACCCCCCAGCAGTGAGGGGCACCTGCCAGCAGGCCCCGACTCATGTCCCCCAGCACCCCCACCCCCCAGCAGGGAGGGGCACCTGCCAGCAGGCCCCGACTCATGTCCCCCAGAACCCCCACCTCCCAGCAGTGAGGGGCACCTACCAGCAGGCCCAGACTCATGTCCCCCAGCACCCCTACCCACCAGCAGTGAAGGGCACCTGCCAGCAGGCCGCAACTCATGTCCCCCAGCAACCCCACCCTCCAGCAGTGAGGGGCACCTGCCAGCAAGCCCAGTCTCATGTCCCCCAGCACCCCCACCCCCCAGCAGTGAGCCTCAGGCCCAGACTCATGTCCCCCAGCACCACCACCCCCCAGCAGTGAGGGGCACCTGCCAGCAGGCCCATACTCATGTCCCCCAGCACCCCCACCCCCCAGCAGTGAGCCTCAGGCCCAGACTCATGTCCCCCAGAACCCCCTAGCCCCAGCAGTGAGGGGCACCTAACAGCAGGCCCCGACTCATGTCCCCCAGCACCCCTACCCACCAGCAGTGAAGGGCACCTGCCAGCAGGCCGCAACTCATGTCCCCCAGCACCCCCACCCTCCAGCAGTGAGGGGCACCTGCCAGCAAGCCCAGACTCATGTCCCCCAGCACCCCCACCCCCCAGCAGTGAGCCTCAGGCCCAGACTCATGTCCCCCAGCACCACCACCCCCCAGCAGTGAGGGGCACCTGCCAGCAGGCCCATACTCATGTCCCCCAGCACCCCCACCCCCCAGCAGTGAGCCTCAGGCCCAGACTCATGTCCCCCAGCACCCCCTAGCCCCAGCAGTGAGGGGCACCTACCAGCAGGCCCCGACTCATGTCCCCCAGCACCCCCACCCCCAGCAGTGAGGGGGACATGCCAGCAGGCCCCGACTCATGTCCCCCAGCATCTCCAACCCCCAGCAGTGAGCCTTAGGCCGAGACTCATGTCCCAACAAATAACATGTCCTAACAAAACAGACTCATGTCCCTAAAGCCAACCCTAATCCCCCTTGCCCCCAAATCCAAGCATGCAACCATCCACAGAACCCACTCCCAAATTACCCATGCCATGATAGATGAAATGAACCAACATGCCCATGCAGGAATGCACAACGTAGCCACACAGTGGCAACACGTGACTGAGGAAATGTTCAATGAGACATGCACAAAACCAATTACAGAACACAACACCAATCCTGAAGTAATAAAAAAAATATTAAAAGCATAAAGAACTGACTTTGAGGAATAGTAAACTGAAAATCAATCTACAATGACCGATGTAGACATTTATTTTTGTAAATCTAATGAAGTTAAAAAAAAGAAAAATCACGTAGAATATAAAAGTGGTCAATTGCCAATGTCCATAATAAAACATAATCCAAATTTTTAAAAAAAACATTGATCCATGGGAATATAGAAAAAGAAAGTATGTACAAGTCTGCAACTATATACAATGTAAGTCCAAATGGTCCATGATCCACAAACAAAAGGAAATCTACAAAAAAGCCCTAGGAAGAAAAAACTATATACACACGAAGTGGAGCAATGTCCATTAACTCCAAATTAAAAGAAGAACAAAGGAAACCTAACACTATCTAATGATATACAATGGCGGTGGGCAAGTCCTGCGGCTCACTCTGTGATGTCCCGGGCCAGGGCATCATCGATCTCCATGTCGATGTCCCGGAGGCGGGCTTCTGCCCTGGCCCCGAGGTCTCACAGGGATGCACTCATGGCCTGTTCCAACTCCCTGCGAGTTGCCTCGAGGCACTCTGCCCGTCTCCATGCCCGACGCATGGAGAACTCCGCCCTGACCATGGTGAGCCGCGCCTCTTCCGCCCGCTGCCGCTCCGTACCTATGCGCTGGCCCAACCGCAGCCACACGGAAGACACTCCCATTCCAGGGTTCTCCTTCCCTCTGGCCGCTGCCTGCCCCTCTGATGTCGATGGCCCCGAGCCATAATTGCTTCCACCTAGAGCCTGCTGCTGTTGCTGCTGTCCATGTGCCCTGTCCGATGCCTGCACATCCTCCATCTGCTGGACTCCAGTTGTTGGGGTGTCCACCGCTGCTGGACCGCCGACTCCCGACTGTGGCAGGGATGGGATCTCCACCACGCTGGCTGTGTTGGTCAGGCAAGGTCCACAGGGGGCCCTGGTGGAATATGGGCCAGAAGACGGCAGGGAGAACGACTGGCGCATAGTCTCCACAGAGGAGGAGAGGTCCGCCAGAGTGTGCGACACATGTAGGAACCCACCGACCAGGGCCCCTCCCAAAAGTGCCACGTCGCGACGCTGCTGTTCGTGATGGCGAGCGTGCTCTGCCCAGGAAGCACGCACGTCATCACGAAAGTCACGCGAGCGCAACGCGACACCAACCAGGACGGAGCCCATATGCTCATGGGACCCCTCGTACGCAGGTAGTGGAGAGGCAGATGACGTGGCACTCCCCCCTACCTGTGGACGGGCCTGGGACGGGGCATCCCTGCTAGTGCATGGTGGTGCAGTCACAGGGTCAAGGACAGCAACATGCACAGGCCCCTCCGCAGTGACCTGTGCTGCCTCCTGACCATGGCCCTGGACTGCACCACTTGCACCAGTGCTACTACCCCCACCAGGCCCCATGTGCGTCCTAGTAGCGGGCTCCTCCTCCTCTGTGGAGACCACCAACCTGGATGTCTCCACACCGTCTTCCGCCATTGCAAGCCCCTGTGGGGGCTCACCCGGCCCTTCTGCTACAGCCGTAGTGGCAGATACGGCACCAGCCCCCTTGCTCCCAGATGTTGGCAACTCCTGGGAGGATGGCTGGGCCTTGCGTCGCCGCCCGGTGAAGGCATCCCTACCACTTGGCTCCACAGCGCCGTCTCTGCCCTCTTCTTCACTTGACGCTGCGTAGAGGGAGACATAGAACACAAGCATCAGGGTACAGTACAATATTCCCCTAGACAGGAAGCAATAACACATGAGTGGCACTGTCAAATGTCACTTCCATCCTGTCCCTCCACAACACATGGGTGAATACACACAACACATATGCAGAAACAGTCCAGCGCCTACAATCAACATCAGCATCCATGTAAAAGGGCCTCTGTTAACAAAAATGTTGCCTTCAAACTCGCATGCATCATGCCTCACACTGGTCCCATGCACACACATCACTGGAGGGTCATGCACCATGGCTTGTACACCACAGACACAGTGGATAGACACAGTGGATACAACGGTGACGGCACTGCATGAGTGGATCTATACATCATCACGGACATGTGTCATGCATCCATGGCGTTTTAAAGTCACACACACACACTTCTCAGACACACACACATGTGCACCATACATGTACATGACAGCAGCACCCATCCCTCACCCCCCTTCCATGTCCAAGAACAGAGACTGGCTGGCATTCATGTGTGCATTCTGCATACAGCTCCCGATGTTGCATTGGAACACATGCACCATCCATGTGGTTCACACATTACTGGTCTCACATACATGACCATGATGTCCCTGCACACACACATCCATACATGGCCTATGTCACACATACAGGCAAGTATCAGACTACCAGCACTCTGCAAAATGCCCTTTCTCACACAGCAATGCTTGGCCACTTACCGCTCAACTCCAGACGGGTCTGCCTCTGAAGGATCTGGACATGGAGCGCTGGGGCTACGTGGTCCAGGACCCTCATCTGGATGTTACTCATGCTGCTCCAGCCCCCCTCCGCGAGGTGCCGGGCCTTGTAGAGGGTCCTGGACCTCAGGTCCTCCCAGTGCTTCTTGACGTTCTTGATGTCGCGGGTTGCCACCTCCTCTGGGTTGATGGCAATGACTGCATCCTCCCAGATCCTCAACCGTCCTTCCTTGTTGGCGCGTGATGTTCCGAAGAAGGCATCATAATGCCCGAGGACATGCTCCACCAGGACACCAACTTCCTTCTCACTGAAGTTGGTGGCCCTCTGCCTCTCTGACTGGGGGTTGCCAGTGGTCTCATATGGTGTTTGTCCCGAAATGGTGACCCCCGAGGCAGCCGTGGGTGGACAACTGGGTCCTGGGGCTGGGCTGTGGAGCGATGGTATCCCAGTCGGGAGTCTTCTGTCCCAGCAGGGGTGGACACAGCAACTGGACCCCTGCAGATGGCTGACGTGCAGGCACCAAATAGCAGGGCATGTGGGCAGCAGGCAGGCAGCAGCAGATGACTGGTGGGAGCATGCTCGGGGCACTTGGGGGGAGGAAAATGGCCTTTTGCGCAGGAGCGTGGTCTTCCATGTGTATTTGCGTGGCCAGCTTGATACGGAGTGATTTGGCACGTGAAAAAATTACACGTCAGCGTGTAATTCGAGGAAAGGCCATAAGCGCGTAAGCGCGTCTATTATGCGACACGCACGGGCGTTTCCCTCATAACATGGGCATAGTGGTTCAGCACGCGTGTGAAAAAACTGCACGTCCGCGTGTGAATGCGTGTAATCTGAGGAAAGGGCCTACTCGCGTAAGTGACGTGACGCATGCATGCGTTACCCTCAGCACGGGTTAAAGGTGAGCGGGGCCAGCAGTTCGCTGTACGTGCCTTTCATGGAGACCGACGTGTGTTGCTACTTCATGTTGTTTTGCACGCCATCACAACTTCACAGCAGATCAAGGACGTATCTCTTCTTTTGGCGGGGGTATTGGCTACGTGTGTTTTTCATTATCACGCTAGTCAGATTTTGAGTCGCGCACGCTATTTTTCCCACTGCGGGTGCCTCTGTGTATCGCACCCATTTTCGAGGTCATAGTAGCCTGCGTGTCCCACGCGCACGCGTTTTTCGTGTTACTGGGTGCCACCGCGTACTGCGGGAGGTTGATTCCACGCACGTAGGCTGCAGGGTTGCGTGCACGGATTTACTGCAGTTTTGGGGTGCTTGAGCATTGCGTGACCCGTCACTACATCACCAGGGTCACATACAGCCTTGCAGGTGCAGGGGGGCTGTTAACATCTTGCATCCCACCCCCTTCACCCTAATTGCCCAGGACAATTGTGGTGTACACCTCCCATTGGCACTCCTCCATCTGTGCCGGCACTACTCCATCTGTGCCATGGTTGGGAGGCCACCAAAGGTGAGGGGCGCCTCAGCTGGGCATCCTCCTCATGGCGGGCGTGGTCAGGGACATGGCCGGGGTGACCAGGGAGTAGGTGGACTCCAGGGTGTCCAAGGTGGCCGCAGAGGGGGAAGAGGCAGGGGTGCGCCACTTGAGCACGATGTTGTGCCAGGTGTCGGTGCAGTCATGCCACCACCCCCTGTGGTTCCGGGAGATGCAGCTTCTGCATCTGACACTGGCGCCCGTGTGACCCGGCAGTCTGTTTCATCGACTGCCACGGGCTCAAGGGTAGTGGTAGCTGCAGGTGCAGCTGTGGACACCACCACCCAGGCTCAGGGTCTGCCAGCGCAGACTGCGTTGGCACTTGAAGAGCCCTTGGAAGATATCCAACAGGCCAGGAGGGAAACCGTAGGTGCACGCAGGGCTGCCCTGACTAAGACACGTGTCCCTGGGTCAGCAATGTCATCTGCTGCCCTGAACAGCCGGGTGTTGGCAAGTGCAGGGACAGATGCAGCCAACAACACCCTGGTTGTGAGTCTGCCAACCAGGACAGTCACGGTCAATGACCCTGCCACAGCGGATGTTGCTGGGCAGGGTCCCTTAGAGGGCACTCAGCTGCCACTGATGCAAGTCAGGCCTTTGGTCGTCCCTCCACCTGCCAGTTCCTTGGCTCAATCCACCGGTGCTACTGGCGTAGTGATCAGGGCGGCATTTGCCACAATCCAAGAGGAGGAAGGTTGCACCTGCAGCAAAGGCTGGGTCCCACACACAGCCACGACCTCCAGCACATCGAGGAAGAAGCCTTTATGCAACCAGGAACTGGGCTACCTCGTGGACTACGTGCTGGGCCACAGCCGTGACATGCTAGTGGGTCCTAATTGTCAGACTACGGCTGCCCACCGTGATACCCACTGGAAGCAAGTTGCGGAACATGTGAGTGCATTCGGCCATGAGGTGAGCACGGCGCAAGAGTGCAAAAAGCGTTGGAATGACCTCAAACGCAGTGCTAAGGCTAAGGGTGCCTCAAATTACAACTTGACTGGCAGTGGGCCTGCACCTGAGAAGGAAGACCTGACTCCGCATGAGTCACTCGTTGTAGAGTTCATACCATCTGAATCGGTTGAAGGAGTGGGAGCGATGCCGGACTTTGATGCACAGTCCAGTGAGTGTTGCTGTATGTTTGTTGTGGACATGTGTGTTTTACTTGTGTGATGTGTTGTGCATGACTGCCACTACATGTCATGTGTACATGGTTCTGATGTGCAAGTAATGCAATGCTTCCCTGATGCATGTCTGCTCTGCTGGATGGTGGACATGTGGAGCGGACGGGGACTGTCCACATCACCACTATTGCACCCTACTCACATGCTGGTCACCAGGATGCCCCTCAAGTTCATGTTCCAGCTCACTGGCCCTTCTGCATGTAGCGTGGGGTGACCTTCCTCTCAGCCCAGGGACTATGTCATAGCATGACTGACGTGCATGTGTCCTCTGCACTGAGGGCTCCAACAGTCTTGGAACCTCCGCCTGTGGTGGATCGGGACGCAGGGTCACCCTCCACACCAGTCACTGATGTGCCTGGGCCATCACGTCGACTGGGGCATGTAGTCGTGCAGCGGCGGGCGGTGCCAACACAACGAGGACACCCAGTCCTTCAGTCACGCAGGGGTCAAGCCCAGCAACGCGGTCACCGCGTGCAACTGCTGTATAGTGAGTGGGAGCAAGACGTGACTGCCAATTTTGAACGCCAGGGGGCAGCAATGGAGAACATCGCTGTGAGCATGGAGCGTGTGTCCCAATCCGTGCTCCCACCTGCTAGGCAGGTGCTTCTCCAGCAGCAGGCGGCACGGTCCACGGCCCGCTCGCTCAGGCTGGGCATAGTGGCCTCAGACAGGGCACGCCAGGATGAGATGGTGTCTTTGCGTCGAGCAATTGCTGCTCACGTAGAGGCACACATGAAGGCCCTGAGGGAGGAGTATGCTTCCCTCAGATCCACTCTGGGTGTCCTTATGATGTCCCAGAGGGAGCGGGCAGAGGAGAGGTTTGCACATCTCTGCTGAGCTACGTGCTTGCGAGGAGGTGCAACAGTTGTCCAGCTCTGTTACACGTGTTACCTTGCAAGAGGAACCACTCGTATCACATGAGGTCCTGCATGCAGACCTACGTGTGATCGCCGCACAGAACCTGTGCCTTATGGTCGCTCAGAGACCACTGTGATTTTGTGTTGTGCCCTATGGTCGCTCAGAGACCACTGTGATATTGTGTTGTGCCCTATGGTCTTAGAGATCACTGTGATATTGCGTTGTGCCCTATGGTCGCTTTGAGATCACTGTGATATTGTGTTGTGCCCTATGGTCGCTTAGAGATCACTGTGATATTGTGTTGTGCCTTAAGGTCGCTCCTGACCGCCCACATGCCCTCTTAGGATTTTTTGCTATTAGCCTAACAGTATTTCACTGCTGACTACTGTATCTAGCCCAATTGGTGCTAGAAAGCGAGCCGAGCCTCACTTTACACCACCCCCTATATCCCTAGCTATGTTAAGTTGGATATTGCGCATTATGTTCCCCTTCTGCCTTGTCCGAGCAGACACCCCATGCACTGGCACTCACTTCCTCGCCCTCAGTAATGGCCTCACCAAACTAGCTTGCCCAAGACACCATCCCATCCTCTGTCCTTCCCCCTTCCTCCCCACCACACCTCCCTTCCCATCCTCCTCCATTCTCTTTTCCAGGCTCAAGGACTCCCACGCAACCAGTAAGGAACACCCCCCCACCTCGACCATCACTGATGATCCACATGCACACCTCAACCCCTCAAGCAATGGTAAAACACATCCTATCCTAGGAGACAAGAGAATACCCCGTTTAAGAGCTCGCACAAGGCCACCACACCGCAACCCTACTACCATGACCCAGCCTCCCAGATCACCCAAACCCACGGCCCACACAACAAACGACAAACACACCCAGCCTAGAGCAACTAAAACTACCCCACTAAGTGGCCCACCAACCATAAATACTCCCACTAAGGAGCCCAACCCTCCCATTAGTCTCAACAATGCTCTCATCAATGCCTGCTCCCTTGGAGCCCACGCCATTGATATTCATGACCTCATCATCGAACTTGACCTTGACATGTTAGTAATCACAGAAACTTGGCTACACCAAGCATCAGGCCCTCTGCTAGCATTAGCTATTCCACCAGACTACACCATTCTCAGATCTGATAGAACCACCACTCCAGGAGGTGGTGTGGCCATCATTGCAAAAAACACTATCAAACTCAGATCAAGTTCCATTGAAATAATCTCAGGGTACAAACTACTACTCGCCAAACTCTCATTGAATGAAAACACCACAATTAACATAGTGGTCATCTATAGAGTCCCTAGCACAAACAGCCACCCAGAAACAGACATCCCACTAATACTGGCGCCCCTCCTCAAACCCAAAACGAAATGTATCATCATTGGTGACTTGAATCTAGGTTTTAATGACAACCAAGACACCAAAGCAACCGCCCTCATCCTGGCACTAAATGACATGAACTTCCGCCAACATGTCAATGTCCCCACCCATACCAAGGGCAGAACCCTTGATTGGATCCTCACCCTCAACACCTACATCACCTTAGGCCCGATTACCGCACTGAATTGGACAGACCACTTCTGTATAGAATTTACTATCACTAGTGACGACCCTTGCACACCCAAGAACATACCTATGGATATCATCGAAAGTAGAAACTCCAAAAAGCTCACAGCTCAGAACTTCGACCCCACCTTGAACAAATTGCTAGATACCCACTCAATCCTCAGCAATGACCCAACTACTCTCGCTGAGTACTACCATAAATGCCTCTCCACAGCGATTAACACCATAGCACCTGTAACCTCCAAACTAAGGCGCCTCAACAAAAAATCCAACTTCTGGTTCAACGAGGAACTAATCGCCCTTCGAAGGAAAAAACGCTCTCTTGAGCATGCCCATAATAAACACCCCTCCCCGGACTCAGCCAAAGCATTCAAAGACGCTAATACTCTCTACAAATCAGCTATCATCTCTCACAAAGCTAACGCCTATAATGCCCGCATTAGTAATGCAGCTTTCGACTCCAAAGAGCTCTTCTCTATCCTTAGAGAACTTGAAAATCCACTTCCTACCGTCACATCCACAAACACAAGCAAAGAATGGTGTACCACCATCCAAGATGCTCTTGCCTCCAAAATCACTACGTTACAAAACAAAATCAATTCCAAAAAATTACTCCTAGCTACAAAAAACCCCCCCTTCCCCAACCCCTGTACCCTTTCCAGTGACAACTCCAACCCCCCTTCCAATTCACACCAGTCACCCACAATCTCGTACTCGATACTATCTCCAAACTAAAAGCATCCAACTGCAAAGGAGATACTGTCCCAGCCAAACTAGTCAAAGCCTGTGCACCCACCCTGACCCCCCTCATCACCAAATTTGTCAATGCCTCATTCAACTTCAATACAGTTCCGACTTGCATCAAAGAAGCTTGGGTTACACCACTTCTAAAAAAATCAAATCTAGACCCCACCATTCCAACTAACTATCGCCCCATAACCACGGTCCCATTCTTACTCAAAATCATCGACAAACTAGCCTACAACCAAATTCAAACCCATTTAGAATCTAACCAGCTCCTCGGCACCAGACAATCAGGCTTCAGGCCCAACCACAGCACTGAAACAGCACTCTTGGACCTCAAAATCCAGATGGATGCCATTAGAGACTCAGGGAAACTTTGCATTCTCCTGTTGTTGGACCTCTCAGCAGCGTTCGACCTGGTGGACCACGACAAACTCTGCAACTCACTTGCCCGTGAATTCAACTTCTCTGGGGCTGCCATTGCTTGGGTGAAATCCTTCTTAACTGACCGCACCTCCAGAGTGTCCATAGGCAAAGAAGCAGCCAACCACATCCCAGTCCCCATAGGAGTGCCCCAAGGCTCTTGCCTTTCTCCCACACTGTATAACGCATATACCAAGCTCCTGTTCTCAGCACTTGACTATATGGGTGTCATTTACACTAATTTTGCGGTTGACACCCAGATCCTCATACCTCTTACAGGCAACTATGACCAGGACACATTAGCTATCAATAAAATTTACGTCATCATACAAAACTGGATGGCTTTGAACAGCCTATGTCTTAACGATGAGAAGACGGAAGTCCTCATCGTAGGAGCTCCAGCCAAGTTAGCAACCCTTCAGCCAGAATATTCAACTATCAACATCGACGGCACCAATATCCCAGTGTCAAGCCTTTTTGGGATGGCTGACGATCAGGTCTACGAAAGGTATAGGTTTCCACCTCGTATCATCCTAGACCTGGTCAGGGAGTGGGAAGATGAACTTACATCCCCCACCGTCTGCTCCCAAGCATTGAGCCCCTTGGAGAAGGTGCTTAATGTCCTGCATTTTTTGGCCACTGGGTCATTTCAGCGGACTACTGCCATAGTGGGGGGAGGGGTCTCACAGACCATGCAGTCACGCTGCCTACACCCGGTCTTGGCAATCATGACACCGCGCCCCTCACTCCGCAGGCACATATACATACCTAGAACACCCGCAGAAAGGCAGGCAGTTGTCCAGGACATTTACAGGGTGGCACACTTCCCCAAAGTGCTCGGTGCCATAGATTGCACCCACTGAGCACATCTACCGAAACCGCAAGCACTGGCATTCCATCAACGTGCAGGTGGTATGTGATGCAAAGGGAATCATCACCTCTGTCTATGCAAACTACCCTGGCTCCACCCATGACAGTTTCATATACAGAATGTCCGCCCAGAGCCGGGCCCTGGAAGCTGGGCAGCAGGCGACACATGGCTCCTAGGTGAGTACAAATGCCTGTGCACATGCATGCATGTCACACACACACACAAATACACAAACCCCAATAATCACAACCATCATCACCTCTCCAGGGAACAGTGCCTACCCTCTGAGCAACCACATGATGATGCCAATCCGCAACCCCACCACACCACCCCAGGTAAGATACAACGCTGTCCATATTGCAGCCAGGGCCATAGTGAAGCGCACATTCGGAGTGCTCAAGTCACGCTTCCGCTCCCTTGACCGCTCTGGCAGGCAGCTACTCTATGCACCCCCAGTAGTGTGCAGGATCATTGTGGCAGCATGTGTCCTGCACAATGTTGCAACACGGCTGGGCGTACCGGTGGACATGTGGTGCCCCCACATCCCCAACCACAGGCACAGGCGCTGTCCATGGGAGGGGACAGGGCACGTGGCGAGGAAGCCCGGACCCAGCTTGTGGCCACATTTTTCACTTAAACTCCCACCCCTGCGGAGTGCACATAGGCCTGGCACATACCAGGTGACAATCGATGATTACAAAGAGACAGTCAACTGTCACAACCTTACCACCCTGAGAATGTTGCCATGGAAGTGCCACATTGTGTGCATCCCTAGCTACTTAAACATAAGCAATCCTGTGTAACCAAAAGGCACACATGCAAGGTGTGAATCACACAGACCTGCAAAACAGGCCATGAATATCACTGGTATGTCACCCAAACCCTCCCAAACCACAACATGACATGGCAAGCAGTAGCTATACACCAACACAGTACCAATAAGGTACAAATTGACATGTGAAAAATATAAAGTGGCATCACACAATGATGCCTGACATGGAATCAGATGAAATGACTGACCAACAACCTCCTACCCAAATGCATTCCAACATTTGTAGTTGTAACATAACAATGAATGCCTGTCTACATGCACATTGTGCATTGCAAAATCAACACTGAAGCTTCTGTGTGCCGTGCCCACCTCCTGCAACACACTGCTCATTGCACAGCATAGTGAACAGCCATTGTGTAGCGGTATATACGTGTTTGTTGTTTGCGCACACTTTTATATTGTGCACGGGGACGCTTCCGCCTGCCTTCATGTGGCGGACACGTTGACGACTATGCGCGTCTTTTGCTGTGCGCATGTTTCCCTTATTCGAATCCATGAGTGCGGGTTGTTCGCGTGCGTGCAGGCGTTCCGTGTAGTTCCCTGCAGTACTTCCCCAGTTATGCCTTCTTTTTCACGCGTTATTCCCCATTCCGCGTGTTACGCCCACTGTTCCGCCCACTTTTGTTGTGTGCGCCGCGCTATGTGCACTTTCGCTGTGTGCGTAGCGCACGCCGTTTGATGACATGAGCGCCCGCGTGCGCCACGCATGGATTTGGCGCACAACCAGTGGAAAACATGCACAGCACTTTCCTTGAATCGCACGTGTGCCCGTGCGCTTGCTTTCTCATGCTTCCGCCACCTTGTGCCTGCTTGCGCTGGGATTTTCGGCGCACGTTTGTTCTATGAATCGGGCCCATTGTGTATAGGCGCTATATAAATAAACTATCATATTATATCATATGTGCACTCCCTTCATTCTCTCTCCCCCACTCCCGCCTTCCGATCTTTTCCATTCAACTCTTTCACCAACTAGAGGGAAGGTTTCAAATGATTGTAAAATACACAGAAATTAAATATGTCCTTCTCTCTGCACAATTAACCTTATCAAGTATCCACAAGTATTCTTCATTCTCAGAACTGGAAGACATTTTTTGGAAGAATCCATCCAAAAGAAAGAGCTTTCTTTGCACAGGTGAAGTCACATAGGATTCATTTAACTATTCCTGATTTTTCGCGTGAGGCTGAGAGAAGCTTCAGTGCTTTGCAATGACTGAACCCCTTGCCACATTTAACTATTTCTGAGAAAAGATGGAATCAAGTTGCTGTGTACAATAAAAGATAACATGGATCTGGAAAAAATACAAGCATAACAAAAGATTTTGTCATGCGTACTGAACGACATAACAAAACATTAACACATCTTCATGATCATTACTGACTGATATAATTGGCCATTTTTACTCTGTGGCTACTTCTCCAAAAATGAGGTATTCAAGGAGAGGAAAACAGCAGTGCAGTCAAGGAAGGGAAATGGCAATGATTTGTCCAGATTAAACTTAAGATTTATCCTATCTGCCAATTTGTTTGTATTATACATAATTGTATATCTGACTTATGTTTGGTAATACCTTTGCAAATAAACTAGTGTGTGTTATGTAGTACTATTTGTATAAAAGCAAAACATATATTGTGAAATACAACCTATTTTGTCGTTCAGGTTACTGTTTTTGGATAAGTGAGATTCTTTATCAATAACCAGATCAGCACACACCACACTCTCAATTCTGCTTGTGAATATTGTGTAATTGTCAATGGCGTATGCATGTGAATGGTGTGAGGATGGGTCTGCTCTATCGCTAGTAGTGTCCTGGTAGTGCTGTGGGGCCTAAAACATGGAACTTCCTCCAGCAGTGGCATGCCAATGCAACAGAAATCCAACTGGGTGAGTTCCTCCTACTATGACACCTTAGTGCCATATGACATCAGCCATATGACATCAGCAGTGTGGCTTTCTCCATCAACATATTGTTAGTGATATAAGGCTCCAAAATAGTTTTTGTAACAGTTTAAAAAAAATAAATGTGGATTATTTGATAGTTGAATGTAAAATACATTTTGGAGAAAACTGTAAGCTTCTCCTGCCTGTGGCAAAAGTTATAGAGGTCAAGCTGTGCAGAAAGAAATTTCTGAATTGTATTTCCTCATGTGGAGGAACCTCATTCAAATACTGTATTTCTGTACCTTTTTTGCATAAAAGAGAAGCTATTTTTGTGACCCTCTATAAAACATCCTTCAGGTCCAACAGAACAGTTGATCAATATCAAGCCCCCTCAATAGAACTACATTGGGATCTTCAACGAGATTAAGAGAACTTTGTTCCTTAAAATCCCTGTTCTAAGATTTCAAATGTTTGAAAGTTAGTTTTAGCAGTGCACAAATGCGTTATTTTTAACTGTGTGGATGAAAACAATCAGCTTTCAATATTGTGTCATAGATGAGAAATCTCCACCTTATATAAAGTGTAACTGTGTTTGGTGTTCTTTCTTAAAATAAATTGTACCAAACATATGTTTATAGGGGCTTCAAAGCTTCTGCACTCGGCCCTACATCAGTTTGAAATGGTGTGTGTCTGTAGCAAAGTCCCCAAGGGGTCGCTGTGCCCCCAGATTTAGTGTGTCTCCCATGCCCCTGCCCTCTGGCAGTGGCTGGCTCCACTCTCTGCAGTGGTTTTGAGATTAATGGTTGTGTGTTTGTCTCTCTGCTAGGGATGTTGCAAAAAATTCTTACCATGTGGTAAGACAAAGAAGCGTTTTCATGAGTCCATGCGAGATCTGAAACTCAGCTCAAAGATGGGTAAAGAAAAGGATATGGTGCATTTTATATTGTTTGGTACATGTTTTAATGACTTTAGAAGGAAATGGCGTAGGCGTAATTTTATTATAATTAATATAAGATCTTATAGCGAGGTAATGTTCATTTTTATGAATCATGGGTATGAAGATGTTATGTATGATGTTTTACATTTTGTGAAATCGGCTTCAACCACAACCATTCCACAACATTTGCTTATTCCATCTAACTATGGACACACATCACAACACATCTCATTCCTTACGTGTTTTTGTTTTTATTTTTTTCTCCATCTCATTACAGAAACTTTATACTCAGGTTCATACCTGTCCTCCTCACGCCCCCACAGTCCCATTCAAGGCTTCAGTCACTGGAACTGGTTCAGAATACAACTCTCCTTTCTTCCTCACCACACCTTCTTTAGTCTCACCCAATCTCCTACACACACCTCTGCCACTTGCAGGCCACTTTTCTCATTATCCTTCCTCACCCACTCTTCCTTCTTTTTAATCAATGGTTTGACTTAACTCATCCACCAAATCAGGTTCCCTAGCTCTTTCAAGCCAGGGTGATGAAATTTAGCAATTTCCTTTCCTTCCTCTAATAAGCTCAAATGAACTAACACCAGTCACAGAATGAGGTGCCATGCAAAGGGCATGCAATATCTCCCTTACAGCCACTTTTTGATCATTACCACACACAACCACCATTCTCACAGTCTCCATTAAGCACCTCCTAATTCTTTCTACAGTCCTGTTTACCTCTGGGTGGTACACCAAAGTTATTTTGTGCTTAATCCTGCACCACATCAAATAACCACCAAAACAGCCCCCAACAAACTGCCTACCATTGTCCATCAGAATGGAGCTAGGCAAACCTTCTCTCTCAAACACACCCTGCAAGAACGCCACAACTATTTCAAAATTCCTCCAAAGCGACAACAAATCTAGTATAACCCATATGAATTTACCATGTCCTCCACCCAAATCAACTGGACCCAAAACATCAATAGCCACATCACCCAACACCCTTTCTGAAACATCCATAACTGGTTGGGGGCCTGCCACCACCCTTTCCCTGTCTTTTCACACTCCATACACTTCTCCAGCCACCTTTAGATCAAATCCCAGCCACCAATAGTCACTTCTCATCACAGCCTTAGTCTTATTGACACTGATTTCCCCTTCATGGGCAATTTCAACCAATTTCCTCTGCACCATCTAAGGCATGACAGCATGGTTCCAACAGTATAAACACCTCCTTCTACACTGAACAGCCTTTTCTCTGGCCATTCCTGACTCACAAATTCTTTAACCCTTTTCATCATAGGCTCCCAACTTGCAGCCTCTCTCCACTGCTCTTTGTATAGTATCATCATGGGTAATACACACTAACTGCCACTTCTGCCTGTGTGTTTTCTTCCTCACCACCCAATATTGACAGGTGGTCCGCCAACTCATTATCACTTCCAGGAATTACTTCCATGGGAAATTCATGGCCTTGCATTCTAGCCACCCACCCTGCAACTCTCCTTGAAACCTTATCCAAGCCTTTCTTCTCAAAAATTACCTTTATGATCAGTTTAAACTGTGCTCCACACACAACATTTATGCACTTTTCAACAGCCCAGTGACATGCCAGGGCCTCTTTCTCTAGCACAGAATATTCCTATCCGTGCCCCTCAACATCCTTGAGGCGTGCGCTATATCACATTCTTTTCCATCTCCACCCTTCTGAGACAGGACTGCCCCAATGCCTGTATCACTTGCATCAACAGTGATAATGCATCCCTTATTTGTGTAAGACTGTGAGAGTGGCTTGCCATGTCAATTTCACTCTTAATTCTGGAAAACTCCTTTTCATAATAGCCTTCCCAGACAAAGTCCTCTCCTTTGTTCAACAACTTCCTCATACACACTACTTTATCATCAAAATTATTCTCAAACTTTTTGTATAAAAGAACTTTGGTGTAAAACCCAATGATGAAATTTCATGGCCCAAGTATTCCACAGCACTCTTCCTAAACATGCACTTTTCTTCTCTGAGTGATATTCAACCTCTGTTTCAAAATATCTAGCACTCATTCTAAGTTTTTTTCTTGTTGATCCAAGGTCTCCCCACACACTAGTACGTAATCTTGGAAACAATTAACCCCTTGCATACCTTTTTAGAACGTAGCCATCATCTCTTGAAAGACTGATGAGGCTAAAACTCTGCGGAATTGAATAATTCCCTCATGGGTAATGAATGCTATTAACTTCCTTGACCTTTCACCCAATTCCGTCTGGTGGTACACCAATGCCATAACAAGTTTTGAAAAATATTTAACTTTGGCAATCATTGCCAATATTTCTGACATGTTGGATAGAGAATGCCTCTCAACTACAACACACTTTTTTCAGCTGGCACAAATCTATACACAACCTTAACTCGCCATTTGCATTTTGACCTCGACCAAAGGGGAAATTCACTCCACTCTTCCTGCACATTCAATTAATCCTGATTCTCTTCATGTTTTAAGTTCCCATTTAACATTTTCCCTCAACACTAAGTGTACAGGGTGCAGTTTATCAGCTACCAGAACACTCCCATCTTTGAGGGTAATTGAATGCCTCATCCCTTTCACAAATCCAATCTTATTTGCAAAAACACTCTTGAGTGGCATAATTAAGCTTGCTTTGTCATCCACATGCAACACTTGGTCCACGGCATTGGGGTCAGGCCTTATGCCCAATTTCTTTTGCTAATTCCAACCCTGCAGCCTTTCTACCTGCTTTGTGACCCTTGACATCCAGTCTTGCAACGAAATATCCTAATATTTCAATCCTTTCCAGGCTTCACCCTCTTGGCCTTATGTCAGGGGGTAACAGATGTTCTACCACTCCACCATCTCTCTCAAACACCATCTAGACAATAAAGAAACCTTGGCCCCTGAATGAGCTATCATTTTTGCCCTTTTCCCATCAATGCACAAATCCGCATAACGGCTCTCACAATCATCTTCATTCATACAGTTTACCATATTCAAAGTAATTATCTTTACTTGCTTGTCATCACCATCCCCTTACAAAGTCTGTCCCTCCTCAGTAACATATAATACTTTCTTTCATCCCACAGCAATATTTTAACAACAGTTTGCATATTGACCCCACCTTTTACATTCAGAACAAGTCCCTTTTCTTCCTTATGTAAACTAGTGAACCCACAAAATACATTGAGCTAGCACAACAAAAACATACATATTTTGTATTGGAGCATATGGCTGGATTTTCCATAGGTCCCATCCCCTCACCGCCATTATACTGGATCAGCAGGAGCAGAGCTATATGTGGGACTACATGTGTTATGCCTATTCTGCATCGAGTGTATGAGAGACTATATGCACTCAGGCAACCATACCGAATGTACCCTTGCAGTGAAAGAGTGGAAGGATGTCAGCACGCACCTTTGGACATCATGTAATGTTGAGTGAAATCTGATAAGGGCAGAGTGATGTCATAAAGAAGATATACGAGGACATGCAGAAACAATATGAAAATACTTAAGAATGATGATGTAACTGAAGTAACAAGAGAAACATGTATGGAATGATAAAGTAATCATATACAAAGAAGATGAAGTAACTTGTTAACCAATAAGTGTACATACACAGTAAGGCAAGGTAGATGAGACATATAGAAGCTTGCTATAGAGGAAAATATAATGTGGCAATGATGGCCATGATAGGAAAATGGACATCGGCTTGTGTAAAGATTTAATCCAGCTACCTCAGAAACCGACCAGAGGAGCAGAGTCAGGAGGAATTGGAGAAAGCGCTTTATGTGCAAAATTAAGAGGAGTCTGTGTTGTCCTGGGATCAAGGATGCTATTTCAAATACTAATTGCAAGGCAAAAAGGGAGGCAGATAGATAAGCCATATACGTAAGCCATTTTTCACCTAGATTAAAGAAGAAGAACACATTTTCAAGGGTCAGGTATTGGACAAATAACAATGGATAAGGCTCCTACACGATGAAGTGAGCAAGTCTCTAGAGTCCAAGGGGAGCAAGAACATCCAACTTAAGTAAATGAAATAATGGCAGTAAATAGGAGGTTGAAATGGACACATTTGCAGTCTACTCAAATGTGATTCAGAAGATAAAAACAAGGGCTATTCATTAAGCCTCAAACGGAGACTGTGATGTGCTTACACTCGTTTGAATATCCCAGAACAGAGAGCTGCCTTCAAGGTCAACTACAGATGGGAAACATTGGCTTATGGTTGGACTGATGAGAGATGATGGACAAATTATTAAAGTTGAGAGTAATCTGATGTGACTCAAGCACCAGGGTATCATTTTGCTTACGGGCTGCTAACGAGCAGAAAGTCCAAGGTTGGGTGAGAATCAGAGGGTTTGTGGGGCAACATGCTCTACAATGTTGCATGATCTAATCCGTTGGCATTTTCTTTGCTATAATCAGTATTATATGTATTTAGAGGTAGTTGAAGGCGTTTCCTACAGAGGGGAAGCCAATGCATGACATAGGTGCATATCGTCCCCTAACCAATACTTTGCGATAATAGGTTTTACAGTTTTCCACGTAGCATGGCATCATGGATGACGCATATTGGACTATGTAATCTTTGTATAATCAATTCAGTTTGTGAGCGTGCAAGCATCAGTCCGTTGTTCATCAGTTCGCCCTGCTTTATTAAATTGAGAATAAAGTAGTACTTTGCCGTATTTTCTAAGCCTGTCCGGTTATTTAGTCTGAGATCGTTATTGGTGGCTCCATCTAGCACAGGATATTCTTCAAGGTGCTAGAACACAGTTCTTCTACCCTCTGCACTTTCAGTCTATTTACTTTGGACGCAGCCTCTCCCCAAGGGCATTGCACGCCAGACTGTTGCTTCCTCTTTCTCTGCTCAGGCACCCACATGTAATATCTCTGTAGTTCCCACTTCGCTCTACTTTTTAGATAGTTTCACCACACAAGCCATGGAATGTTCCACTCTCTTCGTTATGGTTAGTACTTCATCTAAATACGGCTCGTCCTTTTACCACAATTCTTCTCTAATTTTATCGCTGCTACAGGGTATCATAAACTGGTATCTTATGTGTTCATCCAGCTTTGTGCCAAATGTACACGTAAGCGTTAAATGCAGAAGAGCAGTGAGATAGTCCTCCATACTTTCTCCATCTTCCTGTACTTTAACCCCAAAGTTGTACTTCTCAAGGATTGTGCTAGTCTTGGGGTTAAAATGTATATCCAGTTTATACAGTGCCATGCCAAATTCATTGGAAGCAGAAGATTCATCCGACTCATCCACAATAGGTACAGTCTCATATATACAATGACCCATATTCATTAAAGAATATAGGGAAGAAATCCTTGTTTCCATTGATCCCACTTAAGCTTTACCGGACCGGGGTAAGCCATGAAAATGAGGGTATCAGGCATTCCAGGCATCACCATTGTACAGTGTAGCACTGAAATGTGTTAGCCTAAAATGAAATCCAGGTAATCCCGAATTGTATTGTTATTCCCTTTGTTTTCTTTTTTTAAAATACATGTTCCTCTTTTGCCCACTCACTTGAATCTGCTCATTGCAAACCGCTGCTATAGCCATCTGCTGTTATACTTCCTCCTCGATTTCGTCGCATCTCACAAACTGCATACTCGGGGCAGCAACCGGTGGGCGATTGATCCTTTTCGCAAGTGCCAGCAACAAGGAAAGAAAAGGACCTGGAAGTGGCCAATATGCACAACGAGCGCAGCTGCACCAACGTCATCAGTCCCTCTCTCACCATCCAAATGAGTGGACTGTTCGGAGCACTGAGGCTATGCGCACCAGACTACAATATGCCTGCTTGGCAGAAAACACGCAATGGGGCAAACAAAGATCATACTATGGATCCTCTCACTGCAGCAGTATCATCGACACCTCGCAACTGGTAAAACTGTAGCAGAACCTTCTTCAGCAGGGTGAAAGTGAGAAGTCTCTAAAAATACACTTAACTCTCTCTATTAGAGTCAAATAGGATGAACCCCTGAGGGGAATGAGACTAGGAACAAATGCGTGTGAAATCAAAATCTTTGATCTAAAGTAGGGTAAGCAAAATCTACTCTGCTCACGCCGAAAGCGCTCTGCAGAAAACATGTTACAAGTTGATTTTATACAGCTTTTGCATCATCCAGGAGAGCGGAGGCCTAGGGGGCACATGATGAGTTGGGATTGGTCACTAGGGACTGGCACATATAGGTGCCATAGGGTCAGTGCGCTGTGATTGGTGCAAATTCATGTGGTGCTGTGATGATGCTTTTCAGGTTAATCGGTCAGCTGGGCTCATCGGGTTGGCATGCGGTGTCGGGCAGCTTTCAGGATGATACATATTGTTTGTTACTTAACATTTGCCCTTGTGGCCACACATACCCATTCATCCAAAACTACAATCTATCATGTTCTGCAAATTCTATGACTTGTAAACCTTGACACCAAAGAAAGGACATTTCTCAAATGTACATTAATTATCATTGGGCATAGGTCCCAGTGCATTTTATTGAGCCTGGTGTTAGAGCTACTGATGGACAGTTTAACAATGTGTTAGTATACTATAAAATATACTGTTAAGGGGTTAAGGACTTGAGATGATTGTGTGGTCTGGAATGTCCATCTGGTACACAAAAAGGAGGGCACTAGTTTGAAGGGCTTGATTACACATTGAAAGGTCGGGTCACAAAAAGGCACATACCACAATGGTCATACGTTTTGCTACGGAGGTTAGTGGCAAGCTGTCTAAATACCATCATTAAGCATCTCCTAGTCTGTTATGGCACAATGAGGGGTGGGCGGAGGAATCGAAACACCTTCAAGGTGCAGTCCTGTGTTACATGAGTGGACGGGATCTCCCAAGAAGTTCTTTACATGAGGTTTTTAGCACATAATTATTGCGTTGTAATTTGATCATCTAGAGTGTGTTATCATTACTATATGGCTGGGTGCCTTCATCGTTATAAAACTCACAACTGTAACGTGTGTATGCATATGCGTGTTATTTTCCATACTGGATCAACCATTCCATTACCAAATTCTTACATGTAGGCCCTAACACGTGTTATCACAATGCGGTCATGCTGTTCGCGGCACATGAATGCTAGGTTGCTATTACGCAATTCTGCGCATATACTTACATTGAGCTGAAAAATGAGGTAGCTTTGTGCTGGCATGTGCAGTGGTATGTTACTTTTGTTATTACTATCTATTTCTATCAAACATCATATTACACTTCAGTATTCTTCACATTTATACAAATGACAACTGATGGCAGTGCTTCGTTTGTACAACATCCATGCAACAAAACTGATATACTATTATATACTACAATTCTCTCAATACTCTGCATGCAATGAAACAGTTCATGAATAACCCATTTTAATTGGGTGAATCGAAAAAGGACATTTGCTTTTTAATAATAAAACGTGAACAAACAGTACATACTCAGGGGTCATTATCAGTTCTTCAAGCATGTTCAAAGGGTATGGGGGGTGGTATTCTTTATGGCCTGGGTCTGCATGGTGGGGGCAGGTTTATAGAGATGAACGACTCTCTGCAGCCAGGCCTTCAGCTGGGCCGTGGTCGGGTCACTGAGGTGAGACGGAAGACAGAAGATACAGTGCGAAGTTTGTTTCGTTTGCACTGCCAGTCTCCCATGAGAACCTGACGGTCGCAGGGATAAGGCATGCATTCTAGTTTCATTGCTGGCCTGCCATTAGGAGAAAAGAAAATGGAGTTGGTGGGCACACAAAATGGAGTGCTAATGGTTTTAGTCTGGGCTGGTTTCAAGGGCTACAGTTCACTGGTAACATTTCCGCACGGGTGCCCTGTGGCCGGGGCCCTGTGCACAAAGCAGCCACACCAAAAAACAACCAGTAAGTGTGCATTGACTCAGAATGGATGGGGGAGGGGTTCTGGGACCCCCTCCTCCCACTCAAGGGGCATGCACAAATAGCAGGAATCAGCAGCATAGATGAGTCTCCGGGTCACCCACAAAAGGTACATAGGTCGTCGCCAGTGCAAAAAGGCGCACTGGACATCAGGAGAGCAGGTAGCATGTTTATTACTCACAAGTTCCAGTGCAACATCCCCAGCTCACAAGGGAAGTAAGTATATCAATGGCCAGAAGAACCCCGGCTCACTGGCGGAAATTCCTACACTTGCTCCATGGTCGGAACTCTCCAAGTTGCAAACTGGTGTGCATAGCTAGTGCAGGAAGGACTAAATTGGCACAGCCGAGAAGCAATATATCATTCTTGGTGGGGAGCAGAAGGTGGGTGTATGGAAGATTCACAAGTCGACTCTAAAGTATGAGGACAGAGTGGGACTGGCCTGGAGACTGCATGTTGGTGCATTTAACAACTGCAAATGTGCATCAGAGAAGCAAAGTGCTCCGCATAAGAGGAAAGCAGTGTGTCCCTTGCCTGGTGGACCAGGGCCATGACAAGGCAGTGATACAAGATGCAGTGCTCCATGCCAGCACAAAGACTGGGACACAGAAATGCTCCCCAGTGAGAGGGGCCAGTGGGCAGTGAAGGTGGCGAGGCTCCAGTTCGGAATTCCAATACAGAATCGCTATCTGTGTTCCCAGGTTGTCTGTGCAACGAATGCTGTGCACTGCACACTGTGGCCAAAGGGTGGGAGGAATCCACGATCCAGGCAAAGTGCTGCCTGCCACCCTGTTTCTGCAACTGTGGACAGTGCCCTGTCAACATCTAAGGGCAGGGTAACGCAGTTCCTGCCTTCCTGCCTCCACTATTGTATACATGACTTAGTTGCGGCAAACCCAACCAAAACTCCTGGCTGCCAACCTACAACTGGATAAGGTCTGGCAACATGCCATGACAGGACATAGAGCTGTGGCCTTGAATTAGAAGAGCCCTGTGGTATGTGGACTGGAAAGGAAGGTGGCAATATTGCACTCCATAGCCCCTATAACATCAGTGACGAGCACTGGACTTTTACTTTTATAGCATTTGTATGGCGCACCATAAACCCATAGGTGTGAGGGCGCAGACAAAAACATAGAAGAAAGGGGAAATACAGAGGTTGAACGATCTAATGAAAAGAGTAACTGTACACCAGGGGCAACTATTTGAAGAGGAAGGTTTTAAGGCCCTTCTTGAATGTATTCAGGGATGATGAATTTCTCAGTTGGTCTGGCAGAGTGTTTCAAAGCGCCGGTGCAGCAGAGGCAAAAGCACCACATTGTGCCTTTTTGCCTTTGACTCTGGGCTGCTGGAGCAGGTTCCGGTTGTTGAACCGAAGGTTTCTGGCAGAAGATTTTATTCCAATGTACCTTTGCAGGTAAGAGGGCATCTTGCCCTGAAGGCATTTAAAAGTGATGACCATAAGTCTGAAGGAGATTCTTGATTCCACGGGCAGCCAGTGTAGTGCTTGACGTACGTGCCTCTGAGACATGTACCCTGTATGCAAGACCAGATACCACTCTAACAGCTCCGTTCTGAACCACCTGAAGGCGTTTGATGATTTTTTAGTTTAGTTTGGAGCCGATAATGGATCGGGCGATGATCTCAGCATTGGATTGGGAGATGTATGGACGCAGATGGGACAACAATTTAATATAATAGTTGGCGGAAGAAACAGTACTAGCCACATAAGAATCCATCTTGAGTGATTGATCCAAAACCACGCGTAGGATTTTAACCTTGGGAAGAGTGGAAATTAGAGCATCTCCCAGCTGGAAATGTTTGTAAGTTGAGTCTAATTTGGCTATGATGCTATCAGATCCTACAACCATGAGTTCTGCCTTGCTGCGATTGAGTGCAAGATTATTCAACATCATCCATTGTTCTATCATCGCAAAGATGCGATAAGTTCTTTTTCATCCTCCGAATGCTGGCCTGTAAGAGGAATGACACATTGAGTGTCATCAGCATAGTTGGAAAAGAGGATGCCCTCATGGGCCAGATGGGCAAAGAAAGGAGACATGAAGATGTTATAGATGCAAGGCGACAAACTGGCGCCTTGTGGCACTCCAAACAATGTCTGAATTGCAGGTGCTTTGGCATTATTGCCACATACCCTGCTAGACCTGTTGGATAGGAATGAAAGTATCCAGTTGGTAGCGGCCTGCAAACAGTTAGCTACTGACATAAGCCTGTCTGCTAATATGGCATGATCAACGAGATTGAATGCTGCCGATTGATCTAGGGAGATCAAAAGAGTGATCTTTTGAGAGTCCATTCTTTGTAGTAACTGTGACTTAAGGTCAAGAAGCGAGGTCTCCGTACCAAACCCTTGTCTGAATCCTGACTGAAAAGGATTAAGAATAGGGTGGGCATTTAGATGTTGCGCTATTTGAATATATGCTACTCGATCCAGTATCTTGAGCAAGAAAGGAGTGTTAGTTATGGGCCTATAATTTGTAGGGACGTTTTGATCCAAGCTGGCTTTTTTCAGTAAGGGAGTAACCCGCGCTTGTTTCAAATCGTCTGGGACCGAACAGTTCTGCAACGAGGCATTTACAAATGTACATATGGCTTGAACAAGAGAGGGGGGACAGGTTTTGATAATTGTCGAAGCACAGGGATCCCCTGTGCAGTTGGTTGCCTTAAGTTTATTAATAATGGAAGCCAACTCCTCCTCTAATATAGGTGTAAAATCAAAGATGGGGATATTGGGATCCCTGATGAAGGTGTTACTAACTAGGTCGATATCTGGTGTTTCAGAGGCTGCTTTGTTGGTTGCTATAGATTCCCGGATACCGTCCAATTTATTAGCCATGGAGGTCTGAAAATCCGGACACCACTCGTCATTTTTAATAGTGGCGAATAGTGCCGGTTCTGGGACTGACTCTTGTTCTTTCAATATTTTAAATAGTTCCTTTGTGTTCGATATAACCTGGGAGATTCTGGAATCATGGTAGGATTTCTTGGCATCAGTAACCGCCCTTTTGTAATTTTTTGCAGCTTCCTTGTAGTTGGAGAGTGCTGTGGAAGATTGATTCGCTTTCCAGAAATAGAATAGCTTGAGAGAGAGGGCTTTGAGAGATTGGAGTTCGGGCGAAAACCAAGGATTAGTTTCCTTTCAATCGGTTTATTTTTGTCTTTTATGGGAGCGAGAGAGTCTGCCACTAGTTTAAGATTAGAACAGATTTTCTTGGTAAGAATGTCAAGATTATCTGTCTCTCGGATATGTAAGGTCTGAGAAGAGAGGGATTCAATTTTATCCGCGGTTAACAGCTTGGTATTGCGATATGTAGCAGTCACCGAGCTAATTTTTTGGACTTTAGAAATGAATGGCATAGTAATAGAAAAATGAACTGCATCATGGTCCGACCATGGGCATGGTGATACAAAGACATCATGGTGAGGGCTATTAATAACAGCTACCCAATCAAGGGTGTGTCCCAAATTGTGAGTAGGGACCTGCACTATTTGAGAGAAGCCCAGATCAGAGAAGGATTGCGCAAGTTCAAGTGCTGTCTGGTCATCTGGGTGACCCAGCCAATAATTAAAATCGCCTAACACAATAAAGCGTGAATTAGGTTTTAGTAATGGGAGGAGGTAGCCAGCAAGTTCTGTGCAGAAATTACCTTGACAAGAGGGAGGCTGATAAATAAGAACCATATTCACTGTGGTTTTTGTGTTCATCCCAATTTTTATGTGGAGGAAATCAATTCCTTCCATTAGGTGATCCTTAATTTTCCAAGCAGATAGTGATTCCCTTACGATGTAGGCCACCCCACCTCCACTTCCGGATTCTCTATCCTGCCTAATCATGCAATAGCCTTCTGGGATGGCAAGCTGTAATGAAGGTCCTGATTCCGCAGTGCCCCAGGTTTCCGTGATGGCACAAATATCGAGATTATGGCCATCAATGTAACGAGGAACTGAGCTGGCAACTGCCCAATGCAGATAAAGAGGAGGTTTGCAACTCAAAGTTGAGTGCTCGTGTGTCTTCTACCAGTGGCAGTGTCCTGTCGACAAATCCTGTCTGGGGGAGCGAAGGAAGGTGCAAACCCCCAACGCTCTACCCCGAGTGTCTTGCTGGCTGCCCAGTCATGGATGGTGGGCCTGGTCGGGTTATACTCATGGCAAGTTACCTGATGCCCTGCCATGAGTATCACCCGACCAGGCCCACCATCCATGACTCAGGCCGATGTGGCCCAAGGTGCGATTCCGGCTAGCCCTGAACTGGAACACCAACTACCCAGCTATCCAGCCAGTAAGAAGGGAAGAGAGGACTGGCCAGGACGACTGCCCCATCAACAGCAGTGACTCCTGCCTGGGGGAGGGGAAGATATGGCCCAGACACTCTGTCACCTGGGCCAATCAGCGTCATGAGGCCTAGCCACTCGCCGCTGAGAAGCTGTGCAACTGACAAGGTAAGGGTTGCAGCACTGTGCAAGTGCTTGTGCGCCCTTCTGTGCCCATGTAGCAAAGTAACACTCCTGACCGGAGGAGCACGGCCAAGAAAATGGGGTGAGTGATAATATCCAGTCACCCCATGCCTTGTCAACATCAACGTGGTGCAGCCTGGGCGCCCTGCTACCAGAATCTTGCTGCTTACCGCAACATCAAGCGACTAGGTCGATGGGGCCCAGGTGCAGCTTTAACAACCTGTGGTTTGTGCATTGGACTACCCATGACCCATGTAAGTGGCTATCCTGAACGGACACTCATGAAATGTGAACTGGTCTCCAGCAGTTCTGCAATTGCTTAAAAAGGACTCAGTAAACATGTGTTTTTATGCTGTGAGCCTGCATATTAGTTTTATGCTTAAAGTGCTCTCAGTAAAGGACAGTTATGTGAGGCTGGGATCCTGCAGTTTGTAGGTGTACTCTATATGGTGCCAGCAGCTAACAAAGGCGTCATTCAGTGGTTGTAGTTCCACACCCCAGGTTAATATAGGGTCTTGCAAAAGGTGGTAGAACTGCCACCATTCCACCGGTGGGTCGCCAACCACGACTGTCACCCACTGAGTATATTTAGAGTGCGTTAGTATGTGTTATGCCTGTAACTAAGTCCCATGTGATAAGTATTGTCGTTCTGTAACGGATCATTTATGGTTCAGCAACTGTTGTTCATTTGTTATGAAAAAGGAGGAGTGTTGTGTTGGAACCCTCCCACGTGTGTTGCCCTTTTAAGATGGGCCATGACATTGTCAGGGGTGTGTTTTGAAGTTCTGCCCATGCCATAAAATTTGCAATGGATAAATATAGAAGTTGCACTAAACACAGACACACACTGCTTCCAGAAGACTACTTCCAGAACCCATCCAGATATCCGCTCAGCACCTCATTGCAGAAATCCTCATCTTGTAGCTGACTCCAGAATTCTTTGAAAGATCTAGATTTCTTTGCAGAATCCAGACTCTAGCATAGTATATCTGCATTGTATTATCCCTATCTCAACCCATCCCATCTTTAATTCAGAACTCCAGTATTGTTAGAATCCTTCTTGCGCTTAATGCCTCATCTGTGTTCCAAACCCATAACTCCCTAGTGATTCTGAATAACTAAAGTTAATCCCAGGAAGAAGTAGATTATCCACAACGGGATGGGTTACGCTGATCACGTGATTGTAAGATACATATCTGGCATTCTCTTTTTCATAGTCATAATATAGTATAATCAAACCCATCTGTCATTTTCAAAAAGCACATTTCTGTTTTCATTTTCGTGCCTATTTGACCCGTTTTTCTTCAATATCGCATAGTAAAAGTTTGTCGCGAATTTGCAAAATTCACAAGTTTAAACGTGTCATTTCCCCATTTTAAAGTGTTTTTTTCCCATCCCATCCTGATCTGAAGTGTGTATTGTTGTTTATATTATAGCTCATGTATGTTAGGACCTGATTAGTGTTGCTGTCTTTAGAATTTGTCTCCATTTAAGTATTTCACAAAGCCATTTTCACCTGTCATTTTCAAAGTGTCTATTGCCAAAATAAGGTTTCACTCTTGTTTGGGAGGAAGGATTGCCTATAAACCTTAGACCTTGTCTTTTACTCCTGAATACCTGCGGATTACTCACATTGGTATAGGATTGCTCCTTTGTATTTAAACACAATTTTGCAGGGGGAATATTAACCTAAACGCTATCTGTGCACAAAACAAAACTGTTCTTTTTCCTGTGTTTCTATTCTGCATCAGTATAAGAGCATGCAATCCCTTGTCTTATATTTCTGAATTGTAGTGTTACCCTTTGGGTAATTGCTGCCCCATATATATATCTATAGTATATATGTGGGATTTGAACATTAAAATAAATAAATATATATATACCTTTACAAACTAGCCTGATTCCTGGTTCAGTGTGACCTGGGGGGTATTTTGAGAAGGGTGTGATATGAGTGGTATATCATTCAGAATATTGAATTTATAGACACAAATAAAATAAGGGTTTTATTTGTGCACTACATGCTAGGCGAGACTTGAGTGTGCGCCTGATTGAAATCCCTTACACTAGGTTCTCAGGTTGCACCCATGACCACCTTGTTCCTCAGAACATCTGATTTTGCCATGATGAACAATCACATGGTGCAGTATGTCAGTGTCTTTGTTCTGCTGATTTGACCACTTGCTGTGAGCATTGTTGGAGGGGGGACTATTATGGCATCTGGCAGGCCCCATGGTGCTGTGGGCATCAGCACCATTGAGGCCCAGTGCCTCTGGGGGTTGGGGCCTGCTATGGACTTCCAGCAGGCCCTAGGTTGCTATGGGGCATCAACCCCCATAGTTGTGAGTGGCTACAAACATGTGTTTTGTTTTGGTTGGCAGCCTGAACAAAGCTGTCATTTTATAACAGGATTTAGGAACTCCCACCTGGATTTTTACTCAAAACATACTTTTGCACAAATGTACATTTCTACCATTATGTACCCTCATAAAATTGGACAATATACTTGATATTCGATTGTCTACATTTACATTCACTTCCCAACTTTGTGAGAGCTGCTTTATGGATATGGTCATTCCATGGATATTTATCAATTTTACCCATAACACTTTGGATTAATCATTTCTAATTTGATACATCTCTGGGCGCTTATCAGTGGATTGTGCACATACAATTGTAAGTTTGCAACATTAATAGTTTTGACACAATCAGACATTTTTCATAACTTTGTTCCTTAAATGGTAAAAGTGTCCTCAATGTCTTCAAATCACAAGGCGGAAATTAGTTTAATGTCTACCAAGTTTCAGATTTATCCATCTGTAGGTTACTCAGTTAAATAGTTTTAAACTTTAATCAAAAATAAGGATTGCACATCAAAGTCCTCCTGGGTAACCTCCCCTTTTCAGGCAGTAGCTGTCCCGTCCATTGAAGTTCACTGAGAAACATCCTCCACATCCTGCGCCTCCTTGCAGAGGTCAATCTCAGCCTGTCCTTTGTTCTTTGGTCAGCCAGCAGATGAATGTCTGATGTTGCCCCATTGTGCACTCGCCTTCATTATGCGGGAACCATTAACAGCCTTAACCTTCCTGTTCTCAAGGGAGTGTCAAGTGGAGATGTCAGTTTTCCCAGGCTGTCACATCAGAATTGAATAGTGGATTGGCCCCAGACTGGGCTTCTTGGTATTAAAGTCCTTTCATTTCAAATATAAAATATAAGCACCCTTTATAAAGGATTTAAACGTTTTAAAAGAATTAGCCCTTCACAAATATGCTTGAAATAGTGGATTTTGCAATTTTTCAGGAAAAAGAAAATACATTTAAACTGGGTTTGACAACCAATTTCCTTAGGCAGCTGTCAGGCAGTGATGCCTGGATTCCTCTGACTGCCGAGAGAATCCATCATTTCAGCACACTTTCCTTTCCATAATTCTCTGGGAACGTGACAGAATTTTTAAGGGCATTTTCAGATTAGGCCCTTCTGTGGCCTTGTTTTGGTGACAGATGACAGATGACAGCAGTGATTCCTGCTTTTACACCACTTTGCCTGTGTATGTGGCAGGACACGCAGATCTTTTGGTGTTTTATGAATTTTGCAGATTTAGTCCGCACAGGGGTTATTGCCTCCATTTTTGGCAGTTTTCTTCCCCCTTGGCAAAGGGGTACAGTGTGGCGCAGTGGCGTGGATAAAAATACTCCACATACCCCCTTGACTCCCTTGTGACATCCAGTCATGGGAGAGTTGGGCAAGTGGGATTATTTTTCTTTCGGTCCATGTGAAAAAGTCTGGTTGCTTCTCCCATCAGTGATAGATGCGACACGCTCTCCTTGCTGTTTCTGGCTGGGAGTGTGGATCAACACTCCGGGCTCTTGGTTCTTTTTTTTTTTTCTTTCCAGCCCCCGAGGAGTCCTCCTTGGTGATTAGGTGGGTTTTCGTTCCAAGGCTAGAAAACAGAACATAGCATGGTTATGGAAATGTTCCCACTACTATTCCATGAGAGTGTAGTGGGGGAGATGCATGCATTGAATACAATTTATAATATTCCCCGCCTATGTTTAATACTGGTCTTAACAAACTTTCCTTGGACGTGCTTAATGAATATTTAATCATTCTTTTGATGTCTCTGGATTGTCCCCTTCTGGGTTTCCGGTCGGTTCCTCTATTTGCCACAAAGTATGGTTTATGTGGACCCATTTGTCTTCCGCCTCTGTCAAATTGCCCTTGGGGATGTGAATTCTGTAGGCGACTGGTGAGATTCTTTCCACAATTTCAAAAGGACCCCGCCAACTTGTGAGGAATTAGCGATCTTTGGCTTGAATCCTTTGGAAATTGTACAAGTAGACCCGGTCTCCTACTTGATATATCTTTTTAGTTGTTTTAAGGTCATAGTGGGTCTTCATACTGTCTGCAGATCTCTCAAGATTCCGCTGAGCATACGCAAAAGCATGTTGAAGGTGTTTTCTCAGATTCCCAACATACTCATGGGTTGTGGAGATATTTATCAAGGTTTGCTCTTGGGTTATGTAGAGCAGATGCTGGGGTAGCACCATCCTTCCTCCAGTCATCAGCTCAAATGGAGACATTTTTGTTGCAGAAGAAGGGGTAGATCTGATGGCCATCAGGACAAGGAATAATCCAATGTCCCAACTTGGCCCAGAATCTGCCACAAACTTTTTTAATATGCTCACAATAGTTCTATTGTACCTCTTAACTCCACCACTAGAGGACAGTGGTATGTAATGTGTAATTGACTTCCCCCAAGTATCTTACACATCTTTGTCATTACTTTGCTAGTGAAGTGACTACCTCGGTCTGACTCAATCCTTTGGGGTAGTCCAAAACGCGAGAAGATGTGATTGATCATCAGGGCATCTTCTGTTTCTGCCTTACAATTTGGGGCTGGAGACATTCCACCCATTTAGTAAACAAGCATGTTACAGTTTACATGTATTTGTTCCCCCTAGTGGAGCGAATCACGGGCCCGATGAAATTGACTTGCAAATCTGACCAAGGCAGTGTCATCCCCCTCTTTTGGAGGGGAGCACGGTGTGTGAGTGATGTTGGCTGAAATTGTGCACACACAAGACACCCTTCAAGTACTGGTTGAGGTCCTGCCCCATGTGTGGCCAGTATGCAACCTCTCATAAGATTTTTAATGTCGTATGAAACCCCCGATGACCGGATGTGGCCGCATCATGGGTGTGACTTAGCATCAGGCTTCGGAATGAAGTAGGGACCACCCACTGGTCATGGCCAGATAGGGATATCCTTACCAACAAACCGTCTTGGATTCAGAACATTTTTGGACATTTCATCAACACTCTGAGTTCCTCTTTTCCAATGCAATCGGTATCCAACAGGGGAAAGTTCTCAGGGTCCTCAATGTGTTGATAAAACTTACCAATTATTGGATCCCCTTTTTGAGCCATAATCAAATCAGCATCTGGTTTCTCCTTACTCCATTGGGCAGTTGAAAGTTCATTGTGAGCATTTGTCTGGGACCTAGTGATAACAGTGACCTGGATTTCCCCCAACTGGGACTCGATCTCACGTAGATCCCCTTGGATGGCTCTGGATTTGGCCAGCTGATCAGCTAAGTCATTTCCAGTTTTGTCTGGTCCCTCCACTTTAGAATGACCCTTGATCTTATTCCAGTAGATGGTCATCCCATTTGAGGTGACCAGATCATCAATATTCTGTATTAGTTTCCCATGTTTTAGTGGTTTATTGTTAGCACATAGCATGCCTCTGGTTATTCAATTAACCAGGTGCTCCACGAACCTGTTCCATACATAATCTAAATCAGTGATTATGACCAGTTCATGGAGTTGGTGTTGAACAGCAGTGAGGATGGCTTGATGCACAGCCATCAGCTCTGCCACTTGACTACTACGGGGACCTATTCTGTACCCAGCAGAGGGTTCTGGGGCATCATTCACCCATGCATTCCCCACGCCGACCACAAGTTCCTTTGCCCCATTGTTGACAACATGGTAGGAGCACCCATCCACATAGACAGTGGGCATTCTCTTACACTTGTCTTCTTCATAGACCTTGTGTGGGGAATTAAGGTATGCCTCCATGTTGTCCTTGATTTTAAGACTTTCGTCCTTGAGACAGTTTTCTTTGGCACAATCATGCAAGTCAGCCAGACATTGCACGAGGGGACTCTTCTTGTTTTGGCCATATCTGACCTCCACAGGAAAGCCTTGTATTGACAGAATGCAGGAAGTAATTCGGGAATTACACACATTTCTGGCACAGATTCTGTCATTTTGAAGATATTGAAGAAGCAGGTGTGGAGTCTCCACTATGATGTGTTCCCCCTGGATAAACGGGCAGTAATTCTTCCATGCCCACACCATTGCCAGGAGTGCCTTCTCACAATCGTTGAATTTTTCCTCCACAGAGGATAAAGTCTTACTTGCATAGTAGATGACTTTATTGACCTTGCCATGCTTTTGGTATAATACTGCAGTCAAGCATGTATTTGAGAACCCTGTCTCCAAGAAGAACTCCTTGTTTTTGACAGGGTAAACTAGGCAGGGCACTTGTGAGAAGCTTATTTTGAGTTGTCGTACTTCCTCAGCTTATTCTGGATCCCACTCCCACTTCACCCCCCTTCAACAGATGGATCAGGGGTCTTGTGATCCCTGCATAGACCTCAATGAACTTTCTGCTATAGTCAGTCCTGAGCTCCCCCAGATTTGTAGGGTCTTTTAGTTTCTGGAGTGCTTCTAATTTCTTTTCCTGGGGACATGCCCCAAGATGTTGACACAGGTCCTGCACCACTGTGCCTTTTGGAAAGATAGTTTTGCTCCGGCAGCCCTCATCTGTGTCAGAACATAACGGATCTCCGCTATGTTTTCCTCCACAGTTGAGCTTTTGATTAGAACATCATCTACATAGGCCAAGTTACCCCTTTCACCCAAGTCGGGCATGGCCTTATGCAAAAAGATATTAAATTCATTGCCGCAGTTGATGCATCCGAAGAGAGTCTGGGTCCAAGTGTACTGCTGCACCCCGAAGATAAAGGCCAGCTTGTATTGGTCCTCCCTACTGAGAGGTACAGTCCAGTACCCACTGTTCAGGTCAGTTGCAGTGTATACATTTGACCCCTGGATCTGGGCCAGCCCTTGGTCAATGTAGGGATGAGGCCATCGGGAAGTGTGGACCCATTCGTTGAGCTCCCTTAGGTCAGCACAGATTCTCCACTGGCCATTTGGTTTCAAAATCCCCAGCACCGGATTATTGAAGGTGCTGTGAACTGGACAAATTATCCCACGGGAGTCAAGGTTTTTAATTATTTTAGTAAGGGACTCCATTGATGCGAGAGGCAAGCGATATTGCTTCACAAACACTGGAGTAATGCCAGGGTCTGTGGGAATTGTTGTATGGATTTCGGTGCGAGCACAGTCATATGAGTCCACCACAAAGAGATATTGAAAATCTAAGAAAACTTGTTTCAATTTTTGCTTTTGCTCCAGAGTCCCACAGGATCAGGTAAGTTGACTCTCTCTTCAACCATTTCCCTGAAGCCCGGAAAGACTTCTGGTTTGGCTATCTCAGCGGCCTCCTCCAACTGGGTGGAGTAGTCCCTGGTTAAAGTACTGACTTGGACTGATGGCTTCAGGTGGGGAAGGCAGTCCCGGTGGACTTTAAAGATCAACACATCCCTCCTGAAGTCACAAGTCACCTCTTCCTTACCATAAGGGCAGTAAGAGTACACTAGGAAATTCCCCCATGCCGGGTGAAGATCCTGTCTGGTGTTGTGTCATTGTCGCTATCGCTGTCAAAACAGTCAATGGGGATTGGTCCTACCAGTTCATTGCCTAGATCTATGGAAAAATGTTGGTCATCAACCGCCATTCCAATAATGGTGCCTGCGCCCAGAGTGATACTCCTAAGGTCGCTGTTATCCACCACTTTTGGAATGGTGACGTGTTCTGTATTGACTAGTGGTGTTGGGTTAAACCCTAACCCTTGCTGTTGGAAATGGGCATTAAGGTGAACATATGCATCAGGATTTTCCAGTTTCTGTCCTCTTTTAATATTTACTTAATAAATATGTGAATAGCCAAGTCCGTTCTGGGATGGTGACTTCCTTTCCAATCTGAACTTCAACTGCATATGGCAGCAGTTGAGCTGACCAAAATGCTTTCTCTGGATCATCAAAGTCCATGGGATTACCCGATAATCAGAACCAGGCTTTGGAGTTTATTAGGTCTAAACTAATGGCAAAGTGATTGAGAATGTCACTGCCTAAATAAAATGCAGCAGGGACATCTCGCTCGACCCAACAATTATGGACTATGCTCTTGTTGCCTATGGACATTTTGAGCATACACCCGCTTGGCAGGAGATGTTTGGAATTGGGTGTTTCCAGGTCCATTTCCCATTTGTCTATCAATTTAAAGTTGGGAATGGCTGGATCATTTGGGAGTTTTAAGAACATGGATTCGCTGATGAAGCTCTTACCATTGTTCACGCACACTCGGGCGAGAACAGAGTCCTTACCCCCATTTAACTAAATAGGGATGAACAACTGTTCTCCAATTTTCTGAATGTGAGCCATGCTTTCAGCTGGTTTCTCATCATATTGGACTATAGGAGTGGGATTTTCTGATTGTAAATTGGCATAGAATTTCAGAGTATTTCCTTCCAGTGTGGAATGCCAATTTAGACTGGAAGGAAGGTTGATTTTCAGAAATGGGGAGGACTTCCCATCACCAGTTTGTTGTCCTACTGCAATTACTGTCACACCATGGGTTTGGTTGTTTTGAAAGTGGAATTCGATTTGGTCAGATTTTTGTTCAACCATGTGGCATGTGCCTAACATGGTTGATGCTATGTTTTAATTTTATTGGTTGGTTAGTCTGGGTCCAGAGGACCTTGTTTACACAAACTATGAGGGGAGACAATCTACGCAGGATGTATGTCATTCCCTAGTAAACATGATGTGCCCTCTGGAGTCATAACTATGACTGGGTGTTTCACCTTGTGTCATCCAATTTGAATGTATAAATCCGCAGTCCCCTCGACAGGAATTTCCTTCCCATCGAAGTTCTGAAGTTGTCCAGGAAGAGGGGTGAGAGGGATCTAGTGTCTCTCCCCACTTCCTGAATTCAGCTGATTAAAGGCCCTCTTTGACAGAAGGGTGGCTTTGGATCCAGTTTCCACCAGTGCCCAAAATGTACATTGCCTCTGTATTTGGACCGGGGCATAATATCTTCCCTCCTTTTCTTCAAGGGGGCAAAGATAATGTGCATTTTGGGCCAATTGGTTGGTTAATTTCTTTACTTTTGACTCTGACAGAGGGGTGTTTGGAAGCTTGGTAACCTGTAAGAAAAAGGTGACAGTTGGATATTGGGGATGTTTTGGGCTCCCCTAGTACTGATTCTGGGCTGCCCCCCCATTTTGGAGAGAGTCACCTGAATTGGTTTAGGCAAGGTGATTTTCCAAGCAATCATTCTGGGGTTCAATGATGGGCGGTTTTAACTCAGTCCCCACATTTACCCAGTCTTGATCAGGATCTCTTGGTATCCATTTTGCTTTGGGAGGAGTTCCCCCATCCCTGAAGGAGAAGATCCTTTTCCCAGAGTCCTCTAAGGACCCCTCTAATTCAAATTGGAAGACTCTAACCTCCTCCACAAAATAGTTATTTTTAGGCCCTTTATTTCTCCTACCCACCCTCTGTTCCTTAGGTTGCAGACTTTCGGGGGGGCAGGAGATTCTGGTTCTGGTTCCTGGGTTTCCAGGGGTTTTTCACATGTGGGGAAGGAACCTTCCCCTAAGGCTTTACACCCCCTTCCGCCTGTGCCTCCTCCCTTGGAACCCGGGGGATTGTCAGGGTTATCTCGCCGTCATTGCTCTACAGCACCAGACCCTTGATTTGAGGGGTTCTGGGCACCATGCTCATCTGAGGGTTCTGCTGAGCCCTCAATATGCAACCCAGATCCTGTCACAAGTTCTGGACCTGGCGCTCCAGTTAGGACACCCGCTCTGGCTGGTACGGGGTTCTCTGGTCCATCCTAGGTTGATCACGGGAAGGGTAACTGTCCCTTCTCCCATAACACCCTCGGTTGGGATAGTTCTGGTAACCCTCCACCCTTGGCCTCCCCTCTCCCAGATTTAGCTATCTGGTCTCAGGAAAGTGGGGAAAGAAAGAAGGGTTGTCTTGGGGGTTGATGTTTGGCGGGTACCGGGGAAAGAAGCTCAACCCAGCATTTGGGGGATTACTGCCCTCCTGGGGAAAGTTAGGAGGGAAGCTTCCTGGGTTGGCAGCAACCTGGTTGGATCCCCCCACCTTGGGCTGGGGAAGTCCACAAATAGCCCCGGATGGGTCTGTTTCCTTTGTAATGGGGGCTGATATAATCAGGTGAGTTGGGGGTCCCATTTGTGGGATTACCTCCTGGCTACCTGTTTGGGATTGGGCCAAGGGCCTTCTGGGTCTTCCGTTAGGAGGATTTTGCACAGGAATATTTTTAGGCCCCACCATCTCCAAATCTAAAATTGGGGCAACCTTCACCACCGCCACCTTAGCAGCAGCAGGGATGTTGGTTGGTTTTGGGTTTTTATTGGTATTTTTATTCTTTACCGGTTTCTGCACTTCATAAATGCGAGTTGCCTGTTCAATGACCCAGTCTAGTGATCTCTTCTCATGAAAGTCCCTCACCAGCTGGGTCATGATGTATTTAGTGAGTGCATGAAAGAAGGTATTAATGAACTCCCTGCTGTCTGTGCGCACCCTCCTGGTGGTCTGCGCAAAGGCACATTTTAACTCTTGTACAAATTCTTGTGGGGCCTGGTCTTCCCCACATTGCATATTGTAGGCAACCTTGCCAGCCTATTGAGGGTCCCTTTGTTTGGAAAAATGTATTAAGATGGCGGCCCTATAGGTGGACCATCTTCAGTGGTTCTGATCCTCCAGCCCCGCAAAGAAGCTGGAGTATTCAGGGGAAAATGTCCACTTGACATATTGATTGCAACTCTGGCTATCTTTCAAATGGAAAGTATCCATCATTTACTCATATAACTCGAGGTACTCTCAAACTGAATACTTGGCATTTTTATGATAGGGAGTTATGATGCTCCTAATGGCCTTGATTTGTCTCATGGGATCTTTCCGTAGGGCCCTCTAATTTTGTTGGCCTTTTTAGTCTTAGTCACCCTTGTCCGCTCATCCTCTGACTCAGAGGCACTGCTACAGGAGGTGGCTATCTGATCCTCTTGGCTCTCCCTGATTCTACGAGCTTGGGAATGGCATGCAGAATGTGGGGGTCTAGTTTCTTGAGACCTGTGGCGCTCAGTAGAGTCTTCTGACTCTCCCTTGCTCCCAGGATTTCCCTAGCTGGGAAGAGGTCATTAAGATATTCTTCGTGTGCCTAGTTTCATGGAATTCCCCACCAAATTATACAGACTGATCCTTTAGTAGGCAATATTTTTGAGGATCCAATTCTCTGTTTCTCCCCTCACTGGACTCTTCCTGATCAGAGAGGCTAGCCCTAACATTTTGGAATCTGTACAGCGATGCCCGCCCATCCATTTCTGGGAGGCGCTGATCTGTCAGTCCCATATTTCCCATTCTACTGAAGTCTACCATCCCCGTGGCCCTTGGTTCATATGAGCCAGTGGACATGAATGCGGCAGAGTCCATGGTACTCAAGGGGTTAAAGTCCCTGATGACAGGGGTCCTGAGGTTATGCTCAGGGGTTTCTCTGTCCCTTCCTACCTCATCTCTTTCAGCCCCTATTCCCTGGTGACATGCCAAAATCTGACCTTTTTGCTCCTCTATTAAGGCCTTACTTGTCTCAATGATTTGCTCTTGCATGGCTATCACTTTTTGGAGCCTGTCATTCTTTTCACAGAGAGCCTCATTGTCTCTCTGTGCTTCCTGCCTGGATTGGGAATACTGGGCCAATTTTTGCTGCAGGAAACTCACCTCCTGAGTTTGGTCCTTATTGGTCAGAGTGTTCTTTGCCAGAGCATTCTCCATCTACCTGGTGTGCTCTAGTATCTTCTCATACTCAGTTTTAACTTCACTAAACTCCTGAAGGGCCAGCTTTCTTTCCTCTAACTTAATTTTTAATTGACTGACTTCCTGGCCTAAAGCGTCCCTCTCCTGACTTAGAGTGCCCCTCTGCTCAGCCAGGTCGTCCCTCTGTTTTTGAATGCATCGGATTTCTGGCGCTCCTCATCAAATTCCTCTTGAGAGTGGATGTCTTTAATAATTAATTTATTATTTTCCTCTTTTAATTGGTCTTGTAGGACGACCATCTGTTCTGCACAGACTCTATTAAAATGTAATTGGTGCTCCAGTTTCTGTTGAATCTTTATTAAAGAGGCAAGCCTTTCCTGACATTCTTTTTGCAGTGTCTGTACTTGGGTATGTTGCGCTGCATTCTCTTGCTGTAAGAGAGCCAGATCTTCCTTTAATTTGGTAATATACTTCCTAGCCTTCCTTTCTGTTTCTTGGCTCTTCTGGAGCCTTTGCTCTGCAGAGTCCAGATTAGTCTGGGTATTCTGCAGTGTTTCCCCTTGCCTCTTTGCCAGATCTATGTTGTCTGCATGCTTTTCCTGTATGATTCCTATGTGGAGGTACAGGTAGGCAGCTATTTTGGAAATTTTACATTGCTCCTATTTTATTTTTGGGGCCATGTACAGTTCGCTAAGCGTTTGATGTAATGGACCCTTGTCCTGCCATTTATTCAGGTCTATTGCAATGACTTGTTCTTTTATTTCCTGCAGCCATACCTGTTCATCCTGTTCTGGCCACTCACCCCTGACAAACAGTTTGTGCAGACAGTGTTCCGTAGCAATATTAATTTCCACTGGGGTTGCCATCTCAGAAATATCAATTTCCTTATGGCTTATTTCAGGGTTAATTTACTTTTGCAAACAGGCCTGATTTTTTTGAGTATTTCTTTTGAGGGGTGCTTGTACAGTGTAGCACAGTACGCCAACCCTGCAAGGTGTCTGTACCCTGCAGGCTAGTATGCTGTGTTAGACTGTCACGGGTGATATCTCAATTCAGAATCGTGGCACAAGCCTCCAAGCTGTAAGGGATTTCAATCAGGCACACACCCAAGTCTCGCCTAGCATGTAGTACGCAAATGAAACCCTTATTTTATTTTTGTCTAAAAGTTCAATATACTGAATGACATACCACTCATATCATACCCTTCTCAAAATACCCCCATGTCACACTGAACCAGGAATCAGGCTAGTTTGTAAAGGTATATATTTATTTATTTATTGTAATGTTCAAATCACACATAGGTTTACTATAGATATATATATGGGGCAGCAATCACCCAAAGGGTGACAATACAATTCAGAAATGTAAGTCAAGAAATTGAATTCACTGATACTGATGCAGAATAGAAACAAAGGAAAAAGAACAGTTTTATTTTTTTGCACAGATAGCGTTTAGGTTAATATTCCCCCTGCAAAATTTTGTTTAAATACAAAGGAGCAATCCTACACCAATGTGAGTAATCAGCAGGTATTCAGGAGTAAAAGACAAGGTTTAAGGTTTATAGGCAATCCTCCCTCCCAAACAAGAATGACACCTTATTTTGGCAATTGACACTTTGAAAATCAGATCAGGATGGGATGGAAAAAAAGCACTTTAAAATGGGGAAATGACACGTGTAAACTTGTGAATTTTGCAAATTCGCGGCAAACTTTTACTATGTGATATTGAAGAAAAACGGGTCAAATACTGAGTTATTAGTTGTGGATGTAGGTAAGGATGTTAGGTATCAGTGAGAGTTGAAATCCATTTCTATCTTCAAAACTGACGGAGTTATAGAGGTTTTAGTGGAAGGCGTTTTTGCAAAATAGGCACTAAAATGAAAACAGAAATGTGCTTTTGAAAATGACAGATGGGTTTGATTACACTATATTATGACTATGAAAAAGAGAATGCCACAAATGGATCTTACAGTCATGTGATGAGCTTAACCCGTCCCGTTGTGGATACTCTACTTCTTCCTTGTTGAGCGAATGCTGCCTGGATCTGGGTGCCACCTGCAAAACACATGATGGGATCCTGGCCATCATTTTGAATTAACTGGATTGTTTACCAAGGTTGCTGTATGCAGTAATTGCTGTTAACACATTCAGATACCTCCAGAATAATTAGTACATTGATCTATTTTCCTGAAATTCCACATTCCCTGTTCTAAACATCTGAAAGTGTCTTTTTGTACCCCTTAACAGTCTATTCCAATGCCTATTTAAGGGGTGGAATTGATGCAGTAAAGTAGTGGGAAATACTGCAAGTATACCGTGTACATGCACTGTAGTGCACTGTAGGGTCAGTAATATCCTTCTGTGCATTACATTTAAAGGGGTTGAGTTACAAATCTGGCTTGTAAGATTATCACTTTTTAGCCACTGCATATTGGTTTGACCCATGTGCATGGATGAGTTTGCATGGGCATGGGGGCTTTTTAGGAGGTAATTGTCATAAATATGTGGTATTTATTGAAATGCGATATTCCCAAGGAATAACACATGAGCTGAACCCGCCAAACCCATAATCTGGCAGCTGGTGAAAACAGGCCGTAATTTCAAATACTGCGGTTTTAAGGTTGCTGCCATTTTCATAATGAGGATTACACTGCCTTAATTTAATATTTATGAACCTGTTTACAAATCAGTTCATGGTAAAAACTGACATCAATATTACATAAAGAGTGTAGCATTCCAACATTATCCTTTGGAATAGTGAAGAGTGCAAGGGGAGCTAATCTGGTACAAATGGCAGCAGCAGATAAAAAAGAATTGGAAATACAAGTTAGTAATATAGATTTGTATATGTAAATAAGATTTAAATTGAGGTGATGTGCTCACATGTTTTTTTTCATTAATGTGAATTACTATCACTCTTGGAGATCCGAGTAGCTTCTTCTTAGCTTTGCAGAGGGATTATTGCGGCCTTAAATGCAGGTTGCTGCTGTTTGTTAATCGCTTGCCTTCCTCCCCGTGGAAAGGCATGGAGAGGCTGCCTGGAGTCATTATGAGTGCAGCCATAATGATTTCTGCTGAAGGTGCCACCGCGCGGCAGCACTTCATGAAACATCAAATCCCATGCTGTTTCACAACAGAGTTTCTATGGTTACTACCACCCCGTGGAACCCGGAGAGCCCTCGCGGAAAGGCGTCGCTCGAGACGAGGAAAATGGCTTCGATCGTAGACTGTGGTGAAACAAACAAAGACAGCGAGATGAGCCAAGGGCTGGGGCATGCGCTTCCATTTTTTCTAGGCTTTTTGTATGCCCCCAGCTATCCAACCCTTGTGGGATCCTGAACCATTGGATCCTCAGATGGCCGGAAGTGCATAGTCCAGATGGTGTGAAGGGTTTTATAGTGAATATGTCGACTCCAAAAATGTCGAAAAAATAATGTAAAAAAACAAATGTTGAATGTTTTTATTTTTATTTTTAATGGGGGATACCCCTTTTAATGGGGGGGGGTTCCCCCCACGCCTCCCCCCAGTTTATTTTTACTAGCTAAACCCAAAAAAAATACAAATAAAAAAAAACACATTCGATTTTTTTTTTTCGCCATTTTTTTTTTCTCGACATTTTTGCATTAGACTTTTTGCATTCGACATTATAACTGCACACCGTGTGAAGGTCATTATTTGTACATTGTGTGGAACTTTGGCCCATCACTGGCCAGTGGCAACCTGTGTGGAATTTTCTTGAAAAGTGCGCATTATGCCATTAACGTGTACTCCGCTCTCCTCTGTGCATTTTCTGCTGGTTGCACTTATACCTCTAATAGATGAATGCCATTCCAAGATTGGCGTCCATTATTTGCACTTTGTAGTGCAAACAAGTGTAAATTGCCACCGCCTTCTCCCCAGCCATGGTGTATGATATGATGATAAGCCTTTTTATAACGCGCCTGTACACATTTGTTTGTAGGCACGTCAAGAAAGGGGCGGCTACGGAGTGAAAACAAGACAAAGATCTTACTAGGCCTGGTCTCATTGAGATCGTGCAAGTGCGGTAAAGCGAGGAGCAGGAGAAGTGGATGGGAGAAGTGCACAGGAGAGTGAAAGGGAAAGTGTGATCAGGGCACTTTGATCTGAGTAAATGCAACCAGGGCAGAGCGGCTGTGGGTAAGTGCAAGGAGGAGGGGGACTGTCGAGGTTACAGTTACAGCCATTAGTGTGCGACAGGCAATGCGGGGGAGACTGGTCATAGAGGAGCCTGGTACCCAGTGATACTTTGAAGGTATCCAAGCAACCAGTCCGCGCAGCAGGCAGATAGGGCAGCAGGGGAGGGAGCGAGAGAAAGCAGAGGAGAAAAGGAAAGTTGTTATGTCCTGGTTCTGCATGAAAGCATGCTTGATAGAATGCCTGGTGGAATAATGGTAAGAGTGAGCTGCACACAGAGCAGAGGTACAGTGCTGTAGCCAGAGGAAGAGGAGACATCCACCACCCTCAGCCCCCAAGGTGAGCTGACCCCTACGCAAGGCATAGCAGTTGGGCAGATAGGGGCCTGGAGTGCAGTTGTACAAGGGGGCCCGTAGGCCTAGGAGAGAAAAGTTAACTGCGCCTGGGGCAGTAGCTAATACCAGCCTGGGAGAAACACATGTTAAAGGGGACCATGTTAGCGGCTTGAAGCCTGGGAGAGAACACGACTGGTGGCTGTTGTAACCTGGTAGTGAATGACTGTCCCAAAAAAAAGCCTTGGAGAGAGAGGTTAATAGGCAGCAGCTGCAAGTGCCTGGTAGAAACTAAAGGCGGCTGGAACAGAACACAACCCCATCCTAGGAGAGCAGCGCAGCAGCTTAGAGAGCCTGGGAGAGAGTACGCCTACTTAATTGGCGCTGTCCTTTAATGTGGGAGAGACTTTCAAGATACAGCAAGGGGGACCTCATTCAGTCACTTTTCCCCATCGAGGCATGTGTGCTCTAGCAGCTGCTCAACCTGATCATGGAGAGTTATCAAAAAATGTGGGCTGCTTACCGGACGTCCCTTGTAGCAGCGTTGATCAGCGGCATTGTGGAGCAGGACTCGGAGCAGCTGAATGCCCGTGCTAGCGCTCTCTATGCTGTGGAGGATCCATTGAAATGATGACGTGGTGGAGCTTTCGAACCGTGGGGCATGGCCCGTCACCAAGGATGTGTAGCGGTAGCAGCGAAAAAGTGAACTTGCTACGTGAGTGTGAACAGCGTTCATGGTGCGTGGAGGGCCGAACATGTGGAATTTCTCGGCCTGAGCATTGTCAGAGCATGGGAGAGCGGCCAGTAGCACATTCCGCACCGGGCAATTTTTGGTTTGGATTTCTCCTTCATGGTGCGATGCAGGGCAGCAGTGCAGGCACTGCCAGTGCCCATTTATAACACTTTTTCTTTTTAAAACACAGCTAGGTGACGGCAGAGGCCACGATTACATGGGCAGTAATGAGGTACTGAACACTGCAAGTTGGTTGTGTGCGAATACTGAAGCAACAAGATATTATTTCTTGTCATTTCTTTGGGGTTTGTTGGTTTCTGGCAATCTATTGTGTTGAATACCTTCAGTTTAGCCTGTCATGTGTGGCCAGTCATGAATTGAGTGCAGTTGTGTTCAGTGTGGTTAGCCTGTCATGTGAGGCCTGTCATGTTCTGTGTGGATGGTAGCTTTAAGTATACCTGATGGGTGGTCCATGTGAGTCATGGTACAGTGCCATGTGGGGCTGTTACTGGTAAGTATTTAATGTTGGCAGCACATTTAAATGTAATGTATGTTTGTCTAACTAAAATTTGCCTCCACCGGACCATCAATGTTTAAGGGCTGGTTTAGCTAATAGCAATAGACTCTGGAAAATGTTATTTTATTTTTTTTTTTTGCTTGCCATGCCTTAAATGTTAAATATGCAAAATGTGTGTTGAGGACCTTAGTGTGGTATCTATTGTGTTGTAAACCGAGTCTGCTGGCTTAGCAACCCACTGGTTTTAGGGTGTGATGCCCTTGGTTTCTGTGTGTGTTGGTGGTGCGGTGTCCTCTAGAGAGCCTGACCCTGCCACGGGCCATTCAGATTGTTGGATAGCCACACTTAGGGGGGGGGCAGGCTTCCTGGCTATGCCTCTGGGAGATGGATACAGGTACCTTAGGGGGATGTCCTCTCCATCAATGTGTGCACTGTAGTGGGTGCCCGTTTTCTATGCTTAATACTTCTGTTTCGGTGATGTAGTAGCAGAAGGTTGTGCTGTGATTTAGTGCATCTTAGTGGTTGGTGGTAAAGATGCCTGTGGGTTCTGGATTGAGATTTGCTGGCATTGTTAAGGTGTTGTTGTGTTAGGGCTGGTTCCCTTGTTAGGGTGTCTGTTGTTAGGTGTTTGAGAGACTTGGAGGTCATTGTAGAGTTGATTGGCTTCACTGTAGGTTGTTGAAGGGATGAGGTGGGTGGGAGCATGGCTCTGTGTTCTCCGGAATGGAGTGAGTGGGAAATTGCTTTGAGTTTTGTTCCTTGGTTTCTGTGCAGGTGGGAGATGTGTTATGTCTAGTGTTTCCCTGCCTTGGTCCTGCATGAATGCTTGCTTGATAGAAGGCCTGGTGGAATGAATGCCTGTGGAATGCTGTGGTGTGAATGCCCCTGGAGATTCTCTGTATGTCAGCTGAAGAGAGCCTGGCCCAGAGTAAGGGGGCTGGTGGATGTTCTCCCTCTATGTAACTTACCTGTACCTGTCATTCTGAACCTGTACCTTACAACCTAGGTAAAGGTCTTACCTTCAAAGTGGCTTTGTACAGAGCAGTTTTATCAAAAGTCTTGAGCTTGTTCCAGAACTTCAGATGGTCTGGCTCAAGTTTGAGATGGGCAGGGAGGCCGTTCCAGAAGGGAGGCACCTGCAGAGGAAAGTGATCTCCCCCCTACTCTCTGCCTAGACAAGTGTCTGACCATCAGAGAGTTGGAGGTAGCAGAATGAAGGGTTTGAGAAGAAAGGTATTTAGGAAGCAAGTGTTGGATGTAGTGCAGGCCCCAGCTCCAGAAAGACTTGTGGATGATGCAGAGGATCTTGAACTTGATCCTTGCAGCCACCAGGAGTAATTGGAGAGATTTTATGTCTGGAGAGATATGGTCCCTGGGCTTGAGGCCAAGGATAAGTCTTGCAGTCCTGTTCTGGATTAGTTGGAGAGGGCAGAGAGTAGAGCAAGCCAGATAAAGAAAGAGGCTGTTACAGTAGTTCAACCTAGAGAGAACCAGGACTATGGAGACAATGAGCTTCTGGGGGACAGTTAGAAAGGAGGGTTTACTTTTGAGGAGGTGCAGCTGGTAATGGGCCTTCTTGGAAAGGTCTGTGATGTGAAGAGAGAAAGAGAGAGTGGAGTCGAAGATGACCTCAAGGTTTTTTGCCTCACAGGAAGGTCGAAAGAAGAGGCCCATGGAAGGCGGCCAGAGTGAGAGAGGGAAAACGGGAGAAGAAGTCCAGATGAGAAGGATCTCACTCTTACTGGCATTAAGGCAGAGATTATTAGAGGTGCACCACTCCTGAATCGCGGATAGACAGTCAGGAAGGCTTGAGAGAGGGGGAGTAGGCTGGAGGGAGCCTGAAAGAGAGCTGCGTGTCATCCGCATGACACTAAAAGTAAAAGCAGAAGGTAGAGATTATGTGGGCCAAAGGGGCCACATAGAGATTGAAGAGCCTGGGTGAGAGGTTTGATCCCTGGGGAACAACACACATAGAGAGAGAGGTGGTGGAGAGAAAGGACCAAAGTTGGCCCTGGCAGGGTCGGTCCAGGAGAAAAGAGGCCAGTCACTCCAAGGCATGATCCATGATGCCCAGGTTCTCATGGAGTCGATTAATCAGGCTGGTGTGATTGACTGTGTCAAAAGCAGGGGAATGGTCAAGGAGAAGTAGGACAGAAGAGATGCTGGAGTCGGGATGGGAGAGCAAATCTTCACGGGTGTTCAGTAGACCAGTTTCCATGCCTGTGGCTGCTCTGAGCCAGACCGATGATCATGATATGATATGATATGATATGGCATTTGTAACGTGCCTATACACAAGTGTTTCAAGGCGCGACGAGGCAGGGAGGGGGGAACAAGAGAAGACAGACAACATCCTACTAGGCCAGGTGTCATTCAGATCGCGCAAGTGCATGGGTAGAGGGGAAGGGAGAAGTGCAAAGGGAAGACAACCAACAGTTTCAGTGTGAAGAGTAAGCTGGGAGATGGGCAGTTTTCCCTGAAGTTTGCCCAGGAAAGGAGTGATAGAGATTGGGCGCTAGTCAATCGGAGAGGTAGGATTGGCAGAAGTGAAGTTTTTGTTTGGAGGGCATGCAGAAGGGAGTGAATGAGGAGAGAGAGGAAAGTTCCAGTGGCAAAGGAGTGATTGTAGAAATCGGTCAATGCTGCAGAGAGGGTCTCAATGTGGCCCTTCATAGTTGCAGAGGAGCAGGGGTGCACCTGTTCGGACGACACTTTCAAAGATCAGACTTGTCTCGAAACATCATCAGGTGTTATCAGAGAGAAAGAGGAGAAGGGCGGAGGAAAGGGAGAGGGGGCCGAGAGGAGTAGAGGGAGAGGAAGTGGGGAGCAAGGACAGGATGTCTTGAGTTTTAGTAGTGAAGTCAGAAGCCAGGGCCGTACAGAGGGCCTGGGAGGGAGCAGGCGAGATGGAGACTGCACAAAGATTGGCCAGCTCCTTGCAGATTTCAAAGAGTACGGATGTGTTGTTAGAGGCCACAGAGGCCCGGACTTGGATTTGGCCTCTCTTCTTGGACAGGACAGAGAGTCTGTGATGCCTTTGGAGCAGTCAGCAGGACAGCTTGTCAAAGGATGCACCCAAATCCCTCCACTTCCTCTCAACCACCCTGCACTTGTATTTCAGGACGGCGAGGTGGTGTCATATCAAGAGATGCACTTGGAGGAGGGCTTCAGATGGATTCTCATAGCATGGGCAAGAATGCCCCTGGGTGTCAGAAATAGAAATATGCAGGTTTGAAAGGACTGTGTCAGGATGTGAGTCAGCCACAGCAGTAGGAGGAGCAGAGAAAGTACAGACAAAGGCATCCACAGAAACACGTTTCATGAGCCAAATGACCGTGAAGCATATGTAATGGATGCGATAACACAGATAAATTCTGAGTCCAAATAACCAAACCAACTCAAGAAGATGGCAAAGTATTGTTTTATTAACAATGATCTGAAACAGAGAGTTACAATGAACATCAACAGACGTATGCTCAATTTCTCTCAGTGATCTTCACACAAATCATAGTTTCTATATTAAAAATACATCATAGGTGACGTCATACTACGTGGCTATAATGAAAAACCTACTAATGTTTGGGATTGGCTTAGGGGGAACATCCTAGTTTATTTTCTGTAGGAACTAGGATTGTGATTGGCTTCCCACTATCAGGTGGACAACATATGCCTACCTCTAAAACATCATCTTCAGAAACATTAAATACAAAGTCTCTCATTGGTTTTCAAACTATAACTTCAATCTAGGCCAGATAGCCTTGTCTTGCAGATCCATGATTCTGCTCATTCTTGCTGCAACACAGTGTGATTTTAGGGTGAGTTTAGGGTGTGATGCCCTTGGTTTCTGTGTGTGTTGGTGGTGCGGTGTCCTCTAGAGAGCCTGACCCTGCCACGGGCCATTCAGATTGTTGGATACCCACACTTAGGGGGGGGGGGGGCAGGCTTCCTGGCTGTAGCTCTGGGAGATGGATACAGGTACCTTAGGGGGATGTCTTCTCCATCAATGTGTGCACTGTAGTGGGTGCCCGTTTTCTATGCTTAATACTTCTGTTTCGGTGATGTAGTAGCAGAAGGTTGTGCTGTGATTTAGTGCATCTTAGTGGTTGGTGGTAAAGATGCCTGTGGGTTCTGGATTGAGATTTTCTGGCATTGTTAAGGTGTTGTTGTGTTAGGGCTGGTTCCCTTGTTAGGGTGTCTGTTGTTAGGCGTTAGACAGACTTGGAGGTCATTGTAGAGTTGATTGGCTTCACTGTAGGTTGTTGAAGGGATGAGGTAGGTGGGAGCATGGTTCTGTGTTCTCCGAATGGAGTGAGTGGGAAATTGCTTTGAGTTTTGTTCCTTGGTTTCTGTGCAGGTGGGAAATGTGTTATGTCTTGTGTTTCCCTGCCTTGGTCCTGCATGAATGCTTGCTTGATAGAATGGCTGGTGGAATGAATGCCTGTGGAATGCTGTGGTGTGAATGCCCCTGGAGATTCTCTGTATGTCAGCTGAAGAGAGCCTGGCCCAGAGTAAGGGGGCTGGTGGATGTTCTCCCTCTATGTAACTTACCTGTACCTGTCATTCTGAACCTGTATCTTACAACCTAGGTAAAGGTCTTACCTTCAAAGTGGCTTTGTACAGAGCTGTCTTATCAAAAGTCTTGAGCTTGTTCCAGAACTTCAGATGGTCGGGCTCAAGTTTGAGATGGGCAGGAAGGCCGTTCCAGAGGGAGGCACCTGCAGAGGAAAGTGATCTCCCCCTACTCCCCCTAGACAAGTGTCTGACCATCAGAGAGTTGGAGGTAGCAGAGTGAAGGGCTTGAGAAGAAAGGTATTTAGGAAGCAAGTGTTGGATGTAGTGCAGGCCCCAGCACCAGAAAGACTTGTGGACAATGCAGAGGATCTTGAACGTGATCCTTGCAGCCACCGGGAGTAATTGGAGAGATTTTATGTCTGGAGAGATATGGTCCCTGGGCTTGAGGCCAAGGATAAGTCTTGCAGTCCTGTTCTGGATTAGTTGGAGAGGGCGGAGAGTAGAGGAAGCCATATAAAGAAAGAGGCTGTTACAGTAGTCGAACATAGAGAGGACCAGGACTCTGGAGACAATGAGCTTCTGGGGGACAGTTAGAAAGGAGGGTGTTCTTTTGAGGAGGTGCAGCTGGTAATGGGCCTTCTTGGAAAGGTCTGTGATGTGAGGAGAGAAGGAGAGAGTGGAGTCGAAGATGACCTCAAGGTTTTTTGCCTCACAGGAAGGCGAAGGAAGAGGCCCATGGAAGGCGGCCAGAGTGAGAGAGGGAAAACGGGAGAAGAAGTCCAGTTGAGAAGGATCTCAGTCTTACTGGCATTAAGGCAGAGATTATTAGAGGTGCACCACTCCTGAATCGTGGATAGACAGTCATGAAGGCTTGAGAGAGGGGGAGTAGGCTGGAGGGAGCCTGAAAGAGAGCTGCGTGTCATCCGCATGACACTGAAAGTAAAAGCAGAAGGTAGAGATTATGTGGGCCAAAGGGGCCACATAGAGATTGAAGAGCCTGGGTGAGAGGTTTGATCCCTGGGGAACAACACACATAGAGAGAGAGGTGGTGGAGAGAAAGGACCAAAGTTGGCCCTGGCAGGGTCGGTCCAGGAGAAAAGAGGCCAGTCACTCCAAGGCATGATCCATGATGCCCAGGTTCTCATGGAGTCGATTAATCAGGCTGGTGTGATTGACTGTGTCAAAAGCAGGGGAATGGTCAAGGAGAAGTAGGACAGAAGAGATGCTGGAGTCGGGATGGGAGAGCAAATCTTCACGGGTGTTCAGTAGACCAGTTTCCATGCCTGTGGCTGCTCTGAGCCAGACCGATGATCATGATATGATATGATATGATATTATATGATATGATATGGCATTTGTAACGTGCCTATACACAAGTGTTTCAAGGCGCGACGAGGCAGGGAGGGGGGAACAAGAGAAGACAGACAACATCCTACTAGGCCAGGTGTCATTCAGATCGCGCAAGTGCATGGGTAGAGGGGAAGGGAGAAGTGCAAAGGGAAGACAACCAACAGTTTCAGTGTGAAGAGTAAGCTGGGAGATGGGCAGTTTTCCCTGAAGTTTGCCCAGGAAAGGAGTGATAGAGATTGGGCGCTAGTCATCCGGAGAGGTAGGATTGGCAGAAGTGAAGTTTTTGTTTGGAGGGCATGCAGAAGGGAGTGAATGAGGAGAGAGAGGAAAGTTCCAGTGGCAAAGGAGTGATTGTAGAAATCGGTCAATGCTGGAGAGAGGGTCTCAATGTGGCCCTTCATAGTTGCAGAGGAACAGTGGTGCACTTGTTCGGACGACACTTTCATAGATCAGACTTGTCTCGAAACATCATCAGGTGTTATCAGAGAGAAAGAGGAGAAAGGCGGAGGAAAGGGAGAGGGGGCCGAGAGGAGTAGAGGGAGAGGAAGGGGGGAGCAAGGACAGGATGTCTTGAGTTTTAGTAATGAAGTCAGAAGCCAGGGCTGTACAGAGGGCCTGGGAGGGAGCAGGGGAGATGGAGACTGCACAAAGATTGGCCAGCTCCTTGCAGATTTCAAAGAGTACGGATGTGTTGTTAGAGGCCACAGAGGCCCGGACTTGGATTTGGCCTCTCTTCTTGGACAGGACAGAGAGTCTGTAATGCCTTTGGAGCAGTCAGCAGGACAGCTTGTCAAAGGATGCACCCGAATCCCTCCATTTCCTCTCAACCACCCTGCACTTGCATTTCAGGACGGCGAGGTGGTGTCATATCAAGAGATGCACTTGGAGGAGGGCTTCAGATGGATTCTCATAGCATGGGCAAGAATGTCCCTGGGTGTCAGAAATAGAAATATGCAGGTTTGAAAGGACTGTGTCAGGATGTGAGTCAGCCACAGCAGTAGGAGGAGCAGAGAAAGTACAGACAAAGGCATCCACAGAAACACGTTTCATGAGCCAAATGACCGTGAAGCATATGTAATGGATGCGATAACACAGATAAATTCTGAGTCCAAATAACCAAACCAACTCAAGAAGATGGCAAAGTATTGTTTTATTAACAATTATCTGAAACAGAGAGTTACAATGAACATCAACAGACCTATGCTCAATTTCTCTCAGTGATCTTCACACAAATCATAGTTTCTATATTAAAAATACGTCAGAGGTGACGTCATACTACGTGGCTATAATGAAAAACCTACTAATGTTTGGGATTGGCTTAGGGGGAACATCTAAGTTTATTTTCTGTAGGAACTAGGATTGTGATTGGCTTCCCACTATCAGGTGGACAACATATGCCTACCTCTAAAACATCATCTTCAGAAACATTAGATACAAAGTTTCGCATTGGTTTTCAAACTATAACTTGAATCTAGGCCAGATAGCCTCGTCTTGCAGATCCATGATTCTGCTCATTCTTGCTGCAACACAGCTTTCCCTTCCCGCTTCATGGGTCCTGGCTTACTAAATTAATGATACCAATGTCCAGCTTCTATAAAATGGCAGCTTCACCTGCATACTACTCAATACGTATAGCCAGCGTCTATGATGAGTTAGTCTACCTTGAGTTTCAGCATTGGTACATTTATTGATAGGTTGATTTTCTATGGCACTTGTGCATGTGTAATCTTCTTCCTTTATATCTGAGAGTGCACTTGATTCTTTACTTCATCATTAGTTTCTTTAGAATCCATACATCCTCTTATCAGTATCTCAGGACGTCCGGCATACTTTCTGTGATGTCACTTGCCACTGGCTTTTTTTCTCTGCTCCTTCTCAGATTCCTTCAGGGAGTTCCTCCATCAAGTTGTCATCCCTTCGGGGATACATTCGGTAGAGCTATCTCAATGCGGTATTGGCACAATTGCTGGTGTCAAACACAGCACAATCTCAGGTCTCCAAGTTATGGGACGTAGGGGGGGCAGGGTTTCCTGCAGAGTCATGCAGCTGCTCCTCTACACTGGGGTGGTGCCTGGGGAACAGAGAGTGTCAGTTGAGAGGAAAGAAGAAAGTGGTCATTTCAAGAGAGGGGAATAGTGAGAGGATTAGAGAGAGGGATGTCTGTGGAAATGAGAACAGTTTGCGTCCGGCAGTGTTTGTAGCATGGAGAGAGAGTGAGAGAGTCACAGAGGTTGTGGAAGCGCCCAGAGGAGGGACCAGAAGCAGGTGGATGTTGAGGTCTCAGGGGAGGGGAACTCGAGAAGTAGAGGTAAGGATAGATGTGGAAAAGTCACCCCAATCAGAGAGGTAGAGGGCAGCCTGGCCAGGGGTCGTATATGGTGGGCACAGAACGAGAGACTCCAGGAGAGAAAAAGAGCATGCAGACCAGGCATTCCAAGGAGGAGTTGGCATGCCTAGCAATGACAGAGGCAGCGACCCACTCTGAAAAGATGAGAGCTACTCCCTCTACGGGTCGATTGGTTCTGGGCGCATAGAGGATCTTGTAACCATCAGGGAGGAGAGTGTCAAAACTTGTGACAGAGCTGGCTGTGAACCAAGTCACAGTGAGAGCGAGGATATCCAAGTCAAGCTCTTCGAGGAGGTGGCAGATGTCAGAGGATTGTTTGACAGCGGAACAATAGTTGAGAGTGGCAATGTGGAGCAGGTGGAGGGGTACAGGTTTCAGGTACACCCAGCGGAAGTGGTAGAGGGGTCCGAGAGTTGTCAGAGATGATAGCAGGTGGTGGCAAGGTAGCCAGAGAGGAGGAGGAAGGTACCAGAGAGTCGGCAAAGGAAGGAGGTGCCAGAGGCAGTGGGGATGTGCTAGTAGGAGTAGCAAGAGAAGGAAGGAAGTTGATAAGACGCGGGAAACGCCTATCAAAAAGGAGGGGATTGGGCTGAGGGCACTGGACCAAGGTGGTTCTATTCAGGTTGACATTGATGATGGTCTTGGAGGAGTGGAAGAAGGCCAAGAGGACCTCCCACCGAGTGCCACCATTGATGGTAAAGGAGATGATAGGAAAGAGAGCCAAGACCATATGAGGGGACCATAGGTCTGGTGAGGGAACGACAAAGAGGATGTTGGTGAGAGTCTGTCTGGAGGAAGCACTGATGTAGGTATCAGCATTAGGAAGGCCGGGGTTGGCAACCAGGATGTCCCTCTTGAACTTCTTCCTTCCAGACTTAGTGAGAGTGATAGGAAAGGAGAGAGTAGCAGTTAGAGAAGATGGGAGAAATGGAGAGCACCATAGAGGGTGCAAAGGGGGTAAGGTGGGAGGAGAATGGCACGAGAGAAGAGAGAGAGATGCACTGCCCAGAGCCACACAACGCAGGATACACAGGAGGAAGTGGGGGCGGGGTCACAACAATAGGGAAGAGACATGAGAAAAATAAGTGAATGACAAAGGTGAAAGAGGCCTAGTTTTCAAACATAGCAGCAATACAAAACACCCACATTCAACTTTCCTAAAAGGGGGAAAAAGGGCCTAGTTTTCAAACACAGCAGTAATGCAAAACACCCGGATTCAAATTTCCTGATTTGTCGCAGCAGGTTGACGGCAGCAGGCTTCTTGCTTCCCCAGCGGAAACCGGCAGGCACCATCTGGTGCTGCTTCCTCTGGAGTTCTCCTTAGCCTCTGGTCTTTGGCCGAGGGAGCTGCTATGGCAGGGACTGCCTAGGGTGCCTAATTAAAAGGGCCAGACTGCCAATGGGAGTGCAGCACCTTTGATCCGGTGCTTTTTTGTTCTTACAAGGAAGCGCTAGGACAAAGGGAGGGGGAGCGGGGACACATGCGCTGCGGCATTGGAGAAATTGCTTTTTTTACAATTGCAAAATGCAACATTTACAGTGCCTTGGAGCACCTAGCATCACCCCAGCACAGGAGAAGTGGAATTGATGCTGGGGGTCATTATACCCTTACAGACACATGGGCCGTCAGCCAATGGGAGCGCAGTAGGAGGGTTGGGGAGGGCAGAACAACAAGGAAGCACAGAGTCAAAGGGAGGGGAGCAGGGACACACACGCTGCGGCACAGGAGAAATGATGGCATGTTACATGGTTTCCAGCAGAATTCACCAGCTACTAGCAGGCCCTGAAGTTTGCCACTTCCAATGGAATTCAATGCTTTTCCGCCAGCATCATGATGTAGGGCTGGTGAAAAAGCATTCGTATTTGGCGGATGGACTGGATGAGGCTGGTGTACTTGTACATTTCGGTGCATTACCATGCCCCATAAGCTGAACAGAAAATAATTGCCCCCGGTACGGGGGGGGGGGCTAGGATGGGTTTTTAAACCATGCCTAAACATTTCAAACATGATTTTGACACATGTTTTAGCACTCAAGGGCTCCCAAAATGAGCCCAGTTCTTGTACAGATTCTCCATGCAGCGGTGCCTGGGAAATTCGCTTAAAGGGATTAGAGCGACAGGGTTTGCTTTGTTCACATCCCTTAAAACTCATAATGCATACTTTCTAAACATGCCTCTTCAAACACTATTGCAGGCTCTCAATTGGCAAAAACATTCCCCTCCCAACAGCTGAGTAGATTATGTCCTTTTAAGTCATCAGACAGAAGGAAATATTGCATTAAAAATATAAACACTGTAAATAGCATCACCTTTACTATCAGTGCTTTAAAGAAAGGGTTCTTTTGTACCCTATGTATGTAAGTGGATCTAGGTCGACAGGCTAGGAACAAAAGACTGAGTTCCAGATGGCAGCACAAAAAGGCTGCACCAACACGGTCGCTCTTTTGTTTCCGGCCCTCTCCTGGTCGATTTCGGAGGATCGTCCACCACAGTGCCCACTTACCAGATGCAGGCTGGAGCTGCCTCTGTGTGCACTCTGCAGGCCTCGAACCCAGAAGCCTCACGCGCTGCACATCACGCTTCTTTGCACACCGTTTTCTGCATCCAGGTTCACGGTCTACAGGCTGCCAACAATACTATTCTGTAAGGATGCGTGTGCTTAGGGCCACCATGAGAAAGGGTGTCGCACCGTGAATCAATGAAGTCTATAAAAGTCAATTCCAGCATTGGCCACAAGACGGTGATGGTGAAACCAGAATGTATCAGGACAGACTCCTGCAGAAGTAGGCTGGAGGTGAGGGAGGGGGAGCAGAGAAGAAGAATCAAGCAAAACAGGCAACACCTGTGTGAGAGAAGGGTGGGGGCACAAGGGAACAACACAGGGCGACCAGAGGATGGCCTGTGGGGACAGAGGGAGTAAACACATGTAGGTTCATGCTTTGGTGCTATTTGTCCCCTTCCCTTTTGCCTTAAGCATAGTTCAAAGAGTAAAATAGTAGTTGGCCTGCTTGTCAATCATGGAACGATAATCTTCTATCAGAAAATAATGTATGTGGATGTTCTCGATTTTGATAATGTTCTGTGTTCATTAAGACTAGAGAAACATTTCGATTATGACTACTAGAAAAGATCATAAAAGTTAACATTGAAATATTTTAAAAAGAGACAATTTGCAATGTGAGTAAAATAAAAACATGTCAATTTTATAACCTTTATTCCAAGATGCACTCCATTTTGTCTGCAAAAATCCTCTTTCTTGAAAATTGTAATAGACAGATTAAAAGCAATGACCTGTTCCTTTTGTGAGCACCAAGTCATCATTTAAGTTTGTCAGTTTACTATTGGTTTGTTAATTGAAAGGCTGAACACAATTGTATACCCTGCACTCTGGTCCTTCACAAGATCTATCAGAAACTCTGCAACCCCCGCAGACCCGGTCTTCATTGCCTCACCCCTCTCCATGAGGACAAAGCAGCCTCAGGGTGATGGTGACATTCATCTAGGACACATGTAATGACAGTGTATGCCTCCAAACACCAGACAGGTCCAGTCCTGCGTGGATGCCTCTCTTGCTGCTGCTTTCCTTCTACTTGTAAGCATAAAAAAGATGGTACTCTGGGAGGATAGCTCAGGGGCAAATCGTTTGTCTTGGAAGTAAGACATAGCAACATAGGTTCGGATTTTTCTCTTGCACGTAGAACCCTCTCTGGTATTAAGCGTGTTATAAAAAAACAATTCTAATTGCCCTCTTCAACTAGATATTTTCTCTTTCTGGTCATTTGCTACAATGTGACATCTGACACACACTATCAATCACCAGCTGTTTTTAAAGTTATAATTCATGTTCATGTTACTTTATCATTTAACAATGATACCAAATGATTGTTGGTGAACGTTCAACTTATAAGTGCACAATCTGTGCTGATCACATCATCAACTGTATTTGCAGTCAATAGCCGTTGCTTTTTCTACTTGCACAGAGTGTTTTATTACGTCTGGGACATGGGAATGTGCGAGCTGGGCAACTATTCTGTGTAACGCCTTTTGTTTTGACCAGCAGGTGTTAAGTTACCTTTTGCTCCTTTAGCAGTCCGTGCTTTGCTCGGAATCGATATCTTAAACATGATCAATAAAGATCCGTTATAGACTACAAGTGCAGTCGCTAATGCAAAATTAATAAAATGGAGGTCAGTAATGACTGGTGATTTTTTACAGCGACCTTTGAAAATGTTTTCCGTAAAATGGGCCATGTAAGAAAGTGAGACTTCACAAGGTCAGGCGGCGTTAGCTTCTGTCGCGATAATTATAAAAATAATAATAATCGGTGGAAATAATGCATGTTTACCCTACATTTTAGACAAATTGGATTCAAAACATGCAATTTACGATCTGTTTTATAGGGGATAACAAGAAGACCCCAAGAGATGGCAGGTTGTCAACCTTTCTCAATTTTAAATTAATTTTAAGGCAAACTTCAGTCAGCAACAACTATACAGAAGGATGCTGACTGGTGTCAGTCGATACTTAACAAACTCAATTAAAAAAACCTTGGGTCATAAAAATCCATCGACCTTCAGGTAAATCAAACTCTTTCAACCACATCAGGCCAGTCTAACCCCCGTTGAATATAGCCGCACATTCTGTTAATCAAGACCCTGTTCAAATTCCTTTCCACTTCAAGCCTTCTTCCGAGGATCAAAAATGCAAGATTGATTCTAATATGAAACCTGCTTCTTGCCTATGTGATTGTTGTCCATCCAGCCTTTTTAAAGATTGTATTTGAAACATTGGCAACATGGGTAACTTGTCATGTTAACATGTCCTTTGAGAAAGCAAATGTACCCGCTGTCCTTAGGAAGTCATGGGTAACTCTTCTATTGATGCAGAGCACCTTGGATCCCCACAATCCTAAAAACTACAACACAAACATGCCATTTATTCAAAATATTCTTGATCGTGTTGACTATTTACAACTGAAGGACATTTTGGAAAGTAACTATCTTTTTAATCCTAAGCAATACGGTTTCCGGTGGAAACATGGCACCGAAACTGAATTACTCAATCTCAAGTTAAGCACTGCGGTCATCATCGATAAGGGCAAACCAGCGGTCCTTATGTTACTTGATTTATCTGCTGCGTTTGAAATGGTTGATCATTCTCAGTTGGTCGGCAGACCAGTAAACCTGGTGCATTGTTCTTACCCTGCCTCACAATGAATTGCATCTTTCTTCGGTTCCAGACAAGCCCGAGTAGCAGTGGATGGATACTGTCAGTTCCACCCCCACACGTGTCATCTGTGGGGTGCCTCAGGGGTCTTGCACTTCACCAACATTGTTTATTGTATATACTATGCCTCTCCTTGCACTTCTTGAAGACCCAATTCCAATTTATCAACTATGATGAAGAAACCCAGGACATAATTGAATTAACAGGAAGTTATATCAAGGATACCAATGCTATCAACTCCATCTATCAACCCATTCAGGTGTGGATGGCCACCAATTCACTTGCTCTTAATGCTGAAACAACACGAACATTTGATTATCGCTTCAGGTAACAAAAGGTTGGGTCCAGACTATAAACGTTTTATTATAGCTGCTAACAAAATCGATGTCGCTAAATTGGTAAAGACTTCGGGCACTATACTAGATGCTTCACTTTCCATGAACCCGCAGGTTGCCCAGGTTAAAGCCACATGTGGTTATGTTTCTAAACTCCTTAATCACATACACCCGTACATCTCCTTACAAAATACGTCTCTGCTTGCCACAGGCTTGGTTAACATCAAAAGCAGACTTTAACACGCTGCAAGTCACACAGAATAATGCTGTTAGAGTTGTGTTTGGTCTTTCTCATGGAGACCATGGGCCTCATTACAACATAGGCGGTAGAGTGTTAATGGCGCCTCATTACGAGGTCTGCTTGCAGGTCCCGCTAAGGACGTCTGGTCAGACAAGGTCAGACACGTCCTTAGTCAGACACGTCCTTAGTGGGACCCACTAGCAGACCAGGATGCTAACAACGGAACCGTTATTAACGGGCCCATTGTTAATATCCGCCCCATTCCCATTGATCCCTATGGGGGCTCAAATGGGAATGGAGATGTACCGTGTCCGTTTCTCGAGAATGGGAATTACCGTACTCGCCAAAGTCGGCATGGCCCGGTAATTCCCTATTTCTGGAACCTGGACCTGGTACGGCTACCTCCAAACTCGTAATGAGGCACCATGTCTCTGAGGTCCAACGGAAACTCCATTGGCTGCCTGTAAAATAGCGTGTTATGAACAAAAACCCTGGCACTTACCTAGAAATGTTGCAACACTAATGCGCCACAATACCTCTCCAACCCGCTATCGTCCAGCAGAACGGGTTGCTCGTTGCGTTCCTATAACCCCACCAAACATTGATGACATCTCTGATGACATCACATATCCGGGCCAGTTGTTTTTGTTCACTGACATATATAGGCCCGGTGGCTTTGTTCTCTGAAAGTCAGAATATTAACATTCAAAATGTGCTATATATCTAGACATTAACCTTGTCATATGTACTTTAAGTATTTTCCCTATGGTTTAGTCTCAGCTCATGGTGCACATACATGGGGCAATAAGCAGGCCTCAAACAGACAATTCATTTGCATACATGAATATAAACTTTAATGTTATTAACATTTTCTGGTGATGCAGTTTCTTTGTTCGATACTTTAGTTTCCTGTTATGTGCCTCTGATTTGTATGCATTGTGGGTCTGCATATGCATTGTTTGTACTAGCACAAGTGTGTAGTTAGTGTTGAATTGTTAGCTAATTATTACATGTTTAAAATTACTCAAAACTCTGATAAGGTAGCATTCATTATTTTACTATCCAAAATTACAAGATTATAAATATTGTACATCTATGGTGCATGCTGCAGACATTGCCTATGTTTATGTATGATTAGATTACTGTATTAACAACAACACTCAAATACAATGGTGTTTAGATGAGTACATTCTTTAACAGATTAAGTAGTTCATGATAGGTCTCCCGATCACCCCTAACATCCTGTTACCAACATTATATACACCCTCCCCCCCTTGTAGGGACTTTTCATCAAAATTAATTTCACATGTGATGTCGTCGGTGATGTCATCAATGCCATTTGTGATGTCATCTTTGATGTCCTGGGTGTTTGTCTTAGCAATGCGCGGTGGTGGTGCAAGGTATGGTTGCTTAGTTTACCATAACTGGTGAATTTCTGAGGTTTTTCGTTTTTGAGAGATATATTGGCACCAACACAATCACAGGTACATCACAAGTACACAACATTATAATATCAACATATATGCTATGATGGAAGCATTGGATCAAGGTGTAGATGAAGAGGAGAAATCACTATCAGATAGCATGTCACACAAATCGTTTCTGAACGGAGCCCAGATGTCCTTGGGGCGGTTAGTAGCTGATACAGTTAATACACTTTGTTCTTCACATTCATTAACCAGTGTTAGGTCCCGTAAAAAATCTTCGATATGAGATGCATTGGTGGATTTCCAACATTTCAGTATGCAACATTTCGCAAAGGCACAAGACACATTAAATAGACGTCTTGTGATTTCAGCCACCTTGCCAATGTCCCCGAACACACTCATGCACGGCAGGTTAAATAGGGAACGTTGGCCATTTCGCAGCAAACGCGGCACTTATGCGGTAGTACTGAAGCTGTTTGAGTTGTCCGCCCCGCACAGTGTTAACGAAATCTTCCAGACTAACATAGGTTCCCCCAGGGATCATATCCCGCATTTTCAGTTGTTTGGCCGGGTGAGGTTTTTCGGTTTTTATTAGTGTAATTTAACCATAATGTCCTTTAACAAAGTTTTTTTCAGTGAATTTCACAGATTTTTATTAGTGCAACGTAACCATAATGTCCCTTTAACATCATTTGTTCAGTGAATTTCATGGGTTTTTACCAGTGCATGCTAATTTCCTATAATTTACTAATATCATACTTAACCCAATACAGCACATTTTTTGTCTAATTTACAAAGTTGCAACTTAAAACTCTTCCATTTCCCGCCTTCTAGCATCATTTGTAACACTTCCAAACACTTTTTGCAACTTGTTCCACTGTTTTTGTATCCATCGATGTCCGCAAACGTCTGACGTCATTGCGACCTTCCGGACAGTGCCAAGTGATCATGCGTTTGCACGCAGCATGACGATGTGACCACAAATGTGTCTGCACTTTGCGATCAGGTCCGTGCTTAGCAGACAGTTCGGTACAGCATTTTCTACTGATCTGGGAACTTTCGAGCTCAAAATGTACCCTTGCACAGCTCTTACATCTACTCTTATTCATTATCCATTAACAATCTAGTACAAAGAACATACTTGGAAGAATATTAGCAAAACGGAGTGGTGTGAGAGTGGGCAGTCTGTGGCAGTCCCTCTCAGTCTTTCTACAGTGGCTACAGAGACATTTTTGGCGCCTTTTTCCTTCAAAATCAGAAGGCAGCAGCGAAGCGGAGCGGAGTGGTGTGAGAGTGGGCAGTCTGTGGCAGTCCCTCTCAGTCTTTCTACAGTGGCTACAGAGACATTTTTGGCGCCTTTTTCCTTCAAAATCAGAAGGCAGCAGCGAAGCGGAGCCGAGTGGTGTGAGAGTGGGCAGTCTGTGGCAGTCTAATGGCGTCTAGGGCGGATGGGGGAGAGACCCTGGACCTGAGACACAACATCTTTGAAGAGGAGGATGCGCCACGAAGACTGCGGAGTACCAACAGTTCGTCTGCCCTTTTGTTGGGTCCCTCACCTTCTAGAGAAATTCACTCTACCCTGACTTCTAACACTCTAGCCTGTGCAGGCTCTTTGAAAAGATCAGGAGGCAAACCACAAAACGTCCCATCAAAGAAGTTGAAGTTACTCAAACCAAATGTGCAATCAATTGTACAACAGCATGCCACTAAAAACATCATCTCCATACAGAAGCACAAACAACAATTACTACCAGAGGAGTGGATCGAACATACCTCTGGTTCCCCCACGGCTGGGGACGCCGCTGGCAGATCGAGGCGGCGGGAGCAGTGTAGCGTTTTCACCTCGGAGCCGGTGATGGGCTCCAGCCCCGGAGGAGCCGCGGTGCCGCGACCCCCGGCTGCATCGGTGAACGGCGTGGGGAGTCCCCCCCTCGTGGGAGGGGGGGCCTCCCGGGCTGGAGACCGGGTGGGGCTGGGGTCGGATGGCGTCGGCGAGGAGCTCGCGAGCAGGGCTGGCGGCAGGGCTAGCCGCGGCTCCCCGGATCAGCGGAGCTGGGGGAGAGCCTCGTTCGAACAGCTGTTGGAGGCTGGGGCCGAGCGCGGACGGATTCACACGGGGGGTGGGCAGGCTGGGGCCCGGTGTCCAATCCCGGCGGATGACTCGGAGGAGCCGCCCCTCGGAGGAGGGGATGCCACCATGGTCGTGGACCGGGGGGAGCCGCGGCTGGGCTGCACAGGTCCTGTTGCACTCAAGGGAGCTTCGTGCACACTCCAGCATCCGGACGAGTTAACCAGAGTCTGTGGGGCAGAGAAGCCCTTAAACTTGACTCCTCCTGGTTCAGCTGCCCCACAGCGCCATCAGGCGGACACAGATATTGTGACAGACCCCCCACTACAAATTCTAACAAAGGCTCAAGTTCATAATAAACTTTCTTCACCACCAGCAGAACGTGCGGAACTGTCCATTTATGAAAGAAATGGCCTAAAATCGCCAGAGGGAGGGGACAAGACTCTTGAACACTCAGTTGAGACGATTCCAACCTCGCCCGCACTAACCTTCTCTCCTTTGGCCCCCATAAGTCTTGAGTCCATCGAACCTGAGGTTGTCAAATCTATAGACTTGAGGAGGGGTAGCAAACAGGGGGATCCAACTCGCCAATTACATGGAATCCCATTCAGACTGCTTTCTAAGAAAAATTTTGACCTTCCAAAGTCTACCAAGCGAATAGCTGCAAAAAAACCTCAGAGATTAGCAACAACAATGGCGAGTCAGCGTTTGGAAAACTCACTAAAAACGCTTTTTCACAGACAAGCCACAAAGAAATTGCACCACGCAGGGCTTGGGGAAATTTCAGACGCAGACCTTTTGGAAGCCCTCCTAGAACCACTACTCACTGCATCAGCGGGCTCTCAGAAGAATTCCTCCAACAGTGGGTTTATGGCTCCATTAACTCATACAAAGGTGCATCCAATAGATACTCCTAACTTTGGTCCATCAGGCTCACCAACTTTCTTGGAACTACAAAAAACTGGGACAGAGAAACCGGTATCTCCACCACCATCACTAGTGCATACCGAGCCTTGTGGTGAAGTCCAGGAGTCTCACAGTGAAGCCCCAACTGTCTCGGAGGCTGAGCCTTTAATTGAACCTCTACTGGGAAGTAAGAATTTCTTACCCCAGGCAGACAGCACAAGATCAATACCACCTTTACCTGTGTCACCGGATCTAATCTGTTCGGGGCTAGCTGACAGTCCAAGTCCGACGGAGTACCCTTTTGTGAAAAGCAACTCGGGATACAAGCCCACCCCTTCGGTGGCTCCCTCGGCCAGGGAAGCACATGAGGAAAATGGAATCAAAGACGGCCTGCTGGACCCCCGAGAGGGCTCCACCCCAAGGCTGACGACCTCCCAACAGAAACCAAAGGAACTGCCGCGGCTATGGCCGCCTTCAACACCTGTGAGTTCCACATCGAATAGAAGATCAAGTGAGGCTTCTTACACTATCCCTAAGGAGACTCTGTCAAAAAAAGCGGATTTTATGTACATCATGTCTGCTGTAACCATCGCTCTAGCACCTTTTTGCAAACTCTATGAGGCAATAAACGACTCTTTGAAAGACCACACTTCTATTTTTGCGATGATGAATTCTAAGCTCATTTACTTAGAAGGTTACATCAACGCTTTAGAGAAAAGAAAAACTGACCCAATTGGTGCTTTGCAGCTCCAACAAGTTGAGTTCATGGAAGCCCTATCAAGCTTAAGAAAAACCAACAAAGATAGCCTAGGGATGGATGTAAGTACCCAAACAATAGCACCAGTCACTCCGTGCAGCGACGTATCCTACACGGATTGTGGGACAAGGCCAAAAGCGGGCTCAACCTCCATGTCAGGCTCTCTCAACACACTGCCAATCAGAGCAAATCTGACATCTAACAATCTGAGCGTAAATGATGTAATTTGTTTAGACGCCATCCTCCCACAGAAAGACCACTTAGGATCGAAACTCACCCAAGGCCCAGGCCACAAACCAATGAACCCAGGGCCGCGTTTTGAGGGGAATTTGGACACAAGACCAAAGCAACAGACTCTCAAAACGCACACATGCCTCAAGACGGCTCCTTTGTTTAAAGCATCTCCAGTAATGCCGCAATGTGATCTCCAACAAAAAGATCCCTTACCAAAGACGCCCCAAAACTGGGGAGGGATGAAACCAGTGACAACAAATGAGTCAGACATAGAGGCACATTTAGAAGTCACATCGCAGTCACCAAAAACAGTAGAAGATTTTCTTATGCAAAAGGACTTGATGGACATAAGTCAACACTTTGACGACTCCCCGGACAAACAGAAAGGGGCGAACTCTCGTCTAATTAAGATGACACACAACCAGCAGTCAGTCACGAGAGACCTTTCAGGCTTTAGCTCACTGGATGAGCGCTTCAAATCTCTACGTAGCACTCAAGGGGATCAATTCAGGAAATTTACTGAAAAGCGTCCTGAACAAAATTGTGAAGTGGTCTCACCTCCTCATCGGCCTCAAGTGACGTATAGATCAAGAGTTCACACTCAAACAAAATCTGATCTACCGGATAATTCTAAAGACTTGACGTATTCTCACAAGAGAAAGGGACCTCAAGAATATAAACAACATGAGAATGGGGATCGTAGATTCCATCATTCGAAGAAGTCGCACCAAGACTTGAAACACCACAACAAGAATCCAGCGGTCAAAATACGCCAACGGTCTGGGAACCAAAAATATCTGGTACTAAATAGACGTACGGTGTTGAGACTGCTACATAGTATCGCCTCCTTAAGAAATATAAAATCAGAGGACCTTACAACGGTGGAACCTTTCCACAAGGACCATACAGCATATTGTCTGCTATACACATCATCAGCTGATGTGACTACAGCACTACTAGCAGCAGAGGAAGTACTATTCAAACAAGGGTTTGAGTTAACATTAACCAGACCACCTAGAACAGATAACGATAAGACAAAGGATTGTACAATGGAGGAAAGATCAAACGAAGAATGTCAGTCCACTAACTCAAAGGAAAATTCCGTAAAGAAACCACCAGCTACTCTTAAGTCCAACACGATCGACTCTATTCCTCAGGGGAAAACAAATTCCCCTAGTAGCTCTTCTAATACAAAGGCTCCCACAACCTTAGAAGAGACCCAAAAAGTGACTCAGACCAGACCGTCTTTAGAATCGTCTTCATGGGCCTGGCTACCAAAAGCTTTATCCACACGCCTACAGAAATAGCCATCAGAACCTACAAACACTGACCTAGACCAACATCAACTGACTCTGGCATCATGGAACACAAGAGGGTTTTTACATTTGACAACTTCTGGAGACATCAATTTAGGGGACTATGACATCTTATGCCTCCAAGAAGTCTGGTTACAAACCAAACCAACATTGGATGGTTTCGAGATCGCCTTCTCAGAAGCATTAGCGGGCCCTAAAGGAAGACCATCATCAGGCCTAATCATCGCAGTCCGGATGGGTGTGGGTTTAGAAATAACCAAAACCATCTTGACGACCCCATACGTCATTGCGGTACTCATCTCGTGGCAACGAAAGGAGGCTGGGGAAGAACATCAAACATGCACCCCCCTGTTGGTGATGTCGATCTATTGGAACCATAAAGGGATTCAACAGACCTCACTGTTTGATATAGTAACCTCCACATTGGACTCCGTCTACTTAGAGTTTGGGGTATGCGATGTTATAATATGTGGGGACTTAAACATCAAGTGCCCATTGGCTAATAATAGCACCACAGACCCCGCACAGAGTAAGCCTTGTAAACAAGGCTTAGCCTGGCAGAAGCTGATGACGGCCAGACATCTTTTCAACTCTGCAACTACATTTCTTGACTCTATCTCTCTACCAACATGGAAAAGAGGTTTGACCAGCTCAACAATAGACTACATATTCGTCTCTGATTTGCTGTTAGCCCGGTTGATAGATTTCAACATTTGCCAGTCACAGCAAAGCGATCACAACCTGCTGGCCATTAAACGGGCCTCCATAAAACCAGATACAGATCATTACTCTGAAAGAATAGAACCGGTAGGAAAAGGCAACCGGGTAAGGATCTCACGGACCAACATTCAAGAAATTACTTGTTTGTATGGAAGCAGCAAGGAGGCCGCAAAGGTGGACTACAGACCATTTTTGGAACCTTATAGAGCCTCGTTAAAAAGATCGAAGGGGCCCAATACAACCCAGACCTACCATGCACATACTTTTGACTCGCTGTTGGTGGCACAGCGAAACATCCTCCGCAGAGCTAAAAGAATGGCTGCAAGAAACAACTCGCCCGCTACTAGGGCTTACATGAAGGAGACAACAAGAGCCTATAAAAACTGGCTACGGGGCCACCGCCTAAAACTACACCAACAAGACTGAAAACATGTTAGAACAAATTGGAAAATCCAACTCTAGAGACTTTTGGAGTCTGGTTAACCCACGAGCTAAGGAGGCATCTACAATGATGCTAAACAGTATATCGGAACCAGCATGGACCGGGTTCTACTCATCACTCTTCAAATCTCCAGACTCTGAGGCAGGTCCTTTATATCCCCAGACGACAGCCCGGTGGGTCGACCTTTCGGACAGAGCTGAAATTCTGGACAAAATACTCAAGCTAAAGAAATCAAGGGCTCCAGGGCCTGACGGTCTGTCAAACGAGAACTTGAAATCCGCGCCAGAAGAATGGGCAAACCTGCTGAGCATAATTTTCTACAAATGCACTACCTCTCGCTCAATCCCGCCCACTTGGACCTCAGGAATCATTATTCCCATATTCAAAAAAGGAAGGAGGACGACCCTAGAAATTTTCGCCCGGTGGCCCTCCTAGATGTGATAGGGAAAGTTTATGGTTCCCTTTTGTTGGATCACTTTAATCAGTGGGCAAAAAGTGCGCCCTGTAATGACCCTCTTCAATCGGGGTTTAAAAAAGGAGTAGGAACTAGTATAAACATCTTTATACTCAGCCTCTTAAAAGCAAAAGCCCGCGAAAAAAATCGGAACCTGTTTTTGGCATTTATAGATCTGTCCCAGGCCTTCAACTTAGTCAACCGAAGGAAGCTCTGGGGAAAACTTTCCAGTTGGGACTGCCCTCAGGAGATCCTGAACCCCATCAAGGCCCTGCACGCTGCCACATCAATGCAGGTACGACTGAATACCAACGGCCTACTCTCGACATCCATAACAACAGATAGAGGGGTTAAACAAGGCTGCCCACTAGCACCAGCCCTTTTTCTGTCCTACTTTGGGGACTATAAAGATTCTCTAATCAGCGCACGAGTATTCCCCCCAGAACTGGGTAAAGAGAAGATCCCGAGACTCCTGTATGCAGACGACCTCATTCAGCTGGACCAGACCCCAATTGGTTTACAACGGCAGCTATCTGCATTGATCACATATACAGCCGCCAACGACCTAGAGGTAAACAAACAGAAAACGAAGATAATGGTATTTGGAAAGAATCAAAAAAAGACAAAAATGAAGAATTTTTCGTGGTATCTGGCCACAAACAAAATTGAACAAGTGGCTGAATTTAAATATCTGGGAGTCCTCATTGACTCCACGGCCAATGACTCAGCGATGCAGCACCATCTTTCTGAAAAAATGAAAACTTTAGCCTCGCAAGCAAAACTATTGGATAACAAATACGGACGTTTTTCATTGTTGCCACTACTTAAATTCTACAGGGGCAAAGTTATCCCGGCCATCACCTATGGAGTAGAGGCCATGCCATCTTTACCTCACTTCATATGGGCCAGACTGGAGAGTCAGTTCTGGCGCTCAGTACTGAACATGCCATCTTCTACTCCGATTGCTCTGATTAGACGTGAACTTTCCCTCTCTTCCTTAGAGTCAATCGTGAAAAGAGCGTCAGTTATGTTATATCGGAAAATAATAGATCCTTCTTCCTCTGCAATTTTCCAGATGGTCCATGAAGAGATGAAATCAAACAAATCCATGTTATCGTCCAAATGGGAGCAAATGTGTTTACAGCAACTTGACATCTGCGGCAGCTCGATTGAAGAACTTCTGGGGAACCCGACAAGAACTAAAACCCGACTAGAAGAATTGGACAGGATAAATACATTGGAAGTTAACTAGCCACCTTCCACCAACAAACAGAAAACTGAATGTACTCCAACCCTTCCTGACAAAGCACCCAGACAAAAAAACTAGGAACACTCTACTCCGTGCGAGGCTAAATTTGCTACCTACAAATGAGATTCTGTACACAAGGGGCCTTTCAACAACAAATACTTGCCGCTTTTGTAACAACATTGAACAAAGCGAAACATTACGGCACCTTTTACTACTATGTCCAGGTACTGACAAATTTAGATCACCATACATTCTTCATCACTTAAAAAACTCCTATCTGAGGGAGGAAGAGCTCTGGTGGGAGCGCCTAATAGGAGGCTTGAGAACATCTTGGTCTATTGCAGCCACAAAAATTTTGGATCAGATCTTCGCACATGTACCCCCGTCTTAACGGGCCTGGCCACAGAAGTAGACAGTTTGACAGATAATTGTTGGAACTGGGGAGTGTGTTCCGTTGTTTTTCGTTCATCCTCTTGTAAAAATCACCACGGTGATTATACACTCGTAATAAAAAAAAAAAAAAAAATATTAGCAAAACTGCTATTTATCTTAAAAATGGCATCAGCTATTGCCATCCCTCCTATTCAAGAGCCACCCACACCACCAGCTGGAGGACCTAAACAACAAAAAAAAATGCAGTACTTCCAAAGGCAATGAAGAGGACCAAGAAGATGAGGTAGAGGAAGTGCCGAACTCTAGCACACAGAAAGAATCGTGGGTGTGGCAGTTCTTTAACACTGTTAGTAATGTAACACAGGCTAAAGCTCCCATAGTGAAATGCACTGAGTGCAACTTTCTACTCAGTCACGTACTACCTGGAGAGTACTTCTACAGGACCACCTCCAGTTGCCACCACACCAAATCCAACCACCGCAATACTCTCAGAAAGGTTGTTCCTTTCTTAGCAAGTAGTAGACTGTCTTCCTCCACCTCATCTTTCTCAACCAATAGTGTAACCACACAGCCTACTTCTGTAGAACACAAAATCTCACCAGCTACTTTTTAAGCAATAAAAGGTCTTTTTGATCCATATCTTTCAAACACAACATTCCTCTGTATATATTGCAACACATCACTGTGCAAGGGGGAACGAAATTTCAAAGTGCTTTTGAAGCTGTAATCAAGGACCATGAGAAACACTTCCCCCTACCTAAAAAGTAACACGCGTGCTTCATCTTCCCCTGTCCACCTGCCCCTCCATATTAGTGCTTGGTGCCTCTGTGATGCTGGAAATGCATTGGAGGGACAGGGCCTCCCTGTCCTTGTCCTGTAGGCCTTTTTCATTTGTGTTCTGTATTGCTTTCTGCCCAGGAGGCCATGTGGGACTCCTAGAAGTGCAGCTCGTCTTGTTTTTGGTTTGGTGTACAGACCCATGGGATACCCATATGGCACCCATGGGTGCTGGTACAACTCTGTGCCCCTCATCTATGTTTTTGGGCACCTGTGTGTGGCCCACAGAGCAGGGTATGGCTGGTGGCAGCTCCTTGCTGAATTTGATAGGTGCGCTGAGTATCCTCCATTTTGGGATACCCAGGCCCTGCCATTGGATCAGTTGATTCCTGATATGAAACAATATTGCCCCTCGGCCTGTTGTTTTATATTGCCTGTTACCTTGTTTTCCCAAAGTCCTGGGAAGCCCTGACTCTGTCCCTTCCCCATGACTGGCTGTTGGGTGGAAGTTCCATATATGGTGATGTTGTGAAGTCCAGGCCAGACTGGCTGGAGCTTTCCCCTTAGGTATTCCATGTTAACAGGCTCAAGCCTTTCCACAGGTGAGCAGAAGTCTCTTGTCGCTTGCTAGCTTCAGAGCAAGAAGAGGATGAGAGTGAGCCCCTTCCTGATTTGCTGCATAGCAACCCTCAGGATGGCTCAGTGGAGGGAGTACATCTCTCTCCCAATCTGACGACAGAGCAGCAGAAGGCCTGCAAGGCTTTGCTCCGGCAGTATGCCCCTCTGTTTTCACTGACACCAGGCCTTACACTGTGGTGTAGGCACGAAATTGACACTGGTGACAGTGTGCCTGTCAAAAGCAAGTGCTACCGTATGTCAGATACAGTTAAGAACAACATCCAGGCTGAGGTCACCAAGATGTTGGATCAGGGTGTTATTGAACCCTCAACCAGTCCCTGCTTCATTTCCATGGTCCTTGTCCCCAAGACAAGTTCCCAGGCAAGTACCTAGGATTGGAGGTTCTCTGTGGACTACCAAGGAGTCAATGCCATTACCAAAACTGACGTGTACCCATTGCCCAGGGCTGATGAGCTCGTGGACACCATAGGCGCTGCCAAATTTGTGAGCACCTTGGACCTTACCTCAGGCTATTCCAAATAGCTCTGACTGACCATGCCAAGGAAAAGACAGCATTCTCAACACCTGAGGGACTCTACCAGTTTAGGGTCTGTGGGATGTTCTGACCCACTAGGCTCTGCCCTGCAACATCACTGTGTGCTGCTTTCCTCAGAAAAAACAGGATGGCCGCCAAAAAGCTCTATGCGCTAAAAATCTCAGAGAAGCGCGCAGGGAAACCTGAAAAATAGGCCGCCAATCCATTTTGCCTGTGTCAGTGGTGGAACCAGAGACCACACTACCAAAACCTGTCATAGGGCTGCCCACAGAGTGAAATGGAATTACCTGAAAAGGCATGGCTGCATTGCCAGGAAAAACCAGAAGTGCGTTAAAATCCGTTTTTCCTTGGCTGTTGAAAGTGCAAAATCATGGTTCCCAAACATCAGAAAAGATCCAACATCCTTGTTCGGTGTTAAACATCACTTTATTTAAAGAATCCACCTAAGCACAATGTCAGGAGAAGCACATTTCATCACAAGAAAATCCACATTCAAAAAGGTGCTTGCCTGGAAAAATCTGTCAGATATGGGCGCAGTACTGCCGCTCGCCTGTGTCAGAGCTGTCATTTACTTATACTGGCAGTTTAAAACTATTGTCTTAAAATCAAATTGTGGAAAAGAAGAGACATGCCATCAAAAGCAAAATAGGTTGCTGCAATTCAATTTCTATGTTTTAAAAAGACTGGAATGAAGAGATCTGTTTGTAGATTTGTTGAAAATGTAAGTTTATTTAGAAAAGACAATTTTAAAGAAGGGGTTTTAAAAGTGAACTAATGTTAGCCACAGTACTTCAAAGGCACATTCCACAGTTTACCCCAAACAAAGGCATCTTCCCCCTGCTCTTTGCTCAGGAACTGTCATTGAGTTGTTAATGGAGGTGGGAGGAGATTTTGGCCTGTTGCTCTGATGAGAGACAGAAAGACTCCCTTGATTGAAAAAATATGCAGATTCAACTGTCAACAGAAAACAACTGCCAGCAGGAAGAGAGGCCTGGGCTGCTTTTGGCCCAGTCACACCTTGGGGGTGGGACCAGACAGATATGTGTATCTTGACCCACAAGAAAATATCTTTTTGAAAAAGACTCACAGAGAACTGTGGCAAATGTGTAAAACATTTGTAAAAATCTGTAAATATAGTGTTGTTAAAATGGAATTTCTGCTCACAGTTTCTAACTACTCTGAACTCTGTGTGATGTTTAGAGACAGGACTACCAACATTTTGATGTTGTAGCAATTGTGATAATGTTAGAAAGATGAAACTTCACAGGATTATGCCCAGATGTCATGCACATGTATGGTGAAAAATGTGTACAGATCTGACACTGGGTACCCCACCAAAAGTGCAAAAAACGGTCAAATTTGAACCGAAGCTCTCACTAAAATGGAACTCAGACGGATACGTGCTCTACTAAATCTGTGATGTGAATATGTATTATTACCAAGTTGGTGATATTGTAAATATGATTTATGTGAAAAATAGATTTACTGTACTGAAACAAAGGGGAGGTACTCCCTGGATTGTAAAATGCAGCATCACTATGACACTAGATTTCCTTCTCAAATCAGGAGAGGGGAAATACTCTAACCAATAGGATTCCTATAGGGTGTGCTTAGTATAATGGAGCCTACCCACCCCTTTGGGAAATACATAAATAGGGACAGTTTAGGAAAAAAGAGAGAGAGATTCACCCATCAACTGATTTACTGGCAAAGCGCTCTGCAGGAGGAACCCAGATCCAAGACTCCAGAACTCTGAAAGCAGAAGCCCCAATTCCAAAGCTGAACCCTTCTCAGCTGGCCTTTAAAATCTTGCAACCTGATTTTACCCCCAGACTTCCAAGGGGCACACCGAAAAAATTGATCAGCTGGGTTGTGCTGTTTCTGCTTTCTTGCAAAGAACTCTTTCTAGAACCCAGAGATCCAAACCAGTAGAGCAGAGCTGTAACCAGATAGCTGTAACCCAGAACCAACCCGTCAGATCCAGTCCAGAGGCTGTGCAGAGACCAGAGTGCCGTGCTGAGTGCAGAACTGGGTGCCTGAATCCTGTCCGGTGGGCTAGCAGAATTCCAGTCCAAAACCTTTGACCAGACCTTTGACGGGCCCATTCCAAACCATAGTTGTGAGTACCTATAGCATAGAATTGTCCATAGCTAATCCCTTATCCTTTAGTAATCCTATCCAACTCATTCTATCATATTCAGAACTGCATTGCACTGCATATTCAGGACTGCATTGCCGCTGTTCTGGTGGCTGTCCGTTGGGTATCTTGCATCTTCATAGCCTTCTTAGTGTAAAGAATATCTGTTTGTAATTCAAAAGCGCATCTTTCATTTGAAAATCTTGGCTCTTTCTGAGAAAAACCGACCTCTACTAAATCCTCTGTAACTTCCATACAGTACATGCATTCCAATATAGTTTTCCTGCAATCGCTTTTCTCGCACGCGGAAAGGTTTGCCGCGAATTCGCGTTTGGCTCAATTTCAACACGTGTCAAACAGCTATTCTTTGCATCCGAGTTCAGAATTCAGTTTCCAATCTGCTAGTTATTCAATCATCATTGCTAGTGTTTACCTGAAACTATACAACACGTCTCCCACTAGTTTTGAATCCAATTTAGATAATGAAATTCATTTTTCAGTGTTTCTCCCATTCATTCAAAACCACATTCAAAAGCATTTGCCCTGTTTTGAAATCATTCCTGTTTCTCTCTGCTTGCTGGGGGATGGGGGAGTGGGATTGAAACTGCATTGGTTGAGATTGTTTACTCCTGAAACCTGTGTTCTCGCCTTCCATCTCTATATTGCATATTAGGGGGGATTGAGTAGTGTCAGGGGGAAAGAGTGACATTGCATTTGATTGCACTCACATCAAGTATAATTCTATGCTGCATCGTTGTCCTACCCATATAAAGTATTATTCCATGCTGCATTATTTTTCCTATTCATACTCCTTCTGATTAAATAGATTGTTGACTGTTGTGACATCACCCACTGGTGATCCCTGTATAAATATTAAATAGTGTGATATATATATTGTGCATATCCATAAAATAAATCTTTTAACTTTGCAAAACAGCCTGCTTCCTGGTTCAGTGAGACCGGGGGGATTCATAGAGAGGGGCGTGATATAAGGGTACATCCTTCAGAAATAAAAGAACTTATAGAAAAAAAAATTATAATTAAGGGTTCCAGCTGTGCATCACACGCTAGGCATTGACTTAGGTGGAGTGCCGGGTTGAAATCACTTACAGGTCATGCCTTTTGGGTTGAAGAATGCCCTGCCACCTTCCAGAGATTGGTCAATCATGTGCTCAGTGGGCTGGAGGTCTTTTGTGTGGCCTACTTAGACGACATTGCCGTCTACAGTTCCACCTGGGAAGAGCATTTGACACATCTGTATAAGGTGTTGCAGGCCTTGAAAAGGGCTAACCTCACTATCAAGACCACTATCAAGGTCACACCTGGCAGGCAGAAAGGCACCTGCCAGCACAACTCGTAGTTTGCCGGACCGGAAAACGGTACTGGCAAGTTTTCCGGTACCGTAGTTCCCAGACCGGCAAACTTGTAATGAAGCCCATTGTTTGTTGTTGAGATAATAACAGATGAGTGCATCTTAGCTGCAAACCTTATAAATGTATGTACAGATGAAAGTATTGGTAAAATGTTAGTTGTGAGGGAAATGTGGTGTGAATCATCTGAGCCACCAACATGAAATACCTCTTCACCAGTGTTTGAATCTGGTGATATGTATAGAGAAACACAATTTGAGCTAGACCCTACATTAGGGGAATCTGCGCACTGATGGCCATAAGGTCCCTTTGGTTAGCACCTTGACTCATAATTGTTAGACTTAAAGAAGCCATAGTGGTTTGAAATACCCAAGGACCATGAGCATGATGCTTATAGCAGTAACATGAGTATTACGAACATTACCTCAATTGCACTATTTGAGGTTTTTCAAAAATTATTGACCATGGTGGTAAAAAGGTGTGAGAGATTGGAAAAGAACAACATAAATGTACAGTCACTGCTTCTTCACAAAAGTATAAACTGATGTAGGGAAACCCTAAAGTAACAAAGTACAAACACTGAAAGTGGGGGTAGTCCAACACAGAATGGTGATGGAAAAAAGGTTAATCAGGAGCTGCTGAGAGCAAACCTTGATATCCTGCAGCAACTTGTGTCCCCTTTACAACCAGCAAATAAAGTGTTAAGTGGAGAAAATGAAGCTATAGATCTAGAGTCAGGAGGAAAAAAGAAAAACATGTGATTGGGAGTAAGATGAGAAGGAAAAGAAAGAAAATCTTGCAGGCTGCAATGTATGCAAAATGCACTAATGTGAATATCAATAACGCTTGTGTTATAGGTGAAGATAATACCAGAGACGTTGCTAGGGGGGGGGGCATAAGGGGCTATAGCCCCGGGTCTTTTGGTTGTAGCCCCGGATAGAAGCTCAGGGGCTACAACCAAAGGGCTATAGCTAGCCCTGAGTCCCGCCAGTCCCGACATCAGCTTAGCCCCTGATCTTTTCCAGACCTAACAACACCCCTGGATAATACTAATCTAAATATAGTGAGTGATGCCTCAAATCTGTTAAAAAATAAAGTAACAAAGATAATCAAAAGCAAAAAAATCAGGAAAGCACCACTGGATGACAAAAGCGCATGATAGGACCCTAGAGATCCAGGTATGTACAACACCAGTGGGAGATGAAAGTACCAGGGGTGTTAAACGATTGATTGACATTCGCAGCTATATGACTGACATGTAGCTGAGAATGGCACATTGGGGCATAGAAGTGGCAAGTCAGGTGCCACTAATCAGTGTAAAGCACAGAAACAACGGAAAAATAGAGTGTTTACTGGTATGGATGATTTTGTGTTGGGAGATGTTCATTGTTTGTTTGCGAGTGGTACTGAATCTGTGACGGTCTTGTCTACTAAAACGATAAAAGGAATGAGTGCAGGGCGGTTAGTAAGCGCTGCCTCTCAAACTGTCACGCATAGTGGAGCAGATTGGGAGCAGTATTCAGACTAAGCACGACAGTGTTCGGCAGGGTGTGCAAGGAGAAGCTGGAACAAGAGCTTTGCAATTGATGCCAATATCTTTTGTTGACCAACATCCACCCCTAAATCGTGCTGCTTTTTGTGTATTTTGCAAAATGTGATTCTCTTATGAGGGAGTACCACTGAAGATATAAAGATTGTGGATCAAGAGGAACATACAACTATTATTGCTTCAGACATATGGTTTAGAGCTGAAGCAACACTTGATTATATACTTCATTTTGAACATGATCTCTTCAGGCTTGGATATAGTTAAATGATTGAGACTATGATGCCAACTAAAAACAGATGTACACTGCTAGGCCCAAAGTCATCATATAATAGGGACTCCAAGGGCAGAACTAGAAAAGAAGAACAGTGCAAATGTGAGGGCTGTAACTGACGAAGATTGTAATGAGAGATGCAATAATGCAAATATTAATGAGGATGATGATAGTATAGATGGTTATTGGCAATGGCTACCAAAAGCGTTTAAGGCCCATTTTGTGAATACAACTGAGTTACAAAAAAGTATGTTATGTTCCTGGAATACCAGGGGATTTGCCACTTGGCTGCTGATGACGGACGCCAGCAAACATACATTTATTTGAGGTGGTGACCCTCCAGGAAACCTGGGTGACATAAGTATGTGAAATAGATGGAAGACGTAACTCTCAGATATTGACTGCAAAGGGTCCTATTGGATGACCAAAGGAGGGATGGGGCTATTAGTGTCAGTTTGGCATCCATGGCGAATTGAGGAGATTAATGCCTCTATGACCATGCTTCAAGCAGTTAGGATTAACTGTGACATGGTAAACAAAAAGGTGAAGGTTGTTATTCATATCTACAACCCTCCCAACGCAGTGGCATATAAACAAAATATAAAAACATTAGGGAAGATTCCCAATGAAACCGATCCTGATATCCCCATCTGGGTTGTGGGGTGACGTTAATGCAAAGATAGGATCACAGTTGGTTGACATACCAGTGTTGGAGGAGTCTGCCCCAGTTAATCCACCCATTCATAATTGCCAAGGAAAGGCCTGGGCTGAGATGCCGTACTATCATCACCTCACCATGCTAACTGGATATTGTGCTGGTGACGCTGAGAAAGCTCACACAAGTTTAGGTGGGAAGAACACCTCCACCATTGACTATGTGTTTGTGAATCTCGCAGCACTTGATATGGTGGGGCACATGTCGACATTAACACGGGAGGAGAGTGACCACATGCCATTGTGTGTGATGCTGAAATATCAGGTAAATAGGTCTGAGTTTGATATGAATGGAAATATTTTTGTAAATAATGGAGCAAATTGTGTATGGTGGAATCCAACAAATTTAGCCAAAGCCAGACTTGTGGCAGAAAGGGAATTTGCCCTTTATGGTATGTTGAGAAATCGAGGTATGAATGGCTTTGGGGGTGATTGACCCTCGCCCACTGACGATTTCCCAGTGTTGACCTCCTGCATTAAAGAAGTGATTCAAAAGAAAAGGAACTACAAGAGGGTATCTGAACATTGGAATGGCCCGGGTGGCAGTAGCCGTCGTTATGATCATAGAATTCAAACGGACTAAAAACAATCATGCAATTAAATCATTGAGATATTACATAGCATGCATAGTGGTCTGGCAGCTATAGAAGTCACCAAACATATTACATCACTGAAATCGAGATATCGTCAATGGCTCCGGGAGCATCAGACAAGGTGTGAAACTGAATAAGGCAACAATTAGCAACATATGCAAGGACCAGCAAGAATACTGGTATATGGAGGGTTGTTAGAGGTGCTATTAATAAAGATCTATCCATTAACAGCTTGTCTGAGGAAATATGGCATAATCACATAGAAAATACGCTGGGGGCTGTGGATCCAGCAGACCAAGTTGGGAATTTCACAAATGAATCATGGTCATGCAAATCATCGGTGCTTGATATCACAAGAATAATTAGGCAATTAAATTCCTCAAGGGCAATGCACTCCTCTGATTAAGCTGTCACTAAGTATCAGGGCTCAGGCAATACACATTCTTTTTGAAAATATAGGGAAATACGACAACATTCCAGCTACATGGAGGGAGAGCAACATTCTGCCTATTCACAAAAAAGGATGCTGGAAGAATCATTCTTATTGTCCCATTCTAGCCATTCCTGATATTCCAGCAAAAACTTTGGCTAGGCTTCTGATTGATGAACTGAATGAATGGATAACAATGAATAGGATTCTACCTCCTAACCAGACTGGATTTAGGAAAAAGGTCTGGCACTGTGCACAGCCTTCTCATTTTAGTATCTGCTGTGGAGTATACCTGGTTTAGACGGCAACTTCCTGTATATGGTGCATACATAGAGTTTAGTGCAGCATTTGATACAATCATGAGGAATCGCATTTGGAAGAAACTAACAGCATGCATATTCCTCATGTTCTGTTGAACATGATTAAGCTGCTGCACTGAAATACAAGGGTTGGAGGGCACCTAGCTGGGCAGGGCAGTTTTTCCAACATGTTCCCAACATTTAGGGGAGTCAAGCAAGGCTGCATACTTGACCCTCTTTAATCTGTCCCTTGCAGATCTAGTAGAAGCATTTTATATCCCTCATGCCTGCCCTGTAAAAGTAGGTGCATGAAGATAGGCTGGCTGGGCTATGCAGATGATCTACTGTTACTAGATTAATCACCTAAGGGGCTCTAACTCATGCTTGATGCGCTGGGACACTCTGCAAGTGTGAATAGGCTACGTATCCACATTGGCAAAACAAAGATTCATACATTTTCAGTCAGGAAATATGTGATCCCAAATGTGTGTGGAAGAATAATATGGAACATGTTGAAATTGTAAGATGTTATAAATACTTGGGTGCATCAGTTGAAGACAGGCTGACATGGACTTCACACTGGGATGCAGACAAGCTTGATTGCATAAAGATTGCTTATGCCCTGAGTTCATTTATTAGTAGACAGGGAGGATGGTCAATTCAGACAATACTCCTGTTATACTGGGCAAAAATTGTGCCATGCATGTTGTATTGTGTGGAAATGAGGGGTAATACATTCTTAATGGGGAAACTTGAAGCAAAAGTGTTAATGCTGTTGTTTAGGATGCCTAGGAAAGTGCCAGTGAAATATCTATGTCTGGAGTTTGATCAGAAGAGTATTATGGTGGAATTCAACAGCAGAATGGTTATGTGTTATGAGAAATTTGTGAGCCTTAATAATGGTTGAGGGTTTTCGGCACATAAAGGGCTGAATGACTTTAAACGATGTGGTACTCTTTGTAGGTTACTGGTAAAGAATAAGAACTGATTTTCTGGGTTTGACAAACCAACACATGGAGACACACAACTGGCACCAACAAAATGGTTAATATGGTGACTCTGTGTGCTCAGTAGAGAAACAGATACTATACGGTTGGCATCAAACATCAACAGTGGGCCGTTCATTCAATATTGGATGGTACAAAGACAGGTCCCTAGCTACGCATTAGCCTTTCCTAATAGCTCTATGGTAAGGCAATATTTATTGTTAAAATGTATGCTACCCAAGTATCAGAGACTGAGGGTGCCAAATTGGTCTTCCATGAGTGGATCAATTGTGTCAATTGTGTGTGGAAACTGTTATCAAATCCACAAAACATATTATAATCTATTGTGAGAGTATACATTCCATACAAAACAAATATCTGAACGCCTATGACAATATGATGACATATGATTATAAAACATGTAAAACATGCCTATGGAACAAGTTAATTGAATGAAACAATATTAATTGTATGTATCATATGGTATAGTTTTATTTGTAATATATTGAAATTTTAAGTGAGTTGTCACAGGGGCTTTTATATAAATATTGGAATACCCCACCATGAAGTGTGATGCACCTTTTATGTCTTTTTATGTCCTTTTAATAATTATTGTGTGCATGTGTGTATATGCAAAGCCATTTCGTGTGAGAGAGAAAATTAATAATAAACAAACTAGGCCCCTAGTAGCTATTTGTGCTGCATTTTACCTTACCTCAACTGGTGTGGTGGGATTCCGGAATAGCATGAGCAGGAATGGTGAGAGTGGGTACACACTGTCCCCTGCAAATGTGTAAATGGATGTTGTTAGCATTGATTGTCATGGTCTCTTATTCAGTGTGTCACATGACTGCATGCATGTGCGTGACAGTTGATCCTCACTGATGAGGCACGTGTTGCCAAAGGTTCCTGATGCCAGGGCACAGTATAGTGGCACCTGCCAGTAAATGTAGCCATCATGTGTGCTTCAAGGAAAATTATGCATTTACCTGTATGATGACTCTGTGTCGCAGATGACCTACACATTGTTTGAATTCCAATGCTTCTGCTTGCGGTAAAGATGTTCAGTCACTCAGAGGGAGTGTAGCGCAGCATGCGTGCAATCAATGGCACTGAGTACCTGTAGGAATTTTGCTATGGCATAAAACACCTGGCACACTCTCTGACTTGTGTGGCATATATATGAGCCAATGCACACGTGATGTGATGCAGCTCAATACATGGTATAGACACTGGGATTGCGTGGACTGCGATAAGCCCCCAACAATGGCAATGGTGCACTGGAAAGAGCCAGTCGCTAGGAAATGTAGGGCTGTCAGTACCTTCGCTAAGGGTGTGAGGCCATGGGAGCAGATGGTGGGTGTTGCGAGGTCTTCCTCCCAGTCCCTAACCAGGTCTAGAATGACATGGGGAGGGAATCTGTACCTTGCATATACCGCTTCATTTTACATCCAGAAGAGTGTTGTACATGAGTGGAAAATCTTATCGATCACCATCCTTCTCCTCCTCCTTCTATGGACATGTACAATTGCTGCCACTATAGCTGGATTCATCCTGATAGAGTGATGTTTGATGGTGTAAATTGCGTGCTTTATATATGTTTGCTTTGCGCGTCGGATCCTTTGTACTTTGTACATTGTGTCTCCTATCATGTGGTGTAAAATCACGAGGGTTGTGTATGCATTTCCCTATGTGAAGTTGCACCTTGTAATCCATGAATTATGTTAGGTTTGTGTTAGGCGGAAACCTGTGCAGTTCCCTCTGGGACCACTGCAAAAGATTTAGGACTACAGGTGTTTGGCGGTGAACCCACTTGGTAGCAGTCTGTACCACACAGATTCACTTGGTAGCTGTGGCTGAGCAGTCAGACTTCCCTCAAGAAGAGTTAAGCAGTATGTGGAGTATACAAAATAGGGCAATTCTTCACAGCAAGAAAAGCAAACACGCAACGAGGCTTAGTGTAAAGATATTAAGGTATTTATTTATAACAGAACATCTATGCAAAACACTATGGCACTATCACGGCAAACAAATCAAACACAATTACTCTACGAAGAAGAAAACGATCAATCCCCCTAGCAATATTTCGACAAGTCTAGGTTCTACTGGTACCACTTATTTTCAGACAGAGGTGTATACCTCAACCTAGATGACACTCGAACATTTGTTAGGACGGGGGAGAAAAAGATAGGCAGGTTACGAAATCAACGCAGTTCAATACTTTGCGGGTAAAATGCACGGCAAGAAGGCAAGAATCACAATAGATCATAAAGTTCAGAGGCCAGGCCCACTCGGAGAGAGGCAAGGCGCTATGTCCCGAAATAAATCTCTAGTGGAGATGCATTCAAGTCTTTGTAGCAAATTGTTATCGGCAGATTGAACCAGTTCAGAACAATAAATGAGAAAAGCTTGGAGGCGACCCCACGGAAAGGAGAGGATTAAGACACCTCACTCAATCCGATCGAAAGGGAAGCCAGGCGGACACAATACCTTGTTGTGGAGGGCAGCTCCGGCGGGGGCAGTTGTTCCTGGTGGTGGATGCACGTCGGGTCTTTGCCAAGAGTAGAGAGGTTCTCGTCGTCGAAGAAAGTGAAGTCCGGTGCACCACCAGGGAAGAGACTAGCCGCGGAGTGCTCCGTCACAAGGCACCACCTTTTGGTCGAGGTAAAGGGGTAGTGGCTATCCGGTTGCCGAGGTGCGCTGCACGGGCAATTCGACCACTGCGTCCTGAGGCGAATAAAAAGCAAAGGGGACTGGTTGTTCCCACCAGTCAGGGGAAGAGACTCTCTGGCAGGGAGATCTCCTCTGTCGTCGGGAAGTGGTGAGTCGGCTCAGCAGGGCTCCACCGGAGGTGTCGTCGTTGCAGGTCGGCTCAGCGTTACCCTCGTCGGATTCTTAGGTCCTGTGGCGACTTCTGAAGATCCAGTCCCAAAAGCCCTGCTTTTATGCAGAAAACCCCCATTCATTCAGCCTAGCTGTCAATCAACACATGCTAAGTGGTGAGCGGGAAGGCTCACCACTTGGGCCAATCACTCCAGAGTGCGACCGGAGTTGGCAAGGCAACTCGGTCCAGGGTGCCTAAACCCCCTCCCACACCCCTGTGGTAACCCAGACAGAATGGCACCACTTTGGAGGGTCTCTGTACAGAGCCCGCCAAAAGTGGAACAAAGGGCTCAACCTTTGGTTTAGGAGTCACAGAGACGAACACAGACGCCATTTTACAAACCGAGTTCTGGCAGAAAATACCATCCAATAAACCTATTTAAGATAAGCAGATCGGTGGTACGTTAGAGATTAATGAGAAAAAGTATCAATCTCCAACAATGGGACGAATCCCATAGGGTTAGGTTCGGGGTCGAACATAACAAGTAGTTTCCACTGCCACCAGCCAAAACTCGACGAGGGGGGACGGGACAGTGCCCCCTCGAGTAACAGGTCCAGGAGTAATCGAATTACCCCTACTAGTACGTCCACAATAAGATGGTTTGTACTAGTCCTGTTAGTAAATTTAGGTCTAGTAAAGCCAATGGTGACTTTACATGCACAGGGAGACAGTAGTCAGTCCCCGGGTATGGAGTCTATGGTGGAGGTCCGCTAGGACGCCCCAGTGTTACGGCACGTAGGGTGCAGTGTAACACACATAGAAAAACATATGAGACCCTATGGAGTAAAAGACCCCATAGACAATAGAACACATTGACATTCAAAGGAATTACACACATACATGTCCAAGAGTGGGAGGAAAAGAGTATCACTCTTGGCAGGATGGAAAAAAACAAACTCCCGAAATCCAGCATAGCTGCTGGGGGACTCACTAGGTTAGGAAATTCAGCCTAAACAGAGAATTCTCCCTAACAGTTTGCGCTTGACTGGGTCTGCGATTTATTTGTGTGGCGCATCCCTCAACACACCCTTATTAATCCTCGTTATTCCTCATTTTGCTGAGAAAATGAAGAATATTCATGTTCCACCCCCTGTTTGTTTCTTTGTGCAGGCCCGTCACACACTTTACGCGGCGTGTCGTGTAAAGCACTCAACGCCATGCAAAGTTGGGACAGACTTGCATGCTACACAAAGAAACGTAAAGTTCGATCCATGAATCGGAAAAAGAAGTTGTGCGTTCCGAAAACGCACAAAGTCAGTTTTCGGCAAGCAAAGCATTCTATGATTTGGGCCCTAAAAGAGGGTGTAAAAGCATTACACCTTGATTTGGCACTGCCATTTACGGGGTAATTCATAGAAATTCACGCACAAGTGGCGCACGCGGCTGGTGCACAGTGTGCATGTGCGAATCTCTGCGCCAGCCATGTGCGCTAAAATCAATTTCCCCGCACAGCGTATTCATGGATTTTAGCTACCAAAACCAGCCGTGGTGCACAGTGGCGCAGCGACCCTGCAGCAGCGCCAGTTACGCCCCCAAGAACGTCCATTGGGCAGCGAAAAGCCATCAAAATCCCCAATCCAGCGCAAAGGACTGTGCTAACTCTGTACCAGCACGGCAAGCGGGAAACGTGTATTACTGGGGTTCGTGGGAAGTTTCACACATGATAGGCCCTGTGCGAGTGGGGTACGTGTATTACTGGGGTTCGCGGGAAGTTTCACACGCGATTGGTGCAGGGTACGTGTATTTCGGGGGTGCGCGGGAAGTTTCACATGCGATAGGCCCTGTGCGAATGGGGTATGTGTATTACTGGGGTTCGCGGGAAGTTTCACACGCGATTGGAGCAGGGTACTTGTATTTCGGGGGTGCGCGGGAAGTTTCACATGCGATAGGCCCTGTGCGAGAGGGGTACGTGTATTACTGGGGTTCGCGGGAAGTTTCACACGCGATTGGAGCAGGGTACGTGTATTTCGGGGGTGCGCAGGAAGTTTCACACATGATAAGCCCTGTGCGAGTGGGTACGTGTATTACTGGGGTTTGCGGGAAGTTTCACATGCGATTGGAGCAGGGTACGAGTATTTCAGGGTGCGTGGGAAGTTTCACACGCGATTGGCCCTGTTCGAATGGGGTACGTGTATTACTAGGGTTTGCGGGAAGTTTCACATGCGATTGGAGCAGGGTACGTGTATTTCGGGGGTGCGTGGGAAGCTTCACATGCAATTGGCCCTGTGCGAGTGGGGTACGTGTATTACTGGGGTTCGCGGGAAGTTTCACACGCGATTGGAGCAGGGTACGTGTATTTCGGGGGTGTGCGAGAAGTTTCACAAGTGATTGGCCCTGTGCGAGTGGTGTACGTGTGTTACTGGGGTTCGCGGGAAGTTTCACATGCGAAAGGGCCTGTGCGAGTGGGGTACGTGTATTACTGGGGTTCGCGGGAAGTTTCACCCGCAATTGGAGCAGGGTACGTGTATTTCGGTGGTGCGCAGGAAGTTTCACACGCGATTGGCTCTGTGCGAGTGGGGTACGTGTATTACTGGGGTTCGCGGGAAGTTTCACATGCGATTGGAGCATGGTACGTGTATTTCGGGGGTGCCCAGGAAGTGTCACACGCGATTGGCCCTGTGCGAGGTGGGTACGTGTATTACTGGGGTTTGTGGGAAGTTTCACACGCGATTGGAGCAGGGTACGTATATTTCGCAGGAAGTTTCACACGCGATTGGCCCTGTGTGAGTGGGGTACGTGTATTACTGGGGTTCGCGGGAAGTTTCACATGCGATTGGAGCAGGGTACTCCTGGGGTGCGCGGGAAGTTTCACACGTGATTTTGCTGTCAGAGCAAGGTACGTGAATTTTGGGGGTGCGCAGGGAGTCCTACACGTGAATTGGCAGTTTGTGTGGGTCCTCCCAGGTGTTCCCTCTACACCCTCCACGACCCCTGCATGCAGCCCACACCACAGGGGACTACCCTGCACCCCTGGTCATGTCCCGCAGGCAGCCCATCCACCATGGGCATGCCCCCAGCCAAGCCACATGTCACCTTGCACTACTGATCACCAACTCATGTCTCCTTGCACCCACACACCCTGGCACTGAGGGGCATCTGCCAGCAGGCCCCCATTCATGTCCCCTTGTACCCCCACCCCCCAGCACTGAGGGGCACCTGCCAGCAGGCCCCCACTCATGTCCCCTTGCACCCCCAACCCCCAGCACTGAGGAGCACCTGCCAGCAGGCCCCCACTCATGTCCCACTCATGTCCCCCTGCACCCCCACCCCCCAGCACTGAGGGGCACCTGCCAGCAGGCCCCCACTCATGTCCCCTTGCACCCCCAACCCCCAGCACGGAGGGGCACCTGCCAGCAGGCCCCCACTCATGTCCCACTCATGTCCCCCTGCACCCCCACCCCCCAGCACTGTGGGGCACCTGCCAGCAGGCCCCCACTAATGTCCCCTTGCACCCCCACCCCCCCAGCACTGAGGGGCACCTACCAGCAGACCCCCACTCATGTCCCCCTGCACCCCCACCCCCCAGCACTGTGGGGCACCTGCCAGCAGGCCCCCACTAATGTCCCCTTGCACCCCCACCCCCCAGCTCCATAGTCCAACTATTTACAATCCATTGTCCGGAAAAAATAAATCCATTGCTCCATGTCCAAAATGCAAAAAAAAAAAAATGAATACATTATGAAACTATATACAATCCATTGTCCAAGGATGTAAAGGGTCCATGATCCCAACCAAACAACTGAAACCTACCCAACAAACTACCTAAAAATATAACTATATACAAATTTGTGTGGCATTGTCCATTGACCACAAATAAAAGGAAAATGAAAAGGAAACCTAACTCTAAAAACTATTTACAAGGGCAGCGGGCTAGTCCGACGGCTCACTTTTTTATGTCCCGGCCAGGGCATCATCGAACTCCAGCTCAATGTCCTGGAGGCGGTCCTCTTCCATGGCCCTGAGGGTTCGCAGGGACGTTGACATGTTCTCCTCCAACTCTCTGCGAATTGCCTCGAGGCACTTGGCCCACGTCAGGGCCCTCCGCATGGAGTTCTCCGCCCTGACCATCGTGAGCCGTGCCTCTTCTGTCCGCTGCCGCTCCGCATCTATAGCATGGCCGAACCGCTGCCACATGGAAGACACTTCCAGTCCTGGGTCCTCCTGCCCTCTCCTGCCCATCCTCCTCCGGCTGGGGTGCAGTTGTTGAGGTGGCCACCCCTGCTGGACGTCCGACTCCCGACTGTGGCAGGGATGTATCCTCCACCAGCCTGGCCGCAGGGTCAGAGGAAGCTCCACAGGGTACCCAGGTGATACATGGGTGGGAAGATGGCATGGAGAACGACTGGCGCGTAGGGGGTCCAGGTGAGGAGGGGGTCGCAAGGAGGTCCAGCACACGGAGGAATCCAGCACTGGTGACCCATCCCAGCAGGTCAACGCGGTCAAAGAGGCACCCGAGATGACGTGCAGCCTCTTCACGAAAAAACTGCACGTCACCTTGCATGCCCCGTTGATGCAACGCTATCCCGGCCAGGACAGGCTCAACACGGTCCCTGATAGCCACGTCCGCAGGGAGAGGAAGGCCAGTTGTTGTGCGCTCAACTCCCTTAAAACGGGTCTGGACGTAGGCATCCCTGCTGGTGCCAGATGATGCAGTGACAGGATCAGGGACAGGATTGCACACAGGCACCTCCACGGTGGCCTGTGCTGCCTTCTGTCCCTGGTCCTGCACTGCACCACTAGCACCAGTGGAATCCCCACCTCCAGACCCCATGTGTGTCCCTTCCACGGCCTCCTCCTCCACCAAACCCCCACCAACCTGGATGACTCCATGCCATCTTCATCTGTCGGACCCTGTGGGGTCTCAGCTGCCCCTTCTGCTGCCGAGGAGTCCACCTCCAACCTCCGCCTCTTGGACCTACCCTCGGCAGCTGCGGCCTGGGATGCGGCACCAGAATCTTCCCTCCCCGACGAGATGACAATCTGGGAGGGGAGCTGGGCCTTGCGTCTCCGGCTGGTGGGACGATCCCTGCCGCTGTGCTCCACAGCACCCTCTCCGCCCTCTTCTTCAGTTGACGCTGCAGACAGGGAGAGATAAAACACAGGCATCAGGGCACTGTACAATGGACTGATACACACATGACAGTTGCACATAAGTGCCAATGTTTAACTTCAGACAGGACATCACACTCCATGAGACACATGTCATTTTAACTCACACACATGAACATTTCAACAGCAATATTGCACCAGGCAGCACCATCCATACACATACAACAGCATGAACAGCCAAAGGTGAGCATGACATCACATGAAACGCAAGGAGTGCACTAGACATGCACACAGGCCACCACACTTACATGCATGTCTACATCTCCTCCAACTGTTGCAGTGATGAGATCGACATACATCTCACATCTGCCATTCATCCTTCTACATATCAGTGTCACGTGCATCCATGTTGCATCACAGTTGCACACTTGTCAGATACACATACATGCACATGTACACAGTGCAGATACATGCATTATGAACCACCATCTATGCCACACCATGCCAATGTACATACACAGAAATTCAAACATGTGTGCTCCCACACCTGCATTTGCCCAGCATGCTTACCAACACATACACCATCAATGTGTCTCACAACTGAAAGGACTCACATGTTGCAGCCTCACGCCCATGTTCATACACATCCCTACATGGCCCTACATAAACACATGTGCAACCTGCACACTACTGGCACACCACGACACGCACAGCGTACTATGAACATGCATGTACACTTACCGCTTGACTCCAGACAGGACTGCCTCTCAAGGATCTGGATGTAGAGCGCTGGGCATATGCGTTCCAGGACCCTCATTTGATGGTCCGACAGCTGGCCACGGCGCTCCCTTGGCATCCGCTGCCTTAGCGAGGCACCGGGCCTTGTTGAGGGTCCTGGACCTGAAGTCCTCCCAGCGCTTCTTGATATGATGTAAGTCACGGACTGCCACCCCCTCCGCTTTAATAGCAGTCACGATGTCCATCCAGATCCTGGTCCGTCCTTCATTGTCGTCGCGCAAACTTCCAAAGAGGGAATCATACTGCCCCATGACTTGCTCCACCAGGACACCAACTTCGGTGGCAGTGAAGCTGGTGGCCCTCTTCCTCTCTGGCTGGGGGGTTGCCAGTGCTGCCAGATGGTGTTGTGCTGGACATGGCAACCCCAGAGGCAGGAGTGGGTGGGCAACTGGGTCCTGGGGCTGGGACGTGGAGCGATAGAATCCCAGTCGGGAGTCTTCGGTTCCAGCAGGGGTGGTCACAGCAACTACACCCATGGCTGACGTGCAGGCAGCAAATGGAAGGGCATGTGGGCAGCAGGCAGTCAGGCAGCAAGATGGCAGGTGGGAGCGTGCTCGGGGAGCGTAATTCGGCCTTCTGGGCAGGAGCTTGGTCTTCCGTGTGTTTTCGCGTGGCCAGCTTGATACGGAGTGATTTGGCACCTCAGCGTGTAATTCAAGGAACCGGCCTTAGCGCGTAAGCGTGTCAGCACATGCACGGGATTTCATTGGACCAAAGGGCCTTAGCGCGTAAGCGTGTAAGTTACATTACGCACGCGGGTGTTTCCCTCATAGCACGTGATGACAGAGCACACGTGGAAAAACTGCACATCCGAGTGTCATCGCGTGTAATTGGAGGAAAGCGCCCGTGTACACGCGTATCTGACGTGTACGTGTGAGCCGGTTTAAAAGCTACGTGTAGGACGCCATTTCCTTGTATGTGCTTTTCGTGGAGAGCGAGTGGGTGAAATCTGTACTTCTTGTCGGTTCACACACAATTACTTCACAGCGTTTCTAGTTCGTACTCCCTGTTACCTCTGACAGCTCTTTTCTGAACTTTTTGTTGGGCCTGTTTCCTCAAACAGAGTTCACTTCTCCTTTTGTCCTGTCCCCTCAGACAGCGTACAATTCTTCTATTGGCGGGTGTGTTGCCAACGCGCACACGCATGTATTTTTCACGTTGTTTTTCCAGGCAGACGGTGAGTTCCGCACGTACTTAGCAACTGTGCTTGCCCGTGTGTCACGTTCCCCTTCAGAGGTCATTGTAGGCTGCATGTATTATGCGTCCGCTTAGTTTTGTGTTTCTGGTTGCCACAGCGTAGTGCGGGTTCATTTTTTCACGCACGTGGTCTATGAGGCGTTGCGTGCACGTTAATTTTTGATTTTGGGCTGACTGTGCGTTGTGTGACCCGTCATCTTCCCCCAGGGGTCACAGACAGCTTTGTTAGAGCACTAGGGTACGAATTCCATCTGGTATCCTACCCCTTTGACCCCCAATTGCCCAGGACAATAGTTTAGTGCAACTACCATACGCCCAACAACATCAGTGCCATGGTTGGGAGGCGACCAAGCTGTAAGGGAGGCAAAGGTGGCCGACCTTCAAAAGGTGGGCGTGGTGGGCACGGTAGGGGACGTGGCCGGGATTTTCAGGGTGCTCCTATACCCCCATGTGTGGAAGAACAATCAGGGACACCCATGCCCCCCCATGGTTGAGGGAAACGTGGCTGACACCATCCCAGCTCAGCTCCTGTTGGACCAGCCCATTGTGGCACCTGACCAGGCACAGCATGACTCCCTGGCTGACTTCCAGGTCAGCAAGTCTAGGCCACGTGTGGTGGTGCAAGTTGTTGTCACCAATCCACGTGGATCTGGGGCAGCTATGTCATCTGCTGCCCCAAGTATGCAGGGTAGGGAGGCTGCAGGGGCAGCTGCAGCTCCAGCCGCCCCAGCTCTGACTCTCCCAGCCAGGATATTGTCAGTCCAGGTCCATCAAACTGACGTTCCCCCTGCCAACATTACCCTGCAACCAATGCCTGCATCAAGACCTATGGTCATTGTGCATTCCCACACTCCTACTACCCAGTCCACCGGTGATTCTGCCCCTACTGACCAGAGCGGCATAAGACACTCTGGCTCTGCTCTACCTTTAAAGAAGAGGAAGAAGGGTGCTCTGGCACGACAGGCTGAGACCCCAGACACGGCTACACACTCCGGTACCTCAAGGAAGCCTTGCTTTAATGATCCGGAACTTGATGCATTTGTGGCCTATGTGTCAGCACATAGCCGCGAAATGGTGGTGACTGCAGGGTGCAAGACCACACCTGGTCAACGTAGGACACACTGGCAGGCCATCGCGGACCGCATAAGTGCCCTTGGATTTGTGAGGCGCACAGCTGATGATTGCTACAAGCGGTGGAATGACCTGAAACTCAGAGCAAAGAACAAGCTGGCCTCAAATCATGCCGCTACTCTGGTGACTGACGGTGGGTCTCCACAAAAGGACAACAAACTCACTGAACATGAGTCTGTTGCTGGGGCCTTCGTCACAGAGGAACAGATCCAAGGTGTGGGAGAACTACCTGATTATGATGCATTGTCCGGTGAGTGCCGATGCATGTGTGTGTAATGCATGTGTATGTTGTTTGGGTGACGGGTTCTGATTGAGTGCCAGGTGAGGGTGTGTGTGCTTGAGTGGTATGGCTCACCCATGAGCTTCATCCAAAACATTCAGCGGCCTTGGATTTGGGGGTGACAATATCCCTTCTGCCCACAGTAGTAATTTAGCGCAACATTACAGCAGTGGCCCTTGAAGTGGCATCTTGCAACAACATTGTTTGTATTTTTCAGTGTTCGTTCAGACTGATTGTTTCAATTCTCCCACTTTTGCTACGCATTCCTCAGCCCTATTGTCACATATGTGACATGCTTCTGTCATTGATGAACGACCACATTGGCCCACATGTGTTACCTTGTTAGGTGAATGATTTGACCATTCAGGCTGATTGAGTATTGGCCTGATCGCATACATTTTTGGGGCCTGTTTGAATGTGGAACATGAGAGTTGTTTCCTGTCATGTTGAAGTGCACAACCATTGATGTGTACATCGGCCTGCAATCACTGTATTTTTGTACACTGGATATGTTGCAGTGTGTGGCACATGCCTATTTTGTCACACTATGTAGCATTTTTCATCTCATCATGTCCATCTCACATGGATGGCTGACAGTATTCATTCACTGACATATGGATGTACTTGTGGAATGTACCATAGCTACAGATCGCCTTGCCCCAAACAGGTGTGGTGCCCGCCAACGTGGTACCACATGGGAACAATCCATTTACGTTAGGCAACCCAACATACAGCATCAGTTGAGATGATGGCTCAAGCAATTGAGAGGGTGGCCACTTCCATTGTCCCACCTGAAAGGCAGATGGAGCAACAACAGCAGGCAACAGGCTCCATTTGCCAATCACACAGGGAGGACATGTTGGCGTCCAACAGGGACAGACGGGCAGCACTGGAGACTCTACGCCAATCAATATCAATACAGTCCCGTTGCCACAGGGAAGCTCTGAGGGTAGAACTCCATCACCTCAGGGAGACTCTTGTTGACATTCAGGCTTCCACTAACTTGAGGACAGAACAGCAGCTGGAGCGGCTCACACGTTCGCTCTCAGCTGAGATGCAGGCAGCTCGGGAGGAGATCTGGGCATCACGTGCGGTGGTGCATGGGGATCTCCGCACTATACCCCTCCAGAACGAGACCTTCCACACCCGCATGCTTGCTGCCATGGAGGACCATACCAGGGCTTTGCGTGGGCTGCCTCCCATAGCACCACCACCTCCTGTGGCAGCAGCAGAGGGTTATGAGAGCGACAGCAGCACTTCTCCCACATTGGCATAGACGTGCAGGACATGAGCTCATGGAGGTGTTTTTTTTTTCCAACATCCACACAGGTGGCTGTTGGTGCGCACCCTGTCCTCGGACCTCCTGGGTGGCCTCCCCCCCCTCCGGCCCCCACATGGCCATTTTTGATTTTGATTTTTGATTTTTGATTTTTTTTTACAGTGTGTTGCCTTGTGTGGCTCCCATGGGCATCCACTGTATTCCGGCCGGGCACATGCAGGCTTGTCCTGAGTTTGGGTTAGATGCTTGGGTTCGTGCTTGGGTTCGTGAGACACACACCCCTCCTGCTTCCCGTTTCCATGGGCTTGCAAAGGTTGTGCCCAAGTGACAGTGACTTACACAGTGTCATTGGACTCCCATGAGCTGTGTGGGCAGTCTGTAGTCAATACTGTGTATACATTCCTAGTGGATATTGTTGTTGTATTGTACACTGCATGGTTTGTTTGTTTGTTTGTTTGTTTGTTTGTTTGTTTATTTGTTATAGCGCGGAACCAAACCCGCAAGGGTAGCTGGGCGCAAAGCAGTACAAGGTTACTTGAGGACTTAGTTACATGAGCCCATGGAGGTGTTTTTTTTTTCCAACATCCACACAGGTGGCTGTTGGTGCGCACCCTGTCCTCGGACCTCCTGGGTGGCCTCCCCCCCCTCCGGCCCCCACATGGCCATTTTTGATTTTTGATTTTTGATTTTTGATTTTTTTTTACAGTGTGTTGCCTTGTGTGGCTCCCATGGGCATCCACTGTATTCCGGCCGGGCACATGCAGGCTTGTCCTGAGTTTGGGTTAGATGCTTGGGTTCGTGAGACACACACCCCTCCTGCTTCCCGTTTCCATGGGCTTGCAAAGGTTGTGCCCAAGTGACAGTGACTTACACAGTGTCATTGGACTCCCATGAGCTGTGTGGGCAGTCTGTAGTCAATACTGTGTATACATTCCTAGTGGATATTGTTGTTGAATTGTACACTGCATGGTTTGTTTGTTTGTTTGTTTGTTTGTTTGTTTGTTTATTTGTTATAGCGCGGAACCAAACCCGCAAGGGTAGCTGGGCGCAAAGCAGTACAAGGTTACTTGAGGACTTAGTTACAGGAAGCATACAATTTATACAGTACACAATTAGAGCAAAGGTAAGTATACAAAGAGCAGAAAAAAAATGCAGATCAGTTTAGTTGATCAGATGTCATTCATCTGCTTACGGATGTCATATGTCATACAGATATCATTACAGATGTCTAGTATCTATATGGTGGGAGGTGGGAGGTCAAACTAAATGTCATTGGCGCGAATCCAGGTGAGGACTTTCCGCCTGAAGCCGAAGTAAGGTTGGTCCATTCTAAGATCCAGAGGGAGTTTGTTCCAGGTTTGCGCAGCTATGACTGGGAAACTAGAGCCGCCAGCTGTACTCTTTTTGAATCTAGGCATCACTAAGGTGAAAGCGTTGGTCAATCTGGTAGGACGGTTTGAAGTTCTCTTGTGGATTCTGTTTGCCAGGTAGGGAGGGGCTATCTTGTTAAGACATTTGGATGTAAGGGAGAGTATTTTGAGGGCGATCCTGTCTTTGATTTTTAGCCAGTGGATATTTTTCCTAATGGCGGAGATATGAACTCTGTTGGGAATATTTAAAGCTACTCTGATAGCGTTATTTTGGAGAGTTTGTAGTTTGTCAAGGATATACTTGTTAGAGCCTGCATAGAGGGCATTGCAGTAATGTAGCTTGGATATGATGAGGGCATTGGCTAATGTAATGCAGCTAGTTTCAGTTAGAAATGGTCTGCATGCTCGGATTAATTTACAAGTATATGCAGTGGAAGATGCTAGAGAATTTGTTTGTTTTTTGAAGGTAAGCGCTGAGTCAAGATAAACCCCGAGGGTTTTGACTGCAGGCATCACTTTAATGACGTTATTGTCGATGTTGAATGAGGCATAGTTGGGGTCAAGTTTTTTGATGGTCAATGCTGAGCCAAGGATCAGTAGCTCAGTCTTGTCGTCGTTCAGGCAGAGGCCGTGTGATGCCATCCAAGCCTGAATGAGGAGATATATCTTATTTACTAAGGCCGTGTCTTCCAAGAAGTTACCCGAAAGGGGGATTAGAATCTGAGTGTCATCTGCATAGTTAGTGTAGACAACACCCAGTCTGTCCAACTTGTCAAACAAGGGCTTAGTAAAGATGTTATACATCGTCGGAGAAACACATGATCCTTGGGGAACACCGCATGAGACTTGTATGGGATCAGCGGCTGATAAGAGGGAGAAGACTCTCATTGTCCGGTTTGCAAGGAAGGATTGTACCCAGGTTATGGCATCACTTGAGAAATGTGCGGCCAAGCTTAGATGATTGCATAAAACTGCATGGTCTACCAAGTCGAAGGCCGCAGATAGGTCAAGGAGGAGTAGCATAGCTGATTTACCATTGTCCTTCAACTCGTCAATTTGGGTCTTGAGGTCAATCAGGGCTGTTTCAGTACCATGAAGAGGGCGGAAGCCAGATTGCCGTGAGCCTAGTAAATTGTTGGTTTCTAGGTAGTCCTGAATTTGCAGGTAGGCTACTCTGTCAATGATTTTAAGTAGGAATGGGACAGTGGTGATGGGTCTATAGTTAGTTGGTATTGCAGGGTCGAGAGTTTGTTTTTTTAGCAAGGGAAGTACCCAAGATTGTTTGAGGTTATTGGGTACTAGATTAGACTTAAAGGATGCATTAATAAGTTTTGAGATGAAGGGTGCTAGGTCTCGCGCTGCATCTTTTATGATTTGGGCCGGGCAGTTGTCTCCTTTGCAATTGGAGGGCTTTAGAGATAGTATGATTTTTTCTGTCTCTAGTATGGGTACTTTTCTAAAGCTAAATGGGTGAGGGGTGTTAGCTTGGTTAAGGAGGAGCTGAGGTTGCAGTATAGACTCTGTTTGCGAAGGCAAGGAGGCTTTTTTGTTAGCAATTTTAGTTTGGAGCAGGCTAATTTTACCCGCCAGGGCATTTTGTATATTGGTGCACCAAGGCTTATTTTTAGGAATGTTGTCAGGTGGGGTTATGGTTGATTCCATTTCGTGGAGGATGGAGAATAGCTCCTTAGTGTCTGATTTGGCTTTGGAGATTCTGTCATTAAAAGTGTTTCTTTTGGTGTTTATGATTTCCTTTTTATACTGTTTGGTAATGGTGGCTAATTTCGTTTTGTTCTCCTCAGTGGGTGAGTGTTGCCAGATAGACTGCAACTTTCTTTTTTGGATTCTAAGGTCTTTCAGGTGTGGCGTGAACCAGTTATTAAGGTGACAAAGTTGTTTACTTTTGCGTAGCTTAGTGGAGGCAATCAAGTCAAGTGCCTTGATCATTGTACTGTTGTAGGCTTATTGAGAGTAGGGAGGAGATGGGGTAGGAGTAGTTCTGCTGTGATGTCTTTTTTACTTCTCCTAGGGAGTGGCGAGGCCATGAGTATGGGTTTAGGTCGGATAAGGACTAGTGAGGCGTTGAATGCAATTAAGTAGTGGTCAGTCCAGGATTGAGGTCTTATATTAGTAATGGTAATGTTACAGTCCGATCAGCAACCCAGTCTAGGGTTCTACCTTTGGTATGAGTAGGGGAGGATACTTTTTGAGTTAGGGCGTAGTCATTCAGAAGTGAGGCGACAGATAGGGCATGTTTGTCATTACCATCATTAAAGCCCAAGTTAAAGTCTCCCAGTAGTAGTATTTGAGCGTGGTCTTTAGTGTTGTTAGTTACGATACTAGTTAGGTCATCTTCAAAGGTTCCTAATGGTCCAGGTGGTCTGTAGATGACATGCAAGGTGAGAGTCCGGTTACAAGAGAGGTGCATTTTGGCAGTAAGGAGTTCACAAGATGGGAGTATCAGGGTAGTAGCTAATTTAAAAGGTAAGGTAGATGTGTGAATGATAGCTAGGCCGCCACCTTTAGAGTTGGGTCTATCCACTCTTAGTAGTTGGTAGCCGTCAGGTATAGCTAGCATGATGGCAGGTCCGGACGCCTCATGGAGCCAGGTTTCGGTTATGACTAATAGGTCTAAATTTTCATTAGTTAGGGTGTCCGAGATCTCAGTAGCATGGGCTACCATGGATCTTGCATTAATCAGAGATCCAGTTATTGATAAGGTACTGCTTGGTTGAGTCAAGGGAGGTTGTTTATTTTTGGTATAGGCATCTCTTTGTGACAGTGGCTGGTCGGTAGTTATGGGAACGGGATGTAGAGTGGTAGATTTGGGATTTTGTGAGTGTTTATTTGCTGCATCAATGTAACCTCTGTGATTGTGGTAGGAGGATGGTTCATGAAGACAGGATAGTCTTGCCCTCAGTCTCATGTTTCTATCCTTGGCTGGGTATGAGGCCGTGGAAGCATGTGCCATGATGGTAAGGAGGCTCAGGGCAGAGTGTAAAAGTTGGTAACGGGTGATTTTCATTATGATTATAGGCAGGGAGGGCCGAAAACAGATTAGGGCGTAAATCGGGCAGGTCTAAATACGACCATATGGCATAACACAGATTAAGGCACGGATCAGGCAAGGTCTAAGTGCGACCATAGGGCATAACACAGATTAAGACACAAATCAGGCAAAGGTCTAAATACGACCCTAGGGTATAGCATGGATTAAGGTACAAATCAGGGCAAGGCTCTAAATATGACCAAAGGGCATAACACTGATTAAGGCACAGCTCAGGCGAGGTTTAAATGCGAGCATAGGCCATAACACAGATTAAGGCACAGTTCAGGCAAGGTCTAAATGCGACCATAGGTCATAACACAGATTAAGGCACAAGTCAGGCAAGGTCTTAATGTGACCATAGGGCATAACACAGATTAAGGCACAAATCAGGCGAGGTCTAAATGTGACCATAGGGCATAACACAGATTAAGGCACAAGTCAGGCAAGGTCTTAATGCGACCATAGGGCATAACACAGATTAAGGCACAAGTCAGGCAAGGTCTTAATGTGACCATAGGGCATAACAAAGATGGTGTGTTGATATGTGCTTGTGCATCCATGTCTTCCTCCTAATTTGCAGGTTCATTCCTCATGTCATCACAAGGCCGTCTACTTTGGAGATGGAGTTCATGTTGTAAGCAGTGCACTTACACATTTGCGTGGCAGCACAACTGTGCAGTTGGAAGTGGTCGATGTGCTGGCATAATCAGGTTGTAAGACTACCACTACTTTAATTTAGTACTGTCATGTTTATGCTATGTTTTAGGTTGTGTAGCTGCATTGTATTGTTGGTAAGTATTTGGTCATGTGTGTTGTTAGTTCTACATTACTGTGAGCATATTGTGTGTGGCCAGTTTCCATTAGGGACACTGTACTTTGTGACACTTGTGTCATGTTTTGGGGATTGCTTTGTTTGCTCTCATATAACATGCCATGCCATGGTGTGTTGGGTGACGGTGCTGGGGAGGGGTTGGGTGACATGGCACTGTTGTCATGTTGTATTTTGCAAGGGGGTAATGAATTTAGCAGCATAGAAGTGTGTCTTTTGATGACACAGCATTGGTGGTGTTTGTGTAGTTAGGGATGCACACAATGTATCACTTCCAGGTGACCAATCTCAGGCTGGTATGGTTGTGACAGTTGACTGTCGCTTATGTCATCATCATTGATTGTCAGATGGTATGTGGCAGGGCTGTGTGCACTCCACAGGGGTGTGATTTTAGGTGAAGTAATTAGCCACCAGCTACGTACGGGCTGCCTCACCACGTGCCATTTCCCCTCACATGCGCAGCGACCATGCATGTGGTTGGGGATGTGGGGGCACCACCATGTCCACGGGCAGGCCCCGGCGTGTTGCAACATTGTGCAGGACACATGCTGCCACTATGATCCTGCACACTACTTGGGGAGCGTATAACAGCTGCCCGCCAGAACAGTGAAGGGAGCAAAAGCGTGACTTGAGCACTCCGAATGTGCGCTCCACTATGCCCCGGGTTGCAATGTGGGCTGTGTTGTATCTTACCTCGGGTGGCGTGGTGGGGTTCCGAATTGGCGTCATCATGTGGGTGCTCAGAGGGTAGGCATTGTCCCCTGGGGAAGTGGTGATGGGTATCATTAGTGGGGTTGTGACATTACTCAGTATCTGACATGCATGCATGTGCTGTGGCATTCATGCTCATCGAGCAGCCATGTATCGCCATGCCGCCCAGCTTCTAGGTTCCGGTTTAGGGTTGATATTCTGTAAATAAAACTGTCGTAGGTGGACCCTGGATAGTTGGCATATACTGAGGTGATGATTCCCTTGGCATCACATAATACCTGGACGTTGATGGAATGCCAGTGCTTGCGGTTTCTATAGATGTGCTATGATGCCCTGGGGGGACGTAGAGCCACATGGGTGCAATCAATGGCACCTAGGACTTAGGGGAATTGTACCAAACCGTAGAAATCCTGGACGGCAGCCTGCCTTTCTGCAGGTGTTCTGGGCAGGTATATGTGCCTGCGGACTGATGGGCGTGCAGTCATGATGGCCAAGACCTGGTGTAGGCATCGTGACTGCGTGGCCTGTGGCACCCCCCCCCCACTATAGCACTTGTCCGCTGAAATGATCCAGTGGCCAAGAAGTGCAGTACATTGAGGACCTTCTCCAGGGTGCTGAGTGCTTGGGAGCACAGGGTGGGTGATGTGAGGTCATCCTCCCACTCACTCACCAGGTCGAGTATTATGTGAGGTGGAAACATGTACCTCCCATACACCTGGTCATCAGGCATCCCAAAAAGGCTGGTTCTGGGTGTACGTGTTTCAGGATTAGCACGTCTTTCTGGGTGTGAAAATTCTGGGCCTGACTATCCTCCTCCTCCTCCTCCTCCTGAGGTATCCCACGACCACTGCTGCTAGGAACGATATATTCATCCTGGCGTCTGAGCTTGTTTGTTGTTTGCGCGCACTTATATGCTGCGCGGGTCCACGTACGCCTGCTTACTGCTGGCGTACGTGTTTCAGGATTAGCACGTCTTTTTTGGCGCACGCGTTAGCCCCGTTCGAATCCATTAATACATGTTTTGAATGTGCGTGTGGGGGTTCCGCGCATTTGTCTCCTGTACTTCCCCCGTGACGTCCACATTTTCGCGCATTGTTCCCCATTCCGCGTGTCACGCCCTCTGTTCCTCCTACTTTTGTTGTGTGCGCCGCGCTATGTGCGATTTCAATGTGCGCATAGCGCACGCTGTTTGGAGACGTGTGCGCCAGCGTGCGCCACGCAGAATTTTGGGGCACATCCTGGGATTTACACACGCACGGACTTGGATGAATCGCTGTCCGCGGGTTTCGCTGCGATTTTCGCACTGGCACTGCGATTCGCTTTCGCACGCTTGCACCGAAAATTTCAGCGCACATTAATTCCATGAATCGGCCTGTTAATGTGGACGTTTCAAACGTTTGCAAAAAATGATATCATTTGCACTTGTGAAGTGCCCATCTACCAACAAGATAGCACAGTCTAGCCAAGCATCTAATGCCAGACTCTCTCTCTGTGACCTGAGAGTCACGAGTTTAATTTCACTTTATCAAATTATCGTGGGTGGTAATAGCACCTGTTTTCGACGCCTGACCAAGGGCCCATTTGTTAATGATGAAGGTGTTTATAAAAAAGATGGACTGGCCTGATATGTAAAATGACAGTGACAGCACAGATTGAAATAGGCACTATACTAATTAGTGCACACATTAGTAAACAAATGTTTTCCACATTATGCATGATATAAATATAGCTAAACAAATGTTTCAAAAAGTTATTGCCCTATTCAGGGCTCTGCAGCGTAAGCATTTGGAAGGTCGCGGGTTGCAGACCCTTTCTCTATATGTCAAGGAATGCATCTGTAGGTGAAGTTGAGGGAGACATGGTACTGCTCACAATAATTTATTTTGGGCCTCATCATAGCCTTGGCGGCAGCCCAGCGATAATCGCTGGAATCCACCACCACAGGGATTGAGTGGAGCGGTAATGCAGTGGAAATAGCATTACCGCTGCATTTTTACCGCTTCACCCAAGCTATGATAAGGCCCTTTGTGTGTATCCTAGTTGCACACAGCCCCTGACATCAGTGCCACTGTCACATGCAGGTCAGATTGCACAGGGAGCTAAGCGCTCGCCCATGATATCTGTGTGCAGCCTGTGGTGGCAGGTTCGAATCTGGGCAGGGTCAACTCAGGCTTTCATCCTTCCGAGGTCGATACAATGAGTACCCCTCTGTGGGATAATAATGTCTTCTGTTATTTGAGTGCTTTAGACATGTGGGTGTGTAGCCCTAAAAAATGAATACATTATTATTATTATTATGTATCCGATGTTTTCTTTCGTCAAAATCCTTTCACATAATGGCACTTCAAGACCCATACCTATACAAAAAAAAACCTGCTGCATTAAAAAAACAGCACTGGATAAAGATGACTGATGTACTCTGAGGATTTAGCGGCTTGTCTCACTGCGGTCCTTCTCGTGTGTGGCGCTTGATGCCAGATTTAATTGGCTTTTAAGCGCATTAAACAAAGAGATGTGTCCTCGCCGCTGTAGACATGAACAGTACAATAGTTGTGTGTTCTTCAATCCTTTGTCACGCACATTTTCACACTTCACTGGGTTCCCAGAGGGCGCCAGGGATGCTGTAGAGCGTCCCTCCCTCCCTCTTCCCATCAATTTCTATTTTGCAGAGTGATGAATTCAAGTGTTTCCAGTGCTTAATTCCCGTAATCTGGGGGCAGGATGCTGCGATGGAAAGATGCTGTCTGAATGATGATGCTTCATCTGGCGGGCTACATCCTCCCACGATCTCTCCTGACTGCGGAATATCAGGTTTATCAGGCGCAGATAGTTATCCGGCGCGGGCCTCTAGTTTCCATTACAGATCCCGCTATCTGATGCAGAGCGCCGGCTCGGGCGTTCCATTACCAGCTGTCCGCGGACTCTGCCGCTTGCTTACACGCTCTGGAGTGGCAGGAGGGATGCTCACGTCTGCGATGGCCGGATGCACTCACTGCCAACCAACATAGAGGCTCTCTGAGCTCAAGGCACCGGACCACTGATCGCTGGGCTCTATATCTTCCCCCTGTGGTGTGGGGCAATTACTGTGTTGGCGACAGAGCACTGCTCTGCTGGTCTGCAGGATGATGTACAATGCAGCAACATATCATTTAAAGACCGATTCATTGGGGCCTGTCAGGCAAGACTCCTTGATATGATGATAGGATTTATTTATTTATTTATTGAACATTTTTATAAATCGCGCCACAGGCCTCAGAGCGCGGATATGATACGATATGCACAAGTACACAAGTGTTAGTGCTTCTTTGATTTCCCTACCTACTCCAAAACGTGATGCCCACACGTCAAAATATGGAGTTGTAAATAAAGACTGAACAAAGAAACAAAAAGATTGGATAATGTGGTAGATGTGACGAAGAGGTGCTGGAGGAAGGAGGTCGATTATTTACGACAGGGAAAAGGAGGCATACTGGGGCAGGAAGTGTGTGGGGGCAGTTCTCCTAAATTAGCAAGGAGTTAAAAAAAAAAACATTGGCATATTCAAAAGGTTTAGCTTTTGAATAGGTAAGTATGTTTCAATGTGTAAATTTGCTGTGCAAGATCCTAGAGGATGAGTTTCACTATGGACTGGTCATAACAATCACTAATTCTATAGAGGACCGGATAAACATTCTCAATACTAGTGTTGACAATCTGCTGGCTGTTCAGTTGACTTGACACACAGCCCTAGTCAAGCGGCAATGCTGTTAATCAATGTGTATTAGCATCCTTTAAAATATGGAGTTTACCAAGTTTTGGAAAAAATAAATCACATTCTTACCAATTGGGTGAATGAAGAAAATTCAGACAACATATGGTTGGTGGGTGATTTTAATTGGTACTGCCCTGACATTTCTAAAGACGACAGAATCCATAATGGGATCCTATCAATGCCAGCAAATAGCTATACAAAAGAGAATTGCTGAATTCCTGGAGCTTGATTAAGTGAAATGGTAATATTAAAGGTGATATTCCCCCCATCGTCTACATAGCATAGAGGCTCCTCAAATTCCCATATTCAATTTGTTTATGTTTCAGCAAACGTACATGAACTTTGTGTTTCCATAGAAGTTGTTTTCTCAAAGTTGTGTGACTAATGGCCTCGGCTACTAATGCTTTATGAAAAATTGCACAAGAGTCCAACACCAGAGGAGCCAGATTTGTTTACAATTAGCCGCTCAGTATTGGACAGCATTGTCTTCTTAAATTCCAAGAATCTTACGTCGTCCATGGATTAAGTTAGTTTGTCTGGGTTACCGCCGCACGGCAATACTTTTACTGCATCCAGACATACGCATAAACATGATAAGAAATGAAGGAAAATAATTGAAATCTTAGAGTGGACCTACAACTTGTGTGTAAGATTTTAGGTGCAATGCTGTAATCTACCTTGGCAAGAAGATGTATTTAATGCAATGGTGCACAAATGTGGTCGAAGACAAATAAAGCATTGATGGATTTGCTAGAGAGTCAAATGATGTTAACAGCTCTTAAGTACAAACAAGCTGATCTATTTTGGGATTATTCAACTCTACATCAAAATCAAATGACAATCTATACATGAATCACGTTTTTGGAGAAGTCTGGTATTGCTACTATTAAAAAAGCTATATCCTTACACGTCCAGCCGATTTGAAGTTATAGACAACAAAAAATAAACGATGTTGGCGTAAGCTTTGACAAAAAGTACATCATTCGAAGATCTAAAATCTCTAGAGTCTCCTGGCACATTTAACTATAAAGGCCAAGCACACATTGTGAGCAGAAATATTGTACATACTATTGATATTGTGGCTGTGTGGATGAAGTCAGCTAGAATGGTTAGTGCGGCCGAAGCTGATGATGCTGTCAACGTGGCTTGTGGGGTGCCAAAGAGTTTGTGTTTATTGCTGACCCGATAAAACATCTTTATAAAGCTCCTGTGAGAATTACTGGACGCAAAGAGCATTACTTACACTAATTATGCTGATGACACCCAGGGCCTTCTCCTCATTCTGGCGATAATACAACGGATACTGAGGTCATCAATGAGGTGTACTCCCTCATCCAGCATTGGATGGCCCATAATGGGTTGAAACTAAATGACTCCAAGACAGAGTTAATGCTAGCAGGCACTGCCGCGAGACCTAAGAAACTAGGTCACAAGTATAAATGTTCTATCGCTATTCTAGGTAAACAGAAAGGCAGGAGTCCCTGTCTTCCAGACTCTGGGAGCATTAAATACAATTTCTGAAAAATGAGATCTGGAACAATACATCAAAAAAACCTTTCAATTGTTGATTTAAATAAAAATCTATTGTTTTTAATTACATTTCATAAAATGACATCACAGATACAAACAGAAATACAATAAACAATGCAATTACTCAACCATGAACCAATTATTCAACCATTATTCAATTCATTCAAACCATACAACAAACTCAATCCACGCCAAGTACACAATTAAACCATACACTCAATAGAACTATGCACAAAAGCATCTACAACAATGGAGGAACAGCTTTAAGTTGTACAACAATATAGCCAAAAATATGAAAATACATCATTTGATGGGTAGCTAGGAGGAAAGCTAGATACCTCAGATTTTGCTAGGAATTACTTACTGCTATCCGAAAGAACACAACACGGTTTCGATGTTGAAAAGTTATTTATGAACGTCTTCTTCAGGGGAATTATAAATCTAAAGACAAATACACATTCAAATATATTTACAAATGTACAAAAGGCCACAGCTTGCTGTGTAAAGTTGTATCATAAAAATCACATATATTCAAATAGATAGTAATTACATACAATCTGGGCCAACTAATTGGGTTGGAACTAAATGACTCCAAGACAGAGTTAATGCTGGCAGACACTGCTGCAAGACCTAATAAACTAGGTCCCTAGTATAAAAGCATTACTCTTGCGGGATGTTCTATCACTATTCTAGACAAAGTCAATACCCTAGGTGTCTATGTGGACTCCGAAATGTCTATGAAATGACATATTAATTATAATGTTTCAACCTCAGTTTACCCTATTAGGCTGTTGAGCAAAATTAGACCTTTTCTTTCCAAGAAGAGCTGTGCTGCCATAGCAAGGGCTATCATTGGAACCAGAATTGATTATTGCGGTAGCCTTCTGTATGGCATTAGTAAGGGCAATATCGCAAAATTACAGGTGGTACAAAATAGTGCTGTGCAAATTGTTGAAAGATTGGGAAGATGAGGTCATGCCTCTCAGGCTAGGTGTGTACTTCATTGGCTGCCTGTGAAAGCTAAAATAAGTTTCTGGCTTCTTACCGTTGCTCATAAAAGTGTGTTTGGTGTTAGTCCGAGCAATCTGTCGGAATTGAAACAATGTTATGCCTCCTATCGCAACAATTGTATGTGTATTGGCCTACGCCAAGTTGTCTAAACATCATATGCGAACAAACTCCACGACAAGGTCTTGACCTTAGAGAAAGTTATGTAAGCCGCCATCTTGGATTAAGCCGCCATTTTAGGTTCTCTTGTTATATGGAAGTCACGCTGAACATCAAAATGGAGGCCGAATGACATTCTGAGTAAGATTCTGGCCGTTGTGACCTCCGTACACACGAATAATTAATATGCCTGCAGGCCAGTTGTCGGGGTCGCAAACTGAGACCTTGTCCTACTGTTGACCTATATCAGCGAAACTAATCAAAATGCATATATTATAGGATTGACCTGGCAAGCAACCCATAGGCCCGACTACTAGAATGGTTAACCCGCGAGAGGGTTGGCCAAGGGCTGGATAAAGAGTATAAAAGACCCAAATATTCCAATGTACGGTCTCTCTCACTAACGCATTGAACTCTCGTTTAAGTTCGTTATGTTACTCTGAGAGCCGAATAGCTATCCGTTTGTAAATTGACTTTGGTAACTGTTGTAGCTTTTAAATAAAGCACTTGTATGTACTTTGTAACCTGTGTTGGTGTGTTTCTTTCTGGGCTTCCCGGCCTCATATTATTTTTTATGTTTTCACAAATCTATCTGAAAGAATTTCCTGGTTACTTGCTCGAAGAATCTTCAGGTGCAATTCGGCTAATTTCTTGGTCTTGCCAAGAATGAATTTGGTGTCTGGTGGACAGTACGCCTTTGACTACACGGCTCCTGACCTGTGGAATTTTATGTAACCCGAGCGTTGGAGTTGTCGGCTCTTGGAACATTTAAAAAAAAGCTCTGAAGTCTAATTTGTTAAGGTTAATTAGTTCATTTATTAGCTTGCCTTCTCTGTGTGCTTTGTGCACCATGACAAGGTGCGTGGCTGTCTGCCTTTCTTGGTTTTTGTCTATGTTTGTGCTTCTTCTTTGGTGAGCCTCCCGATGCCTCTGTACTTGTTTTGGGCGCAATGTACATGATAAATGAATACATAAATAGACAAATAAATAGATATCTAAGCTGAATTTTTCCACTTTCTTGGAATAACTCCTTTGTAATTACTATTCATAAAAGGGTGATAGACATGAGCCTGTGAATTACAGGCCTACCCCCCCGCCCCCATAGATATTTCCAGCAAGATCTTTATTGCTTTGATACTGAAGGAGCTCTGTGATTGGGCTCTTTTTTATTTTTCAGAGAGCCTGACTACATTTCATTCTGGAGTCTGACAAAAATGGGTATAACATGCTTAATGTAGTACTTTTAACATGAAGGGGTATTATTTAAAGAAATCAACCGATATATATATATATGACTTGCCTTGATGTAAGCCCAGCATTTGACTCAATGGTCGAATCAAAGTAGTGAAATAAATTAAGAAACTCACAGATCCCTGAAAGGATCCTGAAAATGATGGCAATGCTTCATGAAAAGTCTGTGATAAAAGTGAGACTAAATAGGAATGGAAAACTAGCTACAGAAATGCCCACTTCTCCAGTCGTACGTCAAGTCCTGTTTGTTGGCGCCTAACTTATTTGTCGACAGCAACACATTCTCAATAAAGCCAGGCCACTTAAGACTCCTATGGCTGGTTTACACTGAAAACCTATTGTTTTAAACAACTCTTCAAGGGCTGCAGTGCAAGCCTGAGCTTTTTCAGGCGTATGCTGATAAGCAAAAACCCCAAACCAATGTGCATGAATCCAAAACTTTAAGAATTTGAAGTCACACCAAGCCCACAAGCTTTTGTTGGCAGATTGGGGTATATGGCTGGAATGCATCAGAACAATCATTTATTTGGGTTTTCAACTTTTCAACAAAAATAATAGGACCATCTTTTTCGATACATTATTAGCTAGAGTCGTGCCACTGAGGGCATAACGCACGGCCCAGAAATGCTGTATGTTTTCCTACACCTTTGCACAACAGACTTCTTTCCAGTATAGCAACCACTTCATACAGAACCGTAGGCATTGTCTGCATCATGCACCATAGAGGTCCAATATTCAAATTGTTGCCATGCTACATAGTATAATGATTGTTTTATTTTCAGGTTTTCGCATACTGTGAAACTTGTAATAAGTATCTAATGCACCCGCACGTACTACAGATTTGTACTACTACACACAAACCATAAAGAGACCAAAACACACACAAATATGCCCATATACCGGGAAGGTAAAGTAAGCAAAAAAGCAGCAGTATTACCAGAAAGTCCTCATGACCTGATTATCTTCATGGACAGAAATCATTGCTGTGTTTCAGGTCTGCTTCTTCCCCTATGTACATGTATCACATGATGTGACTGAACCCTTAGGAAAGAGTGTAAGGACAAATGAGAAGGGTATGGTCTACAAATATAGTACCTTTTGAATGTTCACTTCCTGCCTTACATATGTCAGTGAACAGAAAACGATGGGGCCAGACATGTGATGGCATCAGTGATGTCTTCTTTGTTAGGTTATCTTTGAGGTCATGGGTGTTAGTCCTTGCAGTGCACAGAGGTAGCACGAGTTAGGGTTGCATACATTACCATAATTGGTGAATTTCTGGTCTTTTTCGGTTTTTGCCTGTAACCATAACGTCCTTGTAGCAACGTTTTTCCATTGAATTTCATAGGTTTTTTAGTAGTGCAACTTAACCATAACGTCCCTTTAACTATGTTTTTTGTTGGTTTATTTCATATGTTTTTAGTAGGGCAGTGGATCCAGAAAGGTCCTGTAGCAGTGTTTTTTGTTAGTGAATCTGATTGGTTTTTAGTATGGCACGGTAACGAGAACATTGCTTTAGCATAGTGTTATCTGTGAAGGTGAACGTTTTGTGGTAGAGTAGCTGAACCATAACGTGCCATTAACAACATTTGTACATGGAATCCTTGGCTGCCCTCAGGACTAATTTGTTGAAAGGGCAAATTCCCCTGTGTATGTATCAATTTATGCTACCCCTTCCCTTTTCTAACAGTGTCTGTGTATCTTAGAAATTGAAGGTGTACATGTTAAATGTTGGGGAGTGGGTGAGTTGTTTTTCTTTTTCTGTTAACAATGAATGGTGAGTCTGTGGCACACAGTATTGTATCAGATGGCTAAAGGGGAGTAATATGGAGGTTTCCTAGGGAGGACACACCTGGCTGGTGTATGTGCAATCACAATGCTGTTTCCTTAGGACTCCAGTACTGGCTGCATCTTCGAATGCACATTTCAGTAGTTATGGGAGCACACGTCTGTCTGTTGCACAGCTATTCACATGCGTAGGGCATCCTCTGTGTGCTTGTAACACCGCCCCTGTCGCCAGGCCTACAGATTCATACGGTAGACTGCAGCATTTCAACCAATCATGGCAACTGCGTGGGTTGCTGTGCAGACCTACCAATGTATGGCTGCAGCTTGCTTGGCTCTATGATGCCCACTGGAAAACAAGGAATAGCAACCTCCAAGGTACGGTGGGCATGTTAAGTGTCGCATTAATTTGATTGATATGCGGCTTGCCTTTCCATGACCTGTGAAACAGGCACACCGTCTCTGCAGTGAGCAATATGATGGAAATTGTCAAGGGTTTGCCGGTGGGTCGAACAGTTGGAGTAAACATTTAATTGCAGGTGTAACAGTCTACAGTGAGTCTGCAAAATGGCAAAGCTGGGGAGCCTTGGTCACTCACATACAAGTGCATGTAATGAGAAGTAAACAAATAGCACATTCTTCGGAGTGCAAAGAATATCAGTGGTGGTTAAAAAAGTAGTGTAGCTGCATGGGTCTCATTGAATACTTCTCTTCCTGCTCCACGTAATGAAGCTGCACTGATCCTTGTTGTAAGCATTCTTTTATTTCAGAATGTATTCATGTCTGTGAATACTGGTCCTACAGCTAATGGGGTACCATGAAGTGTCTGTACTGCATGGGATGAGAACTGAAATCAAAGCACAAGGCGCCAGTGGGCAGGGTGCTGCTCTTCCAACAGTGCACAAGTATAATTTCATGTACAGCATTATGCACAGCTGCTCCGGCCACCAACAGGAACAGATGTGTATGGCAGCGCATCCGTAAAACATCCTTGCACACCGTAGGCTGTATTGCAGACCCTTACCTGTCAAAGGGCATTGTATTGTGCATGTTCTGCGACACGCAACTCTACAAATGGAAAGTACTTTGAAGTGCTTGGGAAGGGTTGGTCTGGGAGCATGATAATGTCTGACGGCTATTTAAGTGAGGGCCACCCAACATTTCCCTCTCTTTGTGTACTTCCCCTATGCTATCCCTGTAGCTGGTGCCACTTCCGCACTGGGCCTTGCCTTGATTTCCTGCTGTGTGGTATGTTACAAGATCAGAATAAATGGAAAGCAACTGGAAGAGGAAAAAAAGTTTAATCAATAAAGCTGCTTTCAGAGTTGGAAAGGCACAAATAGATGTCTTGACAATTTACCGCTCTTTCTCCATTCCCGGACGAAATGAAAAGTAATGCCACCACATCCGTGTCTGCGTAATGCGATAAAAATGTATGCATTAGATCGGAAACATACGCATGACCTAGGCAAATGCCTCCTTTATTGCAAAGAGTATGGACACTCTGGTAACATATTGTGCATTTTTCCCTCCACAATGAAGAGCAATAATGGCGGCATTTCGTGGATCACCAAAGTCTCACGAACTCAAACCAAAAGCAGTCACTGCATTGCAGGTACTCCACACCAGTTCAACTCCACATAGTAGAATCCAAAAGGAGCAACCAAGGCACAGTGTGTTCCATTCACTTTCAATCAATGTATTCCGAACTCCCCCAAAAACCGTACACTGTGGCGCGTGACATAACCGCAACTTCCGCATGTCTATCGACAAATACACCATGTATCACAGTTTGTGCGTAAAAAACACACCCAGAAATCTTATTCAGCAATGCTGTAGCGTGCATAGGGCCATTGTTATGGCCGCCATCTGCAAAAGGGCCGGGTGTGGCACGTGCAACCTTGCATCTATTGCGATGTCCAATGACTTATCGTGCTGTGCGCGCGGCTGTGGGGTAATACATGTCAACCAGGGTAGGGGATTTCATTTGTAGTGGTGGCTCTCAAAAGAGCCGTTTTGTATTTTTTTTTTAAGCTGCTTCCATAGAAACAATTTTTTTCTGGTTTTTATAAGTCTTTTTGTTTGTTCTACTTCACCTCACAGTCTTACAATGGCATCTTCAGTGCAGCCTGTAGATTGGAAAACAAAATGTCATTGCCACTTGGCGACAAAGAAATGCCATTTCCATTGAGAATGTGCACATATCGATAACCAATATTGGCATTCCCACAGGAGTACATCCCAGCAGCACGCAAGAAGTTACACATGCTTCTGTTGATAAGACACCTTCCGACCTCTGGCTGACGACAACATTCATTGGAATAGTTATATACTGGACTTGGTGGTATACATGAGAAAAGCACCTTTGCAGTGGGAAAATGCACTTCACTGCTTTCATCATCTTTTTGAGTCGATGGTGCACACTTGATCAAGCCATGGAACCCAAAAGCAATCCTCCATAGTGCACAACCACAATGTGTACAGTTGCGCAAGTGGCCACTCGTTAACATTCTGCAAGCAAGTGTCCGAAAATACGCACATCTCCACTTCAACAGAAAGCCTCAACTTCCTCCAAATTCAAATTGCCAATAAAGCCACTTTCCATGGCACACTGGAGCAGATCTAGCACAAAGCGATCACCCACTATGAAAACTGTGCATCTCGCCATCTCTGCCAGCCTTACTACACAGAGTAATGAAACCAAATCTGGCCGCCCTTTCCTGTGACGCACACCCTGACGACCTGATTGGACAAATTCCACAGTCGTATTTCCATTGGCCAACATGATGAGAAGCGCAGATTGTGGCACGTGCGCACTCGATATAACACTAGCAGTTCTGTACAACAGTCCCCTGCATACATATCACACCCAGAAATGTTGTTTCACAATCCCTCAGCCTCCACAGTCCCATTTCCATGGCCATCATTCTGAAAATCCCCGGATGTGGCTTTGGGGCTGTGTACGTGCGTGGGGGAGGAAATGTCAACCAGGGTTAGGGTTTCGGCTGTAGGGGTGGCTCTGAAAAGAGCTGCTGTGGGTTTTTTTAAAAATATGTTTTTTATTTTGTATTGTCTGCTTCCACACAAAGAGCCCATTTTTGGTTTCATAGATTATTGTGTTTTCTGTTCGTCCTCAGATTCTTACAGGAACATTTTGAATGCATCTTGCAGATGAGCAAACTAAACACCATTACCAATGGACGACAATAAAATGCCATTTGATAGCATGACTGTCATGATGTCTAACCCCGGGGAACCAGACCAGGTCCAGCAACCCCGGAAGCAGGCATCAAGTTATTTTGAGCAAGCCGAAACACCCCTGCTAGGGGCTCTTTGGGTGCAGTCCTTGCGCCTATGGCGCCAGGCTCATATGGAGCTCATATGGAGCAGTCCTGGCGCCAGGCTCATAGAGTAGAATTTACCTGATGCAGACAATGCTGCAAGCTTACCTGATGCAGACCTTGCTGCAGAGCTCCAAGCCAAATGAGGCTTGGAAGGGACTATTTTACCCAGGGACTATTTTTTACTCGGTTGGGGCTGGGGAGGAATACTTACCTGGGACTACTTTGGAGCCTATTTAAACCACGACCGAAGAGCAGTAAACGCTTTGCATTATTCTGCATCCAGCAGCGTAACGCTCACCGTGTCTGCAAGCCTGCATCCAGTCTTCTGCCACGCCCGCCTCGAGTCTGCAGCTCCTAGAAAAGGGAGGAACAGAAGGAGAAAAGTTTAGAATAAGAGCAAAACCTTCGATCCTTACCTGAATTCCGGATCCACCACACCTTCGAGCTGAAAGAAAGAAGTATATTACACGCGCCGCCTCGCCTGCTGCAGTGCCGCGCTGAAATCACCGGCCTTCGCAGTATCCTCACGATCCACCGCATCCTGCACGTTCCCGCCACACTCCAGCACCACAAGAACAGCAAATGTGAGCCAAGGGAATAAACAGAGGCAATAGTAACTACCCCCATAGACTTACCTGATTACCACCGTGGGTACTATTCCTCTTCATGGGTCGCGTAGTCTCCATTTCATCCTCGCCGTACCCCGGCCCCTAAGGGGAACAAAAGGACAACAAGGTGAGACAAAGGGACAAACAAAGGGAACTCTTCTCACCACAATAGACTTACCTAATTTTACCTAATTTTACCACCGGAGGCATTATTCCCCCGAATCTCATATTTTCTCTCCACACCTGAATAAGGGAGCAAGCAACAGGTTACATTCTGGCCTTATTTTATTGAACTGTGTAGGATAAGCCAAATCCTTACCTGAACTTTGTCAGCTACCACGAGGAACTCTTCGCTGGGGACAAGCCACAAACTGCAAGGAATCAGACAAGAGTGAAAGTCAGACATGTGAACTCTTACGAACTACATACTTTTCGGAGTCAATATTGTTCTGGAACTCACCAATTCCTTCGAGCCAGTGAAGCAACTGGTTATCAACAAGCCCCTAAGCTCAATGCAGGATGGAGAGCTCATCTTTTCAAACCATCAGGTGAGACTATAAGAGGGAACATCAACGGTGATCTGCGGGGAGAACAGCGGGGGTGGTGGGATTTACGCTCGACTCCATGGGTGGTTAATTCCCTTTTTCCATTTGCAGAAGGATATTCCTACGGGCCAAGCAAACAAAGCTAGGTGGGCCAGTCCAGTCCGTAATCTCAGCCCTATGCGCCACATTGGTGGAGACCGCAGCTGTCCAGTTCAGATCGATGCCTCTGTGGGAGCCAGGTGAGCGTAACATGACCTCCGCATTTGCAGAACTAATGATGTCATTGTTACAAAAAAACATGCCACGAGCGCACACAAATTTAGACATGCTTCTGTTATTCAGACACCTTCCAGCCTCTGGCTGGGTAGAACAGACAATGTAAGTGGTCCATACCCTTCTTGGTTGTATGGCAGAGAAAAACCAACTGGCCACTGGGAAAAAGCCTCTTCACTGTATTCATCATCCTCTTGCATCAATGGAGCAAATGTAAACAAGACACTTAACCCAAATGCAAGCCTCCATAATGCATGACGACAACATACACAGTAGCAGAACTTACCTTGTCTCTGCAAAGTGCATGCATATCAGCTAAACTGAGGTCATCGACAGTGCACCACAATGCATCCACTGCTTCCAAATCAAAAATTGCCATGAAAGTGTTTTTCCTGGGCAGATCTATCACAAAGGCATCACCCAAAGTGAACACAATGCGTTTCTCCATGTCCGCCAGTGTCACTACGCACAGTAATGAATACCAGTGTTACCACCCCTTCCTGTGACCCACACCCAAAGTACCTGATTGATTACCCACACACTGCCATTTCCATTGGCCAGCATTGTTAGAAGCACATATTGTGGCATGTACGCTTCCCAAAGTACAGTGAGGGCCGTGTCCCAGTAAAGGACGAACAGTCCTTCTTCCCACTATCCTCTTCCCACCACACGCTCATTGGATATTGTTAAGTAGTCACACATGCATCCACCAATGCCATCCAAGACATCAGCATCTAAGCCTGTCAGTTCTCCACAAGATGTCATATGGACCGTTACAACTTCAGCCTGCAAGTGTGCTGTTATTGGAAAGCAAGTCCAGTGGAGAGTTTAGTGAAACATTGCAGGATTTGTGCATGCACATTCATCCACATGAGCACCCAACACCACAAAATAAAGGTATGAAGATTTTTTGGCAGTATATTTACAACTCTGTTATAAGTGCCTCTGCGCACGATATCTGCCACTAAGCGTCCATTATGTTTTTGAAAAACATAGTGGTTTTTCCCCCATCTCCTACCATGAAGTGGCACTTCAACGGTATCGGCTTGCAACGTTTTCATTTAGCCATATCATACAGTGCATTAGCGAAACAGGAACTCTCTTCTTTCCTTCCGACAATGCTCCTAATTGTGTTCGACACCAACCCATCTCCTACAAAAATCATAAAAATATGGCATCAATGCCAACACTGAATGTGTTTTACCAACCTAAAGGCAGTTCCCAAAAGGTCAGTCTGTACACAGTTGTGCTTCTTTTGTACGCTGCACTATTGCCACAGACTCTTTTTAAATCTGTCAACTTCTACTCTCCGCCCTCAGCAATTCATCCATTAGAGGACTGCGCAACTGGTCCTTGGTCTGAAAGCCAGGGATCGTATCTCTACTGGACTAAAATGTCTGCAATACCTCCCAGTGGATGCGAAGAATAAAATTAAAACCCTGTGCATTATGCATAAGGCTTTCTGGTCACTGGGACCTCAATACCTTCCCTGTCACTTTCTAAATGACTCCTTGCACAAGCTCTTCCCTCATCCGCTTCCTACTATCTCAGGGTCAGTTGCTTCTGCACGCAAGCAGTTGGAGGTAGAAGTCTTTCTCCTGCTGAGGCCTCCCTCTGGAACAGGCTCTCTGCCTCCCTGGAACTTGCAGAGAACCGTTTTAGGGTCTGAAAGCACCTCAAAACCTTTCCATGTTCCTCTTCTTTTTTTCCTCCTCTCCCTTGCTCACTTCCTGCCTAAAATTGCTTGTGCACTGCTTTCCTACCCACCCTCTAATCTGTGCCCGAGCCTACCTCCCTCCTTATAGATACACCCCTGCACTGGCTTTCTGCCAACCCCCGCACTTGGGGACTGTTTTCTGTAACCCTAACAGTCCAACCACCACTTGATGTCTACACTTATCCTGCACCGGACGTATTGGCACTTATTGCTATTTTTTGTTGTTCCCATGTACTCCACTGTGCCCCCCTTCCCATTCACTTGCACACTCTCAGTGTCACCTGGCCTAGAGGGATCAATGTCTCTGTGTAGCCTCTGTTCTGCCTCCCTTTCCTCGTTGCGCCTTCACACACTTGTGTGTAGGTGCGGTACAAATGCCACAGCATAAAAACAGAGTAGGGGAGTGTGTCTTTAGTACTGTCTCTGAAAATACTTATTTGTTTTTGGGGTGGGTGGTCGTGTTTTTGTTATGTACGTGCATGCATAGACAATGATTAATGTTTTGTCGCTGACTATCTGTTTTCTTCTCCACCTGACATTTCTGTGGACTGAAGGTCAATGCCTCTCTTAAATTTCTACAGGATTCTCTGCAACGCTTCTTGCAGAGTGGCAAACAAAACAGCATTGCCAATGGAGGTAAAATGTATTCCATTTCCTTAGAACCACTGGAAATCCTGCTGGTTATCAATGCTTTCATAGGCAGTGCAGAACATTACTGCACATAAAGTCACACATGCTTCTGTTTACCCAACACCTCCCGACCTCTGGCTATGGACAAAGTACACCAGCATTGTCCCATGATACTCCTGGTGTTATCAATGAGATTATCACCTTGGCAGTTGGAAACATCTGCATCACTGCTGTCATCAACTTCTTTAGGTGAGTGAGCAAACATGAGCACGACATGCACCCCAAATGTAGTGCTCCGAAATGCACGACCACCACACCAACAGTACTGACAGAGGCCACACATGTGCAAAGGAGATCTATGCACCTGAAACCATACTCCTAGAATGTGCCCCAAAAAGTCTCCACTCCTTCCAACTGAAATTTAGCAGCACAGCCTCTTCCCACGGCATACATGGCAGATCTTGCACAAAGGTATCACCCATGATTAGCACTCTGCATCTCGCCATCTCTGCCAATGTCACTACATCCCGTTTTGGGTAAAAATGTTACTGCCCCTTCCTGTGAACCATACCCTCCACACCTCATTGGATAATCCCCACAGTTCCATTTGCATGGCCACCATGCTCAGAAGGGCAGATTGCACCACGTGCCTCTTCGCAGCTACAGCAAGGGCTGCACCCCAGAAAAGCAGACATCGTCCTTCTTCCTTTTCCACTATTACATTTGCAACACTCCCTCATTAGATAGTATGAAATAGCCACATAAGCATGTACATTTCTACATTTTTACATGTTTTTTTTTAAAGCGCTGACACAGCCCGCAGGCATCGAGGCGCTGTTACAGGAATTGTTTAGTTTATTTATTTGCGTAATTGTTTTTTTTTTGTCTTAGTTGCGTATTTATAACACACGTAAACACCCAGAGGTTTCTAAGCGTAGACCCGGGGATCAAACCTGTGTTGCTTTGTGTCGTCTTGCTTCCAAGGTGAGCACAAACGTGCCGCTGAGCTATCCACCCGTAGCTATCACATGCAAGACCGCTGCATTGAACACTATCATTTCTGTTCAGCACTCCAGATGTACTGTTACACACTCACAGTACACGTGCACTTATTGATGCTGACGAGTTCTTCTCATGCCACAATGTGTTAAGACACTTCCGCAAGCAAGTAAGTGTACAGGGCAACCCATAGCAAATGGAAATATTAAGAAATTGGTCCCTAATGTACGCCTTCACTGACCTACACCATGTGATAGTGAACGCATATTACCTTCCTTTGCTTTTTCCACCGAGTGTAAAATGTTCTCGACAACCACTCTTCAAAGGTCACCAACCACACCCTACACACCTGATTGGATAATCCCCACAGTTCCATTTGCAAGGCCACCATGCTCAGAAAGGCAGAATGTACCACATGCCTCTTCCCAGATAAAGCCAGGTCCGAACCCCAGAAAAGCAGACACAGTCCTTCTTTCATTTCCACTGTTACATTTGCAACACTCCCTCATTAGATAGAATGTAATAGGCACACAAGCATGTAGCAATCACATGCAAGACTACTGCATTGAACACTATCATTTCTGTACAGCACTCCAGACGTACTGTTACACACTCGCAGTACACGTGTACTTAGTGATGTTGACGAGTTCTTCTCATGGCGCTATGTGTTAAGACGCTTCATCAAGCACGTGTCCTGTACAGGGCAACCCATAGCAAACGGAGATATTAAGAAATTGGTCCCTAATGTAAAACGTGTTCACTGACCTACACCATGGGCTAGTAAACTCATTTTACCTCTGTTTGCTTTTTCCACCAAGTGTAAAATGTTCTCGACAACCACTCTTCAAAGGTCACCATCCTCGGAGAGATGCAAAGTTAATCCTTTATGGCGGCTTTATATGGTGCTGGGTGGGCCCAAGGCCTACTCTCTTGTGTGCATGGCCACCGTCTTACGCCCTTTGGCCATACACCAAAAGTGTACGCCTTGACCAGAACCCTCACAACATATTGGCGCCAGGAATGGGAACATTTGCTGCATGCCACAATCCACAAATGTACCATACGATGGGTGGTATAAAGGGCAACCCACACCAAGGGCAAATGGTGACATGTGGCTACCTACTGTGCAATATGCGCAATAATGTACACCATAAGGTACTGTATGCATATCAGTTTACTTGCGCTCTTCTACCACGTTTACAATTTCCTTCCCCACCCCCTTTAAACTTCACCTCCCTCTGAGACATGCATACGTTAAACTGCATGCCTGCATTATGGTGCCATAGCTATTCTGCAGGCCTAGGCTTTTCGGTGCAAAGCCTATGGTTTTTTGCCATGCACCCACCAGTGTAGGTCTTGCCCACACCCAGCAGAACATAACATAGTCATGCAGGTGAACAAGTGGCCAGGTATACTGTGCAACCCTACCACTTCTAAGCACCCAGTACTTCACCACTGCACCCAGTGGACACACTACACGATGGGTCACCCCATAAAGTCCAGGCATGCAGTAGACACTCTACAGCATGCTGCCAATCCCCACACCCATGGAACCAACATTGTATGAATTGCTGTGCCATCAGTGACCATGGAAACAGATCACCTCACCAGCAATGGTGCTGTAACGCAGAGTGCCTGCAGTCCCCACACAAGGTAGTCTCCTGTGAGGGCAGCCGGAAATTGGCACAATACGCACGGATACTGCAAACACACGACCGCCTACTTCCACCTATTGACACATATCACATGAACCACTTCTCATTCCCCCACCCTCTCCTTCCCTTCTTCCCACCAGCATATGGCCTGTAGCCGTGCGCAAAGTTTTTCCCCATTCAGTCTTTGGAAGAAAAAATATATTGGGAGCCCCCCTATAACTTTTCCGCCCCTGCACGAAACCTCACCCAACTTTGCAAAAAAATTCAGAGCCGGCCATATACTTTTTTCTGCAAAGTTTGTTGACGATTCCTCCAGGGGGAGCAAGGTTATAAGCCACCAAAAAAGTGCTATTCCTATGGGTTTAGCAACTTTACCATAACTACACGGTCGCTACCGCGGGCCGTGTAATATATATAAATATATTAAGTGAAAAAACTTTGTTAAAGGGAAGTTATAGTTACTTTGACCTAATGACAACCTATCCATATTATGATTTTAAGTAAAAGAGAAAACCCCCAGAAATTCACCAGTTATGGTAAGCTAAGCAACCATAACTCGCACCACCACTGCCCACTGCTTAGACTAACACCCATGATATCAAAGATGACATCACACATGTAATTGATGACATCACTGATGACATCACATGTGAATTTAATGGAGTGGCTTGAGGAGAATTTTCCTTGTGATGAAATTAGTGAAGATAGTAACTCCAATGGTACACAGTGCAGTTTGAAAAGTAAGAAAATTAATACACATTGCTACACATGCACCTGAGACATATTGTTTCCTTTAATAGTACGTTCAGGAAATTAAGGGAATGGCCCTGAAGCAGCAGCTCCTCCACAAGTACACACGCACATACAAAACCATAATAACAGTGTGCAAATTAAACTTGTGAGCCTGGAGGAAAAACTTGACCAATTGATGAACAGTTTTGGTGACTTAAAAGAATTTGTACAGAGACATATAATGGACAATATTAAATACCATTGTCCCACCTGCATCTGTACCCCTTCCCCCCGTCCCAGTCAACCATCCCCACAAATACCCTGTAACAAAAGACGTTATGATGAGACCACAATCCCTTCCTCCCCTGATGACCAACCTGTGGAAAACCCCAATTCCCCTGTATATGTTTCCATTTCTGCTACTGCTTCCATTTCCTAATTGTGTGTATTAATGTGTGTAAATAAAGTTCTATGTGTATAGTGTTGCTGTGTATGTGTTTAGTTTTTTAAAAGACCCATTTTGAGTCTCCGGGCCTGTCCGGGATGTGCACAATTAATCAAAATGGAGGTGTCCTATGGACACTGCACCTGTCTGGGAAGTCTGCATTCAAAATGGAGGTGTCCATAGGACTCCGCGCCTGTCTGCATTTCCGCAAAGCTGTGACATACCTTTAATTAGTTCTGGGACCCCACCTCTGTCCTGCGGACACTTGAGCGCACGCACATCACATTCCCTGTGTCCTACGGACAATGCGTCTGGCCGACATATCTCCAAAATTGTGGCATACTTTCAATTAGTTCGGGGACCCCACTCCTGTCCGGTGGACACTTGGGGGCATGCGTATCTCTTGCTCCGGGTCCTACAAACAATGGGCCTATGCAGTATGTCTGCAAATCTGTGTGATCCGCACACTACTGCAGTGTTTGTGGATCTCGTAATGCAGGGGCGGCCCTTCTTCCCTTTCCACTTCACACTTTGCAGCACTCTCTCATTGGCTACTGGTAAGTAGTCCCACAACCATACACCAATCACATCCAAGTTCCAGATTTCTACTTCCAGATTCATCCACATCTACATCCATCAACACAAACTACAGGTATGCATATGTTTTGTAATGCAGACAGAAAATAAAACTCTATGTATTTTACCATAGCATTGCAAGTACATAGATTGTATGCATTTGAAAAGGGTACCTACCACTTGCCCTGCATAACCTACTCAATGATCATATTGTCATGTGTACCATCTCCTCACATCAACTGACAGTTACTTACAATGTTGTTTGCTTTCACAGTTTTCTTATACTGCCCACTAGCATAACGGCTACAAACCATATATTTCGATTTCAGCACCAATGCCTGTGATTTTTTTTTTTTTATAAAAACCCACATTGGGAACATTTGCACAGAGCATTCAAATGCCAGATCCTATGTGAAATGCCCAAAATGCTCACAAAAAAGGGAAACTGCATGTATGTTAGGAAAGAATGGCAAGTACATGCATTGCACAATTGACAAAATGCACCATTGGGAGGAAAGAATAGAAATGCATGAGTACATTCAAAACAGTGTTATCTGTAAATTTGGATAAATATATGAAACAACAGAAAAGAATTGCTGCACTCATTTAGCAAGCATCTTTGTATAAGAAACTTAACAAAATGCCACACAGTAACATTCTCTTTTCCAATCTTTTACATCTTTCTGTCCTTTTTCTCACTATACTAAAACTTCCACTAATCAATTTTCTAAACAAATAGTGCAAAAACATCTCACACACTTCAAAAGTGCAGCCTCAAAGGGCACACTTATCACTTTAGCCTCTGGCCATGCACCCAAGAGTCTAGCCACAACCACTGCAGCATAATATGGCCATGCACCAAAAAATCTGCCCATTGACCACAACCCACACACATAGGGCCTATCCACGTAAGTTCACATACTATCAGAGTACTTGCACCCACTGAACAGACTCTCATACACCCAAGAATCTCAGGGCACTCCAATAAGCCCCCTTCCACCCACCCTATCCACTTCTCTACACATACTATTACACTACTGGCAGCCAGTGCCCAAGACTCTAGTAGCTGTCCACAATTAACACAGCATAATACAGCCATACACCCAAGAATCTTCCCAGTGGCCACAATGCTCAGGACAGTCCAATAAGCCAGCTGTCACACACCCTGTCCCTTTCTGTACACATACTATTACATTACTTCCAGCCAGTGTGCACACTCTTCCAGCCAGCGGCAGACTCTTGGGTACATGGCCTAGCTGGCCACAATTACCACAACATAATACAGCCATGCACCCAGGAATCTGCCCAATGGCCACAACCCTCAGGACAGTCCAATAAGCCAGCTACCACACACCCTGTCCACTTCTATACACATACTATTACACTACTTGCAGCCAGTGGGCAGACTCGTGGGTGCATGCACCCAAGACTCTAATGGCTGACCACAATTACCACAGCATAATACAGCCATACACCCAAGAATCTGCCCAGTAGCCACAAACCTCAGGACAGTCCAATAAACCAGCTGCCACACACATGGCCACTTCTGTACACATACTATTACATGACTTGCAGCCATTGGGGTGCCCCAAACCCTAACCACTTCTGTACACATACTATTACACTACTTGCAGCCAGTGGGCAGATACAATAAAGACAATATGTGCCACAGTGCCACAATATTAAAATCTGCTATTGCCTGTTCAACAGTATTCTACACTGAGTTCAAAAAAGGTGTACTGTGCCTCCACAATATATACAATGAGTATACGATTATTGATGTCATGCTTCATTGTAATCAGCAATTTGCATTTCTATACACATATTTGTGCAATCCATATGCCAGTGTCACATTCTTGAGTACATGGCCATATTATGCTGCAGTGATTGTGGCCAGACCCTAGACTCTTTGATGTATGGCCTAAGACCTACGGCCTACGGCCATGCACCGAAGAGTCAAGGGCCTGGCCACAACCACTGCAGCATAATACAGCCATGCACCCACAAATTGGCCCACTGACCACAATCCACACACATAAGGCAGCCACTTGATGCCCTATCCACTTCAGTTCACATACTATTACACTGCTTGCACCCACTGCACAGACTCTCATACACCCAAGAATCTCAGGACAGTCCAAAAAGCCAGCTGCCACACACCCTGTCCATTTTGTACATGTACTATTACAGTATTTGCAGCCTGTGGGCAGATTCTTCTGTGCATGGCCTCTGGCCATACACCCAAGAAACTCGTAGCTGCCCACAATCACCACAGCATAATGCAGACATGCTCCCAACAATCTGCACACTGGCCACACACCACACACATAAGCCAACTGCCAGAGACCCTGTCCACCTCTGTACACATACTATTGCATTACTTGCAACCATTCACATTCCATTCTCCTACCCTAAACCACCTGCTGACCTGTACATTTCTCTACACATACTATTACTGTACTTCACACTAGGGGTGTCACGGTATTAGTTTTATGGAGGTACGATAACCTTCTTGCCAAATGACGGTATATCAGGTTTATCGTGGTATAGCAGGTGGAGTTAACTAATCTTAACAAATACTTACTGAAAAGGTCATAAATTGTCAGATTTATCATCACAAACAAAACCAGGCACCCAGAGCCAGAATTGGGCTTTTCAACATACTTTCTACTGAAACGCCACCAAACAACACAAACACACGTGTGGAGAGAAGGAGGTGGGGAGCCCTGCTGTGACTTGCAAAGCAAACTTAATAGTGGTCATTTAGGCTTTTAGCTCCCCCACTGGCTACTGGTGAAGATGAACATGTTGCCATCTTGATAATCTGCATGCCACAGATCAATTGAGGCTGATGGTAGTACACACACAAACACACGCGAGCGCTCTCTCTCTCTTTTTTTCTCTCTCTCTCTCTCTCTCTCTCTCTCTCTCTCTCTCTCTCTCTCTCTCTCTTTACGTTACAGCCTTTAGTTTACTTGCGGGCCAAAAGGTGTTCAGTAATCACGGACATGTTACCCTTTGGTATGGCAGCATGGAATACCCGCAGAGATGAGTGAAACTTTGTGGTGTGACTTATTATATGTAAATTCAATGATAGAACAAGGGAAATCCCCCATTGTCAAACGTTTAGGAAACATCCATTATAAATATATAAACCCCAAAGCTGCCAACCCAAAGTAAATCCTTTTCCTTCTTGGCACTGTATTTGTTCTTCCTATTGCTAACATATTGATTTTGTGTCAGGCATGTGTGGTTTACGGAATGGCATTAACAACTGCTTCAACTGAAAGTACTTGTACCAAAGAAAATGAACTTTTTTTTTACATTGCCTTTTTGCATTTGAAGTTCTTTAACTTACAATTAAGTCAAGGCTTTTTAGTTAACTTACGAATACGCAGGCAGGATTTTCCAGCTGTAGCAAGGTAGCATTTTGAAACTTGTCTCTGCACATATTTAGCTGATCCTCCAGTAATCTAAGGTGGCTGCAGAATTGGCGTTTCATGGTGCTCACGCGTTGATTGCCTTGAATGAAAGAGTGACTAGTGGAATTGTCATAATGCACATTTTGAGCAATGAGCTTGCTGCTCAGTCACAGGTCATCGCTTTGAAAATTGGCCTTGACTTACATTTTTTTGGAACCACGTGGCATGGGCATCATGGCCCCTCGCTGCGACAAAAAATTTGTTTTGGCAACTCTTTATCCCATTAAAGGGAGAAAAGTCACACATGTGCGGTCTGAAAGCCCATGTCGTGTTTCTTTTGTCAGAATGTCATAGCCAACACAGACACACCGAAAGTTTGCATAGTGATCTAATCACTATAGCTTGTTTCCCAGCTGCCTGGTGTATTATGAAGGTCTGATGTCGGAGTCACCACTGACTATGTCCTAAAGGGACAGTGGCAAAATAAAAACTTCGAAAATGACAAAGTTAAAATACACATCGACACAAATATGGCGTAGACCACCACCTCACCACAGCCCCATCATTACCGTTTGCCCCAGGTCTGAGTGAATTAGGACCCTTGTGATGCGAGTTCAGAGGGTGGAATGCTTTCATTAGTGGTGTCACAAATTGAGAATAGACCTAAGAAATATTTCACCCCCATTGCTCTGGATACTTCAAATTGCATGTAGAATCTGTACTGCCTGCTTGTCCAGTGCCAAATGCAGAAGGCAGGTAGGTGAAGGATCAAGCGAGGCAACAACTCTAGTGCCAATGTGAAAATTTACACAGAGAACAGTGGGGGAGGGGGCAGTTTATTACTAGCAGAAAGCACTGATAGGCCCAGTGTTCACAGAGTCTACACTCTACAGAGATAAAGTTGTTTGTGGACATGCATCAGAAGGGCATCCAGTTCATTCCCCCTTTGAATTCTGGGATCTGTAGTTCCCCAGCTTTCAAATTAGTGGGGAGAACTACAAATCCCAGAATTCTAAGCTAAAACAGAACTGCATGGCTATCCGATCCATGATAAACTTAAGTTCATTGAATCTAAACCTTGGGGAGAGTAATTCGATATGCGTGACTTCACGGGTCGTCCTTTTTTTTACAATTTGCAGAGCAAGAGCTATTCCAATGTGTGTTGGCTCAGTGCAGTAGTACCTTAACTTACTGAACTAATGGCACATGATGCCAGGCCATACTGAATCGATACATTTCTACGCCTGCTGGCTGAGTGGTTGCCAAGCAAAGTGCTCCTGACTGTCTTGCAAGTCACTGAACATTTTATTACATTTGGTTACATACGAACAAAAGGAAAAATAAAATGCTCACTTTCAGTTCAGGCCCTCAGCTCACCCTTGCGATGTCCCTGTGGTCTTGCTAAATGCAAATTGAAAATCTATACAATCACCATAGAATATCTGACCTGTAGCGCGGAGCAGTATGACTGTGTGAAAACGTTTAAAATCTGTATGCTGCCTTTCAAATAAATAATGCCTGAAACAAAATATCTTTGTTCTAGTTTGACCATGAAATCCAGGTCTGGCGGAGTCTATGAACTGGTGTCTCTGGTATGCTTATAGAGCCAGTCATTCAGCTCATTGTTACCAGCTTTTTATGGGGAACACAAATCTTCAGGCACTGGGCAGCTTTCAACACAATTTGCGCAAAGTCGACTGATCTTTGACCCGACTCTACTGATCACAGAGAAAGAGCAGTCACAGCAGCAAAGCTGCATTTACTCATGTGGCCTCACTTTCCCTATGCTCTTGTCTGCCAAAGAAGGCCCCCTTGGCAGACAGCAAATCCAACAATGCAAGACCAAGACTGCGCAGCACTTGCTTACTGCAGCCATTCCAAATCAGAATGAAAAGCACACTTAACGGTATAAACGGTGTACCGTTATAAACAATGTGACGGTTATTATTGTTCAATTAAGTTGTTCACGGTATCTTTAACGGTATACCATTATACCTTTACATTCCTACTTCACACCCAAGTGTCTAGTAGCTGGCCACAAACATCACATCATAATACAGCCTAAACAAACATCCTCACATCATCTACATTCCACTTCCCTACCCTAATGAAGCCTACCTGCAGTCACCATATAGGCTGCTTACCTAAGGACCTACCACGAACTGCTGCGGTGTCCGTGGACAACATGAATACAACGCTGTCTTCTTCCACCTAAATAAATACATCATATACACCATCTTTCACTCCCCCACCCTTTCCAGCCCCTCTTCCCAACACCAGATGCCCAAAAACATTTTTTCCAGCCCTGTTCACCACTGCGCTATCCGCAAATATCTGTGGATACAACATGGCGGGTGTTTCTGGAATATTTGACACACATCACGCTTCCCTCCAGCCAATCAGCTGGCATATTGGATGTCCGTGAACATAACACAGCCCTCCGGACCTATCAGAGTCCTGTCCGCAGAGCGAACTGGGAAATGAGTCCGCAAAGCCAGATATCACACATTTTTTGGCACCTACATTTTGCCTGTTTTTCAAAAAAACAACTAAATGTATTTTTATCCAATTTACTAAAGCACGCTTTCGGGACCAGGCCGCCACCCCTGCCGCAAATTTGGTGAAAATCCGTCCAGCGGTTTGGGATGTAGGCGTGAGCAAAGTACTTTTCCATATAGTGTATGGAGAAAAAAACACATGGAACAACCCCTATAACTTTTCCCCCTTAATGAAACCTCACCAAACTTACCAAAAAAAATTCAGAGTGGGCCATATGCTTTTTTTTGCAAAGTTTGGTGAGGAATCGTCCAGTGGGAGCAAAGCTATAAGCCTCCCAAAAAGTGCTCTTCCTATGGGTTTAGTAACTTAACCATAACTACACAACCGCTACCGCAAGCCATGTAATATATATATATATGTATTTAAAAAACTTTGTTAAAGGGACGTTATGGTTAAGTTGGCTAGTAAAAACCTATGAAATGCAATGAAAAAACTTTGTTAAAGTGATGTTAGGGTTCCAAGTAAAACCGAAAACCCCCTGAAATTCGCCAGTTACGGTAAGCTAAGCAACCATAACTAGCGCCACCATCATGCACTGCTTAGACTAACACCCAGGACATCAAAGATGACATCACAAATATTATCTAAGATATTAAAACCACGTATAAACTTGTTGTCTAAAGATACATGTCATTCTCCAAAACAAAAAATTAGCAACAGTCACACATTTTCTTGACTGAAATTCTTTTAACCCAAATAGTGCCAAAATTTAAATGTTACTAGGTTAATAAAAGCCTGTTAGATTTTGATTGGATCTACATAAAGAGTTTGATTGAAGCCCATACTTCATGCAAAGAAGATGCCAAAAGACGAAGAGGATGTGATCAACTCCCAGTACATGAATGATTTCTTTGGATTATTTTATATCAATTTTTCTTCAATTTCAGGCAAAACCAATAACCGCCCTCGAGGTGATTGTGCTAACATGGGAAATAATTATGAGTGTGTCTTGATAGGTAACACTTAAACCGATAAAACCTCTTTTAGTAGATTGTATTGGCATTCAAGAATAAAAAATGTTATACTTTCATTAATCCATACATAATGATGAGAGGCAGATGAATATGGCATCCATAGCTTCTGCCTCTCCCCCATTTCAGTATTGCACAGTGAGAAATGTTACTCACTAAGACAACCGTGCCACACTTATCCGGGAAGGTACAGCAGGAGATTGACAAACTAATGCTGAAGATAGCACAATAACCAAACTAACATTGTAACAATACATGTGCAAGCATTAGATACAACACAAATGTGAGCACAACATGAATAACGCAAACACTAGATGACACATGTATTAATACATGAAGAATTTTAACACGACATCCATGAGACATGAAGAATACTAACATAAGCAATGTATAAGCTGAATGAAACAGAACAACACACACATATATCTCACTAACGTAGAAATGCAACAGTAATGGGCAGCCATCTTTTCTAAAATGGAAGCCACAACACACTACTGAGCAAGCAAAAAGCATCAAGTCTTCACGAGAACTCAAAATGCTGAAATAACAAAATACAGATCCATGCAGAGCTCAGACAGTGGCTAGCAAACCAAGCCAAGCTTACCATGAATAAGGGAGGATAGGTACATCACAGACAACACATGAGATAATGATTCCCAAGACGCAAGCCACATATTTTCAGATTAATTAAGAGTAAAACTAGCCTTTGTAAGGCAGTTGCAGGACAATTATAGGCAAAAAGACTCCATGAAGAATAACTCAAAAGTTACACCAGAGGTAAAAGGAACCATACCACTCACATTAATATTAGCTAAAATCCTAATAATGCAGAGTGAAGTAAGTCCAAACACAGTCCCATCACACGTGACCCATAATTGAAGAACACTGTATATTAATTAGCAACAAATACAGATAAGATACCTGCTTATTCCTTACACATATTTCCAGATACGAGACGCTACACTAGGCCAAATACAAAGAGATCACCCTGGCTCATGGCCTAGAAATGAGGGATGGTATCTTATTTGATTGAAAGGAAAGCAGTCCATAGACTTCTCTCCCCCTACTCCTGTCGGGCTCAGGTCTTGATGACCTGTCAATTGTACAAGGTTGGTTAGTAAGAAGGTAACAAGTCAGGCTCTCTAATGTTACACTGACCATTAAGTATGGTGCCAGTCAATTACACATTGTTGAGATTATGTCTTTTTCCGTTATCAATTTAGAGGTTGTCTCAGGAGAAGAAACAAACAGAAAGCAAAACTGAATTACCCCCCTTTTAGACCACCTAACATGTGGGTCAGGGACAACGAGAGCAAAATGATAGATTATCTACTTTTTTCTATCTAGAGGACACATAAAACACATATTATTGTACTAAGGAAAAACAAAGTATAAACACATATTTTAACAATGAATTCAATTAAAAAACATACAAATGTATATAGTTGGTGCTTTCCACAAGACACCTACAAATATTTAAAGCAGGTTAGAATCACACAAAATTAAAAAGTCCAGCAAAAACACATATTTTACTCGTAGTGTCTAAAGTTAGTAAAGTGACAGGTATAGTAAATCACCTTGACAAATTAATTTTAAAAGCATTAATTATTTTGTTATATTCGGGGGAATGCACAGCACGGGAGTTTTAATGCTGTATAAAGACACATAGATTTTCGTGTCTAGATGACACGAAAATCTATGTGTCTTTATACCTGTCACTGTGTTTTATGTGACCTCTAGATAGAAAAAAATAGATAACCTATCATTTTGCTCTCCTTGTCCCTGACCCACATGTTAGGTGGACTAAAAGAGGGGTAATTGAGTTTAGCTTTATGTTTGTTACTTCACAAATGAGTCCCTATGTAAGCTCAATCCCCCTTTAACAAAACATTGGGACTCACCCTTTCTTACGCCTGTCTCAGGAGAAGCCATCAGACAAGTGTTACCCATTCAGAACTGTCACCCCTATAGAATGTATAAATAGTTACCGCTATTAACCAGTCCCTGTACCCCAGAGGTTTTGGTAACCAAGATCACACTATGATGTCAGTTATGATGAATATTGAATAAATTAACTGTTGGTTTTAGTAAGCATGTTGAGAGCACCATGTTGTGCATGCTTTATTCTGATGATAATAATACTGGGTTTTGCCTTGCTATTTGTCTATTTCAATTATTGAGTCCAGTTTGATCTGTTTCCAGAACCCCTCCGTAATTTAGGACTTCCCAGGCCGTCTTAACAATAATATACTCCAGTGTCTGATATCACTAGTCAAAGCAACCCATCTTTACAGACAAAAGTGCAAGAAATGCTACCTATATAATTACCTAACTTCATAGTTCTGGTGTTGGGCTAGATTGTGCAATTGGTCTGTTAAACTTTGGAATCATGTATCATTATTGAAAGCAGTAGTTATATTCATGTCTTTATACAGGAAATATACTAAATAACATGCCATCGATCTAATTGTTCTGTTTTATTTGTTTGGTTTTAGTATACATTTTGACCTTGTTATTGTTATACATTTTGTTTTGCAATATAATATGTGAATGTTTATTGTATAAATAATATCACACATTTTAAACAACTGTATATTTTACATTTTTCTACAAAACATCCAAATTAAACTAATAACATGTCCTGATAAGCAATACCTTTTCTGCACTCTTTTCTTTTTATATTCGGATTTGTCGCTTGCCCCAGAAATTGGGAAAGTAAATAATTCTTGATTATTTGCATCAAACCACACTGTAATATCGTCTCTCTCTCTCTCTCTCTCTCTCTCTCTGGAATAATGTAAACGTATCAGCCATTTACGGCCTCTTTCTGCTACTGTCTGGATTATGGGAATGCGTTGTATCTGGGCCTCCCTACATACTCTCTGCAAAGGCTTCAAAAAATTGAGAGCACTGCATATTCCTGATTTTCTCCTCTTCATGGTGTTCTGCTTTCCCTGTCTGGCAGTAGATTAAATTGAAAATGCTATGCTTGGTACACAAAACAATTAAAATGTAATGTAATGTGGTCTTGTATAGCATCCTTCTGCCAATAAGTGTAGCATCATTGCACATGGCTCTGTAAGAAATGCAAGTAGGGTGTTTAGTTAGATAGCAGGAAGGCTGAGGCGGAAAGTTATGGTATTTTTTTGTTTTATTCTTTGATTTCTTAAAGCACAGAGTTAGTTTGAGGGCAGAAGAGTCCTGTACAAGATGTTTATAGCCAGCATTTGGGCTGCCAACTTTTAACAGTATTTCAGTACTGTGACTTGTGGTCTGTGCATATATTGGATTAGTTCATGTTGAAAAAAACACGTTTTGAAAGATTTGTGAAATTGGAGAGTTGTGCGGGCATTTCGATTTGGTACTGGGATCGAGTTCCAAAGGCTGAGTAAGTGACAAGAGAATGCTTTTTGGCAGGTCATTTATTTGCCGATTAGCTGTGATTCAAGCTGGTTGGTGAAATGGCTGTGCGAGGTGTGTGTGCCATCACATGCATGGAGCTTAGCCACCAGTTACACTGGTGTGATACTCGTGACTGCTTGGAAGGTGATGAGGCATTAGTTGTCCTTATCAATGGTTTAGAGGGCATCGTCCACCACCTGGATGGTGGCAGTCTTGATGCTACACTTGGGACAGAATCCGTACTGATAGCTGCTTAGGAGGTAAAGCCGTTTGATTCCATTATAAGATTTTGCCAGTAAACGGGTGGATTGTAATGGGCCGGTAGTTGGTCAGGTCGTCTTTCCAAAAGAGGTCACATGAGACTAGTCTTGATGGTGTCTGGCAATGACCCTTCTGTGAAGGAGGCATTAATGATGCTGAGAAGTGCATTGAGCACTAGGCCCATCAATTGTTTAAAGATGCAGGATGGTATGATTTTCTTTAGAGTTGGAAGTAGGTTTGAGGGGTGTGATTGTTTTTAGGAGGTGAATGGGCGGGAGAGAAGATAATTCAGTCCAGAAGGGCAGTGTGTTTATTGGAGTGCAAGGGGGTGTTAAGGTTGTTGGAGGTTGATTAGATGATCTGTCGGATTTTGTCTATTTTTTTAATAAAATAGTTGTTGAATCTGTCACAGAGTCAGGTGCAGGTGTGGTACAATGGTTTACACATTTCTGGGGCTGTACCAAGGAGGGGATTGATTATTCTTAGCCTGGATGGTTTTTAGGGGGGCATAATTGCCCAACTGATTCGTAGCTGAGTTATTCAATAATTCTAGTTGAACAGAGGCATTCCCTGTGAGGGTGAAGTCTGGGAAGATTGCACTTCTTTGGGCCATGGTCGATTGAGTGATTGACAGTTGGGTGGTGGCGTGGTCAGAGAATCCAGTGGCCAGCTCAGGTGATGAGTGTAAAGACATAAGTCTAGAGTGTTGACTTGGTTGTGAGTGGTGGAGAGCACAATTTGCTTAAGGTCCATGGATGTTAAAATCTCAGAAAATGATAACACTAGTGTGTGGTAATTTGGCAGAGGAGTTTATGTTGGGGATGTCGGCACGGAAAGAGTCTTTTTTGTGAAGTGGTCTGTAGATGAGATGGAAGGTGATGACTTCTCGTGAGACAAAGAAAACTGGCAGGTGATTGATCGAACAAGCCTGTTCTGGGAGATGGGAGATGGAATGTTGGAGCATAGCCAATTGGTTTTATGGATGATTGTCACTCTACCACCTGCCCATCCTGGCTGATCAGTATGTTGGATGCAGTACCTTGGGTAGTAGGAGGATATCAGAAAAATGGAGGGGGATAGGTTAAACCATATTTCGATGATGTAGGGGGCTTCAAGATTGCTGTACGAGCTCAGGATGGTGATCTCTTCAACAATATTGACTGCTGAGTTAGCATTGATCAGCATGATGGGACATGTGGTTCAATAGTGTTGCATGGGGCAAAGGGCAATATTGATAAGGTTTGCTAGGGTAGTTTACCGGGGCAGCCCTGGGTGCTTGCTGGTATTGATGGAGGCAGGCTGGAAGTAAACGTTACCTGTATGCTGATATGACAATCTCTGTTGTTTGTAATTGGTATTGACCAGAAAAGATTAGCTTACATTTGGGATGCCCCCTGGTTGTGGAGTGTGGAGTTAACAGAATGTTTTCTCCTCCAAGATGGATATGGTCTGAGTATGTTAAGTACACTAGACCTGATAATTCGTCTGAAGGATTGTAGGAATGGTAAGGCTGCACAATTCTACTAGGGAGTAACTGGTTGAGGGATGAGAGGAAAGTATAGAGAGGACAGCAGGAGTCACGGTGTGGTCGATTTCTGACTCCTGGGACATGGTTGAAGATTTCACTGAGATTCAGGTGCAAACCAATGGCACGTCGTAGAAGATCTATAAATAAAATTGATTTCCTATGGATGGCAGTGAAAGAGTTTCAAAATTGCTTGTAGTAAAGTAGCCTACGTTTTTGGTGCACAGCTTCAGTTGCTATTATCTTTCAAGTTTTTCAACCCAAGTCTTGAGTTGTTTCTGAAAGTCAAATGGTTCTCTTCCAGGTTGGAGATGATTCGGTAGAGTTTCACAGCCATAATCCTCTTTGTCATTTCTTATTGAAGTTAGGGACTAGTACTAGTCGCTGCTGCAATCTGAGCGTGATCTGCAGGTCGCATGTTCGAATCCCGGCAAAGCCAACTCAGCCTTTCATCCTTCCAAGATTGATAAATGAGTACCAATTTCGGTTGGGTGATATTGTATGTAAATATGTGCTCTGTAAAGCATTTTGGATAAAGGTGGTATATAGATAACACATCATTATCATTATCATTAGTAGTGCAGCATTGCTGCACCTAAGTGTTCTGAATGGAGTGGAGTCTTGAAAGTTCCTTCTGAAGGAAGAAGGCTTTCCTTAATATTATGAATGATTGAAATTAACCCTTTTCTTGAGCCAGTGGACTAGTATGATGTGTTCACATCGCTTCATTCTCAGAAGTAGTCCTGTTGCATCATTTTTAAGTCTTTAAAGTTTTCTTTTTAGGTAAATTGGGAGTCTAAGATAAAGGCTATTCACTTGGTCTAGAATTAACAGTATTAGAGCAATTTCGTGGGTGAATGTTAAGTAAGATAAGACGTGGCAAAGCATGTAGAGCTTGGAGAAACAGCTTCTGATGATGACTCGGATATGCGGATCAGGAGTGAGGATGTTGTAAATTGTGGTTCATAGATCCTCTAATGTGTTTGATGGGACTGGGCAAGGGGCCATTTCATCAGGCCATGCAATTGCAGTGGAGTTAGAACCTGCAGGATTGCACATTATCAGTTCTGTTTTGCACATTTGAGGGTTAGTTTGTTTGCTGTCATCCATGCATGCAACTTTTTTAGGTCTCCTTTTTCATTCGACCTGGTGTCTCACTTAACAAAACAGGGTCTTCATTCATTGTCAAAAACCTGACTGGGTACCATTCCACTAACAATCTTCATTTCTTTCACTCCAGATTTCTCAGTTTTGACTTTCAACATAAAAGAGATCATTCATTCTCTGTGCTTGATCCACATTTGTGGAAGTCACTTTCCATTGTTACAAATCTTCTTTTATTTCATAAAGCTGCTAATGTTTTGCTTTTTCACCATTACCCTCTATATGCCAGTATTTATAGTGAAATAGTTCAAAGATGTCTAGTGGTAAACACCTGTGTACAGGCACGTTATAAATGGCTTATCATATCATATCATATCATATCAGTCTATAAAGGCATACCCATACTAATACAAAAAAGAAGACAAATAAAGCATACCAAGTCTTTGAATTTAGGGCAATGCGCTGCAATGATGTTTAATTGCTTAGAATTAGGCACCTGAAGGCATTCTTAGTCAAAGCAGAAGCTGCTTGATAGCTGCAATTCACCCATTACATTTATGACTGATCTATTTTCAGGTAATAACAGCTGTTTCAGTCAATATAATGTGAGGAGAATTGATTTAGATAAGACTGAGAAATTGCCATTGCTCATATACAAATGGTAAAAAAAGTGCCAAGCCCACCTCCTCAACTCTCTCCATCTTCATAAACCAGATCTAGAAAATCAGCCAATTATCTAAGGGTAATATTTCAATGGTCTTAATTTGCGCATCAGAAATGTTGACATGGAACTGGATAGCACCGTCTACTCGGTGCCCACTTAAAGTTTACACCTCCCCAATCTGTTCATCACCTATGTAGGTCTTTCTAACAAGTGATTCAGGTGCTAGATCACAGAGCATTTTATGTTAATGTGATATTTTGTGCCTCTCGACAGTTTCAGACATTCGATTACTATCAATTGGTATTATCAATGTCTTAGAGGACTTGATCCGCGTGTTACAGAGTGAATAACCAGATAATTAAAAGTCTGATAAATATACAGTGCTTCATGTTCAATAGATATATGGATATATAAATGATTACACGGCCACAATAGTGGCTGTGTAGTTATGGTTAAGTTGCTGTTTCCATTGGAAGAGCACTTTTTGGGCGGCTTATAACTTCGCTCCCCCTGGACAAATCCTCACCAAACTTTGCCAATAAAGTATATGGGTCACTCTGAATTTTTATTTAAAGTTTGGTGAGGTTTGGTACGGGGGGGCAAAGTTATGAGGGGTCCCATAACTTCTGTTTTTCCCATGGATTGAATGGGGGAAAACTTTGCGCACGGCTACAGGCCAAAACGCTGGACGGATTTCAACCCAATTTGCAGCAGTGGCTGGGGCTTGGTCCCGAAAGCGTGCTTTTGTAAATTTTGTGACAATTCATCCAGTAGTTCCCTTAAAAAACAATCAAAAAGTTTGTCTCTACAAATTAGTGATATCTATGTCCGCTCCGCGGTCACACTTCCCTGTTCGCTCCGTGGAGAAGATTGCAATGGGCTATTCCGTGGCGTACTGGGCGCAACCATGTTGCGCTTTCACTGATTGGTTGTGGCACAGCGTGAAGTGCGTCTTAATATTACGATACGTCTGCCATGTTTACTTCGTTTTCTGTTGAACGCGGACATAGCCGCTAATATACCTAAACAAAGAAGACACCAATGCACTTGTTACACTTATGGAACACTGTTTTGAAGGGTGAGCATTCATGAGACTTGGTAGTAGAAAGTGAAACATTGAAATATTCTTGTTAGCACTGTCATACGGTACAGTGAAACTTGCTACTCATTGTACGAAATGAACTTACTGTGTCCAATGTACAATACATAAACAACATTATTGCAGTCTGACTGGCGGGAATCTGAGGCAGCCACCTGCTCTATTTTGTACACACAGCAGTTCCACGCGTGTAGGGGAGTAGCGGTTCTCATGAATAGCCGCTGATGTGTTGTTGCAAAATGAGAATGTTTTTGCATTCGCAGTGAAGGCCACTTCATTTTCTGTTTGAAATACGAGCTCAGTACGGCTGCATATTTGTCGACAAACATGAGGATCAGTTGTTTTTTAACCTAGAGGTGCAGGGAAAGAGCAGATGAAATTGTTGCTTTCAAAACGTTTTCTATATTAATTTTATACATTTTGACATTGGATGTCATGTAATTGTTCAAAATAACCAATTCAGTTTGTATCATTTGCCTTTACTCAACTCTAATAATAATACAAATATTTAAACAAAAAGTGTCGGCCATTACACATTTGTTATACATCAGGTACAAACATTGCATGCAAATTCAAATGTGCATAAATATACAGTCCTGCGGCTTCCCCAGGTATTCTTTCATTAAGCAGCCATTTGCACTGGGAAGGTGAACTAATACTGTGCCGTTTTTTACTGCAACCTCAGGCCTCAGCTGTACTAATAAATAAGGGCCTGGTGAAACCATGATGCAGGAATATGAGTTTGATGCTGTTCACAAAGCCTGATGTTAAAACTCTTTGACAATTCTAGGGCCTGATTCATGGAACGTTTTCCTATGGGATTCCACCATTATATAACAATTCCATGAATCAGGCCCCTAGAGTTCAGTCTTACCTTGTTGCAGATTGATAGTAATGTATACATTATATGGAATTCAACGCAGCATAGAAAGCAGCATTTTACCAAAGCAAAATGCTAGGCTATTATTAGGACTACAGTTAGAGTCATATCAATTTTAACAGAGATAAATGTACTAGACTCGCCTTCACTCATTGGGCCTCATTACGAGTCCAGCGGTAACCATGCCGGAAAAACCGGCAGGCTACTGCCGGACCCCTATTACCATTCCGCATCGGTGATTCCCGAAAGTCCCCATTCCCAAGGAGTCCAATAGGACTACATGGGGATTTGGACAATGGAAACACTGGTTCCGTCTATGACAGAGCCGGTGTTTCCATTTGCGCCTGCAGGCGGGTGGCGTTACTCCCGCCAGGACAGACATGGTGGGAGTGACATCTCCCGCCTGCAGGACTCTGAATCAGCCGGTCCGGAAAGAACGGTGGCAGCGTTTTTACCGCCACCGTTCCTACCGGACCGGCAGGGTCGTAATGAGGCCCATTGTCTCCTAATATGAAAGGGCAATTTTCTGGGAAAGCATTCCCTCTTCCCAACTGATACAAACTAGCCTTGGATCATCCCAGGAAGAACTGTATTATCTCTAATTCATTCGCATCTCACCCACATGTGAATGTGATGACTTATTTCGATTGGACTGACCCAATAGTAGCACCAAGGTGCATGACACAGCCAATCAGGTTTGCTCAAAACCTGCGCTGAATCTCTTGACACAAGCCTGTATTCTGAGCAAGCTCATTGCTGCTCTCACCAGCCTGTCATCTCCCCTCCCTCTCAGACCCTTGCTTACCTTTAAGAGTAGCGGCGATGCGCCGCACCACTTCTCACCACCTGCTCATCCACCATGGTAATGGAAAAGAGCTCTTTACATGGCAGCCATTGTAGTTGATTATTTGAGTAAATCCGTGGAACGTTCACTTGCTGCATCCCATTATTTTACATACATATATTGCTGTCAGCGCGCTATATTGTAAACCAGTGGTGCTAAGAGCAATAAGACCACTGCCACAGGCTTCATGGGCCAGTAACTGTTCTGAGGCCCGACATTAAGTCCTCACTTCGCTGAAGCCTATGCCATTAGCCCTGCACCATTACCAGACTCTGGAGGGGGTACTATTGCTTAAATAAACCGTTGGAAACTATTCGGCCGGGAGGGATCTGGGTGGTAGGAAGGTCACTACAGACATACCTTGTGTTCACAGCACGGCAGGTAATGGAGACACATGGGAGCTGTGGCACGTAACAATCATTTTGGGTTCTCCCTTCACTGCCCCACAGAAACCCCACTGGAATATATGGTACTCTGAGAATTGCTTCAAAAGAAGGGAGAGGCTCTCTCAAGAGATGTTCCCATTGGAACTTAGCAGGAGTCTTGGAAGCCAACAATTCACTTTTAAGATAAATTGCATTTATTGAGCTATTTAATTAGTACAGATATATCATACCCTAAAACACCCTCCATAAATGCCATCCCTTCAAATATGTAAGTTAAGCCTCTACTTATAGAATGTGTGGGTACATGTCAGGATTGATGATCAATATTCTCTTGATGCATGTCTGTCAAGATGAAAATTGATGAAAGTAAGTCACTCAACTGGATTTTCATGATATACGTACCTGAAAAGGAAATGTATTCATGAAAAGCCCCAAAAGAACAGACGGCTTGGATGAAAGTTGACTAGAAGGGGAGCAATAGTAAAGCGGGGGAAACAGGAGTTATGGGGGAGGCTGGAAGCCAAGAAAAAGCTGTTGTTGGATTGCACACCAGGAATAAGGATGCTGGGCCAGTGATATAGATCCACATGTTTAATCTACATGCAGCATAAAAATATGAATGCAAATATATGGTTCAAAGATTAATTCTTTTTTATTCTGAACAAAATTGAATTTCCATTATATATCAACAAAAACACATAAACATATTTAGAGTCTAATCAACAAAGAATGAGATGCATTCCAGAATATATACAAATTAAGTGACATTAATAAAAACTGTAGGTGTGGGGCCGCCTACCTAACTAAATAATCTGTCATGTTGAAGTAATAGTGTATCATTGCCTTAGTTTGGGAAAAGCAAATGAACAGAAGACAATTCAGCTTAATTAATGAGAGAACATTGTCCCAAAATGAACCAAAAAACACGAGGAATGGGCACAGATCTGGAGCGATCATAGACTACATATACATTTTCAATGGAATGATTGAGAAAAACTTGAACTTCTCTAATGTCCTAACTATCAACAGTGATCATAACAGACTATCAATTGAATGGTCGACTGACTTAATTGTGAAACCAATAATCAAACTCCCAAATGTGGAGTTGCCCAATAGCATGACCCACTTGAGGATAACGCAGACGCAACTCCCTAGCCTATCACAGAAGTTCAAGAACATGCTGGCACAACAACCTGACAATCCAGAATACACTTTGATTCTAAAACCTTTTATACAAATAAACAAACGGGACAACTGTTTCAAAACAAAGCATACTCATGCATATAACACACCTGTTGCCACAAAGAAGAAACAATCAAACAAGAACTTGCGACAAGCTAACAGAAAAGCCCCTGCAATGTGGTCCGCTTATACAGAAATTCAAACAACAGTATACAAACTCGATCAAAAATACAAAAGTTCTTATATCCCAAAATTCTTTGGAAAACATGCTTAAAGCATTAAGGAACCAGAACACCAGGAATTTATGGGCCCTGCTAAATGAACAAAACAACCAACAAACAGCAATGATCCAGAATGTCTCCAAAAAAGATTGGATCCAGCATTTTGCGTCTTAAAATACACATCGACCGGCATTGGAAGACCTGCCGGACCAACCCAAGTGGGGTTTGGGATGGGACTACTCAGATGTGCTAGAAGAGATTAAAAAACATAACCAGTCGCACGCGTTGGGACCCAACAGCCTTAGCAATGCCCATCTTAAGCGAAATCCAGAAATTTGGACCAAAATCTGCTTAGAAATCTTTCTAGCAATTCAGAGAACCAATACATTACCCCTGACATGGAAGACCGTCATCCTGATACCTATCTAAAAGCATGGTGAAAGACATTTGGCAAGAAACTACCAGCCCATAGCCTTGTTGGACCCGATAGGCAAAGTCTTTGCATCATTGTTCTTACAGAAATTGACAAAATGGGCCAATGATGCAGTGAGGTTTGATGTTCGACAAACAGGATTTGTAAAAAAGGCAGGAACAAACATCAACTTGATCCTGCTAAATCTACTTAAACTGGAAGCCATTAAAGACAAAACAACAACACATGCAGTTTTCTTTGACTTAGAACTTGGGTTTGACGCAATAAACAGACACACATTTTGGGAAAAACTCACCTTATGGAATTGCCCAAGTGGTATCTTAAATCCAATAAAAGCACTATATACTAACACCTCAGTCAAAGTAAGACTTTCACAAGCTGGTCACCTCTCTACCAAAATAGCAATTCTAAATGGCCTGAAACAAGTCTACCCACTTGCAGCCTTTCTGTTTAACCTGTACGTCTCTGACTTTCAAGAACATCAATCTGCAATTGTAACAAACCCTCTGCGACTGAATCAAATTAAGGTCTATCATATATTTTATGCAGACGACTTGTTATGCTTTGACAAAACAAAAGTTCGGCTCCAAAGGACCATTAATCATCTCGCAACATACATTCAGAAAAATGATCTAATAATAAATGTGAAAAAAACAAAAGTGATGTTGTTAACAAATAACAGCAAACACAGATCCCCAGCCCTCTTCCTGAATGGGACCAAACTGGAAACTGATCCTGGGTGTAATCATAAATCAATCAGCAACGGAAAAACAATGAGTGGAGAAAACAAACGAAAAAGCCCAATCACTAGCTCTGTAAGCGAAGATGCTCCACACCCAATGTGGGACCTACTCACTAAAACCAATGATTGCATTTTACAAGCAAAAAATAACAGTCATCCTTACATACGACTCAGAATCCATGTTGAACGTATATCAAGACACCTGGCCGATGTTAGAGGAAGTGATATGGCGGAAAATTCAATCTCTACCTTCAAGTTTTCTGGCTCTGCGAATACGCCATGAATTAGGCCTCTTATCGCTAGAAGCATCAACAAACTGGACAATTCTAATGCTATTCAGAAAGACTGAACTGATAGATACTCTTACTCCAATCGACATCCTCCGCACAAAATCACACACTACACATGCTACAGTGTTACAAACATGGAAAACCGCTTGCCAGAATCTCTTAGAGCACGAAGAAATCTCTTACACAGACCACAAAAAGCTAAAAGCCTTCTGCAAAGAAATGACTGGCAACGTACAATGCAACTAAATGCAACATACAAACTGTCACTAACCCATGACATTGATACTCGTGCACTTTACCAACTCCCACAGTATCTCCAACAGTTCCCGGGCCGTAGACTCAGAGACCTAAGACTACGCCTGAATTTACTACTGACTAGAGAAAGACTGACCATAATTAAACAACTTTCAGAAGATCTTTTCTATTGTCGATTCTGCCAAAACAGAAATCCGGTGGCGACCTTATACCACGTCAGCGCTGAGAAATAAAATACAATTGCTCCAAAACATGTGGTCGCGACAATCAACCCCGCTGGAACCAAAAGAACGCTGGTCTAGTATTTTGTCAGGAACCCAAAACAAACTCATCTACATAATTATTAAATTCTGGGAACTTATAACAACAACCGATAGCATGGAATAGAGACTTATTGGACCTGTCTCGTTCAGAATACCCAGACACTGAGAACTTTTTTAATTATACGAGAATTAACTTGCCATAAGTTCAAATTTATTTTTCTAATCATGGAATGTTAATATGAGTGAAAAAGTTTGTTTCCAAACTAAATGTTTAAAAAAAAAGAAAAAAAAAGAAAAGAAAAATACTGCGCTCATCACCACCGTAGTGGTCTTATAGCAGTAATCCATGCCCAAATAAAGGCAAATTGTGTCCCCGCTTAAGGTGGCATCCAGACTATGTACTATAGGGTGAAAAGGTAAAATGGACATGGATAGTAAGAGAAGTGTTGAAAAAGTCAGAGATACAACAATTTGCATATTCATCGCACAACATATGGGGAAATGAAAACTGGAGTGTTGCCTAGTAAGATTGTTGTGATAGATCTACAGAAAGGCAGTAGAGACTTTCCTCCCCAATGTTTCGGTATAAGGATTAAGAAGTGGGAGAAGTCTAACAGACACTCTCCCTAGGCGAGGATGTATATAAGATAATACAGAACATGTTTTATTAGTAATATTTACTGCGTAGAAGGTTTCACCAATTTCCTCAAAAAGGGCCCGCCCCTTGAATGGCCTACCTGGAAATAACCAGGACTTATTGTTAACTGCCAGTTAGGAGAATTCCTTGTTGCGACAATCAAAGTTCATAGGCCAGAAAAATGCCCGTCAAATACTGAGGACCCACACAAGAGTTCACGATACAGTTGCAAATGACCTAACCCGAACGGTTGGGAGTACATGCCTGAGGTATCAGATGTGCCTGCTCAAAGTAGAACGCCATCTAGGAAGGCAGCAGAATAAGCTTCTTCGTGGTGGCACAGGGGTACTCAAAAGGATTAAGCGGAAGAGAATCAGAGACAAAGAAGCTGCTCCTACCTAGAGACACCCAGCTACCTAAATAAATCTAAATAAGCGAGGTTCTAGTATACTAGTCTATTGCGGCTGCAGTCCTGCAGTTCAGCGTTTTGGCGTATAGCGCTTAATAAATATAAATAAAGTATAAAAAAATGACAAGAATAGAGCGGGATAGTGGTCATTGGGATGAACATATAGGTGTAAGTGCCAATGTTTGTCCAGACATTTTTTTTATCAAAAGAAGGGATGAGAGTTTCCAATATTGTGCGTCAGAAAGTTCATGGAGGCCCTTGCTAGTGTGTTGGAGTAATTACGTTGAGGTATGTTGTGGGTGTGTCATAGCATTGAGTGTTCCACTGATCCACACTTCTCTCCCATCTCTCCTTGTGGTGCCTCAAAGCTAGGTATTGCAGTAAGCGCTTTACAAAGTAACAATATAAAAGTAAAAACACACAAAAGAGGTGAGAATGTGAGCATGCAGATGCTCACATTATCTCCCCTTAGCAACATGTTCACATCTTTTGACCTACAAGTGAAGTGAATTTATTGGAACATCTCTAAACACCACAAGACGTATATGAGATCAGGAATAAGTTTGTCTCCACAATAATTAAAAATCTGAGTGGGAGAATATCTTAACAGCCTTGCCAGCATAGAAGCAGGACTGCGTAGAGGAATCTGCCTCTACTGAGCCCACTCGCTCCAGCACGATGCTGCAGGAGCAGCTGGGATCCACATCTACCTCCAACACACTAGGTAAGCCCACAAAAGGGGCATCCCTTTTACATGAACTCAAGCGCAAAAATTCCCTTTTCCACCTTTTATCGATTTTGTGCTGCTGGCATCTTTGAGTGCTCCCAATTCTTATGGTAGTGTGATTTCACATTATTATTGTTTTTGGGCTTTCACCATTCCAAAATGGCCACCCCCTATTCAAGCACTGCAGTGCATTGTCTCCACAGCCTACTGCTGTGAAATTGATTGGCTGCAGCTCTGTATTTGAGCCAATCAGGGAGCCGACAGGCGAACACCAGCCCCCAGCAAAGGCCCACTTCTAAGGCCCCTGTCTGAGTCTTGGCATGCTCAGAGAGCCACTCCATGTTTCCCTCCGCAGCAACTCACACTCCACCACTTCCCACACCACAGAATAGTCCCGCAACATGCAGCCGGCTATTCCAAGACCTTGCCACTCTCCTGGAACCTTGTCCTCCCAATTGCAGAGCTCCTGTGAGTTTTGTTTGGCCTTCCTGATGTCCATTCACTAACTCACTAATGTTGAATTGAGCTGCGCCAAAGCCAATTGTCTGATGTTTCACATTTGCCTTCTATATCTCCTTTTTTTAACTGCATTTGTGTGTTGTTTGGGCAATTTTGAATCTAGGTGTGGAAAACAACTGTACATCCCCCCATGTTTGCATTGTATTTGTGTGCTGTTTGGGCACTTTCGCATCTAGGTGTGTTTACCAACTGTACACCCTCCATGTTTGCATTGCATTTGTGTGCTGTTTGGGCAATTTCGTATCTAGGTTGTTTAACAACTCTACACCCACCCCGCCAATGTTGCATTGCATTTGTGTGCTGTTTGGGCAATTTGGAATCAAAGTGTGTTTGACAACTGTACACCCCGATTTTGTACCCAAATATTTCTACTGCATCTGTTTGCTCTCATATTCGGCTAATAGGCCACCTGGTGAGTTGTGCTGTGCATTTTCTCCTTCTATCCTCCATCCATATCTCTCTGACACCCCTATGGCACTTTCTATCATGCCTATCTATTGTAACTGCTCTACTATCACCTACCCTCCTTCTCTCAGGAAGTCTGGAAGGAACATTTAAAAAAAGATTTCCTGACCACCAACCCTGGTTTACCCATTGTAGACACCTACGTCAGCGCAACCTCCAGAGAGATTGTCACTGATATCTTATTTACTGTCCCCTCTCCAGAGCTCTGGAGCCCTCATATTATCTCTACTCTCCCTCCTTTCCTATCCTAGCAGTAGATGGGAAGTACTCTTGGCAATCGTCTCATCATCCAGGTTGTGGGATGATTTTACCCATGCATCCGAGCCCTACCACAAAAACTGTGCAGTACTGGCATTGAAAACATCATGATGGCCAGAGCTTCCCAGAAAATGCCCAGGGAAATGCATGAAGAATAGGCTGCCACCCATTTTTTCCGATGTCATGGGCACAGAAGGGCACTGCCTAAAACCACCATTGGACTACCCACACAGTAGCCTGAAACCATTGGGAATGGCAATGCTGATTGCCAAAAGCAACCTAGAACTGTGGGGAATTCATTTTCTTAAATCCCCAAAATGGTTGCATTACCAGTACTCACCACTATCAGAAAGCCGGGGTTTTAAAACCACCAGACTTTTGTGTAAAACTGAATAAATGAACCCAAAGCAGGCCAAAGAAAGACTTACTGAGAGGTGGATACAATGTAAAGTTATACTCTGAAGTGACTTGAAGGTTTATAACAAAACTGGCTGAGCTGTGGATTTCAGCAGTTTAAGTAAATTTGGACTGAAAGACACTAAACATCTAAATGTTTAAAAGAAATGAGTGACCTACTTTTGAGTGTCACATAGGTTGCAATTGTTTAAATGTCATAGTTTTAAACTTAGAATCAGCATTCTAGCTGCATGCGTAAAACTTGGAAGTTTGATTTGGACAGGAAAACTGGCAGCCAAAGAGACATTTAGCTGAGGCCTGGCTTAAAAAGAGAGGGAATTTTGCCCACCAGCTACCCACGACAGGAGTTGAGACTTGCACAACAGCTGTGTTCCCAGGCCTAGCTGCCTTTTGCTGTTCCCACCAAAAGGGATATGACACTTCTCTGATTGAAATACCTGGGCTCTGCAGGAAATTGAACAAAGCCCTGTCCTGACTCAGGCAAATGTTTTATTATAGGGGTCGTAAAAGTGGCTTCCTCCTGGAAGGAAAGGGGAGGAGCACTGCCTGTGAGAGCAAGCTGGCTTGGCAGACTGGAAAAACCAGAAATTCAACCTTGTGCTGAGGGAAACCACACCCCTTTGGGGCCAGAACATAAATCTAAAAAGATGGATCATTCATAGAGCGGACTTGTGAAAATGTTATAAGTGATATCATTATTCTTGTGATTTTTCTGTGCACATTTGAAGACGTGTTAGGACCCGGTGGTATGTTCAGGGAGGTTTTTAGCGGAAAAGAGGATATTACTCTAAATGTATGTATGTTAAAAATCTGACACTCCACCACCTAATGCCCACATGCTTTGGGCACATTTGTGTAAATGCGGGGACAAATCCAATATTGGTAACCCGACCAAAAAGTGAAATATGTTGCCATTTTTTAACCCAAGTTCCTAGAAACGACAGAATTGGAACAGGGGCTACCATCAGTAAATGCATGATGTGTGTATGCAATGCCAAACAACTGTCTATCGGGGAAGTATGTATTTGGATCAGATATAGATTGTGTGTAATTTGACAGGGGAGTGTCCTTTCTGCAAGCCATTAAATGACATCGCTCTGACACTCCACTTCTTTTCCCCAATCAAGAGAGAAAGGAAAGCTTGACCAATGGGCAGTTGAGAGAGGGGCTGGCTAGTGATGCTGCACACACACACACTTTCAAAAGACATAAAAAGAGCCACTAGAAGCTAGAGAGGACATTCTATTCCACCTGCTGCGGGACGCTCTGCCGGGAAAATCCATACTTTACCTCCATCAACCTCCAGAGAGCCAACATAGAGACTTCAATCTATCCACCTTCAGAGACCAAGACTTTACTTCAGAATTTGTAGCAAAGAGGTCAACTACAAGCTAAACCCCTCTTTAGCAGGCCTCAAATCATTGCCACTATTCACAGCCAGGCGAGCTGTTTGAATTCTTTGCAAGAACTCTGGCCATTTGCCAGAGAGCAGTGTTGTATCCAGAGAGAGACCAGCTGAACCGGAGACCGCTGTATCCGGACCCACAGACCTGATCAGAACCAGAGACCCAGACCAGACCAGCAGAGTAGAGCTGACCCAGACGCTGTGCGCAGAAACCGTCCGTGGCGAGTGAAGAAAACCTGTTGACCAGATCCGTGGCGAGGCCTATTTCTAAATATATTGTGAGTACCTAGCAGAACTGTGCAGAACCAATCTCTTAGTTAAAATAATATAATTCAATCTATTTTAATCTAACCAGAACTGCCTCCTAACTGTCACCTGTCATTTGCAAAGCTGTCACTTGTCATTTTCTATCTGCAAGCTGTAACCTGTCGCTTTGAACTTTTAAAATTTCAAATCCAAAAAGCTACCTTTATTTAATCGTCCGTATCTCTGGAACCGTTTGGGCTAGGAACTTGGTTTAACTTTCCACTGAAAGCTTAGAATCTCAGCTTTTCAATAAGCTTGCTACTCTATATACTTTCGCCGTAATCACGATTCTCGCACTCACGAATTTTACCGCGATTTGCAATTTGGTTAAAAATCCAGCCACGTGTGAAAACGGCAGCTTCATTGCTTTCCTTTGCCAAAAATTCGTTTAACCTGCTAGTTACTCCTAGATCCTTGCTAAAGTGAGCCTGAACTCATCCCAAGTATATTTCACTCACCCTGAACCTCCTAAAGGGAATTAAAACCATTTTCAGCATATTTCTCACTGCATTGTCACCATATTCAAAGCATTTTGCCTGTGTTTCAAAACTCATATCTGTTGTATAAGCTGCTGGGGGGGAATTGAACTGAATTCTATTTGATTGCATTCCTGAGAACTGTGTGCTTTCCTTCCATTTCATTGCATTGCATAAAGGGGGGGAGTGGATTGCCAGAGAAAAGTGATTACATTGTGTTGTTGAAATCATATTGAGTATTTTCTGTATTGCATTTACATTCCACATTGAATCCATTTGAAACCATAAAAGTATTGTTGCTATCGTATCCATCCTATAACCACTCATCATTGATTATAAAGAAGTGTGCTAGTGCCAGACTATCCATTATTGATTACTGCTCAGATTAAGTGTGATATTCAATTATTAATTTATTATAAAGTGTGACATATATATCTATTGTTTAAATTATCAAATAAACCTTTTAAACTTGCAATACAGAACTACTTATTGGCTCAGTGGGGTCAGGGGGATTCCAAGAGAGGGGTGTTATATAGGGGTAGTCATCCAGAACGCATGAACTGGACATAAAGATATATCAATAAGGGTTTCCATTCAGTATCCCAGATTAGGCATTGATTTAGTTGTAGTGTTGAATTGAATCCTCTTACAAATTGGGGGCTCGAGCCTGACGTTTGGGTTAGATCTATCACTTGTGCAGATTAATACAGCGTGCCAGCTGACCACATACACATATCCGGTCGGATCACCACGCTGTGTTACGCTGTAAAGCACTCCTCAAAGGAACGCTCTAAGGAAAAGGTCTGTTTTGCAAAAATAAAATACAAACTTCTGTAAGTCAGGACAGAGACCAATCTCTAGAATGACGACCTTGGTAGATATGAAAATAGCCAGAGAACACTTCTTACATAAGCTATTTGTGAGAGGTGAGTGGACTCATCAGGACCAAACGGTCTGGTTGCAGGCAATCGCGCAACAGGTCACTGAAAAAGGGTCTGATATATGGGGAGATCAGGCCCTGAGGCCCTGAGTGAACTATACATGGCCCCGAAGGCCAAGGATGAGCACCACAAGATTGCCAGGGTAGCGGCATATTTATATTTACATATGGGAGCCATGCAGGACAAATGTGCTGAAGGCCAAGATCTGGCGAGTAGGCAACTGCTGGCATTACAGAAGGCCCAATCTGATCTGGACTCTTCTGAGCAGAGGCTGCTCAGGAGCCAGGAGTCAGAAAATGACAGCAGACGGTACATCACTAAAATAAAGGAGGATATGGATGTGCTGCAACAGGAAAAGGCGGACCAGGATACCAGATTTCTGGCCTTGCAGAAGGAGTACCAAGAAGGTTTGGACTCCCTACTGCAGAGCCAGAAAAAGCTGGAGCAACAGTTAGACTTCAATAGGGCATGTGCTGAGCAGGAAGTCACCCTGCAAAGCCACCTAGATGGGGAGAAGGCAGAGAGCAATAAACTGATTTTGAAAGACCTGGATACCCAGGCAGAGTTTGACCAGGAGCGCCAGAAAACTGGTGCCTTCCAAAGGCAAAGGGACGACCTGGCGGCACAGATGCAGGCTCTTAGTCAGGAAAGGGATACCTTAGGCCAGAAGGTCTTCCACTTTAAAAGGAAAATGGAAGAAAATCACCTGGCCCTCCAGGGACTGGGTGACCTCCAAAAAGAACACCAGAACTTGTTAGAGCACACCAGGAAGGTGGAGGATGCTCTGGCAAGAAAGGAGCAGGCCAATAGGGACACAGCTCAGGAGGTAACCCTCCTGCAGCAAAGACTTTCCCAGTGCTCCAGGACCAATCAGGAAACGCAGAGAGAGAATGAGGCTCTCTGCCAGCACAATGATAGGCTCCAACAACAGGTAGCGATGCAGGAGAGACTGATAGAGTCTAGTAAGGCCTTAACTGAGGAACTGAAGGCGCAGGCTCTTGCATTGCAACATGGAGCAGGGGCGGATAGAGACCAGGTTCGCTGGGAAAGGGAAACTCCTGAGCATAACCTCAGGAGCCCTAGTACCAGAGGCATTTATCTCTCTCAGTCCCTGGACTCTGCCACCCCCCTGGCCCCTGGCGCACATGAGCACCGGGCCACAGGGATCGCAGATTACTATCCAGCCAGAAGCATGGGGCTCATAGGCCAGTACCTCCCAGGAATGGATGGGCGGGCATCCGGGTATGGGCACCCAAGCACAGTCCAATTTAGTGGGGAACCCCAGGAGAATAGGCCCATTAAGGGCATCCTGAAAACTTCTGCCCAGTTAGGTCAGTGGGGGGGGGGGGGGTACCCACCTAATCCTGGTAGCAAGGAGGAATCTGAAGACTCCTCTTAACGGCGCAGGACGGCGCAGGACCAGGCCCCCACATTCTGCCAGCCACTCCCAGGCTCGCAGAATCCGGGAAAACCTGGAAGAGCAGACAGGAACCTCTGGGAGCAGTGCCTCTGAGTCAGAGGATGAATGGACCAGGGTTACCCGAACCAAAAAGGCCAATAAGGCAAAAAGGGCCTTGCTTAAGGACCCATTGAAACAGATTAAGGCAATCAGGAGTGTCATCACGCCTTATCATAAGAACGCCAAATACTCTGTTTGGGAACACTTGGAGCTCTATGAGCAAATGATGGAGACTTTTCATTTGAAGGACAGCCAAAGCTGTATCCAATATGTAAAGTGGACCTTCTCACCAGAATACTCCAGTTTCTTTGCGGGGCTGAAGGACCAAAATCATTTAAGATGGTCCACCTATAAGGCGGCCATCTTGAAACATTTTTCTGTTCACAGAAATCCTCAAGAGGCTCGCAAGGCAGCCTACAATTTGCAATGTGGGGAGGATCAGGCCCCACAAGAATTTGTGCAAGAACTGAAACGTGCCTTTGCGCAGACCACCAGAAGGGTGCGCACAGACAGCAGAGAATTTGTTAATACTTTTTTCCATGCCTTGCCCAAATACATAATGACCCAGCTCGTGAGAGATTTTCATGAGAAAAGATCTTTAGAATGGGTCATTGAACAAGCTACCCGCATCTACGAGGTGCAGAAACCGGTGGAAAACAAAAACCAGCCCAAAAACCCCAAAACCAACAGCACCCCTGCTGCTGCCAAGGTGGCAGAGGTAAAGGTTGCCCCCGTTTTGGATTTGGAGATGGGGGGGCCTAAAAACCTACCTGCACCTAATAATGCTAGGCCCAGAAGGTCCTCGGGCCAGTCACAGACAGGGAGCCAAGGAGGCAGCCCCACAAATGGGGTCCCTCGCTCTCCTGATTATGTAAGTCCCCGTTACAAGGAAAATCGACCCATCCTGGGTTATGTGTGGACTCCTCCAGCCCAACGGGGGGGATCCATCCAAGCACCTAACCCAGGGAACTTCCCTCCTAACTTCCCACCGGAGGGCAGAAATTCTCCAAATCCTGGGCAGAACTTTTTCCCCAGGTATCCGCCCAATTTCCAGCCCCAAAATCATCCATCCTTCTTTCCCCAATTCCCTGAGCCCAGACAACCTAATCCGGGAGAGGGGAGGCCAAGGGTGGAGGGGTACCAAAATCTTCCCCACCAGGGGTACTACCAGAGAAGGGATAGCTACCCTTCCCGGGATCAGCCCAGGGGAGCAAATAGAGCCCCGTATCAGCCTGAGCGGGTTTCCCAGTTAGAGCGTCAGGTCCAAAATATGGCACAGGATCTGGGTCACATACTGAGGGCTCAACAGAACCCTCAGATGAGCATGCCACCGCAGAATGCCCCAAACTCTGGACCTGGTGCTCCAGAACAATGACGGGGGCAGCACCCCGATAACACACCGGTTCCCAGGGAGGAGGCACAAGGGGAAGGGGGTGTAAAGCCTTGGAGGAAGCTTCCTTCCCAACTTGTAAACAGACCCTGGAAAACCAGGAACCGGAAACAAAATCTCCTGCCCCTGAAAGCCCGCCTCCCAAGGAGCAGAGGGGGGGTAGGAGAAACAAAGGACCCAAACAGACCCACTTTGTGGAGGAGGAACAGGTCTTCCAATTTTAGGGAGAGGGATCCTCAGAGGATCCTGGGGAAAGGACCTTCTACTTCTGAGATGGGGGAACTCCTGCCAAGGAAAAATGGGTCCCAAGGGATGCCAATTCAGACTGGGGAGATATGGAGACTGAGCTACCGCCGCCCATCATCTCATCCCAGAACCCACAATACCAAAATCCCCTGGTTCAAACCCATCCTGATGAATGCCTCCAAAAAGGGGGGGGCGGCCCAGAACCGGAACCAGGGGAACCCACAATGGCTCTGATCTCCAGTTGCCAACTTTTTCTTTCAGATTCCCAAGGCTCTCCACAGAATTCTGCCCAAATTTCTTCTCTTGCAATGTCCAAAATCCGAAAGTTAGCCCACCAGTTGTCCAGAAATGTGCATTATCTGTGCCCCCTTGAGGAGAAGGAGGGAAGATACTATGCCCCGGTACAAGTACAGGGGCAGGGTACAATTTTGGCACTGGTGGACACTGGATCCCAAGCTACCCTTCTGTCCAAAAGGGCCTTTGAGGAACTAAATGCCGGAAGGGGGGAGAATTACCGTATTCCTCTCACCTCTCTTCCTGGACAACTGCAGAACTTTGACGGGAAGGAAATTCCCGTTGAGGGGACTGCAGACTTGGACATTAAAATTGGGCGACACAAGGTGAAACACCCGGTCATAGTAGTGACTCCAGAGGGCACCCCTTGTTTACAAAGGAATGACCTCCTGAGAAGGTTGTCATCCCTAATAGATTGTGTAAACAAGGTCCTCTGGACCCAGACTAGCCGACCAATAAAATTAAAACAGAGTGTCAACCATGTTAGTTTAAACGGCACCTGCCACATGGTTGAACAAAAATCTGACCAAGTAGAATTTCACTTCCAGAACAACCAAATTCCAGACGTGACAGTAATAGCAGTAGGACAACAGACTGGTGATGGGGGGTTCTCTCTATTTCTTAAAATCAACCTTCCTTCCAGTTTAAGGTGGCATTCCACACTGGAAGGAAACACCCTGAAATTCTTTACTAATCCACAATCAGAAACTCCCACTCCTATAGTCCAGAAAGATGTGAAATCAGCTCAGAGCCTGGCTGACATTCAGCAAATTGGAGAGCAGTTGTTCATCCCTGGCCAGTTAAATGATGGGAAGGACTCTGTTCTCGCTCGAGTGTGTGTGAACAACGGTAAGAGCTTCATCAGCGAAGCCATGTTCCGCCAACTCCCAAAAGATCCAGCCATTCCCACATACAAACTGATAGACAAGTGGGAAATGGACCTGGAAGCACCTAATTCCAAACAGCTCCTGCCCAGCAGGTGTATGCTCAAAATCTCCATTGGCAACAAGAGCATAGTCCATAATTGTTGGGTCGTGCGAGACGTCTCTGCCGCCTTTTACTTAGGCAGTGACATTCTCAATCGCTTTGCCATTAGTTTGGACCTAATAAACTTCAAAGCTTGGTCCCGATTAGCGGATAATCCCATGGGCTTTGATGATCCAGAAAAAGCATTTAGGTCAGCTCAATTGCTACCTTATGCAGTTGAAATTCAGATCAAAGAGGAAGTCACCATCCCAGAAAGGACCCGACAATTCTCCCTGGAAGTGAAAGTTAAAAGAGGACAACATTTGAAAAACCCTGATGCTTACATACATCTAAATGCTTCTCTCCAACAGCAAGGGTTGGGGGTAAACCCAACTCCATTAGTCAACATAGAACATGACACCATTCTAATAGAGGTGGATAACAGCGACTTGAAGAGTATTACTCTAGCCGCAGGCACCATTATTGGAATGGCGGTTGATGACCGACATTTTTCCACTGATTTAGGTAATGAACTGTTAGGGCCAATCCCTAAGGACTGCTTTGACAGTGACAGTGATGACAATACAACACCAGACAGGATTTTTACCCGGCATGGGGGGAACTTCCTGGTGTACACTTCTTGCCCTTATGGTAAGGAAGATGTGACTTGTGACTTCAGGAGGGATGAGGTGATTTTCCAGGTCCATGAGGGTTGCCTTTCCCACCTGAAGCCTCCAGTCCAAATCAGCACTCTGACCCGGGACTTCTCCACCCAGCTGTTTTCTTGGATTAACAAGATCTCTTTGCGGTAGACTCATATGACTGTGGTCGCACTGACATCCACACAACAACAATCCCCACGGACCCTGGCATGACTCCAGTGTTTGTGAAGCAATATCGCTTGCCTCTCACATCAATGGAGTCCCTTACTGAAATAATTAAGAACCTTGAGTCCAGGGGAATAATCCGTCCAGTCCACAGCACCTTAAATAATCCGGTGCTGGGAATATTAAAGCCAAACGGCCAGTGGAGACTCTGTGCTGACCTTAGGGAGCTCAACAAACGGGTCCATACTTCCCGATGGCCTCTTCCCTACATTGACCAAGGGCTGGCCCAGATTCAGGGGTCACAGGTATTCACTGCAATAGACCTGACCAATGGATACTGGACCGTGCCGGTCAATAGGGAGGACCAATACAAGCTGGCTTTTACCTTTAGGGGCCAGCAGTATACATGGACCCGGACTCCCTTCGGATACCTCAACTCCGGCAATGAATTCAACATTTTCCTACATAAGGCCATGCCCGACCTGGGTGCGAGGGGTAACCTGGCTTATGTAGATGATGTCCTCATCAAAAGTTCATCAGTGGAGGAACACGTAGCGGAGATCCGTTATGTTCTGACCCAGTTGAGGGCCGCCGGAGCAAAACTTTCCTTTCAGAAAGCACAGTGGTGTAGCACCCGTGTTAATTTCTTGGGGCATGAGATTACTCCTCAGGGTCTCTGTCCCCAGGAAAAGAAAGTGGAAGCACTTCAGAAACTGAAAGACCCCGCAACTCTGCAGGAACTAAGGAGCCTCCTTGGACTGACTAATTACAGCAGAAAGTTCATTGAGGGCTACGCAGAGATCACCAGACCCCTGATTCATCTCCTGAAGGGGGGGGGGTCAAGTGGGAATGGGGTCCAGAACAAGCTGAGGCAGTAAGACAACTCAAAAGAAGCCTCTCACAAGCGCCCTGCCTAGCTCACCCTGTCAGAAACAAGGAGTTCTTCCTGGAGACGGGGTTCTCTAATACGTGCTTGACGGCGGTATTATACCAAAAGCATGACAAGGTCAATAAAGTAATCTCCTATGCGAGCAAAACTTTATCCTCTGTGGAGGAAAAATTCAACGATTGTGAGAAGGCACTTCTGGCAACGGTGTGGGCATTGAAGAATTAACACCCGTTTATCCAGGGGGAACACATCATAGTGGAGACTCCACACCAGCCTCTGCAATATCTCCAAAGTGACAGAATCCGGGCCGGAAATGTGAGTAATTCCCGAATTACTTCCTGGATTCTGTCAATGCAAGGCTTTCCTTTGGAGGTCCGATATGGCCAAAACAAGAAGAGTCCCCTTGCGCAAGGTCTGGCTGAATTGCATGATTGTGCCAGAGAAAACTGTCTCGAGGACGAAAGTCTAAAAATCAAGGACAACATGGAGGCATACCTTAATTCCCCACACAAAGTCTTTGAAGAGGACAAGTGTGAGGGAATGCCCACTGTCTATGTGGATGGATGCTCTTACCATGTTGACAACAACGGGGAGAAAGAACTGGTGGCCGGCGTTCGGGAATGCATGGGTGAATGAGTTCCCAGAACCCTCCGCTGGATACAAAATTGGTCCCCGAAGTAGTCAGGTGGCAGAATTGATGGCTGTGCATCAAGCCATCCTCACTGTTCAACATCAACTCCACGAACTGGTCATAATCACAGATTCGGATTATGTACGGAACGGGTTCGTGGAGCACCTGGTTAATTGGAAAACCAGAGGCATGTTATGTGCTAATAACAAACCCTTGAAACATGGTAAGTTGATCCAAAATATTGATGATCTGGTCACCTCGAATGAGATGACCATCTATTGGAAAAAGATCAAGGGTCATTCCAAAGTAGAGGGACCAGACAAAACTGGAAATGACTTAGCTGATCAGCTGGCCAAAACCGGGGCCATCCAAGGGGATCTAATAGAAATAGAGTCCTTGTTGGGGGAAATCCAGGTCACTGCTATCACTAGGTCCCAGACAAATGCTCACAATGATCTGTCAACTGCCCAATGCAGCAAGGAGACCCCTGATGCTGATTTGATTACCGCTCAGAAGGGGGATCCAATAATTGGTAAATGTTACCAACACATTGAGGACCCTGAGAACTTTCCCCTGACGGATACCGATTACAACGGGAAAGAGGACCTTAGAGTGTTGATGAAATGTCCAAAAATGTTCCGGATCCAAGACGGTTTGTTGGTAAGGAAATCCAAAGCTGGCCACGATCAGTGGGTGGTTCCTACCTCATTCCGAAGCCTGATGTTAAGTCACGCCCATGATGCGGCCACCGCCGGTCATAGGGGGTTTCACACAACACTGGAAATCTTAAGGGAGGTTGCATACTGGCCACACATGGGCCAGGACCTCAACCAATACTTGAAGGGTTGTCTTGTGTGTGCACAATTTCAGCCAACATCCCTCACACACCGGGCGCCTCTCTCCAAAAGAGGGGGATGACACTGCCATGGTCAGATTTACAAATCGACTTCGTAGGCCCTGTGATTTGCTCGTCTAGAGGAAATAAGTACATGTTGACTGTGACATGCTTGTTTACCAAGTGGCTGGAATGTCTCCCAGCCCCAAATTGCAAGGCAGAAACAGCAGCTGCCCTGATGATTAACCACATCTTTTCCCGTTTTGGTCTACCTCAAAGGATTGAGTCAGACAGAGGTAGCCACTTCACCAGTGAAGTAATGACAAAGATGTGGGAGATACTGGGGGTCAAGAGAAAGCTACACATTGCTTACAGGCCAGCTTCTTCTGGAGCAGTGGAGAGATACAACCGAACCATTGTGAGCATATTAAAGAAGTTTGTGGCAGATTCTGGGCCAAGTTGGGATATCCGATTACCTCTGGTCCTAATGGCCATCAGATCTACCCCTTCATCTGCAACCAAAATGTCACCATTTGAGTTGATGACTGGACGCAAGATGGTGCTTCCGCAGCATTTGCTCTACAGGACCCAAGAGCAGACACTCATAAATGCCTCCACAACACATGCTTTTGCCTATGCTCAGCGGAATCTAGAAAGATCAGCTGAGAGTATGAAGACCCACTCTGACCTAAAAACTTCCAGGAAGGAATATCAGGTGGGGGACCGGGTCTATTTATACAATTTCCAAAGGAACCAGGCCAAACAGAGGAAATTTTTGCCTACATGGAAGGGACCCTTTGAGATTATAGACAAGATCTCCCCTGTGGCCTACAAGATCTGCATCCCCAAAGGCGGTTTGGCAGAGGGGAAAGACAAGTGGGTCCACATTAACCAGTTGAAGTGTTGCCATCCCAGGCACATTCTGCAACAACTGGAGGAATCCTCTGGAATCCTAGAGGGTACTGTCTCAGATTAATTCAGTTCTAACTTAAAATATCCTACATATCGCCTATCAAATTCTGAGTTTCTCAATGTGGGTGTTTTCGTTTTTGAATGCAAAAGAAATGTGCATGTTCATATGTTTTGACTATAAATTTATATGCCACCCCACTATATCAATGGTGGTGGAAAAATGTCTATGAATAGGTATTGCCGCTCTTCCTTTGTCGTCCTAGGAGAAATAAAACCTTGAGACTGGCCAGGGAGGACGATCCGGAGACCAGGAGCAGAGATGCAAGGGGCCCGGGGTACCGCCCAATCTTCCCATCAGGACCGGCGAGGAGAACCGATCGATCAGTACCGGATGGAGGAAAAGATGCAGAACTGTGCCATCTGCCGGAAGAAGATGAGGGAAACATCCCAGATCTTGCGAGTTCCATCAGTGAAACAGAATGGCCATCGCAAGAGGGGGGCTTGTGGGATGATTTTACCCATGCATCCGAGCCCTACCACAAAAACTGTGCAGTACTGGCATTGAAAACATCATGATGGCCAGAGCTTCCCAGAAAATGCCCAGGGAAATGCATGAAGAATAGGCTGCCACCCATTTTTGCCGATGTCATGGGCACAGAAGGGCACTGCCTAAAACCACCATTGGACTACCCACACAGTAGCCTGAAACCATTGGGAATGGCAATGCTGATTGCCAAAAGCAACCTAGAACTGTGGGGAATTCATTTTCTTAAATCCCAAAAATGGTTGCATTACCAGTACTCACCACTATCAGAAAGCCGGCGTTTTAAAACCACCAGACTTTTGTGTAAAACTGAATAAATGAACCCAAAGCAGGCCAAATAAAGACTTACTCAGAGGTGGATACAATGTAAAGTTATATTCTGAAGTGACTTGAAGGTTTATAACAAAACTGGCTGAGCTGTGGATTTCAGCAGTTTAAGTAAATTTGGACTGAAAGACACTAAAAATCTAAATGTTTAAAAGAAATGAGTGACCTACTTTTGAGTGTCACATAGGTTGCAATTGTTTAAATGTCATAGTTTTAAACTTAGAATCAGCATTCTAGCTGCATGCGTAAAACTTGGAAGTTTGATTTGGACAGGAAAACTGGCAGCCAAAGAGACATTTAGTTGAGGCCTGGCTTAAAAAGAGAGGGAATTTTGCCCACCAGCTACCCCCGACAGGAGTTGAGACTTGCACAACAGCTGTGTTCCCAGGCCTAGCTGCCTTTTGCTGTTCCCACCAAAAGGGATATGACACTTCTCTGATTGAATTACCTGGGCTCTGCAGGAAATTGAACAAAGCCCTGTCCTGACTCAGGCAAATGTTTTATTATGGGGGTCGTAAAAGTGGCTTCCTCCTGGAAGGAAAGGGGAGGAGCACTGCCTGTGAGAGCAAGCTGGCTTGGCAGAACTGGAAAAACCAGAAATTCAACCTTGTGCTGGGGGAAACCACACCCCTTTGGGGCCAGAACATAAATCTAAAAAGATGGATCATTCATAGAGCGGACTTGTGAAAATTTTATAAGTGATATCATTATTCTTGTGATTTTTCTGTGCACATTTGAAGACGTGTTAGGACCCGGTGGTATGTTCAGGGGGGTTTTTAGCGGAAAAGAGGATATTACTCTAAATGTATGTATGTTAAAAATCTGACACTCCACCACCTAATGCCCACATGCTTTGGGCACATTTGTGTAAATGCGGGGACAAATCCAATATTGGTAACCCGACCAAAAAGTGAAATATGTTGCCATTTTTGAACCCAAGCTCCTAGAAACAACAGAATTGGAACAGGGGCTACCATCAGTAAATGCATGATGTGTGTATGCAATGCCAAACAACTGTCTATCGGGGAAGTATGTATTTGGATCAGATATAGATTGTGTGTAATTTGACAGGGGAGTGTCCTTTCTGCAAGCCATTAAATGACATCGCTCTGACACTCCACTTCTTTTCCCCAATCAAGAGAAAGGAAAGCTTCACCAATAGGCAGTTGAGAGAGGGGCTGGCTAGTGATGCTGCACACACACCCACTTTCAAAAGACATAAAAAGAGCCACTAGAAGCTAGAGAGGACATTCTATTCCACCTGCTGCGGGACGCTCTGCCGGGAAAATCCATACTTTACCTCCATCAACCTCCAGAGAGCCAACATAGAGACTTCAATCTATCCACCTTCAGAGACCAAGACTTTACTTCAGAATTTGTAGCAAAGAGGTCAACTACAAGCTAAACCCCTCTTTAGCAGGCCTCAAATCATTGCCACTATTCACAGCCAGGCGAGCTGTTTGAATTCTTTGCAAGAACTCTGGCCATTTGCCAGGGAGCAGTGTTGTATCCAGAGAGAGACCAGCTGAACCGGAGACCGCTGTATCCGGACCCACAGACCTGATCAGAACCAGAGACCCAGACCAGACCAGCAGAGTAGAGCTGACCCAGACGCTGTGCACAGAAACCGTCCGTGGCGAGTGAAGAAAACCTGTTGACCAGATCCATGGCGAGGCCTATTTCTAAATATATTGTGAGTACCTAGCAGAACTGTGCAGAACCAATCTCTTAGTTAAAATAATATAATTCAATCTATTTTAATCTAACCAGAACTGCCTCCTAACTGTCACCTGTCATTTGCAAAGCTGTCACTTGTCATTTTCTATCTGCAAGCTGTAACCTGTCGCTTTGAACTTTTAAAATTTCAAATCCAAAAAGCTACCTTTATTTAATCGTCCGTATCTCTGGAACCGTTTGGGCTAGGAACTTGGTTTAACTTTCCACTGAAAGCTTAGCATCTCAGCTTTTCAACATGCTTAGAACCGACTTGCTACTCTATATACTTTCGCCATAATCACGATTCTCGCACTCACGAATTTTACCGCGATTTGCAATTTGGTTAAAAATCCAGCCACGTGTGAAAACAGCAGCTTCATTGCTTTCCTTTGCCAAAAATTCGTTTAACCTGCTAGTTACTCCTAGATCCTTGCTAAAGTGAGCCTGAACTCATCCCAAGTATATTTCACTCACCCTGAACCTCCTAAAGAGAATTAAAACCATTTTCAGCATATTTCTCACTGCATTGTCACCATATTCAAAGCATTTTGCCTGTGTTTCAAAACTCATATCTGTTGTATAAGCTGCTGGGGGGGAATTGAACTGAATTCTATTTGATTGCATTCCTGAGAACTGTGTGCTTTCCTTCCATTTCCTTGCATTCCATAAAGGGGGGGAGTGGATTGCCAGAGAAAAGTGATTACATTGTGTTGTTGAAATCATATTGAGTATTTTCTGTATTGCATTTTCATTCCACATTGCATCCATTTGAAACCATAAAAGTATTGTTGCTATCGTATCCATCCTATAACCACTCATCATTGATTATAAAGAAGTGTGCTAGTGCCAGACTATCCATTATTGATTACTGCTCAGATTAAGTGTGATATTCAATTATTAATTTATTATAAAGTGCGACATATATCTTTATTGTTTAAATTATCAAATAAACCTTTTAAACTTGCAAAACAGAACTACTTCTTGGCTCAGTGGGGTCAGGGGGATTCCAAGAGAGGGGTGTTATATAGGGGTAGTCATCCAGAACGCATGAACTGGACATAAAGATATATCAATAAGGGTTTCCATTTAGTATCCCAGACTAGGCATTGATTTAGCTGTAGTGTTGAATTGAATCCTCTTACAAGGTGTATCATTAATGTCTATCGCAATGGTACTATCATGACTCAGGGTCCTCCACCCAACCTCCTCCTCTTTGAACGGCGTCTGCCATCCATCATCAACTTCCTTCTGCGACTGCGACTGCTACTCCACCCTCCTCTCTCACTGTCCCTCTTCCCCCTCCCCCAACTGGTGTACCACACCCCTGCAGCCCTCCTCGGAAAACCATCAAAGGCATTGACCTTTTGCATCTAGCCATGCTTAATGCTTGTTCTTCTATCAAACACTGTGCTGACATGTGCCTCCTCGCTCTTACTGAGATGTGGTATAATGCCAGCTCAGTCACTGTTATTGACTCTCTTCTCCCTGATCGCTGTGAAGATTGTCTCTAAGACTCACCCTAATCATTCTGTCGTTGGGCTGCCCTGATCTTCCCTGAGTGGGTCCCTTTTTCCCTCTTATCTACCCAGACATACTCCTCCTTCGAGAACCTGGTCTGCAAGCTGGTCATCTCTCCTACCTCCATCACTGCCACTCAATGGAACTCCCTGCCACCTCACCTTAGAAGAGTAACATCCCAGTTAGCCTTCAGTAAAGCAATCAAAACTTTGTTTGTTTGTATAAACCTGCCAGCTGTTTAGCCAACGTACATAATATGTCATGCAAAGCACCATATGTCTATACCTAATTCCAAGTAAAGTCTTTCATGTAAAACTTTATGTACGCTCCATGTAACAAAGTCGTCTTCCTCTAACAGCGCCTCAAGGCCTGCAAGCTGATATAAATGTAAAATTAAATAAATAAATAAATACCTCCTCCCTGACCATTGCCACTATCTATAGGCCACCTGGTTCCATCACACTGTTTCTCTCTGAACCGGCTGATTTCTCCTCCTCTCTCCTGACATCTTCCTCTAAACTCCTTCAACATCCACCTTGACTCCTCAAGCATGGTGTCCACTCTCCTCCATGACCTCTGCACCTCTCTCTCCCTCTCTATTCTCCCCTCTGGTCCTACACACTCGGCTGGACACACTCTTAATGTCCCTATCCACACAGATATTATGCTCTACACCCCACTCACCAACCCGCTCACCTGGTCAGACCACTCCCTCCTCACTTCCCTCCTGGGCCCTCTCAACCCTCTGACTGCACCTCCCACAGCTCTGCCAACCTCGTTCATGGTCAACCGCCTGATGAAACTAATGTCAGTTGCTGCCTTTGCATCCACCTTCATCCCACCCTATCCACCTAATACTTTGCTCTCAGCAATCGCCATCTCGCCATCTCTAACACTCACGCCATTCTAGCACCAGACATGAGGATCCGTATGAAACACAGGCTCATCCACTGACAAACTGGCCGTTGCCTTCTCCAAAGGCAATATTGTCTCAACATTTGTTCTAAGGAGAGGGCCCACATCCAGGCCTGTGTTTCTGAAGCATCCAACAACATGGCTGATTGCTTTAAAATCTGCAAGGAACTAGCCAATCCTTCTATAGTCTCCCCCTTGCTTCTTCCCTCTCAGGCCCTCTGCACTGCACTGGCCACACGCTTCACTGCAAAAACTCAGGACATCCTGAGCACTCTTTCTTCCTCCCCTTCATCCTCTCCTCCTCCCATCCCCTTGCCACCCCTGGCCTCCCAACCTCCCTCAGCCTTTCTCTCCCCCTTCTCTCCTATCACATTGGACAAGGTCAATAGATTTGTCCGCTCTATGAAGCTCGCCTCCAAACAGGTCTCCCTCTGTTCTTCCAGAACTATTAAGGACAACATCGGATCCCTTGCCCCGGCACTTGCAGATTTCTGGAATCACTCTCTTTTGCTACTGGGTCACTCCCCTCTTCCCTCAAGCACTCTGTTCTTTGCCCCTCCTGAAAAAGTCTTCCTCTGACCCCTTGTGTCCGGCTAACTACAGCCCTATCGCTATCACTCCCTTCCTTGGGAATCTCCTAGAGAAGCTGGTCTTCCCCCAACCGCCTACACAACCATCATTCTGGATTCTGAACATCCAGAGGCACGGAAACTGCTCTTCTGAACACCTGTGAAGAACTGCTTGAATATCTTGACACTAACTCTCCTGCTGATCTCATTCTACAAGTTATTTCCTCTGCATTTGATATGGTCAACCACTCTATCCTCATAAAACAGCTCCATGTTACCCTTGGTATCACATAGCGGGCACTGGCCGGCTGACCTCCGTCCTCACTGACCGTCCCTCCCAGGTCATCCTGGGCTCTTCCTCCTCTCCTATTTATATCTCCACCTGTGGTGTTCCCGAGGGCTCTAACCTCTCACCCTGGCTCCTTAACGTCTATCTTGCACCACTTGCTCACCTTATCTCCACTTTATCCCCTCATCTCCAGTGTTATGCAGATGACACTCCGAATGTTCTTAAAACCTCCCTCTGATGCTCTCCCTAGTTCCTCTACCATTCCCGACTGCCTATCTGCTATCCAGTCCTGGTGTGCCTCCAATGATATCTGCCGCAGTGCCAGAAAGACTGAGATCTTTCCTATTGGGACTTCCACTCCCTCTTTCCTCCATTCACTCTGGCCACACTTTATGGGCTCCCCCTCTTCTCCTGCATTTGAAGCCAGAAATCTTGGAGTCATCTTCAACTCCTCTCTCTCTTTCCACCCTCACATCTTGCACCTTGCCAAGAGGGCCCATTTCCACTCCACCTTCTCTGAGGTACCCTTCCTTTCCTAACTTTTCCCGAGGAGCTCAATGTCTCTAGAGCTCTGGTACTCTCTAGGATGGACTACTGCAACAGCCTCTTCCTTAACTTACCCTCTTCCTCTCCAGCTTGTCCAGAATAGCGCTGCAAGACATGTCCTTTACCTCAAGCCCAGGGACAGTATTTCTCCAGCCCTTAAATCCCTCCACTGGCTCCTGGTTGCTGCAAGGATAGAATTCAAATACCTCTGTATCATCCATAAGGCTGTCTGGGGCCAAGGACCATTCTATCTACAACTTGCTCTCACCAAATACTTTCCTTCCAAATCTTTACGCTCCTCCAGCTCCAACTCTCTCTGTTTCTAAGAAGCAATCTGGTGGCAGATTTCTCTCCTCAACTGGCTCCCTCCTCTGGAACAGCCTCGCCCTACCTTTCCGACTTGAGCCGGAACTCTTCAAATTCCAGAAGCTCATTTCCTCTTCACCACCTCCTTCCCCCTCTCAATCCTGTGCTAACACCCCACAGTCACTGAGATTGGTGGCCTGAGACCTTATATGTCCCTCTGGGTCCTAGCCTTCCGCTCAATCGCCCTCAGCCTTCGGCCCCATCCCAGCACTTGCCTTCAGCACCCACAGGCCTGTGTTCCCATAGGGCTGCACTTATTATTGGCAGTTGATCACTCTGTGCCAAGCAATCTCTGCCTGGCACTTACTTTTGCACACAACAAACTTCTTGGCACTTCCCTCTGTGGAACTCCTAGCCCTTCCCCCCTTCCCAGTCCTTTCTCTCTCTCCCTGAACTTGCACATTCTGAATGCTCACAAGGCCTAGTAGGACTGCCCTTTTCCCTGTTCATCAGTTTATTCTATTTCCCTGTGTTGCCTCCCCTTTGCCCTGTGGGCACTTTGAACACAATTTATTAATGTAAGCGCCTTACAAATTCACAATAAATAAATAAATACCTCCAAAATTGCGTGAACATTTGGCAATCAATGGAAATCTGCTATATGAATAAAACCATTTTTAATGAATAAATATTTTAAAAAAACAATAGGTGGTTATCACAATTAACACACACAATTATATATACACAATCACAAACACAAATTCAATCCAACAATCAATGCTAATACATCAAAAAATAAACAAAACATGTAAAGTACTGTAGTAACTCCTGTCGAACACAATGTAGACTAGTTGTTGTGGCAGAGATGATCTGAAAACAAATTACAAATGACACAGAGATATAACTCAAATTGTAATGTCCAAAGGATTATACGTCTGCCATTGTAATGTTGCAGTGGCTGGTGCGCGACATGTTTCAGTTCTCAGCTCTGATAAATAGATGAACCTTCCTCAGTAGCTGTGATATTGGTCACGCTTAGTTCTAGGTAGTCAAAGGTGACAACACCCTCCTGTGTTCGTCGTACAATAGAGGCTTCTGTCTTATCAAACCTTGGATATCTGTACTGTAGAATACCAACAAAGAAGACAATAATGTAGCAATAGTGCTGTTAGACATGCAGAGAGAGGGTTAAACTAGCCCTCTCTAAGTAGCCCAAAAGTGATAGAAATTAATGTCCATACTGGAGTAACCCGGGTTTGCTCTCTTTTTTAAGAATTGGATCATCACTAGACATTCGGGACAAAGCGTTTTGGCAACTGTGTGGCAAGAAACCCTCTTTTCCTCCATGTTTTGGGTAGTGATAACATGATGGGGAAATACCTCCAATTTCCATCCTTCTTGTGCAGTATGTACAACATTTGTTATTTCTGGAATACAGAATGATGCTCAGACCACACTACTTACAGTAAGTACGGTCAGTCAAAGGAAGCTGTATTTAAATCGCCCTCTTTTTAAGGATATAGTCATGCCCTCAATGAGCTCCTGTAGCACTAAAAGCTGCCAAAAAAGTAGCTATGTTGGTCCTTTCTGAACATGATGATCATATGTAAAGCTGTAAAGCACGGCCAACGAAATTAACCATTCCTTTTTTATTGCAATATATCTCGGAGTTCAAGGTTTGATATTGCCCATCATCAAGTTTATGTTACATGAGTGATGTTGATCGTATTCTTTGTCAATTGTTTCGAATTTCGGGGATTTCTATTCTCTCTTAACTGGTCGGCATCCCAGGTGGTTCCAGAGTCTTGGGGCGATTTCAGAGAATCCACTAACTTCTTTTAGTTTAGATCTTGCCCTTAGCTTTAGAACAGGTGCAATAACATCTGCCCCTCCCGTAGGGACAGGCTCATGGAGTGGATCCAGAGTAATAAGACTCGGTCTCCAGTTTGTACAGATTTTGGGGTTGCAGCAGGCCAAATTGAAAAGCGATCCATAAGGAGCTCTTGCCTATGTGCGTCAACCTGCAGAGCCCTAGACAATTGCAGGTACATAGAACCCTTCAAAGCCTTCAAAGCCTCATCTCAGTTTGTTGACTGGCGCATGTGGAGGAGACTGGTGGTTGGATGGGTACATCATCTTCAATGCCCACATGCCTGGCAAAAAAGCTCTCTTCACCCTAAAACACGTGTTTTGCCATTGCCAAGGCAACACCTAAAGGAGAGACTTGAGCCTCATTATGAGTGTGGCGGTTTGTTTCCTGTACCGCCACACTCCGGATCTGCCTGCCGGGGCTGCTGTGCCCGACAGGTTTGACACTGGCGGGCACAGCCGTTGCGGTAGGCAGACTCATCACGTAAGCACTGGCACTGTTAGTGATGGTGCCGTTGCTTCTGTGAACCCATTCTCATAGGACTCCATGTGAATGGGGACTAACATTTTCCGGCACATGGCTTCCTTGTCCGCCAGGACTTCTAATGTCCCAGTGGCATTGGGAAGCTGGGTGCCAGAAACGGTGTTACGAGATTGGCGGCAACCCGCCGATTGCATCGGCGGGTTACCACCGACCTCGTAAAGATTGTAGTCTGCAACAAAGAAGTATTGTTAATGGTGTGAGCTTCTAACTGTTACTTCAGGTGGTTGGCTAGATCATGTGCAGGAGATTGATGGGTGAACCAGATTCAGCGCCCAGCACCAATTCTACAAATCTCACAGTTGGCAGTGTGGTGCAAAAAACAGAAGAACAACCCGTGATGATATTGGAAAAACAGCTTAACATGTGCAAAGGGATTTTAGGCCGGAAAACGACATGCAGGGATTTTAGACTGGAAAAAGACATGCAGGGATTTTAGACTGGAAAAAGACATGCAGGGATTTTAGACTGGAAACAGATATGCAACTCATTATGTATTCTACAAAGGATATTGGCCTGCTGGCATTATGTGAAGATGGAACATCACAAGTAGCTCATGTATTGGCCGGGCCGGTGTGATGATTTGGATCAAAGCACCAATGTCTTTCACTGTGCAAATTATGGGGCACCAAATTGCATGGGAACTCTCTGATTGCAGTGTGTCATCACTCTTCCTAACACTGACCATATATGTGCATTATGACTGCCACTAAAAATGAACTGGAGGGCAGAAAAGCAATGATCCTCAACCACTGTTCCACACCTGCCACCACCCCAGCCACATTCCTGTTCACCCATCACCCATCCGACTTACCCACTCTACCGTTCCCTTGAACCCATTCCACATGCCGAGGCCAAAGGACAAGGAGCGGCACGTCAAAGGTTGTCAGCATCTTATGTGGCCACGTCCTGCCAGCGTCCTTTGATCGCGTCACTCTTCGCCCAGCGGCCTCTGTAACTCCGCCTCCCTTATATGCAATGCTGACTGCACTGCCTACTTACTGCTGCTTCAAGAACGATCTGCCCATTTTGATAAGCTGAAAAGAAAATTGAATATGTTTCTCAACACAGGAGATTGAGGTTCCTGTGCAAGTACAGCCATTACACTGTCGGGTGCATTTGGGGAGGGGCTGGGGGGCGATGCCCGACATTTCCAGGAAGACTTTGGTCGCATTTTGATACCCCCTCCAAACTGATCAACATGTGGGAACACTTAGGGACAGGTTTCAGCAAGAAAAAGAAGATGTGTTCATCCCATAGCATTCAATGGAATAAAATACATTTTAGGCTGGAGAATATTTAAAAACTATATGTGCCTGGATATCAAAACTGTGTTTCAAAAACTATCCCTACAAAATAAGGGGCATTTGATCAGTATTCCCGCCTCTTGCACACCCACTTTGCTGTCGTTCCAATTACTATGTTGCAGTGACTGTTGGAAAAAAAAAGGTTTATATTCTCTGCTTTCCCTAAGGTAGCTTTTTCAGTTCATAAAACTGGCAGTGAGATACTGTTGAATCCTTTTATGTGGATGTCTTAAACCTTGAAACATAAAATTACAATTAGGCTCATCAAAGCATCAGCCGAGAGATATTGGCATTTTCATGGCATCTTGTGAGCTGAAAACATTCAAGAAAGCAGAGATCTGTGGGGAAAAAAAAACTGTTTTAATGCATGCAAGGAGATGTCAGCCAGTACATAATTAAGCAATGCGACCATATTCTGGGGGCTGAACTGGAGGGTAATGGCCTGAGGCCCACTTTACCACCAGGTCCAGCAACCAGAACGTGTGTTTCTTGCTAATAACCCTCTGGTTCAAACCATTGGGTGTTAAGAGAAATGTTTTGGGGAGAAACAACGGCTTATGGAGAGCACCAAACTCGTTGTTCCTCACAAATACAACCTCCCTTACAATGATTGCTTTAGGTATGGAGGGTTATGTAATTTGTACAGCTCACCGTCGCCCGGAGGTATCTTGGCGCTAGAAAGGGAGGAGTAAAAATCACAATCCTTTGGTCACTGAGGACTAGAACAGAAAGGTCTTTGGAGCCCTTCTGAACGTCAAATGATTTGGCAAGATTTTAACTGTCAGTGGCAGGGCATTCCAAATTTGAGCAATGTTAGGCGGAAACCTGTGCAGTTCCCTCTGGGACCACTGCAAAAGATTTAGGACTACAGGTGTTTGGCAGTAAACCCACTTGGTAGCAGTCCGTACCACACAGATTCACTTGGTAGCTGTGGCTGAGCAGTCAGACTTCCCTCAAGAAGAGTTTGGCAGTATGTGGAGTATACAATATAGGGCAATTCTACACAGTAAGACAAGCAAACACGCAACAAGGCTTTGGTGTAAAGATATAAAGATATTTATTTATAACGACACATCTATAGAAAACACTCTGGCACTAATACGGCAAAACAACTTCAATCACAATACTATACGAAGAAACAGATCAATCCCCCTAACAATAGTTCGACAAGTCTAGGTTTATCGGCATCACTTATTTGCAGACAGAGGTGTATGCTTTAACCTAGATGGCACTCTAGTATTCGTTAGGTAGGGAGAGAAAAAGTAAGACAGGTTATGAAGTCAACTCGGTACCAATACTTTACGGACAAATGCAAGGCAAGTAAGGCAGGGTCTATTGTAGATCACAAAGTTCAGAGGCCAGGCCCACTCGAAGAGAGGCAAGGCGATATGTCCCAGTGGAAATGCGCTTCGAGTCTTTATCGCAAAGTGTTATGGAAAGTTTGGAACCAGTTCAGAACCACACGTTAAAGAAAGCTTGGAGGCGACCCAATGGAAAGGCGAGGATTAAGACACCTCACTCGATCCGGCAGAAAGGGAAGCCAGGCGGACACGGTACCTTGTTTGTCGAGAGACAGCTCCGGCGTGGGCAGTTGTTCCTGGTGGTGGATGCACGTCGGGTCTTTGCCAAGAGTAGAGATGATCTCGTCGTCGAAGAAAAGTGAAGTCCGGTGCACAACCAGGGAAGAGACCAGCCGCGGAGTGCTCCGTCACAAGGCACCACCTTTTGGTCGCGGTACATGGGTAGTGGCTATCCAGTTGCCGAGGTGCTCTGCACGGGCAATTCGACCACTGCGTCCTGGAGTGAAGAAAAAGTAAAGGGGGACTGGTTGTTCCCACCAGTCAGGGGAAGAGACTCTCCGGCAGGGAGATCTCCTCTGTCGTCGGGAAGTGGTGAGTCGGTTCCGCAGGGCTCCACCGGAGGTGTCGTTGTGCAGGTCAGCTCAGCGTTACCCTCGTCGGATTCCTAGGTCCTGTGGCGACTTCTGAAGATCCAGTCCCAAAAGCCCTGCTTTTATGCAGAAAACCCCCATTCATTCAGCCTAGCTGTCAATCAACACACGCTAAGTGGTGAGCGGGGAGGCTCACCACTTGGGCCAATCACACCAGAGTGCGACCAGAGTTGGCAAGGCAACTCGGTCCAGGGTGCCTAAACCCCCTCCGACACCCCTGTGGTAACCCAGACAGAATGGCACCACTTTGGAGGGTCTCTGTACAGAAGCCCGCCAAAAGTGGAACAAAGGGCTTAACCTTTGGTTTAGGAGTCACAGAGACGAACACAGACGCCATTTTAAAAACCGAGTTCTGGCAGAAAATACCATCCGGTAAACTTATTTAAGATAAGTAAACTGATGGTATGTTAGAGATTAATGAGGAAAAGTCCAACAATGGGAAGAATCCCATAGGGTTATGTTCGGGGTCGAACACAACAAGTAGTTTCCACTGCCACCAGCCAAAACTCGACGAGGGGGGATGGGACAGTGCCCCCTCGAGTAACAGACCTAGGAGTAATCGAATTACCCGTACTAGCACATTCACAATAAGATGGTGTGTACTAGTTCTGTTAGTAAATTTAGGTCTAGTAAAGCCAATGGTGACTTTACATGCCCGGGGAGACAGTAGTCAGTCCCCGACTATGGAGTCTATGATGGAGGTCCGCTAGGACGCCCCAGTGTTATGGCACGTAGGGTGCGGTATAACACACATAGCAAAACATATGAGACCCTATGGAGTAAAAGACCCCATAGCCCATAGAACACATTCAAAGGAATTACACACATTCATGTCCAAGAGTGGGAGGAAAAGAGTCTCACTCTTGGCAGGATGGAAAAAAACAAACTACAGAAATCCAGCTAAGCTGCTGGGGGACTCACTAGGTTAGGAAATTCAGCCTAAACAGAGTATTCTCCCTAACAAGCAGCAGCGACTGAGAACAGCCACCCGCCAATACGCGAGCGGTAGAAAGCAGGCAGACACAGTAGACCGGCTGTAGCCGAACGCATATAACGGTTGGGGAGGTACCGGGTGAATATGGTGTGAAGATATTCATCCCCAAATCCATGCAGTGCCCGAGGAACAATGCAAAGTGCCTGCTACTTGATACGCAATGCAGGGTGTGCATCACAGGGGAGATATGAGCTCCATAAGGAGACCCTGTTGCTACCCGGGCGGCCAGATTTTGGAGACGGTGCAGTCATTGGATCAAACCCTTGAGGTGAGCCACGGATACGGAGTAACAGTTATCCAACTGGCTGAGCACCATGGCCGCAACCACCGGTGGGCAGAGGGTGGCCGGTATCATGGCTCTGAGTGGAGCCTGTCTCCTATTTCCATTGCAGCCATGGGCAGGTGTGGAGTGGGGAGAGCTGTGGAGGCACCGGGATTAAAGAAGCTCATGTGCGTAGGGGCCTGGGAGGACTGGTATGGGTGGAGAGAGACAGGGAAGAAGCAGGGGGTGGATTATGTGATTCAGCCCAGGTTTGGAGCAACCTGTTTGGCTGACACACCAGCAGAGGATGCTAATGATAGTAACATCCACCAGAGAACGCACTGTATCTACTAATTGCAATAAAGCACACACTTTACTTTGGGTAAAGTATTCCAGGGGCCTCAGTTCTTTGGAACTCCAGATACTATGGGCTACCACTTCCATCAGTCCTAACCAGCATCATCAATGGTGAGGGATCATGGCAGTGCAAAACAGTGTCTTTGGTAATACCGTGTTGTTTTTGAAGTAATGAGATTATCGAAAGAGGACATTTCAGACAAGGTCGCCTATGTATCGGACATAAATAAAAGAATGCCTACTGCCATAGACATCTTAAGGGTCTTATGGGCCTGGTGCAAAAACAAATATGTTGTTCCCACTTACCAAAGCTATTAAAGGATCTAAGAGTCTCTGTTTGCCCCAACTCTCTTTCACCGAATCTACAACCCATAGGTTGATATGGATCTAAATATGCATGGGGACTCGTTTGCTGCCCCCTTAATCAATGCTGAAATCAGATTAATGTTAAAGTGGCATTTTAAAGGACATCTTATTAGTTGACCGCACACCCCATGTTTATCCTAGGCTACATTGCGTCACCTATCTCTAACGATACTTAAGGCCCGGTTCTCATCTTGGCGCAGTGAGCGTGCTAAATAGAACAACTCACTGCGCCATTTCTTGACGCCTAGGCACCACTGCTATTCTCATGTGGGCCGGGGCATCTTTGCAAAGCACGACAGTGCTTTCGCTGTAATCCGCCTGTTTCTAACGGAAACAGGCGGATTGCAGAATCTCCACACCATTTTCGTTAAATAACGAGGGAATCGTTATTTAACGTAAATGCTGCCGATACACCAAAGTGAGCAGCTTCAACATTGCAGAATGTTGAAGCTGCTTACTTTGGTGTATAGGAAAGTGTTCATATACATATGAACACTTTCATTTAAAGCGAGCAGCTTCAACGTTGCATCCTGGCTTTGGTGAAAATGAAAGTGTTCCTATACACCCGTGCAGTGTATATGAACACTTTCATTTACACCAAAGCGAGAAGCTTCAACGGTTTGGTGTAAATGAAAGTGTTCATATACACCCGTGTGTTGTATATGAACACTTTCATGTACACCAAAGCGAGCAGCTTCAACGTTGAAGCTGCTCGCTTTGGTGTACATGAAAGTGTCCATATACAACAAGGGTGTATATGGACACTTCCATTTACACCAAAAAAGGCTTCTTGTGGCACTCCTCCAGTTTAATGGCACCAAAAGGGTACCGTATATGTGCGCTACTTTAGCACACATATTAAACTGGAGGAGTGCCGCAAGAATAGGCTTCCAAAAAGCCAGTTTACAAATGTGGTGGTTGCTAGGTTGGTTTCCAACCCATCCTAGCAACCGCCACATGTATTCCGAAAGTGGCGCATTCCTTCCGACTTCGGAAGAATGCGCCCCCTTCAGAATAGGTTGTTAACCCTTTTAACATCCTTTTCGGTACTTAACACCTTGATGAGAATTGGGCCCTTAGTCTACTTGCAGCATTTGCCAAGCTGGTCCCTAACCATGCCGCTTTAAAGACCTCATCTGGGTACCTGCTCGCCAGCCTAGCATGCCCTTCAATGGGTACCGTGCCCTACAGTTTCTAATTTCTGTTACCTCTCCTGGCTGGCCCATTGCCGCTAGACAGCCTTTTAACGACGACACCTTAACACAATCTGCCTTAGGTAGACCGCCCCTCCAAGTAGTCCCGATGAACATCATTCTAGAATAAAACGCACTCTGCTGCCATTGCCTCGGCTAAAAACTACCGGTAACTTCGCATTGCTGCCTTTGCCTTCACTATACATTGTCTACCTGTAGTCTGCCATTTACCGCTACTGTTGCCATTACTTTTGCTAAAAATACTTATTTGCAATTCCCCATTGTTGCCACTGATGCCATTGCATTCGCTTTATATTGCCTACCTGCAATATGCCACTGTTACTATTGTTGCCATTGTTTTTGCTAAAAATGACTTACCTGTAACACTCCATTGTCGCCACGATCGCCATAGCCTTCGCTATATATTGCCTACCTGCAATCTTCCACTGTTGCTTCTGATGACATTGTTTACTGCATGGATTGTCATTACCAATCTGTCACCAAGTATCAACAGCTACAGCCATTGCAAAAAAAACATTTAGGGATAGTCACCTCTAGGTGCCGTTGCTACCACTGCTCTGTTCAACAACTGCCTATCCACAGTCTGCGACTATAGACCGTTGTGGCCGGAGAACACCAAGATCCCTTATGGACCCGTCAAATCCAGGGAATCAGTCCTGTTCAGCAGGCTCATTCACACAGGTAGGGAATGGCCTTGCTCACCTTTGGTGCTTCCAACACCATCCCTTCCGATGCCCAACCCCTTTTCTCCCCAAAGTACCACCTTACCCTACTCCATCACCACAACCCCATATTGCCTTATCAACCATTACCCAGGGCAGTGAGACCACATGTACTACCGCCTTAGCTAGCCCCCTGCACATACCCTGCCGTAGGCTCCACCAGGAGATCTTCCCTTTCATCTCGGACTGCCCTACTTTATAACCGAGGATCTACCATGCCTCCATCTCCTGCTGTCTGCCTTCTCACCTGGTAGAGACACTAGCAACAATTGATACCTAACACTCTAGCTACCATTTCTATACAACTATAGCAAACTCATACCTCACCACTACCTACAAGGCCTAATCCTTAAATTCTCGTAGACCAAGTGTCACCCTTAACAGACAGACAGAAAAATGCTAAAAACTTGAATCCAAATATCAAGAAGTTTGACCACGCCAACACCTCTTTACACCTGAAAGGTGCTCTTATCAACGCAAGATCAATCACAGCCCATGCCCTTGACATTGCAGACCTCATCAAAGCTAACGATATGTAGACATTCTTGCAGTTATGGAAACTTGGCTCCATTCGCCCTCAGGCCCCACCCTCTCATTAGCAATCCCACAGGGATATACAAATTATAGGAAGTACAGAACAACTGCCAAAAGAGGCAGTGTAGCTCTCCTATTATATAAGAATATTACCAGAACTCCACTTCACTTCTGGGGAAGTAATCACATTAAAAATTGCCCACACGCATACATGCACCCTCACCCTTCACATTATCTAGAGACCCGAATGCCCTACATCCTCCTTTGAAGACGTTATCACCTCTCTTCTGGCCTACAACATGAAACCTTACTCCAAAGCCATCATCCTAGGTGACTTCAACCTCAGTTTGAATGATACCCTTGACACTCATGCAGGCCTCTTTGCCAATTCTATGAAAGCCTTCGGGTTCACACATCGTATCTCCTCCCAACTCATGAAAAAGGACATACTTTATACTGGCTTGCCTACAATAACTGTGCCACAGACATCCTTCTCAACACTCCATCTCCTTGGTCGGACCATAATACCATTATCTTCTCCACCACGATAACTACTAAACCCATCAAACATATCCCCCTTCTCACTTCTACCCTACCATCTAGAAGTTCAAAAACATTAATTCGGACAACCTGCTACCCCTCCTGTCACCAATAAAAAAGATCACATACCCCCATGCTAACCCTTCCTTACTAGTCACACATTGCAATAAAACTATGTTAGCATCCATTGGCAAAGTAGCTCCACTAAAACCTAAAAAAGCTAAATCTTTGGTTCACTTTAGACCTTCAAACCGTGCGAGCGACTAAAAGGTCTGCTGAAAGCAACTGGTCAAAATCACCAACATCTGCAAACAAGGCCCTCTTTCAGGCACTAGCCAAAGACTATAAGGAAGCAATCATTAAAGCTACAACCAGAGAGTCAAGAATGCCCAATCAAGCTCCAGAGAATGATTTGCTATGCTCCGTGAGCTGGAACCATCAGCTCCCGACCACTCTATCAAACATCAGCAATGGTGCACCAACGTGCAAAATGCCCTGGCGGGTAAAATCACTCTTCTGCAAAACAAAATTGAAAATAATAAAACAAAAATCAACTTTGAATCCTCCCCTTCAACTACCACCCCAACTATAAAACCCCAAACTGCTGCAAAATTTGCGTTCAAGCCTGTGTCCACATCTGAAACTATCAATATCATCAAAGGACTAAAACGTCCGAGATGTAAAGGTGACACTGTGCCTCAAACCTTATCAAAGAATGTGCCAATGAGTTGGAACCCTTCATCACCACACTCATCAACAGTTCATTCGCCTCCAACTTAGTACCTGACGACCAATACTACCACGGCTAAAAAAAAACACATTGGACCCTAACATTCCAACTAACTTCCGACCCATCACAACAGTACCATTCTTATTAGAAATCCTTGATCGTGTAGCCTACTTACAGATCCAAAAATTCCTGGAATCGTACAATCTCCTGGGCCTAAAACAATCCATGGTATGGAAATGGCACTTCTAGACTTAAAAACATAAATGGACCAATTTAAGGACAGAGGAGACCTGTGTATCCTCCTCTTGGTAGACCTATATGCAGCTTTCGGTTTGGTTAACCATAACATTTAGTGTCACCATCTAGCAACAGCTGTTTATTTCTCCCCTGAAGCTATCAAATGGATTGGATCCTTTCTTTCTAATCATACTATGAGTGTCTTCAATGCCTCATCAGCAGCCCCACCAGCCCAAGTAAACTGCGGCATAACGCAAGGCTCTTGCATGTCGCCTATATTATATAATGCCTTCACAAAGCTTCTATTTGACAATTTAGATAAAATACAAATTATGCAGACGATACCCAAATACTTGCACCTATCAGAGGATTTTATGAAATGGACTCAAACAATCTTAACAAAATCTACCCCGCTATGCTGGCCTGAATGGCCTAAAAATGAGTTATGCCTTAATAATGATAAAACTGAGTTAATCTTAATTGGGAGCAAATCAAAATTAAACAACCTCTCACAACAATATAAATCCTTTAACATTGATGGTAATACCATCAACGTGGCTAACAAAATAACAACTCTTGTGGTCTACATTGACTTCTCACTCACCTTAACAAGACAGGTCAATGCCATTGTCTCATCTGCAGCCTATGCCTCTAAAATAATTAGAGCTAGCAGACCCTTCCTCACGGCAGAAAACAGCATTATCTTGTCAAGAGCACTGATCCTCTCTAGGATCGAATACTGTAATACTTTTCTTGCTGGATCCAATACTAGAAACATTAAGTAACTCCAAATAGTACAAAATAATGCTTTTGGAACTGCCTTTCATATACCTAAAAATGAACATAACTCGTCAACCAGACAACACATTCACTGCCATCCAGTCCAAGACATGATCCAATTTAAAATCCTTTCTCTCACCCACTAATGTCTCTCCAACAGCGCACCAGCATACATTAGCAATCAAATTGTCAAAACCCAATCTAATAGACCCACACAGGCTTAATACTCCAACCTCATGGTCACACCGAAATTCAAGCGACAGAAAGCATGTGGCTACAGCTTCCCTGTGGTAGCAGCTAAACTGTTGAACTCATTCCCTTTATCTCTGAGAAATGCCACTTCCCTTTTGTCATTCTGAAAAAGCCTAAAAATTCGACTCTTCAGCTTAGACTCCCAGCATTAGACACCTCTTCTAGCTCAAAACCTATCCCAAACTGAGTGTCAACTATCGTAAGAAGAAATCCATGAAAATGTAATAACTTACTAGAATCTGCAACCTTCCAGTATCACATGCTTTGCCTGAAACGTATTCATGTTATGCACTGATCAGTTTGACTCATTTGAGCCTGTAATCTGTATGCTATGTTTGACTGACATGCTTAGATGTATACTTGCACGATGTGATTACATGCTGTACCGTACCTGTATATGAAGCTTCACAACTATGTAACCAATTTCTTAAGTTATAAATGTCCAAACAAATAAATAAATAAATACATGTGTGCCTATATTCGTTGTTTGTCATGATTGTTTGACATAGATTTTTGAATTGTTATTGGTGATGTGAAAAACATTTGAAATTCTACAAAAAACACAGTTTTTGTATCAAATAAGAAAACCCGAAAACAAGCTTTCCAGTGTTCAGTGTCATTTAGTCTGCTCTCCCCGTCTTGGATCTTTTCCACTCGAATGGCCTACAAGAATAGGAGAAGCAGGTTAGAAGCCAAAGTATGCTACCTGAATGTGCGAAAGCAAACCGTTTCACCAAAGACAGAACAGTACTATTCTGTAAAATACACTGATCTGTCCAGGATCACAGTATCATCAGAAGGCAAAGGCAGTATGGTCCCACTGTCTACAATTTGGTTGCTCTTCAGTGGAGCGAGAGATGCTTTTCCATTGGGGGAGGGGTACACATATTGCCATGTAGGACACTGTTGATCAGTTGTTACAACAATTGTTTAGAGGCACTGAGCTCTGAACTTTCACAATATTGAGCTTGCGCTTATTTTCATAACTAGTACCTTCTGATCTCGGTACATAGGTCCACAGCACAGTAGGTGTTATTATCTGAAAAACGTATGTGCTAAAGTTTATGAACCTCGGAGAGACAGAAAGGAAAGGCTGAGTTGTTCTTACCAGGATGTTGTACCGTGATCTGACATGTGAACACATATCTCTGCAACTAGTGCTTAACACAATGATGTAACGTCTTCACCAATGTGGTAATCAAACACATCAGTATGACTGTCTAATTTGTTTATTACACAAGATGTCTATATTCACTAATTTGAAAATGTTATACAACGTATGCTACTGTGAGTCCACAAAATGTATGCACTAGAGTGAATATAGAATGCATTATTGCATTTACTCAGATCGGGACTTCGTGAGGCAGCGGGCTCAGAGCTCAGATGCTCATCAGCAGGGGTTTGGATTGCATTTATGCATGAGGACTATTGATTCTCCTTGGTACACCGGGCTACTACGAAAAGGTAGGATGCCCCTCATTGGTCGTTCGAGCTGAATCGTTTCTGACGCATGTGGTTGTCCTTTCTGAATATCCATGTCACATCCTTCTGTGTAATACACACATATATGTGTTTCTTTTGTAGACACAGAACACATTATTGTGCACCCTATATTTGAACTTGTCCTGATGAAGGCTGCGTAGTTGTGGAACCACATCCTTATTTCACCTGACAGCCAAAGCACACAGAGAATGTTTTCCTATGGGATTGTGCCATTAAAAAACACTTACATGAATCAGACCCTGTGTCGACTACAAAATATAGCAACCACTGACACTGCAAAGATAGGGCAGGTCTTGTGCAAAAAGAACAACACTTTGTATCTATCCTGGAATACGTGATGATCTATATATAAAAATTGAATTTAGAAGAAGGATCCATGTCAACAATAGATCTCAACTGTATACAATTGTCCTTTTTTGTATCTGAAACTGAAATGACAAATTCTTTGCCTGGAATATAGATTTGTATGATGACCCTAATGAAGGCCATAACATGTGTACAGGTGAATAGTTTTTTTTAAAAAAATTTTTTAAAGAAACTAAGTGTTGTTTGGTCCAAGAAATAATAAAACAACTTGTGCTTTATAATAAACAGAAAAGTCTAAATACCAATCGAATATTTGAACAATTATGGTGTGACATAGATAGTCTTGATCATTGATACATTTTGTTTTCTGAGTATTAACCTGGAGGATCAAGGCTCATGAGGTACCCTTGATATATAACTGATTACGATTTCTATACTTGTGATAAAAGCAGGGGGGCAAAATCCTCTCCAAACACTTTTGACAGCAATTTAATTTGTCTTCCATGATTCATGACAGTAATATATATTCAATGAAACCAAGATGATTGGTATCCTTGTTTGAAGACCACATGTGGATATGTGACAAACCTATTTGGCATATTGCTTCATAATCATAAGAAATACTTGCCATAGCTCCCCAGTGTAAGTAAACGGCCTATTTATGAATCATTGCAAAATCAGCAATCTCCCAGAATCGGCCATACCATTAGCACAGGGCCCACCACTGCGCAGGGCGAATGGGTGGGGTTGGTCAAATGTTACTGTTGCCAGTACACCTCAGACTGGTATGTCGGCCTTGGGCCAAAAGTTTAGCCCACCATCTGTTGTGTGGCTGCAGCCAACAATCGCAAAATCTGTCAATCTCCCAAAACCGTCTATGCTGATAATACATGGCACGACCCTGCCCTGTGCAGGGCGAATGGGTGAGGTTAGTCAAATGTCACTATTACCAATACACCACAGACTGGTAGGCCGCCCTTGGGCCAATATTTCAGCATACCAACTGTTATGGAATATTACTGACTTTAATAACTATTAAAAAATGTAGACAATGCGCGGTTGGTGTCAGAAGGAAGAGAATATGTTAATCATTAAAAATGCCTTGATTTCAAATTCCTAAATCTTGTTGTTCATACTTTATGAGTAATATTCACTTTCTGCATGTAAAGTCAATGGTAATTATGTGTTGTTTTAAAACTGAGGGAAATATACATGCTCTTACTAGCGCTGATATTCCACTCTGTATCTTTTGCTCAGCACATGATTCTGGTAAAAGGATCTTTCTCACAAGGTCAGCAAGGCTTTGATTAGTGATTTTTATAAGTCAGTGGACAGTGCTCTTTGTCTTCTGCTTCCATTAAACCACACCTATTGCTTTATATGAGCCCAAGGCCAATAGGTTGCCAACTAATACACACATTTATCTTTGAAGCTCACCATAAAATAGGATAGGGTCCAACCATCTGGTAATTCTAGGTCTTAATCTCTCAGGAGACATAGATTTTGTTATTCTGGTATGTCTTTTTAGTTTTATCAGTATATCCCCTGGGTGGGAGGGATTTGGTCTGATATGAAATGTAGTAACTTGTGCATTTTGAATCTTCTATTTTCCATTGATATTGGATATTGGAAACAACACAGTATTTGAGTGCTATGACAGCATAATATATTTTGTAACTGGTGCCCAAACACCAGCCTACCTCTCCACAAGACCTGTGGGGTCAGATGGGGCATGCTCCTCTAGGAGACAGACAACTGTGGGGTTCAAGATTTAGCTGCCGAAACACACCTTAAATTGCTGCACCCAGCCTACTGGAACACTATTCCGGTTCCAATTAAGACCTCCACATATAACCATCTTTGCATTTTAAAAAGGAACACAACCTTCTGCTCTTTAGGGTGGATCAAGGGTTCACTGGGACCTGTTACTCTTAAGTATATACCACCTTTGTAGTATGGGACAACCTAATATAATCTGCAACGCCCTCTTCCACCAACCTCGGATGATGGCAAAGGATTTGTGTAGTGCTGTGTTGATACCTATCATATGTGTATAAACCCAAATACAAATACAAAAAAAGTGATTCATTTAAAGGACATGGAGGATTTTTTTATTATTGAAAATCAATTTAAGTTGTATTTTCCTTATATGTGGATGTGGATATCCAATGCCAATGTCCAAATACTATGTGGCTAGCCTGATCTCCAGAATTTCAATGTTAAACCCAATCAGCCAATGAAAGCTGTGGGTCAACCAATGATGTTCATCTGACTTCCTGGATTGTTTTCCCAGAGTGTGAGAATTTGGGAGGCATAATTGTATATTTTGAAGCATACCTGCTGTTGTTCAACAGGATAGCCAAAGGGCATGTGTTTATGTCAAACAGCAACAGAGAAAGGAACACCCATTTCATTATCTTCATGGTGCTCTTGGGTGGCTGGTTACATAAGAACTCAATGGCTTCGTGGATGGATGGAAGCCTCCAATCTAAGCCACTGTAGGACACTCCATGCCCATTTGCCCATTCATTCAGTGTCTTCAGTAGTATGGTGTGACACCTCTTCTATGTGTTACCAGAGTCATTGCCAAGTTCCTCTTTCATCCTCACACATACAGCTTATGTACTTGTCATATTACTGAAACTGGATTTGCCAGGATCTTTCAATGTTTGTTTTCAGCAGGGTGATTTGTAAGAGAGCTCAGTGAATTCCTGCATCTTCACCCATGATCTTGTTTGAATCCTAACGGGGCATCTCCGTCTTCTTAAATTGACAAAATAAGTACCATTAAGCTGTCTATTAATAACATCTGTTATATATACCTAGTCATTTTGATACATGCATATAGCTGAGCTTGATACTGATGATGTCACAGATGGCACAACAATTACTCCAAGACTCAGCGATGGTTCAATGGGCGTTGTTGTCTTGTCAGGTTTTGCGATGAGTCTTTTCAGGGAGGGCCATTCAGTATGCGATTTTTCAATGAACCCTAGGTTGAGCATCTTCTTGATTTCTTCGCTAATGATTTGTTTCCGGGCTTCTGGAAAACAGTACAGCTTCAGATGTACTATCCTCATGGTGGGGAGTATCTTGTAAACTAACCCTTTCCCCTGTATGGGGTTTTTGGAGAACACAGTAGTGTACCCATCTCCAGATGTTCTGTTGTTGTTAGTCCCATAAGAATGGTTCCTTTGGCACTTCATGTTCTATTGTGTTATTTGTATGCAACACAAGTAACTGCAACTTGCTGTTCGCCTTCCATTTTCTTTGCGTATTTACACAATCCAGTTGGGGAGGCTTGAGATGATCTGCTTGCTGTACATTGTAGGTGAAGCGGGGAGCCCATTTTGGTTACGGTATATTGTCCAATGCATTGAGTTAGCATTTTGTTTTGTAGGTAGCAGGACCATTACTTAATCCCTCTTGGAAGGGATGCAGCCTGTCATTTCGGTTGCATACTCATTCTTGTTGGCTCAATGCTCCTTGCAGGTGGTTTCTCATCAGTTGAGTGTGAGCCTTTTCCCCCCTCTTCCATGTATTTTGATGTGCAATTTACTTTTCTGTGTGTCACACAGCACCTTCAGTGCAGTGGCACAGGGATGTCTTTCTGACTTCCCAAGGTTTACATACCTTCTCTGGGACTGACTACTGTCTCCCAGAGCATGTAAAGTTAAATTGACTTTAGTAGTCTCTTTAAATTTACAGACCCAGCACACACTATCTTCCTATACAGTGCTGGAGAGGATGCCTAGCATTCCTTGAGTCTAACACACTCATGTAACAGTCAAATGTTACCCTTTCCTACATATAATGGCTGGTGGCAGTAGTTTAGATCAAACTACAATGATTTTACCCGACCACGAACAACGGTAGCTAAAAATCGGTTCAGCCATATTTTTAAATATCCCTATCTGTAAAAACAGACTCTGGTCAACTTTTTTCACTATTTGTTTTTGGAAAGGTCCTTCTTGTGTACGTCTCTGTGCACCAAACCTGGTTTGCTCCCTTTGTTTGTTGGCCTTTGGCGGGCTGTATTGCTGAAGCCCTCCTCTGGCGCCTGAGTGTCTGGGGTGAACAGGATTTGAGGGAGGTGCCGAAACGCCCAGTGCTCAGTCTCCTAGGAGACCTGAATGCACTCTGGTGTGATTGGCCAGCTGGTTGTCCGGCAAGGACAGCCACCCTGCTGTGTGAGTGACAGCAAAGCTGGAATGAATGGGGGAACTATTTAAAAGTAGGTCTCTGGGACTTGGAAAGCAGGGTCGACCACTGGAACGAAAAAACCAAAGACGAGCTGAAAGAAGACAACTGCTGCAACTCCTGGACGATCGGTGAAGCCCTGCTGCAGGTTGGAATTGCCTGAAACTCCATCGACAGAGAAGCCCTTTAACAACCAACTCGCAAGCCGCCTGGACACCATCCTCTCCTGGTCAAATGTTCTGCAGAGTGCTTTGGAAAACCGGATAGCCAGTGGGAAGGAGACCAGTTTGTGGTCTTTAAGGCACTCACACCTTAAACCGATGTTTTGCCAAGCTTGAGGCCCTTCCATGGGCAGTGCAGTAACCTCCCAACGTCCTCCTTCTTGTCCCCACAACTGAAGCTCAGGAACAGTGCTGAACTACCAGGAAAAACTGCCTCAGCTACAGATCTTCTTCACTTCAAAGGTACTGTGCAAACGCGGTCCGGAATTCTTTTCGGCCACAGTGAAAGTTTGTGAAACTTTCCCAACTTCGAAGGCTTGTCCTTCCCTAAACCAACATCTAACTTTTCGTCTGGCCAAATTCTTCTAAGATCCGTGGCAAAGACTTAACCGTTTACTACCGGAACTGTGCTATCCTATACAAAGGGCCTTACCACCCTATTCCAAGGTCCCTTAGCGGATCCCTTCCTTAACGACTGGTTTTACCAGGCGTTATGGAAGGGACCCGTTAAGGGACTTCAGAGCTAATAACGGTACTGGAAATTGCGGTACCGTTATTAGCTCCTTCCCCATTCCCATTGAGCCCTATGGGGGCTCGAATGGGAATGGGGAATGGTTCCGGGAATGGGGATTTGCTGGGTCCTCCAAGGTTTGAATGACCCGGTAAGTCCCTATTTCGGGAACCCGGACCCGGAATGCGGTAAGGGTGTAGCCATGGCGCTAATAGCGCCATGGCTACCGCCTACTGCGTAATGAGGCCCAAAGACTCTGAACCGTTGGGCCTCATTATGAGGTTGGAGGTAAGGGATTACCAGCACTGGTAAGGGTGCCAGTGCCGGTAATCCCTTACCACATGTCAGATGCAGACCAGCACTCAGAGGGAGCGAGAGGGGCCCCACACCACTCACTCCACCTGGGACACATCTGTCAGCTGTGGCCCAGGGAGATCTGGTGGGCCCCCTGTAAGGGAGGTGGCCCCTATTTTTAAATTAAGCCCCCTGGAGGGCTAACACACATTTAAGGCGTTCTCCAGCTATGGGGACAGCCAATAATGTACAATATCCCACCGGGCGCCAGCAAAAAAACTGCTACGATGGCTAGCAAAATATTCAAGGTGCTCCCCTTACTAGGGGAGCGCCAGCATAGAGGCCCGGGCTGTAGTCACCGGCTATGAGTGGAGTACCTCTCACCCTGTTGAAGGGTTTCTTGAACTGTCACCGACGCTCCACTCACGCCGATGACTGTTTTTTTTTTTTCTTTAGTGTTATGGGACCCTCATGCGCCCATATATGAGGGTCGCGTACTCTAACATTTTTCTTTCTTCTGGGACCGTGGCGCGACTCGCATCAGGGACTCGATTTTCTTGTTTTTACTTCATGCCAGGGATCCTATCTTAAATCCCCAACCAGGGGTTTCACTGCTTGTGTCCCTATCTGAAGTATTCAGTATGGGAGTTGACGTAGGGGGATTACCAATCACTCAGGTGGGAGAAAGTGGACCATGAGTATCGTTTTGAAATCTTCGGTACCTCCTGATGAAGAAGCATATCTAAAACCCCCCAAAATAAGCCAGGGAAACATCAGGCTTGGTGATGGGATTAGAGCAAGGCCCAATAATGTGCAAGCTCAAGGGGCTAAAGGGAAATTCAGTAACCTACCATGGACTGGTCTTATCCCATTGGGACTCCTGCATTATGTTGCACCACCAAAGGTGCTGACCCTGAATCTGTGAATTCCTTCAGCAAACTCTAAGGGACTTTCAGCAACTAGGTCATTATGTTTACACAGAGTCTCCAAGCCATCCTCAAAGCAACACGAACCAAGGAAGCACTTCTAAATAAAATGTTCATTGGCTACAAACTGTAAGGGGATGCCACTTTGTTTTTTGCATTAGGATTTTCAAACCGGTGGAGGATGCCTCAGACTTTGTTGAGCTAAAACTGTGAGACTTTGGAACAGTGAGTGATATTCTGAGATCTAACAGGACATGCAACCCCCTGGTAAAAAAACACAATCAAAATAAGCCTGTATAGATGGCAATCCTTGTCACAGGGATCTGCACTGTCAGGCCTGAACGTCACCCCCAAGGGGGTGAGACCGGTGGGACCTTCTCTTGCTCTTGGTCACCAACGTTTGCTGAAGCCTTATCCAGACTGATTGGCTAGTGCAAAGCCATAGAATGCCATGGTTCTTAGGCCCACCCTGTTTAGTATTGTATATCGGGTTATTTAAATTAATTGGAATGTCCTTGTGATGTATCATAGTTGTTGCTTTGAAAACGTTTATGGCTTTATGCCAAAATAAATGTATGATGATGTTATTAAGGTGTAGATCTTCATTAGGGTTTCCATCTCATTCATTACTTTCAACATGAAACAGCTCATATGTTCAGTAAGGATTTCTGCAGGGAAGCCGAATCTCATGATGAAAGGGCTGAGCATTTTCAGAATTGCCTTAGTTGTATTGCTTCCCATTTTTACCGCTTCCGAATATTGGGTTGCATAGTTGACAATCACCAGTATGTATTGGTTGCCAAACTTGGTTTGTTCGAGGAGGCTGACACTGTCCATGCAGATATAAATAAGAATACACTGTTGATGAATACTGGTTGTAGAGGTGCTCAAGCTACATTGTCAGGAGAGATATTCTGACCAATGGGAACCAAGCACAGAATTGTTTGATCTTAGTATATACCCTTTGCCAGTAGTCTTCACAGTCACTCCTAAAACTATGCACCCTAACCTCACTTACCACACTAGGACTCACACTGAAATACAATGTGCACGCACTATCCAATACCTCTCTAGAATTTGCCTCCACAATCAACTGCTCCTTCTTTCCTCGGGCTGATCTCTTGATCCACCATAACCTCCTCTGATCAACCCACATATCCTACTTGCTGTGAACCATTCTTATATCCCTACTGCTTTCTGGGTTGGTTATCTGCCACTGATCAATCTGGCCCACTCTTCCCCACTCTGGCTGTGTTGCAGATTACAAATAGAGAGCTTAGCCCACCCACTTTTTCTGCATTGATCCACTGCAGAACACCAATATCATCCTTATCAAAATTGTTGGTCCTGAGCAACAATATCAATCGGTCCAATATCATCCTTCGAGGAAGATATCCCTTCTCTATTAACCACCAACAACAAACCATGCTCCCAGATTATGCTTCTAGGTGATTCCACCCTCAGCCTTAATGACCCTTATGACAATAATGTTTCAACCCTGGCAAATACTATCACTGAACTTGGCTTCACCCACCGAATCAATATGCCAACACATAATAAAGGATGAACTTTAGATTTGTTTGCTGACCTCAATTGCAATTCCAATATTATAGCTAATGAAAAATGTGCCTGGACGGACCATCATCTGATCACGTTCTCACTACCACTCAGGCAACAACCTACCACTAACACTATGCCACCTCCCACACTAACTAGAAACAAGTGCACTATCACTCTGGACAGTTTACTGCCACTACTTCACCCCATCACAAAACCTAAACCCACTAGCCTAAACCCAGCAGCTTTAGTCAAACTGTACAACAATACGATGGTTTATAGTCATTGCATCAAATTCCTACCATCGACATACCATTCCATCTAAAAAAATGCATTGAAAAAAAAGTGTCAAAAGCATTTTTTTTAAATTTTCTTTTTTTTATGGGTGGGGTCCCCCAATCCCCTTTTTGAACCTTTAAAACCTATTATAATTAAACTAAACCCTTTACCTTTAAAACAAATGCATTCAATGTTTTTTTCTCCAATGGTAAGGCTTTCAATGGTATTGCATTCAATTCAAGGACCAGATACCCAATACAATTAATCTAGCAATTGACAAGTTAGCACCATTAAAAAGGCGTAAAGAGAACACTCTAGCTCACCTTAATTCTTGGTTTACACCTGACCTTAAAGTCTTACATAATGAAAAAAGAAGGGCAGAAACCTTTTGGAAGACCAGCCCAATGTATGCCAACAAAGGAAAATGTACTACCATATCTAAACAATACAAAAATGCGCTAGCCCAAATGAAAAAAGAAACTTTAAACGATAGGATCAACCAAGCTAACTCAAGTGCTAGAGAGCTTTTTAACATCCTAAAATAGTTAGAGTCCCCCTTACCCCATATAGAAACATGCATCAAGGATAAGACCTGGTTTACCAATATTCAAACTGCACTAAAAAATGTAATCTCACTTCTCCAAGAGAAAATCGAAAACAAGAAATTAAATCTATCTAAGGATCTTCCCAATTCAAAATTACACCGAATTCAGAAAAAACCATGCAACCGTTTCAAAATTTCCCCTGCCTCCACACAAAAAGTTTATGAAATAATATCCTCACTAAAACCTTCCAGATGTCAAGGTGATTCCTAAAAGAGGCAGCTAGGGAACTAGCGCATTTCATCACCACCTTCATTAACGCTTCATTCAACTCATGCACTGTCCCTTCTAATTTAAAAGACGCGTGGGTCCTTCCGCTCTTAAAAAAACCAAACCTAGATCCTAACATACCGACTAATTACAGAGCCATAACTACTTTCCCGTTCCTTCTTAAAATCTTAAGTCTGGCCGCCTATCTCCAGATTCAATCTTACCTGGAAACTAACAATCTCCTAGGTCTGCATTAATCTGGCTTTAGACCTAAACATGGAACTGAATCTGCCTATTATACTTGAAGAATCAAATGGACAGTCTAAAGGAAGATGGGAAACATGCTCCCCTCCTTCTTTTAGATGTCTCGGCTGCATTTGAGTTAGTTAACCACAAGGTCCTTTGCAACCATCTTACTTCAACAGCACACTTCTGCCAGGAAGCGACAGCCCGGATTCAATCGTTCCTTGTTAATCGCACTATAAAAGTATTTTCATTTAATGCCACAGCAGAACCATAGCCATCACATGTGGAGTCCCACAAGGTTCAGGTGTCTCGCTAACATTGTACAATATGTTCACTAAGCCTCTATTTGATGATCTTGATTGTCTGGGTGTCATCTACACTAACTATGTGGATGACGCTCAGACTCTCATCCCCATCACTGGCGATCACGAAACTGACTCCACCCTACTAAATAAAATGTATTTGACGATTCAGGGATGGATGGCCACTCGAGAAGACTGAGTGTCTCCTTGTTGGGTCCACAGTAAGACGAAATAATCTAAGTCAGCAGTTCAACTCTTTCAACATCGACGGTAACCACATCAACGTTTCCAAGGAGGTGAAGACCTTAGGCTTTTACCTCGACTCAGCTCTAAATTTAAAGAAACAGATTAATGCCACTGCATCTTCCACTGCTTACACCTGTAAATTTATTAATGCGTGTGAACCTTTCATCTCAACAGACTGTTGTAACATACTGGCCAGAACCTTAATTTTATCAAAATTAAATTACGGCAATGCCTTATATCTAGGCTCAAGCAACTACAACTTGAACAAACTACAAATACTACAGAACAACTCCTTAAGAAGTGTGTTCACCATTCCAAGAACCCAGCATATATCTGATATCAGACGTAGTTCAAACTGGCTCGCAGTCAAAGATTGAATTAAATATAAAACATTATCCCTTACGCACTAATGTCTCACTAATTCTGCCCCTAAATATCTTGTTGACAAATTTGTCAAAAAAAAACGCAATACGCCCTACCAGAATCGTACACTTACACTGTCTGAATGTACCGAGATTTAAATTACAAAAATCAGGTGGAAGTAGCTTTCCAGTTATGGCCTCTAAACTATGGAACTCACTCCCAGTTGACCTAAGAGCAGAATCGCCCAACTCTAGCTTTAGGAAGAATACGGCATCCTGGCTCCTTTCTTCTGATGTATAATGATTGTAATTTTCTGACCACCTGTAGATATATGTAAGGAAAAGTTGTACATACCAGCAATGTATTGTAATTATCACATATGTGTTTCTTTCTTGCTGTCTTCTTCTTGTAATTTATGTAACCATGTAATTATCGCATTTGTGTTTCTTTCCTGCTGTATTCCTGCAACCATGTAACCATGAAATGCACCCAGATACCCCCCGGGTTTCGGTGCGCTTAATACATAAATAAATAAACAAACAAACAATGACTGTTCAACAGGATAAATGTCCAGTTTACGTTCGTGGGGCTTGTTTTTCTTCTGCAAAGGTAAGCTCCCTGGGTGGAGGGACTTGAGCCTATGTGTTCTGTCCTTGGTGGTTTAGGGGCTAGACCATTAGTAGGAGTGTGTCTCTGTTGGCTCTGTGATGCAGTTTGTGGCTCATGTACTACTTGCCCTGCCTGTGCTCGTTTCCTCCTCTGGCTCGGATGCTGGTAAATCGTGCATCGGAAGGGTTACTGTTCCCGATGCGGGTCCTGGTCTCCTTCAATTCTTGGTACGCTGAAGGGTCTTACAAGGATCACACTCTCTTCTGCTTTATTCTAAAACACACAGAGACTGGTGAACTGTTTTTGTGGGAGGCATGGCGTGAGACAATTGCGGACTGCAGAGAAACAGACAGGCACACAGGGGGCAGGAATTGGGGTCCCTCCAAATGCCACCATCAATCTCAGGGGTAGGACTGACTCTGTAGACCTTCCAGCTCTGGCTGGAATTGTCGCAATAGTAGTTTATTGCTTTGGTTCATGGCAGGCCTTTTATGCTTGGGCTGTATCTCAGCTTGATCTGTCGTTTAGTGCATTACTGCATCATACAGGGATCTGTATTGGATGATTAAATAGACACTGTTCGGTTCCTGCTCTGTTCACTTCGCTCATCATCCTTCCAAGTTCGTAAAATGAGGCCCGCGAGCTGGGTAACAATGTACATCTATTATGTGTGCATAGTGCCAGGATTCCCTCCTGGGCCAAACGTGTGCTCTGCAAATATGTGTTGTCGTCATACAATGTGCTCGTTAGAGCCGCTGGTTCGGCTCTTTGTACTCCTTTCCAAGAACTTCTGCGATTACATCTTTTAACTGCGTTTTGATGATCCTGCGCAGTTTGATGTCATGGTCAAACCATATGGTTGAAAGTAATGATTCGTTGGTCTCAGAAGATCAGTTGACACTGTGATTCAGATGGCGTGTATTCTCAAAGTCAAGTGTTACACTGCGATATGCTACATTCTGACATGCTGGATTATTGAAGCATGATGATTTTATGCCATTGTATTCCATCTAATTATGAAGTGTTATGTCAGGTTATAATATGTTGCAATGTATTATCCTACCATATGCCAAGCTATGCTTTGTTATCCTCTTTCATTTTATTATCGTGTATGTATATGAAGTTTTATAGATAGAACTAGCTGCGATTGTCAAGTCCTGAACTAATATAACACCTCTCTCTCTCCTTCTCCCTATCTCTCCCTCTATCTCCCTCTCTCGATCTCCCTCTCTGCACTCTGTACTTTCACATTCTCATTCTCTCTCTCTCTCTCTCTCTCTCTCTCTATCTCTCTAGCTCCCTCTCTGCATTCTATTCTTTCAGATTCTCATTCTCTCTCTCTCTCTGTTTCTCTCTCTCGTTCTCTCTCTCTCCCACCCTCTCTCGCTCTCTTTCTCGCTCTCTCTATCTGTTTCTCTCTCACTCTCTGTATCTCCCTCTCTGCACTCTGTTGGTTCACATTCTCATTCCCTCTCTCTCTCTCTATCTCTCTCTGTTTCTAAATTCTCATTATCATTCTCATTCTCCCTCTCTCTCTCTCGCTCCTCTCTCTCTCTCTCTCTCTCTCTCTCTTTCTCTTCTCTCTCTCCCTCTCTGCACTCTGTTCTTTCATATTCACATTCTCTCTGTTTCTCTATCTCCCTCTCTGCACTCTGTTATTTCTCTCTCTCTCTCTCTCTCTGTCTTTCTCTCTCCCTCTCTCTGCTTCTCTCTCCCTCTCTGTATCTACCTCCCTGCACTCTGTTCTTTCATATATTCACATTCTCTCTCTCTCTCTCTCCCTCTCCCTCCCTCTCCCTCTCTCTCTCTCTCTCTTTCTCTCTCTCTATATAAATATATATATATATATATATATATATATATATATATATATATATATATATATATATATATATTTCGTTGTATCTCTCTCCCTCTCTTTGTCAGGGAGAGCTGTATTACGAGGTGCTCCTGTGCTGGTGATTCCATAATTTGTGAAGTAGAAGGGCTCAGATGAGAAGCCAGATCTCAGGGTCATGGGCGGCTTTGCATATTTCCACGCTCAAATGCAAAGACATAATTTCAGAATGTCATTGTTTACATAGAGATTCCCCTAAATTCCATTGCCTCATGACATTTTTGGAAAACCAAGTTTTTTCATAAATAAAAAGCCACCATTTTATTTGCTCAATGGTAATATCTCCCACAATAACACTGAGCAAAACCAAAAATGAAAGGTGCACAAAATGCTGTTTTGAGGAGGAAATTTTGTGCATTCATATCAAGCTACAGGAGGGATGGAGGACAAAAGGCATGTGAAGGTGGGGAGTTAGGGGTGGGCTGGGAAGCCCGTTTACGGGAGATATTTTTCAGTTTATGTGGGGTTGCCGATGTAAGATGCTCATCATTCCCACATCTGCTGGATTTCTAGGGTTTTATTGCTACAAATCAGATCACCTTAACTCTCGCTTAACTAACTTTTTTCAATGAATGTGTGTGTTTATATTTGTATATAGATTCACTGAAAAAAACTTTGTTAAAGGGACATTATGGTTAAGATGCACTAATAAAAACCTATGATAATCAGTGAAACTTTGTTAAAGGGATGTTATGGTTAAGTTGCAGTAAACTGTTAAATTCAGTGAAAAAACTTTGTTAAAGGGAAGTTATGGTTACAAGTAAAACCGCAAACCCATGAAATTTGCCAGTTTTGTTAAGCTATGCAAAAATAACTTGCGCCACTGCCATGGACTGCTAACACTAATACCCAGGACATCAAAGTTGACATCACAAATGACATCATGACTATCCCTTTATCAAAGTTCTTTCACTGAATTTGATAGGTTTTTGTTACTGCAACTTAACCATAACGCCCCTTTAACAAAATATGTTCAGTGAATTTCATAGGTTTTTTATGAGTGAAAATGTTTCATGATGTTACATCACTGCATATAAGTTATTGATAATTCCTATCTTAAACATATATTAAAGAAGGATAAACCTCCTTTAACAAGCATATTTTTAGCCGCACATACTGATGTGTGTTGTTATGAGCAGCAAATGATCCACTATACACTAATAATGTTACCAATGGCCAGTGCTCATGGCTTGCGGCCATGGCCAGTCTCCACAATCCATGGGGAATGAGATTCGGTCATGCCACATTCCCCAATAAGCAAATCAGAGTAGATATTTGTCATTGCAGAAGACCAAGCCCACTAACCAGGCAGCAAAGTTATATCACTATTTTTTGTACCTATATTTTGACACTTTCAAAAAAGTAAAGCACAAAGCAGATTTGCAAAAGCATGCTGTCAGATCCTAGATGATGCTCCTCGCACACGTTTTCTGCAATCCCAACCAGCACTTCGGCTGCAGCCATAAGCAAAGTTTGTTTTCCCATTTAAACAGGAGGCTTTGGACATGCAGCATGCCCCAATAAGCAAATCAGAGGAGACATTTCTCCTTGCCGAGGGCCAGGCCCACTGCCCAGACACCAAAGTTATATCACTAGCTTGTGTACTTACTTTTTGACACTTTGAAAAATAAAACACAGGACCGATTTGCAAAAGCATGGTTTCAGGTCCTTGTTGATGCTCCTCATGCAGGCATGTTGCAATCCAGTCCAGCACTTCACGTTGTAGCCACGAGCAGAATTTATTTTCCGATTCAAACCTAGGACTTCGGCCATGCTGCTTGCACTAATAAGCAAATCAGAGTAGACATTCGTCCTTGCCCAGGGCCAGGCCCACTTTCCAAGCATCAAAGTTATATCACTATTTATTGTACTTACATTTTGACGCTTTGACAAAAATAAAAAACAGGACAGATTTGCAAAACTATGCTTTGAGGTCCTTGCAATTGCTCCTCGTGCAAGTTTGTTGCAATCCCACCCAGCACTTCGGGCTGTAGCCACAAGCAGAATTTCTTTTTTCCATTCATAACTATCCCGATTTTGAAAACCTTCAACCAATAGCCGGGCCCTCGTGGCCATTCCCACTTTAAGCCCATTGCCAGTCCCTCAAGGTCATGGCCAGTAGCCAAATTCTCCAGGTCCTGGCCATGGCCACAGGCTATGGGGCTGATTCATGGAATTTGTGCGCCGAAAAACAGGGGTTTGTGCGCCATTCTGCCCGCAAATCTCTGTTTAACAAATGGGGATATGTGTGTAGAATGGTGCACAAATCCCCGTTTTTCGACGCACAAATTCCATGAATCAGCCCCTATACTTCAGTCACGAAAGGTATGTCACTATTTTTTTTTTAACCTACATTATGACACTTTAAAAATAAATAAAAAACTGACCCATTTGTAAAACCATGCTTTTGGGTCCTTGCCAATGCTCCTTGCATGAGTTTGCTGCAAATCGATGCATGTTTTATATTTTTTGAAAAGTGTGAAAATGTATTTACAATAGTCATATAACTTAGCCCCCACTTGACAAAATTCATTGAAACTTTGCCAAAACATTCAAGGTTGGGTCTAAAATCTTTTTGCAAACTTTTGTACAGACTTAGCAAACGGCACATTTATTAGCCTTTCATATATTTTGGGACCCCCTCTAATTTTGCCCCTTCTTGCTGAAACAGCACTAACCTTTGCAGAACCATTCAGGGTTGGTTCTAGAATTATATTGCAAAATTGTCTGCAGTTTCATTGAGTGACGCCATGTTATAAGACATCCAAAAACTGATTTTCACCAACCCTATAATGCAGAAATATGCATGGATGTTCACAAACATTTGTCAAGTTCGCGAACATCACAGGTATGACCCCAACATCTGAGATGTTTGCAAACATCAGAGATGAAAAAACACCCGATATTTACTTTTTATGACCATATTGCATCCCATCCTCATCACCCAGCAAGATTGCTTAATTAGTTTGACAAGTGCAATATTGTGTTTATTAGTATGTTTTTACCGCGGGCGTAGCCTGTGAATCTAACATGGCATTCGCTTCAAAATATTTGCCACATCTCATGTTTTTGATTGACCAATCAGCAGGCCCGTACGATGTCTGCAAACATCATGCAGCTCTCCGATTAGTACAGAGGTGTCTGCGGGATCTGAATCAGGAAGTGAGTCTGCAAACCGGACGCAGATATCACAATCTTTTTTCAACCTACTTTTTTGACATTTGAAAAAAAGACTGGATGAATTTACACCAAAGTTTGCTGAGGATTCATCAAACGGCGCCAAAGTTATAAGCCTCCCAAAAAGTGATCTTCCTATGAGTTGAGCATCTTAACCATAACTACGTGGCCGCTACTGCAGACCGTGTAATTCTCTAGATAGGCTCTATAATCTACAGCGTTCTATTACACAGAGGGGTTCGAAATGACGTGTCATTGACAAGATATTTATGATATCATTCAGGAATTCCACAGTGGAATATGGCCAGAAGTTTAAAGCTACCTATCATGTTGTATTGTGCATAGCGTACCATGCATCTTTTCCCAGACTCTGAACGCTCAATAAGGATCAGCAGCTGTAAAGCTTATATAGACCCTTACAAAGCAATATTAACAATATTACTATCAAATAATATGTTTTCACCTGATCTTTTATATGAGGACAGTGTTTAAAATACAACTGTGTAATGTACATCGATGAAAAACACAATAAGCAATACATTCACATGTACTAATAGGATTTCTGGTAGCAGAATTAGAGCTTATTCTGTCAACACCATTAATTGTCAATGTGCTTAGGGTCACTGTTGGCATTTGCCAACCATACTGTTATGTCTATGACACAGCAAGAGGACTTTTGTTTAATGTATAAGTTCAACTCCTTGCAAAGGCAATTTTCAGTAAAGAAATGTTCGATCAGTGCTGGAAGAAAATAGATGATCATGTTTAATACATTAAATATTAATAAGAATAATAATAATAATAATAATCATCATAATCATATCAATACTAACACTTTTTGAAATATAGCGCTTGGAACAACTGTTTTGGTGCTTCGTAGTGCTGTAGATAACAGTTTCTCCACTAATCAATATAATGGTGCTCATTTGAACTGCAGTAGCAAATAAGCGCAGTAGTTGGTGCAAGCCTGGCTTTGAAGGAATGCTAGAGTACTTTCTCTATACTTGCGGCTAATACGATTGATCTTTAGTACCATTCACAAAAAAGATAATGTGCTTCCAACCTGGAAGATGGAAAGCGCAGAATAAATAAATATAATCCCGGAGTAGAGCATCGGGCATGACATGGCGACCCTGGCCCGTAATACCCAGCTTCTAATATTAATATAAAAAACACGTCAGAGTTATTAAAGGAAATTCTTCAAATCCCTTAATTGGCTCTAGAGATTAATTCTTCCGTCGCGGAGACCTGCGGCCTGAGGTCATGGACATCAGCGGCTTCTTATTAGTGGCATTGATTGAGAAGAACATTCTGCAAATGGAAATAAATTGAATTCCATGGCAGAGAGGATTGGAGCCCGGCTACGAATAGAAGAGACAGGCAGTATGAAAATCCTTCTGGGTTTCAGGCTGGTGGGATTCACGCCCTGCGCTCTTTCTGACCGTTTTTCAACTGGTTAAGAGTAAGGTGATGAAACTGAAGCAACTGAAATGTATGTTTTGGTCTGTGGGTACCCATGCTTCTCTCCCTCTCTTGAAGACAATGCAGAAAGGCAGCAAACTACGTGCCCACCCATGCATGTTGCCATGGCATTGTCATCTTTCAAAGGCATCTAGTCAATTAGCACCCAGCGAGAGACAGATTGTTACAAACGATCAGATTGGCCCTTGCCGTGCCCGTCAGTGCTGCGTCCATTGGGTTCCTTCTGACTGGCCACCATGGAAAGGGAGAAGGGACTCCATGTAGTCCCTTCTCCCTTTACATGACAGAATGCTCTTTGTTTACCTTTTGGTTTCTATCTTTTCAATGGCCGACATGGAAAGGGAGAAGGGACTACGTGGAGTCTCTTCTTCCGTTCCATGGCTGCTATCTTTTTTTGGTGTTTTCATGGTTGCGAAACGCTGGAGCGCCGGAACGGCACTAGGGCCTGTAGCTATGCGTTACAGGGCATTACCTGAAGCAGTAATGCCCCCCTCCCGCAGCTCGGGACTTATTGCTTAAATAGAACCTGGAAGATAATGCTTGATGAAATAAGAGCAAAGCATCTTTGGAAAACTCTAAGGAGTCATTTTCTATACCCACATTTATCAGGATTTATCAGGTGTGAAAATTTGACTTCATGATGTGAAATTGCTATAGGCGGGCAAACCCATTCTTCTAACTATTTAATTATTGTTTTATTTCTTAGGTATAGATAATGCGCACATACAGCAAATGGTGTATCAAGGTGCAACACCGTTTTAAACTTTAAGCAGGAGTAAAAGCCGACCAGCAGTAAGGGGGAATTGTGTGTAAGATGAGAGGTAAGAAGGCAGTTGTGCGTGATCCTGGTAATAAAACATTCGACCCACAGTTGACAACAGTGTGGAAATAAAGAGAGTCATAAAAAAACATTAACACAATCAAATGGCAGTTCTCCTTCCTACCTTAAAACTTAACAGTCCCTGCCCAGCCTCCAAAAAACATTTAGCCCAAGGTGAACTTGCCAATTACTGTGTTATCACTCACTTTCCTTTACTTGGAAAGTACTGGACAACACTCTCCAGCTTGCCATGCCTAGCAACCAGAGCTCCAACTCCCTGACAATGGCCAATGGGGCAGAAACATGGCTGGGGTTGCTTGTAGTTTTGTGTAGATGGCATGTGACCTATAAGTTCTGGCTGGACCGTCCCATTGGGATGAGACCAAGTCTGATTGGCTCAGAGCCTTACTCTTCTGTAATGGCGTAGCATGCTTAAAAATAAAGGTCTGCAGGGTTGTCCAGGTCAATGCCAGAGGTTATGATTCATTGAAAACCTTCCAAAGCTCACATGTTCGTTTTTCCTGAGATCTAACATAGTGCCATCACATGGAGGTCACATGTGCCACTCCATGCACCGATGCTCAAGTTTCTAGCTACGTGCATTCCAAATGTATAGCTAAATAGGACACTATTCAGCCGCTCAATTCCCTAAATTGTTCCTTCTATTTTTTCAAAACTCCTCTGGGAAGTCAACCCTCATGAACACAGAATAACTTTTATGGCACAAAATATATTTTCTCTGAGGTTTAATTGCTTGAAAATGTAACAAGTATGGCCTGCTAATTTATTTAAGACAGCGCAGTCCCTTATCGCTTATGAGCCACGGAGAATCACTGCATCCCATTAAAAGCAGTCAGGTGTGCCAGCTCTGCGCTATCTGCCATTAGCGCGGCCTCATTCATTTCAGGCTGGTAGAATGGACCTAAATGCAGCAGGAGAGCTTCCTGCTTCAAGCCTGATCCCACGCTAGGAACGGCTGCGCGGCTTATTACATGTGTGGTGTGCACCTGCGGACAATGCTGTAGGTGGGAAGATCAATCCCTTCCAATAATGTAGCACATGGCAAGCAGGATGAAATTAAAGAGAAAAAGGGTGGTGATGAAATTATGGGGAGGCAGATGACTGAGTCAGCATACATTTTTCAGATGATGGAAGGCGTTGACTGAGACAGGGTTAGGTCCTTTCCTCGGAAATGTAGAGCATCATAGTTTGGAGGCATGTGGCAAGAACAAGGGACAATCCTTGTTGCTGTGATTACCAAATTGTTAGAATGGCATTATTTTGGTATTTACTCATTGCTGTAGATATATTTGTTGTACAGATTGGTGCCTTAGAAGTGTTCTCTCAATCCTGGTGTACACATTAATAATAATAATAATAATAATAATAACAATTTGCATGTATATGGCACTATGAACCCTCAGGCATCTGAGTGCTGCTTATTATTACCCACAGTGTATGGTGCTCATTTATCGACTGTGAAAGGATACGTTAGGCTCTGCCGGAACTCGGCAGAATCTGCACGGATGTCAAAGTGAGCGCTCTACTCACTGTGCTATCTGACGGGCTAATTCGTATCCATTTTTATAAGCCTTACTCTACTCACATGATTGACGTAAGGCAGCCTTGCCATGTGTTAAGGCTATGACTCCATATTGGATTTTCTATGTATTTATTTCAAAGTGCAACTACACCACTGTCATGGTATCTTGACATTCAACCATACAACGCAAAAACGTTAATAGGGGAAGACAAGGACTGACTATCACACGCAAGGCCGCAAGGAGTACATCATTCCTTTCCTTACATTGCATAAGCGACATAGGTGAACTAGGAGTCCGTGCGGCTGAAGGTCAGGTGCCGGGTACTGTGTGCTTTGAGACTACTTCTGCAGGTTTTGAAGCCATGTAGCGGGCTTGAAAAGCCACGCCTAGGAAACCTATAATGGTTGCGAGTGGTTGAAGTCAGCATGATCATATGCAGTCTCGCAACTAGCCTTTACCCAGCTCAGTGTCTACGGGCTACTTTCTGCTCTCGCTCGTTGCACCGATCGGATTGAAAATGCTGGCGAAACACTCTATTCTGCATCAGAAGGGGAAGTTGAGCATGAGGGCTGGAGTTCAGGATGGATAGGTAGCAGCCATGAAGCACACGTGCAGGTACCATATGACCTTCACCTTAAGTCTACTGACCGCCTTCCATGTTGACAGGAATTGTAATTGCCTTGACTTCCTCATAGCAACCAGTTGGGCTGTGGCAGCTTAAGGAAGTTAGGGTGGTATCTGGGTAAACAACTGTAAGAATGCTAGAGGTGACAGAAACCTTGGTGGGCAATACTTTGGTACAGGATAACTCCACATCTTAAGGCATTTATGAACATTGAAGGCACAAATGGGCAAGCTAGGGGCCTAGCCCGGATATGACCCAACTGCCCGTTCACATTTACTGTATAATTTATTCATTACTTACATGTCAAATGGAAGACGATGGTGGCTTACCGACTCAAAAAGCTATCTGCGAAAGCTGGTCTGCCTAGGCCTAGCGGGACATTCACCATTGCCAACAGAGCCCAACAGCAAAGGATGCAGGGTAAGGGATTCCATGGGAAAAACGACAACGAAACAGAGCCGCTAAAAATTACGTTCCTTTCACCCAACTGGTTTTTAATGTGAGCAAAGTTTAAGATTATGAAGCAATGGATAGTTACATGAGGTATGGTCCTCTGGAGGAATATCCGGCTGGTGGTAACGATGGGTCCGCTACCGATGTGGGCAAACCAACTAACCATCTATCTTCCACACCTTCCACTCCCCTTATTCATCTGCAAGTTTAATACAAATTTGTGGAGCTGATAAAGCTCCACAAATTTGGACTCTTGACCGCCTGGCAGTTATATGTGTGAGAGATGGGCCGGGTCCTGTCTTGGAGGTTTGCCTGAAAGCATGCTGGCTTCTAAACATTTTTTGTTATTAGATAAAAGGATGCTGGTAATCCATCTCCAAAAGGGTAATTTTCAGATCTCCCTTTTGTAGGCTTCAGGCCGAAGCATATCGTACTTCTGCTCTTCTGCCTCAGCAGCCTGATCTGCAGCACCTGCTCTACCAGTGGCACAGAGCATGTTCAGAGAACACAGGTGTCCACTCGACAGCAGCAGTGACAGCCAAGTCTCTGCAGCACAGGAGGATGGCAGGTAACATCTTCCGCCAGAGAAGGCCACACAACAGGCAGCTGTCCTGGGACTAGGTATTAAAGAAGCATGCCCATTCCAAAGGTGTAGCATCATACCAGGTGTTGCATCTCTAAATCCCTTGTTTGTTAGTGAGAAGGGAAGCAGGAGGGATCAGAGTAGACAGTAGGGTTATGTTCAATGGAAGGAGACTTCCACCATTTTGTTTCTCATTTCCTTCCTCTCTCCTTCCTGTCCCTTTCCACTTCCTCTGAAGCAAAGCACTTTGGTTGTGATGTCAGAATGCCAAAGACCATTTATTGAAAGAGAAGGGATTGGACCACTTAGACAGTCTAGCTTTACTCCCATCACCTGGGGACATGTGCCTTTAAAAGAAGGGGACTCCCACCCCTTTGACATACGCACTCTGGAACAACTCCTGACAAGAACTCCCTGGACCTCCTTTGAGAAAGACATACTTTCCCAATCCCTCAGCCCGTGGAAAAGAAGGAGCTATCCAAAGCAGAGGAGAGCTCTGCCCCCGACCCACTTCCAGGGCACATTGGGGGAGTGTTGTGCTGTGGACCAGAACCTGCCAATCTGCACCTGAATCTCTGAAGTTTAGTAGAGCAGACACTAAAGGGAACCATCCTTTCCCCGAGTTCTTCTGAAAGGGCCTCAAAGCAGCCAGAGGACTGGACCAGCTGGATCTCCCCATTCTGCCATAACAAACCTACTCTCCTCTACCTATCTGGACTATATTGCTTGCTCCTCGAACCAGCTCAACACTGCATCATGCTCTAACTGTACCCATCGCCTGCTAGGCTCAAACCAACTGCTCGATGCTGGGGCCTGATCCAAACCGATGGAGAGTCACACGCTGACTTTGACCAGGACTTACAACCAAAGCTCAACCCGACTAGGCCTCGAATGTCTGCTTCACCGACCCACACATCGGAGAAACCAGATCACCAATTCGACCACTGTCAACCGCCGATTGGAACCACATCGACCCCTCCCAGTGGCCCAACCTCAAAGGAATCCTGAGGAACATCCCAATCTGCATTGCTGAAAGCCCCCCCTTTGAACACTGAGTGACCACATTCGCCTCTGCTCGACGCCCACTTGCTGTTTGGGCCCATGCGATCCTCCATACTCAAACTGACCTCGATCTGCTTGCACCTTCAAACCAGCAAAGAGCCAAGCCCAGTTACTGTTGACCACAAGCTGACCCCTTGGTTCACTTGGGCCCTAGAGTCTGGCTAGGCCACCTTGCACCTTCTTTCACCCAAATACATACCCTTTCCTTTCCGTAGGGGGTGCTACTTTCTTAAGTCTGTTGCCTCTTGTCTGTTCTTCCACGGGGGTAGAGTGGCTTTGTACAGTTTTTTCTATTAGTTATTTTGCAAAAGATGTGTTTAATTAAAGTATATCTTTTTATAGAACCTGATGGGACATTTTGGACTGTGCTACTCTGTTGTTTTGGTCACTAATTAATCATATTCACATCCCTCCTAAGAGCATATGTAGCCCATAGCGCCACAGGGGCTTGCTAGTGGGGCTACATGCTGGCCCTCTTAGGGAACACCCAGAAAAGAAAGATGCAGATACCAGGGTAATAGAGGTTTATTTATTGGAAGTATAGTGTGTGTTTATTTCTTTGTGTTCTGTGTATGTGTTTTAGAAGATTCCACCCAGCCCACCATGGAGATGGATGAATTGTTAAAGCAAAGAACAATAGGAAAGATCTCCGCTGCCCAAGAATGGGCTGGGCAGAGGAGAAAGAAAAATTATTATCCAGAAGTATTTAAAATTAAGGACAGTTGAAAAGGCATTTAAGAAAAGGAGAGAGAAAGAGGGACACTTAGCGTGGGGGCTGCTGCCTCAAGCGGCCCCCTTGGGCCTTGATCCATTGATGAGCGCCAGGTGATGAATGGGGGAGCCCCCGCGGAGTCTGTGAGCATGGGGGCCGAGCTGCTATGTTAGGGGCAGCTTGGCCGCCCTTGGGCTGATGCGCCTGTCGGCCTGTCCGGTGGCCAGACCGTACTGGTCTCAGAGACATTTGAGGCCCAGGCAGTGCGGTGGTGGCTGCCCGGGCCTGTTAAGAACAGACCGGCCAGGACCACGTGTGGGGGGAGACCCAGACTGGGCTGACCGGCCGTGTTCCCAAAGGCCTGACTTGTGGCCAATGAGACGGGCCTGTCATTGAAAAAGAATCCTCCCGGGCTGCATGTGTCAGGAGCAGCCGGGGAGGTAATGCAAAGACGTGCAGATGAGGAGGCCCACCCATGTACTCTAAAAGATGCTGCAGTCTCACCCTAAAATAATATATTTCACACGGGTTGCATCACTGATATCGGGAGGGCTCTCCAGCCAAAGGGTCGTGGCAGTGAGTGTGGCCCATCCCCAGGTGCATAGGGTGCCGCCCAGGCCATTATGAAGGGCATAAATTGTGCAAAGTAATGCAAGGTAATGTTAAAGTAATGCCTGCAGCAGTTGTATATATGTTGTGAGTCTATGTATATATGTATGAGTAGTTATGTGTATATGTGATTACTGCTCTGTAGAGTACATTTTAAGTAGGGGGAAGTAGAGAGATGGGGTATTAGGTGAATGCTAAGTAGGGTAACTGTTAAGTAGGGATAGATAAGATGCCATGTAGATGGCCATTGTTGTTAATTGGGGGTAGAGGGGTGATGCCCCGGTGTGAGGTAGAGAGATATGTTGGTGGCCCCGCCTGAGGCCACCTTGCAAGATGGGATCACCGACAGAGGCCATCCTCTGGTCTCACTCTCCGTGTGGGGAGTACCTGAGTTTAGGAATGGGATTAGTTGCAACAAGCTCCTCCTTAAGTCCCTGAGACCCCTCCAAGGAAGGTTGAATTGACATAGGCGGTCCCCGCTTAGATGGAGCTCCCACCAGGGGATACTAAGATTTAGGTTTTAAGAATAAGGGTGTGGGTAATAAAGAGGGGCCCTGTTGGGGTCGCTCTAAAGAATTCACTCTGGTGCCTGTGTCCTTAGTCATTTGAGCCTGTGAAGGCAAAACTTGGCATAGAATTAGCTAGGTCCCGCACTCCAAAGAATCCTCAGAAGATGACAATTAATGAGATAACAGGGACCCAGGACACAGACTCCACACTGTACCCCCTCCTTACCTTAAGGGACACGCTTTCACAGAGGAGGGGTGGGGTCAGATACAAGAATTATATAATCTCTAAAGGGAGGGGACTGAAAGGCAGATCATTTGTCTATCAAGGCAGGCTAGAGAAAGTCAGGGGAGGAATAAAAAAAGAATGAACACACACTGAAGAACTGTCATGTCATTCTCTGCCCAGCACAGCACAGCCAGGGAGAGGAACAAGGAGAATAAACTTATCCTTGGGCCTCATAAGAATGCCAGAAGTCGGGCGATCTGTATCTGAGAACCCGGTGAGGAGAACTCGAGGGACTTTTTCGATTTCTTTTTCCCTTTTTATTGCCCTTCATGGATTCATAACGACTTCAATAAAGACACCAGCATAGCACTTGAAGGGTGAGAGATTTTGAAATGTAAGCTTTTCTCCCTTTATCTCAGAAAGTCGAATATGGATGTTTTTGCATTTGCTGTTGTGTTTGAAATTTAGTAATTTTTCCCTCTATCAAGGATAGTAGAATCTGGATTTGCTGTCTGTTTGAAATGTAGGCTTTCCTCTCTCTATCCATCTATCTAGACTTTTTCACTCTATCGCGAAAATTTGCTTCTAGGTATCTTTGCTTTTTTCTGCTGTATGCTGATAGCTAGGCGTTTTCCCTTTTTCCTGGACACTTGCATTTAGATGGTTGCATTGCTGCTGTGTTGAAGTTGGGTATCGTGCACTGAGGTTTTCCCTTTCTCGCTCCAACCCTTCACTCCACGCTCTCCCTCCATGGTTCTTTCTATCTCTCTGTCTTTCCTAACAGCTACTCTATCAACTGTCCTATCTCTCTTTCGAAGTCTGGAAGGAAAAAGTTCAAGAGGATCTCCGGGTCTCCAAAACAGGTCTGCCTATCGCTGACACCTATATCAACGCTTCTTCCATGCAGACTGTCCCTGACATCATCTTTGTCATTCCCTCTCCAGACCTTTGGACTCCCCATATGTTCTCCATGCTCTCCCCTTTCTCTTGCTCACCCATTAATGGTGGCACCCAGTGGTAAGTACTCTTGGCATATTTCTGTTCCTCTAGAGCTATCAGTAATGTCTACCTGAATGGCACTGTCATGGCCCAGGGCTCTAAGCCCAACCTCCTCCTTCATGATAGGCCTCTTCCTTCTCTCATCAACTTCCTCCCTTCTCCTGCCACTCCTCCTTCTGCCACCCCTCTGGCCCCTCTTCCACTACTGACGGGTGTACCATACTCCTGTATCCCTCCTTGGAAGACCTTAAAAAGTGGCAACCAGCTCCACTTAGCTACCCTCAACTCTCGCTCTGCCATCAAAAAACTCCTCTGACATCTGCCACCTCTTTGAAGATCTCGACGTACTCACTGAGGCGTGGTTCACGGCCAGCTTTGTCATGAGTTTTGACACTCTCCTCATAGAGGGCTACAAGATCCTCTCAAAATCAGGCCTAACCATTCAGGGGGAGGGGTGGCCCTGATCTTCCCTGAATGGGTCGCTGCTACTGTCATAACTGCTCAGTCCTACTCCTCCTTCAATTGCCTCATCTGCAGGATAGGTGTCTCTCCTATCTTCTTGCTGACTCTGGCCACCATCTGCAGCCCCCCTGGTCCAGTCTCCCCCTTCCTCTTAGGGTGGTTGGACCTCACATCTTCTTTCCTGGCCTCCACCTCCAAGCTTCTCCCCCTTGGTGAATTTAATTTTCACCTTGACTCCCCTGATGTAGCCTCTGGATTCTTTCGCAACCTCTGTGACTCTCTTTCCCTCTGCATTCTTCCCTCCGGTCTGGCGCACTCAGCTGGACACACCTTGGATGCTATCATCTCAGCAGACATACCCATCTCCAACCCTCTCACCACACCTCTCTTCTGGTAGGAGCATGCTCTCCTGTCCTCTCACCTGGACCTCCTTGGTCCGCTGGCTAAGCAACCGCCCGCACTGCCATTCTCCTTTTCCATCATTCGACAAGTTGCAGCTTTTGCCGCTACCATTACTCCCCCTACCACTCCTGCCACTCACTCTCACACTGACACTGCTCTTACGAATCTTCAGCTCTCCATCTCCAACACTCTGAACATTCATGCCCCTGATGTGAGGATATGCATGAAGCCTGAATCCAAGTGTAACACCTGGCATGACTCTGACCTGGCCTCTCTGAAACACAAGTGCAGAGCTGCATAGCCAAAGTGGCAGGCTTCGAGCACATCCTCTGACAGAATGGCCTGCTGCCTGCTCCAAAGGGAATACAGACTATCCATTTGCTCGAAGAAGAGGGCCAATATCCAAGCTTGCATCTCTGAAGCCGCAAACAGCACAGCTGAACTTTTCAAAATCTGCAAGTAGCTCGTCAATCCTGCTGCAGTTTCCATTTCTCCTCTGCCTTTCCTGTACCTCTACACTGCACTGGAATCTCACTTCATTACTAAAACACAGGACATCCTGTACTCACTCTCCTCTAGACCACTCTCTTTTCCCTCACCCGCTGTCAGGCCTACTTTGGCTTCTCTGTCCCCTTTCCTTCTTCACTCCTTTTTCTCTCCCATATCATGTGATTGGGTGTCTAGACAAGACCGCTCTATAAAAGCTGCATTCAAACAGGTGCTCCCCTGCTCTTCCAGAACTATGAACGACAACATTGTCTCCCTTGCTCCAGCCTTAGCTGATTTCGGCATTCACTCCTTTGCCACTGGATTCTTCCCGCTACTCCTCAAGCACTCCACTGTGCACCCTCTCCTCAAAAAGCATTCTGCTGACCACTCCTGTCTGGCTAACTGCCGCACATCTCCATTACCCCCTTCCTGGCCAACTCTTGGAGAAGCTGGCCATCTCCCAGTTTATCCACCACACTGAATCTGTTAGTTGGCTCCATGATCACCAGTCTGTCTTCAGAGCATCTAGAGGCACAGACGTCACACTCCTGACCACCTGTGAAGACTTACTCTCTAATCTCGATTCCAAATCTTCTGTTCTCATTCTTCTTAACCTTTCGTCTGCCTTTCATACGGTCAGTCATGCCACCCTTATAAATCGGCTGGCGATACCCTTGCCATCCCAGATCTGGCTCGGGACTGGTTGACCTCCTTCCTGTCCGGCTGACCTTTCCAGATTCAATTGAGCCCTTTTCTCTCCTTCATCTCACTCTCCACCTGTTGTGTCACTCAGGGCTCTACACTCTTGCCATGGCTGTTCAACATCTACCTTGCCCCTATAGCCCATTTGATCTCAGCCTTCTCTCCTAACTGCCAGTGCTATCCGCACGACATGCAGCTCTATTCAGGCATGGTGCACTGCTAAAATTATCTCCCTTAGTGCCTAAAATGGAGATCTTTGGGATCCCTGCTTCCTCCTTCCCCCCTACATTATGGCTGCCCTCCATTGGCCTCCTCCCCTTACTCTCCTGTGATGGCTCACTCTCCTTCTCTCCTCACATAACAGACCTTGCCAAGAAGGCCCACATTCAGCTGCAACCACTCTTCGGCATTCTCCATTTCTTCACCTCCACCCATAAACCTAATCTCTCTAGAGCTCTGGTCCTCTCTAGGCTGGTCTACCACAACAGCCTTTTCCTCAATCTGCCTAAATTCTCCATGTGCCCCCTTCAACTAATCCAGAATAGGACTGCAAGACTTATCCTTGAACTCAAGCCCAGAGACCTCATCTATCGACTCAAACCCTAAATTCTCTCCACTGGCTCCCAGTTGCTGCGAGGATCAAGACCCTCTGCATCATCCACAAGGCCTCTGGGCCCTGGGACCCAGCTACATCCAACTCTCCCTCCCTAAATACTTCCTACTAGAGCTCTTTGGTATTCTAGCTCCGACTCTATGCAGATCAGATGCTTTTCCAATCAGAGAGTAGACGGTAGATACCATTCCTCTGCAGGTTCCTCCCTCTGGAATGGCCTCCCTGCCCCTCTCAGACTTGAGCCGGATATCCTTAGATTCCGGAAGCTTCTCAAGACTTTCCTTTTCTCTTCCTCTGTCCCTTTTCCACTCCCCTACTAATATCCCCCTCTGTCTCTATTGACTGGCTGACTGGTTCCTTCAGATTCTTACAAGGCACCAGGCCCTCATCGACCAGTCTACCGCTGCACTTGGTCTCCCCTGACCCCTGCCTGGCCCTTCTAACTTGCACTTGCCCTTCTGGGTTGCCTCCTGCTGCACTAGCCTGGCTGGTAGAGCACCATGTGAGGCCTTCCAGCCCATCCCTCGTGCTTAGCACATGGACCTTCTTTCCCTTGCACTCTCTGCATCCACCTGGCACTTGTCTATCTGGCCTCCCCTTGGCACTACCATAACCCTTGGGCCCTTTCTGCCCTGACAGGCACCCCCGCCCCTTTCCCCTGCACCACTTGTTACTTCACTTTACATGAAACCGAATGACACAAGGCCTGCTAGGACTGCTTTTGTTTTTCTTCATCCCTGCGCATCCCCGTCCAACGCTCTTGTCTTGTTACTCCTACCTTGAAACACCTTTTGCTGTATAGGTGCATTAGAATTACCCTGTAAATAAAACAAATGTAAAAGATTAAAAAAACTTCACACTAACCTATTTTACTGGATCTCAACTCAAATGTATTTATTTAATTTGCTGCAGAACTAGAATAGGCTCCTGGATTCAAACTCATGGCCTAGAGTGGGCACCAGATATCTGTCTTCAGTAGGCACAGTTGCCAATGGAGCTTTTCCTCACCAGCTTACCTAGAACGGATTGTTGCTGTCTCTGTCTCAATTCTCTAAATTCTAATAATGAGGGAGTCAATTGAAGTGTCTCAAAAACTACTTTCTCACCATATGACAATACCACAGTGCTTGTCCCTAAAACAAGTCTATAACGCACACTCCTGAGTTCAAGTGACAAGTCGTCACAGAGTTATCCTCAGATCAACTTGGGGGTTTGACGGAGTGGTAAACCACTGATGACCTGCATTTGGGAAAACAATCCTAGTCATAGTGCTCACTGCTAAAATGCTTAAGAAAGATTTGAACCATGATCGGGACTGAGAAGCTGTCCCGGTGTTCATCCATGCACAGCTGCAAGGTATTCTTGGTTTCGACCAATCATATTCTATCATATTGTTCATGTTCAGCTTTCACTTGTTGTTCCTAAGGCCCAGAAATTCGAATAAGAAGGTTTATCTTTGTTGATTGAGGAGTTATATGGACTGTTCAGTGGAAAAAAATCTTGTCGCCATAGCAAACAGGTTTTGCTTGAGTTGAAGAGCGACCCTATCACCGGCAATGTACGGTTGCGAAGACAGCAGTCTGGAAATTGATAACCAGTTTGCAGTGCCAAGTGGCACGCCAGTTGACCCCTAAAAGAAGCAGTTTGTATAAGAGGAAGCCTGACGCGCTCTCCACTGTATCCCTGGCAGCGGGCGCGACGGTAATACCATTCACACAGATAAGGCCGAGTTAGTTTATCTCTGTAATGTTATGTTTTATTGTTATGAATATCAAGACCGGATTGCCTTCAGTCGAAAAACTACTCCTCCGCCTGCTTTATGGGGCTCCGGTAATGGAAAGGAGGGGGGCTGGCAGAAACCGCCAATCAAAAGAAGAGTCTGCGCGGGCAGGGAATTAAAGTGAGAGTCTTATGTGCAGTGTGGCTGTTTCCAAATTATATGAGCATATCAAAATCAGTGAAATATGATCCGTTTGGTTTCCAATCTCCGGATCGCTATCTAGGATGTGTTCCTCTCTGCACTTACTTATATAAATTGCATAGATTTAAGGAGAACACACAATGGAATAAATATGGTTGTTGTGTTCGCATCTGCGGTCCTGCCTCCCCGTACGCCCGCGCAAGCCTCATATGATTTCTGAAAGGCCGCTCTAAATGTGCCGCATTACCTAGAATGCAAGGTCTACCCAGCCGATTCCAGAGAAGATGAACATTTTCATTGGGGTTCCGCTGTACCAGTGAGAACTGGGACTTTTATAAGGAAAGGGACAATGGCCAGACGAAGGCATTCCTTCATTACAATTGACTGCTAATAGTGCTCGTGATTGAAGTAATCCGACTCTAGACGGCTGCAACAGCTCAGCTGCAACTGAGCCGCCATGAACTGATCTTTGTATAGTAGGCATGTCCGATAGCACAGCGGGTAGAGCGCTCGCTTTCACATCCGTGTAGAGCCTGCTGGTGCAGGCCAAACTGAGCCTTTCATCCTTCTGAGGTCAATAGATGAGCACCACACACCGTGGGTAATAATAAGCAGCGCTCAGATAAATGAGGGTTCCTAGCGCTATATAAATGCTAAATTATTGTTATTGTGATTTAAACAGTGCCTTTTACCATTATTATAGTGCCAAAGCGCTGGTAGTGGGAACACCTTGGGTGGACCGAAGCTCAGAGTACTGGAGATCACGGAGTAGGATTAGAATGCGTGGGTGCATTTGGCCGCGACAAGGCTTAGCAGGTCTACTCATTTAAGTAAGTAATGCTCCATCAGATACAATATAACCATCATAGAATGCATAGGAACCCTTTTCCATAGGGATTAGAGCCCAAGGAAACATTATTCTCACACAAGGTGCCAGAAATACCTGCACATCCTGACAGAGCACCCCGTTTCTGCTCCCTCACCTTAGAATATACCTCAGTATCTCCTCTGTGGCCCCTTGTCATTCAAGCCATCCGCCCTTGTCCTACTTTCACTGGGTCTGTCACAACATCTCTTGGAAGGTCTTTTCAATTAAGGCGAATAGGGGTCAGATGCTGGAGGAGGAATGGGTTTTTAAAAAGGTTGCTATTAGATGCCTTTTTGCGAAGTTTTCAGACAAATAAACCGTGTATTGCTTTTATTAATTAGCTCATAGTGTGCTAATAAAAGGGGTATAAAAGTACCAGGAAAGGAAAGTACACAACTACACAAATAAAAACGTCATAGAGATCAAAACTCAAACAGCTTAAACAATCAGGTATGAACTACGAGACAGCAATATTTTGACGTAACAGAATAGTTGTGAGCTCATTTTTAAGAGGACGAGGTGGGCTCAAGGCCTAAATAGATTGCTAGGTGCTTGAATAGTGTAGGTCCCTGAATGGCCTAACTCCTCTGGGGGTAGCTTTGAGACCATGAAGCGGGATAGGGTTTAAGGCCTGGGAGCCTGATTCAGAGCAGCGATGGGCGAGATAATCGGGAGAACTTTGATGACACCTTGGTGAGCTGAAAGTGCTTCCTTTAACAGGACTTGTGCCTGAATGGGTCCGTGCTACTATCATAGACACTCAGTCCTACACCTCCTCAAAGCAAAGGAGTGGCCTAAGTGCCAAAAGATGAGCTTGTGATGGTGCGGGGTGATATTGTTCTGAACAACTTTCAAACTGTGAATCATTTTGTAATATAATGTACCGACATTTATAAAGCGCTAAGCTATGGCCCAGAGGCATCTAGACACTATCAACAGCCAGTGAGATAAAACCTTTATGACAAACAGAAAGAGACAAAATCAAAACTAAAAAAGGTAAGTCTTCAGAGCTTTTGAAAGCCCAAGTGGTCAGTCACTTCCCATAACTGACCTGGGAGAGAGTTCCACATCGAAGGTGCAAGAGTTCACGAATGCCCCATGTGACGAGAGTTAAAGATGGATCGTCGGAAAAAGCGGAGGCAATAACTAGACAGGGGAGGCAGTGGAATGAGTCACTGCTTCCCTGAAACCGTGTCTGCCAGCTCTTAATGGCCACCACCCCAGCTGTAGACTCCATGTTCCTCTGTAAACTGGCCAAGCTGGATGTGCTTTGATGCCCTTTGCTTGCATTCGTCAGGAGGCGCTTCGCGGCTGACCTCTGGAGCATTGTTAGACTGTGGCAAATGTCAAATAACTCTTTACCAACTTCCTCCATCCCTCTTTAAGGGGAGCATGTTCAACCTTTATTGTGTATGTGGAGGGCTGCCAGAAGAAGACATAGACCTTCATGGAGCAGTGTAACGTGTATGTTTGCAGTGCAAAGTCACTTTGCACCAGTGAAACGTCACTTTGCACCGTGCTAAAAATTTCACGAATCAGGCCCACAATGTTTATTTGATAAAGAAGTGGAAATTGCATGCAGAGCCTAACATCATCACATACGCGTTGCTGGGTCCTCTGCATACACTTTTAAAAGGTCACAGGGTGGAGAGTAAAGCCAAAGAGTAAACCGATGACAAAGAAATGGCTGTCTGCAAATTAGGACGCTTATCAGGTGGCATTAATCAATGGATTCCTGTGGAATCCACCTAGTCTTCAGTATGTGCTAAACCAACACGTATTCCTTAAGAATCCATTTGTTTTACACCTGCATTACAATATCATCCAGGTATGTAATTAAATGCTGACAAGACTGAGGAGGAATGCACAGCAGAGTGCAAGGGCAGCCATACCTCTGTGGTGTGGTGGTCTCGTTACACCAATTCCGGGGGCGGAGGCTTTCAAGCTTCATATAGAAACCCTTTCTTTATGAAGTATACGCGTTCATTTTTTAAGTCATACTGCATGCACTCTCACTTCAGAAGTCAAGAAATTACTTTCTGAAGTTGGAGTGCATGCACGCTGAATTCTGAAAATAATTTCTGGAGTACCTCGAGAAGACAGATTAGAGAAACAGCTGGTAAAAAAAAAAAAAAAAAAATTGTCAGTATGTGTGTGTGTGCATGAATGCGTGTGAGGGTATTGCATATTGCATGAGGGTGTGGGATGGAGACAATCTGGCTCCACTATGAATGTCAGGGACCAGAAAGCTCTCCCTGCTTCCTGGTTCCTGTCTTTGGGGTGGTGCATGGGAGCCAGCCCAGATGGATGCCTGGAGAGTAGAGCCTCGGGGAAGACCGCTTCAGGGTATAACAGGTACGAAAGAAAAGAAACGTCTGTTAGTGTGTGCATGTGTACGTGCATGTGGGGGTGTTGCATGTTTTATTCTTCATGATGTATGTTTGTTTGTATGCATGCATGCATGCAAGGGTTTGTTATGTATTATATAATGTGAGTGTGAATGAGTGAGGGTATGATGAATGGCTGGCTTGGTGTGCATGTGAATAAGCGAGTTAATGGTGTGAGGAAATGAGCAATTGAATGTTGTGAGAATGGGTGCGTATTTGTACTGGGCATGCTGCCAAGGAGATTTTTTGGCAGGTGGGGAGTGAGGAATGGGGGATAACACAAGCATGATATTTGTTATTACGTGGCTGGAGTGGCATTTTGGTGCAGCCAGTCTAGACATTTCTTACTGTGGCATACCATCTTTTACTGGTCGTCTTTGATAAAGCAAGCATTGTGAGTGGAATCACCTGGCTAGACTGGCATTTGGATGCAGCCAGTCTGACCATTACTTCCTGTGGCATTTGCAGTTTTTACTGGTATCTTCGATAAAGCAAGCATTATAAGTATTATTACATTGCTCGACTGGCATTTTGGTGCAGCCAGTATGGACATGTTGTCTTATTGTTGTATGGCATTTTTAATGGCAAAACCAACATGAATATGGGGATACTGCAAGTCTCTTTGGTTGATTCACTGCACTATGTGCATTGGCCTATTTCTGGCAAATAAGTATGGCCTCCCAATTGAAAAAAACCCAACAGCTCCCACTAATTGAGTGGCTGGTGGGTGAATGGGTATGAATGTGTGCAGGTAAGGCTAGGGCCCAAACAAGTAGCATTGGAACAAGGATGTTTTCATCCATGTTATACTGGTATTTTTGGAGGGCTTGCAGGCAGGTTTTGATAGCACAAGCAAACAGGTGGACTGGGCATTTTCTTTCTGTGGCATGGAATGTTTTGCTCACATAATGGGCATGGCCAATATGATGTGTGTTCTTACATGGACACGATGTGGGCAATTGTGCAGTCAACACGTACAGGTTTTCTGACTGTTACATTGCATGCATTGCTGGTGTTAAGGGCAAAGTCAAGAGGATGAGTACTCGTACATGCTTGTGTGGGAGTGGGACAAGCATTTGTGCTGCAGCAATAACATTTTTTCTTCTTAGAGCAAGAGATTTTTACTGACATTTAGGGCAAACCCAAAAACACAATGTTTATAGATGGGGATACTGGCAGAGTCAGCAAGAACATGGTTTCTTATAGCATCATTGCTAGTTGTAATGTTACTGTGCGCGCACAGAGTTGTCCGGTACATTTAATTGTTAGGCACAGCCTGCTTGTTTCTACACTAGATGAAAGATTTAAGGTTTGATTGAAATACATGCTTCTCGCGCCCCGGCAGCAGAAAGATTATCATGTGCATTGCACTTGTGTAGAGGTGGAGGGCTAGCCCGGAGTGCCTTACAGCCCATGCTTTGTTGCCAAGGTTGGGGTTCCCCCTCAGCATATTTTGTGTAACGCCACTGGCAGGGCAGAAATCTGCTCCATCCTCCTCCTTCATCTTGACACTGCTGTAAAATGGGGCAGAGAGGTCAATCAAGGCATGACAGGATTACGTGTCCCACTTAAAATGAGGTCGTAAGAATACAGGTGAGCAGACTCACAAACATTTTGCTCAGTGGCAGTTGTTATTTGCATGCCTAAGTTAACAGAATTCCAGCATTCTGCCGGTGGAGTGGTGCAAATGAGTTTGCGGCAGATTAGCTCTGCCCGCAGATGTTATGCATAGTGGCGATGCTGAATGAGCAGTTGCCACACATCAAAGTGAATCCCAGATTAGCAAAGGGATGCACTTTGATGTTCAGCAGCCTCTGGGGATATTTGTTTTCTTGTTCAAATCCCTTAATGTCAAAAGATACAAGGAAAAGCACAATTCTGAAATTGGTGGATATATAAATCGGGCTTTTGCTATGATGGGTCATTCACGAAGAAAACGATGCAATGAAAACAGCACTTAACCGTGTCTCTAAGTTCCTGAAGACTGCCCACCATGCATGTATTATTATTATTATTATTATTATTATTATTATTATTATTATTATTATTATTTTTTAATTGTATTTATTGAGCACAGACCTAACTTTGAGAAACAACGGAGCTCTCTTTAGAGAGGTATACAACAGTACAGATGCATATCGAAGCGCTTTACAGAGGTGTACAACAGTACAAATGCATAACGGAGCGCTTTACAGAGGTGTACAACAGTACAGATGCATATCAAAGCGCTTTACAGAGGTGTACAACAGTACAAATGCATAACGGAGCGCTTTACAGAGGTGTACAACAGTACAGATGCATAACGGAGCGCTTTTGAGAGGTAACAACAGAAACGATATACAGCGGGGGTAGGATACAGAGGGGCACAGAGGAGGGGTACATCTGTATTATTCTTCTGCCTTTGAAACTGTCAATCACAGATGTCCTTAGCTGTCCCTTTAAAATGGCTGTCTGTGGCCTCCTATCTGTCTAAACACTCCTTCTCCATTATCTAGAAATCTAGAACTTTTTTTGTCACCAACCCCATGGGGGGAACCTTTCCTCTTTACAATCTGCAGCCCCCTACTTGACAAACTGATCCCCTCCTTTCATTTATCAAACTATCTATCCAGTGATAACACACAAATCATATTCTCCTTCCACGCCTTCACCACCGACCTACTCTCTTGCATCCCCAACTCTGCCTCTTCTATCCATCACTGGATGGCCCTGCATTGCATGATGCTAAAGTCTTACAAAACTGAAGTAATAGTTTTCCTGGTCATACAAGCCACCTCACTATTCCCTCTCCTATATGTCTTCCACCAGATCTCCTTAACCTATCCACTAAGGCTTGCAACCTTGAGGTTCTCTATTGAAAGTGGCGTAAAATAGCAGCAGTCTGTTGCATCCACCTGTACAAGTGCCAGGCCTGAACTTCCAAACACCTGAAAAATCTATACCCACTTTGCACATCACTCTTGTAAAAACTTGATCTTCACTCTTGTCCCCAGAAGACTGGATAACAGCTCCAGTCTCTTCCTGAGACGCGCCAGGTGCTCCTGTCCCCCCTTGACAATGGGGGTAATTACAAGTTTGCCGGTCTGGTAATACAGTGCCGGTAATAACGTTTAACAGCACTTTTACCAGACTGACAATCTACAAGTTTGCTGGTAGGGATGGAGGATTTACCTCCAGCTAATAGCTGCCTACCGGCAAATAACTTCCGGTATTACCGACACAGTATTACTGTTACCGTTAACATGGGCACAATCCCCCATGGAGTCCTATGGGACTTCATGGAATGGGGATTTACCATTTAAACCGGCACTTGTAATATGCAAACTCATAATGATCCCCAAAGTACTGAGGTTGTCATCCACAACCACCACAATAAACGCCCAGAATCCTCAACCACACCATACAAAATTAACATACGTACTGTCTTTTCATGCACACCTGCACCCTTTTGACATACCTCCCGCAGTTTTTAACCGCCTCCACAAGGTGGCCCACACAAACCCCACCTGGATGACTCTGTGTTACGCAACTAGCCCGTTCACACGGTTCAATCCCAAACCACTCTCACGCTCATGGCTCCCACCCACCCTGTGTTGCTTCCTGATTCATACCTTTGTTTTACTACACTTAAAAGGTGGAGGTGAGCATTTTAAAAAGGCACAAAGCAAGGCACAGAAGGAAACCACAAACATTGGTACCTTGCAGCTTTGATACAACGATTATTATTTCATTGTTGCTTTGTGTACTGTAATTGTTTGACATTATACGAAAAAAAATAAACAAAAGGGGCCTCATTATGAGTCTGGCGGTAGCCGTGCCAGTAAAAATGGCACGGCTGCCGCAGGAGTCATTATTTTCCGCAGCCCGGTAATGGGGACTTACCGGTGCATTACAGCCCCAGCGGTCCAGTAATTGCCCATTGCTGGGTGCCGGAAAATATTACTCCCCATTCCCATTCGAGTCCCATTGGACTCAATGGGAATGGGGAGGACGGATGCTCCGGCACCATTCATGCATTGTGCCAGTGCATCAGTCATGGTCTGCGAGCTGGTGCCTTCCGCCTTCCTGGGCGGAAAGGCACTTGCTCGCTGAACTCGTAGTTTGCCGGTCTGGAAACAATGGTACCGGCAAGCTTACCGGCACCGTTGCTTCCAGACCGGCAACCTTGTAATGAAGCCCAATGACTCTGCTGTGAATCAAAGCCGGTTCCTTGTCACCAAAACCAAACGTTCTTTCCACAGCCCACCGATGCACTGTGACAATAAAGACTGGAGAAGCGTAAATGAGTTTCAACCAATCACCATGTGTCACAATTGTGCATGGGTGAAATTACGCCTGACAAAACTAAATTGGTGAACTTCGCCTTCAATTGTATTGGCCAGTCGAGTGGATATTTCCCGAATCGACATTTTTAGGGCAAATTATTGTTTCACTTTGAAACGTCATCTTTTTGCTGGAAATGTCATTCTTCTCACCGAATCTCGTTTATTCCCCCACGCGATTGCGAGATTTTTGAATAAAATATCCTGCAAAAAAATGAGTGTGGGCCTCATTAGGACCCAGGCGGATTTCGCGGTGCTAAATGCACCGCGAAGCACGGCGGAAAGCCGTCGATAGCGCCATGGGGGTTGGCGGATTTACCGCCCCATTCCGACCTCGGCGGAGCGGTAAATCCCCAATCCCCATTCTGCCCTTCCCCATTCCCATTCTTGCCCCATAGGGTATAATGGGAGTGGGGAAGGAGTTAATTACGCCACCGTAAAATACGGTGGCGTAATTAACAACGAGGTCCCGTAGCGCCATGGTTTTCTCCGCCTGGTAAAACCAGGCGGAGAAAACCTCCATGGCGCTAAGGGAACTCGTAGTACGGCGGACGGGTCCGCCGCGATTAGCGCTGGCGGAAACCCACTCCGCCTGGGTCCTAATGAGGCCCAGTGTGTTTTGCCAAAAACACTACAAGGTGAATATCATAGAAATGGCAGCGACGCGCACCAGTGACTGCATGTTTTCAAATACAGTGGAGGTCATGCACCTTGGCTGAGGAGGCTATGGGGACTGACGAGTTGGAGGGGTAAGTGTGCATTTGGCCAAGAGGGTGTGTGGTAGCTGAGTAGCTGGATGGGTTGCTGGGTGGGAAGTACGGTCTCAGCCGCCTAATCCACTGCATGCCAATCCAAGGGTGCTTTTTGTAAAAAGGGGAAGCCCATGGGTTAAAAAAATCTCAGACATTTATTTTTGCATTTGGTACAGCGGGCTGACCCCTTAGGTATCTAGGCACTAGTTACGTTGACAGTGGCAAAGGCACGGTCGACTTAGTGAAAGAGCCAAGTTTTCACACATTTTCTGAAGGTCCAGTAGGACGGTTCTTTTCTGAGTGCGATGGGGAGGTTGTTCCATTGCTTAGCTGCTGTGACAGGGAAGCTGGAGCCTCAGGCAGACTTGCGATTGAACTTGGGTACTTTGAGGTAGTGGCAGTTCGCTGACCGCAGCTGGCCATCCGGGATGTATTTCTCGAAGCATTGGGAGAGGTATGTCGGTGCAGTGTTCGTGAGGCATTGATAGTCTAAGGAAAGAGATGTAAACTTTATTATTTCTAGAATCGGCAGCCAATGCGCATTTTTTCTTGCTTCAGAAATGTGGTCGTGTTTGGAGAGACCCAGGGCAGTTTGGAGTGCATTGTTTTGCACAATTTGCAATTTGCATAACTTTCTTTCAGAAGTACCCGCAGAGAGGGCATTGCAGTAATCAAGTCTCGACGATAGCTCTAGGCATGGTAAGGCGGTCAGTAGATGAGAGGAAGGGGTTTCTGGTGCTTAGAAGTTTGGAGGTGTAGGCAGCACATGTGGCAATGGCATTTACTTGATGTGATAGATCGAGGGTGGCATCTAAGTTAATGCCCACGGTTTTAGCCATAGGGGAGGTTTGAATCAGGTTCATAATGCCCCTCATTTTTGCCCAAGAGGTGACTACACTTCTAGTTCACCGACCTTGAAGCACCTTAGGCAGGGCAACGCCTTGTTGCGGATACACAATGTAAATAGTTTGTCGAAACCCCTTACTCAATGTAGCCATAGACATCCTTTTGCCTTTGTGTCCAGTACCAATGCTACAGAGAAGTCCCGGCGCCCTATGCATCTGAATTTTTAATTTAACAGATACATGACCTTAGAGACAAAAGGAGACCTTAGAGACGAAGCACCAATCTTCCTGGCAGAAAGGGAAAAAAGGTTCAGAACAAATAAGTACCACCAGCTCTGCTAGTAATTGTGACCAAACTAGCCTTAAGAGGAGCAAAGTTCAGTGTAACCTCCTCGAGAGGCTCAAAAGGAGGACCCAGCAGAGCTGGCTGCACCAAGGAAAGCTCTCCATATGAGTCCACAGCTCAGAATGGAGGAAGGGGACAAGGAAGCTCCTCAAGAGGTCTGCTGCGTCTTGCCCTAGCTTGTGAATACCTGACCCACAAGGTTGCATCAATGCTCCAACAACTTATATCTGAGCCCTAAACAAGGACACATTTAGGCCCTACCTATAGTCATCCTTTAACAAATGCAGAATATATAAAGCTTCAGTGGATAAAGGAAGCCAGCCCTCGGGCAAGCTCCCGAGCCAAAAAGAAGATCCAGGGAGATGGTGCGAGGTTAATATGATTGTTCGCCTGAATTGTTGGATAGCTAACCCAAAAGAATATGGCAGACCCTGAAGAGCTAACATCTCCCTTTTCTTGGGAGCTGGTGGGTTCCCCCATTTTCATTTAGCTGAGGGTGGCATGGGGGATCCCCTTGGTACTGCTGAAAGATTAAAACATTTAAAAAAAATGCTACATGTATTTGCACAGAATTTGCTTTCTAAGAAAAACATGTACAATAATATATTTACTTTTATTTTTATTCTATCTATCTATTACACGGCCTGCTTTGCAGTTATGGTTAAGTTGCTCAACTCATAGGAAGAGCACTTTTTTGGGTGGCTTATAACAACGCTCCCCATGGACGAATCCTTACAATTCTTTGGAGAAAAAATATATGGCCTGCTCTGAACTTGTTGGGCAAGTTTGGAGATGTTTCGCCAAGGGGGGGGGGGACTTATAGGGGGAGTCCCAAGAATATATTTTTTTACATAGACATAACGGCAAGAAAATTGGCTCACGCCTACAGCCCAAACCACTGGATGGATTTTCACAAATATGTGCCAGGAGTGGCGGCTTGGTCCCAAAAGTGTGCCTTTGTAAATTTGGTGTAAATCCGTCCAGTAGTTTTTTGTAAAACAATCAAAAAGTAGGTCCAAAAAAATGTGTGATATGTGGCGCCGCATCGCAGACCCAATTCCCTGTTCAGTCCGCGGACAGGCATCGATTAGCCCAGAGGGTGTGGTGATGTCGCAGACATTGGATGCGCCCACTGGTTGCTGAAAAGTGTGAAGTGTGTCAGAATTTTGGAATCACCCGACATGTTGTATTTGCGGACATCCTTTGGAGTCCGCGGACACCGCAGTAGAAACACATAAAAAACACAACATTGCACTTGTCAAACTTATCAAACAATCTCTGGGGAGTTGAGGGGTGATGAGGATGGGATGGGATATGACAGTAAGAAGCCAGAAAACGTGGTGTTTTCACGCCTGAAGTCCGTGAAAAGTGCAGATGTTCATGTACAGTCCTGTGATGTTCGCGAACACTTGAGATGTTCGGGGACATCCATGCCCATTTTCTGCATTACAGGATTGGTGAAAAACAGTTCTTGGATGGTTTATAACTTTGGTGCCACTCAATAAAAACTGCATGAAATTTTGGAATTTTATTGTAGGCTTGATTCTGAATGGTTTTGGAAAGTGTGGAGCTGTTTTGTCAAGAGGGAACAAATTTAGAGGGGGGGTTGCAAATATTGAAAAGGCTTATAAATGTGTTGCCATATGCTGAATCTGCATAAAAGTTTGCAAAACTATTTTAAATCTAGATATACATGTTTTTGTAAAGTTTGGTGGGATTTTCTCCGAGGGGGCTAAATTAGAGGGGGCTCTCAACCTTTTTAGATGGCTTATAACTTTGTTGCCATTTGTCGAATGTGGACAAACATTTTCAGAAAGATTATAGACCCAACCTTCAATGTTTGTGTAAAGACTGAATTAATTTTGACAAGTGGGGGCTAAGTTATATGACTGTTGTATGTACATACATTTTGACGCTTTTGCAAAAATAAAATCTTGGAGTATTTCAAGCAAACTCGTGTAAGGAGCATTGGCAAGGAACTTAAAGCATGGTTTTGCAAATGTGCCCATGTTTTATTTTTTGACAAGTGTCATAATGTAGATATAAATCATATTGATATAACTTTGGTGACTGGGGTATAGCCTGTGGCCATGGGCACTGGCCAGATTGTCCAGGTCATTGTATAAAGTCATGACCTGGAAAATCTGGCTACTGGCCATGACCGTGAGGGACGAACAATGGTGTTAAAGTGACATGTCCACCTGGGACCGGTAATGTGGTAAAGTTATTCGAAAGTAGGATAGGTTTGAAAGGGAAAGAAAATGTGCTTGTGGTAATATGGTCATAGGGTTCTGACTTTGCCTTCTGCAGGCTGCCATGGAAATGGAGAAGGGCTTTATACGGAGGCATTCCGATGAAGGAAGCAAAATACATTTTTTTTCACCTGGGGTTCCCGCTTTGGGAACCAGGGGTGCTAATGGCCTGTATCCACCATTGTAGGGGCTGCAATGGAGGATAATGGGTCTGAGCTCTATTTATTTATTTATTTATTTATTTATTACACGCTGAAGCCTGCAGGCATCATGGTGCACACAGACACACTTTGCTTGGGCCAATAACTTTGGCTTCTGGGCTGTTATCCCCCGGTCCGTTCCCTGGACAGTCACATTATTCCCATTAGCATAACACAAAATGCTAATGGAAATGTTGGAAAAATGTATTGAGTCTATGTACTTTACAGAGAAATGTAAAGTAGATGGAGGCTATAAAATATTTTTTTGTTCTATTTTTTAACTGTAAAAGGTGGTTCCTAAAGGAACCTTTCTTTTGTTGTTTAAAAAAAACAAATTGTTCGCTGGAGAGTTTACAATGTTACGTGAGGAGCGAAATGAGGGAAGAGGCTCCAAGCACTAATATGGAGGGCGAGGTGGACAGGAGAAGATGTTGCGAGTGTGTTACTTCTAAGGTAGTGGGCAGTGTTTCTCATGCTTCTTCATTACAGCTTCAAACGCTCGTCAAAATTTCTTCGCCCTGCAGAGTGGTGTGTTGCAGTATATACAGAGGATTGTTGTCTTCCAAAGATATGGATCAACAGCCTCTTTTATTGCTTGCAATGTAGCTGGTGGGATTTTGTGTCCCACAGAAGTAGGCTGTGTGGTTACAGTATTGGTGGAGGAAGATGATGTGGAGGAAGACACCCTACTACTTGCTAAGAAAGGAGCAATCTTTTTGAGGGCATTGCGGTAGTTGGGTTTGGTGTGGCAGCGCATGGAGGTGGTCCTGTAGGAGTAATGTCCAGGTAGTCCACGACTGGGTACAAAGTTGCACCCAGTGCATTTAACTTTTGTAGTTTTAGCCTTTGTTACATTCTCAACATTAGTAAAGAACTGCCACACCCATGATTCTCTCTGGTTGCTAGAGGTAGGCACTTGCTCTACCTCATCTTCTTGGTCCACTTAATAATCTTTGGAAATACTGTGCTTTTCTTCTTGTTTGGGTCGTCCAGCTGGTGGTGGTGGTGGCTCATGGGAAGGAGGGATGGCAATAGCTGATGCCATTTTTAAGATAAATGGCAGTTTTGCTACTATTCTTCCAAGTATGTGCTTTGTACTAGATTGTTAATGGATAATGAGTAAGAATAGGTGTAGGAGCTGTGCAAGGGTACATTTTGAGCTTGAAATTTCCTAGATCAGTAGAAAATGCAGTTCCGAACTGTCCACGCAGCAAGGACCCAAACGCGAAGTGCAAATACGTTCATGGACACGTCATCAAGACACGCGCAAGCGCATGGTCGCGGGGTACTGTCCCGAAGGTCCACAATGACGTCAGAAGTTTGCGGACGTCGACGGAAGCAAAAACAGTGGATAAAGTGTAGAAGTGTTAAAAATTATAATATAATGGGGTAAGTATGATATTAGTAAGTTATAAACAAATAGCATGCACAGTTCTGGTTAAGTTGCACCAATACAAACATATACAATTCACAGAAAATAATTTGCTAAATGGATGTTATCGTTAAGTTGCACTAATAAAAACCTATGAAATTCAATGAAAACAATTTGTTAAATGGACGTTATGATTAAGTTGCACTAATAAAAACCTATAAAATTCACTGAAAAAAATGTTGTTATAGGGATGTTATGGTTAAGTTGCACTAATAAAAACCTATGAAATTCAATGAAAACAATTTGTTAAAGGGACGTTATGGTTACAAGTAAAACTAAAAAAAACATAGCAGTTATGGTAAGCTAAGCAACCATAACTGGTCCCACCACTGTGCACTGCTAAGACTAACACCCAGGACATCAAAGATGACATCACAAATGTCACTGATAACATCACTGATGGCATCACATATCTGGCCCACTTGTTTTTGTTCACTGAAATATCTAGGCCAGGAGGTTTTGTTCACTGACAGTAAGAATATTAAAATTCAAAAGGTGCTGTATATCTAAATGTTAACCTTGTCATATGTTCTTAAAGTACTTTCCTTAGGGTTTCGTCTCAGATCATCGTGCACGTACATGGGGCAATAGGCAGGCCTCAAACACACAATTCATTTGAAGACATGAAGATAAACTTTAATGCTATTAACATGTTCTGATGATGTTGTTTCTTTCTTCCTTACTTTAGTTTCCCTGCATGTGGCATGTGTGTGGGGTACTGCAGGACACATGGGGACTTGAAGGGTGTGAGGGGTGGGTACATTTGGGTGGTGGGGGAGGTTGTTTGGGGTGTTAGAACATTGGGGCCTGGTTGGGGGTGGGTACGTTTGGGTGGTGGGGGAGATTGTTTGGGGGGTTAGAACATTGGGCCTGGTTGGGGGTGGGTACGTTTGGGTGGTGGGGGAGGTTGTTTGGGGGGTTAGAACATTGGGGCCTGGTTGGGGGTGGGTATGTTTGGGTGGTGGGTGGGCACGGGTGTCCAGCTTCCCTAACCATTGCATCTCCTTCCCTGTTGTTAATTCATCAATATGTCATCATTTAAAAACAAAACATAAATGAGTGGACATCTATCATTTCATTTGCAGTACACCAATTCATTTATTGGTATCACCATATCCATGCCTTGCTGTGAATGTGCTGTGTCTCAAAAGTAAATGCGAATCAGTTCATCCCGTGCTCTTTGCCCATCTAGTGGACCCCCAGGAGGAGGTGGTGCCATCCCATCCCCATCACCATCTCCATCCCCATCTTCTTCATCTGCATCTGGGGGCATTGGGATGTTCCTGCGCAGGCAGAGATTGTGCAGCATGGCACATATGAGCGTGATTTTACCCGTCTTCACTGGGCTGTACGGCAGTGATCCGCCAGATCTGCTCAAACAGCAGAACCGGGCCTTCAGCAGTCTGAATGTCCTCTCAATCATGCCACGTGTGCAGACATGTGACCTGTTTTACGCCTCTTCATGCCTGTTCCTTGGCCTCCGTACAGGTGTCATCATCTATGGCGTGAGTGCATATCCAGCATCACCTACATGGGATGTAGATGGGGGGACATGTCAGTGTTAGTGGTATCATGTCTTCATCTGATGCTGTGCTATCTTGTGTCATTGTTCATTCATGCATATGTGCCATGCAGTGGTTGGTAGTGTTTTTTGGCCATCACAGAGGACGTTGCCAACTGGACATTGACCTAGGCATTGACGTGCATGTGTACTCTGCCCTGCGGGTGAAATTTGATTGTGAGTATGGCATTGTGCAGTGATGTGCACACATGGCAGAGTCACTCCACTGTGATGAAGTAGTCGATGCAGGACGTCTCATGTACAGGCATCATATGCATTGGGAGGGAAGTGTTCCATTTGTGGGTGGGTAATTGCAGTGGCACAAGGTGTATGGGACAGTGATAGTATCGGCTGTGTGTGTCATGTGGCAGGGTGTGTACGGGCACACTGTGGTGACCTGTCATGTGTTGCTTTGTGATGTTTAGGATCCGCTGTCTATTCAGTTGATGGCAGGGGGGGTGATGCATGTGCAGTCACAGCAGCACACTCATGTTGCTCATTGGCCTGGACACACACACACCACTTCAACAGGGTCGGTGCATTGGCAGCTGTACTCACCCAATAGCCATGTGCTTTGTCCGGCATAGCGTTCCATGTACCATGGCAACGTGGAATTCCGCAGTACCATTGAGTCATGGGTTGAGCCTGGGAATGTGTGCAGCAGTGTGTTATCAGTTGCGTGGCATCACATACCATCTGTACATTCAGCGAGTGATACTGTTTCCTATTGCAGAACACCATCTCAATTGCACGTGGTACTGTCAGCCCAATGTGGGTGCAGTCAACTGCACCTATGCAATTTGGCATTCCTGCTATGGCATGGAAGGCCAGCTTGGTGGCAATCACCTGGGGGAGGGTACAGGGAAGGGCTATCTGTTCCGACACATGGCGCAACAGGGAATCCAGTACCTGTACCAGGATTTTTGAGAAACAGGGTTGTGATATGCCGTGCAGCTCACCAACCATGTGTTGATAGGTGCCAGTGCCAAGGAAATGCAGTACAGACACAACCTTCAGGAGGGGGGGTGGCGGTGGGGGTGTCTATGTGGCTGCTGATGTTGTCCTCAATCATGGTGGTGATGTACATGATTGTTGGACGGTCCAGCCGGTATAGTGTGTGGGTCTGTCCTGGGGTAAGGCTCCAGGATGAGGCCCTGATGCGTGGTATTGCAGGCTGCCCGCGGGGTTGTGCTGGCTGGACAATGGGGTTTGCCATAGGTGCAGGGTTGGCTGTTTGCCGCCTGCGCCTCCTCCGCCTCCGCCTCCTCCTCTGCACCATTACTGCCATCATGTGCAGTGCTGCCTGTTGGTTGAGTAGGCCCAGTCCCAGTGCTACTAGAGCTGCTGCCTGCATGGTTCTGTGTTGTGTTGGGCTGGGTGTGGCCCTTTTGTAGGTTCCCAGTGGGTTTATGGGTCCAGCTGGGCTGATTTGGTGCACCTGTGCCCTGATTCAGTTCATCCGGGACTGTTTAACGTCATGTTCGTGGTGGCGGCGGTACCGCCACCGTGATCACGGTTTTAATGCCATTTTTCAGGCGGTGTTTCCATGTCCGCGCTAGTTGTGATGCTCGCAGTGTTTCGTATAGCCGGAAACGGAGGGGTTTCCGTGCAGGTGGACTTTACAGGACCCTTAACTTCACGGTGGCGGTTGGGGGTGGTGCTATTTCCGGGGCCGCAGGTCATGATTGGGCAGACGCAGTAATGGTGCCGGTATGGTTTTACCAGCGGCGTTAACTCCGGACCGATGTACTTGTAATGAGGCCCAAACCCTTGTAGGGACTTTTCACAACATTAATTTCACATGTGATGCCATTAGTGATGTCATCAATTAGTCTTACAAGTGCATAGTGGTGGTGTGAGTTATGGTTGCTTAGCTTACCATAACTGGTGAATTTTCGAGGTTTTTCTGTTTTACTTGTAACCATAATGTGCCTTTAACAATATTTTTTCATTGAATTTCATAGGTTATTATTAGTGCAACTTAAACATAACGTCCCTTCAACAAAGTTTTTCATTGACTATATACATATATATAAAAGAAGAAGTCCTGACTGACTGACTGACTCATCAACGCCCAACTCAAACAGTTTAACCTAGGAACGTGAAATTTGGCAGGTACATTGTTTTTATGATGTAGGAACCCACTAAGGAAGGATTTTTGGAAATTCCATCCCGAATGCGATAAAAAAAGGGTTGGGTGTGAATGTTCAATGCCCTGCTCAAACCGTATAACCTGGGAATTTGAAATTTGGAAGATACATTGTTTTTATGACGTAGGCACCCACTAAGGAAGGATTTTTGGACATTCCATCCCAAATGCGATAAAAAAAGGGTTGGGTGTGAATGTTCAATGCCCTGCTCAAACCGTATAACCTGGGAATTTGAAATTTGGAAGATACATTGTTTTTATGACGTAGGCACCCACTAAGGAAGGATTTTAGAAAAATCTCATCCATAAGAAAGTGAAAAGGGAAGGTGATTTCTTTTATGAGGATACCTATATCTCAAAAAACGATGATGTTACAAACGTGAACATTGGTACTTAGAACAAATAAAAAATAGAGAACAGCATGTTTTAACATTTTTTTAAAATCCAGTCAAGGAAGGTGGAAAAGGTGGGTGCATTTTTTATTTTGAAGGATACCCATATCTTATCAACCGGTAACAGGGAGTATCCCATATTTGAGAGAAAAATTGTCATCACTTCTGACCAAGGCACAGCCGTGAATTTCCTAGCAGACCTCACATCCAAAATTTGGGCCGGACCTAAAAAATCGAATGGAGAAATCTACAGAATGGTTACGTGAGTTTGTCATTTTAACGCCAGAGAACAGCATAGCTGCTGTAATCAATACAATACTATTTTGGAAAAGTCCAAATGGAGTACAAATATATAAACTTAGTGTTTCAAAGTGATGACGCAGTCCACAACCCTATTGAGTTCTTGAACACTTTAAATCCTCCTGGTCTTTCCGAGCACAAACTTCTTCTGAAAGTGGGGGCACTTGTGATATTATTGCGGAACCTCAACCCACCTATACTCTGTAATGGCACCAGATTGTGAGTTAAAGTTCTCAACAGAAAAGTGATTGAGGTTGCTTCTGGCCAGGGGGAATCTGTGTTTACACCACAAATACCTGTTATACGTTCAGAATATCCGTTTGAATTCAAAGGACTTCATTTCCCCCTATAGGTTTATTTCGCCATTAATATCAACAAATCCCAGCGGCAGACTTTACAGGTAGCGGGGATTGACCAAAGGGAAGACTGCTTCTCTCAGTGGGCAGTTTTACGTGGCCTGTTCCAGAGTGAGTACACCTAATGCCTTGGAAAGTCTAGCACCTGAAGGAAGAACCACTAATGTAGTTTACAAACAAGTACTCAGACTGTTTTTTTGGAGGTCGCAGGTGCCAAATAAGTATTTTTTATTTTATTGTCTGTCTCATTGTCTGTTTGTAATTACAACACGAAGAAAAATTACGGGACGCACATCAATGGTACAACTATCTTTGCTTTGTAGCCAATATGCCATGACTAACGTCTGCAATGAACATTGCTTATTACGTTAGGACATTAACCTGAACATTTTATTTTGTACAGTTTGAACAAAAAACTCATGTGTCTTTTGAAAACAATTGTACCAAATCCCCAAATTCACGTGGGTGAAGCCACAGGCAACAGATAGATAATTTAAAAAATCTTTATTTTTACTGTTCATGTTTATTTTAATTTACAATTAGTTATTTTTATCACGTCAATATCATGTCTTCATTTCAGTTTGGGATATTATTCCTGGGATATGATAACGTACAACCAAATTCGCTGGGTATTTTCGTTGGATTTTGTCCAGAGCTCCTTCCTCATATGATGAGTTAGTACTGCCAACTAACTGGACAAGCACATCCCTGCTTGGTTAAATACGACATTTCCACCTAGGTGGTCATCATTACGAGAACCAGAATGTTCATCTTTTTAGAGGACAAACTCTTTCAGGGCCAAGAATGCTGTTGACAATTCCTGCTAGGTGGACACATGGTTTGTTTGTTTATTATTTATTGGTCACTTATTAGGCACTTGTACAATTAGAAAACTGTTTCAAAGCACCCACAGGGCTAACAGGGTAGGGAAGAGGAGGTAGACAATGAATTACAGCAAAGATAAATAATTCCATTGATAGTACAAACAAATATTGATAATTGAGGGAAGGGGAGATGAACCTGCTATGCTTTGTGAGTGTTCAGAACATGCAAGTGCAGAGGGGGAGAAGGTGCTTTGATGTTCATGGAGAAGTGCTCAGGGTAAGTGCTGAGAGGAAAGAGCGTAAGTGCAACCATGAATGAGTGGGTGAGCAAGTAAGTGCAGTAGATGAAAAAACAGTGGCTGAGATGAGAGACATGGGGGTCAAGGCCCCGAGGACACATAAAGGCCCTGCACATCAGTCACACTGCTGTGGGATTAGCAGACAAGAGAGGAAGAGAAGGAGGAGGTAAATAAAAAGGTCTTGAGGCACTTTCAGAATTTAAGGAGGTCTTGCTCAAGAGGCAGAGGGAGAGGGAGACTGTTCCATAGGAGGGAGCCATCCGAGGAAAGTGATCGCCCACCAGCTCTCTGTTTGGCAAAACGCTTAACATGCAGGGAGTTGGTGCCAGAGGAACGGAGGAGCCTAAAAGGAGAGTATTTGGTCAGGAGGCGTTGATGATAGAGTTGTCCCCGGCCCCAGATAGCCTTGTGTATGATACAGAGGGATTTGAATTTAATCTGTGCTGAGACTGGGAGCCAGTGAAGGCTTTGTAGGGCAGGAGAGATGCAGTCCATGGGCTTGAGGCCAAGGATAAGTCTTGCTGCCCTATTCTGGGTAAGCTGGAGGGATCACAGAGTAGAAGGAAGAAAGATTAAGGAGGAGGCCATTGCAGTAGTCTAGCCTGGAGAGAACAACACAGGTAACACTCTGGGGTAAGGTGAGGAAGGGTGGTGTCCCTTTGATAAGGAAAGATAATGAAGGCTTTATGACAATACTGAGCTGGCACATGTTGAGCCCACAACTGGCTCTGCTTCTGCCACAAGGGGTTTGGCAGAGGAATCCTGATGCAGAAATGCTGAGACTCTCGTTTCAAGTGCTTTATAGCTGGTGCTTTCAAGTGCAGTCAGACACATGACACTATGAACACTTTGAAAGTCATTTGCCCCATCACCTTTAAACCAACAATGTACTGAGGGTCCCTAGAAACCACAAGGGAAAGAACCCTCTCCTTCGATGATTGCCTCAATACATTCTAATCCTGCCAAAGTGGAACTGGAAAGCTTTTTTTGTACACGTTACACTCACACATGAGTTAACAAACCTGAATGACTCTGGATTGTGTGCATGAAGCTGATCCAGGGACTTGGCATGACCAAACTGATGTCAAGCTAAGGATGGACATGTATACCTTGTACATGCAGTAACTATGCTAGAGGGTACAGCACCTTTGCCAATACTCAGGTGTGTTGTGAGACTAACATGAAGACCACAGAACTAAAAGTGTTGGTTTGTCATCACAGACTAAAGCTATTTCTAGTGACAGGAAGCAATTGGGATGTAAAATAATTAAATTGAACATTATTTAAACGTATAGAGAACATTAAGTCCTTCTTGACAAGTTAAAAATAAATGGAATGGATGGACTGCATTTTACTGGATATATTTCAAACTGAAAGATTCAGTCATTTTAGAAACAGAAATGGCCACCAGTTGCTTAAAGGCATTATAACTGAAAGGAGGATTGAAGCCCCCCTGCACTCCTGCACTCCTGCACTGTAACCTGTTAAATCGTTCTCTTGGGTATCATACTTGGTACCCTAGACACTGCTTCTTGGCAGTCCGCTGATCCCTTGGTATAGGAGATTGAAGAAATCCTTGCCTGAGAGGAGTCCCTTAGAAGTCAAAGCTGTAGTCATATGCAACCATACTGGGGATCCAAGCATAGGAATCATAGCCTGATTCCCAAATTGATATTCCGATTGTGAAATGGCAAGCACACGTGGGTCTTGGCTATTAGGATTGCTGGTGGAATAATTGTGGCTCAGTGTATTTCATTTAGTTACTGGTGTCAGAAGCAGCCCTCTGTTTACTGAGGTCAAGTGAGACACGGTACGGCTTGATGCTCGTTAGCATATTACGCATCACGTTGAGAGGTTCTTTCCTTACCTTCCTTGTCGGAGACATGTTTTGGAGACACAGAGACTGTGCGGACAAGGGTGTATAGACGAAGACTGGGGAGCAGAGCGGGACGGGGTGCAGCCATCCCCACAGCCTTTCTCACGGCCATCCCCATGGATATTACACGCCCATCGTCATGGGCATCCTCACGCCGTGCATGAATGCTGGGCAGTTAAAGTGTCCAGTGGAGGAGGATCCCCTATCGGCAGTAGGTTCTCTGACCTGTTGTGTCCCTATTCTTCATTCCGTGTCTCATTAACTGCTCAGTATTGCTCGGTGTTGCCCAGTATCTGAATTATGGATGTTTGGTTCGGCAGCTGCCTGTTGATTGAATCAGAGACGTTGGGGTGACTTGTCTTTGAGCTCAAACGCTCGCAGTCGGCCGTGCCTGTTTTTACTTTTTTTTTTAAATAACCCCAATGAGGTCTAAATTTGTCCAAAAGCAGTGCCTTTTTGGGAAATTTGTCCAAAAGCAGTGCCTTTTCGGGAAATGTTTCCTTTAATGCTATTCACATGAGCAGTTGGAGTATTGCTGATGAATTTAATTGTCCCGCCTAAGTTTGTTTATCCTTCTTTCCTTTCTGATGAACGTGGCCGTGTGGCTTTACTAGAGTCAATTACCGGCTACCATCTTGGGTAAATTGACACAGGATCCCTAGCCAAGGCCTATCAAAGACTCACTATTTCTAAACACTCCACTTCCCAGCCGAGCAAGAACTATACTTGGAGATATTAAAATCCGCTCTCTTCGTTTGGAGCTCCTAAAAGAATTGGAGGGTATGGCCTATACGTAGGTGCAGGGTATAATCAGTTGTGCCCCATGTATAATCTGAGAAGCGGCGTCTATAGGGATGACAGAATGTTGATAGAAGTGGACTATGATGAATCCAGAGCAGTTAAGCTGGTAGCTGACTCCTTCTACCCTCCAGGACTCACCCAAATGCCAGTTGTGAGTCCCCAGTTTAACACTCAGATAGCTCGTTTCTGTTGGAACAAGGGGCCAAACATCAATTTGTGAACTGTTTGGACTACACCTTGTCCTCTTCGTCTATCAAAAGAAGGATAAACGATTGTTTACCACTTGGAAAAAATCGGAACTTGGTTGAAGAAAGCGGCCCTCGAAGGGCTCCAAATTCAGCATCTAAACATTGCAACTGCAGAGGGCCCTGTTAAAATTACTTCAACAGACCGGAAGTCTCTAGGCACTTTACCTATACATCAGGATGGCAGTCGATTCCTGTGTATCGCCCCTTTGTACTTAAGCAAAGTGCTGCAACTGAGTCCACCCATGTGATCAAATGATATGATATTATATGTATAAAGCACCTATACACAATGGGCATCATTCCAAGTAGGGCGGTAAGGGATACCGGGCACCGGTAAGGAGACCGGTGCCGGTAATCCCTTACCGCCCTACTACGAGGTCCCTTAGCGGGTCCCTCATTTAACACCTAGTCTGACAGGGCTTTATGGACGGGACCCTTTAAGGCACTTCAGAGCTAATAACAGTACCGCAATTTGCAGTACCGTTATTAGCGCCTTCCCCATTCACATTGAGCCCTATGGGGCTCAAATGGGAATGGGGAATGGCTTTTTCAATGGGGCTTACCGGTCCCGCAAAGGTCGGACTACACCGGTAAGTCCTCATTGAACCAAGCCGGAGTCGGTACCGGTATGGGAGGTAGTCATGGCATAAATAGCGCCATGACTACCACCATACTCGGAATGAGGCCCAAAGTGTTTCAAAGCGCTTCAAGGCAAGGGAGGGAATACGGTAAAATACAATGACATTCTTACAGGCCATGAACAGTAAGGATGTGAAATTAACTATTGTTCTCGGCCTGATGACATTTCAAATAGTGCAAGAGCTAAGACATAGATAAGGAAGGGAGGGGGAGAGTAAAAAGGAAATAGAAACAGACAGGCGACTACCGTACTAGGCCTGACGACATTTCTGGTAGAGCCAGAGAAAAACAAAAGGTGAGGGAGACGGGTGCAGAAAGGGAGGGGAGGAACAAAACAAGTGACTCTCGTACTAGGCCATACAACATTTCAGAAAGTGCTAGAGGGGGCTGGGAATCGGTAAGGGGTGGGGGGAGGAGACAGATGAGGTTGCTATCATACTAGGTTCAGGGACAATTCTGATAGAGCAAGTGCATAGAAGAATGTAAGGGGATGAGGAGCTAGGAAAAGGGAGAAAGGGAGAGGAGGAGAAAACAGAAGCAGTCGAAAAGAGTGGAGAAGCAAGAGGGGAGCGCAAATACAATTGCATAAGTCAATAGTATGTAAGCAACATTCAAACAACACCACAGCCAAGTCAATGCCTAGTCTGGGATGCTGAGGAAAACCCTTATTAATGTATTTTTATGTCTAGTTCAGTATTCTGGATGAGCACCCTTGTATAACACCCCCCTCTTAGAATCCCCCTGACCCCACTGAGCCAAGAAGTAGGTTTGTTTTGCAGATTAAAAGGTTTATTTGAGAATTTAAACAATATATATATCACACTTTATAATAAATTAATATCTGATAGTACACTTAGACATATGATGTTGATCAACAATGGGTAATCTGGCACTAGCACACTTCTTTACAATCAATGAGGAGTTAGTATAGGATGGATAAAGTAGCAAAAATACTTTTATGATTTCAAGGGAAAAGCAATGAGGAATAAATGCAGTACAGAAATACCTGATATGATTTTAGCAAAAGATAAGATAATCACTTTTTCTCTGGCAATTCACCCCCCTCCCCTATGCAATGTAAGAAATGGAAGGGGATGGAAAGAGGAGCACACAGTTCTCAGGAATGCAATCAAATACAATACGAAATCCAGTTCCCCCCCAGCAAGCTTAGAGGAAACAAGTAGGAGTTTGAAACACAGGCCCAAAAGGCTTTTTAAATGTGATGGCAATGGATGGGAAAATGTTCCAACTGATTTTAATTCCATCTAGAGATTCAGGGTGAGTGGGAGATGCGTGTTGGTATTAGTTCAGGCTCACTTTAGCAATGCTCTATGAGTTATTACCAAGTTGCAACGGATTTTAACAAAAGAAAGAATGGAGCTGCTATTTTGACAAGTGGAGAAATTGAGCCAAAATCGCAAATCGCGGTAAATTTCGCGAGTGCGTAAATCGTGATTGCGGAAAAGCTTTCAGAGGAAAGTTAAATCTTGTTCCTAGCCCAAACGGTTCCAGAGATACGAACGATTAAATAAAGGTAGTTTTTCAGATTTAAAGTAAACTCAAAATGACAGGTGACAGCTTGCAGCTGCAGAATTGACAGGTGACAGTTGTGCAGCTTTAAAAATGGCAGATGACACGATTTTTAGGAGGCAGTTCTACTTAGGTTAAAATAGTTTGGATTAGATTATTTTAACTAAGAGATTGGTTCTGCAAGGTACTCACAATATAAATTTGAACTAGGCCTCGTCACGGATCTGGTCAACACGTCCGGCTGCGGTTCTGCTGCTCGGCGGGTCAATCAGGCACCGGTTATGCTCTGCTCCGCTGGTCTAGCCTCTCTGGATTCAGCGGCCTCTGGTTCTGGATACTGCTCTGCTTTCCGGTCCGGATCAAGTGGATTCTGGATGTAACACTGCTTTCTGGGTACTGGCAAGAGTTCTTGGCAAAAGAATTCAGACAGCTCGCCCGGCTGTGGAATAGTTTGCAAATGATTTTGAGGCCTGCTGACAAATACTTTTGCTTGCAGTGGGCCTTCTTGGTTCAAAGTTCTGTAGTCTCTGTTTAGCTTGGAAGTCTAAGTGTTGGATCTCTGGATGTGAAGTCGTCGGTCAGCATGCTCCGCAGCAAATGGAATTGAATGTCTCTACCTGTCCCAGCAGTCTCTTTTTATGTCTTTTGAAAATGGGTGCGTGCCTGGGCCTGGCTAAGCCTGCCCCTCTCTACTTGTCATTGGCCCAATTCTCCCCTCTCCCATGATTGGGGGAAGGAAATGGATTGTCATCATGATGAGGTCTGTTTATGGGTCAGAGGATCCTCCCATGGTCAGTTTGCCCACAAATCTATATTTGATTCAAATACATCTTTTCCAGATATGCAATTTGTTGAAATTACATGTGCACATTATATATTCCTTATGGTCCATGCTTGTCCGCCTCTGATCTTCCTGGGGGCTTGCATTCAAAAATGACAACATTTTGCGCTTTTTAACTGGTTTTGCAAGATCGGACATTTACCCAAAATTACACACATGTGCAAAAGGAGTATGGACATTAATTGATGAAGTGTCAGATTTTTAACATGCAGACATTTGGAGTGAGACCCTATTTTCCGCTAGCAACCCCCCAGAATACACCACAGGGTCCTAACGCATCTCAAAATGTTCACAGAAAAATCATAAAAATAATGATATATAATTCTGACAAGTCCGCACTATGAGTTATCTATCTTTTTAAAATTATGCCCTGGTCAAAAAGGGGTGTGGCTTCCCACATCACAGGGTGGAATAACTGGTTTATCCACTTACCCCAAGCTCAGCTGCTAGCAGAGGCACTGCCCCTCCCAGTTTCCCCTAAGAGGAAGCCACTTTACGACGCCCCCAATATAATATTTGCCTGAGTCAAGGGAGTTGCATTGTTCTGTTCCTTCCAGTTCCCAGGTGCTCCAACCCTAATCTAATCAGAGAGGTGACAACTCCTTTTGGCAAGGGGCTGCAGGGTGCAGACGGTACCTTCCATGTAGACAAGACTTTTCGCTGTTTGGCCTGGTTCCTTTGGAAATTGTATAGATAGACCCGATCACCCACCTTATATTCCTTTCGGGTAGTATTTAAATCAAAGTGGGTCTTCATGCTCTCGGCTGATCTTTCTAGATTCCGCTGAGCATAGGCAAAAGCATGCTGAAGGTGTTTCCTTAAATTCTCCACATACTCATGAGTTGTGGAGGCATTTATCAGTGTCTGCTCTTGCGTCCTGTAGAGCAAATGCTGGGGAAGCACCATCTTGCGTCCAGTCATCAACTCAAATGGTGACATTTTGGTTGCAGATGAAGGGGTAGATCTGATGGCCATTAGGACCAGAGGTAGTCGGATATCCCAAGTTGGCCCAGAATCTGCCACAAACTTTTTTAAGATGCTCACAATGGTTCGGTTGTATCTCTTTACTGCCCCAGAAGAAGCTGGCCTGTAAGCAATGTGTAGCTTCCTTTTAACCCCCAGTATCTCCCACATCTTTGTCATTACTTCACTGGTGAAGTGGCTACCCCTGTCTGACTCAATCCTTTGAGGTAGACCAAAACGGGAAAAGATGTGGTTAATCATCAGGGCAGATGCTGTTTCTGCCTTGCAGTTTGGGGCTGGGAGACATTCCACCCACTTGGTAAACAAGCATGTAACGGTCAACATGTACTTGTTTCCTCTAGACGAGCAAATCACATGGCCTACAAAGGCGATTTGCAAATCTGACCATGGCAGTGTCATCACCCTCTTTTGGAGAGGCGCACGGTGTGTCCGGGATGATGGCTGAAATTGTGCACACACAAGACACCCCTTCAAGTATTGGTCGAGGTCTTGCCCCATGTGTGGCCAGTATGCAACCACTCTTAAGATTTCCAGTGTTGTGTGAAACCCCCTATGACCGGCGGTGGCCGCATCATGGGCGTGACTTAACATCAGGCTTCGGAATGAGGTAGGAACCACCCACTGATCATGGCCAGCTTGGGATTTCCTTACCAACAAACCGTCTTGGATTCGGAACATTTTTGGACATGTCATCAACACTCTTAGGTCCTCTTTCCCAATGTAATCGGTATCCGTCAGGGGAAAGTTCTCAGGGTCATCAAGGTGTTGGTAAAACTTACCAATAATTAGATCCCCCTTCTGAGCTGTAATTAAATCAGCATCAGGGGTCTCCTTACTCCATTGTGCAGTTGAAAGATCATTGTAAGCATTTGTCTGGGACCTAGTGATAGCAGTGACCTGGATTTCCCCCAACAGGGACTCTATTTCTATTAGATCCCCTTGGATGGCCCTGGTTTTGGCCAGCTGATCAGCTAAGTCATTTCCAGTTTTGTCTGGTCCCTCTACTTTGGAAGGACCCTTGATCTTTTTCCAGTAGATGGTCATCCCATTCGATGTGACCAGATCATCAATGTTTTGGATTAACTTCCCATGTTTCAAGGGTTTGTTATTAGCACATAACATGCCACTGGTTTTCCAGTTGACCAGGTGCTCCACGAACCCGTTCCATACATAATCCGAATCTGTGATTATGACCAGTTGGTGGAGTTGATGCTGGACAGCAGTGAGGATGGTCTGATGCACAGCCATCAATTCTGCCACCTGACTACTTCGGGGACCAATTTTGTATCCAGCGGAGGGTTCTGGAAACTCCTTCACCCATGCATTCCCTACGCCGGCCACCAGTTCTTTCTCCCCGTCGTTGTCAACATGGTAAGAGCATCCATCCACATAGACAGTTAGCATTCCCTCACACTTGTCTTCATCAAAGACTTTGTGTAGGGAATTAAGGTATGCCTCCATGTTGTCCTTGATTTTTAGACTTTCGTCCTCAAGACAGTTTTCTCTGGCACAATCATGCAAGTCAGCCAGACCTTGCGCGACGGGACTCTTCTTGTTTTGGCCATATCTGACCTCCACAGGAAAGCCTTGCGTTGACAGAATCCAGGAAGTAATTCGGGAATTACTCACATTTCCGGCCCGGATTCTGTCACTTTGGAGATATTGCAGAGGCTGGTGTGGAGTCTCCACTATGATGTGTTCCCCCTGGATAAACGAGCGGTAATTCTTCAATGCCCACACCGTTGGCAGGAGTGCCTTCTCACAATCGTTGAATTTTTCCTCCACAGAGGATAAAGTTTTGCTCGCATAGGAGATTACTTTATTGACCTTGTCATGCTTTTGGTATAATACTGCCGTCAAGCACGTATTAGAGAACCCCGTCTCCAGGAAGAACTCCTTGTTTCTGACAGGGTAAGCTAGGCAAAGCGCTTGTGAGAGGCTTCTTTTGAGTTTTCTTACTGCCTCGGATTGTTCTAGACCCCATTCCCACTTGACCCCCCCCTTCAAGAGATGAATCAGGGGTCTAGTGATCTCTGCGTAGCCTTCAATGAACTTTCTGCTGTAATTAGTCAGTCGAAGGAGGCTCCTTAGTTCCCGCAGAGTTGTATGGTCTTTTAGTTTCTGGAGTGCTTCCACTTTCTTTTCTTGGGGACAGAGACCCTGAGGAGTAATCTCATGCCCCAAGAAATTAACACGGGTTCTACACCACTGTGCTTTCTGAAAGGAAAGTTTTGCTCCAGCGGCCCTCAACTGCGTCAGAACATAACGGATCTCCACTATGTGGTCCTCCACAGATGAACTTTTGATGAGGACATCATCTACATAAGCCAGGTTACCCCTCGCACCCAGGTCGGGCATGGCCTTATGTAGGAAAATGTTGAATTCATAGCCGGAGTTGAGGTATCCAAAGGGAGTCCGGGTCCATGTGTACTGCTGGCCCCTAAAGGTAAAAGCCAGTTTGTATTGGTCCTCCCTACTGACAGGCACAGTCCAGTATCCATTGGTCAGGTCTATCGCTGTGAATACCTGTGACCCCTGAATCTGGGCCAGCACTTGGTCAATGTAGGGCAGAGGCCATCGGGAAGTATGGACCCGTTTGTTGAGCTCCCTAAGGTCGGCTCAGAGTCTCCACTGTCCGTTTGGCTTCAATATTCCCAGCACTGGATTATTGAAAGTGCTGTGGACTGGATGGAGTATTCCTCGGGATTCAAGGTTCTTAATTATTTCAGTAAGGGACTCCATGGATGCGAGAGGCAAGCGATATTGCTTCACAAACACTGGAGTCATTCCACGGTCCGTGGGAATTGTTGTGGTGTGGATGTCGGTGCTACCACAGTCATAAGAGTCTACCGCAAAGAGATCTTGGAAATCCAAGAAAACATGTTTCAACTTTTGCTTCTGTTCCAGAGTCACGCAGGCATCAGCTAGGTTGACCCTCTCTTCCACCATCCGCCTGAAGCCGGGAAAGACTTCTGGTTTGGCTATCTCAGCGGCCTCCTCCAGCTGGGTGGAGAAGTCACTGTTCAGAGTGCTGATTTGGACTGGAGGCTTCAGGTGGGAAAGGCAGCCCTCATGGACCTGAACAATCACCTCATCCCTCCTGAAGTCACAAGTCACATCTTCCTTACCATAAGGGCAAGAAGTGTACACCAGGAAGTTCCCCCCATGCCGGGTGAAAATCCTGTCTGGTGTTGTATTGTCATCACTGTCACTGTCAAAACAGTCCTTGGGGATTGGTCCTAACAGTTAATTTCCTAAATCAATGGAGTAATGACGGTCATCAATCGCCACTCCAATAATGGTGCGTGCGGCTAGAGTAATACTCTTTAAGTCGCTGTTATCCACCTCTATTGGAATGGTGTCATGTTCTATGTTGACTAATGGTGTTGGCTTTACCCCTAACCCTTGCTGTTGGAGAGAAGCATTTAGATGAATATAAGCATCAGGGTTTTTAAATTTTTGTCCTCTTTTAGCTTTCACTCCCAGGGAGAATTGCCGGGTCCTTTCTGGGATGGTGACTTCCTCTTTGATCTGAATTTCAACTGCATAAGGTAGCAATTGAGCTGACCTAAATGCTTTTTCTGAATCATCAAAGCCCATGGGATTATCCGCTAATCGGGACCAAGCTTTGAAGTTTATTAGGTCCAAACTAATGGCAAAGCGATTGAGAATGTCACTGCCTAAGTAAAAGGCGGCAGTGACGTCCCACACGACACAACAATTATGGACTGTGCTCTTGTTGCCAATGGAGATTTTGAGCATGCACCTGCTTGGCAGGAGATGTTTGGAATTAGGTGCTTCCGGTCCATTTCCCATGTGTCTATCAGTTTGAATGTGGGAATGGCTGGATCTTTTGGGAGTTGGCGGAACATGGCTTCGCTGATGAAGCTCTTACCGTTGTTCACACACACTCGAGCGAGAACAGAGTCCTTCCCATCATTTAACTGAACAGGGATGAACAACTGCTCTCCAATTTGCTGAATATCAGCCAGGCTCTGAGCTGATTTCACCTCTTTCTGGTGGGAGTTTCTGATTGTGGATTAGTAAAGAATTTCAGGGTGTTTCCTTCCAGTGTGGAATACCACCTTAAACTGGAAGGAAGGTTGATTTTCAGAAATAGAGAGGACCCCCCATCACCAGTCTGTTGTCCTACTACTATTACTGTCACGTCTGGAGTTTGGTTGTTCTGGAAGTGAATTTCTACTTGGTTGGATTTTTGTTCAACCATGTGGCAGGTGCCGTTTAAACTAACATGGTTGACACTCTGTTTTAATTTTATTGGTCGGCTAGTCTGGGTTAGAGGACCTTGTTTACACAATCTATTAGGGGTGACAACTTTCTCAGGAGGTCATTCCCTATTAAACAAGGGGTGCCCTCTGGAGTGTCTACTATGACCGGGTGTTTCACCTTGTGTCGCCCAATTTTGATGTCCAAATCTGCAGTCCCCTCGACAGGAATTTCCTTCCCGTCAAAGTTCTGCAGTTGTCCAGGAAGAGAGGTGAGAGGAATACGGTAATTCTCCCCCCTTCCTGCATTTAGTTCATCAAAGGCCCTTTTGGACAGAAGGGTAGCTTGGGATCCAGTGTCCACCAGTGCCAAAATTGTACCCTGCCCCTGTACTTGTACCGGGGCATAGTATCTTCCCTCCTTCTCCTCAAGGGGGCACAAATAATGCACATTTTTGGACAACTGGTGGGCTAACTTTCTGGTTTTGGACATTGCTATCGAATTGATTTGGGCAGAATTCTGTGGAGAGCCGGGGGAATCTGAAAGAAAAATTTGGCAACTAGAAATGGTTTCGGGGTCTGGGCCACCCCCCACTTTTTGGAGGCAGTCCTCAGGATGGGTTTGACCCACGGGATTTTGGTATTGTCAGTTCTGGGATGAGATGATGGGCGGCGGTAGCTCAGTCTCCACATCTCCCCAGTCTGGATTGGAAGCCCTTGGGACCCATTTTTCCTTGGGAGGAGTTCCCCCATCTCTGAAGGAGAAGATCCTTTTCCCAGGATCTTCTGAGGATCCCTCTCCCTCAAATTGGAAGACCTGTACCTCCTCCACAAAGTGGGTCTGTTTGGTTCCTTTGTTTCTCCTACCCCCCCTCTGCTCCTTGGGAGGCAGTCTTTCAGGGGTAGGAGATTTTGTTTCCGGTTCCTGGTTTTCCAGGGACTGTTGACAAGTTGGGAAGGAGGCTTCCTCCAAGGCTTTACACCCCCCTTCCCCTTGTGCCTCCTCCCTGGGAACTGGTGGGTTATTACGGTGCTGCCCCCGTCATTGTTCTGGAGCACCTGGTCCAGAGTTTTGGGCATTCTGCGGTGGCATGCTCGTCTGAGGTTTCTGTTGAGCCCTCAGTATGTGACCCAGATCTCGTGCCATATTTTGGACCTGGCGCTCAAGTTGTGAAACCCGCTCAGGCTGATACGGGGCTCTATTTTCTCCCCTGGGCTGATCCCGGGAAGGGTAGCTATCCCTTCTCTGGTAGTACCCCTAGTTGGGAAGATTTTGGTACCCCTCCACCCTTGGCCTCCCCTCTCCCGGATTAGGTTTTCTGGGCTCAGGGAATTGGGGAAAGAAGGATGGATGATTTTGGGGCTGGAAATTGGGCGGATACCTGGTGAAAAAGTTCTGCCCAGATTTTGGAGAATTTCTGCCCTCCTGGGGGAAGTTAGGAGGGAAGTTCCCTGGGTCAGGTGCTTGGCTGGATCCCCCCCTTGGGCTGGAGGAGTCAACACATAACCCAGGATTGGTCGGTTTCCCTTGTAGCGGGGATTTACATAGTCAGGGGAGCGGGGGACCCCATTTGTGGGACTACCTCCTCGACTCCCGGTCTGTGAATTATTTGGTGCAGGCAGGTTTTTAGGCCCCCCCATCTCCAAATCTAAAACGGGGGCAACCTTTACCTCTGCCACCTTGGCAGCAGCAGGGGTGCTGTTGGTTTTGGGGTTTTTCGGCGCGTTATTTTTATTTTAGATAGGCTTCTGCACCTCATAGATCCGGGTAGCCTGTTCAATGACCCAGTCTAAAGATCTTTTCTCATGAAAATCTCTCACAAGCTGGGTCATTATGTATTTGGGTAAGGCATGGAAAAACGTATTGATAAATTCTCTGCTATCCGTGCGCACCCTTCTGGTGGTCTGCGCAAAAGCATGTTTTAATTCTTGCACAAACTCTTGTGGGGCCTGATCCTCCCCACATTGCAAATTGTAGGCTGCCTTGCGTGCCTCTTGAGGATTTCTGTGAACAGAAAAATGTTTCAAGATGGCCGCCTTATAGGTGGACCATCTTAAATGATTTTGGTCCTCCAGCCCCGCAAAGAAACTGGAGTATTCTGGGGAGAATGTCCATTTGACATACTGGATGCAGCTACTGCTGTCCTTCAAATGGAAAGTCTCCATCATTTGCTCATAGAGCTCCAAGTGTTCCCAAACGGAATATTTGGCGTTCTTATGATAAGGAGTGATGACAATCCTGATTGCCTTTATTTGTTTCAATGGGTCCTTAAGCAAGGCCCTTTTTGCCTTATTGGCCTTTTTGGTTCGGGTAACCCTGGTCCATTCATCCTCTGACTCAGAAGCACTGCTCCCAGAGGTGCCCGTCTGATCTTCCAGGTTTTCCCGGATTCTGCGAGCCTGGGAATGGCTGGCAGAATGTGGGGACCTGGTCTCCTGTGTCCTGTGACACTCAAAGGAGTCTTCAGATCCCTCCTTGCTACCAGGATTTGCTGGGTATCCCCCCCACTGACCTAACTGGGCAGAGGTTTTCAGGATGCCCTTAATGCCCTTAATGGGCCTACTCTCCTGGGGTTCCCCACTAAATTGCACGGTGCTTGGGTGCCCATACCCGGATACCCGCCCATCCATTCCTGGGAGGTACTGGCCTATGAGCCCCATACTTCTAGCTGGATAGTAATCTGCCATCCCCGTGGCCCTGGGTTCATGTGCGCGAGGGGACATGGAGGCGGCAGAGTCCAGGGACTGGGAGAGATGAAGGCCCCTGGTACTAGGGCTCCTGAGGTTATGCTCAGGAGTTTCTCTTTCCCAGCGAACCTCATCTCTATCCACCCCTGCTTCCTGTTGAAATGCAAGAGCCTGCGCTTTCAGTTCCTCAGTTAAGAGGCCTTACTAGACTCTATCAGTCTCTCCTGCATCGCTACCTGTTGCTGGAGCCTATCATTGTGCTGACAGAGAGCCTCATTTTCTCTCTGTGCCTCCTGATTGGTCCTGGAGTACTGGGCCAGTCTCTGCTGCAGGAGGGTTACCTATTGTCCCTATTGGCCTGCGCCTTTCTTGCCAGAGCATCCTCCACCCTCCTGGTGGGCTCTAACAAGCTCTGGTGTTCTTTTTGGAGGTCACCCAGTCCTGGGGGGCTAGGTGATTTTCTTCCATTTTCCTTTTTAAGTGGCAGACTTCCTGGCCTAAGGTATCCCTTTCCTGACTAAGAGCCTGCATCTGTGCCGCCAGGTCATCCCTTTGCCTTTGGAAGGCACCAGCTTTCTGGCGCTCCTGATCAAACTCTGCCTGGGTATCCAGGTCTTTCAGAATCAATGTATTGCTTTCCTCTTTCTCTAATCGAATTTGCAGGGTGGCTACCTGCTCTGTGCATGCCCTGTTGAAGTCCAGTTGTTGCTCCAGAAGGGAGCAGAAGGGAGTCCAAACCTTCTTGGTACTCCTTCTGCAAGGCCAGAAATCTGGTATCCTGCTCAGCCTTCTCCTGTTGCAGTCTATCCATGTCCTCATTTATTTTAATGATATACTGCCTACTATCATTTTCTGACTCCTGGCTCCTCTGCAGCCACTGCTCAGAAGAGACCAGGTCAGATTGGGCCTTTTCTAACGCCAGCTGTTGCCTACTTGCCAGACCTTGGCCTTCAGCACATTTGTCCTGCATGGCTCCCATATATAGATACAAATATGCCGCTATCCTAACCATCTTGTCGTGTTCATCTTTAACTTTAGGAGCCATGTATAATTCACTCAGGGCCACATGTAATGGACCCTGACCTCTCCATATATCTGGCCCTGTTTCAGTGACCTGTTACGCGATTGCCTACAGCCAGACCGTTTGGTCCTGATGAGTCCACTCACCTCTCACAAATAGCTTATGTAAGAAGTGCTCTCTGGCTATTTTCATATCTACCAAGGTCGTCATTCTGGAATTTGAGTTCCTTCCTGACTTACAGAAGTTTGTATTTTATTTTGCAAAACAGACTGTTTCCTTAGAGCGTTCCTTTGAGGGGTGCTTTCACAGTGTAAAACAGCGTGGTGATCTAACCGGATATGTGTATTTGGTCAGTTGGCGCACTGTATTAATCTGCACAAATGGTAAATCTAACCCAGAATATCCCGGCTCGAGCCCCCACTTTTGTAAGCGATATTCAAACAACACTACAGCCAAGTCAATGCCTAGTCTGGGATGCTGAGGAAACCCCTTATTAATGTATTTTTATGTCTAGTTCAGTATTCTAGATGACCACCCTTGTATAACACCCCCCTCTTAGAATCCCCCTGACCCCACTGAGCCAAGAAGTAGGTTTGTTTTGCAGATTAAAAGGTTTATTTGAGAATTTAAACAATATATATATATATCACACTTTATAATTAATTAATATCTGATAGTACACTTAGACATATGATGTTGATCAACAATGGGTAATCTGGCACTAGCACACTTCTTTACAATCAATGAGGAGTTAGTATAGGATGGATAAAGTAGCAAAAATATTTTTATGATTTCAAGGGAAAAGCAATGAGGAATAAATGCAGTACAGAAATACTTGATATGATTTTAGCAAAAGATAAGATAATCACTTTTTCTCTGGCAATTCAGCCCCCTCCCCTATGCAATGTAAGAAATGGAAGGAGATGGAAAGAGGAGCACACAGTTCTCAGGAATGCAATCAAATACAATAAAAAATCCAGTTCCCCCCCAGCAAGCTTAGAGGAAACAGGTAGGAGTTTGAAACACAGGCCCAAAAGGCTTTTTAAATGTGATGGCAATGGATGGGAAAATGTGCCAACTGATTTTAATTCCCTCTAGAGATTTGGGGTGAGTGGGAGATGCGTGTTGGTATTAGTTCAGGCTCACTTTAGCAATGCTCTATGAGTTATTACCAAGTTGCAACGGATTTTAACAAAAGAAAGAATGGAGCTGCTATTTTGACAAATGGAGAAATTGAGCCAGAATCGCAAATCGTGGTAAATTTCGCGAGTGCGTAAATGATTCTAGGCTTGTTGGAAAGCTTAAATTCTAAGCTTTCAGAGGAAAGTTAAATCTCGTTCCTAGCCCAAACGGTTCCAGAGATACAGACGATTAAATAAAGGTAGTTTTTCGGATTTAAAGTAAACTCAAAATGACAGGTGACAGCTTGCAGCTGCAGAATTGACAGGTGACATTTGTGCAGCTTTAAAAATGACAGATGACACGATTTCTAGGAGGCAGTTCTACTTAGGTTAAAATAGTTTGGATTAGATTATTTTAACTAAGAGATTGGTTCTGCACAGTTCTGCTAGGTACTCACAATATAAATTTGAACTAGGCCTTGTCACGGATCTGGTCAACACGTCCGGCTGCGGTTCTGTCTGCTCGGCGGGTCATTCAGGCACCGGTTCTGCTCACAGCGATTTGAGTCAGCTCTGCTCTGCTGGTCTAGCCTCTCTGGATTCAGCGGCCTCTGGTTCTGGATACTGCTCTGCTTTCCGGTCCGGATCAAGTGGATTCTGGATGTAACACTGCTTTCTGGGTACTGGCAAGAGTTCTTGGCAAAAGAATTCAGACAGCTCGACCGGCTGTGGAATAGTTTGCAAATGATTTTGAGGCCTGCTGACAAATACCTTTGCTTGCAGTGGGGCTTCTTGGTTCAAAGTTCTGTAGTCTCTGTTTAGCTTGGAAGTCTAAGTGTTGGATCTCTGGATGTGAAGTCGTCGGTCAGCATGCTCCGCAGCAAATGGAATTGAATGTCTCTACCTGTCCCAGCAGTCTCTTTTTATGTGTTTTGAAAATTGGTGTGTGCCTGGGCCTAGCTAAGCCTGCCCCTCTCTACTTGTCATTGGCCCAATTCTCCCCTCTCCCATGATTGGGGGAAGGAAATGGATTGTCATTATGATGAGGTCTGTTTATGGGTCAGAGGATCCTCCCCTGGTCAGTTTGCCCACAAATCTATATTTGATTCAAATACATCTTTTCCAGATATACAATTTGTTGAATTTGCATGTTCACATTATATAGTCCTTATGGTCCATGCTTGTCCGCCTCTGACCTTCCTGAGGGCTTGCATTAAAAAATGACAACATTTTGTGCTTTTTAACTGGTTTTGCAAGATCAGACATTTACCCAAAATTACACACATGTGTGCAAGGAGTATGGACATTAATTGATGAAGTGTCAGATTTTTAACATGCAGACATTTGGAGTGAGACCCTATTTTCCACTAGCAACCCCCGAGAATACACCACAGGGTCCTAACGCCTCTCAAAATGTTCACAGAAAAATCACAAAAATAATGATATTACTTATATAATTCTGACAAGTCCGCACTATGAGATATCTATCTTTTTAAAATTATGCTCTGGTCAAAAAGGGGTGTGGCTTCCCACATCACAGGGTGGAATAACTGGTTTATCCACTTCCCCCAAGCTCAGCTGCTAGCAGAGGCACTGCCCCTCCCAGTTTCCCCTAAGAGGAAGCCACTTTACGACGCCCCCAATATTACATTTGCCTGAGTCAATGGAGTTGCATTGTTCTGTTCCTTCCAGTTCCCAGGTGCTCCAACCGTAATCTAATCAGAGAGGTGACAACTCCTTTTGGCAAGGGGCTGCAGGGTGCAGCTAGGCCTGGGAAGAGTGGCTGAACAGGTTTCTCCTGTCGGGGGTAGTTGTCAGGCAGAATTCAGTTTCATTAAGCCAAGTTTCAGCTAAATGTCACTTTTTGTTACCGGTTTTCTACATTCAAATCAAACTGACAATTTTTACCTATACATTAAATAATTACTTCCTTCAAGTCATTTAAGAATATAGTTTTACATTGTATCCACCTCTTAGCAAGTCTTTCGTTGGTCTGGTTTTGTTTCATTTGTTCAGTTTTACACAAAAGTCTGGTGGTTTTTAAACGCAGGCTTTCTGATAGTGGTGAGTACTGGTAATGCAACCATTTTTGGGATTAAGAAAATGAATTCCCCACAGTTCTGGGTTGCTTTTTTGTCAATCAGCATTGCCATTTCCAATGGTTTCAGGCTACTGTGTGTGTAGCCCAATGGTGGTTTTAGGCAGTGCCCTCCTGTGCTCACAACATAGGCAAAAATGGGTGGCAGCCTATTCTTCTTGTTTTCCCTATGCACTCTCTGGGGAGTTCTGGCCATCATGATGTTTTCCATGCCAGTACTGCACAGTTCTATTGTAGGGCTTGGATGCATGGGTAAAAACATCCCACAAGTAACACATAATGTTGCAAGCCTGGATACAAGATGAAGATGGGAACAGCATGATTCAGGGCCACCATGAGAAAGTGTGACGCACTATGAATCAATGAAATCCATAAAAGTCACATCCAGCATTGTCCACAAGACGGTGATGGTGAAACCAGAATGTATCAGGACAGACTCCGGCAGAAGTAAGCTGGGGGGGGGCAGGGTAGAAGAATCATTCAAAACATGAAACACCTGTGTGCGAGAAGGTGGGGGGCACAAGGGACCAGAGGGGTGAGGATGGCCTCTTCAGCATCAGACTCCATTGATCCTCCTCAATCAGTGCTTCTGGCACTTCATTTTGTATTAACTTCCATGGTAAATGTTTTTCAGCTTTTAAAAGGAGAGTTCAAGTGCAATCAGGCACACTTATGAAATTTACGAAAGAAGTGGGGGGTGCATATCCACCATGGTTGGGTAAAAGTCTGCGGTTAACACAGTATTCTCAGAGAATCTTGCCATAATTAAGCTCCTGCTTCGGATGTAATTGACTTAATTTCTGAGATTCCAAAAAAGATATTAGGCTGGCTCCAATCTTTTATATGGGCAGACACATAACCCTGAGTCTCATAGCCCCGGTCTTGGCACCTGCAATTATTCCAACTCAATTAACAACAGACATTCCGTTCCCGGGTTCTCACAGAAATATTGGCCCGGTAGATGCCACTGCTACATTAGCACTGACAGCAGCAGCGATGTCTATCGTGGGTAATGGGCCAGGCTTTGTATCCAATGAAAGAGCGCCTCTTCCTTTTGGATTTCCAAAAATATGGCTAGAATGTAAAACATCTGAACAGGTGGGGCCGGTGCTGAGTAGGAGTTATATTCTGGCTGTCGCAAAATAAATTCCTTCACTCTGTCTTTTCTCATCATATGACTTAGACTACTTGTGCTTCCGATATGAATCAAGAATGGATTAAGTGGAGTTGGGCCTGAAATCATGCTTGGGGGTTGAAGTAATTTGGGCAGGGCAGACGATCTGGAGAATCAAGGCCTTGTGATCTCAAACTCTTTACCATTAAACTCAAGATCACTGACCAAACCTCAAAGACGGAACAGGTGAGGGTTGCGGGAGGTTGGGGTGGGCTGTCTGGGCCAAAGAAAGATAACTTCCTCGCTACTCAACCAACTATTTTGACTGAACTGTTCCAGCGATTCGGACTGACTGCGGAGTGGCTTTAGTCAATAACCAGATCAAGCTCTTGAGTTGAAATACAAAGGGTTCCAGTAGATTTAAGAACTTTAAAAAGTTACAATATATACCTGGAGAACATAATTTGGTACAGTTCCAAGAGACTTGGTTATTAAATTCTATAAATCTTGATGGCTTTACTATTGTGGAACAGTGAGCAACACATCGGAATGGGGGGCGCCCATTTAGCTGTCTTCTAATAGCCATCAGGAACTCTTTTTGTGAGCGCAGGGAAAATCCAGGTTGAAAATCAAAGCATCTGCACTGCTCGCGTACATATCAGGGTGAGCGGGCAATTGTGTTCTCTGTTTTTGATTAACGTCTACGGGAACGCTGCAATTTCAATTCTCGTTTTGCTAATGTATCTTCTCTCCTGTCTGTGGCAATGAAAGAAAGTCTGTGCACTGAAATAATACTGGGTGAGAGTTTGAATTGTTTGTGCCTTCCGGCTAAGACAAACAGTAACGTAAATATGAACACGCTGATGAACGGTGAGAGGTGGGTGGAGTTTTTTGACTGAATGGAATCGTATATAGGGAATGGATGCATTGGGGGATAGAAATAAGTGAGTTCAACATGGTCCAACGGACATAATAGCTCAATGAGAGATTATCTGTTCCTCTCGAAAGCCCTGCTGGATAGTCGTGATGGATTTGAAATTATTGAGTGGGACAGAAACGATCATAACATATTGACTGCTAGTCTTAATATGGGAACTTGGTCGGCCCGGTAACATACAAGACTCCCCTGGAAGTGAATCAAGGAGGCAATAGGGCAGTGAAATTCTGAATAGATGGAACATTTTTGAATCTGAAACTTGATCACTATCTGGGTCAAGTGGAAGAGGCCGATCTACTTAGGGCATGTAGTCCCTTTAATTATACTGACCATATCAGGGGTTTGGAAGTCCCCAATTTGATGACCATAAAAGCTGGGAATCGTCATCAGCATGAATTTGACGAACTGACTGAACAGAAAAAAAAAGGAACTCAGAAGAGCAATCTGAGCACTTAGGTACTGCTAAGGAGACTTGCAAACCTTAGATCCACAACATAAATTATTATAAGAACTGGTCCGACGCCCTGCGGGCTTTGAGATTACAAAGGAACAGGAAATCTATGTTAAGGGCTCTGTCTAAGAACAACTCCAGGAATTTCTGGGAGATCGTCAACAATGGCAAGAAATCTCAGCTGGGGCTCCGAGGAAACGTGGTCTCTGAGGAGGGATGGCATTTATATTTTGAGAAACTGGATGGTTCATTGTCCAGGGAAAGTGTGCCTTGCTCAACCATGGTATGGTGGAACCTGACCATCACGAGGGAATGGATTGAGGACTTGCTAGCAAAGGCTTTGTCCTCAAGAGCTCAAGGGCCGAACGGTCTATCTAATTCGATTCTGAAATCAAATGCTCCGGCTTGCTCAGTTATGTCATTCGGTTTGAGGAAACACCCCTCCTGGAGAACCAGCTATCATCATTTCGATCTTCAAGGGAGGTGATCGGGCGTTGGCAGCTAACTACCACCCCATCGCCCTTCTTGATGTTGATAGCAAGATCTTTGCTTCCTTAATCTTGGTATAATTGGAAGCTTCGGCTGAGGGCTGTGGAATCCTGCAGAAACATCAGGCTGGGTTCAGTAGAGGCCTTTATATCTGTTGGAATGGGTTATTAATACACACTTCAATAGGAAAATCCTGGTCTAGCGGCGGGCCGGCCCTCTATGGAGTTTGGATTGGCCTATCCCAGGCTTATGATACAATGAACAGAAATAGGCTGTGGGCCAAGTTGGATGCATGGGATATCCAGCTAGGGATCCTGGCTATTATTAAGCACCTCCATACAGACACGAAGATACAAGTGAGATTGTACGCTATTGGTAACCTTTCCGGCCTGATCTTCACTGGTAGAGGTGTTAGGCAGGGATGCATGTTTGCCCCCTGTCTATTCAACCTCTGCATCTCAGATATGGGCAAGGCTTATATTTCATGTGCACTTATTACCCTATGATCGGGAACCAACCTTTGAGCTGGTTAGCATATCCAGATGATGTGGTTCGTGTAGATTACACTGCAATAGGCCTCCAACATCTCATAAAGGGGTTTGAGAAATACGCAGCGATCAACGATTTAATAATCGATACTTCTAAGACAATTATTGCATGTTTCTCAAACCCGAGGAAGCATAGTTCCAATTATAAATGGAGGCTAAACGGCCATGTCATTCCAGTGAAGTCTGAGATTAAATATCTGGGTCTGTTTTTGTATGCATATCCTTCAGTCTCGAAAAGTAACAGCACGCCTTGGAAATGTAATCTACCAACTGATTTGTCAGATGAGAAAGCTTCTGTCTAAGTATTGCACATTTTACCTGGTCCCTTTGATATGTTATTATAAGGGTAAGGTGATCTCCAAAGTGCTCTATGGATTGGATTCAAACTTCAAGGCATGGTAAGTTAACTGGGAGAGACTGGAAGGGAGAATATGGAAAAGGTTCTAAATGTACCTCAGCCCCTACCTGTTTCCAGTATCCATTATGAACTGGGCCTGTCATCTTTGTCGGCCCTACTGGAGCAAAGGACAGTTTCTTTATACCCTCTATCATGATACCAGAAAAGGGGTCTCTCTATGATGATGTGGCAATACACATTAGTCAGTGAAGGTCTCCTGAATTAATTAGAATGAAGGAAATAGTTATAAACTGCCTGGGCCGACTGGATAAAATCCCTAGTGACTTGGTGGGGCACCTGGGGGTGTAGAAAAAGCAATTTTGGGCACAGATTGGATCAAAACAATTGATAGCGTCCGAAATTCAAAGATTGCTAAACCACACCAGTTTCTTGATAAATCTAGGGGCTCTCTTCCAGGTTACCTAATTCAATTTCAGGATCCAAGGGAAAGATCTAATTTCCTTAGGTTCCATCTTAATATCATCTAGGTGAGGTAATCTAGAAACAGTTTAGGAACGGTAAATGGTCTTTGCTCAAAGTGTGGTGCTGGGAAGATACAAACTCTCAGACATATCGTAACTGAGTGTGTTGCTTTGAAAGAAATGAGAGTCAGATATCTTTCTCAATTTCTTCATAGTGAAGACTGGCTTGCTACGACCGCATTCTGGGAGAGAGCTGCTTCCGGTCATAACAACAAAAGATGTGGGAGTAATAAACCTGTTGAAGTCAGCTGATCTGTTTGAGTAGACAGTGCTTAATTGTTGGCTGTGGACATATTTTTGAATTTTAAGGGCAATAACTTTTCTTCTTCTTGTTTTGACTGTGCAAAATTGCGAGATGTAACATGAAAGCCATGTCCCAAAGGAATCTGGGCTGGGTTGTGCATCATCAAAACCAGTTCTGAGGAGTCCGGACCCCCTTTCAATGCTGCTCACTAAGAACAAATATTCTGGATAAATGTCTGGGCAGCATACAAACAGGTCTGGGAGACCCTCTACTGAGAACAAACACTGCCAATTAACCTGTTCTTTGGGAAGGTGCCCACTCGGGAGGAACTGCAATCATGTTTTATTTCACTGTTCCTTTTACAGGGGCAAAATATGCATTTTTACATCAGTTTGGTCCCATCCACTTGGGCAGTCCAGCACCAAAATGCTAGGCAATTCTCCTCTCAACAGGAGTAGCAACAGCAACCGCAAACACGTGTTCCAGCCTTGTTAGGCCGTGTCAGTGAGGTAGAGCTGTGCCTTGCTAAGCACAGTGATCATGGGCTCCACGTCTGGATTAACCTGGGAAATATAGGGTGAAATCCCAAGCCCCTAACCATTTCAACAAAGCTCTGGGAGCCCCTCTACCAAGAAAGAACAGCCACATTACATGTTCTTTTGGTAGTATCCACTTGGTAAGGTCCAAAACTACGTTTGAGATCACTGTACCTTTCACAAAGAAGAAATAGCCATTTGCATATCATCCCTTCATTTTCTTTCCTCTTGCTCTTTATCAGAGTAACTAAGAAAGGACAGACAGAAATAGGAAACACATAGACAGAACTGATTCTAATGTGAAATGTCTCTTCATCAAAGAGCTTTCAGCAAACATATGCCGTCACTTCCATTTCCCATGCCTAGAGAATTGTGTGGTACACTTAACAATAATGTTCGCTTTTGCAGGACATCTCTCAGAGGCACCAACAGTAGTGGCTTTTCTGGAGAAACTGAGCTGAAGACTTAAGGCAGTGCTTAGTTGATGGAGGGGAAGGACATTTAAATAGGATATACCTTTTTTTAGTAGACTGCTACTTAGTGTGAATGATATCTATCATATACCATTGCTTGCTAAATGAGAAGAACACCATATAATTATTAGGTGATAGCAATAGGGAGGAGACTATATTTAGTGTCTGTAATGCAGTATTCTATCTTTTTATGACCAGAGAAAATCCTTGTTGCTTGCATAGAAAAAAGTTGTAGAATGCTTTAGAGGTAGGGGGCCATGATGTTACCTAGCATGCCATCCGTTTATGGCCAGAGCAAATACTTGCAGGAAAAGTTACTAATAAAATGTACTTGATTTTTTTCAGGCAAAAGAGAACATTGATTGGTAGCTGCAGTTGAATGTGGTGTCTTTCTTTAGCCACAACAAATATGTGCTGCTTATGAGGTTAGAAATTAAAATGTCTTAACTGTTTCAAAGCAAAAGAGTATGTTCAGTGGCTGTTACAGCCGTATTCAGTGGTTGTAACTGAAAGTGCCGTATTTATGGGGTCAGACCAAATACTTGTTGTTTGCATACAAAATGTCTTATATTTCTTTAATGGCATCAGGCGATTATATGCTATGGGAAGTTCATGATATCTACCACTACTCGCATGCAGTGAGTATTGACCCATCCAAGTACAGACAACCACAAAACCTGATTGTAGACACTACTCCTACTGAAGAAGAGGACAATGTCCCATTTACAGAGATGAGAGGGAAAGTGAAGGATACTCTTTCACGTTGGTACAGTGTCTTTGCAACACTTCCCATATCTAGATGTGAAAATGTGTGGATGACCAGATCATCAATGCCTTCATCTCAACCACCAGTCTCAGTACCATTTTATCATTCGGAGGTCATTAGTAGGCCACACATTAGCCAGCCATGAAAATTCAAAGTGTTACTTTTTCTCTACCAGGTCAAGAACTGCAACATCTTGCCAACAGCATTCTGTGCAAGGACGCTGTTTACTGGGGGAAGCCTGAGACCGACTTGGGGTTTCATCTTTATGATCAGAAACATGCACTGTTGAGTGATGAATACATGGGACCTTAACTGCAGCCCCCCCGGGTCAGTGTGAAAGATGATAGAGGCATTGTATCACAGCCAGAACATATCACAGATCTCATGACAGAGTACTTTTGATCAGTCCTATATTAGCCGTAATGTTGTATATGGACTCCTTGCTGTATACTTTTGTCCAGAACCTAATTTTCTGTTTGTTCATGGGTGAAGTTGATCACTAATGGGGAATTGCTATTTTCCCCACAAGGCAGTACCAGAGTTGTTTGATGTGGTACGTAGAATAATAGGGCAGGAATTAGATCAGACAGAAGGCCCGAAAATCCACTTGACCGTGGACATATGAACCAGTAGCAGAGATTTCACTACATGGATATGAGTATACATGATTGACCCTCGCCTTCCAGTCGAGATGTGCCTGGCTTTTTAAGTAATCATAGAGAACAACATACGGCTGCGGTCCAGCACCAGGTCACTTTGTGCATGCAAGGAATTAAAGGGTTGTGCCACAGAGTAGTTGACATCTGGAAGAAAGTGGAGGAGGCTGTGGAACATTGGCCAAGCTCAATCCACTTGTAGATAACCTTTGTTGGTGCTAACAATGCATTCAATATCCTTGATGGCCTACTAATTGGTAATCATGTACATGTTGATTGATTTTCTGATGGCATTCACTTTGTGTTGACAAGATTCATCAGCAATTGTCATTCAATGGTTGCCGTATACCCGTAGATACGCTCAAATTGATCTGTGCCTGCGGAACAAGAAATTTGATGTAATTATTGTAGCAACAGCACCACATGAAGGCTGCAATTACCACCTGTTGGAATTGTACTTTGCAAATGTTTGACCAGCTAAGTGAGCCATCCAATGCCATTACATATTATTGCAAGAATGGTAGATGAATTATGATGTCTGATGTGTGGTGCAGTCTTTAAAGGAGGTTAGCAAGTGTGTTAGCCGGCATGGCGCACCACTGAGTGAGTTATTGCAACTCGTGTTCCTGCAAGATCTCAAATGGTCCAGCATGATAAGAGCATGTGCTTTTGCCGGAAAATGTGGATTTAACACAGTTCGTGAAAGATATGTTCTGAACTGTCCATGAAGATCCACACATAGCCTCATACCTCCTGGCCTAAGTTTTGACCCACCTTTCAAGATTAAAGTGTTTGCGTTTTAGCCTCACAAGAGTTTGACAACCAGCAGAATAACATAGAGTCAGAACATGGAAAGATAAATGGCTAAACGGTTGAAATATATTGTGAGAAAAACAATGAAGAACATGCAACCAACCCATGATAATAATATGGACACATTCTTTGTCTTCATTGGGGAGCACATTGTCTTTGCCACCTCCACCACCTGGCTCATTTTCTGTGAATACTACATTCTACATTTGTAGACAACATATGAAGTGCCTCTAGGAACATCTAAGAAAATCTCCACACTCAGTCGTTGGGACTTCACAATGTTAGTGGATCTAATAGAAGATAAATTGTACCATCACTAGATCCAATGGAGACGTGATAAATACCTGACACATCTGACACAGTAGAGATGATGATTCCCTATAGCACTGGTTCAGTAAGCTGTCCCTTCAGCCAGTACCACTTGTGAGAGTTGCCATGGAATTCCTAAGATGACTCCTCGCAAGTCTAGTCACAAAGCACGTCTTTAGTGCTACTAATGCATTGGGCCTGACTAATGTGGAAACAATGTAGTGCTCCATTTTGAATAGTTTTCATTTTTTCAATATGCCATAACTACTTTGAAGAAGACTATGGCTTGACACTTAACCATACTCAATGCACCACCTCTGATGAGAAGACTTGCTGTCCTCTTCTGTTTAGTGGAGCTTGTTGTTGGGAAATGCATAGCTCCAGTGACTGCTGTGTCTGCCAGATCATGACAAGCTACCTACCATTAGTATTTGTGCTACTACTGTTATGTACTTAAGTCCTGCTCCTAGGTAATTCTCCTGCTAAATTAAGAATACTGCAGTGAAGGTGGGAATTACCTTTCAAGAGCATGAAGAGCTGCCATCATGAGCATTATTTGGGTTCATCCCACCACCTAACAGCCGCCATAATGAGAATTGTCCATGTTTTCCCCTAAACCCGAGACCCACCAACATGAGAACATTTTATATTCTCCACCATACCTGAGAGCCACCATCTTGGGATTTTTGCATTATCCCCACTACCGAAGAGTTGTAACTTGAGAGTTTTATGTGTTCCCCCTGCTGCCTGAGAGCAGGCAACATGAGAATGATGTGTTCTTCATGCACCATATGAGATAGACTCTGAAATGATATTTTTCAGAGTCAGACCTGTGCTTGCGGGCAAAGGGTACGTCTAGAACTGGGTCCAGAGAACAGACCAAAAGGGGATCGGTTTTTACTGTGACATCTCAGCAAGCATAAATACAGTGGTAGTCGAAGAGAGCATATCAAGGGGGACATGTTCTTTTATGCCATGGAGTCAGGAGTTGCAATGACGGTGCGGGTGAAAGTAGGGAGAAGGAACCAAAGCAAGTGGGTAGTTGAGGGACGAAGGAATTGAGGAACGAGCTGCATCATATGATGACATGCCAAACTGATTGTCTAGTGATGAAAGCAACCATATTGGAGTTCAAGTTTGTTGGTCTTTTCCTCCGTTCTTAATCTTGTGAGGTTTGTTTGGGTGATGCACACACAGATGAGCATCCAGAACATCTTGAACTGCGCTGTCTTCCAATTCTCCCCGGCTCACCAGTGCCCTGCAATGCAGATAGCATATGTCTGCATGCCGAAATAGATGATCTTGCTAGTTGCTCCCATTTCTAAGCACAGCTAACCTGTCCACCACAGACGGTGGGGAGCCAACCAAGGACACACCAGGGTGATAGCTTCAGCTGGCACTGCTAGTTGTTGCCCGGCCTCTTTCTCATTCTGTCATGTAGTGGTTTCTCATTCTGTCATGTAGTGGTTGGATATGCCCTAAATCTCAAGATGCTTCCAAGTGAAACTAGAGGCGTCCTCCACACCATTGACAGAGGGTACTATGGCAGTGGGGTTGGTGAAGTTACATACATAATAAACTTTGGTTTATGCCACTGCCAAATGAGTTGTGCTCCATGCATAATGCTCACTCTTCTTCCTAGTCACATACCTAGATGCAAAACCTGCACACAACTGCACATGTCTTTGCCTGTACCTTGCCCTCTTTCAGAGGGAAATACTGCCACACTCAGGAATGGCTGAATCAAGAAAATGCTGGGGCACTGCCATTTCATTAGAACCATCCTCCAGACTACAGTGCCCCCTCGCCGAAGAGCAACCACTAGCATCAGTTCAGTCAACTGTCTTCTCCTCCTCCTCTCGCAGGCACTACTCATCCTCTGGTCCCTATTTCTCATGCCCCATATCCAAACCCTTCTCCTGTTCTTTACCCCTCTCCTGCTGCCAATCTTTCTGCCGTCCCACATCCACCTCCTCATATCCCTCATCTGCCTCCTCCTGGCTTGCATTACCTCCTAGTGGTCTACAACCTCCCTCATACCACTCTCATGCACCTGTTATGATAGGTTATTTATAACGCGCTTAATACCCAGAGGTTTCCAAGCACGGACCCGGGGATCGAACATGTGTTGCTCCGTGTCCTCTTGCTTCCAAGGCAAGCACGTTGCCCCTGAGCTATCCTCCCGAGACGAATGTCTGTCCTCCCTGTGTTTGATGCCCCTCAATGTATGCCTCTGTGCGTTCCATCTCCTGCTGGCCCTCTATATCTGCCTTCTTTTGTGCCACTTTCGGTTGCTGAGCCTCCACGTTACCTGAAGACAGCATGTTCCCAAAGAAAGGTTCTTGTTCCATAGCACTGCAGGTGGAACTAAGGGACATCATTCCACTGGGGGTTTCTTTTACAAAGAGTTGCACATCGGGCTTCTCTTTTTCTATGTTCGGGTGGGAAGGACAATTAATAGTACAGCAATAACAAAGAGGTTCACAAAGGATTTTCTCAAAGATTTCTTCTTGTTTTCCTTTTTTTGGGTGGAAGGAAAAAAGTGAATGGAAAGGTAGTCAGAAAAACACATTCTGAAAGGGGCTCCCAAAGGGTTGTATAATGGGGGTGGGGGAGTCAGATTTTAAGAAAATCTGTAAAATAAGCTGTATACACAATACAATGACACAAACAAGGAATGGAATGTCAAAAAGATGTTCTCAGTGAGTACAGCGCAAGGTCTCCAGCTCCCTCCCCATGTGGCTCAGCCCGATTCTGCCTCCAACAGCCAGGCACCACTGACAGAGATCCAGGAAGTAACTTTTATTAGCCACCTAGCCACCAGAGAGAATTGGGGAACCTCTGGGGATAGGTTGCTCTCTCTGGCCCATCAAAGCATGTCTCACATGCTGAAACTCTTGCAGAGGTGTGGGTGTGATTGTCGGCTGCTGGCAAATCCTGCAAGATCTTGTGTAGCTGCTGAATATCTAAGGCAATATTCGGCTTCTTCCATGATCTCAGCCTGGTGGCAGATCAACCAGACAACAACTCTACCTGGGAGACCAACACTAACCACGTGTGAGTTTCTGCACAAAGATCAGCCTCCAGCTCAGGTAATAAGGTCGGTGCACCTGACCCATGATCATTCATGTGACAATGTCCTTCAACATCAGATGGCAAACTGTCCTCTCTGCTGTTGTCCTTTTCTAGAGACAGGTTCTCATAGTTGGTATTTGCCGTACATGCCTTGAGCACATGTTGAAGGTAATCATTTAAAGGTGTTGTACTCAATAAATAACGAGCGTCGGTCTTTGACAAATTCCTGAAATCTTTGCATGCAACCCAAGTGGCTTCCCCAAATGGAAAGCTCTGAATACCTGATGCAAGGTTCCCAGTGTGCAGCATCTTTCCAGGGACGCATGTGCTCAACCTGTCCCCTTTACATGACCTCCTGTCTCGTCCACCACCTGCAACACATATCACTGGTCCCATTCTCTCTTATGGAAACACCACAGCCAATTAAACGTCCCGAACAGACCCACCAACAAACCTTCCAACTTCAATAAGTGATTTATTTTTTTGGCCTAGCCTTCATGTTAATGATGAGAATAAAGAAAGCAAACTAACACATTTCATTGAAAAACAACACAAACTAGTATTCATCTAACAAACAAACTAAACAACCAGAAAATAAGCCTTTACAAATGATGCCAGATGGACTCTGTCTACTACCTCTCTCATTCCTATCTTTCAAACGTTGGCACCTCACCACCAGCCTACGAAACTTAAAAAATCAAGTAACTAGAGGGATATTCATAGAATCCTGAATGTCCACTTTGATTTTCTGACACTCCCTTGAGGGATTCTGCTATTTCACTCGCTCCAGAATCGTCGGTGGATGAGTAAGGTTTTGGAATGGGTAACCATTCTTGCTTGAAATTGTCCCTTTCTAAATTTCAGATTTTGTTCATATTGTGCATAAATGTGGCACAAAGTTTCTTTGGGCGCATCCCTGACGGAGAATTTGTCCTATGTATCTCCTTTTGAGTTTCCATTGACCAGCCCAAATATTGCGCAGAGATTCCCGGTTGTCTGCGATTTGCTTTGTGAGTTAATCAGCCATCCGTAGAACCATGATGGATTTCTCACATTGGGTCACTTGTACAAGTAATTCAATACAATACTCCTCTGGTATTCAAATAAGAGACAGGGGATTGCTGCCTTAGCTAATGAATGCCTTATTTACAGGTTGCAAAGTAAGTGTATTAAGGAAGTGGAATGGCATCACGTGTTTGCGTCTAAGATCCTGTGGCTATGGATCTGCAACCTTCAGTCACTAAACGCATGCTTTTATACCATTCTGCGTGTTTCACCGGCAACACCAGATGATATCACTGTATAACTTCTCTGCAATCTCACCAGTACGTATTATGTATGGCAGGGAGGTCATCCTAAGTCTGTTTCACTCTGTATTGTAGGTTTGGTGCAAGATTGTATGAAGATTGCAAGAAATATGAACGCATTCTTTTCAGCCTACCAAGATATCAAAGCCTTGCAACTCTTCTACTGGGTAGGGCTAGAGGCGAGTACATCCCTTTGCAAGTGCTCCAAGAAATAGTATCAACTCGCATAAACAGTATCAATTACTCCTCATACAGTATTGCCTTGAACTGGAGTCTACAACATTAGCTTGAAATAGTACCTTTTACCTGTCTCGAACTAACACAACAAATCTCAAAGGATATGATATTTGTTATGTGTTAATTACAAAAGTATAGTTCAGTTTATGCAGCTTACATAAACCGGACACCATACTGTTTACGCGACTAGATACTTGTTTCTTGATGCGCTTGCAAAGGGAGGCACTCGCCTCTACCCTACCAGTTGCTACGGTAACACATGGGTGAGTGTTGCCCATCCCTGCTATCTGCAGCCTCAAGAACCCTCGCAAAGGTTATTACTAGATAACTGACTACCCTAGACAGAATCAGTGCGGCTATAAGGCGTGCCAACCAATCACGCTTTTCTTACACAAACCTGTTCTATTTAGAACTCTGTGGCTAGCTTTGCCGTTTATTCAGCCTTAGATTTCCATGACACATCAACCTAGACAAGTGTTGGGGTATTTTATCAGACCCAAAGCCACAGGGCTACCTGATGTTATTCTTAGACTTGGGATCATGTGCAACAAGCTAAGAACCGGTTCTGGAACCCAATTTTCCCCTTTAGTGGTATTTCATTGGTGTATGTCATTGGTGGTATGGTGTAGAAACTCTGCATAAACTTGACAGATCACTGGAACACTGTAATATGGGGAATCAGCTCTTTATGATTTGCCCCAATTCACAGTATTTTATTGAATCTTGCTTTTACCGTCAGCGGTAGTAAAAAATGCCTCCTTAGCTTTGTACCTGTCTACATGCCATCACAAGTAACAAGTACACACAATAAATAGACAAACACTGATCTAATTCTTTTCAGGTACTTTATAAGAAACAGGGGGCATGATAATAAACAAATGGACATGCTCATTTTAATGAGTATAACATGACCTCCTATGTAATTCAAGAATGAATGCGCACATCTCAAACCCTTGGTTCTCTTTTGCAATGATAACATATTCTATTCTTCAGGCCAAAACAGAGCTGTGGGCACACTTTACGGTAACTACTTCCATCGTGATAAAAGCTTTTCCCACAATGAACTCCAATTATACTTTTATTTTTTGCAGTTCAAAACACGGTTATAATAATGGCCTTGAAACATAGCATTTGTCTTAGCAGCTTAAAGCCTTCAGTTATATTTGAGATCTGCTTTTTGGATGGTAAAGAAAAAAAACACATGAAATTAGCTATCTATGTTTGTAGGTTTAAAAAGATGCCAGCCTGCAGCTGGCCACGATATATAATTACACTATGTGCAATCATACAACACACATCTCACTTGTACTTTTTCCTAAAGAATGCTTGAAATATTCATACCAGCATAATCAGCGAAACATCGGTTCAGTGTGCCCTGGGTCCCAACTCAGCTGTGTCCCCTCAGCACACCTGTCATGATGCCTACTCCCAGGCATCCGGACCAAGCCCATCAGCCCCAGGAGCTGGCATCTAGACATTTAGTAAAACCTCAGCAGCCCCGGCTAGGGGCTATCTGGGTTCAGTCCTGGCGCCCTAGGCGCCAGGCTCATAGTAGGAATCAGTCCTGGTGCCTAAGGCACCAGGCTCATAGTCATTACTTACCTCAGGCAGACCATGCTGCAAATGACTCCAATCCAACATGAAGCCTGAAAGGGACTATTTTTCTACAGGGACTATTTTTTACTCGGGTGTGGTTCTAGGGACTTCTTACCTGGGACTACTTTTGAGGCTATTTAAACCACACCCGACCAGCAACACACGCTTTGCGTTATTCTGCATCCAGCAGCGTAACACTCACCGTGTCTGCAGCCTGCATCCAGTCTTCTGCCACGCCCGCCGCAAATCCGGAGCTCCTAAAACAAAGAGGAAAGAAAGGGACAAGGTTTTAAAACAAACTTATTTCTATTCCAAACCTGATTCTGGATCCATCTTGTCTCCGGACTTGTAAAGAACATCATTTCTGCACGCGCGCACCTCCAGCTGCAGTGCCGCGCCATACTCACCAGTCTTCACAGCATCCTTCGGGTCGGCGCTGCCTCCATCATTTCTTCGCCGAACTTCGGCACCTAGGAGACAAAAGAAAACCACAAGGTGAGCCGAGGGAACCAACAAATATAATTCTTACCACCATAGACTTACCTGATTTACCACCGGAGGCATCCTTTTGTGACTCTCCATATTTTCACGTGCCGCATCTGTAAAGAGAGACAAAACAACACGTTTTCCTCATGCAACATTTACCGGACAGCGCCGGGTAATACAGACTCTTACCTGAGCGCCACCAGCTGCCACAAGAGCATCTTTTCACAAGCCAGCTGCAAGACAAGAAAGAAAGGGGGGAACAAGAGTGAACATCGGACATATTGAACTCTATGTACTTAATACTTACTGGTCCTCACCAGGAACCTCAGATTCAATACTCTCCGGAACTCGCCCGAGCCTTCAAACCAGTGAAGTAACTGGAATCGACGCGCCCCTGCAAATCCACGCAGGATGGAGAGCTCATCTTTCAAGAATATAAGGTGAGATTGCTGTGAGGGCATTTCGGAGGTGATTAGTTGGGGAGGACTGGGGGGGTGCCATCACTTGAATCCACAAGTGGTTAAATCCATCTCTCCACTTGCAGGAGAATATTTCTACGGGTTAAGCAGACAAGATTAGGAGGGCATTTGGGGTCCATATTGTTAGACTTTGGTTCTGTTGTTCTATGAGTTTTACGGTATGAACACTTTATTGTGGTAAGATGCTTGTTGTGCTGGATCTTGTTATCTATAATGTTAAATAAAGAGTTTTAAAAAAAAAGATTAGGAGGGCAGATCCAGTCAGTCATCGCTGCACTACGCATCACGTGGGTGGAGACCGCAGCTGTCCGGGTCCGACTGACGCCCCTGTGGGAGCCAGGTGAGCGTAACAACACCCTCCTCTGCAGCAGGCATCACTTCTCTCACACCCGGCTCGCACACCGAAGGCAGAAAGTCCAGCAAACAATCAAAGTCTGCACAGCCAGCCAGATCCTCCGAGAGCCTGTTCTTTTCTTTTTCTCTCTCTGCTCTTCCCTTTTTAAGGGCTCTGTCCTCCACCTGCCCCTTGTTTTAAATTCCCTTATGGAACCTGTCACATGTCTATCAGACACCACATCCTATGACCAAACCTCTAGAATCTTCCAGAGAACACGTGTCTAGCCTGTCACCTGTGGACAGAGATTCAAAGCGACAAGCGGATGCCAATAAGTTACACTGGCAACCTGCGCTGGACAATTTGAACAATAAGCTTGATTTGAGGAACATGAACTTGCACCTTCCATGCCCTTCAACTTGTCACGTCTTCAACACAAAACAGCTTTAATTCTGCACATTTATTTTTCATGAATAGGACCAATTTGGCCAAATGATTTGCACCAATATTTTGCTCCAAAGTGCTATGGACTGAGCTGTAAATATTAGCAAGGTATTAGAGATTAGTAGTTTAGGGGTTATAAATTGTTAGTCTTATGCTTCATTGCAATTTAGTACATGCTATACCATGGTGTGGTGCACTATGCTACGCTATGGCTCCAGGCAAACTTAGGTTAAAGTTTTTCTTCTTGCTCTGTTGAATTCACCGTACTGACTCACACCAGATTGACATCAGAGTCTCACACCAGAGTCTCACACCTCTTGCTGTCAGAGCCTGCATTTTTGATGAAATTATGTCCGAGCTGGAATTCGGAGCCTCGTTTTCCGTACACAGGCTGGCATAGCTTGTGTGCTCCTGACGATTGAAAGTTATCAGGTGCTTGGTGAAATTACATTCACCACTTTTCCTAAATGATCACTTTAATATCTACTCCTTTCTGTCCCCAAATCCTATGGTTCACCAATGTAGCATTTTTCCTTTGCTATGTTTGAGGACTTCTGTATCCTAGAGTTTATGTGCTCTGGGTATACATCCCTGCATATATGCAGGATGTCACCGACACCCCATACTGTCCTATCATTGTAATGCATGTTTATTATTTATTGTGTGCTTATAGCAAATACAAGCCTAATGCACATACACATTTAGCACAAATATACATTTCTTAAAATCTTTTAATAATATTTCTTATCAGCCTACTTCCCTTTAAAAAGGTTGGACACATTACCAATAATAACTTTCATTACATTCATCATAAACCAATACAATCCACCAATACCTATGCTCATTAATTAATCTGTAAACCAATGATCATTCCCATGTTTCCTCATATGAGCACTTGTGATATAACCATCCCTTACAGAGTGAGTTTGTCCATAGACTAGAGTTTTGCCAAGAATTGCTTCCATATGTTATATGAAGATGCAACAATAACCAGAGAAGTCCCCATAAAGATAATTGGCCAAAATTGGTCTGTGAGGTGACCATTTTCCATGCTATCTGCTAAGTCCCTTCTTATGCTGGAAAAGATAAACTTCAAAGCCAGTAAGGATATGGCAAGCTGTTTCTATTTGAGCAGAGCATAGCCTACATGTGCTTTTATCGCTTGGTGTTCCATTGCAAGTGCCAAGACGTTCTTGCACCAATACTATGTTCATACGCAGATTTAATATGAATATACATAGCTTTACACTAGACCACTTAGCAAGATAACTCAAAGGGGATCATTGTAATGTGCCTATTGTTCCCCCATAAATAATTGAACTGCTTGTGTTGCGTATGCGTGTGCCTCTTCGAACAAGCTCGTCCATCGCAGATCCCTCGTCCGTCCTACTAATCAGTCTTCTCTAGCAGCTACTAATTTATCCCTTTTCATTCTCCAAATCAGCAAAGGTTTCTCATTGCTCTCCATCCCAAAATTCACAAAGGAAACTGATGGAATTCTCATTGCTTATTCATATAGATCTGTTGACACAGATATCCAATTTATCGCTTTTCCTCTTTTCTCTGTACATGACATCTGATATGATAAATACAACTTATCTATGACACTTTCCACAGCCACTCCCCAAGGATGGCTCACCAAGTGTGAATTAATGGTTCGTTCTGTTGTGGATAGAGCTATGCCTATGTGGCCAAGGTCTACTTACCATAGTAAGCGGACATTGGCAGCAGCGTGATGGACCACCGTTCGCTCAGTATGCATAACATGACCTTACAGTGCCTGGGGCACAATTCACAGACTATTCCATACTTACTTTAAGATCATCTAGGTTACTTCTATCTTTTGGGTTGCCCTTTGAATGAAAGACATTTCTTTTAGCGTGATATCGTTGTGCTTGTGGAATTGACCAGTGTGAGGGCACTGGCTACCCAAATATGATGTGCAAATTCAGCAGACTGCTGCCAGCTGAAGGGATTTTTATTCAGCTTCCAGATCAAGTGCTGATGTTAGTGATGGAAGCCTGCCTGGCACAAGGCAATGCCCGTGCATCAGCTAATGCATTTGGCACCAAAATCCAGCTGCTCAGAATGCAATCACAAGACGACTTTATAAAGTACCAGTTTGGGTGAAGGTTCACTCTTTACGGGGAAAAAACATGCTTTTTGGGGGTCTTTCAGAGCCTCAAGATTACACAATTAAATATAATTCCATCACATAATGATTTAGTGTAGCTGTACTATACATATCATAGGCCGATGTTGCTCTCTCTCTCTCTCTCTCTCTCTCTCTCTCTCTTTCTCTCTCTCTCTCTTCCTCTCTCTCTCTCTCTCTCTCTCTCACTCTCTCTGTATCTCTCTCTGAGCTTTCTTTTCAATTCTCTCTCTCTCTCTCTTCCTCTCTCTCTCTCTCTCTTTCTCTCTCACTCTCTCTGTATCTCTCTCTGAGCTTTCTTTTCAATTCACTCTCTCTCTCGCTCTCTCTCTCATACTATACGCCATGTAACAGTCTCTCTTTCTCGAGGTGGGCTGGAGTCATGTAGTCAGGTGCACAGTTGCTAGACCAACCCCACCCCAGCCATTGCTGACCAGCAAAACACATAATAAAAAAAAAACATATTTAATTGTACCAACATTGTCTATTTTTAAAATTGTGCAATATTAATTTCTAATAATCACTCCCAGTATGTGTTGTTGTCATAATAACACATGTACCTTGCCATACTGAACAGAGCACATCATGAAAACATAGAATAACTATAACAATTATCTAATAGAAGGTTATCTTTCCAAGATGGACAGTGAGTCACACTCCTATATGAGAGTGACTCACTGTCCATAAATTGCACCAAGGAAGATTCCTGGCTCATTTTCATAAAATGTAAGGGCATTATGGGAACATAGGGATGACCAGAGATCTCTTTATTTGATAAATAGTGGTATGATGAAATAATCGTATGCTTGAATCAATAAGCACACAATACACACAGTGATTGGTGCTAATTGCATTGTTCACAACACTCAACCTAACACTGTAGCATACATGCCAACATTCTAAAGCATCTGGTAGGGAGATTTTGTGACAGAAACTGGGAGGAATCTCCCCATAAAATTGCATTGGGGATTTCAATATTTTACTTGGGAGTAAGTAAAAACAATAAAGAAAATATTCGGAAGTATCCCGCCTAAGGGTTAACATGTATGCTGTGGTAGTGTCTCCTTTAGCCATATGTACCCATCGGTACAGACAAATGGTCAATGAATTGCGCTTCGAGGGCTGTCTTGTCTCTTGATTTTAAAGGAAGGGAGTATCTGATTCTCTATTTGTGCATGGCCAGTCCCCAAGGTATATATGTCCTTAGAGTATTAGATGTACAGAATGTAACCAAGGTCATTATCTATCACGAATTCTACATGCATTGTGGTTAAGGTGTGTTACATGTTGGCAGTGCAGACTGAGGCTTCAGTCATTCCAAGGTGTATTAATGAAGGACCAACAAAGCCGGTAAAATTAACACATTTTACAACAGTATTTAGAAGAATGAAGGTAGTGACAAAAAAGCGCTATACGGAAACATGATATTAGAAAATGCTGTGACAGTTTCCTTTGATGTTGGGCCATCACAGTCAAATGAAATGCTTTTCAGCTGATCCATTCAAAAGGAGAGTTTGGCAAGCCAAAGAAGGTCTGTGCCACGCATGACCCAAATGTCTGGATTTGCTGCAATACTCAGGGTTGTCCAAATCCAGAGCTTGAGATCCGGAACTCTGGTGGGTTTGCAAGACAGCCTTCATTAATATTCATGAGAAAACATGTCCATACATTTAGAATCATTGTATGCACATTTATCTCGTGAATATTAATGAGGGGTATCCCTAAAATCTGAAATGGACACAGCCCTCGAGGCCTGAAGTTGGACAACGGTGCTTTCATTCGGCCTGATGGGCCAACAAAAAACTCTGATGAAATCTCTGGGTAGGCTAGGTCAGGTTTTATATCCAGCTCTCCAGTGACCTTCATTTGATTCTATGTCATATCATTGACGACTGAAAAATGTTTCATTTTTTTATTTTTGGGTGGTTCCATCCGAAGCCTCCCTTCCCCCACCTATATTTTACTGTTCCTGACCCCGCAACCATTTATAGGCCCTTTCCCACCCCCCATCCCCTAAAAAAAACCGAGGAATTTTTTCATCAACATATTTTTCGGAAAAACACCCATCAAAAAAACTACTGTCGATGACTGGACGCCTTTAACCACATTTTAATTTTAGTTAAACCTTTACTGGTTTCTTGCCCATAGCTAGGAGCATGTGGATCTGAATTGACGAGAGCATTCTGGGCTCAGTAAGAACATGCATCATAGCACCCGAAAATAATGGGAGGGAGCACCACATAATGTACAATGTATGTCCCCATTCACTTACGTGCTTCCCATAAAAAAACTATCAGGTTTTTAAAAGGTGGAGTAATTAGCGGTCCTGAGAAAACTGTCTTTTTTCGTGAAAACCTTACGGTATGCCTGAAAGTGAGGGATTTTCCATGAATGTTAACAGTTTGGCCTGCTCAATAGATTACAAGTTGTGCCATGACTCATGTCAAGTGTGGATAACTTATGTAGTCCTAGCTTTTGGAATGTTTTGGGGGAATTGAAGTCTGGCATTAACAATGGGAAATTATTATTTGTTTATTTGTTTGTGGTTTGTTTAAACCTTTACAAAATAGTTCATCAGAAAAAGATAAAACATTTCAAACAATTATCTTCAATCTCAATCCGTACAAACATATTAAGATGGGAAATACACAACTTCAAATCCCAGAATGCAAAGACAAGGAACTGGACTGGGAAGCCTAACCATACGTGACATCATGAGATCTGAGTGCCATTGCCAACCAAAACATGCAGTCGAAACCTTGGGGTACCTGGGTTGTTTTTCTTTTTTTTCTTTCTGTTTAATGTGTGTCAGTTCATAGAACTTTTCACATCAAAATGCAATGATATACAATTACCTTATTTTTTATTGTGGTATAGTTTTTATTTTATTTGTTTTATTTTTATTGTGGTATACAATTTTAAACAACATACTTGCCTCCACACATACAAATAGATACATTCAAAATTAAAAAAGAAAGAACATGCCAGATATTGCAATACTATGGCACACGCATGTACATACTAAACTGCAAAAGATGATGTGACGGTAGAAATTGATCACTTGGGGGTGTGGCTTAATAGCGGTAAAGATGGCTGCTCAGGCGCGCCGCTCCAGCCCACCACAACATATAACATTCTGCAAATTCGTTCATTCTCTTCAAACCTCCCCTTCTCCTCATTTTATTGCAGCGACGGCTGCGGGCTACTCGCTTTCTTGCTCTGGTGCGCTCCGGCGCTTATACAAATATTTTCTCTGTCCTGTGACCCCGCCGCTGTGAGCACAGACGCCATTTATCACCCGTGAGGAGATCAACGGCCGGCTGGTGACGCAACTTCCTGGATTGGGCCCAGTCTGGGCTCTCATAACCTACACAGTGCCACCTCATGGATAGCAAGCAATAATGCCAGCAATAAGGATACATTGCATTAAAAGGAAGGCACATATGAAGAACATATACTTCACCCGACAAACATTTTCTTCCTAAGCGTTGAGGTAACATTTTCTCTCCCCTGATTTACTTCAGTTGGGGTATTCTTAGCACCTCTCTCCTCTTTTTGTGCCGGTGGGATACTTCTGAGCTCATTGCCTCAACACCATATTATTGTGGATCTAATCAGGCAATATGGCATTTAGTAAAAATAACCAGAAATTGCCAAAAGCCTCTAACGATGCGCTGACCTCCTCTGCTACCGTTAACATGCTCAAGACTGATTCGCCGCCACCATCACTTTCACAAGACCCAGCCATTGAGGCCATTCTACAAGAAATAAGGTTGTTCAAACCATTTTTTAAACCACCAACCAAAAATTGTATCAGCTTCATGAAAGGTGGAACGTATTTGAAAATAGAATAAGTGAAATGGAAAATAGAATAGGTTTTGTGGAAGGCATTTGACCCAGCATGTCTCAGCTAAAAAACGGTGAAGGGCCTTCAAAAACACGTACGGGCTTCCCTGAGGTATGTGAGGGGAATGATGCAATACTTTTTCTCCAGAATTTGCTACCAGCCCTGCTTCAAGTTCCAAAAGAAATATCCCTCAATATTCAACATCACATTGCATTGGCCCATCAAGAAGCCCACAATCAACACACCTCCCACTGGGCACTTTGATTTTTTATCTACTTGAATACATCCAATTGCTGCTTATTCTTTCAAAGGCCAAAGAGTTGAATACCCTCATCTGATATGGAAAATGGATCTATATCTCTCATAATGTGGTGAAAAAAAAATGCCCAATGCAGGAAGGAATTCCTGACATATCGTCCTGCGCTAAAACAACTCAACGTCAGATATGGCCTTTCCCACCCCTGTTCTTTTATAATTATGTATGATGATCGTACTTCAATATTTGATGAACTGGCTGACCTAAAGACTTTCATCCATTCCCTGAAGACCGACAGCATGGATACGTTGCTTCCTATCAACCCATCTTCTTCTGGGTCTTGACTCTTTTACATTACAGAAGTTTTGCAGTCTCTAATTTGGCCCCAATGATGGTGGCCGGGCATCGCTTGGTACCCCTCTTCTTCCAGGCCATTTCTTTTTGCCCTGTTGGTGTCACCTACTCCTTTCTTTTTTCTCCCTTTTTATATTCTCTTGATGTACTTGATCCTATCTGATCTCTCTATATACTATGTGTCTCCATTTTTCATCTCATTCAGTGTTACGCTTTTCTGTTTTTTCTAACCTTACTTGAGCAAGTATCCCCTTCCTTCCCCTCCTTCCTTTTGTGTCTTCCTTCTATGTACACCGTCACAGTTTTGGATGCACCGCTCGTTCAGGTATGTAATTATTACTGATGCTATTCTTACTACTGTTTTGCTAACTGCATTAGATGAAACTTTTATCCTTAGGTATTTTTGTGTTCCTGTCCTAACCATGCGGCTACTGTTCGATGGTAGTTAGATGTGTTACCTGGAAAATTAAGGGATGTAATAACCCAATTATGAGGTACAAAATTAGTTCTCATTTCAAAAATCTAAACCCATTGTAAAGACTGGTAGGGGGTGTCTGTACTTCCGCTCTCTATATGGTAGAGGAGAGGCACAGAGGACCCCAGCCAAGATTCTCTATTATTGGTAACGTAGTCGAGCAATCAAGGCCTACCTTCTGAGGAGGTGATGCAGGCTGGTTCTTAAGTACAGTGTAGTCCCCAAACCCCCACAAAGGAATGTCCACACACTGTATTACTGAAAACACAGTCTTTATATAATTAATATTTAAAGGTATGTACACGATCACAATAACGCACTTTGTATTCGGAAGTCAATAATGATAAATATATACAATTCTAAAGTGGTACCACCAATGTTATCGAATCTCATTAAAGTGCATCAACTGTACGGTTAAAATGTCACACAGATCAATAACGAGGAAACCAGCAATAGAGATAGGAAGGAACGCAAGATGGTTGAAACAATAGGCAGAATGCTGACCCCTACCGCTAGGCACAGTTCTGTGTAGAGATCCCCCCACCTGGGCAACCTGTAAATAAAGATATATAGCACAAGCCCAGTCCATATATCTTACTTCCTCCTATTAAGGTTTTACCCCCCCCCAATGTACCGGGTGGAGTAGAGTTCTCCGAAGAGGCGTCGACCGAGCTTGAGTGACTCCCTTTAAAGCAGGAGCCACGGATCGTCGAGAGGCGTTGAGGAACTCGCCGTTCAGTGTCGGGGAATCGACGGCCCTTCTTGAGTGCCCTCCCTTTAAGGCAGGAGTCACGGGTCATCGAACGTCCGACGGCGAACAGGTTGAACTACGGCAGTGAAGTGGCAGCTTCGTTCCTAGTGGTGCTCGTCGACGACAGAGCGTTGGCGTCCTGCAAGGAAGAGGCGTGCGGGGCACCTCGGTGATGATAGTTCTGGACCGCAAAGAGATGATGAAGAACTGTGGCCCAGCAAAAGCATCGAGTCGTCGGCGTCTCTGTGGTCTTTAGGTGGCGGGAAACACACCGGCGGATGCTCCTCGGCGCGTCGACGGTCGGCCCTTCTCCAGCGGGAGAACGCGGGCGATGATGCAGACGAGAGCGTCCAATGATCAATTGAAGTTCTTAGGCAAACGGGAGCACAGCGACTCCGGTCGGTGACAGCGGTCGTCGACAGTGGCGGACAACAGTCCGAGTGCTTCTCTTTGATATTCCGCAGCAGTCCCCATCTCGGGTCAGCAGCCTGTCGAAGGTCTGTCTACCAGGGAGCTTTGGCAAAGATCAACTGTTGCACGATGGTCCCTCGTAGCTCGGGAAGAGGGTGCCATACCAGGTCCTCTCTGGGTCAGTTCTTGGAGACACAGCAGCTTTCAGATTGTGAAGGAGAGCAACAGCACTTCTTCTCGTCCAGCGGGGCTTCAAGGTCAAGCTTCAGTTACTCCAGTTACTCGTCGTAGTGGACTTCAGCTTCTGAACACTGTTGATCTCTCATTCATTCCGCTTGGTCACACTCAAGCATCCAATCACGACTAAGGGCATTCATGCAGGCAGGCAGCCAATCAGGCACACGAGGTATTCAGGCCATTCACTTCTCTCCAGACACTCACAACAAGTTATGTGTATTGGGACAAGTACCGAGCCATTCAACACTCTAAGCTGCATTCATACCGATTTCGGGCAGGGCTGTCTCAGTCATTTTGTCAGCCACCAGATACTAGACATCCACAACACAGAATGCATATTCGTCACACACTCTATTCACCCAGGTCCCACCAACAGGAGGTACCCACAATATACATCACCGGGAAGGCTCCAGCTAGTCTGGCCGGGCCTTCACAACACCATATATGGCATTTCCACCCAACAGCCAGTCAGGGCGAAGGGACAGAGTCAGGGCTTCCCAGGACTTTGGGAAAACAAAGTAATGGGTAATAGAAAGCAAGAGGCCACAGGGGCCATCTTGTTTTCCATCAGGAATCAACTGATCCCAATGGCAGGGCCGGGGTATCCCAAAATGGAGGATACTCTGCGCACCTGTCAATTTCAGCATGGAGCTGCCACCAGCCCATACTCTTCTCTGCAGGCCACCCACAGGTGCCCAAAAACATACACTAAGGGCACAGGGTTGTACCCCCCCCCATGGGTCTTATAAGGGTATCCCACGGGTCCGTTCACCAAACCAAAAGAGAGAGAGCTGCACTGCCAGGAGTCCCACATGTACTCCTGCGCGGAAAACACGACAGAACACACGATAAAAAGCAGTAAAGGACAAGGATACGGAGGCCCTGTCCCTCTGATGCATTTCCAGCATCACACCCATCTGTTGCTTCTATGCAGGAAATGAACCTCTCTCTTACAGAAGCCATGAAACTCAAAGCCTTGTGGGTCAATGATGTTATTGCCGGTCCAGCGGTTGGGAGAAAAATAGTGTGGTGAAACTAATTAATAAGAAGTTATCATATAAGATTCTAGGTCGGGATGTGGATACCAACAGGAGGTGGATGTGGGTCAAACTGCTGGTGGGATCTGACATCATTACTATTATGTATATTTATGGACCCACTCTACCTGATCCTGATTTTTTGGACTCTATCAAACAAACCATACTTAATTCAAATGTCTCCAATCTAATGTTATGTGGTGATGTGAACCAATTTCTAGACTCTGAAGAGGAAGTGCCAAGTATCATCCACATTCCAGCCGCCCCCTTCGTAGTACCCGGTACTTTCACGCCAAAGTATGTGACGTATGAAAAACAAATAAACAAGCAAAGAGCAGCGGTTGGGCTCTGCCCTGTGCCTATTAAAGTATCAGCACCTATTGAAGTACCGACACCTAAGAAAACCTGGACAGTAAGGTATCCATTAAGAAAGCCATATCTACAGGCAAGACAAAATGACGGTTGTCAGAATGGAATACCCGAAGAAGCCAAGAAGATAATAAAGGAAGACGAATGGTGACGTCATAAAACATGGGATGGACACACATATAGCTGATATAAGACCAGAGAATGCTGATGGAAAACAAAGTCAACAGGAGATACTATGGATAAATGGCATCTTGAACCCAAGATGAAGAAATTTATGCCATATACACGATGAAGATATTCAGTTAGTTTACGCGTGTACAGATGCAAGAAACCGCAAGAAGCAAAGAAATCGTGAAGCTTGCTCATGCTTAATAGTAAATAGATTGCGGCATATGCCAACATATACACATATATATACCTCAAAAGCACTTTATACATATGTATAACTCCACTACGCACATGAGCTGAATTGAACAAAGGTTACTAAAGGTTTCAAGAGGAGAGAATCGCAGCAAACAAATCGAGAATTAAGACAGAGCGAAACTCCGCTGAGGATAACCATGCCAAGAAGCCAAGGTTGTATCTGGTTGGAATAGGTCAACAGTGGATACAATTAAGGACAAAAGAACAGAGTATCCTGTTCAGAATGGTCAAGATAAGCCACAGATGGTAGAAGACTGGCAGAATTAAATAAAATACACAAACATACATGAAGAAGAGGCCAATTTCACGGTGTCCTACTTACGTGACAAGGCAGGCTGGAAGAGTGAGCCATTCACACCTATGCATGGATCTCTGCCATGCTCATACTCCTTAAAAGTTCTCAGACCAAGAAGCAGACTTAAGGCCAAACTACAAAGCAGTAATTGACACATGACCACTGAGGTGATGATTGATTTTAACATAATTGAAGGGAAGCTGGGGTGCAGACTAATTCCCTGCACCTGGCTGATCTTTCTGCGTGCTGCTAGACGTAAGTGGAAAAGAATGAGTGGGGTTGATGCCAACTCAATCATAGTGGACCGTGTAATCTAAGGTCCTATAGAGAGTAGAACCAATGGGGCGTCCTTTTTTTAGTGACGTTCATAGTGACCATTTTGAAGGAAGGGCTTAGTTGCCCCACCTGACATTGATTATCCAATCCCCTCTCCCCGTTACCACATACAGATGGAGTACCTATGATAAAGTTACCTTCCTATAACCAATCATGTTGCATGTGAGGTTTTTAAGATTGCATATCAATGATGATGAGTTTTTGCTATAAATACTGTGTTTTTTCTGAAACTAGGAGGATTTGAAAGAGAAAGAGAAGATCGAGCGGTTGCTGATGTTCATTGTACTCCCCATTTTATGTACTTGTCATTAAACAGACTCCCTTTACCAAACTATTGAGTTGTCATAGTTATTTGATGCATGAGTATGAATCTGCATCCCCATCTATCTCAAGGGTACTGCTGCTCATCTTAAAGGGTTGTTTGGAGATCCCCAGTCAGAGGGCTGGCTGGAGACCACCCAGTTTAACCCCTTCATAGATAGAAAATCCCAATGCTCCTTCAAGAATTCCAAGTCCCATAAAGGGTTTAGCGAGTGATTAACTGAAACTGCCTTTATTGACACTTGTAGACTGGCCGATCTGTTTGACCTAGAATACACATTTCATTCACATCCCCATGATACCCGATTGCGCCTCGATTACATTTTCACTACTAAATCCCTTACGAATACCATAACTGACCTATTTCTGATCATGCCCCAGTCATAACTACCTTTGATCTCTCTGACATTAAAAAAAACATCCTCTAGATGGAAATTCAATAACTGTCTTCTTCATGACTAACAATTAATTCAATCATTCATGTCCTTCCAACAAACCTAGCTGAAGATTCCTCCAACACGACTAACTGGGACACCTTTAATGTAGCCCTAAGAGGTCATTTAATTGCCTTCTCTAGTATGAAAAAGAAGAAATACAAAAAAACTCTTTGATTCTCTATACTTTCAGCTTACTAGTGCAGAGAAGCAACATTATTGCACGTCCTCGAACTCAGACCTTCGTAGCGTCTTGTCCTGACGCTTTCAAATTAACAAAATACTTACTGAACAAGCTGCTGGTGCCATCTCGAAATACAAATACAAAATTGATCAACCCTCCAACAAAGCTGGCAAAGCTCTTGCCTCCTATTTGAAAGCTAGAAAAGAGAAAACATTCATTCCCCACATTACAAATCCCTCTGGTTCCATAGTCACAAACCCTCACATATTATAAAGGTCTTCAAAGAATTCTACACCAACCTATATTCTCTGGAGTCATCAGTCCCAGAGGATAATCTCAAATATTTCTTTGAAACTATTATCTATCAGACGATCTTACCCATGAACTGATCTTGGTTGCCTTGATGGTGACCTTACTACACAGGAAATCATACAGGGCATCAAGGGGTTGGGAAAGGAAAAGGCTCTGGGACCTGACAGACTATCCACTGAATGTTTTCATCGGTTCTCCAGCTCCTTAAACACTAGACTCGAAAGTCTTTACTCTTCTTTTATCTTTAAAGGCTCTCCATCTGGAACCTTCTCTGAGGCCCTCCTTATCCTATTTCCAAAAGTCGAAAAAAGGTTTACATCTCACCAAAAAACTATAGACCCATATCCCTTATAAATGTAGAAAGTAAGATCTTTGCCAAAATAATTGTCAATAGAATCGAAGCCTACCTTACCAAACTCATTAAATCAAACCAAATAGGTTATGTCAAAGGCACGAACATCTCAGCCAATGCTAGACTCCTACTTAATTCCCTGCACATTATTTCACTGGACAAAAAAGTCAAATTGTGATATGCCGCCATTACCTTAGATGCCGAAAAAGCCTTTGATGGGGTGAACTCGGACTATATGTTCCAGGCTCTGCAGTGGCATTGCTGTGGTGAAGTCTTAATATCCCATGTTAAACTTCTGTACTCTGATCCCAAATCCTTGATATGTATTAATGATCAGTCCTCATCCTTTTTTTCCTTACAAAGAGGAAATAAGCAGGGATGCCCTCTATCCCCCATTCTATATGTACTATCCCTCAAACCCCTTTTAGAACTCATCTGATCTGATAAGAATATTTATGGGATTGCGTCTGGCATGCATGAAACCAAGATAGCCACCTATGTTGATGATATTCTCATTCTTATGAAAAATCCTAAACAACACCTCCCCTATCTGCTGGCCATATTTCTAGATTGTTCATGTGTATCTGGGTATAAGTTCAATAGAGACAAATCAGAGCTATTACCTCTCAATCCGTTCTGCCTTAAACATGAATTAGATGTCTTTGGCTTCAAATGGTGTGATAACTCATTCAAATATTTAGGCTTACAATATTCTTCCTCTGTTAGCAGCACTATCAAAATATATTTAGACACATTTCTCAACAGGCTTAAAGATTTATCGTCCAACTGGCCCACTCTTTATATATCCTGGTGGAGTCTTCTGAACACTATTAATATGATGTTTTCCCCTGTTGTGCTATACTATTTGCAAATGCTTCCTGTACCTCTCCCAACTACATTTCTTAAATCCATCTACCCAATTTTGCTCAACTTCCTACGGGGAAACGGCAGAAGCAAAATAATTGCACTCAACAAACTCAAGACTCCTTTTGAAAGAGGTGGTTTCAGATTTCCAGATTTTAAACTTTATCACTACAGCTTCATACTTAAACAAACCTGCTGTTGTTATTCCCCTTCTGATTTAAATGACCCCCCCTCCTAGTGCATAATAGAGAAAAAGTTAGTTTCCCCTCATAAAATCACTGACTCATTATATCTCTCTAATCGCTCTTCCACTTCTCTCTCTGACCCGATCAAAGCTTCCAGATCTCCCCTTAGAGCCCTCATCCTCTCGTCCATCAAATCCCCATCCCAGGAACTATCCCCTTTATTTGTGGCATAAAAAGTTAATTAAGATTAATAACAGTGTATTATATCGGAAGTCGTGGATCACCAAGGGTATCAGGTTTATCAATCAGTGCAAAATCACAACATAACGTAATTCCAGGACCTCAAGAAATCATTACCTCTATATCCATCTGATGTTAACTTTTACAACAAGCTGGTCAACACTTGTCTGGATGGTCTTCAAGCTCACAACAACAGTGTTCTTTCACCAGAAACCACAAAGCTACAACAAATGGCCCTGACCCCTGACACCAAACCACCAAACTCTATAAACTGCTGACCACAACTGACTCTCCTACAATCAAGTGGCTCATACAATCCCAAGTTGAGACTGATTGTAATCTGGTCTTCGATGATCGTACATGGTCTCAGCTATAGCTATGGACTAAGATCAGATATGTTTCCACCTCTGCCAACACCACTCAAAACCTCTTCTTCTTCACACACAGAGATCTTCATCACCCCTTTAAAAGTGACAAAAGATAAAACTCAATCAGATGGCAACTGCTGCTCATGCGGGAATACCCTGGGCTCTTACAAGCATATATTTTTTTAATGCCCATTTGTGTTCAGCTCGTGGCAAGAAATCTGGAAATACCGAACAGAAATCTTTAATAAACATGTTCCACTATCCCTTACAAATGTGTTTCTGGGAAATATCGCCATCAAAGTGGACGGATCTCTCCCCTCCCAAATCCTTTATGACTTCTTTATTGCTAATGCTATCAAGCTTGTTACTGCCAACTGGAAAAACGTTCAAAACATCTCAGCTAAGGGCTGGTGGAACAATATCTGTCACACACATAGAATTGAACACTCTATGCCTTGTATCTTGATGACGTCCCCAAACACAACTTGAAATGGGCTCCCTTTATTAATTACTTGAACCATCATAATAAGTCTACACATGGTTCATGAAGTTTCTCTTATGTCTGTGACACATGGATTTCATACCATTAACTATATATACTGCAAGATCTTTACGTGTATATGAGCAAACTTGTCAACTGTATCCTTTCTTCCCCATCTCTCTTTCCTTGTGTATTGTGTCTGTCTCTTGTTCGTTCCCTAGTCTGTCCAATACTCAATCGTGTATCTACACTTATTCGAATCAAATGACTGTGATTGATTATTTTATTCTCTTCATGCTTTACTTTGATTACTCAATTCACCTGTTTTGATCCATTCACCAATTTCTGACTTTCAAGATTATTATGATATATTGTCCCAGTTCTCGCCTCAATGTATAACACATAGGTATTTTTATCATTTTCAATCTTAACAATGTTTTGTGGTTCATTCACTAAAGTTCAATAAAAATTGTGTGATGTTGTTCATAGAACTTCAAACTTGGATGTATTTGAATATTTTTTAGCTATGTGAAGTATGTCAGTATGATATAGGGTGCAGCAGAAAGTATAGCTTGGCATGAAAATGTGACCTCCACCAGCCCACTGACGTCTTCTATCTAGGGAGCAGCTCACCTGAGATGAAGGCGCGAGCAGAAGCTGCAGCAGCGCGCATTCTCATTGAACTCTTCGAGGGTGCTCCCAAAGGCTGGATTGAAGGAAAAGAAGCACTTGCACATCTCCAGCATGTGCGTGAAAGAAATGCAAAGATCACAAAGAGTAATCTCGTCGAGCCAATCAGAGGGGCACACGATCAGGTGCCCCACTTTGCAACTGTGTGCAATCGTGCAGACCTAGCTGCAGGATAGGGTACTGGGCGTGTTTTTACATTCATGCGCACTCCCTATATTCACAAACTAGCAGTGCACACAAATTGCGAACATACAAAGTTTGATTCCATAATGGACCTCCACATTTCATTTGAGTTTAATGCTTTCTCCCATTCCGCGCCAATAATTACCCTATCATGAGAAACAAAGGCCATATCAGTGGGATTATCTTCTACTGCCGACACTTCAAAATCCTCATCCCACAACCTTCATACATCATCAGCTCTTACATTTTCCTAGCCTGATATCACTTCTATCTCAATCCTCTGACCCTGTAATCTGGCCACCCTGCATGCCACCCACCTGGATACCTTATCCAACCCATTTTCTTTCAAATATACATTTAAGTGGCTTGTGATCAGTCTGTAATGTAAATTACGAACCCCAAACAAAGTTTTGGAAAGTTTCAATACCTCAATGACATGCTAAAGCCTCCCTTTCTAAGCCATTTTTCTCAGCTCCTTTCAGCATCCTAGATGCATGAGTTAAAACAGTATCTTTGAAATCCACTCCAACCTGAGACAAAATTGCACCAATGTCCGACTCACTGGCTTCAGCCGATATGGTACACCTTTTCTTTGTATCAAACATTGCTAAAGCTTTGGCCATATCAATTCTCCTCTTTATGTCTTGAAGTTCCACCTCACATCCACTGTCCCACATGAACTCTATACCCTTCTTCAACAAATTCCTCATTTTGCCAACCCTATCTGCAAAATGATCCACAAACCTGTGATAAAACTCTTTCATGCCCAGAAATGACCTTAGTTCCTCCTTATCATTAGGTGACCTTATTTTCTTGATTCCTTCCACCAAATCCTTTTTGGGGCGAATCCCTTCTTCCGAAATTTCATGACCCAAATAATCCACAACCCTTTTTCCAAAGGTACATTTTTCTGCCCTGAGTGTAATCCCCTTTTTACTTAACACTCTTACCACCTTCCTCACATTTTCCTCAAGCATGTCATCACTTTCTCCACACACCAATATGTCATCCTTGAAGCAGCATACATCCTCCATATCTCCCAGGACATTGTCCATTACCTTCTGAAAAGCTGAGGATGCCAAAATTAACCCAAAAGGCATCCTACAGAATTGGTTCACTTCGTCATGTGTAATAAACACTGTAAGTTTATTTGACTCCTCATCAAGTTGAATCTGGTGATGAACACTGGCATATCAAGTTTTTTAAAGTACTCGGCCCTTCCAATTATGTTCAGCATTTCTGACATATTTGGTAACGGATGCCTCTCCGCCATCACACACTTATTCACCTCTCTTAAATCAACACAAACTCTCAATTCACCACTCACCTTTTTAACTATAACCAATGGAGATATCCACTCTACTCCCTTTGCAGGTTCTATGATCCCTGCATTCCTCAATCTCTCTAGTTCTCTGAGCACCCCATCCCTGAGCACAGTGGGAATGAGACGAAGTTTAGCACTCATGGGTTTACTTCCTTCTCTCATGACAATCTTATGCACCATGCCTTTAACACATCCCACCTCTTTAGAGAACACCTCAGGAAAACTATCAATCACATGAGTCTTATCCATTACATTAAGAATCTGTTCCTCTGTATTTGGATCTAACCTTATCCACAGTCCCTTCTGTTCTCTCCATCAAAGAAGGGTCTCCCCACTTCTGGTCACATAAACCTTCCCCTTTGTCTCCCTTCCTTAAAACTGAAACGTGGCAACAAAATACCCAAACACATTTTTTTTTCCACAGTTGTATCCCCCAGGTCTCTTGTCAGATGGTATCAACTCTTTCACCGTCCCACCCTCTACATCCTCGTTCACTTTGCGTGACATCAGAGATAGTTTAGCACCTGAGTCTGCCATCATGCGTACCACTCTCCCATTCATTCAAATACTGGCAAACGGACTGTCACACCCTTCCTTGTCATCGCACATTACCATATTTACCATGACCACCTCAACTTTTTCATCCTCCACCTTACCGTATGACAGAACACTTTTCTGTTCCCATCTCGGCCCCTTTTTGGACTCCCTCTTTCCCTTTTTTCTTCACACTCCTGTGATACTCTTTTTTGTGTTCAACCACTCTTAATACCTCACTTGTTGGTGTAATAACCTCCTTGCGGGATAATTTTGCTACACACCTATTGTGTGTTCAAATCTTTTTGCCATTCCAATTACCTCCTCCAAATCGGGCTCATCTTTTTGCCATATTTCCTCACGTATTTTGTCATTAGAACAATGCAACATAAACTGGTCACGAATATGCTCATCCTGTTTGTCCCCAAATTTACAATTTAAAGCTAGTTGCTGTAGGCCTGTAATGTATTCCTTGGCACTTGCCCATTCATGCTGTTCCCTCATACCAAAATGATATCTCTCCAACACTGTATTAACACGCACATCAAAATGGCGATCTAATTTCATTAAAGCAACATCAAATTCATTTACATTACTTTCAGAATCGAACTCTAGAATATCAGGCAAAGTGTCAAAAATCCTGTGTCCCTCATACCCTATAAAATGCATTAACATAGACACTTTGCTCTCCGCAGATAGATTATTTCCACAAGCAGCTCTAACATAACGCAGGAAACACTTATTCCGTGCAGGACATTTGATCTCAGCGGGGCCCGAGCAGATCATGAACATAGGAGACCCAGGCACACCTGCCATAGGCATTCTTTAATGTCTCCTCTGTGCACAGATACTTCTCCGACTGCAGGTAACACCTCTGAGATCGTAATACACCCAATGTATCAGTGTTAAAATAAGTTTGCTTTATATCACCAATGTAACTTCTGCAGATCCGTATGTAAAATCAAATATCTTAAACATCCAAATGCAACAAACAGAGTTTAAGGATGTGTGCACCCTTCCTGTTGGGCCCAAAGTGGCACACGTTATGGAGGCCGTTACTTGAGCACAGCTGCATCAATCCTACAAGCAGGGACGCTTGTGCCACTTCACGCACAGTCAGCTGGTAGGAACTTCCCTAATGCGAGCATCCCTGGTGATGTAGCACCTCCCACACGCTCAGCCCTTGCTAGGATGCACTACATGGTACGACAGCCGTATAACTCAACAGTTGCTGGGATATGCTACGTCTGAGTGCCAGCACCTCTCCTCTTCTGTTCTTCTCACACACAAGAGAAGTCCTTCCCCAGTTTGTGGAATCTATCAGCGCTGCAGGGAGTCTTGAAGATAAAGGACTCCGAATGCCAGTACCAATACTTCTAGATGTTGTGGCGTGTTCTCCTCCTTCTCGAAAAATGCACTTACAAACGTCTCAGCAGGCCCAGTGCTGCATTTCAAAAATGCATTTCCAAATGCATCAGTATCATGGCATTCCCATAGCTCACATGCAAAAACAAAAATGAGCGCTCCAACGCTCAATCACATGTTGCGCAGGCAAATCACCATGTGGAGTCACTGCAGCAGGGCAATCGATACAGCACTGAGCTCCCAGTCCTCGGTTACATAGGCTCCTACTAGAAATCTGCCATTCACTCCATGCTCAGCACTCCCAAAGATAGCTCACCATAGCTTATCAGGGAGAAACAGCTTGGGCGTCCCGCACTCAAAGTCAGCTGTAACGTTCAGAGTCTTTCATTTCTCTGCTCCAGGGTTGGGGGTCTTAGAGGGTCCTTCTCAGCTCCTCGTCGCCAATGTAAAGATGAGCCTCCACGCATTGGATGGTAAACTGTTCACCATTTACTCTAAGATACATACAATAATAAAGACCCCCAACCACCATCAGGAAGGTCTCTCTCCAACTGCCTCAAAGAAGCCTACACATTCCTAGAGACAATTCTTCCCTAACATTCCATCATGAAATTCCACACCTTCTCCTTAGGCATAATACACAACACTACATGCCTCAATTTGTCATCTCATTCAGTGTAATGCTTTTCTGTTGTAACTTACCTTACTTGATCAAGTATCTCCTTCCCCTTGTTCCATTAGTGTCATCCATCTATGCTCACCCTCACAGTTTTGGATGCACCCCTCATTCTGTTTTTTAATTATTTTTGATGCTATTCTTACTACTGTTTTGCTTACCGCATTAGATGAAACATTCATCCTTAGGTATTGTTATGTTGCTGTTCGAACCATGCCACTTCGGTTTGATGGTTTCTAGATGGGTTAACTGGAACATTAAAGGCTGTAAAAACACAATTAAGAGGTACAAAATGATCTCTCATCTCAAAAAGCTAAACCCATCTGTTGCTTGTGAGCTTAGAGCCCTTTGGATAACGGGCATGCAATTGGTGGGATGCAGAATAACTCTGACACCAAATAATTGAACACACTCAGGAAAATGGCAAAGTTTTCTGTTTTAATATCAATTATCTAAAACAGGAAGTTACAAGGGACATCAATAGATGTTCGCCCAAGTCTCTAAATGCGTATCTCACAAGATTTGCTTTTTATACAAAACTACGTCAGAGGTGACGTCACACTACGTGGCAAATGTGAAAATCCTATGAGGGGTTGTGATAGGTTCAAGGGGCACATCTAAGTATACTTTCTATAAGGGGTGGGATTGTGATTGGATATCTACTGTCAGGTGGACAACTTATGCCAACCTCTAACAACATCCCATCTTCAACATTATTAAGTACACAGTATATCATTGGCTCTCCAACTATAAGGCCCTTCGTTATACCGCCCTCTACAATTGGTTGGCACGCTTGTGACCTGCTGGAACATTTGGTTCATTTAGCAGCACGTAAGCTCAGACTCAGGTGCCAGGATGTGGACTTGATTTTACCTCCCCACCAAATTAGCCCAACATCTCTCATCACCCATACCTTCTGCCATGTAGATTGTCTTTGAACTTGGCCTGGCAGAGTATTCTTGTCTCTGGGAATATAAGGGAGTGTGGGCATCCTTGGCTCACGTGACAGGAGACGACAATTTGGTCCATTTTACAGCATTTAAATGTCTTAAATTAATAAATGTTGGCACTTTTGGTGTTCTTTCTTTGCACCTTAACAAGGGTTGATTCAGCTTCTCACGATTGCCGCCTTCAAGAATAGATAACCAGTCTTGGCTGCTTCAGCGTTGGTACCAGGTCAGACAGCCACACTATTCATGTCCGCGATCTCAGCTAATACTTGCTGCGACACAGTTCTCGGCCTTTCCTCTCCATGGGTCTGGGCTGACTAAATTCATGACACCGATGTCCAGTTCTATATAATGGAGGTGCCGCTTGCAGTCTATTCACTATGTATAGCCAGCTTCTAAGATCACTTAATCTGCTTGTGTTTCAACATCTGTACAGTTATGGAACGGCTTGCATTTTCTGCAGTGCGTCAAACACATGCAATCTTCTTTTCGCACATGAAAGCTTACCCGATGCTTAACTTTGTCATTAGTTTCTATAAGGTCCATTCATTCTCTTCAGCCAGTCTTCTCAGGGAATCATGCTCATTTTTCGTGATGTCACCAGCTCCCCTTCTTGCTATTTTTTCATATTACTTCAGGGAGTTCCTCCCTAAGATTGTCGTCTCTTTGTGGATACATTTGATAGGGATTTCTCAATGGGTACCTTCTTTCGAATATTCACTTTGGTATGGTCACAACTGCTGGTGTTAAGCATAGCACAATCTCAGTCTTCCAACATACAGAAGGTAGGTGGCCGGACTTCTTGTAGAGGCATTTACCTGCTCCTCTACACTTGTATACAGGAAACGCACCTCTCTCTTACATAAGCCATAACACTCAAAGCCTTGTGGGTCAATGATGTTATCGCCAGTCCAGCGGTTGGGAAGAAAAATGGTGTGCCCATACTAATTAATGAGAAGCTATTATATAAGATTCCAGGTCAGGATGTGGATACCAACGGGAGGTGGGTGTGGGTCAAACTGCTGGTTGGATCTGACATTATTACTGTTATGTGTATTTATGGTCCCACTCTACCTGATCCTGATTTTTGGGACTCTATCAAACAAACCATAATTAATTCAAATTCCTCTAATCTAATGTTATATGGTGATGTGAACCAAGTTGTTGACCCCTTCTTAGATAGACAATCCAAATGCTCCTTCAAGAATTACAAGTTCCCTAAAGACTTTATACAGTGCTTAACTGAAACTGGCCTTATTGACACTTAGAGACTGGCTCATCCGGTTGACCTAGAATGCACATTGCATTCACATCCCCATGATACCCTATTGCGCCATGATTACATTTTCACTACTAAATCCCTTACGAATACCATTACTGACTCCTTCATTTCTAACATTATTATTTCTGATCATGCCCCAGTCATAACTACCTTTGATATATCTGACATTAAAATACCATCATCTAGATGGAAATTCAATAACTGTCTTCTTCATGACCAACAATGCATTCAGTCATTCATGTCCTTCCAGCATTTATTTTTTTTCAGAAAACTTAGATGAAGATACCCCCACCACCACTAACTGGGACAACTTTAAAGCTGCCCTAAGAGGTCATATAATCGCCTTCACCATTAGGAAAAAAAAGCAATACAAAAAGACCTTGATTCTTTATACCTTCAGCTTACTAGCGCAAAGAAGCAACATTATTGCTTGTACTTGAACTCAGACCTTCTTACCGTCTTGTCCCCTACCCTTTCAAATTAACAAAATACTTACTGAACAAGCTGCTGGTGCCATCTGTCTTGAAATGGGGAAAACCTTCCTCGGGACCAGCCCTTGAGAGCACAAATTACCCAATTCAGCCCAAAATACAGGTTCTATTTTCCCGAGCAGTGAACTCATGCTAGTGACAAATGACACCTTCAAAATGTTTTAGCATTTATTCTAAACAGTGAATTTCAGCAACATCTTGGGATTCAAGTTAGAGAAGATTACAAAACACAAACTTAGAGAAATACAAAATATAGAGAAACATAGAATTTAGAGAAACATAGAGAAACACAGTCTTACGCCCCTTCAATCAGCACTGGGAGACCCTGGCCCTCATAAGCTAGCTGTAACAAGCCCCGCTCAGAGGTCAGCGCTGCAGGGTGCCGACAGAGCAGCAGGTTTCGGACACTCGATTTTGCTCGAACCAAGTCCACAGATCGATCTCCCACCTGAGTCATGTGGGCATGCATTTTTATAATCTTGTGCTGTCAGTCCATGACGCACAGTTCCAGAACTTTCCCTGTGCTAAATATAGATTTGCTCTTGGAAAAATTCAATTCTGTGATGCTCCCTTCTCGCTCCTACCCCTCCCTTGGAGCCCTCTCTGCGAAAGCACTGGAATGTCCTTATCAGCGTGTGGGCAAGGCCGTACCAGGCCTTCTCAGGGAAATAGGATTTGTTTATGAAGCCATGCAGGGCTACAGTTAGAAAGGCAGAATATTCTAAGAGAAGTCAAGATGAATTAACTCCATGTGAGCAAGCTCTAAAAGGCATGCACTCATAGCTTAGTGTTCATAGTGCTTAAGATTGGCTATCTAAGTGCTATATAGGTGCCATAATGCTCCAAACACTCCAATAATGTCTAATAGCTACAGAACTGGGGCCTCCACCCTGCCTGTCTATCTACAATGCATAATGTGACCTACCACCCCTACTAGGCCTGCATATTCCTTGTAGCTCACTACTGCGTAACGGAGGTGCTACAACAGACTACTGTCAGCATTTTTGGCACATACTTTGAATAAACTATTGGCTTTCAGCGGCTAATGCTGTCATCTAAAGCCCAGGTTGGCAAATTTGCAATTTTGTGTATCACTACACCATCTTAAAATACAATAACAAAATTTACCAAGCCTCCAACAAAGCTGGCAAACCTCTGGCCTCCCATCTCAAAGGAAAGAGAAAACACTCATCTCCCACATTAAAAATCCCTCTGGTTCCATAGTCACAAATCCCTCAGATATTACAGAGGTCTTCAAAGAATTCTACATCTCCGGAGTCATCGGTTCCAGAGGACAATCTCAAATCTTTCTTTGAAAACATTAACAGAAGATCTTACCCATCAACTGATCCTGGTGGGCTGGATGGTGACCTTACTACACAGGAAATCATACATACAGGCCATTAAGGGGTTGGAAAAAGGAAAGGCTACGCGACCTGACGGTATATCCACAGAATGTGTCAATCGGTTCTCCAGCCCCTTAACCACTACACTCATAACCCTTTACTCTTCTTTTATCTCTAAAGGCTCTTCATCTGGACCTTCTCTGAGGCCCTCCTTATCCTATTTCCTAAAGCCGAAAAATGAAAAAGATCGAGAACTCCCAAGAAATTATACACCCATATCCCTTATAAATGTAGAAAGCAAGATCTTTGCCAAAATAATCGCCAATAGAATCGAAGCCTACCTTCTCAAACTCATTAAATCCGTCAAAGTAGGTTATGTCAAAGGCAGGAACATCTCGGCCAATACTAGACTCCTACTTAATTCCCTGCATATTATTTCACAGGGAAAAAAAGACAAATCGGGCTGTGACACCATCACCTTAGATGCCGAAAAAGCCTTTGATCAGGTCAACTGGGACTATATGTTCCATGCTCTGTAGTGGCATGGATGTTATGAAGGCTTCATATCCCTTGTTAAACGTCTGTACTCTGATCCCAAATCCACTATATGTATTAATGGTCAGTCCTCATCCTTTTTTTCCTTACAAAGAGGAACTAGTCAGGGATGCCCTCTATCCCCCATTCTATATGTGCTATCCCTCAAACCCCTTTTAAAACTCATCTGATCTGATAAGAATATTGCTGGAATTGCGTCTAGCATGCATGAAACCAAGATAGCCACCTATGCAGACGATATTATCATTCTTATGAAAAATCCTAAACAACACCTCCCCTATCTGCTGGCCAGATTAGAACATTTTTCAATTGTACCTGGGTATAAGCTAAATAGAGACAAATGATAGCTATTACCTCTCAATCCATTCTGCCTTAAACATGAATTAGATGTCTTTAGCTTCAAATGGTGTGATAACTCATTCAAATATTTGGGCTTGCAATATTCTTCTGGTTAGCAGCACTATCAAAATAAATGTAGACACCTTACTCAACAGGTTTACAGATTTATCCTCCAACTCGTCCCCTCTTTATTTATCTTGGTGGGGTCGCCTGGACAATATTAGTACAATGTTTTCCCCTATTGTGCTATACTATTTACATATGCTCCCTGTCCCTCTCCCAACTACATTTTTCAAATCCATCTACTCAATTTAGCTCACCTTCCTACGCGGAAAAGGCAAAAGCAAAATAATTGCACTCAACAAACTCAAGACTCCTTTTGAAAGAGGTGGTGTCAGATTTCCTGATTTTAAACTATCACTACGCCTTCATACTTAAACAAACCTGCTGTTGGTATTCCCCTCCTGATTTAAATGACCCCCCCCTTCCTGGTGCATAGTAGAAAAACAGTTTTCCCTCATAATATCACTGACACATTATATCTCTCTAATCGCTCTTCCACTACTCTCTCCGACCCGATCAATGTTTCCAGATCTGCCCTAAGAGCACTCATCTTCAAGTCCATCAAATCCCCATACCAGGAACTCTCCCCTTATTTGTGGCATAACAAGTCTATTATGATTAATAACAGAGTACTATATCGGAAGTAATGTCTCACCAAGGGTATTAGGTTTATCTATCAGACTATTACGTCATTCCAGGACCTCAAGAATTCATTTTCTCTACATCCATCTGTCTTTACCTTTTACAACAAGCTGGTCAACGCCCGTCTGAACGGTCTTCAAGCTCACAACAACGATGTTCTTTCACCAGACACCCCAAAGCTACAAGTAATGGCCACGACCCTTGACATCCGAGCCATCAAACTCTATAAACTGCTGACCACAACTGACTTTCCTACAATCAAGTGGCTCTTACAATCCCAATGGGAGACTGATTGTGGTCTGGTCATCAATGATCGTACATGGTCTCAGCTATGGACTAAAATCAGATATGTTTCCACCTTTGCCAACATCACTCAAAACCTCTTCTTTTTCACGCACAGAGCCTTCCTCACCCTTTTAAAACTGGCAAAAGCTAAAACTCAATCAGATGGCAATTGTTGGTCATGCAGGAATACCCCGGGGTCTTACAAGCATATGTTTTATGAATGCCCGTTTGTGTTCAGGCTGTGGCAAGAAATCTGGAAATACCTAACAGCTATTTTTAATATACATGTTCCTCTAACCCTTACAAATGTGTTTTTGAAAATGATCACCGTCAAAGTGGACAAATCTCTCCTCTGTCCCATCCTTTAGAACCTCTTTATTGCTATTGCCATCAAGCTCATTACTGCCATTTGGAAAAACTTTTAAACCATCTCAGCTAAGGGCTGGTGGAACAATATCTGCCACACACATAGAAATGAACACTGTAGGGCCTTGTATCTTGATACTGTCCCCAAACACAACTTGAAATGGGCTCCTTTTATTAATTACTTGGACCATCATAATAAGTCTGCACATGGTTCATGAAGTTTCTTTTATGTCTGTAACACATGAATTTCATACCATTTACTATATGTACTGCAAGATCCTTAACTGTATATGAGCAAACTTGTAATCTGTATCCTTTCCTCCCCATCCTCCTTGCCTTGTGCATTGTGTCTGTCTCTTGTTCGTTCCCCAGTCTGTCTAATACTCAATCGTGTATCCACACGTATTCGAATCACATGACCGTGATTGATTGTTTTATTCTCTTCATGCTCAGTTTTGATTACTCAATTCACCTGTTCTGATCCATCCACCACTTTTTTCCTATCAATGTATAACACACAGGTCGTTTTATCATTTTCAATCTTACCAATGTTTTGTGGTTCATTCTCTAAAGTGCAATAACAATGTATTAAACAAAAACAAGAAACTGATCACTCCCCAGGTTCAATTAGATTTTTTTGTTTTGTTGCTGTTGTTGTGTGATGTGGTTCATAGAACTTCAAACTTGGATTTATTTGGATATTTTTTAGCTATGTAAAGTATGTTCGTATTATATAGGGTGCAGCAGAAAGTATAGCTTGCCATGGAAATGTGACCACCACCAGCCCACTGACGCCTTCCATCGAGGGAGCAGCTCACCTGATATGACGGCGCGAGCAGAAGCTGCAGCGGCGCGCATTCTCATTGAACTCTTCAAGGGCACTCACAAAGCCTTAATTGAAGGAAAAGAAGCACTTGCACATCTCCAGCGCGTGCGTGAAAGAAATGCGAGGATCACAAAGAGTCATCTTCCTGAGCCAATCAGAGTGGCACACGATCAGGGGCCCCACTTTACTGCAGTGTGCAATCGTGCAGACCTAGACTGCGGGATAGGGTAGTGGGCGTGTGTTTACATTCAAGTGCCCTCCCTGTATTCACAAACTAGCAGTGCACACAAATGCGAACATACAAAGTTTGATTCGGTGTAATCTGTGCCTGATTCTGCTGGTCTCAGGCGTGGGAGAATCAGGCACAGATTAGGAGGGTCATTTCTGAATCATCTCTGTATTCTCTGCACCTGTACCATCCTGTCTTACATGCGTTTCGATCTTTTTGTAAAAGATACAAATGCATTTTCTTTCAAGGTTGCACTTTAGTATGACAGGCTTTCTAAGTTTAGGATGCAGACTTGAGCTCCCAGCACCCATACGGATTTTGGGAGCCCATTAATATCTTAGTGTTGGGAGAGCAGATGCAACACTAATGTATTAAAGGGTTTGGAGCGAACAGTGTTTGCTCTGCTGGAGCCCGTCCTTAAATGCACAGATCACGTTTGTGAATTTGGTAGCCTGTGTATTTCACTAAATTAAGCATCTCAGAAAAAGGCAAATTAGGCATGCATTTGGGATTCTAAATTCTTTCATAGTTGGGCCAGTTATGTCTCAGATTCAGAGCAAATGCTCAGCACAGTGCCAAATTCTAAAACAAGTGATATTTTCAATGCAGCTCATCTAAATATAGACAGCTCTCAAATAGACTCAACAATCAAAGACAATGTGTGCCCTTTTTGGGGCTCATTAGTGGAAGGTAGTTGGGGCTTCCACACTACCTTGTAATTGTGTAAAAACTTGGGGTTTTACCATAAGTAACCCAGTATAATTCACTCAAGGACCCCTTGCTCACTGTGCCATAGGAAGGCTCAGTTCACCTCACTGAGGAGGCCCAACAAGGTTGAAACACTTCTGGGGTTGCTGCTGGTACTCTTGTTCAGATAAAAATTGTCTAATATTTCGGTGCTGGGCTGACCTTGATATGCAAATGGAAATTTCCCCTCTGTGAAGGGTGCAGTGATTGAAAACGTGGTTGTAGACCCTCCTAAGTGGAAGAAATTCCTTAGAACAGGGTATTTGATCCATGTTCATTCCCAGTAGAGGTGCTCCCACATTCCCTTGTAGTTGTAATACTACTTGGGGTTCATTACAGGTCAGGCTTACATATTAAACTATCACAATGATATAAAGCAACTTGGGTAAGAATTAAAAGAAGGGAATACACACTGATTGAACCCAGGAAATCGGTGTACTTTGAGAGATAGGCCTGCTGTATGAGTAGGATCGCTCGAATCTGAACAAGATTAAAACAAGTTAACATAAACGTTACTCGTTATTTCTAAATAATGGGAGGCATTTTATAGAATGCTATGTTATCTTGCATTTGTAAAGCGCCTCTTACCATAGTTTATGGGCACCCTAAAAGGTTGTGAAAGTCAGCACCGCCATCTTGCATTCCTTGTAAACCAGACAGTGGTTTCTAAATATGACTAGGCAGTACCTTCTGTGTTGCCCCTCTCTAGTATAAAGGCGATAATGGCACCATGTTGAATTACGCTATTTCTGTGATTTATGAAACATTACGTTCCATTCTTTACATACCATTTTTGTTTACATCTAATTGGCTGTTGCTTTCGCTCTTAGACCCAAGCCTGATCCCTGGCTTGACTCTGGTTCAGTTCTCCCAATTCATTGTGTGTCTTGCCTCCCTTTATCCAAAAGATGCTCATCAAATTGCTTTGTGAATTGCTTTGACTTCCCATTATAAATCCAGGGCTAGAAGTTGCAGAATGCAGAGGAAAATCCTGGGCTGGGTGAGCATCTCCTGAACGGTATGGGGCGTGTTGGTGTTCTTCCGTTTCAGGGTTAAAGAAGTTGTTAGTAATAGTTGGGATTGTGATGTTGAACAAAAAATGTTTGTTTAGCATACCGACATACAAGGAGTGCACTGTTTCTGCTAGTATGGAAACCATAATGTAAGCCGGGACATATAGTTCACTTGCAAGACTTGTGCCTTGTTGACGAGAATGGCTGAAGGAGAGGAGTGATGGTTTTGGTTGAAAGTGACTTCTCCAAGCTGCATGCAGGAAAGTCTCCAACTCCCTCAGGGTTAGTCGCTTCTCTAAGCAGCGTGTTGGTAGTAGATCTCTTTCTTCTGTTGGGGCCTGCCTCTGGAACAGACTCCCTGCCTCTTTGAAACTTGAGGAGAACCATCTCCGGTTCGGGAGGCACCTCAAGATCTTCCTCTTTGCTTCTGCTTTCTCTCCCCCTCTCCCTTGCTGATCTCCTGGCCTAATCTGATGCTGCACTGGTTTACCTGGCTATCCTCTGATCCCAGGCCCAGCCCCCCCCCACCAGTTACACACCTGCACTTCCCCCGTGAAACTCTTGCAAGCAGGGACTGTTTCTGTATCCCTACAGCCCCTACTAGCACTTGATACCTGATGTCTGCACTTACCCTTGCACTTGCCACCAGCTGGTTGCACTTCTTATCCTATTATTCTATTTATTATCTTTATTTAATTCACTGTCATCCCATGTACTGCACTGCCCCCCTTGCACTTTTCCCCTTCCCCCTTCCACTGCACTTGCGTAAACTCAATTTCACCTGGCCTAGTAGGATTGTTGTCTCTGTCTTCCCTCTGTTTCCCCTCCCTTGTCTCGTCGCGCCTTGAAACACTTGTGTATAGGCGCATTATACATGCCATATCATATCATATTGTGGTCATGTTGCACTGTAATAGGGTGATTACTCCACATCTCCTGGTCATTGGAAACCAGATGAGTTTCCAATGTAGCCAAGGTTGTTTGCATGCACCTACGAAATGGAGTAGTTGATAGACTTGAAGTGTGTTCTGGGGTGGTTGGAGGTGGTTGGAGGCATAAGTAGGTGAGAGTGCCCCGGTACCATACCTTAATAGCTGACATACGGGTGAACTGCATGCAGAAAATATTTGATGTGGCTGTGTGCTGCTCAGCAGCAACACTGAGCAGACAGAGAAGGACAGAGAGGAAAGAAGAAGCCCCGGGTAAAAGTATACAATGTCTGGGGCTGGCATTGAGAAGGTTGTTTGGCGGGAGTGATTGGGGACATCACAGTGGCAATGTACCATGGCTATTTATTAATTTATTTTTATTTATTTATAACATTTGAAACGCCCAGACCCGGAGATATCATGGCGCATGGTACACTAGTTAGAGATCAAGTTGACAACTTCAGGACAGTAATAGAACAATAGCAGCAATTATTAATCATATTTCTTAAAAAGACATGTTTTTAGCAGATTTTTTAACACAGTATAAGATGGTTCATTCCTGATGGCGGGTGGCAGAGAGTACCCGAGATTGTTTGTATTTACACAGAAGCTAGCCACCCTGCCCCCGACTCTTTTGCTCTTGAAACGGGGAGTGTGTAATGAGATGCTTGAATTTGATCTTAAGGTGCGCACTGGGGCTCCCAGGGTGATGCAATTGATGAGGTAGCACAGGGCCTTGTTGTATATGCAACGGTAGGCAATAGACAAAGTTTTGAAGTGCAGGCGTGCTTTGATTGGAAGCCAGTGGACTTCTCGTCTTGTCACCGAGACGTGATTGGATTGTTTCAAACTATGAGTTACACACATTGCTTTGTTTTGTAGTTGTTGACATTTTGCCAGGTTAGATGTTGAGGTGCCCATGAGTAGAATGTTACAGTAATCCAACTCGCTGAGTATGGGGCTCTTGCAAGAGTAAGGCAGTTGTTCTGGGAGAGGAATATATATAATTTCTGACCTTTAAGGACTGCTTCCATTAGTTAGAGTTAATTAGAGCTCAGGGTTTGTTTGTGGTCTTTTAATTAGGATTTAGTATGAGTTCATAGTTCCATGGTTCTCGTAACACAGGGACTAACAGATTCTATTCTGGAACTCTGACTGGAGTTCTGGAATAATGCAGTACTGGATGACTCTGTGTGGAACTATATATTGGGGCTGCCGAGGTGCTCCCTGGGATAGATTTTTCTGGAGGTGGTGGTAGGAAGAAGACTGGCATTCTAGTGCCTGGTGCCTTCCTTCACCTGCTGGATTTTACTTTTATGGACTTCATTCATTCACATGTGTCACTCTTTCTCAACTCTCATGCTGGACTTCCTTTGCATCTTGTACTCATCGTGGCCCTGAATCATGCTGTTCCCATCTTCATCTTGTATCCTGGCTTGCAACATTATGTGTTACTACTGACTTCTGCAATTATATTCGCTCTCCACTCTTGCTTCTCCACTCTTTTTGACTGCTTACTCTCTTTTCTCTCCTCCTTTCCCTTCTCCCTTTTCCTATCTCCTCCCCTTACTTTCTTCTATGCACTTACTCTATCAGAATTGTCCCTGGACCTAATATGATAGCAACCTCGTCTGTTTCCTCCACCCTCCCATTACTGTTTTTTTCCTCCCCACCACGCCTCCAACACTATGTGAAATGTCGTCAGGCCTAGTATGATAGTCACTTCTTTTGTTCCTCCCCCCCTTTCTGCACCCCTCTCCCTCACCTGTTGTTTTTCTCCAGCTCTACCAGAAATGTTGTCAGGCCTAGTACGGTAGTCGCCTGTCTGTTTCCATTTCCTCCTCCCTTCCTTATCTATGTCTTAGCTCTTGCACTATCTGAAATGTCGTCAGGCCGAGTACGATAGTTAATTTCACATCCTTACTGTTCATGGCCTGTAAGAATGTGGTTGTATTTCCCATGTTCCCTCCCTTGCCTTGAAGCGCTTTGAAACACATTGTGTATAGGCGCTATATAAATAAACAATCGTATCATATCATATGATATCAGTACAGTGTGTGGCACAGAGACACAAACACTCTCACAACATGGATACACACAAGATAGGGAGAAAAGAGTATGGCCTTCTGCAATTTAAGACAAAAACACAAACAAAATAAACTTAATCGTGCAGGTCCAACACCCCCTCCCCAGAGGTGACACGTGGTCCTCCCTGAAGGTTGGCGTTTCCATCAGAACTGAAACGTTATGGAGTCATTTTAGGCACTGCAACAATATGAACTGCAGAAAATATATGATGTACCAATCACAGTCATGACGTGACATTTTAAGGATATCTGTTGTAGATAATATTGAGGGCTATAGGTAGATGTTCAAATGTTTTATTTGTACTGAGCAGGAAGGGGCAGTGCAATATGTGCTGCATATCTTTATGCACAATCATTTGTATTTGATGTTATTCAGCAAACGCCAAGGAAAAGAGGCATATGGAGTGGGATGTTTCTAATGACAGCTGTCATCACAGTGATCAGAAGCCTGAGTTGGCCTGATTTACTATATAATTATGTGTGCATTTGTATTGTCTAAGAGGTCTCAAACATATTGGGAAATGTCGGGGTGGTCCGCATAGCTCCAGGAATCCAACGATTCAGGTTTGCACCACTACAAACCAATCTTCTATCTATGGTCTAAAGACCACCAAGCTGGTCAATGCCCATGTCTGTGCACAGTACCATATGCCAGACCGAGAAGATGGCAGCCGAGACAGTGACGACGCCTGCCCTCCCTGTTTGGGCAAGCGACAATGAAGGCGATAAGAAGAACGGCAGGCTGCATTGGTATGTGTTGTGTGATGACCCTGTATTGCTGCTCTAGAACCCCCGAGATTTAAAAGTTACATATATCTCCTAATTAATTATGTGTAGCTTCTGCTTATTTTCAAAATAGCATCTATATACCTATCTTATTCTGAACTTTCATGCAAGAATTGTTCTTGCCACAGCTGTCCTCCACTTTATGAGATGCTTTCAAACTCTTGAAGAGGAAGTGACATCAGAGGAGGAGAGGACATGTATAGCCTGATTCATGGAATTATTTGCGTGAAAAACGCAGATTTGCGCGCCTTTCTACCCGAAAATCCCCATACTTCAAACAGGGATGTTCGTCTGCAGATCCTGTATAGCAGTGATGGGACAGAGTAAAAGGCTGCATTTCCTTTTATTAGGCCCAGTACAGGGTAGGGCCCAGTACGGGGTAGGGCCCAGTACGGGTTTTATGAAAGTCAAACAGAATACAAATATTTTTTTTCATGGTCACTGATACAAAATATTTCTTAACTCACAGTTCTCGTTGAAAACTATACCAATGAGACCAAAAAATAGGCATTCTTGACAAAGTCACCTTGAAAGAGCAGGTTGAAGGGACCAGGAAGCTCTGGGCCCATAGGAATGCAGCTGAGGGCAGCCCCTACAGGTGGCCTATGTGGACTCCCCAGAGCCTCTCTCCCCTCCTGACGGATCATGGCTGTAGATAAAGCGAACGTATTTGCAAGAACAGTCAGACCTGTGCAGTGTGCAGCATCAATGACATATTTGGCTGTGACATTGCAAAATGAAGCCAGCGAGAGACTCACGAACCAGCTCCACACTACGAATGCACCATGGATGAAGTACTCATGAACCCACTTGTGCTACTCTTCCTACGCTCACCATGCAATGGAGGCAACTAAGAGAGTGGGGTGGCTCAACAGCTGCACAGGGACACTAGCGCAGAGGGGAAAATTAGGCTTGAGAGACAGGTCGCTGAACTGCACGACTCCATGAGCCGCCCGCCTGACCTCAAGATGGCAGCAGTCTTTAAGATGTTGGCCCACGTTCCCTATTCTAAGCAGGCAATTAGATAGCACATCAGCAAAAGAATACCACACTCCAGGAGCACACTGATAAGTTAACAGGAAACACATGGGAAGGACATGGAATTAGAGACTCCCCCAATGTCATGACGCCTATGTCCATTCTGGCGGCCCTAAAAGAGAGGGGACCAAGGGAACAGAGAAAAAAAACTGTCTGTAGGGGACAACTTGATAGCGAGAGTGGAGTAGTGAGAAATGGGAAATGTAGAAAACACGGAAAAGGAGAGAGGGCAGAGCAGGTTACCAGAGCCTAAAGAATGGGATTGGAGGAAATCCTGAGATGCATACAAGAAAAGGGAAGACTTGAGCCTGGATGAGGGGTTTCCAAGGACGGAAAAAAGGTGGGCTCCACTGTGGGTTATTGTGATAGGTCACATGAGGAATCGAAGCAGACCAATGGCACGGGCAGTGGACACCCATGATTGCAAAAAATAATCTATCATGGATGTCCATGGCAACACGGATTGATGGATGTAAATATCAGAGCAGTTGGAAATTGTGATGGAGGCCAAACCCGATGTTAAGTTGCCAAACAGGTGGAGGGAAATCTTTTAAGACATCACCTGAACGCTGTCAGAAAACATTCCATCCGGGCAGGGGGGTGCACAGAGATCTTCAAGTCGCAGCATAGAGAGATCCAGTGCACAGAGGGATCGAGGAGGAAGAGAGAGAATTGCAATTGAGACTTAGTGGCCCAGCGACCACTGAGAACCGGATGCCAGCCTTCCTAATCCAGGCCTGGATTTATTTCTTGAAAGCTCTTCGAGTGAAGCATGGCTTTGATAAATCACGTGGATGGGATATGAAAATAACCAGTAACCTTAGGGTGCTTGGCTTCTCTGTGATGAGGAGGATAGGAACAGGATAGTAAATGACGTTGGCTAAGGTCATTTCCAGCTGTGGTTAAAAAGGTTGGCTGCTATGCAGCTTTCTCCCGCTATGCACACAGCCATTGGTGTGCCAAAACAGCACACTGGTATTCTCGTTTGTCCCACACGAAGATGGAGTGGGATAGGCACAATGAATATAGGAGGGTGAAGCTCTTATTCACGTTGATGGACTTGCTCTATCACAGCCATTCCTCATCTTTGACAGGAAAACCACCCTCCTCGCAAACATGCGTATGACTTTGTAAAGAAGTGCAGGTGTGTCTAGCAAACATGAGATAACTGCTGAAATGATCTCACCTTTGTTAGAAGCACCTGTAATTGCAGTACATAACACAGGGACTTTGCTTACAGTATTCCTGGTGGCCATCTTTACATAGTTTTCTTTTAACATGCGGGCACCAATCTTGTTCAGTTTTCACGCCATACGCTTTGTACACGAGTGTAAAAATAGTTGTCCTAATGTGATACTTGCATACGTGGTGGGTGCTAATAACTTTAATAACCACAGTATTGCTGATAACACTAGCTCTATAAAAACACTTAGCCCTTGTTACCGACCCTGGCTTTGCTCATTTAAGGGAAGCTGTTGGCAATAATTCTAAAGGATGTAGGTGTAATGTATAGCTGTAACCATGGCAGCTGTAGCTGTGATTTAAACTCAGGCGAGTACAGACAGCTTTCCCTATTATCTGAAATAATGCATCATATGGTTTTAGTTATTTTGGACCCTATGCATCTGCTGTTTCCAGGTATCCCTGACCACAGATCTACATTCAGAGGGTGTGCCTCTCATTGTGTCTGAGCTTGACCATCCTTCATACAAGTGGGGCAAAGAATTGTGGTGAAGTGGGTGACAGCTTCCTCCTTTGGATGTGCAAATGCTGGGGGAAGGGGATGGGGACTAATAGAATGTCTCAAATTCCAGGTGCGTGTTTCAGTAAAGTGCTGCAAGTCACAAGGTATCGAAGTCCGTGACCAACAACTGATGGAGCCATGACTCCATCAAGCTTACACGGTAGTTATTCTTGACACATACTAAATGATAAAAGTTACAGTGGATACCACCATTGTATAACAACACATGTCCTAAAAGTGTTGGTTAATTGTAAATAACCTATAGTATAGAGCCGACAGAGAATATGTCCCTGGGCAATAGCATATGCACAATGAGATACTTTGAGAACCAGCAATGAGTGGCAAGGACCCTTTCTCATGATATAAGGCCTCATTACGACCCTGGTGGAATGGGTTTAACGGTGCTGGTAAAGGTGCTGGCGCCGTTAAACCCATTCCGCCCTATTACGAGGTCCCCTTGCGGGATCTGCTCTGGACGTCTGGTTAGACCAGACGTTGTTTGCGGGTCCTTCGAGGGGACTAGCATGTTAACAACGGGCCTGTCATTAACGGGCCCGTTGTTAACATGCTCCCCATTCTCATTGAGGCCTATGGGGGCTCAAATGGGAATGGGGATGGTCCGGGTTCCCTGAATGGGAAAATACCGGGCCCCCCAAAGACGGAATGGCCCTGTATTTCCCCATTCAAAAACCACGGACCCGGACCCGGACCCGAGTTTAGAGGCAGCCATGCCCTTATTAAGGACATGGCTGCCTCCAAAATCGTAATGAGGCCCATAGACACAATATTTCATAACATTTCAAATTTGTCTAAAGAATTCAAAAATCTACAAAATAGCAACACATCCATTATAAAGATGATTCAGTTGCTTAATGGAAATGCATCGCAAGGAGGACAGATTCAAGTGCGATCAAATGCGCCAATGCCTTTTGGCCAAGTCCATCATGAGGCAAAGAATCTGCATCATTTCTCAGTGAGAATCTGGACCATCCATCCTTTAGCACATCAGCAGCACGAATGCCCTGTGACTCTGGTAAGGTTCACTAGAGGAGTCAGTCCCATATTGTATGTGCAACCACCAGCTTGAAATGCTCAAACTACCAGAGCTGTCAGAGAGTATTCAAATCGCCTGCCAAGCTGCCATGGTGTAAGATGTAGTCATGCTTGCCACATCGAATGGTGTATCCCCATGACCTCCCCGCCACCCCCTGGGTGAGACATAAGGCGTTCCTCTTCTCCCTCTCCAAATCTGGCAATATTTCCTCTTTTCTGGAGAACCCGCCATCTCAATGGATTGCTGGGAGGTGGAGGCAAAATATGGATTGCGCAATATCAATCTCTATTGCTATAGTCTGGGGCATGGAGGCCTCAGCTCTCCACGCCCCTGCATAGATTTGATCTCGACTCTGGGCAGATGGACTGGAGAAGAGAGTCACTGGATGCCACCAGCATCATTCGACTTGAATCTATAAAACTGTAGGGCTTTCACCCAACACCAAGTGACCACCAGTCTGCACTTGCCAGTGCGCAAATGGCATGGCATGCTCCTTTCCCTGACTGCAGCCAATACCTTCCACCACGTGGGCAGAATAAGGACCCACGAGGCACCACTGGAACAGTAAAGGGAAAACACCTGATGGGTGCAGAACCATTGTCATTCATGATTTTAATACATCGCATTTGATTTGCATTTTGCACTGTATAAAGGGTCAACCATGAAACAATGACCATTGTTGACCTTCCATCTCTTCCCCCACACCTACCTCAACACCCATTTAACTTGGCACTGAAGAATCCTATAGCTCGGAAATCAAGTCATCTTTCACACAGGGGTCAAACCATGCATCAAACCAGTTCTTGTCCGTCCAACCTGAACTGAGCATTAGGTTGCATTTTGTCACATTACCCATGCCTTCCCATGTTTCATTGACACCCCTACATTTATACTATGTACTCATATTCCATGCTCCTCTACAGACCAGCACTCAATTGCAATACAGTAGGCAGGTCTGGAGTTTCCCCACTACCTAGCAACATGAATTTTGGCTGTTACTAAGGCGATTGCATTGAATAATGTATCATTCATCGTGCAGGTTATATAACCAAAAATGGCCAGAAGGCTACATTTAGAATCTGGGACTAATTGCCACTCTTGTATCTCAGCAAAGGGTCTGGACAGGATCGTATTGTATGGAAAGTCCTGCCTGTAGCATTTTGCATTTGAAAAAGTAGGCACTTTACCTTTTTACCCATCTTTTTGAGCACCTCTGGGAAGTAGTAGAATGAGAGGCATAGACGGGGTAGGGCCTGAGTGGGCAGGGCCCACCGAAAATCAGTAAAAACCTATTCAGCAGCGGGGTGTATGGATTTACAGATGTAACTGTGCAAGCTGAGCAACGGAAGTTACTCTACAGCAAAACAAACCCCCTTCCATTTGCGGGCACGCCTTAAGGTGGTCCCCTGTACTTCACCTCCGGGCCCGACTTGTTTGACAATCCTGGTTATGCCTCTAAGTGGAATGGATACAATAGTTTAAATAGGATCATGCAAACCCTTACACCTATTGTAGTCTCTTTGGGTGCAAACAAGGCCTCTGTCCAGTCTCTCTTGCGAGCCTCCTTGGACTGCCTCCCACCCGGCCATTGTTCAGCTGCATTGCCTGGCAGTATTATTAACAGTTATTATTATTATTATTATTATTATTATTATTATTATTACCCTATGCACGATAGGGATTGGCTTGCACTTTATCTCTGTTCCCGCCACTCTTCGCCCCTGAGGGTCATAATTCCCTTTCCGTGTGTGAAGGGCATTCCTAAACTGTTGGTTTTGATGAAATCTCCTTCGGCTGCAGTCAAACTTCCCGTCTAAATCTGTACATGATTTCAGATGCTCACTTTTGCAAACACCCCCAGGCCCTGTATGTCCAAGCCTACTCATCTTTGTTATCATAAATGTTCCCAGTTTCTGATCATGGTCTGTTGCTGCACAATGGAGCTGCAAAAGTGATGCTACCGTTCCAACCTACGTTAGTACCCGGCGAGGGTCAATCAGAATGTAACAAACAATCTGATTGGCCCTCGCCGGGGCATTACCCGACGTAGAATCCCTCGCCTTCCTATCCCCGGCGGGGATGTGTGGCAGCCCCTCAGCCAATGAGGAGACTCGGAACGGGGTAATCCCCTCTCCGAGCCACCACACGGCAGGAGGCTGCCATCCTCCCATGCCAGGGATTCAGGTAAGTGTTTTCTTCCCTCCCCACTTCCAAACAATCCCCTCCCCACCCTCTCAACCTCTTTTTGCTCCGTTTTCGAGAACAAACGTGTTAGGAACACTTCTGTCCCCAGCGCGTCTGCTCCCGATGGCCGCCATGGAAAGGGAAAACGGACTCCGTTTTCCCTACCTCAGCAGCCATTTTTTAGATTTTTATTTTCTGTTCCGAAACGCTGCCGCATTTCAGAACAGAAAAAGAATGCATTAATACCCTGATCTGGCGGGCCGGGGTACTAATAGCAATAAGCCCCTCACCGCAGGGGTATTACCGAGTCAGGATTGCATATAGAAGAGAGCGCTCATGTCTTAGGCCTGACACAAAGAACCTGATTGTCTGTACACTGCCACATCCTATCTGTTTGCAATGTATCGAGGGGTGATTATGGTCCATAGGTACCCATAGCCACAACCATCTTTGGTTTTCAGTCGTATTTTTGAACGTCTGGAAGAACCAATCTCCCCTCCCAAACTGTGTTAGTCAGGATATCCGGTGCCACACTAGGGATAACAACACGGGAACCATCAGTGACTATTGTATCCTTCCTTCCAATTTTGGGAATCCAGTATGGAGTTCATTGAAATATAGGAATTGTGGCAAGGGCACCATTTTAAAGTTTGCGAGCTTACCCATCAATATCATCGGTATCAGAGACCATAGCTTGATATCTGCTGCAACCATTTTATCCCAATAAATTCTGAGCCCACTTGTCTCACCAAATTCCTTAATTATATCCATTACCGTTTTGAGGGATTTCTTCAGGTTGCCCAAATATATCAGTAGTTCCTCATCGAACATGGAAATGATGCTGTGAGCAATTGCCATCCAACATGGGTGTAAAAGCCCTCACTTTTTGGGGTTTTTATTAAATAGTGAAATGATGCCGGCATTTCCATCTCAGAAAGGGTGGTCTGCTAAAGAGACCCCCTTTTCATCAAGTTACATGCCAAAAGCGTGTTCCGCAGCATCTGTCCCCCTGATCTGCAGCTCTTGCTTTCCTGTGTCAGAGAGCAGGTTCAGAAGTCACAAGTGGCCTGTTTGACAGCTGCTCTGAGAGTAAAGTCACTGCAGTGTAGAAGCTGCATTTAAATCTGCTCCTCTGGTGAAAACTCACATAATTATGATAAACCATCATCCTGATGGCAGGATAATCTCGAAATGTAATACTTAAAAAGGTTTTGGTCTGGTGACGGATGGTTCGCACAGTTATTAAAAACCACATCTGATTTGAAGCATACCAGTGCCAATCCTGCGAGCTCACACCAGCTATCAGAGTTAACGTGGATTCTAGGAACCAGTTTGTGTGCATTCCTGTGAATGGGACAAAGTTACATGCCAAAAGCGTGTTCCGCATCATCTGTCCCCCTGATCTGCAGCTCTTGCTTTCCTGTGTCAGAGAGCATGTCCAGAAGTCACAAGTGGCCTGTTTGACAGCTGCTCTGAGAGTAAAGTCACTGCAGTGTAGAAGCTGCATTTAAATCTGCTCCTCTGGTGAAAACTCACATAATTATGATAAACCATCATCCTGATGGCAGGATAATCTCGAAATGTAATACTTAAAAAGGTTTTGGTCTGGTGACGGATGGTTCGCACAGTTATTAAAAACCACATCTGATTTGAAGCATACCAGTGCCAATCCTGCGAGCTCACACCAGCTATCAGAGTTAACGTGGATTCTAGGAACCAGTTTGTGTGCATTCCTGTGAATGGGACAAAGAGCAGGGTGCTTGCCTCTGTTTGCAATCTGGGGGTTGGATCGACTTCTCCCTGACATGCCGATTGACTCATAACAAGAAATCGCCTTTGAGGCTGGCTTCAAAGAGCTGATTCATAACAAAGGCCTGCATCACAATAGGAGGCTGTACACCAAAGGGCCCGATTCATGAAAAAGTGTGCATTTCTCCCGCAATTGCCACGTGCCGAGAACAACACTGCAGGAGCCTGCGTGCAGAATGAAAAATGCGTGCTCTACGTATTCCTGGAATTTACTGTGCAAAGTAACAGTATTCGCAAGTCGCACCCAGACCGCCCGACACGTCCCCACGCAAACCATAAACAGCCAGAACAGCTACCTTTGCGTGCTCACTCGGGTGCGAATACACCCACCCTTCAAACAGTGTGTGGGGCCCCCAACTAGCAGGCATGCATCTCAAGGACCCTGCGCAGGGTCCCCGGTAACTGTTGCCCACACCCTGACAACATGCATATAACACTTCGTAACTCGGGTAAAACTCAGAAAATCTGTGTGAATACCCCCATAAACTGTTCTGGCACCCTGGAACACTAAGTATGCACACCGTGAAGTTAGGTCAGATCCCCTGTAGTGTACACGCACCACCTAAATCCAACATGCAAACCCACCTCCACGCTGCAATTCCTATGCACAAGTGTCTTTACGCCTGCCTTCGGGTGGGATCGAGGGATTTGCTTGCCCATTTATCTGTCGAGAAGCTAAGCGGGTGGTTCCATGAATACATGTAATTTGGCACAATCGTTGCCTGCGTGCCGTCCCTCATAATACCAACTTTTTCACATGTTCTGCCCCGTTTTCTGTGGAAGCCACACCCATGCTCTGCTTAGTGTCTCGTGCAATGTACTTGACAGCTTGCAGAGACGCGCCGAGCCTGCACAAACTACACGCAATTCCTGGAAAAGTTCCACGCATTCGATTCCATGAATCTACAAACAGGATTTTGCATGCAGTTTGGTGCACAAGTTTCCTATTTCCTGTGCAAATAATTGCATGAATTGGGCCCTAAGTGTACTACTAGAGAAAGGATGTGTTAAGCAGAACAGAGAACACGTTTTTCTGTAGGCTTATCTTTCCTTCCTGTCTCCCACACTTCCTACACAGCCAAGTACTTTGGATATGATGTAAAAATTACAAGTCATGTGTTACTTTAACAAGGTTTGTATCCCTCAAAGCAGGCCTGCTTTTGACCCATCCTGTTTTGCTTTTTGCCTGTATAAGGAAGGGTCCCACTCTCTTTCTCTAATTCATTTTGGGATTCATTAATGAACTTCAAGAATAGTTCATGTGGACCTCTTTTGTGAACGCCGACCTTTCCAAAGTCCTCCACAGTGATGTGAAGAAAGAATGTTTCAAGACACAGGCAAGGTAAGTTCCTTACCCATCATCAGGGCACATTGGGTGTGAACTGCTGCTGGAGCAAGACCTGTCCCTCTGCCACCTACAGTGGTACCCAGGATCTGACTAGAGATGATGGACTCTTGCAGGGGTTATCCAGCATCCCCGTCACCTGGGATGTCACTATGTCCCTCCTTTGGGACTCATATAAAATAAAGGCGCAAACCAGCCGGCCTCCTACCTTCTTCTGCGTTGAACTACATTAACCCATCGTTGAATGCATTCGAAATGATAGGCCCCCGGGTGTTGTCTTTGGCACTTCTTCAAACCTCTTTGAACTGCTGTTGCTGATCATCGAAGCACCACCACACCAGGCTAACTGAGCAAGCCTATTTCCATGGCTCGAACAAGGATCCTGCGCTATGAAAATCCTTGAACATGTCTCAAACAGTGCGTCCAACCACCAGCATTTTTGTCATCGAACCAGCATCTTTGTCATCGAACCAAGCTTGAACACCTTGCATCAAGCGTGCATCTTTTGTACATGACATCGAACTGCAACAAGCTTCCTCTCTTACTAGATTCGACTCCTGCCTTCCTTGTGGATCACTTTGACTCACCGCATCTGAACCTGGTTCCATCCGCTCAGGCAACTTCAAGAAGCCTAGAACGATGCTGTTGAACTGCCAAGACATTATTACGGTACTGTTGGAATGCCGCCCAGTCCCCAGATCCACTTGTGGGATTGTAGAGACTGCTAAGCAACCCATTTGAGCACGTTTTCACCCAAAGACTTATTGCCTTTGAGAACATTGAAGTGATTTACTGCCTTATCCTCTCTGCTAACTATCCAGAGAGCTTGCATCATTAGATTCTGCATTCTCTCTCTTCCTTTACAGGGGTGGGTTCTTGTTAGTGTTTCCTAGTACAGTATTATTGCAAATTGGTATGTTTAATTGAAGGGGACATATTGTTAGAGAACCTCGATTGGATATTTCTTTGTTTTGGACTGTCATTCTATATCTGGTTGGGTTGCTACTGTCTCACATTCACGCACGCATTAGGGAGTATAGCTTGCCCTCTGCCCACGGTACCACAAAGGGCGAAGGAAGTACAGCTCACGACTGTGCCTGCCTGTTTTAACTTTTTGATTGGATCTCTGTTGTTTTGATGAGGTGTGAGTAGGTGGTTTAGCCACTAATCATCCATGTGCTACATCAGGGCAGTAGTAATTTCCGCACAGCTGTCCTCAGAGCCCGAGTGCCAACAAAACCCTGAAAAAGCAGGACCTTTGGATTCCCTACACCAATGTTTCGACCACCAGCAACAAAGTGGATAGGTGGCATGCTGTCTAGGGCACTGTCCATTAAAAACTCTCGGGAAATGTGAATATTACCTCTCACTCTACCACAAATGCAGCCCACTCCTAAAAATGATACTGCAAGCTCATTATGTGTAGTGTGTATTCCCTGTGCATATATTATGCACTAAGGAAACCAGTTAAGGTAGTTGGCATCGTCAAGGGAGAGTGACCTGAGCTTCATCTTGGCCCTCACTAGTTTTATATTGTCCCCAATTTCCCATGCTACAAATCTGGAATTCTTCCAGCTACTTGCTCTGTCTCTCTGCATCTCGCATTCTGCTTCCCTACAATGAATGTGTGTCTTTGCCCCTCCATGCCATCTTGAAGTCTTCCCATTACATACCTGTGCTTGCCACCAAACCCACGTTTTCCTTAAAATGATTAGCTCACACCCCCCACAGGCTCTCCACGGGTTTCGGGTTAGCTAAGTGGTACGTATTGTGCATCAAGATCCATTCTGGGCGCAAGCTAACCAGATCCCAAACACCTGACCCTGTTTAAAATTGCCCTGGGAAACAATAGTCAGTCAATCGGGATAGAGAATAATGTGATCCTCACTGGAAGAATAACAGTCAATCGACAAGTTTGGTGGCATCTCAGCAGTAAATTTGCTGAGATACCACCAAACGGATTTACTGTTACTGCCACTTGGCCCGGCGGAATTACCACTGGATTACAAGTGATGGTATGGTAATTCTTGGCCATATTTATGTAGTCCATGGGACTTCATGGGGATTTCGGGCAGAATTACTGGTGGTGGTAATTCTGACGAAATTGCTGTTTTTGGTGGTAAAGTGGTAGAATTACCACCAGCATTTAGTTGGATGTTTTTCCTCCACCTTACCTCCTAACACATAGTTTGGCGATGCAGTAATGCAACGGTAATGCAGTGGTAACTCCAATACCACTGCATTACCACCATTTAGCCCACACTGCTGAACTCATGAAGAAGCCCAAAGTCAGGATACTTGCTTCTGACAGCCACAGTGCGAGGGTCTACCCATGTATTCTAGGTGGGGCTATCATAGATCTCTTCAGTCTTCTGGTCCTGTCCTGTGAGAGTTCCAACCCATCACTGAAACCGCCAGCCACTAATGCTGTCTCTACATTGACGTGGATAACTACATCGCAGATTTCAGCCATACATTCCTATGAGACTGCGGCTTGTGAATATATACAAGATTTGTTCAAAGCCTTATATACCTGCCATGCTTAAGGGTCTATCCCCGGTGTATGTAAACTCACTCAATAAACTGACTTATTTATCAAAATAGTCACCCCATGTGATCCTCTTGTGAAATCAGAATGGTGCAATTAAGAATAAAGGCCCCAAGAAGGAGCATTCCGATCCGATTAAGTGACTCTTTTTTTAAACAGAATCAAGTCAGGTTTTGTATTGGAACATCTGTACACTTTTATCACTTAAGACATTCAGTTAGTCATTAAGTCAGTCAAAATTGTTTTGTTTCAGCACAAAAGGATAAAAGCTTACATGTTCGTACAATTAAATAAAAGCCAGTACTATTTATAAAACACATCACATTTGGACATATCAGAAAACCTTTCTCATTAAACCATCCAAAACCCCAAATATACCTCCTAGACTTCTGTTTGATATAATGTGGTGCAACACTGACACGTGACACATGACACGTGTATATATTTCCCAGAGAGGAGTCAGATGGTAGGGTTTAGATCATGCCTAGCCAGCAGGAGAATAACAAATATTATGTTTGTTTCAATAGAAAAAGCATCAAAAGGTTAACGGCTGTGTGAAGTTCAGCTTCAAGAAGAAGCCCCCAGATCTGTCCATGACCGGGAAGCCACCATCTGGATAAGGTAACACCGCCAGATTTTTAAGGGCTGGGGTAGTAACTCCTAGGGCCTCATTACGACCCAGGCGCTTATGGGTTAACAGCGCCGTAAAAGGCTGCAGCGCCATTAACCTATTAGCGCCTAATTACGAGGTCCCTTTGCGGGACCCGACCTTAACGGCTGGTGTAGACCAGCCGTTTAAGTAGGGACCCGCAAAGGGACCTTGGTGCTAATTACGGTGCCGCAATTTGTGGCACCGTACTTAGCACCTTCCCCATTCCCATTGAGCCCTATGGGGAAAAAATGGGAATGGGAAGGGCCAAGGAGGAAGGGGGAATTACCGCCCCGCCAACCTTGAAATGGGGTGGTAATTCCCCCTTTCTCCATGGCGAGTCAGTAATTTACCGGCATGTCCATGGTGCTAGTAGCACCATGGTCTTCCGCCAGGGTCGTAATGAGGCCCCTAGTCCCCATATACTTCAGAGAGCACAATGGAGTAGACAAGCATGTTTTCTTTTCAGATTCACCCAATGACAAGGGAATCTGAGTGCCATGAATAAATCATACAAAATAACATTGGCTGCATTGAACAGGCATGGCTGTTAAGAGTCCCAAGTAAGTTTGTGAACTTTCACACTTTGATTGAAGGAAAAAATGTCTGAGAGTGACTGAGTTTTTGACTGATGGTTGATTGTTCTATTTGTTTTTTTACCTGCTGGGGTAGATACTTGAGAAGAGAATGCCCGTGCCATATATATTGCAGTTTCAGCAAGGGGCGTAAACAGCTGTTCATCCTGATGAATGCTTAGACAAATTGCAGGGTGGTGAAGATATGACCCCACCAATAAGAAACTGAAACCACATCTGTCGGCACTGTTTTGCCTGTGTCGACACTGTGTTGTAGCCAATGTCTTTTGGCCAGAAGAAAACGCTGAAGTAGAGTGTGAATAGTGTACATGGACAGAGGAAAGGCATTTAGGTGCCAAGTCCAGACCGACGTCTGTGTAATAAGAAAACATAATTCATTGTTAGAAGTACTGTTAGTCATGAGTGTGTATCTTTGTTTTGAGCTTCTATGAGTCACTTTTACTAACCCTATCACTCATTTTTGGGATACATAGTCCACCGAGTGTGGAATGAAGACTGCTATTTGTTACCATTGAGTTGTTAAACATTTTACATAATAAAAACATTTATATTTTCTGTTCACTAAACCATTGAGCACAAACATGTTCCTGCAGGCAGAATATGTTCTGAATGGAGTATGGCTGAGCTAGAGAGATGATGATAGATGTTTGGTTGGAGTCACCATAAACACATATAGTCTGGGCCCACCTTTTTTTAGGTAGATGAACACAGGACGGAAAAAAAGTTGACACTGGGGTCATTGTGGAGTGAGGCTTGGTGAAATTGCCCAATTGCAAAATAAAAACAACGGAAGTGGACCATCAAAGCCAATAACCTCTGTGTTTATTTGTGGACAGCTTCACGTCAAACTAATGAAAATCCTTGCGAATTGGCAAAGGATGTTCCTGGATGCATTAAGCACCCACAGAAATAGAATACAATGTTCGTATAAAAAAGGCAAAGTTCAATGTCTGGCAAATTATCTTCGCATAATTTCGCATAGGTATGGTTGGCATCAACGAACAGGAGCAAGATTATCATTGCTATTGGTTATGTCACTGCCACATGTCGGCCGCGGTGGAAGTCTGATGACTAGGAATAGCAGAGCAGCATGTATGCCGCCACCGTAAACTACACTGTCTGAATCCCATTCATCACTGCTAGCACCCGCGATTGCCTTTATGTAACGATTCCTAATTGAGCCCCGTCACACCGTAAGCAGCTGAAAGGGAATTAATGGTCTTAAATCGTATTCATAAATTTATACATAACCCTCTGCATCCACAAACACCTCTGGAAATGATGCCATAATGCTTAAGCTGATTTGTGAGAAGTAAACTGCCCAGGAATTCTAATTATCCAAATTAACACCATCACTTCAAATCATGTCTCCGCGGCAGGACATTTTCAACCAGCTGCAGGCTGGCAGCCAACCAGCCGCGAGAAGACAGATCCCATCTCTAGGGGTCTTGCTTCATAATCCTGGGATGAAGGCGCATTATGGAGTCTACATAGCCTGTTGCTTCAGGGACAGTTACAAAATGCTGCATTCCTCCACTTCACAAGCCCTTCTCACTAATGACTCCTCTGTGTGTGGATGCTATGTTATGTTAATTGATATTAGTATAGTGCCTTATTGCCATTGTTATGGCTATGAAGCGCTGTGAATGGCCTGCTCGGACATGAAATACAAGAGCAATGCATTGCATGCAAATTGTATTCATTATCAGCAGAGATTACTAATGTAGTGACATTTAATGTGGCTTTCAAGCCCTGCCAGGGGGGGCGGATATGGCCTTTAACGGCCCGCCAGCCCGAGCTAAACCAGGCCCAAGCAGAGAGAGGTCAACAGCTCTGTATGTGGGCCGTTAAAGGCCATATCGGACTGACTGGCATGGCATGAAAGCAATTGGCACCCAGGGGTGCGCCCAGGGGGTGAGAATGGCTTTCACTTGTTTTCACCGGAAGATCCATGCTGATCACCCGATGAAAATTAGCGGTAAAAAAGATGGGAGGAGCTTTGGGACAGGAGCGTAAGTAGAGGGGGTGAGGAGGCAACAGGGAGATGCTCCCTGTTGCCTCACCACAAAGAAAAAAGGAGTAAGAAATGTGCTACCCGGGAAGGGCCTAGGGTGACCGGGAAAGCGGGCAAGGATTGTGTATTCTCTCCAGCTGTTGCAGCCACCTGATTAGCAGAAATCCCTTCCCTGGGAATGAATAGTCATTGTATGAGGAGTGTTTAGGAGAGCAGTGGAATGCTTTGTCAGTCACTACGTAACAGCTAGACAGAATAGTTTGTGGAATTCAGAATTCATCTATTGGCTGCATGCTAACGGTGGAACGAGGGCTAGTAAAAATCAATCTATTAACCCCAAAGGCAACTGTTTACAGTTGAGAGCTCTGTCATACTTCACATGCAGAAAAAGTGAAAAAAACAGGACAAATTAAAATGCCAAAGACAGCTCAGACTATACAAATCAACAGTACTAAAAGCAACAAAAGAAATACTATGTCACAAGAATTGAATGGGCAAACAACCACAGAATGAACTCTTTAGAATCATCAAAGAGATTAAAAAAAACCTTCATCCTGCAAGAAAGCTTTCAGCCCAACACAAGCACTATGTGACAGCATCACCAACCAACTAAGATCAAAAAGAGAACCAAATCTAACAGACCACCAACACAACCCATGCTAATACAACCACAACCATTGAGCCACAGATAACAGGCATAATACAGACTACATCAAGACTCACCTGCCTAGAACCTTCTCCACACTGATAAAGGACACCAACCTTGCAGGAACCCCAAGAGACAACTGACCCCCAACATCTTCAAAGAAATCCTCAACCACAGAACCCCAGCAATATACTTCTGGAACACTATGAACCTATCACTCAAAACAAGAATCATTTCAACCGCCTTCAAATCAGCATATATCAAACCACTTATAAAAAGGAATCAGAAAGCGCAGAATACCCATGCAACTACAGACCCTACCCAGCGAATATCCTGGAGATCGATGTATACAAGATCATGCTTAAATACATCAAAGCAAATGGAATACTCGACCGTTCACAAGTTGGATTCAGACCGATGAGAGTAACAGAATCAGCAATCGGATGACCTGAAAATAAATGCAGACAACGACACCCAGTCGGCCCTCATACTATTGGACATATCTGTGACTTTTGACACAATTTGCCACGCAATAATAATAAAAAGACTGAGGGAATGTGCAAAACAGTAATCCAAACTAAGGTGGCTTACCTCATTCCTCACAAACTGAACCGAAAGAACCTACTTACCACTGTTCATCTCAAACACCAAAAATATCTCCTCCGGAGTTCCACAGGGATACAGCCTCTCTCCCCTGCTTTTCAACATTTATATGTGCCCCCTGATGAAAATCATTCAAACCCACAAACTAACCGTCTACAACTACGCAGATGACACACAACTGATTGTGAAGACGGCCATGACCAAGGAAAAAAAAACCTGCCTCAACAACTGCATCTCAGGCATCTACAACTGGAAGACAATGAACAACCTCAAACTGGAACCGGCAAACATGGAAATAATGGTGTCACCCACAGAAAGCAACGCAACCAACCCACAACTGGAATGGCCGGCTGGCATGGGAACACAATCGGAGACTTCCAACGTAGTAAATAACCTAGGAATAATCATGGACAATGGACTATAACTGGACCCGCAAGTCAATGCAGTCACCAAAAAAGTCTTCTCCCTCACAAGACTACTCAGAGTATTACTCCCCTACCTGCCCTTTCCTCACAGAACCCTTACAATCATAATACTGATACTTACGTGAATTGACAACGCAAACAGCCTCTACCTAGGAATGCCAGAAATACTCACCAAGAAACTCCAGAGGGTGCAAAATAATCCATCCAGAATTCTACTAAGACTAAACTGAATAGACCACAACATTCCAGCTCTGAAAAGCCTACACTGACTACCAGTAAAAATGAATGCATTCAATTTTAAGCACTCTACATTGCCCACATCGCCTTACAAAGACAAGGATCTGAATTCCTCCAAGCCATGATCAGCAGGTAGCCAAAAAGGGACCTAAAAATCAAGCGACGACCTACAAATAGAGACACAACAGTATGGAAAAAGGACATTTGGAGGAACAGCATTCTCACATCTAATTGCTAACCCTTTGGAACACCATGTCCAAAGAAATTAGAACCACAGAAGACCACATGGACTTCAGGAAATTACTAAAAACTGGGTTATTCAACCGACAATGACAACCACAAAAGGATATCAGCAGCAATAACATTGCAGACGAAAAGAAACACACCAAGGAACACAGTCAGAGATAACAATGGCAATATCAAAGAGGACCAGAACACTGCACCACCCACCCCCCACCCTCATCCCCCCAGACACCCAGCAATGCCCAACAACTATAGTGACCAACGATGAGTAGGCCGCCTAACCAAGATACAGTTTAGAGGTAACACCCATGCACAATTATATACTGAGGAAACACAGACAGTCATAGCATTAAAACCTAAGCATCACCCTAACTGGCCCACCCACAGAACTCGGGCCACCAAAGTGAGCCCCACCATCTAGATGATAAAACAGGAACACACTAGGTGCAACTGTCCATCTGCCACCATACCAGCTGGGAAGTCAGCCTCCTGACCTGACGAGGAGGCAAGATGGGCCAACGATTGATCACCAAGAACTTTTTACCATTGAGCGGCAACCAAAGACTCACACCAAAGGCATTGTCAAACTGACCAACTTACTAACCCATCTCCCTCTTCCTGCTCCTCCAACATAACCAATGCTAATACACAGGACTAGGACTAGTCACACTACACATAAAAACACCAAGGATCAATTTAATGTTCCCACCTTCCCAACTCCCTGAGATTCTGGAAACAACACTAGCGGGAACTCCCCGACACATAGCCCATGAATCCATCAATCACTACACAAATACATGCTAACACAATAGATGGTGATACACCTAACAGCCATCCGGGACTTTGGACCCTTATGGATACTACTAAGCAGTGCACACGACCACAACCCCACTGTAACATCACACAATACACACACCAACACAAAGTCAAACCTGAGGCACTGAGACCTATCCATGCGGTTGAAACACACGGGGCCTCAACCTAACTCCCAAATGCAAGAAAATGCTCACAGATGCCAGTTCCTCCTGGTTCTGAACCTATCCTATCATTCTATCTCCAGTAACACACCCAGCCCTCATCTCTTGCAGAGCCACGTGAGCACCTGGAGACTGCATAACATTGATGTTTGCGCTTTTGTCCAAAAAATCCAATACCCCAACAGTGACACTAAGTAATGGGTTAGTCTTTCCAGTACAAAATAACCTGTGGTTGTGCCTTGGACCATGGGGGTTGCAAGCTTGTGTTTGTGGTAGTTTCAATTGTTTACAACCTCAGAGTTGTTTGTACTTTACAATAAATATGAACATTTGAGACTCATTTATTGGCTGCTGTTTTTGGGCTACTGTTTGGCAGTAGAAGCCTCACCTTGTTTTTAATATCCATTGGGGGTCATCACGGTTTGGCAGAGCGGCAAGGTAACTCAGGACTTAATCATAAGCATGATTTTAATACTATAAATGTATACTATTCTTTTAACCTCTCATTTTCTGAATTCTTTTGAAATGGTTTACAAAATGCATGTTGTGTGTATTTGCACATGAAGGTTTGTGAGTGAAAAGTGACAGTATGTGTGTGTGTGTTGATTAGAAAGAACCACTGTGCGAGTGGGGAGGGTCAAAAATAAAAAACAATGAGGGTATAGTCATATAGTTTTTTGGGAACATAAGAATGAACACACATCTTTATATATGATAACTTTGTCCATGGTGGAAGAGTTGTATGAGTGAATACCTAATGCAGAATGGGTGTTGTGTTCATTTTCATTTTTATAAAGCTTTTGTAAATGTCACCCGCACATATGAAATTTGACAGCAGGGTAATTTCTGACTGCTAATCACACCATCTTGTTAATTTGGGCATGCAAATGTGGTCCCTTCTTCGTGTAAGTGCCAACGGTAAGTGCAGAGAAAGCCCCTTTGTGCTGCTGCCTGTGCGCTGATGCAACTGAGAACAGAAAAGTTGTCAACGTTTTGTTGTTATGTGTCGGCCTGGCTTGCAGAAATACAATTTGCTTTCATTTTAAAAATGGCAAATAGTACATTAATTGTAAACAAGCATGTGACTCCTGTGACAATCTGCCTCCCCAGGCCTCGCCTTAATAGTAAAGGCATCACAGGTAACGAGGCAGGGGTGGAGGGTCAGGGAGCCTCATAGCGCACACATGCAATCTCATTACTCAACAAGTTCGGTATGCAGTGATAAAATGGCGGCAAAAATGTCGCCAGTACAAAGAATCGCAGCAAAAATGCTGTGTTCTGACCCATTAAAGGTGTACCCCATTACACCATTTAAGTGGAGCAGGGGTTGCGGGGGTGTCCCCCGCTCCCCTTAAATTTTATAATGGTCTGGGGATTGCAGGGGTGTCCCCTGCATCGTTTACATGGATTTCAGTGGCAAAACCACAGCCTTTTTGCTGCGATATTTTGTGTCCACGGCCATTTTTGCAGCAAATTTAACACATGGAACCACAAGATCGTAATGGGTTTGTCAGAGGAACATGTTGCACATGTGTAGGGCAAAGCCAGATGCTGACTTTCGCAGCCATCGTGGAATGTTCGAGATGTAACCATTGGTCCAAAGCAAAGTTCCCAAAAAGAGGCTCTGCGCCCATGCCGTGTTACCAGGAGACTGAAGGGGTCCCCGAAGTGCACAGTTTCCAAAGCTGCAAATTATAATGATGCATGGCAAATGCATGTGTTGCGAGTCGATATGTGATGCAAATGTGGGGGTTCGAGTTTGGGGAGATACCATTCAGCACCACATCTTCACCTGTCGTACTGCACCCAGATAACATCTTACCACAGAGACAGCACCCGGAAGTGACTGAGTCTCACCTCACCATGCTTTAGTCAACAGGGAGGGTGTGATACGCTTTCCTCAAGGCTCTGCAGAACAATGGCATGTGCTATCCCCAGGGTGGGGATCCACACAGAGGGGAGGTTTGCAGGCTCACTGTTCATGAGCCGGTCGAGGCCACTGCGAGGGAGCTCCACAAAGCAACTCTTGTTCAGAGCAGGTAGGTGGACATACCACAGGCAGGAAACAGTTTAGGCCACTGCGAGGGAGCTCCACAAAGCACCTCTTGTTCAGAGCAGGTAGGTGGACATACCACAGGCAGGAAACAGTTTAGGCCACTGCGAGGGAGCTCCACAAAGCACCTCTTGTTCAGAGCAGGTAGGTGGACATACCACAGGCAGGAAACAGTTTAGACCACTGCGAGGGAGCTCCACAAAGCACCTCTTGTTCAGAGCAGGTTGGTGGACACACCACAGGCAGGAAACAGTTTACCCGGGCGTTGCTAGGGGGAGCTGTAGGGGCTATAGCCCCAGGTCTTTTGGTTATAGCCCCGGATAGAGGCTCAGGGACTACAACCAAAAGGCTATAGCTAGCCCTGAATCCCGCCAGTCCCAACATTAGCTTAGCCCCGGATCTTTTCCAGACCTGGCAACACCCCTGGCAGTTGCTGACTTGGGATATAGAGACCTGGGTGCTAAGCCCAATTTGAGTAATCCATCCAAAAATGTGCGATTCTCTACAAATCATTGGACTTTCCTGAAATTGTAAACGTGTATGTCAAATAAAAAATGCCCTTCACATATTACATGATTGGTATTAAGAGAAGTGTGTTTGTGGAGGCACACAATTAGTGATGTGCTCGATCACACTGTTAGGTTTGTCTCATGACAGGTCCAGCATCACCATTAGTTTTGGCTCACAAATAGGACGTTAGCGCCACAGCTAGTTCTATCTCATGTGCTTCTGTTGCACCCTGATAGGTTTTGGCTTACATGTGAAATTTGGGAAACACCATTCTATTTGGCTCAGCTAACACTTAAGCACCAGGAATGGCTTTAGCTCATAGATGTCCCATCATTGCCACTTATTGAGGCGGCACAGTTTTGTCGCACCGGCGGCTAGAGCCGCCATTTTGTTTCAGTCGTCTAGGGCTACAGCATCATCTAATGAAATTACCTGTTTTTTCCCCTCACGGCACACTTTACAATCACTATGATTTGGGGGTACTTAGTTGGTGCTTTAGTACCACTGTAAGTTTTTATTTGTGGGTGGCCCTTACTACCAACGATTTAGTTAAACGTATTAATTGAGAGTGCACACTGAAAGGCACGGTGCAGGTGGGTTGTGGCGGGGGAGTGCAGGAACACTACACTGCATGCTGGCTTTCCTCTGCTTGGATCCTTGAGAAGTTATGTTGGCTTTGCAAGTGCTTGTCGAAACTAGCCTCAACCCACCAGCACACACCGTGCTGTTGCATGTGCACCCCTTAATGCTTGAAATGCCCCTGCTCCTTAGTAAAGCGCTTCGCTGCTTCTTGTAGGGCCCTGCATCAAATCCCTTAAACGAATTACCTTTGCTCGAAGCACAACCAGACATCAAATGGACATGCTAGTCTCACAGTAAATGCAATTAACGTACCTCATTCCCCACTGAACCTCCTTCTCTCTTTCCATAACAGCCCGACCGCTCTGAGAAGAGATTTGACGAGACCCAGCATGCAGCTGGTCGATTGGCTGTGGTTGGCCTGTGCTTGCCTCGCTCAAGCGGTGCGCGCAGGCGCAGGAAACAACAGAGGAGTTTGCCACTGTTTCTGCTGCGCGAGCCCCCGAAGTGCGTCTGTTCTTTAGCCCCAGGCTTGGCTGCAGGCGAGGAGCTAAATGTGATATTCTCGTAGGCAAGCATGTCTTCCCCGAGCGTTGCTGCCGCCTCACAAAGTTTAGACCAGCAACTAAGCTCTGCAGAGAATAGGTTAGCAAGATTGCATGAAGACTCGGTGAGTAAGAGAGCAAATGGGGACAAAACAAATATCAATCAGCCCCATACATCTCTTAATAAGTCTTGGACCTTTGCATGGACATTTCGGAAAATCCCACATAGTAAAATTACATTTCAGAATTTATCAGGTAGAGCTTCATATAAAAAAAACAAAAAACAAAAACAGAATGTTCTTTCAATCACGTTTTCAACAGCTTTTAGTATGGGTTTTTCCCATGTAGAAAATAAAGTAAAATGTGCCCCTTCGATTTTCAAGAGTTTAGCTATATATCTAGGCCTCAGCGTGAATAGATGCAGTGAAAAAATGGAGCTGGTCAAATTTGAGATAATCAAACCACGTACTCTTACAACACACGCTCTTACGACACACACTTAAGATACACACACTCCACGTACTCAAAGTACTCTTACGCCATGTACGCTTATGACACACAAACTTATGGCAAATGCTCTTTGGTGCATGTTCTATGACCCATGCTCGCCACACACTTAAGACATACACATATGACACACAATCTTACGACACAAGCTCTTATGACACACACTCTTATGACACACGCTTTTAAGTGACATTCCTACACCACATTCTCTTACACCACACATGCTTAGGGCACACACTCTTACCATGCACACTCTTATGACACACGCTTTTATGTGACATTCCTACACCACATTCTCTTACACCACACATGCTTAGGGCACACACTCTTACCATGCACACTCTTATGACGCACGCTCTTATGTGACATTCCTACACCACATTCTCTTACACCACACATGCTTAGGGCACACACTCTTACCATGCACACTCTTATGACACACGCTCTTATGTGACATTCCTACACCACATTCTCTTACACCACACATGCTTAGGGCACACACTCTGACCATGCACACTCTTATGCACCTGCTCTTATGCCAAATGCTCAAAGCACATTACAGCACACACTGACAAAAAAAACTTATGGCACACACACTTATTACACACATTATAACACGTGCTCTTACACCACTTACTCCTATGTCACATACTTCGACGCTGTGTGCTTTTGCACTACACACACTTACAGCGCACAGTCTTTCAGCATATGCTCTTACACTAATTAAGGTTATGCCACACAAACTTACGCCATACACTCATACACCACACACTCTTGTGCCATGTGCTCATAGTCTATGCTTATTAGGCCAAATGCTCACACCACACATTGACGCCAGATGCTCTTATGCTGTGCACTGTTATACCACATGCTGTTCCTGTAGATGTACTTGCAGAAGATATCAATTTCGTAAATACAAAATTCGTTCATATGCTATACACCATAGTTCCCACAAAAGCACTTTGATTAAATATTAAAAAAACACTTTTAAAATAACAAGTTAAGGTAAATCTAACAAAAAGCAAAGTTTACAAAATGAAGTACTAACTACAAAAAGATACACACACTCACTGTATACCTCTCATAGTTCAACCATAAAACATTAACTATAAACATTCATCCCATACCACTACAAATCCAACCTTAACACTCACTTCATCAAACATTAGCTAGGTTACTTAAACACTGTAGTTGGTTGTGAAAAGTATTATTTTGTTTGAAGGCCGACACAGGATAAAAAAAAGCATTTCCTCTACATTTGCAAATACAGACCTTTTGTCTTTGCCAATGCTTTTTATTGTAGATTTGTCCTTGGAGAGTACTCATTTGACTTCCACTTCACAATGTCTGTCATATTTCAAAGGTCTCTGTTCACTCTTTAAGTTTATTTAAGTTTTCAATTCTCTGACAAGCATCTATCATGTGTGCTCCAGATGTCAGGCAGATCTCATTTGCAAGTCCAGGAATCCCTGTTGTTTGGATTTAACACTGCTGCTTTCTTATGACTACTGTTGTTATATTTCCACATAGGATGGATCACAATATTATTCAGAAATTGTTTTATTACATTTTTTTATGTTGGTATTTATTCAGCGTGAACAAACCTATGGAAATCAATGGAGCAGTGTCCTTCAGTAGGAAAAACAGGTGTGCATTAGATGACCACAAGTGGGAACAGTCCTAACATAGCATTCATTAAATCAAACTATTTAGGGTGGTAGGGAAATAGATAACTTTTACAGCATACAATGGCATTCAAGGCACTTCTTACCCAACATCCAGTAAGAATAAGGAAGTCTTCCCAAGTCAAATAGAGCAAGAACAGCTCTGTTCCATTCTCTGCCAACCACCAGAATTAGCAGCGACAACAGCACAATGGGCCTCATTACGAGGTTGGAGGTAGCCATGGTGCTATTAGCGCCATGGCTGCCTCCAAAACCATTCTGACTCTGCCCTGGTGAATGGAGCAATTACTGGTCCATTCCAAGGTTGGTGGGACCGGTAATTCCCCATTCACCAGGGGCCTTCCCCATTCCCATTTGAGCCCCCATAGGGCTCAATAGGAATGGGGAAGTCTCTAATAACGGTACCGCAAATTGTGGTACCGTTATTAGCTCCAGATACCCTTTGCGGGTCCCGTCCTTAACGCCTGGAAAAACCAGGCGTTAAGGGAGGACCCGCAAAGGGAACTCGTAGTAGGGTGGTAAGGGATTACTGGCACCGGTGCCCTTACTGGTGCCGGTAATCCCTTACCGCCCACCTCGTAATGAGGCCCACTGTGCCTAAACAGGTCACCAATGTAGGAAGTGCACATACATCATTAATACCCGGCGAGGGTCAATCAGAATGTAACAAACATTCTGATTGGCCCTCGCTGGGGCTTTAACCGACTGGGAATCCTTCAGCTGGGATTCCTTTCCTTTGTGCCGGTCGAGGGGGCGTGGCAGCCCCTCTGCCAATGAGGTGGCTCAAAACAGGGGAATCCTTGCTCTGAGCCTCTACACAGCTGGAGGCTGCCATCTGTTCTCGCTGGGGATTCAGGTAAGTGTTTTCTTTCTTCCCTCCCCTGCAAACAATCCCCTCCATTCCCTCCCAACCCCACTTACCTTCTTTTATCTTCTTTTTCGGGCGCAAACGCGCTGGGAACACTTCTGTCCCAGCGCGTCCACTCCAGATGGCCGCCATGGAAAGTGAAAATAGACTCTTTTTTTTCCTTCCCCGGCGGCCAATTTTTTTTACATTTTTATTATTATAAGTGTTTTCTTTTCCGAAACACTGCAGCATTTTGGAACAGAAAAAATGCTATTAGTAGCCCAGTCTTGCGGGGCGGGGTACTAATAGCAATAAGCTCCGCTCGTGCCTATGACTATGGGCCCTGGGGCACTACCTGACTTGGTAATGTCCCCACGGCTCAGGGCTTATTGCTTAATTATGGCCTTTCAGAAAAGGTAAAGAGTATAATGATCGCAGCTGGAGAGAATGTAATGTTGTATGCATCTTATGAATTTACTTAGGCAATATTTGTCTAATGTGTCATGCCAATAAAGTAATATGAATGTTACTGTATTCTGCAGTTAGTGGTGGACATATAACGGTGCTAAATGGTGTTGTGGGGGCCGAAGAGGGGTTTGAGGTACAGAAGGTTCTCGTCGGAAGGGTTACTGGCTGAGAAGGATACCAGGTGCAAAGTACTGGTTCCCTCACCGAACAGGAAGATCTTATTTTTATATATTTTTTTGTTTTCCCAGTAATGGTCAATAGTGGTAATGTAGTATTCAAGACCAAATGAAGACTAAAAGACTAGAAACAAGAATTTGTTTAGTATTCTTTTTGTAATCGACTAGTATTCAGAACGCTGAATAGTCTTGATATAGTATGCTGCTTAAAACGAATACTATGGGATACTCAAAAAGACTAGCTATAGTCTTTGAATACTATAGAAAGACAAGTTGGTAAGGGTTTATACAACAATTTGTACTCATTTTTAAAGGCTACTTCAGTTCAGTTATCTGATGTGAAGTATCTGCTAGAACAGAATTGATGCACTCCCCATTCCCACCCTCCCACAGCGTTATAAAACGTCATGGGAACACTTATGTCAGGCTGCACTAGTCATACAGCTCGTGGACCGAATGTACCGTACAACCCTTCTATGGTGGTCCAGATTTTTCAAGGGGGCAGGGTCAGGTGAGTCTTTTGCCCAATAGGCCCTTTTTTCAAAAACTAGAATAAAGTAGGCATTTCGAGGTGTACTTATTTAATTAATTGCTCTATTTATATCTTAAACATTTGGATTACTTTTTGTAGCATATGTTGTATGTGTATGAAAAATGTGTAATGTTCGTAAAAATATAATAGAAGCATTTCCCTACTGTAGGCTACAGAAGAGTGTGCCAATCATATGCTCAAAGCTGTTATGATGCTTTATAATGCTATTGACATGACCCCAAACCTAAAATGAACTGCTGGCAAGTAGCTATTTGCAGGATCAACATCAGTGTTTGATAGTTCTCACAAGGCATAGGATTTTCAGGTACGGTTAGGGGGTATTGAGGGCCTTTTAAATTTACAGATTGTGAATTGAAGAGGGGCAAATTAAGTGACAGCAACCTGCCCCTACGCCATGGGAAAGCTCTTGTGTTTTGATTCTGCACCCAGGCAGCACCTCTCACCGGCCCAGGGAATAGGAGAAGCTGAGATCCAATCGCAAGATGGGCTGTGGTGGTTTAGGATGGGATGAAAACCCCACTCAGGAGGAAAGGATCTTGTCCTTTGTTCAATGATGTGTCACACATATCATAGTAGAAAGTTCAAGTTCAGAATGGACTGTTTGCCCAAGATCACAAGGCTCCACTCTAATGATACATTTGCTTTCTAGTGATGATCTCTTCCATGACTCCCCTTGATTAAAACACTTCAGAAGAGGAGAGATAACTGATCATTTCAAGGAGACATGTACCACATCTTTGGTCAACGATTTATGAATAAGCCCAGCTGTATCATGAACAGTAGCTTAGAAAAATGTGTTGCTGCAATTGCTGGTTGGCCCCTTCAGAGTGACATGAAGGGCACAGTTTTCAAAGTAGAGGACGTACCAATTTAAAGTCACATTTTGTTAGGGCTGGACTAAGAGGGGCACTGTATGAAGCCTCACAAGCATTGCCTGCTGCCACCCGATCAGAGATATTAGCAGAAATATCTGAGATGTTGGGTTTAAAATAATGATTCAATGCATGGCAATATTTGTAACATATAGAGCAGAAATTTGCAAATAGATGGCTTTAAAAAAACTGCTTTCTCAGTTCATAGTCAGCATTGCCAATGTAATATTGGAAATATTGCTTTACTGCCTCTATCATTGCTTTCTTACAGGAAATGCAAAGATGTGTGATCTTTGCTAATGGTTTTGGAGATTTATATTTTCTCCAGCATATTTCCAATTTGTTCACCATTCTTGTTTAGCTCTCCCAAACGTGGCAAAAACCATAGCAAAGACATTTTTTAAAGTAGATATTATGGCATACCTTGCAGAAGGCTTCATAAGGGGGGTCAACAGTGTCTGAGCAGGGGCCTTTAGAATCTCTGACCTTCCTATCAAGTTGTTCCTGGTTTTGCTGCAAAAGCAATGTATTTTTCTTTTGAATGAGTGAACTGGGATTTGAACATTTGGTATTGATAGAAGCCTGTGGATGAGTACTGTAAAACAGCCTAATAACATTGCATGCTACTGCCTGGCAATAAAGTTGTTTCAGAAATGTTATTCCCAATATCTGGCAACGTTGTGATTGGTGTTGATGGTAATACATGCCCATAGTGCAAGTACCTGGGCGTGAATGTTAATGTCTGTGAATGGTGCAACACTCGATGGAAAAAGCAGACAATGATAATTTGTCCTTTTTTCCATCCCTTCTTGCTAACACTCATTGAAATAGAGGAGGGACTACAAGTAATGATCTATAGAAAGCACATCTAAAGTGAGCAGTATGGCCTAGTGTTTCAATTGGCTATGGGAGGTTCTGACAAATCCCATCCAGCATCTACTACAGATTGTCACTATCCTGTGGCACCCATGAGCTTTTAGAACCTAACTAAAAAGTATAATATGTAAGAAAATGTACATTGGTAATAAGGACACACATGCCATTGGCCTGGAATTAATCAGTTCGAGAATAAGAACATACCCTCCAAGCAGCTCAGCAGATGCCTTCTTGTTAGAAGTCCTGTGTTGCAGAAAATACAGAATAGGTGCACAACTCCTCCCAGTTCTACGTGTCAGAGTATTTTACAAACTTAAATGACCTGGGGTAATGCACCTGCAAACAAAGTACCTCTGCTAAAGTACCGCTTGAGCCGCTTAGCACGGTGGTGCGGTGGGGCTGTGACGCATTCATTGATCTGATTAGCTGATATATGGATATTCGTGTGTGTTGATAAGGTGCAACTATTTAACTTTTCACTCATGCATGTTCAATAAGCTATATTCCTCAACTATGTGTATATCGGCAAATCGAATTTCATATTCCAAGATGGCTGCAATTAACAATTCAATAGCGCTACGGACTTCACATACATCTATTACTCTAACACCTTCGAGGCAGCCAACCAATTCATCGAATGATATACCAATGTGTGCACCATTTAAATAAATGCCAAATTCTTTATCCTGGGGAAATGGCATTTTGACATACTGGTATCCCCAGCCTCGCGCTCTGCCTCAATATCCCTTGCGGGCTCTGGGGTGTACTCACCATTCTGCTCATGCAAGGGCGTTTTCACATAATATTCCTCCTATGCCTCACCTCCTATCTGATTCAACATTGTTACTTACAGATGACGTGAAAGGCACAAATACTGTTTCAGTTGTGGAATCGCCTGCACATTTGCATATTACAAATATTAGTTCTTCACAGGAAGACCCTATTTCGTTATATGCGAGTCAACGCGAATCTCCGATTTCCATCCATAGTGAGCATGTGGGCTCGCAAGAACATGAAAATCATTTGATTCCCTCCATTACACACGCAGATACCTCATTATATGTGCATCCAACTTCCGGCCAATGTTCTAAACCCTCCTCAGATGCTCACATCTTGCATCCAATGATGCTGGAGGTAACCTTCTCAGCTATCAATACAACTATTTTGAGTCTTTTAGAATTATTGGAGAGGTTGGACGAAAAGGTTTCAAACAATCACACCAAGTAGACTCCATCTTTCGATGGATGCATTCAATTAAACCCTCTGACAACCTTTCAACTCTAACAGATCACAATATTCAGTTATTATTACGAATGATGATACTATTGCTCCGGTGGGACCACAAATTGCTAAAAATGTCATACCTTCAATTTTCAAATCTGTGACGGGTGGATCTAAATCGACTGTGCCACTCTAGCAGCCATCTCAAATGAACATATCTCCATTGAGTACACATATTACAGCTGATATACGTCCACAGACAGACTCGATCATGGAGGAAGGTACTTTGAAACCTTCATGCATTCCTGCTGTTCCAAAATATTCATTGCACTACTCTCCCTTAAATAAGCTCTTACAGGCTATAGAGCATTCTAATGCAGGAGTGATAATGAAGGATCACTCCTCTGTGCCTGTACCATCAAGTATTAATGCTGATCAGACAGGAGTTCGGCCCCCGGATACAAACATTGCTCTGGATGAGGTACAGAAAAGGGTTGACTCGTATCTTCACACGAAGATGATGCCGACAACATCCACTTATGATGATGTGTCCACCATCAATACTCCACAGATGGTACCCACCTTAAATGTTGTTAGTATGCAGGGTTCTGTGAATCCTAGCTCTATTCCACAGGTGATATCAACCTCAAATGTTGTTAGTACGCAGGGTTTAGTGAATCCTAGATCGGTTCCACTTTCTCCAACAACGCAAATAAGGAGAACAGTTGATGCCTATTTTGCAGAATCTATTACATCTGGTACAACGATTTTGAGCTCCAATAAGCCTTCTGTATTTTCAAATCGTCCCAATGCCACTCAGAACACAACTCAATCGAAATGTAATTCCTATGCACATAACATGGGTGATTCCTTGCGATCTATGAACTTGGCAACATCTAAGTTTCATAATACTACTATCACTGGGAATGTTATGAAAGAGAAAACTATGTCTTACTCTGTCACGGCTACTCCCAAGTGCCACTCTCTAATAATGAGTTGTAGAAGTGGCCAGTTCAACTCTTACGATCTTAATAGGAGTAGCATCCTCAATATCTTCAATGATGTTGTCGATTTAGAGGATATTACAACTGGTGAAATTAAACTGGCCAAATTTGTAGCAGTGAGAGATTTGACAATAGTCCGCTTGTGGATTCCCTCTGGAGTTGTTTTAAACGCTGTATGGAAGGCGAAGAGGTCCCTATTTAGAATGGGATTTCTGATCGGACAAGATCCTGAATGCTTACAAAAACACTCATACCAACCTTTGGGCCCTGTAGCCACACCTTCTACAGCTTCTGTTCAACTACAAAATTATCAACCAACTAGTATTGTTTCCTCTAAAGCATAACTGATGAATTTGCAAACTTGTTCTACCTTTTCTCTATGTTGCTGGAATACCAGAGGCCATTCCCACCTTCAATCCTCAATTCATGATTTCTCAGAATCTTTTGATCTCTTGGTTTTTCAGGAGACGTGGTTATTATCACCCCCTGTTTGGGACAATTATGAGATCTCTTTGGTCCCAGCTCTTAGAGGGTCAAAGGGACTCTTGGTAGCGGTCAAGCTGACGTCTGGCTTTATTCTGGAACCCTGGTCAACATACAGCATTTTCTTACAATTGGTAAGATTGGTGAGTCCAAATGGTGATATTGCCTTATTGAATATATACCGTAATTCTACCGGGATTACCGACTCCAATTTCTATCAGGAATTAACAAACATATTAGACATCATAGCGATATTCCCGGACATTACAGCTACCATATTGGCAGGTGATATTAATATCGACTGTTTGGTTGACAGAAAAGGACATGCCTACCAAGAGGCCCGCAGATGGTCTGAATTTATGACAGTAAGAGGTTTTAGGATGGTTAACAGAGAGGTTAATGGTGATATTCTGGCACAAACAACATGGCACAGGGAGAGCTCCACTAGCACCATAGACTATATCTATGTGGATTTAAATCTGTTTATGCAAATTTCATCTTTTGTGATTATAAACAAGTGATCAAGTGATCATTATTTGCTTGCTTTGAAAGTGCAGTGGGTGAACGCTCAGAAATGTCCACCTAGACAATGGTCTGTGCAATTGTTAGCAGTGAATGGTGTTAAAACACGCTTTTCTTGGTCTCATCATAAGCTTGATGAACTTAATACGATCATGACATGACACTCATTTTATAATTCAACATTTCAATATACTAATGTTTTGGATCAATTTAAAGACAACATTCTGATTTTAAAATCACATCCAGTCACTCATAGACATGTATTTGATCCAGAGCTGAGAAAAAGAAGGGCGGAATATCGAAAAGAGGGAAAGTTTCTCATTCTATCCTCCATTTGTCTTCAGACAGCACTGCGCTTTGCAAAATGTAAATATAAAAATTGGATGTGCGTCTGGCAATCACTTTTATTCCAACATAATGGGGAAGAATGCTTAGGACTTTAGCTTAAAAAAAAGTCTGCAGATACATGGAGGCTACTTAACACTCAAAACTCTATGCACCAAATTGATGGACACTCGATTGCTCACTGAAAACCATTGAACATTATATTCAAAAAGCAAATAGCTCCAGGGCAGCATGTCCTGATGGTTTAAATAATAATATGCTAAAAGTAAACTCTGAGCTATGGGTTAACATCTTATTTAATCTTTTTCAACAAATTCCTTGCACTAAGTCCCTACCACTGTCATGGCAAACCGTGTTAATAGTCCCCATTTTCAAAAAGGGCGACCGGCTACTACCTACCAACTATAGACCGATAGCGTTGCTGGACACACCAGAAAAATCTTTGCAAAGTTTGTTCTAAGAGATTTTAATCATTGGACAGTGTCTCATAAACATTATTATCCTCGGCAATCTGGTTTCGTAGCAGGTATGGGCACTGGTGTAAATTTGTTTTGTTTAAACGCACTAAAATATCAATGCCAAATCAAGAAACAACAGCTATTCTTTGCATTTGTGGATCTACACTCTGCTTTTGACTCAATATTAAGAGTACTTCTTATGTCAAAGCTAACTAGAGATCAATGCCTGTCATCATTATGTGACATCATTTACGGTTTTCATTCAAACACGTATATTCGCGTTCGACTTAATCTTGGAGGCCTTTTATCTGCCTCCATTCCCACATCTCGTGGGCTTAAGCAGGGCTGTCTGCTGGCCTCTGCTATATTTAATTATCACATTCATGATGTCAAAAATGCTTTTGATCTAGTGCAGTCTGACTCTCCCCGAATCAATGGCATAGCAATTAAGGCAGTTATATATGCTGATGATTTCGTTCTAATATCAAAGACTGCAATTGGTCTTCAGAGACTATTGCAGCATTTGAAGCCTATATTGTAGCAAATGAACTTAAAGTAAATATATCTAAAACACAAATAGTACTGTATCCACCTGATAAACAAGGACGTACCTTGAGGAATTGGTCCATTAATCATGTCAGTTTGTCAGGTGTTCCAAGTTATACCTATTTATGAGTGATATTTGAAGAAATACCTAATCCAACAAAGCATCTAGCTAGCATTGAGCGTAAGTTGAACTCAGCCATGTCGCAAGCAAGAATTATATTCTATCGCTGTGGTAAATTCTCTCTTGCTCCAGCCCTGGTTCTCTGGAAAATTAAAACTATACCTTCAATTTTGTATGGGGTGGAAACTGGACCTCCACTTGCAACTCACATATTAGACAGATGGGAAGCAAAATTTTGGAGGCGCATTTTACAACTCCCACAATGTATTCCTGTTGCATGGCTCCGATATGAGCTGGGCCTAACTTTGCTGACTGTTATTTGTCATTGGAGACTATGTGCCTTCGAAAATGTTTGATTTCCACTGATATGGATGTAATCCTTAAAACCTTATCGGAATATCTATTTGTTACTCAACATTGTTTTGTACAAACATGGCTTACTACGACTTATTGAGTTCCGATTCATGCTGATGTGAATATTGAATTATTATTAGTACCCGGCGAGAGTCAAGCAGAATGCAACGTGCATTCTGATTGGCTCTCGCCGGGTCCTTACCTCATCTGGGATTCCAGCTGCCTTTTCCTCGGCGGGGGGGGCGGGGTGGGTGGCAGCCCCTCAGTCAATGAGGAGGCTCGAAGCGGGGCCATCCCCGCTCTGAGCCTCCCCACGGTGAGAGGCTGCCTTCGCCCCCCACTGGGGACTCTGGTAAGGTTTTTTTTTTCCCTTACCCTCCCTCCTTCCTCCCTGCCCTCCCCACCCCAATTACCTTCTTGCTCCTGCGTCCCCTCTGGGGTACGATGGCAGGCTCCAGCAATGTAGAGATTCGGAGCGGGGCCATCCCCGCTCCGCGCCTGCACATGGCTGAGGCTTCCATCGTACGTTTTTTTCTTTTCTTTTTTTCTTCCCCTCCCTCCCTTCTGCCCTCCCAAACCCACTTACCTTCTGCTTCTTTTTTTTTCAGGAGCGGACGCACTGGGAACACTTCTGTTCACAGTGCGTCCGCTTCTGATGGCTGCCATGGAAAGGGAAAACGGACTCCGTTTTCCCTTTCCCGGCGGCCATTATCTTGGTCGTTTCATTTTTTTTTTCCTGTCCTGAAATGCCTCAGCATTTCGGGACAGAAAAATGTTTTTAAGTGCCCCGGTCACGCATATATTGCGGGCCGGGGTACTAATAGCAATATGACCCTCTCGGCGGGGGCATTACCGACTCCGGGTAATATTGCTTAAGTAACAAATCCGACTAAGGCAAAGCTCAAGATTTATCGCATGGACTGGATTGATAATTGTGCTCTCTATTTAAAATACAAATGTTGATTCAACCATTATTTTTTACCCAACACAATGGGAATTATGGAGAAGTACTTGTATAAATGTCCTTCAGTAAGCTGCAGACATTCTATTTTGTGTTTTCTTTTTCAGCTTTGGCCAACTAGAGGCCTATTATGCTCTCATAAAATCTTATCAGAAACTCAGAACATCTGTCGGTTCTGTAATAAGCCTGATATTTCTGAAACTGTTGAACATCTAATTGCACAATGTCCAGCTTTGATTGACATAAGACAACACTATTTTATGAAACACTGTCGCTATTTGGGAGCAATGGATGAACATCAATGCTGGTCTTATCCTTTCGGTACTACCTCCTATATTCCTATTCAAATTGCTACTGTGAATTTTTTGAATGCTTTACATTTCATAGTAGAATAGATCTGCTCATTCTTATGAAATAATATTTATTGTTAAATGTAGATTCGTAAATATTTGAAGATGGTTTTCTTTTTGTCTTTAGACATTTGAATGTTTAGTTTTACTACTTATTGTAAATAGAAATGTGTTATTAATATATATGTTATAGATGGATGATAAATTCATTTATACATTGAAAAGTTGATTGATTTCAGCTGATTCAATAAAAAATAAATCAACTCTCACCACACAATGACTGTTGGGGTATGAGGTGATACTATCCAATCCCTCCATTCACATAGTGATGTGTCTCTGTAAAGACTGGATGGGGGTATCTGTACTTCTGCCCACTATATAGTTGGGGTAGATGCACAGAGCACCCCAGCCAAGGTTCTCTAATGGTAGCTATGGATGAAGTTATTTCTTTGCACACAGACTGGACCGTCCGTTGTACACAGGACTCAATATTGACCCTTCCACCATGATAGGTAGGCACTTCGATTTTTTCTGACACATTAGACCAATGCCACAGTATTGTGTTCACCACCTTCTTTATCTTTATATTTTTTACTTTTCTGCTCATAAATGGCAATGCGTTAAACCATTTCATTTTCGTGGGCTGACTGTGACATTATACAGCCTCATTATTATCATTCAGGTGAATGACAACATGTATGGCCCATCATGGCAACATGGGCAATGATATGACCGCCTATCACGCACGTTGTATTTATTTACAATGGTGGCTATTTTTTCACTGTGAGTATCAGGGAGGCTGCATTGCACGCACAAGTTGCTTTTTCGCTGGTAAGAGACATCCTTATTTTCGTTCTCAAACTACTGGTTAGCCACATTGGATGGCTTTTTGACAATTATGACGATTAGCCCCACAACTAAGACCACTCATATCTTGCAGGTTGGGCATTTGAAAACAAGATCAGCTAACCTCAGCAGCATATCATTTCTCTGTGTGCTGACCACAGGAGGAGACTCAGGTGAGAGCTTTCTGGCCTTGAGCACTCATATAGACATTATTTGAATCACCATCCATCGCTAATCTACATTCTTCTAACATCTCAGAAAATGTTTGTTCTTCTTACTTCAGGATTAGAGACCTTAATGCCTTATGAATTCTATTCCATTAATCTATGGATTGGGCAGAGGTGCCCACATTCTGAGAAACCAGTAATGGTGTTTCTGCATCAGCACACGAGTTGATGGGTAAGACACACAGTGAATAGTACATACCTTTTCCATTCTTTAATGTCTGATTTTATACCGGTTCTTGACATTGTACTTAGAGGCTTCTTTTTCCCTTACAGAACATCAAACTGCAGGATTGAAGAACTATGTTTGACTGAGTCGCAAAGACCTACCCTTTTTGGAAATTACCTACTTTTTGGTAAGAAATACGGCATAAACTTATTTTCCCTTGACCCATCCTTACAGAGACATTCACATTTACTTTATTCACTTTAATACAATTTTGGTTTCTTCCAGGTTTTGGGCTACACTAGATCGAGCATTAATGGAAATTGCCCATATTTTATACACAAAACCAGAACATTTCTGGCGTTTTTGCCCTAAAGGTAATTAATCAAGCCTACAGTGATGTTGACTTAATGTTAAGAGACTTGTGGTTTATGAACAGTATGTTCAAGCAAGTTATATTCTTATTTTCCCTTTCCTTTTGTTAAAGTACAGCATATTTCACAGTAGAGAATCCTTGATGAAGAGTATTGTAATTGAAAATATATCGGGTTCCCCAGTAAAGAAACCACTGTGAAGAAAAAAAGAACATTTATTGAATGTATTTCTTTGATGAAAATTGGATTGAATATTGACATGATTTAAATATGTTTCCCATTGCTTTATTATATATATTCAAAGACTACATTACAAATGTTTGACTGACAATTGGCCTTTGAAAGTGAGAAGGGGACGAGAGTTCCCACACCTTAGGAACTTCGTTTTGTGTTGCATATTCATACAGATTATCTCCACTGCAGCTTGAGTTTCATGTTTAACTGGTATATATTTAATTTTACCATTGAATTACATCATATGATTAACACATTTACATTGGTGTGCATTGCCAACTGTCTTTGTAGCTATGGATGAGCAACCAAGGCTGAGACTCAAGGGAGGTTATGCGGGCTGGTTCTTAGGTACAGTGAGTCCCCAAGCTCCTCACAAAGGAATGTCCACAGACTATGTTATGTGGTAACACAGTTATTTTTATTAAATAAAATAAAGTTCAGGTCATCTTATACCAATAAATAACACACGTTGTACTCAGGCAACACTATTCTAATAATGGCAATAATATATACAACTCTATGTGGTACCACAGTATACTTAGATTCAGTATAAATGCACCAACTGCTGACAGTTATTAAAATAGATTAATGTCTGTTAAGCATTGTGTCACTTAATAGACATTAATGTAGAAAGGAAGGAACCATTCAGAACATTGGCAGAATTCTACCTTTGGACCAAAAAGGCATTACTGTGTGAGGATCCCCCCACCTGGGCAACCTGCAGGAAAAAGTTAAGGTATACTTTGATTAGTATATTACAGCCCAGTCCAAATATGATCATTAATAGTCTTCTTCTCTTTCTACAGATCCCACTATCCCAAAGTACCTGGGAAGCTACAGGAGAACAGGATCCAAGACGAATCTGGTACCCATGAATGAATCCTGAGTTTGTTAGATGCTTTCATCGTCACAGTATCTATGGTGCCTTGGCAGGCAAAGTGGTGGAGTTTCATGTTTTTACTGCAACATGTGTTATGTAACCTCTTGCAACAGGTATCCAGACAGCAGCCAATTCCATATAGTTGCAGATAATTAATTGGGAGCTGTTGCCACTGGCAAACGGTACAGTGTGGGCTTTAAACACTATCAGTGAAGAACGTGGGGCAGTATGGTTGACCACCCTGCAAAACAGATTTGTCCTCCACCTCATAACACCTATGGGAGGAGGAGTATGTTCAAAGATAGGAAGCTTGTGCTGCACTTTTTTGCCCTCAAATGAAGCCAAGAATGGAAACTTGACCGGCTCTATCAGTGCACTGCACACACTCCACACTACTATGGAAAAAGATAGCAGTAGCAGCGTGGTTGAAGAGGAATGGTATGATAAAAACAGACCTTGAGTGCCCACCTGGTGGAGTAATAACATTAATTAAAGTGTTAGCTCCTATCCCCCTAGTAGTGCGTGTTGTTCTGTGTGACCTTCAGATTGATTTGGGTTGCTGCAATGGGGTTGGGGCTACAGGGACATCCATGCTGTAGTCACACTAAAGAATCCCTATAACACCATTACACCCCTCTTGAGACATATTCATATACATACAGGTAAGTGAATGGTGAGATTGAACACTGTATGGTTCAGGTAGGACATTTAATTGGCCCCACAGGAACATTGTCCAATCCACCTCGTGATCCTAAGAATTACACTGAACATTGGGTAGATTGCATTGCTGATGTTGACTCTTCTTTCATGACCTGTGTACCTGAGGAGTATGCCGTACAGGGAGAAAGCTTTACTTGGTGTCTGTCAGGTATGGATTCCAAAGGATGATTTTGATAGAAAGAAGTAGTAGGAGTTATTTGTTAATGTATTAACTAAAGGGGGAGTGTAAGTATCCAAGTCCCATGGCCTAAAGGTGTGTGCAAGTACAAGATAAGAAAACAATTTTAGCAAGGAATCAGGGCCCTGTTAGTGATGAAGGTGTCACGTTCTTTCCATGGTGTGACTTTGTATTTAGAGTAGATGTAGTTTTGCCACACTTCAGGGAGCTCTCAGGCTCAGTGTTGCAGAGAAAAACACATGTGCAACAAAGTATGTATTTACTCTATTTTTAACACACTTGTATTATTATATAATCTTATGTAGTTTGTATTTATTTAGATTGTGTAGGTTGAGCTCAAGTAAGTGTAGTTGCTAGTTGATGTATTGAGCAAGAGGTCTTCCATGTCAAAATCCGCCATTGCTAAAGGCTGTCAATTTGTGCCATTCTAGTGTGCTTGGCCCCATTTATATGCTATGATCATTTAATTGAAGGTTTATTTGTGCTGTTGGGCAGAAAGCTCCAGATGCAGAATAGTGTTTAGCTAATTGTTCGAGTGATAATGTTCTCAGGGACCTAAAATGAGACTCAAGGTGCCTTCCCTGACGATAGACAAATGAATACATAATGGTTGTGAAGGACAGAGTGAGATACACAAAGTAGCATTTCCAAATTGAAGAACTAGAATGTGAGCACAGCACCCCCATGGAGAGCTTTGCATTTGGTTCAGAGGTAAAAGTGCCTTGGTGAAATGAAGAAATAGAAGGGATTCATTTCCAAGAGCTGGGCCGCACACATGTTTTTCATACCGCTATTCATTGTGTGAAGATAGCTAGAAGGTCAGATCCAGAGTGTGCAACGTGTATTGAGATGGAAGTTGCAGGTACAATGGGTGGAAGGCCAAAGGGCCAATTTGGGGTAAGGGATTGTGGTGTTCCGTGGGATGCCACAAAGTGTGGACATCACTGATTATCTTTTTTTGTGTGTGCATTTGGTTAACTAATAACAACCTTAAGCACATGATTACAAGAAAAAAGAAACATTATTCAACACAAATACATACAAGTTATGAGAAATTACATCATAAAAACCATATTACAAAATTACAAAAATAAAAGAGTGCCTTGTACATCAATTAAAACATATTTCATAACTCTCAAGATAAAAGAAAGACAACTAATCAAATATGTCTAAAATTGATAAAGGAGTAAGAAACTTGAATCAAGTGCAACCATTCATAAGGAGATATAATAATACACAATTTATAATGTGAGTAAACTACTCTAATAGCCGCAGTGCCTCTTTCCCAAGAGGCAGTTTTTACCATAGATTCTGCACAGAAGTTGACGCTCAAAAAGGTACCCTTTTATATATGCATTATTTAATTTTGGGCAGCCTGTCAGAACATGCCAAGCAGATTCAGCAGACAGGTTACACAGGAGGCACAGTCTTTCCTCGTATGGAGTCCCTACCCATATGCCTGTTTGTTCCCCCAGTAGTGAGGATGTTAAACCTTAAGTTGTGTTGAATCCTTTTAGCTGCTTGCTACAGGATTTCATTAAATAGGTACAAGGGAGACTCAGATAAAAGCCCTGGCTGGCATATATTGCATACTTTTTCTTATTATGCAATCTGCAAAGATTAACATCAACATCCCATACCTTAGTTTAATTTTGTTATTTTTCAATACCATAGATGCATTAGGCTAATCGATCATCTCCTCCAATGTTTCCCCTATGTTTTCCAAATTATGCATATTCATGACCCGAAGCTCCAACAGAAAAGGGTTGGTAGTTGACTGATGATAATGTTCAGCAATCAGCCCCAAAAGGTGGTCATCATGCAAGAGTGTGGCATAAAGGGATAGCGTAAATTTCCTGCGCTGGAGTACCCAAATCGATCTCAGTGACAGAAGGCCAAGCTCTAGCCTTAGAGCTTGGACTGGTACCGAAGATGGTACCCCAAGTGTGGAGCGCAAGATTTTACCCTTTAAAATCTCAAACCATTTCATTCTGGATTCAGTGATGACAATAATACCTTAAACTATTCTCCGAACAATGCTAGTCCTATAGATGGAAATTAGACCTTCTATATTAAAACCACCTTTGTTACAGACATTTTTTTTTAAACCAACCTTTAAAAAAAAAACTTTAGGCATGATAAAATCACCATAAAAGGTGCATTGTGGGCACAACTTGATAAGTACCCCGGGTACATATAGCTCTTCGCCACCTCAAGAGGTTTACCATCAAGTTTCCAACCAAAGAGGTATTTGTTCCTAGAACCAGTACCAATCATGACAATGTTTGTTTTGCTGATGTTGATTTTTAGGTTATCATTTTTTGTGCAAAGGGACAATGTGCCTATGGAGTGTTGAAAACCAATTGGGAGGTGATCCAGCAGCACAATGTCATCTGCATAACAAAGCCATGCTACTGGTTCAAACCCCAGGATAGGCGGAATGTTTTGTACAGCACCAATCGCAAATGCCAAGTCAGATATATACAGATTAAAAAGCAGGGGTACAAGAACGCATCCCTGCTTTAGGCCACTATTGGTAGGGATAGGTTGCATTGCTTGGTATTAACAAAAACCACAACGGAAGTATCAGTCTATAATGCCTTAATAAAATACAATAGTCAGGCATCAATTCCCCAGACGTGCAATTTTCCCCATAAACTGGAGCGAGATGCCGAGTCAAATGCCTTTGAAAAGTCTACAAAACAAAAAAACAATTTCTTAGCCTGTACAACTCGCAACCTCAGTCATAACCCTATGAAGGGCACAGATAGTGTGTATAGTAGAATGGCCTTTATGAAAACCCATTTGATGCTTATGCAGTACGCCTTTTTTTCAGCTCTTTTATTGAGCATTTTCAAAAGCATTATTGCAAAGATCTTTTGACTGCTATCTAGCATGGCCAGGAGCCTATAATTGCCGTTATTACTCCTGTCCCCTTTCTTAAATACAGTGATTAGTATAGGTTCTCTCCAACTAGGTGGTATCAAGCCAGCAACCCTAATGTTTCGAAAAAGATACTCCAAAGTAGCAGCCCAAAAATTGGGATTGGCCTTAGTTACAGTATTTGTAACAACATAGGGGCCAGGCGCCCAAGAATTTTTAAGTCCCTTAATAATAATTAGAACGTCAAGAATATCAAAGTCAACTAGATAAGGGAGGCCAAACCTCTGTAACAGCAGCAATACTTTTGGTTTCAAAATATAAGTCATTCATTGCAGCAATCCACTCAGGCCCTGATATTACATTATCTTCCAGGGAGGAGTAACCAGCTGTGTAGCTCCTTATCAGGGACTAGAATGTTTTGGTGTCATTACTCCATAGGAGTTTAAACAGTAGCATACAATTAATATTGGAGACAGAAGACTTGTGTGCCCTAATCCAGTTTTTGTAGCAAGTAGCAATTATTCCCAATTGCCTTGCTTTTCCCACTTGGGAGAGGGTCACATTTTTCTTGACAAAGAAGATAGTCCCTTCTTTTATTTTGAATTAAAATATCAAAAGGGGCTTTACGGGCGCAATTTCTATTATCAGACATAAGTATTTCCCAATATTTTCATTAGCAACCTAAAATAGCAAGTATGATAATCCAGCCATTCCTACAAGGATGACTCATTATTAGCTACATGCCTAATCAGTTTCTGCTCTGTCCATACTATGCGGTTTCCCTGATTGTTAATTGTTACACTAGTGTCAATGTATTTCAAGTTGCTCGGTTTGTCCAACATCTGTGACCTTCTAATGATGGCATGATCCCTGATCTTAGTATGCTTCATATCGAGTTCATTACACATCAAGCCTGTTTCATGGTCAGTAAAGACATAGTCCAGGCAAGAGGAAACACGCCCATTAGTCCAAGTGCGAGAGAGTTGGTTCACATGACCCTTTTTATTTAGACACACCAGATCGTTGTTGAGTCAGTATGCCCGTTCTAATGCATGTGTGTTAAGCTCAGTTCCGTAGTTGGCATTCGACATTGGTTCATTAACAATGCTAAGCAGTGGTGGTACCAAACTGGGGGGGCTGCCTTATCAAAGGCGCAGCTAGTAAGACTGAACCCGGGTGAAGTCATTTATCAAGAGGCCCCTGTAGATCAACTTGCCTCACAGTGCCATCACCCTGGACCCTCATGATTTTCATTTTATCTACAACTGGTAATGTAGGGGCAAATAGAGTGCAAGCTTGGACGGAAGCTAAAGAGCCAGCAATATCACCTACGCTACAATTACTATGTTTGCCAGTTTTACTCAGCACACGCCTACTATGATTTCTTCTCCGGTCCCTACGGGGTCGTAATACAACAGTCACAGTCCCACTTCAGCAGGAGACACAATGTTTATCACAGGCGAGGGCAGATCACAAGACAGTCTACGATGGGCAGCCAGCTGCTCTTGATGCGCACAGGAGGGAGGATTAGGCAATTCCAGCTGAGGGAGAGGAGACACGGGCGCGGCGTTGTTAGTATCATTCGCCACAACCTCAGACCGATCCTGCGGCTGATCAACATAACAAACAAGTATAGCATCCACAATTTTGGCCAGAATGAATTTAGGTTCACGTTGCTCGTCAGCCATTCCCGAGTACAATGTTAGTAATGAGTCTATTTCAGCAGACATCGTGTTTATTACTGAGGACGAAGCAGGAGCATTATTTATTTATTTTATTTATTTGTATTTGTTGAGCACGCAGCAGCCCAGGGGCAACGTGGCGCTAGTTACAGACATTTTTTCTTAGTTACAGAGATTGTTCATGGTTTAAACAGTTACGATAGTTCTTATCACTGGTTACAAACAATTTTTCATAATTACAGATGATTAGTCACTTCCATAAAGGAAACAGTATCTAACAATTGAGTGCTCTCACATTCACTGTCCGAAGAGTCAGTTGAAGATGTAAGTCTTTGAAGATCCGGACTCACAGAGAGATTTGTAACTATTATAGTGTTGAAGCTTTCAGAAGTACTACGTTGTAACATAGTTCCACCTAAAGAGTTCTGCTGCAGACACATGTTGAGCAATCAGTTTTCATTGTCTACAGTTGATGACCCTGAAAATGATTTTTGTTAAAGAACCTACTGGCTGAGGGATGAGGAGGGTAGATCAATCAACTCCGTTCTTGCATGAAACTCTGTTTTGGCAGATGTAAGAGATGTAAAAAACCAGAGATCTTAGGTTGCTTTCCCATATCGGGGTCTTGCTTATCCTTTTTCATGCGCGGGAGACCGTTAACATTGTCATTTACAATTAGGGGACTATAGGTTCCCTTTCCGGCATCGTGCGAGGAGCTGCACAGTGTATATTTACGCTGATTGAAGTATTTCATTAGTTCTCTGCAAGGGAAGATTTATGCTCACTCTGTGTAGCATAATCCTGGGAGGGCACTTGAGTCGTGGGGTTTCCACAATGCACAGGTCCTTGACAGCAAGAATCTGTGCAGCGATAGAAGGCCTCCCCTACCTGCCCACAACTGAATACAGTGAACACACTTCACTGTACTTTGCGGCACTTTAGGGTCTTGTGGGACTTTTAAAAGTGAATCCTTAAAGGAACAGTCTCAATATCCAGTGTTGCACAGCGTACAAGTATAGAGCAATTCCACACGTCTCCTCATGACAAGAATCTAACCACAGTGAACACACTTCAGAGCACTTAGCGGCACTTCGCATTCTTGCAGGATTCTGAAAGGTTAATCCTTAAAGGTACAGTCTCAATATACAGCATTGCACAGCGTAGAAGTTCAGAGCAATTCCACATGTCTCCTCACGACAAGAGTCTAAAACACAGTGAACACACTTCGCTGCACTTCACTGAGTTTCACTCACTATGTGATTGGTCCGTCTTGGTGGGAGACTACAGCCCGAGCTGTCTCAGGAATCACGGTCCAATTAGGGCAGAGCTTTTTTATCAATTGCACCATGGAGAGTGCCAACCAATGGCAACACAGCATTTTGTGCTCACTATGAAATTATGTCATGTTTGAGGGTGGTATTTTTAATGGTCACGAGAAAGGAAACTCCCAATCATAATATTTAATGTGTAGTGTTCTTAAGGGGCTTGATGACGAGTAGCCAATGAAGTGTCAGAATTACAATTAATGTTGCATTTAGGGAATATGATAATTTTGCAGTTTTCTGCCTTAAATACTGTAGCCCAGAATGGGCATGTTTAGATGTTTTTTGGTTCAGTTCCACTGTGCTGTCTGCTTCTCCCGGCTGTATTTGCAAATAAAAAGCATGTTTTTCTTGCAGGTTGTGCACTCCAATTTTGATTACTTTGTGTTATTTATTGGATTACCTTGTTGGCCTGGACCTTTACAAGTATATTATACGAATGAAGCCTCTATTGTTATGATGTAAACTGTGGATAATGGCAAAGCTAGTGGAGGTGGTCCCAAATAAAGCCTGTACTCCAGTCGCCCATTTTGAAGTTTCAGGAACGTTCACACCAAAATATGTGACGTATGATGAGCAAATAAACCAGCAGAGAGCCGCAGTGGGGCTGTGCCCAGTGCATATCAAAAGAGCAACGCCTATTGATGTACCGATACCCAGAAAACCATGCACAGTAAGGTATCCATTAAGGAAACCCTTCCAGCAAATTAAACGAAATGAAGATTGCCTGAGTACAGTCCCTGAAGAAACCAAAAAGGCCTTAATAGAAGACGAATGGTGACCTCACGAGGGCCCGGGCTGAGAACCAAAGAATGACACACAAAGACGAAACGCCATGAATAAAGATATCGTGAACCTAAAGGGGAAGAACGATGTTGAAATAGAAAAGATGTTCAAGCTGTAAGCAAGATGAAGATATTCAACTAAGTTTGCACCTGTAAATATGCTTGGAACCGCAAGAAGGCTAAGGAAACAGTGCGGCTTTCTATGCTAAGTAGAAAAGTAATCCGGCAAGCGCCATTATACATAATATACCTCAAACTAAGCAGTTTATTATAAGATTATTTCTACTTTGCACAAAAGCAGAACCAACCCAGGTTACTAAAGGCAAAATGAGAAAGATTCATATTTAGCAAAATGAGAAGAGACGACTGAATCGAAACTCGGCAGAGGCAGCTTGTGCCAGGAGAGCCAAGATCATACCAATAGAAGCTATGAACAGTAGCCACTTTTAATTGAAACTAAGAACAGAATATCCTGCCTCTGAAAGATCGAGATAAGAAGGCGAAGGCAGGTGGCGAGTGAAATGAATATCAACTGCACAAATTGATGGAAAAGAAGCAAATTCACGGTGTCTGCATCACGTGACCAGCCGAGAGAGAACAGACTAGAGTTCACACCTACGCATGGCACCAGGCCAGATGAAGATATCAGAACCTTTCCAGACAGAAGATGCAGTTTCAAGGCCAACCACAGTTAACTAATTGACACAAGGCTAATAAAGTAATGATTGATTGTACCCATAATCGGAGGAAGGCCGGGTAATGAAGGGGCACCCCGCACCTGGCTGACCGTTCTGCATGCTGCTAAGCGAAGTGGAAAAGTATGCATGGGGTTGGTGCCAACCCAATCACAATGGACCAAATAATGTAGGGTCGTATAGTTGGTAGAACCAATGAGACGTCGTACTTTTAGTGACGTCTACAGTAGTCATTTTTGAAGGAAAGGTTTAGACGCCCACCTCACAGTGTTTACCCAATCCCCTAACTCTGTTACCATATACAGATATAGTACATATAGTAAAGTTACCTTTTTCTAACCAATGGAAGTGGATGTTAATTTTTGAGTGTTACATGTCAATTATGAGGATTTTTAGTATAAATGTTACAACTTGTATGAAGTTCATTGGAGTTGAAGCGAGAAGGACGATCGCATCACTGCTGATATCCATGGCCCTCATTACGACCATGGCTATTAGCACCATGGTCCATGCTGGTAACTTACCGACTCTGCCATGGCGGAATGGGGAATTACCGCCCAATCTGAGGTTGGCGGGGCGGTAATTCCCCATGCCGCCATGGCCCTTCCCTATTCCCATTTTTGCCCCATAGGGCTCAATGGGAATGGGGAAGGCGCTAAGTACGGTGCCGCAAATTGCGGCACCGTACTTAGCACCAAGGTCCCTTTGTGGGTTACTTTTTAACGCCTGCAAAAAGCAGGCGTTAAAATCTCCAACCCGCAAAGTGACCTCGTAATCAGGCGTTAAGTGGTTAACGGCGCCGCCACCTTTTACGGCCAGGGTTGTAATGAGGGCCCATGACTCCCTGTTTTTTTGTACTTGTCATTAAACAGACTTCCTTTGCCAAACCATTGAGTTGTCCTTATGGATTGGTGTTGGATTAATAAATCTGCACACCCATCCATCTCAAGGGTGCAGCTATCTCATCTTAAAGTACTTCTGATCAAACCTCGGCTCTATGGGCCGGCCGGGGGTCTCGGAGTACACTTGGTAGCAGAGATTGATGGTTATCGATTATTGATTAGAATAAGACACCCATTGACAGTCAACATAAAGTAACTCTAGGTCTTTGGCAATTTCACGAGTCCTTTGCCATTCGGCTGAGTAGACCGTGAAGCTCCCCATGGACAGTGGTAGTGTAAGAGAAATCTGCAGACCAGGGCTGAAGGAACCCGTGTTACCCATCTAACCCATTCCTATTCCTACGGGCAGCTGAGCGGGCGAAAAACCAAAGAAGGCGGTAACAAAGGCAGTGATCACGAAGGTCCAGAGAGGAAAAATGCGAAGGGTGAGTGAAAAAGACTGAGTGTTTTGGCAAAAGTGAATGCTTTAGAACAAGTAAAGGGAAAAGGTAATGGAGGGAGGTGGGAGAAAAAAACAAAATATAGTTAGTAGAGAAGAATGTATATATCTAAGGGGAAGGGAGTAATGACTCAAGAATAATTAAGCAAATAGAGAGAAGATACCGGGGAGGACACCCGAGAAGAGAGAGGTTACCAGGGAGGACACCCGAGAAGTAAGAGGTACGTCTAGTCTGTTAAACGTCGGTCTTACATGTTGTTTTTTGTGATGTCACAAGTCGAAACATATTCTTTGGGAAAACTGATTTTTATTTTACGCGATTGAATAGCTAAGATAATATTGCATGCAAATTGATGTGAATGAGTAAAATAGAAGATATAAAATTTTGTGGAAAAAATCGGGATTGGAGCTTGCAGTGTTTGGTGCTCACTCAGATTGTTGGAAGTTGTTTAAGTCACGTGAAGCGTTGACAAGTGTTATGTAAGTAGAAAGGGAACAGATTTAAGCATGGAAGACATAACTCCATTGGCACAGCTATGCAAACAGTTGCCGAGACATGCACGTAAACTTAAAAAATACAGTACAGAGTGAGTTAAAGGAACCGCCCACAAAATGTTTATGCCATGGTCACAAGTGGGATCCTTATCTAAAGCTGTTTTGCATCACATGATGACATATTTGCATGCCACATACACGGGCAAAAAGTTAGACAAACACCTAGCTGTTCAACTTCGGAAACTATATGAACAGTGAAAGGAAGAGGAGCCGCCAATAGACTGGATACTTGATGTATGCACAGAGGGGGGTGAGAAGCCTACCGCGCCACCCCCCCCATCTGAAACGAAGGTTGAAGAAAACAAAGACGAGGGGTTATACCCGCTGAGAGAACTTAAAGCAGCTACAGGGTATAGTAACCCGGCATATGAGTCACCTACGCAAAGTAGTAATGAAAATCAAGGGAGAGAAAAGGATATGGATGTGAGGGCACATTTTATTCACACTCGATCGCAAAGGCATTGATGAAACGAAACAAAAGGAGAGACTAGACAATGTACAGAGAAAGGAGAACGAGAAGGAATTGAGAGATGAAAGAATAAGAAAAAAAGATAGACAAAGGCGAGAACAGCTATATCGCGAAGAGCAAGAAAGACAGCTCGATCGCAAACAGAGAGCAGCCAATGATCAAGACAGACAGAAGCAGGAAAGGTCAGAGGAACAGCAAAGAATCTGAGAGAAGAGAATAAAGAGACAATGGGATGAAGAAATCGAAGGGCAGATGAACCTAGAAATGAAAAGATAAAGGAAGATGATAGTGTCAGAGAAGAGGCGAGGAAGCGCAGAGATTTCGATGACAATGTAGAACGTAAGCAAAGACAGAGAGCACGCAATCTTGAATATCTGGAGAGAGAGGTTAAAAAACCTGATCCAGTAGTAGATTGGGAAGATATAGAAGAATTCTTTCCTGCATATGATTCAGTACTAGGCACGTCTAGGGCAAATATGGAAGATGACTTCGACACCATAAGCATCAGAGAAACGATCGATAGAATATATGATGAAATGGGGTTAGAACAAACACCCCAAGGGGAGGGAGAAGACGAGCGCCTGGAGAGCACTCAGCTGAACGACACTGAGGATGACTCCCGAAGTAGTGGGAATAGAGAACTATCCCTGGATAGACGAGAAATAAGTAAAATGAAAGAAGACACAAGAAGTGGCACTAGTTGGGGACAATGTCTGACTCAGAAATAGAGGAGAGCGAGGAAAAGGAGGAAGAGAGAAAAAGTGAAAGACGATTGCCAAGGGAGAAAGGGATAAAATGGTCAGACACTTGCGAGGCTGCACCAACGGCATCAGAGCCAGCCACACAGTCAGACTGACACGGTCAGAGGAGGGTGTCATCACCGCCCTATGTGGACAGGCTCAGGACATTGCCAGGCAGATGGCGATGCAGGAATATTACTTCTGCAATAGACAGGAGAACAATGAGAGAAGAGAGAGAGAGCTAATCATCCCAATTTCCGTTACTCGAGAAAGGGGGGGGCGAGACCACAATATATTCCATGGCCACACATGGATCGAGAAAACTTGAAAAACAAGTTTCCAATGCTGACATCGGGAGCCGGAAAATGGATACACGAGCTAGAAAAGATGACAGGAGAGAATACGTTAGCTATAGGGGATATCGAGGGTCTCCCAATCGCCATACTTGGTGAGAGAGCAGACGATGTGTGGACACAGGCAGGGTACCCCAGTGTGACCACAAATAATACCGTGCATGACAGAGCTCCATTTAACAATTGGAGAGCTGCAGTATGGAAGGCACTTCGAGTGCTTTGCCCATACACTTCTGATATCGGAGCTATAATGACGTGTAAAATGAAGGAGTCTGAGGATCCGTTAATTTACATACAGAATTTTCAAGACAGAATCTTGGATGAAATCTATACCCGTGTTCTACTATATATTGTGCCAACGGCTGCCAGAGCCGGTACAGAAACAGCTCAAGATATTGGTAGGAATTGAGGCTAAACCTTGGGCAGAAATACAGCTGACCATCGCACACTATTGTAGGCTACTGCAAGAGAATAATCGCATAAAAGGAAGCTACACGAAAGGGTGAGGAAGCTAAATTGGTGCAGAAGAAATTGTCAAAATATGCTCTTGAGGGAGCCATGATAACTAGCACAGCTGAATCGAGCATGCAGCAGGTCAATAATCCACAGCAGACTAATCAAGGCAGTATTGGGTTTTACCCCAGGGGAAGAGGATTTAGAGGAAGGGGATGGCAGAGTAATCAGGTAGGTTGACAAAACGTGCAGAATGGCTATCAAGATATGTCAAATGGGCAAATGATCTGACCACCGCCATTATGTTGGTTGTGTGGGATGAGGGGACATTTAGCGCACACATTCAGAAACCAAGGCATGATGCAAAACGTCCAGGGTATGGGAGCAGGCATGGTGAATCCACCTTCAGTTTTATGCAGAGTTGCACAGAATCACACGGTTCAACAGCAAACACCAGGAGCTCACCAAAACCCACAGCCCCAAAATGTAGTGAGTTTTCCACAAGGGCAATACCAATAGTCACTGCTGCAATTGTCACAAACAACAAGCTCAGGGCAGACCATGAACCCTGGAATGAGGAGTAACACTGGTGATGGGGGAAGTCCATTCGCACAAGGTGGGACAAAATTATATATGGACTAGGACAGCTCACTGGGAACCCTAATGTGTTCTATCCTATCATTGACACCAGACCCTCACCTGGAACCTAGGGTGGATGTCTTTATAGGGGATAAATAATATTCCTTCTGAGTTGACACGGGTGCAACACACTCGTGCATAAGTGGAGGCAAGTTTTCCTCCTTGTCCGGCGAGGCCATAAATACTTAGAGTTTCACAGGAGCCACAAGTCGTGTTCCCTTCACAAATGCACTTCCAGTCTCTATAGGAGAATGTGAAATGAATGTGCCTTTATTATATTCACGTCAGACCCCAGTAAACATTCTGGGTCAAGACTTAATGACGAAGTTAAACATGACAATCTTATTCATGGAGGAGGGCATAGTATGTTCAATTCCAGGAATGCACTAGTCAAATGTATGCGAAATGATCAGAGCATATGCAGGACACACAGCTATGAGGGCTATACCATTAGAGACAGAAATCTTCGCGTATGGTATGCGCATACTTATGGCAGGGCTACCAGGCCTTGCAGACAGAATCATGAGAACCCCAGATGAATTTCTATTTAGACCAAGAACACCGATGCACGAGGAGAAGGGACAAGTATTTGCCTTGATGATACACACAGTTGCAGTACGAGGGAGAATGCCCTTGATTGACCGTTATGACGACGAAGGCCAACAATGGTGCGCAGTAATCGCCATTGAAGAAGGATATCGATTGACTGACGTCACCGATGATGACCTGTTTGAAGAACAAGCAGATATGGGAGAGCCAATGGTGGAAGTGAGTCTCACCTTTTGGGTGAAAATGATCAAAAGAGAAGTGCCTCAAAGAATGATTTTGGCACGAAACCGTCCTGAATATTTTGATGATGACATGCCCCAGGTGCACGTCTCAGTATGGACTACAGGTCCCTATGACGCAGGCCTCCTGAAAGGGGTTTGAGAAGTGAGAATTAAGCTAAAACCAGGAGCAATTTTACCCAAAGCACGACAATATCCCATGTCCAGAGAGGCAGATGAAGGGATTTTTAGGACAATTTCGGCTATGATGGAGCAAGGCATCTCAGTGACGTCAGAGTCGTCATGCAATACTGCGGTTTATCCAATCAAGAAATCAAAGGGAGGGTCTTGGAGGCTAATTCAGGATTTACGCCCAACAAATGATATTGTTGAGGCAGAGTTCCCTTTAGTCCCTAACCCAGCTACAATCTTATGTAATATACCTGCTGACGTCATTCACGTTCAGACAGATGCATCTGAAAAGCACGAGGCTAACCCAGGGGTACTCTGAGTCTCCTTCTATTTATAATAGAGTCCTGCATATGGATTTAAGCAGTATTGCATTAAAAAGTGTTGTCCTGCAATATGTGGATGACATCTTAATTTGCAGCACAATTCTGTTCAGCTTTTGACTATACTGGCTGAGAAGGGATATAAAGTTGACGAGGAAAAACTATAATATTGTCAACAGGAAGTGCTGTACCTAGGCCAGATGATCTCACATGAGGGAAATAGAGTGACCCCAGAAGGGCTGAAGTCATACTGAACACGGCTAAGCCACACAACATAAAACAGATGCAGAGCTTTTTAGGCCTATGCAACTATGTCAGAGCATGGGTCTTCGACTAGAGCTCTTACACCAAGCCTTTACTTTAGGCCCTAAAGAAGGCCCAAGTGACGATAGAAAAGATTGAATGGTCTGAGACCATGAAGGAAGGATTTGCTGAACTCAAGAAAGCTATTTGCACAGCACCAGTTCTAGGGATTGCCAATTATGCAGAGGAATTTTACCTGTTCTCACACACCAATGGCAGCATCATGACGGCAGTGTTCACTCAGAGAACCACATTGGGTTACAAGCCCCTGGCATACTATAGATGAAATTTGGACCCAGTAATGAGAGGTCATTTCCCGTTCGAACAAAGTTTGGCTGCCGCAGCATTCGCCATAGAGAAAGCGACAACCATTGTAATGGGTTGCTCAATGACGGTGTACGTCGAGCACTCGCTTTTTGCCATTCTAGAGAAACCAAAGGTCACATTGACATCTCAGAGAGCTTCTGCTTATGAAGTGATCATTTCAAATCCATTGATTATGGTAGTCCGATGTAAGATAGTGAACGCAGCTATGTTTATAGCAGAGGCAGTCACTGAAGGAGAGCCAATACATGTCTGTGCAAACGATGAAGAATTCTATGACGAAATCCCCAGAGTGAAAGAAAATGTTTTGGTGGAAGGAGAAAGTGTCTTTATTGACAGATCTTCGAGGATCGATCAAAGTGACAGACAAAGATATACAGGTGTCGCTGTGATGAAACATACCACAAATGGGGAATTCCGAGTACTCCTTAGTGCACGAATACCATCTCACTATTCAAGGCAGGCTGCAGAATTATTGGCCTTGCTACTTGCCATTGAGAATCACGCAGACCAGGAAGTAACGGTGTACAGTAACTCTGCCTATGTGACATCAACAGTGCATGCAGGCACAGCGCGCTGCCAAAGGAGGGGCTACCTCCGAGCACACGGCACACCAGTGCAGCACGCAGCCTTATTGGACAGGCTGATTAAGGCACTACAGCTCCCAGTGGGCATAGCAGTCGTGAAATGCGCCGCCCACACGAAAGGGACAGATTTTATCTCACGCGGAAATCAAGCAGCAGACACAGAAGCCAAGCGTATGGCATCCAAAAGTGAGATGATCATGGAAGTGGAAGTTATCCACATCAATGAGAGGATGATGGTTGCACGAACGACACCTGAAGGCTTTAACAATCTTGGGCGAACACAATTGATGGAACTCCAAGGGGAGGCACCACAGGAAGAGAAGAATCTTTGGAAACAACGAGGGTGTTCTTTAAACCCCTCTGAAAGCTTGTGGCGATAAGACAGCACTGGTAAACCAGTGATGCCTGTCGCCCTTTTACAAAATGGTGATGGAACAGTTGCATTATCCGGCACACATGACAAAAGAGAATTTAGCAGCAACACTTGCAGAAGACTGGTTCATACCAAATTTAACCGAGCATGTTGCATTCTTTATAGTAAACAGTATAATCTGCCAACAATTCACAGCTGTGCACACATTAAAAATAATGAGAGGAGTCGTCCCCAGGCCAAATGGGCCTTTTCAGCACTTGCATGTCGATTGCGTCGACATGATTCAAGCATGTAACGGGTACAGATACTTTATTGTTGTGGTGTGTCCATTGTCTAGATGGATTGAGGCAGGTCCCTGTACATACCCAGACTCTACCTGTGTGGCCTAATTTTTAGTGAGAAAAGTGTTCCCCAGGTGACGGGTGTGCGAGGTCATGAGATCAGATAACGGAGCTCATTTTCTAAATGAGACATTCAAACAGATTAACTTGCTGCTTGGTATAAAGCACAAGTTCTCACCTGCGTATCATCCGCAAGGTTACGGAATCTGTGAGAAGCTCAACGGCTTATTAAAGGAAAGGCTAGCCAAGTTGAAGCTTACTCTAAGAAAGTGATGGTTGCACTGCCTTCCTTTGGCACTGTATGCACTTAGGAACCAACACGGTTCCGACCATCATGTTACACCACACGAGATAGCCACAGGAAGAAGAATGTGCACTCCTCTGACACCCGGAGATAAAGCTAGATGTGATGCCCAGTCAACAGGAGAGATTTTAGGGTCTGAAATGCAAAATTACCTGAATTGCATGACATCTTGCCTTACTGTAATTTCAGACCAGCTGCAGCGACGACGAAAGGTGTGCAGGGCAGCACGGAACACAGAAGGAGATACTACTACAGACGCAGCTCAAGGACTTTGTGTACCATCCGTTTCCCCTGGAGACACCGTCCTTGTAAAGAACCTTATGAGGAAAAAGTGGGAAGAGCCAAGATTTAATCGTCCCTTCACAGTGGAGGACTGCACTCCGTCCGCAGTAAAAACTACAAGGCAGGAGAGCTTGGATTTTTCTGGGCAATATCAAACCCTACATCGGAGAAAGCCCCCTGCCTGCGACCCAGTGTGAGGAGACTATGAGCGACGCAGAAGAACCACAGCACGGGCAGACAATATCCATGACGAAGAAAAAGGATGCATGAGCAGCCAGACAAAGATAAAGAACTTTTTGTAAATGATGGCTTAAATTGGACACAACCTTTAAGCAACAAAAAAAAATAGGGGGATAAGGAAATAAAAACGGACACTCTGTGCATCCTATTTGCAGGGTGAAAAAGAAAAGTGCATGTATAAGCCACATCATAGTCTTTTGACTTTGAACTTTGGACTGAGGCACACTTAAAGCCTTGATAAAAAATCACATGCCAAACTTTGTTCGAGGACACATAAATTGGAAGAAAATGCAGTATCCATACTCATTCCACACCGAGCCCCTTTTTGGAATCACTTATGGTGTCCCACAGTACCGACATCACCAAAGATGTGGTAATATACTTTAACCTAGTGCTAAGATCAAACCCTTCATTGGTGGGAAGGCTCACCAGTGTCACTGATTTTCTTCAAGATTCTGAAAACGAAAAGACAATAAGAAGATTGCTTACTGTAACTGTCAAAAGTTTCTCCTACTTCCTGAATACAGCGAGGAGAAGCCAAATGTCTCAAGCAGAGAGGGAAATAAATGAGCTTGTCAATACATTGTTCTTTCACATTATTGAAGACTATCCAAATCTTGTCGGAAGAACGACGGACACACTCACGTTTCTTCGGGATCCAGCGAATACAGAACATCTAAGCCAACTCCTAAATAAAATTGTGAATTTAGTTGCACTCCACACAAATGGACAGTGCAGACATTGTTTACATTAAAGAGAAAGCATACAATCCTGAAACTCAGCAAGACAGGACGGGTGTCCCTGTCACCAGAAGACAGCAGGTTGGCCCACAATGTCCTCTTTCATCTAGTCACTGACTTTCCAGAGCGAGTGGGGAGACTGATCGATGTTGATGTCCTCATATTCATAAGAGATCCTGCTAATGTTTCACAGATGGGCATGCTCTTACATGGAATCCTACTACAAATAGAACTCTCTAACCATCAACAGAACTATCTGAGGAGATTCTAAAAGCTTTCCACCGAGGGACAAATCGAGGAAGCAGTGTCAAGGGTTTCGCATTCTTCCATTTGTTGTTATTTCGTCTCTATTCTTCATACTGATCAGGATACAACATGTCTTCGGGACTAAAGCAAATCTGAGGCGTGCACTGGGAGCTGACCTACTTTGAACATGCACAGTTAAAGGACTTGCCGAAGTGTTATTAGATTTTATTTTTCCCATAGTTTAGTAAAGGAACTGTATCCTGAGATAAGAGACAGTTCACAGACCGCAAGAGGGGGGACACTTGTAGGACGCCTGAACCTCTTAAACACAGAATCCGACAGACAATATTGATCAAAGAAGTATAGTAAGAGGTAGACATTTGGCGAATGATCGAGATGGGAAACCAAAGTAGCACTCTTGTCCTGCCACGTTTCTCTGGGCGTAAATGCTGCCGCTTGACCTACAGGGGCATAATGTATTTGTGTATCATATTCATCATTCTTTTACTGTCATTAACGATCAGAACTGCATTTTTTATTGGTGCACAAAGCGTTCCAATTCCAGGGCACCCACCTAATGATGCACGCATGAAACCCACAAAGACACCCAGACCTTACATAGTCATTCCGGTCCCTAGAAGATCTGATGGTGGAATGAATGAGCTTGAAATGGATGTGATTAGCAATGACACACACTCACTTAAGGTAATAAACAAATAGAAAAGCCGGAGACAGGGTCGGGAAGCAATGAATGATGAAAGGTTACTGACAACCACACGCATGCAAACACTGAATGCACATGCAACAGGCCTAGTGTCAATGACTACAGAACCACAATCCACAGCATTAAAGAAGAAAAGACTGCATACTATAAAAAACTCCATAACAGATATTGTGGAAACACAAGAGGAATTGGAGAAGAAACCTACAGAAATGGTAATGATAAACACCCCTGAGACAACACTGATGGAGACAAAGACAAACTCAAAGAAGATCTCACAAGCACAACTAATAGTAGACGCAGTATGGCCGTCGTTAGCCAGAGAAAGGAAAAGACTAGAGGAGCTGAAGAATAAACACCCAGAGACAGCAGTAACAAACACATATGTTCCAACGAAAGGGACAAGTACAAGTTCCACAGTACGACCATACACCGGACCAATGTCAGTATGGATACGAACATTCCTATCCAGAAAGAAAGAGCTGTATGAAGACCAGGAGAAAACTGCCATGATTTTGTCTACTCAAATGGCACAGATGAGGAAGCCTGCACCATGGACCAGAATACCTGAGAATCCTCCAGTAAGAAAGAGCCATACAGATGCATTCAGGGATGTAGTGATAGCAAACTACAGAAAAACACTAAGAATCAAGAGAAGCATGCATGGGGATGACAACGAACTAAACGACTACCTGGATAGCACAGCACATCTGGGAAACAACATTTGGTACCAGCACATGAAAGAAGTTGGAAGACGAAGTTCAGAAGGGGAATGCTTTGTTTGTGCACTTCTACCGTACAGCATAGGGAAGTCCAAGATCTTCGTAGCTGTAGAAATCGATGTCCAGACAGCACACTGTCTTTCACACGTAGCCATGTGCAAAACTAGAGGCCAGTTCATGGGAAGTGATGCTTCCCTAACATGGGTAACTGAAACAGCTTATCCCGACGAAGATGATTATGTTCAAGACATTAAGACAAGAAACAGAGCTCATTCTACGAATCATGTAATCCGGTACGAGAAACCTGGAGTGAAAGGAGCAGAAATAAGATGGGAAGTGAACCTGACGCTAAATGTCCAAGTAAAAACTCCAAAAGAGGCTCGAAGTTGGAAGAACAGAGGCCAAATGCAAATTTGGGGAACAGTGCTTTCAACAGACGGAGGGAAGAAAGGAGTAGTAATCAGCAGAGCATGGATGGTCCTCGGAGCCTCCAAGGAGGCAATTGAAAACTCACAAAGGCTATGCAAGACATTATGGCCAAAGCTTGCAAAACTACTAGCATGGGTCGAAGACAGAGGAGGACCCTTACAGATAGTACCACTCGAAAGCTCAAAATTGTGCTTCAGGACCAATGGCACAAGGAAAATGGGAAAGAATCAGAAATGTGGATGAATCCTTGATGCTCCAGGAATGGTTCATGCCACTGCCATAATTATGGATCATTATTGGGCATGTGGATCCAAAGCATACATCAGACTGCTGAGGAACTGGGGAGGTATATGCACAATAGTGAATGTCCACGTTCCAGCATTAATGATCCCGAAAAGCAATCTGAATATTGAAAGTTTTCTGAAAGCAGACGCTCACCTGAGGAAGAAGAGATCTGTGGAACTGCTAACTGGAATGCAGAGAGAGAATGCAGAGAGAGAATGACTTATCTGCTAAATCAGAAGAAGCTTTTGATGCAATCCCATATGAACACAGGCTGTTCAGACTCACCTCATCAGTGTTCACATGATTTTTGTGCCAAGAATCCAAGTTGGAGTAAATACTAAAGGGTTACAGACAACCAGATGGGAGTTACTGCAAACCATTAACACAAACATAAAAGAATTCAATCCAATCAAGGAAGAACTTAGAGCCATCCGACTGATGCCTCTTCAGAACAGATATGTCCTTGACATGATCACAGCTATGGATGGAGGAGTTTGTGCAAAAAATTGGAGAATCATGTTGCACATTCATACCTTCTCACGATGAGGAAAATGGAACTTTAACAGAAGCTATAAGTATGCTGACAAATCTGCAGAACCAGATGATCGATGAAGCTGGCAAAGTTGATGATGACAGCTCGTTTGGATCATTGTTCTCATGGGTCTCACAGTGGATGGCAGACACATTCAAGTTCTTGGGAGCCCTGCTAGTGATGATATTGTGTTATCAAGATAATAATCTCTCAGTGCCAGAAGACTGCGAAAAAAGCCATAGGGATGAAGATCATGATTGATGTCAAGCCAGGATGGAAGCCCAAAGACCTGACTGATGAAGAAATAAGAGACTTTGTGAAGGCCAGCATTCACGTACCAGAAGGTACAAAGTTTCTCTATCCCAGGAAGCACAGAAATTATGTGGTAAGATGGGTTTACTGCAGCCCAAATGGACAATGTCAACTGATGACTTTGAATAAAGACGAACATGTAAGGACAGCAGGAAGCCTGAAAGGGGTAGTGAAAATCTTGACTCCAAAGAGACACTTCTTCAAACCATCATGTACAGATGCGGAGGAGAAGGAAGGAATGAACCCAGATGATGGAGTGAAGATGAACACAGAAGAACAAAGTAAGATTATTCGAAAAAAGACGGAAGTGAAAGTGGTCAATGAATTGCCCAGAGGGGGGAGTGTAGAGGAGGTCCCAAATAAAGCCTGCACTCCAGTCGCCCATTTTGAAGTTCCAGGAACGTTCACACCAAAATATGTGATGTATGATGAGCAAATAAACCAGCAGAGAGCCGCAGTGGGGCTCTGCCCAGTGCCTTTAAGAAGAGCAATGCCCATTGATGTACCGATACCCAGAAAACCATGGAAAGTAAGGTATCCATTAAGGAAAACCTACCAGCAAATGAAATGAAATGAAGATTGCATGAGTACAGTCAATGAAGAAATCAAAAAGGCCTTAATAGAAGACGAAGGGTGACGTCACGAGGGCCCGGACTGATGTGCAGATAGAAGAAATGACAACCAAAAAAATGACACACAAAGATGAAACGCCATGAATAAAGATATTATGAACCTAAAGGGGAAGAACAATGTTGAAATGCAAAGAAGTTCAAGCTGTAAGCAAGATTAAGATATTCAACTAAGTTTACACCTGTAAATATGCGTGAAACCACAAGAGGTCTAAGGGAACAGTGCGGCTTGCTATGCTAAGTAGAAAAGTAGTGCGGCAAGCACCATTATACATAATCTACCTCCAAAGAAGCACTTTATTATAAGCTTATTTCTACTTTGCACAAAAGCAGAACAAAAGCAGAACCAACCCAGGTTACTAAAGGCCAAATGAGAAAGATTCATATTTAGAAAAAACAAGAAGAGACGGCTGAATCAAAACTTGGCAGAGGCAGCTTGTGCCAGGAGAGTCAAGGTCATACCACTAGAAGCAATGAACAGTAGCCACTTTTAATTGAAACTAAGAACAGAATATCGTGCCTCTGAAAGATCGAGATAAGAAGGCGAAGGCAGGTGGCGGGTGAAACGAAAATCAACTACACAAATTGATGGAAAAGAAGCAAATTCACGGAGTCAGCATCACTTCACCAGCCGTGAGAGAAGAGACTAGAGTTCACACCTACGCATGGCACCAGGCCAGATGAAGATATCAGAACCTTTCCAGACAGAAGATGCAGTCTTGAGGCCAACCACAGTGAACTAATTGACACATGGCTAATAAAGTATTGATTGATTGTAACCATAACCAGGGAAAGACGGGCAATAAAGGGACACCCCGCACCCTGCACCTGCTAGGCGAAGTGGAAAAGTATGCATGGGTTTAGTGCCAACCCAATCACAATGGACCAAATAATCTAGGGTCATATAGTTAGTATAACCAATGAGACGTCATACTTTTAGTGACGTCTACAGTAGTCATTTTTGAAGGAAGGGCTTAGACGCCCACCTGACAGTGTTTACCCAATCCCCTCACTCCGTTACCATATACAGATATAGTACCTATAGTAAAGGTACCTTTTCCTAAATAATAGAAGTGCATGTTAACTTTTGAGTGTTACACGTCAATTATGATGATTTTTGAGTATAATTGTTACAACTTGTATGCAGTTCTTTGGAGTTGAAGTGAGAAGGACGATCGCATCACTGCTGATATCCATGACTCCCCGTTTTTTGTATGTGTCATTAAACGGACCCCCTTTGCCAAACCATTGAGTTGTCCTTATTGATTGGTGTTTGAGTAATACATCTGTACCCCCATCCATCTCAAGGGTGAAGCTATCTCGTCTTAAAGTACTTCTGAGCAAACCGTGGCTCTATGGGCCGGCTGGGGGTCTCGAAGTACACTAGTGGCATACAATGTGCACAATGCTTGAAGTTTTCAGATTTAGCAGCACCAAACCTTGGGGTTGGTTCTCTAATGTGAGGCATACTCTCATTAAGATTAAGATGGGGCACCTATGGCACAGCCCTGATAAAATTGTACACTCAAGCCTGCAATCTGTGAAGGAAGTCCATTGGGATTGGGTACTAGTGGACCTACTGACTCGTGATAATGATAAACCACGTGTCAAACAATATTTTAGGGGCACAACTCAGTTGGGTTGTTGAACCACATGTCAATTGGTTAACAGAGCTTTCTGAAAGAAATGTCCATGTTAAACTCTGTTTGGGAATTCTTCACTAAAAAATGTTACCTATTCTTGACGTCTAGCATGAAACCATGTGGCAGTATTCTGAGGAGGATCCATACCATTTCTTATTTTAGTGCCCAACATTCACTGAGCTTTGAAGAAAATGGTTCTTAACCTTATTCAAGCACTTCAAGAAATGCACTTTAATGGACACTGTGGATTTGTGAAGATTGCTGCATGGAGAAATATCTGTCTTTGGAGTTGTGCGATTTCTATCAAGAGCGTTGAATAGAAGACATACATTCCTGCATAGATTTTTACTGAATGTATTCTTATATTTGTTAACCATCATATATGATCTGTTCTGAAGAATGTATTCATATCAGTTCTGCATCTTATTATAGTGATGTTTTATGGAAAATGTTTCTGAAATAAGCTAAACTGAAACTGAAAGAAAGGTTTTCACCTGCTACCATATACCTGATTCACAAAGCACAGAACCGCATCCATACGAGGATTGGGGGTTCGTCTTGCTCAAACACATATGCAATTCACAAAGGTTTGCTCCAGGGCATCTCAGAGACATATTCCAGGTATCTCCTAATTTTGTAATGTTTTAGGCTTTCAGTTTGATACTTTCGATCACCCTTCCCTTCTTTTTTCTCCATCTTCCCTTGGATTTTCTGCCTCGGTTCTCCACCAGTTCTCCAACTCTCTACTACTTTCCTACTTCTAGTACTCATTCTCCTTCCAGATCCATCTCATATGGAGTTCACCTAGGTTTGGCTCTTGGGCCCTCCTTTTCTCTGTGTACACTGCTCCTCTCTCTGACATTATCTCTCAGTGTGTCTTCTCTTTCCATGTCTATACAGATGACACACAGCGTTTCTTTTCTTTCTCTGATATCTCTGGGACTCTCCACACTTCTCTTTCTTCATGTCAGGTCACTATCCAGCAATGGATGAACTCTCAATTCCCCCATCTTAACCACTCCAAGACAGAGGTTCTTTTCTTTCTGTCTTCTTCTGCTCTCTCCTCCTATTTCTGCTCTCTCTCTCCCACATGCTTTATTGACTTTTTGTAATCTCACCTGCAATCTAGGCATAGCCTCTGATTCCTCTCTCGCCTTCTCCCACCACATTAACTCTACTGCCTGCAGCTGTTGGTTTCTCCTCGCTAAATCCTTTACACTTGCCTTCTATTATCTTTGTCTGCTTCTAAACCCCTTATTTCTGCCTTTACTTTCTCTAGCCTCTTCTATTGCTCTTCTCATCTTTTTGGCCTTCCTGCCGATCAGCTCGCCGCACACTGTTCTGTCTACCATCTCTCGATTCAGACTTTGCTTTCTCGTCCTTCATGTTCTTCCATCTCCTAAGCCTTTGTTTCACTTACTTGTCTGTCATTTGAATCCTCTTTATCTTTTTATTTATTGTCTTAAAATCTCTCCATGATCTTGTTCCACTTTATCTGTCCACTCTTATTTCTTTCTACTCCCCGTCCCGATCTCTCAATTTTCAGTCTCTGTTTCTTCTTGTGATGCCTAACCCTCCTTGAGCCCCCTCCCGGTTTTGTTCTTTCACTCTTCTCGCCGTGAAGTTCTGGATCACTCATCCTCTTTTAATTTGATCTTCTTACTCTTTGCCTACGTTGCGCTCATCACTTAAAACCTTTCTATAGTCTTCTCCTTCTTAATTCTATTTGCTCATTGTTGTTGATTAGTATTTACACCTGAAATGTAACCATGTTGTTCCTTTTTGTTCAGCGCTTTGGCGTAAGCACTTTTGAAATTAATAAAAATACAAATACTTGGACTCTAATATCCAATATTACCAACTCTCTGCTCCCTTAAAAAAACTCTATCATTGCTGAGACCACTGTGCAACGCTTGGATGGTCTCGGCAACAGAAATGATATGTAGAACAGTGCACAGATTCACACCACTTCCATCTAAGGCAGTTCCTATCTTCAGTGGTATTTTATGTGCAATGCTCAATGGCACCCTGAGCTCCACTCCATAAATCCGTATACCATCTGCGATTAATGTCCGCAAAGTCGACATTAGGCAACGTGATGGCACTCAACAAAATAGATATATATATATATATAAAATGGATAGGTCTGAAACCAATGCAATACCTTATTGAGTCATGTGCCTAGATGTCGATACGGTTAGGAGGGCTTATGCCATGAGTGTGCCTGAAATACAAACTCATTCATTCACTCACTCAATCACTCTTCCCACCGGATATCTGTGGCTATTTCGGTCCTTGGACTCACTCATCGTTGATTTGCCGGTCGGCAGCAAGTCGCGGACTGCGCAGCAGAGTATGACGGTAATCGAAGCAGTCAGTTAAATGTGCAAGCAATGTAAGCAAGTCTGCGAATCAATGTGTATTCCCGGTTCTGGAATTGATCAGTGAGAGCAGAGCACGAGAAAGATCATCAATGCATACATGCTAATAGAGCGGAGGCAGCCTCCCCTGTCAACGCAGCAAGCCCTCCATATGATGCACAGGCTAGGCTGTAATTGGTCTCCGTCTCTCAAGATAGCAAACATATCAAATATTGATCATGATAGCCAGCAGTGCCGCAGGGTAACAGAGAGGGAGACAGACCCGCATCGACTTGGAATGGAGGACCTTTCAATTCGTGTATAAGAAGAATTCTGTGCAAGAAAAGATACAGTGTTTATCACTAAGTCTAGAGGACCTTGTACAGTGTCTTAATGGGATACAGCATTAGCACTCTTGGGCCTCTCGTTAATACAATATTAGTATCTGGTACTCAATGCACTATGTGCAATTACAGTTAGCAAATACTACAAATACCATAATGCAATGAAAAGCCAGCATATGAAGTGGCTCCCCAGTGATATGGAATCTTCAGGTTATCCTATGTAAATAGACCTTTGTGGATTATGATGACTGGTCCTTGAATATCTATGAGCCGGCAAATGTCACACTATCTGCTAGGTATTGGCTGTCAGCACCAATGTGGGTGGAGGGCTAAAGTCAGCTCATGCATGTTTAAGGTGCCTTTTTTCATGTGACAGAATGTAAAACTCATGTCACCTTTACTGACAATATTATTTATTTATGTATGTATGTATTTATTTATTTATAAAGCACGCCTAACCCACGGGTATCTGGATGCATACCTATAATTTTAGAATAGAAATGCAAAACATGAATAGAAATGCTAATGCTTTGCATGAGCACATTCGATTGCAGCCGGGAAAGACATGGAAAAGATTACTGTCAGCTTTGCACATTCCACCGCACCATGCCAGTAGTTCCCAATTTGAGTGAGTGCTTCTCAGACTGATAACAGTATTTGTTGGCTTAATCAAATCTGTTCGAACGGACTCACATCGATTTGAACTACGTACAAGGTATGTTGGGTATGTGCCAAACGTGTGAGTGTCCCTCTGCTGGTAATAAAAAAAGCCAATAACAGTGGGATTATGCTCACTCGTGAGGGTCTATAACCTCATTTTATCTTTCAATTTTATATATGGAATACCAAGGATTAATCAATTAATATCCTTACCTAACATCCTGACTATACATATGTATATCTTTCAACTGTCTTATCATGTGATGTAATGTATACATTTAGACTATGCCTGTAACTAAGTTTTTCAGCAATCTTGTTTTCCTGTTCTCTGTGGCACCCTGTTACCTTTGGGATTGGCGCGCCATACAAAATCAATAAACAAACAAACAAACATAGGCCTGCGCTAAAATTGCAGTAAATTGTTCTATTAACAGCAACTTGAAACTCAATATTCCTTCTTTGTTGGGTGGCATGAGTGAGGTGTGACTGAGGTGTCATGTATCTCTCTATCTCTCTCTCTCTCTCTAGGCACCCCCTTAAGTACGTCATGACTTGACACAAGTGTAACTAATGAGGGCAGTGCCTCACCCCTTGGATCTCGCTCGCCTCTCCCTGAAATAGGGCTTTCTGACTTTGAAACTCTGGGGCCTGATCGCCAATATTCCTCCTCCCACTGCATGGTGGCATTTTTACTGTGGATGATTTTAATCTTGTCGGTCTTCATCTTTCACAACTCTGCGCAGGAATAAATAACATTTGCAACCGTGGAAGGGTGCTGAGCCAATCCGGGGGCTGGAACACCAGGGTGAACATACATTACCTTCTGTTTGCAGCCACACGAGGCCCTTCCCGGGTGGAGCGATGTTTTTTGATTTTTTAATGTGGAGAGGCAACCGGGAGCCTCTGCACCCACCACCACATCCCCAACCCAAACAAAACCTCTTCCCCGCCCTCGCCTTCCTCACTTACCGGCAGGACTAGAGCTTTATGGTCTGGTCCACCAGCCCTCGTGCTCCGGCCTCCTTCAATCAAATGGAAAAGTGACACAGCAAGCTTCTATGTCTCGTTCCGACCTTGCATTACAGCGTACTGACAGTTATTGGTCAACATGTTACTTCATCTTCCATAGTCACGATTAATTCTTTTTAAGGTACATGTTTCTCTCAGTGCTTTAGTTACATTGTCTGTCTCATACATCTTCTTTATGACATTATTCTGTGATCATCAGACTTTACTTAGAGTTTGTCCAAGTTGGTCTATTCACTAATATATCAGTGGAAGGCCTCCCCCCACTCTGTATCCTAATGTCAATGGAAAGCCCCCTGCCAGCTACTCGGTATCCTAATATGTCAGTGGAGTCACCCTCTATACTTTCTACACTAATATGTCTGTGGAAGCAATATGTCAGAGAAAGTCTCTTCCCTCATCTGTATCCTAATATGTCAGTGGAAGCCCCCTCCTTACTCTGTACACTAATAGTCAGGAGAAGCCCTCTCCACCCCTACTCTGTACAGTAGTCATTGGAAGCCCCATGCCTACTCTGTAAACTAATAACTTAAGTGGAAGACCTTTCACTACTCTATAATATGTCAGTGGAAGCCACGTCACTCTATATCCCAATATGTCAGTGGAGTCACCCTCTATACTTTCTAAACTAATATGTCTGTGGAAGCAATATGTCAGTGAAAGTCTCCTCCCTCATCTGTATGCTAATATGTCAGTGGATGCTCCCTCCATACTCTGTACACTAATAGTCAGGGGAAGCCCTCTCCACTCTACTCTGTACAGTACTCATTGGCAGCCCCATGCCTACTCTGTAGACTAATAACTTAAGTGAAAGGCCTTTCACTACTCTATAATATGTCAGTGGAAGCCACGCCACTCCATATCCCAATATGTCAGTAGAATCACCCTCTATACTTTCTACACTAATATGTCTGTGGAAGCAATATGTCAGTGAACTTTTCCTCCCTCATCTGTATCCTAATATCTTGGTGGAAGCCCCCTTGCTACTCTATACACGAATATGTCAGTGGGAGTACCTACCCTACTCTTTATACTCATGTGTCAGTGGAAGCCCCCTTGACTACTCTGTAAACTATGTCAGTGGAATCGCCCTCTAATGTGTCAGTAGAAGCAATATATCAATGGAAGCCTCCTCCCTACTCTTGATACTCATGTGTCAGTGACAGCCTCCTGCCTACTCTATACAGTGATGTGTCAGCGGAAGCCTCCTCCCTACTCTGTTTCAGAAGTGCAGGATTCCAACTAGAACCAGAAAGCCTCTCTGGATGTGCTTGCCAGGGTTTCCTACTTATTAAGAATTCTATCATCGCCATTGGGAATTGCATCGTTATTTTGGGGTAATTAGATAAAAAACAGACCATGTGTTTTTTAATGACCTGCAGTGAGCGAGGCGTTTTCTGGAGAAGAGGCTTAATGAAATTATTTGGTAGCAGGCAGCTGTGCAGAAGGCACAGGGGAGCCGACAGAGAGAGGTTTATATTTGCTTATGAGGCTCTGCCGCGCGGTGTCAAGGCGGCGAACGGCGCTATTGGTCGCTGTCCGCAATGGAACTAATTGCTAACACCTCGCATAGCATGTCCTGAAAAAGGGGCCTAATTGTCAGGCACCATGAAATAGGCACAACCCGCTCATCAACGCGCATTAATTAGCGCGGTCCTTTTAATTGTAGAGAACAAACAAAGTTGAGTTACTGCTGGGTCCACAGGGAGCTGGTACGTGACATTTTTGAGTTCAACCACCACGAACGACAAGGCGGCGTGTGCCCAGGGGATGAGGGGGGGTCAAATTTGTCTACGGACCCATTTGCTTCATGCCATTTCTATATTTTCATCCCTCCTGAGCCATTACCGAATGGGACCAACCAAATGGACATCATTCTTGACAGCCTCTCCTGGGGCAGCTAGCCCAACTTTGTCCTGGGAGGATAGCTCAGCAGCAACGTGCTCCCCTTAGAAGCAAGACGACACGAACCAACACAGGTTCAATCTTCGGGTCCGCGCTTAGAAACCTCTGGGTATCTAAGCGCGTTATAAATACGCAACTAAGACACACAGCTAAAAACAAACAATTCCTATAACATGCCAGCGGGCTGTGTGAGCGCTTTAAAAATGCAAAAAATAAATAAATAAAATTAACCTTCTAAGCCACGTTTTGACTTTCATAGACCCCTTCAGTGAGTTGCAGTTTGAGTTTCTATGGGTGGGCCTTGAACCGGCGGCTCACCAAATATGTTGGCCTACAGCTCCCTTTTAGTACTAGCCAGCGTAGTCAATGGTGAGAGATCATGGGAGTCATATGCCGACATATCTGACGAGCCACACATCGCAGTTCCATGCTCCCAGCGCCTCGCTAGTTCAGGACCCACGTCTAGGCATGACTGATTTTGGCAGACTCGGGGGCTGGGTCACAAAGTGATATTTTGCACTCAAGAACAGTGGCTGCTGCACTCTGCCTCCACGCTCTCATTATTTGCGCATGTTGATACAAGACGAATCGAATGAGACCGCCTGCCACAAGTTGCATGCTGCTTTATTCAGGTTCAGGTTGCAAGCAAAGGAGATACAGGAGAGTATCCAATAAGAGTACACAATGGCACATTATTATTATTATAATGATTATTATTATTATATTTATTATTATTATTATTATTGTATTCATTGAGCGCAGACCGAGCTTTGATAAGCAATGGAGCGCTTTACAGAGGTATACATCAGTACAGAGGCATAACAAAGTGCTTTTCAGAGGCAACAACAGAACAGACACACAGCAGGGGTTAGGATACAGAGGGGCACAGAGGAGGGGGTACAGCTGTACCAGGTGGCCGGGCAGAAGAAGGACGGGCGGTGTCTGCTGAGTCAGGTGGCACAGGGGCGACTTGATGGCCTAGGTGTTGAGGCAGTGAGACTCCTTGAAGAGGTGGGTCCTGAGTTATTTTCTGAGTTGTAGGAACATGGAGGCGAGTCTGATGCTGACGGGAAAGAGGTTCCATAGTCGTGGGCGTAGGCAGAGAAGGCTTGTTTTCTGGCCCATTCCTTTTTGCAGCAGCGGATTTCAAGTCTGCACGTGTCATGGCTTCTGGTGGTGCGCTGTCCACCGGAGATGCTGAGTCATCATGGAACAACTGAGTACATCTGGTTACAACCACAGGTCACCCATCTAGTTCTTTCTCCCTGTCATGAGTGACCCATCCAACTGCTGCTCACAGAACCCTCCCTCTGTGAAGTTGCTAGAGTTTCATGAGGACACCTGCAGGTCTCAGCCAGGATGGAAGTTGCAGGAAAAAACACAGATCCATTACATAATGTGCACGAGAGACTTTTTTCCAGATTGGAACTCTGGCAGGTTATGACCAGGGAGACAAGGAGCAAGTGATGTTGTCTCACATTTACATTGAATGTCCATGGTCACTCCTCCCACCACTCCCAATTTTGTATATTCAAATTTACAGTAACTGGATGCCCTCCCCAGACTCACCAATTTAGCCGCTTCTATGCATGTGGGCAGAGTGGCACAGTATTCAATTTGCACACAAGCACTGTGGGCATCTACAGTGAGCAGTGGCTTTAGCGAACAGACCACAGTATATGGACATGTAAACAGTGCTTTCTTTTAGCGCAAATGCAGGAAAGTATGAAGGGACTCCATTCAGATAGGAATTAATGAGATCATCCAGGAATTGAAGATTTTCGAATGCCACAGTGCGGAATGCTTGCAGGGATAGAAAAACTGCCTTGGGGACCCTTACATTCCAAATAACAGGCCACAGTCACTTTTATCCTCATATCACGACATCTCATATCTGACAAAGGATGGCATGACCCCACATATCATGACATGAACTGTCTTAAAAGCCCTATAACCTGTGATGACAGACCATGGCACTGTAACTAGTTACACAGCCAAGCGTGGAACCGGTACCCCTGAACCTCATGTGCTGCAGTGGTGCTCGTATTACTGAGGAGCCACTATGCAGGCACAAAGCCTGTTCATTTATTTGGGCGATAAGCCTACCAAGGACCTGACCACAGTTTGCAGGCTGGGAACTCATTTTGTGTTACACCATTGGACATAACATATCATGATATGACAAATCATAGCATGACTTGATATGTAGTATTATATCATGACATATTTATTAATTTATTTTATTTATTGAGCATTTGCTAAGCGCCTATACAACAAAATAGTGTTTCCAAGCACCACGAGACAAAGTGGGGAGGGAGCAAGGGGAGTAAATAATAATGACAAAAGAGACAGTATGAGGATAGAATGGTTGACTGTGTCAAAGGCAGAGGAGAGATCGAGGAGAACGAGAACAGGAGGAGAATTATAGTCAAGTTTTGCGAGCATGTCTCCAAGGGTGTTCAGGTGAGCAGCTTCCGTGTCTCTGCATGTCCGGACTCCAGATCATGGTCATGGAGGCAACCAACGAGTTCAGTATCAAAGATCAGATGGGGGAGGAACACAGGAGTTTACCCAGGAAGGAGGTGGTAGTGATAGGGCAATAGTTAGTCAGGCAGGAAGGGTCAGCATTTGGCTTTTTTTTAGGAGAGGGTGCACAAAGGAGTGCTTGAGAGATAGAGGGAAAGAGCCAGTGGCGGAGGGGAGGTTCCAGAAGTCGGCAAGGACTGGGGCAAGAGAGGAGATGTCCTTAATGGCTCTAGAAGAGCAGGAGAGCACCTGTTTGGAAGAGACCTTCATAGAACGGACAACTTTAGAGACCTCATCCGGTGCTATTGGCAGGAGGGAGGAGAGTGCGGGGGATGGATGGAGGGGCACCAAGGGAGGCGAGAGAAGTAAGTCTAGGCTGCAACCGCAGTGAAAGCACGCAGGCTCCCTCATAAGCTAATGTAGCACCCCTGCGAAAAAGTGAGAGCTTCCTCGTAAGTCAAGGCTGCACCACCAACGAAAATGCGCGGGCTCCCTCATAAGCTAAGGTGGCACCCCAGAGAAAATGTGAGAGCTTCCTCGTAAGTCGAGGCTGCACTCCAAACAAAAATTTGCGGGCTCCCTCGTAAGCTAAGGCGGCACCCCTGCGAAACTGCTAGTCCACCCACCTCGTCACCCAATCTGCTGGCATATATCCCTACTGCATATCAACCCCTCAAGTCCATACACCAACCAACCCCCTCCCTCACTTCCGGCACTACCCCGGGAAGCCTCCTCAATCCAGACACCACCCAGAAGCTCCCACAGCTCTGACAATACCCCAGACAGCCCCCTCAAGTCTACCCAACACCCACCATTCCCCTCACCTATCCCCATTTGGAGGCACGTCCTCTGTCGCGTATGCACTTTTTCTGTTTGTGGTTGCCACTGCGCATCGCATACCTCTTTTTTCAATTTCAGGAGGTTTCCAGGTATCGTGTACACACTTTTTGTGTTATCGGGTGGCACTGCGTATTGCGTACTTCATATTTGTTCCTGTTTGGGGTACATTTGTGCCTTGCTGGACCACACATCTACATCATACATCACGTAGACTGTTCCCTGACTCACATTGCTCAGGACAATAAATTGGTGTACCTCCAATTCATCCCTTACAACTGTGACATGAGTGGAACTGCCCCAAAAGTGAAAGGGGGCATACAGGAGTGGGGTGGGGGTGATGATGGTGAAACACCTGCCCCAGCCCAGGTGGTCGGGGAATTGATTTTGAAATGCCTTCCCCAGCACCAGGACGATATGGCAGGCTCCAGTCCAAAGGTGGCCCAGAACGTGGATGCCAATGTGGCTCCATCCAGACAGGGGAAGCTCCAACCCCCCCTTGCCACTCGTGGCAGGAAGGGACACCCTGCACAGCTGGTAGAGAGTCAACCCCAAGACACGGCACAGGACACTGGTCTGTCCACACATGAAGAACTTCTCTGATGAGGAGCTCCATATCATGATTGACTATGTGATCAATCACCATCGTAACATGTGCCTGTATGTGGGGTACACACGTACAGTTGCACAATGTATGGTACATTGGCAGTGTGTCACGGAATAGATAAGCGCCTTAGAGTTGGAGATGCACACAGCAGAACAGGTCATCAAGAGCTGGAATGATCTCACCCGATGGACCAAGCACAAGCTGAGTTGATCCCTGCACTGGCAAGTGGGGGGGGGGGCACCAGAGTTAGAGCAGCTGACACCGCATGAAGAGGCCACGAGGCAATTCATCCTCATTGAGCAGGTGAAAGGGATGGGAGGCATGGAGAATTATGAGGACACATCAGGTGAGCGTCCGCCATTGCGCCTCCTGTGTTTTGCCAGTCATGCTCACCCACATCAATTGTGTATTGGCACATCTGGCTGCATTTGTATGACAGCTCTGGGTGAAGCATGTCCTGTGACGTCGAGACTCATGTCAATTGGCCATCATATTGGATGTAGCCCGTGTAGCAGCCATTTGTGGCACATGTCTGTGTGACAGGATACATCCCCTAGCACTTGTAAAACATCTGACACATGCACATAGTGTTCATTGCTACATTCTTATTGCGTTTCACTCTGCACTGCACACAAAGAATCACTAACATGCCGTGTCATGCAGAGTTGCATGTTGCATTTGTCACCTGCTCCTATGGGTTTCCTTGTCACAATGCATATCTGAGCTGTCTGTCAATACACATTGTCATGTTCCCAGATTGTAGTTTCATGGGTGTCCACAGACCACATACACAATGACTCAATTCCAGTGCCATTGAGAGCCTACTCATTGTGACTCATGCTCTCTCTTACCCTCCCACACTCTGTGTCCACTCCATGTGGCCACTGCCCTCACCCTCTTGTGGATTGGTGGGCCTCGTTCCATCGCCCAATCAACTCCCCATCTCACTGCACTTCAGGGATCTTGACCAGAAGTCACACCTTCAGGTGCACCTACTCATGGGCCTCTTCTCTTTCCACGCCATCCTGCAGGTACTCATTGTCTCATGTTTTCTGTTCCAGACCTGATTATTGTGTCATGAGTTGGCTGTGGTGTTGTCTGTGGATATGGATGTCTGGCTGTTCTTATGTGATGTCACTGTACATTAAAATGTCACATGTGCATTACTTTTCCCCTGTTATGTGTGGCAACTTGACAGTTGAATGTCCCTTCATTGTGCATTTATGACACTGTTGAATGCCAATGTGCCCAGTGCTGGCATGGACATGATGGGTGGGCATGTGAGGGGCACTTGTCAGCAAATGCCGTGCAGCAGTTGCTTACTGGACCAAGTGTGTGAGTACTCCTTGGAGCATATGTGTCATGATTACCAGCAAGGGTAACCAGCAGGCATATGTCTCCAGGCCACCTACGGGTGGGTCACATTACAGATGCGGCATGTTTAGTTGCAAGACACCACTGGGAAGGGGTAATTGGGCCCATTCATGGCACTCATGGGTAGGTCCTCGAGCACAGACACTGTGGGAGCTGGTTAGGATGTGATTTCCTGTTTCCCACTAAGATGGCGGTTCATTGGGCCATTTGACCCCCCATGCTTAGTAGTAATGGCTGGGTGTGGCTGTCAGTCTATATAAGCCAGGCACAGGTTTCCTCCCATGCTTCACGTTACTCTGCGTTTGCATTGTGACGCTTACCAGCAACCCGTGGCTGGAAACCTAGAAGACAAAGGAAACAAACAATGTAAGCAGGTGGGCACAAATCCATACTACCGCCCATACTTACCAGCTACACCTCTGCTCCTGCTCCGCAGTGACTTCTCCCTGCTCCCTATCCGCCGCATCCCAGGACAGTGACAGCAGCTCCCGGGTGCAGCATCCCATATTACGGATGTCTCGTGTTTTCTCTAGCCCTGCAACCGCTGCGTTTCGGCTGCGCACCCGCATACTTGTACGAAGGGAAAACAAAGGAGAAGAATACTAAGTTCAAAGGCAAGTCAACACAAAGCGCGCTGTTTACGCGCGCCTCCTGACTGAACAGCTGATAAAGCCAGCGCATTCTCAAGTGCATTTTCTCCCATCGGAAACCCAACCTGAACAGCTGAGATAACGTCTCGCACCAGAGGTTCCTTCACTAGGCTCCCTACAAGACTCTGCCGACAACCACAGAAGGTACAGCAGTTAAGCAAGGAAGGCACTATCCTCTGCGCACCAGCAACCACGAGAACAGCAATATAAGACACTGCCTTGTAAACCTTTCAGTGCCACAAATCCTACAAGGTACAAAACCTACAAAGTGCAGCGTCAAGCCGCAGCAGGACTGGTTTGATACCAGTGAAGCAACTGGAGCTGCACTACACAACTTGCAGCCCTCCAGGAAGACAGCAGTATGGAGATCGCCTTACCATAGAAACCACGGTACATACCCAGCAAGGTGCTCCATCTCAGGTGCCCAGCAGTGGTTCGCAGGTGGTGTCTCTTGAAGCTCCTGCAGAGGCCAGGTAAGCGTAACAATATATATGTATTTCTCTGTCCATGTGCAGATGAGGATGCACCAGATACAGAGGAGGAGGAAGAGTCAGTTGATCGGCAGATCACCAGTGGGGGATGTAGTGTGGTAGGCCGTGAGAACCCATTGGTGCTGCAGACCACCCGGAGTTGGATTCTTTTGACTCGGATGTCTCTGATGCTGACCTGGATGTGCATGACTCAAAGAGGACAATGGAGAGTGCCCCAATGGGTGGATCAGTTGGGGCCCGTGAGTCTGATGCGGGCAGCTGGCTTCACAAGGCCATTCAGTGGTGGTGACCCGTCTACGGTGGTTATGGCGGCAAAGCCTCCCTACCCTGTATTGGTATCGGGTCCGAGGCCTGAGGTCCAAGGGAGGAATGCAGACCTGCAGCCAACAACAACGGCACCACAACAAAGGGCATGTCCCCTTGCATCAGGCCACCGTGGGCACCGCACACATGGGGGACGTGTGCAGGCTGGGGTGACAGAGTGGGAGTAGCAAATGTTGCGTGCTGTCCTCCGACATGGATAAGATATCTGAGGGCATGGATAAGATGGGCAAATCCATGACCCAGCCAGTGGCCCAGGTAGAGCAACAGCTGTAGGACATGTGGTCCTCATGCCACTCCCACAGACTGTGCATGAAGGCCAACATCAAGGGCTGACAGGCTGATCTGGGGTGTCTGAAGGCTTCCCTGTATGCAGATGTTCAGGCCCACAGAGAGGCCTTGATGCTTGAGATGGAGCCCAGAGGACTGCACTCCATGCAGAAAAACAGCCACAAGGAGACTGATCCACGATGAGGTGGTTGCCTTCAAGCAGTCACGCTCGGAGGAACTCTGTGCATTACACGTGGCTGCACATACAGACTCTGTTGCCTTCCATGATGCAATGCATACAGACATCAACAACCTAAATGTGCTGGTGCATTCATCAGTGCCACACATGGCTGCCGCCTCTGAAGACCAGGCCTTGGCACTGCGTTGTCTGCCTACAGCACCACGACCACCTGCAGATCAACCACAGGATGGGGATCCCATCACAGACATGCCTTCTGGTCCGTCGTTACCGTGAGGTCCATGAGCCCATGGAGGGATTTTCGTTTTTTTTTCATAGTCAGATTTTTTAACTTTGGCATTCAGACAACCCCTCCCCCCTCCAGGGTGGACTGCCCCCCTGTCCATGATATATTTTTATTTTTTATGACCATGGCCTATTTCCTTTTTTTGAGTCACTTGCTTTGCCATAAACCGTTTTTTCTTTTATTTCAAGACCCCTGGACCAGTTGTTGACATGTGTTTTTGTTCATCACTTTCCAAGGTGGAATCTTTTTCTATTTTCTTTTTGATTTTCACCATTTCACTTGGGTTGTGCAGTTGCCCTCTCAAGGCCATGACGTATGCAGTGGTGGACATGCAGCCATGCACAGTGATTTCAACTGCCATGTTTGCATCGTGTTGGACAGGATGGCATGTGCATTTAAACTTGGGTTTAGTATATATTGACATATGTGTGCTGCTTGTATGGTACTGTCCTATGGCTGTTATAATGCCTTGTCCCATGTGTTTACAGTGCTCTAGAATGAGGTGGTGACTGCACTCTCAGGGTCGACACCGTGCACCCTTTGACGCCCTAAATCCCCATGCCAGACACTGGACCTCCTGTCATACATTTGGAGGCACAGTTCCTGGTGGAGGTGATGTGGGAATCACATGATTCTGGCTCATTCAGCAGGTAAGCACGTGCACTGTCTTGCATGTTCTGCCTGTGTAATTATTCCCCATGGTTTCTGCATGCAGTGCACTTCTTGAGCAGCTGGTGGTGTTCACCTTGTGTCACAGTCAATGTCTGAGCTGATGTGTATCTGTACACATGCATGTGTGTGTATGTGCATTAGCACTTCTATGCCAGTGCATTGTTTCTGTGGATGCACTCATGATGTTGACAGCATGTGTGGAAGTGATTGCGCAGCACTATTTTCACATATCTCATTCTCAGGGTTTCGTTTAGTGGGGATGCACTTACTGCTTGGCCTCATGCATTATTGGTGCTTCTGCACTCTGGGCCTTTCGGTTCGCCAACATCTGGCTCACTGGCCATGGTGATGTCTCCTTAATGCCACCCTTCTACTCCCCTGGCCCCTATGTTGCATACCGTGCCCTGCAGGTGTGCTCCCTCTGCGCACTACTCTTTGACCATTGCAAATTAAAAATCCTCTTCCTTCTCCACTTACATGTCTCGCCCAGCCAGGCCACTGGTCAACATGTACCATTCACATTGATAGGCATGTATGCACAACCTATACTGCAGCACTTCATGACATGGGCTTTGGTGACTCCGTTGTGGACATGTATGTGCATTGACTCCACAGGACATGTTTATCACACTTGATGCATGTCGGCTTTGACAGATATGCACATATGTACCCCTGACTGACTGCCTCTGTGTTACCCACCATGGTGACTTTGTGTACAAGCTTTTGTACTAATGGTTATCATCACTGGTGTGTATTACATGTGTTCGGGTTTGAATTTCTACTTCATGTTTAATATCACAGTCTGTGGGTGTACATTTCATCTACAAAATGTAGTTGCATGCACGTCTGACATCCTCCACTTCCCACTGCTTGGCTTATCTGGTGTCCCTGTGACAGGTTCATGTGAGCCCTGGAATCCATTTACACTTACTGGAGCAGTCTCACTCAGGGGGTGTGCTGTGTTGGGGGGTGAATGTACACCTGCATTTTAATGTGCTATATTGTCCAACATGGGTATATGTTGGTTGATGTAGGGTAGGGGTATATGATTTCAGTGCCTTAGTTGCGTGGAAGTGGCGTACATGTGCCTTATTGTGTAATGCAAGCCATGGTGGGTTCTTGCTGTGATTTATTTGAGTTTGGGCTAATGATTTAGCCTACACATGTGGCTATTATTTGCCATTCTGCCCTTCACCGCCCACCACTTTTTGTCCTTCATGACTTCTACATGTGGAAAACAAAATCTCAATCTGTGTCCTGTCTCCCTCTTGCACCCTGTGGTCCTTCTGCACTGGGTTGTCTATGCTTATTTTCTGATTACCTAAATGGTTTTCATGGATGTCCACTGGCTTTAAGCTGTTGCAATGCATGTCTTTACAATTTGAGGAAGTGTTTCACAGTGGGATGCAGTATATGCAGGCCAGGTGGGTACACTGTGCAGGTAAGTGAAGGCCACTCAGGGTGTCACTTGTGGTGTGGTGTTTTACAGGGAGTCTGGCATTGTGTGCATTACTTTTGTTTGATTTATTTTTGCTGGTATGGGTTCAAGTTTGTGGGTGCACTTGTCAAATGGTGTTCTTATGCTCATGTGTTGGTGCATGCTTATTCCCCACTTGTTTCATGGTGCCACATGTTGCGGGATTGTAGTTATGGGTGAACGATCTCTGTAAGGCCTTTCTTGTTCAGTTGTTAGGAGGATGGAAGGCCCTGCTGTTTGTGTGTGCTGTGACACATGTTGATGGTTGTGGTGATGTGTGTTTTCTAGCACTTTTCACATGTGTTTTGCCTGACACATGCCATCCCATACAGTGATTCAAAAATATCGAATCATGTACACGTAAGACACTGTTTAGCTTTGCTTGGTCAGGGTTCAACATTCTTATTGTTTCGGACCAAAGAATAATCCACACACATGACACCATTGTTGCACATGTTTGGGATGCTATGTTGTCAACAGACACCAGGAACACTGTATTGAGCAGGGTTTGTTGTTTGCCATGCATGTGACTTGCATGGTGGACCATGAGGATCATAGCGGCATGTTGACAGTTGCTGCAGGCATGTCATTGCTACCTTTGGTTCTATTCACATTTGACCCGATGCAATCGAGTCACATTGAAGTATAGGATTACCCTCTGCTCCCCTTAAAGTTAACACTAACCCCTGTATTGAAGTGAATTATAGGAAAACCAGAGACATTGCTCCTCATGAATTTTCTAATGCTCTTGTGTCAAAATCTCAAATGTGTGCTCTATTGCATTGTTTAATAGCCCCTCCGACATAGCCCTTCTTCTGGTCAAAGCCCTCCGGGCATCCTTTGATGCCCTTGCTCCTGAAAAATCATGATAAAGAAAACAGCAACCCTTAAGAAATCCTGGTTTGATGATACCATTATTGGACTGAGAAAAGTCAAAAGTGCAAAAAAAATAATCTTGAAGCCAAGGCTAAGAATTTTAACTCCTGTGTTGAGAAATCTAAATCATCATGTAGCAAATTATTCACAATTCTTAAGTATTTTGAAAGTAAAGACTCCATCTTCCCCCCCTATCCTCCAAAACCCTAGTTGGTGTCAATCGGTTCAAGATTAATTCCTTGATAAAACTGCTATCCACAGAGCTAAAATAGTTTCCCAACTGGATCACATTGCCCATAAGGATATTTCTAGATCCACTAACAACCCTCCTCAAAACAGTGCATCCAGTGTCATACCTACATTTGATTTTCACCAGTGTACTGAGAAAGAAGTCCTGGACATTACTTTAAATCTTACGCCTACCACATGTACGGGTGACCCATATCCTACAACCCCCTTAAGAGTTCTCTTGATGTTCACATCCCATGGATAACCAAACTCGTCAACACCTCCTTCAAGGAGGGTACTGTTACGGCAGTCCTGAAAAAGGCTTGGATTATTCCACTGTTGAAGAAGACCAGATTAGATACAGCTGTGGCAGGAAACTATTGGCCCATAACTAATGTTCAATTTTTATTTTAATTTTTTTTATTATTGTGTTATAGTTCCAAAGAACTTTTCACAAATATATCAAATATCAGAACACTTAAAAGGAAAAAGATAATACATATAATCATCAATTCATGCAATTTCACACTAGAAATGTTTAGAGGAGATTACAAAAATATAAAATGAGGATATCAAATATAAAATGTTCTTAGCAGCTTGATTACACAGCAGCAAATAAAGAGTCTCAGATATATTAGAACTGCAGAGAGACATATCAAATAGGTACATAGAATAAACTTAGAACATAACAGATAGAACAAACAAAACACAACATACCTATAAATCAAGACATACTTATAAATAAGATAATAGCTTCACATTTTCTTCAAATTCCCTCAAGCGAATATTGGTAACCTTCCATATTTGGGCGATAGCAATAATTAGGCTCCTATTCCACCCTGCTAGACATCTATACCAGAAATTTTCACTTGCAATATAAACCAAATCATATTCATATTTTGCAAAGTATTTCTCATAGATGGAGCGCATACTTTTGCAGCAGGTGAGTACGTGTTTAACTGTCTCAACCGTAGTTTCCTCACAGCACAATCTACAGACCCTTCTTTCCATAGGAATTCCTGTCCAGGCTCCATGTATCCCCAGAACATTAAGTCAATTGAGTCTAATGTCCAGAAATATTTTCCAGTTAACCTTGGACGGCATCAACTTTAAATAGTACTGGGGCGTTTTGTACAGGAAGGGCAATTTAACAAATCTCTACAAGGGGCTTAATTCAGCAACCTTGTCATTGCTGGTGGTCCAATCCCACTTTTCTAAGGTGTTCTTTAAGGATTTTAATACCACCCCCTCCCGTCTTCCCATTTGGGGGAGTACCCTATTCTTTCAAAGAGACACAGGATATTCTTCTGGAAGATGTTCAAGGCCTCCATAGTTCCTCCCTCCAATCCTTCACAAGGAATATGTAGTCACGTACCTTGACAAGCATATTTTATTTAAACATATAGCTTCGTCCTGTTATATTCAATTTGAGCAGAAAATGAGTCCCATTTCTAACGAATAGCCTGTATTAGCGTAGAATTAGTGAGAACAACCAGTATTCTCCATATCAGGCCCTCAGTCACATCAACCCAATCAGACTAGTCAGAGAAAGAGGCTTCCAATGCGTACAAAAAAATTACAGCCAGCTTTTGCTTGTAGATATTGATAATACCCAACAAACTGAACCCAGCTGTTTTCTTGGAGAATGACATAACAGCTGTTAACATTGCCATTACTTTAGTTATTTTGCTTAATTGGACTAAGGGATTAATATTCCTTCTTTCCCCACATATCTCATGACCCAAATATTTATAGCTGTTAACTTTCCTTATCATTCCCAAGGAGCATGGTATGGTCATTTCTTTACAGCAATGATGTCCGACAGCCATAAATTGAGTTTCTTTCAGATTGAAAGAGTGACCATTCATGTTTGCATACTCACACAGGGCCTTGGCACTATTACAAATACCCACATAAGTTTTGTCTTGGATAAAGATGTCATCTGCATAGCAGAATCAACCAACCTTATGTGGGCCACTTTTAGGAAGGGCATTCATTTTATCTTTAAAGATACCACCGAAATCAGACATGAACAGATTGTACAAAGTGGAGGCTAGAGCACAGCCCAGTCCTACCCCTTTTAGAATATTAATAAGAACAGATATTGTGCCCCGATTGTCTAGACGAATCCTGCCCCTACTATTGTCATAGATCCTCATACAAAAACAAAGGGGGTGGGAGGGCATACCTAAAGATTTAAGTTTCATCCACAGCCGCACCCGGTCAACCAAATCAAGTACTGAGGTGAAGTCAACAAAAAGGTACATACAGTGGTAACTTTTTATCACAATTAGCCTGCTCAATTAATGCATTCAAAATAAAAATATTGTCCACTATGGAACAGCCTCTCCTGAAACCAGTTCGGGCCTTGTCCAGGATGTTATCCTTCTCAATCCACTTATTTATTTCCTGTTGGATGATAGTACAAAAGATCTTGCTGGGTACGTCAGTGAGGGCTAAGAGCCTATAGCTCTCTGGGAGGTTGCGAGGGTCACTTTTATGAACCAGAATAGTCTTAGAGGTCTTCCGGGAATCGGGCATCCGCCCTGTGTCTATAACCTTTTAAAATAGCACTACCAGAATATCGGCCCATGTTTCAGGATTTTCTTTCAGAATGATGTTACAACGACTGTCCAGTCCTGGGGCTCTGGAGCACTTTAGGTTCTTGATTACTAACAAAATATCATCCCTACATTTGGAAATATTAAATATTGGTTGTATATCCAGCTTTGTGGTTCCACCTTTGAATTTATTATTTAGGAAATTAACCCATGTGCAACTATCAATAGGAATCAGGAGCTTTGTGTTACCAACATTGTTAATAGCTCTAAAACTTGGCCAGAACTTCCTGGCATCACCATCTATGAGCCTTTAATGTCATTACAATACTTAGTCCCTTTCAATCTTCGGGCCTTCAGCAGCTTTTCTGGGCTCAGATCAGAAAGGTCACAGTATCGCATTTTTCTATGCATCTCCCTTTTCACATCCCTTATATTCTTATCACACAGTCTACTGTTAGTTGCCTCATTCTTTAAGGGACATACCTTTCCAGTGATAGGCATAAGATCATAGAGATGTTTGGATATCCAACCAACTATATTGTCCCCTGAGATATGCAGGAGTTGCTCAGCTGCAATATTGCTACACCATTTCTTTGCCTTTGCCAGGTTGGTATCAGACCATCCAATCCTAATACCCTTACCACAAGTATAGATTGCACCTACAGCATCCTGAACGGGAGATGTAATATCCAAAGAGACCATACATTGTAAAAGACGGTGATCGCTAAAGATATTGTTCACGATCTCAAAACCTTTTAGCTGCCCAAATAGCTTATCACTCAATTTTTGTTAAAGATCATTAATGGAGTGGCCTGCTTGCAATAACAAAGTTTTATAGAGGCTAATGAGATATCGGCCTCACAACAGTCTGGCTTTAGAGTGGAAAATGGCACACAGAAACAGCGCTGTTAAGTCCAATATCTCCGACATTGCTGAAAAGGGCCATCCAGCGCTTCAGATGCTGCTCGATCTCTCTGCAGCATTTGATATTATAGATCACCACCTCCTCAGCGAGAGGATATTCAGCAAGGCTAATTGCTCAGAGAAAGCGTTCTCATGGATCACCTCCTTCTTGGGTCCAAGGTCATCCAGGATGCCTTTGGATAAGGCTGAAGTCCTTCTTGTTAGTCAATTGTGCGGTGCACCACAGGGCTCCTGCCTGTCGTCTTCCCTCTTTAATATCTATATTAAACTGTTCTTGGATATGCTGGATGCCCTGGAAGAAGTCACCTATGCCAACTACGCAAATGACACTGAGGTGCTCATTGTGCTGGCCGGCTGCTATAATGAGGATGCTAGGACCATTTACCACATCTATAACAAAATACAATCCTGGAGGGCTCATAATGCCCTAGGATTGAATAAGAATAAAACCGAGATGCTTGTAATTGCCTCTGGCCCTTGGCTGAAGTCCATCAACCCCAACTACTCTCAGTTTACCCTTCTGGTGAGTCCTAAGGTCAAAATGTTGGGTGTCATTTTTTACTCTGAAAATGTCCATGAATCCCCATGTTCCTAACATCTGCACTTCCTGTGACTATTTTTCTAGGCTCCTCCATCAGATTAGACCTTTCCTTACATTAAAAAACAGATCCCTCCTGGCTATTATTCTGGTCAATTCTCGACTGGATTACTGTAATAGCCTGGTTGCTGGTACTAATTAAGCTATCCTGACCTGTCTGCAATCTTCTCAAAATGGTGCCATAAGGGCTTTTTACATATTGGCCAGAATGGATCACCTATCCGACTTTCAGATGGAACTCCATTGGTTGCCTGTAAAACAAAGAATTAAACACAATGTTCTTGCCTTGGTCACCGAATGTTTGAATTCTGCTGCCCCCAAATACCTTAGGGATATGATTTCCTTCCAACACTCATTTAGAGTACTTCGCTCCAACAACACAAACGTCCTATACCAACCCGGTTTAAATTTAAGAAATTCAGGGGCGCATGGTTTGAAATCCAGGAACCCCTAGAATGGTATTCCTGTTCCTCTCAGATCATCTACCTCTCTGGTTAAATTAAAGACAGAGGTCAAAACCTTATTGTTCAACTCTCCTTGGTGATCACAACTTCTGCCTGCTGATTTCTCTGTATTTTCTTTGCTGTGTTTATTTGTGCGCCTACGGGCGAGTGGGGCTTCAAAAGGCTGCATTACCCTGCACTTTCCAGTGTCCTGTTCCCTTTTGTGTGCATTTGTCTTTTGTCTCTGTTTCTCATTGCTTTTTTATGTCTGCTTGTGTGTTTCATGTCAGTTACCTCTGTGCCCAGCCTTAGGTCTGACATCTGCCTCTGTGAAGTGCTGTCTTCTGCAAGATCCTGTCTTCAGTGCATTTGGTGAGTATTTGGGTTCCTATGTTCTGTTCTTGGGCTTCGCATCATCGGCTCCCCTACCAGTGTTCACTGCAATGTCCCAGTGCTACGCTGATGATGGCATGACATGTCATGGCATAAGAAATACTTTTTTTTGTTTTAGTGATGTACATGTTGTGGGTTAGATCATTGTCATGCTGACTGTTGCCAGATGTGTGTGTTCAGTATGTGCCATCAGCTTGATAATGGGGTAGGTGTGACATGGCCATTCACTGCATGGCACTCGGGGGTTCAGGCAGTGTGTGGATTGTGGGTGGGTTTTTGTCAATGTGTGTGTTTTTTGTGTTGGATTTGCATGCCGTATACAGATCTGGCTGCATGTGTGCCAGGACACATGTTGATGATCGGCATGTGAGTTGTTGTTTTCATTTCTTTGCATGTCACTCAGGGGGGGCACATATTTATGTATTTCTGGGTGCCTGGATGTGTTCTCTGCACTCACAATAATTTGTCTGTATCTGTAGATCCATGTGTCATGATGTGATGGGTGATGAAATTGAGGGGATACTTGCAGTTGTATGCATGCACAGGAAACCGGTAAGATGAGCATTTCTCTTGCAGTGTTCTTTTGTTGCTCTTTTGGTGTTCATATTCAAAATGACTTGGTCAGTCAAGCAGCGAGGAGCGAGGAGTGGAATTGAGTGGAGTCGAACCAACTCAGGTGAACAAACAAATGGTTCCAGAAATAGTACGAGGGCGGGAGACCCGTGTGTCTCATTTAAAGGACGAGCAAGTATAAGAGCTAAAAATAGAGCTGCATAACGTCCCAAGCTAAAGTAGCTCTCTAAGGGGGGCAGGGGTTCCTGGGCTGCCTCTTTGGGGCTACCTATTGTTTTTCAGACTCGGTGGCAAATCACACTCACTCACTAAACCTGCGACAAAGGTGGTGAGTGGCGACCGTGTGTGACCTGCTTGACCCCCTGCTTTACGTCCTCGCTGCTGCAAGCCTTTGCAGCTTATACGATAGGACACTGTAGCTCACATGATAGAGGTGCAGATACGGCCACAGAGACATGAACCTGCGCTGTCTATATATTATATACTCTATATTTAATTGGAATATACACTAAAAGGGGTCTGATTACATTGTAATTGAGAAACATCAACAGGAAAAGGCTGGAAAAGGCTGGAAAGGAAGACAGGATAGATATACACTAGTTAGTGTAAAGTGTGTCCAGCCAAAATACACTTTAGTGTGGTAATCAGTATTATTTACTGGTTGTGTGGAAGTTGAACGAGATGAAGCTTCGTAGCACAACCTTACAAGATTATATCAGAACCCCAGAGTGGGATGGTTCATTTATAGACTCCCCAGTGGCTCAGGCACAGTAGGCTTCACAGGTCATCGAGAATAACCCGGCAGCTAACTCAAGCCAATTGATACAAGCCCAAGTACATATGCAACCATTGCAACACTCGCCTGTGGCAGGAGTTGCAATTGATCAGGGGCAGCAAGTTATACTGCATTCATTGAAGCGAGGCTTAGAGTATACAGTGACCACAAGGAAGAAACAAAGAAAGATCGATGATCACTTTGGAAGAAAGAGGAGTAGAAGTGTAAATGATCAAGACGCCTTGTTTTTCGCTCAGGTCCCTACATCGATGCAAGGGGAAAGAGAAAAGGAAAACATGGAGTTAAAATGTGTCACTGCCTGAGTGAACTAGCAGCGGAAAGGGCTGCCCTGGAGGCTTTGGCCGAAGGGGGGGAGGCTATCAACTGCACCCAAGGGTATACATTAGAAGAAGAGAGGAGAAATGAAAACGCAGAATAAATAAGCGCCTCTCTGACCACCTCAACTCTGCAGGCTGCTCCTCAATCAAGTGAAGCCACACTTTCAGCGCATAATTTTGTCTTGAACTTTTTGGTTTCTGTCTCTAAACTGTAGGCAGAAGTGCAGTCACACACAGGGGTGCTGCTTGAGCTTACAAAAGAAATGGCAAACTGTGATTTATCCTTGGTAGGGATCAATAGTGTTTTCAATTCTGTTCTGGTCCTTACCTTGAAGGATATACGATTGGATGCAGCTAAGCAAGGGTTGGATCGTTCAGCAAGTTAAACATCCCTTGTAGCAAGAAGGAAAGATGAAGACACCAATAATCTGCAATAATCAATAATTTGCAAGGCCTACTAACTCAATTGACACCTGTAGTTCAACTAACAGAGGGTGAAGGAGATGGGGAGAGGGTGGATGAATCGAATTCTCAATTCGAATGACACGCCCCTGTCCGATTCAATCTTGGAGGAATTCAGAAGATGAGCTAGCGTGGCAGTGGGGACTATAGAGGGAGACATTGTCCACCAGCAGACTCCGCAGAGGACCACTGCCAGGACCCAGAGGCAGTCATGCAAAATGAGACAGAGACAGGTTCTCGATACTCCAGAGGTAGAAAGAGGTTAAGGAAGAGAGACTGAACAAAGCTATCTTGCCAATCATGAAAGAGCTGAAAAAAGAAACAAAAAAACACAAACCAAATAAATCGGAAACAAACTCCTTCTTTTAGCAGCTTTCGAGATCCCCCTCAGTAGTTATTTCAGTGGTAAAAGATAGTTTTAACCCCACAATCAATATCAGGAAGGATTCTAGCGAAAAAGCGCACAAAGAGGGGAAGTTTGAAACAAGAAGACAAAATTATAAGGGCAAGGTTCATCACTTGTAGGCAATTTTCAAGAATAGATAGAAATCACACATGTAAGTGTGAGGCTTCAAACGGATTGCCAATAATTGGGAATTAATAATAAGAATCTACAACCCAACAAAAACATCCCAAAGATGGTCAATATGCCTCAGAAAGACAGGGGAAAGCTCCATACTGTAACGAGTCATCACTATCCACCAAGGACTAAATTGGCATTACCCCCGATCTTCCTGATGAATAAACATTCAAGAGTGACACCAAGGTTATCCACCATTGCAGTATCAGTTGACACACAGGGGCCTAGTGCGAAAATAGCCCCGATTTTCTTGAGCAATTGAACAGGGTTCAAGGAAAAATATTTACTGCTGAGGAAGTGAGAACGGGGCAGGGCAAGCAGTCCACGATTGATGAGAAATCTAATGGAGCTGGGAAGTTGGCGGAGGTCAGGGTGGATGACAACCAGGCCAATTAACCCAGCATAATCTGACACAGTGGGCTGATCTAAATAAGAGCAAAGAAGAAAACACAACCTTCGTGATGCCGAGGATCTGGCTCTCCTCAACAAAAAAGAACAATAAATACAAGTCCCTATGTAGAAGCAGAACTTTGTCACACTTAAAAGGGTGACAGATCTGTACCTCTTTGACTCACAGGACATTTGTGCGCTTCCGAATTTCTGTAACCCCTATATGGTGGAAGTTGGTCTTACATTGAGAAAAGTACAAGATGCTATAATGGGGGCAGCAAGACAACTGGAGGTCCAGGGTCTTTCAGTGTCCCTTATAGTTCCATCAGAAACGCCACAGATGAACTATGCAGCCCAAAGGTGGCCAACAAGGTCTATTGGGTGTTTTGGCAAAGATTCAAAGATGCAAGCCTCCACCAGAAGGCAAAAACACAACAGTGAAAGTTTTCAAGATAATGCCCTTTCTCCATTACTGTACATTTTAACACAAGTGCTACAGAAATTAGGAGTGGGCGCGCAGTATCTTTAGGCAGAAAAAGTTGTGCCAGATATGCTGGAACACACGGGGTCCCAAATCTTTCACCTCAAAAAATGAAAGAGCTTCTTTTTTGTGACACTGATATTGTGATCCTTCAGGAAGCATGGTTGGTTAATCCTATAGCAATTGAAGGATATACAATGCACACACAACCAGCGCTCCAAAAAAGCAAAGGCGGGCGATGAGGTGGATTGCTGATGGCTTTTAAAAATACCACGATTTAAAACACCATGGTGATCTTTAATAACAAAATGGGTATCCAAACCTGTAAGGGCACGCTAAAATATCAGAAGCCAGTTTTTGAGGTGATTTTCATCCATGTGTACTGGAACCCTACCTGTTCTAGACTCTTTCTAGGATTTTCTGGATACTCTTGCCATATTGTTGGAAAAGATTAAAGTCTCACATGGGGGAGTACATATAATACTTGCGGGGGACTTGAACAGCCAGTGTGTTCCATTATCACAGGAGAAAGTAAACCAAAGCCCATGAGAGTCTCGGACAAGGGCAGAAGTTGGGTAGATTTTTTGGTTAGCTTAGGGCTGAACAGGACAAATGGGGCAATAATAGGAGACATTCCGTCGTCCTATATTTGGCATCGAGGCCTGACTGGCTCAACCCTAGACTACATCTTTGTCAGCAGACCTCTTCAAAAGAATGTTTCCCTGAGTTTTAAAGCGGACAGAGATAGTGATCAATCTCGCTTGGAATTGACATTCTTTGATATACCCACCAGACTGCCAGACAAAAAGGTACAGACCCTCATTAATAGAAAGGGTAGATTACGTCTACTCAAGTACAAATGGGATGGTGAGGTTCTCAACAGCAATTTATCGGATATCTCTGACAACATTCAGCAGGCAAATTGCCAGCCAGAGGTATTTGTAAAATGTGTCTGGTCTATATGCCCACCAAGTTTAGGAGGAGGAGGGAAGAAACTAATACATCGTCACACATTTGATGAGGTAACAAAAAAAAAGTTGCTAAAGCAGAAGTGAAACAACTAAAAAGATGACATGGTGGTTCAGAGAACTACAGCAGAGAGTTTAGAATTCTTTTGCAGCATTATAAACAGTGGTCAATGGGTAGAAGGATGCTGCGCCTACAACAGGATGGAGAACTAATGCTAACATTAATTTGTAATAAAGATTATAGAAATGTCTCGTCAATTATGCACCGATTTGAGGACAACTCACGAAGTACCCAGTCTAATTTGGTGCCGGAGAGCAGTTGGATATATTACCTCTCAAATAATTTTGAAAACTGTGTGCAGACTAAATTTAGTCCTGTTAAAGATGTCATCTGGCAACTTTCCTTTGATGAACAAGCCCTGGTGGATTTGATTGCCAACTCATCCACTTCGAAAGCATCTGGTCCAAATGGACTGACTTATCAAGTCCTGAAGAATAACCCATCTCTATGGGCCAAATTGTTATTCTGGCTCTATAGGTAGATCCTTAAGAGATAAAAGTTTCCTCCTTCATCAAAAACTGTGACAATTATACCACTCTTCAAGGGGGGGGGGGCGACCGGATGTTACCAGTTAATTATCGTCTGATCGCCCTCCTTGACATCGAAAGTATGTTATTCATGAGGATCCTCTTGGGGGAATTGGAGAGATGGGTGAAAACCACAAAAATACTATTCAAACATCAAACAGGGCTTAGAAGAGGTCTATCTACTGCTCTGAATAGGTTGGCCTTGAACATCATGAGTGAAAAAACAACAGTTAAAGTTGAACAACAACTTTATGGGGCATGCATAGACTTTTCAAAGGCCTTCGACCAAGTCAATAGAAATGGACTATGGACGAAGCTAAGACTTTAGGGTATCCCAGAGGGTATTTTGTCAATGCTAGTTGAGCTCCATAAGGACACCACCATCAGAGTGCGACTTCATGATAAAGGACACCTCTCAGAATCCATCAGGGTGGAAAGGAGCGTCCGTCAGGATTGTCTGGGAGTGGCTCTTTTTTTCAACTTGTACCTAGCGGACATGGGTGAGTTTCTTGAATCATCGGCATTGGCCAGCCCAGCGATTAATGGAGTTAAGATCTACTGGCTGTCCTATGCCGATGACATTGTTTTATTGGATAACACTGTGGTGGGGCTGCAGCGACTCCTCAACAAATTGGACGACTATACAAAGGAGAATGGTCTGTCAATAAACCCTACAAAATCTAAAATAGGTGTTTTCAGGCACACGCACAAAAGGGTGATCTATCCCCATTGGAAGCTGGGAGGGCAGTTTATTCCAAGAGTGGAGGATCTAGTCTATCTAGGTTATAAAGTATATGTATCACCCTCTGCATGTAAGGTGGAGCAGGACGTACAGAGTAAGATCTCAGATGAAAAAGGTGTTAATAAAATACTGTACATTTTTTCAATCCTTCCACTGATTAAGTACTATTCAGCAAAGGTTATTCCTGCAATCCTGTACGGCTTGGAGGCTAAACCCTTTTTGTGGAATACAGACTGGCAAAAACTAGAAGGCCTTATTTGGAAGAGAACTCACAATCTCCCTATGAGCCAATCCATGTCTAGCTTAGATTCGAATTGGGCCTGAGGTCACTAAAAGCCCAAGCAGACTGGAAATTGATCTCTCCTTTTCGGCTCATTGTTACTGCCCAGGAATCCACACTGTATGCAGACATTAAGGTCCATTTGGAAGGTGAACAATTTGAAAATGTTGTCAAATATGGAAGAAAGATTGAAGGGGGATTGGCTAAAGCAGACATGGACATTGAGACATTGATCCATAATCCCATGAAGGCCAAAAAGGCCTTGAAAGCGATGGACTGGATCATAACAGTTGACAACGCACACTCCCTAGCTACATCAAACCTCTTTCTGAAAGCTGATAAACAACTGGGCTTTATTGCGAGATATCTAGTAAAGTTCCCAGATTGGAAGGTTTGGAAAAAACTTCCTTAGAATACGAATGAATGTAGCTTACAATGGGGAGGTCTTGATGAAAAGGGGGAAAGGGGAGACTTCTAATATCCTGTGTAATGTCTGCATAGATCCAGCCAACCAATGCCTTATACACTTGTTGATGGAATGTGAGGGTACTTGGCCTGCAAGGTCAGTTTTGTTTGCTAAATTTGGAGTAGGAAAAGAGAGTTTCTTACCCGACATGTTTTGGGACAGACTGATCTCTGGGCATGACAGAGCACTGACAATTGCAGTGGTACAAGTAGTGGAAAGAAATAACTTTATTTATTTGTAATGCGCATCCATAGACCCGTGGGTTGGCGGGCGCAAACAAAGACAGACACAAACAAATAACAAATGCCATCCAGGTTAACGGGGGAGCAGTCGAGCCGCAAAGATATAGGAGAAATGAATTAATTATCGGACTAATTAGATCACTTTGTGATCTAATTTCCTGTATTCAACTTGAGGTTGCTGAGGACATGTTCTGTCCTTAATTACAAAGGTTGAACAAAGCATTAGAAACTGGAGGCTGTGGATCCTCTGTTGGTATGATGTCTCTAAAATTTAAATGACTTAAATTTAAATTCAGTTGTTTATGATTTCTTATTTAGGCCTCCTTTAATTTCTCCTCTCTCTGCCTGGTGTCTTCTCCCTTTTCCCTGTCTCTCATGATATATTCTGGAGCTTTTTAATTTTGTTTTGCTTTTCTTCTTTTGATTTTTACTATTTTACTTATTTTTACAGTTTTATTCAATTGTGGTTGATTGTTAATTGTTTTATCTGCTTGTCTTGTCGGATATGTTGATTTTGTAAAAGGTTATGTAACAAAATACAAATAAAAAAAAATGTCTTCTTTGATGTCACTGAGTATTGTGTGCATTGTTGGAATGGGTTGGCCAGTGTATATGTGTTTGTGTTTAACATGCATTGTGGGTCCAAGGCTTTCCTTGCATGGGTTAATTGGCTGCAAGATAGTACTATACCTTACTACTTGTGGTCACATGTGTGTGGTTAGGTCTACATGCAGTACAGTTGTGGTCTATGGGACAGTCATCAGAGAGTTAGTCTATCGTGATGCATTATTTTTGGTGTATTGCATGTATACTGTCCTTTGCAGTTGTTGTGACTGTGTTGGTGAATGATGCAGTGCCATGCTGCATATGGTCATGACTCACTATTGATTTTGCTATGGAATGGCTATGTTACTTGCTGCATCTGTGACTGGGGGCATTTGGGTGTGTCAATCACTTTGTCTCACTTGTCAATTGTGTCCTGTTCAGTGTGTTTTTTGATATGGGGTGCATTGTCTCCATATTGACTGTATGTATGCTACATGTGGATCCTGACACCACTGCTTTTGCGCTCACAACAAGCATGGATGCATTTGTGCATGTCATGCAGATACTCACACAGGTGTGCAACCCTTTTTCATTGGGCTGATGGGGATTGGTTGAAATGATACTTTTGGAGTCCATGAATGCCTAGCTGCGCATAATTGATAGTTGGCAAGTTGATATATTTATCTTTGGCAACACATGTTGGAAGATTTTTTTGGGACATTAGTGATGTTTATGTGCCTCAGGAGTGGTTTCACTCCATGCTTGTCGTGGAGTTGGTGGTATACTCCCACTTATGTATCTTCAATGTGGCCACACTGCATGCATGTTGTTTTATGTCGAATGAATGCACACAATTTTGCCCTCCCAGGGGCAGATTCTCAAGGTGTTTTTGTGGATACGGAAGATTGGCCCATGTTCATCATTGAATAGCACCTGGGATGTGTCTTGATCGTGTGCACTCCACTGGGGAAGGATTGTACATAAAGTAGGATTGCACCAGCTGGGTACCTGCAGCCCCTAAACATGCCCTTTTGCCAGCCATGCACAAGGGTCATGCCTGTGGGTGTGGGAGGTGGCACACCAGCATGTCCACTGAGACGCCACACCATGTGGTGATATTGTGCAGAACAAATGCTGCCACATGATCCTGCACACAACTGGTGGTGCATATAGCAACACACCACCGGAGTAGTCAAGGTAGCAAAAACGTGACTCAACATGGGTGGAATCTATTGCACCAAGCACTCGTGGGAAGTGTGACACAGCATAGAATTCCTGCACTACTATTTGCCTTTCTGACAGTGTTCTTGGCATATAGATATGGCAGCACACACATTGTCGTGTAGGCAGCATGACTGTGTGGCCTAAGAGATACCGCCTACTAAAGCAGTTGTAGAGGAGTAGCTAAGTACCCCAACTGCCCTGCCTACATTACCTGAAACGTATGAACCAAAGTATGTGACGTATACTGAACAAGTAAACCAGCACAGAGAAGAGCGTGGACTCTGTGCAGTATCCATAAGAATACCTATACCTAAGAGAATATGGGAGGCAAAGTACCCCTTGAGGAAACAACATCCAAGACAATATGATGGGCATTTGAATGAGATTCCTGAAGAAGCAAAGAAAGTAAATGACAAGGATGAATGGTGACGGCATGTAAAGTTGAATCGACACCCATATAAAAAGATAACCAGACCAGAGAGACAGACGATATATAAAGAACAAAGAAGTATCAGGGATAAGAGACATTTCATTAGCTATAGGGGATATTAAATGTCTTATAATAGCCATACTTGGTGAGAGAGCTGATGACGTATGGACACGGGCTGGTTACCGTGGTGTGACTACAGTCAACACTGCATATGATGGAGCGCCATTTAACAATTGTAGAGCAGCAATTTGGAAAGCTCTTCGAGTGCTATATCCGGACATGTCCAATATGGGAGATATAATGACAAGAAAGATGAAAGAGGTAAAGGATCATTTCTTTACATTCTAATTTTTCAAGACGCTTGGACGCTTGAAACTCGTGAGGGTTTGGGTGAAATCTATACCTCTGTTTTACCATATATTATGCCAAAGGCTGCCAGAGCAAGTGCAGAAGCAGCTCAAGAAATTAGTGGGGATTAAAGCCAAACCATGGTCAGAAATCCAGTTAACCATTGCACACTACTGCAGACTCCTGCAGGAAAAGAATCGCAAAAAGGACGATACGCAAAAATGTCTTGTTCTAGGGATCCCCAATTATGCAGAGGAATTATTTTTATTCTTGCTTACAGATGGTACCTTAATGACAGCAGTACTCACACAGAGAACCACATTGGGGTACAAGCCCCTTGCATATTACAGTGGAATTTTGGACCCAGTGATGAAAGGTTACTTTCCATGCGAACAAAGTTTGTCAGCCGCCACGTTCGCCATAGAAAAGGCTTCAAGTATAGTGTTGGAATGTTCTATGATGTTGTTTATTGAACACGCACTTTTTGCCATTTTGGAGAAACCGAAAGGCACGTTGACTACTCAAAGGGCTTCTGCCTATGAGGTAGTCATACTTAATCCAGCGATTAAAATAGTTTGATGTAAAATAGTGAACCCAGCTATGTTTATAGCTGAGCCAATCACAGAAGGAGAGCCCATGCACAATTGCTCAAACTATGAAGAGTTCTGTGATGAGCTCCTTGGAGTAAAGGAGAATGCACTTGCAGGAGGAGAGATTGTTTTCATTGACAGGTCCTCAAGAATCGATCAAAATGATGGGCAAAGATATACAGGTGCTGCAGTAGTGAACCATTTGGCAAATGGAGAATTTCGAGGGCTCATGAGTACTCAATTGCCATCTCATTATTCATGGCAGGCTGCAGAATTATTGGCATTGTTACTCGCCATTGAGAATCACACAGACCAGGAAGTAACAGTGTACAGTGACTCCGCCTATTTGATGTCAACGGTGCACACAGGACTAGCGCCCTGGAAAAGGAGGGTCTATCTCCAAGCGGACGGCACACCAGTATAGCACGCAGCCTTATTGGACAGATTTATTAAGGCACTACAGCTCCCAGTGGGCATAGCAGACGTTAAATGCGCAGCTCACACGAAAGGAACAGATTTTATCTTGCGCGGTAATCAAGCAGCAGATGCTGAATCCAAGCACATAGCAAATACAGATAGAGGGATAATGAATATTGAAACCATTGATGTAAATTAAAGAATGGATGTGATGATGATTGTGAGTGAGGGATCTAATCACAATGCCAAAAACATAGATAGTGGAGCTCCTAGGGGAGGCACCGCAAGAGGAAAAGAATTGGTGGAAGTGAAGAGGGTGTTCTTTAAACCCCTCTGAAGCATTGTGGCAATAAGACAACACTAGTATACCAGTGATGCCTATAGCCTTATTAAGGGTAGCGCTAGAACAGTTACACTACCCAGTGCATACAACTAGGGAGAATCTTGCTGTAACTATTGCTGAGGATTGGTTCGTACCAAACCTGATAGAGCATGTTGCATTTTTTATGGTAAATTGTATTGTTTACCAACAATTCACAGCTGGGCATACACTGCGCATAGTGAGGAGAGTTAACCCAAGACCCAATGGCCCCTTTCAGCACTTGCACATCGACTATGTCGAGATGATACAAGTTTGCAATGGATAACGCTATTTGCTTGTTGTAGTGTGTCCTTTTTCTAGATGGATAGAGGCAGGGTCCATGCGCACAACCAGACTCTACCTTTGCAGCTAAGTTCTTAGTGCAGGAAGTGTTTTCTAGATGGGGAGTGTGTGAAGTAATGAGATTGGATAATGGACCTCATTTTGTTAATACAGTTTTCTTCGGCTTATCATCCACAAGGAAATGGGATCTGTGAAAAGCTCAACAGCCTGTTAAAAGAAAGAATAGACAAGTTGAAGCTTACTTTGAAAAAAGGGTGGAACCAACCAAGTTCTGACCACCATTTTACGCCGCACTAAATCATGAAGGGAAGGCGAATGAGAACATCCTTAATACCTCCATCCCGAGTTAGAAGGGATGCTCAGCCAACATCAGAAGTTTTAGGACTTGAATAGCAAAACTATTTGAACTGTTTGATATCCAGTTTTTTTGTAATTTCGGGACAGTTGCAGAGACAATGGTGTAAGGCAGTACAGAACACAGAAGGAGATGCTTCAACAACCCAACCTAATGAATTTCAACTTCCAAAGGTATACCCGGAGATGCAGTCTTAGTTCGTAACCACACAAGGAAAAAGTGGGACAAGCCCAGATTCAACGGTCGTTTTATCGTTGATGACGTAACGCCATCTGCTGTCAAATTGCAGGGTAGGCGTGCTTGGATCTTCTTGGGGGACACGAAAATCTACCCTGTAGAAACCCCTCTGCCTACACCCCACCACGAAGAAGCTACAATCATCAGGGAAGAACCACAGCACGTGCAGACGAGATCTATGACAAAGAAGACAGATGCATAACCTGAAGTGAAGAACTCGTTAGTGGACTGTGGCTTGATTTTGGACACTCCCGTTTGAGCTATAAATAAAAAGGGTAAAAGGACACATTTGAAAGCTCTGTTCATCTTTGTTGTAGGGTTATGATAAGATCTGCATTCTTAAAGCCACAGTAGCTTATTAATTTAGGACTAAGGCATGCTTAAGCCCTGATAATGAGAAAAGTGAGAAAGGTTTATTGACTTTGGACTGAGGCATACTTAAGCCTTGATAATTATAAGGATATGCCAGATTCTGATCGTGGACACAGCAATTGGAAGAGGGTACAATACACCAATTCCTTCTATACAGATTTCTTGTTTTGTTCTACTCATGGTGTTACCCAGTGAGGGCCTTTCTAGGAACATACTTATTTTGAGTTGGTGTTATGCTCTTATCCTACGTTGGTGGGGAGGACTTTCAGCATTACAGCTTTTATTCAAAATCCTGACAATGAAAGGCTCATAAGAAGATTGCTCATAATCATTAATGAAGAATTTTTGAAATTAGCTGAGTACAGTGAATGAAACACAAATGCCCTTATCAAACGACGCAGGCCATAGACTGGTCAGTGTGGTGTTCTTTTGTCTAATTGAAGAATACCTGCATCTTGTTGGAAGACAAATGGATCTGGTGACCTTTCTGAGAGATCCAAGAAACACTGCAAACTTGAATGTGATCCTGGAAGGCATAATTATCCAGGTGAGCATCTATTCTGAAAGAAATCACAGAGCGGTGTAGACACTTTCCCCTGAGGGACAGATCGAGGAAGAAAATAAAGACAAAACATTTGTTCATGCTGACAGGGAAGCAACATGTCATCTGGCCTGAAGCAGATTTGAGGCATCGATTGGGAACTGATATATGAAGTACAGCTTGTACAAACTTACAGAGGACATTTTTCTTCAAGATAAAGGACCATTTGCATCCCAACTGGTGAACAGATTGGTTCCAGAAAGAAAGATAAAGTAATTTCTTAGCATCCAGAAAGCAGATAGTTGATTGAGGACAAATGCTGAATGAAGACAACAGCTTCCAGACAGCAATCTGAAAATGTAGAGCCATTAAAGTTTGTTTTTCCTTCCTTAGCATCAAAAGATCGAGATGGGGAACATTAATAGTAACGTTGTGTTGCCCCATGAGAACAGACGTACACATTGTCCAAGAAGTAGATGCTGTAGGCTTACCTACCACTGCATCATCTACACATGCATTACATTCATAATCATATTGCTTTCACTGGCAGTAAGATCTGCATTTTATATAGGAGCACATGGGGCAAAGACTCCTGTATATGTTTCTGAGCAGAAGGAAAAGGTAAGCGTGGTAACTACAAGGCAGCCTAGACCCTACATAGTTATTCCTGTCCCAAGAAAAAATGGAAGATACCTGAGCTTGAAATGGATGTTGTTAGTAACCAATCACACACAGCACTTGGTTCAGAAACTGCTTTTAAATGCTGGAGACATGGTCGGCAGTCAGGCAAGGTAAAGGGTTAATAGGGTTGGACCAACACAGATAATACACACAGACACACCTGGTCCAGTGACAAAAGGCCCAAACACGAGTCCCAAGGAAAGGTCACGCACAGAGATGATAGAATCTATATGGCCACTTTTAGCTGTTGCTAGAAAAAGGTGGAAGGATAAGGAAAGACTTGCAGAACTTTCGTCTGGGCAGGGAACCCGGATGGATGTTAAGAGATTGAGCACCAAAAGAAGCACCCAAGAAGATAATTATGAACTGAATGATTATCTGGATAGCACAGCACATTTGGGAAATAACATATGGTACCAATACATGAAAGAAGTTGAAAGAACAACATCAGATGAAGAATGCTTTGCATGTGCACTCCTGCCATCCAGCATGGGGAAGTCGAAGATCTTCATAGCTATTGAAATAGATGTCCTAAATGCACAGTGTATAGTGCACCTAGCTTTCTGTAGTACAAGGGGCCAGTTCATGGGTTGAACAGCCTCTCTCAAATGGGCAACTGAAGGGACAGATCCAAATGAAGATGACTATGTTCAAGACATAATAACAAGAAACAATGCCAAGCCAAAGAATATTGTGATAAGGTATGAGAAGCCTGGAGTAAAAGGAACTGGAATAAGAAGAGGATTAAATGAAAAAATGAAAGTTCCAGGACACTCTACAGAAGACATCCGTAGATGGAAAAACAGAGGCCAGATGAAGATTTGGGAACTGTCCTATGACCAGATGGCTGGGAAGGAGTAGTAATCTTCGGAGATTGGGTAATAATGGGTCACTACCAACCAACAATCGAGAATGCACAAATGTTGTGTAAACCATGATTGTCAAAACTTGCTAAACTATTGATATGGTCCAAAGACAGAGGAGGACCCGTGAAGATATTTCCAATGGAAAGTTCTAAACTAAGCTTCAGTAACAATGGTACAAGAAAAATGGGGGAGAATCAGAACTTGGAACAAATCTTCGATACATCAGGAATGAACATTGTTACAGCAGTGATAATGGATCATTTTTGGGCTGGTGGATCCAAGGGCTACACCAGACTGCCTAAAGATTGGGGAGGAATCTGCAGATTGGTGAATGTCCAAGTTCCTGCGTTGGTGATTCCTAAAAGTGACCTGAACATTGATAGCTTCCTGAAAGCAGATGCTCATCTAAGGAAAAAGAGATCTGTGGAGCTGATAAAACAAATGAAGAGAGAGAACTACTTCTCAGTCAAATCAATAGAAGCTTTTCACTCTATTCTGTATGAGCATAGACTGTTCAGCCAGACTTCTTCAGTGTTCACGTTGATCTTCATGCCAAGGGTCCAGGTTGGAGCAAATACCAAGTGGCTACAGATCACCGGATGGGAATTGCTGCAGACAATTAATACTTCTATAGAGGGATTCAATGGCATCAGAGATGAATTGGGAGCTGTAAGATTGATAACCCTCCAGAACAGATACGTCCTGGACATGTGCCAAAATCGGAGAATCATGTTGCACATTTATACCGTCTCATGATGATGAGAACGGAACCTTGAATGAGGCCATAGACATGCTGCTGAAGCTCTATGGCCAGATGATAGAAGAAGTTGTTGAAGACATTGCTGATGACAGCTAGTTTGGATCACTCTTCTCGTGGGTTCCACAATGGATGGCAGATTTGTTCAAATTTCTTGGAGCTTTGTTATTATTAGTGATGCTTGGATTCTGTGTGATCAAGATAATAATCTCACAGTGCAAGAAGACAGCAAAGAAAGCCATAGGGATCAAGATTATGATTGATGTTGAACCAGGATGGAAGCCTAAAGATCTGACTGATGAAGAAATCAGAGACTTTGTAATGGCTGTATCCATGCACCTGTGGGAACAAAGTTCCTGTATCCAAAGGACCATCAGAAATATATGGGAAGATGGATCTATTGCAGTCCAAGTGCTCATGACATGGAACAAGGATGAGCATGTGAAAATAGCTGGATGCTTAAAGGGAGTCATACAAATATGGATCCCTAAGAAGCATTTCTTCAGACCACGATGTCTAGATTTGGAAGATGATATGAGAGTGATAGATAAATCGCCCAGAGGGGGGAAGGTAGAGGAGGAGCCAAGTACCCCCACTCCAACTGCCCCACCTACATTACCTGAAACGTATGGACCAAAGTATGTGACGTATACTGAACAAGTAAACCAGCGAAGAGAAGAGTGTGGACTCTGTGCAGTACCCATAACAATACCTATACCTAAGAGAATATGGGAGGCAAAATACCCACTGAGGAAATCATACCTACATCCAAGACAATATGATGGCCATTTGAACGTGATTCCTGAAGAAGCAAAGAAATTAAATGACAAGGATGAATGGTGACATCGTGTAAAGTTGAATCGACACCCATATAAAAAGATAACCAGACCAGAGAGGCAGACGATTTATAAAGAACAAAGAAGTGCCAAGGATAAGTAACAACTTGGGATCAAGATGACAAGACTTATACCACAGAACTGATGAAGATACATAGTTAGTTTAAACGTGTACAGATGCAATGAAACGCAAGCAGCAAAGCAACCATGAAGCTAGCCACATGCTTTTAAATAGATTAGACCGCGACAAGCGCCAACATATACATATATACCTAGACATATGGACAAATAAAGGATGAATGTTTCCGCAACGTATACAAGCAGTACTCAACAAAACAGAAGGCCTCAGTTCAGTGTCGCAGTTGAGAAAAGCAACTGAATTAAACAGAATAAAGTTCAAGTTAAGGAGTTCACTGAGCCAAGAAAGCCACGGTCTTATCAAACTGGAATTGGCTGACATTGGACACAATTAACATGAAAGAACAGAAGCTCCTGTTCAGAAAGGTCAAGCAAAAACAAAAGACATCAGAGGACTAAAATCAAATACATGAAAAGGCTTAATTTAATGGTGTCTAGTCATGTGATAGATAGAGCACGGAAGCCGACTAGTGCCCAAGCTCCTTAAAAATTCTCAGAGAACAGAACAAACTCAAGGCCAACTTGAAAGTACTAATTGACACCGAACCATTAAGTTGATGATGGATGATATTTTAAATGGTGGGAAGCTGGTTCAAAGACAAGCTCACCTGCACCTGGTTGTTCAGTCTGTGTGCTGCTAACACAGGTAGGAAAAGTACTGACGGGGGTTAGAAGCCAACCAATTGTAGGCGACCACGTAGTTGGGGGTCCTATAGTGTGTGTGCCAATGGGACATCAAACATTTAGTGACGTTCATAGTGGCCATTTTTAGGGGAGGGCTTAGTCGCCCCACCCGATGTTAATTATCCAATTATCTCTTTCCGTTACTCTATACAGATATAGAACCTATGCTTATTTATTCACTTAGAACCAACCCCACCTCCCGATAGGCTTTTGTAGTTTGCCACATAGGATGGCATTGGTGATGACCACTTTTGGGTACAAAAGCAAAGCTTTTTTATGAAGTAGTTGGAGTCAGAGTATCGAGAGATTGCTGATGTTTGTTGTTTTCCCTGTTTTATATACTTGACATTAAAATAGACAATCTTTTGCCAAACTATTTGTGGCATTTTTATTAGTGATGTATGAATAAAAGCTGCATCCCCATCTTTCTCCAGTGTACTAGTTCTTATTTTAGAGGGCTGGAGAGCCTCCAGTTCACAGTCAGCCACTGGAAGGATCAATTTGGCATGATATGTAAGGCAGTGAAGGGCCGGGGAGCACATGGTGGGTGATGTTAGCCCATCTTCCCACTCCCTGACCAGGCCTAGGATGATATGGGGGGAACCTTTACCTGCCATAGACCTGGTCATCCGGCATTCTGAAAAGGGTGATAAGTGGGTTAAAAATCCGAACCCTGGCCGTCCTCCTCCCCCTGCGGTGTATGTGCACAATCGGTCCGATAAATGCTGGATTCAGCATGGCTACATACATATTGATTGGTGTGTATTGCCTGCTTTATAGATGCTCATTGACTTTTATGCCTGCAATCAGGCGGCGGAAGTGTATCCGGATGCGTGTGAACGTTTTCGCGTCCCTAGGTTCAGTGTTTGAATCCATGAATACGTATATATTTGCGCTGGTATGGGCGTGCCATTGCTTGACCGTGGACCGTCCCTCAACACGCCCACATTCTCACATGTTATTCCTCATTCTGCATGTTCCGCCCCATAATTTGGTCACTGCATAGGCCCAATCGCCACTCTGCTTGGAGTCTCACGCAGGGCATTCCTCCACTCGCAGAGACCTGCCGAGCCACCGCATACTCCACGCAAGTCCAGGAAAAGTACCACACATTCAATTCCATGAATCAGCAAAGGCAGATTGGCGCAGAGTTGCCTGCGCAAGTACCCTATTTTGTGTGCAAATTATTCCATTTGGCTGGCCCTTAGTTTGAATTAGTTGCTGCTAAATAACTCCAGTGAAACTTTTACTTATAGGCTAGTAGAGCTGTTTTGTGAAAACTAATTGCATAAACAGAATTCTCTATGCCAAAAAGCACTTGAGCTTAAATGGCATGTTTGCACTCTATCTAAAAAGGTGGCAAATATTACCACCAAATATTACCAAAAAATTACAATTACCAACACCACTCATAATTTTTGAAGTGTTTGTTTTCTACCATTTTGCCTTCCCTTCATTGTATTGCATGATTTTACACTAAAATAGACACATTACGAGAATGGAGGTAATGAAAATAGGAAGGCGGAATGGTATTGCCGGCATCGTTAAGGGGTACGGGCCATTATGACCCGACAACCGGCCTATACCGCCACCGCATGTATCGTGCCCCTTCATACCGGCTTGCGCGCGTACACGCGCCCCTTCGTGGAGGAAATACCAGGATGCCGGTAATAGGAGGACATCACAAGTTACGAGGGCATGCACTTACCGGCATCCCGAAGGTGGTAAATAGGGCCCGCACGACGGCGGCCATACAGGCATCACGGACCACCCGTAAATAGCAACCTGCAGTAAAGGCAAATGCCACAGGTGCACACAATCACCACAGGTGGAGTCAATGGAGCCTGTCCAGTATAAAAGGAGTACACCCACACACCACACCCCTTCCCACAACAAAATGATACCACTAGCTGTTGGAATCATGGGGCTGGATGACATGCCTGCACTGCTACAACTACAGCAACAACAGCAACTACAACAACAACTACAGCCATAACAACAGGCAGCACAGAGGAGAGGCAGGAGGAAAAGGAGGGTGAGACAGGCCCAGCAATTACCACCAGTGCAGCCAGTAGTACCTCGTTGGCAGCCACCAATCCCTCGCATCAGACCCAGTCCATTCAATCTAACCCCTGAGCAGATCCACACTCTGTACCGGTTGGACCGGGCCACCATCACCACCATTGTGGGCATGATACATGACGACATTGTCAGCCTCCTTGAAACACGCACTGCCATCCCCCCGCTACTAAAGGTGGTGTCTGTGCTCCACTTCCTGGCCACAGGCACCTACCAGCACACAGTGGGACATCTGCATGGTATATCACAACCACTCTATTCAGGCATGCTGACCCAAGTGCTGGATGCCGTCCTGAAGCACGCTAGCACCCACATATCCCTACCACGGACTGCCCAAGAGATTGCTGACACCAAAGTTGGCTTCCCTGCACTGGTAGGCATGCCCAATTGCGTTGCTGCCCTTGACTGCACCCATGTCGAATTGGTAGTCCCTCATGCCATAGAGACGGTGTACCGCAATTGCAAGCAATACCACTCCATCAATGCACAGATGGTATGTGACTCCAGCAAGATCATCACACATTGTTGTGCCCGATATCCCGGATCGGCACATGATGCCATGGTGCTGCGTAACTCCATGCTACCCCGTCACATGGAGCGACATGCTGGACCACATGCCTGGCTGCTTGGTGAGTTGCCTGACTGGCCCATGGCAGTGCATCAGGGTTGCGATGTGGGGGGATGCATGGGCGGTGAGTAGACAATGCACTCAGAGCTAAAAACTTCTGACCTGAACCTCCCAACCTGAACATGACACATCACTGCCACACATTGGACCAATGCCGTACTTCAATGACAACATGTAAGACGCACAACCAGGCCACCATGGGTATGTCAAGCAATGCATGACTAAACATGATTACAACTGTGCTAGTGTGATTAGGCGCAGAGTAGCATACACTGCAATCATGGTAGGCAAGACATCGTTCTGCATCCACAGTGCATCTGTATCAGCATTCAAGTTAACACCCTGCATCATCTGTACAATGCCATCCAGACTAGCAGACCATATTGCAGTACACAATGCATCCAAATAATCTTTGTGCACATGTACAGGGACATGTGCATGTCACAGCAAATAGCTGCGGCCATGGCTGTGAATCCTGAAGGTGGCAGCTTAGAATGACTCACACAGACCTCTTTGTACTCCCATGCAGGTGATGGAGGATATCGCTTGAAGCCGTGGCTACTTACCCCTGTGCGGAACCCGCGGAACAGCCATGAAGAGGAATACAATCGGGTTCATACCCGTACCCGTGTTGTGATTGAGCAGGCCTTCGGCCTTTTGAAGGTGTGGTTCCACTGCCTAAGCAGGTCTGGTGGAGCACTCCTTTATAGGCCGGAGAAGGTGGCAAAGATCACCATGGCATGTGTTATGCTGCACAACATGTGTGTCCAGAGAAATGTACCACTGCCACCTCACATTGACATGCATGCACCAGGTGAGGATGATGAGGATGAAGATGGAGAAGAAGCAGCACGCCTGCCAGTACATGATGCACAAGATGGCCGTGCTGTACGCCAATCACTGATTGATGAATACTTCTGAACCACAGGGACGTTGATGGATATGTGTCAGTGCTACACTGAGCACTGGTCCATGTGGACATGCACGCAGGGTATGTGGGGAGTTGGGCACTGTGCACTTTCATGAATAAAATCAATAAACACGAAATGAACAATGTACAGGCATTAAATGATTTTTTACACAACGGGTGTATTAATGTAAACCACAGAAAAGTGACTCACTCCTCCACCACTCACATGCCCTTCCCCCTCCACCTCCCCCCAACACACCAAAACTCCCCATACCTCCCAATGAACTCCCCATACCCCCAATAAACTCCACATACCCCCAATGAACTCCCCATTCCCCCCCAATGAACTCCCCATACCCCCAATGAACTCCCCCTTATTCACCTATACACCACCGACACGACCTCCCACACTCCCATTGTTGACCCACACTATTTGCGTGCTTTCTTGGTGTCCGGGGGCAGCATTTCGGACTGCCTCGCACTCCGCCTTGTCAGGCGCACAGGGCGGGAGGGTGCAGAGGATGCAGGTGGGGAGGATGGGGTGGATGCCGTAGTGATTGGCACGGCTGGCGCCGGTTGTTTTTGCTGCATGTGTTGCAGTATGGCGATCAGGACCTGCGTGACGGCCCCTAAACTGTCACGCATCATGACCACAGAGGCATTTATGGCGGTAGTGTTCCCTGCAATGGCCTGAGCGATTTTTCGCCTTGTGTCCTCTCCGTCTGCCACAGATTGGTGAACGAGTTCAAGCATGGAGTCCTGCCTTGCCTCCACCCTTGATAACTGTGCCTCAAAGTCAGTGGGGGCAGCAGAGGTTGAGGGTGCTGCGGCTGGGCGTGCAATTGCAGGGCTATCCTCGGGGATGGTGCTGAGGTCAGAACTGTGCAGTGCAGAATCCGCAATGGGGCTGGAGAGTGTGGCCTGAGTATGGTGTTGGGGGGTGGACAGGGGCTTGGGTGTGTGGACATGCCACATGGATTGCGCCTTCTTGGTCCACATACTCCTCCGCTCCTATGTCAATGTCATTCAGTGGGGCTGTGGCTGCTGCCTCACCCACAGAACCTGTTGCAGCAGAATGGGTGCCACTGGCCTCCCCTTCCACTGTTGTAGGCAGCTCTGTGCTTTCAGAGTTATCCGCTGTGGGGCCCTCATGTGCCGGCATGGCCTGTGCACTCGCCCTGTTTTACATTGTGGGCCGCATTGCTGCCCCGGAGGTGGTTTTGCCAGTGCCAAGAGGTTTGGCCCGGGACGTGGATGGCCTTGTGGCTGGGTCTTGACTGCCATCTTCTCCATCAGTGCCTGGGGGGGGAGAAGAGTTGTAGGGCATTCGTGATGGTGTTACATGCAAGGTGCATGAGATGGTGCTGTGGAGTTTTTCATTTCTCATGCATTCATATCTTACAGGTGTGTCACACGGGGTAGTTTGAAGGGGGGGCATTTTGGCATTAGCCGTGACGTCTCAATTCGGCAATGCTGCATGCCAGGTGGCATGCCATTGTATTGGGGCTTGTGTGATGTATGACATGGGAATGGTCCCTGTGTGTTGGCTGTCTGTTGGTAATAGGATTGGCACTCAGCATGCATTTCAGTGTGGCGGGGTTTGGGCCTCCATCTGGACATGGATATGTTGATGTGGGTGTGATGGGACATGCACTGCCTTGCCTAGGCTCTATTCCACATCACTTGTGCTACATCATGGTTTGCCCTACTAGGGTTTGCAGGGTCACTCACCTCCATCTCCAGATGTTGCGGCACCCGTCTCCATCTCCCTGAAGCCCTCGATCGACTCCATCTGGATGGTAGCACTGCATGTCTCCTCCCAGCGCATTAGTTTGACCGGGGAGTGGGCACCCCCGCCTGTGGCCATGGCCTCCTGACGATTGCTGGCCAGGATGTTGCGTACCCTGAGGCAGAGGTCATCCCACCTTTTCTTGCAGTCTTTAACTGTGCGTGGGGTGGTGCCGACTGCAGACACCTTGCGTGCTACCTCCTCCTATATGTCCTTCTTCCTCTGCTGCGTCTCCCTTTTGAGGTTATGGGTGTTGATCTCATCAGCATGGGCAGCAAGGGTGTCTGCCAACATGTCTAATTCCTCAACAGAGAAAGGCTTCTTGCGCAGGCGGGGATTGGTTTTTGGGGTTGCCTTAGACATGTTCTTTTCAATGGCCCTGGTCTCTCCTATGCAACACTTGTGGTTTGGGAGGATTGCAACGGATTGTGTTTTTAAAGATGGCCGCCGGCGCATTTCCTGTTCCGACACGATGACGTTACTTCCCGGTCCGGTATTACGAGCCCGATATTTACATGGTGTTATTACCGGTCGGTATTAAGGGGTGCCTCCTAGGCAGAGGCGGCATCAGCGGGTCCCGTGATGCCGCTATCAGTAGGTTGGAGGGCCTTTAGTGGCATGGCGGTATGGCCATTACTGGCATGGGGGTTCGCGTGTGCTCGCACACTCGTAATCAGCTGCTATTAGAGGTGTCAAATGAGCACGGACCCGCTACTTCCTCCATGCCGGTAATGACCCCGTTTTAGCGCACTTCTCGTAATGAGGCCCACTAGTACACCTTAACATTTGAAGCTTGTATCTGTATTTGGAAATGGGAGCTAAATAATACATTTACACACCCATATTGATGCAATTATGTATAGTGCTTACATAACAAACAAAATACATGCATTTAGAGTATCAACCAATATTCATAAAATTTTATATTAAAATGGGATCACAAAATAGTGTCAAGTTAATACTTCATTTCATTTTTGTTTGTAAGGCCATATAGATTATCTGACATGATTGTGTATAGGAGGTCTCCATGATAGCATGTTATGGTCTCATACTTCTAGGTTATTGTTTTACATTTACTTAATATAATGCCATCAAGGCATTTGCTCACAGATCTGTCGATGCTTGTCCTGTATGTGGCACTGAAAGAAATTGTAGGTAGGGGACCTGCTTCCATCTAATCATGCTATGGATTGTTTACCCCACATCTTTATATATTATGTCAGGTTCAATTCTGCTGTTAGCTTATGTGTCTCAGTTTCAGAGTGCATTTTGGGAAGAGACATTAACGAAAATGAAAATGATCTGCAAAGAGGGAAACTTGAAATGATGTGCTGAGTGGGTGTTCTCAAACCAGCCATGATGGGTTAACTAGGCATAATTAAAACTGGAAATTATCTGCCAGGTGACCGAAAGGTACTTTGATTACCGGGCATAATGTAAACTGGTATTTGTGTGCTAGCTAAGTCAAAATATACATATATACATGGAGGGAATATATGTTTATTCATAAAAAAATGTGGCATTGACACTTTCTGCTGGGTTCAAATTGTGGATACAGTACCTTTGCTAAATTAATGTATTCTGAGAACTTTCTGAAAGGATGTTGAAGACGAGTTCCTGAACGCTCAGCCCAGAGAGAATACAACCAGCTAGGGAAGAAAGGCCCAAGTCGATCTTGTAAGGATAAGAAGTTTTAATCTAACACGCAGATGAGAGCAACAGCAGAGAACTCTGCTGCCAAGAACGCTCTGGCAAACAGAGGTGCAAGCAGAGTCTTATAAAGGAAAACATATCATCATAGAGGATGCAATACATATAGTGCAAACCCGCATGGCTCATTGAATGGACCCTATGCAGGTACCACCTTTATCCATAAGGGATGACAGTTTATTGGTCCCATCCCAGACTGCCCATCTTCCATGATGTGGGCACTCTGGGGCTTATCTTCTTCTCACGTCGAAGGTCAGAAAACAAATTAATTATACTCCTACCATACAGCTTGTTTTATCACTCATACTGTACACTTGGCAGGCCTTAAGCAAGCCACAAAGGAAGTTCTGGGGCACTCTAACCTTCACAAAGACATTTCACTAACTCCCTCCACACCATCCGGCTCCAAGGTCTCCACCCTCTTTTTGCACTATATTTGATCCCTCCCTACACCTCGCAATACAAATCACACGATTGTCACTTTGCCGATATGCCCTGTCCGTCCTCTTTGAACATTTCAGGACCTGTTTCTTTGAGGTTGGTGGTCAAAGGGGCACCTGGTGCCATGGAATTCAGGGATCTTAAGTTTTAGTCAGTTATATGGGCTATAACTCGTGGTCACCCAGGCGTGAGCTGGGTCATGCTTTGGCCAGTGTAAGATAACATACATTCCAGGCGCCGGTCTGTGCTCAGGGCCTTGTAGAGCACATTCTTCTTGGGTGAAAAACACATCTTTACAACACTTTTTAGAACAATGACTAGACTTATGGTGATTGGGGGTGTGAACTGTCCTTCTGGGAGCTCGGGCATGGCTGTGGAATTTTGTGGGCCGCGAATGTGGGCCTAGTACATGCAATGCCACTTTTACCACGCAGGCCTTCCCTTCTACCTCTGATTACTAATATCTACACAGAATAGCCATGACACTTTTAAACTTCATCATGTAGTTAGACTATATTTAATTAAATAAAAAATGGGGCCCTGTTAGACGGGGAGGCATCCCTCTTGCTGTCCCCCATATCCCCAGGCCCATCGTAGTGCCTCAAATGCGTCTCGCCTCAATTCTTCTTTTCTATAACTTTCTTTATTGTCATTTAAAAACACAAAGGGAAAACAAACAGTGAGCACTATGTGCTTACAGTCCCCAATACCCCCCTTCCCTCCCCAACCCTAGTATGCCCTCGCCATTCACAATATCAACATTGTCCATGTGATCAAACTGGTTGATCTTCTATACCGTAATTTACAATCTTCTTACACTCGGTCATTAATAACAATGGCATCACTCTGCCACAGTGCATGTGTTACACTCACATCTCCATACCATATGACTATTAGCATTCAACGCATGGCGTGGCTGGCGAGTCCTCCGCGCCTTCAGCCTGTTGTATCAAGAAGTGCATGTATGCATCCCATATGGTGCGTACGTTAATTCGGTTACAATTCAGGGATCCCCAGCCGTTTTCCATGTCAAACAGTACATTATGTCAAGTTGCCACTGGGAGTGTTCTGCCCCCCCCCCAACAGTACAGCCACCTGCCACTTAGCCGATATGAGTAGCAAACTGATCAGTCTCCTTGTGTGTCTGAGGACCTCCTTGGTGTATGCCAGCAAACCTATCAACGGATCGGGGCTTATTGGTTGACCTGTGACACCGCTAATCGTGCAGAATACCTCCTGCCAGCATTGCTGGGTGGCTAAGCAGTTCCAGGATATATGAATGAAGTATGCCTGTTCGGCATTGCATCTCCATGTTGTGTCTGGGAAGTATTCTTTTAGTTTAGCCGGCGTGTAGTAAAACTGGTGAATGTATTTGTATTTGAAGTGAATGAGCTTATATCTTCCATTAATGGCCCCCTTCTGTATCCCCCTACAGCAGTATGTTCATACCTCTTCCCTAAGGATTTCTCCCATTTCGCATTAGGTGAATTTCGGACCCAGTTCCCGGCAAGCATGTACATATTATATAATCCGGATGTCACATTGTTTCCCACTATGCCTTGTAGCAGTTTGTCCAACAAAGGGGAGACCTGGGGTTGATCCGGGAGCGTTGTGAATCTTTGGTGCAAACCCACCGGTAGACCAAAGTATGTGAATATGTCCAGAGCCGACATTGACCTTTCATCTCCTCCAAGGTTATGAATTTCCCACCCCTAGCCTTTTCATCAAGGAGTCGAATCTAGATTCTTCTGTGATTGGTATCCCAGGCATGTGCCCCACAGGGAGTCGAGGCAAATATAGTACCTCCGTTTTTGTTTTATGTTCTAGGTGTGTCCATGCCCTGCAAGTCACCTCTACTAAATTGTGTGTTGAGTGTGCCCCATCGGGTGCCGTCAATATAACTGACCTTAGGAGGTAGGAACAGTCACTGTTCTTTCTACTTCCACATGCTTTCTATCTCCTTGTGTTTCATAAAAATGTTTAAGATATAGAGCGTGTGCCACATAGTAGAATATCGCTAAGTAGGGAAGCGCCAGCCCCCTTTCGGGAATTGACGCCACCAGTTTATCCCATGATACTCTGGAATATTTCCCCACCCACAGGAACTGCGTGATCGCCCACTTCACAGAACAAAAGTACTCCCCTGGCACTCCAATTGGAGCGTTCAAGAATACATAAAGGAATCTGGAGAGTAGTGTAATTTGAATAGGGGATATTCAGCCATACAGATTGAGAGGGAGATTTTTCCAGCGTGACATTGCCGCCTGGGCCTGCTCCAGGACCCCCAGGTAATTGCTATGATATACCACGGCATCATCCCTGGATATGTTGATTCCCAAATAGCGAGTCTCAGTCATGTGCCACTGAAAACCTTAGGGATGTATTGACCCACTCTGCTATGCTATGCGGCATCACCCTGCCAGTCATGGGGAAAGAAACAGCAACAATGGTGGCAAAACCCTTGTGCACGCCAAAAACCTACAAAAACCGTGTGCTTCAGAACACAAAAATAGGGATGCACAATCTGCCACCCATGGTACCTGTGCAGTGGAATAGAGCACACACTGCAGAAATGTACCAGTGGGTCCCATGACCAGCAAACAGAGTGCAGAGAGAAAAGCACCACTTTGCAAGTGAAACCTTAAAATGTGCCTACAAATGACATTTGCTTTGTTGCCAAAAACTCCAAAATGCCAAAACACAACACTTTCAACATTCACAATCTTGCCTGGTGATAAAATCAATGTATCAAATGAAACATAGTGAAACATACAAAGTCTGAAAACTGACAGCTTCTATGCCAAAATCTGAGTGCAGTACCCGGGGCTGCCTGAATGACAGCTGTCAGAGGAGTACTGAGGAAGCTTTAAAATGACCTAAGACTAACAAATCTGCTGAATTAGCAAACATAAACAGGATTGTTGCCAAAAAGAAACACAGATTTTAGTTGTGTTTTTGATTCCACAGATTTTAAGGCCAAGAAAGAAATGTATTTGTATGTGATGCAACAGATGTGTTTTAAGTTTAAAAGTTAATTAGCTTGGCTGAAGCTGCCAGAACTGGAAAATCAGGTTTTTCTCCCAGAAGGAGGGCCTTCCCCTCAGCAGAAACTCACGGGGTGTTAATTGCAGGTTAGAGTAGAATCTTGTCTACAGAAAGCAAAGGAACAATGACAAGGCTACAGCCCAGGAAATTGGAAGTGTGAAAGGGGGTCGTATATGGCCTCTAGAAGGAACAAGCCAGGAGGGGGTTGCCTTGGACTGCAGGGAGACAAAAAGAGGCGGAGCCAAGCAACCATTTGTTGCTAAACATGAACAAAGGACACGTTTTAAAAAACTCATAACTTGTTATTCAAAGTGGTGAAAAATATAAAAATGACAGAGATCTTAATTTAATTTCTGGCTGCACGTGTGAAGAGCTGATAGAACTATGTGGCATGTTCTGGACAAGAATGGCAAGATATGTGGTTTTATGCTAAATGTATTACTGCTAGAATTGTGAAAATGAGCAGGCATGTCTCTATGTTAAACACGCACAGTTGTGGAGACTTGCATAAAAATTGAAAATTGTGTTCATAGCGAAAAGGGCAAAATTCTGTAGAAACCCACTGCGGGGTTTTGAGGAATAGCTGCTATGTAAAATATGGCATCTTTATGTGTGATTTGTAAAAAGGTGACCAATGTAGAAATGTACATTTAATATAAAATCAGATTTTGAGACCATTGGATAAAGGGAGGTCTCACAGGATTGTGAAGCAAATCATAAATTTTGACATCACCCAGCCTTGATCCAATCACTCAAATTGCAGGGCAGAGATGAAGTTTGGTCCAATCACAGCTCATAGGGGCAAGCTTAGCTAAGCCGGCCCAAACACCCCATTTGTGATGTCATTCTAGAGCATAAATAGAGACAGCTGACAACACTTAGGTTCTCACAGATCCAGCCACTTTCCTGATTCCGGCAAAGCACTCTGATGCAGCTTTCTACATCCAGCTTTAAATATTCTTTCAGATCCAGATGCCAAATCTCTTGCCAGCAATAGACACTATTGATTTCCAGCAAGGCCCCAAATCCTCAATTTTATTCTCTCCACTCAGTAAAGCGCTCTGTGGTGTGAGAAGGCCTTTTGATTCAGTATCCAGAAATTCTCTGGCTTGCCACCATTAGGATTGCCTGAGGAACTCGCCATCCAGCTGAGCCAAATACCCACAGAACAGGAGATCAGATCCTGTTCCAATCTTGAGACCGACCTAGAGGATCCAGCCCTGTGCCTGATGTGCTGTATTTCCTAGACCAGACCCAAACCTGACCAGAGCTGACGGTTCCATTTAAAAATGTATCCTGTGAGTATAAATAGGAAGAACTGTGTCCCGTAGCATATGGACTTTGCATATTCTTATCCATATCTCAGACACATCCTATCTTTCATTCAGAAACAGTATAGTTAGGAGTATCTTTGACTTGCCTCATTCCTATCTAACCCTTCCTATCTTTCCTTCAGAACCTGTATTGTTAGAACTATCTTTGTGCTGACCCTTTTCTCATCTGAAGAAGTCGAGTTTCCTTATCGGGTGGGTCACCCTGATCCAGTGACTGTAAGATTCCTGTGTGGTTTTTGCTTCTTCATAGTCATCCCCTAGTATAAGGAAACCCATTTGTGCATTCTGTTTTCATTCGCGCGCCTATTTTACAAAAACAACTCCCACTTGTACCCAACACCCATATCTATCAGTAGAGCACAGAATTACACAAATCAGTTCAGTTCTCCCTTTATCGCGAATATCCTGCTATGAAGAGTTTGCCGTGATTTAAAAAATCTGAAAGGTTTACACATGTAAAATAGCTCTAAACTGCTTCCGACTTGGACCTTAAGATTTCAAATGTTTTCTGCTGATTAAATCATTGCTTGTGATTGTTTGCACCTATTCAAAGCGGCTCCCATAGGAATTCATAACAATTTATAGTATTTTTGACCATATTTGGTGTTTTTGCCCAGTCAATTCTAAAGACAATCTTGAAAGCCAGTCTGACAGCTGAAAAGTCAATTCCGTTTTTCTCTTGTGTTTGCTGGGGGAAAGTGGGACTGATGTTCTGTTTGATTTGTGCTATTCCTGAATACCTGCTCTCTCCTCCTATCTCCTTATATTGCCTATTGGGGGCTTGAGGGGTGTTGCAGGGGGAACTGCTAACCACAGTGCTATCTGATCTGAATCAACACAAAATTATTATTTTCTGTGCTGCATTTGCTCTGCTCATTACTTACTCCTCGTGTATTAAAGATAATATTCAGTGTTCTGTCACCCCATTGGGAATTGTAAATAAATAATTACCTTTGCAAAGCAGCCTGATTCTTGGTTCAGTGTGACCGGGGGTGTTCCAGGAGTAGGGTGTGATATGAGAGGTATATTGTTCAGAATATTGAACTTTTAGACAAAAATAAATAAGGATTTCATTTGTGCACTATATGCTGGGCTTTGACTTGGGTGTGTGCCGGATTGAAATCACTTACAAACCCCAGCTGTCCTGATATTGTTCGACTACCTCAGTCAGCGGGAAAAGAAGTGATTTACAGGTGTTCACTTCAAACCTGATATCTCACCGAAGATTTGGACGTGCCTCAATATTGGGTCTGGGTTAACTTTGAGGTTTGTGACGAACAACACCATGTCATCCGCATATAGCAAGCTTACATTCCTATGGTTGTGTAGCCTCACCCCAGAGTGTTTATGTAAGTCCCATATCCATTCGGTGAAAGGTGCAATCGCCAAGGCGAAAAGCAAATGTGAGAGCGGACATCCTTGTCGGGTTCCCCTCTCAAGGGTCATTGGTGGTGTTGTCTGACTATTCACCCTCACTCTGGTCACTGGCTTCATGTACAGCAGTTTGAACATGGTGATGTAATTCTCACCCATTCCCATTCGTCTCAATACAGCAAACAGAAATGGCTATTAGACCAAATCAAATGCTTTAGTTGCATCCAATAGTCCCGCCACTATCAGGTTTTCAGGTGGTACTGCCGCCATCATCCCAAATATTCTCCGGAGACAGTATGAGGTGGACCGTCCTGGGATGAACCTCGCATTGTCCGCTCGAACCATCACCGGCATCAACGGCGACAATCTTGATGCCATAATCTTCGCCAGGATTTTATTGTCTATATTAATTAACGAGATGGGGCGATAGGACGAGCAATCATTGCTGGGTTTATCTGGCTTTAACAGTACCATAACCAGTGTCTCCCTCAGTGTGTCTGGCAGACACCCACTTTCGGGGCTCTGCTGATACATTCCCAGTAGGTGAGGACCTAGCGTGTCGGCAAAATGTTTATAAAATTCTGCTGTGAACCCGTCGGTTCGCAGTGATTTCCCATTCAGCAGAGATTTAATAGCGTTCAGGACCTCAGGGAGTGCCAGGGGGCAGCTCAGCTGCTTCCTCTGTTCCTCAGAGCATGAGTGTAGAGTAACCTGCTCCAGATACCTCTCTAGGTCTGCCTGTGGAGCCCATATCTGGGATGAATGTAGATGACTGTAGAATTTGAAGAACTGCTATAATATTTCAGCGTCCTCAAATCGGTCCCTCCCCTGTTCATCCACGATGGCCATTGTCCTAACTTTCAACCCCTTTCATCTTAGTCGCCCTAGCTAAAGTTAGCCCTGATTTGTGCCCTACCTCATATTGGTGCACGTTTGCCTGATTATTAACATACTTCACTACCTGGAATGCGAGCTCCTGGGACTCTTGTAACCGGATCGTATCTCGGTTGTTCTCGATTTGTAGGTTCCGGCGATGCAGCTTGCAACACTCCTTTGTTGTTCTCTTTGAGCTCTAAGTCCCGTCTTATCTGCCTGAGAATCCCCGCTTCTTTAGAGATAAGTTCTCCCCTCAGTAAACATTTAAAGCTTTCCCACAAGGTTCCCTCAGATTGTACTGCCCCACATTCTCCTTGAAAAATGTGTGTATGGCTAATGTTATGTTTTCTCGAAAGACCGGGAACAAGTTAATCATGCTGTTGTTGTAGCGGACCGTCCCTTTCTCTCTCGCCTTGCCCAGCACCGTTTCCTGATCTCGGTAGTTCAATAGGTGTGTGATCACCAGACAGGGTGGTGCCTGCGGGACCGAACAACCTTCCATTAGGTGTGCTGTGACCTCTCTCAACTATGCATAGATCTGAGAAACCTTCAGGGCCCAGAGCTTTTTGTAGTTTTTCTTCCACCACAGTCTCCATGTCTTTACAGTCTATCAATTCCGGGAGGCCAATAATTCGGAGGTTGTTCCTCCTAGATCTGGACTCTAAATCGTCCTGCTTGTTGATGAGTTCTTTCAGAGCTCTCTTTACACCGGTCATATCCCTGAACATGGAGGCGGACGTGTTCTCCAGCTCCAAGACCCTTCTTTTCTTTCAGCTTCATCCAGACTCTCCCTGTGTTTGTTGAGGCGAACCTGCACCTGGTCCACCTTGCATGTGAGCAAATCCAATTTGCCGTCCAGGGATTAAATGCTGGACTGTAGTTGCGTGAACATCACTTTGATGTCTTGAAATTCTTGTTGGTGCCTATGGGGGCAACTCCGGTGTGGTCTCCATTGATTTGCTGACTTCAGATGGCGTGGGTGAGTCAAAGTGTAGTTTTGCCTGGTGCTTGTTTCCTTTCCCTGATTTGGACATCGCTGATGACCTGGATCGATGGACGGGTGGTGGGAATCCCCACATCGGGTATCAATCTACCTCGCACAAGCTGGGGTCTCTCCTAGCCAGATTCAGCCTATCCGCTGCCCCCCCACCAGCTGTGAGCAGAGTGAGGATTCCAAAAGACCCCTCTGTCGTGGGCAATTGAGGGTTGGCTCGTGGCTCACTGTGTCTTTTTGTGCTATGTGCAGGTACTCAACAGGGATCCGTCCCAGTTGACTTCCATCCCAGGTCTCCATGTGACAGCCTCAGTCACCCTTCCGTGGCCTCTGCAGCTGAGGGCAGCCCCTCAGTTTCTGCCCTCGTGGGCCAAGGCGATACGCAGGGTCGGTGGTAATGGGATGACCGCCCTCCTTCCTTTTTCTGTGGCCAATGTTAATAGTCTGCACACCGCGTTGCTTATGCTCTCAGTGGCGCCCTTTTGTTGATTGTGCCGTGTGGTGAGTCTGTATTGACGGAGGCGGGTGATATTTACCAAGCAGCTAGGACTGCACAAATCAGGCTTTGGTGGTGCAATAAGGGTATTCCACTGGTCCCCAGCAGATAATGTGCTCGCCACTAGTGGTCTGTGCCACAAGGTTCTCTGTCACGCCACCCCGCACATCCCGAGAGGGTCTGATGATTCCACTCCCCCCTAGGTTTTGTGCTCCTTTGAGGAGGGGCTCAGGCCAGAGCACCAGGTTCTTCTCTACAATGACAGCACCAGAGCAGGGCACCAGACGTGCAGTGTTGTATGTGCCAAACGAGTGTTACCAGATGGTTCCCCTTATGTGTGCTCACTTATAGAATGTTCTTTAGAGTCCCCTCCTGCAACAGCACTTGTTTTATCTATGGCTGCTTTTGTACCAGGTTTGAAGTGAAATGTCGCCTCCCTCATATGTGGGCTTATGTTGGGCCTTATACCTTGCTGTTCGATGATGAACAGGCCTCTTGGCCACATCCTCCGCTCCAGAGTGCTGCATCTTCCACCTTACTGCTGCGTTGTTCCTGCTGTGCTCCTTCCCCCGATGCGCCAGCCGAATGCACGGTATTCCGTGTCACAAGTCAGACCTCACGTGGAGTCCCGGGCTGCTGCAGATGAGGGTTTCAGGCCTCCTTGTACCACAGATAGCCAGGGGATTATGTGTTACCCCACCAATGTCTATGCCCTATAATCACATTTAGGGCATCCAAGGACGGCCATGTTGTTGAACACCCACGCGTTCGTTCAGGCAGCAGCAACAGCCATGCTGAAAGGAGGGCAATGTCACAGCCGCAGCATTGGCCACAGTATTCTAACATGGGCTCCCGGCCATCATGGATTGCTGCTCCGTACCACGATTCCCACGTAGGTGGGGGACGCTCCATACCCCTCCACTCCAGCTTTGTCTCCCAACAGAGACTGAGTTTCAAATGGGCAGCTCCTTGTCTCAGGTGCGCAGCTGGGGCCTGAAGGTCTGCATCTTGTTGCGGTACAATGGCAGTGTCACCCGATCACTGCCAGCCTCACGGTGCAGGTTCCCGTGTTGCCCAGGCAATGTCACTGCATGCTCCTGTGTAGGGACACTGATAGCAGTCTGGAAGATGCCTGTCCCCAATCTGTCTCATCCAACCACCTCGGGTCATCAAGAACAGTTTGCATCCGGAGCCAACTGGTCAGGCACTCCCGTGGACCTGGCCCCAGCGCTGGGCACTCCCCCGCCTCTTCCACAATCTGCCCCTTAGCTTGCCAGGTCCACGGTGTGGATGTATTATGCACCAGGACATCCCCTTCGCTTTGCAGCTTCCACACCAGATTCCGTGTCAGTGAACCCGCTTGCTGATGGAGAGGGCTCTCTGCCACACATCGGGGCTCCTCCTTTCCGTCCTCCCTATGTCTCAGGCCATGAGCTGGCCCTCTCCCGCCGTCGGTTCCATGGTGTAACAGCTCTGATTTTGATCGGAATTAGACTCTTTCTGTTTGGCAGCTTCTCCCCTCCCTTTATCACTGCACAGAAAATGGTTCAGATGGGGGATTCTGCCGGGTAGGGTCTGAATCTGTGTGAGGTATACAAGAGCTCATGGAACTCCGGCCATCTTGGTTGGGCTCTCTAGTGCCCCTTGCGTCTCACCTCACTTTAAAACACTGAGTGGTGTGGAAAGAGGCTGTCCCCTTCCCAACATTCCCCCCTTTCATTACTTCTACAGTAATGAACTCTGGAATGCTTGTGTGCTCCCTTCCCCCTGTTTCTTCATCCACATGTGGCTGAGTCTGCTTTAATATGAACACCGGAAACCAAATTCAAGTTAAGGAGGTGACCGGCAATGAATTGGGGAGAGGGGGCCCCCTAAATTTGGAACCACAGATCAAACCATATAAACCAAACAATAATTAGAAAACACGAATATTTTATTCAATTTTCATTTGTTTAAAACATGCATATTAAATATTATTGCGAGTTCATCACTAAATAGCAGCATTTTGTTGTTAAATAAAGTGCATAATAAAACAACATGCTAGTATAAAACGAGACTGAAAATTAAGTCAGTACTGGCTTCATGTTGCCGAGCTGGCTGGACATCAGACCGGTTGAAGGGGATCATCCGGCTGATGATCAGAGGCTACGGCCACCTTTAACAATATAAGGAAAACCACAATTATATGGACAAGGCAATAATAGTTCCTTCTAACACAAGATTAAAAATGGGGTGCCGTACGTCGACTACTGTGCTGTCATGACCTGCTATATACATTAGGTGTGACATGTAAACAGGAAGTAGTTTCGATGGTGCCGAGCATCTAAGCTGTTTCACGGTTGATGCCCATCTTCCTCACGACGGCGCACTCCCGTTAGAATATTTGCCACTTGAAGATTTTAATATATATAATATAACAATAGGGCAATAATGCATACAGAGATAAAGAATTATGCAATCCAAATCCGTAATTTTGCCAATATCTCAACCTTGAAGCTGGCCACTTATTCCCGAATGTACGCCCTGGGAAATATGTGTGGACCTGCGGGGCAAGTTCTCAATCGAGTAGAACTAGGTAAAAACAAACCACGAACATTGGAGTTCAATCATAGAATTGTGTCGTGGTCAACAGGTCACAGCAAGGCATCTGGAAAGGTTTGTCCTACCGGAACCTAGTAGTATTGAACGCGTTGTGATGCGTGCGCAAATAGCGTCAGTCTATGCATGAACCAACCCGCCTGTGGACTCTGCGTTAGAGCCTCAATAGCTGAGTCTGCTTTATTGGCAACCATGCCCTACATACAGATTGCAAACGCTCTCCCCTATGCGCGTATTCTTCAGGTGAACAAGTCATATAAATACATCCCCCGCCAGGTCCACCAAAACCTCTGTGTAATTACATTCTCTGGATCAGGGTCCGGGGAAATGGTAGTGTGGTATAGATGATCAACTTCATCTCCATGCGAGATGGGGGACATTTCATACTTTGGGCAACCCTGTAGGACATCAGTCTGTACTTCAATATTTTTAGTTTTGCAACGTGCTTTTGGAACCCCAGTTGATACCATCAATCTTGTGCTATCAGGTTCCACAGTGACACAGCATCGAAGGATCAGCTGACAAGTACAGAAAATTACCAGTATGAACACGATGATGGGCATTAACATCTTCACGATCGTCCCAACCACAACAGGACCCAGTTAAATGCCATAGTCAGCCAATCACAGTCCTGATATCCTGATAGATGCACTATCCCCAACTGCAGTGTATTTATGCTGCTTTACACAGAGAAAATGATTTGTGTTTTTTGAAAATTTTACGTGATGTTATAAATGTCTAACTGTCTATGGCCCTCATTACGACCCTGGCGGAGTGGGTCTACGCCAGCGGTATTCGCGGCGGACCCGTCCGCCCTACTACGAGTTCCCGTAGCGCCATGGAGCGCTTTCCGCCTGGTTTTTCCGGGCGGAGAAATCCATGGCGCTAGGGGACCTTGTTGTTAATTATGCCACCGTATTTTACGGTGGCGTAATTAACGCCTTCCCCACTCCCATTATACCCTATGGGGCAAAAATGGGAATGGGGAAGGGTAAAATGGGGAATGGGGATTTACCGCCCCGCCAAGGTCGGAATGGGGCGGTAAATCCGCCAACCCCCATGGCGCTATCGGCAGCTTTCCGCCGTGCTCCATGGTGCATTTTGCACCACGATTTCCGCCAGGGTCGTAATGAGGGCCTATGTGTTTGCTACTTTCATGTGAACTTCTTGACAAATACTACTTGAGGTTGAGTTTGTCTTACACACACAAAGTGGCTGTTATACCATGAAACATTTGGTTCTGTGTGTTGTAAATATTTTCTGTACTTCTGGTCAATAAAACCCTTCTTTTGATGTTAGCTCTTGAAGCGTCTATTTTTATGTTGAACTGTATAACCTTAGATAAAGAACAAGATTGATTCTACACAGAGCTTGAATAAGTTATTCTTTCTTTATGCAGAGGTTGACAAAAAGCAGGAGTATGCTAAGAGCACTTAATTTTCGTGGACCTATTCAATTGTAATTGTTGTTTCCTGATATCCTCCCTCCTTCTTCATGTGAACACCCAAGCCATGGATAGCTGCAATTATGTGGGATAATGATGCGTTCTACACGTCCTCTGGAGGCACAAATGTACAACAGGAATCACGTAATGTTTTGCAAACCCCGCCCTCCATCCCTGTTAACATGTTGAGCACGTACCGATTTTAATTTGTCATAAGTATTAATGCCCACAACTCAACCTTGATCACGTTGAACCCGTTCTCTGTGTCATTTGCTAGCTGGACCAGTTCCATCTTCACTATTTGCAGCCATTGGCTGTAACCTGCACTCCCGGCAAGAGTAAAGATGTGAAAAAGGATTAGGCTGAACCAAAAAGCTGATATTCTTCTGGTATTTAGATACGCAATTTGATCTTTTCATCCTCTGTGGTTGTTGGAACTGTCCTTTTCCTAGCCAGATGTGGGGCTCTTGTGTGGGTACCATGCTCTTATCTAAATTTTTGACTGTGGGGACATTTGTTGGTCCCTCTGCAGGCAGTGATCCCTCTTCAGGTGTGCTTCTGGGATCACTAATAACACTGAGTGCAATGTGGCCAGCGAACAACAGCTCCTCCATGATGATGAGAGGTGCATCCAAGCTTGTCGGCCGCAGACCCAGTAGAAATACATCAGCGGCACCCTTCCTTTCTTTATGTCTGTGATCAAAAGACTTTTATTGCAGTGTTCATTTGTGCCGACAAAGACTGTACCCTTGCTACCGAAACAGAGTCTATGTCACGTCTTGAAACACTTGTGTATAGGATGCCTTATCATATCATACCATTCTTCTTCCTTGTGTACTCACACCAGCTTTTCCATTTTTGCAATCCATGTCAACTTTGCGATATGCTCTGTCCAGATTTGCGCACAGAAAGTGAACACATGTGCTATCCTTTCCTTGCTATATGTTACCAGTCCTTCTGCCAAGCAAGGTAGTGTGATGTCCTGCCAGCTGTCATTGACATGTTTCTGTCTGTTCCACATCAGATAGGGTAGCTCCACACACTTGACATTCTTTCAATCGTCGCTACACCATGCAAGATCTGGACCCACCATTTGCAGTTGCACGCTGTGTGCCTGGAACGCTCTCTTTATTCTGCATAGTGCAAGATGAACTGGGAATTGTGCCTCTACAATTGGGACTGCTTGCGGTACTAACACCTTGGGAGTCCCTGATGCGTGTGGAATGAGTGTACACACATAACAGCTCCCATTCACAGCATTTCTCCCCACACCAGTCACATCAGAGTACCATGAGTTAGTGAACTTGGGGCTGATGAATATCCTCAATCACATCAAAACCTAGTCCTAGATACGTGTCATATGTTTGCCATACTTCTCTTTTCATTCTACTATAAACATTCTCAAATATGGCCGCTTTAGGAGTACTAGCAGAAATGGCATTATATCGTTCCACATTGGTAGGCAATTCCCTACTTGTTGAAACCATCCCATTCTCTGCTTTTCCCCTGACTTACATTGCATATTAGATTCATTAAATTAATTTCCATTATTATTGTTAGTGTTCACATTAGTATTAATATATGTAAATCCACTCACATTACTAACATTTATATGTATCATTCCTTTTGGATAATATACAATCCTATTTCCCCCACCTCTTTCTTTATAGGACCTCCCCCTATATGACCCTCCCCCAATACACTCCCAATAGTACTAGCAGTATCACACACAGTCCTCCAGCAATAATGATCCACAATAATAGATATAGGTCCATATTCTCTCATTCATATGTCTATGTCCCGGGTCCCTAAGTAACAAATTATTTACAGTAACTGTGTCAATCTTCTTCTTTCCTGAAATAGAAGCACAGACACACAAGAAAACGAAAAAGGGTAAAAAAGACGTACTTTGTACACAAAAGAAGACAAAACAAGAAACGAGAGAGAGAAAAAGAGAGTGAGAGAAAAAACGAGAGTGAACGAGAGAGCAAGAGGGAGAAAGAGAGAGAGAGAGAGAGAGATTGAGAGAGAGATGCTCCTAGAAAAGAAATATATGAAGCTAGCCGCATGCTATGGCCTGCCACCTGAGTGTGCCACCACTTCCGTATTGCCCCTGGACAGGCCGGTAAGATGGTCGGGGTACTAGTACTATTACCCCTCACTTCAAGATAACTGACGCACCAGTGCATTCTCTTCAGGTGCCCTACGAACATCTGAGATATGTGGACCCTATAGTGTAATTCCTTCACTCCAACTGCGAGGGGAGTACATAACAACACCTCATAAGGGCGCTGGAACTGTGGATTGTTCCACCTGCGCACAAAATTGCAGACATACACAAGGTCCCCCAGCAGCAGTGGTCACGTGGTCATATGCTCGGGATCTGTCACTGTAGTAGTCTCAACATCTGGCGTCTCTGTCATCACAATCCTGGGAGGTGCAATCTGTCAGGAGACACATTTAATGGCCCGAGTTTGTGCAGTCAGATATTCTTTGAATTCCTCCCCTAACACCGCTGGAGCCATATGTGTGTCAGAAGTCCTTATCACCGGGGATATGGGAGAGTGCATACACTGGCCAATGACCACTTCATGAGGCGACGAATGGTGGTCTTTGCTTGGCTGCATGCGCAAACTGAAAAGGGCCAGGAGCAAACAGTGCTCCCAGTTTTTCTTCAACGTGGTGCACAATTTAGATAACTTGCTCTTAAGGATGCCACTTATCCTTGCCACAATGCCCTTGGCCTGTGGGTGATACATCAAACACATCCGAAGCTTGATGTCAAGTGTTACCGTAATGTGTTGGAATAGCGCATTGAAAAAATGTGTGCCATTATCTGACCTCAAAACCTCGTACATATCCCAGCGTGGGAAAACCTCCCACACTTGAAACCTCACCACACACTTGGCATCCGGGTGCGCACATGGTCCTTGAGAAAGGACAGACCAACACAATGAGGTATTGCAATGGTCACCCATGTCAGCGTAGTCTATTTGTAATTCATGGAACGGCCCAGAAGGGCGGGGCAGTAGGGTGGGGCAAGATGCCCCATAACGTCCATAGTGTTATCCCTGTGCTAAAACTTTGACATGTGGTGCAATGTAAGATCATTTCTGTAATGCGTTCCTGGATCTTTGGTATAAACAAGTACTCCTGTATGTCTGCAGCTGCATGCTGCGTCAAACTGTGGGATAGAAAATGTAACTATTTGAAGGCAACTGCTAGCAGCTCCTGGGGCTTCACTGTCTTCCCAGAGGTCTCCTGCCTCGATAACAAATCTATCGGGGATTGCTTGCAACCTCTCTGTAACCACAACTCTTTTTCCCTCTCAGGTGCCCTTCCTTGTAGCTCAATAATCTAGGAGATGGGCAATACTGTGTAAGGCACAGATGTTCATTTGTGGTCGGGGCAGTCACAACATACTTAGTCTGTATTCCATTTTGCATATATGCCATCATTTTGGCTGCCACATCAGCGGCTGTGATAACACTTCTATCAGTATTTCTAACAGTGCTGCATTCTCTACATGTGATCCATCTGCCCTCTGAAACACCCTCCTCTTCCAGTGGGAGAGGCCGGCATGTACCGTTTTTGTAACGTACGGCAAGTCAGAATATATTGTGACATGACACCTTTGCGACTCTCTCAGTGCTTCCATGAGCACCACAAATCCTGCCACTTGTGCAGAATAACGCGTAGGCAACCTTTTCTTGACCACCGTCTTGTACTCCCTTTCCTGAAGTCGTACCACTGCTGCCTCTGTCTGTCTCTGCCCATCCTCCTGATCAATTGTAGATGACCCATCAACAAAAAGTACCTCACCTTCTGTCAAAGCACAGTCCCTTGCTTTAGGAGTGACATCCTCTGTCCCCTCGTATGCGGCACAGTCGTGTGCCATCAAGGCATCTTTAGTAGGCATGTCTGTTAAAAAGGTGGCAAGATTCATTGTCTTAGACCTAACCACCTGAATATGGGGTTTAGAGATGATGTTTTCATATGCTGATGACATTTGTGTAGTCAGGGCAGATTTTAACCTTTCTAGAATAGAAAACAAAGAATATCCCACATACAACATTACTGAACAGACCATTACGATCGTAGGACATTTCACTATTGCAAAAGCAGCAGCTGCTAAAGCTTGTTCGCCCATGAACTGCCCTTGCATCACTGCATCCAGAGTGCCACTATAATAAGCCAATGGCTTGTGGCCCATAGTGCTTTTTTGTGTCAACTCTGCTGTCATAAGTTGACCATCATAATGCAAAAATAAATAACATTCCTGTGTATAATCTGGGGTGGCCAGTACTGGTGCCGAATTAATCACTTCCTTTAAGCCATCAATTTGTCTGGTCATGTCAGCCACCCACTGTAACTTCTGGTCTTTTGTTTTTTGTGCTTCTCTAAGGGCTTGTAGACATGATCTTGTGTATGCCACATAGACTAGGATCCAAGCCCTACAGTAATTGCACAGGCTTAGAAACTTCTGCATCTCTTTAACTGAGGCAGGTCTGGGGGTGAGTTGTATAGACACTGCCCTACTGGGTATTATTCTCTTACGCTCTGCTGATAGGAACTGCCCCAGATAGATTACTTCCTGTTGGCAATATTGAAATTTGGCTTATGGACCATGTACTCCTTGTAGGCCAACAATTGGAGTAGTGCAATGGAGTCCCTTTGGCAGTGATGTTCACTGTCACTGCATACTAGCAGATCATACACATGCTGGATAATTGCGCTGGGCACCTGAATATTCCCATGAATGGCATGCAGTATTCTGTTAAATATGCTCAGGCTCTCGCAGTACCCCTGAGGTAATCTAATGTGTTCAAACTTCATTTGGCCCTATGTAAACACTGTGAGGTACCTCGACAACAGATGGAGTGGAATCAAGAAAAATTCATTTTTTCAAATCCACTACAGTTAAATATGTGGTTTCATTGGGGATGCAGCATAAAATTGTTCCAGGATTCAGGACAACTGGACATGTTTTCTGCACCACATAATTTTGGGGGTGCAAGTCCTGAATCATTCTCCAATTGCCCCCCGTTAATTTTTTAACAGGTTTTATTGCGTGTTACACAGGGATGTAGATGGCACAATAATCCTCTGGTCCAGTAGCTCTTGTATTGTTTTTCTAATTCCCTTCGCCACCTCTCTCGATAGTGGGTATTGTCTTACCCAGGGCAGCAGCGCACCTTGCTTCAGTGTTATACGCACAGGTGTTACATCTTTCAATTGTCCTACATCATGTAGATTCATAGTCCACAACTGTGAAGGCAAAGGCTGTAAATCGTCATAAAAGCCAGAGATAAAAATGAATGCTGCCATTAAGGGACACTGCACTCTTTGGTACCGTATCATTATTTCACATGGTAAGCAGATCTCCAGGATTATTTCCCGCTCTTTGTTGTTATTTTCAAACAACTCGTCGTCCGTCATCTCCTTTAGCTGCACTATTGGATCTACATAGAGCATTGCGCGCCACTCACACCAATCCCTGTCCATTCCCAATAGGACAACCCTCTTATCCAACACCACCAATCCATGTAAATTCAGCATTAATATTGTTCCCGCCACAACCTCAGGTGACACAGCTAGACAAAAGATGAAATCAGTGGGCACACGCCAACACTGTTTGGCAATCTGGGGCACCGCCTTCAAAAGCACTGTAATACCTTAAATAAACATGTCCAGGTCTACGGGAATCCTGCGGACTACAACTTCCCTTGTCATGGTGTGCATTATCAACATTGCCCTTTCAGCGCACATCCCAGGCGTGGAACAGACTACATCATGATCTGTAAAGCATTTAGTCATATTTAACTTGTTGAGCAGGTCCCTACCCAGTAAATTGATGGGGGAACTCTTGGAATATAGTAAGGGTGCCCATACTACCTTCCCTCCTTTACATCTAACTCCTCAGTGTATGGAACCTTGGAAATATCCCCAGAGAATCTGTGCGCATCAAGTTATTTTCCTGATAGTGGAAAGTTTCCTTCCATGATACATGATTTAGTTGCACTAGAGTCCACCATGAATATGACCTGCTTATTTACTATCTCTGCCCGCAGCATAAGGTTCCTCTTCAGGATGGGTAGTCATCAACTAGAACGGACACACAAGTGCTCTCTGTGGGCTGTCTTAATCAGTATATGTGTTAGTTCAGGTGAACGAAAAGAGGCTCACTCTTACCACTGCTGCTTCCCCAAAGGGAGCGACAGCCCCACCTGGTCCCCTATTTGCCATGGCAACACCGCGCTGCTGTTATTGCACCGGTTGCCACACTTGCACGTCCGGTGCTTGAGACAGCTGATTATAAGTTTGATATTGCCCCTGTGGATACTCTTGATTTTGATACCCTTGACTTTGTTGCAGAAACCATGGTCCTTGGGGTCGTTGGAGCCCTTGGTCTTGTTGCTACAGCCTGTAATTATACCCCACTGCTGATCTACTCATGCATTCCCTTGCAAAATACCCCCACCGTAAACAGTTTCAATATTGAGACGGTCCAAATCCACCTCCCCTGGGTCTGAACTGTCCTGCTCTTGCTCCTCGAAATCCTCCTATTCCTTGCTGATCCCCCCTGGCTGCCAATGTGGGCAGGGGTACTCTTGCCCCCCGACCCACTGTCCTTGTCCTCCTTCAGCCCAGAGTGCTGCAATAGTGGCACTCACCACTTGCTGGGTATTCTCTGTTCCATCCTCCTGTACCGTTATCGATACATGCACCTGGACTACAATTATTTGCAAACCTTTTTTCCACCAATTTCGCTTCTTCTCCATGGCGTCTTTGGGCTGTTTCTTTTTCCCGCTTCTTAATCCTTTTACAATAATGCACTATTTTATTCTGTATTTCCAGCCACCCCTTTGGCTCAATACCCACAATCGATCCAACGCTTTCTGCATTCCCTTTGGCAAGCCTCTCTTTACAATAAAATAGAGGAATGACATTGATTGATCACATGGCCCTGATGTCTCAGCTCTCCACTTCTCCTGCATTTTAATAATAAATCTGGCTGGAACCTCGTCAACCCCCATAGTATACTGCATCAAGGATTGTAAAACAGGGGTCTGGGAAGACACTTCCTAGTGCATCCCATACCAATGCTCGAACTTCATTGAATGATGCCCCATTATGGGCACCGCTTCCCAAAGTTGCTCCCGGGTATCCGGCATTAACCCACACATCCCCAGCCTGATACCCAATTACAGCAACCAACAAGCTTTTAAGGTCCCCTATTGCCAGGAACACCTGTTGTTTGCTATTCAAATGTTTATATCCACTTATTTGCCCTACTGTGAGCTGCAGGAGTGCCTTAATTAAATTATTCTTGTCCATTTGGGGCCGGGGCACATACTGTGTCCTGCCCTTCCCATATGTATAAAGGTCATCTGCATCTTTACTCTACTTCCCACACCCTTCCTCACAACTTCTCTTCTCTTTACTAATGACATCCGTCCGGCCCTGTTCCTCAACCTGCCCCCATCCATAGACCTTCTACTTGGGGGGTATTTTCAGCTGCTTCTTCACCCCTCCCTTCTCCTTCACTCTGATCCTCAGTAAATGTATCATCACCCTCTTTGTCCACATTCTCTTCCATCACCGTATTCCCCTCTCCCAAAATGAGCCACCCACCCTGGCTTCTTTCTTTCTCAACACCTACACATCTTATTCCTTCAGTATCCATCTGAGCAGCACTTCCTCGGATTTCCATTCTCCCAACCCTTCTCTTGATGTCCCTATATCCCTTATTGTTCCTGGGGATGTCTGTATCCTCCTGTTAGTAATCCTGTAAACCTATCCTGGAGCTCCCTAGATCTGTAACCCGCTGATCAGATGCGGTACTTCCGGTGGGTGAGCGTATGGAGGCGGGGGAGCAGTAGCCTGCAGTGTTACTGGCGCTGCAGGAGACCCTACCCCAGCAGAAGTGGTCCCTATCGCAGCGGGTACATAAAATGGATTAGTATACCTGTCTGCGGGATATGTTGTCAAGGGATATAATCACCTACTCTTCCCTAGTGCCCGCCTTCTCCTTCTCCCTTTCTACACTTCCCATCTTTCTGCCTCTGCACCTCCACTCCATCCCCTTGATCTTCTGTGCCTTCCAACATGCTCCAAAGATTGCAAATTTATTTTCTCTTTTGTAGCTGCTTCCACTTATATTTTGCTACTAAAAATGTTGACATGTGATCCAGACTGTTCTTGTTGTGTGAGCCCTGCCCTGTCCATGGGCAGGCCACCCCCCTCCACGTGTCTCTGTGAACCACTGCCCATGAAATTTCTCCGCCCTGTCACAATACAGTGACAGGGCCTTGTACATGTGCTCTATAGCTGTTGCTCCCCCATGCTAGTGACGTCTATCTCTTACTGACCCTAAAAAGCCCCTCTAAAGCGCTGTGCAGCTTGCCACTTGCTTGAAATAACAAACACAAAAGAATCAACTCCCAGCCTTCTCTCTCACCCTTCTATACAAACACACACCAATCCCCACAATCGTCCAGCATCACACCACACTGGGACACAGACAATTACCGCCCCTTCTAGGGCCTGACTTTCACCCTGAAAACACAACCACCATAAATAAAAACAACACGCTAAACTAACAACCACTACTTGTACCAGGCCTACTACTTATACGAGACCACTTTCCCATGCATCTGTCCCCTACTTGTTATCTCTTACAAGAGTCTACTCACATGTGCGTGCTCCCCCGAATTCTCCTCTGTCACGGGGTTCCAACACTGGCCTGCACTGTCCTCGAAGCCACACCCCACTTTAAAGAGCAGAGAACACTTTTCTTAAAATGGCTCCTGCTAAACCACTCAAAACAAATGTTTTTATGGGGCCAGTCAATGTAGATAGGCGCAGCTCCTTCTGGAGAAGCAGCCTGGAAGCCTCCGGAGGTACGTGGGGCGCTTGGATCACGTCAGGGTCACCAACTGAAGTCGGGTCCGTGAATGCTCACACCAGAGCGAGTACAAACCAGTAGGGATGAAAGGCCCTAGTCGATCTTGTAAGGATAACAAGTTTTAATCTGACACGCAGATGAGAGCAACAGCAAAGAATGTTCTGGCAAACAGAGGTACAAGCAGAGTCTTATAAAGGAAAACATCATCATAGATGACACAATCCATATAGTGCAAACCCGCACAACTGATTGAATGCCCCCTTTAATGGTACCACACTTATCCATAAGGGAACGCCGTTTATTGGTCCCAGTCCAGACTGTCCATCTTGCATCATGTGGGTGCTGCAGGGCTCAGCTTCTTCTCACGTTGAAGGTCAGAAAACAAATCATACTCGTACTATACAGCTTGTTTTATCACTCATACTGTGCACTTGGCAGACCTTAAGACGGCCACAAAGGAAGTTCTGAGGCACTCTAACTTTCACACTCACATTTTACTCACTCCCCCCGCGCCATCCGGCTCCAAGGTCTCCACCCTCCTTTTGAACTATAATGTATGCCTCCAAACACCTCGCAATACAAATCACACGATTGTCACTTTGTCGATATGCCCTGTCCGTCCTCTTTGAACGTTTCAGGACTTGTTACTTTGGGGTTGGTGGTGAAAGGGGCGCATGGTGCCATGGAATTCAGGGATCTTAAAGTTTAGTCAGTTATATGGGCCATAAATCGTGGTTACCCAGGAGTGAGTCGCGTTATACTTTGGCCAGTGTAAGATAACTACATCAACAGGCGCTGGTCTGTGATCGCGGCCTTGTAGAGCACATTCCTCTTGGGTGAAAACACATCTTTACAACACTTTTTAGAACAATGAATAGACTTCTGGTGATAGGGGATGTGAACTGTCCTTCACGGAGCTCAGACATGGCTGGGGAATTGCGTGGTCACCCGAATTTGGGGCTAGTACATGCAATGCAGTGTTTACCACACAGAATAGTAATGCCACTTTGCGCTTTTCTACTACATCATGTAGTTAGACTATATTTAGTTAGGTAAACAATTGGGCCCTGATAGACAGGGAGGCATCCCTCTCACTGTCCAACCTCTCCCTGCCCCATCATAGTGCCTCAAATGCATCTCGACTCACTCTAAAGCGCCGAAGGGGGAGGGCCAGGGCTGTCCCCTTTCGAACATTGTTGTGTTCATACTTCAGCATGTGTGGACAGATTTCATATGGTGTGTATGAGAAATGATTCATATGTTTTCGATTGGTGTGCGCAGTGAGGTTTTTACAAAAAAAGCCAAATTGGCAGATTGCCACTATAGCTGCATTTTTATAGCAGTTTATTCTTTGTCATTTTTTAAAATTAAAGTTCTTTTTGTTTTTTTGTTAGCAGTCTTTGCACTCTAAGGGCCTCATTACACGGATGGCGGAGAACCATGGTGCTATTAGCGCCATGGTTCATGCCGGTAAAATACCAGCACCGCCTTGGCGTAAAGGACAATTACCGCCCCATTCCAAGGTTTCCAGGGCGGTAATTCCCCCTTCCACCATTGCCCTTCCCCATTCCCATTTTTGCCCCATAGGGCTCAATGGGAATGGGGAAGGCGCTAATTACGGTACCGCAAATTGCGGTACCGTAATTAGCTCCCTGGGTCCCTTTGCGGGTTGGTTTTTAACGCCTGCAAAAAGCAGGCGTTAAATCCCCCAACCCGCAAAGGGACCTCGTAGTAAGGCGGTAAGAATTTACTGGTACCGGTATTTTACCGGTACCGGTAAATCCTTACCGCCATCCGTGTAATGAGGCCCTAAGTCTTTGCTGGCCAAACTTCTAAATATGATTGATATTTACAAAGACTCAATGTTAAGGTGACATTTGTTTAAATTAAACATAGGAAATGTGTACCAAACCCAGTCTGCATTAGATATTTAGTAATTCAGTCATACAACTGTCTTTGACATATATGACAGTTAAAAAGCTCTGTGGTCATTTTAATATTCTCAAAATGCTGCTTAATATGCAAAACATCAAGGACCAACCTCATTGGTTTTATCTGTGCCACTCCCCATTACCACTGGAGTTATTTCTAATCAACACATGAATACACTGTGTTTTGGGGAAAGTTTGTAATTGAACATGTTATGTATCACCATAGAATACTTCTGCATCATAATATTGTGTTGGCATGGAAAACTGCAATTTTTAAACGTTGTTTCATGCATGAACAAAATGAGGCTTTAGGCTTTACTGTGCATGTCTTTGCGTTGAAGGCTTTTCACCAAGTGTGAAATTATGCTCGCCTTCACAGCTCTTGTTTCTGACGTATTTCCCTTTTGGTTTATGTAAGTATGTTTTAGGCTCCCACTTTCTTATGAAAATCGCCCTTAGCAGACGGAAGTCATTATCCTTTGAGTGTACTCGCTTGTCTCAGATTGTGTGTGAACCTTTGAGGAGTATATTCTGCTCAACTAATTGTATCATGTTATGCTCTCTTCCCTGATAACACTGTCTAACATGTCACAGCACAGCTGGTATCAAAGACGTAGATAGTGGAGTTTTGTTCTCTGCTTTTAACATTGTTTGAATATCATTTCTTACCATTTCTTATATGTGGTTGAAGTTCATGTGGGAGAGGAGGTTACCATCCCAGGACAGGTGAAACAATTTACAATTCCCCTAAAAATTAAGCGAGAACAGAACCTCAAAAACAAGGACACCTACATAAATATAAATTATCACCTCCAACAGCAAGGTTTATATTTACATCCAAAAGCCCTAATTGATCTAGGACATGACACCATTAGAATATTGATGGATAACAGCAACCCCCGAAGTATCACTTTGGGTTTGGACACCTTTATTGGAATGGCAGTTGATGCCCAACATTATTCTATTGATTTAGGTAATGAGATCATTGGACCAATTCCAAACAACTGCTACAATTTTAATGACAATATTCCTCCGGAATGATTTTCACCAGGCAAGGAGGGAATTTCTGGGTCTACTAATCCTGCCCTTGTGGTGTGGAAGAGGTGACCTGTGACATCCGGAAGGATGAGGTGGTATTTCCAGTCAAAAGTGACTACCTTCCATTGAAATGCATGCCTTCCTTTGGGTATAACAGAACTGTGCACAGAGGGACTTGCGTCGAAGTCTCGTACTGTCATTGGTTTGTTTTTTGTTCTGTTGCTGGCTCTTTACTAATAAATTGTTTACCAATCCACTGGAATAGTCAGTGGTATTTTCTTACAGAACAGGTTTGGTGTCTGCGATGTCGGATTCCCGCTGCCCTGCACCCAAGTCCAAGAGTCACCGGGTGCACCTCCTGGTGATCCCTATGGGCCCAGGAAGAGATGATTTTATTGGAGGAGAGAGCTGGTTAGCGCACCCAGAGACTCAGTGAAAGTAGACAGAGCAAATGAGGAAGAAGAGCCGACCGTAAATCATTGGTTGTAAACACAGGTAATTGCATAAGTGTATTGTTATGTCTTGTGTAGGTATTGTTTGAAACGGGTTGGGGAATGTTTATCTATGGTTAAAGAATTCTGAAATCTGTTGTGAAAATTGAAGGATACAGGAGAGAAGGTACCCTGCCTAAAGAACTGCTTATGTGAATAAAAAAGTAAATAGAGTTTGGTCACCGCAGCATAGAATTAAAAAAGTTAAAAAGCAGCGCATCCATGCTCGATAATGACTTAAGAGGACATGAGACTGCCACGCCTGTCAGAGTATTCTAGTATAGATCAGGGACTATGATGGATGTGTTCTGTATGAGTGTGAAGAAAACATTTCGGATGAGAGCCCCATGGTTGTCTTGTCTGTTGAAACCCGTACCTTGTTGCTAGAAACCCTAAATGTACAACTCAGTTGCAACCCTGCTTTATATTTCACAATCTCCTCTATCCTAGTACAGGAGCTGTACCAGGCTTTGTTTCTACTGATTATGTGTCTTGTCTTTGTCTCTTGCCTATCCAAGTCTCTGAAACAATCCAAAAATAACCAAATACAAACAGGCTTTGAGGCTTCCGGACCAGTATGAGTATGGAAACGCACCCTCTTACTTTGTACCTTCCAGTATGAGTATGGAAACGCACCCTCTAACTTTGTACCTTCCAGTATGAGTATGGAAACGCACCCTCTAACTTTGTACCTCCACTTTTGAAGAACAGAGGAAAATGAGGCAGTGGACCCAACCAGGCCTAGTCCAACTGAGCTGGATGGCCAGTCCCTATGAGATATTGATGAATATTCATCTCTATTCATCTTTACCCAGATTTCTTTAAAAAACCCTAGCATTTTCTTCTGACCTGAAGAGCTACTATGATGAAAAGATCAGGGGGTTAGACTGGCAGAAACTGAAGTTACAAAGGAAACACCTGGTCTGCTTTGCTCACAGAGAAGAACCAGAGTCCAGGCCTCAAAAGAGTATTTTAAAAACCTTCACACATTCAGGGAGGTGGGGGGATTTCCCCACCATACCCAGAAGAGGGATGAGGAAGTTGAGTACTTCCCTGTGCGAAAAGGGGAGTACAAGGGAAGTGACCCTGAGAGTCCACCGCACCACAGGGGAGAAGAGAACATACTTCGCATTCTGGGAGGGATTCTCAGTCTCATAGGTGTAGGGACCGCCTTGATGACTGGGAGTGGACCACCAATAGTAGCAGCTCTGAGTCAGAGGGCGTGTGGACTCAGGTGCAGCGGAAAAGAAAGTCTGCCAAACAGAAGAGAGGTCTTGTGAAAGACCCAATTCGGCAGATAAAGGCCATAAAGAGCTTTATGACTCACTACCATAAGAACGCCAAAAACTCAGTATGGGAGCGTCTAGAGCTTTATGACCAAATGATGACTTCATTTGGTATCAAGACTGATAAAAATGCCATGGAGTTTGTCAAATGGACATTCTTCCCGGAATACTCCAGCTTCTTTGCAGGGCTGGAGGACCAAGATCACAAAAGATGGTCCACCTATAAGGCGGCTATCTTAAAACATTTCTCCATTCACAGGAACGCTCAGGAGGCCCCCAGGGCATCCTATAACCTGCAGTGTGGGGGAGACCAAGCACCTAGAGAGTTTGTGAAATAGTTGAAGCTGGCATTTGCACAGACCTCTAGGTGGGTGAACACAAATAGCTGGGAGTTCATTAACACTTTATTCCATGCGCTCCCGAAATACATTATGACCCAACTAGTAAGGGACTTCCATGAGCGTAGAACCCTGGATTTGGTGATAGAACAGGCCACCAGGATTTATGAAGTACAAAAGCCCTCTAAAAACAAAAACATCCCTAAAAACGCCAAATCTTCAAACACACCAGCTGCTGCAAAGGTGGCAGAGGTAGAAAATGCCCTCATATTGGGTATTGGAAATGGGGAGGCCTAAAAATACTCCTCCCGCTAATTCTAGCAAGTACAATGAGAGGCAGAGGAGACCCTCTGATCCAACTCAATCAGGGTATTAGACCAAGGCTCCATCTGACCCTGCCACCTATGTCAGCTCAAGATACAAGGGTAACAGACCCATCTTGGGGTATGTATGGACTCCTCCGGATCAGGTAAGTACTGCCCAAGGAAACCTCTGTCAAAACTTTCCTCAGAACTTCCCTCAGGAGAAAAGAAATACTATACCCTCCAACCTAGGTTTCTTTTCCAGATACCCTTCAAACCCCAATTTCCAGAACAACCATCCTCTCTCTCCTGCTTTCAGGACAATAGATACCCAAATCAGGGAGTATGGAGATCTAGGATGGAGGGTTATCAGGGAAACTCCCCATACCCAAGCGTCTCTGGGAGAAGGAACAGCTACCCTTTGCAGGAGCAGCAAAGGTATGAACCCAGACCCACGTACCAACTGGAAAGGATGTTTCAAGTCGAAGAACAAGTTCAACACTTGACACAAGACCTGGGTCGCAAGCTGAGGGCTCAGCAGGGACCTCAATTGGAAATTCCTGCCCAGAACAACTCGACACACAGGTCTGGTGCCACAGAGCAATGACAGGAAGAAACCTCTGACAACCAAAAGGTTCCAGAGGAGGTGGCCAGGGGGGGAAGGGAGATGTAAAGCCCTAGAGGAACTCCCTTTCTCACCAGAACAAAACCCCTGGAAACCTCTGAACCTGAACACAAATATTCTACCCCTGGATAGCTGGCACCTAGGGAACAGAGGGTGAGTAGGTGAAATCAAGAGCAAAAGATAAACTACTTTGTGGAGGAAGTCTGCTTCATCCTGTTGGAAGGGGAATAATCCCTGGAGGATTCAGGGAAGAAAACCTTCTCATTCAGGGATGGAGGGAACCCACCAAAGGAAAAATGGGTCCCAAAAGACCCTGATTTAGTCTGGGTAAATATGGAGACTAACCCAGAGCAACACATTCTTAAACCCCAACAATGTCATCCACATGACCCTGAAAACACTGAGATATCCTCCCCCCAAACAGATTTGGGTAACTGTCTGCAGGAAAAGGGGGACAGGAAATAATCAGGGGAAAAATGGGACTTCTCCATCCCATTTTTTGCTGGGTGCAAAATCTTCTTTACAGATTCCTGGACTCCGACACAGAAAACTGTTAAAGATCACACAGTGTCGGAATTCAAAATGCATATTTTCTTTGTCACCTTGAAGAGAGAGAAAGAAGATGTTATGCCTACTTCAAGGCACAGGGTCAATGTGCATTATCAGCGATGGTGGATACTGAATTCCAACCCACCCTCCTGTCCAAAAAGGCATTTGACCAACTAAGTTGAGGAAGGGGGAGAGTAACCAAATTCCTCTCACACCTCTTCCTGCACAACTCCAAAGCTTCAATGGGAATGATACCTCTGTCAAAGGGACTGCAGATCTAGATATCAAAATTGGGCAACCCTGATTGGCTGCGTGAACATGGTCCTCTGCACTCAGACTAACCTGCCAATCAAATTAAAACAAAGCACAAATTATGTGAGTTTAAATGGCCCATGCCACATGATTGAACAACGGTCCGACAAAATATAATTCCAATTTAGGGACAACCAAGTCCCAGTCATCACTGTCATCTCTGTAGGAGAACAAACTGGTTATGGGAACCTTTCTAAATTTTTTTAAATTAACCTCATTCCCGGTTTTAAGCGGCATTTCACACTTGCAGGATATACTCTGAAATGTTATACCAATCCACAATCAGAAGAAAACAAACCCAAATCCCATTATAAAAGATGATGAAAAACCAGCTCAAAGTTTGACCGACACCCAGATAAAGGGTGAATAGCTGTTTTTCCACATTCAGGTAAATGAGGGGGAGGAGTCTGTCCTCCCAGAGTATGCTTGAATAATGGAAGAAGCTTCATCAGCAAAGCATTATTCAGGAAACTCCCAAAAGATCAGACCATTCCCAATTTTAAGTTGATTGATAAGTGAGAAATGGGCCTGGAAACTCCAGGTGTATGCTAAAAATGACCATTGGCAACAAAAGCATAGAACATAATTGTTGGTTTGTGAGAGATGTCCCCTCCACCTTTTACTTAGGTAGTGACTTTCTCAATCAATTTGCAATACATGTTGACCTAATTAATCACAAAGTCTCGTTCCGAATGATTGGTAATCCCATGGGCTTTGATGACACTAAAAAAGCATTTTCGGCCAGCTCAATTGCTGCCATATGTGGTTGAAGTTCAAGTGGAAGAGGAGGTTACCATCCCAGAACAGGTGAAACAATTTACAATTCCCTCTAAAAATTAAGCGAGAACAGAACCTCAAAAACAAGGACACCTACGTAAATATAAATTATCACCTCCCACAGCAAGGTTTATATTTACATCCAAAAGCCATAATTGATCTAGGACATGACACCATTAGAATATTGATGGATAACAGCAACCCCCAAAGTATCACTTTGGGTTTGGACACCTTTATTGGAATGGCAGTTGATGCCCAACATTATTCTACTGATTTAGGTAATGAGATCATTGGACCAATTCCAAACAACTGCTACAATTTTAATGACAATATTCCTCCGGAATGATTTTCACCAGGCAAGGAGGGAATTTCTGGGTCTACTAATCCTGCCCTTATGGTGTGGAAGAGGTGACCTGTGACATCCGGAAGGATGAGGTGGTATTTCCAGTCAAAAGTGACTACCTCCCATCCTTGAAACCTAATGTCCAGGCTAACACTATAACAAGAGATCTCTCCACCCAATTAGAGGATACCGCCGAAATTGCCAAACCCGAGGTCTTTCCAGGCTTTAAGCAGATGGTCGACGAACAAATCAATCTCGCTGATGCCTGGGAGACCGAGGAGCAAAAGCAGAAGCTAAAAGAGGTGTTTTGGGATTTTCAGGATATCTTTGCAGTGGAATCTTACGACTATGGACGCACAGAGATACATTCAACCTGTATAATTATGGACCCTGAGATGGCTCCAGTATTTGTGAAGCAATACCAGTTGCCCCTCATGTCTATGGAGTCACTTACAGAGATTATTAAAAACTATGCATCCTGTGGGAAAATGTCTCCAGTCCACAGTACCTTTAACATACTGGGGATACTCAAACCCAGTTGCCAATGGAGACTTTGTGCAGACCTTAGGGAGTTAAATAAAGGTGTCCACCTGTCACGATAGCCCCTTCACTACATCAATCAGGGACTGGTGCAGATCCAAGTGTCAAAGGTGCATACCGCCATTGACCTGACCACGGGTTACTGCACAGTACCCATGAGAAGGGAAGACCAGCACAAGCTTGCCTTTACCATTGGGGAGCAGCAATACACGAGGACCCAAACTCCCTTTGGATACATAAACTCTGGCAATGAATTTAATATCTTCCTACGTAAGGTCATACCCGACTTGGGGGAAAGGGGAAACCTACCCTCTGTAAATGATGTCTTAATCAAGAGCTCAACTATGGAGTAACACATAGCTGAAATACGCTATGTTCTGACCTAGTTGCAGAAAGCTGGAGAAAAACTGTCCTTTCAAAAGGCACAGTGGTGTAAGACTCACGTGAACTTCTTAGGGCATGAAATCACCCCTGAAGGTCTGAGTCCCCAGGCGAAAAAAGTAGATGCATTATTGAAATTAAAAGACCCTACTACTCTGCGAGATATAAGAAACCTTCCTGAACTCACTAATTATAGTAGAAAGTTCATTGAAGACTATGTAGAGATTGCACGACCCTTGGTCCATTTATTAAAGCCCGGGGTCAAGTGGGAGTGGGGTCCAGAACAATCTGAGGCAGTTAAACAACAAGAGAAGCCTTTCCAAGCCCCTTTTTTTGGCTTACCTCATAAAGAAGAATGGATTATTCTTGGCGATGGGGTTCTCAGATACTTGCTTAATGGCTGTATTATACCAAAAGCCTAACAAGGTCAACAAAGTAATCTTGTTTGTGAGCAAGACTTTGTCCTCTGTGGATGAAAAATTCAATGATTGCAAAAAGACACTCCGGACAACAGTGGGGGCATTGAAGAATTACCGCCCATTCATCCAGGGGGAGCACATCAGTGTGGAGACTCCTCACCAACCCTTGCAATATCTCCAAAGTGACTGAATCCGAACAAGGAACATAAGTAATTTCAGAATTACTTCATGGATTCTGTCCATACAAGGCTTTCCTGTGGAGGTCAGATATGGCCAAAACAAGAAGAGTCCTCTTGTGCAAGGATTGGTTGACTTGCATCACTGTGCTTAAGAAAATTGTGTCGAGGCTGAAAGTCTAAGGACTAAGGACAATATGGAGGCGTACCTTACTCCCCCTCGCAAAGTCTATGAGGAAGACACTTGTCAGGGGATCGCTACAGTTTATGCGGATGAGTGTTCCTACCATGTCGAGTGGCTAGAATTGGGAATGCCTGGGTGAATGATGCCCCGCAGCCCTATGCTGGGTACAAAATAGGGCCCAGAAGTAGTCAGGTGGCAGAATTGATGGCGCTACATCAAGCCATCCTCACTGCCATGCAACACCAACTCAAAGTCAAAATCCCTGATTCGATTATGTCAGGAATGGTTTTGCGGTGCACCTGATTAATTGGAAACATTGAGGCATGCTGTGTATGTATAACAAAACCTCAGGCACAGGAAATTAATCTGATCAATTGACGATCTGGTAACCTCTAATGGGATGACCATCTATTGGAAAAAAATCAGAGATCACTCCAAAACAGAGGGACTAAACACAACAGGAAATGACTTGCCTGACCAGTATGCCAAAATCGGAGCCATTCACTGGGACTTTCTAGAAACCGAATCACTGTTGGGGGAAATCCAGGTTGCTGCTGTCACCAGGTCCCAAAAACATGCCACAAATGAACTCTCGACTGCCCAATGGAGTAAAGATACCCGAGATGCAGATTTGATTACTGCTGAAAAAGAGGACCCAATTATTGGGAAATGTTATCAACAAATTGAAGGCCCTGTGAATGTTCATCTGACACAATCCGATTATATCAGTAAAGAGGATCTCTGGGTTTTGATGAAGTTTTCCAAAATGTTCCCATTCCAAGATGGTTTGTTGGTACAGAGATCAATATCTGGATGGGACCTGTGGGTGGTACCTACCTCATTCCAATGCCTGATGTTAATTCACACTCATGACACAGCCACTGACGTTCATAAGGGTTTCATACTACATAAGAAATCTTGTGAAAGGTCACATAATGGCCAGGCATGGGTCAGGACCTCGACCTATACTTAAAGGGGTATCTGGTGTGTGCTCAGTTCTAGCCAAGATCCCTCACACGCAGAGCTCCCCTACAGAAAAAGGGAATGACACTGCCTTGGTCAGATTTGCAAGTCAATTTAATCAGGCTATTGATTCGCTCCTCTAGAGGAAACAAGTACAAGTTGACTGTGACATGCTAGTTTACCAAGTGGGTGGACCATCGCTCGGTCCCAAATTGCAAGGCGGAAACAGCTGCCAGACTAACGATTAATCACAACTTCTCTCATTTCAACCTTCCCAAAGGATTGAGTCAGACTGAGGAAGTCATTTTACAAGTGAGGTGGTGTAGAAGAGGAGCCAAGTACCCCGACTGCAACCATCTCGCCCAGATTGCCTATATGTTGTGAACCAGAATGCGAGACACGTGCAGTACCAGTGAAAATACCAATTCCAAGGAGAATCTTGGAGGCGAGGTATCCATTAAGAAAACCATATCTGCATACATGACAGTATGATGGCCTTTTCAATGAAATCCAGAAGAAGCAGATCCATTGAAAGAAAGAGAAGATTGGTGACAACATACATGAAGCTGAATTGACATAAATGGAAGAGATGAAGAGACAAGAGAATGAAAACATTCTATAAGGAATCAAGAAAGTATCAAAGATAAGTGGCATCTTGGGCTCAAGATGCAGGAACTTATGCTACAGAAACAATAAAGATATTAAGTCATTTTATATGTGTAAATATGCAAACGAAATGCAAGCAGACAAAGTATTGTTAAGGCTGGTTACATAGTGAATAGATTGCAGCAAGCACCAATGTATATATATCAGAATCAAGTAGTAAAGTATGAATGTTTTCCACAAGATGTTATAGCAGAGCTAGACTTAAAGAGGGAAGGCCTCTTTTCCAGTGTGTCGCAGCTGAAAAGGCAATTGTATTACAGAAGCAGATCTCAGAAAGGCGAGTTTGGATGAATATCAAGAAGTCGAGGTCTTATCAGACGTGGATGAGTAGAAAGTAGCTGCAAATCGTGTGAAAGAACAAAACTCCTGTTCAGACGGCACAGACAAAACAACGAAGACGTCAGAGGTCTATTAAAAAATAGTATTTTAAATGCACTAGAGCTCGATTTTGTGGTCTCCAGTAACGTGGAAGAATGAAGTTGATGAACATGACGGTCACACCTATGCATGAGGGCAGAGTGTGCCTTCACTACCCTGTATTCTCCAGAGCAAAGAACATTTCCAAGGCCAAGTTCAAAGCCTTAATTGACAGCAGAACACTGAGGTGATGATGGATGATATCCTAATTTGGTGGGAAGCTATGGTTATGGCCAGCTCACCAGCACCCAGAAGTCCAGTCTGCATGCTGATAGCGTGTTGGAAAAGTATTGACGAATTCAAGAGTGCCGACCAATTGTATGAACCAAGCTGCATGATTAAGAGCCCTATAGTTGTATATCCAATGGGACGTTGTGTACTTAGTGATGTTCATAGTAACCAGTTTTAGGGGGAGGCTTAGTTGCCCACCTGACCTTAGAGATCCAATCACATCCCTGTATCCCATAGAAAGTATATGTAGATGTTCCCCTCACATTTTACACTAGGTTTTAGAAGTTTGCACCGTAGGATGATGTTAGTAAATACATAGGTTCACGTCATTCATGACGAGTTTTTGCTATATAATGTTTTTTTTTCTAAAATAAATTGAGAGATTGCTGTGCGACGTCGGATGATGTCCGTTGTAACTCCCTGTTTTAGATATTTGATATTAAAACAGTTAACCTTTTTGCCAACTACCTGAATCATTTCGATCATTGATGTTAAGTAATTTCTTCCCCCCAATTCATCTCACTGTATTGCTACCCTGTCTTAAAGGGCTGAAGCGACTCCTTCAGTTCAGTGGTGACAAATATGTTGGAGATACCAGTGGTAACAGAAAATTCCACATTGCCTACCGCATGGCCTCGAGTGAGGGAGTTGAGAGGTAGAATACAACAATTGTGGGCATCTTGAAGAAGTTAGCGGCGGAATCTGTACCCAGTTCGGACATCCGATTGCTGCTTGTCCTGATGGCCATTAGGTGACCACCTCCTTAGATCACCTTAACAGCCTGATTTCAGTGAGCGATCACGCAGTAGTTGTAATTTAGTCCAGTGGGGCCCACAAAGCTGATGATCCCAAAGACCTAAAAACTCTTCGGCAGACTCTGCGGCCGCTCCATGGCTTCAGACAGTTTAAATGCTGTAAAAGGCAAAAGAGGACTCAGGTCCAACATGATCCTTTTCCTTCTATGTAGCTGAGAGCAAAAGTGTCACTTGCCAAATCTACCTGCCTCTACTCTCCGCCCTCTGCAACTTATCCAGAACAGGACAGCAAGACTTTTCCTTGGCCTCGAGCACTTGCATCATATCTCTCCAGCCCTGAAATCTCTCCATTGGCACCCAGTGGATGCAAGGATTAAATCCAAAGCCCTCTGCATTGTCCACAAGGCTTTCTGGGGCCAGGGTCTAAAATATCTTCAGCTATCCCTCTCCAAAAGCCTCCCCTCTCGAGCTCTTCGCTCCTCTACCTCTAACTCCCTCTGTGTCAATCATTTTTCAAAGAAACGAGCTGGGGGTGGATCTCTATCTTCGGCTGGGGCCTCCCTCCCACTCTAAAACTTGAGGACAACCATCTCTGGTTCGGGAAGCACCTCAAGTTCTTCCGCTTTGCTTATGCCTTCTCTCCCCCTCTCCCTTGCTGACCAGCTCTCTCCTGGCACTGTGCACCTGGCCACTCACTTCCCCCTGGGCCCAGCTACCTGCTCACCCTGCTGCCCTCCTGCACTGCCTCCTGTCCACCCCTTGCACTGATGGACTGTATCTGTACCCATACAGCCCCCCCTTTTTTTTCTTCTTTTTCTGCACTTATCAGACTTACCCAGTCTGCGCTGCCAAAAACATAGCACTTGCCACTTGCTGGCTGCACTACCACTGTTTATTGCCTCCATTTTCTATTTATTTTTATTTATTATGTATTTATCTGCTCGCCTCTGCTCCGCACTTTCCACTCTCCCCTTTCCATGCACTTTTTCCCCATGCACTTGCGCGTGCTCAATGTCACTGGGCCTAGTAAGATCGTTGTTGTTTTGTGTTTCTCCCCTGTTCCCCTCCCTTGCCTAGTCGCGCTCTGAAACACTTGTGTACGAGCGCAATACAAATGAAATATCATATCATATTATATCAAAGACTCTTCAGCAGACTCTCATGCAAATTGTTTGTCATGTTGGGATGGTTGTTTTGTTTGTACCTTCACTTAGGCGGGCGTGTATCCGCCGACAAAAGCTAGATCATCTGTTTTGTGGTGTTAGTTCATTTTCTTAGTGAATCAGGTGGGGCTTATGTAAAATTCTGTGCACAGTGGAAGTTCAATGGGATTGTTAGGTCAAACTTAACTTATATTTTCCTTAGAGAAAAGTGATTTTACTGCAACTTGCATAGAAAAAAGTGGGTATTACCCAAATTGACCTTTTACAATTGACCTTTTGCCGAATTGACCTAATCATAGTGATCCTAATTGACCTTCTGCACAATTGACCTTTATATTATTTTAGTTATTTCATATATGCATTGGGTTGGTTTTGGATTATAAATAATATAAGGGGATTGGGTGGGGGATTGCAGGGGGTTTTGGATTGCGTGGGAGGGGTGCGTAAAAATACCTATAACACAACACTTTTCAACAGTCACAATCTTGCCTGGTGCTAAAAGTCATGTATCTAATGAAGCATTGTAAACATACAAAGTCCGGATATGAAGAGCAAAACATTCATCAGAAAACTGGATTGTCTGAAAACTGACAGCTATGCCAAAATCTGGGTGCAGTACCCTGGGCCGCCTGAATGACAGCTGTCAGAGGAGAACTGAAGAATCTTCAATTTGACCTAAAACTAAAAGTCTGCTGGATTAGCAAACATAAACAGGATTGTTGCCAAAAAGGAATAGTGATTTTAGTAGTGTTTTTGATTCTACAGATTTTAAGGCCAAGGAAGAAATGTATTTGTATGTGAGGCAACAAATGTGGGTTTTGTTAAGTTTAAGAAGTAATTAACTTAGCTGAAGTTGAAAAAAAACTGTGAAAGCAGGTTTTTCCCACAAGGAGGGCCTCCCCCTCAGCAGAAACTCACAGGGGTGTGTGAATTGCAGGGTTGGGACAGAATCTGGTCTACAAAGAGCAAAGGAACAATGACAATCCTCAAACCCAGAACATTGAAGGTGTGAAAGGTCGTAAAGCTGCTGCAGCACAGGAAACTCCTGGCTGACAGAAGCAAATTCCAAAGGAGGGGGCCACCACATGCTTCAAGGAGTGAGAAGTACTGACCATTTGGTGTTAACAGGATATGTAATGGACAATTTTAGAAGGTGCATAGCTTATTATCAAAAGGGGTGCAAAATCTGAAAATGGCAGATTAATGAACCTAATTTTTAGCACTACCTTTGAATACTTAGTACAACCGTGTAGCTTATTCTGAACAGGAATGGAAATAAATGTGGGTTTATGGGGTCTGTATTTCTGCTAGAATTGTGAAACCTTATACACTCATTCCCATGTTAGACCCGCACATTTGTGGAAACTTGCATAAAAATTGAAAAGTGTGTTCATAGCAAAAAGGGCCAAATTCCGCAGGAAGGGGAAACATGATCCCACAGCTTCGGGTTTTTGAGGAATTGCTGCTATGTAAAATATGCAATCTGTTTTTATGATTTTTATAGAGGTTGCACATGTGTAAATATGTATTTTGCCAAAATTAGACTTTGTGTTCCAGCGGCTAGGGGTGGATTCTCAGCATCATAAAATTACACCATAAAGATGACACTCTGTTTCTCTCCTCCTATCAAGGCAGAGAGTAGACTCTGACCCAATTACCTTTCAAAGGGGCAAGCCTACCTAAGCCGGCCCATTCACCCCCTTTGTGATGTCATTTATTAAGGCATAAATAGAGACAGCAGATAGGGACTCACTGATCCAGCTACCTTCCTGATTCCGGCGAAGCACTCTGATCCAGCTTTCTACATCCAGCTTTAAATATTCTTCCAGATCCAGATGCCAAATCTCTTGCCAGCAATAGACACTATTGATTTCCAGCAAGGCCCCAAATCCTCAGATCTATTCTCCCCACTCAGTAAAGCGCTCTGTGGTGTGAGAAGGCCATTTTGAACCAGTATCCAGAAATTATCTAGCTTGCCACCACTAGGCTTGCCTGAAGAACTTGCCATCCAGCTGATCCAAATACCCACAGACTAGGAGAGCAGATCCTGTGCCAATCCGGCAACCCGCCTAGATTATCCAGTCCCGTGCCTGATGTGCTGTTTCCTTAGACCAGACCCAATCCATGACCAGAACTGACGGTCCCGTTTAAAAACGTATCCAGTGAGTATAAATAGGAAGAACTATGTCCCATGGTATATTTGCATAGTCGTGTCCCTATTTCCAACCCATCCTATCTTTCATCAGAACCAGTATTGTTAGGAGTATCTTTGCCTTGTCTTATCCCAAACCCATCCTATCTTTCAGTCAGAACCAGTATTGTTAGGAGTATCTTTGCCTTGTCTTATCACAAACCCATCCTATCTTTCCTTCAGAACCTGTATTGTTAGAGCTATCTTTGTGCTGCCCATTTTCTCATTTGAAGAAGTCGGGTTTCCTTATCAGGTGGTCACCCTTATCCAGTGACTGTAATCCCTGTGTGGTATTCACCTCTTCATAGTCATCCCCTAGTGTAAGCAAACTCATTTGTCATTATTTAAAGTGCTTTTCTGTTTTTCATTCTCGCGCCTATTTAAAAAAAACAACCTCAACTAAAAACTCCATAACTCCCTCATTTTTTGTGATAGAAACGAAATCTCAACTCCTACTTGTAGCCAACACCGTTATCTATCCAATGACCCGCATTTGTGCGATTATACCTTTATCGCGAATATCGCACACGGAAAAGTTTGCCGCAAATTTTACAAATCTGAAATGTTTACACGTGTAAAATAGCTTTTAACTGCTTCCGACCTGGACCTTAAGATCTCAATTGTTTTCTGCTGACCAAACCATTGTTTGTGCTTGTGTGCAACTATCCAAAGTGGCTCCCATAAGAATTTATAACAATTTCAGCAATTTTGACCATATTTGATGTTTTTGCCCAGTCCATTTTAAATTCAATCTTAAAATGCAGTCTGACAGCTGAAAGTCTGATCCGTTTTCTCTTGTGTTTGCCGGGGGAAAGTGAGACTGATATTCTATTTGATTTGTGCCATTCCTGTATACCTGCTCTCTCCTCCTATCTTTTTACATTGCCTATTGGGGGGGTTGAGGGGTGTTGCAGGGGGAACTGCTAACCACAGTGCTATCTGACTTGAACCAACACAAAGATTTATTTTCTGTGCTGCATTTGTTTTGCTTATTACCTATTCCTCGTGTATTAAAGATATTATTCAATGTTCTGTCAACCCATTGGTGATTGTTGTATATCTATTAAAACATATTGGGCCTCATTACGAGGTAGGAGGTAGCGCCATGGCTACCCCCTTACCGCATTCCGGGTCCGGGTTCCCGAAATAGAGATTTACCGGGTCATTCCAACCTTGGAGGACCCGGTAAGTCCCCATTCCGGGAACCATTTCCCATTCCCATTGAGCCCTCATAGGGCTCAATGGGAATGGGGATGGGGCTAATAACGGTACCACAATTTGCGGTACCGTTGTTAGCTCTGAAGTCCCTTAACGGGTTCCTTCCATAATGCCTGGTAAAACCAGGCATTAAGGAATGGACCCGCTAAGGTACCTCGGAATAGGGTGGTAAGGGATTACCGGCACCGGTGTCCTTACCAGTGCCGGTAATCCCTTACCACCTACCTCGTAATGAGGCCCATTGTGATTAAATCTTAAATACATAAATAAATATTTACCTTTGCAAACCAGCCTGATTCCTGGTTCAGTGTGACCGGGGGGGGGGGGGGTTCCAGGAGAAGGGTGTGATATGAGTGGTATATCGCTCAGAAAATTGAACTTTTAGACAAAAATAAATTAGGATTTCAGTGTGAACTACATGCTGGGCTTTGACTTGGGTGTGTGCCGGATTGAAATCACTTACAGCTTGGAGGATCATCGCAAGATCCTGAATTAGACATACCACTCATGACAGTCTAACACAGCGTACTAACTGACGGGGTACATACACCTTATTGGGTTACCATACTGGCTACACTGTAAAAACACCCTTCAAAAGAAATACTCAAAGGTGTTGGGCCTGTTTGCAAATGTAAAGTGACCCTGAGATAAGTCACAAGGAAATTAATATTTCCAGAATGGCGACCCCAGTGGAAATCAATATTGCAAGGGACCACCCACTGCACAAATTGTTTGTCAGGGGTCAATGGGTAGAACAGGACGAACAGGTATAGGCTGCAGGGAATAAAACAAGAAGTCACTGAAACCAACCTTAATATCTGGCAGGATAGGGTGCCATTACATCAAGCACTCAGTGAGCTGTACATGACCCCTAAAATAAAAGAGGAGCAATGCAAAATTGCCAAAATAGCGGCCTACCTGTACCTCCACATAAGAGTTATACAGGAAAAGTATGCAGACCATGTAGACTTCACAAAGAGCCAAGGGGAAGCAATGCAGAAAATCCAGACTAATCTGGCTCTGCAGAGCAAAGGCTCCAGAGTAGCCAAGAAGCTGAAACAGAGGCTAGGCAGTATGCCAACAAACTGCAAGAAGAACTGACACTCTTACTGCAAGGGAATGTAGAGCAAGATGCCCAGGTACTGAAACTGCAAAAAGAGTGTCAAGAAAGGTTGGACTCTTTAAAACAGAGCCAACAAAAGCTGGTACAACAGTCAAATTTCAATAGAGCCTGCGCAGAGCAGGTAGTCACATTACAGAACCACCTACAATCCTTAAAAGAGGAAACTAATTAATTAATTATTAAAGATCTAGAATTCCAAACAGAGTTTGATGAGGAGCGCCAGAAAGCTGGTGCCCTTAAAAAACAGAGGGACGACCTGGCTTCACAAAGGGGCACTCTAACTCAGGAAAAGGATGCCTTAGGCCAGGAAGTCAGTCATTTAAAAACAAAATTGGAAAAAAAAATCACCTGGCCCTTCAGGAACTTGGTGAAATCAAAAGGGATTATGAAAAGCTGTTAGAGCACACCAGGCAGGTGGAAGAGGCTCTGGCAAAGAATAATCAGGCCAATAAGGACCAAAATCAGGAGGTGAGACTACTGCAACAAAAATTGGCCCAATACTCCCAATTCAGGCAGGAAGCACGGGGAGACAATGAGGCTCTATGTGAAAAGAATGACAGGCTCCATAGACAGATAGCCATGCAAGAACAACTCATAGAGACCAGAAAGGCCTTAATAGAGGAACAAAAAGGTCAGATCTTGGCATGTCATCAGGAAATACGGGTTGAAAGAGATGAGGTAAGATGGGAGAGAGAAACCCCTGAGCATAACCTCAGGACCCCTGGCATCAGAGACTTTAATCCCTTCAACTCCTTGGACTCTGTTAGCCCCATGTGCACTGGCTCATATGAACCAAGGGCCACGTGGATGGTAGACTTCAACTCAATGGGAAATATGGGACTGACAGATCAATGCCTCCCAGAAAAGGGTGGGCAGGCCTCTATGTACAAGTTCCCAAATATTAGGCCCAGCTTTTCTGATCAGGGAGACTCCAGTGAGGGGAGGATCAGAGAACTGGATCCTCAGAAATATCACCTACCTAGAGATCAGTCAGTGAAATTTGGTATGGAATTCCGTGAGACTAGGCCACTAAGAGCATACTAAAAACCTCTTCCCAGCTAGGACAGTAGGGGGGATACTCAGCCAATCCTGGGAGCAAAGGAGAGTCAGAAGCCTCTTCTGAGCACCACAGGTCCCAAGAGACTAGGCCCCAACATTCTGCCAGCCATTCCCAAGCGCGCAGAATCTGGGAGAGCCTAGAAGATCAGACAGCCACCGCTGGTAGCAGTGCCTCTGAGTCAGAGGATGAGTGGACCAGGGTGACCAGAACTAAAAAGGCCAATAAAGTTAAGAGAGCTTTACTCAAGGATCCCCTGAAGCAAATAAAATCTATTAGGAGCGTCATCACGCCCTAGGACAAAAATGCCAAATATTCCGTTTGGGACCACCTTGAATTGTTTGAGCAAATGATGAAGACTTTCCACCTGAAGGACAGCCAAAGCTCTATTCAGTATGTCATATGGACATTTTCACCTAAATAATCCAGCTTCTTTGCGGGGCTGGAGGATCAGAACCATTGAAGGTGGTCCACCTATATGGCGGCCATTCTGAAGCATTTTTCAATTCATAGGAACCCTCAAGAGGCCTGCAAGGCGACCTACAACCTGCAATGTGGGGAAGACCAGGCCCCACAAGAATTTGTCCAAGAACTAAAATGTGCCTTCGCACAGACCACCAGGAAGGTGCGCACTGACAGTAGGGAATTTGTCAACACCTTCTTTCATGTCCTCCCTAAATACATTATGACCCAGCTAGTGAGGGATTTTCATGAAAGAAGATCACTAGACTGGGTCATTGAACAAGCAACTCGCATCTACGAAGTGCAGAAGCCACTAGAAAGTAAAAATACTAACAAAAGCCCAAAACCAACCCTGCTGCTGCTAAGGTGGTGGAGGTGAAGGTTGCCCCCATTTTGGATCTGGAGATGGGGGGCCTAAAAACCTTCCCGCACAGAATCGTACCAACCCCAGACCCAGAAGGCCCTCGAGCCAATCCCAAACAGGGAGTCAGGGAGGTAACCCCACAAATGGGACTCCTAACTCCCCTGACTACATCAGCTCCCATTACAAGGGCAACAGACCAATCCTGGGCTATGTGTGGACTCCTCCAGCCCAAGGTGGGGGTCCAACCAGACAGCTGCCAACACAGGGAAGGGCAGTAATCCCTAAAATGCCAGGCTAAGTTTCTTTCCCCGGTACCCGTCAAACTTAAACCCCCAAAACAACACATTCTTCTTTCCCCACTTTCCTGTGCCCAGACAGCCCAATCCGGGAGAGAGGAGGCCAAGGGTGGAGGGGTACAAAAACTATCCCTACCTAGAGTATTATGGGAGAAGGGACAGTTACCCTTCCCGTGATCAACCAGGGTAGATTAGAGCAGGTGTCCCAACTGGAGCGCCAGGTCCAGAACCTGGCACAGGATCGGGGTCGCATGCTGAGGGCTCAACAGATCCCTCAGATGAGCCTGGCGACTCAGATCTCCTCAAATCAAGGGTCTGGTGCTCCAGAACAATGACGGGGAAGAACCCTGATAACCCACCGGTTCCCAGGGAGGAGGCACAGGGGGAAGGAGGGTGTAAAGCCTTAAAGGAAGCTTCCTCCCCACTTGTGGAAAGCCCCTGGAAACCCAGGAACCAGAACACAAATCTCCTGCCCCTGAAAATCTGCAACCTAAGGAAGTGAGGTCGGGTAAGAGAAATAAAGAGCCTAAAAAGGCCCATTTAGTGGAGGAGGTGCGAATCTTCCAATTTGAAGGTGAGGGGTCCCAAGAGGATTCTGGGAAAAGGATCTTCTCCTTCAGGAATGAGGGACCTCCTCCCAAAGAAAAATAGGTCCCAAGAGATCCTGATCAAGACTGGGTAGATGTGGGGACCGAGTTAAAAACCGCCATCATCAAACCCCAGAATGACCAGCAAGAAAATCACCTTGTGCAAAACAATTCTGGTGACCGGCAGTCCATAATCAGAACCAGTGGAGCCCAAATCTTCCCCCATATCGAATTGCCACCTTTTTCTTACAGGTTCCCAAGATCCCAAATAAAATCCTGCCCAAATCACCCATCTGTCAGAATCCAAAACAAAGAAATTAACCCACCAATTGGCCAAAAATGCACATTATCTTTGCCCCCTTGAGGAAAAGGAGGGAAGATTTTATGCCCGGTCCAAATACAGGGGCAATGCACAGTTTTGGCACTGGTGGACACTGGATCCCAAACCACCCTTCTGTCAAAAAGGGCCTTTGATCAGCTGAATTTGGGAAGGGGGGAGAAATACCAGATTCCTCTCACCCCTCTTCCTGGAGAACTTCAGAACTTCGATGGTAAGGAAATTCCTGTCGAGGGGACTGCGGATTTAGACATTAAAATTGGGTGACACAAGGTGAAGCACCCGGTCATAGTTGTGACTCTAGAGGGCACACCATGTTTACTAGGGAATGACATCCTGCGTAGATTGTCTCCCCCCATAGATTGTGTAAAAAAGGTCCTCTGGACCCAGACTACCCGACCAATAAAAATGAAACATAGTGTCAACCATGTTAGTTTAAATGGCACATGCCACATGGTTGAACAAAAACCTGACCAAATTGAATTCCACTTCCAGAATAACCGAATCCTTGACGTGACAGTAATTGCAGTAGAACAACAAACTGGTGATGGGGAGCCCTCTCCATTTCTGAAAATCAACCTTCCTTCCAGTCGAAGGTGGCATTACACACTGGAAGGAAATACTCTGAAATTCTATACAAATTCACAATCAGAAAATCCTACTCCTATAGTCCAAAATGAAGAGAAATCAGCTCAAAGCTTGGCTGATATTCAGAAAAGTGCAGAGCATTGTTCATCCCTATTCAGTTAAATGAAGGGAAGGACTCTGTTCTCGCCGAGTGTGTGTGGACAACGGTAAGAGCTTCATCAGCGAGGCCATGTTCCGCAAGCTCCCAAAATATCCAGCCATTCCCATATTTAAATTGATAGACAAATGGGAAATGGACCTGGAAACACCCAATTCCAAACATCTCCTGCCTAGCAGGTGTATGCTCAACATTTCCATAGGTAACAAGAGCATAGTCCATAATTGTTGGGTCATGCGAGATGTCCCTGCTGCATTTTATTTAGGCAGTGACATTCTCAATCGCTTTGCCTTTAGTTTGGACCTAATAAACTTCAAAGCCTGGTCCCGATTAGCGGGTAATCCCATGGACTTTGATGACCCAGAGAAAGCATTTTGGTCAGTTCAGCTGTTGCCATATGCAGTTGAAATTCAGATTGGAGAGGAAATCACCATCCCAGAATGGACCCGACAATTCTCGCTGGAAGTAAAAATTAAAAGAGGACAGAAACTGAAAAATCCTGACGCCTATGTTCATCTCAATGCTCATTTGAAACAGCAAACGTTGGGGGTAAACCCGACACCACTAGTTAATATAGAACACAACACCATTCCAATAGAGATGGATAACAGCGACCTAAAGAGTATCACTCTGGGCGCAGGCACCATTATTGGAATGGCAGTTGATGACTGACATTTTTCCATAGATTTAGGTAACAAACTGTTAGGACCAATCCCCAAGGACTGTTTTGACAGTGATAGCAATGATGACACAACACCAGACAGGATCTTCACCTGACATGGGGGGAATTTCCTGGTGTACTCTTCCTGCCCTTATGGTAAGGAAGATGTGACCTGTGACTTCAGGAGGGATGAGGTGATCTTCCAAGTCCACAAGGACTGCCTTCCCCACCTGAAGCCATCAGTCCAAGTCAGTACTTTGACTAGCAACTTCTCCACCCAGCTGGAGGAGGCCGCTGAGATAGCCAAACTAGAAGTCTTTCCAGGCTTCAGGCAGATGGTTGAAGAGAGAGTCAACCTAGCTGAGGCCTGTGAGACTCTGGAGAAAAAGCAAAAGTTGAAACAAGTTTTCTTAGATTTTCAATATCTCTTTGCGGTGGACTCATATGACTGTGGTCGCACCGACATCCACACAACAACAATTCCTACGGACCCAGGCATGACTCCAGTGTTTGGAGTCCCTTACTGAAATAATTAAGAACCTTGAATCCCGTTATATCAAATGCATGACAAGGTCAATAATGTAATCTCCTATGCGAGTAACATATATGTCCTAATTTACCTTCTAAATTAGGTCAATTCTCCCGAGGTCAATTCCCCCGAGGTCAATTGTGAAAAGGTCAATTAGTATACAACCAAAAAGTGTAGTTAGTGATTTGGCCTAATATGTACATGTAATATGTTTATCTTATCTGTCAATGTATATAGACATGAATATATAAATGTACATTGAAAGATGAACACATGAGTATTGAAAATTTATTTCAATGTGTTGATGAAATGTTTTGATCAAATATACATAAAATCACTAATGTTTTCAGATTGTGAACAGAAAAGTAAATTGGAGATAAAAATGTTGAAAGCAGAAATTATAAAGTTATAATAATATATTTAAAATAATACCACTATGTACATGTACAACTTAAAATTACAAAATACATAACACGGGAAGCATTTGTTATGGAATTATTTACAACTATGATACTGAAGCAGAATCTCTGGGTTACAAAATAAAAGATTGGAAAACATTATAGGTTCATGATGAAGGGAAGAAGGGATGGACATTTCCTAAAATCTTTGTTCACATATGTCTTCTTTCCATAATTGGGTAATGTTGGCGGCATTGCACACAAGTGCAAGTTACGCAATGGTATTGCATTATTCTTTACATAAACTGCTAATATTCTCACATAATCTGATTGAATTAAGCTTAATTTCTCTTGAATCATTACACAATGGTTAATGTTGTTGTTTATTTTCTGGGATCTTTTGTTATACTACATTTGTGCTGATGCTATGTCTTCACTTTTGTTGTGTGGGTCTTCTTGTGTTTTGTTATGCTGCTGTGCTAAATTGTGGAGTCCCAAGATATGTCTAATTCATCTCAAAGTTATATTTTCTTTCTAAAAAGAAGAGAGCATTTGCACTTGATCAAACACATCATTATTCTTCGTGTGCCTTCCCTGTGACTCACATTCAGGTGTTTCTGATTCGCTCTGCATTGCAGGTCATGCATGAGGATTGCTGCTATTTTGCAATGGTCCACAACCTGACCCATGCACTGTGGCAGGAGTCCATGTTCCCAAGAGAAGTCATCAGAGGTTATAAGTGGATTGGACTGCCAGAATGTACTCTGGACATTGGAAAGGGGCTGGGAAGGCCATTGAGGGGACAAGTGAGACACTTAGTATCCTTCTGGAGGAACACATGGACTTGGGACTCCATTCTCTAGAATTCAATGTACTCCTGCAAGAGTTCCTGAAGTCTCAATGGCTATTTTCAGCGGCCACCAGAATCGTGCTTGGCATCTTGTGCCTCTACAGTTCCTTAGCTGTCATGATCGTCTCTGGCATCCATGAGGCACATTCTGGCACGACAATTTCCATGGAGTAAACCTGACCCTCCAGTCGAAGAAGGAAAGACCCAAATAAGATATTAGGTAAATTAGTGGGTGTGTGTGCACTTAAGACACAATTCAAATCTAAAAGAATCAAAGGGAACATACAATGAAGGCAATTTGCATATTGGCGCAGAACAATGATAGATGGGCCTCATTACAAGTTTGGCCCACCATATCACAAGAAAGCGGTATGTCAATGTCAGTCCCCATTTATCGAGTCCATAGGACTCCATGGGGATGTCAGCAGAATTACAGCCAGCAGTAATTCTGCCAATTTTGAAGACTTTTGGCAGTAAGATGGAGGGTTTAAATCGAAGTTTTTCCTTCACCTTATCTCCAGAATCTTAGTTCAACAATGCAGCGTTTACAGAATTACCATAGCATTAACGACGTTGTTATCTCCACCGCCGAACCCGTAATTAGGCCCCCTAGGTGTGCAGCATAGATTCTAACAAAAACACTGAGTAAAGACAGCATGTTAACTCAGATTTCGCGGAGAATCTGAATAGCATCAAGGGAGCGTGGACTAATCAGCCTGTCTAGCAGTCATGTTAAGTGTGCCGGGCCTAGCAAACAAACCTCTGTACCAGGGAACAGCTGAATAACCTGCAGTGCCTGGAACAGCACAAACTACCCACTAGTGATGATTCTGCCAAGTACTTTCCTGGAGGCTCTCTAGATCCACCATCACTAGAGTCAATGGCACTGCAACGCAAGTACCCAATAGTGGCTCAGAGATTGAACAGGTTTATGAGTGTGGTTATTGTGTCTGGATTCTCATTACAGATCACCACTCAGCCTTACAGCAGTATCTGAGAGAGTTTGGTTGTGGACAGAGGGTTGTCACTGGAGGGCAGAAGGAGCTCACAGTTACCTCCGTGTCTCGTCAGGGTTCTCCAGAAGGTCAGGTGTACTTACCTACCCACAGGCGCTACACAAATGAGCTAATATGGGATTTATCATGAGGGCATTTTTCGACTCACCACAGGAGATCTCAGGTAAAGCGTCACTGTGCAAGGTACAGGGCGCACCAGTCTTTACAATTATAAAGACACCACCGACCACCAGGTAAAAGCACATCTTGTAAACTCCTGTGTGAAAGTGGCACTGAAATACAAAAGTTGACACTTGTGCTGTGCTTTTCTTTGATTCATTGCCAATGATGTAGCAGCGATAATACTCACACCCACCAATCCCACCACCAGCACTCTCATGCAACCCAATTCCATGTGTGAGTAGGTAATCCAGTCCTGTTTTTTTGTGTATTGTAAATCGTATTCCTGGATTCTGTATCCCACATTTGCTCCTTTGGGTAGCTCCTGAGGGTAGTTAATTACACCTGGTCTCCTAGAAAAGATGTGGGGTTAACTGTAATCTCTTTCTGGCAGGGGTGTTGATAGCTCTGGAATGGATCCGGGGCTACGCTAAAGTCTGGATTGTGAGGACTCATGGCTTCGCTAGCCTTTTGGTTTTAGCCCCTGTGCTTCTATCCAGGGTTAAAACCAAAAAACCAGGGGCTATAGCCCTCCCAGCCGCCCCTTAGCGAAGCCTCTGCTTTCTAGCCCATGGTGAAAAACTGTAGAGACAAAGATATGCAGCAGGAGAGAGATGGAAACTGCCCAGTTGACGTACATGAATATGAATCCAAAAGGTCAGCCTAGGCATTTACAAACTTTTTTGACCCATGACATGTGACAGAAACCAAATCAGAGGGGGCGCTGTTGAGCAGCCAATAATATGGCTACCTAGCTAGTGAGCTCCGTGGCCCACCGACCGCAATCCGGATACAACGGCGGCATCTCTCGTCAAGAAGCCCTGCAATCTTCTACAGTGCATCCTGCGAGCACAGGGCACGCTTGGCAGGAAAAACGAGAATGAACGAGCAAGCAGACCCGAGTTACGGGTATCCACGCCAACCTCTGCACAGGGCTTGCTGAGCCTGCCCCTCGGACGAGTGGTGAGAGGGGCGGCCGTCGCGCCCCCGGCTTGCGCGGACGCGCTGTGGCGGTTGGCGCTGTGGTGCCCCTCCTGGAGTCGGGTGCAGAGGCGAGGAGGTGTAGGAGCTGTCTACGAGCCATGCTTTGGATGGGCATGCGGGGAGTGGGGGACCACCTCCCCCTCAACAGAGTTACCGCCGCGGGATTCGGCCGACTGCGGGCGGCAGAGGTAGGTGTCCCCCCTCCCAGGGGGAATAATATCCATTGCTCCCGTCCCCGACGTCCGCCGGCGCGGCTGGATGGGTGGTGCCTGGCGGCCGCGGACAGAGCTGCGGGCTCCTCCGCTGTTTCTACTTTCCTCCCCCTTCATCATTCCGGCACTGACCCGCTCAGCTATATGCCTGAGGCCCTCCGCCTTCCCCGCTCCCCTGGGGCCTGACCGGTAGGGATCGGTGCTTACCATCAGATCGTGGCCTCCTTGTGCCTCACCCCGACCCCCCCTGAAGTGGCGAACTGGTTGCCGGTGGGGAGCGGCCAGTCTAGTGCACGCTGTGCGCCACCATTGCCACATTTCAAGCTTTGCACGTGGCACACTGTCCCCCGCGAAGGGCGTGGGGGCCATACTTTCAACTAGCAAGAGGCGGGCTGACCTGCACCCATCACCACTGCACCCTGGAACACTGGAGGCCCCACTGGCGATCCCACTTAGTGGGGTGGGGCAGAACATAGGGCTTCTGGCCCTGCTCGGTCACATTCACTGCAAGACTCTGACATCTGCAACACTAAGGTGATCCCCCCCAACCCTGCCCGCCCAATACCTCGCAGCCCTGCAGGCTCCAGGGCCCATACAGTGACCCAAGGGAACATACTGCCCACACTGGGGGTCACCAGCGGGCGCTGGCCTCGGGGCTGACTGGCGCGCCTGGCGCCACTGTTATTCATTTGCCTGCCTCCTCAAACCACGACCCACCTGGCCCCCCCACTGGGCCGACACATCACGCCACGCTCGAGCCCTAGCCCCCAGACAGGGGTAGCTACCTAAAAACTGTGAGCCAAGACGCTTTGGCTACTTAAGACAGGGGCGCCCTTCTGCATTTACCGTGGGCCCCCCCCAATCCGCACACCATCCGGCGTGCCAATTGGGGCCCCAATCCCCCCCCTACAGCGACAATGTCAAACAGAGCGCGAGGGTCCACCAGTCCGGGGCGATGGACAAATTTCTAAGGCGACACCCTGGCCGGAACAGGGCTCACATAGCGCAGAACAGGAGGAAATAGATTTGTTGCCGCCTCCCCCTCAGCCGGATCTAACCACCATAATGGAATCTATGGCCAAAAACCTTGCAGCCTTCCATGAGAAACTTGATGATATCAATGCAAATGTGGCCTCGCTAAAAACCAAACTGGACCAACACGGAGCCAGAATTACGGAGGCAGAGAGCAGAATCGGAACTACCAAGGATGGCGTACACGCACTACAAAATAAGGTCACGGAACTTGTGCGTGACATGAAACAGGTCAAAGCTAAGTGAGATGACCTAGAATCTAGGTCACGAAGAAACAATATCCGCATAGTGACGGTTCCCGAATCAGCACTTAAGGGGCGGATGGAACTCTCGGTCAAACAGCTGCTGAAAGATCTCTTGTATAATCCCACCCTATCACCATTCTTCACTGTGGAGCGGGCCCATCGTGCACTGACACCACGCCCAAAGCCGGGCGACTTCCCCAGGCCGATAATAGCAAAGCTCTTAAACTATAAAGACAGGGACCATACACTCCACTTAGCCAGGGAAAAAGGGGAACTACGGCTGGAATCTAAAGTCATTAGGATTTTCCCAGACTTCTCTGTAGGTGTACAAATGGAGCAGGTGCAATATATAGGGGTGAAAAAGATACTACGAGAAAGGAAAATTGAATACACAATTCTCTTTCCTGCCCGCTTGAAATTCACTCACTGCAACAAAATGTACTTCTTCACGGTCCCTGAAGAGGCAGTCAAGTTCATCGAAGCTCAAATCCCGCTAACAGAACCGGAGGGGGATCCAATGGACAATGACTAAGGTGATGTCCCCTCATCCCTTACGATGAACTGTTCTCCAAGGCGACCTGCGATCTTCCCCTTACCCACTCGCTGCGACCCTTCACCTCTGTAGCATTTGGAGACATTGGTGCCAAACTGCCACCACCTTGCTGGTACCATCTATAGAAGGGGAACATGTCTCCAGATCACCACACCACAACCCCACATGCGTTGGTCATATCCCAGCAGCCAGGTTGCGCATGCACCCATCACTCCTGGACCTCGTCTGCTTAGATCTTGCATGTTAATGATATGTTTGTTCTGCAACTGAATGTATCTAGTGCTTTTTAAAGATTTATGATGTCCAATCTCAACACTATTAATCAAGGTTGGTTACACGGCAGCAGCAGCCCCCTTTGCAGCTGCAATGTTTTCAAAAGCAGAGCTTTTATGGTTGTGCTCCTGTAGGGCTACTGGTCGAGCGCTGCCGAGTTGGGGATAGCACGCAATTGGTTGCTCCTGGGGAGGGGAATTCTGCACTGCTAGTTGGGATTGGGTGGTGGGGGTGGAGGGTGGGGTAGTTGGGGAATGTTACACAAAATCTGACAGGGAGGAAGCGACTGGTCCTGTGCGGTGGGACACTTGTGCTGCAGCGGCGCACAGTAAGATAGGCCGAGACAGATCCTTCAGTTGGGATGTTCCATAGTCTTCACCCATGTCCATTAAAATGATGACGTGGAATATGAGGGCGTTAACTAATTTCACTAAGGCTCGCAAGATCATCGCCTATGCGCAGAGACATGGAACTAAGATACTCCTACTCCAGATAAGGCACGCTCTGAAGCACCTGGCGTCAAACCTGGCGCAGACCTGGGGCCCCAACAGGTCTTACACGCAATACTCCACTCAATCTAGGGGAGTTCTGACCCTGATCCACAAATCTATAAAATTCACACTCTACACGTCTCACACAGATACAGGAGGCAGATATGCAATCCTTCATTGTACCCTGGCTGGTTGGGAATGCCTGCTGGTAAACACGTATGGGCCAAATATTGACTCCCCGGAATTCTTTGATGAGCTGGTCTCTCTCCTCGCCAGATACGTGGGGGTCCCTGTCGTGTGGGCAGGAGACATGAACCTCATTCTAGACAATACCCTTGATAGAACGGGCAGCACCCCCAGTGCCGTATCCCGAGCCGCAAGGCGTCTCAAAACACATATGACGTCCGTGAATCTGCATGACGTGTGGCAAACACTACATCCCCTGGAGAGAGATTATACCTTTTTTTCCACAGTCCACAACAGTGCGTCAAGAATAGACATGTTTCTGGTGTCCGGCTGCCAGATGGGCAGGATAACTGACATCAAGATATTAGCGCGCCCACTCTCTGATCACTCCCCGGTGCTGATGCAGATCCAAATAGGCTCTTCCCTGCCCACCCGCCCAGCCTGGCGTTTCAAATCCGAGGCCTTGCGTGAAATAGTTTTTAAAGCTGAGATCCTAGCTGATGTAAACACCTTTTTTGACAACAATAAATGACATGATACCTCTGAAGGGTCCAGCTGGGAGGCATTCAAAGTATACATTAGGGCAATGTACATATCTAGAGAGGTGGGGGTACTAAAAGCCATTAGACAGGCCCTACACGCTTCTGAAACTAAACTTAAGGCGCTAGAGTGCAAACACGCTCTGGCACCCTCCCCTGCCGCCTTGGCAAGAGTTAGAGCAGAGCTTGAACTGTTTGAATCTCATGCCCTCTGCGAAGTGCGCTACTATGCTCGCCCACTGGCAGCGTGGCGATATGGTGAGGGAGACAGACCGGGCAGAACTCTGGCGAGACTGGTGCACGCAGAGAGAGGCACGACCCACATAGATGGCATCATAGATGCGCAGGGCACTAGACACTGGTCCGATCAAGGTATCCTTGATGCCTTCGTGGACTTTTACATGTTCCTATATGGACCCCAGCAGGACCACACAGCCCATGACCTAGGCGACCTTCCCGAGCATATCTCAATGACCCACATTTCCCAAGATACTAAAGAACAAATTGATGCCCCATTTACCTTGGAAGAGATTGTTCAGGTTATCTCAGACCTGCCCATGGGTAAGGCCCCGGACCCCGACGGGCTCACATCGGAGTTTTACCAAGAATACGTAGCAATCCTGGCCCCTGTACTCTACGAGGTTTGGGCTGAATCGCTCTGAGTAGTCGTACTCCCGAGATCCTTAAGAGAAGCCCTAATAACTGTTGTTACCAAGCCAGGGAAGCCACCAGAAGAGTGCGGCTCCTACAGGCCTTATTGCTCATAAATACGGATATGAAAATATACGCTAAGGTAATAGCCTACAGGTTTCTTCCAATCATGCCGCACCTGGTCCATCCGGACCAAAGCGGATTCGTCCCTGGCCGCTCCACTTCCCTCAATATTCGCTGACTCTTCAACGTGATGTCTAGAATCGACCCGAAGGCCTACCCTGTAGTGGTCACACTAGATGCCCAGAAGGCGTTCGATATGGTCTCCTGGCAGTATATGTGGGCTGTGCTGGGGAAAATGATGGTGGGACCACGAATGCTCTCCTACATAAAACTGCTATATACGGGACCTACGGCTATGGTCCTGGTGAACTCCATGATGTCTCCTCCCTTTCAGCTATATAGGGGTACCCGACAGGGCTGTCCATTCTCACCGATCCTATTTGCGCTCGCCATAGAGCCCATGGCAGACAGCGTCAGGGGCCGAGACACACGCAAAGGGGTACGCATGCGCGGCACATCTGAAATCATCTCACTTTATGCTGACAATGTACTTTTATATGTCAGGAACCCATCTATATATCTAGACCCGATCATCCATGATATAAGCAAGATAGGTACATACTCGGGCTTCACCATCAACTATTCTAAGTCAGAGATATTTCCCCTCACAGCGGTAATGCAGCAACCATCATGTGAGTTTCCCTTACGTTGGTCCCCGAGTGGCATTAAATATTTGGGGGTGCAGGTGTCACTATCCAAATCCTCCTTGCTGGCGGATAACTACGTTGCCACGGCGCAGCTCATAGAGTCATAAATGGAATGGTGGCAGGGCCTCCCATTATCGCTCGCGGGCAGATTATCCCTGATAAAAATGATAGCGGTCCCCAAGCTCCTCTACATCTTTACTAATGTACCAATATGGACGGGGAAGCAATATTTCAAGAAGTTCCATGCGGTGTGCGCCCAATTTCTTTGGCACTCCGGCGCGGTCCGCAAGAAGTGGTGACATATGACCCATCCCTATGAAAAAGGGGGCTTCGCGGCTCCTGACTTGACACGGTATTGGTTCGCGGCACAGGCTCAACACGCCACACACTGGTACGCGCATTCGCAGCCCCCCCACAAGTGAAACTTGAAGAGCTGGCGGGAGAGGGGACCAACATCCTGTCTCAAATATTGTACCACGCATATCAAACTGATGCCCAGGCTGACCCAGTGGCCACCACGATCAAGGCATGGAATAAATTGTTGCAGTCACGACCGGAGCACCGCCCATACTATAAGTGGCTCCCCATCTGGCAGTTTCCGGGACTCTCCCCTACACACGATGGTCACCTCCTGAGACACTGGTCTGACTTGGGCTACCGGGCCTTTACAGATCTATACCCTGACGGGAAATGTATCACCCCTCAGACATGGCGACCTGAGCATTCTGGTTTCCCACTAGAAATGCTACAATACTTCAGGCTGAGGGCGGCTGTCTGTGCGATGTGGCCCACCTACCCAGACGAGCCCCTGGACTCACCCGAGATCCAGTACATTGCCAACTCCCCGGGCGCCAAGGGCATCATATCCTCTCTGTATAAAATACTGTTGGAAAAGTTGAGGGATATAACCCCCAAACGACGGGAGGAATGGGTTGGAGACCTGGGCTTGGAAATTTCGGACGAAATGTGAAACAAGATGTGCACACATACGCGCAAGGTCTCCCTCATGGCAGGTTTAGATGCATACAGTATAAACTCCTAAATAGACTATACTACACGCCACATAAAGTAGCAAAATTCGCACATACCCAGGGCCATGCCTGCCCCAGGTGCAGATCTGAGGGGGCAGATCACATCCACATGTTCTGGTCCTGCGAGGCACTTGGCATATTCTGGACAAATGTAACAAATGCTTTATCAGAAATAATATAGACTCTGGTGAACCCCGACCCACTGGCTATGTTGTTTGGAATATGGACTGGAGATGTGGAAAAGAAAATGTCCAAATTCTTGAATATAGGCGCCATGGTGGCGAAAACATTTATATTGAACAAGAGTGACAGCGATGAGTGGGTATCTGCCCCCTCAACTAACCTGCCTGGAAGCCCCTAGGCCCTGTGCTCGTTATGCGTCATCGCTCTGGTGACTGAACTCGCCTTCAAAGTGCTATGTCTTGATGTATGTTGATAATATGATAATGTTGCCCCTGGGTAGCACAATACACTGCATGCTGTGCCTGTTGCAACTTCCTGCCAATAAATAAAAGTTTAAAAAAAAAGAAACCAAATCAGAGAAAGGAATGGGAAGGATGAAATGAAGGCATTCTGACCAAACATAACACGGAAGCAAATGGGGAGATCTCCCTCCCAATCAGCATGCAGGTGGATGACTAGTGAGCAAGCACATTCTCATTCAATGAGCAGTGACCATCCTGATACATATTTGCTTGTCTGCTGCGTATGGATGTGGCACACAGTTCTTCATCCATGCCGGACCTTAACCTTTTTAGTTTTGGCTATTAAGTGGTGCTTTACTGTCACCTATGAGCTGATACTATTGCATTAGAGTACCGGAAGGGAGAACTGGCATGTTGTTAGGTTATTCACCCACTGATTGACTACCCATGGCTATGTTAATCCGTATGACCATTCTTACCCTCTTCCTGCCCCTCCCTGCACCGAACACGTCCTCCTAGGATCTATTTGAGCCAGGTTTATCAAGCCTTATAATCAAACCTTCAGTGCAAAGTGCCTGCCAGTGTTTCTTAAAGCATTCTTTTGAACATGTATGAATTAACTGGATCTGTAAACGTGTTACGGGTGTAATAGAAATGTCTTAACCAGGTCTGCATTCAGCCGCTCGATGTATAAGCACTTTATATGTCCTTTACTGAAGTCCTGCTAAAAGCAAACATTAGAAAATGCAACAGTGTGAGCTAAGGTACAAGTATTAGGCATTTACCAGGCACTGCTATAATATTGACAGGTACTCACACCATCCTACAGCTGCTACCATCAATGGTGAGTTATTACCACTACAACAGTGCCTGGCAAAGCCTTTCCCATGCCTAGACAAAAGCCAAAACATTTGGCATTTCCAATGCTTGTTTCAGTCATGTTAATGATTGTGTCACCAACAAATTAAAGGAAGGGTCTGATGTAATAACAGGTCAATTAGCCAAAAATATATATATCAGAATTGATCACAATGCCATAAAAGTGGCTATCCAATGAGAACAAGTTCACAAGTGAAGCTCAAAGTGTGGGTGTCATGCATTTAATGAGATTAAAATTGAATCCACAAAAGTCGGTATAAAGAGAAAGATCATGTGAAACATGTGTGAAGTCGAAATACAAAGTGCATATATGCAAAACAATAACAACACGTAAGGCTGATAAAAAAAAAACATAGAGATGTGAAAACAACACAATATACATGTAAATATGGAACGGGTTGAGGGCCCACCTGGATGTGAGACTATCTGGGAGAACACGTATTATAAATAAGATGAATACTCGGGAGAATAGCTCACGGGCAATGCGCTTGCCTTGCAAACAAGACGCTGCAGAGCAACACAGGTTCGATCCCCGGGTCTGGGCTTAGAAACCTATGGGTATTAAGTGTGTTATAAATAACCAGTTACATTGCATATGTACTCTACAAAAACAGGATGAGGAACTCTATCCTGATAGTGTAATCTGTCAACCATCTCCCCTCAAGCAACGAGATGCATTGAGGTACAAACAACCGTCTGAACACGAGCATTGAGATACAATCAACCGTCTGAACACGAGCATTAAGGTACAATCAACAATCTGACCACGAGCATCGAGATACAATCAACCGTCTGAACGTGAGCATTGAGGTACAATCTCAACCATCTGAACACGAGCATTAAGGTACAATCAACCGTCTGAACACGAGCAGCGAGATACAATCAACTGTCTGAACACGAGCATTGCATCGAGATACAATCAACCGTCTGAACGTGAGCATTGAGATACAAATAACCGTCTGAACACGAGCATTAAGGTACAATCAACCGTCTGACCACGAGCAACGAGATACAATCAACCGTCTGAACGTGAGCATTGAGATACAAATAACCGTCTGAACATGAGCATTGGAGAACAGTCTACTTGAGGAGACAACAAAAAGTAATTGTCTTCAACCAAGAGCTCCAACAAGGGGCACCGTGTTTAGTGTTCCCTTTCTCTAGTTTGAACATGTTATTGAAGACCACAGTCAGTCAAATGTTTTCATCAGGACCAAAGAATCCAAGAATACATTGAAGAGATCATGTGATGAGCCAGGGACTTGAAGAGAAAGAGAGTCACCGTAGGTTGACTCTAACTGTAGGAAGCTTCCTCATATCTCGGGAACAGCGGCCAGTTAACCTCTTGCTGGGAATTCAGGTATGTTGAATAGAATATCCGCGGGAACCTCTTATCCGGATAACTTTAAATGCCATTTTATAAAAACCCTATGGGTTGAGTCCTTTTCGGGCTTCCATGTAGACCCTGGGATAGGCATGTATTGCACTGTCTAATGAAAGCAGCATTTGCGTTAATTTTCTGGCCTGGACAAGCGTTCCAGGTAACGGATTGTGTCACCACCAACTGAGCTGGAAGGCAGGTTTGGGCTTTCTATCATTCATTTAGTGATGGTAAACATCCTTAAGGTAAGACCCAACTCTGTTACAACCCTTTTTGAACCGCACAGCCAATGAATTAAGCTCACCTGGAAACGCGGCCCTCGTCACAGCTCCCAACTTCTTCCAAATCATTGCACCTTTCTCCTTTCATTGGTTGGCACACGCCCTGCACCCTTCTCAGTGACTTTTATCTAAAATGTCTCTAATAGCTGTTGATCTGCAGACCTGTCAACCTTTTCAGTTGTTGCCAAGGCGGTGAAAAAAGAGGATTGTGTGGTTTTCACAGGTAAGAGCTCCATTGACGCCTGTGGACAGGCAGGGGGATTATTGGATGAGTGAACTGACCCTTTGACAGGTGCCAGGAATGTATCTGCCATCAGGCCTGGATTAGCCTACAGGGCAATAGTTCAATGCCCAAACAAAAAAACACAAAATGCCAGTGTGGGCCAGTTTTTTGGGTCCGAGTGGCCCACTTTTTTGGCCCATGTGGGCCACTTTGATAAGTTACTTCACCCTGCTGCCAGTAGATTTGACCAGTGTTACTTAATGTTCTTTAAAAAGCACAATTTGCATCACAATTCATCAAAAACCTCCCCCTTGGGTAGTACTCAAACAGTCTGTCACTAAAAGAATGAATTTCCATTAGCGATGGTGAGCCAATCGTATGCCCCAGTCGTACCCTTTCTGCAATTTATGGCTGTGCGTCAAAGCAACACTGTCTCCAAGTCTGCAGGCCTGTCTGTGGCCACACCCACAGCTTCATCAGAACAGTTGCTGGATGCGCAGGACCTCTGAGGCCAGGCTGGAGAAACAGAAGAGTTCATTTAGAGTTCCTCTTTCCGCAGCCCAGTAGAGACTTTCTGCATGCTGGTGTGGGCTGCCTCATGGACTCGCCCGCTCCCCCTTTCAAAGCATTATCGTTATGCGCGTAATTAACCTCGCTTCCAGCGCCATTATCACTGCCTGCGCATTAACGCGGTGATTACCTTTCACTTTAAGAAAGTAAGGGAGCGGCAAAAGTGGAAGCAACGGAGTAAAGTGGGATGGCACCAAAGCAGTCAGCCAGCAGGCTTCCGTCCAGGGGCCTCATTAGAGAACTAGCACAAGTGCAATTAGCAACAGGACAATTTCCCTAGTGCGACATATTCTCTGCATTTTTGCACCAAGACAAAGGACTAGGGCAAATGTAGTCGTACTGCAAAAATGTATAAAACCTGATATGTTTTTTTGCACCCGGTAAATGTAGGGGCCAAGTCACTTTCACCAGGAGTCGAGCTCTGCTAGCAAGAGCAACATGTCTGTTGTAAATCCTTGTTGAACAGCTTCATAATCACTCGAAAAAAGTGTTTGAGGTCTGAAGACTGTGAACCCGGAAGGCAAAGACTGTGCAAGAAAGAACCACAACGTGCTGTGTGTTGGGCTGCTGGGTTCAGTACCAGCAGGCCATGAATGGAGGCAGCCGGTTCCCACTGCAAGTTAGTGTGGGGCAGTTCTTTAAGTGTGCCAGGGCTGGGCCAGGCCCCCACAGTCTCTAAAAAGTGAGACCGCGAGAGGGCCCTGCCGAGGCCCCCCCACACCACAGCCCACCCCACCAAAGCGGGAGACATTATTTCTGCCACGGTCGCAACCGCGACGGGAGATGCACCTGCCATTTTGAAGTCAGGCAAGCTGTGACTGAGAGAAATGCCAGCTAGTCACAGTGTTGCTCAAACTGGTTGCAGTTTGAGCAACGCTGTGGCTGGCTGGCACTTTTGCCAGTCACTCTAACTTCCTCTCGTGACCCCTTGTGTGAGAGGTCATGAGAGGAAGTTGTCCCTTTGTTTCCCCACCTCCACCCCAAGTCACTGAGGCATATTTGACCCTTGGCAAACCTGGGGAATCTGTGATCTAATATGCTCTTAACAGCACAGATTACCAAATCCAAGGCGTCTTTTGTCCGTTGGAAAAGATGGCTTGAATTGTATACTTTTCAAGGCATCTTTTAGAAACGTAGAAATATGTAACATATGCCTATGTTTATAAAAGATGGCTTGAAAAGTACATAATTCAAGCCATCTTTGATAAAGCGTTGCCGATGGACAAAGATGCCTCAGGCTTTGTCCGTTGGCAAATTTCTATAAAAGATGGATTGAATTGTATAAACATAGACATATGTTACATATTTTACATATTTCTATGTTTATAGAAGATCGCTTGACACGTGCACAAACCATAGTAAGGTACGAATTCAAATATATAAATGCATACATACATTTATATATTTGTTTGCTTACTTTACTATGGTTTGTGCACTTTTCAGGCCATGTCCATCATGCAAGCCACGCCCCAAAACAAGGGCCCCCCTTAATTTCTTACCCCACTTAAAGCCCTGGTGTGGGGTGGGCTGGAGTAGGGAGCCTGGAGTAGAGTGCAGGCTGGCCCCACTAATTGGGACTCGGAGAGGGCCGGATAGAAAAGCCTGACCTTGCAGATATGACCATTTCTGCCTGGAATTCGGAAAGTTAGTCTTTTGTAACCGGCCTTTCGGACAGAGATACCAAAAAAGGGACTGGAACTTTGTTTAAATCCCGTTTTAGGAGGATTTTTGAATCACTATTCCAGGCACATTATCACAGCTTTTAAATGAGTAAACTATCACCTGAAACCACTTGACATTTAAAAGAAACGGTTTCGGACCAAATGTCAAAATTACCGACCCCACCAAAAGACCTAAAACACACACCACGAAAAGTTCTAACTACCAAAATCTCGAACATTTTGTGGTATGTGTTTAGGTGTTTCGGTGGGGTCAGTGTGGGGTTGCAGTGGACACCCCCAACCCCTGCCAGAAAAAAAAAATAGCCAGGGGCTGCGGAGGTGTCCCCAGCAACACCCTGCTCACTATACTATGCAGTATAGCGAGCGGGGATTGCGGAGGAAAGCCCTGCAGTTGCCTACAAAAAAAAGAAAAAATGAAAAGGAACCTGCAGCGTCGGTTTCCCATCACGGAAGTGAAAGGGATCCGGTGCTCCAGGGACATAGCACGAAGGAAGGAAAGGTGAGTAGGGTGCTGGGGGTATGTTGGGGGTGTGGGTGGGGGTGTATGTATGTATGTATGTATCTATGTATGGCTTTCTATTGGATGTTCGCATGGGAAATGTACGAACATTTGTAGTGGGTACATTTCCCATGCGAACATTTCCGTCACTGATTGTTCCGCGACGGAAATATCACGCAGATCCAAAAAAACAAATATGTGTTTCCTTACATTAGATCTCATTAGTGAAGCATAGCTTAGTCTAGGCATGAGTAGGGCTCCTTGTACAAGTCAAACTAAAACTTAGTGAGCGTAGTGGAATAGTTGAATTATGAAAAACCAAAACAGTAACTTGGAGTACGTTTCCATTTAGGTAGCTTACTCAAATGTCTGTGTTCTATGAATTATACAACACATTGTATTAATGAAGGACCATTCGTTCAGCACTAGGCCTTGAAATACTCAAGTACAGTTCCCAAGTTTTACAGGTTTAGAATCATTCTCATTTGGGCAAGAAGCATAATCTGCCCTGCATTAGTGCTTTGTTCGTCTTCCTGGCACAAATTGTACCTGCTTTAGTTGATTCCTTGCACAAGAGACAGGCAGCTCATTTAGCCCTTGATGAAAGTTACACATACCTGTCACTAGAATTTGCCACAAGGCTCTACCTAAAAGGTAATACTATGATTATCATTATGAGAGACTGCACTTGGCTAGCCCTCCATAGAATGAATTCTTAAATCTTCTGCAAGACATGATATATACAAAGTCTTTATGTTGATCCAGGTTTTTCTCGCCAGCACAATACAGGCAAATGATCACACTCTGGAAATTGACATAAAAGGCCTTTTTGTACATACAGAATGCTCATTGAGGGAGTCTACAAGAGCTACAAGATAAAGGTTACCGAGAACTATCTACAGAAATATATGAAGGGCTGCAGGCATCCACATGACGATGGACCCCTGCCGTGCATGGAACTGAAAAGCGTGCCTGGCTCTAACCACTGTAGATATTTCTAGTTCGATCTCTGGCGAAAAATAGTAAACTACAAAAAGAAAAATGGGTGAGCGAGAAGTAGCCAGAAGGTGGAAGTGCAGCGAAAGCAGTGCTTTAGGTGAAATTAAGGATTTTCAATATCCCACACCACAGAATTGTTTCTGGGGAATTTGTTATACTTTCCAAATAGATATTGAAAAGGTGGAGAGTTCTCTGTACATTAGTTCCTACGAATTTCCATAGAATGAAGAAAATGGTTTCTGCATTCTAAAACTGTTATGCTCACCTGGCTCCCACAGAGGCGTCGATCGGAACTGGACAGCTAAGGTCTTCACCAATGTGACGCGTAGGGCCGAGATGACGGACTGGACTGGCCCACCTAGCTTCGTTTGCTTGGCCCGTAGGAATATTCTTCTGCAAATGGAGAAAGGGAATTAGACACCCGTGGAGTTGAGCGTAAATCCCCCCACCCCCGCTGTTCTCCCTACAGATCACCTTTGATGTCCCCTCTTATAGTCTCACCTGATGGTTTGAAAAGATGAGGTCTCCATCCTGCATTGAGCGCAGGGGCGCATTGATAACCAGTTGCTTCACTGGCTCGAAGGAATGGTGAGTTCCAGAACAATATTGTCTCTGAGATTCCCGGCAAGACGCCATAAGTATAACGTTTGTAAGAGTTCAAATGCCTGACTTTCACTCTTGTCCGATTCCTCTCAGGTTGCAGCTTGACCCTAATGAAGAGTTCCTCGTGGCAACCGGTAGTATTCTGGTAAGGATTTGTATTTTCCAACACAGTTCGATGAAATAATGTCAATATGTAACCTGTTACTTTCTCCCTTATTCAGGCGCTGAGAGAAAGTATGAAGTCTCGGGGAATAATACCTCCGCCGGTAAAATCAGTATCTTAACTGTTTAAATGCAACTGCTCATGGTACATGAATCTACACCCTTATATTTGCATCATTATCCTTCTTTCCATACTCATATTGAAATGCTTGAACTTAACATTGATTGAAATGATTAGTTTATTTTGATGAAATAATCCAATATACCCATTCTCCCCCCCTATCCTTTACCTAATTCTTATATGTCTCTTGTCTGTCTCCCTCTACGTCTCCCCCCTAATCTCTATATTCACTACATATAAGTCACTCTTTGCAGACTAGTGCTAATATTAATTTTATACTATTTGTTATATTAATGCGGTTTATATCTACTATAGTTCATATTATATTCATAAGTGATTTCAACAAATGATTTATCTGTATAGAAATACTATTACAAGTGACCAGAACCATTTTCTATGTCATTTCTTTATGGTTATTGTTTTATTCAAAGTCTGTAACTTGTTGATATCTGTTTCAAACTCAATATTAACAATAATAATAATTAAAATAAAAAATAAAAATCAGGTAAGTCTTTTGTGGTGAGGAGGGTTCCCCTTGTTAGTCCCTTTGTTTCACCCTGCTGTCCTTTTGTTTTCCCTTAGGGGCCGGGGTTCGGCGAAGATGCAGTGGAAGCTGCGCCGACCTGTGAAGAGGAATAGTACCCCCGGTGGTAAAATCAGGTAAGTCTATGGGGGGTAACTAATATTCCTCTGTGTATTCCCTTGGCTCACCTTGCTGTTCTTGCCTTCCCCTTAGGTGCCAGAGTGCGGCGGGAACATGCAGGAGGATGCGGTGGAATGTGAAGATGCTGCGTAGGCCGGTGAGTTCAGCGCGGCACTGCAGCAGGCGAGGCGACGCGCATACATAGCTTCTTTCTTCCAGCTCGAAGGCGCGATGGATAGGGAATTCAGGTAAGGATCAAAGGTATTGCTCTTGTTTCAACCTTTTCTCCTTCTTTCTCCCTTTTTCTAGGAGCTCCAAAACTGGAGGCGGGCATGGCAGAAGGCTGGATGCAGACTTGCAGGCACGGTGAGCGTTACGCTGCTGGATGCAGAATAACGCGAAGCGTGTGCTGCTCTTCGGGCATGCTTTAAATAGCCTCCAAAGTAGTCCCAGGTAAGTATTCCTCCCCAGCCCCGCCCGAGTAAAAAAATAGTCCTTAAGGAAAGTAGTCCCTTCCAAGCCTCTTTTGGCTTGGAGCTATTGCAGCATGGTCTGCATCAGGTAAGTTTTAATCTATGAGCCTGGCGCCTATGGCGCCAGGACTGACTCTCCATATGAGCCTGGCACCATAGGCACCAGGACTGGACCCAAATAGCCCCTAGCAGGGGTTGTTGGGCTTGCTTGGGATAACTTGATGCCTGCTTCCGGGGTTGCTGGACTTGGTCTGGGTCCCCGGGGTAGGCATCATGACAAAAACAACCATTGTAAATAATGATTGGAATGGTTGCCAAGGTAGGTGCATGGAACATTCATTCTATTTTCACATATGAAAACCCTGTGGAAGTCAAAAGTCTATGCAGCAGACAGTACTAATATGAAAGAGACAACGGAAAGAGCATAGACACTGCGGTGACAGAATAGGACTGTTACTATTCCTATACTTCACAGTAAGACTTTAATTTTGCTACATTGCTACTGTGTCTGCCATTTGATTTACTGAAGAAAAGCAATGTGTTAATCAGGGATTTGCAGCATTAGGCTCTCCAATTGATTAGGACTACATCTACCAACAGCCCCAGCCATTATATTTAATGGTGCGGTGTCATGGGAGTCGTAGTGTAGAGAGGCAGATGAATGTGGTCCTCATTGTGCCGATCCCTTCCTCTTTGCGACAGAAACTAAAGATGTATATCATTCCTGGCCCCCTCTTCCCATCACCAATGTACTGCAGATGCGAGAAATGCTATTCACTCAGACAACCATACATACCCTGGCGTTGCACGGGCGATAAGCTTGCAGACGATGGAGCAATCGGACTGACTGTGACCGTGCAAGGAACCAATGATGATATCACAACTAGGACCAAGACATAGATGCATAGACATGAAGCATATACTCAGCCATCATGAAGCTACATGGACAAATAGGCCACTTTTCTCTTAGACATGAAGAACATGCTTTGACCACTAGGATAGAGGACATATACTCTTTTGCTATGCTGAAATGCAAGATGCCCAAGAATAAACATGTGGCTTGCACAATGCAGAACGCAGAAGCTACAGACAAGGGCAGACGTAAGAAACAGTCTTCTCAGATTAATAAAGAAACACATGCTGGCGGAAGGACAGAGCCACATCAAATCGGACTAAACATAGCTGGAAGAAGTCTCCAGAGAACAAGGAAGGGAAGACATCTGCATGTATAGAGACTAAAAATCCTCTTCAATGCTGTGCAGAAAAATGAGCCTGTGGTCCCTACACATGCGATAGAGACTAAGAGACGAAGCCTATTCATTTGAGCCAGACAGAAGTCATACTAAATTGAAAGCTAAATGTCTTGATTCAAGGCCAAGAGGATCGGAGATGGTAGCCTTATTAGTACAGACAGCACCTTTGGGGTTGTTATTATCACCTTGAATTATTGCTCATGGGCTGGTAACCTTCCAAGACAACAAAGCTGAGAAGACCCTCACTGACCAATCCCTACTCGCCTTCCACGCCAATGCTCACTTTGTTGCATCAACGAGTTATAATGCCCTAACCTGACATGCTGCTATTTGCAACATTAAGAGGTGGTCAAAGGTGGAGCCAACAGATAAATGTGTAACCAATCAGAACACTAACCCTATATGGATGCTATATGTAGTTTCCCCCACTAACTAACCCCAATCTACCTTAGGTTTAGTGGCGTAATTAGTCATTTCTGACATCATACCCCTATACAAACTGTTGACAAGAATTTAACCAGATGAGAGCATTGGAATTCCTGAGATGTCCATTATTGTGCCTGTTTGACGAGATTGTCTTAATAAAGCAGTGGTTTTGTCACATTTCTGGACTTTTCCATTTTTTGGGAGTGGGGATCGCCCCCGAATCAAACTTTTATAATGGGGGCTTTTACACCCCTCCACTACAGTAGGATAACATATCTGTCACAGATTGCAGACCCATATCTTAGATTATACCGTATCGAGAGCTTGAGATGCTCTGAGTCCAATCAAACCACCTGTAATGCTGTCCCATCCCTTCCCTAACTCAACCTAGCCATCCATAGCCAACCATGTTTTCCCATAAGAGCAATAACGAGAGCCACGAGACATTACGGGTGTTAGGATTTTAAATGGACCATCCTGTCCTTCACTAAGTTTTCCATTAAGCGTTTTTAGCCAATACAATAGTTGCCATACCTCATCTCCCCTCTTAACACACTGTCGTATCACAGTCCATGACCCCCACCACCACACAACTCACCACCAGCACCAGAGCTGTACGCCGTTCTGGCACATGCTCTAAGGGTTGAGGTGCGATAGAGAATAATGAGATCGCTTTGATATATAGTCTGTGGATGAGCAGCGGTAAAGCCACCTACAGCACTGCCTACCCCCTCATGTTTGTGACTGGGCCCGAGACACAAATACCTACTTTTTCAGAGATGTGTTCAACGCCTCAGGTAGTTAGGAGGGCGTGCCATCACATATACTCATCCTCCACCAACCTAAAACAGGTCTGTATTTAGGAAATCTTGCACCGTTGCATGCTTTTGGCACTAGCCCTACACATTTTCAAGTGCAAACATTCTTTCAATGCTAGTGCGAGGGCAAAGTGTGTTCTAGTGCTAATACCATTCTGTATTTACACTAATACTGTGCAAAATTGCACCTGCCCCGGTCTAGGGACATCTAACCGGAGAGTAATCCTAAAGCAACCAACACCAACACCAGATGACTAGTCTGTGAGAGCACTGCACATCTGACTGGTGGGAGCAGTGGACATGCAAAAGGGGGTGGGACTGGTTTAGCTCATACTAACCATTACTCATATGGATACAGGGGTTCAGTTCAACTGAGCATAGGGGTCCTCTTCTTTAGAAGGGGGCTATGTGGATGAGGATAGAGAAAGTTCGATCAACAAACAGGTTCCACAGATAACTACCACGCTTTTACACACTTTGGCCTGGGGGAGCACTAAGGTCAAACTATACAAGTCTGTGTGATATTATTTAAGCAGTAGTCATAGGTCAGTGGGGATGTACACATGTAAAATCACATTCAAAATATAAGAAATAATGCACAAAAAGAGATTGTTGTATCCAACTGACATATCCAACTCAAATTTCAAAACACGGACACAGATGTCATCTAACTTCTATTCATTGAAGATGGTTATGTGAGGTCAGTAACACACGTTAGGGGCTCATTCGCAGTGAATGCACATACACTGGCCCAGAGCCAATGCTTAAATAATATCATGCAGACTCGTATAGTTTCACCTACGGGCTCCCCACGGTCTAAGTGTGTAAAAGCGGGGTAGCTATGTGTGGAACCTGGTTGTTGATCATATGGATACAGTGCATATGTGTGCCAGACATCCACTGCACTGCCTGTCTGCACATGCTTACTGCGCTATGCATGAATGAATGTAGACATTTAAATAGTTCCATAGAACCCTAGAGGTATTTAACTCTCACACAACAAAGAGTGTCATTTTCAGTAATTTTCTAATCGTGAACAAATCCCGACAAGCCTCAATATATAAACTATCGTCTTTTCTGCTTGCTTTTAAATCATGGATGTCAGACCACTTTCTGGTTCTACACTCCTCAAAAACTCAAAGTAATTTTCTTCTCTTCCAGCATCCTTCCGTCACCTTCCCCTCCCTCCTGTGTCTCCTTTCCCCCTTCTTCTTTACCACTCTCTAGTACTGCTCGCAATCTCGGCCTATACTTTGATGCAGCCTTACCCTTCTGCCCTGACATCTCCTCTATCTAATGGTCTTGCCATTTCCATCTTTTTAACATTTGTAAAGCCCATCCTTTTCTGACTTTTGGTGCTACCAAACTTCTCATCTCATCTTTAATTTGTTCTCGCCTTTTTTACTGTTCTTCTGCCCTCTTTGGTCTCCCCCTTTCTGGTCTTGCCCCTCCAAAAATCAATTTTCAATGCATTCATGCGTCTTCTCTACCAGTTATCTCCCCCCGACTCCATTTCAAAATCTCTGTCTTCGCTTGGCTGGCTGACTTTTTCCTACAAGCTCAAATTACATTGTTCTTTAAATCCCTTCACAGTCTCGCTCCCATGTATCTCTCTTCCTCAGTCTCCTTCTACATGCCCGCTCGCTCTCAACGTTCACAATCCCAGTTCTTTCTAACATTCTCTCGTCCCCTGTTCTCAATCCCATAGCCGTTCTTTTTCTCTTCCTGCTTCCTATCATTTGAACTCTCTCCCCATCATTCTCTGTTCTACTACTTCATGCTCTGTCTTTCTTACTTCTCTAAAGTCCTATCTTCTCCCGTCCTAACGTCCAGCTGCTCTTAATCCTGCTCTTAATTTATTCAAACACTTGTGTGAAGCTTCCAGATATATTATTGTACTGTTACCATTTTTATGTCTAGTGCTTTGGCGTAAAACGCTTAGTAAATAAATACAAATACGAATATGGAAAAACTGTGTGTTGTATATTTTGACTACATATACATAAAAGAGTGTGCCTTTAGGAGTCCAGTGTGAACAGACAATAAGAAGTATTTTATTGGAACATAAGCCTAAAGCAATTGTAGAGGTTGTAACCTTCTTTGTTTGATAACAATGGCAACATTGTTGAAGCACTTGAAGGTCTGGACTTAACATTTGACTGTTCAACAGAGAGCGGCAATGCATTGCTACCCTAAACTGGGAGACAAGGGCGGATTTCCTGTGACCGGAATTCAGTCACAGCCTGGAAATCTGGGCTTGCTTGCATTTATCCAGAGAGGGCTTCTGCAGTATTCTGTAAAGGATGGTACAGTAGTCCAGCCATGCAATAACAGTCCCTGTTTTGATCAATAAATGCTGTCATTTTCTATGATAAATTGTAAGAGAACCTCCCTCTTGATAGTGTAGTCAATCTTTGACCGGGACAGACAATAACACTTTTGCAAAAAAGAGAATTGGCTTTCCCTTAATCAATGTTCCAGATCAATTTGTCAAGCCTTGCAGCCCAAGGGCCTCAAATGTACGGATTCTCCGAGCATCCAATATATATGATATACATTTACAAACAATGGCTTTAAGGGGCACTTCCCTTCATTTGCCTGAAAAAATGGCACAACTTATTCTCAAAGGACATCTGAATGAACACATCAGAGAAACACACATTCTGATGTCATTTTGACACGCTGTGCTTAATTTTGCAAACCAAGTGATGGAAAGGGCATTTTTATATATTTGAAATGCCAATATCATTTCACAAACAAGAGGCACTTTGAAATGCAATAAAATGGGAAGCATTCTGTTCTTGAAACAAGTGAAGGGGGGTGCACAATGCATAGAAGGGGGATTGCCTGGCCACCTGATGTGCGTTTGCTTTTATAGCAGGACAAACACAGACAACTTCTGCTGTCCCTGTTGCCTCAAACAGCTACAGAATTGCTATTATCCATTTTAGTAAAATGCGCTCCCAGCAGCTACCTGGGTGCTGGGATCTTATGATTCTTCAGCACCAGATTAGGGGCCCAAGAACAATGTATACAGAAGGGAAGCCATTAACTTATTTCAAAATTCGCCAGTACCAGTCCTGCATGTGCACCAATGCATTCGCCACATTGCAGCTGCTGGATAGTTCCCTCTAGTCGTTTGTTCTCTTTGTCTAGGATGTCATGGGGGAAATATAGTGCCTGTTAAGTGTCCGGCTATTATGTAAGTCTATGCAAAAGGACGAGCATACTCGTCCGGCACTTAAGCCGATAATAAGGTGCTCAGAACATTCTCTGTGAAAGGACATTGTTCATTTCTACTCTGGAAAGTCAGAATGAAATCAATGCCTCAAATCTATTACTAGGCAAAGTTGTTTTAAAGCAGAAAATACTGGGTAAATGAGGTCCATTTTCACATTAATTATTTATAAGGCACTTAATACCCAGAGGTTTCCAAGCGCGACCGGGTATCGAACCTGTGCTGCTCCGTGTGGTCTTGCTTCCAAAGTGAGCACGATAGCCCTGAGCTATCCTCCTGAGACAAGTGACCATTTCAATATTTTATTTGTATAGATGTAAGCAATGGTCCTGGATATGACAATGAAGTAAATCGTTTTGTGGTGATATCACTTCGAAATGATTTAACAATGTTTTTATTTTATTTTATTTTGTGTTTCACCCCACCCTCCTTCCCCTTCACTGCCACCCTTACCCCATCGCCCCAACCACCCGTTTGACCCCTTAGCCCTTAAATTCATGTAGCAAATTCGAAGTAATTCAAAGTGTTTGGAAGGAAGTAACTTACCACAAATAAATGTACTTGGTTGAAACAATGAGAGCGCATAAGCAATATAAAATGTGTTATTATGCTGTAGGTACATCTATAGAGGAATGGCTGGGCCACACCAACATTATTCTGTATTTAAAAGAGGGGAAACACAGTTCCAGTTTCTTACTTTATTATCTTATCGACAATGCATCATACATACATTAACATACATAACAATGCATTCGTTCATAGTTTCATACAATGTAAAAACATGAACATAATCAGATTCACTGCAATGAAATTCATACAGAAAAAGCTAGTTCTTTTTCATAAACATATTAATGCAAGACTAAGATTAAGATGACTATAAATACCATCATGAGGGTATACAAAGAATTGTTGTCCTTCTCGACCAGATTCTGTATGGATACCTGGCCACTGCATAGATTGTTGTTGTGTTATCACCTGTTCTGCCACAAAACAACAGGGCGTGCACTACTCTTTTGATCCCATATAGAACAAATCTAGGTTTCAGGTATACTTTTCTGAGGTCAAGGTAAAGGGGTCAAATTAGAAAGAAAAGTATTTCACTCTACCTTGCTGTCTTGCAATAGCAGCATTTATTGTGAATGCTATTATCCCACTTATGGTGGCGTTCTGCAAGCGACAACATCCCAAGGGCCTGACTCCTGGAATATTTTGAGCGCTGAAAAGTCACTTCACACGTTTTCAGCGCGCAAAACTCCTTTTCCCAATTCATAGATTGGACTTTGTGTGTTTTTCTGGGACTTTGCGTGTGTCCAACACGTGATAGGAGGTGCAGAGCACTGTTCGCATAGGATCCAATACGCAAAGGTAACGTGTACATAGCAATTATGGGGTGACAGCACGTAGTTGAGGTGCCGCTTGGAGTTAAGGGTGATCGTATGCAGATTAGTGGGGTGCAGCCTTGAATTATGGAGGTTCCACCCAGGTTTACCAGCCGCTCCTTTGAGCTATGCTAAATGGTACGCAGATTATCAGGGTGCAGTTTTGGGTTACAGAGGTTTGTACGCAGTGTTGCTGGGTTGCTGCCTTGGTTGCTGGGAACGGGTCGCAGTATTGCTGGGATGCTTGATGGTGGGTATAAGGCAGGCAGACAGGTTGGTATATGTTGCTGGTTTTAGTTTGCGTGGAGGCGCGTCCTGAGTGTCCCGGCTGCTACTTGCACCTCGGGTTACTTTGCGGTTATTTTTCAATGAATATGTAGATCACGTAATGAAATGTTTGCATGCAAATAGGCGCAAAGTTGTTTTACACGCACAATACTTTGCAGGATCTTTCTGCATTTTCTATGAATCGGGCCACACGTCTAAACTTCAGGAATTTCGGCTTCAGGGCATTAAAATATTCTTAATGGCCTAATTTGAGCTTTTTCTTCCAATAGATATGTGAGGATGTTGCGCTCTGCATTTTAGTTATTAGCTCGTCTTCTAGCAGTCACATCAATTAGCTCTGGGTTTTGCCAGAACTCATCATAGTCCAAGCTGTTCAATTTCTTTTTAATATAACTGTATCAAGGCATCCATCACTTCCGAGATGATATCCCCCTTACTTCACCGGAAAAACGTTGTCAAGACAGACTTCGTTGCATTGACTTCAGTAGTCATTCACTTCTTCATACATTGACTTCTTTGTGCATTTACTTCATCTGAATTGGGTGGCAATGTATATGTTAGGGTTCGCTGTAAGGTTAGGTTTGGGGTCAAGGAGGAGTTGGGGGAAGAATATGGGTTGAAAAACAGGGCGTGTCGAGGGGGGGCCTCCCCCTGTAATGTTGAAGTGAATGCACGATGAAGTAAATGTATGAGGAAGTCAATGTCAGACCAAGTCACTGCAACAAAGTCAGTGTCGGGAGAAGTGAATATGGACCAAGTAAAGAATTGGGCATCTTTCAGGGTATCACTGTATTTTTCCAGGGTGGTCGTACTCCATAGTCTTGCCCAAAAAAACAATGCTTCCACATCAGCTAAGTGGCTAATACTATACAGACTAACTTCTGCAAGCCTCAAAATCATTGGAGATGTTGATGGAGGCTGTGGATGCTTTTTGTGTAGTCATTCTCAATTATCATCAGTGACTTGCTATTCATTTGTCGCACACTTCTGCTCCTTAAAGGGCAGTTTGTTTGGCTTGTAACAGATATGCTTCCAGGGGCACTTTCAGGGGACTATCCCCATATCCTTTAGGATATTTGGCACGTGCCCCCACTGTATCTAGTTTAGAATACACTGGATGGAGCAATGCAATCAGAGGAGTTTACCTGTGTTATCATTTCTCCATTCAGAATGATGGAGAGGGTAAGTTTATATTTCCCTTTCCTTGTGTTTACCATGTTCTTTGTCTTCAAATGATTGACCTGTGGACCGTCTTTCTTACAAAATTGTTCAAATATTGTGAGCTGTTCTTCTAGGCTTGTTGGAGTCAATGAGACAAGTATTACATCATCAGCAAACATCAGTGGTGTATACTACATATTCTACATAAAACCACTTAGCAGCATATGTAAAACAATTTATATAACAACATTAATTGTATCTACTGCTTTTCAAAATGTTTGGAAAACGCAAGATACATCACTTTTGAAATTCCATGCATTTATTAATTTGGAAAATCGAAATAATTAAGAAATCAACTAGCCGCTCAGATGTTGGTCTGAGGAGTTGATTTATGACGCAGCAACCTGATTTCCGGTGTAATTAAAATTGAAATTAAATGTGCATGTGTTATTTAAAAATTATATGTGATTTTCTATGGCAAAATGATGATAAGATATAAAACCACCCACCGTTGTTATTTGCTGCTGATTGACAGGACTCCCATGGTCCCCTCGCTCTCTGTGATCAGCCTGGCGTCCTGACGCATTTATATATCATCCTCGTGATAGGCAGTATTGAAATCATCATGGTGACAGAAGGAAGAAAAAGGAGAAAGTCATGACTGCATGTCCAAAGACACAGTTCTCAATTGTGTCTTTGAACACTGCCATAGATTAACATCATTTTGTGGAGAAAATCCCCTTTCAGAAAGCTTTCTAAAACACCTGTATGAATTAACATCATTTTTTTGTCCAGCACTGGCCCCACAGATATGTTCTTAGAGAATCTTGCAAAGCTCAAATTTTGAAAAGCTTAGAGGTGAAGCAAAAGTTTCTTGAGTGGGTGGATTTGATGTGGAAAACAGGTATGTTTTGAGCTTTTTTGGAAAGTGATTTTGGATGGTGCGGTACAGATGTGGTTTGGTAGAGTGTTCCAGGCTCTGGGTGTCCACTGGGTGCCCACTGGTTAAATGCGTATTTTTGTGTGCATGTTTTCATGCAGTGTGGCATGCAGAGAAGAGTTTGGCTAGCTTGTATGGTGTATGTGTGCATGATGGGATTCAGTTTGTTGTGACGTTCTGATGGAATTCTGAGGTGGATGTCTTTGTATACAATGCAGAGTCCTTTGAAAGAAAGTTATTCTCTCAGGTAAGGGGAGGCAGTGGAGTTGGGAGAGAGATGTGGGATGTGTGAGTGTTTGGGTGGGTGCAGGATGAGTCTTGCTACTACATTCTGCATGGCTTGCAGGGTAGGTGAGGTTGGTGTTTGCGAGTCCAATGAGAATAGCATTGTTGTAGTCTAGCTTGGAGAGAACTAGTGATTGCACTTCAGTGTGGGGGTCAGGGAGAAGAATGTGTCTTGGAATGCATAAGAGGTGTAGTTGTAGGTTGCATATTTTGATGACTGCAGCTCTGAGATGTGTGAAGGAAAGGTTGGGGGCAAGGATGAAGCCTGGGGCTCTCACAGGTGTAGAGAGGGATATGTGTGGGTTATCTGAGATGAGTTCAGTACTCTCGTGTTTGAGGTTGGGTTTGTCACTGGGGTGGTAGATGATGAGTTATTCCTTTTTTGGAAGGTTGTTTCAGGAAGTGGGTAGCCATGCAGGCGGTGACAGTAGAGAGACAGAATTTGAGTGTATTGAGTTTTGAGGGGGTGGGGGGTTAGATTTGTAAGTATGTTTGCTTGTCATCTGCATATTCATGAACATGGATATTGTGGTTACTACGGGTCTGTCAGAAGGATTCAACATATAGGTCGAGAAGGGGAGACAGGGAGGATCCCTGCTGAACCCAATACTTGATTGAGGTGGGGGTGGGGTCAAATCTATATACAAAGTTTCTCTGCGCCCCCATCAAGCAGACGTGCTAGATCTGGTCAAACCAACCGTCTTTCTATTCCCAAAAGCCTCAGGATTAGAGCAGGTGGCACCAGCTTCCCAGTCCTTGTGGCGACCAACTGGAACCTACTACCTCCCGCCATCAGAGGCATGGAATCCCACACGGCCTTCAGAAAAGCTTTAAAAACCCTGTTGTTCGTGCAAGCCGCTCGCTCATCATGCCTACCTGTAAAGCATTTGACCACTAGAACACTGTCTGTAAAAATGTATAACCTATGATCATTGCTACACTGCCTGTTAGCAATGAATCATGTATGCCTACCAAACCCCTGTAACTAAGTCATATTCTTGAAACAGTGCCACGATGCCTCCGGGCTGCCAGGCGCTTTACAAATATAAAAATAAAAATAAATAAATAAACAAATATCAGTGCTGGATCGACAGGGTCTCCTTGCCGGTTCTGGATGGGAGTGTGGCGCAATACTCTGGGCCCCTTGGGTCTTTCTGCCACCGGTCCCCGAGTGGTCCTCCTTGGTACTTGGATCCTTGGTTTCAGTGCTATAAGACAAAAAAGAGCATGTTTGTGGCCATATCCCCACCACTATTCATGTAGTGGGGCAGATGCATACATTTGACATATAAATTACAATACCCCCCCTGTAATTCCTCATGATTTTAACAGGTGGAATGGTTTTCACAGTTGGAAGTTTCTAGGGATCCGGAATGTCCCCCTCTGGGTTTCTGGATGGCTCCTCTATTTGATGCAGAGTATGCCTAGGATGGCAACAATTCAGCTGGTTGATGTGGACCCACTTGTCTTCCCCCTCTGCCAAACTGCCTTTGGGGATGCAGATTTTGTAGGCGACTGGTGAGATTCTGTCTACAATTTCATAAGGACCCCGCCAGCTAGGGAGTAATTTGCGCTGTTTGGCCTGGTTCCTTTGGAAATTGTACAAGTAGACCCGGTCTCCTACTTGGTATTCTTTTTTAGTTGTCTTAAGGTCATAGTGGGTCTTCATACTGTCTGAAGATCTTTCTAGATTCCTCTGAGCATAGGCAAAAGCATGTTGAAGGTGTTTTCTCAGATTATCAACATGCTCATGAGTTGTGGAGGCATTTATCAAGGTTTGCTCTTGGGTTCTGTAGAGCAGATGCTGGGGAAGCACCATCCTTCATCCAGTCATCAGCTCAAATGGCGACATGTTTGTTGCAGAAAAAGGGGTAGATCGGATGGCCATCAGGACAAGAGGTAGTCCCAACTTGGCCCAGAATCTGCCACAAACTTTTTTAATATGCTCACAATTGTCTTGTTGTATCTCTCAACTCCACCACTAGAGGCTCGCCGGTAGGCAATGTGTAGTTTCCTTTTGACCCCAAGTATTTCCCACATCTTTGTCATCACTTCGCTAGTGAAGTGGCTACCTCAGTCTGACTCAATCCTTTGGGGTAGTCCAAAACGTGAGAAGATGTGGTTGATCATAAGGGCAGCTGCTGTTTCTGCCTTGCAATTTGGGGTCGGGAGACATTCCACCCATTTAGTGAATAAGCATGTCACGGTCAACATGTACTTGTTCCCACTTAGAGGCGCGAATCACGGGCCTGATAAAATTAACTTGTAAATCTGACCAAGGCAGTGTCATCCCCCTCTTTTGGAGGGGAGCACAGTGTGTGAGTGATGTTGGCTGTAATTGTGCACACACAAGACACCCCTTCAAGTATTGGACGAGGTCCTGCCCCATGTGTGGCCAGTATGCAACCTCTCGCAAGATTTCTAGTGTCGTATGAAACTCCCAATGACCGGCTATAGCTGCTTCTGGGCGTGACTTAGCATCAGGCTTCGGAATGAGGTGGGGACCACCCACTGGTCATGGCCAGCTATGGATCTCCTTACCAACAAACCGTCTTGGATTCGGAACATTTTTGGACTTTTCATCAACACTCTGAGGGCCTCTTTCCCTATGTAATCGGTATCCGTCAGGGGAAAGTTCTCAGGGTCCTCAATGTGTTGATAAAACCTACCAATTATTGGATCCCCTTTCTGAGCCATAATCAAATCAGCATCTGGGGTCTCCTTACTCCATTGTGCAGTTGAGAGTTCATTGTGAGCATTTGGCTGGGACCTAGTAATAGCAGTGACCTGGATTTCCCTCAACAGGGAATCGATCTCAAGTAGATCCCCTTAGATGGCTCTGGTTTTGGCCAGCTGATCAGATAGGTAATTTCCAGTTTTGTCTGGTCCCTCTACTCTAGAATGACCCTTGATCTTTTTCCAGTAGATGGTCATCCCATTCGAGGTGACCAGATCATCAATATTTTGGATTAATTTTCCATGTTTCAATGGTGTGTTATTAGCACATAGCCTGCATCTGGTTTTCCAGTTAACCAGGTGCTCCATGAACCCGTTCCGTACATAATCCGAATCTGTGTTTATGACCAGGTCGTGGAGTTGGTGTTGGACAGCAGTGAGGATGGCTTGATGCACAGCCATCAGCTCTGTCACTTGACTACTTGGAGGACCGATTTTGTACAGAGCGGAGGGTTCTGGTGCATCATTCACCCATGCATTCCCTACGCCGTCCGCAAGTTCTTTCTCCCTGTTGTTGTCAACATGGTAGGAGCATCCATCCACATAGACAGTGGGCATTCCCTCACACTTGTCTTCTTCATAGACTTTCTATGGGGAATTACGGTATGCCTCCATATTGTCCTTGATTTTAAGACTTTCGTCCTCGAGACAGTTTTCTCTGGCACAATCATGCAAGTCCGCCAGAGCTTGCGCGAGGGGACACTTCTTTTTTTGGCCATATCTGACTTCCACATGAAAGCCTTGCATTGACAGAATCCAGGATGTAATTCGGGAATTTCTCACATTTCCGCCCAGGATTCTGTCACTCTGAAGATATTGCAAAGGTTGGTGTGGAGTCCCCACTATGATGTATTCCCTCTGGATAAAAGGGCGGTAATTCTTCAAGGCCCACACCGTTGCCAGGAGTGCCTTCTCACAATCGTTGAATTTTTCCTCCCCCAAGGATAAAGTCTTACTCGCATAGGAGATTACTTTATTGACCTTGTCATGCTTTTGATATAACACTGCCGTCAAGCATGTATTTGAGAACCATGTCTCCAAGAAGAACTCCTTGTTTTTCACAGGGTAAGCTAGGCAAGGCGCGTGTGAGAGTCTTCTTTTGAGTTGTCTTACTGCCTCGGCTTGTTCTGGACCCCACTCCCACTTGACCCCCCCCCCTCAGGAGATGCCTCAGGCATCTTGTTAGTCCAAGGAGGCTCCTTAGTTCCTGCAGAGTTGTGGGGTCTTTTAATTTCTGGCATGCTTCCACTTTCTTTTCCTGGGGACAGAGACCCTGAGGAGTCATAGTACTGATGGCTTCAGGTGGGGAAGGCAGTCCTCGCGGACCTGAAAGATCACCTCATCTCTCCTGAAGTCACAGGTCACATCTTCCTTACCATAAGGGCAGAAAGTGTAAACCAGGAAATTCCCCCCATGTCGGGTGTAGATCCTGTCTCGTGTTTTGTCATCGTCACTATCACTGTCAAAACAGTCATTGGGGATTGGTCCTAGCAGTTACCTATAAATCTATAGAAAAATGTCGGTCATCAACCACCATTCCAATAATGGTGCCTGCGGCCAGAGTGATAATTAGGTTGCTCTTATCCACCTCTTTTGGAATGGTGTCGTGTTCAATGTTGACTAGTGGTGTTGGATTTACCCCCAACCCTTGCTGTTGGAATTGAGCATTGAGATGAACATAGGCGTCAGGATTTTTCAGTTTCTGTCCTCTTTTAATTTTTACTTCCAGTGAAAATTGTCGGGTCCGTTCTGGGATGGTGACTTCCTCTCCAATCCGAATTTCAACTGCATATGGCAGCAGTTGTGCTGACCGAAATGCTTTCTCTGGGTCATCAAAGTCCATGGGATTACCGGTTAATTGGGACCAAGCTTTGAAGTTTATTAGGTCCGAACTAATGGAAAAGTGATTGAGAATGTCACTGCCTAAATGAAATGCATCAGGGACATCTCACACGACACAACAATTATGGACTATGCTCTTGTTGCCTATGGAAATTTTGAGCATACACCTGCTAGGCAGGAGATGTTTGGAATTGGGTGTTTCCCATTGGTCTAACAGTGTAAATGTGGGAATGGCTGGATCTTTTGGGAGTTTGCGGAAAATGGCCTCGCGGATGAAGTTCTTAACGTTGCTCACACACACTCAGGCGAGAACAGAGTCCTTCCCTTCATTTAACTAAATAGGGATGAACAACTGCTCTCCAATTTTCTGAATATCAGCCAGGCTTTGAGCTGATTTCTCAACTTTTTGGACTACAGGAATGGCATTTTCCGATTGTGGATTTCTATAGAATTTCAGAGTGTTTCCTTCCAGTGTGTAATGCCACCTTAGACTGGAAGGAAGGTTGATTTTCAGAAAATGAGAGGACTCCTCATCACCAGTTTGTTGTCCTACTGCAATTACTGTCACGTCTGGGATTTGATTATTCTGGAAGTGAAATTCTATTTGATCAGGTTTTTGTTGAACCATGTGGCATGTGCCGTTTAAACTAACATGGTTGACACTCTGTTTCAATTTTATTGGTCGACTAGTCTGGGTCCAGAGGACCTTGTTTACACAATCTATGAGGGGCGACAATCTACGCAAAATGTCATTCCCTAGTAAACAAGGTGTGCGCTCTGAAGTCAGAACTATGACCGGGTGCTTCATTGTAATGTCCAAATCCGCAGTCCCCTTGATGGGAATTTCCTTCCCGTTGAAGTTCTGAAGTTCTCCAGGAAGAGGGGTGAGAAGAATTTGGTATTCATCCCCACTTCCCAAATTCAGTTGATCAAAGCCCCTTTTTGACAGAAGGGTAGCTTAGGATCCAGTATCGACCAGTGCCAAAATTGTACATTGCCCCTGTATTTGGACCGGGGCATAAAATCTTCCCTCCTTCTCCTCAATTGGGCAAAGATAATGCAAATTTTTGGCCAACTGGTGGGTTAATTGCTTTGCTTTGGACACTAACAGAGAGGGGATTTTGGGAGGATTTTATTTGGGCTCTTGGGAATCTGCAAGAAAAAGGTGACAGCTAGATATGGGGGAAGGTTTGGATTCCCCTGGTTCTGATTCTGGGCTGCCCCCCCTCTTTTGGAGGCAGTCACCCAGATGGGTTTGAACCAGGTGATTGTCATGCTAGTTGTTCTGGGGTTTGATGATGGGTGGTTCTAACTCGGTCCCCATATCTACCCAGTCTGGATTTGGATCTTTTGGGAACCATTATTCTTTGGGAGGAGTTCCCCATCCCTGAAGGAGAAGATCCTTTTCCCAGAATCATCTGAGGACCCCTCTCCTTCAAACTGGAAGATTTGTACCTCCTCCTCAAAATGGGTCTTTTTGGGCTCTTTATTTCTCCTACCCACCCTCTGCTCCTTGGGTTGCAGACTTTCGAAGGCAGGAGATGTTGGTTTCGGTTCCTGGGTTTCCAGGGCCTTTCCACAAGTGGGGAAGGAAGCTTCCTCCAAGGCTTTACAGCCCCCTTCCTCTTGTGCCTCCTCCCTGGGAACCGGTGGATTGTCGGGGTTCTTCCCCTGTCATTGTTCTGGAGCACCAGACCCTGGATTCGCGGAGTTCTGAGCCACCATTCTCATCTGAGGGTTCTGTTGAGCCCTCAGCATGCAACCCAGATCCTGTGCCATGTTGTGGACCTGCCGCTCTAGTTGAGACACTAGCTCTTGCTGGTACGGGGTCCTCATGTCTCCCCTGGGTTGATCCCGGGAAGGGTAACTATCCCTTCTCACAAAATACCCCTGGTTAGGGAAGCTTGGGTACCCCTCCAACCTTGGCCTCCCCTCTCCCGGATTGGGCTGTCTGGGCTCAGGAAAGTGGGGAAAGAAGGATGGATTGTTTTGGGGGTTGAAATTTGGTGGGTATCTGGGAAAGAAATTTGGTCCGGCATTTAGGGGATTCCTGCCCTCCTGTGGGAAGTTCACTGGGTCTCCTGCTGTCTGGTTGGATCCCCCCTTTGGCTGGAGGAGTCGACACATAGCCCAGGATGGGTCTATTTCCCTTGCAGCGTTGGCTGATGTAGTTAGGGGAGTTAAGGGGCCCATTTGTGGGGTTGCCTCCCTGGTTTGTGATTGGCCCGAGGGCCTTCTGGGTTTGGGGTTGGTTGGATTCTGTGTGGAAAGGCTTTTAGGCCCCCCCATCTCCAGATCTAAAATGGGGGCAACCTTCACCTCCTCCACCTTAGTAGCAGCAGGGGTGTTGGTTGTTTTGGGGCTCTTGGTACTATTTTTATTTTCCAACGGCTTCTGCACCTCATAGATGCACGTTGCTTGTTCAATGACCCAGTCTAGTGATCTTTTCTCGTGAAAGTCGCTCACTTGCTGGGACATAATATACTTAGGGAGAGCATGAAAGAAGTTGTTTACAAATTCTTTACTGTCAGTGCGCACCCTTCTAGTGGTCTGCTCAAAGGCGCATTTCAACTCCTGAACAAATTCTTGTGGGGCCTGGTCTTCCCCACATTGTAAGTTATAAACTGCCTTGAGAGCCTCTAGAGGATTCCTATAAATGGAAAAATGTTTCAGGATGGCCGCCCTATAGGTGGACCATCTGGAATGGTTCTGATCCTCCGGCGCCGCAAAGAAGCTAGAGTATTCAGGCGAAAATGTCCACTTTACATATTGAATACAGCTTTGGCTGTCCTTCAGATGGAAAGTTTCCATCATCTGTTCAAATAGCTCAAAGTGCTCCCAAACTGAATATTTTGCATTGTTGTGGTAGGGCGTAATGACGCTCCTAATGGCTTTTATTTGTTTCAGGGGATCCGTGAGCAAGGCCTTTTGACTTTGTTGGCTTTTTTAGTTCGGGTCACCCTGGTCCACTCATTCTCTGACTCAGAGGCACTGCTACCCGAGGTGGCTGTCTGGTCTTCTAGGCTCTCCTGGATTCTGTGAGCTTGGGAATGGCTGGCAGAATGTGGGGGCCTAGTTTCTAGGGACATGTGCTCAGAAGAGTCCTGTGACTCTTCCTTGCTCCCAGGATTGACTGAGTACCCCCCCCACAACTGTCCTAGCTGGGAAGAGGTTTTTAATATGCTCTTAGTGGGCCTACTATCATGGAATTCCCCACTACATTTTACAGTCTGATCTCTGGGTAACTTATATTTCTGAGGATCCATTTCTCTGATTCTTCCCTCATTGGAGTCTCCCTGATCAGAGAAGATGGCCCTAGCCCTTGGGAGCCCATACACAGATGCCCGCCCATCCTTTTCTGGGAGGCACTAACCTATTAGCCACATATTTCTCATTGGGTTGAAGTCTACCATCCCCATGGCCCTTGGCTCATGTGAGCCAGTGGGCACGGGGGTGGCAGAGTGCATGGAATTGAAGAGATTGAGGTCTCTGGGGCCAGGGTTCCTGAGGTTATGCTCAGGGGTTTCCCTCTCCCATCTGAGCTCATCTCTCTCAGCCCCTACTCTCTGTTGATATGCAAGAACCTGACCCTTTTGTTCTTCTCTTATGGCCTTACTGGTCTCTGTCAGTTGTTCTTGCATAGCTACCTGTCTATGGAGCCTGTCATTTATCTCACAGAGAGCCTCATTGTCTCTCTGTGCGTCCTACCTAATTTTGGAGTTTTGGGCCAATTTTTGCTGCAGGATGGTCACCTCCTGAGTCTGATCCTTACTGGCCTGGTCATTCTTGGCCAGAGCATCTTCCACTCTCCTGGTGTTCTCTAACAGTTTTTCATAGTCCATTTTGAGCTCATCCAGTCCCTGAAGGGCAAGGTGATTTTCTTCCATCTTGGTTTTTAAATAACTGACTTCCTGGCCTAAGGTGTCCCTTTCCTGAATTAGAGTACCCCTCTGTGCAGCCAGCTTGTCCCTTTGTTTTTTTAATTCACCAGCTTTCTGGCTCTCTTCATCAAATTCCGTTTGAGGGTCTTTAAGAATTAATGTATTATTTTCTTCTTTTATCTCATCAATCTGATTTTCCAAGGCGACTATATACCCTGTGCAGACTCTATTAAAGTTCAATTGCTGTTCTAGAATGTGTTGGCTCTGTAGTAGAGAGTTCAATCTCTCCTGACACTCTTTTTGCAGTGTCAGTAATTCGGTGTCTTGCTCTACCTTCTCTTGCTGCAGGAGATCCAGATCTTCCTTTACTTTTATCAGGTACTGTCTGGCTTCACTCTCTGATTCTTCACTCTTTTGTAGCCTTTGCTCTGCAGATCAGTACAGATCATTTTGGGCCTTCTCTATTGATTGTACTCGCCTTTTTGCCAGATCTAGGTTTTTGGTATATTTTTCCTGTATTTCTCCAATGTGGAGGTACAGGTACGCCTCTATTTTGATAATTTTAAATTGCTCCACTTTTACCCTTGGGGCCATACACAGCTCACTAAGTGCCATGTGTAATGGAACCTGATCCTGCCAAATATCTAGCTCTGTGGCAGTGGCATGTTGCTTGATTTCCTGCAGCCAAACATTCTAATCCTGCTCAGCCCATTCACCCCTGACAAATAGTTTGTGCAGTAGTTGTTCTTTTGCCAAATTCATTTCCACTGGGGTCATCATTCCGGAAATATTAATTTCCTTCTGACTTATCAGGGTTATTTTTACCTTTGCAAAACAGGCCCAACTCCTTTGAGTGTTTCTATTGAAGGGTGATTTTACAGTGTAGCACAGTGTGGAAGCCCAACAAGGTGTATGTACCCCGTCAGTTAGCACGCTGTGTTAGACTATCACAAGTGGTATGTCTAATTCAGGATCTCGTGATGAGCCCCCAATCTGTAAGTGATTTCAATCCGGCACTTCACCTAAGTCAACGCCTAGCATGTAATGCACAGCTGGAATCCTTATTTATTTGTGTCTAAAAGTTATTTTATTCAAAACGATGTAGCACTCATATCACGCCCCTCTCTTGGAAACCCCCCGATACACTGAACCAGGAATCAGGCTGGTTTGCAAAGTTAAAATATTTATTTATGTATTTATAAATTTATCACAATATGTTTAATGGGTATACAATGATCACCAATGGGGTGATGTAACACTAAGCAATCTCTTTAATCACAAGGAGTAATAGTGAGCAAAACAATTCAGCGCACAAATAATACTTTTGTTTGTGTGTTTAAATCAAATAGCAGTGTGGTTACTAGTTCCCTGTGCACTCCCCTCAACCCTCCAATAGACAATGTAAAGAGATAGGAGGAGAGAACAGGTTTCAGGAATGGCAAACTTCAAACAATAGATCAATCCCAATTTCCCCATAACAACACAGGAGAAAAACAGAAATGATTGGCAAGCTGTCAAACTGGTTTTAAAGTTATCTTAAGAATGGAATGTGCAAAAACACTAAATAGGATCTAAATTGCTGAAATTGTTTAAATTCTGATGGGAGCCACTTTGGAGAGTTACAGACAAACACTAGCAATGATTGGATGCTAAGAAGCAATGTGAAAACTTAAAACTGAGGTCGGAAGCAATCAAAAGCAGTTTTACACGTGTCAAAATTTCGCTAAAACGAAATTCGTGGCAAACTTTTCAGTGCGCGATAATCGTGATTACGGGAGAACTATATAGATTTGGAATGCTTTTTGGATGCAAATTAAAGCTGTGGATGTTAGCTACAAGCAGAAGTTGATTCTAGCACACAAGTTGAATGAGTTATGGATGTTTTAGTGGAGGTCGTTTTTCTGAGACAGGTGCAAGAATGAAATACAGGAATGCACTTACAAGACAAATGGGATTTCTTATACTAGATTATGACTATAGAAAAAGAGAATACCACACAAGAATCTCCACAGTCCTGGCCAGGGACCCTTCACGTGGTGGATACTCACTTTATTTCTGGGATTCAATTGATTTATTCGCAACACTAATGATTTATGATTTTAGAAAACAAATGAGAAAAACTTAGTTCAAGAAAAGTTCTGACAATTCAAAAATACTCCTAACACTACCGGTTCTGAATACAAGAGAGAATGGATTTAAGATTGGGATTACTATGGACAGTACATATGCTAGTGACACAGTTCTATCTACAGATACTCACTATATGGGTTTCAAACGGAACCTCAGGGATTCTGGTCAGGGATTGGCAGCGTCAAGGTGCTCTGGACCCCGCAAGGCACCACTATCCTGGATCTGATCTGCAATGGCTCTGGTCACAGCACGGCACAACTGGATTGGATCCTTTTGGTTCTGGTAATAATTATTTTCAGCAGGAAAGCAGTACAGCACAGCCCGGCTGTCTATTTCCCCTTAGGTTTCTGGGGTTCTGGAAACTGGGATTGTAAGGCCTAGTTGAAAGTGGTTCAGCTATATGATGGGCCTTTCAGCTTTCCAAGTTTCTGGAGTCTGGAGGAAGGAAAATGGATGGTTCTGCTTCAGGGTGCTTCAGGATGCTCCGCCAGCAATCGGTTAGTGGGTGAATCTTGTTTCCTTTTTCAGTCTGAGCTGTCTTTATTTCTGCTTATGATAAAGGGGTGTGTATGCTGGTTTATCCTAAGTGCACCCACTTGCTAGGGATTGGTCAAGGTCTCCTTGATAGGAGGAGAAAAACAGTGTGTCATCATGATGATGTGGTTTTACGAGGCCTAGAGTCCACCCCTCGCCTCGTGATCACAAAATTTACTTTTGGTAGAATACATATTTACAAATGTACAACCTCTATAACAATAACATATATAGATTACATATGTTGTGTAGCAGATACTCCTCCAAACCTCGTCGCTATTAGATCTTGTGTCTGCTTTTTACAGAATTTTTCCCTTTTTGTCTTGAACACAATGTCCAATTTCAGAGCAAATTTCCACAAATGAGCGCATTGAATATGGGCATAAGTGTATGAAGTTTCATGCTTCTATCAAAAAAACATTTTGTGTAATATCACAATTTCCGCCGTTCCTTCCTAGAACATGTCACAGAGTTCTGGCGCCTTTTCACCCGTGCATCCAGAAATCACATTAACAATGCTGTTATTTCTATAATGTTCACAATTTTACATAGTAAGTTATATGTATTTAAACAAAATGTTCTTTGTGAATGTCCAGCCACAGATGGCTGTTTGTCTCCGCCTCCTTCGTCTCCCTGCAGCTCAGAAGCAATCTCCTCCCAGTTCCTACTGGGCCCAGGCTATTTTACGACCCGTCACAATTAGCCTTCCTTTGACTGGAGCAAGTCCATTGTCTTCTTCCCCTGGCAGCCCAAATTCTCCTCCCACCCTATAATCATCACATAGGTGTGATTTCCTTGTGGAAAGAAGCAGAAGGAGAGGCCCTTTGCCTCTGTGGGGGAAGCGGTTATACTGGTTAAGTTGCTTTTAGTCTGGGTTAAATTCAAAAGTTATTCTGTTGCATTTTTTTTTCTTGGTTTAAAATAAACTTGGGATGGCATGGCCTGGAGCGTCAGCGATGCTGCTGCTTCCCTGAGGGCCTCTGCCCGAGACCCGCGGCATTTAGCATTTAATCAATCCCTAGCAATCGGATTGAATCGACTGATGGAGCTATGGCAAGCTGATATGCTGGGGCACCCGCCGATGTGCAGTAAGGCTCCATTATTCCCAGATTAAGCACTGAAATGGATCGAACTCTCCCGTGCTCGCAGTCCGGCAGCGACGTTTCCAAGATGCCGGACGGGACCTGCTGAGGAGGTGGAGGTGGAGCTGAGAGGAGAGATTCCTTGCCCCGTCACCGGCGGCTCGCTCTGAAGATTTCTAGGGTACTGACGCAGACGGAGCCATGAAAACGAAGGGCTCCCCTCTCCGTGGCTGACCAGCGAGTAGCGTCAGAGCCAGATCCGAACCGAGGACTGGGAGAACTGCGGCATCCGAGAGCGGCGACAAAAGAGAGGTGAGCCCATCCCCCATAAGCATCGGCCCTGCGGAGTGAGCGAAGCGCTCGGCCCCCCGAGGCACTCACTAATTGAGGGCCCTGAGGCCTTGCTCTAAACTCGGCCCAAAGTGGGTGAATCACTTGAGTCCCTGATAAGTAGCGGAACTCCGGCTTCCCCTCCCCACCATTCCAGCTACGACAGAGGAACCCGGACACGCAGCCATAGAAGCCTATACCTCGATCCTCCACTGGCCCAGCCACCTAGTGAATTCCTGGGGCGCCCCTGTCCACCGTCACCCTGATATCCCGGATCTCAGCCCTGGTGTAGAGCCTGAAACATCAGCTCCCTGGTGGGCAGTCCTCTACCATTTGCGACCCAACTGGAAAAGAAACCCCAGGGTCATTGTACTGACAAGATGTCGAAGCCCGCTAAAACAACCAAGTCCTCGGACATTTCCACCATGCTCCTAGCGCCGGATAAGGCAAAGAAGCCGGCTCTTCCCTCTAGGCTCACCCCACAGAAGGCCCCGGAAGAACAAGCTAAGCTGGCCACCAAACATGACATCGTGGCCTTCATGCGGGACATCAAAGCTGAGTTTAGGTCCTGTATGACCGAGCTCACCACATGTCTAGAACAGACAGACCAACGACTCACAGAAGCCGAACAGAGGCTAGGAGAAGTCGAGGACTTAACCCAGAGCCATGACGCAACGCTAATAGAAATGCGACGAGAGATTTAAGCGCTCCAGACTAGAAGCAAAGTGCTCGAATTTAAGCAGGAGGACCTGGAGAATAGGGCACGACGGAATAACCTGCGCATCCGAGGGGTCCCGTCGTCTGTCCAAGACAGAGAACTACCAGAATATATAAGCAATTTTTTCCAGGCCCTTCTCCCGCTCACGGACAAAGCTCAACTCGTCCTGGACCGAACCCACAGATTGCGCCGAGGCGAGGAGTAGACTCAGACGGCCCCCCGGATGTAATCACTAGAGTCCATTTCTACGCCACCAAAGAGACCATCTCGGCGATAAGCCGCACCAAGGACGAGCTCTCATTCATGGGTACCCCACTTCAGATATTCCAGGATTTCTCCCTGATGACCCTTCAGAAAAGAAGAGCCCTCAAGCCCTTTACCCTGTTCCTCCAAAGCCAGCAGATCTGCTACCGATGGCTGTTCCCTTCCACTCTCCAATTCACATACCAGGGAACCCTGCTCAAAATCAGCCATCTTGAGGACGCAAAGTCCATCTTGCATCCAAACTCCTGGAGGCCTCGCTCTCCTCCAGTCCTCATCTCCCGCCAGAAGAACCGGACCAATCACCCCAAAGACAGCAACAACAATCCTGGTCTAAAGCACAGAGACGCCGGAGGATACGATGATCCAGTCATACCCCTCTATCGTGATCTAGCCGATCCCGAAACTAAAGCGGAACATAACTATGCCGCGGGCCCCGAGCAGCCCACACCCCACTCCGAGGAGTATGTCACCAACTCACCCTGGAGGCGAACCAAGTCCAATGGTTCTACCCCAGCCCTGTTGGCGGGGAAAACAGTTCTGGCCATGTTGGCCATGGAGAAGGCCGCACAGAAAACCCCAGCCCCCCACACACATCCATGTTCACCTTCCCGTTTCAATTTGCCCTCCCGTTGGAGAGGTTATAAAACAAGACCACCAGAGAACCGCATTGTCACCAAGCTCTTGGATGATGCCTGAAACTCACGACTCTCCCCCACAGAGCCCACACCAGCCGTCGAGAAAAGCCTACGATGAACCTCAACCACACCTGAAAGTGAAGTCCTAACCCTCAACGTCAGAGGCTTAAACGGGCCGCAGAAGAGGAAATCCATGCTACGGCGTCTACAGAATGAAGAGGCCTCAGTCGTATTCCTTCAAGAAACTCACCTGATTCCAGCAGAATTCACTAGGCTCCGTGATAGACAATTCCTGTTACAATTTCTGGCATCGAACGGCACCAAAAAAGGTGGAGCAGCTTTACTAATCGCTAAGACACTTAGACTACAAATCTTAGACACTTTGCTTTGCCCAGATGGCCGCTTCGTAGCAATTAAATGACAGATCTACGGCCAGCTATACTTCCTTATCTCGATCTATGCCCTGAATGATAAACAGGAAGAGTTTTACTCAGCTCAGGAAGATGCCCTCCGGCCACTCGTGGAGGGTCAAACAATAATAGGGGGAGACTTCAACGGAGCCCCTGACCCAATCAAAGATAAATCTCACCCACCTGCTCGTAAAGACTTCAGTGTGGCAACAGCTCTGCTTAAACTTTTCCGCACCTTAGATGTGGTCGACACATGAGAGTCTTACATCCAGAGGTCCGCGACTACTCATTCTATTCTTATGTACACAGAACTTACTCCTGCATCGACCTGCTGCTGGCTTCCCCCCAAGTCCTGGCTTACACCGATGAGGTGACCATAGGTCCCAGAATCTTATCGGATCATGCCCCGGTCATGATAACATTGAGAGCCTATGACCCTGATCCACTCCCAAAACGCAAGTGGTCCCTATACGACCCGATCTTGAATGACATGTCATTAAGGGATGTGGTAGCGAAAGCCATCAAAGACTACTTCAAAGAAAATAAGAGCGAGGACACCTCACCGGCCAACACGTGGGACGCAATGAAAGCGGTTGTGAGAGGGGTCCTAATCTCCCAAGGAGCAGCCTACCACAAAAAGAAGCGCCAGACTCGCCAGATCTTACAGGAGGTCGTAGAGAGAGCAGAAGCTATATGTAAAGCAAAAAACTGGACGCCCAGAACCCATCGAGCCCTGCAGATAGCTTGGAAGAAGCTAGAAGCACATTACGCTGAAGACACAGCTCAGATTCTTGCCAGAACTAAGCAGAGCTACTACGCTAAAGGGAACAGGCCAACAAATTTCTGGTGGAAAAACTGGCGAAGACCAGAAAGAGAAATTCCATCCTAGGCCTCTGTGATTCCCAGGGCAGAGTCCAGTTCGCAGAGGGAGACAAGCAACACATTGCAGTCACTCACCTCACAGACACAATGACAGCCTCCCCGAGATCGCCCGAAGAGCAGCTCTCTTACCTGCGAGACGCAGCGCTTCCCCAGATCGCCCCTACGGTGCGAGACGAGCTGGAGACCCCGATCACGAGTGAAGAGGTGGACAACGTTATCAAAAGTCTCAAACCAAGGGCCCCGGGTCCAGACGGATTCTCGACCCGCTTTTACAAAGGCTTTCGCTCGCAGCTGGTGACCCCCCTCACATTGCTCTTTAACTCCCTCGCTACCTCAGGGTCCATTACCTCATCCATGCAGGAATCGATCACGGTTCTCGCCCTGAAGCCGGGAAAAGACCCCAGAGACATCACAGCGTATAGACCTATCTCTCTACTGTACCTGGACGCTAACATTTACTCAAAGGTCTTGGCCAACCGATTAGTGAGAGTGCTCCCAGACATTATCGACCCAGATCAGACAGGATTCGTACTGAATAGATCCGCTGCAGACAACGTCCGCAGGGTCCTAAACCTGGTCGAAGTCACTCAGCGAGATGCACGTAAATTGGCTGTGCTAGCTTTAGATGCGACTAAAGCCTTTGACAAAGTAGATTGGTCATTCCTCCGATTCACCCTAGAGTCCTTTCACTTTGGACCCACATTTCAGAAACTCGTCTTGGCGAACTACCATCACCGAAGACCTTGCTCCGCGTTAACAGCTTCCTATCTAACCCGATCCCCTTATCATGCGGCACCAGACAAGGATGTCCTTTGTCTCCCCTGCTCTTCGCCCTGGTTATGGAGCCACTGGCCCAAAGGATCCGACTGAACCCCAGAATCAAAGGCCTCCAAGTAGGCCCCACTCAACATAAAATATCACTATATGCGGATGATGTGTTATTAACCATATCGGACACCACCCAATCGCTGAGGTCCTCCCTGGCAGAAATTCATTGCTTTGGTAAAGTTTCAGTATTTGTGATAAACTTCGCGAAATCATCGGCTCTGGGGGTGAGACTGGAGCAGGAAGATAAGGATTCTTTCAGAGCCCTCTGCCCGATCCAGCTCAGCAAAAAGTCCATCCCCTACCTAGGAGTACAGATCACAGCCCGACCGGAGGATACCTAGCAAGCGAATTTTCAACCACTATTCAAGACCTTGGAGGAAGACCTCACTCGCTGGCTCTCACAGGAGATCTCACTACTGGGCTGTATAGTGGCATGTAAAATGAACCTCCTTCCACGCCTGCTTTACACCTGTTCGGCCATTCCAGTTTTGATCCCCTGGTTCCCACTATTGCGCCTCCAAAGGATGATACTACGCTTCATCTGGAAAGGTAAAAAGTCAAGGATCCCGTTCAAGACGATGCTGAGCAATCTGAACTTGAGAGGCCTAGGAATCCCAGACCTCCAGAAATACCAGATCGCGTCCCATTGGCTCACACTGTGGACTGGACGATAACTTCGAACAGACCTAGATGGGTCGAGATTGAACAATCCCGCTTACCCCTCCCTCTCCGCTTCCTCCTGCACCTTTCCCCCGTCCTCCGAAGAACGTGGCCGAACATCCTCTCTTCCACTAAGCAGACTGTAAAAACCTGGGAATGGACACGTAAACAGAGGGGACTCCCTAGAGGCCTAGGCCCAGCTTCTCCAGTATTTCATAACCCAGCGTTCTCCCCAGGATTCCACCTATTGAACCTTAAGAACTGGTTCGCCGCCGGCCTCAGCTCCCTAAACCAGCTCTTTGAGAGGAATCAGCCACTCACCTTTGAACAATGCAAAAACACCTTTGACCTGGCGGAAACTGACAGATTCACATATGTGCAACTGCGGCATTGGTGTTCCCATCCAACAACATGCAAGGCAGCGACCCGAGATCTAGACCCTACAGAGCTGACAATCGCAGATCCCCCACACCGAGGGCGCATCTCAGCGATGTACAAGCTGTTGCAGACAAATCTCCTGGTCGCTAGAGCAACCTACATGAACCAATGGGAAACAGACCTAGGACACCCAATAGAAGACCAGGTCTGGTCAGACATTTGGTCTCGCACGCGGGCCTCCTGCTTCTGCATTACTAATTGGGAGTGTGCCCATAAACTACTTCTAAAATGGTACTACCCGCCACTTAGACTATACCATTTCAACCCAGCCTTGGACCCTCGATGCTGGTGTCGATGCGACCTACAGGGATCGTTCATCCATATGTGGTGGTCCTGCCCAGTGGTTGCAAACTTCTGGGCCCAATGCATCACCACCATAGCAGACATAACTGGGATAAAGCTGCCCTTGGAGCCAGAATCAATCCTATAAGGAGCCCCGCTTCCAGGCATATACCCAAGGTCGGGTAGAAGAGCCACCCTCCTTACTCACCTCCTCCTGGCCGCTAAAATCACGGTGGCACGAACCTGGAAATCGCCGGAGGGACCCCTGATGATCCTATGGTGGCTGAAACTTTGGAACATCTTTGTCACAGAAAAGATCACGGCGGCAAACAGAGGCCTCCTTCACCGCTTCACGAACATCTGGTCCCCAGTAATAGACCAGAGCTATACAGCACTAACTTTTAAGCCACGAGCGGTAGCAAACACTCTAACGGCGAGGAGCACGGAGATGATACAATGGACAGAAGAGCAAGATTTGGACGTTAACTGAGGGGGGACGGGAATGGGGTTGATGGGGGAGGAGATGATCAATGAGCTGCACAGATTGTCATTAGAGAGTATGTTGTAATTTACTTTTCTCTGGTGTGTTGATCAAAAATAAACATGTTTAAAAAAATAAAAATAAACTTGTGATTTCAAAACAAGCAGCTAGAACACTGATTCCAGATCCTAAACCATGGGATTAAACAGTTACAACCTATGTTACTCTCAATAACAGGCCACATAGTTTTCAAACATTAGATTTCAGTTGTACAAGGTTAAATTCTATCATGCAGGCTTCTGACAGCTGTCATTCAGGCAGCCGTGTGTACTGCGCCCAGATTTTGACAGATTCCACAGGCAGGCAACATTTGCTGTGGATGTTTTGATGACAAATTCAGCTTTTCAGGACATTGCAATATCACCCTGATTTCTTGAACTAAATGAATTGTAGCACCCAGCAAGCATATTGGATGTTTGAGGCTGTTTTATACCACCATTCTGCAGTTTCAGCAACCAAGAAAAAGGCTTTCAAAACAAGATTTTGGATTTCTTTCAGCAAAGCACTGCTTTTCCCTCTGTGATCCCTTTTCACTTGTTTTGAAGCCCAGTGACATGTTTCAGGAGTGAGATCTCTGTGCCACCACTGACAACATGCATGGTAGATTTGGCAGCCATCTTTTCGTGTTACAAAGCGCAATTTCCATAGATTTTGGCGTGCATTTTAGGATTTTTGGCACCATCAGAACACATTGATGCTGCATGGCAGAGCAAAAGTGGGTCAATACATTCCACACTTATTTAAAAGGGGGAGAATGATACTGTTTTGAGTGTGGGTGGAAACTACCATGTGAGAGATAGGAGTTGGCGTTAAGCCAGTGCAAGCAGGGTGGTGAAGGAGTTGGATGAGGCTCGGGGGGCTGTCTGGCAATCATCCAGGAAGTATCCGGGGATTTGTTTTTTCTGTGAGTATGATGAGAGTATCATGTTTGATGTGGTGAAATGATGAAATGTGTTGCAGGTGTAGGAAGGTTTGGTAGTAGGGGTGGGAGCCGGAATGCATAGGGGAGGATTTGTATGATCTATATTTTAGAATTGAAGAAGTCAATGAGGGAGTTACATACGGAGGTGGATGGGCCTTTGGAAGGTGTGGGTGGTTGTTTGGAGATTGACTTGACATTGGTGAAAAGTTTCTGTGTTTGTTTGGGGGTGGATTGTAATCCTTGGAGGTGGTTGACAGTTTTGATGTTGCGCATGGCCATCATGTTTTTGATGTGTCTGTGTTTGAGGGGTGTACTGGTGGTAGTGCATGGGGTCTTTTACAGGTTTTTTTCAAGGTTTCTGGCTTCCTTAATGATGTAGAGGAGTGTATCATTGAAACATGGGTTGTGATGCTGGTTGTATGGTTTTTGTCTTTTAAGGGGGGCTAGTTTGTGGATTGGTGTGTGATGGTGTTATTCTAATTTTTGAGGACTATGGAGGGAGGTTGGTGAGGGGAAGAAGGGGTGGTATGAGTTCTGCTAAGGCGTTGTCTGCAATGTGTTTGATGTATCTAGCTGGGGGCTGGGGATGTGTGGGTGGTGGTCGGATGTTGTATGGTAGATTGCACATGAATGGCCTCGCTAAGTTATCTGACCATGCCACCCGCATTTATTTTTGCACAGAGAGGCAATTTTCGTTCAAGACATCAGAAGTCAAAGTGTTGCCAGCAATGGGCATGGGATTTAAGGGGTTGGTGCAGTGAGGATGGTATTTAGGATGGGGTTGTTGTCTGTGGGGGAAATGCCTGGTTAAAGTTGTGGTGGTCAGAGGAGAAATCAAACTATTTACTGTTGAAGTTGGGATTGTGTATTGGGGTGGTGAATGAAATGGATGAATGTGGGATTATGGTGTAATGGAGGGGGAGCAACTGAGAAAGAGGGCTTCAAAGGATGTATATCGTGGGAGAGTGTGGATGCCAAGTGTGTGTGAGTCTTTGTAAATCATGGCAATGCCACCGTCATGTGTGGGCAACCTCTGGCAGGATGAGGGGGGAGCATGCTAGTGATAGAAGGGTGGTGGGATTCAAGCCATGTTTATGGTAAAACTAACATGGCTGGTGTGTGTGGGTGCTATTGAGGTCATTGATTGCATGTGTGTGTGCAGGTGCTGTGTGGCGGTTGAAGGGAATGCAGTTGTAAGTTAGTACTTGTTTTCAGTGCTGTGCTGGTGCTTGATTTGTGTGTTGTTTGTTGGTATGTGCTTTGTTTATGGCATTTCTTGTGGCACAAAGTGCCAAACAGTGGTAAACGGGGGACAAATAATGCATTGCAAGACAGCAAGGGTCCGAAATGAACACTGACTGCGTTTGCCTGTCCCGGGTCATAGTCTGTACTTGGACTTAGCTGTTGTAGAGGAAAGAAGGCCTTGAGTGGGTGCATCCATCCGTGTTGCAATCCCTTAATGAATAATGGTTAAGCATTCAAGTGTACTGCCACACCATGAAACCATTCAATTTAAATGGACAGTGTCTGCATTCACAGTTGAAATTGCAAACGCACACGCACCTTTGGTGAATAGAAGCATGCACATAGTGTTCTTTTTCGAAAATGCAGTTTTGTGGATTGACCCCCTCGTATCAGTTTGCTGAGCTCTGAGCTGGGACCTTTAATTAACACTGTTGGGGGCTCCCTTCGCATAAACACAGCCTAGCACTATAATTATTTTTTCATAATGTGCTTAATACCAGAGAACAGCTTCTAAGCGCGAGACTGGGATTCAAACCTGTGTTGCTATGACACGTGGTTTTGATGTCAAGACAAACACTTTGCCCCTGAGCTATCCTCCTGGCCCTGAATAGTCTATTTGCACCAAAGCACACTTTTATAATGTTAGGAACAGCAGGTCCTAGTTCAGGTCCAGGTCGCTCAAATGGAACAGCGAAAAGCTTGGAATTTACAGTCCAGCATCCTCTTCTTTTAGACAAATACGTTCAGCGTGTTGCACGATTTGTGCCAAAGACATCATCCCAATGTTGGATGCAGTGGAATTTGCCTGTGGGCTTTTTTTTCAATCCCATTTCCGCAGTGAATGCAACATAAGTCCACTTTTTACAAATCTGTATTGTACACACTATCTCAAAAACCCAATTAGACATTTTCTCCAAGATGGGTTTTCCGTGGCATCCTACTTTCCACTAATTATCTCGTATCCTTCCAGATGTTCTCTCTCCTGGGGCCCCAAAAAAAACCTGCAACAGCACCCGGCCCTATATCTGAAAATCAGACTGTCTACAGAATTTCACCCAAACCTCCCTAAACAACCTTTACTCTTCTACTTTCTTTTTGAATTGATATTGTTTCCCACTGATTAACTTTGATGCACTTGGCAGATAAATATACCAGAAAATAAATAGTACTATTTTCTAACGAATTGACAATTATAATTGAATTGCTGCCAACTCCTTGGACATTTTGTTTTTCTGTGATGTGAATTTTCTTTTTCACTTATCTCTTCATGCAGCATTGCACTGAAGTGCGAGGAGTGAGACATTGCAGCAATAATTAAATGGCCCTCAGTTTATCACCATTGAAAGGAGGATGGATAGAGTCAGCCTGCTGAGATTTTAACCTGGTTCTATAAACGGATATCAGAACTTTCTTTTACATGAACTCCTAACCATGGGTGGACTGGCCTATAGGGAACTCTGGAGATTTCCCGGTGGGCCTCTGCACCCTGGGCCTCTTTTGTGTGGCATTTCCTAATGTTTACATAGGAAAAGCATTGGGTTTGCTGAAAATGTGTCATATGGGGCCACTTTGACAATTATTTCCAGGGCCTCTTTTGGTCCCCAGTAATTATTTCCAGGGCCTCTTTTAGTTCCCAGTCCACCCCTGCTCCTAACTCGTTGAACTATCGTTGCTCTCTTTAATGTTGTGAGCATAACAAAAGCTGATATCTATGAAGGTTGGTGTGCTCTGTTCCGTTACAGAATCTCTTGTTGGAATCACGAATCCACTTGATCACATCCACGTCAAACAATGGATCTGCGTCCAAAATGGACGGCGGCCGCCAACCCGCCTCGCAATACGGATTTGATAAGCAAGCCCAGTGAGACATTGATTGCTCGCTCAGCTGCAGCAAACAACGTAGGCAGCTCTCCTGCTTTAACAATACAGGAAAACCTGGTTTACCTTTACAGCTGTGAGTGTCCAAGCACATGTACAGTGGCCCATGCAAGTCCAGGGTAGTTTTGCTTCTTCAGCCTTACACTGCCCATTGTGCATGCAGGCTAGGATACAATGCAGACGAAAGAGGGTAGGGGCTCTCCTGCTCCCCCCTGCATATTCAGAAGCCGAGGGATGGTGTGATGGAAGCACTCTTTCTCCAAAGCATGTGCCGGACCTAGCAAGCCCTCCTTTATTCCAAATACCTGTGGCGTCCGGTGTGGGAACTGCAGAGCCAGGACGGCATGTGACTTTTGGATCCAGAAAGAAACATTTTAGTAAAACTGAATTACGAACTCTTAAGGAGCTAATGGAAAATCATGATATTATGATCAAACCTACTGATAAAGGTGAGCGTTGGTCATTGTGAATATGACTGATTACGAGACATAGTGCAATCGTTACTGTTACTTTAATGATGTTGCCACTTATCTATCCCTAGACAATGGCCCTATTGAGTCTGCTAAAGAATTGAATAAAGTAACTCTTGATCATACTGAAGCAACAGAATGGATTTCTAATGTTACATTTTCTTTTTCTTTTTAACAGAATACTCACTCATTGATGCCAGTATGTTATATTTCACTGAAAATCACAACGGCAACAGAATTTAACATAGACCATCAATTGGTCACAATTTTAAATTCTTACCAAAATTGAAAATATCTATGCATTTGTAACATCAGTGATCCTTAACAAAGTAGATGGTCACATTATCACTCTCGACTCATTGGTGGTGCTGCACCCTTCTTCAGGAGAATAAGCCCCCACAAAGTCCCCTCACCCAGGTTATCCTCTCACACTGGTCCACCCCCAGGGTCTGGATGAAAAGACATGGGCCATGCCTTGGCCACCTGAGAGAGAGAGAGATTATTGAGGACAAGCAGGTGAGACACCCTCTGGTTTCTCACACTATTCAGACAACCATTGCTGTCTGTTGCAGAGGTGCCTGGAGGGTTGTCAGGCTATTGGTAGATTGGTGATCCAGGTTAGAACCTGGTGTGTGACTCATCAAGTGGGTGAATGCCTAGAATTAGGTTACCCCTGATCAACTGGGTCCCAGAATTATATTTCTCACTTTGTTGTTACTTTTATTTTGTTCAATAAATCATACTTTTTACATCATGTTCAGTATTTATTTAATGTAATATCTTGATTTTGGATGATGCTTTTTTGTTGCATGTGTTTTTATATACTTTAATATGTTGGGTTTGGAAAATAAGCACTCCGGAATGGGCGCAGATTTGCTTGCTTATTTTTCATTCCTTTTATTGATCCCCACCTTTTTATACAGTATGGACTGGATGCCCAGGGCATCCTAAATTGGCAGCTAAGCAGTTCTGAACCTATGCTATGTGTTTGCTGAAATAATTGTTTAACAGCATAGGCATTTCAGTATATGGAGAGACTATTTTCACCAAGCAAGCCAGTGCGCAGAACCACCCTGGCCAACTAAGCTGCGAAGTTAAAAGCTACTCATAAGCTAATCATAAGCATAGATACAGTGTCGCAGGCTGCAACCAATAAGTGTATCCTGTTTTTCTTTTTAAAATTGCAGGAAGGCATTTTTTATTTTATTTTATTGTTTAAAGCACATATCTAGCGTAGGAGAAGCAGAGAAATGTACAGGGTATGGATAGACAGCATTCAGGCTGGTGTTTTTTAACAATAGTGCAGTACTGTGAGTTGCTATTGGTATGTCAGTCTGTGCGTCCATCGGGATTAATCCTTGGTCAGATATTTTTGAAAGAGCTACATTTTGAGGGTGCTGAAGAATAGAACAATTGTTAGGGCATTCCAAGCCAATAGAGGTATGACTGTGATTGTTTGCAGGTCTTCTCTTTGTGGATGAGTTGCGATTCAATCTGGTTGGTCGATTTGCTGTGCAAGGCATGTGTTCTGCCAGATACCCTGGTGTGTTACTCATGACTGTTTTGTAGCTCATGCACAGTATACTGGCCTGTATAGGATGGCAGTGTAGTTCTCTTGTGGGGTGATTTAGTCAAATTTCTGTGCACCTATAATGAGGCATGGAGAACTGCTTTTAGGGGGTCAGGTGAGCGGCTGGGAGCCCCATCAGTAGAGTGTTTCTCCCATTGATCTGTGAGACGACAAGGGCTTACATTACATCCCAGAAGTCCTGTGTTAAGATGAAAATATTTTTTTGAAAAGGGTTGTTAAGTCAGCCACAAATCCTACATAGGCCTAGAGGAATCAGAGTCAATCAAAACCAGACTCAATGATGGAGTAGACGAAGTGCCTGGCAAAACCCAATTTTATCAACATTGAAACAAAGCCGGGATTGCATACAAGCATTTAAGTCTTGCTGCTCTCGGCATGCTCAATGAACAAACTCGTCAGCAATGACATCATAACATGATATCAGTTTACAAAACCTATAGGGAGCAGGGATAGGCTAGTGGGTTTGGCTACATATAGTCCATAAGTGTTAAATATTTTCATTCAGTTACAAATACCTGATGGCTCCACCTGGGACCACCCCTTTATTGATAAAGTTTAAACTCCATCATCTTCACAACAAGAGGTTGTTTGACATAGTACTTGATTGGTGGTATGTTTCTAAGGATTTTGATAGTTTGGCTCATTGCTATGCAACCTTGGACACTTGACAGGCCATCAGGATATGAGCCAAAAAGAGAGTAGGGGAGAGAGCCAATGGAACATCCTTCCTCCAATTAAAAGTTACGTCATTCTCAGGTCATGAGACCGGGCATTTTCTTTGTACTTGGCCTAGTCTGGCATCCTGCGTTTATGGGTGAGTGCTGTTGGTGTCCTATCTATGTTCACTTCTATTGAATGGCCAGTGTTCTCCAATTATGGGTCACCGGCAATAGGACCATGTTTGAAATAGATGTACCTTCTATTTACTGAGGTTTTAGCCAATGTGTTGTATTTTATTTTGCCATTGGGGACACCATTGAGTTATTCTTCATGGAGTTGTTTGGCTTTTAATATTATTATTACTATTATTATTATTATTATTATTATTATTATTATTATTATTATTATTATTATTATTATTATTACAGTATTTATTGAGTGCAGACCTAACTTTAAGAAGCAAAGGAGAACTTTACAGAGGTATACACGGATAGATGGATACAGATGCATAACATAGTGATTTTCAGTTGTAACAACAGATCAGATATACAACGGGGGTAGGAAACAGAGGGGGACAGGTGTACTGGGTGGAGGGGAGGGGGGGTCAGTGATGGCTTACTGTTTTGTTACACCTGGCTAATAAAGGCTGGCTGTGCTCTTATAAAACTTAATTGATCTGGGAGTATACTGATTGCATCGTGGTAATTGCTATCTTATGCAGTCATTTCGATGTTCCAATCCTCCCTTATTTCACTTTAACCTTGGCATTAGTTGCCAGACACTTCTGAGCTCTGCAAGGATATGTATTTCTGTGGAGTCAGCGTTTTAAGTTTTTCCGAGGCTTTGAGGCCTGTACTCATTCAGAGACGTGCTGTGGCTTCCATTTTTAAGAATATGGCTGCCAAACTAACCTTTCCATTCCCATGTTCCCTCCCTGTTGCCCGATGGGCGCTTTGAAACATAATTTACTTGGTGAATAAATGCCTTAGGAATGCACAATAAATACATTAAAACATTTAAAAAATGTAGTGAGCTATATTTGCATATTGTATATGTTGCATTCACTTATACATTGTTCATGTTAGTGTTGTTCATGTCTGTGGATGCTATGTTAATTTTCTTCATATCTAAATGCATATATTACCTATTGTGCATGTTCCTCATGTGGAGTGCATATTTGCTTTATGTCTAATGCATTGTCACCTTCACAGTATTTGTGCGGGGAGGGGCCAATTAGGTAAGTTAAAGTACTCGATGATGACTAGGTAAAATGACTGATATCCTGTGGACTGTTAATTCTCACATATAACTCAAAATAATCTGCATATTTTTGGATGGCTTTTTCAGGATCTTTGAGGAGGGATCCACAAGATCCATGTAAATGTTTTAGAGGATTGGATAGAAGATGGAGTCACGGGGGGACTCTGCAGGAGATTGTGAGGTGGTTAGAATTCAACATTTCCATCCATTCCAAGGCTAAATGTTGGAGGGGATTCAATTGAGTATAGCATGCAATACCAACACAAGTATTTGGGTGTTGGATTGAGTCCCAGAGGGAGTATACAACATGCTAGACCCTTGCATCAGGAAATCAGAGCAGTTAACTATCCTGATTTCTAATGTGTGAACCGTACTGAAGGCTTCACATTTGAAGGTGTAATGCGATTATACCTCCATCACCTGGTACCGGCCGTACTATATGGACTGGAAAGTGATACTATCACCATTTTGACATGGCTCAGGAAATTGAGGGCAAATACTGGAGGAAACTCTTGGGGATACCAATGTGTGTGCCTATGGACATTATAAGGCTGGTATTGGGATTGATTTCCTTAAAATATGTGTTGTTGAAAAAACAATCCATATCATGCATTGAAACTAAGTGTAGCTTGGAGTGACATTAATTACACACATTGGAATTGGAGTCATGTCGTAAGGTAGGCTTATCAAAATATGACACATTGGTCATTGAGTATTTTGAGTTGATCAATTGGAACCCAGACTGGGAGGAAGATTATTATGCTTTAAAGGTAGCTTTTGAGAATAAAGCTGACCATTGAGATTTGGCCGAACATTTTAATCATCAATCTACCATAAAATGGTGTAGATTTGTATCAGAGATGATTTATGCATATACACAAGCTCAACCTTACTAAGTCATGTGTCCCTCTAAGATTCATATTGCCACACTGCATTAACTGTTTGCAAGTTATTTCAGTACTGGGTACAAGAACAGAGATCCCATTCGGGGGGGGGGGGGAATCTGTCGTATGTGTAAGAATCCACAGATTGTGGAGACTTCCAAATATGTTTTACCAGAGTGCTCTACCCTGGGTCCTACGTATATATGCTATTTGGGGAATCAAGTTCAGGATATTGTCTTAATTAAAGATGCCTCATTTTGGAGATATTGCATGTGAGAAACCAGAAGGTGTTTAACCCACTAGTCCCCAGGGATCTGTCATCCAGGTGGGCAGGATATGGCCATCGCTTTTGTATCCAGTTCCTGGGGGTGGGCCAGTGTGGGAGGATCACCTGGATGAGAGGTCTTCAGGGAGTGGGAGTGGGAAGCCACATCGTGAGACACGGTGTGTCATTCCCTGTAACACCTTTACCCCATCCTATCAGGTAGGATACTTAGGAACTCTACCACCCCCCTTTTACAACACAAACACTTTCACACAGACAGCACACTATGGGAGAAAACAGACTAACACCCGAACAGTATACCTGATGTGTCCCAATACAATGATCAGGCAAGGTCAGGCAATTACTGACCATCACATACACCTGACTTCCAATAAGCTTCCCACAGGGATAAAAGGCAGAGCATGAGAGCACACCCTGAGTGAGACAAAGTTTTGTGTGCAAACGAAGAGGAGTCTATGTTGGCATGGAATCAAGGATGCTATTTCAAGAAATAGCTGCAAAGCACAAAAAAAGTCAGACAGATAAAGCCATGAGCGTGAGACATGTTTCTCTTACATAATTGAAGATGAACAACAAATCGGATTTAACGAAGATGAAAACATGTGCAAGAGCCAAGTATTTGACAATTAACAATGTATAAGGCTCTTACAAGATGGAGCGAGCAAGTCTCTAGAGGCCAATGGAGCAATAATGCCCTGCATAATTGAAACAAACAGCAGTAAATAGGAGATCGAAATGGACAAGTTTGCGGTCTCCTCACATGTGTTGCAAAAGGTGAAAACAAGGGTTATTCATTAAGCTGTGTTTGAAGATGAGTGATGTGCTCAGACTCCCTGGAATGTCCTAGAACAGAGAGCAATGGCAAGGTCAACCAGAGATGGGAAACTTTGGCTTTGGTTTGAGGTCAGAGAAAAATGAAACAAAAGAAACATTTTGTTTTGTAATACACAGGCAGATGGGATACAATACTTTGTAATTCAGGTTTTTGGGATTATGGACACTGCCACCCCTTTCTATGTGGAAGTTAAGAACAACACTCATCCCGTGATTTTCTATGTGGGAATTAATTGATTTACTTTAATCAAATGTGCTAAAGGTCTACACAGTTTTCCCCTTCCCCACACTTTAATGAAAATGCGTAAGGATGGCTGCTCCCAACATAATGCAATTTCAACAGAGAGGGTGGTTTTCTATGGGGAAATAAGTTTGAGTGAGATTTAATTATTTGTCTGAAGGGTCTACGCCAGTTTCATCCCCTCTACCCACTAATGGAAAGGGATAAAGGCAGGTGACGCCCCACACAATTGATGACTTTGGGATATCTACATATATGGGAGGTTTTGGTCAGGGAAAACAGCACAGCTCCTCTAATCAGAGCACAGGTCTGGTCAAGGGCTTTCCATCAGGGATTTTCTCCTGCACCCAGACTCTTTCTGCTCCTCTGGTTTGGGTCCCAGCTAGTCCAGCTGCAGCTCTATACTGGAATAATTCACAAAAGCCAAGTTCTGATGCAAACTGGTCATTTTTTAGGGATTGTGATATTGCAAACTTGCCATGATTCCCGCATTGAGGATTGGCAACATTGTTCCCTTCATCTCCCGGCACCACACACCCTGCCTGCTGATAGAACCAGGAGTTGAGAGATATTTATGATGTAGGCTGAAGGAGCAGAATAGATACCTCATTTCAAATTGACAAGTATTCCTGCATCTTTTGTTCTAAAAAATCTCATACTGTAATAACTCCCTTGGTCTTTCAAATAACCCCATGATGATATACATATGAGTTCTATATTTTACAGCAAATCAGACCATACCAATGTTATTTCTGCACCCCCTTCCTGAACGGAGCTACCATTTTTCATGATTTTCTTGTGCGCTGAAATAGCTAAAATTGGGACAGTTTCCCATTTAGACCATATGCAGATGGGATACAATACTTTGTAATTCTGGTTTAAAAGGAATTAGGAATTTCTTTTTATACCCTCCACACTAACTTGAAAGGAGGTGCTTTATGGATTATTTCTTTTTCGGCTTATGGACACTGCCCCCCCCCCCCTTTTTTATGTGGAAGTCGAGGATTTCATAAACAGTCGACCAAGCCTTTATGGGCTATACCAGCTATAACACACTGAGCATGAGCTTTGTTAGTTTTACATTCTAACAAAACTCATCCCATGATTTTCTATATGAGAATTAATTGATTTACTTTAATCAAATGTGCTAAGGGTCTACACAGTTTTCCCCCTCCACAGACTTTAATGTAAATGTTTAAGGCTGGCTGCTCACAACACAATGCAATTTCAACAGAGAGGGTGGTTTTCTATGGGGAAATAAGTTTCAGTGAGATTTAATTATTTGTCCGAAGGGCCTAAACCAGTTTCACCCCCTCTACCCACTAATGGAAAGGGATAAAGCCAGGTGACTCCCCATACAGTTGATGACTTTGGGATATATACATATATGGGAGGTTTTGGTCAGGGAAAATAGCAGGGCTCCACTGAGCAGAGCACAGGTCTGGACAAGGGCTTTCCGTCAGGGATTTTCTCCTGCACCCAGACTCCTTCTGCTCCTCTGGTTTGGGTCCCAGCTACCTTCTCTATGTCCCAGCCATTGTCTCCAATACAATGATTGAGGTCTCTCTGCTAGTTGTTGCTCGCAAGAGTCTAGCAGCAGAACTATACTGGAATAATTCACAAAAGTCAAGTTCTGATGCAAACTGGTCCTTTTGTAGGGCTTGTGATATTGCAAACTTGTCATGATTCCCGCATTCAGGATTGGCTAGCTTGTTCCCTTCATCTCCCTGCACCACACACCCTGCCTGCTGATAGGACCGGGAGTTGAGAGATATGTATGATGTAGGCTCAGGGAGGAGAATAGATACCTCTTTTCAAATCTCATACTGTAATAGCTCCCTTGGTCTTTCAAATAACCCCATGATGATGTACATATGAATTCTATATTTTACGGCGAATCAGACCATACCAATTTTACTTCTGCATGCCCGAGCCGGAGGATCCTGAGAAACTTGGAAAGAAAAACCGCAGCGTTTTCAAACACAACGTTGTATTTATGTTTGCGGTCGCTTCAAATACAACGTTTTTAAAGCTGCGGTTTTATTTCTAAGTTTTCCGGGCTCCGCCAACTTAGAAAAAAAAAGCAGCTAGTGCTTATTTTTAAAAAATAAATAAATAGCACTTACCGAGATTCAGCTGCAGCTTTCCTGCTCTGGTCCCCGGTCCCCGTCCTCCACGTACAGCACCAATGAAGGAAAAGCCACCCAGCGGTAGCTTTTGTTTACTACAGCTGGCTGGCTTTTCCGTCATTAGTGTCACAAAAGCAAAAGCCAGCACAGGCGGGCATCCATTTCACAAAATGGATGCGCCCATGTGCTTGCTTTTTCGAATTTTGAGCTTGAATAGCTCAAAATTTTACATAGGAAGTTTAAAAAAAAAAGTGCTAGTATTTTTTTTTTAATGTTGCCTCTCTATTTTTTAAATAACATTTTTTTCTGGACTATCCTTTTAAAAGCTTGACCTCAAGGTTGCTTCTGCAGGACCTGTTATCAGCAACTAATTGACAACCAGACATTCTTCTTGATAGGCCTAGCTCCAAAAAGCCTGGAGTTCAGATTTCAAAGTGTCTTTGTTCAGAACTAGTTTGCAAAGGTAGCGGGCGCCCCTCTCTCGACAGAACAAGGCCTGATAACCTGTTCAGTGGTTATTAACCACTTGAGAGTTCGCAGCCACTGCTTTTACTCACTGTGCCTTTCACAGATGGGAAATATCCATTTGCATATCAGTCTTTGTCCTGCCCAGGGGCAGTCCAGCACCGAAATGCAATGGCAATTCCAACCTGAACGAGAGTACCAACAGCAACCCCATACACGTGTTTCGCCCTTGTTGGGGATCATCAGTGAGGTGAAGCTGATGCCTCTCTAAGCACAGTGAGAGGGAGACCACGTCTGGTTGCCCCCAGGAGACCTAGGGTTACCAATCCCAGGTTCCTTGAAATTTAGTTTGCAAAGGTAGCGGGCGCCCCTCTCTCGACAGAACAAGGCCTGATAACCTGTTCAGTGGTTATTAACCACTTGAGAGTTCGCAGCCACTGCTTTTACTCACTGTGCCTTTCACAGATGGGAAATATCCATTTGCATATCAGTCTTTGTCCTGCCCAGGGGCAGTCCAGCACCGAAATGCAATGGCAATTCCAACCTGAACGAGAGTACCAACAGCAACCCCATACACGTGTTTCACCCTTGTTGGGGATCATCAGTGAGGTGAAGCTGATGCCTCTCTAAGCACAGTGAGAGGGAGACCACGTCTGGTTGCCCCCAGGAGACCTAGGGTTACCAATCCCAGGTTCCTTGAAATTTAGTTTGCAAAGGTAGCGGGCGCCCCTCTCTCGACAGAACAAGGCCTGATAACCTGTTCAGTGGTTATTAACCACTTGAGAGTTCGCAGCCACTGCTTTTACTCACTGTGCCTTTCACAGATGGGAAATATCCATTTGCATATCAGTCTTTGTCCTGCCCAGGGGCAGTCCAGCACCGAAATGCAATGGCAATTCCAACCTGAACGAGAGTACCAACAGCAACCTCATACACGTGTTTCACCCTTGTTGGGGATCATCAGTGAGGTGAAGCTGATGCCTCTCTAAGCACAGTGAGAGGGAGACCACGTCTGGTTGCCCCCAGGAGACCTAGGGTTACCAATCCCAGGTTCCTTGAAATTTAGTTTGCAAAGGTAGCGGGCGCCCCTCTCTCGACAGAACAAGGTCTAATAACCTGTTCAGTGGTTATTAACCACTTGAGAGTTCGCAGCCACTGCTTTTACTCACTGTGCCTTTCACAGATGGGAAATATCCATTTGCATATCAGTCTTTGTCCTGCCCAGGGGCAGTCCAGCACCGAAATACAATGGCAATTCCAACCTGAACGAGAGTACCAACAGCAACCCCATACACGTGTTTCACCCTTGTTGGGGATCATCAGTGAGGTTCAGAACTAATTGCATTTCTTTTTATGGGGCACCTGACCTTAAAAGTCAGGTCTGTATGGCTGTGTTATCAACAATCCCACACAAATGTAATCTCTAGCTTTGTGTTTCTTTCTATTTTACTGAACTTAAAGGCTGGTGGTTTTGGTGAACCAAGCCCCCAAAGGCTGGGGTCACAATTCCAGCTCAGTGGAGGAAAACATACAGTGGCCAGTTACCTGCATGGTCCTAAAGGAATAAAATTGCCCCTTGGCACTATGTGCTTCACATGTTGCATTTCAGATTGCATTTAGGTCTGATGTTCATACATCCAATCTTTTCTTTATATAATATTAACAGAAATGGCTTTACTCTAGCCCCTCAGACAGGCCATAGTTACATCAGTGATCAGTATTCAAAAATACACCAGTGCAATAGGCTTTTCTTTGCCCATGCTGTCATTATATATGATAAAACCAGATTGCGTCGCTGCTGATGAATTAAATCTGTCCTTCACTTTATTTCTGGATTTGTGAATGCATTGGTTTCCCTTTTTAGCTTCCCCATGTGCATTGCTGCAGTTTGTAAATCTGTACATGTGTAATGTATTTCTTTAATATTACAGTTGAAATGACATGATTATCCCTTCGGTATTGTCCACGCATAGGCCATAGTTAATATATGAGATGTAGGAAACCAGTGTTCACTTTTACCACAAGTAGGGCTCTCCTTCTAAATTATGTCATTTTAATATTGAAAAGTAAGTGTTTTTATTTGTGACAAATACAATGTGCTTGGTGCGGAGTCCGGTGCAGAGCCCAGTCTGTCCCCAGTCTCTGTTACCTGGCGAGTTAGGAGCTGCACGACGTGTTCAGTCCTATTTTCATTTCCAGCAATTTGAACTTTAAAACCTTCCTAACGCGCGGAGCGCGGCGCGGAGTCCGGTGCAGAGTCCAATCTGCCCCCAGTCCGCAGCCTGATTGCCCGCCCGTCCCCCTCTTTAATTTGACACAAGTAATTGACTCGAACGGTCAAAGGCCCTCAGACCTACAGGAAAACACTTCAACATCGGCACATGCTGAACCCGTGGAGGGCGATGAATGCTCCAGCGGGAAAAAAGGTAAGCAAATCAGCAAGTCGAACTTTACTTGCATCTTCTAACTTACCTGCTGTTCTAGTCCCACTGGCGGCACTACCAGCTTCACGAATAATGCTTCCATGTCACCCATGTCACGACGCGCCGAACTGTGAATGTGTATTTCATCATCGCTCCACTGACCATCAGCCGGATTCAAATATTGATGCAGCGGTAGAACAACTAGTCAAACAAATACATCAAGGCCAGCATGAAAAACCTGCTTTTGCCCAAGACGACTCAGTCGCTATTGAAGGATACGCCACAACAGACGCTGCTTTGGTAGCACCCTCGCGCTCTGTTTCTCCCATGAAGCCACTGCCGTCACAGCCAAATAGCCTCATAAACAAAGTATTAAATGACCGGCTTGAAATCTCTTCGCCCTCAGTGAATGCACTACACTATTTGGAAAATTCACCTATTCGATCTACTCTGTATGTGAATACTGATCTCTCTTGTGGCTCTCGATCAGATGCGATGCCCCTAGGCTCCTCATATCTCACTCTTATCAACGACAAAAGATCTTCTCCATTTACGGTGAGTGACGACGAACTATTGAGCATTCCAATTATCGAGGGGTCAAATCCTACCACCAACTGCGGAGGCCTAAGCAACGTTTTGCTGCTCTTGGCACTTCGGAACTCAAGCAAAGCTGAATTTTCCATAAACATAAACATGAATAAAGGCTTGCTCCAATCAAAGACATCGACTATTTTTCCAATGTGCATCCCAACGTGCCTACCTTTCCTGACGCCGGAAAACCTAGAACCAGGTTGTGTCCAATCCCCCTCTCAGAACGGGAAAATTCCAATGAAAAATCACGATATGCCACACCAAACTCTTGTGTTGGCACCAAAGAAAAAGGGAGACAAACACGTGCCGTGATTTCTTAGATCATGGAAATTGCAGCGGCTACGCCTGTCAAGCCCCTGAGGAAACTGGCGCGCCAAACATAGCTACGTCAAGATGTCCTCCTGAACAGCTCATGCCAACGTCTGTGCAAGATGCCCCTCTCGGCCCAATAAAAAAACAGACAGAGAAACGAGTTCCATTGCAAGAGCGCACTACAACGTATTGCCGAGCTCAAGTCTAAATCTCACCTCATGCCAAATCATCAGATCCATCTCGTGGTTAAAACAAGCACTCCTCAAGCATATCCCAAGCACAATCATGAAGAAACCCAACCGCTCAATCTAACAGAAAATTACTCTCCACTTGATTCATGGTTCATCTTAGACTGCTCGCACACCTCTTCAAGCGGTCAAGAGACGACATCAGCTTTTGCCTCACATTCAAGCCTCTCTGTGGAAGCTCTAACTCAAATACACAATAATGTCCTTGCGGCTTCTGCTGTTGCTCTCGCTCCCTTTACAAAATTGTATGATTCACTAAATGGACTAATATATGTTTAAAGGGGCTGTGCTACTAACCCTGGTTAAAAAAAAGAAAAAAAAGATCTTTTCACATGATTCCTACAAGTACAGATGGCTAAGGAGGCGGATTTATCAATCAGGTGGCAAGAACACCTGAGCGACTTGGCTGCCAGTCATCACTGTCAAAATGACACCTTAATTGAAGGTTTGTTAGACGCAGTGAAAGGGATGAGGAAAAAGGCGAACCATGATCAAAAGATCCAAAACTCGACATTCACTCTACAGAGTGAAGCCGCGCTCTCCAACAGCTGTGCTCCTCCTCAAAATCCTCTAAACTCTCTCTCCTTACAGTCGACCCCTCTTTTACCAGAACCAGAAATCCTTCAGATGGCTCCAAGTTCCAAGACTACTGCTGTTTCTTTAGGAACCGAGAGCGCTCTTCAGCCGATCGTTCCCCCTGCACAGGAAAAGACACCTGGTCCTGATAGATTCCAACCAAATTCGTTCAACATATTCAGTGGCGCAGCTAAAACCATAGCAACAAATGAAATTCCCTCTAAGGCACGAAAGCGCGACAGAAAAAAAACGCAACTGCACGTGGACAAAAAGACACACAACAAAAACATGTGCGTCAAAAGGTAAAAAAATTCATAAGAAATATAACAACACCAAAAAAAAACAATCTTGTTTGACCGGAAAAATGGTCCATCACAGCCTGATCCTCAACAAGATCAAGCTCAAGCCCAAGGAAAAGGACCCATCGAACCATCAAACAAGCAAATGGCAAAACGCTGGCGCATGGACTCCAAAGACAAAAGTATCTCTATCTCTGCAGCTGAAAGCTCTGTTGATCTATGTAATTTATCAACATACTCAATTGAAAGCGATGCTACTCATGATTCCTCCTCTGAGGTTCCAGTATCTGCATTCATGGCTAAATTTGAAGAGAGGAAAACTTCTTTAAAAGTCCACCTGATTAAATTGCAAACCGTTGATGCTTCGAAAAAGACAAATTTCAACGCCTTGAGGGCTCAGTCTTCAATAGCAAGCTCTAAGCTAAATCGCAAGCAAACAAAAAAACAAAGGCAAAACGGAGTACACTATGGTGAAGAGTGCACGGCGATAAAAGCCCAAAAATAAATACGAGTCTATGGAAACTTCGCCTACAAAACATCCAAACAGATGAAAATTACGTCAACTTTAACAGAGCTGATGTTCCGAAATTATTCGCCTGCATTCCCCAACTGCGGACCATACCATCTGACGACATCAAAATTGTTGAGTATACAACAGAGAAAACCTCTGACCAGGTACTGCTCCATATAATATCTTTCGCAGTGAAAAATATCTTATTACAAGCAATAGAAGAGCCACTTGTATTTGGATTTGACATTACCCTGGAACCTGACATAACGAGCCAACATAAAAAACCAAAAAGCACAGTAAACATAAATGTAGATTTTGTGAAACAGGCAAAGTTGAATCTCTAAAACATCTTATAACTGCATGCTCCAAGCTTATCTCCCAGTGAGAACTGCACTTGAGAACATTCAAACCTACAAACTATGAAGCAGAAGAATGGTGGGAATTTGTCTCAGCTGGCAGAAACATAATGCTATCATGCAGTATAATCAATTTCCTTGACATGATTCTGGGTCCAGACACAACTAGAAGTGGTGATAAATGACTGATTTTTCTTTTTTTTGGATGGGAAAGCAAGAAGCTACCATGTAAATAAGCAAGAAGATGCCCTTCCTTTTTTTATTTAGCAATTCACCTCAAGTACGGTTGGGACACAAATGCGAAACCCTACGCCAATTCACTGTAACAAAAGTTAGATATTCTAATATTGAGCTGAAGTTTTAGAATAAAATTAAAAAGAAATGTGCTTGGCTTCACTTTAGATTTCTGGATCACAGTATTGTGTTGTGTTGAAGTCAGTGTAATCTGCTGCTATCTGTCACTTTAAGTAATATTGTATTTTTTCATATTTTATGAAAACAGCATTTTCAACCACACATGTCTCTTGCCATGCATTGAGCACATCTCGCAATTTTAAGTTTTCAGGCATATTTCCACTCAAGGACCTGTTCTTTTTGGTAAAGTTGAAAGAGGCCCATTTCTGTCCATGTCCTAGGCCTTATGTCAGAAAAAGAAGTGTTTTGGGAGTGGTCTGCATTTTCCAATAGATAGCACCAGTCAGTTTCACTCTTAAATACTGGCCTGGTCTGTTTATTCCTGACATTCAGGAGCTTTATTTTAACCCACACATCCCCCTTTCTGGATCTTTGATTCCAATGACTCAGTGAAAAGAGGAATGAGAGAGTAGGGTTTTTGTTTTTTTTGGCTTTGGTTCATTCTATTAAATTTCTCATCAGAGCATGTCTGCTCTTTTCCCTGTCCTGAGGGAGTGTTGCTCTGGCCTGCACACCACTCTTTTGGATTTTGGGGTTGTGTTCCTGGGCCCCTCCCTTTTTGGTATCTCCGCCTTTGGCCTGTAGAGGCAAGGAGGTATTTAATCTGCCAAGAATAAAAAGAGAGGCTAAGCATTTTAAACAGTACTAATGTCCCTGGTAATATTGACATACAAATTGACAACAAAACAACAAGTTACACATTACCTTTCACTTGGCACATACAATTCAGAACATGATAATTACTTTTGGTACATTCCTTATAGTATAAGTTGTTTTTACTCCCCGTATATGTGTGATTTTCTCCATCTGGGTTTCCAATCTTTCCTTTTATTCTTCATATGGTTCTTGGGCTCTACCCTCACTGGGTTCTTCAATCGGTTGCAAAGTCTGTCTTGGGTGACAGCTCTTGAACTGATTGATATGGGCCTGTAGCTCTTCCGTCAGTCCTCGTTTGGCGATGCTGATCTTAAAGGCAACAGGTGAGATTTTATCAAAAATTTCAAAAGCACTGCACCAAGGGGGGAGGAACTTCCGCTCTTTGGTCTGGTTCCTTTGGAAATTGTACAGGTAGACCCTGTCTCCTAATTCTTACTCCTTCTTGGTGGTCTTTTAGTCGTAGTGGGTGTTCATCGCCTCTTCCGACTTTTCTAAATTTCGCTGTGTAAGCAAAAGCATTCTGAAGGTGGTTTCGTAAATTTTCAATGTACTCATGGGTCGTGGATGCATTGATCAGGGTCTGCTCTTGAGTTCTGTAGAGCAGATTCTGAGGTAGCACCATTTCTCATCCAGTCATGAGAAATGTTTGTTGCAGAAATGGTGTAGACCTAATGACCATCAGGAGAAGCGGTAATCGGATATCCCTACTAGGTCCAGAGTCCACCACAAACTTCTTCAAGATTCCCACAATTGTTTTATTGTACCTCTCAACTCCCCCACTTGAGGCCGGTTGGTAGGCAATGTGGAGTTTTCCGTTTACCCCTATTATTCCCCACATGCTTGTCATCACCTCACTGGTAAAATCCCTTTCTTGGTCTGACTCAATACTTTGGGGAATGCCGAAATGAGAGAAGATGTGATTGATCATTAGTGCAGCAGATGTCTCAGCCTTGCAATTCGGGGCATTCAACCCACTTGGTAAACAAGCATGTCATAGTCAACATGTACTTGTTTCCTCTAGAGGAGGGAATCACTGGCCTGATGAAATTGACTTGCAAATCCGACCAAGGGGGTGTCCCTCCCCTTTTTTGTAGCAGAGCTCTTTGTGTGAGGGAACCTGGCTAGAATTGCACACACTCAAAACACCCCTTTAAGAATAGGTTGAGGTCCTGACCCATGTTTGGCCAGTATGCAACCTCTCACAAGATTTCTAAGGTAGTATGAAACACCCTATGACTGGTAGTGGCCACATCATGGGTGTGACTTACCATCAGGCTTTGGAATGAGGTAGGTACTACCCACTGGTCACATCCAGATAGCAATCTCGTACCAACACACTGTCTTGGATTCAGAACATTTTGGAAAGCTTCATCAACACCCAGAGATCTACTTTTCTGATATGAACAGATTCCATCAGAGGAACATTCACGGGGTCTTCAATATGTTGATACATTTTCCCAATAATTGGGTCCTCTTTTTGAGCAGTAATAAAATCTGCATCTGGGGTTTCTTTACTCCATTGTGCAGTCGAGAGTTCATTTTTGGCATTGTGGGATGTATTTACCCACTCCGCTATGCTATGCGGCATCACCCTGCCAGTTATGGGGAAGGAAACAGTAACAATGGCGGCAAAACCCTTGTGCGCGCCAAAAACCTACAAAAACAGTGTGCTTCAGGACACAAAAAGAGGGATGCACAACCTGCCACCCATGGTGCATGTCCAGTGGATTAGAGCACACCCTGCAGAAATGTGACAGTGGGTCCCATGACCAGCAAACAGAGTACAGAGAGAGAAGCAGCACTTTGCAAATGAAACCCAAAAATGTGCCTACAATTGACATTTGCTTTGTTGGCAAAAACTCCAAAATGCCTATAACACAACACTTTTCAACATTCAAAATCTTGCCTGGTGCTAAAATCCATGTATCAAATGAAACATTGTGAAACATACAAAGTCTGAAAACTGACAGCCTCTATGCCAAAATATGGATGCAGTACCCGGGGCTGCCTGAATGACAGCTGTCAGAGGAGTACTGAGGAGGCTTTAAAATGATCTAAAACTAACAAGTCTGCTGAATTAACAAACATAAACAGGATTGTTGCAAAAAAGGAATACATATTTTAGTTCTGTTTTTGATTCCACAGATTTTAAGGACAAGAAAGAAATGTATTTCTATGTGATGCAACAGATGTGGTTTTTGCTAGGTTTAAAAGTTAATTAGCTTGGCTGAAGCTGCCAGAACTGGAAAATCAGGTTTTTGTCACAGAAGGAGGGCCTTCCTCTCAGCAGAAACTCACTGGGAGGTGTTAATTGCAGGTTAGAACAGAATCTTGTCTACAGAAAGCAAAGGAACAATGACAAAGCTGCAGCCCAGGAAATTGGAAGTGTGAAAGGGGTCAGAAATAGCCTCTGTAAGGAACAAGAAAGGAGGGGGATGCCCTGGACTGCAGGGAGACAAAAGGAGGCGAAGCCAAGCGACCATGTGTTGCTAAACATGAACAAAGAACACATTTTAAAAGACTCATAACTTGCTGTTCAAAATGGTGAAAAATATAAAAAGGACAGAGTTGTTAATTTAATTTCTGGCTGCACGTGTTAAGAGGTGGTAGAACTGTGTGACATGTTCTGGACAGGAATGGCAAGATTTGTGGTTTTTATGCGAAATGTGTTACTGTTAGAATTTTGAAAATTTGCACACATATCCGTATGTTAAACACGCACATTTGTGGAAATTTGCATAAAATTTGGACATTGTGTTCATAGCGAAAAGGGCAAACATGCTGCAGAAAGGGGATACAAGACCCCACCACTGCAGGGTTTTAAGGAATAGCTGCTATGTAAAATATGGCATCTGTGTGTGTGATTTGTAAAAGGTGACCAATGTAAAAATGTACATTAGTATCAAATTCGATTTTGAGACCAGTGGCTAAAGGGAGGTCTATGAGGATTGTAAAGCAAATCATAAAACGTGACATCAACCAGCCTTGATCCAATCACTCAAATTGCAAGGGGGAGACGAAGTTTGATCCAATCCCAGCTCACAGAGCAAGCTTAGCTAAACTGACACACACACCCCCTTTGTGATGTCATTCTATAGCATAAATAGAGACAGCTGTCAACACATAGGACTCACAGATACAGCCACTTTCCTGATTCCGGCAAAGCACTGTGATCCAGCTTTCTACATCCAGCTTTAAATATTCCTCCAGATCCAGATGCCAAATCTCTTGCCAGCAATAGTGACTATTGATTTCAGCAAGGCCCCAAATCCTCAAATTTATTCTCTCCACTCAGTAAAGCGCTGTGTGGTGTGAGAAGGCCTTTTGAACCAGTATCCAGAAATTCTCTGGCTTGCCACCACTAGGCTTACCTGAGGAACTTGCCATCCAGCTGATCCAAATAACCATAGACTAGGAGAGCAGATCCTGTGCCAATCCGTTGACCAGCCTAGAGGATCCAGTCCTGTGCCGGATGTGCTGTCTTTCCTAGACCAGACCCAATCCTGACCAGAGCTGACGGTCCCATTTAAAAACTTTTCTTGTGAGTATGAATAGGAAGAACTGTGGCCCATAGCATATGTACTTTGCATAGTCTTATCCCTATCTCAGACCCATCCTATCTTTTATTCAGAACCAGTATCGTTAGGATTATCTTTGCCTTGTCTTATCCCTATCCTTATCTGACCCCCACAGGAAAGCCTTGCATGGACAGAAACAGAATCCAGGAAGTCATTCTGGAATAAATCACATTCCCTGTTCCGATTCGGGCACTTTGGAGATATTGCAAGGGTTGCTGAGGAGTCTCCATGATGATGTGCCCCCCTGGATGAATGGGTGGTAATTCTTCAATGCCCACTCCATTGCCAGGAGTGCCTTTTAGCAATCATTGCATGTTTCCTCCACAGAGGACAAAGTCTTGCTCGCTTACGAGATTACTTTGTTGACCTTGACATGCTTTTGGTATAATACTGCCATTAAGCAAGTATCTGAGACCCCCGTCTCCTAGAAGAATTCCTTGTTCTTTATGGAGTAAGCCAAACAAAGAGCTTGGGAAAGGTTTCTCTTTAGTTGTTTTACTGCCTCAGATTGTTCTGGACCACACTCCTACTTGACCCCAGCCTTTAATATATGGACCAAGGCTTGTGTGACCTCTGTGGAATCTTCAATTAACTTTGTACTATAATTAGTGAGTCCAGGAAGGCTTCTTAGTACTCACAAAGTAATAGGGTCTTTCAATTTCAATAATGCTTGCATCATTTTCGCCAGGGGACTGAGACCCTCAGGGGTGATTTCATGCAATAACTAGTTCATGCGGGTCTTACACCACTGTGCCTTCTGAAAGTACAGATTTGCTCTGGATTTCTGTGTATTTCAGCTATGTGTTCCTCCTCAGTTGAGCTCTTGATTAAGACATCATCTGCATAGGCTGGGTTTCCCCTTTCACCCAAGTCGGGCATGGCCTTATGTAGGACGATATTACATTTGTTGCCAGAGTTTATTTATCCAAAGGAGGTTTGGGTCCATGTGTATTGCTGCCCCCTCCGAAGGTAAAGGCCAGCTTGTACTGGTCTTCCCTACTCATGGGTACTGTCCATTAACCATTGGTCAGGTCAATGGTGGTATTCACCTTTGACCCTTAGATCTGGGCAAGTCTTTGATCGACATAGGAAAGGGGCCATCTTGATATGTGGACCCGTTTATTAACCTCCCTAAGGTCTGCACAAAGTCTCCTTTGGACATTGGGTTTGAGTGTCCCCAATACCGGGTTGTTAAAGGTACTGTGGACTGGCCCAATTATCCCATGGAATACTACATTTTTAATAATCTCTGTTAGTGACTCCGTAGACTCGAGAGGCAACCGGTATTGCTTCACAAATACTGGAGCCATCTCAATGCATCTCTGTGTGTCCACAGTCATAAGAATCCACTGGAAAGATATCCTGAAAATCCCAAAATACTTGTTTCAGCTTCTGCTGTTGCTCCTCTGTCTCACAGGCATCAGCGAGATCTATTTGTTCTTCAAACATCTGCTTAAAGCCTGGGCTTGGCAATTTTCTCTTGTTATGGTGTTAGCCTAGACATGAGGTTTCAAGGATGGGAGGTAGTCATTGTTGACTTGAAATACTACCTCATCCTTCCTGATGTAACACAGTCCCTGCTTTCACACTGTAAGGGCAGGAGGAGTACACCAATGAAATTCCCTGTACCCTGGTGAAAATCCTTTCCAGAGGGATATCGTCATTAAAATTGTAGCAGTTGTTTGGAATTGGTCCTTTGATCTCGTTACCTAAAACAATAAAAAAAGTTTGGCATCAACCGCCATTCCAATAAAGGTGTCCACACCCAAAGTGATACTTCGGGGGTCATTGTTATCCACCAATATTCGAATGGTGTCATATTCTAGGTTAACCAATGGTGTTGGATGTAAATACAAACCATTCTGTTGGAGATGATAATTCAGAATTACATAGCCGTCCTTGTTTTTGAGGTTCTGTCCTCGCTTAATTTTAAGGGGAATTGTAAATAGGCGCACCTGTCCTGGGATGGTAACCTCTTCTCCCACTTGCACTTCAACCGCACAAAGCAGCAATTGAGCTGACAAAATGCTTTTTTAGTGTTATCAAAGCCCATGGGGTAACCCCCCAGTCGGGACCATTTCTTTGTGATTAACTAGGTCCAAATGAATTGCGAATCAATTGAGAATGTCACTGTCTAAGTAAAAGGTGAAGGGAATATCTCTCATAAACCCAGCAATTATGTTCTATGCTTTTGTCGTCAATGAACATTTTTAGCATACAGCTGCTAGGCAGAAGATGTTTGGAATTTGGAGTTTCCAGGCCCATTTCCCACTTATCAATCAACTTAAAGTGGGAATGGTCTGATCTTTTGGAAGTTTCCTGAATAATGCTTCACTGACGAAGCTTCATCCGTTATTCAAGCATACTCTGGCGAGAACAGGCTTGTCCCCCTCATTTTCCTGAATGGGGAAAAACAGCTGTTCACCTTTTGTCTGGATGTTGGTCAAACTTTTAGCTGGTTTTTCATCATCTTTATCATGGGATTTGGGTTTTCTTCTGATTGTGGATTGGTATAACATTTCAGAGTATTTCCTGCCAGTGTGGAATGCCACTTAAAACTGGGAGGGAGGTACATTTTGAAAAATGGAGAAGGGTTCCCATCATCAGTTTGTTCTCCTACAGAGATGACAGTGATGTTTGGGACTTGGTTTTTCCTAAAGTGGAATTCTATTTTGTCGGGCTGTTATTCTATCATGTGGCATGTGCCATTTAAGCTCACATAATTTATACTTTGTTTTAATTTGATTGGCCCGTTAATCTAAGTCTAGAGTACCTTGCTCACACAGTCAATCATGGGTGATAACCTCCAAAGGAGGTAATTCCCCAGTAGAGAAGTTGTGCCCTTTGGAGTGACTACTATCACTTGGTGTTTCACCCTATGTCACCCAATTTTGATCTCCAGATCTATAGTCACTTCGACGGAAAAATCATTCCCATCAACATTTTGATTTTGGACAGGGGGGTGGCTTGGGATCCAGCATCTACCAGTGCTGATAATGCGCACTGACCCTGTACCTTGACGGATGAATAAAATCTTCCTTCTCTCTCTTTCAGGGGACAAAGAAAATGTGCATTTTGCACCAGCTTGGCAGTTATTTTTTTTTTAGATTGAACTCTGACACTGTGTGATCTTGGACAGTTTTCTGTGTCCGAGTCCAGCGGGAATCTGTAAAGAAGATTTTGCACCCACCAACAAATGGGATGTGGAAGTCCCTTTTCCCATGTTTTTTGCTGTCCCCCTTTTCCTGGAGACAGTTACCCAAACCTATTTGGGGGGAGGATACCTCCGTTCTTTCAGGGTCATCTGGGTGACATTGTTGGGATTTAAGAATTTGTTGCTCTGGGTCAGTCTCCATATTTACCCAGTCTAAATCAGGATCATTTGGGACCCATTTTTAATTGGGAGGTATTCCTCCATCTCTGAAAGATAATATTTTCTTCCCTTAATCCTCCAGGGATTATTCCCCTTCGAACGGGATGATGCAGACTTCCTTTACAAAGTGGGTTATCTTTTGCTCTCAATTTCTCCTGCTTACCCTCTGTTCCCTAGGTTCCAGCTTTTCGGGGGTAGAAGATTTGTGTTCAGGTTCAGAGGTTTCCAGGGGTTTTGTTCTGGTGAGAAAGGAAGCTTCCTCTAGGGCTTTGCATCTCCCTTCCCCCTGGTCTCCCTCCTCTGCAACTTATTTGTTGTCGGAGGTTTCTTCCTGTCATTGCTCCAGGGCACCAGACCCGGGTTTTGAGATGCTCTGGACAGCAATTTCCAGTTGAGGGCTCTGCAGGGCAGTCCACTCGCCCTCTGACTCAGAGCTGCTACTGTTGGTGGTCCACTCCCACGGTAGGTGCTCCGTACACCTAAGTGACTGGGAATCCTTCCCAGAATTACAGGGTCTGGTCTCTTCTCCCCTGTGGTGTTGTGGGCTTTCCAGGTAATTTCCCTGGTAGTCCCCTTTTCGCACAGGGGAGTACTCATCCTCCTCATCCCTTCTTCCGGGGATGGTGGAGAATGCCCCCCACATCCCTGAATGTGTGAAGGTTTTTAAAATACTCTTTTGAGGACTGGACTATGGTTCTTCTCTGTCTGCAAAGCGAACCAGGCGGTCCCTTTGTAACTTTAGTTTCTGCCAGTTTAGCTCCCTGATGTTTACACCATAGGAGCCCTCCTGGTTAGAAGTACATGCTAGAGTATTTTTAAATCTGGGTCGAGATGAATATTCATCAATATCTGATAAGGATTGGCCTTCTGACTCAGTTGGACTAGACCTGCCTCGTGTTTCCCTGTTCCTGAAATCTGTCAGGTATGAAGTTAGCAGCACCCTGTACATATGAGGTGGCGAGTTGGCTTGAGGTCCCTGGTAAAGAGGTCATCACTCTGTGATTAGAGGGTGTTTTTCCATACTGTGACTGGTCTGGGTACCTCAAGGTCTGTATTGGGATGGAAATGAGCCCATCCCAACCCCCTAGGCACTTGCTTCCAAGTAAGGCAAACACCATATGAGGTGATATAATGTACAAGGGGGGAGTAATCTGCACTATCAGGCAACATGTAAAGTAAAGGCTCTGTAGCACATAGAAGTAGATGCGTGGTACTAGATAACCCACAGCCCTTGACTTCCTTTTGTATTAGGCCCAAACGGGATAAGTTGAAGGCTCACGATATTCATATTCCTGGTTCCGAGGGCAGAGAGGAGGGGGATTGGGTAGACAAGGACCAAGGGGTGGCGGACCAGGGCAATGCTGGTCGTGCGGCAGGTGGGGACATTTTTCATGGGAATGCCCCAGCAGACAGTGAGGGAGTTATAATTACAATCACCAACCCTATGGATACCCCCACCCAGGTAGCCCACAAGGGCCTGTTCAGGGGACGTCCTTTATCCTGAATGAAATACATCAGGCATATACGCAGTTGCCTCCCCAAATCCCCGGGCCTTACCTCCCAACACACCAGCAACAGACCATGCAGCCACACCATCCCCACGCCAACCCACAAGCCACAGAAAGCAGACACTCTTTTGATACTGTGCCCAATCGAGCAGCAGCCCCATATCAGGGAGCCACGGTGGTAGGGGGGAACCCCTTCCCGTTCCCGGGAACAGACACCTACCCCGACTAGTACAGCCCACAAATAGCACTTGCTTGTCCAGTACTATCAATTACCTAACATCCAGAAGAGGAAGCACTGGTAGGGGCAGAGATAGGAAATAAGCAATTCATCTTTATGGTGGACTAGGGAGCAGAGAAGCTGTGCATTAGTGAAGGAAACTTCCCACTATCAGGAAAGACTCTCGACATTCAGGGATTCTCTGGGGCTGTATTAACAGTTCCATACACAAAAGGTTTAGACATCAAGTTGGGATGGAAGGTTGTACGAGCACCGCTCCTCTATTCAGAGAGCTTCCCCATTAACTTACTGGGTAGGGATCTGCTTAGCAAACATTACAATATCATTCTCGGACAGGGGGTTGTCTGTGCCACCCCTGGCATATGCTCCCTCTGAGCGATGCTGGTAATACAAACTGTGGCCAGTGAGATGGCAGTGAGGGGCATTCCTGTTAACCCTGTCATGTTTGTTTATAGTATCAGAGTACTCGCCCGAGCTGTCCCCCAGATTACCAGGAATGAATGTTGAGTATCTTCATCCTTCATTTTTCAACCTGTTGCGCTTCCCAAAGTGGTTGCTGTCACAATTTTGTCATTAGATCTGGAAGGCTTGCTTTTGTCTGCTATAAGAATTGTAGTGCTGGGAACTGACCACTAGAGGTGTCAATGGTGCACTGTGTTGTGTACTGACCCCAATGTCCCTCTACGAGAAGTGACTGACGAGAAACTTTTTGAAGATGACAATAATGATGGGGAAATATTCCTTGAGATTTGTATACATTGTGACATAATGGCACAATACAGGAAAGTGCTGAGCCCCCTCTTGGCTGTTGTCAGTGGCCACCCGATTTTGTAAAAGAGATTTGCAATATGTCCCGACACATTTGTGGACAACAAACCTGCATGATGTAAGTATGTTGAAAGAGGTAACACCTGTAAAGAGTACCCTCAAACTAGGAACAATACTCCCACGCATCAAACAATACCCCCTGTCCATCAGAAGAGGGAACACAGGAAACACTGCAGGTCCTGTTGCAGCAAGGGAATACAGTGCCTTCCACTTCACCATGTAATACGGCTATATATCCGATCAAAAAGAGAACATGGGACAGTTAGAGGATGATTCAGGCTTTAAGACCCCTTAATGACATTGCACAAAAAGAGTTTCCACATGTTCCTAACTCGGCATCCATTTTGTGCAGCATTCCCAAAAAACCCACTCATTTCACAGTGGTAGACTTAAAGAATGCATTTTTCTCAGTGCCCCTTCATCCGGACTCACAGTACCTTGCAGCATTCATCCTGGGAGGAAAGTGCTAGGAACACCCTTGCTTTCCCCAGGGGTACTGTGAAAGGCCCTGTATTTTCCACAGGATACTGCATGAAGATCTAGGGAACATTCGGGTGCCCAGCACGATCATTCTATAAGTAGATGACCTACTGGTCTGCAGCGACAGCGAACAGAGCTGTCAAAGGGATTCCATTACATTACTACAGTTGCTAGCAAGGAAAGGGTACAAAGTGGACAAAAAAAAGCTCCAGTACTGCTTATTGGAAATTCTCTACTTAGGGCAACTCATCTTCAAAGATGGAAAAAGGATCATTCCAGACAGATCAGCCACAGAGTGTGCCACTCCCAAACCAATCACAGTGAAAGACATGCAAAAGTTCTTAGGGCTCTGTAACTATTGTAGCGCATGGATCTTAGACTATGCAGCATAAACCGGACCACTCCTACAAGCCCTCAAAGAAGCCCAGAAAGAGACGAACACAATTCAGTGGACAACCAAAATGATCACAAGTTTTCAGGATCTAAAAGGAGTAATTTCGACAGCTCATGTTCTAGCCACCCCTGATTACACACATGAATTTTACATTTTTTCCCACTCAAACAGCATACTCATGACAGCAGTGCTCACGCAAAAACGTTTAATGGGCCACAAACCCCTTGTATACTACAGCAGCACGCTTGATTCTGTCTTGCAGGAACAGTTTGCTTGCAAACAAGCCCTCGCTGCCGCAGACTTCGCATTTAAAAAAAGTTCCACAATTGTTATGGGATGTTCAGTAATGTTGTATGTCGAGCACTCACACTTTGCGATATTAGATTGATCAAAATCCACACTCACCACACAAAGAGAATCTGCATATGAAATAATACTGTCCTGCCCCAATATCCATATAGTGTGGTGTAGAACAGTAAACCCTGCAACATTTCTCACCAAGCCATGCACAGCTGAGGACATACGATGAAACCACGGATGGGCAGCCCCTACAACGTGGAAACGGGGAGTAAAAAAATGAACCAAGTAAACAGACCAAAAAGGGATGGGTCACACGGGACAAAAACCTAACTCAAGAAAAGGATAAACTCGACTTAAATCGTAAGCACGGAGGAAGGGGTAGGCCAGGTCAAGAAAAGTATAAAAGTAGCATATTTTATTATTCACATATAAAAAAAACATTAGAAAAATTAGCGCATAATGCATAATAAAAATACATGTAAATTACACAGTTCATGTTAGATACAAAAAAGTAAAGTGCATGCCTCACCGTAGGCCCTACTGCAGTTAGGGATAAAAATCAGCATAAAAATTATTATGTACTGCTGTTCAAAAAAGAAGGGGAAAAAAGAAGAAGGAAGGGACTACCTGTAAGGTAAGCCCCTAACTAAATACCAACAAACCCCCTAGAATATGAATGCATACACAATCAAATTGTTGAATCAATGTGTAGATAAGACAATCAATAGTTTATCAATAAGTATAACCAACCAACATACGAAGTACAAAAATTGCTGAAGGCTGAATTCAAAAATCATATCCAGCATAATAGCCTGGAATGATCAATTCATTGACAGTTAAATATGTCAGTCGAGCTTGCAATGTAGCAGATGTTAAATTGCTGCATGCAGTGCTCCCTACCATTTCAAACTTTACAGCCAGCTAACGACATACAACAGCACGATTGCGCATCATATGAAGGGGAAGGTGATGATATCCCCAACGCCAAAGAAAGCCCCTTAGAAGAAGGAGAAGTACTCTTCATTGATGGGTCAGCATCCGTTGACCAGAACACAGGTGAAAAAAATGTTGGGCTGCAGTGGTGCGCCTAGAAGAGAGAGAATACGAAACACTGGTCATGAAAAGATTACCCATGCACTATTCCGAAAAAGCAGCAGAACTTGTTGCGATCATTGAAGCCCTGTGTGCTTCAAAGGGGTGCTTTCTTACCATTTATTCAGACTCTGCCTAAGTCACCACAACGGTGCATACAAGTCTGTTGTGCTGGAGAAGGAGGGGGTTCAGAAGAGCAGATGGCTCCCTGGTGCACTACGTGTCTTACTTAATGTCTTGATCACTGCCCTGACTGAGCCCTCTGTGGTGGCGGTCGTTAAATGTGTAGCACACACCCACAACACAGACAAAATATCATTGGGAAATGCGGCCGCCAAAGCAGCAGCCAAAGAGGCAGCATACCTCTCAGTACCCACATCAGCAAAATATGTAATGGCCACATCCAACACGTAACAACACACAGATGCATACACATCCCTCTGTATAGCCCAAATTATTGAGCTACAGTGTAGGGTACCCACAGAACAACAGGACCTATGGCTCAAATGTGGGTGCATTCAATCGCCCACAGATCTTTTGTGGTGACAGCAAGCAACAGGAAGGGTAGAGATGCCCATGGAGCTATTGTGCACAGAGGTTGAACAGTTACATTTCCCATCTCAATGCTCTAAACAACACATTGCAGCAGACCTTCAGGAAGATTGGTTTGTCCTAAATTTACTGGAGCACCTGGCAAAAATGGTGATCCAATGTACAACGTGTCAAGTGTTTAGCACAGGAATGACACAGAGAACTCTGAGAGGGACGTTGCCCCTCCCTGTGTTTCCCTTCCATGAGCTCCGTAGCAGTAAGGAAAATGCTTGCATTGCATAGTGACAGACAGAGGAGGCAAGTGCGCCAATGTAAATGTGATGCATATCACGGCTTAAGATTAGATGCGGTGGGAGACATTTGCCACCCCAAACATTCAAACAGTTGGTACTCCGACATGTATACGATGGGAAGGCAAACAACTAATGGGAGTTGCTATATTTGCTCCTTAATACAGCATGTGTCTGGGGCAACCAAGGTCTTAGTACCACAAGAAGTACCCTTGATAGAAGCACAATGTCTGATTCACCTCGTACTATGTAGGATCAAAGGCACTCTCCAGGCATGCAACGTCCATCTAGAACTCATTGATCCTGATAACCCAAAAGTGCAAAACAAGCTCCTCCAATCCTAACTGTCTCAAATAATCACACCTAGTGATAAACAGAAAAATATAAGTTAATGAGTAGCAAGATGTAATATATATATGCAGGGCTGAAGTACTCCTGGGGCTGCCTGAGAACATTGCAGTGGAGCAAACGTATGAGCAAACATGGACAGAACACATCACGAAGCTAACTTGCATCGCAGCTCTTGAGAAACCAGTGAAGGTACACTCACAGAAAGCATATGAACTTTGTTTTTTCAGTGAGAGGACAGTGGCTGTTGGTCCAAATGAAAAATGCAATCATACTGTCATGGTGCACAACCTCAAAAAAGGTATAGCTGCACTAATGGACTATTACTGGATCTGCGGCCATCAAGCATACTTGCACCTCCAGCCTTCTTGGAGGGGCTACAGTTTGTTAACAACACTGCACTCTGCCCTGCTGATTGTGCCAGAAGAGCACCTAAAGGGGTGACTCCTGTCCAAAGATTCCACCGCGCCCCCATCTTAGAAGCTTGACGCACAGAGCCACCAATGAACTTTCGTATGCTCCCTGAAAAGGAGCCCTATGACGAAGTATGCAGAAGAAAAAGAGCATTGAATTACATTTCCAATGAGTCATCTGAACTGCTGGCCCAGATACATGAAGAACACAAGCTTTATAATTCAGCAGAGACATTTTTTGCATCCTTAGAACCCAGAATCCAGACAAGGGCCAATGCCAAGTGGCTCCAGATATTTCAGTGGGAATTCATTCAGCTGGCGAACGATAATGAACAGGGGTTCAACGTCATCCAGGTGGAATTAAAGACCCTAAGACTCATGACAATGCAACGCGGATATGTGTTAGACCTCTTGACAGCTATGGAGGGCAGTGTTTGCAAAAATATTGGGACTTCATATTGCATATTCGTACCTTCTGAAGATGCTGAAAATGAGACATTGCCCCACATCATTGCTGCAGTACATGAGCTACGGGTGAAAATGAAGAAAAAAGCTGGGGTCAAGGAAGAGGACTGATTCACCCTGGCCTTCAGCTGGGTCCCATCGTGGTTTGGAACATTGGTGAAGATGCAGGTCCCTATCATCGTGGTCATCCTGGTGATCTTCTGCATGTGACAATTGGGTCTACGATGTTGTTTCAAATCTGTGCCTAAAAGTGCAATTATAATGGTGACTATTGGGAAAAATATTAAAGTGCCTTGTGGTACAAAAGTAGAAATTCAAACTAAGCAAAGTGATGACCTTGCATGCCACATGGAACCCTGCCTATTGGTGATGTAGTTGACAACTTCTACCACACAACCATTGTACCTCCCTCATATCCTCAAATCTATAAGGAAGTATGAGTGTATTTGGCGGGTGATGGGGATGCATATACATGACCTGCACTCCCGAACAGTACACGCGGCATGGGGAGAGTTTGAGGCCTCTGTGCAGAGCACGGATGCCCACAAAGGGAACATCAGCATGGGACGAAGTAGAAAGGCACGGAAAATGAATGGAAATATAGGGGGGAGAATGAGTTACTGTAGAGGTAACGAAAAGGGGGAATGTTGGGATGTAAATGAGCCTATAGCACCCCCCCAGGCACTTACAAGTAAGGCAAACACCATATGAGATGATATAACATACAATTGGGAGTAATCACGCAACATGTAGTGGCTCTGTAGTGCCTAGAAGTAGATGTGCAGCACTAGAAAACCCACAGCCCTTGACTCAGTTTTGTATTAGGCCCAGATGGGATAAGTTGCAGGGTTGTGCTGTTCACGTTCCTGTTTCACAAGGCCGAATTTCTGTACAACATACTGGTTCCGCAAGAACCCTGTTCCCACGGAGGTCCACTTCCCCCTCGTCCCTCCAGTGTTGTGAATATTTAGTATCTTCCAAAGGAATGCGCCCTGCAAGAGTGTGAGACAACCCTAGGCCCAGCACTATGTCTATTCATCTCCATTAAACTGCCATTAGGTCTCTAACCCCACGCAGCCAGGCCGAAGCCAGTCCCACACCACTGACTCAACCCCTACACCTTTGCATTCCCAGATAAGCAAGCGACCCCCAGGTCCCAACACCAATCAAGTGTCCATAGGGGATCTAAGCATACGTGGCTGCATATCTTTCTAGCATGAACACATATCCCTTGTAACACGAGGTACAGGGAGGCATAAATCAAAGATCAAAATCCAGGGTGGAGACCTCGAGTGTGGGAACAGCGGTATCATTGAAGCCCTAAATGTGTGAGTCAGCATGACTATTTTTTATATTCCCTTCTCCCTTGCACCATCTCCCGTGCCACCCAGGTGCCTGCCACAATTAGTTAATATTCAGGCTTAGCATGTTAGGTTTAGCTATGAACAATGTATTAATGTGTGGCCCGACCTTCACCGTGAGGATGAGCCCAGCAGACCCACGGGGATCCAGAATAATGGGAAAGAACTAACCATTTACTGCCTGCCATCCCCTATGGAGCAGGCTCATGTGTAGGGTGGCTCCAATCAGGGGCACCCATTTGTACTGTATAGTATTATGCGTTTGGCTTTTTTAAGCCCCTGTTTGTGACGGTAATAGTTAGAGTGCTCTCAAGCAGCAGAGTCCTTTGCTGATATTTGTATCCTGTACAATTAAACCTTGTTATCCTTGAAATGCTATCTCCTGGCCTATTTCCCCAGCGGGCTGTCTTATTATTGGAGTGTGCATAAAAAGGAACTTGCCTTCACCTGTTTGTATTTGGCTATTTCCTTTTCCAACCTCTCAGATTTGTTTTTCTCTGCCCCTATCTCTTGGTGATATATAGAGGTCTGAGTTTTCAACTCTGGCACCAGTGCTTTAGTAGCTTCTAGCACTTTATTTTGTGCCAATACACTGTCTCTGAGCCCCTTGTTCTCTTCACAAAGGGACTAACTGTCCTTCTGTTCTGCTTCTATTGCCTAGGCATATTCAGACCGCTTCGTTTTTCAGGAGACTAATCTCCTCGCCTTGTGCAATTTTGGCCTGTGTTGCCTGCTCTATATCAACCTCTGCTTGCCTCACATGATCCCTTAACATTTAATTTTCTAGCCTCATGTCAATAATTTCCTGAGAACATAACTCACTTTTCTCCATGTCCATACTTAACTGACGCTCTTCCTGAAACAGGGTACTATTCTCCTGGTACTATTTGCTATTTTCTTCCCTTAACTATTCTCTCTGTTGTTTCAAAGTGTTCAGATCTTGGCGCATCTGATCGAATTCACTCTGAGAATTGACATCCCTAATAACTAACTAGCTGTTTTCAGCTTTCAGTTGTTTAATCTGTGGTTGAAATGTGAAAATATCCTCTAAGCATGCTCTATTGTGAACAACCTGCTCACTTAATTTGTGTTGATTTCCGCTCAGGTTTTCAACACATTCTTGGTACTCCCTTTGCAGTGAAGAAAATTGAGCCTCCTGCTCTAAATTCACTTGCTGTTGTGTCAGTAACTCATCTTTTTGCTGCTGAATGTTTTCTAATTTTAACTCTGAATTTTAGCTCTGTTGCACTTTTTCTTCTAATTGTTCCAACTCTCTCTGTGCTTGATTCAATAGCTCAGACCGATTTTGCACAGAGACTACCCTATCCTGATATCTTTCTTCCATGATTATCATATGGAAGTACATATATGCTGTGAGCTGAGCCATTTTAATTTGCTCATCTTTGCTGGTCTATCATGTAGAAGTTTGTCAGGGCCCGATGTAACAGCCCATTATCCTGCCATATATCAACATTTGCAGATGTCATTCTAGCTTGCCACATTTCATGCTCCTGTTCTACCCATTCCCATTTAACAAACAGTTTGGATGGGAGGTGCTTCCTGGCCATATTGATTTCTGCAGCATAACCATGTCAACAGTATGCCAGACTTACCCCTTCCATGTGCAACCTCTGAGTGTAATTTGCAAAATCAAATTTACGGAGGCGTTCCCACTCTAAAATACACCTCTGTATCAGAACCAATCTCCATAAGTCACCCCATCCCAGTCACGCTCCACCTTCTCAATCGTTGCTGAAAAGGGCATCCAATAAATCCTTCTGAAGCCCTCCCATCTTATCCTTTGCTGCTACCCGCATCACTGTCTTAAATGCATCCCATACAGTGCCTGATTTAGCTACACTGCCTGTGAAGATTTCAAAGTATTTGTCTATTCTATCCCCCAGGTATCCCCAAAAAACCCTATCCTGTAAAGCCTCAGCTCTGAGGTGCCAGGTTAGAACCAGTGGTCTAGCAGAGGTCATCTGCCAAATTGTGGTCAGAGAGCACCCGAGGTGTGTACTCAGTGGCAGTGAATTCTCCTGTAATCTCCTATCCAATAAAAAATTATCTATGCAGGTGTGAACCCTGGACAGTGATGGAACATGTGAGTAGCCTTTTTCTCCCCATGATGCCACCTCCAGATGCCCACTAATTTCAAATTCCTCAGCAAAGACTCCAAGACCCTAGCCAGAGGAGACTGTTTCCAGTATTTATCGTCCGACCTGTCCAGTGCACAATCTAGTTAAAATCGCCTATCCAGATCCATGTTGGTCCCCTGAACCTAGTCACTCTGGGATAGAGAGAATGAAAAAACACTGTATCTTTGCTGTTCGGAGCATAGATATTAATGAGACACACCTCCTATTCTAAATAAACCCATGTACTAAAGCCATTCTGCCCTCGTCCTCATGTTTATATCCCAATAGCTGAAAAGGGACCTTAGGAACCACCTGTGCTGAGATGCGTTTCCTGTAAAAGCGCAACATGTACTCCGATCCTCCTCAAGTAAGCCATCACTCTGAGTTGTTTCAAATAACTATTAAGGTCTCTAATGTTCCATGTAATGATTCTTAGGTTGCAAACCATATTTCAATACCCTTCAGGTCCAGGTCCCAGTCATCCCCGCTGACCTATTTCTATGCCAGAGTGAAATTCTCAATCCTCATTTCCAACCCATGAACCCATCAAGGACGCTTCTCCTTTGTTGCCATGTGACCGATATGCACTGCAGCGCCTGTGCATGAGAGGCGCTTCCCATCAAACTAATTCCTTCCATTGTGCTCTGTCCCCACATGTTTTCCCAAAAACATATCAACCTAGTAACAACAAGCCTAGTGATCCAAAAATGGGCACAGGCAGCCGCCCGCGTCTGCAAACATTTGGTGTGCTCTAGCTATGCAGTTCCCACCTCTAGATACACAGACATTGCAATAAGCTACTATTCTGAAGGTAGTGCTCACCCCCTCTTCAGCATCTCAGTGTCACAGGGCGTTGTTCCCTTTCTCCGGGAGTTGTGCAATGGCCATTGCATCCATTGAGTAGTGTGCCACAGTAGTATCTGCTCTCTAACCTTGATTTCAGCATTCCTTCTGTCCTCATCCTCCTTGATCTTTCCTCTGCTTTCGACACGTTCAACCACTCCATCCTGATCAATTGATTCCGTAAGAACCTGGGCATCATGGATCAGGCCCTGGAGTGGCTGACCTCATTCCTCTTGGACCGCCTCTCCCAGGTCCAACTTGGTCCCTTTCTATCTGCCACCTTTCTCTATACCTGTGGCATGCCCAGGGTCCCATTCTCTCACCCTTATTTTTCAACCTCTACTTGGCCCTTTTGGCCCACCTGATCTCTACCTTCTCCTCTAACTTTCAGTTTTATGCGGATGATACTCAGCTTTCCTTCAGGCTCCCGTCAGCCTCCTCTGCTCTCTCACTCATTAATGACTGTCTATCGGGATTCAGTATTGGTGCGCCTCAACGATCTCTGCCTAAATGCCTGTAAGACAGAGATCCTTCTCAATGGCAACCTTACCCCTGTTTTCCCTCTCTCCCTCTGGCCTCCTGCCTTGGGCCCTCTTCCTTTGCCTTCCTGCGAGGCAAAGAACCTCGGTGTCATTGTAGACAGCAGTCTCTCTTTCTCCCATCATATCTCGGATGTCGCCAGCAAGTCCCATTACCAGCTGCACCTCCTTAAAGGGATTCTTCACTTTCTCTCTTTCCCCCAAAAGCTCACTGACTCCAGAGGCCTGGTTCTCTCTAGGCTGGACTACTGAAACAACCTCTTTCTCAATCTGCCTTCTTCTTCTCTCTACCCTCTGCAACTAATCCAGAACAGGACTGCAAGACATATCCTTGGCCTCAAGCCCAAGGCCTGTATCTCTCCAGCCCTGTAATCTCTCCACTGGCTCCCGGCGGCTGCAATGATGAAGTTCAAGACCATTTGCATTGTTCTGGGCTTGAGCACACACTATAGCCAACACTTACTTCCAGAATACCTTCCTTCTCAAGCCCTTCACTTAGCTACCTTCAACTATCTAAGGATTAGATGCTTCTCCAGACAAAGGGTGGGGGTAGAGCTCTCTCCTCTGCAGGTGCCTCCCCTTAGGAATGTCCTCCCCGAAACTCTCAAACTTGAGACAGACCACCTGAAGTTTCGGAAGTAGCTCAAAGCCTTCCTCTTCTCTGCAGCGTTTTCTCTCTCCCTGCCCTGCTGACCTACCTGACCTACTAGTCTGCTGTGACGACTGGTTGCTTGGCTACCCTCAGAGTCTCACTGGGTACCAGGCTCTATCTTGATTAGTCACCCTTACAATGCCTCTGGGCCTACCATGCCTTAGGGGCTATAACTGTAACCCTACAGTCCCTTGTTCTCTTTGCGCTACCCAGAGCCACGCTGCCCTGGCTGCTCATACACAGAGCATTGCTGCCCTGTTTTCTTCTCCCCTCTCTCTTGGTCCCCCCCCTCCCTTTCCCCTTGCACTCCTCATTCTCCCACTTGCATGATCTGAATGACACAAGGCTTAGTAAGATTGTTTGTCTTGACCTCCCTCTGTCTTCTCTCACTTGCCTTGTCGTGCCTAGAAACACTTGTGTACAGGCACACTATAATATCATATCTTCAAAAAAGTGGGACCGACCACTGGGGATCACCTCAAGCTTTGCCGGGTAAATGAGCATGTATCTAATGTTTTCTCTGCTCAGTCGTTCTTTAGTGGGACCGAACATAGCCCTGCACCTCTGCACCAGCATAGTGTGGTCAGGGTATATAGCTAGCTTTTCTGATGCGCGTACAATGCTCCCCCCTGCCCTAGAAAAAAGACAGAATTTGTTCTCTATCCTTGAATTTTAGTTTATAATCTTCACAATTAAGTGCCTGGTAGGAGGATGCTGGGGGTGATTTCGGGGGCAGAGACCTATGCGCTCTCTCCATCACAAAGCCTTGCATCATCTTCCCAGGACACTTCTTGCAAGAGTAGATTTTCAACATAGGTGGTTGGGTTATTCCCTTCCTCCCCTTCAGGCAGCCCGAGGATACTGATGTTGTTTCTTTGAGCCTGACACTCAGAATCTTCCACTGACGCTCCATCACGCATCTGTATTTCCACTGTCTCCATCTTGCCTTAGCAGCCCCACACCACTATTACTGCATTCACCTTTTGTTCTAAAAAATATTTCAAGGCTGCAGTAGCCGCAAGGAGATGACCCTCCTCTTGCTGGCCCATCAGCAGCACAGTGCCTCTGCCCTCCGCAGCAGTAGACATCTTCTCTATACCAATTCCATCTTTTTGGGGCGAAGCAATATCATTGTTTGCTTGCCCCTGCTTCGGTGCTGTTTATCCGACATCTGGGTGTGAGGCAGGGACCGCACCTCCTAGCAGCCAACTGTGGACACGCAGCCCCTGCAGATACTTTGGTGCTTGAAATGCGGCACAGGGTTAATTGGAATCTATATGTTCCAGCGACCATCAGGGGTCATCATGGGTCTCACGTCACCCCCTGCAGGTTCTAAGGGTGGCGGTTTCAATGCAGGGATGGCTACTCAGCTCTCCTCACTGTTTCAGGGAGTTGTCGCCTCCCTGCCAGATATCCACAGCCACAGTGTGCAAGAAAAGTTATGAGGACATTAAAGTAGCCAGTGATCTGGCGCTCCCAGTGCTAAGCTGTATCCAGGCTTAATTCCTCCAACTATGCGGTGCTGCACCAGGGTCTCCTCCGCCTCCCTCAAGCCCCCATTACTGCAATATCAGGCAGCATCAGGGGAGTACCCGGCCACCACAGCCATGCGTCTCGCCAGGTGACCACAATCCTCCAGTGCCCACCAAGCGCACCACTCCTCCTGACAGGAACCTTCATTACACGCAGTGGTAGCTGCTGGTGTATAGTCTGGGCACACACATCATTCATCAGGTATATCAGCCTGCTTCAGGGTGCCGCTCACCACTGGGGGCACAGACATCCAGCACCATGCACCTCCACTAGGCCACAGTGCTATGTGCCCTCTGGCACTGTATCCGCTGCACTTTTAAGGATGCCGTCCACAGGTGCCACCTGAGGGATGCCGGCTTATCCAGGTCTCGCTGGGACACTGGTGCCTTAGATGTCAGATACCGGTCGGCCACTCCCCACAGGGCAGTCCTCCACACTACAGCCCACACTGGATGCTGATCGTTCTGGTGGGGTGCTGCAGGGAGTTTTTAGGTGGCCTACTGTAGGACTGGGTCTGCCATCTTGGATCCTTAGGATGCCTCGGTTCTATTCAGCTACTGCAGTCAAACCACCAATGTTCATGTCGATTCAACCCACATTAGGGTCAGGCGATTATCTGACCCAGGTTACTGCCTTCAAACTATGCAACAGGCAATTTTAAGCTACTCTTTCAAGGAACTAGCGGCAGCTTTTCAAAAGAATAGCTATAAAGTTTACAATAGTGGGAAAAAGGTTTTAATTTCATGGACGCTGTAAAAAGCCCTTGGTGGCGGTTTGGAAATTAAATGCCACAATTGGTTGGTGTCTTTCCATTCCCTAGACCTAATAAGTCTAGACAATAGTTCCAGTTCTGCAGCTTTCTTTTAGTTCAAAATAAGTTATTTATAAGTTACTCGAAGAAGGGCAATTCTGTGGGAGTCAATAGTTGATTTTATTTCACTTAAAATGGCACACTTTACAGATCTGCCTTCCTTATCGTACTAAGGATTGAGATTCTTGGTGGAATACCAATGTGCAATGAGGGGGGGAATGGTGTGTTTGTGTGTGTGTGTGGCTGGGTTTATGTAGATGGGTGTTAAGATGTATTTTCAGAAGGAGCCATGGGCCACCTTATTTTAGTGAACATGAAAAAGACTTTTAGTCTAGTCAAACTCAATTAAGGTTGTGTAGCTGAATGCAAGACTAGAAGAAAAATATAGGTGTTCTTTTTTTACATTATATTATTTACATTTTCAAGAACAAGTAATACAGGGTAGAATACATTTAATGCAATTCTCTACAATATTACACACATCATAGTAAAGAGAAAAAATAATAGAAACTTATCGAGAAATACAATTCAACAAACCCATACATAATAAATAGAACCCCATCAAAACAAACAAAACATGCACACACACACACAAAAAGAAAAGAGCAATAATTAAAACCAGTCATGCACAATCAAATAGTCAAGAGCCATAACACAATCAACCATCAGATTCACCATATAACTAATTGAAGGATATCCAGATATTGGCATACTCATCATGGCATGCTCTTCTTCTAAACATCACCTTTTCATATGTGAACAATACAAGCGACTCACTCAACCAATTTTCAATTTGCGTCTTTTTCCTTGTTCTCTATACTTTTAGCATTTGTTTCTGTGCAACCACCAGCGCTCTGACAATCCACATTCTCAGATGATAGTCCACTCTCATACAACATCTACTCAGTAATGTGTATTTGGGGCACCTCAAATTCTCATCATTCACAACCAATTCAATCTGATAAAGGACTTCTCTCCAACACAACATAACCCTTGAACATCCCCATAGCATGTGCAGTAGGGTGCCTCCACATCCCCACAACCCCAGCCACAATCATCATCCTGGAGACATAGCAATTGCTTTCTCTCCTGAGTCCAGTACAACCTATTTACAATTGTATGTCTTATCAACCACAATTTAAGATCCAATTTCATCAATGTCGCTTCTTCAGATCTCTTTTCCCACTCACATTGAGACAATTCACAGTTCAACTCAACTGACCATTTTGACATTAAAAGTTCCCAACAATCAGCAACCTCCGACCGAAACGGCATTTGTCTAAGAAAGGTTGATACAATCCTGGGTGGGCAGTCGTAGATTCAAAAAAGCCCTGGTATATCAGCCAAAGGAATATTAGACATATCCATCCTTTGACAGAGCAAGGACTTCAATTAATTAAACCTCTGTCTTTCTCTACTCACTAATCCGTTTTGAATCTGCAATCTCTCAAAATCAGCAATCTGATCGGCTTCAAAAACTTCACCTATACTCACTTTTCCCTTCAACACCTAACTCTTCTAATACAACATCTTGTTATGAAGAGCTGGATTATTCCATAATGACACCTCTCTATGTAACCAGATAATCTGTGCATTCTCAGTCAACCACGCAAGAAGCACACCACTGGTTATCCTATCAGTAGGCCAAAAAGGAATAGCTCTTGGCAAATAAACATTTGCAAGTCGGAAGGGAGATATTGCCCAAGCCTCCATAGCCACCCGAATCGGTCTATTCACACTGGTCCATTCAAAATATAATGCAGCCTTCTTAAGGGCAAAACACCTATAATACTTACCAAGGTCTGCATATCCAAAACACACACACATTTGACATCACGAGCAGAGACATATTGAGGAATTTGTTTAGTTTTCTTATCTGCCCATAAAAAGTATTGACGGTTTTATCTTTCTTATTCAACAAATATTTAAAGAAAGGTAAGGGTAATGATTGAATAACGTATAAAACTTTTGTTAACAATGTCACCTTTAACGCACTAAACTTTCCCCATATGTCGAAAGAAATATTGTGACATAGGACACTTCCTAAACACAAGTGAATTTGACCATTCAAAGCAACATATAGGATTGCTGGGTAGATCATGCCATATTTTAATTAATTTTCTCTTTTGCCAAAGTAAGCAGTTTCGTCTTTTCCACCACATCTTTGCTAAAGTCTCTAAAGACCATCGATTTATGGCCACCCCAGGATATGTCTCTTAACTCTCTTGCACGCTTCACAACCAATTCCTTTATGGGAAACTTCAAAAGGGTTTAGGGCCCAAAGACCTGTGAGCCCTCTGAATAGCCACAAAATGTCTAGGGTCCAAATCCAATATATTAGAAAGGTTCTTTTGAATACATTCTGTAGTATATCCATGCTCTAAATGTTCTGGAAAGCCAGCTAAAAGTATGTTAATCCTCCTAGATCAATTGTCTTGTTCAGAAAGCCTTTGACTTAATTTTTCATTTTGCAGCTGCAGTGCTCTGATAGTATCCTCTAGTTTCATTCCCCTCATGTCCAAATATTTTCTTGACTCCAAGTCTGTCCATTCTTGTGGCCATCCCCTGACATCTTTCCTCTGAGTTATACAGTTTAGCTTTAGTTTCAGTAATGTCCATTGTCATCTAGGTCAGCATATCCAAGATCTGATCTTTGCATCTCTTTCCTCCTTAGTAAGGACTTCTACATCTTTTCAGTAGCTTTAGATCTCTTAGCAAGTTGTGAAGGCTCTGGATTTTCAGTTTCATCCACGGTCCTTTGTAGTTTTTCAGTTGAGGCAGGAACTCTGCTTTCAGGCTGCTACCCTTGAAGCTAACAATTCTAGAATCAAAATGCGGGTGTCCTTATGGTGCACTAAGTCCCATACAGAGTACTGAAATGCATCAAATTAGACAGTAAATATGACAATGTGTAGGAGCAGGACACAGTGAGGGAAGCACATCACAAGAGAGCAATACAAGGGAACGATGAGCTTAAAATGGGGGCGGGCAGGCAATTTGGCAGTAAGGGATCTACAAGCAACCACGGCAGGAAACTGGGGGGAGCAAATCGTGCAGTCTCAAGTTAGGTGGTTACAGGAGGCCTTATACACCTAGGTGTTAAGAATGCACCATATAATGAAGAGGAAGGTAATCCTTTTTGAAATGTACTAGGGGTGAGCCTAGTGATGACATGGAGGAGGTTCCAGAGTCTGGGGCCATAGACAGAGAAGGAATGTCTTCTGGCTCTTTTCTGTGGGCACTGCGGTTTTGTGAATAAACTAAACAATTGACAGTAAATTCATGGTTTACCTTCTGTGATAAATATTTTAGAAGTCACTGAAAACACATTTGTTGAAGCGATGTTATGATTGCTGCTTGAAAACTTAAAGAAACACAGGCTTTTGCCAGATAGGGTTACCAAATTCAACACTATAAACATGCACTCATTCACAGTCGGTGATCTTACTATAGATCACTCACATGTTATGTTTAAAACAGTTAACAGTGATTCAGTAATGAAACATGGAAGCTGTAGGCAGTGGAGCCTTGTGACTTACCTTTTCCATATCTACTCTGCTCAATATGTTTGTGAGGCACCTTATACTTAATATAGGCACTTTATAACACTCAGGACAAACTGGAAATATGTCCAGAAATGAGTTGCAATATTAATAGGTAACAGTGAACATTTAAGCTCCTTAGATAGGAAGCAACTGTCCATATTGTAATCACCAGCGCTGTGTATGTGCATGCAAGGGGGCTTTTCAACATTACATGAGTACAAGCAACTAAGAATGTTAAGCATCTTTTGAGAACAATTCTTGAGAGCCCAATTAAATCACAAAGCATCCGTGCACTTCTAACTTTTGTAAACATGAGTCAATATTATATGTATTGGTTTTATATACACGGTATGTGTTGTAAGTAGAGAAATGTTTTGTATGAATCCTATGGAAATAGTTGTATTTATGTACATGCACTTTATTGCCACTTTATAATGAAATAAAAAGGAATTAATGAAGATCACTTCAGTTTTCTGTTGAAAGCACATGCATGAAAATAATGGATGAGCCACTAGATATTTCTAGCTGGCACTCGTAACCTCTAAAGAGGTAGGACACGTATTGAAGTTATTTTTATGAATGAAGTATATAAGGTTACCCATACACTTAAATAGTGTGGTTTTCGCTTGATATCCCTGCCAGTGTATGGAGTCACAGGGACCTCTGTATGTGATGTCATGAGTGTGCAATGTTGTGTAAATTTCCTCTGCTGGGTAATCTCAGGGTTTGGAATTGAGGGGCGCTGGGGGCTATTTAGCTCCTGATTGTAGCCTAGAAGAGCCTGGTTAGCTTGACACCAACAGCTACCAGGAGTCACTTTTGGCCCTGCAGGCCAACTAATGACAAACAAACACACCTATGAATTTATTTGGGACAGGCCTATACATTAGGGCACATTTATACAACATTTAAATCATGATGGCTCATACATTTGGGACACAATGTTAAGTTGGCATCTTATGTGGAAGCTAGATCTGTGGAATGTTATGCTCTAGCACATGGCTCTCCATTGGTAGCTCCTGGTCACTGGTTAAAGCTGAATACCAAGGAGCTGGTTTCAGCTCCTGCTTAACCAGTCTCAATTTCGGTTCCTGACAATTGATGAGAGGCTGGCTTAGAGAGAGGGCGGCCGGTGGGCGTGTCCTTATGTGTCTATGTACTTGTAAACTGTAACCTGATGCTATGTTACCTGGAACAGAAGTAAAGAAGTTTCCTTTTGTACATGGGACTATGAGTCATCTATAACTAAGGCACTTCGTTTTCATGATGGAGTCAGTGAATAATAGTTAAAGCCGTGCAAAAGCAATGTTAAGTTAAGAAAAGCAATATAGGAGGAATGAAACAGGCCACCCTTCCTTTTGAAATAAGACCCCTTTCACTTGAAAAGTCCTTCCCTGTGAACTTAAGAGGATATAATGCCCCTAAGAGTCACAAGGTCTAGATAAGTACCTATTGGAGGGAGTTGCGTGTGAATAAACAATTACTGGCAAAGTCAACAGGCAGGTAAAATATTCCAGTGGTGAACAATCAAATGTAAGGTAAAAGATTAGGAGTCCTCTTACAATCCTACCAGCATAGGAGAAGCCTGAGAATGTGGGGTGGTCCCTGGCCAGAACTCCACCGATCACAACCAGGCAAGGGGAAGAAAGGTTGAGGACATTTCCTGTTCAACCTTATGGTTGGAGCGGGGAAGAAACAGGTATGCAAGCCCACCCCCAATTCTCCTGCTCCACTAGAACCCATCCCTATTGTTCATTGTTTTGCAGGGCATGATTGCTTAAATTGTTACTTCCATTGCAAGGGTTGCTGGGAATCGTGAGTGCAGTGGTAGTTTTCAGGGTTGGGATTGGATTTGGCTAAGTCATGTTTCCTCACTTTGATGAAACAGTTGTAGCTGGGAACCCACGCACCTCAAGATGAGGACCACCGCATATCCCACGATCACAGGAGACCCCCATAACTCAAATGTAGCAGGCAACAGTGAATAATGCCATGAGTGAGAGGTGGTAAGCCCCTTTTCGTGTTGGACAGCAGCAGCTTCTAGGAGGACGGGCTGTTGTACAAAAGCTGGCAACCTGCAAAGTTCCAAGGCAAAACACTGAACAGGGACCAATTCACCAGGGATGCCTCCAATGAAGCTGGTCAGTCCACAGGATTGTTCCGAGATGCTTCTGATGACTTATTGGAACAGGATCTTTATGCAATGGTCTGGTCTGGTAAGTCCTTCAAGTCCAATGGTCGAAGCACTGACAAGAGTCTTTCAGGAAATTGAAGACGCTCTGGAGAAACAGGACTTCACTGTTACTTGGGTGGAGGCAAAGCGGACATATACACCGGTCACCCTCGGGTCTTCAGTGGGCTGAAGCTCTTCTTTGGGGTCTTGGCTCCAAACATCAGTCAGAAGAATGGATGCACCATTAAAAGTGGCAAGGGCCTCCAATCATGGACATCCACTTCCGCCTGGCTTGAGTTTGGATTCTAGCCGGGCAGTCCCACCCCCTCATCGCGCCTTGAAACACTTGTGTATAGGTGCGTTATAAATGCCATATCATATCGTATCCATCCTGCCAGATGCTTCACTGCTGCTTTGCCCAGGAAACTCAAGGTTTTTACCGGGAAACAGGGGAGAAAATATCAAATGCCACCTGTCCGTCTTGAACACATCAGAAAGGTAACAGAAATAAAAGTAAAAGAAAAAGGGATACACAGTGCCCCCTGCAAGGTGATATTTGCTCTGTAAAAGCTAGGACTCTCCCAAAGACATATGGAGTCCCCCTCTAGTGGTAGCCTTAGGTACTGGCTTTCTAAAAATGTATCCATGCTTATAATGAGTTTCCTGTGAAGGAATGGTATGGTATATGAGAAATAAGGAATGTCTGGTGGTGGCGCTTAAATTGCTGTGTGGTGCGCATCCTCGGCCTTGAAAACAAGGAAAAGGTTGCTTTTTTGTATACGCTAGCTGGCACCTATCAAGGGCCTTTACATATTGTGATGCTGAATTCATAGCAGGTCTTCACAGGGCCCAGGACATTTCCTAGGTCTCTTTCGTTGAAGCCTTGTCATTTATTACTGGGCTGTGGCAGACACAAGTGTGAAATGGAGAGTGCTAATGGCCCCTGAAGTCACAGCTCACTGGGAAGGGGCATTGGCATTCCAAAGCCCCTCATTCTGTGTACACTGAACGGTAAATGTCTGCATCACATACACATGATGCTTCTAGCTAGCCTGTGATGTGTCTAATGTGTTGAAATGGGAACAGTGCCTTAAAGAATCATGCACACTTATGACACAATAGGTTATTTTTAATGGGCGTAATACCCAGCAGTTTCTAAACTGCCGACCTGGGAGTCAAACCTGTGTTGCTTTGTGTCTTCTTGCTTCCAAGGGGTGCACGTTGCTGCTGAGCTAAATGCTTGCATGTAAGAATGTGGCACGTATGGTTGTCTTGTGAAGGTAAGACATCTGCAAGCAACAAGGTCGTGTGCTTCTTTTACGGACTCCTTGATTTCGGGAATAAGGGGTTTTTAAAATGAATATTGAAAACAAAGAAAGGGGGTGTTTTTAAAAAATGGAGACGAGCATGGGTACATCTTCAGACTGAAAGTGCCACCACGGAATGCTTTGCCTACTACTAATGTGTGCTGTAATTGCCTCAAAGCATTGTTCGTGTGCTACCCTAGTGTAGCTCCTATCATCCAATGAATGGCTCAGGAAGTTTATGCTGATAAAACCTGCATTTAATGTATTGGAGTTTGGCGCCTTGCAAAACCGTTGCTCTACTATTGACATAACAGCAAGAAACGATTTTAAATGACAGTAAAAATAAGACAAAGGCTCATTTAGTTAAAAAAAAAATACCCCAGAATTCCAGTGGTTAACGTGAATGAAAGCCGACATGCGTGGCCCACAGGGGGCCGACAGTGGGGGGTGATTGGCAAAGTCCTCTTACGATGATAATCAAAAAGTCTACTCTGGCAGCGATGCTTTAATTTCAGGAACACAAAGACAACAGAAGCTCATCATTAAACTGTAAGAAAATATAGTCATTTGTGTCTCTGTCAGGACTGATGCAGCGATAAGGCGCTGGTGACCTAGTTAGGCTTTTGCCTTCCGCTGTCATCCAGGCAAGACTACAATGGTGCACAGCAATTCGCTAATGAAGTTTCTAATGACCAAACTGCGCATGATCAACCCAAATTACAGAGGAAGGCCTGAGCCAGAGGACGTGTGAGCAAGATCTCCTGCAGTCTGTACAAGAGAAAGACCCCAGAGAGTTTGGAAGACAATTACATTTTCATTCCCCTCTTCGCAACTGTTCTCGTTATTTACCAGGCTCGCTGTTGTCCCCAGACTCCCTCACATGCACAGTGCCTTAGTTATTATTCATGAACATAGAAAGTGGCCAGAGGCTTGTCAGGATGCGTAGTTCTGTCCAAGAAGTGACCGAAGAGCAAAACAAGATGGTGGCTGCTTTTGCGGATGTGATTTGTTTGTATTTAAGTCAGAGCGTGCTTACATTGCCATAAAGAACATAAAACAATATAGATTCTGATAAAAAATATAAAGATTGCCAATGCTCAAGAGTAGACTGGCATTGTTAGGGTGGTTTTTCTCTTCAGGGGATAGGTAGACTTGCCCACAAGTAGGCAATAGTGTTTCCAGCCATCTTTTCCATACTCGCCTAACTGTGGACATGTCTGAGCAGTCAAGGGTAGCTCTTAGGATGCAATGGTGCGGTTAAGATAGTATACAGTGTAATACACATACACTATGCGACTGTCCACATACCAATGCTAGGAGCTGATGGGGTGATTACAAGTCTGGCAGTAATGATCAAATATGCAAACTACGGGTTTCATTACCAAAGCTCTTCTTTTATGTCCGAGTTTGTATGGAGGTTGTTTCCGCCACACAACATGTGCATTTACCTGGTGTCCTTGGGTAGACAGCAATATCACTGGTGATGATGACTTGTTATTTATATGGCACTTTCACTAAAGCACTCTACATAGAAAATGTTATATACAAATATCACCCAACTGAAGTTGGTACTCATGTATTCACCTCGGAAGGGTGAAAGGATGAGTTGGTCTTCCTGAGATTCATACTTAGGTCAAAGCAGGAAGCCCACTGAGCTACCTTAACGGCTTCCATTAGTGGGAAAGGAGCATCTCTTGAGGGAGCGTGCTCCATATTGGTCACATCTGGTAGAAAGAAGCTTCACTGGTGGAGAGTAGCATCTCTCAAGGGTGCATGCCCCAGGTTAGAGGAGCATGTTTCATGTGAGCGTTGAGCGCTAGATTTAGCAAGATATCCCCCAGGGGATCTCGGACAGGTGGGGACCATGGGAGAAAAATAGATAGAGCAGAACAGGTAGCAACCTTGCTGTAACACTAGCTATACTACTGAGGTACAGCCAATAACCCAACAAGTAAAGTTCTTATCCTGTGCATGCTTGTTATGGGTGCTGCTGAGTTAAAGCTCCTTGTAACATGCACAGTAGCCACTTCCGGGTGGCGTGTCCTTGTGTCAGCCTCCATCCTTCCAATGGCTCCCATAGAGTCCTTTGAACCACAAGGATTTGCCCTTCTGTCACCAACCTCCAGGTATCCCACAGATGCCAGGTGGGCACTCTCTCTACTGTGCGTGTGTCTTGTGTGGAACCAATCTTAAGCCTGGGTGTTGGTAGGATCCTGGCCCAGCCCTGCCAGACATTGTGGTCCACCAGCTGTTAGGATTTCTCCAAGTTTCTGTATAATCCAATGTACCTGTGGATGTGGTTATTGCAAGGTAATGTTTCCTCGCTAGAAGAGCATGGGCATCCTTACATCATATACTGAACATTGTAGTAATAAAATTCAATGCAGGAAAGCTTTCCTCTAACAGACCTTCAAATAGCTGCCACTAGAGGTACTACTGTGACACCAACTAAAGTAAGGCCACTATCATGGAAAAGCCGCCCTAGTTGAAGCAAGTTAGTATCAGGTAAATTCCCTTTCCTGTATTGGGGCGTGCCTTGCACAATGGCTACAAGGTTGATAAAATAGAGCACGTTTTCTTCTCTTTAGAAAATCAAAGTGTGGAATCCAGACTCGAGCCACAGTAGAAGCCCACACTCACTGCTTTTCATTTTTTTCATTTTCTGTCCATTCCTCTAGCCAATCAGCAAGCTTGGAATAAAGGCTCTAACCACCCGTAAAGGATGCATACCAAGCTTCCCTTTGTGATGGATGCACATATGGCAGAGGGCAAGAAGATGACGCTTCCCTTTGTCTTCCTGCACAAGCTCCATCAGTGTCGGAGCCCTTACCATTGGGCTCTATTGTGTGCTATAGAGTCCCTTGCTTCATCTTGGGACCACTAAGCTGGTCGGTGGTCACCTACCACTCAATGAAACGCTCTGGATGTGGGCTCATAGGCGAAAGGCACATTTATAACCTCCCAAATAAAACCCAAATCCTAAAAGAGAATCCATCAAAGCGTTAGCAAAGTGTCGGTGAGGAAGTTACCCATAATTGTTTCTGCACAGATCTTACTTTGAACTTTGCTGGAAGATGAGATATTTTGGGCTGCTTTGTTCTCTTGTGGAGGATTATGGACTGTGTGCAATACTGCAACACTGTATTTTTAACATTTTTAGATGCAACGAGGATCGTGATCAAGCCCTTCCAGCAGGACTTTAAACATACTTCAGCTGTGCAAAGCGCAGGCAAAGCGTTAGCAAAGTGTTGGTGAGGAAGTTACCCATAAATGTTTCTGCACAGATCTTATTTTGAACTTTGCTGGAAGCTGAGATATTTTGGCTGCTTTGTTCTCCTGTGTAGGATTGTAGACAGTTTGCAATACTGCAACACTGTATCTTTACGGCACGTCCTCAACAAAGGGGGTTGCACTGAGCAGCGGCGCGACCAGTGGGAGGGGGAAGAGACGGGCATACACTGCGCAGGCAGTGGGAACAGAGAGGAAAGAGGAGGAGTTAGAGGAACGCTGCAGGCGCCCCGAGTAGCGGGCGTGCTGAAAAGGTGGGGTGGCTCAAAAGCACACTGCACAGGCCTTGAGGACGCAGGGGGCCTCGCGTGCCACGGGTCGAAGGGGGCCCTGGCTCTGAAAAAGAAATGTCAAGAGAGGTGATAGCAGTGAAGAATAAGTGGGTGGTGGTGCCCAAAGTGAAAATATTGTAATAACAACCCTACTTTTCATTGCAGCAGAAAGTTGTAAGTTCCCAATTTACGGGACCAGGTAACAGCGGTATTGAAAAGTTGAAAATCTCAAACAACACCACTCCAGTATATCTGCGCAACACTAACACCGCACATAGATAAAATAGTAAGACAGTGTGAATGGAATCAAGGGACGGATAACAGAATTAGGATACCGTGGCCGCCCAACGGCAGCTTAGACATGTCCACTCAGCATTCATTACTCGCATACCTACACAATACCTATAAGGGGACGAAGTTAGCGAGCCACCTAGATGTTTTCGATCTCTGGAAAATGTTTCAGGGAGTTGTACCAGGTATACCAGGCATGTGCAGCATGCAGGAGGTAAAGAAAGAGGAGGTGAGTGAGGGGAGCGGGTGCAGCGCACTCCAAGCTCCTCCCAGCGCTGAGGAGAGTGAGGAAGAGGCAGAAGGATCATACGCAGTTGCAGAGGTAAAAAAGGAAAGCGAGGGAGAGGCACCCACAATCAAAGAGGTAAAGAAAGAAACAGAAGGTGTGTATCCAATAAGGGAATTAAGAGAGGCAACACAACAGCAATTAACAGCTGCTGAAGGGTATTCAAACCCTGCATACAGCCCACCGCCATACGCTCCAGAAGAAAACTACCGGAAGGGGCTGGGCACCGGGAGTGTAGTAAACACAAATCAGACACAGGTAAGCTCTGGTAGCGTGAAAAGGACACAAATAGATTTGGCGAATATAGGACCAGACGAGTGGATAGCAGCACAGGTGCTACTGAAGCTTCGAGGGACGGTAACAGGAGAAAAGGAGGAGGTGATAAAGAAGGTGGGTAAGGAGGAGGTAGGGCACACTTACACAGAGTGTGAGGTAAGTTCCAGAGAGGGGGGGACATGACAAGGAAAGAAGAGGCGGTGTTGGAGGCAAAACTAGCAGAGCTGAGGGAGGCACGGAGCATGTTGATTTGGCAGCTCGAGGAAGAAGAGCAGGATAGGAAGGTGAAGAAGAAAGAAGGTAAGGAGGTGCGAGCTGGATTAAACGAACAAGAGGAAGAGAGAGGACGAAGGAAGAAGACCGCATACGGGGGATTGCAGAGAGAGTAGCACGTATGGAGCAGCGGGAGATCAGGAGGAAAGAGGAGGAATGGGAAGAGAATGACAAAGAGATGACACTATGGAAGAAGAAGATTTTGCCAGAAAGCGTAGGTAAGTACGAGGAAGGGAGAATAATAGAGAGTCTACTTGCAACAGAGGGCAGGACAAGGAGTGAGAAGAATAGAGATGAGAGGGCGTTAGGGCAGGTGAGTGATGCCATACGAGGAGATGCAAGGGTGCTAGGACAGGTGAGTGAAGCAATAATGAAAGAACTGCACAGAGCAAGAGCGGAATTGGAGAATGAAGGTGAACAATCCGGAAGCAAAGAGCTAAGAGGAAGCAATGAAGCAACAGGAAGCACACTGAACTTACGTGGTGGTGGAAAAGCCACCACACACCAAGTGGGGGCAGACACAGGGGATGCAGGTACGTATACAGATATAGACTTAGAAACAGTAACCGTACGGTACCCACGCCCACGTGCAAAATTGTTATTTTCAGAAGGATTTTGTAGTGATGAGGAGGAGGAAGGTTCGTGCGGAGAACAGAGCAACAGGAGCGGAGAAGGACTCAGCAAATTGTACATCAGGCGCACAGGCACTGGATCATCATGGGAATGTAGGACACAAGAAGGAGGAACAACAAGACAGGAGAGCAAACACCCACAGGTGAAGGGACATCACAAACAGTGACGCCACCAGCTCAACGCACACCTTATGTGAACCGGCTTAGAAACCTCCCAAGTCGCAGAATGGAGGGAGAAGCAACTACACACAACAAGGACCAGCAGGGAAATTGGAAGGGTAATAAGGGCATAGAGGACACACGGCTTGTATAACACCTTACTGACTTCATCGAAGAGTTTTCTGACATGGAAGAGGAAAGTGAGTACACACACATAACACCACATCGACGCACGCCAGAGGAGATAAGAGAATACACGCAGATGCCACTATTAGAGAGCGGGGGAACAAGGCCACAATATGTCCCATGGAAATACGCAGACAAGGAGAATATTAAATGCAGACTACCATCCTTGAGCGGAGGGGCGGGAAAATGGATATATGAAATGGAAAAGCTCACTGCTGGTCACAGGCTAGCAGTTGGCAATGTCAAGGGGTTACTAATTTCCATATTGGGTGACGCAGCAGATGGCATTTGGAAGAGGGCGGGATTTCCAGGGGTGACAATAAGTGATACTTCACATGATGGGGCACCAGTCGCAAATTGTAGATACGCACTATGGCAAGCACTGAGGGTACAATCCGGACACATCAGATATAGGGGCAATAACGTCATGCAAAATGCGTGAGAATGAGGACCCTGTTAACTACATCCAAGAAATTCAGGAGAAGTGGCACCTGGAAACGTGGGAACCGTGGGACAAAACATTAGCAATTCTTTTACCACATACTGATACAAGGGCTCCCGGAACCAGTACAGAGGCAGTTAAAGAAATTAGTGGGGATGGAAGCAAAAGCGTGGCCAGAGATACAGCTGAGGATAGTACACCATTGCAGACTATGGCAAGAAAAGATGAAGCAGAAAGAAGAAGATAGGAAGGCAGATGAGGCAAAAATGGTGCAGAAGAAGCTATCAAAATATGCCATGGAAGGTGCCCTTATAACAAGCCATGCCCCTCAGACACCAGCCATCACACAGCAACCACAATCACTAGCAACACCACCACAGCAAGCCCAAATTATGACACAGCAACTGCCACCACCCCCTCCATACACAGTCCAACACATATACGCTCTTCCAATGGGGGGAGGATACACACAAACGGGAAACGGCTACACAAACAACTACAGGGGGAGGGGTGGGGACAACAAGAGGGAGGGGATTTGGACCAGCAGCACACACACAAGGGGGAGGGTTCTGAGGATGTAACCAATCAGGACAGCTGGGGTACTTAGAGAACAATGGAGGATACTCGTGGCAGGCACAGGAACCACCCACATGCTGGACTTGTGGACTAGTCGGCCACGTATCACGCACATGCAGGGCAAAACTGACACAAGCAGGATGGGGAGAGCAAGGGCAACAGGGTTACAATGGAGGACAAAACCATTACCAACCATAATTACAACAAATGGCTGAAACACACATGCCACAGCAAGGGGGGCTGGTACAACAGGTGCAACAACAACCGCAGCAGCAAACTTACATGATGCCCACTACACAGCAAATACAGCAGTAACCAGCACAACATCAAGCACAGCAGCAAATGGCAATGGCACAACAACAGCATATCCAAACAGTACAACAGCTCACACAAGTGCAGAATACTAACCAACTACCTACAGACACACAAATACAACAGACAAAAATGGGAAAGGTGACAATACTGGGTCACAACCCATACATGGGAAACGGACAATTACTATACCCCCAATAGGACAGTCCACAGATGTCCTTACTGTGTCCCATCCTGTCAGTAACACCTAACCCTGCGGAGGAACCACACATAAAGGTGGCTATAGGTGACAAAACATTTTCTTTCCTAGTTCACACAGGGGCAACTAGATCCTGCATTAGGGAAGGGAAGTTCAACTTGTCAGGCGATGCTATGCACACTTAAGGATTTTCTGGGGCTCGAGGGCTGGTTCCTTTTACTGATAACATCTCCTTATCTGTCGGAGATCACGAGCTATCTCTACCACTGCTCTACTCAAAACAGTCACCAGTAAATATACTAGGGAGAGACATCATGAGCAGATTGAACATGACTATATCCTTCACTGACAAAGGAATAGTATGCTCCACACCAGGCATACACATGCTCACAGCACAACACATACTTCAGGCTTACTGTGGCAAGAAAGTAGCGCGGGCAGGACCAGTGGACGGAGATATTTTCCAATATGGAACAGACATGGCAATAGCATGGCTGCCAGGGATTGAAGGAAAGATATGGAGGAGGCCGGCAGCATACCTTTTCGGACCAGAGACGCCCAATAGTGAGGAGGAGGGATCAATAATATCAATGGACATCGAGAGTATTTTGACCACTAAAGATTACATTACAGTACACGCCCAGGATGGAGATGGAAAAGCATGGAGGGCAGTGATAGCATTAGCAGAAGGATGCAGGCAAGGAAAAGGGAGCGTCTTGGCATTTCATACAAGATCTGAGGCCTCTTAACCACATTGTGGAGGCAGAGTACCCTATAGCAGCTAACCCAGCCACAATACTGTGCGGAATACCAGCAGGGGTGTCACGGTTCACAGTGATCGACCTCAAAAATGGCTTTTTCTCAATACCAATACACCCAGACTTGAAAGATTTAACAAGCTTTACATACCGCAATACAAAACGGAAACACACTAGGTTACCCCAAGGGTACTGCGAGTCACCATCTATCTTTAACAGTGTAATACCAATGGACCTAGGAAAAATAGACATGGAAAGCACGGTGCTACAGTATGTGGATGACATCATCATCTGCAGCACAATGGAGGAAAAGTGCAGGAGACACTCTGTAAAAATGCTCACAGTGTTGGCTGAGAAAGGGTACAAGGTTGACAAGGAGAAACTGCAGTACTGTCAGAAGCAAGTACTATACATAGGGCAGATCATTTCACAAAAAGGAAGGAACATTGCACCACAAAGGGCACAAACAATACAGAACACACCACAGCCACAAACGATAAGGGAATTGCAACAATTTCTTGGCCTACGCAACTATTGTAGAGCATGGCTCTTTGACTTCAGCTCTTACATAGGACCCCTGCTAGAAGCCCTCAGGGAGACACAAAGGGGGGGCAAGGAAATTGGGATGGACAAGAGAAATGACAGATGCATTCAACGAACTTAAACACACCGTTTCTAGGGCACCAGTATTAGGCACCCCTAACTATGAAAATGAATTCTACATCTTCTCACACTGCGATGGTGCAGTAATGAAGGCAGTACTTACACAAAAAACTAGCATGGGACACAAGCCAGTAGCATTTTACAGCAGACACTTAGACCCAGTAATGATGGGGCATTTCCCGTGCGAGCAAAGCCTAGCTGCAGCAGCATTTGCAGTACAAAAGTCATCCTCAATCACTATGTGTTGCCCCACCACATTATACGTGGAACGCGCCCTTGTCGCAATATTAAACAAGCCAAAATCCTCAATGACCACCCAAAGAGCAACAGGGTACAAGATCATTTTATCTAGACTTGAGTTGAAAATTGTAAGATGCAGTAATGTCACCCCAGCCCGTTTATAGCAGAAGAAGTGGAAAACGGGGAATATGCACATGACTGCCCACATGCAATTGAATTTTATTCAGCCACACTAAAAGTAGAAGATAATGCCCTAGAGGGGGGTGAGATAATGTACATAGATGGGTCATCAACAATTGATCAGTGTGACGGTATAAGAAGGAGAGGAGCAGCAGTAGTATGATTCAGGGAAGCTTGGACATAGGTACCAGTAAAATGTGTCAAACTACCCCAACAATATTCAGCGCAAGCAGCAGAACTACTAGCTCTCATTTTGGCCTTAGAAGAAAGCAACGAGAAGAGAGTAACAATATACTCTGATAGTGCATATGTCACATCAACAGTGCATTCAGGATTAATAAAATGGCAAAGAAGAGGACTCAGGAGAGCAGTTGGTACTCAAGTGCAACATGCTCTCCTAGTGGGTGAACTAATAGAAGTAATAAGATACCCATTAGAAGTAGCACTAATGAAGTGTCAAGCACACACAAATGGAGAAGATCCAATATCAAGAGTAAATGAAACAGCAGACGCACATGCAAAATATGCTGCGTACTTTGGTGAGACATGGGACCTCCAAGAAAAATAAAAAGAGAGGGGAGGGGTAAGACAGATGATAATGAAGGATGGGTACACACACATTCCAGAGACACAGGTCATGAACTACAGGCAGCAGACCCAATGGCAGAAAAGGAATTGTGGGTTAAAAGAGGGTGCACCATACATTGTGGTGACAGAATAATACAGGAAAGGTTGTGATGCCCCTAGCCCTACTGAAAACAGCCCTAGCCCAACTACACAATCCCAATCATACAGGAAAGGTAGTAATTGCAGCACGTACAAACGAATCATGGTTCTGCCCCGAGTAAAACTCACATGTTGCAAATTTCATCAGCAATTGCCTGACATGCCAACAGTTCATGGCCGGTCACATGCTGCAAGTGATCAAGGCTACAATACCACAGCCTGAAGGACCCTTTTTGCACCTACACATTGACTACGTCGATATGATCAATGCATGTCAAGGATACAGGTACATGATTGTAGTAGTATGTCCGTTCTCAAGGTGGAATGAGGCAGGCCTGTGCTCTCATGCAGACACATTTAGAGCTGCTAAGTTTTTAGTAAGAGAGGTCTTCCCGAGGTGTGGAGTTTGCAAAGTATTGAGGTCAGATAATGGCCCCCACTTTGCTAATGAATTATTCTAGCACATAACTGCCCTCCTAGAGATCAAGCATACAATTGCCTGTGCAAATCACCCACAAGCTAATGGCATCTGTGAATGCCTCACTGGCCTCATGAAAGAAGAAATAGCAAAAATCCAGCAAACAACCAAAAAGAGTTGGCTCTACTGTCTACCCCTGGCACTGTTTGAACTGAGAAATAAACCAGGCTCGGACCACCACCTCACACCCCATGAGGTGGTGACTTGGCACCAGATGCACTTCCCCCTCACACCACCATCAAGGGCCATGAGTGATTGTCATAATAGAAGTACTGTTTTTGGTGAATAAATGCATGAGTATGTCTCTTTTTATTTATTTGCATTTGTAGAGCGCACTATTGCCCTCAGGCATTGAGGCGCTCTTGCCTGGTTACTAGTGCCGCTTTTATCTCTCAGCAGATTCAACGGATGCAGGGCAGGTCAAAGAACAACCAACCGGATACAGCAACCAATGAGGAACAGGGGCTTACTGGACAGTGGACAGTGAAAGAAGGAGACGAAGTTCTCCTAAAAAATTATCAAAGGAAATGGAAAGCACCTAGATTTACTGGGCCACACATCGTACAGAGGGTGGCCCCTAGGGCAGTGAAACTATACGACAAGGACAATTGGACACACATTCACGACATCAAGCCCTACCAAGCACAGACCTGCCCTCACCTCTCCAGTGAAAGGGCCAACGTTTCAGCAACGACAGCCAACAACAACGACACAACAGCAGTGCCAGACATGCCAAAAGACACAAACGACCAACCACCCTTAGCCCACCCCATAATCACAAGGTCACAGACAAGGTCGGCCCACACATCCGAGCAATAAAATTATTATCGTTAAAACATAGATTTAACTAAATAATACCCACAAACAACAAAAGAAGAACATTATCATAGACATGTGTGATATACACCACACTGTGTAAACACGTGCATGCTCTCTTCTCTTTTGTCTCGCACATGCAGGTGTTGCACATTGTCATTATTTTATGTAAGTATTTGACTAAGAACATACGTCACTGCCCAGGGGCAAATGCTGCCTACAGACGACATCCCAGAAGCTCTCTCACACCAATTTGTATATATCATAAAAAGGCCAAAATACTTGAGACCCCAGAGAATAGGCGTCTATTATAATGCATTACTCCTGCTAATAGGACGCTCGTTTCCACATCTCCACGCAGCATTAGCTGTCCTAAGAGATAGGACGGTAAGGAAAGCATTGGAAGAGCTTTTCATCTGGGCAATGAACGACCAACTGATACGCAGGGCTTGAATAACAAGTACTAACAGTAATAACGCACATTTTTTAGAGACTTTCAGGCGGGCATCTCTATCATCTAAAGTAAAGTAGTTGTAGGACTGCAGCAAAGGTAAGGTAAAAATGCCAGTGGTAATAGAAAATGTAATAAAGATGTTAGGGATATTCATCACCACTGGTCTGATAACTGCCGCTGTCTGGCTTGCCTACTATCCTTTTCATGTGGCTGCAAATTCCACTACTAACATCTCCCCTACCACAGCTGCCAGGAGAACTGTGTCAGATGGTACGAGCAGCACGGGACCAAACGTAAATGAGGTCAACTTAGTGTTTCTATTGATGTACATGGGGTCGACACATATTTTACAGAATCCCGCACACATATCTAACAATATGTGGTACAAACTCATGTTCAAAATTGGTAAGGACACAACAAAGGACAACTGCTATGTGTGCTCATTGATACCATATGCCATGAGTGCCCCCAGAACATTTGTCGCAACTGAAGTACCAGCAACAACAGCAGAATGTCTGTTATACTTAGCATTGTTCCAAACACGGGGAAGATTTCAAGGGAAAACGGCAACACTAAGATGGAAATCAAGGTCAACATACCCATACGAAGACAGCTTCATCAAAACACTACCGATGTTTGACAACTATTGGCAGCTGACTGAAGGGCTCTAGTACATAAAAGTCGGCCCCGACGAAGGAGAAACAAAAGAAGTAACGTTGAACCTGCGATACCTGCCATGCGAGTGGAGCGCAAGAGAAATTGGAGGTGAACCAGGGTGCTGGGATAGACCACTAATGCTGATAAATGGCAAGGTATACATGAAGAACAGTTGGGTGGACGGAGTTGTGGGAAACAAACCACTGACGTTGGTGAAATCATCAGTGATGACAGTGCAGGAAGAAAATGACAAATGCTACAAGGAGTGGACACAGAGTGCACCCTTGGTATCTTGGCTAGATAAAGAGGAAGAACCCATAACAATAATTCCCCTCACAACACCAACACTTTGTTACCAACATGATGGAGAAATTGATGTTGGAATGAATGAAAGTTGCAAAAGGGATGGTCAAGCTCCCTGAGGGGGGTGCAGGAACAGCAGTATTGATGGACCACTATTGGGCCTGTGGAGATAAAGCATACAACAGCTTACCACAGTCATGGAATAGAGTGTGCACTATGGTGCACATCAACGAACCATCACTGGTAGTAACGCAAAAGCATGTCAACCTGGAGAACTTCCCCACAATGGACCAAGGAAACAAAAGGAAAAGAAGATCCCTGAGGCAAACTGACAGCAAATCACTGAGTACCACTGCACCAGAAGGACAATTATCAAGAATAAAACAACAAGGAGAACCACTGACTGGAAATTACCAGTGGGGAAGGTCAGAAACAGTGAGATTATACCTGCACACAGACTATTCAGTAGAGCAGCAATGTTCTTCTCCTCCCTCATACATCGAGGAGTGCAAGCATATGCAAATGCAAAGTGGCTACAGATACCCAGATGGGAGCAGATGATGACGATTAACTCCACAATTATCAGATTCAACGCCATAAAAGAAGAATTAAGAACAATCAGGATGGTGGCCCTGCAGAATAGGTATGTTCTGGATCTTCTAACAGCCATGGAAGGAGGAGTTTGCGCCAAAATTGGAAGTTTGTGCTGTACATTCATCCCCGCAAACGAGGACAACAGCACACTATCTGTGGCAGTATCACAGCTGGCCAAGATGCATGCAAAGATGGAAGAAGAAGCTAAAGGGGTGAAGAAGGATGGTAGCTGGTTTTTATACATCTGATCCTGGATGCCGTCATGGCTGTCGGACGGCCACAAAGTGTTCGCAGGATGCATGATCCTGGGGATGGCTTCCCTGATGGGAATAAAATTATGGATAGCAAGGTCAAAGCGTACTGCTGAAGAAATGATCGGCATGCACATTCTAATGCCAGCTGAATACGACAAAAACGCAGACATTATCATCAAGGAACGCGAACGACTGCGCTAGCAGATAGTGGAAGCAGACTTGTACCCACCAACAATTAAAGTTGAGAATCCGAGAAACCCGAAGAGCTATGTTGGTAAATGGGTGTATTGCAAGCCTGGTGGTGGATGTGTGTACATGTACTGGTCATTTGAAGATCACGTGGACCGATACGGACACCTGGCAGGAATAACAAAGGTATGGCGAGTAAGAGGAGACAAGAGAAGGGATAATTTTGTGGTCGACCAGAGGGGGGACTGAAGAGTGAAAATGGGACAACCCCTTTCCAGGACCCCCTAACAAACTATGGCCAATGATGTCACAACCTAAGGGATGAGTTAGACGCACTCACCGCTGCCCCGGACGTCAAGATCTACTGCGGACATTCCCCGCATAATCCCAAAGCACATGGTGAGACCTCACGCAGTGCCAAGGCTGACCCTATGGACCAACTTGATTAGGCACCGCCCACAAATATCACCATCATTAGAGATGACATGATGACATACCCATGCCACCAAGCACCTGGATCAGACACACACCAACCCACACAAAAAACATACTCAGTGCTATGACGTAGAGACAAATCACACTCACACTTGCATTGTTGTTATTTTTCCCATAGGATAACTACAGCACTGCAGAAACGCAAGTCGCCAGAAGAGCTTGTGTATATATGCTTGCAGATGCTTACTTGCTACTAAAACCATGAAGACGTAACCCTGTAGATGGACTAATGTATAAGGACCCATGTTGCCCCTCGTGACCCCTGTGTTATGGACTGTATGCCACCACACATAGACTAGAACAAGGTAGGCCGCAAAGCCAGAGTCCCCGGGTGAGGAGCAGTTCAGAAGGAGCTATAAGGCGCTGACCATGCAGAACAGACCCTGACGAGAGCCTCATAGCCAAAGCCATGAAGTTGCTTTCTACACACCGCGCTCTCCGTGCCAAGGTTACACCTGCCACTGCTAGATTCTCCTCAGAGCCGAAATACAAATCAGATCCCCATAATTCTGTCTCTGCCATGGTCTCACAACAGGTGACCAGGCCGACCTGATACGATGCCAAGCTCCAAGGACCAGAGAAGCGCTGGGGTCTCACGTCTGGGACCCAGACTGCAACAACCAAGTTACAAGTTGGAAACCTACAGCGGTGAGAAGGAGCGCTCTAGCAGCAAATAGCAGACCTGTCCATTGTCCACCACTGACACATAGTCATATATTGTTACCAGCATCAGGTACACCAGCTAGCTGGGAACAACGATGGTCCCAGGCTTGGGGACTTGCGGCTGGACCAAGCAGGGCACGGGGGGCTAACCACTGACAGCACCACAACCCAACCAATCACTAACCTCCTCCATGTTACTATTTCTATGTAGCAAATCTTAGGGAAGACCCAAGCGTACCACCTGACCCCTTCTCTACCAATAATACTTCTTCCTATATACCCGAGATAGCGTTAGGTTTTGGGGAAGTTTCCCAGATGACACACGCTGTGGCGTCATTCAGGTAGAAAAAGGGCCTGCGAGCTCACTTTCTATGAGACGTTACTTGGGTACCTGTGCTCCAAGAACCTGTCCCTGGGCCTCATTACGACCCTGGCGGTAAGGGGTTAACGCCAGCGTTAGCTGCGCCGACCCCTTACCGCCAACTACGAGGTCCCTTAGCGCCATGGCGCTTTTAACACCTGCTTTTAGCAGGTGTTAAAATCCATGGCGCTAAGGTACCATGGAGTTAATTACGCCACCGTAATTTACGGTGGCGTAATTAACGCCTTCCCCACTCCCATTATGCCCTATGGGGCAAAAATGGGAATGGGGAAGGGTAAATGGGGATTGGGGACTTACCGCCCCGCCGACCTCGGAATGGGGCGGTAAGTCCGCCAACCACCATGGCGTAAACGTAGTTTACGCCATGGTGGTAAAGTCACGGCCCAGGCGGTAACTTACCGCCTGGGTCGTAATGAGGCCCCCTGTCTGTTTGGTGCAATAAACAGCAGTATCTCTTTGCTCTTGTGTGTGTCTCATACTCCTTTGGGACGCGGGAGGAGCTGGGGCCTCCCAAAACCCGCTGACGGCCCTGCCGACCCCCAGGAAATCGGCCCGACAGTTTGCATTCTCCTATTATAATAACATATGCTACAGTGGTCACTGAACGGGTTTCACCTCTAAAGGATTTGTGTTGTTTGCTGGAACTGAAAGCCCATCCCTTTAGCAAATTAGGGAATTTTGGTACGGGCCTCTAGTTGATGGTAAGATGCTCCACGGGGTTGCAGTAACAAGCTGGAATACCCATGTATTTAATAGATTCATGGGTATCAGAACTAGATCACAGAGTACGTAAAAATACAATCTGTTCCATTTGCAAGAAGTCTAGTTGACAAAGAAGATATAAGACATATGATCTTAAAAAGTTATTTCTGAGAGGGTGTATGGTTTGCTTGCTGTGAAGGTATATCTGAAGAAGTCAATCTTGGAGGGGCCAATTTTGCTTGTGAATTTATATCGTAACCCAGGTTGTAATACCTTAGAATCTATCATGTCTGTCTTGAATGTACTTGTGTGGTCTTTTTCAGGGAGGAAGAGGGCTCTCACTTGTTATCTGTTGAGTTGAAAGTCGAGTTCCTTCACTCAGGGAATCGGGAAGGGACTTGGGCCCAGGTTCGTGTGGGTGGAGGGATTAGCCGTTCGTAGAAGGGGAAATCCTGGGGGGAACTTTGTGAGGTTTGTTATCTAAAATGTGTAAATGGAGAAATTGAGGGCGGCGTACCATTTAATCCGACATGACAGAACAGTGCTAAATCCTCATGTATTGACTACTTAATTTTATCAGGCACGTTATTACATGTGTGTTACTAAGGGGACTTTTCAGGAGAAACTGGAGGTGAACGCAGGGGGGAATAGCCTAGCAAAAAGGATAGTGAATCTGGGCAGGTATAATAAGAACTTATAAGCTTACTATTTTAGCTCACTGGAAGGTTTTCAAATGTTCATTGATGGTCTCGATCACAGGGTGGTATGGTAGGGTAGACCGGATGTGGCAATGGTTCAACAATTTGAAAGTGTGGTACAAGACAGAAAAAGGAAATTGAGGAAAGACATTAGAGCCCTGAGAAGTAACCTGCTGAGTGCAGTGTGTAAAGAAAGGAGTAGATATGCAATACAATCTTATAAAAACTGGAGCAAGTCCTCAGGTTACTTAGAGAAGGAGAAAGGATGCTCCAGATATTAGTTAAAAGGGACTCTGTAAACTTCTGGGCACTAATTAATAATTTATGTAAACCCCAGGAACCCTTTCAAATACACCCATTGTCTGAGGAGAAATGGGAGAGAAAATTCAGATTTTTATATCGGCACACAACATATCGTGTACTCTATATCCATTTGGGTGATTCTATGGCCAATGTTCTTTACGATAGTGGCTATCGAAAGAATAAGGAAGTCCTCGAGTTCAAGAGCTCTGTGCCCTAACGAACTGAGGAACGTGGCGCTCAAAGATGTCCCAGGTCTCTGGGACAAGGTACTCTTTATCCTCCTTTCATACATTGGTTACTTGAAGATCACTTCACAGTCCTGGTACTATTCAGTGATAAGTCTAATCTTAAAAAAAGGTGACAGATGCAGACCCAGGAACTACAGTCCCATTTCCCTTTTAGACAGCGATAGCAACATATTTACAAAATTGATGTTAATGAAGCTGGAATCCTGGGTGAACTCATCTGGGCGGTTACAAAGACTGCAAACATGGTTTTTCAGGGAATTGTCAACATCCGTCAAAGGCCTGGTGGGGTATTGTTTGCAGGAATACGTGGGGGAAATGGACAGTGCTAACATTGACATGCCAATGGTTGACTTCTCCCCAGGCCTTTGACTCTATTAATAGAACACGGTTGTAGGTAAAGCTGGGGCCCTTGGGGTTGTCTCCCACATTATTGTCGATGGTGGTCCATCTCCACAAATGTAGCTTTTTGCGGGTGAGGTTGAATGGGTCTGGAGCATTGACAGCACAATTTGAGACATTCAGAGGTCTTCATCAGGGTTGCGTCTTGGCTCCCTGCCTGTTCAACCTTTACCTGTCTGATTTGGGTGATGATTTCAAGAGGTCCTGTTTGTTTCACCAAAGATCTCAGAATTGACTATTCTGTATTTAACTTATGCGGATGAATTTATCCTTTTGGACGAGACCCAGCCAGGCCTGCAAAGGCTATTGAATACTATAGACCAGTACACCATTGAAAATTAATCAGTCATCAATGAAAGCAAAACAAACATTATTCGCTTCACAAACAATGCAATGAAAAGGATGGGTTTTATTTGAGAGGTAAATGATGAAATTCCACGGCCCTCCCAGGAGCTGACCTATTTGGGTTTTTATTTGGAAAATAGGCCGGGGAGGGGTGTAACACACTCCTGTATGTTAAACAAGGATGTGCGCCTAAGGGTACAGATGAACAGAGTTAATAGTATATGTTGTCATTTGGATTGGTGGATTTTTATGTGATGAAAGCAGTTCCAGTCGCGCCTTGAAACACTTTGTGTAGGCACGTTACAAATGTCAAATCATATCATATCATATTATATGGCATGGAGCTTAATTTTATCTCTAGTCTCTCAATAAAGGAAAACGCTTAACCTGCTAGACTGTGTACCGATGGTTGTACTAACATTTGCATTGAGGTTGCTTTTTTGGTATGTCTTTGAACTGGAGAGTCTTCTCACTGTATCTAAAACTGTTGAATCCAGTTCCAGGGTCCTTTCTGGTTGATATGTTACATAAAATGAAGACTAAATCCTTCCAGACGTTGAATAACTTTCAGGACTGTGGCAAGAGTATTTTAAGGAGATGTGACACATCAGCAGAGACATTGTTCTTAAATCCTGTTTTAAAAAGAAACTATTTACAAAGGATTGGTTTAGGACAACTGAAAGAGTAAGGTCCTTAAACTGCACGGGAGTACGTCTGCACTTGAGAACCCATTTGGGTCCCTACCAGCATGTCTTGAACGATTCCCTATTTCATTTTGGAGGACCCCTTTTTTGGAGTTCAGATTAAACCTTTTGTTAACTGGCGAAGTTCAAAAGGCTTGATCAGCTGTGGGTTCGATGTAACTGGCTTCTGTGACCTGGATAAAGTGAGGACCTTGCAAACAAGGAAACATATTTTGGCGGAATTCTTGCCGTTAAAAGTGCAAAGAATGTGACTATTGAGTCCTTATTTTCACAATGTCTGGGAGCTGGATATAGATGATGTACTTGCTGGCATTACGGAGGGGGAGGTTATCTACCTCAAAATTGTCTGAATTAGATTGTTATATCATACAGGAATCCTTAGTCTTAAATGGTATCATAAAGTTATTATGTTATCTCCTTTTTATAAACCATATTGGGTTTCATGGTTGATTTTGTAATGAATTTTAACATTGATGGATTTTATTAAAGAAGTATATCCTATTATAAATTGTTAAATTGATGGATTTTGTATGTGTGTAAGGTTGCTTGTACATCCAATTGCACAATAAAAAAATTAAAAATATAAAAAAGAAAATCCCTGACCGGTTATTGGTAGGATAACAAAAATTAGTCCGTCAGGGGACAGTGTGTCAGAAACTAGGAAACACATTTCTGGGTTTCCGTCACCTTCTTCCTATGGTCATGATTCCTTCCTTCCCGGTACCAAACAAAAGCCTTTGTTTTCTCAATAGAAAACAAACCTCTCTTAGTTTGACCATTGGTTGGGCTGGCAGGGAAGACTCACAGTCTTTTGGATGTGGTGAACATGGGGGTTTTCTGTTTTGTCTGAGCATGTCCTATGTTGGGAAGTGGTGTGTATGCATCAGTCGGTCATCCTGGGCTGTGTGGTGAACACCTGGGTTCAGAATACAGAAACTTGACACCGGTGCAAGTGCAAAGTTGTACAGTATTAGCGCTAGGCATCGTTTATCCTGGTGCCAAAAACATTGTGGCCAAGTTGGAAAACCTTTGCCACCTGGCAAGGGCAATTTGGCATAGTACTAGAGCAATAACACCATTAGTGAAACAACATGTACTTTCAATGCATTATTGCACCAGTGCAAACTTCGCCCTAATGCTAATAGCATGAAACTATGCACTTGTGCACCAATTCTGTAATCTGGCCATTGATTTTACACTGTTCCTACATTATTCGTTCAGTGTCCTGATTGTGCTGAAAGGCCAACGTGGATGAGCAGCACACTTTCCAGTTGGCTAATTTGGGGTAAGTAAAGGGTGGGTTATGGGGGACCGGCTGGAATCACTTGTTATGATTTGTCTGCATTAGTATATAGTCACATACTGATGTTGGAAGTTGGATCCACAAGGGAATAGTAGGGAGCAAAAAGTTATTCTCATTCTTGATTGGAACATGTTTGATCAAGACACAACATGTAATTCGATATTTTTGCTGTAATCAATAGTTTCCTTGTCTTTATCTTTATCTTTGGCTCCCTTTTAAAATCAGGAAGCCAATTCACAGAACTTCCCTTTGCAGTGCGTTCTGTAGATGCCGTTTTACGTGCATGAAGGGAGCAGGGCAGGTGGCATGAAGGGAGCTGTGCAGGTGGCATCAAAGGAGCAGAGGAGGTGGCATCAAGGGACAAACAGTTGCTTACTGTTCCTCCATATCTTATTGTCTTGGGAGTATTAGAGAGTAGAATATAACGATAGACCTCTTTTTCTGTCTCCATGGTCTGCTCACTGGACTTGGTGGATTTCCTCCATCACGGTACTCTATATGGAAAATGATTTTTTCAAGGAATCTCTGCCTCCTTCCAATCTGGTTGATAATGGCAGAGTATTGCATTGGCAATCTTGTATGTCTTCATTTCTCTTCAATGTGTTTAGTTTATTTATTGGTGTGTTGTCACCTGGTCCATGCTCTGCACAGACTTCTCTAATCATAGTGCAGGCTGGGATCAAAGATGGCAATCATTTAGAAATTGGCAGCCATGATCTCACAAAAAATCGTGGGTGTAGATGAGCGGTCACTGAAGGATTTCCTTACGTAAATTCACGTCCCATAGGAAAGCGCAAGAAATGCATTTGAAGCGGGGATGTTCAGCTTCATCCAGGAACTAGCCAGGAGGAAATTGATGCAATGGGAAAAGAGAATTTGTTTTCAGTGGCTTTTTTTTAATAAAGGCGGATCCACCTGTGCATTCTCCTGAATTATGGAGCCTGCTAACCCTGCGTGATGACAGGGCGAACTCTAAATGCCCAATCTACGACTGAGAGTAGAAATATTCAGGTGCTGCCCTTCTGTGAAAAGAGTTTGGTTTTGTAAAATCATCTGGAGATCTTTAAGCTGTTTTCAGTAGTGCGTATTGCAGCATGGACCTTTTAGTGGGGTTTGCTTGACGAAGTTACACGTTTCTCATTCGGGGAATTGCAACCCCTTCAAGAAGGTGTTACTGCTCCCTCGCCCCTCGTAAAGGCTCTTGCTTGTGGGATTGTAATGTATCTAAGAGAGGTTTTCAAGCGGGATGGTGGTACATTATTGCATGGTGGTACTCATGTTATCAACCTCAGGTGATGATGGGGATGTCAGCCTGACCAGGCTTCAAACTAATGACCCACAGGTTTCTGGGTATGTGCTGAGCTCCCTGAGACCTACAGAAAACAGACAGACTAAAAACGTCAGGATAACGTTTGCCACAGTTAATAGCCTTGGAATATAAGCATGGTTAGGCCGTTTCCGACACAATTTCGAAAATAAAATGCCGAATGGGCGCTTTATGCACATTTGCCATTGTAAAAAAGAATGAATCCTGAAAATGTCGGATAAGGGGAGCGGGGGTTGATGGGATGTCCCCCGCTCCCCTTAATCGACTTTAAGGGAATTCAGGAGTGGCCGGGGTATCCCCTGATTCCATAAAAAGGAAGAGGGGTGTGGGGGGGAACAAAGTGAAAAAACAAAAAAACAAACAAAAAGAAACAGACCCTGTCTGCAGGTAAGATCTAGGGGTAGGGGGTGGAGGGTGGGGCATCGCGGGTGGGGCTGGTCTACGTGATTATTTTGGGCCGTTCATTTCGAATTCGTAATTTTCAGATTCGAAATTTTCATCTACGAAATAAACACGTATATCTTTGTTAGGCAGGTAGTTGTATGCACCTGGGCACTAGCAAGGGGAAAAGGTAGGAAGTTGAGCAGACTATGAGTGTACCTTTTAAGATGGTTGGGGAGGTGGGGGACAAATACTGGTGTGCAGGAGAGCACACTGCTCCAGTCCTCCTGTGGTGACTGTGGGTAACTTATATGCCTGTTCCAAGCATGGATATGACTGCCATTGACCCCATCTACAATGGAGACGAATCAGTCTAGAGTAAGGCAATACCTTGAGATTTGCTATTTGCAAAGGATTTCTCTCATCTGGTAGTCCCATTCCACCCCTTTTAAGGACATCGAGTATGTCTCGCACTCATCGGGAGCCTTTGGCACTATAAAAAAAAAAAGCACTGCTGTAAACTTTTCCACTTCTCTCATACGGTGAGATCTGATGTTGGGTACAATTATTCAAATACTGGGAAATGCAGATGACATCACATTATTAGATGCTAACATTATCCTCTTACAAAGGTTATTAAAACGAATGGAAATATGCTGTAATTCAAATTGACGTATTTTAAATCGCATGCAATCGAAGGGGATGTATTTTGGGTATACAAAACATAAGGTGACCTTTGAGAATAAGGTGACCTGTGCATTTCCAAAATACAGGCATCTAAAATAGTGCATCATCTGCTCTATTTTTCCTTGCCACATTTTTTGAGGGACTGGCCAAAAATCTACATTTTTTAAGAAAAGTCACAATATGTGGGTGAAATCAGAGTGAGGGGGAGGCAATGGGTCCGAAGGGGAATGATGGGCAAAAAAACAGAGGCAGAGCAATATTTTAAATTGTGCATCTAGTGCTACTTTTCTATCAGATTCGGTAAAGTAGAGGGGGGGCATTGAAACCTCAAGACTTGACTCTGATGAATTTGGTTAATGGATATGTTCAACTGATCAAACCTCAGTGACAGCTTTTTGATGTTCTTTGATCAAACAAACTGCAGAATAAGAAGTTTGAGCATCTCATTATGCTCTCCCTTTTCTAAACCTGTAACAATATGGCATTCACCCTGGCGTGGGGAGAGGGGTGGACGAACATAGACAGTAAAGGGCCACCAGCCCGATCCTAAGTAGGCCCGAGCAAAGCGAGTGTCTCAGCAAGGGCTGTGGGCCGTTACTAGCCATGTCCGCCCCCGACAAGATGGGCTACGTGCATATAATGTCAGCCCAATCTACTGTAACAAATAACAAGATGCCCACCGCTATACGAAAAGAAACACAGTCCTTTTTCCATTTCCATGGCGGCCGTGAACAGGAGGAGCACCGCGACTGGTCCTCAAATGAGGGAGATGGCGAAAGGGTGAGTAAGTAATTGGTGGTGGGGGGGGAATGTGGGGAGGCAAGAAGGAGCTCCCTGTTGCCTCCCCACAATCAAGAGGGTTCTACCCAGGGAGGGCACTTTGGTAACTCAAGAGAGCAGGCAGTACACAGTGTATTCATGCCCACTCTTCCATCCACCTGATAGGCTGAGCCCCTTCCCTGGGTGCGAATATAGTTGAAAAACATGTTTAAAGTGTATTGGCATAAATATTTTCATCAAGTTAATGTAATTGAGTTCAGCTCCAAGTGTGAACTGTTTAGAGTGCTGTAAAGGAGGTTTTCTCCCAAAGGTTATTTTTTAGTTTGGGCTACTAGGTGGTGCACTATTGCTGAACTATTGCATTACAGATAGGGAGAGATGGAATATGAGGAGAGACACAGTTTATAGGTGTTGTTCGGTTATTTGGCCACCCATTGACTGCCCATGGCCATACAAAACCATGTGGCCAACCCCACCCAGTTCCTTCACCCCCACACAAAACACCTCCTCATTGGAACTCTTTGAGCTTGCTTTATTCAAGCCTTGCCATCAAACGTTGCACTCAAAGTGCCTTCCAGTGTTTTTTTGAAAGCAGTCTTCTGAGAGTTGATGTCTTAATTGGAGCTCTAAATCTGCTACTGGTGCAATAAAAATATCTTAACCCAGTCTGCCTTCAGCCACTCGGTTTATAAGTACTATGCATATCCTTCACTGAAGTCCTGTTAATAACAAGCATTGTCAAAGCCAACAGATGTTGCTAATGTATACATATTAGGCATTTGCTAGGCACTGCTCGTATATGGCCAGGTACTCACACCATTTTGTAGCTGCTACCTTTAAAGGTCAGTTAATTCAAATATAGCAGTGCATGGCATGTACCTTTTCCTTACCTACACACAAGCCAAAACTGTTGGCATTTCCAACTCTTGCTAATGCTCACCTCCTCCTTCCTCCTCTCATGCTAATACCCCACAGTCACTGAGATTGGTGGCCTGGGACCTTATGCGTCGTCTGGGTCCCGGCCTTCCACCCAATTTCCCTCAGCCTTACGCCACTTCCAAAGCACTTGCCTTTGGGCACCCACGGGCTTGTGCAGCCACAAGCCTGCACTTATTATTGGCAGGTTATCACTTCTTACCAAGGGATCTCTGCCAGGCACTTACTGTCGCATGCTACTAACTCCTTAGCACTTCCCTCTGTGGAACACCAGCACTAACCCCCTTCCCTGTCCCTTCTCTCTGTTTCCACACTTGCATTTTCTGAATGCTCACAAGGCCTTGTAGGACCGCCCCTTCCTTTTTCATCAGTTTCTATTTGCCTTTGTTCCCATGTTTCCTCCCCTTTGCCCTGTGGGCGCTTTGAAACACAATTTCTTGATGTATAAGCGCCTTATAAATGCACAACGAATCAATAAACAAATACAAATTATTTAACAATACATTTAAATGGTGCACTACATAATGCCATAGAATTGAATATCAGTTCTGTGAGGGAGAACATGACAAGATCCAATAGACATGCATTCTCTTACAGTAGCTAGGAGTATTTAGCAACACACTTTCATGCTGCCTGTCCCCAAAGAAGAGCCATGAGACCTGTCTCAGCAAGACGAGCCATCCTCCCTGTTGTCATAGGGTTATAACCATTCTGCCCTGCGGGATGAGAAGGAACAGGTAAGACACCAACTCACTGATCATCTCGTTTCATAATAGAATAACTACTTTAGGATTGGCTTTATAGGCCAGGTAGAATACAGCGCCCTGAATAGAAAAAGAGCATGTTTTCCTATGTTGTATATCCTGTGCGGATATATTATAATATGTTTAAGTATAGGTAGCAACAGTAGTAATGTAAAACATGCCTACGGTCAGTTAGACCGAATTTCAACTGTGGTGCTTATCAGTGCAACAGTGTGTTCAAAGTGCTTTAGTGCTCAGAGAGACGTGTAGCAGAACGTGCCTTCCACATAGCAATGGCGCTTTAGAAATAATGTCTCTGACACTAAGAGATGGGTTTCCTTTGAGCGAGCATTAATTAATTAATGGATTAATTCATTCATTCATTCATTCATTTATTCACGTATTCATTCTTTAATCCTGTAGCATAGCAAGGTACTAAGCAGACTGACTATCATACATACATGCATACATATGTAGTATAGCTGGTCTAAACAAGCCCAATTCATCATCCCTGTGCATTTTTAGCCATTATTAAGTGGGCCCATGGAAGCAAGCTTCACTCCATTTTCTAGAAGCAAGAAATACAGTAGCTCGCTGGTAAGCTAATGAGATACCGTGTGACACTGAGGGCTTGGAGAAGGACTCTTAAATTTGCTTGGAGATAGATCTTTTAACTCAGAGCTTTTACTGACAAATTCATTCCGAGCTTTTACTGATAAATTCACCCAGGGCTCCAACTGATTAATGTGCCCAGGGTGCATGGGTGGTAGCAACCGATAGTATTGTGCAAAGTTGATTATCGTTGGTATTTGGCAGAACTCATGGAACTCATGCTGGCTAGTGAGACCATATAGAGGAACTTTGTGATTAATTATATAGAGAAAAAACACATATATTTGCACATTGACGTTGGTTTTCCTTGTCTCCGGTACATCGAGTGTATTATTGAGTCAGCTTATCAGAAGCATTGCATTGTTTGTTCTTTGCCTTTCTCCATTTTCTTTGTGCATGAGGATAAGAAGTGACTGAAAGAGTGAGTAAAATGCCAGCGTCTAAGATAATGGCTGTACACTGTGGGCCTCATTCCGACACTGGCGTTAACCAAGGCGCTATTAGCTATTAGCGCCTTGGTTGACGCCGTTTTTTTTCTGACTCCGCCATGGTGAATGGCGGAATTACCGCCCCATTCCAAGGTTGGCGGGGTTGGTAATTCCCCATTCACCAAGGGCCCTTCCCCATTCCCATTTTTGCCCCATAGGGCTCAATGGGAATGGGGAAGGCACTAATTACGGCACCGTAAATTACGGTGCCGTAATTAGCTCCTAGGTCCCTTTGCGGGTTGGTTTTTTAACGCCTGCAAAAAGCAGGCATTAAGTACCAACCTACAAAGGGAACTCGGAATAGGGCGGTAAGGGTTTAACGGCACCGGTCTCGTTACCGGTGACCGCTAACGCTTACCGCCCTACTCGGAATGACCCCCTGTAATTTGCTATGGGAGAGGGAAGCATACTGGATGCCCACACATCTAATAAGTGTTATTGATAGCACACATCGGCTCGGGGTAGGCATAGATGGAGACATTTCTCTTTCTGCTGGCCGAGCTTCTGATGTTCCTCCTATTCACGACAGAGAAAATGCTAGCCTCGCTATCAGAGCAACAAGTAGGAGGGTCAGAGTTGTTACCGGTATAGGAGATAGTACTTCAATTTGCGACACGGTAAACATATTTTAATGTGACAGTGCCTAACAAAATAGGCCAGTGTTATAATTGTTAAACATTTTCATGTTGTTTGTACTAAATATATGGTAATGGCCACATCGATCATCTGACGTAGACAATTGTTGCACACTGCCCAATCACCACAGTCCAGTAGATATCTTACTTAAATGCATATACAATAGTCATTACTTCTTATTGTGAACATTTAATAGAGCATTGTCATCAGCGTCCAACTAATATTCAACGTCAATCATTCTTTGAATAAAAATACTTATAACAGAATGTTACATAAACAACAGAATTGCAAAACACAATGTTTCACTCCTTATGATGACATGGAAGTTGTTGTTAGCTGTCTGATGTGTTTCAAGTACACATGACTCTTCTTCAGAGACTGTCATCTATATTCAAACATACACAGAAATGCACTAGTTATAATCACTAATGCTAATACATTGTATTACGAAGTTAAATAAACTCTCATCCAATAACAATCAATGTACTAACTCATGTTGAGTGAGGCTTAGACATAAAAAAATCAAATTAAATCTAAAGCACATATTATCTCACTGCTAGAATATTCATTCAATTATACTGTCTAAATAAATAAGGTCTTGGCCTTGAATCTCCTAGAAGTAAAATTACAGTTTTATTCTTATGCCATTCAAGATGCAAGGCAGTTAGTGGTGAGAGCATATTCTGTGTTCTATAGTGCGTTCTGCTGCCAAGTTCAGGGTACTTGCGGGACAATGTTCCAAAGGTCCTGTGTGGTGAGATAAAAGAAGAGGACGGGAACACTGTATGTGTTGAAGCTGGATTCCAATAATCAGATACAGTAGTGTGTCTATGATGAATATTACTACTTGGGTTTACGTGTAGTTTGATTTAATTAGCATAAAGTTGCCACAGTCTCTAGAGCACATGTAGTGACAATCACATGGAGAAAGCTGACACGTGATTCGACCATAAGGTCTTTATCAAGGCTGTGATGTTGTGGCATCGTGAAGGTGCCATATTGGTGATGTGATGAGTGGCGAGTTGCTGTGAGTAGTGATGTGAGTTGTTACAAAGTGCATTGCCAGGTGACATGAGGACATACATATGTCATTTGAATAGTATAGTGACGTAAACTGAATGTGTTGTGACAGATATATACATTTATGGGTTGGAATATTATACATTAGTAATAATCAAAATAGAATTACCCAGTTGGGAACATATTAATAGTAGATGGTGCACAAGGGGCGACGAGAAAGGGAGAGAAATATGGTTAGATAGCGTTTTTCTCAATACTGGCAGGAATTGGTATGGAAGGTCGAGGTTCTTACCAGAAGGGGTATTGAAGATTTATATTCCTTGCGTAAGGAGGCTGGGTAGCAACTAAGGAGAAAGAGGATAGAATATTAATGTAATTGGTATTGAAGCTTAATATTCCTAGGTTAAGGATCTGATTTACAGCTAAGGAGAAGGAAAAAATAATATAAATAGTGGGGCTCAGAAGTAAGTAGTGCTAAGTAGCTGGTGCGTGGTGCAGAACAGAAATTGCAGTATAGAGGAGGCGTTCCAAGCGGAAGGCAACCTATTACAAAATAGATTCTCAGAGAGAGGATACACAGAAAAGGCGATTGAAACAGCAATCACTAGGGCCACCAACAGGGCTCGCAAAATGCTACTGACTCCGATAGCCAAAACGGAACCACAGGAAGATGTCATAAGATATGTGACCAGGTTTCATCAGGACAGTCACCAGGTGCAGAGAATACGCAGCAAACACTGGCACCTCCTAAGCATCGACACAGACATCCAAGAATGGATACCTGCCAGTCCCCAACTGTTATACACCAAAGAACCCACCCTATGTACCATGTGCAGCCCATCATTCATGGGACCCTCTGTAACAAAGAACCTAAATTGGCTTACATCAACTAAAGCTGAGGGTTTCGACAAATGTGGAACTTGCACCATTCATGCGCTGACTGCCAAGTCGATCTACTTTAGTGAAACTCACAGCCACAAGTCACACAATTCATACATTGATAATCCAAATGTGTCATATATGTGATTATCTGTACCTGTAATCTGAAATATATTGGCAGTACTATCATAGAACTGAGAACCAGGATCAGAGAACACCTAGGCCTACTTAACACATGGGACGCAAGATATCCATTGGCTTTGCATTGCCAGGAAAAACATCAACTTGACAAAAAAGAGGATATCCAATTTGTGGGACTGGCACCTATCAAATGCGATCTGAGAGGCGGTGATAGGGAACTCAGACTACGCCAACGGGAGGCCAAGCTCATCTGTAAACACAGACGTGTCATCTTAGGCCTCGACTCTGATCACAAGCTTAATATTTTTCTCTGAAACTGAATACTGGTGAAACTGCTTTTGACAAACCTCATTGTTTCCCAGTACTAGACATATACACTTCGCCAATTTACTTCTGAAACCATTTGTGAACTTGGTTCTATCTGTTAAAAAGCATCCCCATTGATTGTATGGGTAGATGTAATCTCCTGGGACAAGATCCCAGCTCCAGTTTCCATCCAACAACAACGCCCCTCTTTCCCCCCCGACCTCCACCTTTCTTAGCCATGGCCCTCTAATTACTACTGCAACACACTAACATATTCGTCATGCATATCACTTTCTCCATTCACTCCTAATTACTACAAGACACATGCCCCCACCATTGATCACATGGATACATGTAATCACCTGGGACAAGGTCCCTGTGCCATCTCCCATACAACAACAAAACCCTCCACCTCCACCCCTTCTCAACCATCTCAGCCATGGCCCTGTAATTACTACTGCAACAGACTAACTTTTTGCCATGCGCGCATCTGTCTCTACTCACTCCGAATTACTATAAGGGACATGCCCCCACCAGATACACTCTAAATCATTATGTGCCCAGCGTGTCTATTCTCCACCACGCTGTACATCTAACTACGCGTCCCACAATGTGCCAACATGATCCCCACATACACAGTTATAGACACTTTGACCACTCCCATGACCATGAAGCCACTATTCCACACCGTTACTCCAGCAATTAACCCCACACCGTCCAGCCCACTGGCTCCACAATTCTTGGTCACAGCCCAAGCCTCCAGCTTCATAATGTGGTTAATAGTTGCCATTAAGCAACACTATACACCACATCTGCCTTTGATTTCCCATGGAAACCCAGCGACCAATCGGCACACAGGTAATGTATATCTAGGGAAAAAAGATGACGGCCGAGATTGAAAGATCGCTATGACCGCTCATCTTGTTTCCAGAGGCCTCCATGGCCACAGAGGTAAGCTCCAACCTCACAACCACGCTCCCCTGACCTGGCACCCTCATGACTATCAGCTGCCCACATCAGCCGCCATTGCCTCACCAATGCACCCCCTGTGGGCACACTACACCCTTTCCTTCTTGCACCCTACACAGGCTCCTGATAACTGCACGCTCACCAGATGCCCCCCACTGCCCTGCACTAGGCCAACGCTCGGGGTGTGGGCCCCTATGCTCGACATCACTACCACTTTCTCTGATTGGAAATACATGTGCTCTAAAGACTGTGGCAACCGTATGCCATTAAAGATGCTATTGTGCTCATGATGAGTGAGTGATATTAGAGACACTGGGCGTCACACGCTGGTCTGCTAGCGGGTCCCGCTAAGGACGCCTGGTTTTACCAAACGTCCTTAGCAGCACCCGCCAGCAGGCCTCGTAATGGGGCGGTAGAGGGATAACGGGGCTGTCAGCTCTGCCGGTGCCGTTATACCTCTACCGCATTCCTCGTAATGAGGCCCACTGTATTTTCCTGTATTTAGCATTCCGGTGTGAGTTTATTCGTTTTTTTTGCTTGTTGGTGATAGAGAGAATCTGATTTACACGATCGTCTTGTGGTTATGAACACATTGCTCTAAGTACCTAGCTGTGCATAATATATTATATATCTATTTATTTGGTAGATAGATACACGAGGGAACAGAAAACTACATATCTTAGGGTTTCTTTTATTTTTATAGTAGTTTTGAACTTGTTAGAATAAAAGTCACATACATGGCTTTAGAACTCTTGCCATGGCAAAGTTATGAATGCATCATGCAAGTACTCTGTCTCTCAGAATTTTGTGACAGTTGACATCAGTTAGATAAAATACGAGATATAAGGAATAACAAAATTAAGTATTTAACTGTACTGGTTACCTGGCCACCCTCTGATCCCAGGCCCAGGTCCCCTCCCCCACCAGTTACACTCCTGAACTGCCTCCCTGGCACCCCCTGTATTTGGTGACTATTTCTGTATCCCTACATTCCTCCACCAGCACTTGTCACCCAACGTCTGCACTTACCCCTGCACTTGCCTCCAGCTGACCCTACTTATCCTATTGTTTTATTTATTCTTTTACCCTTTGTACTGCACAGTCCCCACCTCCCTCCTACTCCGCACTTATCTGCTACACTCTTCCCCAGCACTTGCGCGATCTGAATGACACTTGGCCTAGTAGGATCGATTTCTCTGTCTTCCCTCTGTTCCCCCTCCCTTGCCGCGTCACACCTTGAAACACTTGTGTATAGGCGCGTTATAAATGCCATATCATATCATATCATATCATATCATATAATTTCCTTGATGTCTATAAGAGTTCTTAGGGCGAGACATGAAACACTATAAATAGCAGCTTGCTGTGCACATTAGGCTGATAGCTTGCGAGGGTGAGGTTGTGCACGGACAGTGCTACAGTGGATAATAGGCAGTTAACGCTATATTTGTACAATCGATGGCTAAGTATTGGATGTAATTAATAGTGTTGAATAACTGATTGAGTGTATGTTTTTACTTGTGTATACTTAGGTGTTGATACTTGATCATGAAATGCAGGATATTTAGATCTTCAGTAAGAGTATTTGTTAGGCGACTGTTGTAACTCTTGGAGTTTGTTAGATTTAGGGCCTGATTCATAGAATCCAGCGCAGAAGCAGCACGGCACGCATATTCATGGATTTCCTGAGGCATCAGTAGCCGTGGCGCAATGAACAGCAAGCAGCACCAGTAACACCTCCAACACCATACTGTGCGCAGGAAAACGCCTGTGAAATGGTCAATATGGTGGAAGGGCCCGTGCCATCCGTGACCCAGCACAGAGCTCCCCTCCATCGTAATCGCGTGAAAAATTGGAGCGTACCAGCTCGCACCAGCAAAATTGGTTGGAAAGGCCACGCGTACCCCCGTGAAATCGCGTACCGCTCTCACGCCAACCAAATTGCATGGAAAGGGCTGTGCGTAACCCCGCGAGATTGCTTGCCCCACTCGCATCAGCCAAATCATGTGGAAAGGGCCTCCTGTACTCCTGCAAATTCGCGTTCCCCGCTGGCGCCAGTCAAATCGCGTGGAAAGGGCAGCGTGTCCTCCCGTGAATTTGTGTACCCCAAGCGCCAGCCAATTCGCGTGGAAAGTGCCACACGTACCCCTGCGAAATCGCATACCCCGCTCGCTCCAGCCAAATTGCGTGTAAAGGGCCACGCGTACTCCCGCAAATTTGTGTATCCCGCTCACGCCAGCCAAATTGCGTGGAAAGGGCAGCGCGTACTCCTGTGAATTCGTGTACCCAGTGTGCTCCAGCCAAATCGCGTGGAAAGGGCCATGCGTTTCACTGCAAAATGGCGTAACCCGCTCGTGCCAGCCAAATGTACGTGTAAAGGACAGCGCGTACTCCCGCGAATTCGCATACCTGGCTCATGCCAGCCAAATCGCATGGAAAGTGCCGTGGATGCTGCCATCAGCCGTGAATACACCCCAAAGGAAGCCCACACCACAAGGGACCACCCCATCAACCGTGAGCATACCCTGCAGGCAGCCCACCCCACAAGAGACCACCCCATCACCCATGAGCCTACCCCGCAGACAGTCCACTCCACAAGGGATCCCCCCATCACCCATGACCATACCCTGCAGGCTGCCGACACCACAAGGGACCCCCCCATCACCCGTGACCATACCCCGCAGGAAGCCCACACCACAAGAGACCCCCATCACCCGTGACCATACCCTGCAGGCACCCCACACCACTATGGATCCCCCATAACCCATGACCATACCCAGCAGAGAGCCCACCCCACAAGAGACCCCCCATCACCCGTGACCATACCCGCAATGCAGCCCACCCCACAAGAGACCCCTATCACCCATGACCATACCCCGTAGGCAGCCCACCCGTGACCATACCCCACAGGCAGCGCCCACCGCAAGGGACCCCCATCACCCGTGACCATACCCCGCAGACAGGCCCCTAACCATGTCCCCCACACCCAGCAGTGACGGCAACCTGCAGGCAGGCCCCGACTCATGTCCCCCACCCCCAGCAGTGATGGCAACCTGCAGGCAGGCCACGACTAATGTCCCCCCACCCCCAGCAGTGACGGCAACCTGCAGGCAGTCCCCGACTCATGTTCCCCCACCCCCAGCAGTGACGGCAACCTGCAGGCAGGCCCCGACTCATGTCCCCCCTCCCCCCACAGTGACGGCAAGCTGCAGGCAGGCCCGACTCATGTCCCCCACCCCAAGCGCGACAGCAACCTGCAGGCAGGCCCCTACTCATGCCTCCCCACCCCCAGCAGTGATGGCAACCTGCAGTCAGGGCCCAACTCATGTCCCCCCACCCACAGCAGTGAATGCAAGCTGCAGGCAGGCCCCGACTCATGTCCCCCACCCCCAGCAGCAACAGCAACCTTCAGGCAGGTTCCGACTCATGCCTCCGCACTCCCAGCAGTGACGGCAACCTGCAGGCAGGCCTGATTCATCCCCCCCAACACATTGGCCTAACATGCAATCATGTAGCATATGTCCACTAAAATGCCACCACACGCCACCCCCCCACAGTGCACCTCAACACCCATCCATTGCTCCAATTCCCCAGTACATGCCTGTCAAGGGTTTTGACCCATGTTGAATCAATAGACTGGGTATATGTGGGGATGAGCTGTCGCCGGCCATTATTCTATTCCAGAACAAACTAAATCAATAGACTGGGTGGATGTGGGGATGAGCTATCGCCGCCCACATTCACGCCAGAATAGGAGAACTGCACAGTTGGCACGAGACCACTCCAAAGATACAACCTTCTTGTGGGGGGTTCCACATCACCACTCTACTGTAAGGATGCCATCAAAACAATGTTAAGCAAGGGTCCTATACTATCAAGCAAAAGACCACTCTATTGAAATGCAGTAATTCAAGACAACTCAAAAATGGATGCAGTTCCGACAAATTCCCCAAGGCGGCGCTAGCGGTCTAAACTCTGACAGGGAAACTGTATTTAGGAGTTGCAAGAGGGGCAGGGACTTCAAAGCTTGTTGGTTAATTGAAAATCTTAGCCACCTGCTGTTCCCAGAGGCCAAGAGTCTGAGAACTCTTAACACCCCAGAGACTCACCACAGGAGGCAGGATATCACGTGGCCCTTCTGAGTGAGAGGGAGGGGGTTTGCCCTTCAGCCTGGAGGAGAGAGACAAAAGGCTCTTTCAGTTGAATGGGGTATGATCATTTTGAGTGTTTCCTGTCAACACCCCTCTGCCAGCAAGGGGATACATGTGATCACTGACCCACCCAGACTTCTGGAGGCGGACCCAAACACTTTGGGGAGTTGAATTGCAACAAATATATATTTTATAGAAACAGTGATAACTTATTGTAACCAAATGACAGGAATGTACAACTTTGAGAGTCTTAGTTTGAAAAATGCCCTCACGATTTGAGTCCAAACTCCAATTTGTACCATGTTCTGGGGCAAAACCCTGCTAATTATGAATATTGTAGACAATGTATGTAAGCTAGAGACATGGAAAGTTACTGGGATATATGTGGAAGGGAAATGTATCTTTGTATAATTTTTGATGAAAATCCCATATTGCACAACCCACTAAAATCAAAAATAAGTTGCCATTTTTGAATGCAAGTTCCTAGAAACGCAGAGTCGGGACGGGGACTATCTTTAGTAATATATGATGTGTGTATGTGATGTCAAACAACTGTGTACCTGGGAAATATGTATTTGGATCAGGAATATATTTGTGTGCACATTGACCAGGGGAGTGTCATTTCTGCAGGTCATAAAAAGGACATCACTCTGACACACTATGCATTCCCAAATCGGGGACCAAAGAAACTATTGACCTATCAAATCAAGAGAGGGGCAGGATTAGTGATGCTAGCCTCTCCACCCACTTTTTAAAACACATAAAAAGAGACTGCTGGGACAGGTAGAGGGATTCAATTCCATTTTCTGCGGGACGCTCTGCCAGGAGACTCCAGACTTCACATCCATTAATCTTCAGAGACCAGAAATTTACTTCAGAACTTAAAGCAAGGGCCTAAACCCACAAACTGAGAACTCTTCTCAGCAGGCCTCAGCATCCTTAAAATAATTTGCAAACTATTCAACAGCCGGGTGAGCTGTTTGAATTCCCTGCCAAGAACTTTTTCCGGAACCGCAGACCAGAGCCAGATCGCTGTGAGCAGAACCAGAGATCCGGATCGCTGTGAGCAGAACCGGTGCCTGATTGACCCGCCGAGCAGAGAGAACCGCCGCCGGACGTGTTGACCAGATCCGTGACGAGGCCTATTTCAAATTTATATTGTGAGTACCTAGCAGAACTGTGCAGAATCTCTTAGTTAAAATAATCTAATCCAAACAATTTTAACCTAATTAGAACAGCCTCCTACTTATCGTGTCATCTGTCATTTGTAAAGCTGCAGAACTGTCACCTGTCAATTCTGAAGCTGCAAGCTGTCACCTGTCATTTTGAGTTTTACTTTAAATCCGAAAATCTACCTTTATTAAATCGTCTGTATCTCCGGAACTGTTTGTCCTAGGAACGTGGTTTAGCTTTCATTTTAAAGCTGTGATTCTAGGCCTTCCAACGAACCTAGAAGCTACTCCCTACACTTTTTCCGCAATCACGATTTACGCACTCGCGAAATTGACCGCGATTTGCGATTTCGCTCAATTTCTCCACTTGTCAAAATAGCAGCTCCATTCTTTCCTTTGTTCAAATCTCTTTGCAACCTGGTAATAACTCATAGAGCATTGCTAAAGTGAGCCTGAACTAATACCAACAAGCCTCTCTCACTCACCCTGAACCTCCAGAGGGAATTAAAAGCAATTTTAGCACCTTTTCACTTCCTTGCAAACCACATTAAAGTAATTCGCCTGTGTTTAAAACTCATCCCTGTTTTCTCTAAGCTCGCTGGGGGAACTGGAACTGTGTATTGCATTATAAAGTGTGATTTGTTGGGATTCTTGAAGACTGTGTGCTCTCCTTCCATCTCTTGTATTGGATAGGGGGGGAGTGAATTGTCAAAAGAAAAAGTGATCATATTACCTTTTGCTAAAATCATAACAAGTTATTTCTGTACTGCATTTTATTCCACCTTGCATTTCCTTGAAACCATCAAGCATTTTCAGCTACCTCATCCTCTACACTACTCCTAAGTAACCAAATCAGTGTACCCCTGTAACATTATCCATTGTTGATCACGGTAATATTCTGAAGTGTGATATCAGTTATCAATTTATTTATAAAGTGTGATAGATATATATTGTTGAATTGTCCAAATAAACCTTTTTAATTTGCAAAACAAACCTACTTCTTGGCTCAGTGGGGTCAGGGGGATTCTAAGAGGGGGGTGTTATACAAGGGTTGTCATCCAGAGTACTGAACTGAACATAGAAATACATCAATAAGGGTTTTCCTCAGCAACCCAGACTAGGCATTGACTTAGCTATAGTGTTGATTGAATATCGCTTACAAAAGTGGGGGCTCGGAGCCGGGATATTCTGGGTTAGATTTACCACTTGTGCAGATTAATACAGTGTGCCAACTGACCAGATATACATATCCGGTTAGATCACCACGCTGTTTTACACAGTGAAAGCATCCCTCAAAGGAACGCTCTAAGGAAACGGTCTGTTTTGCAAAATAAAATACAAACTTCTGTAAGTCAGGAAGGAACTCAAATTCCAGAATGACGACCTTGGTAGATATGAAAATAGCCAGAGAGCACTTCTTACATATGCTATTTGTGAGAGGTGAGTGGACTCATCAGGACCAAACGGTCTGGTTGCAGGCAATCGCGCAACAGGTCACTGAAACAGGGTCAGATATATGGAGAGATCAGGGTCCCCTACATGTGGCCCTGAGTGAATTATATATGGCTCCTAAAGCTAAAGATTAACACAACAAGATGGTTAGGATAGTGGCATATTTGTATCTATATATGAGAGCCATGCAGGACAAATGTGCTGAAGGCCAAGATCTGGCAAATAGGCAACAGATGGCGTTAGAGAAGGCCCAATCTGATCTGGACTCTTCTGAACAGAGGCTGCTCAGGAGCCAAGAGTCAGAAAATGACAGCAGAAGGTACATCACTAAAATAAAGGAGGATATGGATGTGCTGCAACAGGAAAAGGCTGACCAGGATACCAGAATTCTGGCTTTGCAGAAGGAGTACCAAGATAGTCTGGACTCTTACTGCAGAGCCAGAAAAAGCTGGAGCAACAGATCAATTTCAACGGGGGCATGCACAGAGCAGGTAGCCACCCTGCAAATCCAACTAGACAGACAGAAAGAGGAAAGCAATAAATTGATTTTAAAAGACCTGGATACCCAGGCAGAGTTTGATGAAGAATGCCAGAAAGCGGGTGCCTTTCAAAGGCAGAGGGACGACCTGGCGTCACAAATGCAGGCTCTTGGTCAGGAAAGGGATACCTTAGGCCAGGAAGTCTGCCATTTAAAAAGAAAAATTGAAGAAAATCACTTGGCCCTCCAGGGGCTGGGTGACCTCCAAAAAGAGCATAAGGGCTGGCTAGATCACACCAGGAGGGTGGAGGAGGCTCTGGCAAGAAAGGAGCAGGCCAGTAAGGATGGGACTGAGGAGGTAACCCTCCTGCAGCAGAGACTGGCCCAGTACTCCAGGACCAATCAGGAGGCACAGAGAGAAAATGAGGCTCTCTGTCTGCACAATGATAGGCTCCAGCAACAGGTAGCCATGCAGGAGAGACTGAAAGAGTCTAGTAAGGCCTTAACTGAGGAACTGAAAGCGCAGGCTTTTGCATTGCAACAGGGAGCAGGGGCTGATAGAGACGAGGTTCGCTGGGAAAGGGAAACGCCTGAGCATAACCTCAGGAGCCCGGGTACCAGAGGCCTTCATCTCTCCCAGTCCCTGGACTCTGCCACCCCCATGTCTCCTGGCGCGCATGAGCACAGGGTCACAGGAATGGCAGATTACTATCCAGCCAAAAGTATGGGGCTCATAGGCCAGTACCACCTAGGAATGGAGGGGCGGCCATGCGGGTATGGGCACCCAAGCACAGTGCAATTTAGTGGGGAACCCCAGGAGAGTAGGCCCATTAAGGACATCCTGAAAACCCCTGCCAATTTAGGTCAGTGGGGGGGTACCCATCACATCCTGGCAGCAAGGAGGGGTCTGAAGACTCCTCTGAGCATTACAGGACACAGGAGACCAGGTCCCCACATTCTGCCAGCCATTCCCAGGCTCGCAGAATACGGGAAAACCTGGAAGATCAGACGGGCACCTCTGGGAACAGTGCTTCTGAGTCAGAGGATGAATGGACCAGGGTTACCCAAACCAAAAAGGCCAATAAAGCAAAAAGGGCCTTGCTTAAGGACCCATTGAAACAAATAAAGGCAATAAGGAGTGTCATCAAGCCTTATCATAAGAACGCCAAGTATTCTGTTTGGGAACACTTGGAGCTCTATGAGCAAATGATGGAGACTTTCCATTTGAAGGACAGCAGTAGCTGCATCCAGTACGTCAAATGGACCTTCTCACCAGAATACTCCAGTTTCTTTGCAGGGCTGGAGGATCAAAACCATTCAAGGTGGTCCACATACAGGGCGGCCATCTTGAAACATTTTTCTGTGCACAGAAATCCTCAAGAGGCTCGCAAGTCAGCCTACAATTTGCAATGTGGGGAGGATCAGGCCCCGCAAGAGTTTGTGCAAGAATTAAAGCGTGCTTTTGCGCAGACCACCAGAAGGGTGCACACGGATAGCAGAGAATGTATCAATATGTTTTTCCATGCCTTACCCAAATACATAATTACCCAGCTCGTGAGAGATTTTGATGAGAAAAGATCTTTAGACTGGGTCATTGAACAGGCTACCCAGATCTATGAGGTGCAGAAGCCCATGCAAAATAAAAATAATGCGACGAAAAACCCCAAAACCAACAGCACCCCTGCTGCTGCCAAGGTGGCAGAGGTAAAGGTTGCCCCGTTTTAGATTTTGAGATGGGGTGGCCTAAAAACCTGCCTGCACCAAATAATTCACAGCCCAGAAGGCCCTCGGGCAAGTCACAGACAGGGAGTCGAGGAGGTAGTCCCACAAATGGGGTCCCCGCTCCCCTGACTATGTAAGTCCCAGCTACAAGGGAAACCAACCAATCCTGGGTTATGTGTGGACTCCTCCAGCCCAAGGGGGGGGATCCAGCCAAGCACCTGACCCGGAGAACTTCCCTCCTAACTTCCCCCAGGAGGGCAGAAATTCACCAAATCCTGGGCAGAACTTTTTCCCCAGGTATCCACCCAATTTCCAGCCCCAAAATCATCCATCCTTCTTTCCCCAATTCCCTGAGCCCAGACAACCTAATCCAGGAGAGGGGAGGCCAAGAGTGGAGGGGTACCAAAATCTTCCCAACCAAAGGTACTACCAGAGAAGGGATAGCTACCCTTCCCGGGATCAGCCCAGGGGAGAAAATAGAGCCCCGTATCAGCCTGAGCGGGTTTCACAACTTGAGCGCCAGGTCCAAAATATGGCACGGGATCTGGGTCACATACTGAGGGATCAACAGAACCCTCAGATGAGCATGCCACCGAAGAATGCCCCAAACTCTGGACCTGGTGCTCCAGAACAATGACGGGGGCAGCACCCCGATACCCCACCGGTTCCCAGGGAGGAGGCACAAGGGGAAGGGGGGTGTAAAGCCTTGGAGGAAGCTTCCTTCCCAACTTGTAAACAGCCCCTGGAAAACCAGGAACCAAAAACAAAATCTCCTGCCCCTGAAAACCTGCCTCCCAAAGAGCAGAGGGGGGGTAGGAGAAACAAAGTACCCAAACAGGCCCAGTTTGTGGAGGAGGTACAGATCTTCCAATTTGAGGGAGAGGGATCCTCAGGGGATCCTGAGAAAAGGATCTTCTCCTTTCGAGATGGGGGAACTCCTCCCAAAGAAAAATGGGTCCCAAGGGATTCCAATCCAGACTGGGGAGATATGGAGACTGAGCTACCACCGCCCATCATCTCATCCCAGAACCCACAATACCGAAATCCCCTGGTTCAAACCCATCCTGGTGACTGCCTCCAAAAAGGTGGGGGAAGCCCAGAACCAGAACCAGGGGAACCAACAATGGCTCTGATCTCCAGTTGCCAACTTTTTCTTTCAGATTCCCCAGGCTCTCCACAGAATTCTGCCCAAATCTCTTCGCTAGCAATGTCCAAAACCAGAAAGTTAGCCCACCAGTTGTCCAAAAATGTGCATTATCTGTGCCGCCTTGAGGAGAAGGAGGGAAGATATTATGCCCCGGTACAAGTACAGGGGCAGGGTAATATTTCGGCACTGGTGGACACTGGATTCCAAGCTACCCTTCTGTCCAAAAGGGCCTTTGATGAACTAAATGCAGGAAGGGGGTGAATTACCGTATTCCTCTCACCTCTCTTCCTGGACAACTGCAGAACTTTGACGGGAAGGAAATTCCTGTCGAGGGGACTGCAGATTTGGACATCAAAATTGGGCGACACAAGGTGAAAAACCCGGTCATAGTAGTGATTCCAGAGGGCACCCCTTGTTTACTAGGGAATGACCTCCTGAGAAGGTTGTCACCCCTAATAGATTGTGTAAACAAGGTCCTCTGGACCCAGACTAGCCGACCAATAAAATTAAAACAGATTGTCACCCATGTTAGCTTAAATGGCACCTGCCACATGGTTGAACAAAAATCTGACCAAGTAGAATTTCACTTCCAGAACAACCAAATTCCAGACATGACAGTAATAGCAGTAGGACAACAGACTGATGATGGGGGGTCCTCTCTATTTCTGAAAATCAACCTTCCTTCCAGTTTAAGGTGGTATTCCACACTGGAAGGAAACACTCTGAAATTCTTTACCAATCCACGATCAGACACTCCCACTCCTATAGTCCAGAAAGATGTGAAATCAGCTCAGAGCCTGGCTGATATTCAGCAAATTGGAGAGCAGTTGTTCATCCCTGTTCAGTTAAATGATGGGAAGGACTCTGTTCTCGCCCGAGTGTGTGTGAACAACGGTAAGAGCTTCATCAGCGAAGCCATGTTCCGCCAACTCCCAAAAGATCCAGCCATTCCCACATTCAAACTGATAGACAAATGGGAAATGGACCTGGAAACACCTAATTCCAAACATCTCCTGCCAAGCAGGTGTATGCTCAAAATCTCCATTGGCAGCAAGAGCATAACCCATAATTGTTGGGTCGTGCGAGACGTCAATGCCGCCTTTGATTTAGGCAGTGACTTTCTCAATCGCTTTGCCATTAGTTTGGACCTAATAAACTTCAAAGCTTGGTCCCGATTAGCGGATAATCCCATGGGCTTTGATGATCAAGAAAAAGCATTTAGGTCAACTCAATTGCTACCTTATGCAGTTGAAATTCAGCTTAAAGAGGAAGTCACCATCCCAGAAAGGACCCGACAATTCTCCCTGGAAGTGAAAGTTAAAAGAGGACAAAAATTGAAAAACCCTGATGCTTATATTCATCTAAATGCTTCTCTCCAACAGCAAGGGTTAGGGGTAAATCCAACACCATTAGTCAACATAGAACATGACACCATTCCAATAGAGGTGGATAACAGCGACTTAAAGACTATTACTCTAGCCGCAGGCACCATTATTGGAATGGTGGTTGATAACCGACATTTCTCCATTGATTTAGGAAATTAACTGTTAGGACCGATCCCCAAGGACTGTTTTGACAGTGACAGTGTGGACAATACAACAACAGACAGGATTTTCACCCGGCATGGGGGGAACTTCCTGGTGTACACTTCTTGCCCTTATGGTAAGGAAGATGTGACTTGTGACTTAAGGAGGGATGAGGTGATTTTCCAGGTCCATGAGGGCTTCCTTTCCCACCTGAAGCCTCCAGTCCAAATCAGCACTCTGACCAGGGACTTCTCCACCCAGCTGGAGGAGGCCGCGGAGATAGCCAAACCAGAAGTCTTTCCAGGCTTCAGGCAGATGGTGGAAGAGAGGGTCAACCTAGCTGATGCCTGCGTGACTCTGGAACAGAAGCAAAAGTTGAAACAAGTTTTTTTGGATTTCCAAGATCTCTTTGCGGTAGACTCATATGACTGTGGTCGCAGCGACATCCACACCACAACAATTCCCACGGACCCTGGAATGACTCCAGTGTTTGTGAAGCAATATCGTTTGCCTCTCGCATCCATGGAGTCCCTTACTGAAATAATTAAGAACCTTGAGTCCCGGGGAATAATCCGTCCAGTACACAGCACCTTCAATAATCCGGTGCTGGGAATATTGAAGCCAAACGGCCAGTGGAGACTCTGCACCGACCTTAGGGAGCTCACCAAACGGGTCCATACTTCCCGATGGCCTCTGCCCTACATTGACCAAGGGCTGGCCCAGATTCAGGGGTCACAGGTATTCACAGCAATAGACCTGACCAATGGATACTGGACCGTGCCAGTCAGTAGGGAGGAACAATACAAACTGGCTTTTACCTTTGGGGGCCAGCAGTACACATGGTCCCGGACTCCCTTCGGATACCTCAACTCCGGCAATGAATTCAACATTTTCCTACATAAGGCCATGCCTGACCTGGGTGCGAGGGGTAACCTGGCTTATGTAGATGATGTCCTCATCAAAAGTTCATCTGTGGAGGAACACATAGCGGAGATCCGTTATGTTCTGACGCAGTTGAGGGTCGCTGGAGCAAAACTTTCCTTTCAGAAAGCACAGTGGTGCAGAACCCGTGTTAATTTCTTAGGGCATGAGATTACTCCTCAGGGTCTCTGTCCCCAGGAAAAGAAAGTGGAAGCACTTCAGAAACTGAAAGACCCCACAACTCTGCGGGAACTAAGGAGCCTCCTTGGACTGACTTATTACAGCAGAAAGTTCATTGAAGGCTACGCAGAGATCACTAGACCCCTGATTCATCTCTTGAAGGGGGGGGGGTCAAGTGGGAATGGGGTCCAGAACAATCCGAGGCAGTAAGACAACTCAAAAGAAGCCTCTCACAAGCGCCTTGCCTAGCTTACCCTGTCAGAAACAAGGAGTTCTTCCTGGAGACAGGGTTCTCTAATACGTGCTTGACGGCAGTATTATACCAAAAGCCTGACAAGGTCAATAAAATAATCTCCTATGCAAGCAAAACTTTATCCTCTGTCGAGGAAAAATTCAATGATTGTGAGGGCACTCCTGGCAACGGTGTGGGCATTGAAGAATTACCGCCCGTTTATCCAGGGGGAACACATCATAGTGGAGACTCCACACCAGCCTCTGCAATATCTCCAAAGTGACAGAATCCGGGCCGGAAATGTGAGTAATTCCCGAATTACTTCCTGGATTCTGTCAATGCAAGGCTTTCCTGTAGAGGTCATATATGGCCAAAACAAGAAGAGTCCCCTCGCGCCAGGTCTGGCTGACTTGCATGATTGTGCCAGACAAAACTGTCTCGAGGACGAAAGTCTAAAAATCAAGGACAACATGGAGGCATACCTTAATTCCCCACACAAAGTCTTTGAAGAAGACAAGTGTGAGGGAATGCCCACTGTCTATGTGGATGGATGCTCTTACCATGTTGACAACAACAGGGAGAAAGAACTGGTGGCCGGCGTAGGGAACACATGGGTGAATGAGTCCCCAGAACCCTCTGCTGGATACAAAATTGGTCCCCGAAGTAGTCAGGTGGCAGAGTTGATGGCTGTGCATCAGGCCATCCTCACTGCCGTCCAACATCAACTCCACGAACTAGTCATAATCACAGATTCGGATTATGTACGGAACGGGTTCGTGGAGCACCTGGTTAATTGGAAAACCAGAGGCATGTTATGTGCTAATAACAAACCCTTGAAACATGGGAAGTTAATTCAAAACATTGATGATCTGGTCACATCGAATGGGATGACCATCTACTGGAAAAAGATCAAGGGTCATTCCAAAGTAGAGGGATCAGACAAAACTGGAAATGACTTAGCTGATCAGCTGGCCAAAACCGGGGCCATCCAAGGGGATCTAATAGAAATAGAGTCCCTATTGGGGGAAATCCAGGTCACTGCTATCACTAGGTCCCAGACAAATGCTCACAATGATCTTTCAACTGCACAATGGAGTAAGGAGACCCCTGATGCTGATTTAATTACAGCTCAGAAGGGGGATCAAATTATTGGTAGGTTTTACCAACACCTTGAGGACCCTGAGAACTTTCCCCTGACGTATACCGATTACATTGGGAAAGAGGACCTAAGAGTGTTGATGAAATGTCCAAAAATGTTCTGAATCCAAGACGGTTTGCTGGTAAGGAAATCCAAAGCTGGCCACGATCAGTAGGTGGTTCCTACCTCATTCCGAAGCCTGATGTTAAGTCACGCCCATGATGCGGCCACCGCCAGTCATAGGGGTTTTCACACAACACTGGAAATCTTCAGAGAGGTTGCATACTGGCCACACATGGGGCAGGACCTCGAACAATACTTGAAGGGGTGTATTGTGTGTGCACAATTTCAGCCATCATCCCTCACACACCGTGCGCCTCTCCAAAAGAGGGGGATGACACTGCCATGGTCAGATTTGCAAATCGACTTTGTAGGCCCTGTAATTCCCTGGTCTAGAGGAAACAAGTACATGTTGCCCGTTACCTGCTTGTTTACCAAGTGGGTGGAATGTCTCCCAGCCCCAAACTGCAAGGCAGAAACATCAGCTGCCCTGATGATTAACCACATCTTTTCCCGTTTTGGTCTACCTCAAAGGATTGAGTCAGACAGAGGTAGCCACTTCACCAGTGAAGTAATGACAAAGATGTGGGAGATACTGGGGATTAAAAGGAAGCTACACATTGCTTACAGGCCTGCTTCGTCTGGAGCAGTAGAGAGATATAACCGAACCATTGTGAGCATCTTAAAAAAGTTTGTGGCAGATTCTGGGCCAAGTTGGGATATCCGATTACCTCTGGTCCTAATGGCCATCAGATCTACCCCTTCATCTGCAACTAAAATGTCACCATTTGAGTTGATGACTGGACGCAAGATGGTGCTTCCCCAGCATTTGCTCTACAGGACCCAAGAGCAGACACTGATAAATTCCTCCACAACTCATGAGTATGTGGAGAATTTAAGGAAATAGCTTCAACATGCTTTTGCCTATGCTCTGCGGAATCTAGAAAGATCAGCCGAGAGCATGAAGACCCACTATGATTTGAAAACTACCCGAAAGGAATATAAGGTGGGTGATCGGGTCTATCTATACAATTTCCAAAACAACCGGGCCAAACAGCGAAAATTCTTGCCTACATGGAAGGGACCGTTTGAAATTATAGACAAGATCTCCCCTGTTTCATACAAGATCCGCATCCCCAAAGGCAGTTTGGCAGAAGGGGAAGACAAGTGGGTACATATAAATCAGCTAAAGTGTTGCCATCCCAGGCACACCCTGCAGCAACTGGAGGAGTCCTCTTCAATACCAGAGGGGGCCGCTCCAGAGTAAGTCAGTTCAAACTCTAAAATATTCCACATATCAAAAATATAGTAACGTAATGCAAATGTTCCCTGTTATATATTGTTTTTAAAATCAGACTGCAAAATGCATTCGGATGTATAAAATGTGCATGTTCGCCACACCATTAATAGTGGTGGAAAAATGTCTAGGAATGTGTATTGCCGCTTTTGCTTTATCATCCTAGGATAGAGGAAACCATGGAGACTGACCAAGGAGGATGACCGGGGACCGGGAGCAGAGACCCCAGGGGCCCGGGGTACCAGACAATATTCCCATCAGGACCGGCGAGGAGAACCGATCGATCCAACTGGGTGGAGGAAAAGATGCTGAACTGTGCCATCCACAGAATTAATGGGGACATACCAGCGCAAGGGCTCAAAACCTCCTTTGCACCCAACTTCCCCTCGACTTGAATCAAAGCGTAGTCGGACGGGGGGGTTTTGTCAAGGGTTTTGACCCATGTTGAATCAATAGACTGGGTAGATGTGGGGATGAGCTGTCGCCGCCCATTATTCTATACCAGAACAAACTATATCAATAGACTGGGTGGATGTGGGGATTAGCTATCGCCGCCCACATTCACGCCAGAATAGGAGAACTGCGCAGTTGGCACGAGACCACTCCAAAGATACAACCTTCTTGTGGGGGGTTCCACATCACCACTCTACTGTAAGGATGCCATCAAAACAATGTTAAGCAAGGGTCCTGTACTAGCAAAAGACCACTCTATTGAAATGCAGTAATTCAAGACAACTCAAAAATGGATGCAGTACCGACAAATTCCCCAAGGCGGCGCTAGCAGTCTAAACTCTGACAGGGAAACTGTATTTAGGAGTTGCAAGAGGGACAGGGACTTCAAAGCTTGTTGGTTAATTGAAAATCTTAGCCACCTGCTGTTCCCAGAGGCCAAGAGGCTGAGAACTCTTAACACCCCAGAGACTCACCACAGGAGGCAGGATATCACATGGCCCTTCTGAGTGAGAGGGAGGGGTTTCCCCTTCAGCCTGGAGGAGAGAGACAAAAGGCTCTTTCAGTTGAATGGGGTATGTTAATTTTGAGTGTTTCCTGTCAACAGCCCTCTGCCAGCAAGGTGAGACATGTGATCACTGACCCACCCAGACTTCTGGAGGCGGACCCAAACACTTTGGAGAGTTGAATTGCAACAAATATATATTTTATAGAAACAGTGATAACTTATTGTAACCAAATGACAGGAATGTACAACTTTGAGAGTCTTAGTTTGAAAAATACCCTCACGATTTGAGTCCAAACTCCAATTTGTACCATGGTCTGGGGCAAAAGCCTGCTAATTATGAATATTGTAGACAATGTATGTAAGCTAGAGACATGGAAAGTTACTGGGATATATGTGGAAGGGAAATGTACTTTTGTATAATTTTTGATGAAAATCCCATATTGCACAACCCACTAAAATCGAAAATAAGTTGCCATTTTTAAATTCAAGCTCCTAGAAACGCCAGAGTCGGGACAGGGACTATCTTTAGTAATATATGATGTGTGTATGTGATGTCAAACAACTGTTTACCTGGGAAATATGTATTTGGATCAGGAATAGATTTGTGTGCACATTGACCAGGGGAGTGTTATTTCTGCAGGTCATAAAAAGGACATCACTCTGACACACTATCCCTTCCCAAATCAGAGACCAAAGAATCTATTGACCTATCAAATCAAGAGAGGGGCAGGCTTAGTGATGCTAGCCTCTCCACCCACTTTTTAAAACACATAAAAAGAGACTGCTGGGACAGGTAGAGGGATTCAATTCCATTTTCTGCGGGACGCTCTGCCGGGAGACTCCAGACTTCACATCCATCAATCTTCAGCGACCCGAAATTTACTTCAGAACTTAAAGCAAGGGCCTAAACCCACAAACTGAGATCTCTTCTCAGCAGGCCTCAGCATCCTTAAAATCATTTGCAAACTATTCAACAGCCAGGTGAGCTGTTTGAATTCCCTGCCAAGAACTTTTGCCGGAACCACAGACCAGACCCAGACCGCTGTGAGCAGAACCAGAGATCCGGATCGCTGTGAGCAGAACTGGTGCCTGAATGACCCGCCGAGCAGAGAGAAACGTCGCCGGACGTGTTGACCAGATCCGTGACGAGGCCTATTTCAAATTTATATTGTGAGTACCTAGCAGAACTGTGCAGAACCAATCTCTTAGTTAAAATAATCTAATCCAAACTATTTTAACCTAATTAGAACAGCCTCCTAGAAATCGTGTCATCTGTCATTTGTAAAGCTGCACAACTGTCACCTGTCAATTCTGAAGCTGCAAGCTGTCACCTGTCATTTTGAGTTTTACTTTAAATCCGAAAATCTACCTTTATTAAATTGTCTGTATCTTCGGAACCGTTTGTACTAGGAACGTGGTATAACTTTCATTTTGAAGCTGTGATTCTAGGCTTTCCAACGAAGCTACTCCCTACACTTTTTCCGCAATCACGATTTACGCACTCGCGAAATTGACCGCGATTTGCGATTTGGCTCAATTTCTCCACTTGTCAAAATAGCAGCTCCATTCTTTCCTTTGTTCAAATCTGTTTGCAACCTAGTAATAACTCATAGAGCATTGCTAAAGTGAGTCTGAACTAATACCAACAAGCATCTCTCACTCACCCTGAACCTCTAGAGGGAATTAAAAGCAATTTTTGCACCTTTTCACTTCCTTGCAAACCACATTAAAGTAATTCGCCTGTGTTTAAAACTCATCCCTGTTTTCTCTAAGCTTTCTGGGGGAACTGGATTTGTGTATTGCATTATAAAGTGTGATTTGTTGGGATTCTTGAAGACTGTGTGCTCTCCTTCCATTTCTTGTATTGCATGGGGGGGAATGAATTGTCAAAAGAAAAAGTGATCATATTACCTTTTGCTAAAATCATAACAAGTTATTTCTGTACTGCATTTTATTCCACCTTGCATTTCCTTGAAACCATCAAGCATTTTCAGCTACCTCATCCTCTACACTACTCCTAAGTAACCAAATCAGTGTACCCCTGTAACATTATCCATTGTTGATCACGGTCATATTCTGAAGTGTGATATCAGTTATCAATTTATTTATAAAGTGTGATAGATATATATTGTTGAATTGTCAAAATAAACCTTTTTAATTTGCAAAACAAACTTACTTCTTGGCTCAGTGGGGTCAGGGGGATTCTAAGAGGGGGGTGTTATACAAGGGTTGTCATCCAGAGTACTGAACTGGACATATAAATACATCAATAAGGGTTTTCCTCAGCATCCCAGACTAGGCATTGACTTAGCTGTAGTGTTGATTGAATATCGCTTACATGCCCCATGGCATGGGAATCACAAATTCACACATGCATGTTTGCACACACATGAAGAACATTGCTCAACAGCAGGGACATGTAACAGAGCCAAGGAAGAGTGAGACATGCACCAAACTATTGAGAGCAGACACCACTTGGATTTCAAGGAATACAAATGTATTGATTCATAAAACTCACACTAACTAAAAGCACCCAGTAAAATCAACATGAATGTAATCCAAATGAAAATCAAATTGAAAACAAACAGAAATGTGATGTAAAAAATGACAAACTCAAAAAAGTGGTACAATGCCCAATGATGCTTCTCAAAATGTAAACAGAAATCTTTAAAAAACCATTCCTCCACGGTGAACAAAAATATTTAAAAATAAAATATTCGTCCAACTATATACAAAGCTCCAGGGTCCATGATCCCAAAACATAAATCAACATCCATAACAAGACCAAGAAAAAATAACTATTTGCAAGATGTGGAGCAAAGCCCATGAACTCCAAATAAAAAAAAAATCTAATGAAACCTACTCCTAATGAACTATTTGCAAAGGCAGCGGGCTAGTCCTACGACTCACCATTTTCCCAAAGAGTTTCGTCCAGGGCATCATCAAACTCTGCGTCTATTTCCCTGAGGCGGGCCTGTGCTCTCCCCTCAAGGGCCCGCAGGGACTCCAACGTGCTCCTCTCAAACTCCCTGCGAGCCTCCTCAAGGAACTCAGCCCACCTCTCCGCCCGACGCAGAGTGTTCTTCGCCCTGGGAATGGTGAGTCGTGCCCCTGGACCCGCTGCCGCTCTGCTGGCTGATTCGTTTCAACACGGAAGACATCTTCGTGTTAAGTTCCACATTGCCCTCCTTCCCAATGGCTGATACCTGCCCCTCCGATGTTGAGGGCATGAGTCCTGTCGCCTCCTACGTCGAGCCTGCTACCACCGAAAAAGCCTAGTGCCTGCACCTCCCGGACAGCATCCGGGATGATGACAACCATCATGATGACATGATGGCTGTCGTGCACATGCCCTGCTGTTTGGTGCCTGCACTTCCTCCATTACCATTGGTCCTGTTGCGGTGGTGACCACCTCTGATGATCCTCCTTCGACTCCCGACTGTGGCAGGGATGTGGTCTCCACCAGACTGGCCGCTGGGTTTGGGACAGGTGCACAGGGTGCCCTGGTGGTATCTGGGCCGGAAGACGGCAGGGAGCATGGCATACAGTGGAGGAAGAGGAGGAGGTGGTTGCAGCAGTGGCCAGAACACGTAGCACATTCATGACCATGTACTGTGCAAGCCAGTTTATGAGGTGACAGACCTCATCGTGAGGATGTGCAAGCCCCGAATGGAAATCTGCACATCATCACAAATGCTGGATGTACGCCTTGAAATACCGGCTAGCACAGGTTCAACCCTGTCACAAATTGCCTCATCCGCAGGTAGAGGAAGATCCGTTTCCGTGGATACATCAGCAACCTGCGGATGGGTCTGGACTGAGGCATGCCTGCAGGTGCACACTGGTGCAGTCTCAGTTCCAGGGACAGGAGCAGTCACAGACCCCTCCAGAGTGACCTGTACTGCCTCCGTCCCCTGACCCTGGACTGCACCAGGAACACCTACCTCATCACTCCCGCTGGGCCCCATGTGCTGGGCTGATGTGGCCTCCTCCACCACCTTCAACCTTGATGACTCCCCACTGTCTTCCGCATCAGATTGTGCCTGTGTGGTCTCACCTGTCCCTCCCACTGCCGAGGAGGCCACGACCAACTTCACCCTCCTGTGCCTCCCCTCAGCAGCTGCAGCTGATGGCTCTGACACCAGCCTATTCGCTCCCAGAAGATGACATAACGTGGGAGGACGACTGGGCCTTGTGTTGGTGCCTGGTGGAGGCATCCCTGCTGTGGTGCTACACAGCGCCATCTCCTCCCTCCGTCGACGCTGTGGATAGGGAGACATTGAACATAAGCATCAGTGTACCGAACAAATATCTGCTTGACACAAAGCAAATGTACTTGAATGGCACTGTCAAACGTCACACCCATCATCACCCGCCCCAACACACAGGTCAGTGCAAGCAACACACAATCACAAACATGCCTGCCATGTGCAACAAACATTCACATCCATGCACAAGGCACTGCGACCACATCAGAAGAGGGGCTGAGCCTCACATGCATCATGGTACATGCACATCACATACCCACACATCACCTGACAGTCATGCATCAGGCCATGAACACCGCCTGTCACAGTGCACTTGGGGACAACTGGGCCGCATGAGTCAATCACGCATTGAGATGCTTATGTGTCATGCATCCATGGGGTTGCCCAGTCACACACTCATTACTCACACACACACATGTACACCATGCATGCATGTCCATGATGGTAACATGAGCAACCATGTGTCACACCTCTTTCATGCCCCAGTCCAGACACATGTATGCAAACATGTGCACCTCGTAACATACTGGTGCACATCACGCATTGCAACACAGACACCATTGATGTGGTACACGCCTGAATGGACTCACATGCAGCACTGTCAGGGACATGCACGCAGACATCTGTACAGGAGGCATGCCAGACATAAGGGCAAGGTGCACACTCCAGCCACACCTCAACATGCACATGCACTATGGTGGACAAGAACACATGCACACTTACCAGTCGACTCCAGACGGAGCACCAAATCCAAGACCTGGGCCTACAGCGCTGGGTCAATGCACTCCAGGACCCGCATCTCATTGTTGGTAAACCAGCCACGGCGCCTCGCTCGATCATCACCAGCCTTGAGGAGGCACCAGGCTTTGTTGAGGGTCCTGGACCTGAAGTCTACCCAGTGCTTACAGACATGTCGGTAGTCACAGGGTGCCTCTGCATTGATGGCACCCACGATGTCCGCTCAGATCTTACTCTGTCCTTCCTTGTAGACACGCGATGGTCCAGGGAAGAGGGCATCATAAAGTTAAAACTGATATAATATTGTTTCGTCCTCATTGTATATGTTGGCCTATGCCCAGTCGCTTTGCGAGGAAATCCGGATTGCAAGGTCACGACCTTAAGTGAATCAAGCCTCCATTTTAGGTTAAAGCCGCCATTTTAGTTTATCGTGCAAAGTCACCCGGTGGCCTAAAATGGCCGACCTGTGTTCTCTTGTTCTTACTTTAACCTCTTCAACCTCTGTAGGAGATTTAATGTCCAACCTGCCTGCAGGCTACATGTTAGGGTCATGTAGACCTTGTCCTTTGTCGACCTCGGGATCAGGGGATTACTTGAATCGGCAATGTTAACCTACAAGTATACAAGAACAATAACGCTATTTAAACATATCATGCGAAACATCTGTTTGACCTGCATTAAAGCAATGTATAAAGAGTGTAAAGTTAAATCCAGAGAATAATAGTGCTTGTTAGTAAATGTATTAAAAGGTAAACCGCATGCACGACATATGTAAATTAGGAACAAACCTGGCGCGACACTAGCCCAGTAAATGATTAACTTGTAGGAGGCTGGACATCGTTATGATGAAACTGTATAAATACGCTGATGTCCAGCTAGCAATTCCTGTTCACTGCTCACATTGAACCCTGCTGGTGGTCTCTGTGATGTATTGATGGCCAAATAGCTATTTGTGTACTTTGTTTTGTAAACTGTACAGTATTGCAATAAAGATTCTGGGAATCTTTACAAGCCCGTGTTGGTGTATTTCTCTTTGCATGGTGTAAAAGCCTTAATATTGCATTTTCTGATTCCACAATAATACCCCAGGACTTGCTCCACCAGGATGCCAATTTCTGTCGAAGAGAAGCTGACAGCTCTCTGCCTCTCTCCCAGGGGGTTGCCACTTGCCTCAGATGGTGTTGGGTCGGACATGGCAACCCCTGAGGCAGGTGTGGGTGGGCAAGGTGGTCCTGGGGCTGGGCTGTGGAGCGGTGGTATGACAGTCGGGAGTCTTCAGGATCAGCAGAGATGGTCACAACAACAGGATCACTGGCAATGGCTTCAGAGCAGGCACCAAAATGCAGGGCACGTGGGCAGCAGGCACACAGAGTGGGCTATCAGCAGCAGATGGTTGTAGGAGGTAGATCGGGGCAGATGGAGGCAGGTAAATGGCCTTGTAGGCAGGAGTGTGGGTCTTCCATGTTCTTTCGCTTGGCCAGCCGGAAACAGAGTGACTCTGCACGTGCGGAAACAGCGCATTAGCATGTAATCAGAGGAAAGGCCCGAAGCGCATAAGTTATTTGATACACGCTGTACATTGGGCATTGCCGTTCAGTATGGGGTAAAGGTCTGCGAAGGACAACAGTGCACTGTACGTGTTCATGAGGATGGACGTGTTAACTTTACTTCTTTGTGGGTTCGTATGCGAATAGTTAACTACTCTGCATACTTCTTGGTTTGGCAGGGAGTTGCCTATGCACACACGCGCGTGTGATTCTTTTCTTTCTACGAGGCAGTCGGTGAGTCACGCACACATTTTTCATTCTGTTGTAGCCCCTGTGTGTAGCGTACCCCATTTTTGGGCTCATAGTAGCCTACGTGTTCCTCGCGTACACTTTATTTGTGTTGCTGGGTGCCACAGCGTATTGCAGGACGCTTTTTCATCACACATGGGCTACCAAGGGGTAGTGTACACGTTTTATTTGTTTTTGGGGTGCCTGAGCGTTGTGTGACACGTCCATTTTCCACCAGGGTTCACACTGAGCCTTGCTGGACACGCATGTACGTTTAACATCATGTACCCTGCCAACTCACTCCAATTGCCCAGGTCAATTGTCTGCTACAACCCCCATTGTCCCATTACATCTGTGCCATGACTGGGAGGGAAAAAGGTGGGAAGGCAGGCAAAGGAGACTGAGGGGGCCGAGGTGCTGGAGCTGGCAGAGGTAGCCAAGGGGGCCGAGGTGCTGAAGCTGCCAGAGGTGGCCGAGGGATCTGGGGTTCCCAGGTCCATGAAGGAGGGACATGCTCCCCTCTCAACAGGTTCCGGTAGCTCCAGGGGCAGCTGCAACACCGGCCACTCAGGCTCAGGGTCTTCCTGCAATGCCTGTTGTGGTCCGGCCCCGGCCCAGGTAGACCAAGGGGCACATGTCCATGTCACCAAGGCCAAGAGGCGTGTGGTGCAGGGGGCTGCCTCCAGCACACAGGCACACATGCCTGCAGGGCAACCTCCACTCACAGCATCAGTGGCTAATGCCTCAGCCCCGGCCACCAGTGCTCCAGCCCCTACTGACCCGAGTGGTCCCAGCCACATAGGGACTGCACAACCCTCCAGGAAGGGTAAGCGGGCAGTAGGCAAACAGGCTCAGTCCCGAGCCAAGGCACAGGGGACTCGTACGGTGAGGAAGAGGAGCTTCGGTGGTGTGGAGATCTAGGTCCTCTTGGACTACAAGTGGGATCACGAGGCTGACATGCTTGTGCGGGCAGGTAGCACTCATACGCATGCCCAGCGTATGTCCCACTGGCAGTGTGACGCTGATTGCATCAGCGACGTGGGCATTGAGAGGTGCACAGTTTCTGAGGCAATGAAGCGCTGGAATTACCTCCCGCGCCGAACCTAAGGTAAGATAGGTGCCAACTACTCCTCCACTCTGGTGATTGGAGGTGGAACAGCAGCGGAAGAAGAAGTACTCACTCCTGTAACCTAAGTGATGCGCCCGGATGCCCTTGGGCCAGGTGTGATATATAAATAAATAAAATACAAATACAAATACTCCATATGAGGACATTGCAAGTCAGATTATTGATGCAGAGATGATCCATGGCCTGGGGGGCATTCCAAATTATGAGGCAATGTCTGGTGAGTGGTGATGGATGTGCGTCAAGGACATGAGTATGTTGCATCATGACCGTGTGTTTATTGTTTGGCAGTTCTGCATGAATTCAAATGACTACCATGGGTGTACCATTTCATGGTGGTCTGACACCTACTTGTTGTCCTGCAGCCTACACATGCACCATGTGCAGAACTCTCTGACAATGGACATCTGCACACAAGCTCAATCCTCCAGTTACACCCTCTGTCCGGGACCTCTTGGCCCTCTTCCTGATCAAACCTGTGATGTCTGATGGGCTGTGATCATATACCACTCAACATTGTCCCTCTCTCTGCTCATCTCTGACGACTCTGATTGTTCACCCTGCCAGCAGAACCTCTGTTGGGGTGGCCTCCCTTTCCCCACCTCTCCCACGGCGGCCCGCAGTCACAGGGGACTGGTCATACATGTGGTGTGGTACTGCAAAGTCCTCTAGCAATATATATGTGACCCTACTCACTGTGCTCGGCAACTCATCCGCAGCTGGACTATGTGGGTTGTTCTTTTGTCTTGTCTCCATAGGACTGTGATATTGGCATTGAGTCATAGAGGGTACTGCTAATCATTTCCTTCACGGTGCAATGTCCAGAAGGACATTTGGTAGCTGTGGGCACAGTTACTTCGAATCCATCTTCCGCATTGGCTTACCTATCATGGACTGTGAACATGCCTTCACTGTTCACTCAGGGTCAATCACATCTCACATTGCAATCAGTTGGTGGTGAGGATGTCGCTTTGGCAGTGGCCTCCCTCTGGTATGGGCTCCGTGCCTGATTTCCAGGTCAGATCCCTCTTATGTTGATTGGACATGTGTTGTGCTTTCACAACTCATCACCCCTTCTGATGTTCATGTTGAATGATGGAATGCACTAGTCACCTGGCCAAACTCTTTCCTCAGGCACAGGCCTCTGAGCTGACAGTTTTACATGTGCACTGTATCCACGCCACAGACCATACTAGTGGGAGGTTGGATGTACACCTATAACCCTCTTCACGCTATTGACACATGTTGTATGCACTTCCACTTCCACCTGGCTGCTACATTCCCATGGGTTGTCAGTGTCTTGTGTTTGATTAGTGTGACGTTCACCTGTGGTGCATGGGCCACTCCCACTTACATTCACTGGGATCACCTCAAACATGCATTTATACTTGACTGGTGTCGGTGTGACATGGACTCATGGGATGTGTGTGTCCACATTCAACATTTCACTGCAGCCTTGCATCTTGTCACCTTGTGTAGCAGATCAAGGTAAGGCTATGGTACGTGGCATTTGTGTGTTTACATCCTGGATGTTGGTGTATGGACTATGCCAATCAGGTGCTCCATGGTTGGAGCAGGTGCTGGGCACCATGCACCAAATGTGTTTTTGCCCTTGCCACACATGTCCATGTCTTATTTCCTGCTGTCCATCACTTGCATTGACACTGAATATGTGTGTGAGATTGTGACAGATGTTTCCATGATTAATCATGTGTTTTTCTGTCTATGTGCAGGTGATGAGGCACTGGAGGTAGAGGAGGAGGTGGAGGAGGTACAGGATAGTGAGCCATGACCAACCACCAGTGGAGGATGTGGGTGGTAGCCAATGACAATCCACTGGTTTTGCAAGCCATCCTGGACTTGACTCAGTCTGAGGCAGCCTCTCAAAATGCCTATGGCTCCGCTGGTGAAACATGCATGGATGCCTCTGTGATGTCGCATGTGAGTGCATGGAGTGTGGATCATGTTGCATCTCAAGCATCTGAAGGGTGGGAAAAGCCCTCACAGGTCCAGTCTGTGTTGATGCATCAGTCTGTGGTAGTTACGGCTGCAGGGCCACGCTCCACAGTCTTGACTCCTGGGCCTGGGCCAGCTGATCAGGGGAGGGATGCAGTCCAGCAGCCACAGACAGCACCATCACATGAAGGGCCAGGTTCCCTTGGCCAGGGTGGCATGGGGTCCGCCAACACGGTTGCTGTGCATCAACTGCTTTACTGTGTGAGAGCAGTCCATGTATGCTGCTGCATGACAGCAGGCTGCTTCACAGGAAATGTTAGCTCAGGGCATAGATAGGGTGGCCAATTTCATGATCCCCCCGGCTAGACAGGTGGAGCACCAGCATCAGGCATTGCTGTCCACATGCCGCTCACACAGGCTGAACATGCTGGCCAGCAGCAGGAGCCGATGGGTGGACCTGAGGGATCTGCGCGCATCCTTGGCTGCAGACTGTTGGGCCCAAAGGGAAGCCCTGAGGTTGGAGTATAGGTCCCTCAGGACAACACTGGCTGCACTCGAGGCATCCAGCAGTAGGGGGTCTGAACAGCAGTTGCAACTGATGACTCGTGCTATCTCGGAAGAACTGCGTGCATCCGTGAGTTGTTGCATGGAGACCTCTGAGCCATCAGGTTTCAGCTGCATGCATCTCAGTCCTGCGTGGCCACTGCCATTAATGGACCAGACCAGGACCATACGTGGTGTACCTCCCATACTACTTCCACATTCAGATGCACCACCAGACTAAGATGACAGCAGCGACAGGTCTCCTGATCCCTGATAGCCGTGTGGCCCATAAAACCCATGGAGGTTTTTTTTCACACATCATTGCACATGTGGGTGTTGGTGTGCACCCTGCACATCCTCCCTCCTGGGTCCTCCCTCCCAAGTACCACATGGGCAATTTTGATTTTTCTCTTTGTTTTTCTTTTTCAGTCTATTGTGCTTTTATGTGACAGTGTGTTGCTTTGTGTGGCATCCGAAGGCATCCACCGTGGTTTCTATCTGGACCCATGTGGGCTTGTCTCTTGTCTCGTGTAGGTACCCTCCTTGTTTGTGCCTTGGGGTCCAGACACATGTGCACCTCCTGCTTCCCTTTTCCATGGGCTTGCAAGTAGTGCATCGTGTGAAAGTAATTTACACATTGGCAATGGGCTTCCATGATATCTGTGGGCAGTCTCAAGTCCAACATGTGCATACACCCCTTGTGGGAATCATGATTGTTTGTCCCTTTTGGTTTGTGCATTTAGTCCCATACTTTGTTGTTGTGTTAACTTCATTTATTTGCTTGTCTGTCTTCATTGGTGTTGGCCTTACGGCTGTATACAATTTGATGGTCCCTTTGGTTGTCTGGAACACACGTATGTCCAAGGGTGACATGCGCATGTCGCCGCACATTGTAGCACGAGTGCAGTTGTGTCTGGTCACGGGAGGAGGGCTTCACTGTTGGGTGCTGTGTATCTGGTATGTTGTACTGGGCAATTGTTGTTCCTGTGTACATTGTTGGGTTTAGTTGACATGGTGGGTGATTCATGGACTTGGTCCATTGATTGTTCATCACTTTGTGGCAGTGGTGTTATGTATTGGCAATTTGTTTTTCTTCTTTGGAATTGCATGCCATGGAACGTTGTGTGGGACAGGTGACATAATTTGTGGGGGGGTTTGAGTGACATACCAGATAGCAGCATTTAAATGGTTGCTTGGCATCTGGTGGTTGGAAGCTCCTTCTTCATGAGTACCTTTTGTACATGCCAGATTGTGTTGCTTTTATTGCTAGGGAATGCACACAATGTGGCACTTCCGAGGCCACATTCTCAGGGTGGTAAGGCTTGGACACATGTTTGTCCCTTTTTCATCATCGATTGTGGCCTGGCATGTACCAGGGCTATGTGCACTCCACAGGGGATGGATTTTAGGTGAAAAATTGTGCCACAAACTGGGTACGGGCAGACTCGCCACATGCCCTTTCCCCTCCCATGCGCAGCCGCTGTGCATGTAGTTGGGGATGTGGGGGCACCACCATGTCCACCGGTACGCCCCGCTGTGTTGTAACATTGTGCAGGAGACATGCAGCCACAATGATCCTGCACACTACTGTTGGTGCATATAGTAACTGTCCACCAGAGTTGTCAAGGGAGCAGAAGCGTGACTTTAGCACTCTGAATGTGCGCTCCACTATGGCCCTAATTGCAATATGGGCTGCATTGTATCTTACCTGGGGTAGTGTGGTGGGGATCCGTATTGACGTCATCATGTAGGTGCTCACTGTCCCCTGTGGAGGTGAGATGGATTGTCAGTGATGTGGTTTAGTCTGCATGAGACATGCATGCAATTGACAGGCCATTTGTACTCACCAATGAGCCATGTGTTGCCATGACTCCCAGCTACCAGGGCCCGGTGTAGGGGTGACATTCTGTAGATTAAACTATCGTGGGTGGACCCTGGATAGTTAGCATATACAGAGGTGATGTTTCCCCTGGCATCACATACAACCTGCACGTTGATGGAATGACAGAGCTTGCGATTGCGATAGATGTGCTCTGTGGCCATAGGTGGACATAGGGCCACATGGGTGCAATAAATGGCTCCCAGCACTTTGGGGAAGTGTGCCACCCCATAGAAGCCCTGGACCATGGCCTGCCTTTCTGCGGGTGTTCTGGGCATGTATATGTGCCTGCGGACTGAGGGGCGTACAGTCATGATTGCCAACACCTGGTGTGCGCAGCATGATTGTGTGGCCTGTGAAACACCCCCAACTATGGCAGTTGTCCACTGAAATGACTCAGTGGCCAAAAAATGCAATACATTGAGCCGCTTTTCCAAGGGGCTCAGTGCTTGGAAGCACAGGGTGGGTGATGTGAGGTCATTCTCCTACTCAGTGATATGAGGTGGAAACCTATACCTGCCATAGACCTGGTCATCAGGCATCCCAGAAAGGCTGTCCCTGGGTAGGAAAATGCGGGGCCTGGCTATCCTACTCCTCCTGCGGTGTCCCACGATCACTGCTGCGAGGAGTTGGCACATTTATCGTAGCTGTATACGCGCGTTTGTGTTCGGGTGCACTTTTTATGCATTGTTTTAGGTGCACAGTGAAGCTTACGCCTGCTTTTGCTTGGCAGACGTGTTTCCGGATTAGTGCATCTTTTCCCGCATGCAGGAGAGCCCAGTTCAATTCCATGAATACGTGTTGGTAGCGCGCGGGTGGGCGTTGAAAGTATTTTACTGTGGTACACATTTACGCTTGTTGTTCCCCATTCAACGTGTTCCACCCCATTTTTAGGTGTGTGCGCTTGACGGTGTGCGGCTTCACTGGGCGTCTCACGCAAGGCGTTCGTAGTGGTGCAGTGACGTGTTGGACTCGCACGGATTCAACGCAGGTCTCAGGTAAACCACGCACAATATGTTCCATAAATCGGAAAATTGACGTTTGTGTGCATTTGCATGCAAGTGCCCCGTTTTCAACGCACATTTATTCCATGAATCGGGCACTTAATGTTTCACGTGGTGTGTACTTTGTGGTGTTCTGTGCAGAGGAATTAATATAGTGATTTTTATTCCTTTTGTGAAGGGAAAATACTTGGTTGAGGGGGTTAATTTAGGCAGTAATAACTGAATCAATATATTAGCAGTAAGAATATCTGCTCTGAGTTTTAATTTGAATTTTTATGTGTAAGCCGCACTCCACATGAGACATGAGTCAGTATATTGATTGGTATTGGTGGAGCGTTAATTAACATTTTGAGATAATGTGTTAGCAATTTAACATTAGTGATTATAACTAGTGACAGTTCTGTGAATGTTTGAATGTTGATGACAGTAAGTGTAGTATGTACTTTAGACAAAGCTGGCATGATCTGCACCTTGCCCTGCAAAGGAACTGCTGATCATCTCACCTTCCGTCACCAATTGAAAACCTTACTATTTTAGCCATCAATTGAACAATGGACATTCCTTCACGTGAATAGCGCCAAGATGCCTTTGGACGTATGTGCGCTCAATACATTTATTTAACATAACACGTAGGATAGCTAACGACAACTTCCATGTCATCATAAGGAGTGAAAAATTGTGTTTTGCAATTCTGTTGTTTATGTAACATTCTGTTATAAGTATTTTTATAGAAATAGTGGGGAGGAAAGGACGGGGACAACACACGTTGCCGTAAAACCTGGGTTTGAGCCCTGGTTAGGCACTTAGAAGCAAAGGAGTCTAGCATTAAACAGAATATAAATCATCTATTTTACACTGGCAATATTGACATATATTTGACATAGCCAGAATACAAGTTTGTCCTTACAGAGGTATGCTCTCATATATTGGGCCCAGCCAGTATGGAAATGCATTCTTACTGTGGCACAGTTGTACATGTATTGGCACAGGCACAATACAAAGGAAGTCCCTGCTCACCTATTTCAAAATAATGTTCTTCTCTGAACCACATATAATTTAATTCTTTTACTTCACTATGGGGTGCTAACAAAATGAAGATACAACAGAGGCAACAATCAATCTAAACCTATGCTAAAGGCCACATCGATCATCTAATGACCACCACCCCCTCCTCCTTACTTCAAACAGGTGGGGGGCAGATGGCTCCGCCTCCTTACCAGAGTTAGGCCGGGTTGCACCCGACAGGCGCGGCCCACTTCAATCGTACCCCCTTGCCCCTCCCTCCTTAACACAGGACATGGTTGATAGGAACTGGCCAGGCCACGGCAACCACTGCAAGCAGATTCTTTGATCTTTCCACCCCTTTCACTTCTTTAAGGGGGTTATAATAGCTTCATAGACTACACCCTCAGGCCGTAATGGGAGTTATGGGCCCTGAAGACCGTGTTAAACATCTGACAGGAAAAGGAAGCCACCCATTTCCTGAGTGAAGCCGAAGCCTTCGTCAGCGGTACAGTACTCTTTGACGAAGCAGGTGCATCGTCTGCTTTGTCAAAGTGTGTTTTTGTTGTAGCGGTGCAAATACAGGCAGCACATCTCTGGCCACACAGGGCCTCATAACGAGTTGGGTGTAGCCCTTAAATGAGGGGGTAACGCTATTACTGCCACATCTAAGTGTTCGCCCAAACATGATTTTGCCATGTTTACCCCCAGATCATAACTGGTGGTAAACACGCCGGAAAAATGCTGATTTTTGGTGCAATTACCGCGCTGTAGTACTGCCGGTCCAGTGGACCCAATGGGGAATGTGGAATTACGTTTAACGCCAAACCGTGAGCCGGCAGTAATACCGCCGTTAGGTGAGCGTAACACAAATACAGTTGAGCAGTATCCCAGTCAGGATACCGCCCAACTCGTGATGAGGCCCACAGTCACTTTCAGTGTAGTTACACACGATGTGCATTTGAAGAGGGTGTTTAGCCCCTTGAAAGCGGTCACATCTTTAACAGTAAACCCCAAGTAGGGGGTGGATCGATACCACAGGGTCCTTTTGGACACTCTTTTCCCCCTTCCATATGGCATCCTGCGAAGGCAAGCCCCAGCCCTTGTATTGTGTAAGCTTTAATAATACAAAACATGCAAACGGGTAATAGGAATTCCTTCATTTACTTGGGGGCACCAAAGAGTGTACCATCAGAATATTGCATGCAGGTGGGGGCTGCACTATCCGCGATGTGGCCCCAAGTCACACTAATGCAGCATATACAGTGAATTCCAGAGGCGGAGGCTGGCTCTGTTCGGTGGAGAATACAAAAGCATTCATAGGCCCTACACGCTAAAATCAGGGGAAATTGGTCCGTCTCTCCAAACCGCATCTCCCATCAGCAACAACACTGGCTGATGTTTAGGAAAAAAACTGCATAATGAGCTGAAATAACATTTAAGAAAGAAAACAAAACTTGAAAAAGTAATTACAGGATTATTCTTCCGAGGGGAGGGGGAGCGTGGCGTGTTTGATTAGCTGATTTTTCAGCTGAACATAGTATTATTAAATTTGCCCTTTAATTATTTACTTGGCTCGTCACGAGACGGCTCTTCCTCTCGAGGTGTTCTGCGTTTAACACCGTCTCCACTTCCCGCTCGTGTTGTTCACAAAAGCGATAAGTGATGCAAACACGCCGCAGTGCAATTATGCCCAACAATTTCTTTGGTGAGGAAGGGTTCCTTTGGAGAAGGGGCCTTGTTTGGAAGGCACTGCAATATCTTTTTTTTTTTTTTCTCGAAGGTGTAAAAAAAAAAAATGGAGTACACAGAATAGCTTTCAGTTGAGGCTAATGCAGAGAGGTTTCACACTAGCCAGGCCACCGTGCAGTGAACATTGAGCCATCTCCTCGTGCATAACCCTGGACCCCCAGCGTGGCCCCTTCTCTGTTTCCTGAGCCAGGAAAGCTGAAGCTGTGGGATCTGCTTTGGAGAGTCACCAGATCCAAAGAAGTAAGGGGGTTGGGGGTGTGATTCGGGCCCTCAGTCACACGATAACCACCTTAGATCCTTGTGCAAGGATGGGATGGTGAAAGGAGAGTCTCACTAATGCAGTGGAGGGACCTAGGACCTGTTGTTTTCTTGTAGTAAGGGACAATACCTCTCACATGGGACAAAAAAGGGTGCACAATGCGCAAAGGGTATCCGAACTTGTGCATCATACTTGTGCACAGTTAGGTGCCCTTCAACCACTATGCCTAATAGGCGTGGGGGCTTCTGTTTACAACTAGAAAAGACTAAGGCCCTAAAGGCCCACTACATCTCCGTATCAAACAGTGGTCACGTTCTGCTGCCCACCCCTCTTTCCTTGTCCTACTGGAGTCATCTTGCTAGGGATCCAGTGGTAGAGTGTACCAAAAAAAAGTAGTGCAGCTGTGGTCTTGGCAGGGCAGAGGGTAGGTGGATGCATAGTGCAACATGTGACAAAGGTATTGCGGCGGGGCATTGCAATAGTCTAAGTGACGAGTAAGTAAGTCTCCTAATACAACTTCGCCCATGAAAGGACTGTTCTGGATAGTGGTGAGATGTGGTTGGGAATGGAGTGTCTCGCGCTCTGCCTCTTGAAATTAGGTCAAACTAATTGGTTGACATATAACTTAATTCAATGTGTCCTTGGCAAAATTCTTCGAATAGAAGATTTTTGCCAAGGTCACATTGAATTAATTTCTATGTCAACCAATACATTTTACCTTATTTCAAAAGGCTGAGCGCCAGACGCTCCATTCCCAACCACATCTCACCTTTATCTAGCCAAGGCCTTTATGGGTGGAACTTGGGGAAGGAGTGGCACAGCTTGCCAGCACATCTAACATGGAGTGGTCATAGCGCACTGTACTATTATACGAACCCATACACTTACCTTCTATTCTGGATATTGTTGATGGCATATCTAGTGCACAACATCTGAAGAACCACAGGCTGCAAGCCCCTGTTTTTTCAATAATCAAGATCACCTTTTTATTGTTATTCTAGGTTTTAATACAGTGCTTCACTCGTTAAGACAAGTGTAACATGTTTCTTATGAAAATAGTATATACTGGAACTGATCTTAAGAAAATGAAAGTGAACATTGTACAATTTTAAAAAGAACAGGCTTGCAATGGTTGAACAATGTCCTTCAATAGCTTCCCTGCTGAGAAAACACAGCATTCGGCCCCTCAGAATGACCTTCCTTCTTTTTAATGCTAACAAACAGTGATCTTTTCCTTCTTCAAGCAATGTGTGTGTGTGCTGGCCACTGATGAAGTAGTAGTGACAAGGAACCTTTACATTTGTTACAAATTGCAAAACCAGTAAAATTTGACAGAAAAAAATGAAAATAACAAATGCAGTTGTATACCCTGCAGCCTGAACTGCTGCCCCCTTGCAAGGTTTGCAAGAACCCTGGCATCGCCCGCTGAACCTATCTGCCGGCCCTCACCTGTCCTGTGCTCTTGGTATGTGAGTGACAGTCCTGCAAGATACACACAATTACATTGTACCTCACCAAATAACTGGCTGATCCCCACCTCCGGGGATATCGTTATCAATACTACCCTCATTCTACTTTTGACCATAAAAAACACACCACCACCTCCTTCAAGATATCTGTGTTTACTCTCGGGTCACACTTTTTTCATTAGCAACAAATGGGGTGGCTCTAATAAACGCGTCAATGACAGCACGACTCTAACTCATGGACAAGAGAGACAAGACATAGAATGAGACAGAGGGAGACAGACAGAAAGAAAAAAAAGAAATGACACCGTAGAGCGAGAGACAGAGATGGTTAGATTGTATATGAACTACTATACACAGGTAAAGAAAAATAAACACTTAAACTAAGCAAATTGAATTTTTATACGGTCGTTTTGTTTTCAAAGAGAGAGACGCGATTGGACTATCCCTGCCGTAAACATGTACTATTTAACATCCTTTTAGATAGAGCGATAAGACAGACAGAGGATACAGAAGCACATTTAAACACACACGCTTTGTGTCAGTATTAGGGGAAGCCATCAATAAATAACTAAACGACAGGCAAATACATTTACAATTTGGTTTAGTTGCATGTAGAACAGACATCAAACCAAGTTGAAAAAGGTTTGAGCCTCCTCTGTTCCCCTTTTTAAATACATAGAGGCCCCATTATATGGAATGGAGTTCTAAAATGCATTCGGTTTGCAGTGCTCACCCCTCCAGTTCTGTCATATTCAACGCAGTATGGAACTTAATGCGGCGAAACACAGGAAGGGGCATGTGTTTAGTTGAGAGCTCTGACATTTGCAAATCAAAGAAATGCTTTATGAAAAGGTGTGGAAGCCTTTTATATGCAGTCAACTTAGTTCCCTACGTCTGAAAACAGTCTCAAACCACATCACATTTCAATGTACCTAGTAAATGAAGTGCCAATGCGTTTGTAGAGAAGGTCCCGAGGAGTACCTTTTAGTTAATGGCGGTCCGCTACTGTTAGCACAGGGGCAATGCGCTGGTCTTGGAAGCAAACCCTACAGAGTAACAGAGGTTCGAATCTCAGATCGTCCCTTAGCCACCGTACTCGGGTATGATAGTATGCGCGTTATAAAAACACAATTAACTAAAAATAAATAAATATTGTGTTGATCTATTGTTATACTAAGCCAAATCACTACCATATTATTAGGAACATTCTTGGGCTTGCACATGGAGTGGTGACTCCACCATGAGAAACCTTAGTCTGCTGAAAGAAAGTGATCGATGGGAAAGAGGGAAATATATGCAAGCAACACAGTGGGGTGCGGGGCAGCGGGAGGAAGGATTTTTTTTGATAGCATGGGTGGGTACCAGTTCTGTAAATTGACCTTGGTTCTTCCAGTGGAAGGAGGAGCATATGTTTTAAAGTGTTGTGATCATTTTGTTGTATTTCTATCATACATTTGGAGAAGTCAGAGTTAAGCGTGAAATTGGGCATCATTATGAGTTTGCAGTGTGGCCACAAATTGTGGTAATGCAGTGGTAACAAAGTTACCACTGCATTACCACCATCATTACCGCACCGCTGAACTATGGGTTTGGAGGCCAGGTGGAGGAGAAACATCCAGCAAAATGCTGAAGGTAATTCCATCTTCTTACTGCCGAAAAATGGCAAATTTGGCAGAATTACCTCGAGTGGAATTACCGTTGGTGATAATTCTACCAAAATCCCCATGGAGTCGTATTGAATCAAAAAATGGGGACTAACACCACCATACCGCCACTTGTAATCCAGTGGTAATTCCACCAGACCAAGTGGCGGTAACGGGTAAATCATTTCAGTGGTATCTCGGTGGATTTACTGCTGAGATACCACCAAACCTGTAAATGAGGCCCATAGTCCTGGATAGACTGGGCCTCATTACAACCCAGGCGGTAAATTCCCTACTTTACCACCATGGTGTAAACTCCATTCCAAGGTGAGTGGGGTGGTAAATCCCCATTCCCCATTTACCCTTCCCCATTCCCATTTTTGCCCCATAGGGCATAATGGGAGTGGGGAAGGCGCTAATTACGGCACCGTAAATTACGGTGCCGTAATTAGCACCAAGGCGGGTTAGCGCCTTGCATTTTAACGGCTGCTAAAAACAGGCGTCAAAATGGTAATCAGGCGTTAAGGGTTAAACCCTTAACGCCTGGGTTGTAATGAGGCCCACTGTGTTTGAAGGTGAATGGTATTGTTAAGAGAAGATAGGGGACTGTAGTGGCCAAATTGAGAAGGCCACAGTGGTGACAAAAAAAAATTACTATTATGAGTTTATTCCATGTCATGTCATGCTAGACTTTATTTTAGTACATAGTGATTTATGGTGGTGACTTGCTTGGAAATAGGTTATAATATTATTGTAATACTTTGGCCTCATCACGAGTTGGGGCGGTATCCCAGCGGTATTCCCGCTGGGATACCGCCCGCACTAATAGCGCTACCACCAACCGGTCCGGCGCTATTAGCGCAAGATCATGGGTTTGGTGGAACCGTCCGTCCCCATTCCCCATTGGACCCATTCGGGAATTCCCCATTGGAGCCAATGGGGAATTTTCAGCACGATTACCATCGGCGGTATTACTACACTGTAATAGTGCTGAAAATAGGAAAATTCCTGGCGGAAAATTCCTGGTGGAAAATTCCTGGCGGAAAATTCCTGGCGGATTTCCCCCCAGCTGAGAGCTGGGGGTAAATCCTGACAACCCCGTGATTTGGCGGACCCTTAAATGTGGTGGTAATAGCATTACTGCCGCATTTAAGGGTTACAGCCCAACTCGTGATGATAGTCTTCTAATATAATCAGAGCTCTTTATACGTTGTGTGTTCATTGGACGATGTGAACTACTAGTGTAAAAAAACATGAAAACACGAATATATTTTGAAATATAAATCTGGAAACTTCTTTAGAGGAAGCCAGAGCTGTTGAATTAATTGTGTTCATAGAAGTTTCTAATTTATAAATAATGCTGCGTTCGAGTGCCATACCGGGTGTTAATGGCCCATGGCCCAAGCCTGAAGGCTTGAGTGCAATGAAGGCATTTAATAAGGAGGATGGGGATCAATGGGCGAAAGCAGTGAGAGTCAGGTGGAGTCCAGGGGCAGGAGGGAGCACATGGGCACAAGGAGATGGCTAACAGACCGGAATGTAGACTTTGGTCTGTAGATACAAGCGGTGTTTCCTGGAAGCTGATTGGCTAGCAAACACTCCCCGGGTGGTAATTGCTCTATAACGAACAGTTCATAGGCCATTTGTTGTTTCTTCAATAATAAGTCACTTCTCTGCTCCAGTGATCTCCTGTCTGGATGATGGCATGACAAATAGCAATAAAAGAAAAACTGCACTGGGCCAAAAAATCCTTTTTGGGATGAATGTACTGTGAGGTTTCAGACTAAATCCCCCTTATTGTGAATGTTTTATGTGCATGTGCAAGATGATTACAAATGTCTGGGTTAATTGGTTCAGTTGCAGCATGTCTAACAATCTTCAATGCAACTCTGTGTATCTCAAATACATTACCGTGTTCTGTGTGTTTAAAATCAGTTTAATCATGTGATTACCTTGTATGCATTTTTATTTTTTTCAGTCATGGGGCTGGCAGAGGGAGGAGAGAGTAGTGGTTGTGTTAGCAAGTGGAGTACCAGGAGTATTAATCCCACAGGCTGTGGCTGGTGCTGTAGTGTAATGTCATGGCAAGGGTTGGTGGGCTGGATGTTCAACAGAAAGAAAAGAGCAGGCCAAGCTACTTCAGTATCTTTACACAAATCCAAAAGCAAACTCTCCAGGATTTCTGTTTTGACCACAGATGGCGTTCCCCCCTTTCAGATAGCCTTTGCAAACCTGCAGTATTTGGCCCTAATAGGAACGTTTGGGACACTGGTTTTATTGAGTGAATGAAAGTGTTCTGAACATTAACAGTTGATCCATTTAAATGCTTTGGATGTGTCGGGTTAAATTAGTATGAAGAGGACACGTGTGGTTCAATTTCGCAATCACCCCTTTTAGGCAGAATTGGAGGCAAGGGAACAACAGAGGAGCTAGGCCTTAGTTAAGGAAGATGCAGAAAATCAAACGCACTGATCTGAGGGAGGGAGAGGTGGGACATTGAAATAGCCTTCAGGTAGGGGGGTAGAACATTGATTTTTGTGACTACTTCTACAAAATCCGAGCATCCACCTTGCATGACATAGAAGTATGTGACATGTCTTGTAAATGTGAGAATAAAGACATCACAATTGTATAGAGGCAGACTTGAGGTAGGAGAATCTTTCCGTGGATGTTAATCACTGTGCCGTTTTTATCTATCTATCTATCTATCTATCTATCTATGTATCTATCTATCTATCTATCTATTATGTTCTTATATAGCGCCATTCACCCATAGGCCTCTTGATAGAATATAAAAGTTACCTGTGTAGAACAAGTTGCATAATTCATTCAAGATAGGAGCGTGCATTCTGTGGCTGTAATTGAGTGTGTCATCCTTTTGTCCTTTTGTGGCCTTTTGTGGCCAGAGAAAATAAATATTTCACAGAAAGTGTATTAACATTTTAGTGGATGTAACTGAACGGTTCCATGTAATTTAAATAAATCAAATAACAGAGAACAAATTAATAGTGAACCTATAACAACAAAAAATATATATTTTTCTAATTATTTTTATTTTTATTTTGGGAGGGTTAACCAGGCCCCCATTTGCCTATTTTTGAAAGACCACCCCAAACTACTCCCCAACCATTTTAACACTTTGACCCCCAACCCATATATATTTTTACCCAAAAATGTGTTATTTCTGTTGTTTTGGATTCGGTATGAATTCATTTGTTATTTTGGATTTGTTTAGATCACCGTATATAAACTGATCAGGTCATTTTAAAACAAAGGAGGAGAGTATCACAGAAAAAAACCTTTCCCATGATATCCTTCTGTCCTCCCTCAAGGCATGCAACCTCAGGGTCCTTTTCAATAGCGTAACAGATTGCCATCTGCTGAGGCCAGGATAGCCTGAGCATTTTATATTTTTCGTAATAAAATACTGTGGGTAATTATGTTTCTGGAAGTGAGATCTGCTAATAAGATCCCATGTTTATAATACTCTATACCAAAAAACACAATGCACACAGGAACCTTGCTGGGACCATCTGAAATGCCCAGCACCTGCTCTGCAGTAGAAGCAGATGCAATTATACAGCCACACATATTTGGAGTTCATTTTCTTGTCAGATTGGTGAGCAGGGACACATTCTTGACTGGACAGGCTGTGCATTAGCGTCTGGCTTTGATGCACCGACAACGCCCATTTGGGACCCACCTCAGGAAGGCACCTTTGATCCCTTTGAGAAGAGTCAAAACCTTCAAGGAACAGGAAAGCGCTCCGGGAGGTGCCCTGGAAGACAATTCTTCAAATACACCCTAACACTGGCTATTTTACACCAGTGTGCTGATTCCAGAGTCATTTTGAATAGGCATACCAAGGAATGGAGTGAGTTACAGTTCTTTAGATGATGCAAGTGGAGGTTCACGTGACCTAAAGTCCACTCTCCTGTCAATAACTCCAATTCTGATGGTGCCCTCTTGGTTTGCCACTATTTGCTCCCCTACCTAAGAAGTCTACCAGCCTCTTTCCTTTCGCATTTGATCAGCTGATGCAAGTGCATCTAGGTCGTATGGCCTAATCCCCACCCACCTGCTTAGCCCTTCCCCTTCCATTCTCTTTTTAACTATTAGATCAAAGGATGGCTGCCGCCTGGGCATCCAGAACAAAAGGCAAATAAAGAAAAGGCCATTTTCTGCTTGCTTCTCACGACGGGCAGACAAAGAAAATAGCAATTCCAGTTCGGACCTCTTAGGGACTGGTAAGGGCCAATGGCTGCCTACTATGCCATTGTACACCAGGTAGACATCACCACATGTTCCTTCTTGCTGCAATCTATTCCCATTCTCTCCACGGGCCATATAGACACATATCCCAAGCAGCCCCTAACAGCGACCCTAATGAAACTCATCAATTAAACCTGTACACCCCAGCAACATGAACCTGCTATTTGCATCTGCCTCGTTATGATGGTTAGTGTCTACTCAGCAGTGAACATACCGCTGAAATCCTAAAAATACACCAATCTTGACTACCTTTGCATTAATGAAACATGGTTTGCGGCCCTGGCTCGTCATTGTCCTCCTACCCCATGACTACAGTATTCAGCATACTCAGCCCGTGTGAACAAATGGACAGTGGGTGCCAGTCACCTGTAAGAGTGACTGGCTCTGTACTATAATCCTGACCCCCACAAAAAGCTCCTTTAAATCCCTCTCATTACTGTTCCCCATCTCAAGCAACAACTCTAATACATTGCAATTTGCGGGCCCTATGGGAGTGGTAACTGCATTGATGATCTTTCTAACTTTCTCTCCTCAGCCTACTCTAAAAGCATCATCTGCAGAGACCTCAACATCCTTAATATCAACCAGCAAAACAGCTACACGAATCCCTATTCTCTGTGACTGACTCCATGGCCGTAAACAGATCATACTCTCCCCCACGCATGTCAAAAGCAACAGACTAAACATTATCTTCACATCCTCCCCACTCCTCTGATGCTTAACCCGGACCGAAGACCTGTGAACGACCTGTGATTGGTGCTATTCCTTCAAGAACCTCCTGCTAAACATACTAGAGGCATCCTTTGCAACACCCCACAAGACAGGTAAGGCCTAAGCCCTTCTGGATATATTTAACCATGTTTCCAATGAACTAATGGATGCCCTTAAATTCTAGTCATGCCAAAGTCAAACTGTCTGCATCCTGGAGAACACCTATGCTCGCTGACATCAACCGCTGGGTCAGATCCCTTGATAAGCAGTGTCACAAGTAACACAACCCAGAGGGTCTCTCCTCCCTCAATTCTCTATGCACCCAAAACACAGACATATGATCTCCACCGACCGCACCCTGAAAAATGACAAAGATCACCACCATCAACTACTTGATAAAATCCATTGAAAAGTGGTGGCACAAGGACTGCAGCCCAAAGGACCTCTCATCCCTCAAATCCCTAATCACCCAAAACACAGACATATGATCTCCACTGTCCGCACCCTGGAAAATGACAAAAATCGCCACCTCAACCACTTGATCAGATCCATTGAAAAGTGGTGGCACAAAGACTGCAGCCCAGAGGACCTCTCATCCCTCAAATCTCTATTCACCCAAAACACAGACACAAGATCTCCACAGCTATGCCGACATGCTACATCTGCACCATTATGGCAGCATCTACCTGGAGAAAACCCTTATTAGAAGTAGTCAAGAATTGCACCAAGCCCACATCTGTCCTTGAGGTACTGACCTTACAAGAGAAATTCAATGGAAATTGAAATCTTCTTAACAAAATTGATGGATTAGAGGTCTCATTTGCGACTTAAAGCCAGACGTAGGGCTTGTATCCATGCCACCATGGAAACTGCTCAATTGGACAAACTTCGCCCTCTTCTTCTAAGGATCATTCAGACACATGCAGGATTTCCTTAAACCTACAGCTTACATGAACATCTTCTTCCCAGCCTGACTCATTAAACACCTAACAAGACCTACACTACATGCACTCTTTGTTATCTTGAGATCCTTCTTCACTGAAGATGTATTCCCAAAACCCAAAAATGCTGGTGACAGGTCTTGTGTTACTCCCGCTTAAAGATCCTGCTTGACCCTGAGGACCTAGCAAATTACAGAACCATCATGAGCCCCCCATGTAAATGAGAAGTTTATTGAAATAAGTCGTTGTGATACAACTACGTTCCAATTCCACAAGCTTGGCCTCCTCCATGATAACCAGTCCTGCCCCAAATGCATTACCTAGACTGCAACCATCCAAGTTGGGGACAATGTCCGAATCACCAAAACAAGTGATTTGTGCATCCTAGTCCTCATAGAGCTCTTGGCTGCCTTCAACACTGTTAACCACCCAACACTCTTCTGTCTCCTTGTACACAGGATGGGCTTCTCCTTAACCATCATAAAATGATTTGTGTCCCACCTATCTGGCAGACACTAGGCAGTACAAATGGGCTCATTCAGATAAAACCGACTCCCTGTCACGTTAAGAGTCCTCCAAGGTTCCATGCTCTCGCCAAACATCTTCAATCTATGCATGGAACGCTTGGCAACTCTTCTAAATGATCCCCCCTCCATATAGTCAAACATCAGTATGCATTTGACACAGTCAACCATGCCATCCGGCTCAACTGTCTCCATGATAACCTGGGTATCACCGATCAAGCCCTATCTTGGATGACTTCTTTCCTCTCTGATCGACCCTACCAGGTCCAACTTGGGTCCTTCCTCTCCTATATCTATATCTCTACCTGTGGTGTTCCCGAGGTGTCTAACCTCTCTCCCTGGCTGTTCAACTAATACCTGGCACTTCTTGCCCACTGCAATGCCACTCTCTGTCCCAACTTTCAGTGCTCTGAGGATGACACTCATTTTCAGGCTCCCTCTGACTGTCTGCCCGCTATCCACGAGTGGTGTGCCGCCAATGATCTCTGCCTTAATGCCAGTAAAACTGAGATTCTCCTCATTGGCACACCTGCTCCCTCCTTTCCTGTCACTCTCTGGCCTGCCGCTCTTGGCCCTCTTCCTGCTCCCACCTGTGAGGCTAAAAACCTTGGGGTCATCTTCAATTCCACATTCTCCTTCTCTCCTCACATCTCTGACGTCTGTAATCACACTACCAGCTGCATCTCCTCAGAGGTATTTTTCCTTTCCTCTCCTTCCTCACTGTCTCAAGAGCTCTGGTTCTGTCTAGGCTGGACTACTGCAACAGCCTCTTTCTAAATCTGCCTGCCTCTACTCTCCGCCCTCTGCAACTCATCCAAAACAGGACTGCAAGACTTGTCCTTGGTCTCAAGCCCAGGGATCGTATCTCTCCAGGACTGAAATCTCTGCACTGGCTCCCAGTGGCTGCGAGGATTATGTTCAAAACCCTATGCATTGTCCACAAGTCCTTCTTAATACCTTCAACTCTCTCTTCCCAAATATCTTCCTTCTCGAGCTCTTCACTCATCTGCCTCCAACTCCCTCAGGGTCAGTCGCTTCTCCAAGCAACGACTTGGTGGGAGATAGTTCTTCGGCTGGGGCCTCCCTCTGGAACAGCCTCCCGGCCTCTCTGAAACTTGAGCAGAACCATCTCCGGTTCCGGAATCACCTCAAGACCTTCCCCTTTGCTTCTGCTTTCTCTCCTCCTCTCCCCTGCTGAACTCCTGGCCGATATTAAAACTGCACGGGTCACCAGGCTACCCTCTGTTCTCGGGCCCAGATCCCCTCCCCACCAGTTGCACACCTGCACTGCCCGCTGGCAACCCTTGCACTCAGGGCTTTTTATGTTTCCCTACAGCCCCCTACCAGCACTTGACACCTGATGTCTGCACTTACCCTTCCCACCAGCTGGCAGCACTGCATATTTATTGTTTTATTTATTTTACTGTTTATCCTATGTACTGCACTGCCACTCCCCCTTTCTCCTCCCACTTTTCCCCTTCCCCCCTCCCCTGCACCTGCACGAACTCAATGTCTCCTGGCCTAGTAAGATCTTCGTCTCTGTCTTCCCTCTGTTCCCCCTCCCTTGCCTTAACGCGCCTTGAAACACTTGTGTATAGGCGCTTTATAAATGCCATATCCTATTATATCATATGCAGATGACACTCAGCTGTAACTTAAGATGAGTGGCTACCCAGGACATTGCCAGCTCACACTCCTCCAGAAGAGAAAAGGCTGGCCTCGGCTGACATTACCAAAAGGAGGCAAAAGAGTTATACCTGTCAAGCTGCGCCAATTCTACCTTTATGATTGGCATCACTGCTGGTTTAGTAGTAGTGTGGGGCTGAGTAAGCGCTGTAGCTCTTTCTGATCCCTGCACTCCTGCAGTGCGCTAGCGGTTTTGTCACAGATTACGCCCTTGCACTTCAGCAGTTCATCACCTTAAAGTAAGGTGGCTAGGATGAAGCTATGAAACATTATGAAAATCCGCCCAGACCTTACCTATCTTTCCAACCCAACTAGTAGGCCTGGACCGATGCTGCTACTCTTCTGTGCCCCTGAATAAGATACGTAACTTTGCCAATTGCATCCTCTACACCTCCCCTGATCCTCTCCTTACTCCACAGCTTCCATGCATGTGTTCCTGTCTATGTACCATCTATTCAAAATCCTGCTCATTAAACCTTCCAGGAACTGACACTCTCTTCCACCCAATGTGCTTATCTCAATCACCTGCTACCATCCCTTGCAGATTTCGCCCTCAGGCCTTTCACAACCTATCTGCTCTGGTTGCTCTCACTCCCATGCACACACCTTGCCACTCCTAAATATTGCCACTGCACAAGGATTCAGATCAGTTTCATAAGAACATCTCCTTAAACTGGAAGAGGCAGCCCTTCAGTTATCCAGCATCAGTACCCCCTCGGTCTCCCCACGAGCTGATTTGTACCACTCTATATTCCTGAAAGGATTACATTTCTTTAAAGAGTTGCTGTGCATCGTGCTAGTCGGTATTGTGTCCCGCCTTTGTACCAATCTCCCCACTCCCTCCACTGTTCTCCTTGCCAATGTGACTCATTATTCCCAGAATTGTAAAGCGCCCTTCATGGTGCAGCACCATTCTGTGTTTGTCTGTGGTGTGCGCTTTGAGTCCCACGGGCGAGTAGCTCTATATAAGAACTACAAATAAATAAATAAATGCGTGTTTCTGTGAGAACCTCTCTTCTCCATCCCCAATAAATATGATCTACAAAAACAAAATATAGTATCCTTTTCTCTAATTGGACATTTTAATATAAACTCCCTCCCTATTCTGGAAAGCCTGCAATTGCTACTCTCCCATAGTCCCCTGCATGCCTGTCACTCCTCCAAACCTCTTTACTTTTTATTTCTGTTCCTTTGCTGTCCTATTTTGGAAGGCAATTGTCTCTGTATGGGTGGGTGAGTGAGTGAGTGAGTGAGTGAGTGAGTGAGTGAGTGGGTGAGTGAGTGAGTGAGTGAGTGAGTGAGTGAGTGAGTGAGTGAGTGAGTGAGTGAGTGAGATTCGTACATAAACTCTCCTCTTGTTGATGCATTTTCGCTGTTAGATTGATACTGAGAACTTGTATAAACCATTCTGACACCTTGTCTGGGGACATCAACATCCCTTCATGGGGAAGAGCCTTAGAAAGGTTTTCTCCACTTACGCCTCTGCATGAGCACATGCAACTGAAGAGAACCCCTGCTGTTTGCAAGCATACAGATGAATCTGCATGCACACATTGCTGTGCACACACAGATTCACTGATGTGAATCAGTGTGGTACCGATCCGTGATACTGTGGATAGGTGGGGTGTCATGCTGGTGAACAGACCGGTTGCTTTGCAAGTGCGTGCATGATTGATAGGCTCACAAATAAGCCTGTCCCTACGCTCGTTGCCCTGCCTTGCATTCACTGTTTAAGACCAGATGTAGCGGAATGCACAATGCTGTAGGAGGTCTTTTCAAGTGGCTGGCAGCGTTCATAGTCACCGACATGCACTAAAATTCTATTTCTATTTTTCTTTATGTGTATGCACCACTAGAGGTGTAAATGTTAAAGAATGCTTTGGCATGTATGGGCCTGTTAAGGCTCATTACAGCAAATGGGGCCTCAATACGAGTCTGGCGGTAACCCTGCCAGTGCTACTGGCGGGTTGCCGCTGGAATCCTAATATTTTACCGGCATCTGACTTCCTGGTGCCACCAGGACATTTCAAATCCCAGTGGTCCGGGAAGTTACACGTCGGATTTCATAACTCTCTGTTCCCATAGAGTCCCATGGGAGTGGTGAGACGGAAGCCCCGCAAGTGGCGGCACTTTCGTGAAGAGTCTCTCTACTGTGGCCGCTGCACTCAGCAAGGTCAGACCTGTCGGGCGCAGCGGCACCGGCAGGGCAGCTTGTAATCTGGGTCTGGGTAAAATTACCGGCCCCCTTGTTTCCGGACCGGCAATGTCGTAATGAGGCCTCTTATGTGTGTACGAAATGTTCAGAGTGGTGTATTCAAGTGTGCATGGGGGGCCTGGCTGTTGTTCCCTTGTTCCCACAGCCAGGCTTTCTTTCACCGTGCAATGTTCATAGCACTCTTGCTTCTATGTTCTAAATCTAACCATCTGTCATTTCCGGTCCATTTATTTATGTTAAAGAGTGCTGCCTTTGCTGGCCCACAACCTACCCTACACCGACCCTTGTGACTACTATGGCCACAGCGCCATCTACGCTTCATCAGCGCCCCCTGTGCTGTGTGAGGCAGAGCAGTTTCCTTTAATAAATGACTTCCCTGCAGCAGCCAGCGCCAACCCGCACTGTTTATAGCTAAAGTTTAAATTTGGCACGGTGTACACAAAAGCTGTTACATGAAACTGCACCGTGGAGGGATTCCAAAGGCTTCACAGATGTGTTGACTTGCAGTCATCAGCTGGTGGAGCAACACTGTTCATTTGTTGGGAAGCATCTGACACGTGGTAGTCAGGGAAGGTGGCGCAGGAGGGGGGGGAAGTTCTGGAACTACACCTTGGTTAGGGAACTATTAGATAAGATAAAGAGCAATGGAGGTGAAAGGCATGAAAGACTCACCTGGCTGTAGGCAAGAACACATCAGCTGACCAGATGCGGACTCACTTAAAAGGTGTGAAATGTCCCGACCTGTCGTAGTTACTGAAAGGTCAGTTATTTATTTATTTTATTTTATTACATTTGTATAGCGCACAAGGCAGCTCTCAGGCATCACAGCGCTGTTCCAGTGAGGTATATATGTTACTTAGTTACAGAGGTGAGACAGTTATTCATATTCCTAGCTTCTCTTTAGGCCAATCGACCCCTGACTGTGGCAATAACCTGATCCAGCTCATCGCGTCTTCATTGCTTTTTGGAATAATGGTCGACAGATCATGTTATCAGGAATAAAGAGACTTAATTTTCATCATATAACATCAAAGCATGTAAAGAGAAAGGCCTATTTTATTTTTGTAAAAATGAACACTGGTTGCCTATGTTAACTGTGGCCTATCTGTGTGCATAAGATTAATAGTGAATCTACCTCGGTTCTAATATAGTAGAAAAGAAAGATTGTATTTATGAACAGCAGGCCTAGGTGTAATACAAAATGTTACATGTTCAACACATCATGGGCCTCATTATGACTTTGGAGGTAGCCATGGCGCTATTGGCGCCATGGCTGCCTCCAAAATCGGGTCCTGATTCCCTGAATGGGGAATTACCGGGCCATTCCGAGTTCGGAGGGCCCGGTAATTCCTCCTTCATGGAACCCGGGCCCGAACCTTCCCCATTCCCATTTGAGCCCCATAGGGCTCAATGGGAATGGGGAGGGAGCTAACAACAGGCCCATTACAAGAGGGTCCGTTGTTAGCACCCTGGTTCCCTCGCGGGACCCGCTATGGACATCTGGATAAACCAGACGTCCACATCGGGTTATAGTGCGGAATGCGTTTCACGGCGCCGGCGCCATTACGGGCGCCGTTAAACGCATTCCGCACATCTTATAATGAGGCCCCATGTCAATGTAAAATGCTACTCCTTCTGGGGCTCTGAAACATTGATCTGAAAACCTTTGGAACCTTTGGCTGAGGACATTCAAGGCTCGCCCCTGAATGCTCACACCAGAGAGAATACAGACCGCTAGGGAAGAACGGCCCAAGTCGATCTTGTAAGGATAACAAGTTTAATCTCACACGCAGATGAGAGCAATAGCAAAGAACTCTACTGCTAAGAACTTTCATCCAAAAAGTAGTACAAGCAGAATCTTACAAAACGATTGGGCCTCATTATAAGTTTGCCGGGTCATTATGATTCGGCCGGACCCGTAATTGCCCATTCGCAGGCGCTGCAAAAAAGATGCTCCCCAATCCTATTCAGCCCCATAGGGTTTATAACAGTGCCGGTGCATCCGACATGCTGTGCTCACGGGTGCCGCTCTGCCTGCCAGGTCCGACCTGGTGGGCAGAAAGGCACCCACGAGCACAGCTCATAGTTTGCTGGTCCGGGAACTACGGTACCAGCAAACTTACTGGTGCCGTAGGTCCCGGACCGGCACACTTGTAGTGAGGCCCATAATCATAAGTGACACAATACATACAATAAAAATCTGCGTGGCTGATTGGATGGACCCTATTCAGGTACCAACTTTATCCATAAGGGATGGAAGTTTATTGGTCCCAACCCAGTCCGTCCGTCTTCCTGCAGAGCTCATCATCTTCTCACATTGAAGGTGAAAAACAACAAATTATTTATACTCCTACTATACAGCAGCTTATTTTATCACTCATAATGTGCACTTGGGAGGCCCGAGGTTCTGGGGCACTCTAACCTTCACACACATATTTCACTCACTCCTGCTGCGCCATCCAGCTCCAAGGTCTCCACCCTTCTTTTGAACTATAATATATTCCTTCCAGCACCTCACAATACAAATCACACAATTGACGCTCAATGATGTGCCTTGTCCATCCTCTTTGAACCTTTTAGGACTTGTTACTTTGGGGTTGGTGGTCAAAGGGCACATGGTAAAAAACAAGGGGGGGTCCTGGGAGTCCCTGTGCTGTACATTAGTACCGGTTACGAGAGCCTTACCCGAGAGTCTGTAGCTCACTATCTTTCACAGAGGCAAAATATCCAAAACATATCAGTCTTTGTCCTGCCCTGGGGTATTCCAGCATCTAAATGCTAGGCAATTCTCCTGTGACCAAGAGTCCCAACAGCAACCATAGACACACGTTTCAGTCTGATTGGACCTCATCAGTAGGGTGCAGCTGTGCCGCTCTAAGAATTGTGAGCAAGGGGTCCATGTCTGGTTGAGACTCCCTCGCGACTTATGCCGGTAGAGAGACTCCCAGAACCCCCCTGTTTTGCATGTTAAAATGCAACTTTGAGTCTCACCCTAAATTACTTGGGTAATCCATACATGGACCCGTAGCTCACTGTTCTTAGAGAAGCACAGCTCCACCTCACTGATGAGGCCCATCCACGATGAAACACGATTCTGGGGTTGCTGTTTGTACTCTTGTTCAGAAGAGAATTGTCTAGCATTTCGATGCTGGACTGCCCTTGGGCAAGACAAAAACTGATATGTTGTGGATATTTTTCTTCTGTGAAAGGGATAGTGCGCTAAAAAATCTGGTTGAGACTCCCCAAATACTGAGGCTGGTAGAAAGACTCCCAGAACGCCCCTGTTTTGCAAAGGGCACCTGGTGTCATGGAATTCTTTGATCTTGGTCAATGTGTGATAACATGCACACCAGGTGCCGGTCTCTAATCGCGACCTTGTAAGACACATTACTCTTGGGAAAGATACATCTTTGCAACAATTTCTAGGACAATGAATAAACAGTGTGGCAGGTGGGGGTGCAAACTGCCCTCATGGGAGCTCGGGCATGAATGGAGATTTCTGTGACCTCGCGGATGTGGGCCTGATGCATGTAATGCCGAATTTACCATGCAAGCCTTCCCTTATACATATGATTACTAATATCTGTGCAAAATGGCGGTGCCCCCGCTCCTTGGACCACACCATGTAGTTAAACTGTAATTGGTATATTAAGTAATTAGTTATATTAACATGAGGTCCCGCTGGACGGGAAGGCGTCCCTTTCAGTTAACCCCATACCCCCTGCTTGTGTTGCAATTTGTGAAAGCTTTTTGGACCCATGGAGTTGTCCAGCCAATGTCGATGGTAGTGCTGCGAGCAGTTTGAGTGCACATGGAACATTGTCCACATGGACTGTGTCCAATGGGATGGGCTTGGTTCCATAGAACATTCTGCGTGGCTCGTGCTGTAGCAGCTTCTGGGCGTATTGTATTGACAAGAGTGTCTCTCAGGTTACGTCTTCTTTTGAGTGCAAAACGCGGCGGTGCAATGCTTGATGTCCCTGTATTCAGAATCGACCATGTGGATTTGATCCCTTTCTTTAATTTATTGAATGCAGGTGAGTAACTGAATACTGCTGTGATTATTTTATCTTCTGTTGGCTTGTGATGTTGCTCAAGTGTGCATGAGCGGGGTATATGCTTGGCCCTTTTGTAAGTATCATGTATAATCTTCTTCGGATACCCACGATGGGCTAGTTGGTTTTTAAGGGTTTTGGCCTGATTGATGTACTCTTCAGTTCTGCTGCAGAGGCGTCTATAGCACAAAAATTGGCCAAACGGAAGATTATCCTTCAAGGATTGAGGATGGTAGCTGGAGTACGTCAATAGGGCATTTTTATCAGTGTCTTTTCGGTATACTTTTGAGATAAGTCCTCCTTCTGAGGCTGTGATGGATAAATCTAAAAAATGGGTGTGTGCCCTGTCTTTCTCCATCGTAAACCGGAGGTGAATGTTCTATCTGTTGAGCCAGTCATGAAATGCCTTGACATCTTCTTCGGTGCCTCTGAAGATGACGAAAATGTCGTCAATATAGCTACACCAGGTTACCAGTTCGGCTTGAAACGGATTAGTTGCTGGGTAAATATGTCGAATTTCTAAAGAATTGACATATAGGTTTGCCAAGCTGGGTGCGAAGGTCACTATAAGGCGCTTGAGTTATCACGATGAGAGATTCTTTCCCTCTCTAAGCAACTTATGACCTGATGGGTGGTTGCCTCTTGGCAGAACATCTCCCGATCTAGCGTACATTTTGGACTTCCCAAACTCCACTACTTATTGAGCACATCAACATTGAACCCATGGTGGTGTGTGCATCTCTCCCCCCATTTCAGTGCCATGTGCCTGTCATACAATTTACCAAGCAGCCAGGCACGTCGTTCAGCATGTCGCTCCATGTAGCGTGGTAGCGTGGAGTTCTGCAGGACCATAGAGTCATGAGTTGATCCGGGATATCGAGCACAACAAGGTGTGATGATCTTGCTGGCGTCACATGCCATCTGCATATTGATTGAGTGGTATTGCTTGCGGTTGCGGTACACCACCTCCATGGCATGCGAGACCACCAACTCCACGTGTGTGCAGTCGAGGGCACCTATACAATTTGGCATGCCTGACAGTGCATGGAAGCCAACTTTTGTATCAAAAATCTCCTGGGGAGTCCGTGGTAGGGATATGTAGTCCGTTGTGTGCTTGAGGAGGGCATCGAGCACTTGGTTCAGAATGCGAGAAAATAAGGGTTGTGATATGCCATGCGTGTTCCCCACTGTGTGCTGGTAGGTGCCTGTGGCAAGGAAGTGGAGCACCAACACTCCCTTCAGTAGATGGGGGATGGTGATGTGTATTTCAATGAGGCTGACAATATCGTCGTGTATCATGTCCACGATGGTGGTGATGGTGTCCTGATCCAGACGGTACAGGGTTTGGATCTGCTCAGGGGTTAGGTTGAATGGACTGGCTCTGATGCGAGGGATTGGGGGCTGCCTGCGTGGTACGGTTGGCTGCACTGGTAGGGCATGCTGGGCCTGTCTCACCCTCCTTCTCCTCCTGCGTCTCCTCTTTGGTGCCTGCTGTTGCTGTTGTTGTTGTTGCTGGTGTAGCAATGCAAGCATGTCCTCCATCCCCAGTATTGCTACTACTATTGGAATCATTTTGGTATGGGAAGAGGTGTGGTGTGTGGGTGTGCTCCTTTTGTGCTGGCCCAGACTCCATTGCCTCCACCTGTGCTGATTGTGTACACCTGTGGCAGTTGGGAACACTGCACATAGCATTTTACGGTTGGTTCACGATGCCGGTATTACCGGCATGCCGGTATCCCCTATTAGCGCCTTCATAATGCCAGTATTTGCATGTCCGACTGACTTGTGATTTCCTACCATTGGCGGCATGCCGGTATTGCCGGCATGATGGGCCGCGTGCCCGCGCCCATGCCGCTATTAGAGATCTTCCAATCATGGAGGATGGAAAACAGCCTAGTGCTTAACAAAGAAAAAGCTGAGCTGATGATAATTTGCACAAGTAATAAAATAAAGAAACTAGATGAAGATTATAAATGCTTCTTAATAGCTGGCTGTGATATAGAAACCAAAACGAAAGTGAAGACCCTAGGTGTTGTCCTTGATCAGAATTTAAACATCAAAGCACATATTGGCAGCCTGACGTCTTCTAGGGCATATCATATTAAATTGCTGGCCCAACTTAGACCCTACATATTATACCTCACCAAGTTTTCCCTGCACAACGGTGCCCTTCCACTTGTCTAGGTAGGTGAACTCAACGCACACAAAACCATTTCACCCCGTCAAGGTGTGCTGCTCTTTACCGCTCCGTTTTACGCACAATGGAGATTGTCATGGAGAAAGGGATAGTATGTACTACAGATCCCGTGAGCCTCAGTGTCACGTGATCTGCTCCACCAATCACGCGATACTGACTCACTTCCTAGTTACATCGGCTCTGTTCATCATGATAAAAGCATCTGTGTACTATCGAATGCTGCTTCTGTTTAAAGTTGCTGACCTGATATCGGGAAGTTCTGACTTCGAGCTGTTGATTATTCTGACCTTCTGTGTACCGGATTCTACTGCCTGTCTCACGGATTGTTATGAGTCATCTGTTTCAATACCAGACTACCTACTCGTGTACCAGTTCCTTTTTGCATGCCTTGTGGACTCCTGTTGCCCTCCATTTTGTACTGAGTCCTGCCAGCCTGTGCATCAAACCTCTGGTCTGTTTTGCGCCTTCCCTCAGCCTTCTTGCTTTGTTTGAACATCTGCCCGCCGGGTACCAGACGGTTACCTACGGCGAACTTCCTACTGTCTGCCTCCTCCCTCTCCTCGACACCTCTTTGCTGATGACACTCAATTGTTTTTTCTTCTTTCCCTCCTTCACTTTTGCTGAACTCTTCAAGAATACAAGTCCCCCTTCTCCCGACATCCGAGACATCTTTACCTTCCCTCTGACATCTCCTTCCCACCTGACCTTCTTGTTCCCTATCCCAAGGCTCTCAATCTTGGGATTCTCTTTGATAGCGACTTCAGACTGTTACAATGCATTACTACCACTGCCTCTGGTCCTTGTTTTCATCTTGTCAACATTCTGAAAATGCATCTTTTCCTATTACACAATCTATGAAAATCTCTAATATCCATCCTTGCACCTGGCAAACACCTACACACATCCTCCCCCACTTATACCTAATGTAAAATGCTGGTTGACCATCCATGCACAACCGCTCTCTTTTCAATTTCCTTCTGCAAGTCTACATTATCAGTGGTTTTGATCCTCAGTACCTGTCTGATTTTATCTCTGTTTACTTACCCTCCCATACCCTCTGACACTCCTCTGCACTCAACTTCACCGTCCCGTGCCCTCCTTGTGCCTCCTCTTGCTTCTGCTCTTCTGCCCTACTCGCCCCACTCCACTGGAACCCACTGCCCATAACAGTCAAAACCAGCCCAACTGTGTAACTCTTCAAAGCATAGATTAAACTTCACGTACTTGCTGAAGAGAGAGCTCCTCGTACCCTCTCCCCCACCATTCCTACCTGACTCTACTACTCCCTCCAGGCATGCTGAATGATGTAATTGTGTATGTTTATATAGTACTCATCTTCAGTTGAAGCACTTGCAAATGTCAATGTTACCTTTGTAAATCAGCTGGGTCTTTTTTTAAAACATATATTTGTTTCTGTTTGTTTTACTCCATCCCAGGTGGATTTATCCCAGTTTTTTATACCCTCATAAAATGGCTCACCACACATTCTTATCATTGTTCTATTATACAGGCACCCTTCGTGAGAGTGCTTCAGTCATCTGTAAACGTGTTGCTGTAAGGCATTTCTGATCACTATTGACATCCCTTTTCTTCAAATAAATTAAAAACAAATACACAAATATTCTTCCCCTTTTTTGAAGACCAATGACACACGCGGTCTTGGAGGTGCGGTGGTTAGAGGCACTCTCGTTTAGATTTGTCACTGCTACATTGCCACCAATGGAGCCTTCAAGGAAAATGACTTTGCACAACTTCATCTTCATTACCAGTATTATATCACCCACCAAAAGAAGAAGGCATACAAGCCTTGGTAAATCCAGTGTGATTTATTGTGTTACCAGACGGCACGAGGTCGTGGGCTTAGACCCCCAGGAGCAGAGTCCTTCACGTCCAGCCTCCTCCAACCGCCTTCTATGCAGTCACTCAACTTGTAGAATGCCCATGTGGGGCATTCCAGTATGGCACTAGCTAAAGGAATAGACTTGATTTGACAGGAGGGAGCAACTTAGAACCACACACACATAGTTTAAAGCTAACATATGAACTCTGAACCTCATAAACACATGTATATATAAAAGATTAGCTAAACCCCTGTCATTCAAATTTGGGCTTTGTAAAAAGAGACAATGGATCAGTTGTCCTTGTTGCCTTACGAATTGGCAAGAAAGGGTGCATCTTCTCCTTTAAGTTGTCAGCCTCTGACAATAATTGTCACTGTGGGCCAGATCATCTCCCATTTCAGCTGGACTCTCCATGCCAAAGGTTCACTTTTCAAGCTGCAGGTGCACTACAAATTGGCACTGCACAACCTGAGGTTCTCAGTGTCCACCGGTTGGAACCCGACTTTGCAAATGTTGGACACGCTCTGTCAGCAATGCAGTGCCATCACATATCACTGCTACACTTGCAGCAGAGATTGGGCACGTGTGTCACTGTCAGTGGCAGCTGATGGCTAATGCCTGCTCTGCACTACTACCTTTTGAGCTAGACTACAAATGGGCTAGCCATCATAATATGTCCCTCAATGAGGATCTCTCTCTGGTAGACCTGCTTGAGCTAAACCTGAACAACATGGTGTGGGTCCATGCCTTGGCAGATGATGCTGATACTGCACAGCTGGTGAGAGACCTGCGTTAAACTGCATGGCAATCCATGGATATTGGATATAAAGATTACATTGAGTACCCATTGACTTCCTTTTTGGATGTTCGTTTCAAGGTAAAAGTGGCAGCTTTTCATCTGCATGCATTGGGGGGAATCCCTCGTAGAAAACATCACAAGAATAATACACTTTGCAAATATGCGTGTGTTCTTTACTGCAGCATTTGTAGCATCTAATGGAAAATGAATGCAGGTAGCACTTCAAAAAGGCAACATGTTCTCAGCTACCACAGGTTTGTCAGGATCACAAGATCTGAAGGCATACACTGGCAGTATATCACTGAGATGTGTTGAAAGCTTTAGACTCGATGCTGACACCAGCCTCCTCAGGGACTTAGGCATGTTGAATGCAGATGGGTTATCAATGGAGCAGGCGATCAGCCACACACATGCTTGGTGCCTATCTACCAGACATCAGTGGCACTTATCAGCGTTGTTGCTGAATTGCTGTGTTTTCTACTGGAAGTGTGCAATCTGAGACTAGTGAAGGCTGGGCTACTGTGTCTAACCACAGGAGAAGCCTTGAAATGCCACATGAACAGTCACTTTGCTGCAAAAGACTATGAAATGAGAGGTACTGATAGCCAACACACCATATCCATGGTACGTGTGGTTAGGAAGACCACAAGCAGCACTTGTCAACAGTTCTCTGGCTATTTCACATGGCGTGGTCACCAGCCACCCACTAAGGTTCTCATCACTCTCATAATAATAATAATAATCATAATTTATCATTTATGTAGCGCTACGAACCCTCAGGAATCTGAGCACTGCTTATTATCACCCACGGTGTGTGGTGCTCATTTATCGACCTCAGATGGATGAAAGGCTGAGTTTGGCCCTGCCAGGATTTGAACCTGCGTCAGCAGGCTCTGCACATGTCAAAGCATGCGCTCTACTCGCATTTCTATCGGACCAGCATGCATAGGATGCAGCTATAAACTGAAGTTGTGAAGTTCTCTCAGAGGATGCAGCCACCAATCAATGTTCTTGGTGTCTGATACTGGGAGCAGCCACCCACTAAATATTGTGGGTTCTCTCGAAGAGTGCAGCCCCAAATAACATTCTCGAGCTGTTGGACACGGTGCAGTTGACCGTAACATTTCTAGGTCTCTCTCTCAGGGGACACCCACCTTTCTGACAAGCCACAGCTGTTCACTGAAGTTCTCATCTCCTTTGACAGGGTGCAGCCCCTACCCAGTGAAGGATGGTGGAACTCCATGTTCCTCCTCATGTTGGCTACGGCTGCTGTTTAGTCCAGTCCCGTGGCTTTAAGGAACCATTCAAATTAGACAATAGGACTCAGCATGCCTCATGTTGGAGGTCCTGCCCAAAGGTGGGCTCCGGCAGTGGCACACCAGCCCACTGGCACTAATTGGGAATGCTGGATGGGTGAATGGCATGGCATACCCGATGGAGTTCCCATGCTGCACACTGAGATGCATCAGGATCTGTGCCCTCCTTAGCATCACTGATGGAGGGGGTGGGGTCAACCTGGTTGCTAGGGGACTCATGTACCCACTACATTGTGTCATGCCTCTTTTGAGCATGGTTCCTCATAACTCTCATCACCCGTGCATGTCCTTTGCCCATAGCTTTCAGTCTCTCCCTTTAGTCTCCGACAGTGCAGAATATTTGAAACTCCCCCTTGCTGATTGACTCCCACAGCCACTAGGCAAAATACTTCTATGCCTGTAGATGTTAAGTTAAATAACCCTGTTCCCTGGGATGACTTCTGTGCCTGGTTTTCTTCTTCTTTTAAACTTCATGTTCAGGGCAAATCTACTCCTCCAACCCCTTACCATCCTCACTTGCTGCCTCCTCCCCTACCTCTGCACCGATAGATGCACCTCCTGTTGCGGCACAGGCTGGTCCTCTCCCTGAGGCTCCTCCTGACAATCCTCCCCATTGTCCTCGACACCCGTGCACTCATGGGTGGAGAGCACTTCCCTTGGATCTCCCAACCAGGAATCATCCTGTAAACCTCTGCCACAGTACTTCCTGTGGCTGAACCATCCTACCACATGAGGTACCTGCCCTGCTTCTCTTCCACTGGTCCTGCCTCCACAGTGGCATTCATATGGAGCCCTGAAACTGTTGGGACACTCCAGCAGTTGTCATGCCCCTGAGGCTGTATATTATTTAGGACCTGTTCCAATGGCCGTGTCCTGCTTCCCTTGCCAATGCTGCCTCCCCCTATGCCTAGGCAAGCTCCTTCTGTGATTTGAAGGAGCAGTGATGCAGAATGGACCAGCACCAACCACCATAAGAAGGTCCCCACTTCCCATCCACCATGGGGGTATCCTGCTCCTGCTGCAAGGAGAAAAGCAGCTCCCCCTCCTACTCTCCTCCAGTATTCACCCCTTCCAACGTGGGAGGCGTGCCTCTCGGGAACCAACAAATAGACTGTGAGAATAAGGAACCCAAAACTGTGAAGTCACCATGAACAACCCTGGAGCAGGTCATCAGACTAAAGTAGACAAACAATACTACATAGCTTTACACAACAAACCAACACAACCAAAACAAAAACCGCTTGGCAGAAGGGGCAGCAACAACAAACACTATACAGGGGAAACTGGCAACATTGAAATCATTTGTTGTGTGTGATATATTAAACCATTGCATACGGTACCACTGTGAGGAATTACAATCAGGTAAGGGTGGAAAAGTCATAGCCTTTTTGATTTGTATTAAATTCTAGAATGATGCGGGTAATTCTATGTGAAAAAGGGTGGTAGACTAATGAAAGACCCCTTTCAGAAAGCTCCATGCCAAAAGCATAGTGAACACATGTGCCCTGCTGGCTTATTCTTCTGATCAGCACCCCCTACTCTTCAGTGGAAGAGAGGAGGTTCAAAGTTCACAAGCGCCCTGTTGGACAGCTGCTGTGGCACCAAATACACTGCTGACAGAAGTTGCTTTAAATCTGGCTTTTGGTATTGTGACTGATAATACACAGAATAATTAAAGAGGTATGAGATGTGTTGTCATACACATGTCAACCCTGTGAGCTCAGACTTGCTATGTAAATATGTTGATTCCAGACAGTCTGCCTGTCTCTGCTGCAGCCAGCAGGGCAACATGCAGGAAAGATTTCTCTCTTTGAGCCATGTGGAGGTTAGGTAACACTCTCAGCAGGAGGACTCCTGGGAACTATGCTTCAAAGAGGCAGACCGACAACAAAAGGCCTGGCCTCATACCATGGTGTTATATACCAAAAGGCCTTTGAAGCTGGAGCCTTGGAAAGCAGGTGAAGTTAGAACAGTGAGACAGAGCGAAGGGAGTGGAGGAATGGTCATTCTAGCTTGGTTTTCAGTGGGCTTCTCTTTCCTTCCTGTCTCCTATAATCACTGCAGAGCAGTGCACTTTGAGACGATGCAAGCGAGCAAAGTCACCTTGACAGGAATTGAACTCTTGAAAGCAGGCTTGACTTTAGCCAAACCCTGAGACCTTTAACCCTTATAAGGAAGTGGACTCCCACTCCTTCTTTGGTTCATCATGTACTCTTCAGAACAGAATAATTTGTTTGAACAGTGTTTTGAGATCACCTATTCCCAAAGCCATCTGCCAGAGGTGAAGATATGGTTCCAAGGAAGAGGCAAGCTCCACTCCCTAACTATGCACAGGGAACATTGGGGGGACTGCTGTTGGACCGAAACATGCACTCTCTGCCAGCTTCACCAGTACTCCGGCTTCTCAGTGGAGGTGAAGGACTCCTGCAGGTGCCGGCCAGTCTCCCTGGACTGGAAGTGGAGAGGAAAAGGACTAATTGTGTCCCTGTGCTACCACCTTTTGCACCTTTTTCTACCAAGACACGTCCTTTTATGTGGCACTGTTGTTATTTCTTGACTTTCTACCCTTTTACAGTAGGCAAAGTGGTTGCTACATAGACATTTCCTGTGTTCTTTCCACAAAGTTGGGTTTGTGTCAGTGTGTTTATATTCGGTTATATTTCATATTGGTGTGTTTAATTAGATTATGCATGTTTTAATAGAACAATGATTGGACCTTACTTTAATTTGGACTATTGTAATATTGTTCTTTGGGGTAATACTGTTATCGCATTGACACCCCTCTTTGGAGTACAGCCAGAATCACATATAATGGAATGTTTCAATGTTTAATAGGATGTGGTTGTGATGAAATTAGTACTACCCTGCAGAAGTACAAGGATGAGTAGTTGCTAAAATGCCTACCCAGCATTGTGAGGGCTGAGTAGGCGATTTAGCCACTACTCATCCTTGTATTTCTTCAGGGTAGTGGTCCTTTTGTCACAACCGCACCATACAAAACCATATCAGAAGAGTCTATACTATATGATTCCATATAATACCAGAATATATATCATGCGATACCAAACCATACCACACTATGCCATGTCAAACCACACCACCCAACACCATACAATGCCATGACATACAATCCTATACCGGGCCACACCATATAATAAACCAAACATGCCATACTCAAACATACCTTATATTCACTTCCATATCATATTGTAATTGGCTGTAATTATTGATTCCTTTTGTTGTGTTTAATCCTTGTAAACCTAGATTGTGATCAATGCTTTTTATTAGGAAGTTAACACATATTCTTTTTGCCATTCTGAACCACGATGGTCCTTTTCAAATGTCTAATATGAAGAGCTAGCCAAGGAAGCATGCCGATAGTGTGTACCCTGCAATTGTCTAGAATTAATGTTGCATTCTGGGAAGCACCATTCCAAGAAACACACGGTAACCCTGGGAGCACTTAAAATATTGCTAATAAAATCTGTGTGCCGTCAGCGGAGAATAATTGGGCAGTCTCTCTAACTCAAAAGCTCTCGTTTGTCCAATTATGTGCCGACTGGAGATCACTCAGCAATCCCACGCTGCCAATGGTAAACCCTACAGCTTTTCATTCAAATGAAAGGGAAACGACCAAGACCAAGAACCTACAGATTTGCCGTAGTGCCAATGCACATCGGGCACTGTTGATGACGCTTAGAAAACTGTGCTGCTATTACTAAGAGATTCATTTGAACACTTCCAGGTAGCCATTTAGTGCCAACTGGATTTAGCGAGTGCAGCCACAGTGACCCCATTCTAGCACGGCAGTTGCCAGCTGACCCCGTGACGTCAGTGCTTCTTGATATGATAGGTTATTTGTAACGCGCTTAATACCCAGAGGTTTCTTAGCGCGGACCGTCTTGTTTCCAAGGCGAGCATGTTGCCCCTGGGCTATCCTCCCAAGACTTTGATCCTCGTTGATACACTACCATTTTAGCCGAAAGAACTCCAGATTAAGTTACTGCTCTTGTCCCCCCACCAGTGCTTAATTAAAAAATAATAAATAGCGCCAGAGCCTAAATATTTCAATGCCTCTTTCAGTGCCCCTCCCCCGCTCACCACCCGCTGCTGCCTCCACCTTCTGCTGCTCCCCACATGATTACATATTTGTAATGTCAGCTGCAAATCCCAGCATTGTTTTGGGAGTTATGGATGACCTAATATCTTCAACTGCTTCCTTAAAGATACCATTTTTATTATAACTGCTGACCATGACTGGCAAACAGTATTGTATTGTACTCGTCATTTATATAGAGCCCTTTCCCCATTTGTATGGCCTCAATGCGCTTTGTGGTTGGAATGTATGGTATCCTCTTAGTGGACCGCCTCACGCTAGGGTGTCAGCCGCTCTTCATTCACGCAATGAGAGACAGACACGAGCTGGGGTGCAACACTTCTTTATTCAACCAGTGTCTGCATCGAACTGCCGCCTTCCTCCCTGAGCTGCTCCTCCCCTTCATCCCACTCCTTGGGCCTCCCCATGTGATAGGGGTGTAGTGACGACACCACCCCCCCCCCGTTACTAAACATAGAGTCCTGCCTTAGTTCATTTCTTCAATGAGGCGGTGGGGTTTCCTTTTGGTTCTCTGGGGTCGACTGTCCACCCTTGCCAATTGACTCATCAATGTCCCTTGTGACATGTCACTTGCAGAGTCTTCTCGGTCTCCTTCATAGGTGGCATCCCATTGTGAGAGGGTATAATTTCTGCTTGTGTCAGCTTTGGGTGTGGTTCCGGGCATCAGCCTGAAGTGGGATGAGTTCCTTGTCATAGATCTGCGGTCTCCTTCTGCAGTGATGAATGATCCCTTTTTTTCGACAATGATGAGGGGTTCTTCACTGAATGGAGCCATATTTTTGCGATGTTGTGGTTGCCGGACCACTACCAGGTCTCCTGGTGCTAGGTCATTTTCTTTGGCCCTACGGGTGGCGTCGGCCCCCCTTTTCATGTTCTCTTTCATGAGCGTGTCTTTCCTTCTCATGTCAGTGTCATCCTCATATCGGTCTTCATCAGCCGCTACGTGTGGCAGCCGCGTTCTAATTGTTCGTCCAAACATCACCTCTGAGGGCGTTTTCCCAGTGGTGCTATGTGGTGTGTTTCGGTAGTCCCGAATGATTTGGTATAGTAGTTTTTCAACAGGTTCTCCTGTGATGCGTGCAATTTGTGTTGTGCGTTTAACATTGCTCATAAATCTTTCTACTATCCCATTTGCCTGTAGCCACAATGGTGTTATTTTTCAGTGGCGAAAACCCAGGTATTCCGCAAATCTTTGGAAGTCTTGTCCAGTGAAAGGAGGTCCATTGTCGGACTTCACTACCTTGGGTATTCCGTATGTTGCAAACATCCGATCTAGCACTGGAATGGTGTGATGCGCTGAGGTGGACAGGACTATCTTTAGATCGGGGTTTCTTGAGTATTCGTCAACTGCCACCAATATGTACTCTCCCCTTCCATGGGCCCAAAATGGTGGATGGCTATTTCCTCCCATGTTCCTTCAGGCAGTGATGTCATGCTCAATGGTTCCGGTGATGTGTGTGGTTTCATGATTGCACACGTGGGGCAGTGTTGGAGTAGTTCTTCCACTGAGGTGTCTAGTTGGGGGAACCATAGTTTTTGTCTTAACATTCTTTTCATGGACACAATGCCCCGGTGTCCTTCGTGGGCTAGTTCCAGGACTTTCCGTCGCAGGCTTCGTGGAATTACAAGCTTGGTGCCCTTTATCAGCAGCCCTTCTTCCGGCTTTGTGAGTTCTTCTTTCACTGTCAGAAAGCATGTGATGTCTTGTTTCATGTCATTGCTCACTGTTTCTTTGATTTGTTTCGCTTGTTTCCATCGCCCTGTTTCTAGGCATCTCAGTATGATTTGTATACCTTGGTCGGCATTGGATTCACAAATTATCTGGTCCATGTCAAGACCCTGTGGTGTGCTGCTCTGGATGACATATCTTATGTACTGAACCGCTATGGATGGTTCTGGTCCACATTTTTCTCTTGGGTGGCGGGAGAGGAAGTCGGCAGGGTTTTGCTCTTTCCCCGGCCTGTGTGTGATGGTGAATTGATAGTCCTGTAGGCGAAGTGCCCATCTAGCTATTCTTGGTGGCATTTTCGCTTGTGGGTTGCCATAAATGAAGATGAGTGCTTGGTGATCCGTGACTACTACGAAGGGTTTTCCATAAAGAAACATGTGGAAGTGTTTGCAGGCCCAGACTACTGCTAATCCTTCCTTCTCTACCTGGGAGTAGGCCTGCTCTGTCTTGGAGAGACTTCGGCTGGCGTATGATACAATATGCTTTTCGTGTCCTTCTCTGCCGTCTAGTTGCGTGAGAATGGCACCCAGGCCTACCGGATTGGCGTCGACAATGAGTTCTGTGGTTTTTTTGGGGTCAAAATATGGCATATTCCGGGTGTCGGATATGCGGTCCTTGATGATTTGGAACGCCTCTTGGCATTTGGACGACCAGACAAATTCGGTTTTAGTTTTATAGAGGGCTCTGAGGGGTTCGCTGATGGACGCAAAGTCTCGTATATATCTTGTGCAGTAGCTTGCAAGTCCCAGGAAGGATCTGAGGTCTGATATGGTGGTGGGTGGCTCAGCTTCTCGGAGTGCACTAACTTTCTCTGGGTCAGGTGTCATTCCCTTTTCTGAAAATACGTGACCAAAGAATCGAAGCGTCCTTTTGCGAAACTCACACTTCTTATTTAAGGTGAGTTGAGCTTCTCTAGGGCCATTCATACTCTCATTAGCGTATCATCGTGTTGTTCTTGAGTTTGGCCGAAGACCAGGATGTCGTCGCTATAGTTCAAGCAGTTGGGCACGTGTTTGATAATGTTGTGGATTTCTGCTTGAAATATTTTCGCCGCTGAGGATACTCCAAAACTCAAACGCTTGTACCGGAACAGTCCGAGGTGTGTGGCAAAGGTTGTTATATATCGGGAACTCTTGCAGAGTTCCAACAGGTGGTAGCCTTTGTTTAGGTTGTGGGATGTTTTTACCCATGCATCCAAGCACTACCATAAAACTGTGCAGTACTGGCATGGAAAACATCATGATGGCCAGAACTCCCCAGAGAGTGCACAGGGAAAACACGAAGAATAGGCTGCCACCCATTTTTGCCTATGTTGTGAGCACAGGAGGGCACTGCCTAAAACCACCATTGGGCTACACACACAGTAGCCTGAAACCATTGGGAATGGCAATGCTGATTACCAAAAATCAACTCAGTACTGTGGGGAATTAATTTAATTAATCCCAAAAATGGTTGCAATACCGGTACTCACCACTATCAGAAAGCCGGCGTTTTAAAACCACCAGACTTTTGTGTAAAACTGAACAAAGGAACCCGAACCAGGCCAAGGAAAAACTTGCTAAGAGGTGGATATGATGTAAAACTATATTCTGAAATGACGTGAAGGAAGTAATTATTTAATGTACATGTAAAAATTGTAAGTTTTGATTTAAACTGGGAACTAAAGTGACATTTAGCTGAATTCTGCCTGACAACTACCCCCGACAGGAGAAACCTGCTCAGCCACCTATTCCCAGGCCTGGCTGCATCCTGCTGTGTAACGCTCACCTGATTCCCACGGAGGCGCGGGTCTTGGCAGGAAGCTGTCTGTGACTCGAAAAGTGATGTGCAGGACTCGATTGGCTTCTGGGGTCGAACCTCTTCGCACTGTGTGTCGGACTCGAAGAGTGAGGTTTCTGCAGGTGAAAGAATATGGGGGTTAATGGTCTGGGTAGTTGAATGTCCCTCTCTCTCTCTCTCTCTCCAGCTTTTTCGTAGAGCCCCCAGGTCAACGTGCTCACCTTATATAGGTGAATGCTGGGCTCTCCATCTGCGTCTGGTGCAGGGTGCCGTTGCCAGTTCCTTCACTGGTGAAACATAGGCCTCTTGAATTCAGAGGGTGGTTACCATCGTTATCTGCACGAGCGGTGAGTTTCTGGACACCTTTTGTCTTTATAGTCTTTAAATGCGTGGCACGTTTATATGCAGACTCTATATAATGCTTTTCCCTTATGTATTGCAGGGCTCTGAGATGGAAGATGAAGTGAAGCGCCTGGAAGTTCGTAAGTATGGCAAGCGCTCTAACTGTCTCTTTCCTTGCAGCTTAGTTCGTGTTAAAGAGACGCCGGAGTATTTGCAGGCGTTTTATTGCGACGAGCGTGATGGACGTAAGTAATTACCTGCTTAATGTCTTTTCTTTTGCCTTTCAGATGTTGGTTTGCAGCGCCGGAGTCCGCGGAATGCCAGTAAGTTGTTAACGATACTTTGTCTTTACAGGCGGCGATGCAGAACGAAGAAATCCGGAATTCACAGCGTGCCGGTAAGTATGGCAATGCTTTTGCCTTTGCAGGTGGTGATGCGGCGTGAAGAAGCGGCCGCAGCCGATGGATCAGGTGAGTAAGTACTGCGTGTAAAGTTCGCCTTGCTAACCTGTTGTTTCTGTTCTTTGCAGGTGCTGATGATGTCTGGATACGGAAATGGTAAGTAGGATTCTTGCAGGTCCAGGATCAGAAGAAGAAAAACCGGAGCAGACTCGGTGAGCGTTCTGCTGCAGATGCAGAATAACGCGAAGCACGCTTCGGTTGTGGTTTAAATAGCCTTGGAGTGATGAGGCGTCTTCTTCCACGGCCCCGCCTAGGTAAGAAAAGAGTTCCAGTTTCCAGAAGAGTTCCAGTGCTGTATCCAGGGAGTGGAGCTGCCCCACCCAGGTAAGAAAGTAGTTCCAGTTCTTAGATAGCTTCTAAGTGGCTGGTAAGTAAGCAGCATGGTCTGCTGCAGGTAAGTCCACCCAAGCATCCTCACACCTATTATGAGCCCGGTGCTTCCAGTGCCGGGACCAATGGTTTTGATGAGCCTGGTGCCACCGGCGCCAGGACAAGGTCCAAAAGGTCCCAGTAGGGACCGGCTGGTGCCTAGGATTAGGGTTAGGGGCCTGCTTCCAAGGACGTTGGGCTGGTCCTGGCTCCTTGGAAGCAGTGATCATGACAGTACCCCCCCTCAAGGCCCCTCCTAAGCGTGTCTTCTCCGGGGGGTTTGGCTTGTCGGGGTGATTCAGATGGAATTTTTTGACCAGACGAGGTGCGTGGACGTATTCTGAAGGTTCCCAAGACCTTTCCTGGGGGCCGTAACCTTTCCAATCAACCAGATAATATAACTTAGATTTGGAGATTTTGGAGTCTAGGATGTTCTTTACTTCGAACTCAAGTTCTCCATCTACTAAAACCGGTTCTGGGAGTTCAGTCAATCGGGTGTCTGGTTGCACAGGTTTTAATAAGGAGACATGGAATACTGGGTGTATTTTCATATGCGTAGGTAACTCCAATTTGACAGCCACCGGATTAATTATGGCAGATATGAGATAGGGTCCAAGGTATCTCGGGATGAAGGTGCGGGGTCCCTTTAGAGGCAGGTGCTTAGTGGATAGCCAGACTTGATCTCCTACAGCGTAGTGAGGAGCCTCTTTACGGTGTCGATCTGCTCCTCTTTTGAATTGAGCTTTAGCTCTTTGCAGATGGGCCGAGGCTTCCTTAAAAGCACGGGTGATCTCCGAGTGCAAGTGATCCACAGCAGGTGCTTCGAATTCTTGGGGAGGATCCAGGTTAGAGGTTCTAGGATGATGTCCGTATAGTAAGAAGAAGGGAGTCTTCCCTGTTCCAGAATGAATCGAATTATTGTAAGCGTATTCAGCGATCCAAAGAATATCCTTCCAGGGGTTTTCAGTTTGTTGGAGCATGCAACGTAGATATTGCTCTAGAGTTTGATTTGTCCTTTCGGTTTGTCCGTCAGTTTGGGGATGGTGACTAGTTGAAAGTCTTACATCAATTTGGGCTAGACGACAGCAACTGCGCCAGAAGTGAGAGATGAATTGACTTCCCCTATCGGAGACTAAAACCGAGGGAAAACCGTGTAGCCGAACGATGTTTTCTAAGAATTCTCGGGCCAATACTGAGGCTGATGGTAGACCCTTTAGGGGAATGAAGTGAGCCATCTTGGAGAATAGATCCACGACTACTAAAATGGCAGTATACCCCGAGCATGGAGGTAAGTCCGTGATGAAATCCATGGACAGGGTATGCCATGGACAGGGAGGGATGTCTAGTGGCTGTAGTAGGCCGGCTGGTTTTTCCTTCTGACTTTTATTCTGGGCACACACACCGCTTGAGATTACAAAGTCTCTAATATCCTTTTTCCATGACGGCCACCAGAAATGTCTTTTAATCTTTTCCATGGTTTTGGTAATGCCAGGGTGACCCTCCATTAGAGAGTCGTGATAACAGGAGATTACTTGTTTTTGTATTTTCTCACAGGGTAAATGCAATCGTCCTCGGAAATATGGTAGGTCTTGATCCACTGAAAATTCTTTCCCCTTTAATTGCCAATCTTGTAAATCGCCCGGAGTTAGGAGTGATTTAACCATGGTCTTGATGTCTTCAAAAGATTGAGCGCTGACCAAACCCAAAATTCTTTGTTCTGGAATTATGGGTATTGGTTCTGGATTGGTCAAATGTTCATCTACTCCCATCCGGGAGAGGGCATCTGCTTTTCCGTTCTTACTGCCTGGTCGATAAGTAATTATAAAGTCAAATTCTGCTAGAAACAGAGCCCAGCGAAGCTGTCTGGAAGATTGAGCTTTGGCTGTCTTTAGATATTGTAAATTGCGGTGGTCAGTCATTACGGTGACTGTGTGTCTGGCTCCTAGAAGATAATGCCGCCAGGCTTTAAAGGCCGATCTGATGGCCAAAAGTTCCTTGTCTGTAATTGAATAGTTGATCTCGGGAGGCGAAAACTTGCGGGACCAAAAGGCAACAGGATGTAGTTGGTGTGTGACCGGATCTCTTTGTGATAACACTGCCCCCATAGCAAGACTAGAAGCATCCGTTTCCACGATGTAAGGACGTTCTGGGCGAGGATGTTTTAAAACAGGTGCAGAAATGAATTTAGCTTTTAAGTCCTGAAAAGCTTGTTCTGCTTCAGAAGACCACTCAAAACGTTTGTTCTTTTTCAACAGAGCGGTGATGGGCTGGACTATCCGAGAAAATTCAGGAATGAATCTGCGGTAAAAGTTAGCGAATCATAACATGCTTTGAACTCCTTTTACAGAGGTTGGTGATGGCCACTTGATAATTGCATCAACTTTCTTTGAATCCATATGGACTCCGTTAGGTGACAATATGAATCCCAGGAACACGACTTCCGTTACGTTGAAAACGCATTTCTCAAGCTTAGCAAAAAGATTATGTTGACGCAATCTCTCGAGAACCTTTTTAACGTGTCTCTGATGTTCTTCTTCAGATGATGAATAGACGAGGATGTCGTCAATGTAGACAACAACACACACGTCTATGAGTTCTCTAAGGACATCGTTCATAAAATATTGGAAAGCAGCAGGAGCATTACACAGTCCAAAGGGCATCACTTGATATTCGAATAGCCCGTACTTGGTGCGGAAGGCCGTTTTCCATTCATCGCCCTCTTTTATCCGTACCAAGTGGTAGGCTCCTCTGAGATCCAGCTTTGTGTATATACATGCATCTTTGACTTGGTCCAGGAGTTCAGGGATCAAAGGTAACGGGTATCTGTTTTTAACGGTGATCTGATTCAGGGCGCGGTAATCTATGCAAGTCCTAAGGTCTTCTTCCTTTTTCGGAACGAAGAACAAAGCCGATGAAGCTGGAGATTTTGAAGGACGGATAAACCCGTTAGCTAGGTATTGGTCCAGGTACTGTCTGAGGTGAAGGTTCTCTGGCTCGGTGAGGGCATAAATCCTGCTGCAAGGAGGAGTTGTTCCAGGTATCAGATCTATTTGACAGTCGTAAGACCTATGAGGAGGCAGGGTGTTAGCTTGATCCTTCCGGAAGACGTCTTGGAATTCCTGGTATTCGGGAGGTAATTTGGGAGCCTCCTCAGAAGAGATTGCCGCCAGTGAAACATCAGACCGAGGATAACAAGTGGTAAAACACTCTGGAAACTGAACCGTCTTTGCTCGCCAATCGATCTGAGGATTGTGCTTCTCTAACCAAGGGATTCCCAGAATGATCTGGAACTGAGGGGCCTTGATTACATCGAACACGATTCTCTCCCGGTGTCCATCTTGACTCACTAGCGTCACTTCTCGGGTGGCATGCGTTACTGGTCCGGAGGCTATCTCCGTGCCATCCACCGTAGTGATGACGTCTTTTACTGCCTTAGGGACAAGGGGTAGATTCATCCTTGATACCATTTCACGGTCCACATAGTTACCGATCACTCCGCTGTCAATGTAAGCTTCAATTGCATGCAAACGATCCGGACGTTCAGGACTAATGAGGACCATGGGTATCACGAAATGCGAGGTCACGGGACAGATCTTAACGCTCGGCAAGAGGACCTCTACTCTTGTCGGGCGAGGTTGTTTCCCTGCTCAGACTTTGTGGTACAGGTATCCGCGGCTCCTACAGTCTTCTTAGCTGGTTTCACTGGACAGTCCCGAAGAAAGTGTCCTGAGTTTCCGCAATAGAGGCATAATTGCAGCTGCCTTCTTCTTTCCCGCTCTTTCTGGGTTAAAGGTCCTTTCATGCCCCCTATTTGCATGGGTTCCACAGTGTCAGCTCCCTTATTCGAGGTCTGTGGTTTAGAAAACACTCGGGTATCAAATCTGGAACGATCTGCCTTCCTGTTCTGTAGTCTATGGTCCAATTGGACAACTAAGTCAATATAGTCAGAACATTCTTGTGGAGGATTCACAACTTGCGCTAACACATCCTTGAGCTCTCCACGCAGGCCTCTGTAGAAAAGCGTTATTCTCTTGTCCTCGGGCCATTGTGTTTCCACTATGAGTCTATTGAAGGAGGCTATATAAGTCAAGAGGTCTTGATTACCCTGTCGTAATGAGAGAAGTTCATTGTCCAAGGCCTGCCCTTGTGCATGTCTTGCGAACAGTTTCTCCATGCTGGACTGGAAGGCCTGAAAATCATGTAAAACCGGATCATCCTGGGTGACTAAAGGGATCGACCAATCTGCAGCGCTGCCACTGAGATAAGAAAGCACGAAAGCCACCTTGGTCTGGTCTGTTGGGAATGCAGCTGGTCGACATAAGAAATGTAGGCGGCACTGGTTGATGAACACTGCGAATTTCTTTGGATCACCAGAAAAGCGTTCGGGCGGAGCCAAGGGCACATTACCGGGCAGATTGATTTGCACTGGATTTGAAGCTGATGCAGAAGGATAACTCCCTCCTGGAACGGGCAAAGGTGTCTGTCCTGCCTGCGTTTGTAACAACTGCCTAGCAAGGTCCTCTGTTCGCTCCTTGGAAATTATCAGTTCTCTTCTTAGAGAGTTCGTTTCCTGGCGAGCTGCATGTACTTCTGCTCTTAATTCCCCGAGCAACTGGGCTAGTTGATCAGTGTCTGAGGTTTCCATTGCGCCTGGGTAGGAGTTTTGTGGTGGGCTTCGCGTTCTGTAACGCTCACCTGATTCCCACGGAGGCGCGGGTCTTGGCAGGAAGCTGTCTGTGACTCGAAAAGTGATGTGCAGGACTCGATTGCCTTCTGGGGTCGAACCTCTTCGCACTGTGTGTCGGACTCGAAGAGTGAGGTTTCTGCAGGTGAAAGAATATGGGGGTTAATGGTCTGGGTTGTTGAATGTCCCTCTCTCTCTCTCTCTCTCCAGCTTTTTCGTAGAGCCCCCAGGTCAACGTGCTCACCTTATATAGGTGAATGCTGGGCTCTCCATCTGTGTCTGGTGCAGGGTGCCGTTGCCAGTTCCTTCACTGGTGAAACATAGGCCTCTTGAATTCAGAGGGTGGTTACCGTCGTTATCTGCACGAGCGGTGAGTTTCTGGACACCTTTTGTCTTTATAGTCTTTAAATGCGTGGCACATTTATATGCAGACTCTATATAATGCTTTTCCCTTATGTATTGCAGGGCTCTGAGATGGAAGATGAAGTGAAGCACCTGGAAGTTCGTAAGTATGGCAAGCGCTCTAACTGTCTCTTTCCTTGCAGCTTAGTTCGTGTTAAAGAGACGCCGGAGTATTTGCAGGCGTTTTATTGCGACGAGCGTGATAGACGTAAGTAAATACCTGCTTAATGTCTTTTCTTTTGCCTTTCAGATGTTGGTTTGCAGCGCCGGAGTCCGCGGAATGCCAGTAAGTTGTTAACAATACTTTGTCTTTACAGGCGGCGATGCAGAACGAAGAAATCCGGAATTCACAGCGTGCCGGTAAGTATGGCAATGCTTTTGCCTTTGCAGGTGGAGATGCGGCGTGAAGAAGCAGCCGCAGCCGATGGACCAGGTGAGTAAGTACTGCGTGTAAAGTTCGCCTTGCTAACCTGTTGTTTCTGTTCTTTGCAGGTGCTGATGATGTCTGGATATGGAAATGGTAAGTAGGATTCTTGCAGGTCCAGGATCAGAAGAAGAAAAGCCGGAGCAGACTGGTGAGCGTTCTGCTGCAGATGCAGAATAACGCGAAGCACGCTTCATCTATCGGGTGTGGTTTAAATAGCCTTGGAGTGATGAGGCGTCTTCTTCCACGGCCCCGCCGAGGTAAGAAAAGAGTTCCAGTTTCCAGAAGAGTTCCAGTGCTGTATCCAGGGAGTGGAGCTGCCCCACCCAGGTAAGAAAGTAGTTCCAGTTCTTAGATAGCTTCTAAGTGGCTGGTAAGTAAGCAGCATGGTCTGCTGCAGGTAAGTCCACCCAAGCATCCTCACACCTATTATGAGCCCGGCGCTTCCAGTGCCGGGACCAATGGTTTTGATGAGCCTGGTGCCACCAGCGCCAGGACAAGGTCCAAAAGGTCCCAGTAGGGACCGGCTGGTGCCTAGGATTAGGGTTAGGGGCCTGCTTCCAAGGACGTTGGGCTGGTCCTGGCTCCTTGGAAGCAGTGATCATGACATGCTGCCCCTGCCAAAAGGAGCTTACACCTTCCTGATTGAATTAAGGAAGGGGACCTGCAGACTGCAGGAGGTTGAACAAAGCCTTGTCCTGGACTCAGGCAAATGTTATATTGGGGGGGGCGTAAAGTGGCTTCCTCTGGGAAAACTGGGAGGGGCAGTGCCTAAGCTAGCAGCTGAGCTTGGGGGAAGTGGATAAACCAGTTCTTCCACCATGTGATGTGGGAAGTCACACCCCTTTTTGACCAGGGTATACTTTTAAAAAGATGGATAATTCATAGTACGGACCTGTCAAAATTATATAAATAATATCATTATTCTTGTGATTTTTCTTTGCACATTTTAAGAGGTGTTAGGACCCTGTGGTATGTTCCTGGGGATAGTAGCGGAAAAAAGGTTGTTACCCCAAATGTATGCATGTTAAAAATCTGACACTTTATCATCTGTAACCCATATCCCTGGTGCACATTTGTGTAAAATCTGGAAAGGTTTAGAGGTCGTTATCTGGATGAAAAGGGGAGAATTCTGTCATCAGTGGACACAACATCGTACAAAGACAGGGATCGGATGGTTTGGTGCTACAGAAAATATGTTAACTGGACCTATAATATTAGAAAAATGGTACATAGATAAATATGTATTTGGGTCAGAAATAGATTTGTGTGCAAATTGACCAGGGGAGGATCCTCTGACCCATAAACAGACCTCATCATGATGACAATCCATTTCCTTCCCCCAATCATGGGAGAGGGGAGAATTGGGCCAATGACAAGTAGAGAGGGGCAGGCTTAGCTAGGCCCAGGCACACACCCATTTTCAAAACACATAAAAAGAGACTGCTGGGACAGGTAGAGACATTCAATTCCATTTGCTGCGGAGCATGCTGACCGACGACTTCACATCCAGAGATCCAGACTTCAAATCCATCAATCTCCAGAACCTGTAGCAGAAATTAACTCCAGAATTTGTAGCAGAGAGGCCTGAATCCACCAGCTGAATCCTCTTCAGCAGGCCTCAAAACCAAGCAAACTATTCAACAGCCGGGCGAGCTGTTTGAATTTTTGCCAAGAATTTTTGCAAGAACCTGTAGCAGTATCCAGAAAGCAGTGCTGTATCCGTAACCCGAGAGAACCACAAACTAGACCGTTGTGAGCAGATCCGGTGCTTGACAGACCCAGAGAGCAGAGCTGACCCAGATAGCTGGGACTTCAGAACCACCCGCCGGAAGTCCCGTCCAACCTGACCAGACCGTGACGAGGCCTATTTCAAATTGATATTGTGAGTACCTAGCAGAACTGTGCAGAACCAATCTCTTAGTTAAAATAATCTAATCCAAACTATTTTAACCTAAGTAGAACAGCCTCCTAGAAATCGTGTCATCTGTCATTTTTAAAGCTGCACAACTGTCACCTGTCATTTTGAGTTTACTTTAAATCCGAAAAACTACCTTTATTAAATCGTCCGTATCTCTGGAACCGTTTGGGCTAGGAACGATTTTCCGCAATCGTGATTTACGCACTCGCGAAATTTACCACGATTTGCGATTTTGGCTCAATTTCTCCACTTGTCAAAATAGCAGCTCCATTCTTTCCTTTGTTAAAATCCGTTTGCAACCTGGTAATAACTCATAGAGCATTGCTAAAGTGAGCTTGAACTAATACTAACAAGCATCTCTCACTCACCCTGAACCTCTAGAGGGAATTAAAAGCAATTTTAGCACCTTTTCACTTCCCTGCAAACCACATTAAAGTAATTCGCCTGTGTTTAAAACTCATCCCTGTTTTCTCTAAGCTTGCTGGGGGAACTGCAACTGTGTATTGCATTATAAAGTGTCATTTGTTGGGATTCTTGAAGACTGTGTGCTCTCCTTCCATTTCTTGTATTGCATAGGGGGGAGTGAATTGTCAAAAGAAAAAGTGATCATATTACCTTTTGCTAAAATCATAACAAGTTATTTCTGTACTGCATTTTATTCCACCTTGCATTTCCTTGAGACCATCAAGCATTTTCAGCTCCCTCATCCTCTACACTACTCCTAAGTAACCAAATCAGTGTACCCCTGTAACATTATCCATTGTTGATCACGGTCATATTCTGAAGTGTGATATCAGTTATCAATTTATTTATAAAGTGTGATAGATATATATTGTTGAATTGTCCAAATAAACCTTTTAAATTTGCAAAACAAACCTACTTCTTGGCTCAGTGGGGTCAGGGGGATTCTAAGAGGGGGGTGTTATACAAGGGTTGTCATCCAGAGTACTGAACTGGACATAAAAATAAATCAATAAGGGTTTTCCTTAGCATCCCAGACTAGGCATTGACTTAGCTGTAGTGTTGATTGAATATCGCTTACAAGGTCCAGTTTGGAGAAGACCGTCGCTCCATTTAGGAGATGTACCATGTCGGTTATTCGGGGGACCTGATGACGTTCCCTCAGGATGGCTTTGTTTGGTCTTCTCATATCTACACATATTCGGATGTCGGGCGAGTCTCTTTTTGGCACCGGTACAATGGGGGAGACCCATGGTGTGGGACCTTCTGCTGGCTCAATGATGTCTGCCTCGAGTAATTTGGTCAGTTCGTTTTCAACCTGTTTTTGAATGTTGATGGGGATTCCCCTGTAGTGCTGGGCTACTGGCGGGACACTGGTGTCGATCTGTAGCTCGATTTGTTTGTTTTTCAATTTACCGAGGCCTTTGAATAGTGATGGAAAAACCTGTTCAATGCTTGCCGTCGGATCCAGGTACTTGTGTACAATTAGTCGATACAGTGTGTGAATGAGTCCCATTTCTATGGCCGCCTGATAGCTTAATATGCATCCACTGTCGGTGGCAGCTTCTAGCACATGCATGGGGATGCTTTTTGCGTGTTCCTTGTACTGGCATGATGCCATGAAGAATCCTTTGCATGCCAGGGGGGTCTGTGAGCCGTATGGATAGATGAGGGCTCGTTCTGGTTGTAGGTGAGGGGCATTTGGTATGCTTTTATAAACTTCTTTGCTGATTACATTTACAGTTGCCCCTGTGTCCATTAGGAACTCGGCAGCCGTTTGGTTGACTTGTATCCTAAGTATTGGGCTGTGTTTTTTCACCATGTTATTTCCGAGAGCATATAGGTACCCTTTTTTTCTCGGTGCTTCGTGTTTCTCCTGTCTGTGGGCTCTTTCTTCCGACGATGCGCTCGACGCGCTGTCAGATTGTGACTGTTCTATGAGGCATCTAACGTATCTCCTGGGTCTTCTTCTTGGTTTGGATGGAGTGGTCTTGCTCTCTCTCCATTCCCTTTTGTCTTGCCTTCTTTCAGGTTGCTCGTCGTAGTGTCTGTGGCGACCTTGATCATGGGGTTGGCGTGCAGTTTGGTGCTGTGTCGACGGTTTTTGTTCCTGTTCTAATGTGGACTTTCCACTTCTTCCTTCTCCTCTTATTTTACTGCGGAAGATCAAGCATACAGCCTTATAGTGGTCTTCCCCTCCGCATGCGGAGCATGTTTGATCCATTGCACGCCATGTTTCCTCATGAGGATATTCGTGCCCACACCTGTAGCAAAAGGGGTCGCCGTTGTTTCTTGCTGTCCCTTCTAGTTTGTTGAGGCTTTCGTGCTTTCCGTGTGTGATTTTTATTTCATCTAGGCCTTCTACTTGCGCAGCGAGGGCAGCGTCTGAGCGAGCCAGGCGTAGAATTTCCTCCAAGTTGCGTGGCTGTTGCAGTAGTCATTTGGGAAAGTCGGCGCTTTCGCACCCCACTATGATCTGCGACCGGAGAGCCTCCACATTAGAGTAGTTATTAAAGTCACAGGGCCTCATTACACGGACGGCGGTAAGGGTTTACCGGTACCGGTAAGGGCACCGTTACCGGTAAACCCTTACCGCCTTATTACGAGGTCCCTTTACGGGTTGGTACTTTAACGCCTGCTGTTTAGCAGGCTTTAAAAACCAACCCACAACGGGACCAGGGTGCTAATTACGGTACCGCAATTTGCGGGCACCGTAATTAGCGCCTTCCCCATTCCCATAGAGCCCTATGGGCCAAAAATGGGAATGGGGAAGGGCAATGGGGGAAGGGGGAATTACCGCCCCGCCAACCTTGGAATAGGGCGGTAATTCCCCTTTCCTCCAAGGCGGTGCCGGTATTTTACTGGCATGGACCAAGGTGCTAACAGGTCCCTTTGCGGCTCCCGCTAAGGGCACCTGGTAAAACCAGGCTCCCATAGCGGGACCCGCTAAGGGACCTCGTAGTAGGGCGCAAAGGGATTACTGGCACCGATGTCCTTAACGGTGCCCAGTATCCCTTTGCGCCCTACTCGGAATGAGGCCCAATGAGTGCTGGTAGCCAGAAAAAAGTCCTGGGGTTCAGCGCTCAAAACACCCCCTTAAATTAAGCACTGCTCCACCACACCACTACAATAGGTCTGCATGACTGGGGTGAACGTGAAAACTGTGTATGTTTTGCATTAATGAGGTTTCTATCAAGTATTTTTTAAAGAGTCTTTGCCAAGAGAAATTATATATGTATTTATTAAAATGTTTGTATATGACACCACACACCCAAGGGAATTACTATGCTAGCCCAAGACATGGAAGAACGACATCAAGAAAATGAAACGATATGATGAAGTGTCATGAAAAAAAAAGGATGCATTATTCGGCCCTATCTCCATAAGCACACCATGAGCATACCATCTTCTCAGTGAGGCATTGTTGAGTGATGCAGTGTACTAGCATATAGTGATCACCCCCAAACAGCATCTCCTCAAAAAGCCCATGCAGGATAAGGCTGTAGTGTTGAGTGACGCAGGTGCGCAGGAGACGATGCCCGACGATACATAGCATGCAATGCTACGTCCACAGCTCATAGCCTTTAAGAACCTAGGATTGGACCCTCTGCAGCAAAGCCCTAGCAGGACAATGCCGCAGTGTTGAGCAATGCAGTTGTGCAGGAGACTCTGCCCGACGATACGTAGCACTCACCGCTACGTCCACGCCTCCGAGCATTTAAAAACCGAGTAACAGACCTTCTGCACCAAAGCCCTCGCAGGTCAAGGCTGTGGTGTTGAGCGATGCAAGTGCCCAGGAGATGCTGCCCTAAGATATGTAGCACGGAACGCTAAATATACACCACTGAGGCTTTAAGAACTGAGGATCAGACCCTCTGTATCAAAGCGCTTGCAGGACAAAGCCGCGGCATTGAGCGACACAGGTGGTGGCGGCAATGGGATTGTGGCGCAGATTGTGAGCGTGGTTGACTTCACCCTCCATCTGTGGCTGCAAGGTAAGAAGTTGTGTTGAGGGTGAGTAGCATTGCTAAACTCCACACAATCCCCTGACCTTGTGCACCCGTCCCATTCTGCCTCTTGCACACGTTTTGTTCCCCCTCGCAATTTTGCCCTTCCCATGCCCCTCCCTTCATAACCTAGGCCCTGTTACCCCTGCCTTCCATGCCATGCGTGTTCCCTCGCAACTTAGGCCCCGTCCCACCATCTTTGTGCCTGCATCCCCACATTACCAGTCCCTGCTCCCCAGCCTGCACATCCATCTCAGGGCTGCTCCCATGCATTAACTCTTTGCGTTACCACCCATGCAACTTATCCCAGTACTGCTCCCACGCAACTATCCCTACTCCCCTGGCCTAGCGCATCCCACTCTGCCTTGCTCTCCACGTATAAACTTTCTGTGTTGCTCCCCACGCACCTTGTCCCAGCACTGCTCCCAAGCAGCTATCCCTACTCCCCTGGCCTAACACATCCCTCTCTGCATTGCTCTCCACGCAACTTGTCCCAGCGCCGCTCACACGCAAATATCCCCACTCCCCAGGCCTAGCACATTACTGTTCTGCATTTTTCCCCACGCATTAATGCTCTGCGTTGCTCCCCATGCAAATTACCCCTGCTCCCCTGGCCTAACGCATCCTTCTCAGCATTGTTCCCCATGGTACCCTTACCCTTCCCTCCTCTCCTTCCCCTTCAGGCTCCCCTGAGCCATGTCCAGTGCGTTGTTCCCTGTCTGTGCATTGAATACTGCGGCCTTACATCCTGTGACCACTGCACTGTTCAGTCCACTGTTTTGCATTTCACTACTGTATTGACTTTCCATTGCAGTGTCGGCATTCCTCTTACTTCCAGGTTTCTTGGACTACCAGTGTTTTGCTTTGTTGGGTTACTATTGTATTGTTTACGTGCTGCATTGCTTGCATTTCTCTTCTTCCCCTCTACGGCACCGTTTGACCTCCAGCTGTGCATTCTGTACTGCGCTTGCATTCTAACACCTTGAGTTCCATTGTAGTGTTATTTTTTCTGCGTGCACTGTTCTCGTGACTCACGCTAGGACCTTGCAAGGCCCTAGTGTTCTTGTTCTGTGTTTTACTTCTTGCTTCCCCTCCGTGTGTTGACCCCCCTGTGTGCCTCCCTCCTGTTTTCCCCCAGTGTGTGACCCTCCTCCTGCTTGGGCTGCCCCACCCCTTACTCTCCGCCTCACACCCTCTATGGTGTTCTCTGTCTCCCCTATCTTCTCTAACTGCTATTCTATCGACTAGCCTATCCCTCTCACTAAGTCTGGTAGGAAGAAGCTCTAAGGGGACATCCTGGTCTTCAACCCAGGCCTCCCTATCACTGATACCTACACCAGTGCTTCCTACAGACAGACCCTGACTGGCATCCTCTTTGTTGTTCCCTCTCCAGGGCTATGGACCACACATATGGTCTCTGTTCTCTCTCCTTTACTCTCCCATTAATGGTGGTACCCGGTGGGAGGCCCTCCTGGCCACATTCCACTCCTCCAATACCATCATTAATGTCTACTTAATTTGTACCGCCTTGGTCCAGCGCCCTCAGGCCAAACTCCTCCTTTTCGATAGACGCTTCCTGCGTCTTATTAACTTTCTTTCTTCTCCTGCTACTCCTATCTGCCTCTCTCTGGCTCCTCTGCCACCTCCTTCCTCCGTCACCTCTCTGGCAACCTCTGCTGCTTCTTTGGCCGCTCTACTGCCTCCTTCATCTGCCACCACTCGGGCACCCTATGCTGCTTCTCTGACTGCTCTGCCTTCTCTCCCCGCCACTCCTCTGTCACTCTCCCCTGATTCTCTGGCCGCACTGACTTCTCCTCCTTCTGCCACCTCTCCGGCACTCTCTTCTACCTCTATGACTACCCTTCGACCTCCTCCTTCCTCTTCTGTCCATTCTTAGACTACTCTAACTCATGCCTGTACCCTCCCACAGAAGTCTTTCAAAGGTGGCAATGTGTTCCACGTCACTACTCTTAACTCTCGCTCTGCTGACAAACACTCCACTGACATCTGCCGTCTCCTGGAAGAGCTTGATTTGGATGTACTTGGTCTGACCGAGACTTGGTTCACGGCCAGCTCTGTCACAAGTTTTGACACTCTCCTCCCTGATGGCTACAAGATCCTCTCCGAACCCAGAACCAACCGTACTTAGCCCTGATCTTCCCGAAGTGGATCCCTGCTTCTGTCATTCCTACGCAGACCTACTTCTACTTTGAGTGCCTGGTCTGCAGGCTCTCTATCTCTCCTGGCCTCTCTCTCACTGTGACCACCATCTACAGGCCACCTGGCCAGGTCGCACTCCTCCTCTCGAGTGGGCTGATCTCTCCACCTCCCTCCTTGCCTCTACCTCTCAAATTCTCCTCCACAGAGACCTTAACATCCACCTGGATTCTACTAGCCCCTTCTCTGGGCTCTTTCTTGACCCTATGACTCTCTCTCACTCTCTCTCTCTCTCTATTCTACCCTCTGACCGGACTCACTCTGCAGTGCACACCCATGATGTTCTGATCTCCTCAGATCTCCGACCCCCTCACCACTCCATTCTCTTGGACTGACCACTTTCTTCTCTCCTCTCACCTTTCAGTCTATGCCCCTCAGGCTAAGCCATCCCCAGCCCTGCCACCCACCTTCTCGGTCATCAGGCCCATGAAGCATGTGTCAGTGGAGGTTTCTGTCACTACTGTCTCTTCTCCTCATCCACCTTTGGCTGACTCACACTCTGACACAGCCCTTTCCAACCTTCATCTCTCCATCTCTAACAATCTTGATGCCCATGCCCCTGTCATGAGGATCCGTTTGAAGCCTGCAGCCAAGTGCAACTCTTGGTACAATTCTGACCTCACCACCCTTAAGCGCAAGTGTAGGGTGAAAGAGAAGAAGTGGAGGGCATCAAGCACACCCTCTGACAAACGGGCCTGCCACCTGCTCTTAAGGCACTACAGATCTCTGTCCTCTCTAAGAAGAGAGCTTACATCCAAGCCTGGATCTCGGTGGCCTCTAACAACTCAGCCAACTTTTCAAAATCTGCACAGAGCTGGCCAACCCTGCTTCCGTCTCTATCCCTCCTGTCCATCCCAGACCCTCTGCCTGGCCTTGGCATTCAATTTCACCCATCCTGTCCACTCTCTCTTTCTCTACCTTCTCTGCCACTCCTTCAACCTTTCCTCCCCTTCTTTTCTCCTCCTTCCCCCTGTTCACTCCTGACAATACTTCTAGACAAGTCTCATCAAAGCAGGTGCTCCTCCAGAACCATCAAGGATCACATTGACACCCTTGATCCATCTGTGGCTGATTTCTGCAATCACTCTTTTGCCACTGAAACTTCCCCTGCCCCCTTAAGAGCTCCCTTCTGCCGATCCTTCCTTTCCAGAAAACTATCACACAATCTCCATCACTCCTTTCCTGGACAAACTCCTGGAAAAGCTGGTTATCTCCCGGCTTAATCTAAATACTGAATCTGTTGGTGGTCTCCATGTCCACCAGTCTGGCCTCAGATCAGCCAGAAACATGGAAACTGCTCTACTGAACACTTGTGAAGACTTGCTCTCCAATCTTGAATCTAACCTTCCTTCTGTGCTCATTCTCCTTGACATATCCTCTGCTTTCGACACAGTCAACCACACCATCCTGCTCAATCGTCTCTGAGACAACCTGGTTATCTCTCGTCAGGCCCTAGTCTGGTTGACCTCCATTCTCACTGATCAACCCTCCCAGGTCCAACTAGGGTCTTTCCGCTATTCTATGTCTCTCTCTACTTGTGGTGTTCCCCAGATGTCTAACCTCTTTCCCTGCCTATTTAACCATTACCTGGAACCTCTGGCCCACCACATCTCTACCTTCTGCTCTAACATTCAGTGCTATACGAATGACACCCAGCTCTCCTTCAGGCTTCCCTCAGCCTCTACTGCTCCTTCTCTCATACCAGACTGCCTGTCCGCTATTCAGGAATGGTGTGCCTCCAACGATGTCTGCCTTAATGCCAGTAAGACTGAGATCCTCCTCATTGGGACTCCTGCTCTTGCCTTCCGTCTCTCATTCTGGCCTCCCACCATATGTCCTCTCCCAGCTCCTTCCAGTGAGGCTAGGAACCTTGGGGTCATCTTCAACTCCACCCTCTCCTTCTCTCCTCACATCTCTGAAGTCTCTAAGAAGTCACACTATCAGCTGCACCTCCTCAGAGGTATGCTTCCTTTTCTCACTTTCCCCCAGAAGCTCACTGTCTCCAGAGGCCTGGTCCTCTCTAGGCTGGACTACTTTCTAAATGTGCCTGGCACTACTCTTTCACCCTCTACAACTTATCCAGAACAGGACTGCAAGACTTGTTCTTGGCCTCAAGCCCAGGGATCGTATCTCTCCAGCCCTGAATACTCTCCACTGGCTCCCTGTGGTTGTGAGGATCAAGTTCAAGACCCTATGAATCGTCCACAAGGCTTTCTGGGGCCGGAGACCGCACAACATCCAAATTTCTCTACCTAAGCATCTTCCTTCTCGAGCCCTCTGCTCATCCACCTCCAACTCTCTGAGGGTCAGATGCTTCTCCAGGCAGAGAGTGCAGGGTAGATCTCTGTCCTCATCTGGGGCTTCCTTCTGGAACAGACTCCCTGCTTCTCTCAAACTTGAGCAGGACCACCTAAGATTCCGGAAGCAACTCAAGGCCATCCTTTTCGCTTCGGCTGTCTCTCTGCTGATGCCCCTGTCTGCTGCGCACACTGGTTACCAGGGGAGTTGCTAGGTCTGGAAAAGACCCAGGGCTAAACTGATGTCGGAACTGTTGGGACTGGGGGCTAGCTAGTATTTTGGCTGTAGCTCCTGAGATTCTATCCGGGGCTACAACCAAAAGATCAGGGGCTATAGCCCCCTTAGCCCCCCCTAGCAATGCCCCTGCTGGTTACCTAGCCACCCACTGAAGTTACGGGACCAGGCTCCTGCACGACCGACTGCCCTTGCACTGCCTCCGGGCCTCCAACCCACTTAATGGACTATCTGCAACCCTACGTTCCGCTGACTCTCTGCACTTATGAGCCACCTCCCGGCTGCACTTACTAGTTACTTTGCACTCCCCCCGACACCTCTCCCACACCCTCCCCCCGCACGTACGCGATCTGAATGACACTAGGTCTAGTAAGATCTGTGTTTTGTATTCCTTCTGTCCTCCCTTCTTTTTCTTGTCACGCCTAGAAACACTTGTGTACAGGCGTGCTATAAATGACCTATCACATCATATCCTCTGCACAGCGGGATCACCTCAACTAGCCCACCGCATAACAGTACTGTGCTGTCCTCGCCCCTTCCACCAGTTCCTACGTGTACATGAATTTGCATAAGATTGTTCTGATATGCTGTGCTAAAATGCAATTTAGAGCATATTGCACAACCCTGATGTCCCTATTATAGGTTGTATTATGATTCTCCTCAAAAGCTTGAACACCCCATCATTGATCTATTTTAATTTAAAGAAACCACTCATGGGATTACGCTGAGCCCATTATTGACTTATTGACCCTTTTACTATTAGTGATTTTACCAGCATGCCAATGGCAACTATGACACCAGCTGCATTCCTTTTATCTTGCTTTTCCGGATATTAAGTAGTACAGACATAGATAGTAGGATGAGAATCTGGTCATGCTTTCTCTTGATACCGATCCGGATCCACTGATCTGGTCGCACGTAGTGTGAACTGCTGGATTTCACGTCCTATGGAAGTTTACTCTCACCCTGCTGCCAATCACACTGCCTTCAATGTTTACCTTCTCCCAATTGCTTCTGTCTTGTCTGCCCACCAATGGCTCTTTCCCAGTGGTCGAAGTGTACGAAAAGCTCACCACAAACCCCATCACCACTCCCCTTCCCACGCTCAATCCAAACCTCCAAACAAACACACCTGCTGTTTAAGGGAGTGCTCAGTGCAGCGCACTGAAGAGCACGTTTCAACTTCTTCATGCACGTTTATGTTAGAAGTAAACCATTTAAGAAAATAAAAGTAAAGGAGCAGTAAAATTAAAAAATATAGAGAAGCACTGCTCCCAACTGCTCCCGCCCATTTCGGCCACTGCTTTTTCCCACCCCCCTTCCACAGACGGGGTCAATGGTTCCCCAAAGCCACTGCCATACCCCCCACTGCCTCCCTCCCAGTTGATTGACTGCCTCATGGCCCTTCTCATCCCCTCTCGCAACCCATTTTCATGGGTTTTAGTTTGTGGGTTAATTATTGCATTGGGCATGCTCACCAAGCCCTTAAAGCTTGACACTTATTTATTTTTACATTTGTATGGCACACTAAACCCTCAGACTTCAAGGCACATTTTCATGATTAGTTGCATACACAAGAACTGACATAAATGGTGTAACACAGAGTACAGGAGTAACAGGCTGATCAGTCAGTCCATGGATCAAAAGGTTAGGCAAATGGGCGAGTTTTTAGTGATTTCCGGAAGGCCCAGTAAGATTGCTCTGCTCGAAAGGTAGGCAGGAGCAGGTTCCACTGTTTGGCTGCAATGGTTGGGAAGCTAGAGCCTCCAGCTTTGACCCATTTGAATTTGGGCTGAATGAGGCGGTGAGCGTAGGCCGATCTAGTGGGTCTAGATGAGGTAGCTCTGGAGAGTTTCTGAGAGAGGTAAGGTGGGGCCTCCTGGGATATACATCTGTGAGTGATCAATAAGGACCTAAATCGAATTCCTTCGTGGATGGGGAGCCAATGGGCTTTTCTTCTTGCTGCCGTGAAGTGATCGAGTTTGGGTATGTTCAGTGCTGCTCTGAGAGAATTGTTCAAATACCCCGCATCTTCCTATTGTTATGCTCTGAGGTGCTTGCAGTTATCAAGTCTTGAGCCTATGGTGGCTCCGGAATTTTATAGGCAGTTTTCATTGGACAAGAAGGGTCTAGCTGCATTTAATGAGCTTAGTTGTGCAGGCTGCAGCTGAGGCGATGGAGTTCACATGACAAGTGAGGGAGTGTGGCATCCAAGTAAACTCCCAGTGTCTTCACAGACTTTGAGAATGTAATCTGGATGGCCTCAGTTGCAAAGGTGGTGTATTGAGGGTCCAGCTTCTTAAGCATTGCTAAGGGGGGGACACCAGGAGTATCTCAGTATTTTCATTGTTTAGGCAAAGATGGTGAGTGGCCATCCAGGTTTGAATGGTTGAGTAGACAGAGTTCTGTGAGGTGCAGTCTTCAGTGTAGTTGTCGGAGAGGGGGGGTAGAATTTGTGTGTCATCGGCATAGTTTGTATAAGATATGCTGATGGAGTCAAGGAGGGTGAATAGAGGTTTCGTAGAGATGTTTTACAGGTTTGGGGAGACAGAAGACCCTTGTGGGACACCACAGGAAATGGGTGCAGGAGGGATGCTGGCATTCTCTGCAAATACTCTCATAGATCTCTCCCCTAGGTAGGAGGCAATCCACCTTCTGGCTTCAGGCGAGAGGTTTGCTGCTGTGTTCAGGTGATGGCAAAGGATCTTGTGATCCACCAAGTCAAAGGCAGCCGGGAGGTCAAGTAGTAGGAGTAAGGCAGGTTTGCCCATGTCCCTGGCTATCTGGTGTGCACAGGGATAACTTTAGGTCAATTTTAGTTTGTAAGGTGTTGATTTTCGCTAGCATGGCGTTCTGAATTTTGGTGCACCATAGATCATCTTTGGTGAGGGTGGCAGGGGGGTTGGTGGGTGTTTCAAGTTCCCTAAGGATGGTGAAAATCTCTCTAGTGTCAGATTTAGCATTGGCAATATGGGTGTTATGTGATGTGGACTTGGCTTGAAGGGTAGCGTGTTTATAGTGTTTGGCATTGGAGGTAAACACTAGCTTCCTAGACTTGGTTAGGGACTTTCTCAAATTGACTTCAGATAGCCGTTTATTGGTTCAGAGTTCAAGAAGGTCCTGGGTGAACCAGGAGTTCCTGTGATCAGATGGTTTCGTTTTCCGTGGTAATAAGGGGGCAATGGTGTTAATTGCTGTAATCAGGGCATTGGGATGCAGATCAGCTAGGGTGTTGTGGTCAATGGGAAGGGGAGATTCGTGAAGGAGTGAACTAAGCACGGATGTTGCTTGGTGAGGTTTTGAGAGCTGCAGGCTAGTGTCAGGGGCAAAGGGGAGGTGGCAAGTGTGGAGTGTCAGACAGAAAATATGGATAAGCGGATCACGTGGTGATCAGACCATGGGCAAGGGTTGTTGCTGGAGATTGCAACTTGGCAGTTGAGGTCTGCAATCCAGTCAAGCATGCAATCTTTGGAGTGTGTTGTGCGCAGACATGCTGTAGAAAGTCTAAAGCACTGAGATCATTGGCTACAGACATTGCGATAGTGTCTGTAAGGTCATTGTAGCCTAGGTTTAAGTCTCCTAGGAGTAGGGTTTTGGATGTGGGCTTAATGTGGGCAGATAAAGTGTGAAGTAAGCTCTCTTCAAAGGAAGGTGCCTGCCCTGGGGGACGATAGACAGTGTGAATGGACACAGTGTCAGTGTTTGAAATGGGCAATTTGACAGAGAGGATCTCACAGTGATTGTTGGGGATGTGCTAGTTGTTCTGATAGGCAGGGAGTCCCTTGCTATTAGTGTGAATCCTCCGCCCCTGGTGCTGGATCTATCACAGCGCTGGATAGCAAATCCTGGGGGGATAGCTAATAAAAGGGCTCGGCCTGAGGAAGGGTGTAGCCATGTTTTGGTGATGGCAAGGATGTCAAGACATGAAGAAGTGATCAGGTCTTAGATTCTATTTGTTTATATTTATTTCATTTAAAGAGCGCGGAAACAGCCCGGAGGCATTGAGGCGCTGTTTCAGGTAAATGTTATTTGCAGTCAGTTTGTCATACAGTACTTTTGGCTAACATACTCAAAACTAATACTACTGGGTCACAGGAGCAGGCACAGGCGGTGTTACAGATTAGGAGAACAGTTGTGTTTTCAGCACTTTGTGGAATACCCAATATGATTGTTCTGCCCTGAGTGAGGGGGAGAGGGAGTTCCACTGTTTGGCTGCTAGAAAGGGGAAGCTAGAGCCGCCGGCTTTGGTTCGTTTCACTTTAGGTAGGAGTAGGCGGTCAGCGTAGGGTGTCCTAGTGGGTCTTGTAGAGTGAGCTTTGGCTACTTTCTGAGAGAGGTACGCGGGGGCTGTCCAGATGTCCAGGGCGTGCGCTGGGATGGGCCTAGCCTTAATTAAGGTGCATTGGAGTGGCACGGTGTGTGAGGTGTGGTTCTTTGGTCTCATTGGGGCAGAGGGTCTGCATCTCGACGGAACTTGTGTAGTGTGCAGAGTGGAAGGGTATTCACAGGTAGGCTTGTGGAGGTTGGTGTTACAGGTGGTGGTGTGTTTGGTTTTTGCATTTCCCTTGTGCACTGTGGTCACTTTAGTTCAAGGCCTGTGACGAGGGGCAGAGCGCCCACACAAGGGATTGTTTCTAATAGCTGTGTGCTGCGGGCAAGTGTGATCCTGTAGGTTGTTAGTGCAGCTCTGGCACTCCTTGCCCACCGCATCGCCGCTCTCTGCCCCCACTTTCAGTGCTATGCGGACGATACCCAGCTCATTTTCAGGCTACCCTCGGCCTCCTCCTCTCCTTCCCTCATCTCCGACTGTCTGTCTGCTATCCAGGAATGGTGTGCCGCCAATGACCTCTGCCTTAACGCCAGTAAGACTGAGATTCTACTCATCGGCACACCCACTCCCTCCTTTCCTGCAGCTCTCTGGCCGGCCTCCCTTGGCCCTCTTCCTGCCCCTACCTGCAAAGCTAAAAACCTCAGGGTCATCTTCGACTCCACACTCTCCTTCTCTCCTCATATTTCTGACGTCTCTAAGAAGTCACACTACCAGCTGCACCTCCTCAGAGGTATTCTTCCCTTCCTCTCCTTCCCCCAGAAGCTCACTGTCTCCCGAGCCCTGGTTCTCTCAAGGCTGGACTACTGTAACAGCCTCTATCTTAATCTGCCTGCCTCCACTCTCCGCCATCTGCAACTTATCCAGAACAGAACTGCGAGACTTGTCCTTGGCCTCAAGCCCAGGGACCGTATCTCTCCAGGACTGAAATCTCTTCACTGGCTCCCAGTGGCTGCGAGGATTAAGTTCAAAACCCTCTGCATTGTCCACAAGGCCTTCTGGGGCCTGGGGCCACAATACCTTCAACTCTCTCTTCCTAAATATCTGCCTTCACGAGCCCTTCGCTCATCCGTCTCCAACTCCCTCATGGTCAGCCGCTTCTCGAAGCAACGAGCTGGGGGTAGATCTCTCTCCGCAGCAGGGGCCTCCCTCTGGAACAGCCTTCCTGCCTCCCTGAAACTTGAGGAGAACCATCTCCGGTTCCAGAAGCACCTCAAAACCTTCCTCTTCGCTTCTGCCTTCTCTCTCCCTCTCCCCTGCTAAACCTGCTAAACTCCCCACTGAAGTTTGCACTAAACCTGCATCTGGGCCACTCTGTGACCTCGGTCCAGGGCCCAGCCACTCTCCACTTGCACTGCCTCCCTGGCTCCCCCTGCACTGTGGGACTGTCACTGCATCCCTACAGCCCCCTTCCCAGCACTTGCTCTGCACTTACCTCGCACTTGCCACCAGCTGGCCCTTTTATTATTATTTATTATTTTATTACGCTACTTACCTTGTACTGCACTTTCCCCCCCACCTCCTCCCCCTGCACTTTCTCCTTTTCCCCTTACCTCTGCACTTGCGCGATCTGAATGACACCTGGCCTAGTAGGATCGTTTGTCTGTCTTCCCCTTGTTTCCCCCCCTCCCTGCCTCGTCGCGCCTTGAAACACTTGTGTATAGGCGCGTTACAAATACCATATCATATCATATCATATCATAGCTTGGATAGGGTAGTGGAGTGGAAGATCCGGATCCCTGGCCTCAGAGGCAGAATTGTGGTAGAGCCGCAGGCTAGGGTGGTGGTTTCTGACCAGGACAGCTGTAGGCTGGGTCAGGTAGGGTAGGTGTAGTAGAAGTGTGGATGCGAGAGGGATCCTCTGCATTCTGTTGGGTTTGCACAAGGGAGTGGCTGGAGGACAGACAGAGAACAGTTGCTGGGTAGTGCACTTTGGTGGGCTATGGGTTTGCAGGGTGGCGATTGGGCTACACACTGACCTGGCCATAGTTGGATCGGGCAGTGCCTGTCCTCGGGAGTCAGGCATGGTGTGCCTGAACAGTTTTGACGCCATCCTGGTTATTTGGCCGCTGGGGCCTTGCTTTGCAGAGCAGGACTCTGAGTGCAGGGAGCTGCTGAATGCTTGGTGCAAGTCGTGGCTCATGCAGGTAGAGATGTGCAGGTCGGGCCGGTGGGAGGAAGGGACTGGGTCCGGGTAGGGGCACCGAGCTGGAGCATGTGAGGTTCAGTACAGGTTCACATGGGGGCCATAAGCAGGTAGTTGGACATTGTGAGCCGCTGGTGGCTTTCTTTTGAAATGCAGAGTATCTCTAGGGAGACTGGATACTGATCGAGTGCTGGTAGACATCTGGGAAGGCCAGTGCAGGTCAGGAGCAGCATGCAGATGGGTAGGAACTTGGGCAGCTGCAGAAGCATTCCGTGTATGACAGGGTAAAACAGGAATTTTTAAAAGTGGCCTTCATAGGGGGCCGGCATCGCCATGCAGCTCCCCATATCCACTGGTATATCAGAGCCTACCGGCCAATCAGCAGGCGGCAGAGGCAGGATACCTGCATCCTGCAGGTTGGGTGCCTCGGGGCTAGCCGCAGCGGCGGCCATTTTCGAGGGGACTGTTCCCTTTGTTCCCTTTCTCACAAGTCAAACAGGGCCTTCAGGGATCATGAGCCTGGTCTGGAAGGGGTTAGCCAGGCACTCCTGTGCCTCTGTCAGGCTGCTCCATGGCAGGGTAGGGCTCCGGGGCAAGACAGGGATTTTCAAATTGTCTTTCCTTTGGATCTAGCAAATAAAAGAACAGATTTAAATAAAACACTCTCGGTGATGCAACCAGGCACTAATATTACAAAAAGTAAAACTCCAAAAAATGCACACTTTACTGAGTATTATCGTTACTATGGTCACAAAGCGTGGCCTTGTGTCTCTGGTTCAATGTTATCTCAGTTCAACAGCATAGGAGTGCAGATAGGAGCGAAATTAGATGTGAGCAGGGATAGACAACCTGTTCCGTGTGTACCCAGCCATGCCTATCTCATGCCTACACAAAAGCCAAAACGTGTTTCTGTGAAGACTTGAGAAATTATGATGTAGAGTTGTCCCAGCGAGAGTGTCAGAGTGAAAGAGATGCCGTGGAAATCAGCTAATAGAAAAGATTATTGCGAAGACGCTAAGCGCTCCGTTGCTTCCCGAACCTAGGTCCACGCTCAGTAAATACCCTGATAATAATGATGGAATATCCTCTAAGATTGAGAAGTAGAAATGCATAATATCCAAAAGTGTGAGAGCCCCTCAACCAGTGCTCAAGTCCTCAAGAAATAAGTGGGGAGACTCATTAACATGCCAAATGGAGAGTGATGTCGCCATAAAGTAGCATGTCATTGAAATATGTCCATTTATTTTATTTGGATTTTATGTTTTTATTTTTTACTCCAATGTATTCATTAATTTGTTTTTTATAACGCACCGAACACCGGACCTGAGTTTGTTTTGTGTTGGAAAAGTATAAAAGATGTGCATTTTTCCCTTGAGCTCTGCGTTCCCCTACGTAACATTTCGCCTTCAGTCGTTTCAGGTCTGTCATCTAGCCCTGTGGTGTATTGGTGAAGCCTTCAGTCGTTTCAGGTCTGTCATCTAGCCCTGTGGTGTATTGGTGAAGCCTTCAGTCATTTCAGGTCTGTCGTCTAGCCCTGTGAAGCTTTCAGTATTTCAGGTCTGTCGTCTAGCCCTGTGGTGTATTGGTGAAGCCTTCAGTCATTTCAGGTCTGTCGTCTAGCCATGTGATGCCTTCAGTCATTTCAGGTCTGTCGTCTAGCACTACTGGTGTATTGGTGAAGCCTTCAGTTGTTTCAGGTATGTCGTCTAGCACTGTTCAGCCTTCAGTCATTTCAGGTCTGTCGTCTAGCCCTGTGGTGTATTGATGAAGCTTTCAGTCGTTTCAGGTATGTCGTCTATCACTATGAAGCGTTCAGTCGTTTCAGGTCTGTCGTCTAGCCCTGTGAAGCTTTCAGTCGTTTCAAGTCTGTCGCCTAGACCTGTGGTGTATTGGTGAAGCCTTCAGTCATTTCATGTCTGTCTTCTAGCCCTGTGAAGCCTTCAGTCGTTTCAGGTCTGTCGTCTAGCCTTGTGGTGTATTGGTGAAGCCTTCAGTGGTTTCAGGACTGTCATCTAGCCCTGTGGTGTATTGGTGAAGCCTTCAGTCGTTTCAGGTCTGTCGTCTAGCCCTGTGAAACCTTCAGTCATTTCAAGTCTATCGTCTAGCCCTGTGGTGTATTGGTGAATCCTTCAGTTGTTTCAGGTCTCTCGTCTAGCCCTGTGGTGTAGTGGTGAAGTGCCCAACCTGGGAACCTGACAGACTGCCGTTCCAATCCACACCGTTGTTTGCACGAGTATAGATTCACCCCTGGCTTTTAAAATACCCAGGGCATAACTGATTCCACCCTCTAAAAATGTGGGCTGCCGCCGTCCATCCGCCTGTACCCTCGACTTGAGCCCTGCCCTCACCTGAGAGTGAACGCGGTTGAATAACCTGTTCTATGGGATGGTGCCCATTCTGGATGGTCTAGCATCGAATTTTAGTTCTCTGTGCCACACCAGAGAAGAAATAGCCATTCACTTATCAGTCTGGTGCCACTCACAAGGAGAGCCCAGCACTGAAACGACAGGCACATTTTCTCTGAACAAGAGTACTAACAGCAGAATTGTCAGCACATGTTGAAATGCTTGGGGTGTCACCTTAAGTTAGAAATTTCAGATGTGAAACCTCTATAAATAGAGAGAGGCTTGCAGCTGAACCTGAAACCGCACCCAGAGACACACAGGAAGGCAGTACAATGTGTTTGTGATTGTGGTTGCTTTTCTTGTTTAGAAGGGAGTTGCCTGGCATTTTCATAGAGGAATCATCATGTTGGCAGGACAAAGATTCGATGCATGTTAATGTTAATGTTAAAGGACATTTGTACCGCACATTATCACCACCGGAGTGGTCCCCTGGCGCACTGGCGGCTCTGAAAAACGTAAGGAGGGCGAGTTAGTGGGAGAAAGCAGGAAAAGTGAAAGAGAGCAGTGATGTGCTGTTGGTGGCCTCAGCCCGCTGGGTCCGTTGGTTGGGCTGGGGTGTTTGCGGCCGGTAGTCGTCGTGTACAGTTGTGGAAGTCTATGTGTGTTTTTTGTTGTGTTGTTGCAATGTAGTGAAGTTTGTACGGTTTGTTGTGCTGTAGGTTTGTGGTTCTGTTTGGTTTGGAGTTTGAGAGGTGTGTGCAGAGGGGGAAATTGTTAGTGGAATTCGTTAGTTGGCATCTCTATCCTGAATTGAGGCGCTGGGCTTGTGATGTCTCTCCTGATGCGCCACAGATCTGATCTGGGCCCATCTTGCTGTAACGCTCACCTTGTATCCACAGGGACGCCTCTGGACTGGTCCAGGACACCTTTTGGCTCTCTGCAACTCCCCCGGACGTTCTACCTGGGATCAGTTCTAGAAAAAGGGAGAGGGGTTTAGCGACTTCTCCTTGTCTCCCGCATCCACCTCCCGGTCTTCCCTTGCGATTTCCCCTTGGGACTCCGCTCACCTTGATTTTCGTTATGCTGCACTCTCCGTCCTGCTGTGCTTGGCAGGGGCGCTTCGTTGTTGCCGTGGTCCGCCGAGTTACTTCACTAGTGTTCACATGGAGTCCAGAACGGCTGCAACTCTTCCTTTCAGGTAGGTCTTTTAATGTTTCTTTTGAAAAAAGTCTATGTTGATGAATGTCCCACTTTTGTCTTGTAGAGGCTGATGGAGAATGCCAATGCTGACTGCAGAGTTCTAGAAGGTAAGGATGCGCTAGATGCGGTACTGAAAGCGTCCTTGCAAATGAGCTGACCTGTGCCTTGTTTCTTTTCAGGTCGCAGAAAATTTCTGGAAGCGACGATGGATTGAGGGACTGAGCGCCAAAGGTGAGGTTCGTAATGGCGGAGGCCTTCCAGGTGAGATGGTAAGTAGCTTCTTGTTCTTGCCTCTCATAATCCTGAATATGCAGCCGAGGACCGATGGAGATACCCTCGAAGGCTCCTACTGGATGAAGAGTTGGAGCTCAGCAGGTAAGAATAGCGATGTTCTTCCAGGCTGTTCACCCGAGCGGGCCAGGATACAGAGCAGGACCTGGTGAACGTCGCGCTGCAAAGCAGAATAACGCAAAGCACGTGCCTCAGGTGGTTTAAATACCCCGCAGGTATCCTAGGTGCCTTAGGGGCGGACCCCACCCAGAAGCTAGCCTGCTTGTTGCAGTTCCCCGATAATCCTCGTGGGGGCAGCCATATTCCCACATTGTCCATTAGAATCCATACTTGCCAAGTGCGCCTGGTGCAAACGGCGCCAGGATTGTTTCCAAGGCACCCACGACGGGCTAGTGTGGGCCTTTCTGGCGTTGGAACGGTACTGAGGTGGAGGCCATGGTACCCAAGACCCACAGCCAGGGCTCGGGGTCGTGACACTTGCATTCAATGTCCCTTTCACATCTGTCCCCCACCTCAACCAGCCTCCCTCATAACCAAACCGGTCCTCCCTTCCTACTCCTGTGGCCAGAGCACCTGCCAATGTCCACCACCCAGCTAGTGTGGTGATTGTCAGTATCTTGACAATTCAATTGACACTTGGTACCTAGTGGCAACTAAGGGGGGGTGAGGTTGTTGGTGAGATTGTCTGGGGTAGTTGAGTCCATCTCCATGGGTGTCACCTGTGTTTCAGTCTATCTGGTGTCATCTGTCCCAGTACTGCGGGAGCTTCCCTGTCGGTTCTGGGTCTGTCAGTGTCCTTTCCAGTTTAGTCGTCCCTTTTCTCTGTTGTTTCGGTTTTCAGTTTGAGTCTGTAGTCTTGAAGAGCCAGGTTTTTAGTAATTTTCTGAATTTGTGGTGAACTTCTGTGTTTCTTATCTCTTTTGGGATGTTGTTCCAGGTTTTTGCAGCTAAGTGGTAGAAAAATGTGCCTCCAAGTTTTTTCTTAAGGTATGGTTTTAGTTCCAGGCGAATTTCGTTGATGGATTGGAGGGGTCTCTGGTTTGTAGACTGTTATTTTCTTTTGAAGGAATTCTGCTCCTTGTCCTCTGATTGCCCTGTGTGTTATGCACATGGTTTTGGTGATGCAATGTTTTACTAGGAGCCAGTGTAGTGTTTTTAGGGCAGGAGTGATGTGGTCTCTTCTGGATAATTTGAGGAGTAGTCTGGCTGCTGCATTTTGGATTCATTGTAGTTTCTTCAGGAGGTATTCTGGTATTCCGAGGTAGAGGCTGTTTGCATAGTCGATTCTTGACATGATGAGGGCGACAATAGTGAGGGTTTTGTGCGTGAAGGAGAGGAAGTAGGATTCTTCTTGCCGTGTGGAGGAGGAAGAAACATTTCTTCACTGTTGCGTTTATTTGTGGTTCTATGGTTAGGGTGTTGTCCATCAGAACTCCCAGATTCTTTACTACCTTAGATGGTGTTGGTGCGGTTCCCATTTCCGTTGGCCATGGGATGGCGGTTTCGTTCCCTTGGTCTTTGGATATGATCATGATTTCGGTCTTTCCTGGGTTGATTTTCAGGTTGTTGGTATTCATCAAGTTGAAGACTTCTTTCAGACAGTCGATTAGAGTTGAGTGGTCTGCTTCGTTGTCTTTGATTTTGTAGATGATTTGAGTGTCATCAGCGTAGTTGTAGCAAGTAATGTTGTATTTCTTGATGATTCTGATGACCGGAGTCTAGTAGATGTTGAAATATAGTGGTGATAGTGAGGATCCTTGTGGTACTCCACAGTCGTCAACCCGTGGAGTGGATTTGAAGGGCTTAATCCATACGGTTTCTGTTCTTTCTGCTAGGAATGATTTAGTCCAGAGTAGTGCTGTGTCTGTTATGCCTTGCCTATGTCTTCTAGTCTTTTGATCAGAGTGTTATGGCTAACTGTGTCAAAGGCTGCGGAGAGGTCGAGTAGAATAAGGGCTGAAGTTGTGTTTGAGTCTGCATTAGTTTTAAGGTCATGCCAGACGGAAAGAAGCACTGTTTCCGTTCCTCTTGCTGGTCTGAAACCGACTTGAGCTTGGTCTAGTAGGGGGTGTTTTTCTAGGTGCTCTTGGGTAAGTTTATATACGTAGGTTTTCAGGAGTTTTGCTGGGTAGGGAATGTTTGAGATTGGCCTGTAGTTGGAGAGGTCTTCTACGTCGCCACTTTTGGTTTTTAGAAGTGGCTTGATATAGGCTGATTTGAAGATCCTCGGCACAGTCCCTGTTGCTAGTGATAGATTTAGAAGGTTTCTGTAGTATTCTGATGGTGTTCCTTGTGCGAGGATTGATTTGTAGATGTCCGGGGGACAGGGATCCATGGGTGATCCAGCTTTCTTACTGCGTTTTACCAGCATTGCGAACGCCTCTGCTGATATTTCAGGAAAGTTTTTGAGTTTGTGCTGTGGTCTGTGTTAGGTTCGTTTGGTTGTATGTTGTGGTTGGGTGGTCTCTTTTGTATGGTTTGTCGGATGTCATTGATTTTTTTCTTGAAATTGTCTGCCAGGTCGTTGCAAAGTTATTCCTCCTCTGGCATGACCCAGTGAGAATAAATGTGACTCTAGGCCATAGTGGGTGCGTTTAATCCCACTATGTGGGTACGCAACACCTGTCAAGTTGCTACTAAGTTGGGCTTTAACTGATGGTATAAGCCCACATTTGCAGCAAGTTGAGGCACCTGCCACCAGAGACCCGTCTCTCCAGTCCCTCCTTCAGAAATATAAAAAAATAAAAATACGCAAAAGGATTTACCTGCTTTGCATGGGGCATCACCCATCCCTAATAAATTCAATTCCAACTCCCATACGAGTTTGCCAGCGCCATGGAAATGGAAAAGGGACTGTCTGAATCTCTGGTTCCATATGGCATCGTTAAAGCAGGTTTTCATTTCTGGAGGCAAAAACGGTACATGTACTGGTCCTTAGCATCCCAGTTATCCGCACGCTGCTAATGTTGATGAACTGTGCACCAGCAGGCCATATTGGTTGGAAATGGTTCTGAGTCTTTGGTAATGACCATGGCTTTATTTGTGCAGTAACCTCAGGGTAGAGGGCATGTCCCACAAGTAAAGGAACCACTTTGGGATTTAGCACCATAGTAGAACCTTGGAATGCTGGTTGTTCAATTGAAGAAAATTAAGAAATGTAGGGCAGTAATGATTGATAGAAGCATTCTGTCCCAACGTTTCATGTTTTCTTCCTTGTTATTTAATGTGTGTAACAGAATACTTTACCTCCAATGAGTGGACTGTTCCAAGAGCATTATAGTCCCACCTCCTCAAGCTCTACTTGACGTTACATGTCCACACTGTTTTTACAGGGACTTGTCTGTAAATCATGATTGTAACTTGTTGTGCTAGCTTATAATATGGCCATAAAGACAAGGGCCCCATAACGTTACCACCAGGTATGACCTGGGTACCTCGTCATTATGGCCATTAGCACCCTTAAAGATCCCTACGCTGGTGCTAATGTAGTTTAATTTAACAAACAAAAAAAGAGAAACTTACCTTGCAGTGCTGCACTGCACCGTAGTTTTCAAGTCCATTTTCTATGTTGATGACTGTCACTTCATCAAGGAAAAAGAGTTGGGAGACACTGCACCGATCCACAAGGTATGTTTCTTTTGTTTTTCAATTAAACACTCTTGGCACCTGGTTAGGAACTACACAGGTGCTAAGAGGTGAATATGGAGCAGGGCAGGGAGGAGGGGGTAGACCAGCAGCACTCAGGCTGCTTGGAATGGGGGTTTATACAAGAGAACCCAGCCCACGTTCCAAGCATTCTTATTGGCCAGTGGCCCGTTCCATGGTACTAATGGTTGTAGTTGCCCTCAATAGCAAGCTATAATTGGGTGATAATCACCTCAGCCGAGTGTTGTACTGTATGATGAAGGCCTCCTTATGTGAGTTAACAGTCCTACCAAAGTGAGGGCTATTTCCAAGTTAACAGCTTCTACAGCTAAACTCCAAGTTGATTTCCATCATTAGCACCCTAGTAAAATTTACATGTGCTAATGGTTATTGCTTTTTCTCTTTGTGTAAACAAACACCTGTTTGTCAAAAACAAAAAACCTACGAAATACGGTAACCACCAAGAAAAGACACAAGGAAGGGCTTGAAAGAGGTTCTGGAGCGGTTGGAGGGTCCTCTGAGTTCTATATCTCCCTCTATTCCCTGGGAGATATTCAGGGGAGGTGTCTTGCTTCCCTCTTTGGAGATCCTGGCCTTCCTTCACTGTCGGAAGATGCAAGGCAGACTGTACCTCCAGCCAGGGTCCAAGGTTGAGCTCTCCTTTCTTACTTCTTGTGAAGTCTTCAGATGAGTCCATGGTATTCATGCAGTGAATGAGCAGGTGTGGCTAACGAGGGATGGCGTAGATTGAGAACCGCAAAGGTAAATGCTGACCTTTTTTAATTTACAAAGACAAGCCAGGTGGGGCTTGTGGGAGGGAAGTGGGAGGCGAGACGGCGGTGTGCAGTCCAAATGCATGGCCTGTGGTTTTATACCAACTAATAATGAAGGTGACGAGGGAAAGACCACACAAGATGGAGGAGGCACCCCGATAACCCGGGCAGGGTCCTCGTCCTCCGCCCTCCCCCACTGGGTTAGGGGGAGGGATAAGTCCAAGCACGCCAAAGCACTTGGAAAGCCCACGAAAGGGCAACAAAAGAAAAGGGGCGGGCCAAGCCCCATATAAGCGGCGGGAGCCCGCTGCCTGAACAGGTCTTCCAGCCGGCAGCAGAAAGATGCCCGCCAACGCCAAAAAGGATTTTCGTTTTCCACCCACCCTACAGAAGGAACAGCTTCGGCGAGGCCTGGCCGTCAACATCGCAGGACGGCGAGGCTGTGTTTTGGCGACCAGTGACAAGAGACATACTCTGAATGAGCCATGGGAAAGCCGGAAGGGTCTTCGTTCTTCTCGGACCAGCGCCCCTTGGTAGCCTATGCGGCGGGGGCGCCTGGTGGTAGCCATGAGGGCTCAGCTTCCCCCAAAGAAACGGCGCTCTCCCACCCCAGGAACACCTGCAGGGGCAGGCTGGTCACAGGCACAAAGTGTTGGGAGAGTTGGGCCTACTGTGGACCTTGTTGGAAAAGGGGGAAGCAGGTTTTGGGCACGGTGCAGTCACCACACCTTTCAAACTATTTTCACAGTTGTTTGCTGTGTTTTCTATGATGTGTGAAAATAAATCTGCAGCCTTTTTATGCCAAAAAGAAGAAATGTCTCATTCTGCACCTTACTGGTGGGGAGAAGAAAGGGGCTGAGATGAATGAGCAAGAGTAATGTATTTTGGTATAAGAATGGACAAATGCCCAGGTATGTCTGTGGTCCTTGCTATCTGATTTGAGGGGACAGCCGCCACATTTGCAAATCCTATAATTAATTAAAAAAAAGAAGGCTAGCACAGCGGAGTAGTACATGGGAGGCAAAGATCAGGCTCTACCAAGCGTGATAACATGACAAGAGGCCATTGGATACTGAAGTCATTCCCAGAATGCATTTGTTTGTTAAATGAAAACTGTGAACAGCAACGGTAGCATCTTGGTTAAATGGTGGGCGAAACTAAAAAATGAATGCAACTGGAAAAAAGCATTTGCAATGTCAACAGTTTGGGCTTTCGCGTAGGAATGGGAAAAGCATTTGCCAGATACTGCCATAGTGGTATTAACTGGCCATTGATGATAGCAGGTTAGAACATGCTTCAAGTATGTGGGTATCTAACAGCAGTGCTTGGAAAATGCTCAATACTTCTATGCAAGCCAAAACGGTTGGCTTTTCTAATGCTTGTTTTTAACTGGATTTCAGTGAAGCATACGCATGGGGTGCTTATAAATGGAGTGGCTGAAGGCAGACCTGGTTGAGACATTTGTATTACATCAGTAGCTAGTTTACAGCCATTAACTTTCCGAAAACTACCTTGAAAAAAACATTGGCAGGCACTTTGAGCACAACGTTTGATGGTAAGGATGGCTTAAAGCGAGCTCCAAAAGTTCCCATGAGGCAATGTTTTGAGGTGGTGAAGGGGCAGGAACTGGGTGGGATTTGTGTGGCCAATGAATGGCTGGGCAAATAGCCAAACAACAACTAGAAGCTGTGTGTCCTACCTCATATGCCATTTCTCCCTATCTGTACTCTAATGCAATACTTTTGGCTTATAGGTAGGGCCAGCACACCTTAATAGCCCAAATTAAAAAGAGCAGATGCTGCACTGTTTTCATTTCCATCACTATAGAATGCACCTGTCACTTTATTCTCAAACGGGATCTGCGCATTTCAGGGGGGCTGAATAGCAGCGCCAGCCCTCCAGTGCATTGAAGGGGCTCTCAACATTACTGCATTATGACTGACAGCACACACATGGGATTTTTAAAAATACAGCCAATCAGGTTACGCTAAACACGAGTAGACAAGAACATGGAAATGGCTGGTCGAACTTGGGTGAGGGCGGGGCTACCGGCCTGAAGACATGCAGATCACCATTTTGTGAGCATCTGCCCCTCTAGTCTAGTGATCGTTTCTCACGGATACACACACTGAAAGTAAACGAGCTTTAAGAGGCAGCGCTGAAAAGTATCTAGCAATGCTCGGCTTTACACATCTGTTATGTTAAGTAACGGAGGCTGTTCTTTGTGTTTTCACTCAGCGCGCCGTCTGCTCCGGGTGGCCGCTCCTTAAGTGCTTGTTCCCCGCTGCACGCCTAGCCAGGCACCGCTGCGCCAAGGTAACAGCCAGGATGATGCCGTGCCATTTCCCGTACGACTTCCGAAATAATTGCATGCGCGTTTATGTCTTCAGAGTTGACTGGAAATGAGGCATGTGTCACAGACGGGGACGGCTGTTTATGGGGTGCGTCGGTATTCAGCAATATAACAACACAAAACATGGTCTGGCACGCATGAGTCGCAGCCAAAGAGCCCGCAAGGATTCGAACAATAATGTGTTCGAGGATAACGTGTGCGGTAAATCTGATCACGCACGGGCTCAGGTAAGACATTAGGCAACGAAGGTTACTTACGCACGTCCGTTATCCGGTTATTTAACACGTTAACTAAAGCTAATAAGGCAGTTCAGTTAGGCAAAAAGGGTTGACTCTAACGAAATACGTCATATCAGAGGTTTGGCACTGACAAACACCTGCAGATTCTGTGATAAGGACAAGGAGACTATCCGCCATCTAATTCTGTCCTGCCCTGGAACGACGCAGGTACGGCTTCCTTATATGAAATATCTTCTCAGGCAATCATCAATCTTCAAGGAAGATGTATGGTGGGCAAGGATGATCAGTGGAGACAGAACATCTTGGCAATTAGCCACCTTCAAAATCTTGAAACAGCTAATGGAAAAACTGGAGCTTAAACGAAATGAAACTAACTAAGACCTTTTCCTCTACTGTTTCTTTTTCTCTTCTTCTTCCAGCAACTCTGTATGTTTTCCAAAGAGATAATCTTCTATCAGAGTGACAAAATTGGATAAAATCTAGGAAATCTAGGAAAACTGAAGATGTTGTAAAAATCAATTATTTGATTAAAATTTCAAAAAAAAGGGTGGTATTACAGAAACGTTGCACCAGTGTAAGTGCAATTCCCGTTTTAGCATAAGGTGCCCTAGTGCAAAAAACATATATATTTTTTTGCCGCAGATTAATGTTTGCCCTAGTCGGAGTCCCTTGACCTTGTGCAAAAATGCATTGAAAGAATGCATTTTTTGTACCTGGCAATTTTTGACACACACAACAACAAACCCCACACGTCTTCCGATAACACACACATTCGCAACACAACCACTGCACTGCTTAACAAAGACCACCCATACATACGCAAGTGCTTGAACGCCCACCAACCCATACCAAAAAGTAACTAAACCACACACCACACACACACATTTGCACAAACGCAGCAAAACTTTAAAGCTGCTAGTTTCAGGAAAGGCTTCCATCACTGCACTGCCTTACAAAAATGAAATGCACTCCTCAGCCCCCTCCCTACGGATGCAAGAAAACATATAACAACGTTATGTGTGCTTTCACACCCGAGGGCAGGTGGCAGATGTGCACATTTTCTTTTTGTTAGGCAGAGAGGTGAGGGAGGCCTTTTCTGAAACTAGCAGTGTGAAAGGGTGTTGCATGTTAGCGCATTATGCATGTATGCATGTGTGCAAGGAGTGTGTATGTAATGGATGCATGGATGAGTGTGTGTGAATGTGTGTATGATGTATGGGGGGTTGGGTGCGCATGTAAATGAGCGAGTGTATGGTCAATGGGATCTTTAAATGAGTGAAGTGAATGTGTAATTGTGTGTGTGTGTATATATGTATATATGTGTTCGCATATGTTTAATGCTGGTCCGAGGAGCTGATTTTGGCAGGTAGACGTGGGGAGGTGTGGCGGTTGGTAGGAGAGGGACGTGTAGGGAAAGGGGGATAGGATATATGGGCTCCCCGCCAGACAACCCTTGGGGTAGACCTGAGGGGGCAGAGCCTTTAAGTTTTCCCGGGTCTGTTTTGAAAGTGACGACCCTCATAACCAGATAGCCACACCCCTACCGCCCCAAAATGCATGTTTCGTAGCACTCCTGAAGTCTATGCATGCAGTCTCTGGAACAATCTCCCCCTACACGTCAGGCTTGTTCCATTCAGTTCAGAAATTAATTCAAACACTCAGCCCATAATATACACCACCTAAATTATGTTTTTAAGGGCCACAGAAATGTGGCTGCCGCATTAACTCTACCAGCTCTGTCCTCTCTGCCCCAATCAACCCTCCCCGTCCCTCTTGCATTGCAAGCGTCCACTCTTTCCATTGGGCCTCATTATAAGTTTGCTGGTCTGGAAAAAAAGTGCAGGTAATAACGTTTATAGGCACATTTCTGGACTTGCAAATAACAAGTTTGCCCATGGGGGCTACATGACTTACCTCCAGTTAAGAGCCGGAGGTAATTCAGGCCACTACCGGCATTAGACAGCCAGTATTTCCACAGCTTGTAATATCCCAATAATGCTGGGATATCAGGCTGTGGAAATGGGAATACTGTTTGGTGGTCTCCTGCAGGAATCACCAGTAGGATACTCCCCAGAGATGTCTTTTAGGGGTTGCCAGCGGTCGCAACTGTGACCCCTGGGGTCTCCCTTGCTACCCCTGTGGTCTCCCTTGCTACCCCTTAAAAAACATTGTATGCATGGTCCTGGGCTATGGCCAGTGCCATGTGGTTCTTTGCTTCTGGGGTAGATGGCTTTCTTTTTCAGGCCGCTTAAAAATAAATGAACAGAGGTTCCACAAGTCTAACACTTTCAGAAGTGATCCTAAATAGGAAATAATAGGAATACCAAATAATTTGTTTTTTTGGAATTCATTACAATAATTGCTAGATTCATTAAAGGTTTATTTCAGACCCACTTCCAAGGGTGAGTGACTGATTTAGTCTGTTCTTAAACACCTTAACTGAGCCGTTCATCCTTCTGCAGTTGATAAATGAGTACCAACACAGGTTGGGTGATATTGAATCTATATTTGTTCTATAAAAATTGCTTAAGTGTAAGTACTATATAATAACACACCATTATCATTTGGCCATTGACGCCTGCTTGCATTCACAGTTATTTGGTAATATGGACCTATACACACTGATCTTAACAATACATATGGTGATCCATTCTTGTATCAAATGCATATCCCATTATAGTGATATCATAACATGTTTCTCAGTGTACTTGGGAACAAAGCTATGTGATGCCACTTCCTGTTTTGTCAAGGGGTGATAGGTTGTGTTCCATCGCTTCCCATGATATCGCTAAGGGGTAGGGTCAAATGACATCACTTCCTGGTCATGTGATGTCACTTCCGCTACCCCTGGCATTTTGGTGAAATCACATCCCTGATACTACCAAACTTGGAATGACCCCCCATTGTTAAGTACTCAAGTATCATGGATGTATGGTATTTATAAAGCACAAACCTAGCAAACAACAAAGCACTTGCCAAAGGGGACACCCCCTGGCAGGTTTAGGTCGGGTGCAAAGGGAGCAGAGGAGTTGGGATGGATAGGGGCAGAGGGTGAAACTCCCGAGGGGGAGAAATGGGGTTGAGTGTAGAGCTTGTAAATGACAATTGATTGTACTGATGTAGCCCTGAAAATGTGCCCGCCACAAGGACTCCACTTCTTCAGAAAGATAGGTTTCTATTATCATAATACAAAACAGCAAAACAATAATAAAGCAGACGTAAGAGTGCTTTGGACAACAGTATTTCAGAAAGCTAATGCTCAAAGTCAAAAGAATAAACAAGGAGAGCGGAATGCAATAGAAAAACCCAGTGACTCATACATCTGCCTCTCCGCACCTACATCTGTGACATCAGAGCTCTGGCAATAATGGGGCTAAAAACAGATTCTTGAACTCTATTTGACAATAAGCAGCCATTAAAAATGAATTCACCGACTACAAGAGATTCAGATTGCAGTTGCTAGAACGTTGGTGGGAGCAGCCAATAGGGACCTATAAGAGTACTGCTCAAGTCTGAGAGTCATGTGTACTTTCTGATTTCCCCACCTATGCACAGTAAGCAAGCACAGCTCCCTGAGAATTGTGTACTTTCTGTTTTTCCAACCCAGGTACAAAAAGCAAGCACAGCTCTCTGTGAGCCATGTGCACTTCATGTTTTCCCCACACAAGTACAGTAAGTGTGACGAGTCAACTTCTGGAGCACCAGTGGACGTTTTCTAAACCATCAATCAGCCCCACACCTCTAATACACCAGAAGGGATCCAAACAGATTGGAATAACAGGCAAATTATAAACCTCCTTGGCCCTTTTTGGTAATGTGGATGGAACGGCAGGCTTATCTTCGAAAGGTCATGGATCGTTGGTTAGTTGCAACACAGTGAAAATACATATCTACTTTATTATTATCACAACAGACAGTTCTAGCACACTACGAAATACATAGCATCCTATATAGGAATGCAGAGGACAGACAGTATAAAAGAAGGAAAGGGGAAGCACTTGGAATACTGAGAGGAGGGTAGTTGGTGTGGTTAATAACCACAACAGTTTAAGAGTTCTTGGCTTCAGCACAAAGGGAGCAATGGGTCTTAAAATGTGTTTAGGGGCCTTCTTGGAAGGACCGGGGGGACAGATCACAATGTTCCTTGGCCCGTAGGTGTTCTTGGTGCTCAACAAGGTTCAGTCGTCTTCAGGGCGCTTTGCAGGCTTTTGTGGCAGAGTTCAAGATGGAAGTCAGCTGCGGGTCAGGGGACAAGACAGTTGGGAGAGCGAAGCTGGACGAACGGCTTCAGGCTGCCCTACACAGCGGCTCAGGGTCTGCAATCGTCTTAGTGCTGATCAGCCATCCTGAAGCCCTGGTCGAGACATTTCAGATGTCTTTAAGCTACGGCAGCTTGATAACAGTCAACATTGCTGTTGGTTGCGGATTGAGGAACTCGAATGGCCCAAAACACTTCTGTTAAGGCAGACAGCGGTAGATGCTTATCGAGACACTTCTCCCAGACTCTTCAATAGACTTGTGTCATGTTTTAAGGCGGACCCAAAGCTGAGGAGTGTGTGGCAGGCAGCTGCCTTGTCCTTGTTTGTAGCTTCAAAACCTTCTGTCACTTCCTATACAAGAAGCTTGATGCAGAGCCTAGCAGGGCACACTTTGTGCTGGCTGGGCACCCTTTCTAGAGTGGCTAGAGGGTTCTCTGTGTTCTGTATCTCCCTCTGTTCCCTTGGAGATATTTAGGGAAGGGACCTTACTTCCTTCTTTGGATATCCTGCCTTCCTTCACTAGCGAAAGATGCAGGGCAGACTGTAGCTTCAGCAAGGATCCAGGGTTAAATGCTCCTTTCTTACTTCTTGTGAAGTCTTCAGATGATTTACTTAAAGAGGGTTGCCAGCCCTCTTTTAAAGCAAAGTGTGCCACAATCATTGGTGTAGCTGCACCCAAATTAATGCCTGTTATGTAATGCACAAATGAAAACCTTATTTATTTTTGTGTACAAGTTCTTTATTCTGAACGATGTACCACTCATATCACACCCCTCTCCTGGAACCCCCCCCCCCCCCGGTCACACTGAACCAGGAATCAGGCTGGTTTGCAAAGTTAAAATATTTATTTATGTATTTACAAGTTAATGGACGCAGAGGAAGGCTGGCAGATATAGGGATTGTGGGACTGGGATGAGGACAGGTTAGAGGGGACAAGAGAGCAGGTAGTTGAGGGGCTGGATGGAGCAGAGGTCAGGAGGGTGCATTGGCCGAAATAGGTTCAGCAGAGGAGGGGCATCCTGTGGAATGGACGCCTCGGCTCGTGAAGGAGGGGGCAGTGTGTTAGGGGTCAGGGGAGTGGGAATGAGGAGAGCAGAGGAAGGGAGTGAGGACCAGGATGCCCTCGCAGAAACTGTGGAGGACTGCCGAAGAGGGGCCCTCGAAGGCAAGGAGTGGGACAGGGGAATGGCAGATGAGGGGAGCTGGGGGGCACAGAAGTCCAGAGTGCCAGCACAGGAACTGAGCAGAGAGAGTCTCAGAAGGGCACCGAAGATCGGAGTGCCAGCGGAGGGTCTGTGTGGGAGGAGGATCCGGAGGGTACTGAAGTCCAGAGTGCAGCGCACTTTGTTTTAATGGGTATACAATAATCACCAATGGGATGATGTAACACTGAATAATCTATTTAATACACAAGGAGTAATAGTGAGCAAAGCAATTCAGCACAGAAATAATACTTTTGTGTGTGTGTGTTCAGATCAAAATAGCACTGTGATTACTAGATCCCCCTGCACACCCATCAACCCCCCCAATAAGCAATGTAAATAGATAGGAGGAGAGAGTAGATATTCAGGAATGGCAGAATTCAAACAGAATATCAATCCAACGTTCCCCCAGCAAACACAAGAGAGAAATGGTATTGACTGGCATGCTGTCAGAATGGTTTTTAAAGTTATCTTAGAATGGATTGGGTAAAAACACTAAATATGGTTTAAATTGCTGAAATGGTTATAATCCTTATGGGAGCCGCTTTGGATAGTGGCACACAAACACTAGCAATGACTTAATACCAAGAAACAATTTGAAATCTTAAAATTGAAGTTGGAAGCACTCAAAAACTGTTTTACACGTGTCAGAATTTCCCTAAATGAAAATTCACGGCAAACTTTTCACTGCGTGATAATCGCGATAACGGGATAACCATATGGATGCTAGCTACAAGCAGAAGTTGAAATTTTGTTTCTAGCGCAAACATTTAGGAAGTTAGGCACGTTTTAGTGGAGGTAGTTTTTCGAGACGGGCGCAAGAATGGAAAACAGGAATCCGCTTTTAAAATGACAAATGGGATTCTTACACTAGAGGATGACATGAATAAATGAATACCACACAGGAACACAGCCACTTCATCAGGGTGACTGCCTGCAGAGTAGCTCACCTTCTTCATATAAAAAATTATCAGCGCCAAGATAGTTTTAACAATACTAGTACAGGAGGAAGATAGGATGGTTTGGATGGAGAGTTCAGACAATTCAAAAATACTCCTAACAACACAGGTTCTGGATACAAGATAGGATGGGTGTAAGATAGGGATTGACTATGGACAGTACATATGCTAGTGACACAGTTCTTTCTATAGATACTCACTAGATATGTTTTTAAACTGAACCGTCAGGATTCTGGTCCATCAACTGGATCTGGTTTTAGGACAGACTGCTGGGCACATTGGATTGGGCGGCGTCAAGGGGCTCTGGTCACCGCACGGCACCGGACTAGATTGGATCTGCAAGGGACTCTGGTCACAGCACGGCACAGGATTGGACTGGATCTGCCCTTCTTGGTTTTAATGAAATTATTTTCAGCAGGCAAGCAGTACAGCACAGCCCGGCTGTCTTTTGGTTCCCCTTAGAATTGTTGGCTTTTGGTTCTGGAGTTTGAGGCCTAGCTGAAAATGGTTCATCTATGCAATGGGCCTTTCTGCTTTGCCAAGTTTTTTGTAGTCTGGAGCAAGAAAGATGGAAAGTTCAGCAACAGGGTGCTCCGCCAGCATCAGGATAGTGAGTGAATCTGTGTGTCCCTATCTGCCCTCTGCTTTCTCTATTTATGCTATGATAAAGGGGGTGTGTGTGCTGGTTTAGACTAAGCTCGCCCCTTTAACAGGCGATTGGTCAGAGTCTTCTCTCTGCCTTGATAGGAGGAGATAAACAGTGTGTCACCTTTATGGTGTGGGTTTATGAGGCTTAAAGTCCACCTCTAGCCTCCTGAACACAAAATTTACTTTTGCCACAAGACATATTTACACGTGAGTAACCTCTATAACAACCACATATGCAGATTACATATTTTGTGTAGCAGCTACTCCTCAAAACCTTGTCGCTGTGGGATCTTGTGTCTGCTTTTCACCAAATTTCGCCCTTTTCATCAGGAACACAATGTCCAATTTATCAGCAAATTTCTATACGTGTGCGCATGTAACCAGGGCATAAGTGTATGAAGTTTCATACTTCTAGCAGAAATACATTTGGTGTAAAATCACATTTTCTGCCATTTCTTTCCAGAACATGTTACACGATCTTTCCGCCTCTTGAAATGTGCAACCAAAATTTAGATTTACAATTTTGTTATTTTTGTATTTTTGACAATTTTAAGTGGTAAGTTAGAAGTCTTTAAATAAAATGTTCTTTGTGAATGTTCAGCCACAGATGGCTGTTTGGGTCTGCCTCTTCTTGTCTCCCTTCAGTTTAGAAGCAGTCTCCTCCCTGTTCTCTTGGCAGAGGCCATTCTACGACTGTCCTAACACCTAGCATTTCCTGCTTTGCAGTTTGCCATTGTTTCCTTCCCCGCTGCAGACCAGGTTCTTCCCAAACCCTATAATTATCGCCTGGGTGTGATTTCCTGGAGGAAGGAGAGGCCTTGCCTCTGCGAGGAAAGCTGTTATTCCAGTTTGGTAGCTTTAGCCAGCTTACTTTAATTGTTACTTCTGTTGAATTTTACCTTAGCATAAAACAAACCTGTGGGATCAAATCACAGCTAAATACTTATTCAAGTTTTTAAACCATGGAATCAAAACAATTACAAGATGGGTTACTCTCAACAACAGGCCTCTTAGATTGCAAACATTTGATTTCAGTTCATACATGTTTAAATTTTAATCAGGCAGGCTACTGACAGCTGTCATTCAGGCGGCCCAGGGTACTGCACTCAGATTTTGGCAGATTCACAAACAGGCCACTTTTGCTGTGGAAATCCCTTGATGCTTTCAGCTTTTCAGGACATTGTAAGTTCACAATGATTTCTTACACTAAGTGAATTGTAGCACTCAGCAAGAATTTTGGATGTGTGAGGGAGATTTGTACCAGAATTCTGCAGTTTCTGCAACAAGAAAAATGATTTAAAAAAATGATTTTGGGGTTTCCTTTAGCAAAGCACTGCTTTTTCCTTCTGTGCTCCATTTTCACATGTTGTGGAGCCCAGTGACATGTTTCAGGAGTGAGATCTCTGTTCCATCACTGACAACATGCATGACAGATTGGGCATCCATCTTTTTGTGCTTTGCAAAGTTCAATTTTCAGAGGTTTTGGCATGCACAAGGGTTTTGCGGCCATTTTACTATTTTTGGCACCATCATGACACAGTGATGCCGCATGGCAGAGCAAAAGCAGGTCAAAACATCCCACAGAACACCCCTCACGACTTGAGATTGACCGCCCGTCAAGGGGAAGTCGGGAGATTGGGATTTTCTTTCTTTCTTTGGTCCAGGTGGAGAAAGTCATCTGCTTCTCCCTTCAGTGCTGGAGTTGACACGCTCACCTCGCCGGTTTTGGTTGGGAGTGGGTCTTTCCTCCCGGTCCCCGAGTGGTCCTCCTTGGTACTTAGAAATTCTTGGTTCCAGTTCTATGATACAAAACAGAGTATGGTTATAAAAATGTCCCCACTACTATTCATGTAGTGGGGCAGATGCATACATTGAATATAATTTACAATATTCCCCGCCTATATTTACTAATGGTTTTAACAGTTGGATTCTTCTAGGTGTCCGGAATGTCCTCCTCGGGGTTTACGGTTAAAAACTTGAATAAGTATTTAGCTCCTCTATTTGCCACAAAGTATGCCTGGGGTGGCAACTCTTCAGATGGTTTATGTGGACCCACTTATATTCCCCTTCTGCCAAACAGCCCTTGCGAATGCAGATTTTGTAGGGGACTGGTGAGATTCTGTCTACAATTTCAAAAGGACCCCGCCAACTTGGGTGAAATTTGCGCTGTTTGGCTTGGTTCCTTTGGAAATTGTACAAGTAGACCTGGTCTCCTACTTGATATTCTTTTTTAGTTGTCTTAGTGGGTCTTCATACTGTCTGCAGATCTTTCTAGATTCCGCTGAGCATAGGCAAAAGCATGTTGAAGGTGTTTTCTCAGATTCTCAACATACTCATGAGTTGTGGAGACATTTATCAAGGTCTGCTCTTGGGTTCTGTAGAGCAGATGCTGGGGTAGCACCATCCTTCATCCAGTCATCAGCTCATATGGAGACATTTTTGTTGCAGAAGAAGGGGTAGATCGGTGGCCATCAGGACAAGAGGTAATCGAATGTCCCAACTTGGCCCCGAATCTGCCACAAACCTTTAAAGTACGCTCACAATAGTCTTGTTGTATCTCTCAACTCCACCACTAGAGGCTGCCGGTAGGCAATATCTAGGTTCCTTTTGACCCCAAGTATCTCCCACATCTTTGTCATCACTTTACTAGTGAAGTGACTACCTTGGTCTGACTCAATCCTTTGGGGTAGTCCAAAATGCGAGAAGATGTGATTGATCATCGGGGCAGCTGCTGTTTCTGCCTTGCATTTTGGGGCTGGGAGACATTCCACCCATTTAGTGAACTGTTACGGTCAACATGTACGTGTTCCCCCTAGAGGAGCGAATCACGGGACCGATAAAATCGACTTGTAAATCTGACCAAGGCAGTGTCATCCCCCTCTTTTGGAGGGGAGCATGGTGTGTGAGTGATGTTGGCTGAAATTGTGCACACACAAGACACCACTTCAAGTATTGGTTGAGGTCCTGCCCCATGTGTGGCCAGTATGCAACCTCTCGCAAGATTTCTAGTGTCGTATGAAACCCCCTATGATGGGCGGTGGACGCATCATGGGCTCGACTTAGCATCAGTCTTCGGAATGAGATAGGGACTACTCACTGGTCATGGCCAGCTATGGATCTCCACCACTTCAAGTATTGGTTGAGGTCCTGCCCCATGTGTGGCCAGTATGCAACCTCTCGCAAGATTTCTAGTGTCGTATGAAACCCCCTATGATGGGCGGTGGACGCATCATGGGCTCGACTTAGCATCAGTCTTCGGAATGAGCTAGGGACTACTCACTGGTCATGGCCAGCTATGGATCTCCTCACCAACAAACCGTCTTGGATTCGGAACATTTTTGGACATTTCATCAACACTCTGAGGTTCTCTTTCTCTATGTAATCGGTATCCGTCAGGGGAAAGTTCTCAGGGTCCTCAATGTGTTGATAAAACTTCCCCAAAGTAGTCAAGTGGCAGAGTTGATAGCTGTGCATCAAGCCATCCTCACTGCTGTCCAACATCAACTCCACAAACCGGTAACATTTTTTTTAGCCGTATTCAAATCAGCATCTGGGGTCTCCTTACTCCATTGTGCAGTTGAGAGATCATTGTGAGCATTTGTCTGGGACCTAGTGATAGCAGTGACCTGGATTTCCCCCAACAAGGACTCGATCTCAAGTAGATCCCCTTGGATGTCTCCGGTTCTGGCCAGCTGATCAGCTAGGTCATTTCCAGTTTTGTCTGATCCCTCTACTTTAGAATGACCCTTGATCTTTTTCCAGTAGATGGTCATCCCATTCGAGGTGACCAGACCATCAATATTTTGTATTCATTTTCCATGTTTCAATGGTTTATTATTAGCACATAGCATGCTTCTAGTTTTCCAGTTAACCAGCTTCTCCACGAACCCGTTCTGTACATAATCAGAGTCTGTGATTATGACCAGTTCATAGAGTTGGTGTTGGACAGAAGTGAGGATGGCTTGATGCACAGCCATCAGCTCTGCCACTTGACTACTTCGGGGACTGATTTTGTACCCAGCGGGGGGTTCTGGGGCATCCTTCACCCATGCATTACCTACAACGGCCACAAGTTCCTTTTCCCCTTTTCCTCAACATGGTAGGAACACCCATCCACATATACAGTGGGCATTCCCTCACACTGGTCTTCTTCATAGACTTTGTGTGGGGAATTAAGTTATGCCTCCATGTTGTCCTTGATTTTAAGACTTTCGTCCTCGAGACAGTTTTCTCTGGCACAATCATGCAAGTCAGCCAGACCTTGCGCAAGGGAACTTTTCTTGTTTTGACCATATCTGACCTCCACAGGAAAGCCTTGCATTGACAGAATCCAGGAAGTAATTTGGAAATTACTCACATTTCCGGACGGATTCTGTCACTTTGAAGATATTGCAAAGGTTGGTGTGGAGTCTCCACTATGATGTGTTCCCCCTGGATAAACGGGCGGTAATTCTTCAATGCCCTCACCATTGCCAGGAGTGCCTTTTGACAATCTTTGCATTTTTCCTCCACAGAGGATAAAGTTTTACTCACATAGGAGATTACTTTATTGACCTTGTCATGCTTTTGATATAATACTGCATTCAGGCATGTATTTGAGAACCCTGTCTCCAAGAAGAACTCCTTGTTTTTGATAAGGTAAGCTAGGCAAGGCGCTTGTGAGAGGCTTCTTTTGAGTTGTCTTACTGCCTCAGCTTGTTCTGGACCACCCTCCCACTTGACCCCCCTTCAAAAGATGGATCAGGGGTCTTGTGATCTCTGCGTAGTCCTCAATTAACTTTCTACTGTAATTAGTTAGTCCAAGGAGGCTCTGAGGCTCTGAGCCTCCTTGGACTAACTAATTACAGTAGAAAGTTAATTGAGGACTACGCAGAGATCACAAGACCCCTGATCCATCTTTTGAAGGGGGGGTCAAGTGGGAGGGTGGTCCAGAACAAGCTGAGGCAGTAAGACAACTCAAAAGAAGCCTCTCACAAGCGCCTTGCCTAGCTTACCTTCCAGCAGAGTTGTGGGGTCTTTTATTTTCTGGAGGGCTTCCACTTTCTTTTCCTGGGGACAGAGACCCTGAGGAGGTATCTCATGCCTGAGTTATCTCAGGAATTGACACGGGTTCTGCACCACTGTGCCTTTTGAAAGGAGAGTTTTGCTCCGGCAGCCCTCAACTGTGTCAGGACATAATGGATCTCCGATATGTGTTCCTCCACAGTTGAGCTTTTGACAAGAACATCATCTACATAGGCCAGGTCGCCCCTCTCACCCAGGTCGGGCATGGCCTTATGTAGAAAGATGTTAAATTAATTGCTGGAGTTGATGTATCCGAAGGGAGTCCGAGTCCATGTGTACTGCTGCCCCCCGAAGGTGAAGGCCAGCTTCTATTGGTCCTCCCTACTGACAGGTACAGTCCAGTACCCATGGTCAGGTCAATTGCAGTGAATACCTTTGACCCCTGGATCTGGGCCATCCCTTGGTCAATGTAGGGAAGAGGCCATTGGGGAGTATGTACCCGTTTCTTGAGCTCCCTTAGTTCGGCACAGAGTCTCCACTGGCCGTTTGGTTTGAAAATCCCCAGAACCGGATTATTGAAGGTGCTGTGGATTGGACGAATTACCCCACGGGACTCAAGGTTCTTAATTATTTCAGTAAGGGACTCCATTGATGCGAGAGGCAAACGATATTGCTTCACAAACACTGAAGTCATGCCAGGGTCCGTGGGAATTGTTGTTGTGTGGATGTCGGTGCAACCACAGTCATATGAGTCCACTGCAAAGAGATCTTTCAAATCTTAGTTTTAATTTTTGCTTTTGCACCAGAGTCTCACAGGCATCAGCTAGGTTGACTCTCTCTTCAACCATCTGCCTTAAGCCTGGAAAGACTTCTGGTTTGGCTATCTCAGCGGCCTCCTCCAGTTGGGTGGAGAAGCCCCTGGTCAGGGTATTGACATGGACTAATGGCTTCAGGTGGGGAAGGCAGTCCTTGTGGACTTGAAAGATCACCTCATCCCTCCTGAAGTCACAGGTCACATCTTCCTTACCATAAGGGCAGGAAGAGTACACCAGGAAATTCCCCCCATGCCGGGTGAAGATCCTGTCTAGTGTTGTGACATCGTCACAATCACTGTCAAAACAGTTCTTGGGGATTGGTCCTAACAGGTCAAATGTATGGAAAAATGTCGGTCATCAACCGCCATCATCCACCATTCCAATAATGGTGCCGGCGCCCAAAGTGATACTCTTTAGGTCGCTGTTATCCACCTCTATTGGAATGGTGTTGTGTTCTATGTTGACTAGTGGTGTTGGGTTTACCCCCAACCTTTGCTGTTGAGCATTAAGATGGAAATAGGCATCAGCGTTTTTCAGTTTCTGCCCTCTTTTAATTTTTACTTTCAGTTAGAATTGTTGGGTCCGTTCGGGGATGGTGACTTCCTCTCCAATCTGAATTTCAACTGCATATGGCAGCAATTGAGCTGACCGAAATGCTTTCTCTGGGTCATCAAAGTCCATGGGATTACCCGCTAATCGGGACCAGGCTTTGAAGTTTATTATGTCCAAACGAATGTCAAAGCGATTCAGAATGTTACTGCCTAAATAAAATGCGGCAGGGACATCTCGCACGACCCAACAATTATGGACTATGCTCTTGTTGCCTATGGAAATTTTGAGCATACACTTGCTTGGCAGGAGATGTTTGGAATTGGATGTTTCCAGGTCCATTTCCCATTTGTCTAACAGTTTAAATGTGGAATGGCTGGATCTTTTGGGAGTTTGCGGAACATGGCCTCGCTGATGAAGCTCTTACCGTTGTTCACACACACGGGCGAGAACAGGGTCCTTCCGCTCATTTAACTGAATAGGAATGAACAACTGCTCTCCAATTTTCCGGATATCAGCCAATTTTTGAGCTGATTTCCCATCTTTTTGGACTATAGGAATGGGATTTTCTGATTGTGAATTTGTATAGAATTACAGAGTGTTTCCTTCCAGTGTGGAATGCCACCTTAGACTGGAAGGAAGGTTGATTTTCAGAAATGGAGAGGACCCCCCATCACCAGTTTGTTGTCCTACTGCAATTACTGTCATGTCTGGGATTTGATTATTCTGGAAGTGGAACTCAATTGGTCAGGTTTTTGTTCAACAATGTGGCATGTGCCATTTAAACTAACATGGTTGACACTCTGCTTCAATTTTATTGGTCGGTTGGTCTGGGTCCAGAGGACCTTGTTTACACAATCTATGAGGGGAGACAATCTACGCAGGATGTCATATCCTAGTAAACAAGGTGTGCTCTCTGGAGTCACAACTATGACCGGGTGCTTCACCTTGTGTCGCCCAATTTTAATGTCTAAATCCGCAGTCCCCTCGACAGGAATTTCCTTCCCATCGAAGTTCTGAAGTTGTCCAGGAAGAGGGGTGAGAGGAATTTGTTATTTCTCCCACCTTTCCGAATTCAGTTGATCAAAGGCCCTTTTTGACAGAAGGGTAGCTTGGGATCGAGTGTCCACCAGTGCCAAAATTGTACATTGCCCCTGTATTTGGACCAGGGCATAAAATCTTCCCTCCTTTTCCTCAAGGTGGCAAAGATAATGCACATTTTTGGCCAACTGGTGGGTTAGTTTCTTTGCTTTGGATACTGACAGAGAGCTGATTTGGGCAGGAGTCTGTTTGGGATCTTGGGAACCTGTAAGAAAAAGGTGACAGCTAGATATGGGGGAAGTTTTGGGCTCCCCTGCTTCTGATTATGGGATGCCCCCCCTTTTATGGAGGCAGTCACCAGAATGGGTTCGAACAAGGGGATTTTCATGCAGGTCATTCTGGGGTTTGATGATGGGCGGTTCTAACTCGTCCGCACATCTACCCAGTCTGGATTTGGATCTTTTGGGACCCATTTTTCTTTGGGAGGAGTTCTCCCATTCCTGAAGGAGAAGATCCTTTTCCCAGAATCCTCTGAGGACCCCTCTCCTTCAAACTAGAAGATTTGCACCTCCTCCACAAAATGGGCCTTTTTAGGCTCTGTATTTCTCCTACCCCCCCTCTGTTCCTTGGTTTGCAGACTTTCGAGGGCAGGAGATTTTGGTTCCGGTTCCTTGGCTTCCAGGGGCTTTTCACAAGTGAGGAAGGGAGCTTCCTCCAAGGCTTTATACCCCAGTTCCCCTTGTGCCTCCTCCCTGGGAACCGGTGGGTTGTCGGGGTTCTTCCCCCGTCATTGTTCTGGAGCACCAGACCCTGGATTGGAGGAGTTCTGAACCACCATGCTAATATGAGGGTACTGTTGAGCCCTCAGCATGCAACCCAGATCCTGTGCCATGTTCTGGACCTGGTGCTCTTGTTGGGACACCCGCTCTGGCTGGTACGGGGTCCTCAGATCTACCCTGGGTTGATCCCGGGAAGGGTAACTATCCCTTTTCGCATAATACCCCTGGTTAGGAAAGTTTGGGTACCCCTCCACCCTTGGCCTCCCCTCTCCCGGATTGGGCTGTCTGGGCTCAGGAAAGTGGGGAAAGAAAGAAGGGTTGTTTTAGGGGTTGAGGTTTGGCGAGTACTGGGGAAAGAAATTTGTTCCGGCATTTGGAGGATTACTGCCCTCCTGGTGAAAGTGAGGAGGGAAGTTCCCTGGGTTTCCAGCTGTCTGGTTGGATCCCCCCCCCCCCTGGGCTGGAGGAGTCCACACATATCCCAGGATGGGTCTATTTCCCTGGTAGCATGGGCTGATGTAGTCAGGGGAGTTAGGGGTCCCATTTGTGGGGTTACATCCCTGGCTCCCTGTTTGGGATTGGCCCGAGGGCCTTCTGGGTTTGGGGTTGGTCGGATTCTGCACAGGTAGGTTTTTAGGTGCCCCCCATCTCCAGATCTAAAACGGGGGCAACCTTCACCTCTGCCACCTTAGCAGCAGCAGGGGTGTTGGTCGGTTTGGGCTTTTGCCCAGATTTTTACTTTCCAATGACTTCTGTACTTCATAGATGCACGTTGCTTGTTCAATGACCCAGTCTAGTGATCTTTTCTCATGAAAGTCCCTCACTAGCTGGGTCATAATGTACTTAGGGAGAGCACGAAAGAAGGTGTTCACAAATTCCTTACTGTCGGTGCACACCCTTCTAGTGGTCTGCGCAAAGGCACGCTTCAATTCCTGAACAAATACTTGTGGGGCCTTGTATTCCCCACATAGTAAGTTGCAGGCTGCCCTGCAAGCCTCTTGAGGGTTCCTATGAATGGAAAAATGTTTCAGCATGGCCACCCTATAGGTGGACCATCTGGAAGGGTTCTGATCCTCCAGCCCTGCAAAGAAGCTGGAGTACTCAGTAGAAAACGTCCACTTTACATACTGAATATAGCTTTGGCTGTCCTTCAGATAGAAAGTCTCCATCATCTGCTCAAATAATTCAAGGTGCTCCCAAACCGAATATTTGGCATTTTGTTGGTCTTTGTAGTTCTTGTCACCCTGGTCCACTCATCCTCTGTTTCAGAGGCACTGCTACCAGAGGTTGCTGTCTGGTCTTCTAGGCTCTCCCGGATTCTGCGAGCTTGGGAATGGCTGGCAGAATGTGGGGGCCTAGTCTCTAGGGACCTGTGGCGCTCAGAAGAGTCTTCTGATTCTCCATTGCTCCCAGGATTAGTTGAGTACCCCCCACCCCACTGTCCTGGCTGGGAAGAGGTTTTTAGTATGCTCTTAGTGGGCCTAGTCTCATGGAATTCCCCACCAAATTTCACTGCCTGATCGATTGGTAAGGTATATTTCTGAGGATCCATTTCTCTGATTCTCCCCTCACTGGAGTCTCCCTGATCAGAGAAGATGGCCCTAGCACTTGGGAGCCTATACATAGATGCCCACCCATCCATTTCTGGGAGGCACTGACCTATTAGCCCCATATTCCCCATTGGGTTGAAGTCTACCATCCCCATGGCCATTGGTTCATGTGAGCCAGCGGACATGCGGGTGGCAGAGTCCATGGAATTGAAGAGATTAAAGTCTCTGGTGCCAGGGTTCCTGAGGTTATGCTCAGGGGTTTCCCTCTCCCATCTATCTTGTAAGTATGTAATTATTGTATTCCATGCTTATGTTGTAACTTTCTAAGCTTTGCATTTCCATACTGCTGCGCCCTTTTATTTACGAGTCTGGTGCGCTTAACACATGAATAAACAAACAAACAACCAAACAAACAAACAAACATCTGACCTCATCTCTCTCAGCCTCTACTCCCTGATGGCATGCAAGAATCTGAACCTTTTGTTCTTCTATTAAGGCCTTACTGGTCTCTATTAGTTTTTCCTGCATGGCTATCTGTCTATGGAGCCTGTCATTTTTCTCACAGAGAGCCTCATTGTCTCTATGTGTTTCTTGCCTGCATTGGGAGTATTGGGCCAACTTTTGCTGCAGGAGACTCACCTCCTGAGTTCTGTCCTTACTGGCCTGACTATTCTTTTACAGAGCATCTTCCACCCTCCTGGTATGCTCTAACAGCTTTTCATAGTCCATTTTGAGTTCACCCAGTCCCTGAAGGGCCAGGGGATTTTCTTCCACCTTGGTTTTTAAATGGTTGACTTCCTGGCCTAGGGCATCCCTTTCCTGAATTAGAGCACCCCTCTGTGCAGGCAGGTCGTTCCTTTGTTTTCTGAATGCACCAGCTTTCTGGCACTCTGCATCAAACTCTGTTTGGGATTCAAGATCTTTAATAATTAATTTATTATTCTCCTCTTTCAAGGATTCTAGGTGGTTCTGTAACGTGACTACCTGCTCTCCACAAGCTCTATTAAAGTTAATTGTTTCTCCAGCTTTTGTTGGCTCTGTAGTAGAGAATCCAACCTTTCTTGACAATCGTTTTGTAGTGTCAGTAATTTGGTATCCTGCTCTACCTTCTCTTGCTGCAGGAGATCCAAATCTTCCTTTAATTTTGTCAGGTACTGTCTGGCTTCTCTGTCTGAATATTGGCTCTTGTGAAGCCCAGATCAGCTTGGGTCTTTTCTAGGGATTGTACTTGCCTTTTTGCCAGGTCTAGGTTTTTGGCATATTTTTCCTGTATAACTCTAATGTGGAGGTACAGGTACGCCGCTATTTTGGCAATTTTACATTGCTCTTCTTTTACCCTTGGGGCCATATACAGTTCAATATGTGCCTGGTGTAATGGACCCTGGTTCTACCATATATCTAATTCTGTGGCAGTGGCTTGTTATTTGATTTCCGGCAGCCAAACATTCTCATTCTGCTCAACCCATTCACCCCTGACAAACAATGTATGCAGTAGTTGTTCTTTTGCCATATTAATTTCCACTGGGGTCGCCATTAGGGAAATATTAATTTCCTTCTGACTTTTCTCAGGGTTATTTTTACCTTTGCAAACAGGCCAAACTCCTTTGAGTGATTCTATTGAAGGGTGTTTTTACAGTGTAGCACAGTATGGTAACCCACAAGGTGTATGTACCCCGTCAGTTAGCATGCTGTGTTAGACTGTCACAAGTGGTATGTCTAATTCAGGATGCCACGACGAGCCCCCAAGCTGTAAGTGATTTCAATCCGGCACTCACCCAAGTCAACGCCTGGCATGTAATGCACAAATGAAATCCTTATTTATTTTTGTCTAAACGATTTTTATTCTGAACGATATACCACTCATACCATGATATACCACTCATATCACACCCCTCTCCTGGAACCCCCCCCGGTCACACTGAACCACGAATCAGGCTGGTTTGCAAAGTTAAAATATGTATTTATGTATTTGTATTTTGTATTTGTATTTATTAGGTTTATATAGCGCTTTACACCAAAGCGCTGCACATTTTCACAACAGGGTACATTTAACAATAACAAAATTAACAGTAACAGTAGAAGCGAATAACAATTTCGAATTTTGAATCAGACCAACAAAACAGTATGTAGAGCAATTAGGGAGAGGGTGTGGGGAGAGTAGAGGAGTAGAACTGGGAGGAAGAGGGAGGGATGGGTAGGAGAAGGAGAAGGGGAACGGGAGGAGTGAAGGGGGTGTGGAAGGAGTTGAAGAGGGTGAGGAGGGAGGTGATTAAGGGGAAGAGGTAGAGGGTGGGAGAGGGAGAGTGATAAGTGGGAGGGGAATCATGGCGGAGAATGGAGAAGGAGAGATTTAAGGGAGGTGCGGAATGAGGGAAAGGTAGGAATGGAGCGGATTGAGAGAGGTAGGAATTTCCAGTGGAGAGGAGCTAGGAGTTGGAAGGAGCGGAAACGAGAGGAGGCACAAGACGAAGGAGGAACAGTGAGAAGGAAGTGGTCAGCAGAGCGAAGGGAGCGAGAGGGAGTGTAGAAAGAGAGAAGGGAAGAGAGATAAGGAGGAGCGAGATCATGGAGAGATTTGAAGACTAAGCAGAGGAAATTAAATTTAAGTTGGGAGTGAAAGGGAAGCCAGCCAAGAGGGGATAGGGAAGCAGAGATAGAGTCTTGGGAGGTGAGGAGAGAGAGGGTACGGATGGCAGAATGGTAGATGGATTTGAGGGGGGCGAGATGTGAAGTAGGTAGACCAAAGAGTAAGGAGGAGCACTAGAAGAGTCGAGAGAAGATAAGGGAGGAAATTAAAAGTTTGGTGGCATGGAAAGTGAGAGAGGGGCGGACCTTGCAAATATTATGGAGGTGGTAGCGACAGGTGCGAGAGGTGAGTGAGATATGGTGGGAGAAAGTTAGATTAGAGGGGGAAAAATGAATAAAAGGAGGAGGAGCGGGACGGGAAAGGGAGTTGGAGGGGAAGAAAAGTACTTCAGTTTTGTCAGAGTTAAGGGAAAGGAAGCAAGAAGACATACAGTTATTGAATGCAGTAAGACAAGGAAGAGAGTTTAAGGTGGAGGTCAGGAGAGAAGGAAGAGAAGGAAAGAAAGAGTTGTGTGTCATCGGCATAGAAATGGTGAGAGATGCCAAATGAGGAGATAACAGGGGCAAGAGAGGAGGTGTAGAGAGAGAATAGGAAAGGGCCAAGAACCGAGCCTTGGGGAACTCTGTATTCCAGAGGCTGGGAAAGAGAGGAGCGGCCTCACCAGGAAATGGTAAAAGAGCGGGAGGAGAGGTAAGAGGATAGCCAGTTGAGTACAGAGCCTTTGAAACCAAAGGAAGAGAGAGTGTTGAGAAGAAGGGGGTGTAACGCTCACCTGATTCTCGCAGAGGCGCCGGTCTTGACTGGGCGACTACCGTATCTTCAAAGGTGATTTGTAGCACCCGGTTGGCTCTTTGGGCTGGACCTCTGTGCACTGTATGCCTGACGTGTAGAGTAAGATGTCTGCAGATAGAAAATATGGGGTTAATGAACTGGGGTTATTGGGGTGTCCCTATCTCTTTCCTCTTCTCCTCTCCTGTAGACCCCCAAAGGTTAACGCTCTCACCTTAGGTAAGTGAATGCCGAGCTCTCCATCTGCCTCGGGGCAGGGTGCTGTAACCAGTTTCTTCACTGGATAGGTAGCGCAGGCCTCTTGACTTCAGAGGACTGCTGTCCGTCGTTTACTACACGAACGGTAAGTTTCGAGTCATTCAAATGTCTTTTAAGTCTTTAGTAATGATGTCTCTTGTTTTGCAGGGTTCCGGCGATGGCGGATGACGGGCTGAAGTGAGTTGAAGATGGAGCCCGTGTGATGAATAGAAGCGCCTGGAAGCACGTAAGTAAGCGCTTGTTGCCTGCTTCACTATGCGCTCTAACTGTCTTTTTATTTTGCAGGTACGAGTTCGGAGCGGCTGCAGGGTGCCGGAATACCCACTGGATTAGATGTGGAAAGGAGTAATGGCACGTGAGTATTAAAGTTCCCCATTGTCTTTAAACGCACCTTGTTTTGTCTTTCAGATGCCGGAATGCAGTGTGAAGACCTCCGGAGCGCACGAAGAGTAGGTAAGCCTTTGCCTTTCAGATGCCGGAATGCTAACCTGTTCTTTCTTGTCTTTATAGGTGTTGCTGAAGACTGGATTCAGGATGGTAAGCCTTTGCCTTTCAGATGCCGGAATGCTAACCTGTTCTTTCTTGTCTTTATAGGTGTTGCTGAAGACTGGATTCAGGATGGTAAGCCTTTTTCCTTAGGCCCAGGACCGGATGCAGAAGACACGATGAGCGTTCTGCTGCAGAGGTTGCAGAATAACGCAAAGCAAGATTCATCCACCGGGTGTGGTTTAAATAGCCTCCTGTAGTGCTTAGGTGTCTCCTTCCACAGCCACGCCTAAGTAAGAAAAGAGTTCCTGGTAAGAAAAGAGTTCCTGCCTTCCAGAAGAGTTCCAGTGTTCTGAATCTAGGGAGTGGCTCCAGCCCCACCCAACAGGAAAAGTAGTTCCAAACAGAAGAGGATCAGAGGCTCAACTGGCAGGCAAGTAAGCAGCATGGTCTGCTGAAGGTAAGTCCACCCAAGCATTATGAGCCCGGCGCTTCCAGCGCTGGGACTGGGCATATTTATGAGCCTGGTGCCACTGGCGCCAGGACTGGGTCCAAAAGGTCCCAATTGGGACTGGTTGGCACTCGGAACCTGGGTTATGGATCTGCTTCCAAGGGAGTTGGGAAAACCCTGACCTTTTGGAAGCAGAGATCATGACAGGGGGTGATCGACAGTGTCAAAGGCAGCAGAGAGATCAAAAAGAATAAGGACAGAGGATTGCTTAGAGTGTCGAGCGGTGAGGAGGGAGTTAAGGATTTAAGTGAGGGCTGTTTCAGGAGAGTGTTTAGGAGGGCGGAAGCCAGATTGAGTAGGGGTAATGAGAGAGAGATTAGTCACAAAGGATGAGAGCTGAGAGTTGACGAGGCGCTCAAGAAGTTTAGAGAGAAATGGGAGGAGTGAGATAGGACAGAAGTTAGAGGTGATCAGGGGATCTGCAGAAGGTTTCTTCAGAATAGGAATGATGGTGGCATGCTTGAAAGCAGAAGGGAAGGTGGCAGAGGAAAGGCAAGTGTTGAAGAAAGAAGTTAGGTAGGGGATAAGAAGAGGGTAGATCTTAGGAATAAGAAGGGAGGGGAAATGGTCAGTTGGAGCAGACGAGGGGTGAGTTTTGGAGAGGAGGATGGAGACATCAGAAGAGGAGACAGGGGAGAAGTCAATCATGCAGGTTGTGGGGGATAAGGGAGAAGGGGGAGGGAGGGAGTAAGAGGAGGAATTGATCTTTTGCCGAAGGGCAAGAATCTTGGAGGAGAAAAAGTTTGCAAAATCAGAGGGAGAAAGGGTGGAGGAGGTTGAGAGATCAGGGGTTGGGGAGAGAGAAGACGAGAGAGAGTTTGGAAGATACGGCGGGGGTGGGATACTTGGGATAGAAGAAGGTTAGAGTAGTAGGAGTGTTTTGCCGAGGAGAGGCAAGGGTCGTAAAGGGAGTGGCAAGAGAAGTAGGAGGTTTGGTTGGAAAGCGAGGGAGATTTGAGCCAGAGTCTCTCAAGACGTCAGAGACGTCGCATGGAGAGGAGTTGAGGAGAGAGCCATGGTTGAGAGGGTTTCCGGGTTGGACGGAAGAAGGAAAGGGGGTGGAGCAGATCAAGTGAGGAGGAGATAGAAGAGTAGAGAGTAGAAAGGGCCTCATTGGCCGATAGTAAGGAGAAATCTAGAAGAGAGGGGAGAGAAGAAGAGCAAGTTTCAAGAAAGAGGGAGGGGTCAAAGCTACAAAGGTCACATCGTGAAAAGATAGAAGGGGAAGGCTTAGGTGAAGAAGAAAGGGGAAGGGGAGTAAGCGAGAAGGAGAGTAGAGCATGATCTGAGAGATAGAGAGGAAGTGTAGAGACAGTAGAAGAGGGGTAGGAAGAGTTGAAGATGAGGTCAAGAGTGGAGCCAGAGGAGTGAGTAGGAGAGGAAGGAAGAGGGGAAAGAAGGTAGGAGTCAAGGATGGATGAAAGGGGAAAGGAGTGAGTGGGAGAAGGGGAGTGAAGATTAAAGTCACCGAGTACAGTTAGAGGCGAGGGAGAGATAAGAGAAAGGAGGTGATCGAGGTCATCATAGAAGGAAGAGAGAGGGCCAGGTGGTCGATATATGATTAGGAAGGAGATGGGGTGAGGAGAGGAGAAGGATTTGTAAAGATACTCGAAAGAGGGGAAAGAAGGAAGAGATGGAGAGGAAGGAGAGAAAAGGTATTTGGGGTGGAAGAGGAGGCCAAGACCTCTGCCACGGCCAGTAGGACGAGAGCTATGGGAGAAGGAGGAAGAAGAGGTGGTTAGGGAAGCTGGGACTCCCTAGTGTTGTGAGGAGGGATCCAGGTTTCAGTAAGGCAAAGGAAATGAAGGTTGAGTCGGAGGAACATGTGTAGAACTGCTGCGGTCTTATTACAGAGGGATCTAGCGTTCCAAAGAGCAACGTTGATGAGTGAGGAGGGTAGGACAGTGGGGGGGGTAGAGAAGATTAGGATGGTGAGAAAGAGTAGGAGGGGAACAGGAAGAGTGTGGGAGGGGATTAAAGAGGGGAGTGGACATGAGGCGGAGGGAGAAGGAGAGTAGGAGAGGACAGGGGAGGCGGAGAGGGGGAGGTTGGTTGGGGGAGGTTAAGGAGGCCGCTGGGGAAGAGTTATGTCCAAGAGCATAACCGAGGAGGGATAAAGAGGTAGGTAAGGGAAGGTGGGTGTAGAAGAAGGAAGGAGGGGGAGAGGAGCAGTGGGGAGTCTGACCCTGAGGTTCACAGAGCCAGTAGCAGAGGAGGGGAGGTGGGTACAGGGAGCAGGGATTCGGAAGGCAGACAGGTCAGTGAGTTCCGAGGAGCTGGTAGAAGGGGCAGGAAGGAAAGAGGTCCGGAATCTGCACTGGGGAGCAAGTTGCCGTCAGCTGGGGGGGCACTCCATGGAATGGGCTTGCATGTGAACAGAACAGTTAGGACCAGAGAGCTGCCAGAAGAGGGGCTGGAGGGTACAGAGATCCGGGCTGTACTGGGAGCAGGGATGGGATCAGCTGAGGTGGGGCACTCTGCGGTTTGGACCTGCAAGTGGAGTAGGGCAAGGAGTGACCTTGTGGATAGACCAGGATGCAGAGGAAGGCTGGCGGATAAAGGGATTGTGGGACTGGGATGAGGAAAGGTTAGAGGGGACAAGAGAGCAGGTAGTTGAGGGGCTGGATGGAGCAGAGGTCAGGAGGGTGCATTGGCCGAAATAGGTTCAGCAGAGGAGGGGCATCCTGTGGAATGGACGCCTCGGCTCGTGAAGGAGGGGGCAGTGTGTCAGAGGTCAGGGGAGTGGGAATGAGGAGAGCAGAGGAAGGGAGTGAGGACCAGGATGCCCTCGCAGAAACTGTGGAGGACTGCCGAAGAGGGGCCCTCGAAGGCAAGGAGTGGGACGGGAGAATGGCAGATGAGGGGAGCTGGGGGGCACAGAAGTCCAGAGTGCCAGCACAGGAACTGAGCAGAGAGAGGCTCAGAAGGGCACTGAAGATTGGAGTGCCAGCGGAGGGTCTGTGTGGGAGGAGGATCCGGAGGGTACTGAAGTCCAGAGTGCAGCGCACTATGTTTTAATGGGTACACAATAATCACCAATGGGGTGATGCAACACTGAATAATCTCTTTAATACACAAGGAGTAATAGTGAGCACAGAAATAATACTTTTGTGTGTGTGTGTTCAGATCAAAATAGCACTGTGGGTACTAGTTGTTCCTGTATGCCCCTCAACCCCCCAATAAGCAATGTAAAGAGATAGGAGGAGAGAGTAGATATTCAGGAATGGCAGAATTCAAACAGAATATCAATCCAACTTTCCACCAGCAAACACAAGAGAGAAACGGAATTGACTGGCAAGCTGTCAGATTGGTTTTTAAAGTTTTCTTAGAATGGATTGGGTAAAAACACTAAATATGGTTTAAATTGCTGAAATTGCTATAATTCTTATGGGAGCCGCTTTGGATAGTGGCACACAAACACTAGCAATGACTTAATACCAAGAAACAATTTGAAATCTTAAAATTGAAGTTGGAAGCAGTCAAAAACTGTTTTACACATGTCAGAATTTCCCTAAACGAAAATTTGCGGCAAACTTTTCACTGCACGATAATCGGGATAACGGGATAACCCGTGTTTCTAGCACAAATATTGAGGAAGTAAGAGACATTTTAGTGGAGGTCGTTTTTCGAAACAGGCGCAAGAATGGAAAACAGGAATGCGTTTTTAAAATGACAAATGGGATGCTTACACTAGAGGATGACTATGAATAAACGAATACCACACAGGAACACAGCCACTTGATCAGGGTGACTGCCTGCAGAGGAGCTCCAAGATTTAAAAAATAAATCAGCTCCAAGATAGTTTTAACAATACTAGTACAGGAGGAAGATAGGATGGTTTTTTATGGAGAGTTCAGACAATTCAAAAATACTCCTAACAACACAGGTTCTGGATACAAGATAGGATGGGTTTAAGATAGGGATTGACTATTGACAGTACATATGCTAGTTACACAGTTATTTCTATATATACTCACTAGATATGTTTTTATATGGAACCGTCAGGATTCTGGTCCGTCAACTGGATCTGGTTTTAGGACAGACTGCTGGGCACATCGGATTGGGCAGCGTCAAGGCGCTCTGGTCACAGCACGGCACAGGATTGGACTAGATCTGAACTTCTTGGTTATGATTAAATTATTTTCAGCAGGCAAGCAGTAAAGCGCAGCCAGGCTGTCTTTTGGTTACCCTTAGAATTGTGGGATTTTGGTTCTGGAGTTTGAGGCCTAGCTGAAAATGGTTCTTTTTTGGAGTCTGGAGCAAGGAAGATGGAAAGTTCAGCAGCAGGGTGCTCCACCAGCATTAGGATAGTGAGTGAATCTGTGTGTCCCTATCTGCCCTCTGCTGTCTCTATTTATGCTATGATAAAGGGGGTGTGTGTGCTGGTTTAGCCTAAGCTCGCCTCTTTGACAGCCGATTGGTCAGAGTCTCCTCTCTGCCTTGATAGGAAGAGATAAACAGTGTGTCACCATTATGGTGTGGATGTATGAGGCTTAGAGTCCACCCCTAGCCTCTTGAACCCAAAAACTACTTTTGACACAAGACATATTTACACGCGAGTAACCTCTATAACAATCACAGATACAGATTACATATTTTGTGTAGCAGCTACTCCTAAAAACCCTGTCGCTGTGGGATCTGATTGCTTTTCACTGAATTTCGCCCTTTTCATCAGGAACACAATGTCCAATTTATCAGCAAATTTCTATAATTGTGCGTGTATTACCTGGGCATACATGTATAAAGTTTCATACTTCTAGCAGAAATAAATTTGGTGTAAAACCACATTTTCTGCCGTTTCTTTCCAGAACGTGTCACACGATCTTTCCGCCTCTTGAAAGGTGCAACCAAAATTTAGATTTACAATTCTGTTATTTTTGTATTTTTGACTATTTTAAGTGGTAAGTTAGAAGTCTTTAAATAAAATATTCTTTGTGAATGTTCAGCCACAGATGGCTGTTTGGGTCCGCCTCTTTTTGTCTCCCTTCAGTTCAGAAGCAATCTCCTCCCTGTTCTCTTGGCAGAGGCCATTTTACGACTGTCCTAACACCTAGCATTTCCTGCTTTGCAGTTTGCCATTGTTTCCTTCCCCACTGCAGACCAGGTTCTTCCCAAACCCTATAATTATCGCTTTGGTGTAATTTCCTGGTGGAAGGAGAGGCCTTGTCTCTGTAAGGAAAGCTGTTATTCCAGTTTGGTAGCTTTAGCCAGCTTACTTTGTTACTTCTGTTGAATTTTCCCTTATCATAAAACAAACTTGTGGGATCAAATCACAGCTACATACTTATTAAAGATTTTAAACCATGGAATCTAAACAATTACAAGATGGGCTACTCTCAACAACAGGCCTCTTAGATTGCAAACATTTGATTTCAGTTTATACATGTTTAAAGTTTAATCAGGCAGGCTACTGACAGCTGTCGTTCAGGCGGCCTGGGGTACTGCACCCAGATTTTGACAGATTCACAGACATGCCACTTTTGCTGTTGAAATACCTTGATGCTTTCAGCTTTTCAGGACATTGTAAGTTCACAATGATTTCTTACACTAACTGAATTGTAGCACCCAGCAAGAATTTTGGATTTTTGAGGGTGTTTTGTACCGGCATTCTGCCGTTTCAGCAACAAAGAAACATGATTTAAAGCAAGATTTTGGGGTTTCCTTTATCAAAGCACTGATTTTTCCTTCTGTGCTCCATTTCCACATGTTGTGGAGCTGTCAAGGATGGCACTCTATTAAGAGTGGCACAGGACACCCAAAAAGGGTTTGGGTGGTGGTGCCTAAATAAAGTGGACAGAGAAGCACACACACAGCAGAAAGGAAAGAGAACGAAGAGTAGGCAAGAGTAGCAAGGAAAGGTACAGAATGAATTCCCTCTTGGGGTGTATGCAGATATCGGAAAAGAGTATTCCACGAACCTTAGGAAATACTCAAGCCTTCTGCACAGTTTGCTATAACAGAGGCCCACGCTGTTTGCTCATGACTTGGAACAGCAGCTATGGGTGTCTGTAATGTAGAAACGAGACAAGGGAAGGGGCAGAGGTTGACTGATGGGAACCAACAGACAAGCTCTGTACAAAAGGGTCTACAAACAGGACAAGAGAAGATACTACAGACAAATCCAGGAAAGGAGGTAATAGCAAACTAGCAGAAGGAAATGAAGGGAAAGTCGTATAACAGGATAGGATAGCAGAGGACAGTAAGGAACAAGGTTGAGAGCTCAGAGGAGCAGGAAAGCAATGAGTAAGCCCACAGGAGTAGGACTGTAAGGTAGAAAGCCCAGAGGAAAAGGGCTTAGGGCAGCAGAGTAAAGCAGACTGCACGGCAAGGATCCCATAAGGGCCGGGCAGTAAGGAGTGAACCCTGAGGGACAGGGCCGCTGAACGTAGAAGGTAGCAAAGGACTGTAGAGGGCTGCTAGGCCGAGAACCCAGCGGAAAAGGTAGGTAGTAGGCAGCGGAGCGTGATAAGCTGCAAAGTAGGAAGGCCCAGAGGACAAGGGCTGTAGGTAGCCAGAGTGAGGTAGGCTGCAGAGCAGGGAGCCCAGAAGACAAGGGCTGAAGGCAGCCGGAGTGAGGCAGGCTGCAGGGCAGGGAGCCCAGAGGACAAGGGCTGAGGCTGGAAAGCAGCAGAACGTGATCCGCTGCAATGTAGAGAGTCTGCAGGGCAAGGGCGGAGGCTGGAAGGCAGCAGAGCGTGATCGGCTGCAATGTGGAGAGACCGGCAGGGCAAGGGCGGAGGCTGGAAGGCAGCAGAGCGTGATCGGCTGCAATGTGGAGAGCCCGGCAGGGCAAGGGCGGAGGCTGGAAGGCAGCAGAGGGTGATCGGCTGCAATGTGGAGAGCCCGGCAGGGCAAGGGCGGAGGCTGGAAGGCAGCAGAGCGTGATCGGCTGCAATGTGGAGAGCCTGGCAGGGCAAGGGCGGAGGCTGGAAGGCAGCAGAGCGTGATCGGCTGCAATGTGGAGAGCCCGGCAGGGCAAGGGCGGAGGCTGGAAGGCAGCAGAGCGTGATCGGCTGCAATGTGGAGAGCCCGGCAGGGCAAGGGCGGAGGCTGGAAGGCAGCAGAGCGTGATCGGCTGCAATGTGGAGAGCCCGGCAGGGCAAGGGCGGAGGCTGGAAGGCAGCAGAGCGTGATTGGCTGCAATGTGGAGAGCCCGGCAGGGCAAGGGCGGAGGCTGGAAGGCAGCAGAGCGTGATCGGCTGCAATGTGGAGAGCCCGGCAGGGCAAGGGCGGGGGCTGGAAGGCAGCAAAGTGTAACAGGCTGCAAGGCAGGAAGCCCAGAGGAGCTGGACTGAGGCAGGGAGCCCAGAAGGCTATGGCTGTAGGCAGCGAAGTGTAACAGGCTGCACGGCAGGAAGCCCAGAGGAGCTGGACTGAGGCAGGGAGCCCAGAAGGCTAGGGCTGTAGGCAGCAGGGTGTAGCAAGCAACAAGGCAGGGTCCAAGTAGGAGTGAAGGTAAACAGCATACAGGATCCGTAGGAAGACGCGAAAGGTGGAGGAAGGACTCTCAGATGCAAGAGGCTGAGCCACTGCAGGCAGCAGCCTTTATACTGCCTAGCCCAGCACAGAGGCAGGCTAATTGGTTGCACCTGGCTAAGCACACTTACAGGCAATCGGCCACCTCCCTTTCTGTTCCTGGGCTGGTGGAAGCAGGGCAAGTCCCTTGGGCTTCTGGGGGTGTAGTTCCTTTGATAACCCATAGGAACAGCCAGGAATCGATGCTTGTAGCCAGGTGCATAGTGGTATACGTAGTTTGTGGGAAAAATAATAAAGTTCCCAAAGTAAATATAGATGGATCCAAGAGTCTGTTGCAAATAAATAATAAACAAATAGTCCATATTGAGCGTAAATGGATGCGCCCATGGCACAGGCATGACAGTATGCCCCTCTCCAGGCCCCTCTCCGGGCTCCCTGAAGACCGACCTATAGGAAGAATGTCTGTCACACCGTACAAGAGTCTTAATCCAAAAAGGCACATCATGAAGCACCAGAAACGGGTTGCAAGGGGAGAGTCTTGAACGACGGAGATAGTACCAATGTTCTGAACTTTTGATGTAGAAATCAGAATAGACAAAGTCTTTGGAACACAGACCCCAACTGTGTGTGCCTGAAGAGAGGAACTGCGAAAAACTGCTGCAGGCTCCCTGATAGATTTTGCTTTGACGGGCAACCGTATGGTGCTGGAAAGTGGAGCCATAGGTACAGCAGAGTTGGTAGCTTTAGGAAGGTTTTCCAAGACATCCGGAGCAGCAATGACAACGTTAGGGTTAGCCGCAGAGAGTTCAGGAGTCACAGCGGCGGTTTTCCCATGATTAGTAGACAGTTCAGAGGTTACAGCAGCAGTGAGATCTTGAATGGCTGTAGAGAGTATCAAGGCTGTAGCAACTGGGTGTGTGGGTGTCATGAGAGAACCAGCGGCTTGGAACGCACCTGAGACTGGTAGAGTAGAGTCTGGCAGTCTTAGAGCTACAGATACACCAGCAGGAACAACTGGAGAAGTAGTCTTAACAGGGAAACCCTTCGCTGACTTTGCAACAGTTAGCATGGCGGATGTAGGATCAGGAAGAGAAGGTGCTGAGGGATCAGGTTGTGTAGCAGAGGATTCTGCTGCAGCGAGCACAGCTGCGAAGGAAGTAGAAATCTGGGCATCGGGAGCATGAGAATTAGCGGTAGCTTCAGGAATCACAGTAGCTATAGCAACTTCAAGATTTGCAGCAAGGACTTGAGGAGTCTCAAATGTGGCAGGGAGTTTAGGAACCACAGCAGCAGGAAGATCATGAATTGTAGTTGGAAATTCGGGTGCTGTAGCAGCTACAGACAGTTCAGGGGTTGCAACTACTAGTAGATCAGGTACCACAACCACTGGCGATTCAGGGGGTATCGAAGAAACTGAAGATGTTGATTGCTCAAGAGTGTTATCTGATAGCACAGCCACACTTTGGCAAGCCCCGCTTGCCAACTCAGCATGCTCGGTGTGAATTGCGCCAGTCTCTTCAGCTGCCGTTGTCATTTCAGAAGAGGTTGTAAGTGTGAGTACTGGACAATAGGCAAGGGTGAGGGCGGAACCATCCTTTGACTCAGAGGGATTTCCAATCAGAAGACCACCCTTGTTTTGTGGTGTAATGGCTGTGTGAGTGATTTGACCCACCAGAGGAGCTAATTCTTTTCTGTCAGTACAACAACCTGAGTTTCTGTGGCTGGAAGGTGAAAGAGCTGTGTCAGTCTTTAGAAGGGATACATATGCTATATTTAGGTCTTCCATCTGCTCGGTATAAGTCTGTATACTTTTCTGCGTGGCAATTCCAGGCCTTATCATGTTGATCTCTAAAGATAAGATGTCAGGTGTTGGACATAGTGTCAGATGGTCTGGTGACTTGTGTCCCTTCATAAGATTCTTATAATGCAAATAAACAAAGTCATCATAGAGGTCTTCGGTCTTTCTTTTAAGGCGTAGGAGTTGTTCGTGTAGCAGGTAAGTATCATTAGCTTGATCTAAAGCTTCAGAAGCTGGTGTGGCAGAAAATTCGGTTGTAGCAATGGGAAGACTGACCTTAGGGTTATTGTGGTTAGTAGATACTGTGGAAGCATTAAGATAACCGATGGTTAGTATAGGTCTTTTGTACCCAGGACCAGATGCACAAACCTCAGGATAATGACTGCCTTGTCCTGTCAGCATTCTGGGGAGCTTGCCAAGCTGATCTTGCGCATATCACTCTGGCAACAGCGTATTCTGGGTTAGAGTCTCTCACAATGAGTGCTATATCCTTGTCTGTTGCGGTGTTAGAAGGCTTGTCAGAAGAGGCAGGAGTGTTTTTCACTGTTTGGTTTAACAAGATCTGTAAGAATTCATTATCTTGCTGTAGCTCTGCAACAGATAAGGACTGCGGGTCATAGTCGCAAATGTCATAATAATTGTACATGGAAGAAGGGTCAGCTAGCCAGTGAGTATAGTACCGTGCTTGTAAATCTTGGTTTACTAAGGCGAGACTGTCCTTTAGACTAAGGTTCTTGTTTGCTGTCTTTAGGGAAACCATAGGTTTATGCATAGGTTTCTTAACCCGAAAGGAAAGCATCTTTGGTCTGTGTGTGCCTTTCCGGCCTATGGAACAAGACATTTTTGGCTCTTGCATTCTGTCAAGGATGGCACTCTATTAAGAGTGGCACAGGACACCCAAAAAGGGTTTGGGTGGTGGTGCCTAAATAAAGTGGACAGAGAAGCACACACACAGCAGAAAGGAAAGAGAACGAAGAGTAGGCAAGAGTAGCAAGGAAAGGTACAGAATGAATTCCCTCTTGGGGTGTATGCAGATATAGGAAAAGAGTATTCCACGAACCTTAGGAAATACTCAAGCCTTCTGCACAGTTTGCTATAACAGAGGCCCACGCTGTTTGCTCATGACTTGGAACAGCAGCTATGGGTGTCTGTAATGTAGAAACGAGACAAGGGAAGGGGCAGAGGTTGACTGATGGGAACCAACAGACAAGCTCTGTACAAAAGGGTCTACAAACAGGACAAGAGAAGATACTACAGACAAATCCAGGAAAGGAGGTAATAGCAAACTAGCAGAAGGAAATGAAGGGAAAGTCGTATAACAGGATAGGATAGCAGAGGACAGTAAGGAACAAGGTTGAGAGCTCAGAGGAGCAGGAAAGCAATGAGTAAGCCCACAGGAGTAGGACTGTAAGGTAGAAAGCCCAGAGGAAAAGGGCTTAGGGCAGCAGAGTAAAGCAGACTGCACCGCAAGGATCCCATAAGGGCCGGGCAGTAAGGAGTGAACCCTGAGGGACAGGGCCGCTGAACGTAGAAGGTAGCAAAGGACTGTAGAGGGTTGCTAGGCCAAGAACAGCATACAGGATCCGTAGGAAGACGCGAAAGGTGGAGGAAGGACTCTCAGATGCAAGAGGCTGAGCCACTGCAGGCAGCAGCCTTTATACCGCCTAGCCCAGCACAGAGGCAGGCTAATTGGTTGCACCTGGCTAAGCACACCTGCAGGCAATCGGCCACCTCCCTTTCTGTTCCTGGGCTGGTGGAAGCAGGGCAAGTCCCTTGGGCTTCTGGGGGGTGTAGTTCCTTTGATAACCCATAGGAACAGCCAGGAATCGATGCTTGTAGCCAGGTGCATTGTGGTATACATAGTTTGTGGGAAAAATAATAAAGTTCCCAAAGTAAATATAGATGGATCCAAGAGTCTGTTGCAAATAAATGATAAACAAATAGTCCATATTGAGCGTAAATGGATGTGCCCATGGCGCAGGCATGACAGGAGCCCAGTGACATGTTTCAGGAGTGAGATCTCTGTTCCACCACTGACAACATGCATGGCAGATTGGGCAGCCATCTTTTTGTGCTTTGCAAAGCGCGATATTCAGAGGTTTTGGCATGCACAAAGGTTTTGCGGCCATTTTACTATTTTTGGCACCATCATGACACAGTGATGCCACATGGCAGAGCAAAAGTGGGTCAAAACATCCCAAATAGGCTTGGCCTGCTTTAATGAACCAAACCTGGGATCCCTACCAACAATCTCCTGTATGTGTGAGGTCATAACCAGAGTGCTTTGCAACAGGAAAGGTTAAGGGGTGAAATTTGGGAGCAAGGTTTGCCCCAGAGCTAAAATGTTGAAAATCTTTTCTCAACAGAAAGCTCTGACCACACTCCCTTGTGACACCAAGTCCCACCCATCTTCCTTTCTATTGTGTTCAAAGATACTCTCTGGTTAATGGTCCTCTCTATGTGGTCCCTGTTAAAGCGGCAAGTCTCCCTTGAAGCTGCGGTAAACCAGACTCTCTGGCTCCTGAAAAACATATTCTCATACCTTATGAATGGAGTCCTCCTAGCGGGGTGGTTTTATTTTATTTGATTTTTATTCTTATAAAGTGCTACAAACTCAGAGGCCTCAGAGTGCTACACAAAACAAAAACTTACAAACAATGTAAACATAATAAATAAGCAAAAAAATATATAAGAGCAACCAAAAAAACATTGGAGAGAACTCTGAAAGCAGAGAACATTTTAAAGTGATTGAGATTCACACTACAAGTCTTAGATTTGAAGAATCAATTGGCATATATTTACACATAATTAGAAACCTAGGGAGGTTGCTAGTTCCACACCCAACCACCACACAATCCCTGTTCTTCAAGGTACACCAGCCATCAATGTTTACTTTGCATAAAAACTTCAGATCCGAGCTTCTAACTATGCCCAGATCCGTTCTTAGGTGAAGCCATGCCAGTATATGGCTCTGAAGAGCTTCCCTCGGTTCTTTCTCACAGGGCTCATCAGCATTGGTATTTATAAAGTTTCTATGGTCAGTGACCATGTCTCTAATTGAGCCGTCCTTAGGGATAATCATATAGGATTTTCTTAAACGTAGATTCTGTAGATTGGCTGGTTTAGGGGCAATATGCACAGACCCAGTAATGCCAACCAGGCACAACTCTATTTATTTAGTGGGGGCTCATTTCGTATGGTGGCTATTGAGGTGGTTTAATGTAAACAGCAGTCCCAGACATGACAGCTCACTGTCATTGATAATGAGGGCAGGAGCTGGCTTCAGGTTGACAGAGTTACATATGAAAGGTGGTTGGTTTTCCTGTCTCCTTTGTTAACCTCTGCAGCCAGGCCGCATGTTGGCCTATTTGAAGGATCCTCTGTTGTTATGTTATTCAGTGGCACCAGCTACAGGGCTAACAAAAGAGCAGGTTGGATCCATGGACCCTTTGTTAGTTAATAAGTCTGGCCATGGCAGAGGGAAAGTTTCCTGGAGATGACATAGGGCACTCCTGGCGGTCACTTTCCAACTAAATGTGACAGGACAGACTGTGCCTGTAGGCTGTGTCCGTCCAGAGTGCACAGGTCTATGTGTTTGTAATGGTGTGACCATAGGAAAATTCATGTGGGTTAACCCCGCACATTTTCCTAAGGTTGGTGTACCATCATTCCATTTAATTAAACATTTCAAAATTCCCAGGAGAGTGTGCGCCCACCAGGTGGATGGTCGATTTCCTCACAATAAGCAAGCACGCGTTCCTGATAGTCATGTGTACTTTGTGTTTTTCACACCTAGGTAGAGAAAGCCTGCACACCCAGGTACAGGAAGCAAGCATAGCTCTCTGAGAGTCATGTGTAATTTATGTTTTTCACACCGAGGCACAGAGAGCAAGCAAAGCTCTATGATAGTAATTTGTTATTTCTGTTTCTTCCCACCCAGGTACAGTAATACAGCCCATTCCTCTGTGAGCCATGTGTATTTTCTGTTTTTCCACCCAGTTACAGCAATCGAGCACAGCCCTCTGTGAGCCATGTTTGCTTTCTGTTTTTCCACCCAGCTACAGTAATCAAGCACAGCACTCTGTGAGCCATGTGTGCTTTTTGTTTTTCCACCCAGCTACAGTAATCAAGCACAGCACTCTGTGAGCCATGTGTGCTTTCTGTTTTTCCCTCCCTGGCTGAGAAAGCAAGCAGAGATCTTTGTGAACCTTGTGAACTTAATGTTTTTCCCTCCCAGGTACAGAAAGCAAGCACAGCTCTCTGTGAAGCATGTGTACTTAATGTTTTCCCAACCAGGCACAGTAAGCAAGCGCAGCTCCCTGAGAGTCATGTGTACTTTCTGTTTTCCAGGTACAGTAAGCAAGCACAGCTCTCTGTGAGCCATGTGTGCTTTCTGTTTTTCTCACCCAGGTACAGTATAAAGCACAGATCTCCGAGGGTCTTGTGTACTTTGTGTGTTTCCCATCCAGGTACAGAAAGCTGGCAGAACTCTCTGACATCATGTGTACTTTCTTTTGTTCCCACTCAGTTAGAAAAAGCAGGCACAGCTGTGTGAGAGTGGTGTTTACTTTCTCTGTTTCCCTCCCAGGACAGAAAGCAAGCACAGCTATCTGAGAGTGATGTGTTCTTTCAGATTTTTCACGCCCAGGTACGGAAAGCAAGCACAGCTTCCTGATGGGCATGTGTACTTTCTGTTTTTCCCTCCCAGATACATAAAGCAAGCACAGCTCTCCGTGAGCCACGCGTGCTTCTGTTTTTCCCTCCCAGGTACGGTAAGCAAGCACAGCTCTCTGTGAGCAAGGTGTGCTTCTGTTTTTCCGTCCCAGGTACGGTAAGCAAGCTGTATAGAGCCGGTCTCTATATAGATATTTACTGCAGGGTACAGGTTCACTACAGGTTCTGGGTGTAAGAGGTTCTGGGTGTAAGATACACCGAGGTAGAGCTCCAGTTTTAAGTACAAAAAAGAAGGTGGGTGAGGCGCGCACTCCCGGTCCTGGTCAATTGAACCTGTTGCAAAAAATAAGTAGCTGGGTCACATCCCAAAATGGACAAATATTCACAGGGTTAGATCCCTTCTGCTGCAAATCAGGTACTCAGTATTAACAGGGTTAGATCCCTTGCTGCAAATCAGTTACTCAGTAATAACAGGGTTAGATCCCTCAGCTTCAGTTCTGTGGTCTGTAGTTGTTCTCCTCCTAGCGCTTTCTTATCTCAAATAATCATCAGGGAGGCTGTTGAGCAGGTGTGTCTAATTAGACTCAAAGGATTCTGGTAGCTGTAGTGAAAACGTTTTTTTCTGTTCAGGTGACCAGCAACCGACACCATAAATACTAAGGTCTTATGTTGAACATACAGGAGAATTCTGGGATGAGTTTTTTGTAGAACTTGAGTATTTGTTTAAGTAGTATCTGCTTCCTGTTTGGGAATTAGATCTAATGAGTGTTATGTTAAGCATCCAGGAAACAGGATGACTTTGAGGTGAGTTTCACTTAGCACAGAGTTTTGGTTGGAAATTAGTTGTTTCTGAGGTCACCTGATGCTGTCTGTAGGGATCTCGTTAGCCTCATTGGAGTCATTGGGAGAAATTGGAGTGCGAGAGAATATGGGGTTCTCTTTGAGGTTTGTAACCAAGTTAAGTGGCGTTTTGCATGAATACTATTAGCTGGGGACAGAAGTTGTTGTTTGGTTTTGTTGTGCGAAGGAATAGCATAGAGCCGGTCTCTATATAGATATTTACTGCAGGGCCCGCAGTTTGTTGAGGGTGTTGAGTGGGGATCAGTATTTGTTATAATTGGTGTAGGAAAGAGTTCTTGCTTTAGGTAGTCCTGATTTGAAGGTGTTTCTTTTCTCTTGTTATTTATAAGGAAGGGAGACATGTAATGATCTGAAGCTTGGGTTTGTAATGAGGAACAATACTTTATTGATATTGCTTTGTTGGTACACTGCACTGTGTCTATGACTGAGTGTGATGTCATGGTGTGGAATGTATAGAAGACCAGAAGGACCATCAGAGGATTCGGAAGAGGACGGTTGGAGAGAGGGAGTGAGAAAGATCGGATGATGGGGCTGCTGGGTGTTCATAGCTCCGACCTATCTTGAATGTAAACTTAATACAACTAGCACTAGAAGTCCATAAAGGTGCCTCTTGTTAAACAAAGCTTTGGACTCAGTTTGTAATCGGCACACTTCGCTACACAAGCACAGCTCTCTGTGAGCCATGTTTGCTTCTGTTTTTCCCTCCCAGGTACGGTAAGCAAGCACAGCTCTCTGTGAGCCATGTTTGCTTCTGTTTTTCCCTCCCAGGTACGGTAAGCAAGCACAGCTCTCTGTGAGCCATGTTTGCTTCTGTTTTTCCCTCCCAGGTACGGTAAGCAAGCACAGCTCTCTGTGAGCCATGTTTGCTTCTGTTTTTCCGTCCCAGGTACTGTAAGCAAGCACAGCTCTCTGTGAACCACGTGTGCTTCGGGTTTTCCCTCCCAGGTACGGTAAGCAAGCACAGCTCTCTGTGAGCCATGTTTGCTTCTGTTTTTCCCTCCCAGGTACGGTAAGCAAGCACAGCTCTCTGTGAGCCACGTGTGCTTCGGGTTTTCCCTCCCAGGTACGGTAAGCAAGCACAACTCTCTGTGAGCCATGTTTTCTTCTGTTTTCCCTCCCAGATACAGTACGCAAGCACAGCTCTATGTGAGCCATGTTTGCTTCTGTTTTTCCCTCTCAGGTACGGTAAGCAAGCACAGCTCTCTGTGAGCCATGATTGCTTCTGTTTTTCCCTCCCAGGTACGGTAAGCAAGCACAGCTCACTGTGAGCCATGTTTGCTTCTGTTTTTCCCTCCCAGGTATAGTAAGCAAGCACAACTCTCTGAGAGTCATGTGTACGTTCTTTCTCCACCCAGATACAAAAAGCAAGCACAGCTATCTGAGAGTGATGTGTACATTCTGATTTTTCCAGCCCAGGCACGGAAAGCAAGCACAGCTTCCTGAGGGTCATGTGTACTTTCTGGTTTCCCCTTCCAGTTACAGTAAGCAAGCACAGCTCCCTGAGAGTCATGTGTGCTTCTGTTTTTCCCTCCCAGGTATGGTAAACCTGCACAGCGCTCTGTGAGCCATGTTTGCTTCTGTTTTTCCCTCGCAGATACAGTACGCAAGCACAGCTCTCTGTGAGCCATGTGTGCTTCTGTTTTTCCCTCCCAGGTATGGTAAACAAGCACAGCTCTCTGTGAGCCATGTTTGCTTCTGTTTTTCCCTCCCAGGTACGGTAAGCAAGCACAACTCTCTGTGACCAATGTTGGCTTCTGTTTTTCCCTCCCAGGTATAGTAAGCAAGCACAACTCTATGAGAGTCATGTGTACGTTCTTTCTCCACCCAGATACAGAAAGCAAGCACAGCTATCTGAGAGTGATGTGTACATTCAGATTTTTCCAGCCCAGGCACGGAAAGCAAGCACAGCTTCCTGAGGGTCAGGTGTACTTTCTGTTTTCCCCTTCCAGGTACAGTAAGCAAGCAAAGCTCTCTGAGCCATGTGTGATTTCCGTTTTTCCCTCTCAGGTACAGTAAACAAGCACAGCGCTCTGTGAGCCATGTTTGCTTCTGTTTTTCCCTCCCAGATACAGTATGCAAGCACAGCTCTCTGTGAGCCATGTGTGCTTCTGTTTTTGCCTCCCAGGTATGGTAAACAAGCACAGCTCTCTGTGAGCCATGTTTGCTTCTGTTTTTCCCTCCCAGGTACGGTAAGCAAGCACAACTCTCTGTGACCCATGTTGGCTTCTGTTTTTCCCTCCCAGGTATAATAAGCAAGCACAACTCTATGAGAGTCATGTGTACGTTCTTTCTCCACCCAGATACAGAAAGCAAGCACAGCTATCTGAGAGTGATGTGTACATTCAGATTTTTCCAGCCCAGGCACGGAAAGCAAGCACAGCTTCCTGAGGGTCAGGTGTACTTTCTGTTTTCCCCTTCCAGGTACAGTAAGCAAGCACAGCTCTCTGAGCCATGTGTGATTTCTGTTTTTCCCTCTCAGGTACAGTAAGCAAGCACAGCTCCCTGAGAGTCATGTGTAATTAATGTGTTTCCCTCCAAGGTACACAAAGCAATCACAGATCTCTGAGAGTCATGTGTGCTTTCTGTTTTTCCCTCTCAGACACAGAAAGCAAGCACAGCTCCCTCAGAGTCATGTGTAACTTCTGTTTTCCCCCTCCAAGATACAGTACAAAGAACAGATCTCTGAGGGTCGTGTGTACTTTTTGGTTTTCCCATCCAGGTACAGAAAGCCGGCAGAACACTCTGAGTGTCATGTGTACCTTACTTCCCCACCCAGGTACAGAAACGTGTGTACTTTCTGTTTTCCCAACCAGGTACAAAAATCATGACAGCTCTCTGATTGCATCTGTACTTTCTGTTTTCCCCACTCAGGTAGAGAAAGCAAGCACAGATGTGTGAGAGTGATGTTTACTTTCTGTTTTTCCCACCCAGACACAGAAAACAAGCACAGCTCTCTGTGAGCCATGTGTACTTTATGTTTTACCCACCCAGGCACGGTAAGCATGCATAGTTCTCTGTGAGCCATGTGTGCTTCTGATATTTCTCTCCCAGGTACAGAAAGCAAGCACAACTCTCTGAGAGTCATGTGCATGCTCTTTCTCCACCCACAGACACAGAAAACAACCACATCTCTCTGTAAGCCATGTGCACTTTGTGTTTATCCCACTCAGGTACAGTAAGCAAGCACAGCTATCTGAGAGTGATGTGCACTTTCTGATTTTTCCCTCCCAGGTACATTAAGCAAGCACTGCTCTCTGAGGGCCATGTGTAAGTTTCTGTTTTCCCCACCCAGGTACAGTATAAAGCTAAGCTCTCTAAGAGTCATCCGTACGTTCCTTCCCCACCCAGGTACAGAATGCAGTTTTCCCTGCCCTTTTTATCTTCCATAGTAACCCAACAGCCGGTACACGATATGAGAAAGTGTAGACATTTCCACCTTTGGCCCTCTACCCACCGGCCTATTCACCTTTCCTCCTGGTCAACGGAATAAAGGGAGGAAAAGATGGGGCACACAGCAGGAAACCAAAGGGAGGACCTGCCCAGCCCTGTTGCCATGTGAAGAGACCACATGTCAGCACAGCCAACCTCTGTGTGAATGTTCCTTACCAGCCACAGTGAAGACGAAAAAGGGCTCCTTCCCAGACTGGCGAAGTGGCAATACTTCTCTATGCGGAAGGCACAGATGAGAATGTTGGCCTCTGCAGATGCTGGGTGAGGAACAAACGTTCTATCTCTCATTGGCCAGCAGCATCACACCTGACTATCTTAAAAAAAAACTGGATGGCCACCTCTCTCCAAACCCATAATGTGGCAAAGGCAGGAGATCTCTAAAGATAAGAGTGGGCAGGAACACGGATGAGCGGATGAAAGCAACAGAAAGATACATGAAGCTGGCAGCCCATGTGTGCTCAGTATCAAACGTGAGTGTACAGCTTCAGATTCCCAGGTACAAGTTTAATTGGCTTGGGAGTAACAATCCCATGCCCATTTTATATTTACGAAGGTTGCCCCTAAGTTTATGATAAGTATACTGGAGCATATGAAGCTGCACTTGGCAACTGATGGTAGTTCCTGGGCTTGTGAGGCAGTACCTTGCACTTGATGACTTTTCCTGTGTCGGATGTTCTGACCCACTAGGCTCTGCCCTGCAACATCACTGTGTGCTGATTTCATAAGAAACAACAGAATGGCCGCCAAAAAGCCCTATGCGTGCTAAAAATCTTTGAAAAGTGTGCAGGGAAACCGGATAAATAGACCGCCGATCTATTTTGCCTGTGTCAGTGGTAAAAAAGGAGACCACACTGCCAAGACCTGTCATTGGGCTGCCCACAGAGTGAAATGGAACTACCTGAAAAGGCAGTGCTGCATTGCCAGGAAAACCGAGAAGTGCTTTAAAATCTGTTTTTACTTGGCTGTTGAAATTGCAAAATAATGGTTCCCCAAACATCAGAAAAGATCCAACATCCTTGTTGGGTGTTAATCATCACCTTATTTAAGGAATCCTCTTAATCACAATGTCAGGAGAAGCACAATTCATCACTAAAATATCCACATTCAAAAAGGTGCTTGCCTGGAAAAATATGTCAGAATATGGGCGCAGTACCGCCGCTGGCCTGTGTCAAAGCTGTCATTTACTTGTACTGGCAGTTTAAAACTTGTGTCTTCAAATCAAATTGTGGAAAAGAAGAGATTTGCCAACAAAAGCAATATAGGTTGTTACTATTCAATCTCTATGTTTTAAAAAGACTGGAATTAAGAGATATATGTGTATATTTGTTGAAAATGTAAAGTTTATTTAGAAAAGACAATTTTAAACAAAGTGTTTTATAGTGAACTGATGCCTGACACAGGACTTCAAAAGCACATTCCACAGGTCCAACAGTTCCACAGTTTGCCCCAAAACAAAGGTGCCTTCCCTTTTGCTCTCTTCCCAGGAACTCTCAGATAGATGCTCATGAAAGGAGGAAGGGATTTTGCTCTGCTTCTCTGAGGAGAGACAATAGGCTTCCTGGACTGAAAGGGAATGCAAATTCAGGTGTCAACAGCAAAACCATGGAGGCAGGACCAGACAGATTTGTGTATCTTAAACCCTAGGTTGTTAACATGATAATTCTGCTCACAGTTTGAAACTACTCTGAACTCAGTGCGATGTTCAGAGACAGGATTACCGAAATTTTGATATTGTAGCAATAGTGATAATGCTAGAAATATGAAACTTCACAGGATTATGCCCAGATGTAATGCACATATATGTAGAAAAATGTGGATATATCTGACACTAGGTACCCAACCAAAAGCGTGAAAAACTGTAAAATTGGAACTGAAGCTCTCACTGAGCTGGGACTCGGACGAATACTTGCTCTACTAAATCTGTGATGTAAATATGTATTGTTAGCAATTTGGTTGTATTGTAAATATGATTTATGTGAAAAATAGATATACTGTACAGAAACAAAGGGGAGGTACTCCCTTGATTGTAAAATACTGCATCATCATGAGACCATGTGTTCCTTCTCATATCAGGAGAGAGGACAGAGCCTAACCAATAGGATTCCTAGAGGGTGTGCTTAGTATAATTTAGCATACCCACCCCTTAGGGAAATACATAAATAGGGCCGGTTTAGGACCTAGACACACAGATTAATCCATCAACTGATTTACTGGCGAAGCACTCTGCAGGAGAAACACAGATCTAAGACTCCAGGACTTTGAAAGCAAAGAGGCCCAATTCCAAAGCTGAACCCTTCTCAGCTGGCCTTTTAAAATCTTGAAACCTGATTTTACCTCAGACTTTTAAGGGGAACAACACCAAATAAAACAGCCGGGCTGTGCTGTTTCTGCTTTCTTGCCAAGAACTATTGCTAGAATCCAGAGATCCAAACCAGTAGAGCAGAGCTGTAACCTGATAGCTGCAACCCAGAACCAGCCCATCAGATCCAATCCAGAGGCCGTGCAGTGTCCAGAGTGTCATGCTGAGTGCAGAATCTGGGTGCCCTGAATTCTGTCCAGTGGGCTAGCAGAATTCCAGTCCAAAACCTTTGATAAGGTCTTTGACGGGCCTATTCCAAACCATAGTCGTGAGTATCTATATCATAGAATTGTCCATAGCCAGTATTTCATCCTTAAGTAATCCTATCCAACCCATTCTATCATATCCAGAACTTCATTGTAGAAAATCTCTTGTTTTCCTGAATCTTTCCCTCATCCATATAGTCCTTTGATAATTTTAGTGATAATATCATCTTTGCGCTAATATATTTGCTGAAGAAAGACAAGTGTCTCGGCGGACAAAAGTCAGAACAGAGGCGCCGCTCATCTGGTGGCTGTCCCTTTGGGTATCTTGCATCTTCATAGCCTCCCTAGTGTGAAGAAAATCCTGTTTGTCATTCAAAAGCGCATCTTTCATTTGAAAATCTTGACTCTTTCTGAGAAAATCGACCTCTACTAAAACCTTCATAACTTCCGTACCGTACATGCTAGAAACGAAGTGTCAGATTGAAGCTAACATCCTCAGCTTTCCAACAAACCCAAAACCACATTCCAACTTCTTATAGTTTTCCCGAAATCGGGTTTCTCGCGCGCGGTAAGGTTTGCGGCAAATCTTTTGTTTGGCTCATCACGTGTAAAATAGCTATTCTGTATTCAGTTTTCAATCTGCTAGTTATACAATCATCATTGCTAGTGTTTACCTGAAACTATACAAAGTGGCTCTCACTAGTTTTGAATCCAATTTAGAGAATTCAATCCATTTTCCAGTGTTTTTCCCATTAATTCAAAGCCACATTCAAAAGCATTTGACCTGTTTTGAAATCATTCCTGTTTCTCTCTATGCTTGCTGGGGGGAATTGGGATTGAAACTGTATTTATTGAGTGCTTATTCCTGAAACCTGTGTTCTCTCCTTCCATCTCTTTATACTGCATGTTGGGGGGAATTAAGTAGTGTGCATGTGGAAAAGTGACATGCATTTGATTGAACCCATATCAAGTATTATTCTATGCTGCATTATTTTTCTTATCCATACTCCTTCTGCTTAAAGAGATTGTTGATTGTTGTGACATCACCCCAATGGTGATCATTGTATAAATATTCATAGTGTGATATATATTGTTCAAATTCATAAAATAAATCTTTTAACTTTGCAAAACAGCTTGCTTCCTGGTTTAGTGAGACCGGGGGGATTCAAAGAGAGGGGCGTGATATAAGGGTACATCATTCAGAAATAAAATAACTTATAGACAAAAATATATAATTAAGGGTTCCAACTGTGCATCACACGCTAGGCATTGACTTAGGTGGAGTGCCGGGTTGAAATCACTTACAAGATTGGGGGCTCGTCCGGGATTTCTGAATTAGATGTACCACTTATGACAGTCTAATACAGTGTGCTAACTAGTGGGGTCATAATCCCCACTGGGCTACCATGCTGTGTTACACTGTGAAAAGCGCCCCTCAAAAGGAACACTCTAAGGAATTGGTCTGTTTTGCAAAAATAAAATAAACTTCTGTAAGTCAGGAAGGAAATTAATATTTCCAGAATGGCGACTGTGGTAGAGATGAATATGGCTAAAGAACACCTATTGCATAAATTATTTGTAAGAGGTGAATGGACAGAGCAGGATCAGAATGTGTGGTTGCAGGCAATCACAGAACAGATCACTGCAACAGGGGTAGATAGATGGCAAGACCAGGGTCCATTACATATGGCCCTGAGTGAACTATATATGGCCCTTAAGGCAAAGGAAGAGCAAAACAAGATTGCAAAATAGCAGCATATCTATATATTGGAGCAATACAGGACAAATATGTCGAGGGCCAAGATCTGCCAAACAAGCAACTGCAGGCATTAGGAAAGGCCAAAACTGACCTGGACTCTTCTGAGCAGAGGCTGCAGAGGAGCCAGGAATAAGAAAATGAAAGTAGGCAGTACCTAATCAAAATAAAAGAGGACATGGGTATCCTGCAGCAGGAGAAGACAGAACAGGATACCAGAATGCTGGCCTTGCAGAAGGAGTACCAAGAAAGTTTGGACTCTCTACCGCAGAGCCAGAAAAAGCTGGAGCAACAAATACATTTCAACAGGGCATGTGCAGTGCATGTAGTCACCCTGCAAAGCCACCTGGACAGAGAGAAAGAGGAGAGTAATAAATGAATCCTGAAAGACCTGGATACCCAGGCAGAATTTGATGAAGAGCACCAGAAAGCTGGTGCGCTCCAAAGACAAAGGGACGACCTGGCTGCACAGAGGCAGGCTCTTGCTCAGGAAAGGGACACCTTAGGCCAGGAAGTCTGTCAATTAAAAGAGAAAATACATGAAAATCACCTTGCCCTTCAGGGACTGGGTGACCTCCAAAAAGAGCATGAAAGATTGTTAGAGCACACCAGGAGGGTGGAGGAGGCTCTAGCAAAGAAGGACCAGGCCAGTTTGGATCAGACTCAGGAGGTAAACCTCCTACAGCAAAGACTGACCCAGTACTCTAAAACAGCACAGGAAGCACAGAGAGAAAATGAGGCTCTGTGAGAACAATGACAGGCTCCACAGACAGGTAGCCATGCAAGAGAGACTGATAGAAACTAGCAAGGCCTTGATAGAGGAACAGAAAGCTCAGATTCTTGCATGGCAACAGGGAGCAGGGGCTGACAGAGATGAGGTTCACTGGGAAAGGGAAACACCTGAGCATAACCTCAGGAACCCTAGTACCAGAGCCATTCATCTCTTCCAATCCCTGGACTCTGCCACCCCCATGTCCACTGGCACACATGAGCCAAGGGCCACGGGGATGGCAGATTTCAATACAATCAGAAATATGGAGCTCATAGACCAGCACCTCCCAGGAATGGATGGGCAGGCATCTGGGTATGGGTTCCTAAGTACTGTGAAATTTAGTGGGGAACTCCATGAGAATAGGCCCACTAAGGGCATCATGAAAACCTCTGCCCAGCTAGGACAGTGGGGGGGTACTCAACACATCCTGGGAGCAAGGAGGAATCAGACGACTCCTCTGTGCGCCCCAGGACACAGGAGACTAGGTCCCCACATTCTGCCAGCCATTCCCAGGCTCGCAGAATATGGGCGAGCCTAGAAGACCAGACGGGCACCTCTGGAAGCAGTGCCTCTGAGTCAGAGGAGGAGTGGACCAGGGTTACCCAAACCAAGAAATCCAATAAGGCAAAAAGGGCCTTGCTCAAAGATCCCCTTAAGCAAATCAAAGCGATAAGGAGCGTCATCACGCCCTATTATAAGAACGCTAAATATTCTGTTTGGGAGCACTTAGAGCTCTTTTAGCAAATGATGGAAAATTTCCATTTGAAGGACAGCCAAAGCTGTATTCAATATGTGAAATTGAGCTTCTCACCAGAATACTCCAGCTTCTTTGCGGGGCTGGAGGACCAAAATCATTCTAGATGGTCCACCTGTAGGGCGGCCATCTTGAAGCATTTTTCTGTTCACAGAAACCCTCAGGAGGCTCGCAAGGCAGCCTACAACTTGCAATGTGGGGAGGATCAGGCCCCACAAGAATTTGTGGAGGAATTAAGCATGTCTTTGCGCAGACCCCCAGAAGGGTGCTCACGGACAGCAAAGAATTTGTGAATACTTTTTTCCACGCTCTCCCCAAGTACATCATGACCCAGCTAGTGAGAGATTTTCATGAGAAAAGATCACTAGACTGGGTCATTGAACAGGTCACATGAATTTATGAGGTGCAAAAACCCATAGAAAACAAAAACAATGCAAAAAGCCCCAAACCAACCAATACCCCTGCTGCTGCTAAGGTGGCAGAGGTGAAAGTTGCCCCCATTTTAGATTTGGAGATGGGGGGCCTAAAAACCTGCCTGCACAAAATCAGAATAATCCCAAGCCTAGAAGGCCCTCGGGCCAGTCATAGACAGGGAGCCAAGGAGGTAGTCCCACAAATGGGATCCCTCACTCCCCTGACTACATAAGTCCCTGCTACAAGGGGAACAGGCCCATCCTGGGTTATGTGTGGAATCCTCCAGCCCAATGGGGGGGCCCAACCAAAGAGGAGCTAACCCAGGGATATTCCATCCTCACTTCCCCCAGGAGGGCAGACATTCCCCAAATTCTATACAGAACTTCTTCCCCAGGTACCAGCAAAACTTTCAACCCCAAAATCATCCATCCTTCTTACCCCAATTTCCTGAGCCCAGACAACCCTATCTGGGAGAGGGGAGGCCAAGGGTGGAGGGGTACCCAAATTTTCCAAACCCGGGGGTATTTTCAGAGAAGGCATAGCTAGCCGTCCCGGGATCAGCCCAGGGGAGACAACAGAACCCCGTATCACAACTAGAGCGCCAGGTCCAAAACATGACACAGGATCTGGGTCGCATGCTGAGGGATCAACAGAACCCTCAGATCGGCATACCGGCGCAAAATGCCTCAAACTCCGGACCTGGTGCTCCGGAGCAATGACAGTGGCAGAACCCCGACAACCCACTGGTTCCCAGGGAGGAGGCACAAGGGGAAGGGGGGTGAAAGCCTTGGAGGAAGCTTCCTTCCCTACTTTTAAAAAGCCCCTGGAAACCCAGGAGCCGGAACCAAAATCTCCTGCCCCTGAAAGTCTGCCACCCAAGGAGCAGAGAGGGGGTAGGAGAAACAAAGAACCCAAACAGACCCATTTTGTGGAGGAGGTACAAATCTTCCAATTTGAAGGAGAGGGATCCTGGGAAAAGGATCTTCTCCTTCAGAGATGGGGGAACTCCTCCCAAAGAGAAATGGGTCCCAAAAGATCCAAATCCAGACTGGGTAGATGTGGGGACTGAGCTAGCGCCGCCCATCATTCAATCACAGAAACAACAATATGAAAATCCCCTGGTTCAAACCCATCCTGGTGACTGCCTCCAAAAAGGGGTGGGTGGCCCAGAACCAGAACCAGGGGAACCCAAAACTTCTCCCATCTCTAGTTGTCACCTTTTCTTTTCAGATTCCCAAGACTTCCCACAGATTTCTGGCCAAATCTCTTCTCTATCAGTGTCCAAAACTAGAGAACTAACCCACAAGTTGTCCAAAAATGTACATTATCTGTGACCCCTTGGGGACAAGGAGGGAAGATTTTATGCCCCGGTCCAAATACAGGGGCAGTGTACAAATTTGACACTGGTGGAATCTGGATCCCAAGCTACCCTTCTGTCAAAAAGGGCCTTTGATGAACTGAATTCAGGAAGAGAGGAGAATTACCAAATTCCTCTCACCCCTCTTCCTGGACAACTTCAGAACTTCAACGGGAAGGAAATTCCCGTCGAGGGAACTGCAAATTTGGACATTAAAATTGGGCCACACCAGTTGAAGCACCTGGTCATAGTTGTAACTCCAGAGGGCACCCCTTGTTTACTAGGGAATGACCCCCTGCGAAGGATGTCACCCCTAATAGATTGCGTAAACAAGGTCCTCTGGACCCAGATGAACTCACCAATAAAATTAAAACGGAGTGTCAACCATGTTAGTTTAAACGGCACCTGCCACATGGTTGAACAAAAATCTGACCAAGTAAAATTTCACTTCCAGAACAACCAAATCCCAGACTTGACAGTAATAGCAGTAGGACAGCTGGTGATGGGGGGGTCCTCTCTATTCTGAAAATCAACCTTCCTTCCAGTCTAAGGTGGAATTCCACACTGGAAGGAAACACTCTGAAATTCTTTACCAACCCACAATCAGACATTCCCACTCCTATAGTCAAAAAAGATGAGAAATCAGCTCAGAGCCTGGCTGATATTAGCAAATTGGAGAGCAGTTGTTCATCCCTGTTCAGTTAAATGAAGGGAAGGACTCTGTTCTCGCCTGAGTGTGTGTGAACAACGGGAAGAGCTTCATCAGCAAAGCCATGTTCCGCCGACTCCCAAAAGATCCAGCCATTCCCACATTTAAACTGATAGAGAAATCGGAAATGGATCTGGAAACACCCAATGCCAAACATCTCCTGCCAAGCAGGTGTATGCTCAAAATCTCCATAGGCAACAAGAGCATAGTCCATAATTGTTGGGTCATGCGAGACGTCACTGCCGCCTTTTACTTAGGCAGTGACATTCACAATCGCTTTGCCATTAGTTTGGACCTAATAAACTTCAAAGCTTGGTCCCGATTAGCGGATAATCCCATGGGCTTTGATGACCAAGAGAAAGCATTTAGGTCAGCTCAACTGCTGCCTTATGCAGTTGAAATTCAGATTGGAGAGGGAGTCACCATCCCAGAAAGGACCCGACAATTCTCCCTGAAATTGAAGGTTAAAAGAGGACAGAAATTGAAAAACCCTGATGCCTATATTCTGTCTATCTAAATGCTTACTTCCAACAGCAAGGGTTGGGGGTAAACCCAACGCCACTAATCAATATACAACATGACACCATTCCAATAGAGGTGGATAACAGCGACTTAAAGAGTATCACTCTAGCCGCAGTCACCATTATTGTAATGGCGCTTGATGACCAACATTTTGCCATAGATTTAGGTAATGAACTGTTAGGACTAATCCCCAAGGACTGTTTTGACAGTGATAGTGATGACTACACAACACCAGACAGGATCTTTACCCGGCATGGGGGGAACTTCCTGGTGTACACTTCCTGCCCTTATGGTAAGGAAGATGGGACCTGTGACTTCAGGAGGGATGAGGTGATTTTCCAAGTCCGGGAGGACTGCCTTCCCCACCTGAAGCCACAAGTCCAAATCAGCACTCTGACCAGGGACTTCTCCACCCAGCTGGAGGAGGCCGCTGAGATAACAAAACCAGAAGACTTTCCAGGCTTCATGCAGATGGTTGAAGAGAGAGTCAACCTAGCTGATGCCTGTGAGACACTGGAGCAGAAGCAAAAATTGAAACATGTTTTCTTTCATTTTCAGGATCTCTTTGTGGTGGACTCATATGACTGTGGTCACACCGACATACAGACAACAACAATTCCCACGGACCCTGGCATGACTCCAGTGTTTGTGAAGCAATATCACCACTTGCCTCTCGCATCAATGGAGTCCCTTACTGAATTAATTAAGAACCTTGAGTCCCGTGGGATAATTCGCCCAGTCCACAGCACCTTCAATAATCTGGTGCTGGGGATTTTGAAGCCAAACAGACAGTGGAGACTCTGCACCGACCTTAGGGACCTCAACAAACGGGTCCATACTTCCCGATGGCCTCTTCCCTACATTGACCAAGGGCTGGCCCTGATCCAGGGGTCATAAGTATTCACTGCAATAGACCTGACCAATGGATACTGGACTGTACCTGTCAGTAGGGAGGACCAATACAAGCTGGCCTTCACCTTCGGGGGACAGCAGTACACATGGACCCGGGCTCCCTTCGGATACATCAACTCCGGCAATGAATTCAACATTTTTCTACATAAGGCCATGCCCGACCTGGGTGAAAGGGGTAACCTGGCCTATGTAGATGATGTTTTAATCAAAAGCTCAACCATAGAGGAACACATAGCGGAGATCTGTTATGTTCTGACACAGTTGAGGGCTGCAGGAGCAAAACTTTCCTTTCAGAAGGCACAGTGGTGTAGAACCCATGTCAATTTCTTGGGGCATGAGATTACTCCTCAGGGTCTCTGTCCCCAGGAAAAGAAAGTGTAATCCCTCCAGAAAATAAAAGACCCCACAACTCTGCGGGAACTAAGGCGCCTCCATGGACTAACTAATTACAGTAGAAAATTAATTGAGGACTACGCAGAGATCACAAGACCCCTGATCCATCTTTTGAAGGGGGGGTCAAGTGGGAGTGTGGTCCAGAACAAGCTGAGGCAGTAAGACAACTCAAAAGAAGCCTCTCACAAGCGCCTTGCCTAGCTTACCCTGTCAAAAACAAGGAGTTCTTCTTGGAGACATGGTTTTCTAATACATGCTTGACTGCAGTATTATACCAAAAGCACGACAAGGTCATTAAAGTAATCTCCTATGCGAGTAAAACTTTATCATCTGTGGAGGAAAAATTCAACGATTGTGAGAAGGCACTCCTGGTAACAGTGTGGGCATTGAAGAATTACCGCCCGTTTATCCAGGGGGAACACATCATAGTGGAGACTCCACACCAGCCTCAGCAATATCTCCAAAGTGACAGAATCCGGGCCGGAAATGTAAGTAATTCCTGAATTACTTGCTGGATTCTGTCAATGCAAGGCTTTCCTGTGGAGGTCAGATATGGCCAAAACAAGAAGAGTCCCCTCAAGCAAGGAAAAAAGATCTTGTGGTCGGCGTGGGGAATGCATGGGTGAATGATGCCCCAGAACCTTCCTCTGGGTACAAGATTGGCTCCAATGTTTCAAGGGTTCATTATTAGCACATAGCATGCCTCTGGTTTTCCAGTTAACCAGGTGCTCCACAAACCCATTCCGTACATTATCCGAATCAGTGATTATGACCAGTTTGTGGAGTTGATGTTGGACAGCAGTGAGGATGGCTTGATGCACAGCCATCAACTCTGCCACTTGACTACTTTGGGGAAGTTTTATCACCACATTGAGGACCCTGAGAGCTTTCCCTGACGGATTTCAATTACATAGGGATAGAGGACCTCAGAGTGTTGATGAAATGTCAAAAAAAAATCCAAATCCAAGACGGTTTGTTGGTAAGGAGATCCCTAGCTGGCCATGATCAGTGGGTGGTCCCTACCTCATTCCAAAGCCTGATGTTAAGTCACGACCATGATGTGGCCACAGCCGGTCATAGGGGTTTCATACAATGCTTGAATTCTTAAGAGAGGTTGCATACTGGCCACACATGGGGCAGGACCTCGAACAATACTTGAAGGGGTGTCTTGTGTGTGCACAATTTCAGCCAACATCCCTCACACACCGTGCGCCTCTCCAAAAGAGGGGGATGACACTGCCATGGTCAGATTTGCAAGTCGATTTTATCAGGCCCATGATTCGCTCCTCTAGGGGGAACAAGTACATGTTGACCGTGACATGCTTGTTCACTAAATATGTGGAATGTCTCCCAGCCCCAAATTGCAAGGCAGAAACAGCAGCTGCCCTGATGATCAACCACATCTTCTCGCGTTTTGGACTACCCCAAAAGATCGAGTCAGACGGAGATAGCCACTTCACTAGCGAACTAAGGAAAAAGATGTGGGAGATACTTCGGGTCAAATTGTGAGCATATTAAAAAAGTTTGTGACAGATTCTGGGCCAAGTTGGGATATTCAATTACCTCTTGTCCTGATGGCCATCAGATCTATCCCTTCATCTGCAACTAAAATGTCACCGTTTGAGCTGATGACTAGATGCAGGATGGTGCTTCCCCAGCATCTGCTCTACAGAATCCAAGAGCAGACATTGATCAATGCCTCCACCACTCATGAGTATGTTGAAAATCTGAGAAAACACCTTCAACATGCTTTTGCCTATGCTCAGCTAAATCTAGAAAGATCTGCAGACAGCATGAAGACACACTATGACTTAAAGACTACTAGAAAAGAATACAATGTAGGAGACCGGGTCTACTTATACAATTTCCAAAGGAACCAGGTTAAACCGCGCACATTTTTGCCTAGCTGGAGGGGTCCTTTTGAAATGGTAGACAAAATCTCACCAGACGCCTACAAAATCTGCATCCCCAAAGGCAGTTTGGCAGAGGGGGAAGATAAGTGGGTCCATATTAACCAACTGAAGTGTTACCATCCTAGGCAAACTCTGCAGCAACTGGAGGATTCTCCTGGAACCCCAGAGGGGGTCATTCCAGCTCCCTAGAATTCCCACAATAAAATATTCCATCTATATAGTCAATAAATTGCCAATAGAAAAATGTGTCCTGATTTGTCAAAATGTATGTGTCCGCCCCACTACATCAATAGTGGTGGGGAAATGTCTACAAATATGTTTTTGCTTTGTCATCTATGGTTAATTGGAAACAATGGAGCTTAAAACCAAGGAGGACCACCCAGGGACTGGAAGGAAAGATCCAAGTGGCCCAGGGTATCACTCCATGCTCACATCAGGACTGGGCGAGGAGATCTGGTCGATCCACCCGTGATGGGAGAAGATGAAGAAGTTTGCCATTTGAACCAAAAGAAAAGAAGCTGATCATTCCAGTCTCGTGACTTCCCATTGACGTACGATCAGTGCCAAATTGCGAGGGGGGGCTTGTGGGATGTTCTGACATACTATGCTCTGCTCTGCAACATCACTGTGTGCTGATTTCATCAGAAACATCAAAATGGCCACCAAAAAGCCCTATGCGCGAAAAAATCTTTGAGAAGTGCGCAGGGAATCTGGGAAAATAGGCTGCCAATCAATTTTGCCTGTGTCAGTGGTAAAACAGGAAACCACACTGCCAAGACGTGTCATTGGGCTGCTCACAGAGTGAAATGGAACTACCTGAAAAGGCAGTGCTCCATTGCCAGGAAAACCCAGATGTGCTTTAAAATCTGTTTTTACTTGGCTGTTGAAATTGCAAAATAATGGCTCCCCAAACATCAGAAAAGATCCAACATCCTTGTTGGGTGTTAACCATCACCTTATTTAAGGAATCCCGATAAGCACAATGTCAGGAGAAGCACATTTCATCACAAAAACATCCACTTTCAAAAAGGTGCTTGCCTGGAAAAATATGTCAGAATATGGGCGCAGTACCACTGCTCGCCTGTGTCAAAGCGCCATTTCCTTATACTGGCAGTTTAAAACTTGTGTTTTAAAATCAAATTGTGGAAAAGAAGAGACTTGCCATCAAAAGCAATATAGGTTGTTACTATTCAATTTCTATGTTTTAAAAAGACTTGAATTAAGAGATCTGTGTGTATATTTGTTGAAAATGTAAAGTTTATTTAGAAAAGACAATTTTAAACAAAGTGTTTTATAGTGAACTGATGCCGGCAACAGGACTTCAAAAGCACATTCCACAGTTTGCCCCAAACAAAGGTGCCTTCCCTTTTGCTCTCTGCCCAGGAACTCTCAGTTAGATTCTAATGAAAGGATGAGGGGATTTTGCTCTGCTTCTCTGAGGAGAGACAATAGGCTTCTTGGACTGAAATGGAATGCAAATTCAGGTGTCAACAGAAACAACTGCCAGCAGGAAGAGAGCCCTGGATTGCTCTGGGCCCAGCAAAACCATGGAGGCGGGACCAGACAGATTTGTGTATCTTAAACCCAAGAAAATATGTTTTTGAAAAAGACTCATAGAGAACTGTGAAAAATTTGTAAAAATCTGTAACTTCTAGGTTGTTAACATGAAAATTCTGCTCACAGTTTGAAACTACTCTGTGCGATGTTCAGAGACAGGATTACCGAAATGTTGATATTGTAGCAATTGTGATAATGCTAGAAAAATGAAACTTCACAGGATTATGCCCAGATGTCATGCGCATATATGTAGAAAAATGTGGACAGATCTGACACTGGGTACCCAACCAAAAGCGTGAAAAACTGTAAAATTGGAACTAAAGCTCTCACTGACCTGGGACTCAGACGGATATGTGTTCTACTAAATCTGTGATGTAAATATGTATTGTTAGCAATTTGGTTGTATTGTAAATATGATTTATGTGAAAAATAGATATACTGTACAGAAACAAAGGGGAGGTACTACCTGGATTGTAAAATACTGCATCATCATGAAACCATGTGTTCCTTCTCATATCAGGAGAGAAGTCAGAGCCTAACCAATAGGATTCCTAGAGGGTGTGCTTAGTATAATTTAGCATACCCACCCCTTAGGGAAATACATAAATAGGGCCAGTTTGGGACCTAGACACACAGATTAATCCATCAACTGATTACTGGCGAAGCACTCTGCAGGAGAAACCCAGATCTAAGACTCCAGGACTTTGAAAGCAGAGAGGCCCAATTCCAAAGCTGAACCCTTCTCAGCTGGCCTTTTAAAATCTTGAAACCTGATTTTACCTCAGACTTTTAAGGGGAACAACACCAAATAAAACAGCCGGGCTGTGCTGTTTCTGCTTTCTTGCCAAGAACTATTGCTAGAATCCAGAGATCCAAACCAGTAGAGCAGAGCTGTAACCTGATAGCTGCAACCCAGAACCAGCCCATCAGATCCAGTCCAGAGGCCGTGCAGTGTCCAGAGTGTCATGCTGAGTGCAGAATCTGGGTGCCCTGAATTCTGTCCAGTGGGCTAGCAGAATTCCAGTCCAAAACCTTTGATCAGGTCTTTGACGGGCCTATTCCAAACCATAGTCGTGAGTATCTATATCATAGAATTGTCCATAGCCAGTATTTCATCCTTAAGTAATCCTATCCAACCCATTCTATCATATCCAGAACTTCATTGTAGAAAATCTCTTGTTTTCCTGAATCTTTCCCTCATCTATATAGTCCTTTGATAATTTTAGTGATAATATCATCTTTGCGCTAATATATTTGCTGAAGAAAGACAAGTGTCTCCGCGGACAAAAGTCAGAACAGAGGCGCAGCTCATCTGGTGGCTGTCCCTTTGGGTATCTTGCATCTTCATAGCCTCCCTAGTGTGAAGAAAATCCTGTTTGTAATTCAAAAGCGCATCTTTCATTTGAAAATCTTGACTCTTTCTGAGAAAATCGACCTCTACTAAAACCTTCATAACTTCCGTACCGTACATGCTAGAAACGAAGTGTCAGATTGAAGCTAACATCCTCAGCTTTCCAACAAACCCAAAACCACATTCCAACTTCTTATAGTTTTCCCGAAATCGCGTTTCTCGCGCGCGGTAAGGTTTGCCGCAAATCTTTTGTTTGGCTCATCACGTGTAAAATAGCTATTCTGTGCATATGACCTCATAATTCAGTTTTCAATCTGCTAGTTATCCAATCATCATTGCTAGTGTTTACCTGAAACTATACAAAGTGGCTCTCACTAGTTTTGAATCCAATTTAGAGAATTCAATCCATTTTCCAGTGTTTTTCCCATTAATTCAAAGCCACATTCAAAAGCATTTGACCTGTTTTGAAATCATTCCTGTTTCTCTCTATGCTTGCTGGGGGGAATTGGGATTGAAACAGTATTTATTGAGTGCTTATTCCTGAAACCTGTGTTCTCTCCTTCCATCTCTTTATACTGCATGTTGGGGGGAATTAAGTAGTGTGCATGGGGAAAAGTGACATGCATTTGATTCAACCCATATCAAGTATTAGTCTATGCTGCATTATTTTTCTTATCCATACTCCTTCTGCTTAAAGAGATTGTTGATTGTTGTGACATCACCCCAATGGTGATCATTGTATAAATATTCATAGTGTGATATATATTGTTCAAATTCATAAAATAAATCTTTTAACTTTGCAAAACAGCCTGCTTCCTGGTTTAGTGAAACCGGGGGGATTCAAAGAGAGGGGCGTGATATAAGGGTACATCATTCAGAAATAAAATAACTTATAGACAAAAATATATAATTAAGGGTTCCAACTGTGCATCACACGCTAGGCATTGACTTAGGTGGAGTGCCGGGTTGAAATCACTTACAAGATTGGGGGATCGTCCGGGATTTCTGAATTAGATGTACCACTTATGACAGTCTAATACAGTGTGCTAACTAGTGGGGTCATAATCCCCACTGGGCTAACACGCTGTGTTACACTGTGAAAAGCGCCCCTCAAAAGGAACACTCTAAGGAATTGGTCTGTTTTGCAAAAATAAAATAAACTTCTGTAAGTCAGGAAGGAAATTAATATTTCCAGAATGGCGACTGTGGTAGAGATGAATATGGCTAAAGAACACCTATTGCATAAATTATTTGTAAGAGGTGAATGGACAGAGCAGGATCAGAATGTGTGGTTGCAGGCAATCACAGAACAGATCACTGCAACAGGGGTAGATATATGGCAAGACCAGGGTCCATTACATATGACCCTGAGTGAACTATATATGGCCCTTAAGGCAAAGGAAGAGCAAAACAAGATTGCCAAAATAGCAGCATATCTATATATTGGAGCAATACAGGACAAATATGTCGATGGCCAAGATCTGCCAAACAAACAACTGCAGGCATTAGGAAAAGCCAAAACTGACCTGGACTCTTCTGAGCAGAGGCTGCAGAGGAGCCAGGAATCAGAAAATGAAATTAGGCAGTACCTAATCAAAATAAAAGAGGACATGGGTTTCCTGCAGCAGGAAAAGACAGAACAGGATAACAGAATGTTGGCCTTGCAGAAGGAGTACCAAGAAAGTTTGGACTCTCTACTGCAGAGCCAGAAAAAGCTGGAGCAACAAATAAATTTCAACAGGGCATGCACAGTGCATGTAGTCACCCTGCAAAGCCACCTGGACAGAGAGAAAGAGGAGAGTAATAAATGAATCCTGAAAGACCTGGATACCCAGGCAGAATGTGATGAAGAGCACCAGAAAGCTGGTGCGCTCCAAAGACAGAGGGCCGACCTGGCTGCACAGAGGCAGGCTCTTGCTCAGGAAAGGGACACCTTAGGCCAGGAAGTCTGTCAATTAAAAGAGAAAATACATGAAAATCACCTGGCCCTTCAGGGACTGGGTGACCTCCAAAAAGAGCATGAAAGATTGTTAGAGCACACCAGGAGGGTGGAGGAGGCTCTAGCAAAGAAGGACCAGGCCAGTTTGGATCGGACTCAGGAGGTAAACTTCCTACAGCAAAGACTGACCCAGTACTTTAAAACAGCACAGGGAGCACAGAGAGAAAATGAGGCTCTGTGAGAACAATGACAGGCTCCACAGACAGGTAGCCATGCAAGAGAGACTGATAGAAACTAGCAAGGCCTTGATAGAGGAACGGAAAGCTCAGATTCTTGCATGGCAACAGGGAGCAGGGGCTGACAGAGATGAGGTTCACTGGGAAAGGGAAACACCTGAGCATAACCTCAGGAACCCTAGTACCAGAGCCATTCATCCCTTCCAATCCCTGGACTCTGCCTCCCCCATGTCCACTGGCACACATGAGCCAAGGGCCACGGGGTTGGCAGATATCAATCCAATCAGAAATATGGAGCTCATAGACCAGCACCTCCCAGGAATGGATGGGCAGGCATCTGGGTATGGGTTCCTAAGTACTGTGAAATTTAGTGGGGAACTCCATGAGAATAGACCCACTAAGGGCATCCTGAAAACCTCTGCCCAGCTAGAACAGTGGAGGGGGTACTCAACAAATCCTGGGAGCAAGGAGGAATCAGAAGACTCCTCTGAGCGCCCCAGGACACAGGAGACTAGGTCCCCACATTCTGCCAGCCATTCCCAGGCTCGCAGAATCCGGGAGAGCCTAGAAGACCAGACGGGCACCTCTGGAAGCAGTGCCTCTGAGTCAGAGGAGGAGTGGACCAGGGTTACCCGAACCAAGAAGTCCAATAAGGCAAAAAGGGCCTTGCTCAAAGATCCCCTTAAGCAAATCAAAGCGATAAGGAGCGTCATCACGCCCTATTATAAGAACGCTAAATATTCTGTTTGGGAGCACTTAGAGCTCTTTTAGCAAATGATGGAAAATTTCCATTTGAAGGACAGCCAAAGCTGTATTCAATATGTGAAATCGAGCTTCTCACCAGAATACTCCAGCTTCTTTGCCGGGCTGGAGGACCAAAATCATTCTAGATGGTCCACCTATAGGGTGGCCATCTTGAAGCATTTTTCTGTTCACAGAAACCCTCAGGAGGCTCGCAAGGCAGCCTACAACTTGCAATGTGGGGAGGATCAGGCCCCACAAGAATTTGTGGAGGAATTAAAGCATGCCTTTGCGCAGACCACCAGAAGGGTGCTCACGGACAGCAAAGAATTTGTGAATACTTTTTTCCACGCTCTCCCCAAGTACATCATGACCCAGCTAGTGAGAGATTTTCATGAGAAAAGATCACTAGACTGGGTCATTGAACAGGCCACATGAATTTATGAGGTGCAAAAACCCATAGAAAACAAAAACAATGCAAAAAGCCCCAAACCAACCAATACCCCTGCTGCTGCTAAGGTGGCAGAGGTGAAAGTTGCCCCCATTTTAGATTTGGAGATGGGGGGGCCTAAAAACCTGCCTGCACAAAATCAGAATAATCCCAAGCCTAGAAGGCCCTCGGGCCAGTCACAGACAGGGAGCCAAGGAGGTAGTCCGACAAATGGGATCCCTCACTCCCCTGACTACATAAGTCCCTGCTACAAGGGGAACAGGCCCATCCTGGGTTATGTGTGGAATCCTCCAGCCCAAGGGGGGGGGGGCCAATCAAACAGCAGCTAACCCAGGGATATTCCATCCTCACTTCCCCCAGGAGGGCAGACATTCCCCAAATTCTGGACTGAACTTCTTCCCCAGGTACCAGCAAAACTTTCAACCCCAAAATCATCCGTCCTTCTTTCCCCAATTTCCTGAGCCCAGACAACCCTATCTGGGAGAGGGGAGGCCAAGGGTGGAGGGGTACCCAAATTTTCCAAACCCGGGGTATTTTCAGAGAAGGCATAGCTAGCCGTCCCGGGATCAGCCCAGGGGAGACAATAGAACCCCGTATCACAACTAGAGCGCCAGGTCCAAAACATGGCACAGGATCTGGGTCGCATGCTGATCGCTCAACAGAACCCTCAGATCGGCATACCGGCGCAAAATACATCAAACTCCGGACTTGGTGCTCCGGAGCAATGACAGTGGCAGAACCCCAACAACCCACCGGTTCCCAGGGAGGAGGCACAAGGGGAAGGGGGGTGAAAGCCTTGGAGGAAGCTTCCTTCCCTACTTTTAAAAAGCCCCTGGAAACCCAGGAGCCGGAACCAAAATCTCCCACCTCTGAAAGTCTGCCACCCAAGGAGCAGAGAGGGGGTAGGAGAAACAAAGAACCCAAACAGACCCATTTTGTGGAGGAGGTACAAATCTTCCAATTTGAAGGAGAGGGATCCTCAGAGGATCCTGGGAAAAGGATCTTCTCCTTCAGAGATGGGGGAACTCCTCCCAAAGAGAAATGGGTGCCAAAAGATCCAAATCCAGACTGGGTAGATGTGGGGACTGAGCTAGCGCCGCCCATCATTCAATCACAGAAACAACAATATGAAAATCCCCTGGTTCAAACCCATCCTGGTGACTGCCTCCAAAAAGGGGTGGGTGGCCCAGAACCGGAACCAGGGGAACCCAAAACTTCTCCCATTTCTAGTTGACTCCTTTTCTTTTCAGATTCCCAAGACTTCCCACAGAATTCTGGCCAAATCCCTTCTCTATCAGTGTCCAAAACTAGAGAACTAACCCACAAGTTGTCCAAAAATGTACATTATCTGTGACCCCTTGGGGACAAGGAGGGAAGATTTTATGCCCCGGTCCAAATACAGGGGCAGTGTACAATTTTGACACTGGTGGACTTTGATGAACTGAATTCAGGAAGAAAGGAGAATTACCAAATTCCTCTCACCCCTCTTCCTGGACAACTTCAGAACTTCAACGGGAAGGAAATTCCCGTCGAGGGAACTGCGAATTTGGACATTAAAATTGGGCCACACCAGGTGAAGCACCTGGTCATAGTTGTAACTCCAGAGGGCACCCCTTGTTTACTAGGGAATGACCCCCTGCGAAGGTTGTCACCCCTAATAGATTGCGTAAACAAATTCCTCTGGACCCAGATTAACTGACCAATAAAATTAAAACGGAGTGTCAACCATGTTAGTTTAAACGGCACCTGCCACATGGTTGAACAAAAATCTGACCAAGTAAAATTTCACTTCCAGAACAACCAAATCCCAGACTTGACAGTAATAGCAGTAGGACAACAAACTGGTGATGGGGGGGTCCTCTCTATTCTGAAAATCAACCTTCCTTCCAGTCTAAGGTGGAATTCCACACTGGAAGGAAACACTCTGAAATTCTTTACCAACCCACAATCAGACAACCCACTCCTATAGTCCAAAAAGATGAGAAATCAGCTCAGAGACTGGCTGATATCAGCAAATTGGAGAGCAGTTGTTCATCCCTGTTCAGTTAAATGAAGGGAAGGACTCTGTTCTCGCCTGAGTGTGTGTGAACAACGGGAAGAGCTTCATCAGCGAAGCCATGTTCCGCCGACTCCCAAAAGATCCAGCCAGTCCCACATTTAAACTGATAGAGGAATGGGAAATGGATCTGAAAACACCAAATGCCAAACATCTCCTGCCAAGCAGGTGTATGCTCAAAATCTCCATAGGCAACAAGAGCATAGTCCATAATTGTTGGGTCATGCGAGACGTCACTGCTGCCTTTTACTTAGGCAGTGACATTCACAATCGCTTTGCCATTAGTTTGGACCTAATAAACTTCAAAGCTTGGTCCCGATTAGCGGATAATCCCATGGGCTTTGATGACCAAGAGAAAGCATTTAGGTCAGCTCAACTGCTGCCTTATGCAGTTGAAATTCAGATTGGAGAGGGAGTCACCATCCCAGAAAGGACCTGACAATTCTCCCTGGAATTGAAGGTTAAAAGAGGACAGAAATTGAAAAACCCTGATGCCTATATTCTGTCTATCTAAATGCTTACTTCCAACAGCAAGGGTTGGGGGTAAACCCAACGCCACTAATCGATATACAACATGACACCATTCCAATAGAGGTGGATAACAGCGACTTAAAGAGTATCACTCTAGCCGCAGGCACCATTATTGTAATGGCGGTTGATGACCAACATTTTGCCATAGATTTAGGTAATGAACTGTTAGGACCAATCCCCAAGGACTGTTTTGACAGTGATAGTGATGACAACACAACACCAGACAGGATCTTTTCCCGGCATGGGGGGAACTTACTGGTGTACACTTCCTGCCCTTATGGTAAGGAAGATGTGACCTGTGACTTCAGGAGGGATGAGGTGATTTTCCAAGTCCGGGAGGACTGCCTTCCCCACCTGAAGCCACAAGTCCAAATCAGCACTCTGACCAGGGACTTCTCCACCCAGCTGGAGGAGGCCGCTGAGATAACAAAACCAGAAGACTTTCCAGGCTTCATGCAGATGGTTGAAGAGAGAGTCAACCTAGCTGATGCCTGTGAGACTCTGGAGCAGAAGCAAAAATTGAAACATGTTTTCTTTCATTTTCAAGATCTCTTTGTGGTGGACTCATATGACTGTGGTCACACCGACATACAGACAACAACAATTCCCACGGACCCTGGCATGACTCCAGTGTTTGTGAAGCAATATCACCACTTGCCTCTCGCATCAATGGAGTCCCTTACTGAATTAATTAAGAACCTTGAGTCCCGTGGGATAATTCGCCCAGTCCACAGCACCTTCAATAATCTGGTGCTGGGGATTTTGAAGCCAAACAGACAGTGGAGACTCTGCACCGACCTTAGGGACCTCAACAAACGGGTCCATACTTCCCGATGGCCTCTTCCCTACATTGACCAAGGGCTGGCCCAGATCCAGAGGTCACAGGTATTCACTGCCATAGACCTGACCAATGGATACTGGACTGTACCTGTCAGTAGGGAGGACCAATACAAGCTGGCCTTCACCTTCGGGGGACAGCAGTACACATGGACCCGGACTCCCTTCGGATACATCAACTCCGGCAATGAATTCAACATTTTTCTACATAAGGCCATGGCCGACCTGGGTGAAAGGGGTAACCTGGCCTATGTAGATGATGTTTTAATCAAAAGCTCAACCATGGAGGAACACATAGCAGAGATCTGTTATGTTCTGACACAGTAGAGGGCTGCAGGAGCAAAACTTTCCTTTCAGAAGGCACAGTGGTCTAGAACCCATGTAAATTTCTTGGGGCATGAGATTACTCCTCAGGGTCTCTGTCCCCAGGAAAAGAAAGTGGAATCCCTCCAGAAAATAAAAGACCCCACAACTCTGCGGGAACTAAGGAGCCTCCATGGACTAACTACAGTAGAAAATTAATTGAGGACTACGCAGAGATCACAAGACCCCTGATCCATCTTTTGAAGGGGGGGTCAAGTGGGAGTGTGGTCCAGAACAAGCTGAGGCAGTAAGACAACTCAAAAGAAGCCTCTCACAAGTGCCTTGCCTAGCTTACCCTGTCAAAAACAACGAGTTCTTCTTTGAGACATGGTTTTCTAATACATGCTTGACTGCAGTATTATACCAAAAGCACGACAAGGTCAATAAAGTAATCTCCTACGCGAGTAAAACTTTAACCTCTGTGGAGGAAAAATTCAACGATTGTGAGAAGGCACTCCTGGTAACAGTGTGGGCATTGAAGAATTACCGCCCGTTTATCCAGGGGGAACACATCATAGTGGAGACTCCACACCAGCCTCAGCAATATCTCCAAAGTGACAGAATCCGGGCCGGAAATGTAAGTAATTCCTGAATTACTTGCTGGATTCTGTCAATGCAAGGCTTTCCTGTGGAGGTCAGATATGGCCAAAACAAGAAGAGTCCCCTCAAGCAAGGAAAAGAGAACTTGTGGTCGGCGTAGGGAATGCATGGGTGAATGATGCCCCAGAACCTTCCTCTGGGTACAAGATTGGCTCCAATGTTTCAAGGGTTCATTATTAGCACATAGCATGCCTCTGGTTTTCCAGTTAACCAGGTGCTCCACGAACCCATTCCGTACATAATCCGAATCAGTGATTATGACCAGTTTTTGGAGTTGATGTTGGACAGCAGTGAGGATGGCTTGATGCACAGCCATCAACTCTGCCACTTGACTACTTTGGGGAAGTTTTATCACCACATTGAGGACCCTGATAGCTTTCTGTCGGGGGGAAATTCTGCCGGGGTCGGCCGTAGACCTCCGGGCAGGGAGGCCCCAACTCCTCCCGTATATCCCAAAAGAGATAGAGTATGAGACACACGCAAGAAGCAAGGTGACTCTGCTGTTTATTAGACAAAACGGCAGGGATGGGTCAAGGATCATACGCGTCCGTCCTGACACACACACAATCGTGGGGCTCGCAGGCCCTTTTTACCTTAGTATGACGCGCTACTTGCGTCACCTTAGAAAGTTTAGCAAAAAGCCTATTTCCACTCTGGATTGGTTACTCGAGTGGTAGGGTTAGTATAGCATACATATAGAGAACGGTGTTAGTGGTTGAGGGTTAGTCAGGTGGTATACTTGGGCTGTCCCTTCAATTTGATACATGAAAATTGTTACATGAAGACCTCTGAGGATTGGTCAATGTTAATGGCGTCAGTGATAAGAGCCCCATGTTCTGATTGGTCCGCTCGCGAGCCTCCCAGTCTGAGACTATCGCTGTTCCCAGCTCGCGGTGCACCTGTCAATTGCAACAATGTTTTACTATGGGTAGGTGTAAACAATGTGAGGATTTATTCATATGTTGGGAGGTCGACTACTCCCACTGCTGCAGATGTCCAATGAGTCTTTTAATTGTATCTGCCTGTATCTTGAAACGTGGGATTCAGGCGTCTCCTTCCTCCTGGGCTTGGCATCCTGTCAGGTTTAGATTTGTCACGTGAGGTGGGACCGTGTTTGAGGCAAAATTCAGCCCAATTAATATTGTTTTTCCCACTGTGTGCCTGGTTTATCTTGCAGGTGCGACCTTGGCGTCTGCTTGCGGCATGCGATATTGCAACATCGTGCCCTTGGCGGTGTGCTTTCGCCGGGCTCATTCTGCAGGGTCAGCAACCGAGCTCTTGCTCATTCAGTGTTCATGGAAGCTTTTGTTTGCGGCCTACTTGGGCCTGGTGCATAGGTGGAACCGTTTGATGCAGAGCGCTTTAAGTTACGGTATCATATTGCTCTATCCTCAGTATCGTGTCTCCGTTATATTCTTCATTATGGTACATGGTTCTTAGAAGAAGCGTGAGCAAGCCTTTTTAGATAAGTTCATTATGCGTCTTGCGTTTCTGTATTTTGAGAGCCTATGTGGAAAATAATAAAGATGTATGTCCGTGGGTATGTCTGTCGCCTACGTCATAGCACTGAGTATGTTCTTCATGTGGATTGGTGTGGGAGTGTCCAGTGTGCATGTTTGCACAGGTGTGCTAACCGTTGGCTAGGTCGTCATGGCATCTCTAACGACGTGTTGATTTAGTGCTGGATGGTTCAGTGGAGTCCATCCATGCCGCAGGCTGGTGGGCACATCCGTATGTTCCTGTACCAGGGTATTTGGTCGTCTGGTAGATGGGCAAACTCCTCTCGTGGCGGGTGTCTGGGCCGTGATCCTCTAGGCCAAGCGCGAGAGGGGAAGGGCGGGAGCCTGTTCTTCCATTCTCCCACTTCAGTCCCCCCTCTGGTCGACTTGTCGACCACAAACATATCCTTTTCTTTATCTCCTCTTACTCTCCATATTTTAGTTATTCCTCCCAAATGTCCATAGTGGTTAACATGGTCTTCAAATGACCAAGATTAAAAAAATGGGCTCCTGGTTATGGACCTATTCTACCCAGGAGGGTTACTTTAAGACAAAAATTACAATTGAATAGGTACAAAGAAGAGTGCTCTAATGAAAACACACTGTTTCATCCCTTATTACCCTCTGCATTAAAGGAGAAAAAGAAAGAAACTCACTTTTTTTGTTGTTTGGAGAAAATAATAGTTTGTTTATCTATGCAGTTGAAAAAATCAACATAGAGTGAACAGTTCTCCAAACAACATAACATCACACGGTTTAATGAAACCAACCGTACAGGCTTATAGGATATATTTACAAACACATGGGGTCACATAGTTTGACACAACAGTCGTGTAAGTAACGCAAACTCAATCAAAATACATAGTTTGTTATGGTGATTCATATACTTCAGTATAAAACAACACAATTAGATAAACAAACTATTATTTTCTCCAAACAACAAAAAAAGTGAGTTTCTTTCTTTTTCTCCTTTAATGCAGAGGGTAATAAGGGATGAAACAGTGTGTTTTCATTAGAGCACTCTTCTTTGTACCTATTCAATTGTAATTTTTGTCTTCAAATGACCAATACATATATTCACAGGTTCCTCCAGGAGTGCAGTATACCCATTTCCCTATGTAGCTCCTTGGGTTTCTTGGGTTTTCGAGCTTCACTGATGGTGGGTCCAGGTGGTTGGTGATGATCTGGTTGCGCAACTTCTCTCTCTCTTTTATGATTGTGCCTGTGTGTTTGCCGTCATCTGTTGGCATCAAGAGGTGCATACCAACCATTTCGATCATCTCGTCTGTGGTGCGTGCCTTCCGGGCCTTCCAAAATCTTATTATGATCAGTGTAGCTCCAGCCAAAATAGTACATCCAACTATAATCTTCAGTCCATCTGACAGCCAAGATGGCATCCATGACCATAATATTGAAAACCAGCTCTCATCCTTTTTCACACCTTTACTTTCATCCATCATTTTTGAGTGCATCTGGGCCAATTGTAAAACTGCTTCTGTCAGTGTACCATTGTCAGCATCGTTGGCAGGGATGAATGTGCAGCATGATTGTCCTATTTTAGCGCAAACTCCTCCTTCCATTGCTTTGAGGAGGTCCAGTACATATCTGTTCTGAAGCGCTACCATCCTCACAGCTCGCAGTTCCTCTTTTATTGCGTTGAATCCATTCACTGTAGAGTTAATTGTCATCATTAGTTCCCACCTAGTTATCTGGAGCCATTTTGCGTTTGCGTAAGCCTGTAGTCCCGGATGTATTATTGAGGAGAAGAACATTGCTGCTCTGCTGAATAGTCTGTGTTCTGGCGGAATTGAAGTGAGTGCTGTTTCCGACCTTCCCCACAGGTAATTTCCTGTCAGAGGTTCTCCTTGTCTTTTCTTCCTATTCAGGACGGTGTTGTTGCCGTTGTTCCTGTTCTCTGGCCCCTTCTGAAGCTGTGCAGATCTCTTCTTCCTCTTGTTTCCTTCATCCATTTTGGGGAAATTCGCCATATTCACATGTTTCTGGGGCACCACTAGTGATGGTACATTAACGTGTACTATTGTGCATACACCATTCCACAGAGGGGGCAGTGTGTGGTATGCCTTGTCTCCACAGGCCCAGTAATGGTCCATTACTACTGCTGTTCCTGCTCCCCCCTCAGGTAACCCCATCACGCTTTAACAGTTGGTGTTGTATCCTACGTCCACTTTTCCTTTATGTTGGTAGCATACCTTAGGCGCAGTTAGCGGCAGTATTGTTATTGGGTCTTCATCCTTCTCCATCCACGTGAGCATGGGTACGTACTTGACCCAAGTCATCCAACATCTATGGTTGTGTCCATCAATAGTTGAAATATTTTCTCTTGTTACCATGTTGCTGCCAACCACTCCTATGTCCCATTTGTTGTTCATGTACACCTTCCCTGTTATTATCATCAGTGGTCTTTCCCAACATCCGTTTTTGCCAGGGACTTCAGTGGCGTACCAATCACATGGTAGGTACTGTAGTGTTACTTTCTTTGTTTCTCCTTTTTCAGGACAACTTGTTATGTACCTGAATCCTTCAACATGTAAACTGCTCTTGTGGTAACTCAAATAAGTCTTGAGGAAGTTGTTTTCATATGGATATGTATCTCGTGTTTTCCACACCAGTTGCACCACTGTCCCTTGAAATCTTCCTTTCGTTTGGAACAGTGCCAGGTATATTATACATCGTGCTAATTTTTCATCTATCTCCGTGGCAACAAATGTTCGAGAAGCGCTCATGGCGTATGGGATTAATGAGCAAACGTAGCAGCTGTCTTCTGTTGTCTGTTTACCTATGTGGGTCATGTGTTGGTACCATATGTTGTTTGAGATGTGTGCTGAATCTTGTATGTAGTTGTCAATACCTTTATTATCTGAGTATGTGCTGCGTTTAACTCTATTTTCCTTGTGTGGGATTTTACTAGTACCACCTGACGTAACACCTGTTGCAGCTGGGGGTGGGGGTGTATTAGGTTGGGGTACAGCAATAATATCAATAGCATAGCTGTACTGCCACAGAGGCAGCCAAGAACCCGGTGATCATTAAAATCCCCATCAATTTTATTACAGATGCTAATTTCACCGGCATTTTGCTCTTACCTTGCTGCAGTCCGGCAGCTTATTCTTGCGACGTTACAGTTGCCCGCCTGAAAATTCTTAATATGCTTGTTATTAGTGTTAGTTGTCGTTTTTTAAGCTCTCCCTATCAAGTAGTCATTCAGTGACCAGGCGAAGAGCTGTTCCCACGCCAATCTAAGCGATCTATCGCTTAGGGCAGGCAAGTATGGTTGGAGGTGGGGCATTGAATGTTCTATGGCCAATAGGAATGCTGTGTAGTAGACACGTACCTTCCTTTTTTTCAGATACGTTGGCCTTTTTATTTCATATACAAATTGGTGTGACAATTCTTCCAGGTAATTATCGTCTGAGGGTACCATCTACTCCTTGGCAGTGAATTGGTTAGTTATCTACTTTCTTAGTAGTACAATAATATGCTGTACCTGCATGTGCGAGAGAAAAGAAAGAGAACATTCAGGTGTTTACATGTGTATATGTGCAAGACAATGTCCTTCAGTTCAGTTGTTACTACAGTGGGTAGGGGGTCAATGGGTAGAGGGTTTGGGGCTCAACTGGCAGAAGTCTCTTTACTCTTTGATCGTGTAACCATGGGGTGGGCGGTATGGGGATCACCCCTTTCTTGTCTAGTAGTTGTCTCTGGGGAATCTGGGGGGTGGCAGGTTATGGGAACACTTAGGCCGTTAGTTGCGGTAGAAGTCTCTTCCTACGTTGGTGACGCTGTTGTTGTTCTCCCAGTGGCCCTGTCGGTGGCGCTGGGGCGGGTCTGGAGTTTGTAGATCTTTACGTCGTGTAGATGGTTCCAGGCACGTTTGTCCTGTAGCTTTACTGCTCTCGTTGATACCTCTTCTACCAGATGGGGGCCAGTGAAGCGTGGGCTGTTCCACTTTCTGTTGAAATTGCGGAGTAGTACGTGGTCACCTTTAGCAACTTTGCACAGTCTTTCCTTTTCCAATTGTTTATCCGCGTCTTCTTGCTGATCGCTGTTAGACCCGCCCCGCGTGCGCTCGAGCTGTTGAGACACAAACACTACACTAGTAATCAAAGAAGACACATATTGGTACATTTCATCACCAAGGACATTTGCAGTACTCTCGTGGTCGGTAAATGCTCTTGATGTTGGCGTTAGGGGAAGGCGCATTTGACGTCCGGTAACCACCTCGTGAGGGGTGAGGTGGTGGTCGGACCTGGTCTATTCCTTAGCTCAAATAGGGCTAATGGAAGGCAATACAACCAACTCTTCTTTGTTGTTTGCTGTATTTTTGCAATTGCCTCCTTTAATAGGCCATTCAGGCGTTCACATACACCGTTGGCCTGTGGGTGGTATGCACATGCAAATTTATGCTTGATGTTCAGTAAGGATGTGATGTGCTGGAACATTTCGTTTGGGAAATGTGGGCCATTATCTGACCGCAGTACCTCGCACACTCCCCACCTGGGGAAGACCTCCCTCACTAGGAATTTAGCTGCTCTGAATGCATCTAGGCGTGAACAGGGCCCTGCTTCAATCCACCTCGAGAATGGGCATACTACTACAATCATATACCTATTTCCTTGACATACGTTGATCATATCAACATAGTCAATTTGGAGATGTCGGAAGGGTCCCTCTGGCCGGGGTATAGTACCTCTTATCACCTTCAGAGTGTGACCGGCCGTAAACTGTTGACATGTGAGACAATTGCTGATAAAATTTGACACATGAGAATTTAACTCGGGGCAGAACCAGTCTTCCCTAATTCGTGCTGCAATTACTTCCTTGCCTGTGTGGGCTGGGTGATGTAGTTGGCTCAGGGCTCAGGGCGGTGTTCAATAGTGCCAGTGGTATTACAATCTTCCCATTGTCACTCTGGTGCCATAGTGCGTCAGTTGGTGACATTGTGCATCCCCTTTTTACCCATATTTCTTTTTCTACCATTGGTGCAGCCGCTTGTAGCTCCATTATCTGTGTGGCTGGGAGATGGGTGTACCCTTCTCTTATCAACATCTCCTTAGCCATTCCCCTCCCTCTCCCTCTCTCTGACTCTGGGGGGTTCCATATCTCACCAAAATATGCAGCATACTTCGCATGTGCGTCTGCTGCTGCATTCCCTTTTGAAATGTGGTCTTCACCATTGGTGTGTGCGGTGCATTTGACCAAAGCTAATTCTTGGGGGTCATTAATTGCTTCAATTAGTTCAGCCAATAGGAGGGCATGTTGCACTGGAGTGCCATCAGCTCTCCTAAACCCTCTTCTTCTCCATTTCGACAGCCCTGAGTGGACAGTGGACGTAACATATGCGCTGTCGGAATATATGGTCACTCGTTTGTCAAAGCTTTCCTTCAACGCCAAAATTAGTGCAATTAATTCTGCTGCTTGAGCGGAATAATGCTGTGGTAGTTGTACACATTTCATTGCCACACACACCGGTACCTCCATCATTTTTACCACTGCTGCCCCAGTCCTCCTTATACCATCCCTTTGGTCGATAGTTGATGACCCATCAATGAACAGGAGCTCACCTCCCTCTAGTGCGTTTTCTTCAATCTTTCTAGTACATGAGTACATTTCAGTTATTTGCGTACAATCGTTGGCATAATCTACTTCCTCAAGTACTTCTGCTAGGAACCTTGCAGGGTTGACCGTGCTACATCTAACAATTGATAGTTCAGCTCTGGATAAGATGATCTCATAACCTGATGCCCTTTGCGTGGTTAGGGTGGACTTAGGTTTATTCAATATTGCAAATAGTGCATGTTCCACAAACAGTGTAGTTGGGCACCCCATGGTGATTGCTGATGCTTTTTCTACCGCAAAAGCAGCTGCGGCGAGACCTTGTTCGCAAGGGAAATGACCTAACATCACAGGATCTAAGTGGCCGCTGTAAAATGCTACTGGTTTGTAGCCCATGCTTGTTTTTTGAGCCAACACTGCTTTCATTACTGCTGAGTCGCAATGTGAAAATATAAAGAATTGTCGCTCATTCTCTGGGGTTGCCAGTACCGGAGCAGTTGATATCGCATCTTTCAGTTCATCAAAAGCCTCTTTCATTTCCATTGTCCACCCCAACTTTTTCTCCCCTTTATTAGCTTCCTTTAACGCCTCAAGCAGGGGTCCTATGTCTGAGCTGTAATCAAATACCCATGCTCTACAGTAGTTGCACAGACCCAGGCAGTGCTGCAGTTCCCTCACTGTTTCTGGCACTGGCGTTTTTGAAATGGCCTGTGCTCTTTGTGGTGCAATCTTTCTTGTTGGGATATGAGCTGACCAATGTAAAGTACCTGTTCTTGACAGTACTGTAACTTTTCCATGTCTACCTTGTAACCTTTTTCAGCCAATATTCTCAGCATCTTTAATGAGTCCTCTCTGCATGTTCTTTCGTTTGTACTGCAAATTATTATGTCGTCGACATACTGCAACACTGTGCTTTCCACTTCAATGTTACCCAAATCCATCTGTATTACTCTGTTGAAGATTGAGGGTGATTCGCAGTACCCTTGTGGCAATCTGGTGTGTTTCCACTTTGTGTTTCTGTAAGTGAAGCTTGTCAGATCTTGTGAGTCTGGGTGCAATGGTATTGAGAAAAAAGCATTTTTAAGGTCGATCACTGTAAATCGTGATGCTTCTGCTGGAATGCCACACAATATTGTGGCCGGGTTTGCGGCTATGGGGTATTCTGCTTCTACTATGTTGTTCAAGGGCCTGAGATCCTGTATGAAGCGCCAAGACCCCCCTCTAGCCTTGCGCACTGGGTATACAGCCATGTTACATGGTGATTCTGAGGGGACCAATATGCCATTATCTATAAGGGCCGTTATGGTTTCATATATGCCCTCATCTGCCTCTTTTGATAGTGGGTACTGTTTCACTCTGGGGAGTATTGCACCTTTTTTCAATTTTATCCTTACCCCCCCTATACTTTTTATGCACCCCACGTCATAGGGGCTAGTAGTCCATAATGATGTGGGTACTTTTGTCATATCCTCCTCAAAGAAGGGAACTGGGGTGGATGTGGGTGCCTCAAGTGCCATTGCCATTTTCTGTGCCACTTGTTTGTACGCCACTCTTAGCCATATTTCCACACTCATCATAAACACCATTTCACCTTCCTCCTTTTCTTCTGGGAACAGCTCCTCATCTGACACCTGGGTGAGTCTACATCCTTCTGCTAGTGCTATCACTGCCCTCCATGCTCTTCCTTCTCTGTCTTGGGCATGTACAGCAATGTAATCAGCTGTTGCTATAATGCTCTCAATGTCCACTGGAACCACCTTTCCTTCTGGTTCATTGACTGGTGTTTCTGGTCTGAACAAATAGGCTGCTGGCCTCCTCCAGATCTTTCCCTCTATCCCTGGCATCCATGCAAATGCCATGTCTGTCCCGTACTGGAAGAGTTCGCCATCTACTGGCTCAGCCCTAATCGCTGTCTGTCCGCAGTATGCTTGCATAATCTGTCGTGCTTTGAGCATGTTAATTCCTGGAGTAGAGCAAATCTCCGTAAAGGAGATCGTCATATTCAACCTGTTCATGATGTCTCTCCCCAGTATATTTACTGGTGAGGCACTATAATATAAAAGTGGGACTGACATGTCATAATCTCCTATAGATAAGGGAATGTTATCAGTAAAAGGAACCAACCCTCTAGCCCCAGAGAATCCTTGGGTGTTCATGGCTTCGCCCGACATCTTAAATTTACCTTCCCTTATGCAAGACCGGGTCGCCCCGGTGTCAACAAGGAATGATAATTTTTTGTCACCTATCGTTACCTCTATGCGTGGTTCCTCCGCACTATTAGGTGTTACCGACAGAATGGGACACACCAAGGCCGTCTGTGGGCTGTCCTATTGAGGGTACAACGATTGACCATTTCCTGTGTAAGGGTTGTGTCCCGGGACCGTCACCCTACCCAGTTGTGTTTGTTGTGCTTGGGGTTGTTGTGTTATCGCTACCTGGTGTTGTGGCAGTGAATATGTCTGTGGCTGTTGTTGTGTTATTAGTTGTTGCTGTTCATTTCCCTGTTGCAACGTCTGCTGTTGCTGTATGCCCTGCTGTTCCGGTGTGGGCCTTGGTTGTCCCTGTTCGCTCCATGATGGTGTACCTGGTCTTACTCTACACTTGCGTGACATGTGCCCTACTAATCCACAACTCCAACACACCGATGGTTCCCTACTCTGCCATGGAAAGCTTCCTGTGTTGTCCTGGTATACTGGTTGCCCGGTGGGGTAGGAATTTCTAAGTCCTCCCACCTGCTGTTGTGTGTTATATCCGTATCCTCTCCCTCTCATAATTCCTCCTCTTTCCCTGTTGTAATTATAATACCCAGCTCCTGGCATTGAGTATCCTCCTCCCATGTTGGTCGTGTATGGTTGGAGTGGCGGCACCTGTTGTGTTATAGTCTGTGAGGGTGGTATTTGGGAGGGATCTTGTGCAGCCACTACTTGTGTGGGGCTTTGGGTCATTGTTGTAGGTGCAGTTATTAGTGCCCCTTCCATTGTGTATTTAGTAAGTTTTTTCTGTACTAGTTTAGCCTCTTCCGTTTTCCTGTCCTCTTCCTTTTGTTTCATTTTTCCTTGCCATGCCCTACAGTGATGCACTATTGTCAGTTGTATTTCTGGCCATGCTTTTGCTTCCATTCCCACTACTTTCTTCAGTTGTTTCTGAACTCCTTCTGGGAGCCCTTGTACTAGTATATGATAAAATATTGCTGGTGTTTTGTCCCATTGTTCTCTAGTTTCCATGCGCCACTTCTCTTGGATTTCCTGGATATAATCAACAGGATCTTCGTTCTCACGCATCTTGCGTGAGGTAATTGCTCCTATGTCTGATGTGTCTGGGTACTGTACCCTCAATGCCTGCCATAGTGCATGTCTGCAGTTTGCGAATGGTGCCCCATCATGCGATGTGTTTGCTATTGTTACCCCAGGGAATCCCGCTCTCTTCCAAATGTCATCCGCTGCATCCCCTAATATCGATATTAGAAGGCCCTTTACATCTCCCACTGCCAGTTTCTGTCCTGCAGTGTGCTTTTCCATTTCATATATCCATTTACCCGCACCTCCACTTAATGATGGGAGCCTGCACTTTATATTCTCTTTGTCTGTATACTTCCAAGGGACGTACTGTGGTCTAACCCCTCCCCTCTCCAGAAGTGGCATTAAGTTGTGTCTTGTTTTACCCCTTGAGTTCCATAAAATCGAGTCCTCACACCCCTCCTCTTCTTCCCTCTCTCCTACATCGTCAATTTCGTCCGTATTTCTCCTGCTCGTAACTCTTTCTTCTCCATCTTTTCCCCTTCTTCCATCATTTCCTGTATTTAATGTGGGCGTGTGTATTCGTCCTTCCTGCCTGCGTCTAGGGAGGTCTCTAAGCCGACCTGCATAGGGTGTCAGTTCATTTGTGAAGGGCGCAAGTTTGATTGTACGTAATGAGCGTGAGGTGGTTGAGCATGTAGGGTGGGATGGGAGAGGGTGTGATGGTGACGGTGTGGCTTCATGTGTCTGTCTTTCCGCTATTCCTTGCTCTTCCTCCTCACTTCTCTCCAGTTCGTCCTTTCTCCTACAGATCCATGGTGAGTCTGTATTAGTCCGGGTGGTGTATAGTTTATCTAGGCTTTCCCTTTCACTGTTTCTTCCTTTCTTCTCCATTCCTTCTTCTTCCTCACTACAAAAGTCATTCATAAACGGCAGCCCCCACTCTGTCTTTTTCCCCTTGGTTGTTACTGTTTTTAAGTCTATTAGGTCCTGTTCTCCCTTTTCTCCTTTGTCAACCGCTCCCCTTTGCGCTGATGTTGTTGCTACTTCTGTGTCTCTATATACATACCCCCTTACTTCACTTTCCCTTCTCCTATCTTCTCTTTCCCCTTCATTTCTCTCCTCCATCTCTCTACCAATTTCCTCCCTCTTCCTTTTTAATTCCTCCATTACTTCACTACTCACCTTTTCCAATATCCTTTCATCCTCTTTCTTCCTTTCCCATCTCACCCTCTCCCTTTCTAATATACTCTCTATCACCCTCCCTTCTTCGTATTTCTTAGTCGTTTCTGATAGTAATCTCTTCTTCCACATTGCCATTTCTTTTTCTTTCTCTTCTTCTTCCCTTTTCCTCTCTCGTAGCACTGCTCTTGATACCCTTTCTGCTGCTGCTTTTACCCTTTCAGCTTCTCTCTTTTGCTCCTCAGTTCGTTCCCTTATTTTTTCCAATTCGTTCTTACCTTCTTTCCTTTCCCTCGCTCTCTCTCTTTCCTCCCTCTAGAGCTGTTTGATCAGTTCATTCTGCTCATTCCTTAACTCTGCTAGTCGTTCCTCCAAAATCTCTTCCTTTTGACGTAACAGCTCTTCCCCTCTCATTCCACTCTCCCTGGTATTATCCTCATCTATTTTCCTTACTACCTCCTTCTCTTCTCCTGTTAATGAACCTCGTAATTTTAATAGTATCTGCGCAGCTACCCACTCATCATGTCCTATTTCCACAGTTTGTTCTTCTCCAGTCCTCCCCTCCCCTGCTGGCATCTTCCTAGGAGCCACATATGGTGGCGGGCTGTATGCCGGGTTCGAATACCCCTCAGCTGCCCTTAACTGTCCTCTTTCTATTTCTCCTAATTCTCTTAAAGGGTACAACCCCCTCCCTCTGTTTTCACTACCTTTGCTAGGGGTGTATCGTTGCTCTGTTCCTTTTTTATTTCATTTTCTTTTGGGTTATTATTCTTTTCTCCTCTCTCTTTTCGGTTCCCCGTGTTCTTTGGGTCTTCACTTCCCTTTTACCCATTCTCTCCTTCCTCCTTAATCTCTTTTTCTTCCGGTGTTTCCCCCACAGTGAACATTCCATTTGGTCCTGGTCGGGACCCTTGGAACATCCTCCATAAGTTAAACACCTCCACGTGGTTTGTCAACTTCTTCCCTTTGTATGTATTATGCAAATGGTTTAATAGTGAATGTTGGGTATATGGATCGAAGTTACCATTAGGCGGCCATGGTGTTATCATTTTGTTGTCCGTCCCCTGTGTCCATTCTATGCTATACTTGATCAGTTTCTCCCTATGGGGTGACAGTGTTGTACATATGTGTTGTAGTGGGGTAGTGAGGGTGTTCCCCCACCCTCCCGATCCCGTCCCGTATGACATTGTAGCGCTTCACTTGTTATCCTTCCCCTACTTGGTAGCTATTATCTTACTAACACTTACAATACACAGCCTTATACCTTTACCTGGCCCCGTAAGTTTGGGGACTTGCGATAGTCCGCTAAGGAAAATTATTAAAATATAGTATTTACATTTGTATATTTTCTTCTTTCTTTCTTCCTTTACACAACACCCTTACGGCCCCCTGCGGCCGAGGCGCACGTAGCCCCCTGCGGCTGCGTACCCCTTGTGACGTTCTTATACAGTCGTCCTATTTTCACTTGCTCCACCTCCTTCTTCTACACTTGCCGTGGCCGGCGTTCTCCGTGCGCCGCCACGTCCCCCGTTTCGCCTTTCCTCGATCAACTCATTACCGTTTATCTCCGTTTCCACTCCCTTACCACAGTTCTCTTCCCCACCACTCTCAGAAAGAAAGATGCCTTGTGCTCGGGATATCCTATGAAGGCCCTACTGGTGACGTCACCGATCCCTTCGAACTACTGGTAAGTTCTTCATATATTCTTTAAGGCCAAAATACACTTGCAATCTACCCCCGTTAACCCCACAGCTGTCTTCCTGTCTCTCCTGGAACAAGGTAATCAATAATATAATCGGACTGCGCACGCTGCGTCGCCTCGCGTGTGATACGCCCCTCGACAGGAGGGCTTAACCAGCCAATTATCTTCCGTATTAGGCAACTAACTAGCTACCGCCTACAGGGAAACGTCATATATCTATCGAGTTTCCTGCTCGAACAATAGGGAACCTCATCTACTCATTGATCAATAATTGCCAAATCGTAGGAAACCACACACACACACCCTTACACATGGTCGCGAACTAGGCCAATCAGTTTCTACGAGCGGCCGCACGTGATGTTTTCGTGCTCCACCTCCTTCTCTCGCGTAACGTAGCCGACTGCTTCCGCACTCGTTCGGCTACCATTCATTTCATTGCCTACACTAAATTGTCAAACCTTCGCCGCGCACCTGTGCAACACCTCCCACCTCCCGTATTTAATTCCTCCCCCCTTCCTCACAATTTCACATTGCTTTTTGTGCGTGGCATGCTCACCAAGTTCTCTTGATGCGGGGCCGCTCGACTGCGTGCACCCCTCCAAGCGGCTCACCACCTCCCCTCGTCTGGACCACGTCTGGACACTCGCCAACCGCGGGCGGGATACTTCTCAACCGGCTCCCGAAGGCCAATATCCGGATTGCGCTGTCCGGTCTTCTCGCAGTTCCGCAATGGTCCTGTAGTCCTCAGAAGGGGGCAACGGCAGAGGGGGCCGCGCCGCCGGGCCTCCTCGCAACGGGAGTACCTGGAAAAAAATAAAAATAAAAAAGCAGATCTTAAACAGATCTCAGCAGTGCCTCCAACTTGTCGGGGGGAAATTCTGGCCGGGTCGGCCGTAGACCTCCGGGCAGGGAGGCCCCAACTCCTCCAGTATATCCCAAAAGAGATAGAGTATGAGACACACGCAAGAAGCAAGGTGACTCTGCTGTTTATTAGACAAAACGGCAGGGATGGGTCAAGGATCGTACGCGTCCGTCCTGACACACACACAATCGTGGGGCTCGCAGGCCCTTTTTACCTTAGTATGACGCGCTACTTGCGTCACCTTAGAAAGTTTAGCAAAAAACCTATTTCCACTCTGGATTGGTTACTCGAGTGGTAGGGTTAGTATAGCATACATATAGAGAACGGTGTTAGTGGTTGAGGGTTAGTCAGGTGGTATACTTGGGCTGTCCCTTCAATTTGATACATGAAAATTGTTACATGAAGACCTCTGAGGATTGGTCAATGTTAATGGCGTCAGTGATAAGAGCCCCATGTTCTGATTGGTCTGCTCGCGAGCCTCCCAGTCTGAGACTATCGCTGTTCCCAGCTCGCGGTGCACCTGTCAATTGCAACAATGTTTTACTATGGGTAGGTGTAAACAATGTGAGGATTTATTCATATGTTGGGAGGTCGACTACTCCCACTGCTGCAGATGTCCAATGAGTCTTTTAATTGTATCTGCCTGTATCTTGAAACGTGGGATTCAGGCGTCTCCTTCCTCCTGGGCTTGGCATCCTGTCAGGTTTAGCTTTGTCACGTGAGGTGGGACCGTGTTTGAGGCAAAATTCAGCCCAATTAATATTGTTTTTCCCACTGTGTGCCTGGTTTATCTTGCAGGTGCGACCTTGGCGTCTGCTTGCGGCATGCGAGATTGCAACATCGTGCCCTTGGCGGTGTGCTTTCGCCGGGCTCATTCTGCAGGGTCAGCAACCGAGCTCTTGCTCATTCAGTGTTCATGGCTGCTTTTGCTTGCGGCCTACTTGGGCCTGGTGCATAGGTGGAACCGTTTGATGCAGAGCGCTTTAAGTTACGGTATCATATTGCTCTATCCTCAGTATCGTGTCTCCGTTATATTCTTCATTATGGTACATGGTTCTTAGAAGAAGCGTGAGCAAGCCTTTTTAGATAAGTTCATTATGCGTCTTGCGTTTCTGCATTTTGAGAACCTATGTGGAAAATAATAAAGATGCACGTCCGTGGGTATGTCTGTCGCCTACGTCATAGCACTGAGTATGTTCTTCGTGTGGATTGGTGTGGGAGTGTCCGGTGTGCATGTTTGCACAGGTGTGCTAACCGTTGGCTAGGTCGTCATGTCATCTCTAACGACGTGTTGATTTAGTGCTGGATGGTTCAGTCGAGTCCATCCATGCCGCAGGTGTCGGCATGTGCAGGGCAGGCTGGTGGGCACATCCGTATGTTCCTGTACCAGGGTATTTGGTCATCTGGTAGATGGGCAAACTCCTCTCGTGGCGGGTGTCTGGGCCGTGATCCTCTAGGCCAAGTGCGAGAGGGGAAGGGCGGGAGCCTGTTCTTCCATTCTCCCACTTCATTTCCCTGACGGATTTCGATTACATAGGGAAAGAGGACCTCAGAGTGTTGATGAAATGTCAAAAAAAATTCCAAATCCAAGACGGTTTGTTGGTAAGGAGATCCCTAGCTGTCCATGATCAGTGGGTGGTCCCTACCTCATTCCAAAGCCTGATGTTAAGTCACGACCATGATGCGGCCACAGCCGGTCATAGGGGTTTCATACAATGCTTGAATTCTTAAGAGAGGTGGCATACTGGCCACACATGGGGCAGGACCTCGAACAATACTTGAAGGGGTGTCTTGTGTGTGCACAATTTCAGCCAACATCCCTCACACACCGTGCGCCTCTCCAAAAGAGGGGGATGACACTGCCATGGTCAGATTTGCAAGTCGATTTTATCAGGCCCATGATTCGCTCCTCTAGAGGGAAAAAGTACATGTTGACCGTGACATGCTTGTTCACTAAATATGTGGAATGTCTCCCAGCCCCAAATTGCAAGGCAGAAACAGCAGCTGCCCTGATGATCAACCACATCTTCTCGCGTTTTGGACTACCCCAAAAGATTGAGTCAGCCGGAGATAGCCACTTCACTAGCGAACTAATGAAAAAGATGTGGGAGATACTTCGGGTCAAAAGGAAATTACACATTGCCTACCGGCTAGCCTCTAGTGCTGCTGTGGGGAGATAAAACAAGACAATTGTGAGCATATTTAAAAAGTTTGTGACAGATTCTGGGCCAAGTTGGGATATTCAATTACCTCTTGTCCTGATGGCCATCAGATCTATCCCTTCATCTGCAACTAAAATGTCACCGTTTGAGCTGATGACTAGATGCAGGATGGTGCTTCTCCAGCATCTGCTCTACAGAATCCAAGAGCAGACATTGATCAATGCCTCCACCACTCATGAGTATGTTGAAAATCTGAGAAAACACCTTCAACATGCTTTTGCCTATGCTCAGCTAAATCTAGAAAGATCTGCAGACAGCATGAAGACACACTATGACTTAAAGACTACTAGAAAAGAATACAATGTAGGAGACCGGGTCTACTTATACAATTTCCAAAGGAACCAGGCTAAACCGCGCACATTTTTGCCTAGCTGGAGGGGTCCTTTTGAAATGGTAGACAAAATCTCACCAGTCGCCTACAAAATCTGCATCCCCAAAGGCAGTTTGGCAGAGGGGGAAGATAAGTGGGTCCATATTAACCAAATGAAGTGTTACCATCCTAGGCAAACTCTGCAGCAACTGGAGGATTCTCCTGGAACCCCAGAGGGGGTCATTCCAGCTCCCTAGAATTCCCACAATAAAATATTCCATCTATATAGTCAATAAATTGCCAATAGCAAAATGTGTCCTGATTTGTCAAAATGTATGTGTCCGCCCCACTACATCAATAGTGGTGGGGAAATGTCTACAAATATGTTTTTGCTTTGTCATCTATGGTTAATTGGAAACAATGGAGCTTAAAACCAAGGAGGACCACCCAGGGACTGGAAGGAAAGATCCAAGTGGCCCAGGGTATCACTCCATGCTCACATCAGGACTGGGCGAGGAGATCTGGTCGATCCACCCCTGATGGGAGAAGTTGAAGAAGTTTGCCATTTGAACCAAAAGAAAAGAAGCTGATCATTCCAGTCTCTTGACTTCCCATTGATGGACGATCAGAGCCAAATTGCGAGGGGGGGCTTGTGGGATGTTCTGACCCACTATGCTCTGCTCTGCAACATCACTGTGTGCTGATTTCATCAGAAACATCAAAATGGCCACCAAAAAGCCCTATGCGCGCAAAAAATCTTTGAGAAGTGCGCAGGGAATCTGGGAAAATAGGCCGCCAATCAATTTTGCCTGTGTCAGTGGTAAAACAGGAAACCACACTGCCAAGACGTGTCATTGGGCTGCTCACAGAGTGAAATGGAACTACCTGAAAAGGCAGTGCTCCATTGCCAGAAAAACCCAGATGTGCTTTAAAATCTGTTTTTACTTGGCTGTTGAAATTGCAAAATAATGGTTCCCCAAACATCAGAAAAGATCCAACATCCTTGTTGGGTGTTAACCATCACCTTATTTAAGGAATCCCGATAAGCACAATGTGAGGAGAAGCACATTTCATCACAAAAACATCCACTTTCAAAAAGGTGCTTGCCTGGAAAAATATGTCAGAATATGGGCGCAGTACCACTGCACGCCTGTGTCAAAGCGCCATTTACTTATACTGGCAGTTTAAAACTTGTGTTTTAAAATCAAATTGTGGAAAAGAAGAGACTTGCCATCAAAAGCAATATAGGTTGTTACTATTCAATTTCTATGTTTTAAAAAGACTTGAATTAAGAGATCAGTGTGTATATTTGTTGAAAATGTAAAGTTTATTTAGAAAAGACAATTTTAAACAAAGTGTTTTATAGTGAACTGATGCCGGCAACAGGACTTCAAAAGCACATTCCACAGTTTGCCCCAAACAAAGGTGCCTTCCCTTTTGCTCTCTGCCCAGGAACTCTCAGTTAGATGCTAATGAAAGGAGGAGGGGATTTTGCTCTGCTTCCCTGAGGAGAGACAATAGGCTTCTTGGACTGAAATGGAATGCAAATTCAGGTGTCAACAGAAACAACTGCCAGCAGGAAGAGAGCCCTGGATTGCTCTGGGCCCAGCAAAACCATGGTGGCGGGACCAGACAGATTTGTGTATCTTAAACCCAAGAAAATATGTTTTTGAAAAAGACTCATAGAGAACTGTGAAAAATTTGTAAAAATCTGTAACTTCTAGGTTGTTAACATGAAAATTCTGCTCACAGTTTGAAACTACTCTGTGCGATGTTCAGAGACAGGATTACCGAAATGTTGATATTGTAGCAATTGTGATAATGCTAGAAAAATGAAACTTCACAGGATTATGCCCAGATGTCATGCGCATATATGTAGAAAAATGTGGACAGATCTGACACTGAAGCATGAAAAACTGTAAAATTGTAACTAAAGCTCTCACTGACCTGGGACTCGGACGGATATGTGTTCTACTAAATCTGTGATGTAAATATGTATTGTTAGCAATTTGGAAGTATGGTAAATATGATTTATGTGAAAAATAGATATACTGTACAGAAACAAAGGGGAGGTACTCCCTGGATTGTAAAATACTGCATCATCATGAAACCATGTGTTCCTTCTCAAATCAGGAGAGAGGACAGACCCTAACCAATAGGATTCCTAGAGGATGTGCTTAGTATAATTTAGCATACCCCCCCTTAGGGAAATACATAAATAGGGACAGTTTAGGACCTAGACACACAGATTCGTCCATCAACTTATTTACTGGCGAAGTGTTCTGCAGGAGAAACCCAGATCCAAGACACCAGGACTTTGAAAGCAGAGAGGCCCAATTCCAAAGCTGAACCCTTCTCAGCTGGCCTTTTAAAATCTTGAAACCTGATTTTACCGCAGACTTCCAAGGGGAACAACACCAAATATAACAGCTGGGCTGTGCTGTTTCTGCTTTCTTGCCAAGAACTCTTGCTAGAATCCAGAGATCCAAACCAGTAGAGCAGAGCTGTAACCTGATAGCTGCAACCCAGAACAAACCCGTCAGATCCAGTCCAGAGGCTGTGCAGTGTCCAGAGTTCCGTGCTAAGTGCAGAATCCGGGTGCCCTGAATCCTGTCCAGTGGGCTAGCAGAATTCCAGTCCAAAACCTTTAACCAGATCTTTGATGGGCCTATTCCAAACCATAGTTGTGAGTATCTATAGCATAGAATTGTCCATAAGTAATCCTATCCAACCCATTCTATCATATCCAGAACTGCATTGTAGAAAATCTCTTGTTTTCCTGAATCTTTCCCTCCTCCATATAGTCCTTTGATAATTGTAGTGATAATATCATCTTTGCGCTAATATATCTGCTGAAGAAAGACAAGTGTCTCGGCGGGCAAAAGTCAGAACAGAGGCGCCGCTCATCTGGTGGCTGTTCCGTTGGGTATCTTGTATCTTCATAGCCTCCCTAGTGTAAAGAAATTCCTGTTTGTAATTCAAAAGCACATCTTTCATTTGAAAATCTTGACTCTTTCTGAGAAAACCGACCTCTAATAAAACCTTCATAACCTTCGTACCGTACATGCTAGAAATGAAATTTAAGTGTCAGATTGAATCTAACATCCTCAGCTTTCCAACCACATTCCTTACAGTTTTCCCAAAATCACGTTTCTCACACGCAGAAAAGTTTGCCACTAATCTTTCGTTTGGCTCAATTTCATCACGTGTAAAATAGCTATTCTTTGCATCTGACCTCATAATTCAGTTTTCAATCTGATAGTTATGCCATCATCATTGCTAGTATTTACCTGAAACTATACAAAGCGTCTCTCACTAGTTTTGAATCCAATTTAGAGAATTAAATCTGTTTTCCAGTGTTTTTCCCATCAATTCAAAGCCACATTCATAAGCATTTGAACTGTTTTGAAATCATTCCTGTTTCTCTCTATGCTTGCTGGGGGGAATTGGGATTGAAACTGTATTTGTTGAGTGTTTATTCCTGAAATCTGTGTTCTCACCTTCCATCTCTTTATACTGCATATTGGGGGAAATTGAGTAGTGTGCAGGGGGAATAGTGACATTGCATTTGATTGAACCCATACCAAGTATTATTCTATGCTGCATTATTTTTCTTATCCATTCTCCTTCTGCTTAAAGAGATTGTTGATTGTTGTCACATCACCCAATGGTGATCATTGTATAAATATTCATAGTGTGATATATATATATATATATTGTTCAAATTCATAAAATAAATCATTTAACTTTGCAAAACAGCCTGCTTCCTGGTTCAGTGAGACTGGGGGGATTCAAAGAAAGGGGCGTTCTATAAGGGTACATCATTCAGAAATAAAAGAACTTATAGACAGAAATATATAATTAAGGGTTCCAACTGTACATCACACGCTAGGCATTGACTTAGGTGGAGTGCTGGGTTGAAATCACTTACACCTGGCATATGAGGATTGTACAGGAATAAAATGGCAGTGCTTGGGAACTTGCAGATAGACTTGACATATAATGCAAAGTTATTTATTTATTTATATACTCATAGCCAACATGGCTTTTTATATATACATTGGAAAAAGGGATGGCTGTGGAGGTAGTAAAATCCCAATTAATGTAGTTCATCAATACAGAAATAAACAAAGAAATCACTAAAATACCCAAAGTGAAAACATTAGGTAGATACAACATTTCACAACTATCAGTAAAAGATACCCTTTGATAGATTATGTAACATTTCTTCACATTTCATATCAAATGTAACCATAAAGTACGTACAATGTATATCATTGCCTTCCATAAACTTATTCCACATACATGATTCATCCAAACAGTCTATTTCAATACTATAAGATGTGACATATCTATTTCTCAACATCTTTAAGCTTTCACAATTAGTCAGAATGTGCTCAAGAGTTTCAACAACATTTACCTCAGAGAGGCGGCAGAAACGTCTGGGTCTAGGGATCTGAATTCTTGCACCAGCCATTTCTACATTACATTTGAACAGTAGTTATTGTCTGATGACATAGCTGTCTTGATAAGCAAACATGTATCTTGGTAAAGTTTCATGCACCATCCTATACCGTATAAAGGGGCCGCTATTTACGTTGGTAGCGAGCTGGACAAGTTGCTTATTATTACCCACAGTGTGTGGTGCTCATTTATCGACCTTGGAATGATGAAAGGCTGAGTTTGGCCCTGCTGGGATTCGAACCTGTGTTAGCAAGCGCTGCACAGATGACAAAGCGAGCGCTCTACTCACTGTGCCACTTGGCCGGCTGGATGGACGCTCACTGTGCCACTTGGCCGGCTGGATGGACTCATAGCTATAACAGCTTCATTTGTTTTTTAGCCATCCTTTACGGGATCGCTGCCAGTCTTCACTATTGTACCTATATAGGTTGAGAACCAAGTAGCCTGGACTTAAGCTAACTTTGCAAAGGTACCCATATTTTCAAATTGATCCAGGCCAACAAACACTCTATGGAAACTAACCATAATGGTACCATTATCAAGAGGCAGTACATTTTCGTAGCACATTGTTACCCTGGATGTAAACCCAGCTGTATTACCCTTGATATTGAACTCTAAACGTAAAAGTTCAACAGGCAGGATCTTAGATACAAATACCTACACCTAGAAGGCTGCCCATTGTGCATTAAGATTATACCTGATATACAAGGAGACATCTAGGAATTTGAGGCTCCACTTTTCCTACAATGGCTGCACCTTGTCATTTGAATCATGAGCCTGCCATATTTTCACCATGCCTGGCTACAAGGCTTTAACTGACAGGGACTTCCCAGGCAATGCTGTGCTGGCATATGAGGAGAGTTCCTATGATGGCTTTGCTGGGTGTATGATGATGTCCCTTGGATATCACGGCTCCAAGAGATGGCTCCAGGGGTTATCAAGTGGTGCGGCCACACAGGGGCATTGCAGATAAATGGGCAACGGCAGCTCATGACATACTACATTGTGTGAGTTGGCAGCGGCCTTTACACAATACCGTCATGTAAAGTGACAGAGGAGTGGCATGATTTGTGGTTCGCCTCTGCCACTCACTAATAGACATTTTTGACTTACAATGCAAATACATTGTGTGAGCTGGCAGCGCCTGCACAGGGTGATGGTAGACTTGGGGCCGTCACTTATGGCGCCACACCTGGTATATCCAGGCGGAACCCAATGCAATATATGGTTGTAAACCAAAATACCATTTAGCTTGCTTCAGTAACTTTTAGTTTTTAGACTTATTTATATTAAGTGTATTGTTGCCTACTTTACATCACTGATGTCATTTTCTGTTCAGTCATCCGGACCAAAGGTCATGCAGGCAGCTTTTCAGTCCTGTTGGAAGGGTATAAGGGTTCAGGTGAAGCCCCTTGCTGTCATAACATTGTGCACATGATATCACACAACCCACCCATTGCACTTAGTGCACTGACTCTCAATAGTTTCAATGATCCTTCATAAGACCACCATCACAGTGCATATGATGAAAGTAGTGGGTCTTTCAGCTTTGTATAATTATACCAGTACACAATACTCTGGTCCTGTCTTTCCTTCCCTAGAGGTCGAGGGTTTATGTCTGGATGTCTCCCATACTTGCCTCATCATGGCTGTCGTCCTCATTGATTTTCTTTTTTTAAGATCTTTTAGAAGTGCGTGAACACAAAACGTTGTACATAGTCAGAAATGGCTAACTGGGCATTCCCAAGTTTGTGTGCCTTGTAATAGTAAATGAGCTACAATGTCTAATGTAGAGTAACCAAGTGTAGTTGGGAGACTATCGGACAGCAAGACACAATGGCACTAATTATCAATGAATAACAGATAAACATTCCACACCATGAACATTTGGGGTATTTACATGTGCTACAAGATTCAACATTTTGTGAGGTGTAATCAAAGGCCTCAAACCAACGGAGGTGAAGGGCCATGTGAAAAAGGCCTACCTGTCTTTACCAAAGGAAAGCAACATTTTAATTCACAAAGGAAGAAGAAATACAAAGGTCCTTTTCACATGAAAAAAATTGATTTTTTAACACTTACACGAAAATGGCTTTGCATGTGTGTTTGCAGTTTAAAGCAAGACAAGAGAAAAACGTTCCTCTGCCAACAAAAAGATGTCAGGGAAATGAAATGGTGTGTGTTGACAAAAAGTGATGTATGTTATGCTTCACATTCAAAATACCGGAACACATATGAAAAGAAAAGCCCACTTTGTTGCAATGAAAATTTACTGTAGGCCTGAGGCAGACCATGTGGGTTCTTTCTGCAGTGGAAATCCACAGAAAGGTAAAACAAAAATGTAATCCAAGTGCAGATTGAAAAGCACATCACACTACTGGCTTAGAAATGAATAAATGAATGCAACATTTTCACTGAAACTGCCACCCATCAAAAGGTGGTGCACTGTGACAATTCAGACTCACTTTTCAGCAGAAAAATGAACAGCAGATAATTAAAAGTGTATTTTATTAATGACTGAAAGAAACAGCCTTGTTCTTTCAGTGCAAAATCAAAGTGAACCCTAAAACCACACCGTATGTCAAAGAGTCAAGGTTGATGTTAGAACATGCAATATATGAGTTCCTTTCAGCCAAGGAAAAATGGTGGTCCTCCGGTCAAACTTCACAAAGGACTCCCCCCCACTGCCAGCCTGGTTTGTGCATCCCAAATTAGGCAAATGTCGCTGGAGACAGGAGGCCTCCAATTTGCGTATCCCAAAGAATTGCTATTAATTTAAGAAGACTATCATAACTTAGGCCTTTTTCCCAACAACCACAAGTCATATTGCATTATATATATTATGTGTGTGTGTGTAAATCACAAAGTTTTGACACATAACTAGAGTTTTTCCAAAAATTGACATGGCAACAAAAGGGGATTTCAAAAGGAAGTGGCCATATGTCTCTTCCAGACTCCTACACTAATCCTTAGAGAGAAGCTGGATTTGGGAGGAGAGAGAAGGGTTACTATCCAATCCTATTTGCAAGAACTCTTGCAGGGTACTCCCCATAATTATAAACTTGATGGTGTCATCACTGCTATGGAGTCGATGCCCTATGAGAAAAGGGAAAAGGGAAGAGTACCTACAGTTATCATCATGAACAGAACTGCTAAAAGTGACCATCTGACAAGCGCCAGGAAACACTAAAAGGAGATTTTGCTGTTATTGCATCTGGTTGGAGCTATCTATTGCTGCTGTATCTTGCTGTCTCCTGCTGGGGAGGCTTATAAACTGACTAGGTACTATGGTGAAGTGCTGGGGGCCATGCTTGAGAGTGGAGTGACCAGACCAATGCCCAATCTTTCCAGAGTGTCCTGAGATGCAGTTGGCTTTCCTGAACTTTAAACAGAGGTTTTCAATGTAAGTAGACTTGAGCCCTTTGTAACACATTAATTCCCCTTGCTGGAATACCACTGCGTAATTTTTGTTGAATTCGAAATTAACAAAGCTCATTCCTGGTGTGCGATGAAAACTATAGACTGTAATGTAATTGGGTAATCCTATTCTGCCTGTTAACCCCGACCTCTCTCAGGTAGAGGGGTGCCTTTATTGCTCGACCGAAACGAAAAGAAATCCTCCCCATTTTATCATTCAGCTTTCCAGACACAGGCCTTTAAGTGGAGGGAGGTCTGAAATCCAAAATTCACAAATCTTTCAAATTTGTCTGTCCGACTTCCCCAACACAGACCAAAGTAGGGGTGGGTCCTGAAAAACAAACTGCTAAATCACCCTGTGTTTATTTTAAAGCAAAAGTGTGGGTCAAATAATAGGTGCTGTGTGCATTTGCATACATTTGTAAAAACTAAACTGCTAGTCTTTTAACCGTGCAAGGAAATTGACATTGAACAGCATTACATGTGTAAATGGAATTTGGCCAGCGCTAATTATTTCTTGAATTGAAATTGAGATAAAGCACTGTGATTTGTGTTTTTCCCAATTCATTTGTGTGATTTAATTGTGTAACAATAAGTTAATTGTGAGCCACAAAGAAAGTGTTGTGAGTAGTTTTGTGTGATTTCTATTACTTCTAATTTAAATAAATACAAATATGTTTCCTGTACACCAGCCTCGTTCTTAGCTCATTGGTAGCCCTAGGGCAGGGATCAAGGGGCATGATATGAGTCTGAGATAGGACTGAATAAAAGATCTGACATTAACTGTTTAGTGTGTGACACTTAGCTTGGGGAGAAAAGGTACTCCCTGTGTTGATGGTGGCCTACAGGTTTCAGTAGTTAAACATATGTGTAGATGTTAGGTTAGGATAGAGATCTTGGTGTGTCGGGGACGATGCCAGCCGGCATCTCCAGTGCTCTTTAAAGGGAAACGAGTTGCTTCTTTAGAGCATTCCTGAAGCCAATACAGTGGAGATAGAGTTGATGTCAGGGGCTGTGGAGATCCAGTGGTTGACAGCTATTAAAGTAATCGAGGCAAAGGTAGTATTGGGAAGATGGGGAACATAGTGGTTTTAGAGGATGTGAGACCTGTGCATACATCCAGGTGTGTATCAAACGATAAACGTAGCCATGTAGGGGGTTGCAAGCCCATAGCTGCATTGGTATATAAGAAGGAATGAAGCAAGGTGCAATGGGCAACCACCGCACATGGAGTGTGTAGAATTTGGTGAAGATTAAGGGATGTGGAGCAGGGTGTGCATAGCAAAGTATCTTGTCAAATAGAGTAGAGGGTAAGAAAGACACTCCCATGCAGAGTATGAGGCATTAGTCTAGTTTGGTGAAGACCAGGGTGCTTATTAGAATCTGTATCTGCATCCTCATGTTTTCTGTTTTGAAGGACACAACACAAGACAATGAACCAACTAATTTGATCTTTGGAGTATACACAGACGTGGAATAGCAATCTTGATTGTCTTATGCACTCTAGTTTCTCAAAGACCACTAAAATACTTTGACTCCTCAGCAGTGCGATTATTGGTGCCCCAAATTCACAGCAGTACATCTAGTATTACATGCATTTCTTAGCAGTGCCTACTAATGCACTAAGGGGGCGATTGCAGGTCAGCAACAGAGGCAATGCAGGAAAAGGACAGTGCTCTTAATATACTGCCACCAATCAAGACAATGGCTCTTTAAACATGGCGGCTGATATGCTCTTGGCAAACTTTGTCGTTCATGGCTTGCGATTAGTAAATGGAAGGTTACCAGCTAATAGGCCAGGACAACATTCTTTTCGCTCATCCAGATGTAGTTCGACAATTGTTTTATTTATAGTGTATGGACACGATTGGCATTTCTTGCACGATCTAAGAATTGAACAACGCTCTGAAAGTGATCACGACTCCCTGATATTGTTGTGTTCTGCGACCACAGTATAAATCAAACACTCCAGCCAGATAGTGATTATCATATTCACATTGGATGAAGGCCATTAAAATGGGCAGCCATGGATAGGGAAAAAAGCTCCCAAAATGTAATTGCTTCATGCCTTCCATTTATTGAAATATGTTTGTTTAGTACAGAACCAGAAACTGTGCATCTACAAGCCTCCAACAGCATAACTGATATGTGCAGGTTTAATTTGACTTCTGCTCATTGGCTGGGTACTTGAGTGAGCTTGAATTCACCTTGATATAACCAGTATTGTAGAAATATGAAGATAAGGCTCCTGGAGATAGTCAAGGGCCCGAGCAGAAATACAATCAGTTTGGGCAGAATTTACAAAACCTCAGTGAAAAGGTGTAAGGATGCATCAAAGTGTAAGCAATGGCATCAGCTGGAAGCAGCAGCCAAAAAATCAAATAGGCGAATTCTGGAAGATAGTCTCCGAAGGTAATCATAGACTGTCTGTTGTCTATCCTCAGCCTGGATTGGGCATTTTTCTAGGTTATTTAAGTGATGGTGACGAACCAGAGACTCCAGGCTGTCTGCACCAAGACATTAATTTTGTCAAACCACCCCCATAGGAGTTTCAAGTTGATGAAGTAAGTAAAGCCCTGTGTAGAGGAGGAGTTAAATACTTCAACCAGTAGTCCCGCCCCCATATTGCCTATATGTTGGGAACCGGAAATTGCGACATGCGCAGTACCAGTGAGGGTGCCTATACCACAAAGAATCTTCGAGACAAGATATCCATTACGAAAACCCTATATGCATACACAAATAAATAACGGTCTTCTGGAAGAAGTGTGAAAATGAATGAGAAAGAAGACTGGTGACGTAATGCAAAATAGAACTGACGCACCTAGAAAAGATGCCAATAAGGAAAGAATATAGACATTATGGACTTTGTAGAATCTGATGACGAAGTACCAAAGTAAAAGCAACATTTTGGGATCGAAATGAAGATTGCTTGTGCGAAGAAGCACTGACGAAAAATGCAAAGTAATTTTACAATTGTACAGATGCAGTAAAGCATATAGACAAAATAATCATAAGGCTGGCTATGTAGTAAATAGACTGCAGGGGATGCGCCAATGCATAGTCATGGAAATGTAAAGAATCTGGATGTTCCACAACGCACTTTAGCAATCTTGAACCCTGTGAATGGAAATGGCTTGAAGTGTGGCGCAGTTGAATAAAATAGCTGATGGTGAAGGAGAATTCAAGAAAGGCTGGCTGGCCAGTGTCAAGAGTTGGAACCGCCGTGAGCCTGATTGTCTGATTAAGAAGATAGATGAACGTGAGAAAGAAGCAAGTTCCTGTTTGAGGTGTAATGTAATACTGGAAGTGACAAGAGATCTTCATTTAATAATATTTTATGCAACAAAAACGCTCAAAACGTGGTCTACAGTCACATGGTCAGATGCAAATAGACTTTGGATCGAGCTACACCAAAACCAGAAGATAAGGCCATGCCTCTACTCCCTTTTATTCTCAGGCGCAGAGAGCTTCTACAAGGCCAAGTTCAAAGCCTTAATTGAATAGCAGACTGCAGGAGTGATGATGGATGTGGGATAATTGGGCGTGGAAGCATGGCAGGCCCCTGGGGTACCACCGTGCGTGCTGCTAGTGAGTGGATTATTCCAGAAGGGTACAAGCATGCCAACCAATTGTAGAGGGCCACGTAGCAAAGAGCCCTATAGTTTGAGAAACCAATAGAATGTCGTGTACTAGTATGACATGGAAGATGACTTGCACTTGGGATGGGCTTAGTTGTCCACCTGTTCTTAGAGCCCAATCACAATCCCCAGATATATAGAACATATACTTAGATGTTCCCTTTAAGCCTATCACAATCCAGCGTAGGTTTTCTTAGTTTGCCATGTAGGATGATGTCAGTAGTAATGAATTTTTTTGTATAAGAATGCTGTTTTTTCATATTATGTTTGAGATCATGCTGTGCGATGTCCGTTGATGTCTGTTGTAGCTCCCTGTTTTAGATAATTGTTAATAAAACAGTACTGTGTTTTGCAAACTTCCTGAGTCAGTCTGATTATTGTTGTATGAGTAAGTTCTGCATCCCCATCTATCTCTAGTACTGCTACCTTGCCTTAAAGGGCCCTAAGACCAAGGGTTCACGTAGTAGCAAAGGTGGAATGGTTAAAGATCCATCGACCAAGTAGGCTTTTAAGGGTCTCGGAACATTTGACGTCCTCTGCCATTTAGCTGGAGGACCACAAGGCTTCCTGTGAATAGTGGTTGACCTAAAAAACTCTTGCAAGATAATGATTATAGGTGGGATGGGTTCCTCTTTCACAAAATCCCCTCCTGGTTTCCACAAGGAGATGAGCAGACCGAAGGCGGCAGTGGCCGTTTGGAGGAGGAGACGATCGCGAGGGTCAGGAGCTGAAATGCGAATGGTGAGTAGATTGAGAAAGGTGGAAAAAAATGAATGAGTAAAGATTAGGGTTTGTGATAATAGGGAGAAAGTAACAAGGGGCTGGTTGGTTGTTTACGTAGATGACGAAGAGCGTTGAATGAAGTATATGACGAGGAGCATCAAGACGAGGAGCGTCACAGATAGTCCAGAGTCCTACATTCAAGGAACTTCAAGAAGAAGTTATTCCAAAATCCAAAGTGGATAAATAGATGACACACAGACAAGGTCTGTGAAAGGGAATAATGTACACTCCTATCAGAGTATTTTTAGAGGCAAGAGTAGCAGCGAGGAGTGCTCAGAAAAGATATAGGTTGAAAGCCGGCTAGTTTGCCTGTCTTTGTATTTTGTGTATTTTATATATTAGGGAAAGAGTGAAATGTCGAAGAGCAACAAACGATAGGTTGTGTTAAGTGACGGAGAGTAAAAATCTTCTATTTAGTCATTGTCGGCGCTGACCGAACAGGTAGATGGGAGTAAAGTGTAAAGTAAAGGCTTGGAGCGGCAACGGTTGGAGCACGCTCATATTTATTATTTTTCTGAAATGTATTTTTGTGTTAAATAATGGTAACTATTGACAGTCAATTGTGACTTGTCGCAATAGAGGATGTTAGTCTACTAATGCACCTGTGTAAGCAACTTCCAAACCACGCACCCAAGCTTAAGCAATACAGTGCAGAATGGGTTAAAAGCAAGGCAGATAAAATGTTCATGCCATGGCCACAAAGGGGATCGCTGTCAAAAGCGGTTTTGCAACACATGATCACATACTTGCATGCTGCGTACACAGGAAAGAAATTGGAAAGAAGGTTAGCTAGCTTAGAGCTTTGGAAGAAGGACCAGGAGGAACGGGAAGACCAGCCTTATGAGAACTGGATGCTTAATCAGTGTAAAGAGGGGGGTATTGAGCCTTCTGCTCCCCCTATCGTGCCTGAAGTAAAAGGCGATAGTACAAAAGGTGATGGATTATATCCATTAAGGGAATTGAAAGCAGCAACAGGGTATAGTAATCCGACGCATGAACCACCTGCGTACAGCAGTGACGAGAGCCCAGAAAGGACTCTAGAAAAGGAAGTGATCTCTACGGTTTTACAAGACAAAGAGAAAAGTGAACAGCCAAATGTGACCCTCGAGATAGAACGGGATAGAACAGGAAATTAAGAGATGGAAAGGAGAAAAAGACAAAGCTGATGAGAAAGCACTCGTACAGAATGAATGGGAAGATCATTGAGGATTGAGGAATTAAGGCAAGGGGAAGATCAAGATGAACAGGACCAAAAGGACAGGGAACGAGAGAAACGATTGAAAGATGACGAGCATAAAAGAAAGAGCAGACAAAGACGAGAGCAGATGTACTAGGAAGAGCAATTGAGAAAAGAAGAAAGAGCAGAAGAGCAAAGATAATATGATAATAGACAGAGAGCAATCGAAGAACGGGAAAGGCTAGATAAGAAGAGAGAAGAGGAGGAAGAACAGAAATAAAAAGATAAAAGAATGCAAGGACGCAGAGATAAAGAAGTGCGTAGGGCAAATGAAATAAGGGAAATGAAAAGAAAGGAGGAGGAAAAGGGTAGAGGGGAAGCAAAGAAGCAAAGGGAATTTGACAAAGAGATAGAGCAAAAAAGGAGACAGAAGGCACGTGATATTGATCGCATTGAGAAAGAGCTGATGGAACCGAGTCCAGTAATATCATGGGGTGACATAGAGGAGTTTCTCCCATCGCAAGAAGCAATGCCAGGACTGTTTAGGGTAAACCTAGATGGGAATGTTGTTCTAGGAAGCATCAGAGATAGAATTGATAACGCTTATCAGGAGATGAGGACAATGGGTGAATCGAGGATCAAGGGAAAGGAAGCTCGATCTATAGTTGCCCAGTAACAAAGCAAGGAAGGAATCCCATTTAGTCTCGAGCACAGAGCCTTGTCTTTGGACAGGCTGACTCTAAACAGAGATGAGAAAGATGACAGTCACACTAGTTGGGGACAAGATATGTCAGACGAAGACAGAGCAACCTTCAGTGGGGAGGAGGGAGTGAGTGCATGTGGTCCTGAGGGATGTTTTCAGACAGACAAGGAAGTAAGATGGTCAGATTTAGACCAACCTATAGACAGGACGCCAGAGCCTATGACATACTCAGAGTGACCTAAAGGGTGATCTCATAGTGAGAGGGGGGAATCGCCACCATATGTGAGCAGGCTGAGGTCATTGCCAGGTTAAAGGCAATCAGGAACCATTGTCCCGACGATGGATAGGCAGACGATGGGAGCTGATTGCGATTTTGTAATTTCACAGTTTCCTTTATTGAAAAAAGGAGGGGTCAGACTGCAGTATATTCCCTGGCCCCAGATGAATAAGGATAATTTACGATGTACACTTCCCAGCTTAATGGCAGGTACGGGGAAATGGATTTATGAGTTAGAGAAAATGACAGCAGGAAACACTTTAGCCATAGGGGACATTAAGGGTCTCCTAGCAGATATCCTTGGGGAAAGGGCTAATGACATTTGGATGAGAGCAGGATACTCAGTGTGACAGCAGAGAACACTGTGCATGATGGAGCGCCATTTAATAATGGTAGGGTGGCAGTTTGAAAAGCGCTTATAGTACAATATCCTAATACGTCAGATATGGGTGCAATTATGACACGTAAGATGAAAGATGACGAAGATCTGTTTGCTTACATTCAAAGTATTTAAGATTGTTGGACTTTGGAAACTCGAGAGCTGTGGGGAAAATCTATACCAGTATTTTACCATATTTTGTGTCAGGGGTTGCCAGAACAAGTGCAGAGGCAGCTCAAGAAATTAGTGGGTATGGAAGCAAAGCTATGTGCAGAAATACAATTGACTATTTTGCATCATTGTCGATTGTTGCAAGAGAAACTAAGAAAAGGGGGATTCTAGAAAGCTTGAGGAAACTGAGCTAGTTCAGAAGAAACTGTCAAAGTACGCCATAGAGAGAGCAGTACTGATGATCTGAGAACGGTTAGGTATGCAGCAGGCAGCGGGTATGTCACAGTCGAATAATCAACGACAATTGGATCAAGAAGGGAATGGGTTCATGCAAAGAGGCAGGAGTACTGGTTTCCCGGGGAAGAGGATGTTTCCAGAATAATCAAGGAGGCTTCCAGAGAAACCAAGGCAGGTTTCGGAATGTGCATAACGATAATCAAAACCTGCATGGAGGACAGATTAGAATACTCCCTCATGTGTGTTGGACATGTGGAATGACATGGCACATCGAGCAAACATGTGGGAGCCAAGGGTATGCACGAAATTGGCAATTCTCAAGAGGGGGAAAGCTTATCCTCCAGCATATAGTTCACACAATAGGGATGGGTTCGCCCAAGATCAGACAGTAAAACAGACACATGTGCCATAAATGCAACAGGCTTTAAAACCACAGCAAGCACCATTGAATCCGCCGCAAAGGCAGTAACAGCACGCACCCATGCAAATACAGCAGAGTGCAAACACAGGACAGCTATTGACTACAAGAGTAGGGGGTGTCACTGTCGTGGGAGGAAGTCCTTTTACAGGCACGGGAATAAGCATGTATCCACAATAGGACAGCTCACAGGGTGACTTGATGTGTTCAGTACTATCAGTGACACCAGATCCTCAAGCGGAACCAAGGGTTGATGTTACCATAGGAGGCAAATCCTTTTCTTCTTTAGTAGACACTGGGGCAACTCACTCATGTATACGAGAGGGAACATTTTTCGTTATCAGGAAATGCCATGAATGTGCAAGGCTTCTCTGGAGCTACAAGTAGAGTTCTTATACTGAGAAATTGCCAGTCTCTATAGGAGAATGTGACATGTCTGTTCCATTATTGTATTCAAGGCAGAAACCAGTTAATATTATGGTAGTTTTAATGACGAAGTTGAATATGACGATTTCTTTTACTGACAAAGGTATAGTGTGTTCCACGCCCGGAATACATTATTTTAACGTGGGCAAATTTATCATGGTGTTTACAGGACAATTAGCTCTGCGAGGAATGCCATTAGAGCCAGAAGTCTTTCACTATGGGGTACGCATTCTGTTGACATGGCTACCCGGTTTAGTGGGTAAAATTATGACGATAACTGATGAATTCCTGTTCAGGCCACAGGTACCTGGGGATGAAGAGGGGGGACAGATTATTCCTTAGAATTACAGGCAGCCATAGTACGAGGGGAATTGGCTATGCTTGAGGGAACCAATGATGAGGGCAGGCCTTGAAGAATGGTAATTGCCATTGGGGAAGGGTACGGATTGACTGATGTCACTGATGAGGACATGTTCAGAGATGATACATCAGACGATGAAGTGGTGTTCGAAATGAGCATTAGTTATTGGATTAGGATGAAGAGAAGGGAAATCCCACAGCAAATGGTGATAGTGCAGCAGTGCCCAGTATTCTTTGATGAGAACATGGAAAAAGTGCCAACCTCTTTATGGACTACAGGCCCATATGACTTAGGCCTATTGAAGGGGGCAGAAGAAGTTAAGATTAAGCTGAAACCATGAGCAATTTTGCCTCGGGCAAGGCAATACCTGATCTCCCGAGAGGAAGATGAGGGGATTTTTATCAGCTATTATGGAACAAGGTATTTTGGTGATGTCACGAAATACTGTGGTGTATCCTGTGAAGAAATCAAAAGGATGGTCTTGGTGTTTAATCCAGGACATGAGGCAAATTAACCAGATTGTAGAGGCAGAGTTCCCTCTAGTTCCGAATCCTGTGACGATTTTATGCAGTATTCCATCAGAGGCACGATATTTCACGGTGATTGTCTTAAATAATGGGTTTTTCTCAATCCCGTTGCATAAGGACTCTCAAGATTTTACGTCATTCACGTTTCATCAGACGAAGCTGAAAAGTACACGTTTGCCCCAAGGGTACTGTGAGTCTCCATCGATCTTTAATAGGGTCTTGCAGATAGATCTAAGCAATATTGATTTGCCAAGTGTTGTGCTTCAATATTTAGATGACATTTTAGTTTGTAGCACGACAGAAGAAGAGTGTAGATGAGACTCGATTCAATTGATGATTATCCTAGCAGACAAAGGATATAAAGCAGACAAGGAGAAATTGCAATATTGTCAGGAAGATGTGTTGTATATAGGCCAGTTAATTTCACAAACGGGAAAGAAAGTCACACCTGAAAGGGCTGAGGCAATTAGGATAATGCAACAGCCGCACACAATAAAACAAATGCAGCAGTTTATGGGCCTGTGCATTTATGTTAGAGCATGGGTATTTCATTATAATTCATATACAAGATCCCTTTTGGAGGCTCTGAATAAAGCACAAGTAGAGAAGGATAAAATAGAGTGGACTGAGGAAACGGAGGAAGGGTTTGAGGAACTGAAAAGAGCAATTTGTACAGCACCAGTTTTAGGAATTCCCAATTATTTGGAGGAGTTTTTCCTGTTCTCGCACACAAATGGCACAGTTATGATAGCGGTGCTTACACAAAGAACCACACTTGGGTAAAAACCTCTGGCATATTATAGTGGGATTTTAGATCAAGTTATGAGAGGACACTTTCCTTGTGAACAATCGCTGGGTGCATCTGATGAGCAAGCGCATGATTGCTCAAATTATGAGGGTGAAGGAGAACGCTCTAGTAGGGGGGAGGTTCTCTTTATTGCGTGGTCTTCCAGGATTGATCAAACTTATGAAGAAAGGCATTCAGGTTCAGCTGAGGTAAGGCATAGAGCTAATGGGGAATTTGAAGTAGTTTCAGGTGCAATCCTACGTCCCACTTTTCAGGCTGCAGAATTGGTGGCGCACGTTGCAGCACTTGAAAGTCACTCAGAGCAGGAAGTGATAGTATACAGTGACTCCACCTATGTCACGTCAACTGTGCACACATGGTTAGCATGTTGGAAGAGGAGGGGCTACCTACAAGTGGACATCACTCCAGTGTTGCACGCTGCATTATTGGACAGGCTTATTAAGGCTCTACAACTCCTAGTAGCCATTGCAATAGTTAAATGTGCAGCACATACATACAGCAAGAGAACTGCTTTCCTTTCACGCGGTAACCAAGCCGTGGACAAAGAGACCAAAAGGGTTGCATATTCACCTGATATTATGAGTTTTGATACACCAAACGTGAAAGAAAAAATTGTCATGATTGTGATTGTAAATTAATGGTTTAACAATTTGTCTAGAACAGAGCTAATGGAAGTTCAAGGCTCTGCTCCCCAGGAAGGAAACAAGCTATGGACACAGAGGGGGTGTTCTTTATCCCCTTCTGAAGCATTGTGGCAACAGGACAGCACTGGAAAGCCTGTGATACCTGTAGCCTTATTAAGTGTGGTTTTAGAACAGCTATACTACCCTGCGCATGTAACTAGGGAGACCCTTGCAGCATCTATTGCGGAGGACTGAACCTGTAAGAACACGTTGCGTTTTATGTAGTAAATTGCATCGTATGTCAAAGGTTTACTGCTGGGCACACACTGCAAACAATTAGAGGAGTGATTCCTCGACCAAATGGTCCTTTTCAGCATTTACATATAGATTATGTTGATATGCTGCAAGTATGTAATGGATAAATGTATATGATAGTGGTAGTGTGCCCCTTTTTGAGATGGATTGAAGCTGGTCCATGCACACATCCTGATGCCACTTGCACTGTGAAGTTTTTAGTCCGAGAAGTATTCCCTAGATGGGGAGTATGTGAGGTGCTGAGATCAGACAATAGGCCCCATTTTGTAAATGAGGTATTTCATCAGATTAGTTTATTGCTTAGTATTAAACATGTTTTCTTCTGCTTTTCATCCACAAGTGAATGGGATATGTACCAGACTCAACGATCTTCTCAAACCGAGGATAGCCAAGCTGAAATTGACCCTAAAAGAAGGGGCGGCTGCACTGCCTGCCCCTTGCATTATATGCATTAAGGAATCAGCCCGGGTCGGACCACCACCTCATGCCCTATGAGTTCATTACAAGGAGGCAAATGAGAACACCTCTAACTCCTCCATCGAGGAATAGAAGTGATGCCCAGACAACTGCAGAATTGTTAGGAAATGAGCTACATGCGTATTTGACATGCATGAAAGCTAGTATCTCTGTAATTTCAGATCAACTCAAGCAGTCGGGGTGTCGGTGTCAGGACACAGATGAAGACCATAAAACAACTGGATCTGAAAACTTATATGTTCCCAAACTTTTTGCCGGAGACTCTATTATAATCAGAAACCTCACTGGAAAGTGCCATAAACCCCGATTTAGTGGCCCCTTTATTGTGGAAAACATTACTCCTTCAGAAGTTAAGGTCAGAGAAAGGTGCGCCTGGATACATCTGGGCGATGTGAAGCTGTATGCCGATGAGACCGATGCATCCCCACCCTATTCGGAAACAAGTCCAGAAGAAGTAGTTCAGCACACGCAGACTCAATCGATGACAAGGAAGAAGGACGCACAAATTGCTGAGTAAATAAATGCAAGAGTGCATTTGAACTGTGGCTCTTTCCAGACACTCTTTATAGATATTTTAGCAAGAGTGCGAAAGTAACTATTCTTGAGCCACAGAAATCTTTACATTGGACCTTTGCTGATGATAACCAAATCTTCTTCTCCTTTCACTCCTTCCTCACTGCTATCCAGAGACACCTTATTAGACAATCCAACATCCATCCCTCAGTAGATGGCCTTGCTCAATTGTCTATGGATGAAGTCATCTTTATCCCTGGCATCAATACTAACCTAATTGTCCCTAGAGTTCAGCAGTTCATCATCGCTACTGGTACTGCTGCCAGAATGTATTACTTAATATGAGGAAAAATCCACCTCATCCCACCCACCATTCAGCCAAATCCCTGATCTCTAGTCTTGTGCTCGGCAAACTGGACTATTGTTTGAGCCTACTCCATGGTCTGTCCTAACCCTTGTACACCTTCTCAGCACTAAATAACATTTCTAAAGATGTTACTATTCAAACCCTAAACTTTCTTAAATCCTCAATGTCCTACCCTGCCAACATGATCCCTTTCCTCAATTGTACCCTACTTATACCTCTTATATCATTTTCGGGCAACTTACATAGAAATTGAGATTATGATTCTCGAACTGAGTAATTGTGGAATTTCAGAAATGAAAAACCTTGATTGACATCAGGAAAGCATAATAGAAGATGTAAATAAAAAAAATAAATAGTGAAATGTTTTACACCAAACCAACAAAGGATTTCCTTCGAGAGCTTTATGCCCCACTTGTTTCTTAGTTTGCACAAATTCGTCCAGAGGTTTCAGCTGCGCGCTTTTGCCATAATTGTACATATTCCCATCAGAAAATGAATGGAAAAGTAAAAAACACTGCCTATTTCTACCCTTATATCTTTTTGAACCGTAACATAGATTTGCACAACATTTTCCAATTTGAGGGGTATCCAGCCCACAAACTATGTTTGTAAAATTCTGTGCTGATCCTTCCTGTGGCTCAAAAACTATCCAAGATAGAACTTTGACATTTCCTATGCATGACGGGTTTCACCTTAACTATAGGACGCCGCTAATGCAAAAGGCAGTTTTGAGGCTGCAATATGGTTTGGGGTAGGTGGGGAGCACGTGTGCAGGGTAAGAAGCAATGATTTGTGAAGGTATATGGCTTGGGGATAGTGTTGTTTTGGTTTTTCAGTATTTTGCTGAGATCTAGTTTTGACTCTCGAGTGGGAAAAGAAAGAGTAAATACGTGACAACTATACCATATTGGCAATTAATGTGATTGCTAATTAGGGGAAGAGGAGTAGTTTGAGTTAATTTAGAAAGCAGTCTGTGTTTTTTTTATAAAAAGTAAATTATAGGGATTACTTCCCAAATTTAGCTAAAATGTTTGGGGTTTCAGGGGTTACTATTGTTTGTGGGTGTTGAATTTGCTATTTGTTTAATTACAGTCAATTAAAAGTGTGCATCATAAGATCGAGTGATGCTGATGCATGACTACTATATGACTCCACCACTTGAACTAGAATAGAGTGGTCATAACTCAAGAAACCAGACCACCCAAAAGACACAGGACACATAATCCAGATCTATTCAAATAACCAAAAGGAGCCCACCACAACTGATTTGGTTTTTATTAACTTTTTAACGTTTTAATCAGCAAGTGATCTATGACTTGGGGACCACACACTTCTTGTGAAGGTCAATAAAAGAATGATGGTCCCGTGACCCATGGAAACAGTTCCTCTTAGAAATACTAACTTTACTGCAACATCCCTCTTCCTTATCCCAGTACTGAACAGTATAATGTACCTTTACTCCCACATCCCTCTTCTTCAGCGCAGGGCCCAATAATAACCTTACCTTTACCCCCACACCGCTTCCTCATCCCAGTACCCAGTAGTAATTGTGCCTGTACTACCACATCCCTTTTACTCAACCCAGTACCCAATAGTAATATTACCTTTACCCATCTATCTCTGTTCCTCATCCCAGTACCCCAAAATCTCTACTTCTCATCCCAGTACCCAAATGGTGAACCTACCCTTACCCTACATCCCTCACCCTCATCCCAGTCCTGCCACTACCCCACCTCACACTTCCTTGACACGGACCCACACAATACCCATCTCACTCTTCCATCTCACTCTTCCTTGTCATAGTCCCCCACTGCCCAACCTCACTATTCCTCATCACAGTTCGCCACTAGCTCACCACTCTTTCTTGTCACAGTCTGCCACTACCCAACCTCATTCTTCCTCGTCATAGTCTGCCACTACCCCTCCCTCATGCTCCCTTGTCATATTCCCTCACTACTCCCACCTCAATCTTCCTTATCACAGTCCCCTATTAGCCCACCTCACTCTTCCTCATAACATTCCCCCAGTACCCCACCTCCATCTTCCTCATCATAGTTCCCACTACCCTAACCTCACTCTTACTCGTCACTGTCTCACTACTACTCTCCCATCACTTTTCCTTGTCACAACACTGCACTACCTCCACCTCATTCTTCCTCGTCATAGTTGCCCACTACCCCAACTCACTCTTCCAATTCAAAATCCCCAAATACCTCCACCTCCCTATTGCTCATCACAGTACTCCATGAGCAAACCTACCTTTACAGTCACCTCTCCCTTCTTTGTTCTACTACTGCATTAGATCCCTCTTCCTCATCCCAGTACTGCAACAATAATATGTTACATTACACCTCCTCCATTATCCTCGTCCCAGTACATTATTGGTTATCCCTTCTTATCTAGTGGACAAAAATAAGATGAAATACTTGATGTTGCCTAGTTTTTGCATGTAAGGGTGAATTCAGGTGCAAAGCTTGATTAGAGTTTGCATTTAAAAATACTGTTAAAACCATGGGGCCTCATTAGCACCCTGGCGCTCCCGTAATGAACGGTGCCGGTACGGGACCAGCACCATTCATTACGGGATGCCCTATTAGGAGGCCTGCTAGCGTTTGCCGCTTTTCACGTCTGGTCTGACCAGATGTGAAAAGTAGGACCCGCTAGCAGGCCAGGATGCTAACAACGGGCCCGTCATTAACGGGCCTGTTGTTAGTCTCCTCCCCATTGCCATTGAGCCCTATGGGGCTCAAATGGGAATGGGGATTGATTTTTACCGGGTCCAGGTAAAGGGCAATTACCGGGTCCGCCAAGGTCAGCATAACCCGGTTATTGGCCTTTTCTTGGTGCCGGTAAAAAATCATTACCGGCAGCAGCCGTGCCCTTAATAAGGGCACGGCTACCGCCAGGGTCATAATGTGGCCCATGGTCTTCTTAAACACCAGAGTTACTCTGTATTGAATGGACATTTACCAAAATGAGATACTCTAGAACTTTATCACTCTGTTCTAAAAAAATACTCTATGCCAAGAAGACATTCGGCAGTACAATTATGACTTTGCACCAGACCACCAAAGAATACAACATACATGAGAACAGATTCCAAAAACAACGTATCTTCATACATCAGACAACTTACTGTCAGTATAACAAATCAAAAGGTAGGCCTTGACTATGTCAAATGGTAAAGGTTAGGGCAGGAGGCCTGCAAAAAGCTAATTTACTGAACCCATGAACTTTGGAATCATTTTAGTGCCGGGGTTTGAAGCTGGCATTTCGCTACATGTTTCGGACTATCACTCCAATAATCGTTCACCATTACCTATGCTGGGTATGGCTAGTGGATATTGCGATGTAAAACCTCTGGAGATCCAAAGGTTGCAGACTCTCACTATATTGCATCTGAAATTATAGATTGGTATGTGCAATACCAGTTTTTATTAGTTATCCTACCATTATTTACAATACTTGCTAAATGGCTTTCGTCTTTCATAATTATTTTTTTTTTTAAATAAGGATACATTGCAGCTCTGCTATATCTCCAAATGCAGTCAAATGTGGTTCCCCACATGGTACTTACAAGTAAGGTCATTGAGGAGGTCACAGGTGGTGTCATACCAGATGTATCATATCGTCTCAACATTGATGGCATTTGACATTCCATCAGTGATGCAATTTGTGATGTCAATAGTGTGTTTAAGGGCTGAGCAATGGGGGGCCTCATAGTTAAGGTGGTGCTGCTTCCAACACCTTCTGAATTAAGGGGGGTTTGTTCCATTGAATTGACACAATAACATCAGGTCAACCAAAGCTTATTTTACTATAAATATATTATAGGGCGGCAGTCGCTCCCTATAGTTAAGGTGAGTCGGACTCCCATCGGAACCTCAAAAAATTCTATTGTTAATAACTTTTGACCTGTCTGACGTATTGGCTGAAATTTTGAAGTTCACTAGGAACACGTGTGTAGGCCCTTCCAGACTGCAAAGTTTCGTAAAGATTTGTTAAAAAATAAAAGAAAATGTATTAAGAAAAAATAAATATCAAAGTAGTGGCCACTTACCATTCATTTTCTCATAGACAAACAAGGTCAATTTCTGCTGGACCACACAGCCCAAACCACTGGACGGATTTGGACTAGGTCAGAAACAACTGGGGCACGAATCATTTACTGGAGGCCTTTTTGTGGTTTGGGGTTATTCCGAGCAGAATTATTTACAATATTTGATGGAGATTGGAGCCCCCTTCTCCAAAATAGATAGCTATATCTCGGGTAAATTGCCAAAACCGGGTTTTAGAAGTGAAACAGCAGCTATCTTTGTTTTTTCTCGATATGAGAGATACCCAATGTTATGAGGGTGGCTAGAGGACACCAAGTCCAGGATGAGGTCTAGGACTGACATTGCAACACAAAGCTTTTCTGTAACCTCAGCTAAATTTGCGAATAGCCGACATCTCAAAGCAAACTGCATCACTGAAATGGCGTGTGTTGTGCGGTGAATGAGAGAAGGTAGTGGAGTTGAGGAGGTCATCTGGGGAGTGGGGAGAGCTGACACAGATGAGGGGACACTTGGAGAGATTCTGGGGGGGGCAGGAAAGCCATTTTTCTGATAGTTGCAGCTATACATACTACACCTAGCCACAGATTACTGTAGTCCAGACATAATTTGACTACAGATAATCGAGGGTACCTATAGCTCTGTACACGTGGCTTTAGACAAAAAATATTTTTACAGCTACGTTGGGGCAAAAAATCATTGGCCAACTTGGGACCTTCCATCATGCAGTAACCAGGATTGACCCTACATAGCTTCAAAGTGGCTGGCAACTTCAGGCCATGTTCCCTAATAAATAAGTACAAGTACCAAGACAACTTTGAGCAACATGGCCTGAGGGTGCAGGCCCCTTCCTTGCCTTGAAGCAAAACAGTGTCAGTTCTGGTTACTGCATGGATGGGAAACAGTCACCAGTCCCGGCTGTGTGTTGTCTCAGTTTGAAATATCTCATAGACACTACGAAAACACAAGGAAACTGCATTATTTTTTTAAACTGTACTTCTGTCAGTCCTTGAAAGCATTGCGTTCAGAGACCATTTGTTTGCCTTTTGCCGAATTACATTCTGGTATTTGTAGTTTCCCAGTCAAGAGGGGGGGGGGGGCGGGTAATGCCACAATAGTACACTTTTTGCTTAACATAGTTATATAAGGGTTTATATTTTTGGGAGACACTATGGTATGTGTAGTTTTCAAACTATCTTTATAGAGCAGATTATTGTTGAAAGGCAGACATAGGGGAGAGGAGGGAAAATGATGGCGGGGCATGTAAGTCATGAGAATTTGCCCATGATGTGGCAAGAGAGTGTGCAATCCCGGACACTGGTGCAGTTATTTGCACCTGATTGTGTCTGCTTTTCAGGGCACAAGTAAAGGACACGTGGGTGGACAGCGTAACTTTTTTCAGAGGGCTGTGCAGTTGCACCTGGAGCGTTCCAAGTGCCAGATAGAATTACCAATAAACGATCTCAGACCCAAATAACCGGACAGACTCAAAGAATATGGCAAAATACTACTTTATCAGCTAAAATAAAGTAATGGAAACCTGGTGAACAAACAGATTGAAGCTCATTCACTCTCATCTATATTTCAATTACACAAAGGCTTTATACCTCGATGTACATCAGCTATGATGTCATACTTTTTTGTTTTTGTTTGTTTTATTTGCTTATATAGCGCACCGAACCCAAAGGTATCTGGGCGCTTTCCTTAGGTACAAAGTTACAGTGATATAAAGAAACAGAAGAAAATACAGAGTGAAATACAATTAACACAGGGTGTGTGCAAAACTATACAGGAAGATACAAAGTGCAGACAATATACAAAATGTACAAGTTCAAGACATAGTTGAGGTAGAGGCTAGCAACAGGCCTGTACCTGGGCTATGGGCATAGTCGGCAGGAAGCTGGGTGAAGGTCACGTTATTGAGCAAATGTCATTAGTTTGATTGCGATAACAGCCATATTTTTACTTTGTTTCGGACGGAAAGGCACATGGGTTTGGATCTTAATGCTGTGGGTAGCCTATTACAAGTCTTAGCCGTGAGCACAGGTAAGCTAGAGCCCCCTGCTTTGATGAGTTTGTATTTCTGGATGTTGAGACATTGGGCATTGTTGGTTCTACTAGGTCTAGTAGATTCTTTTCTGGAGAATTTGTTCATGAAATATTTGGGGCTGAGTTGTTAAGGCACTTGTGAGTGATCATGAGAGTTCTAAAGAGGATCCTGTCTTGGATCGGGAGCCAGTTGGTGTTTCGTCGGTTTGTGAGATGTGGTTGGATCGGGGAATATTGAGGGCACATCTGAGTGCATTATTTTGCAAAACTTGTAGCTTGTGGAGATTCTTCTGGCTGGTGCCCAAATAGAGAGTATTACAATAGTCCAATTTGGACAGTATGAGATCTCTTGCGAGGGTGACATAGCTGTTGAGAGTCAAGAAAGGTCTGCGGGCATTTATGAGTTTTGCTGTGTAGGCCGTTGAGGATGAAGTGGCATTGATTTGCCTTTGAAGGGTTAAGGCAGAATCTAGATAGAAGCCTAAGGTTTTTGCTTCTTTGTCAACTTTAATGAGGTTGCTATCAATGTTGAAGGAGGAGTATTTTGGGCCTAGTTTCCTAAGCCTTAACTTAGACCCGATAAGTAGCAGCTCAGTTTTGTTGTCATTAAGACAAAGGCCGTGATTAGCCATGCAGGCCTGTATTTTTCTGAAAATGTCATTTAGGTAAGTGGAGTCTGTTTGGTAGTCGCCTGACAGAGTGATAAGTATTTGCATATCATCACGCCCAAAACTTGGAAAGCCTGAGCGAGAGGATGTAGCTTCCCCACCCTAGCAGCCACCCACTGGAATGCCCTTCCCTCCCACCCAAGAATGATAGACTCTCACCAAGCGTTCCGGAAGGCCATCAAAACTAAACTCTTTATCTAAAAACCTATGTCTTCATGCAGGTGTATACTTAACCACTGTTCATATGCCTCTGCCTGTAACCATGTTCTTCTCTGTTCGCAAACTGGTCTTGCTTTCTGTAACCAAGAGATTTCTGGTTGCCTGCAACCTTATTAAACAATTCTTACATAATCCTGTAACAGCGCCTCGATGCCCATGGGCTGCAAGTGCGCTTTACAAATGCAAATAAATAAAATAAATAAATCAGTGTAAATAGTGTGTGATTTGCCTAGCTCATCTAGATGGTCAAATAGGAGCTTAGTGAATATATTGTATAGGGTGGGGGATACACAAGAGCCCTATGGGACTCCACATGTGATAGGGGAGGGGACGGCTGAGGCGTAGGCGAGAAAACCCTCATGGATCTGTCTGCCAAGAAGGAATTAACCCAGGCTGCAGCTTTTCTGGAGAAGGAGGCAGCTGTGGTGAGGTGGTTGGTTAGGATGTTATGGTCGACTAAATTGAACGCTGCCGATATGTCCAATAATTGGAGTAGAGCAGATTTTTCATTGTCCCTAGCCTAATCCATTTGGATTTTCAGATCCAAGAGGGCTGTTTCTGTCTCATGCTTTGGCCTGAAACCCGATTGTCTGAGGCCTAGGAAATTGTTTGTGTGAAGATGATTTTGGATCTGGATATATGCGGCCTTGTCCAAGATATTTAGCCAAAAAGGCACAGTGATGATTGGCCTGAAAGTGGTGGGGATATTTGGATCAAGGTTGGGTTTTTTGATGAGAGGCATGACCCAGGTGTTTTTGAGATTTTTAGGAACAGTGCTGGAGGCAAAGGACGCATTTATAAAGGAGGTGATAAAAGGGGCAAAGTCTTTCACTCCTTCTTTTATGATGGAGGCTGGGCGTAGGTCCCCTTGTCACCTAGATAGTATAAGACTTCTGATGATAGACTCAACCTCTGGTGCAGTGACAGGGGTGAATTCGAATGTTTTGACTAGTTTGGAAGGTGAAGCAAGTTATGAGCTTGGATCAATCTGATTAGTGTTTAAGTAACAAGTTTTGGCTGTGGTTGATAGGTTAGAGGACTCATTACGAGTTTGGCGGTAAGGTAAAATCGATGCCGGTATGTTAATACCGGCATTGTTTACCGGACCAGAGCATTACGTGCAGCGATGCCGGTGACATCGGCATCGGCAGGTACCCGATCTGACCGAACTCCCCCTTGCCGGTATGCATGCGGACACACGGCAGTCGTACCAATGACACCGACATGCTGCAAGGAAGAGCACATTACGAGTCGCACGGACATGCGGTATGGAGATGCTGGTAAGAATGGATACAGCGATGCTGTTAACACTGGCATCGCTGAGCAGCCGTTAATAGTAATCTGCTGTGCAGAAACTTGCCACAGGTGCACACAATCAGCACAGGTGAAGGCAATTGAGTCAGGAACAGCACAAAAGGAGCACTCCCACACACCACACCCCTTCCAAATCCAAAATGCTACCATTAGCAGTTGAAATACTGGGGCTGGAGGACATGCCTGCACTTCTACTACTTCTGCAGGCAGTGTACCAGGGAATGCAGCAGAGGCGCAGGAAGAGAAGGAGGGTGAGACTGGGCCCGCACATACCAACAGTGCAGGCAGTTGTACCCTGCAGGCAGCCACCAATCCCTTCCTAAGGGTCAGTCCATTGGACCTAACCCCTGCACAGATGCACACCCTGTACCGCCTGGACAGGGACACCAAATGCGCCATAGTGGACCTCATCCTTGATGACCTGATGAGAATCATCAACATTGGACAGCCACCCCCCCCTTGCTGAAGGTATTGTCTGTGCTACACTTCCTTGCCACAGGCACTTACCAGCACACAGTGGGGCAGCTGCATGGCATCTCACAACCATGTTTCTCCCATGTGCTCAATCAGGTGCTAGAAGCCCTTCTGAAACACGCAAGGGACCACATACATTTACCAAGGACTGCGGAGGAGGTGAATGCAACAAAATAGCATTCCATGCACTGGCCGGCATGCCAAACGTAATCAGTGCCCTCGACTGCACCCATGTGGAGCTGGTAGTCCGGCATGCTATTGAGGTAGTGTACTGCAAGAGCAAGCTCTACCATTCACTGAATGTCCAGATGGTGTGTGAGGCAAGCAAACTCATAACGCATTGCTGTGAAAGATTCCCCGGCTCCACACATGATGCCATGGTGCTGCGCAACTCCACGCTTCCTCGCTACATGGCACAACACGTTTTACAACGTTCCTGGCTGCTGGGTAAGTCTAACCAGAGGGCCATGAGGGGTGTTGATTGGGGGGGCCACAAGCATAGGCAACCTGTCTGCTGGCTGGGCCATGAGGGACATTGATTGGGGGGGCACAAGCATAGGCAACCTGTCTGCTGGCTGGGCCATGAGGGCTTTGATTGGGGGAGAACCACAGTGTGATGGGTGCCTAAAACTGTGACCCCAATGAATCCAATAGAATGTGGGACACAGCCAATGGATGCAGGTGTGGCATGATTACACAGCTGTGCGTACAAGGAATCAACATACTTAGTGCCCACACCAGCACAGGCATTAGCAACATCATTAGACATGAACCAAAGGTACCACAATGCACCACCCTGCAGTCACAATGCATGAAATACATGAGCGCAGAAAAGTAAATCACGGATCATGCAGCCATGCCCGAGCTAAATCCAACTGCCACACAGGGGAATGTCTGTCACTGCACCCACCCCACAGGTACACCGCAGATCAGTATACATGGCCAGGCACCTTAAGGGACACTTCAAAATGCAATGGGTCAAGCATGGAAACTATTGCAATCATTAATCAGTTACCACCACTAACATATGATTGAGTGATGCAGGACCCATCCACAGTACCTCATTCCCACCATGCCAGTACACACCCAGCCTCATCACAGACATGTTACCCTCCAACGGCAGACAATACCACCAATTCCATTGTGCCTCAATCATATAGGGGAAGGCGTTGATGGACATGTACATGGTGACATCAAGTAGTCGAAAGCATGATTAGCAAACCACTGTGTATCATGAAGCACATCAGGCAAATGTGTCATTATGCACTGTACATGTAAAGTCAATTTTCATTTGATACACACCCATTAGATGTGAGTGCATCATGGGCCTTTCGACTTCATTTGTGTGAGTGCTGTATCTGATGGAAAGGTCCCTAAGATGTGAAAGGCACCCATCCCCCCAACCATGGATCATCCCTTAGAACACCTACCTGGGTTTCACTATAAGGAAATGCCAAGTGCAGTCATGAACAATCTGTGGCATGCAACCATGTACACTGTACAGCCAGTGCACACAAGGTATGACCAAAATATTTAATTATTTATTATTTATTTATTTATTTATTCACATTTGTTAAGCGCACAGCAGCCCGGAGGCATCGTGGCCCTGGTTACAGACAGTTCACATAGTTACAGAATGAAGGAACAATTACAATCATATATACAAGCCTGAGGTCATGCAAGCGGTATGTCAGTTGAAGAGTAAGGTCTTGAGTTTTTTGCGGAAGGTGAGAAGAGAGTTTTCTGTTCTGATGTCTGTGGGTAGAGTGTTCCAAAGCTTGGGGGCTAAGTAGGGGAAACCTAGTCCCCCTGCTTTGGCTCTATGGATGCAGGGAGTGTGTTAAAGGTTGGTGTAATGTGGTCTGGTAGGCCCGGGAGTGTGTGGGTTTGGATAAGGTTTGTGTGAGATATGTAGGAGCTGATGAGGAGAGGCATTTGTGGGTGAGGGTGAGGAGTTTGAAGTTGATGCGTTCTTTAATAGGGAGCCAGTGGGCTGCCTATCTGGCCTGAGTGATGTGTTCCCTTTTAGGAAGGGTTAGTGCTGCTCTGAGCGCATTGTTTTGTGTGATTTGAAGTCTATTTAGATTATGTTTGGAGGTACCTGCTAGGAGGGCATTGCAGTAGTCCAGTTTGGCCCTAATTTATTTATTTATTTATTGCCTTCGGATATACGCCCAAACCCTTGGGTATCACGGCGTAATTACATATATCTTCGTTAGCAAGTTAAGGTTACATACATCTTTGTTAATAGCTGAGTACATATCTTAGTTATCAGGACTGGGTTACATACATGTTTAGTTGCAGCAGTATAACTGGCGTGTAGTCTATTATGTACCATGTTAATGATCTCATTTTGCTAGGTTTTTCCGTCTAGGGTATGAAGTGTTTGGGAGAGTATTAGTACTTGTTGAACAACCAAGTTTTGAGTTGTTTTTTTAACTTGGGTAGCGATGTTTCATTGGATAGGTGGGGTGGGAGAGAGTTCCAGATACTGGGGGCTTCGATGGTGAAGCTAGAGTTGCCTGCTCTTGTGGTGGTGAAGCGGGGGATGTGCAGTTGGATATTTGCGTTGGATCTGAGGGATCTCAATGTGGTTTTGCGTGCAATGCAATTGTTGAGGTAGGTAGGGGCTGTGTCTGATATGCATTTGTGTGTGATTGTGAGTGTTTTATGGAGGATTCTGGCCTGCACTGGGAGCCAGTGTGCCTCTCTTCTGTGCTGTGAGATGTGTTCTCTTCTTTTGATGGCCAGAGCTGCTCTGAGGGCTTTGTTTTGTAGGAACTGGAGTTTAGTTAAATTTTTTTGGGAGATGCCTAGCAGTAAAATCTTACAGTAATCTATTTTCCTTAGGATGAGGGCTCTAGCAAGTGTCAAGCAGTTGTTAGGAGATAGGAGAGGCCTGCTAAGTGTGATGAGTTTGGCGGTGAAGGCTGTTGAGGAAGCGAGGGCGCTAATGTGATTGTTCACGGTGACATTAGAGTCGAGGTATACTCCCATTGTTTTGACTTTATGGAAGATGTTGATGGGTCTGCCGTCAATCATTATGGAGGTGTAATCTGGGTGGAGTTTGCTGAGTTTGTTGGGGGAGCCAACTATCAGGATCTCAGTTTTGTCTCCATTGAGACAGAGGCTGTTGTAAGCCATCCATCTTTGGATGTGTGAGTAAATTGTGTTAATGATGGCCGTGCCCTGATCCAGGTTGCCTGTGATGGGGATGAGGATCTGTGTGTCATCAGCGAAGTTTGTGTAGATTGCTCCCATGGCATCTAATGCTGCGAAGAGTAGCTTGGTGTATGCGTTGTATAGGGTGGAGGAGAGACAGAATCCTTGTGGTACACCTAGTGGTACAGGGATGGGATCTACTGCAACTTCCCCTATGGATACTCTTGAGGTGCAATCAGACAGGAAGGATTTTATCCACGTGGTGGCCTTATGGGAGAAGTGGAAGTTAGTGGATAGAGTTTGGCAGAGTGTGTCATGGTCAACCAGGTCGAAAGCCGCTGATAGGTCTAGGAGTAAGAGGATACATAGTTTTCCGGAGTCCCTGACGGCATCCATCTGGTTTTTCAGTTCTAGTAGGGCTAATAGTAGCTCTGGCAATAGAGAGAAAGTTGGGCTTAGCTAAGTACAGTTTTACTGCATTTATAAGTTTGGTGGTGTGTGCTGAGGCGGAGGTGATAGCGCTAACCTGCCTAGACATGGATAGCATGGAGTCTATGTAGACACCTAAGGAATTTACCGACGAGGAGACACGGATGATGGTGCTGTCGATGGTAAAATTGGAGTACAGTTTGTCTAGCTTGGCTAGTGTCATTGTTAGGCCTAGAATGATGATTTTGGTCTTCTCTCCATTGAGGCAGAGTCCATTTGCTACCATCCAAACCTGGATGGTGGTGTATATGGCATGAAGTGCTTGGGCATCTTTGATGTAGGAGCCAGTGAGAGGTAGGAGTACTTGAGTATCATCAGCGTAGTTGGTATATGCAATACCTAAAGCATCAAGTTTGTCAAAGAGAGGCTGTGTGAACAAGTTGTAGAGAGTGGGTGTGGTGCACGATCCCTGCGGGACTCCACAGTGGATGGTGGTGGGGGCAGCGTGGGCTATGACTGAGAATACTTTCATGGCCCTGCCCTCTAAGAAGGAGGTGATCCAGTGTGCACCTTCTTTGGAGAAGTTGGCTGAGTGTGTGAGGTGAGATATGAGTGTCTTGTGATGTACAAGATCAAAGGCCGCTTAGAGGTCTAGAAGTAGCAGAAGAGCTGACTTGCCTTTATCCATGATTTGGGTGATCTGGTTTTTTAGGTCTACCAGTGTTGTTTCCGTGCCATGTACTTTGCGAAACCCAGATTGTCTAGATCCAAGAATGGAGTGGGTTTCAAGGAAGTGTTGGATTTGGCAGTGAGCAGCTTTGTCCAGGATCTTGAGGAGGAAGGGCACAGTGGTTGTGGGTCGGTAGTTGTTTGGCTGAGTAGGGTTGAGGGAAGGTTTTATTTAGAAGGGGGCCTACCCATGCTTCTTTGAGGCTGGTAGGGATGATGCCGGATCTGAAGGAGGCATTAATGAAGGCTGTTATAAGTGGGACAAGGAGGTCTGCGCAGTCCTTGATAAGTTTGGGTGGGCAGATGTCTCCTTTACACATAGAGGGTTTTAAATTTATTAGGATGTTGGTGACTTCCAGTTCTGAGATATCTTTAAATGTGAAGCCTGGTTTGGAGTTGGTTGAGTTGGGGGGGGAGGAGGGTCAGATTGTTTGGGACCATGGGTGTGTGCTAGCGCTTTGTGATGATACTTGATTTTGTTTTGAAGGAGCTCAATTTTGTTAAGCATGGCAGCTTGAATATTGGAGCACCAGGCTTCGTCTTTAGTAATCTCATTTAGAGTATTTGGGGGGATATAAATTCATTGAAGATGGCAAAGATTTCTTTGGATTGGGATTTGGCATTGGTAATACGGACATTGAAGGAATTAGCTTTGGCGTTGGTGATCGCATTTTTCTATAGTTGGGAGATTTGGTTGAAGCAATTTTTTGTGTCCTCGCTAGGGTTTGCTAGACAGTTTTTTTTAGCCTCCCTTTTACGGGAGCATAGGGCCTGTAGTTCATCGGTGAACCATGAGTTAGAGTGTAAAGTTTTCTTGCCTTTTTTGGTTTCGAGTGGAGCCATGGAGTTGATGGCTCTGGACAGAGTATCTTTGTAGATATCAGCTAACGCGTTAGGGTCATTAGAGACGGGGGGCTGGTGCTGGGGTATTAAGGTGTGGACGAAGGTTGTCCTCTTTTAGTTTTTTGGAGCTTCTGACTAATTTAGGGGGGGCGGGGGTGAGGATTTTGGTGCTAGTGGAGGTGGGTAGGGTGAACTCAATGCAGTGGTGGTTGGTCCAGGATAACGCTGAGTTGGCGGTGATGGAGTTGTGGCAGTTATGGTAAGCGACCCAGTCGAGGGTGCAGCCTTTAGAATGTGTGGGGCTAGCGACTTTTTGTGTGAAGCCTAATTCAATGAGTTCCTTGGTAAGGGTGGTGGCAGCTTTATCTTTAGGGTCATTGGAACCGAGGTTTAGGTCACTGAGAAGTAGGGTCTTGGTGGATGCTTTAATGCTGTTGCTTAGTAAATGTGAGAGGTGGCTCTGCAAGTCCAGATGCAAGCCGGGGGGAGATATAGTACGTGAATATTGATGGTACTATTGGGGGACAGAACAAGCTTGGCAGATAAAATATCTGCGTTGCTGTCAAAGGGAAGGGTGATAGGTCTGAGGGAGAGTGTTCTTTTGAGATGAGAGCTACCCTGCCTCCTGAGCATGTGGGTTTGTCTTGCCTAAGGATTGTATAACCTGGTGGGAGTGCAAGAGCAATGGATGGACCTGATGCTTCATGAAGCCAAGTTTCAGTGATGGCCAGCAGGTCAAGGTAAGAGCTGTCGGTGAGATTGTGAATTTCTAGGGCACGCGCTAGAAGTGAGCGGACGTTTAGGAGGGCACATTTAAGGAGAGGTGTGGGAGTGGTGTTGGGCCTGGTGCTAATGGGGAGGCTGGCTGTTTTTGCAGTAGTGAGGGGTGTGGGTCCATGCGGCAGCTGAGGTGATGGTGTATACCTGGATGTGTGTGTGGTACACACCATCACCTCAGCTACACAAGGACACTTTCAATTTCTTCCATCCAGGTGATTCTGGGTATCCCCTTAAGCCGTGGATCCTGACACCCATCAGGCAACCAGTCAACAGGCATGAAGATGATGACAACCGTGCACATGCACGCACTCGTGCCACGATTGAGCAGACTTTTGGGCTGTTGAAGGCTCGGTTTCGCTGCCTCAGCAGGTCGGGTGGGGCACTCATATATGGGCCTGAGAAGGTGGGCATGATAGTGTTGGTATGTGCAATGCTGCCCAACATGTGCATCCGGCACAACTTACCCTTGCCCCCTGACATGGAGCTGATGCCACCTGAAGATGAGGATGAGAATGGGGAAGATGCTGCAAACCTCCCACGGCACAATGTGAATACAGGACATGCAGCACGCCAATATTTGATTGCACAATACTTTTGATGGACTGGGAAACACAAGGCACTGAGAATGGGGAACAGTGGGCACTGAGCACTGTAAAAAATTTAATTGACACACACTCAAGAAGCAATGTCCGGTCATGTGTTTTTCCTGCGCACACCAACTGTATTAATTAGATGTGAACTATGTATATTTAACATGAATTGACGTCCACCCCTATCCCAGAAAATTCAACACACTTACCCCACCCCCACAAACCCAAAACCCAAACACCCCCAACCCCCACACCCAAACACTCCCACCTCCCACACCCCAACACCCCAACATCCCACCCCCACAACACCAAAACCCCCACATGCCAACACCCCCACAACCCAACACCCACACCCCCTCCCCCAGCCCCCCGCCCCACCACCCCAACCCCAACTGCCCCCACTGCAACTTCAATCCTACTTCCTCCTGAAATGCACATGAGAATCTAACTACTAATGCCCCCTATTTGGAGGAGGGGGTTCAGGGTGTGTGCAGCGCATAGATTGCAGTGACCGACGCGCTGGGCTTGTCTGCGTGGAGCTTGCCGGGGATCGTGCTCATGGATGGAGTGGGTTGTGGGTGAATGTCTGCATTCCTCTGTTCGGCCATGGCAGCCACCAACTGGGTGATGGCCTGGGTCATGGCTGCCATCCCTTCACACATGCGCCGGGCACATGGTACGCAGCCTGGCTGACTACCCTGACATTATCCTGCAGGGCTTCCTGCATGGCCTGGCGTGTGGCTTCACCCTCCGCCACATACTGCCTGACCATGTCCTGCATGGCCAGTTGGCACTCCTCCCTGCGGGTCAGCTGCACCTCCAGGTCCCTGATGCTTTGTGATACAGGTGGTTGCACGGGAGGTGGGGTGTGTGGGCCCCCAGCGCTGTATACAGCTTGGTCCATGTCATCCACTGAGCTGTGGCCACCTGAGCCATGTTCCAGTGAGTACCGTGGGATAGCCTGCATGGGTGGTGTATTTTCCTGGTCTTCATGCATGCTGTTCCCTGCGGTGTCTGCCACCTCCTCCTCCTCCTCCACACTGTGTTGTGCAGATTGGGCCACCTCACCCAGATCACTAGTTGCCGTAGATTGTGGCTCCTCCACATCACTGGCCACTGGGGATACAAGATTTTCCTGTGCCCCAGATGTTGTATTTTGGTGTGGGGCCTTTGTGCCAGGGGTGCCTTTTGGCTGGTGTGCCTTGCTGCTAGCAGTTGGTATTTGCTGGGGTGCCTTGCTTGGTGTATGTTGTTGATGCTCGGCCTGCTGGCCAGCCTGTGTGTCCTTTTGGCTGGTAGGCTGTGGCGTGGTAGCTGTTGGGCGTTTCTGTCCTGCCCCTGATGTTGAAGGCCCCTGGCTGGAGGCATCGTTGTGACCTCTGCCCCGACGTGCAGCGGCTTTCTTGAGTGTTGGGGTGTGTTCTGACTCGCTGTCTGATCTTGTACCTGTGGGGGACAGTGAAGCAGGGCATCAGTCATGGGTCATTGTACATCCTACATACATCAATGCTAGTACATTCCTAGTCCTGTGCATTCTCGTGGACATGTTGGAGGGGCGGGCATGGTGCTAACAAGAATTGTGGTGGTGGGTGCAGTGTTTGTGCATCCTTCGGGTGCAGCCATGTTTTGCATGGTGTACGTTGGGTGGCCTACAGGTGTCTCGTGGTTTGCGTGTTGGGGCCATGCCTCAGGGGATGTCTGCCATGTGTTGTTTAGATGTGGGGCAGATGTGCTTACACTATGTGCGTAGATGCATTAATGTTTACACTGCGTGTATGGTCATGGTGGGTGGGTCAAGTGTGCAATCGGGAGTGGTGATGTGTGCACCGTGCCTTAGGATGGCACAGTGGTCAGGCCGGCATCTGTACGGTGATGTACATGTGTGTGCATGCAGATGGTGCATATGTTGACAATAGGGGACTCATGTGGGTTGTGTCAGTGGGTTTTGTTGGGTGTGTTCATGGCAGGGACATTGAGGTTTTGGAGGGGGTGACTTTGGGTGGGAAGTGATGGGGCATGTATTTGCTCTCATCTACTTGCCATTTCGACTTTGCCATGGAAGTTGGGGTTGAAGGTGTTTAGTGTGACATTGGTATTACACTAAGGGTCACTCACGCTCATCGGCCAATGTTGGGAATCCCGTCTCGGTGCCACCGACATCCTCGATTGTCTCCATGTCCATCACGGTGCTGCACATCTCCTCCCATGGTGCTAGCTTTATTGGGGATGGTGCTCCTCCTCCTGCGGCCAGCCCCTGGCTGTGATTGGCAGAGAGGATGTTGTGGACCCACAGCCGCAGATCATCCCACTGCTTTCTGCAGTCATGTTGTGTTGTCCCCACCACAGAGACCTTTTGCGCCACTTCCTCCTACACAGCTTTCTTGCGCATTTGTGCTTCCCGGTTCAGGTCTGCGCAAAAAAACGACAGCAGCGTTTTCCACCAGGGTATCTGCTAGCATATTCAGACATTCCACGTCGCTGAACCTTGGCTTTCGCTGACGCACTGTGCCTTCCCTCAAAGCCATGTTCCTCTGCTTGCTTCCACACTGCTCAGTTCTCTGGTGCAGGTGCTGTTGGCTGCGGATTGCAATGGATTGCTTTTTTAAAAATGGCCGCCGGTGCATTTCCCGTTCCGGCACGATGACATTGCTTCCGGTGCCAGTATTGCCGGCATCGGTGTGCCGGTGCTTCCGGTGCTGGTGTCTGCGGCATCGATGATGCCGGTATCAGGGGCTTGGGGGGCCTTACCGGCATGCTGGTGCAACTGTTTCTGGCATGCCGGAATGTGCGTGCACGCTGACTCGATAGATTCCGGCAGCAGTGCTACATGGACACAGTTGCACTGGCTTGCCGGTAATTTGATTTTCTTACCGCCAAATTCGTAATGAGGCGCTAGATCTTTTAGCTTTGATTTTCGATTACAGTAAAGTGATTTTATTGAGTAGGGCATTTTGGATGCTGGTACACCAGCGGGCATATTTTTTGCAGGAGTCAGGCTGGGTACAGGGCGATTCAAGTTATTTAAGGATGGTAAAAAGCTCCTTTGAGCTAAATTTGGCAAACAGTAAAAATCTATTGAAAGGAAGGATTGGTCAAGGGAACATGTATACCTATCCTTCATTCAGGTGTTAGTAACATAATTGGCTGCCCCTTCTCTGGTAGGCACGCCTTGAACTACCTCTGACTACGTATAAAACAGATTAATAGCAGAATAACAGCAGAGGAAAAACTTCTGCAACAATGTATAGTACACTGCTACATAGGTCCTCATGATTGCTTGACATTCCCTCCCAATGTTGGACTATCGGCTCATTAGCAACACGTAAACCACACGAAACCCAGATGTGGGGAATAACGTCAGACCACCATCTCTCATCACTTAAGCCCTAAGCCAAGGCTTCTTCTTTGTAGTTGACCTTGCTAATTGTTATCTTCCTTGGGACATTTAAGGGAGTGTAGGTACATCGCTATCTTCAGTTAGAGCTTAATTAATAGGCCTTGTTTTCCAGTCCTGCACCGTGTATAAGGAGACCACAATTTTGTCAACTTTAACCTTCCAATTAGTGCTATTTGATTCAATTATACTGGGTGCTATTTCTCCTCTTGGCCTCTGGGGACTTGTTTGATCTGTCTGGCATATGATTTCTGCATATTTGATTGTTAAATACTTGGCACTTGTAAATGTTCTCTCTTTTACTTAATATAAGAGATATATATCGTGCACATGTAGCTTATCCTCTTTGATTCCCCTTGTGCCTTGCAGTTACCTCTTGATGTGACATCCTTTCTCCCAGGCTAAATAGATATTATTTGTTCTCCGCATGTATCGGTTTTCCCGTGCCTGTCAGGTCTCCAGCCATGGTTCCTCTCCTTTAGGCTTCTTAGCTTACTATTACATGAAACCGATGTCCATCTTTTCATCATGGCCACTTTTCCCTCGTTATATTTTCTACTGCAGCAAGCTTCTACATTTTTGATCTACCTTGCCTTTCTGCGCATATACATCTACTGCATCGCTTCTTATTTATCTTCTTAGTGTACATGATTTTCTTCATATTATCATAAATGTTAAATTTGTTACTTCAGTTACAATTTCATTCTTTAAGTATTCGAATACTGTATCAGTGCGTCCTCGTAACTTCTCTTTATGACGTTACTTTAATCTGGTCCTTGCATCTCTTCTATGCCAATTGTGTTTGCAGACATCCTTCCACCACATCAGTGTGAGGGTACATTTGCTGCGCTTTTGTCTGAGTGCATAACGTCTCTTGCATCTTCAATACGTTATCGGGATAATACCTGGTGTAATGCACAGTGCTTTCTTGCTGTTCTTCCAGTATGCTGGAGGTGAGGGGGTGGGCACTAGAGATGACATGCGCATCTGCCTCTCTACGTTCCCCCCTCTGGTTGAGTCCTCAACCACTTCCTCAATCTTCTTCACCTTTTCTCTACATTTTTGTTTCTTCAGAATCCATATCTTTGTCCCCCCATCAGGTCACCTGCATTCTTTATGTGCTCATCCACACTCCAGATCATATGGCAAGACTACCCAGCTGGTTGACAGAAGACCCAACGTCAAACATAGTTCTTATGATCCTTGTGGTAATACAACTTTGTTTCTGGGGTGCCAGGGGACTTTCTTTCAGGTGCTCATGGGTGGTGCTTTCAGTGTGTGTGTGCTCGCCAGTCTTAGCATTCACACCGATCATTATCTTCATACCAATAGCTTTCTTTGCTGTCTTACACTGTCTTATGATTATTCCTACAATATTGCTCCAAGTAGCTTTAAGGCATTTGGCAGCCAAGTTAGATCCCACAAGAATAGGGACGAGAACCAATCTTTGCATGCAGGGATGACAGCGTAGTTATTGCCTCTGTCAGGGTTCTATTTTCCTCATCATGGGCAGGTTGGTATAAGCAATGGGAAAGCCCAATCTTGGTGCACATTCCGTCATCCAGTGCTGTATTTGAGTCCAGAAAATACCTTTTCTGGAGGGCCATGAGTCTGTTAGCCCTCAATTCTTCTCGAATCGCATTAAATCCTTTTATTGTTAAGTTTAATGTTTGTAACAGCTCCCACCTGGTTATCTGTAAGCACTTGGCATTCACTGCAGTCTGAATTCCTGGCATAAATATAACTGTAAATATCACTGCTGTTCTACTGAAAAGCTTATGCTCAGCAGGAATATCATGATTGGCTTCTATCAAATTCCCAGATAAATAATTCTCTCTTTTCAGCCGAAGGATGTTAAGTGACCATTTCTTCCTTTGGTGTGCATTCATTTTCGGAAAAGTCCTCTATATTGAGATCACTTTAGGGAATCACCAATGCAGGAACATGTATGATCATTATAGAGCATATTCCCCCCCCCCCAATTTCTAGGCAGCTGAATATAAGCTCTGGATCCACAATCCAATAGTGGTCCATTAGCACAGCAGTTTCTCGATTCATTCCTGGTACGTCAATTATCTGATTATACATTCCTTGTTTTCTCCAACTTTAGTCAAACCCCTGTTCCTGAAGCACAATGTGGCATTCTTAAATGGCACTATGGATACAGGTCCTTATTCATTTTTGACCTAAATAAATAATTTAAAATTCTTGGACCATGCTTTCAGATATTCATCATTCACTATTTGCACTATCTGTACTGGTGCTGTCATCAATACGTGTGCACTACAGGCTAGCATTCCGTCTTCCCATCGTGTGCTGGTTGCCACTCATCCAGCTTAGTTCTCTCCCACCATACTGACAATCCTGACTTTTCCCATGCGTCTGTACAACCCATTCTCTTTTGTTCAACAATCCGTATCTGGTCTCCAGTCATGTCACTGATGGAATACATGAGCATTCTACTTATCCAGGCTGGGTATTTTTCCATTTGCTGCATTTCTATGTATTCATATGGATGTGGAAATGTCTTCCTTGACCTCCTTTGTAGGTTTGCTAATTTTCCTTCAAATTGTCCTCTTGTTGTGCATGCTGCTAGATGGCTAAGACACCTCGCATAATGTACAGGTTTTTCTCTTGAAATTACTGTTCTGGCTATATCACGGCATAAGGGATGAGAGAACACACATAGCAGCTCTCATCTGTCATTGTCCTCCCCGCCTCCTTCATGTGCTGATACCACATGTTATTCTTTGAATGGGCTGAATTATCATGATATACATGTATATCCTCACAATCTTTTTCAGCATCTCTCTTAAATCAAACAATTTGTTTAGAAACATCATCAAAAATATTACTTGTGCATAAAAATAGATGTCTCATTGCTTAATACATCATCTGCATTATTGATCATTATTTGATCAAATGCCATGATACTAAGGAAGAGAAGACAAATCATTGTACAGTATTAGGTTACAAGAAGTATTCCCATAAATGGCATTGGTCATCTTGCTGGTAGAGTATCTCTTATAACTTGGAACATTATCATTTTCAACATGTTATTTTTGTCACTTTTATAAACCACACCGTTTTATATCAAACTGTAAAATGATTGCAATGATCATCCTGAAAATAATAGGACTGCTTTTAGGATTTCCCAAAAATTTAATAACATCAATGTGTCATCTTATTAAAGCTGGGTAAGACACTAGTATATAAGTGAAAACAGCATACAAGAATGTGTGCAGCACTATTGATATAGGTGACATAAAGTGTTGTGTGCTCTTCTTCTTTGTATTTGATCACCAACACATTCTCTGTAGCTATCTAGAATTGTTCTGAAACTGCAGCAAAAGTTATTCGTTCTTTCCCCTTAGAATTTGTAAACATTCAATGTGTCTTTATTTCAGTAAGTCTTTGTTTGGGCTCTTGGTAGCAGATCTCGTCATCATCTGTGAAACTTCTTCTCTTGCTTCACTGTCAGTGGGTGCAGGAGGGGTCAGGGTCTCTCATTTATACAGCAATACGTCATGCAAATGCAGCCAAGCTCTTCTTCCTTCAAGTTTAACTGCAGTGGGAATGCCCCCCTATACTAGGGCTATTCTAAGTATGTATGAAACTCCTTACAAGCACTTGGTCCCCTGAATACAAGCCAGGCTGTTTTAACAAGTCACTAGGATCAACTGTTTGGCTGTCTTCTTCAATTCTCTTCAACCCTTCCCTCAGATATTTGATCTGTTGGGAAATAAAAGAAACACTAGCATTAATATTTGTTAAATAATCATGCATCTTATCATTTAATGTTTAAGCAACACTGAGGGCATCAGTTTCTATTTGAGTGGGAGGAGCAAGAGGTACTCTCACACAGCGTCCAGTCACAAACTCATGAGGAGTCAGGTGGTGATCTGAGCCAGGCTGATTCCTAAGTGCAAATAATGCAAGGGGTAAGCAATGAAGCCATCCCTTCTTCAAAGTTATCTTTATCTTAGCTATTCTTTCTTTAAGAAGTCAATTTAATCTCTCACAAACACTATTCGCCTGTGAGTGATAGGCAGAGGAGAACGTGTGCTTTACACCCAATAAAAGAGTTATCTGTACAAAAAGTTAATTCATAAAATGCATCCCATTATCATATTGCAGGATTTTGCACAGACCCCATCTAGGAAACACCTCAAGTGCAGGAAACGTGGCAGCACATGTGGCATCAGGGTGTGTACATGGGCCTGCCTCAATCCATCTGTAAAAGGCACATAATACCACTAAAATATATTTATACCTGTTGCATGTTTGTAACATATCCACATACTCTATATGTAGATGCTGAAAAGGACCACTAGTTCTGGGGAATGTTCTTCTCACTGTTCTAAAAATGTGCCCTGCTGTGAACTTCTGGCATGCAATGCAGTCCACAATAAACAGTGCCATATGTTCTAACTAATTTGGTGAGAACCAGTCTTGTGCGATCATGAAAGCAAGACTCTCTAGTTGTGTGAGCAGGATAGTGAAGCTGCTCCAGCGCCACCTTCAATAATGCTAGAAGCATAACTGGCTTATCAGTACTGTCCGGCCTCCATATAGCCTCAGTGGGGGATAAAGAACATACCCGTATTTTCCAAAAATCCTGCTGTTCTGGTGGTGCTCGACTTTGTAGCTCAATTAACTGTACAATGGATAACATATTAAAACCCTCCTTTACATCATACATCGCCCTGACATTTGCTTAATACCTTTTACATTAAAATCAGAAATGTATGGAAGGTATGCAGCCCTTTTGGCTTCAACATCTGCGGCTTTGTTACGGCAATAAATCATGTCTGCCCTCTTAGTATGGGGTGCGCATTTCACCACGGTGATAGCCAATGGGCGATTTAGTGCCTTAATTAGTTTATCCAATAGAGACGCATGTTGCACTGGTGTGCCGTCTGCACAGAGGAAATCCCTCCTTTTCCAGTGTGACAATCCTGCATGTACGATTGCCGTCACATTGGCAGAGTCAGAGTACACTCTCACTTCCTCATCCTCATATCTCCAAAGTGCAGCAAGATAAGCCCCACTTATTTTGCAGCCTGTGCAGAACAATGTAAAGGCATTCTTGCATTAGTCAATTCTTCAAATTCACCACTGCTGTTTAACTTCACTACTTCCATTCCGTATGCGTTTCTCTCATTTTTTGGTCTATTTTTGAAGAACCATCAATCAATAGAATTTCCCCCCTCCAAGTGCATTTTCTTTAACATCAGGAATGTCATCATAGAATTCAGTATACGTTGTGCAATCACGTACAAAGTCCTCCTTCCCCACTGGTTCTGCTATGAATGTTGCTGAAATCACTGCCTACATCTAACAATTTTGATCGCTGGTTTCAAAATAATTACCTCATATCCTGATGCTTTTTGTGCAGTCAATGTACTTTTGGGCTTCTCTAAAATGCTAAATAAGGAATGCTCAACAAATAACGTCATTGAGAACCCCATAGTAATACTTGCTGCCTTTCCAATCGCAAAAGCAGCAGCAGCTAACGCTTGTTCACAAGGATAATGTCCTTTTGTTGCTGGGTCTAAAAACCCATTATAGTAGGCTTATGGTTTATGTCCATGTCCTAATGTCATATTCTGTGTGAGTACTGTTGTCATTACTTCTCCATTTGAGTGTAGGAATAAGTACAATTCTTTGTTATAGTCTGGAATTCCTAACACAGGGGCTATACAAATCACCCTTTTTAATTCTTCAAATCCTTCAGTCATCTCATCTGTCCATGTTATCTTACTTGTGCCTACCTGTGCTTCCTTGAGTCCTTTTAAAAGTGGTCTAATATATGTACTGTAATGTTAATGTTAGTGTTAAAGGATTGTTGTACCATGCACTATCACCACTGGAGTGTTCTCCTTGCGCTCTTCAAAATCCAGGCCCTGCAATAATTACAAAGGCTTAAAAGTGTTGCATTTTCCTCACTGTCTCTGGTGTAGGAGTAGTCATGATTGCTTCTGTTCTCTCAGGTGTCACTTTTCTCCCTTCTTGAGAGTTTGGCTGTCCTATGTACAGGACCTCTTCTTGGCAATATTGTCATTTTACTTTGTCTATGTTACATGCTTGCTCTGCTAGTATGGTCGTTAGTTGAACTGAGACTTTTCTGAACTTTTCTTCTGTCTCACTGCACACTAATATATCATCTACATACTGAATTATTGTGCTTTCAAGTTGTATGTTACCTAGGTCCATCTGGACCTAGGTAACATACTAATAAAAGAAACACTAGCATTCATATTTGTTAAATAATCATGCATCTCATCATTTAATGTTTATGCAACACTGTGGACATCAGTTTCTATTCGAGTGGGAGGAGCAAGAGGTACTCTCATACAGCGTCCAGTCACCAACTCATGAGGAGTCAGGTGGTGATCTGAGCCAGGCTGATTCCTAAGTGCAAATAATGCAAGGGGTAGGCAATGAAGCCATCCCTTCTTCAAAGTTATCTTGATCTTAGCTATTCTTTCTTTAAGGAGTCAATGTAATCTCTCACAAATACTATACACCTGTGAGTGATAGGCAGATGAGAACTTGTGCTTCACACCCAATACAAGAGTCATCTGTTCAAACAGTTCATTTATAAAATGCATCCCATTATCATACCACAAGATTTTGCACAGACCCCATCTAGAAAACACCTCAAGTGCAAGAAACGTGGCAGCACATGTGGCATCAGGGTGTGTACATGGGCCTGCCTCAATCCATCTGTAAAAGGGACATACTACCACTAACATATATCTATACCTGTTGCATGTTTGTAATATGTCCATATACTCTATATGTAGATGCTGAAAAGGACCACTAGGTCTGGGGATTGTTCTTCTCACTGTTCCAAAAATGTGCCCTGCTGTGAACTTCTGGCATGCAATGCAGTTCACAATAAACAGTGCCACATTTTCGAACAAATTTGGTGAGAACCAGTCTTCTGCGATGATGAAACCAAGATTCTCTAGTTGTGTGATCAGGATAGTGAAGCTGCTCCAGCCTCACGTTCAATAATGCTAGAGGCGTAACTGGCTTATCATTACTATCCTGTCTCCATATAGCCTCAGTGGGGGATAAAGAACATACCCGTATTTTCCAAAACTCCTACTGTTCTGGTGGTGCTCGACTTTGTAGCTCAATTAACTGTACAATGGATAACATATTAAAACCTTCCTTTACATCATACATCGCCCTGACATTTGCTTAAAGCACATGTGGCATCAGGGTGTGTACATGGGCCTGCCTCAATCCATCTGTAAAAGGGACATACTACCACTAACATATATCTATACATGTTGCATGTTTGTAACATGTCCATATACTCTATATGTAGATGCTGAAAAGGACCACTAGGTCTGGGGATTGTTCTTCTCACTGTTCCAAAAATGTGCCCTGCTATGAACTTCTGGCATGCAATGCAGTTCACAATAAACAGTGCCACATTTTCGAACAAATTTGGTGAGAACCAGTCTTCTGCGATCATGAAACCAAGATTCTCTAGTTGTGTGATCAGGATAGTGAAGCTGCTCCAGCCTCACGTTCAATAATGCTAGAGGCATAACTGGCTTATCATTACTATCCTGTCTCCATATAGCCTCAGTGGGGGATAAGGAACATACCAGTATTTTCCATAAATCCTGCTATTCTTGAGGTGCTCGACTTTGTAGCTCAATTAACTGTACAATGGATAACATATTAAAACCTTCCTTTACATCATACATTGCCCTGACATTTGCTTAATACCTTTTACATTAAAATCAGAAATGTATGGAAGGTATGCAGCCCTTTTGGCTTCAACATCTGCGGCTTTGTTACCACAATAAATCATGTCTGCCATCTTAGTATGGGCTGCGCATTTCACCACGGCGATAGTCAATGGGCGCTTCAGTGCCTTAATTAGTTTATCCAATAGAGACGCATGTTGCAATGGTGTGTCGTCTGCACGAAGGAAACCCCTCCTTTCCCAGCGTGACATCTATATCCTTCACAAAGAGCTTTTACCACTGTCCATCCTCTTCCCGTGTCATCTATCCCATGGACAACTATGCTTTCCTTTCTGACACTGCTGCCTCTAACTCTAAAGGGATAACCTGTCCTTCTTCGTAATCATAGGTATTTCTGGTCTGAACAAAAGTTTGTCAGGTATTCTCAACACTTTACCTACCAGTCTAGGAAACCATGCCAAGAAAACATTTGCTCCATACTAAAATACTTCTGGGTCTCAAGGAACACCTTGAAATGCCTTTTGGCCTGTAATTGCTAATATGAATTTCCTTACATTCCTTACACTATCCCTTTGTCAGTGAAAGATATTGATGTGTTTAATTTTGTCATCAAGTCATGTCCTAGTATGTTAACTGTCTGCTGAGAATACAATAGTGGCATAGACACGTCATGTTCTCCTGTAGAAATTGGTAATTTGTTAGTAAACAGAACTAAACTCATAGCTGCAGAGAATCCCTGCCCATTCATGGCAATGCCAGACATTGGGTAATTTCCCTCTTAAACATTGGAACGAGTCGCTCCAGTGTCTACAAGAAACAAAAATGTATTGACTCCTTTCCTTACCCTGAACCTTGGTTCCTATTGGGGTTCTGGTGTCATTGATAGCACTGAAAACATCAGGTCGTTCTGTGGGCTTTCCTATTGTGGATATAAATTCTTCCCTGTACCCATGAAACGATTTCCTCCTACCATGGTCACACTCCCTATGCTCTGCATGGGTGCTTGTGGGACTCCTGTATTCACATTCCATTATAGCACCATTTCCTCTTGTGTCTGTACCTGCTGGGTACTTGTTGTGCTTGCATAGGCACTTGCTGTGGTTGCCCTTGTGGCAACTGTGCTTGCAATGTAACTTGCTGTGCTTGTTATATTTGCGGTGCATGTGTCTAATTCTGATTGTGATCTAGGTCTTCATATTCTTGCAGTTCTGTATTATACTGTGGAGAATATGATATGACATGGCATTTTTAACAGGCCTATTCACAATAGCCCATCCCCCCTCTTGGAGATTGCTAGTTCTGCAGCATGCCCCCTCTACTTCCACATGTTTGGGCCATATGTCCTATCCTCCCACAATTCCAACATTGCTGCGGCTATCCACCATTAAATCTTCCTCCTCCTTGAAGGTTTTCAAATCCTCCTCTTCTTCCTCGCTCATTTCCTCTAGCTCGTGTACCCAAATTGTACCCACTTTGATCTATAGAATATCCTACATTGCTTGGCTGTGCTGGCTTTAAATCTCGTGTTGACACACCTTCATCGAATTGTCAGTACTGTTCTTTCTATGGCGAATTTTGATAATGTTTTCTGAACTAACTTTGCCTCCTACTGCTTTCTGCTCTCTGCTTTCCACTTATTCTTCTCTTGTAACAATTGACAATGATGTATAAAAGTCAATTGTATTTCTGGTCATGGCTGCCCTTCCATTCTTACCTGTTTCTTCATTTGCCATTGTACTGGCTCGGGCATTCCCTGACATAAAATATGATAGAATAATTATACTGTTGTATCGCATGGTTCCCTTGCTTCAAGAAGCCAATGTTCTTGAATCTCTTGAATAAAGGCAGCAGGATCTTCGTCCTCACCATTTTCCTTGTCTCAATCACACCCATGTCTGATGTGTCAGGATATTGTAATCTGATCACCCTCGATACATCTGCTCTGCAATTATTAAATGGCGCTCCATCATGTGTCATGCCTTGTGTTGTTACACTTGCATAACCTGTTTGACTCCAAATGTCGCCAGATCTCTCTCCTAGCATGACTGCTAACAGGCTTTTTATGTTGCTCACTGCTAGCATCATTCCTACTGTCATTCCTTCTAACTCAGAAATCATTTTTACCGCACCTGCAGTCAAACTATGTAATTTACATTTCAGATTGTCTTTATCCATTTCTGGCCATCGTATATATGTGGTTGTCCTCACCCTTTCTCAAATAATGGAAATTGTGTATATCCTGATCCGCAATCATACCCACCTACACTTTTCATCTTCCAGGTGGACCTAGTATTGCCCATTTATCTTTGTCCTGGCAGCATCCTAATCTATTTACATATGGTGGGGATATATCCCCTGCACTACGTGATCATGGTTGTTCGGAATATGTGGTAGTTTCTGGTGGGGATTTGTTGGGTCCTCTAAATCGGACCTTTTCACCACTCTTACTATGCTCGGGTCTATCCAAAAACCACATGCCTTTTTTTTAATTTGATTTATTTATTTACACTTATAAAGCGCACATCGGCCCTGAGGCAACGTGGTGCTGTTTCAGAAGATTCATTTGTATGACATGATACATAGAAGGGAGGGAGGCATTACAAGGTACAGAGCAGTAATAAACTTAAAGTAATTCTCTTCGCTCTCTTTCAATTTCCTCCCTTTCTTCATCTGACATCATTATGCACTAGCTTGTATGGCTGTCGTCCCTTTCAAAATCCAGTCTACTTAAGGACAGCGTTCTATGCTCATCCGTTATTACATTATCCAATGTATCGCCTTGTCAGTGTTAAGGGCTGGGTGTCATGATTCCTGCCTCTCATATCGACAGCCCTCTAAGATGTCAGGCTGGAGCCAGGCCTCGATCACCTACATGGCCCTCAAGGGCCTCTCCATCCCTCTCAAGACCCACTTGGAGTCAGACTTGGCGCTTGTGGCACCAGACTCACTCACTCCCGTAGGATAACATTGGGGATTGGACTTGTAGTGCATTGATGGGGAAAAGATGGATGCCCCCACATATTTCAGTTCCCATAACTGCATGTGCGGTCTAGTCTTTTGGGTATGGTTCAGCCCAGAGACACCTGGGATACCCAGAGACTATTTAAACCACACCCAGGCTGAGAAACATGCTTTGTGTTTTCTGCACCTGCAGCGTGACACTCACCGTGTTCGGATCGGTCTCCAGTAGGCCTGCATCTTTCTTCTACGCTCAGCTCCTGCAAGAACACCGTTAGGAACAGCCTTACCTTGCGGCGCTTCTGCCCATCATTCATCGCTCCTTCTGTTCTGTGGGCATCTTCGGTGGTGTCATTCCCATTCCGGCACGCCGCATCCTAAGGAAAATGGAAAAGAACAGAAAAAAGGCATTAGTAAGCATTCTGCAAATCTTCGCTTATTTTTAAATACTGTACGAGCTTCAAACGCTTACCTGAATCCCAGCCGCTCTGGGGGATCTCTGTCTCCGGAACTTCTCATCCATCTGCAAGAGGGAAAAGACACTCCAGATTAGTGTGGAAACATCTAGAGGCGCCGCATCCAGCGCTTACCCACCACATTTGTTCTTCATAACCGGCATCCATGCTGAAAACGTTGCGGCACCTAAAAGACACAGAAAAATAACTCAGTTCAATGAAAATACGAAAGTGGGGCATCACGCATTGCGCTCTCACTCACTTTCAGCGCTACTCATCTCAGCAGCACGCCGCCATCCCCGGACGCCGGCCATCATCCAAGGAAGGAAAGGAACGAAGTTAGAGAACTGTTCAAAAGACTCATTATACTTACCTGTCGGACGCTTGCCAGTGAAGTAACTAGGCAGCAACGAGCCTGCATCAATCAACGCGCCCCTTCACTGAAAGCAGGACAGAGAGCACACTATCCAAGAAAACAAGGTGAGCTGTGGATCAAAGTGAAGGGTTGGACCCCAGGGAAGAAGGGGTTCAAGCACACAGAGACAAAAGGGCATTAAACTCTACCAATCCTGTGTTTCAGGCCCAGTCTCCAGTCAAATAGCCTCCAGGGAAGGGTTTGAGGTCGTAAGAGGTCAGAACAGGCTGAGTGACGTCCCAGTGGATACCAGGTGAGCGTTACACTGGGGCAGACAAGGACATTTGTAGATAGTGAAATGCTGAGGAGACTGGTTTGAACTATTGGAACTACATTTTCCAGCAGCACTGGGAAAATCTAGTAGTTTCTTGCCTTCGCTCATTGTGGCAGCTGTGAGTAATTGCAGCGTGTGTAAAAGCATGCCAGAAACCCATGCCAGGTGCAGATTATTTTGTTTCAGCACAGGCGGTTATGGCATTAGAGAAGAGTCTTGATGGGAGCAATGGGATGCCAGAGGTCTGGGCATTGAGGGAATGACCTGGACAGTGTTGCATTGACTGGAGGCGTGTCTGATCTGAACGCTGATCTTCTTCTCGTCCAGGTAGTCCCGTGGGGCTCCCAGACAAAAGCTAAGTGACCTGCATTTTCTGTTGTTATTACCATATTGCTATGTGTTTCAGAATACTGACAGTTTTATGTGAAGGGCTAATCACACGCTCAGAATGAGGAAAATGTTTGTGTTTAACCCAACACGCTCTGAGCTGGGGGAAGATGATAAAAGGGACAATGGTTCTGATGTATGAAGCAGGTTACTTATTTGAGTCTGTGAGATGTATGTGCTAAGACAACAGGTGTCAGTACATCAGACTATTTTAGGATCATTTATTTTACAGCTTTTAAGATGATTTATGTTCATGTCATGTTTGCTTTGCTTGCCCTTGTGGCCATGCGTTTGTATAATCACTTGGGAAAGGTTCCCTGTATGTTCCATCATGCTTGCTACATGTTGCTCATGTTTATGCACATCTTGTTTTATGTTATATGTCTAGCTGTCCAAGCTATGTGTTCTCAAGTGTTAGGAGCAAGTACAGGAGTATTGCGGAGTGTCTCAGGTACAGGAGGTTAGGAGCTTAGTAGGGTTCTGCTAGGAGTATGGTTTCAGGACGGTGTCAGATTATTCTTGTATGTGTATCTTTCCCTACACTCCCCGTACCTATTCAAACAAGTTTTCCCTTTACCTCTTTCTATTTTTCCTAATTTTCCCCACCCTAGCCACCCTGTCCACAACCTCACCCTAATCCTTCTTCCTCCCATTGGCTGCCACGTGGCTACCTGTGATCTTCACATTCAGGCGTCCGTGCCAACCATGGTGGGAGGGTCAAATCCATTCAGCTTCTGTGGCTTGGGGGAGAGTGTTGATACTCCCTTGTGTATACTTGACACTCCTGTTTCTTTTGGTGGAGATCCTTTGATGCTCCCTTTGGTTTCATAACCATGTTTCTCCTTCATTTACCTATATCAATTCCCAATCCTTTTCCACCTATACCTTCTACCTCATGCTCATCTGACCATGACTGTATTCATGGTATCCCTTGCAGCTCCCTGCGGGGCTGGTGTGACCCTCTCTCATCTTCCCATCATTCTCATGCTTTGATTGGCTCTATGCATCTATTGACGAGATTATTTATTTTGTCATACCTTTGTCCCCCTACTCCTTCTCATTTCTTTGTCACTTCTTCTCATCTCCCTTTTCTCTTCTTATGCTTGCCTTCTTTGCAACATATGTTCTTTCATTCTCTGTGTTTCTATTTCAACACATTTCTTCTCCTCTAGTCTCTCTTTCTCTTTATTTTGCTCCTCACAGTCTTGAGAGGATAGCTTAGGGGCAACATGCTCTCCTTGGAAGCAAGACGACACAGAGCAACACGGGTTCGATTCCCGGGTCCGTGCTAAGAAACCTCTGGGTATTAAGCGCGTTATAAATAACCTATCATACCTTCTTCATTCTCCCTTTTGGTTCCTCTCATTTTCCTTCTCCTCTTTTTATGCTCTCTCTTGTTCCTTTTCCTTTTCTTCCTGTTCTTCTCTTTCTCAAACACCATTGATACCCTTTTTTGTCTAACTTAAGTATTATCTGTCCTCCCATTCATTCTGTCTGCACTATTGTCATGTCCTTAGCTCTGTCCATCCTTCTTTTTGTCTCTTAGCTCTATCTGTCTGTCCTTTCTTACATCACACTCTTTATATTCATTGCGCAAAAAACATATATTTGCATTCGTTAATCTTACTTTCTTCCGTGTTGCCCTCACTGTTATAAGCAGGGGGTCCATATGTTGGATTAACATATCCCACACTGCTTTTAACTCCTTTAAAAGATAGAATCCCTGTTTCTCAGTGTCTGTACTCTTGGTTTCAGAAGGAGAAAGAGGAGCTGAGGGTGTTACATCCTCCCCTTTATGCTGATTAAACATCCACTCCATTTTGGGCAGCGTGTATGTTGTCATATGTTGTAATACGGTTCTTGATAACAAACCTTCTTGATTCCACAGCATCAACAATTTGTCAGTCGTGCCTTCTACCCACTCAGCGTGGTACTTCCTAATCTTTGTAACTGGGGTGTGTCCGCAATCATGTAAATTCATGGTTAACTGTTTATACTTACCAGTGCTCTTATTTCTTTCTTACTTTAAACAATTATACCACAATAATCCATTTGGGCAAGCACCATCAATCTCCGCCCACTACAAAATACAATTCTATAACCAATTTCAAAGCCTATACAATGATGTTCTCCTTATTCCTTCGTTTATAATTCTATCGATTTTTGCTGTCCTGCTGTTTTTTTATTAACACTCTAAGAACGTTCTTTTATTTTTTTATTTTTTCAACCATTATCCTCCTATTATTGATGTCAATCGCTTGATTTTTAGACTTTAATAACTAGCTAGATTATTACTATTGTTTTATATCTCTGAGTTCAAACACGATAAAAGTTGTACGCTAACATATTTATAACCCCAAACAAATGTGAACTTTTTATTTTTGGCACCCACTTTCCTTTACTTTCTTTAGTAAATGTATCTCATCTTAAGTTTACCCATTTTGGAGTTTGGCATGCATTCTTCATTTCGCCCTTGCCTCAGGAATCCCTAAAAATACCCCACTTTGAATTTAATGCATGTCCTTCTGTTCCCTTGGAACCGGGAATTGAGGTATTTCTCTCTATTTCTTAACCAACTACCGTTACTATATATATTTAAACCTACAATACAATCCCTCCCCTTTATTTGCCACTTTCAATGCTCTACTTACATCCGTTGCTCAGTCAGAGTGTCTCAGATGGACTCGACTACTTTGCATTCTATTTGCAGGGTGCCGGCGGGGACCAGACAGGAATTTCTTCAAAGGGGCACCAGCCAACCACTCTTTTTCAGATGTGTGTCTTTTCTCCACTCTCCACAGCAATACCTGCGATCTTCTGACTAATGGTGGAAGACGTTAAAAATCCAAGAGTCTGGATCTGAGCACGGGAGACTGGATCAGAACCATCTGCACTGCTACCAAAATGTGTAGTCCTGCTTGGAGCGTTCCAAGTGCCAGATGGAATTTCCAATGAACGATCTCAGATCCAAACAACCGGACAGAGTCAAAGATTATGGCAAAATACTACTTTATTATCAGCTCAAATAAAGTAGGGAAACCTAGTGAACAAACAGATTGCAGCTCACTCACTCTCATCTATATTTCAATTACAGAGAAGGCTTTATACCTCAATGTACATCAGATATGCTCGGTCTGGCATATGCTTTCTGTATCTTTGATTGTTCAATACTTGGCACTTGCAAATATTCTCTCTTTTACTTAATTTAAGAGAAATATGCTGTGCGTATGTAGCTTATCCTCCTTGACTCCCTTGTGCATTGCAGGTACCTCTTGATGTGGCATCCTTGATCCCAGGTCAAACCGATATTCTTTGTTCTCTGCCCAAATCTGTTTTCCAGCGCCTTTCAGCTCTGCTGCCATGATCTCTCTCCTTTAGGCTTCTTAGCTTACTATCATACAAAACCAACGTCCATCTTTTTATCATGGCCGCTTTACCAACGTTATATGTTCTTCTGTAGCAAGCTTCTATATTTCTTATCTACCTTGCGTTTCTGCGTACATACATCTACTGCATCTCATCTCATTTATCTTCATCGTGTACATGATTTTCTTTGTATTTGCATACATGTTTACTTTGTTGCTTCTGTTACCTCTTCATTCTTTAAATATTTGCATATCATTTCAGTGCGTACACTGCATCTTCTCTTTATGACGTCACTTTACTCTGGTCCAGTTTCACTAACAGCTTTTCTATGTCCATTCGATCTGATTGTCGGACTACATAACGTCTCTCGTATGTTTGATGTAGTATTGGGATAATACCTGGTGTCATGCACAGTGTTTTCTTGCTGTTCTTTCAGTATGACAGAGGTGATGGTGCGGTGTAAGTGATTTCAACCCGGCACTCCACCTAAGTCAATGCCTAGCGTGTGATGCACAGTTGGAACCCTTAATTATATATTTTTGTCTATAAGATCTTTTATTGCTGAGTGAGTATGGATAAGAAAAATAATGCAGCATGGAATAATACTTGATATGGATAGGACAACAATACAGCATAGAATAATACTTGATATGGGTTCAATCAAATGCAATGTCACTCTTTCCCCCTGTACACTATCCCCCCTAATATGCAAGATGAAGAGATGGAAGGAGAGAACACAGGTTTCAGGAGTAAACAATCTCAACCAATGCAGTTTCAATCCCAATTCCCCCCCAGCAAGCAGGTCAAATGCTTTTGAATATGGTTTTGAATGAATGGGAAAAACACTGAAACATGAATTTAATTCTCTAAATTGGATTCAAAACTAGTGGGAGCAGCATTATATAGTTTCAGGTAAACACTAGCAATGATGATTGAATAACTAACAGATTGGAAACTGAATTCTGAGGTCGGATGCAAAGAATAGCTGTTTTACACTTGTTGAAATTGAGCCAAACGCAGATTTGTGGCAACATTTTCAGCGCGCGAGAAACACGATTGCGGTAAAACTATATTTGAAAGCTGAGGATGGTAGCTTCAATTTGACACTTAAATTTGGAAGTTACAAAGGTTTTAGTAGAGGTCGGTTTTTCTCAGAAAGAGTCAAGATTTACAAATGAAAGATGCGCTTTTGAAATTACAAACATGAATTTCTTTACACTAAGGGGGCTATGAAGATGCAAGATACCCAACGGACAGCCACCAGAACAGCGGCGCCTCTGCTCTGACTTTTGCCCACCAAGACACTTGTCTTTCTTCAGCAAATATATTAGCGCAAAGATGAATTTATCACTACAATTAACAAAGGACTATATGGATGAGGGAAAGATTCAGAAAAACAAGAAAGGTTCTACAATGCAGTTCTGGATATGATAGAATAGGTTGGATAGGATTACTTAAAGATAAGAGATTGGCTATGGACAATTCTATGCTATAGATATTCACTACTGTGGTTTGGACTAGGCCCGTCAAAGATCTGGTCAAATGTTTTGGACTGGAATTCTACTAGCCCACCGGACAGGATTCAGGCACCCGGTTTTGCACTCAGCATGGCACTTTGGTCTCTGCATGGCCTCTGGACTGGATCTGACGGGTTGGTTCTGGGTTACAGCTATCTGGTTACAGCTCTGCTCTACTGGTTTGGATCTCTGGGTTCTAGCAAGAGTTCATGGCAAGAAAGCAGAAACAGCACAGCCAGGCTGTTCAATTATTGGTGTGCCCCTTGGAAGTCTGGGGTTAAAATCAGGTTGCAAGATTTTAAAGGCCAAGCTGCGAAGGGTTCAGCTTTGGAATTGGGCCTTCTCTGCTTTCAAAGTTCTGGAGTCTTGGATCTGGGTTCTCCTGCAGAGTGCTTCGCCAGTAGATCAGTTGATGGGTGCATCTGTGTGTCTCTAGGTCCTTAGCACAAGGGGTGGTTAGGATGAATTATACTAAGCACACCCTCTAGGATTCCTATTTGTTAAAGTATTTCCCCTCTCCTGATTTAAGAAGGAAATCTAGTGTCATAGTGATGCTGCATTTTACAATCCAGGGAGTACCTCCTTTTTGTTTCTATACAGTATATCTATTTTTCACATAAATCATATTTACAATATCACCAACTTGCTAATAATACATATTCACATCACAGATTTAGTAGGGTACGTATCCGTCCGAGTCTCATTTTAGTGCGAGCTTCAGTTCAAAATGTACAGTTTTTCACGCTTTTGGTTGGTTACCCAGTGTCAGATCTGTACACATTTTTCTACATATATGCGCATGACATCTGGACATAATCCTGTGAAGTTTCATATTTCTAGCATTATCACAATTGCTACAATATCAACATTTTGGTAGTCCTGTCTCTGAACATCGCACAGAGTTCAGAGTAGTTTCAAACTGTGAGCAGAAATTTCATTTTAACAACACTATATTTACAGATTTTTACCAATTTTGTTCCGTTCTCTGTGAGTCTTTTTCAAAAAGATATTTTCTTGTGGGTCAAGATACACATATCTGTCTGGTCCCGCCCCCAAGGTTTGGCTAGGTCCAGAGCACTCCCAGGCTCTCTTCCTGCTGGCAGTTGTTTTCTGTTGACAGTTGAATCTGCATATCTTTTCAATCAAGATAGTCTTTTGTCTCTCCTCAGAGCAACAGGCCAAAATCTCCTCCCACCTCCATTAACAACTCAATGACAGTTCCTGAACATAGAGCAGGGGGAAGATGCCTTTGTTTGGGGCAAACTGTGGAATGTGCCTTTGAAGTGCTGTGGCCAACATTAGTTCACTTTTAAAACCCCTTGTTTAAAATTGTCTTTTCTACATAAACTTACATTTTCAACAAATATACCCATAGATCTCATAATTCCAGTCTTTTTCAAACATAGAGATTGAATTGTAGCAACCTATATTGCTTGATGGTAAGTCTCTTCTTTTCCACAATGTGATCTTAATGTACAGGTTTAACTAACAGTATAAGTAAATGACAGCTCTGACACAGGCGAGCGGCGGTACAGAGCCCATATCTGACATACTTTTCCAGGCAAGCACTTTTTTTTAATGTGGATTTTCTTATGATGAAATGTGCTTCTCCTGACATTGTGCAAAGGTGGATTCTTTAAATAAAGTGATGTTTAACACCCAACAAGGATGTTGGATCTTTTCTGATGTTTGGGAACCATGATTTTGCACTTTCAACAGCCAAGGAAAAATGGATTTTAAAGCACTTCTGAATTTTCCTGGCAATGCAGCCCTGCCTTTTCAGGTAATTCCATTTCACTCTGTGGGCAGCCCAATGACAGGTTTTGGTAGTGTGGTCTCCGGTTCCACCACTGGCACAGGCAAAATGATTGGTGGCCTATTTTCTAGGTTTCCCTGCACACTTCTCAGAGATTTTTAGCGGCCATCCTGTTGTTTCTGATGAAAACAGCACACAGTGATGTTGCAGGGCAGAGCCTAGGGGGTCAGAACATCCCACAGCGGGCACTACAAATGACGTGTATATATGCATCTCTACAGGGTGGACGCAATGTCTTGGCTTTTATGGAGGTTGGCAAGCTTCCAATTGCAGGTGCTTACCCACAAGACCACAAGCATTTGTTTCGTATTTGTTTTCTAGGGAATATTTCATGACAGATTGCTGTGTTTAAAAGGTGAGCAGCTTTTATACTTTGCCAGCATATTTATTGGAACAGGTCTTCTCTCAGGTTATTTTTCTAGTGTTCATTACTTTTTTTTAAAGTCCAATGATATTTTTTCTTGCACACTTTCTTCTAAGGGGAAGGTCAAGTGAACTACATTTTTATATTTCACTTTAACATATATGTTCACTTGCTGTGTGTATATTCATGGGTGCCAGCTTTTAATTTTCGCTATGTGGGGCAAAGGTACTTGGGCATATGTTAGTCTTGCAGATGGTCACATTTTCCTTTTCCATGCTGATTAAATGCAGTTAGTTGGGGTCATGTGATGTATCACAACAGTCACCAAGAGGACGGCCATAAAACATGGGGTTGTTACATGCTGCTTAACCAAAGTATGTGATCCCTAGCAAATAATGTAATCTCACTTCACATTGCCTGAAAACATTGTGAGTTCTCAAAGCCTGCAATCTGTTATGCATAACAATACCACTGCCATAACAGGTCAAAATCAGTTTGTGATTGATGAATGTCTTTGAGGGATGGGTTGCAAGTGTTTTAAATTATAGAGTGTCCGTGCCCACTGGCCAAGGCCAAAAGGCCATGGCTAGTGGTTTGGTAGTGTTGCAAAATGGTACGTAGACTCGGCGAAGGCCGTGCCCACCAGCAATGGCTGAAGTCTATGGCTAGTGGTGTGGCAGTGTTTTAAAATAGACAGTGGGTAGGGCCGAAGGCCGTGCCCATCAGCCATGGCAGAAGGCCATGGCTAGTGGTCTGGTGGTGTTTTAAAATGGACAGTGGGCACGTCCTCATACTTCTATCAGCCAAAACAACACAATTAAAAAGGTAAAACAGGGACAGCTAAGAGATATACCGCCTTCACCTTTTGTGGTAATGTGGGCCGAGGGAAGACTGTGCTCTTAAGAGAGGTCTGAAGGTAAACCAGCAGTGGCCCAAACAACTCTATCAACAGTTAAAAATAAAGAAAATGTCCAATCAAGGTTCTATAAATAAATATATATACTTTAATCAAAAACACCATTTGCATGCAGAACAATTATAGAATAATGTACCAAAACCCTCCGCAAAGGAAGAAAAGAGATGATGCGGGCGGATGAAGCTCATTACAGCTACGTTGGACCATTTGGACCCAAGAGGCTCGCAGGCGTCGAGCAGGGGCAAAGACCGGTGATCTGTGCGGTAGAGGGGCAGATTTCAAGGATGCAGGTTGGGGCGGTAACAGGAATGCTTTGCAGTTAGCCAGGATCAGGCTTTAGCCACTGGGAGAGGTTGGTGAGTGTTGCTCCAGTGGTTCTAGTCGGAGGCTGCCGGATGTCGAAGTGGTGATCTTGGGTGCATTGAGGTTCTGTTTAATGAGGCAGCAGTTCAGGGGAGAGCTGGGTTGAGCCGTGGTTGTAACCCCTGTCGGTGTGTAACTCTCCAGTGATTCAGTTCATGTGCCAATGTCGAGCAGTCACTTTGGGCCTAGCAGGTGACAAGCTTTCTTTGTAAAATCTTTATTTATTAAGGTAGATTCACGTCTCACTTAAACAACCAATAGAGTAGTTAATGGCAATGGGCACAGTCAAACCTGATATATTACAATATCAGACACAGCAATATCACAGTGAGGGCTGTTGCGAGATGCATGCAACAACAATAACGATCCTCAGTCCAATGATGCCAAGTGTTCCGTAGCAGTGTCCGGGCACTTAGCCAAAAGATAAGCCACCAGAGGGCCCCATATGTTCTTAGGCCTTGTCCATGGCTGACATATACGTCTGTATTCCATATCGAGGTTGCTCAACCTAATCAGATCATTCAACCATGCCTGGATAGTAGGGGGCACCCGGTTGGTCCACCGCATCAGTATGCATTTCCAAGCCACTATCATACTAGCCGCCAAAAGCTTTCAACCCAGGCCTGAGACCACAGGGAACCACACTATTATGCAGCGCAGCAGTTCATGAGGTACTTCACACCCCAACATACCTGGGATGGTATCTGTCACCCCTTCCCAAACCTCCTGTAACTGAGGACATGACCACAGCATGTGTAGGAAGACAGCAGAGTGCGCTTGGCAGCACGACAATTTGTCGCTCTTAGTCAAATCAAACAAAACATGGTGATCTGGCACAAGGTATACCCTATGAAGGGTCTTAAACTGAATCTATTGGAGTCAGGTATTGAATGCACCATTTTGAGACCTCACGCACAGCATTGACCACTGCCTATCCATAAAATGTAACCCCAGCATCATTTTCCCAATGTTTTCAACACTTCAACTGTACTTCGGGAGACTCTTGTTGTTCCATCCCATAAACAGAGGTCACCAACCACTTGGCAGATGCAAAATTAAGGAGCTACTGTAGGAGTGGGAGCAGCAGGGGGAGCCAGGGAACACAGGGGACCATGCCTTAAATACAGCCCTTATGCAGAAATATTGAAGTCTTCTGCGGAAACCACCACCCATTTTGGCCATAAACAATTCTTGCTAGACAAACACCCCATCGGGATACAGATCCACCATAGTGACTATCCCCACCCCTCTCCATTTGTTCATTAGGGCCCTATCATAGATAGGTTTAAGGCATTCAATCTTCCAAAGCTGGAACCCTGGGTCATATGGGATGTCTACACCCAACCTCTTAAGAATCCTGTTCCAGGCATGCACTGTGCAAGCAACCGGGTCGAATTTGCACCTATCCCCAACCTTCCGTGACATCTGGACTCCCTGAATCGCATAGGGAGGCACTGAGCATTTTTCAATACGCACATGTGGGTACGCCACAGATCTCGACATCCAATAGGAAGCAAAATGCACCTGTGAACTGGACTTGCTAGCCCTTGAAGCCGAGTAAAAGTACCCTAGAGATGAATGGGAATGCAGATTTTATTCATAATCAATAATCGAAACGACTCAGGTAATTTGGCAAAAGGATAACTCTTTTATTTTCAACTGTCTAAAACAGGGAGCATAATGAACATCAACAAACTCGCCCAATCCCCTTACTCAAAGCATCTTATAAAAAACTGGGTTCTTATAACCAAAATTAGTCATCAATGACGTTAACCTGCATCAATACCAATGTCATTCTGCGTGTAAACTACAAAAACCTACTAAGGAAAGTGGTTGGTTCTCAGTGAATTGTCTATGTATATGATCTATATTAGTATGGGATAGTGAATTAATTTAATTGGCTACTTAACATCCAGTGGGGCAAATATTCCCTACCTGAAAAATGCCCACTATGAACGTCACTAAATGTTGGCTACACAAACATAGGACGGCACTCTAAAATTGGTTGGCTTCTAACCTTCATCCATACTTTTCCACCTACATCTAGCAGCAAGCAGTCTGGCCGACCAGGTGCTGGTGAGCTCGCCTTAGCCATTGCTTTCCACTAATAAGCATACTAATCCATCATCACCTCAATGGTCCACTGTCAATTAGGACTTTGAAGTACGCCGTGAGAGTGTTCGAAGCTCTTAGAAATTCAGGGAGTGAAGGCACGGTCTGCTCTTGTATGTAGGTGGCACTGTCTCGTTCATCCAACTTCATCCTTCCACGTGACTAGAGACCATGGAATCGAGCTTCTGGTTCATTTAAAATATGATTTTCCTCTAGACCTCTGACATCTATGTTACTTTGTTCATGCCTTCGGAACAGGTGTTCTGTTCTTTCACACAATTTGTATCCAATGTCAGTTTGTTCTGGTTTGATAAGACCATGGCTTCTTGAGTTCATCCAACCTAGCATTTCTAAATTCACTTCATAATTCAAGCTGTTTTTTTAACTGTGACAGCCTTAAATGAGGCCTTCTTTTTAGGGTCCAGCACTGCTATATGCGTAGTGGAAAAATCCATCCTGTACTTAATTATAAATATATGTAAACATTGGCGCTTGCCGCAATCTATTCACTATAAAGCTAGTCTCATGATTACTTTGTCTGCGTTTTTCTTGCATCTGTACATGTGTAAAATGACTTAACATCTTCATCAGGACTATGGTATAAGCTTCTTCACCTTGATTCCAAGATGTCACTTAGCCTCGGTACTTTCTTGATGCCTTATACAATATCTTCATTCTCCTATATCTTTGCATCTTCTACACCCATCACTTCAACTCTGTGTGACATTACAATTCACCTTTGTCGTTGACTTGCTCTGCTTCTTCAGGAATCTCATTTAAACGACTGTCATACTTCCTCAAATTCAAATATGGTTTTCTCAATGGGAATCTTGCCTCTAGGATTCTCTTATGTATTGGTAGTCTTAATGGTACTGCACAGAGTCCATACCCTGCCCTTTGTCTATTCAACTGCTCTGTGTATGTCTCATATTTCGGTATAAAATCTATAGGCAATAGGGATGGTACAGGTAATATAGGCGATATAGGTGAAGTCGTTGAGGTGGGGGTACTTGGATCTTCCTCTACACTCCCCCCTCTGGGTGATTCATCGACCACTCTCTCATCATCCTTCATTTCTAGGCATCCTCTTCTGAAGAACTGCTTCTTTGGGATCCATATCTTTATGACACCCTTCATGCATCCTGCTGTTTTAACATGCTCGTCTTTATTCCATGTCATGAGTTGACATTTTCCACTTGGGCTATAATAGATCCTTCTTTCCACATACTTCTTATGGTTCCTTGGGTACAGGAACTTCGTCCCCTCAAGTGCATGGACACTGGCCTTGCAAGTCTCTGATTTCTTCATCTGACAGGCCTTTGGCCTTCCATCCTGGTTCAATATCGATCATGATCTTCATCCCTACAACTTTCTTTGCTGTCTTCGTGCATAGCGAGATTGATTATCTGCTTGATCACACAGAATCCAAGAAATATCATCACTATCAAGGCTCCAAGAAACTTGAAAATGTCTGCCATCCATTGTGGGATCCACGAAAAGAGTGATCCAAACCAGCTGTCATCAATCTTCACATTTGTCTATTATTGGCCATGCAACTTTGTCAGCATGCCTATGGCCTCCGTCAGGGTTCCATTCTCTGTGATCATGTCTAAGACATATCTATTCTGGAGAATCATCAGTCTTAAGGCTCTCATCTCTTCTCTGGTTGCATTGAATCCATTGATAGTCGTGTTCATTGTCTGTAGTAATTCCCATCTGCTTGTCTGCAGCCATTTGGTGTTTTCTCCAACCTGGATTGCCGGCATAAAGATCAAAGTAAACACTGAAGCTGTCTGGCTGAACAATCTGTGTTCATATGGAATGGCATCAAAAGATTCTATTGATTTGGCTGAGAAGTAGTTATCTCTCTTCATTCTTCTCATCAGCTCCACAGATCTCTTCTTCCTTAGATGAGCATCTGCTTTCGGGAAACTGTCAAGATTCAGATCACTTTTTGGAATCATCAAAGCTGGAACATGAACATTCACTATTGAGCAAAGTCCTCCCCAATTCTCTGCCATTTTTATATAGGCTCTGGATCTGCAGGCACAGTAGTGATCCATTATCACTGCTGTTCCAATCTTCATTCCTGGCACATCAAAGATACGACCACAGTTCTTATTCTCTCCCATTTTTCTTGTGCCATTATTCCTGAAGCACAATTTAGCATTCTCCAAAGGCAATATCTGCAAGGTCCCTCCTCCACCTTCGACCAAAGTCAGTAGCTTGGCAAGTTTCAGTGGTAGGCAATGCAACCACCCTTTCTTCAAGGTAAGCTTTAATGTGGCTATTCTTTCTTTAAGCAAACCATTGATTCGTTCACAAACCCTGTACTCTTGTGGATGATAAGCGAAGCAAACTTGTGCTTTATACCAAGCAACAAACGTATCTGCTTAAATGACTGTTTCAAAAAATGAGGACCATTATCTGACCTCATTACTTCATATACTCCCCATCTAGGAAATACTTCACGCACTAAAAATGTTGCTGCACAAGCAGAGTCTGGGTGTGCACATGGACCAGCTTCACCCCATCTCGAAAAAGGACAAGCCACTACAATCATATATCTGTATCCATTACATACTTGTATCTACATACTTGTATCATATCAATATAGTCAATATGCAAATGCTTAAAGGGGTCATTGGGTCTCAGGATAACTCCCCTAACTAGTGCACCACACTGCTGCTAAGATATCCTCTATCACAATCAGCTTAGCCAACCCTTGATGCGCCTCTGAGCTCAACCTTGGCAAGCCTCCTCCTCCTCTAGCTACTCAACCAGATTACCCATTGCCACTGAGCCCCTTGACGCATACACTTCTTCAAAGTAATGCCTAACGGTGCCAAAAATATCATCAGACTCAGCCACCACATGCCCATCCATCGTGCGTATAGCTGCAATGTCAGGGGCCCCTCTTCCTTGCCACAGCATGGCCACCATTACATGATCCGATTGGCTCTCCCCACCATATCGGCGCGCCATTGACGGTTGTGCTAGATATTTTACTTTGTGGTCAGCAAGATCCAATTTACCCAAAGCTACTCTCAACTCAGCCCTGGCCACCACATGTTTGACAGGGCCATCTCAATAGCCTTAATCTCCCCTTCCTGGTTGACAGTTGTCTCCTAATCATTTTCAACACACCAAACTCCGAAGAACCACCTTAAATGCCTCCCAAATGAAGGCCATGGATTTTACAGTGCCCACCAGAGTGGCAGCTGGAGAGAAAGACCGGGCAGACCCTGACGATCTGTCTCGTGACAGTTGCAAGGCGACATTAAGATCACCCGCCCAGACAATATTATATTTATAGAACCTGGACAAGAGTGACTGAAAGAACCCAGGGTCTTCCACATTAGGGCCATAAATGTTGACAAACGTCACCAAGACGCAGGCCAAGCTACCTGACACAATAACAAACCTACCCTGTGGGTCATTGAACATTTCTACCAAATGGAATCGGAGGAACTTGTGAATTAACTTCATGACCACTGATGGATAGGTAGAGTACAGTACGATGTATAGTATCTGCTGAGTCCCCAGGACCTGGCGACTCCTTCATTCTCACCTCCAGCCAGGTGGGTCTCCTGTAACAGGATCACCTTAGCACCATGGCGCTCACAGTAATTAATTACCATTCTGGTTTTACGCAGATTATGCAACCCTCTCACATTCCAATTTATGATGTTACACCCGGGCATACGTTTCTAAACACACTGTTCAGCCCGGCACTGCCCCCTCGGGCCCTGTTACCAATATTGCTCTGATGAAACTCAACAGTGCAACATCTCTTCCCATGCAGACGTGAATCAATTTTCAAAAAATATGCTCCCAGCCCCCCACCCCACCACTCCCCCACACAGAAACAAATTCCAAACAATGTACCGACCCACTACAACCCCACCCACACTGCCCAACCCCAACTAGCAGTGAAAATCTCCCTCCGCATTGTCCACCAACCCATACCCAAATTCAAAAGGGCACTGGACTCAACGACCTCAATTGACCACCCACTCCAAGACTGCTCTGGGAGGAGGAGGCCCAGCACTACAGGGATAATTGGCAACTGGCCCATTTCATTACTGTATGACATTGCCATCATGTCTTGCTCAAGAGTTCCAACACATTTTATGTCTGGGTCTTACTATCACATCCGGACCGCCCAAAGTTGTCCACTCGAGTTTCAGGTGTGGCAACAGCCGCACGGGTTCCAGTGTTCTACAGATCGCCAACCAAAGCATTTTCCCTTCTAGGACTTAGGAAGCGACTCAAAAAAAGTGATAACTTAAGACGGATTTGTGAAAAAGTGAGTTTTGTTGTTGTGAATCACTGGTAGCTTAGACGGATATAGCATTGCATATTGCAAGCCCTTCTCCCTCAATAATCTTTTGGCAACCAAGAAGGACAGTCAAGCCTTCTAAACTGATGGAGTAAAATCCTGATAGAAGGAGACTCTGGCATCTTTATATGGTAGCTCACCCAGTTCACGAGCTCTGCCCAGGATGGTGTCACATCACAATAATTTAGCATCCCGGCTATTACTGGGCAGGGGTTTTTGAGTCGAGATCCGATGCGCTCTTTCCAGTAGAAACTAGGGAGATAATGGCGCTTCTTGCAGTGCCTCCCTTATAAAGGCTTCCATAAACACCTCCTTGTTCTGTGCCAATACCGTCTCCAGGATCCCAACCACTGCAATGTTGTTGCACCTGGATCTCACTTCTAGGTCTTCATTATTGTCTCAGATCTCTCTCATCTCGTTCTGCAATCCTCAAATAGCATGGGTCACCTCAGTACTTGTATCCTCCAGGATTCCGACCCTATGTTCACCTTCAGGGATGCGACTACTCTCCTTCTCAATCCTTTCTTGCATGCGGTCCATTTTATATTCCATTCCATCCAGCTTGGTGTTCACCGAAGCGTTGCCGCTCTTCATTTCTGCCAGAACTAGGCTCAGCTGGGTGAATTGTGTCCCCGGGCCTGGGTCGTTCTAAAGCTGGCAGCATCACTCCTTTGTTACCACTTGGCCCTGGGGTCGCCATCATGCATTTACACAATGCTAGGCCTTCTTTTTGGGTGAATTGATAGGCGGCGCTGCTTCTTATTGCACACAGCCCCAAGTGCTTCTTGAAACCTGCACGCTGTCCATGTTCCAAACAATCAGTTAAATGGCACACCTGTCATGTAATTACAATCTATTTTAAAGGAGCTGAGCAGGCTGTCATAGTATCAGGTATAACCGCTAGTAGGTCTATCCCACCTGCAGACATTGTCGAAATAGCATTGACTCTTTACTGCCAGTTCAGTCCCCACATGAACACCAGGATGCCGAGGAAGGAGTCCATGTGTCACTCCACCACCAGGTTTGGGCCAAGGAGGCACTCTCTTTCCATCAGAACGCTGTAAGAAAACCTACATGTGGGGTCCGCTCTTCCTCCAGCCGGATGAACCACAGATAGAGGTTCAGGAGGTAGCCGTAGAAGGCGTAGGGCCCAGTCTCCTGCTAGCTGCCAGCACTGCAGTGTTTGTTCCCCATCCCCATACCCTCAGCACTTCTGTACGCTTCGGCAGCAAGTGTGGCAGTTACCCCCCCCACACAATGCCTGATTGTCCTTCATTCAAGGGCTGCTCACCATCCCTAGGCAACAGTAATCCATGACCGGGGGACAGGAGGGCCGGCTCCCACCAACACCACTGACTATGCCGGCTCACATAGACCCGGCCCAGCTGGCCGCATCATGCCACCTCACCAGCTGCGTGTTCATCCTCACAGCCTCTGGTCCTCCGGTGCAACGGCTCCCACCGGCCTTAAGTTGGCGGCCACCAGAAGTCAATCTAGGGCCTGCCGAGCCCCGGGTAGGTGTGCCTCCCTCGATTCTGAACTGCAGCACATCCACAGGTTAGCCGCCCCCACTTTCACCCGGGTTCTGTGAGGGGGAGACCCGACCAGCATCCGGGCAGCCGCACCGCCTGTCTGTAGCCACCAAACTTTCATTCCTTCAGCACCCAGCTGATGCAGTGCCAATCCGGGGAGGGAGGGTGACCCCACTCCACCTGCCGATTCACGGTGGGCTGAAATCTTTTAATCCCAAAATTAAGCAGCTGCCACTCGACTCCCTCCTACTCACGGTCCGCCAGTCAGTACTATCAGCAATGGGCTAGGTCATAGCGTGGCCTGCTCCCCCTTACCAGCGCTCCCGGTGCTCAAGAAGAAGCAGCCAACTTAGCTGCAAGCTTGCGAGAACCACCCCGATGACAAGCTTTGGCTAGGACACGATGCAGTGTTGAGCTGGTTGAAAGAGTAAGCAAGTTCAAAGTGGTGGAGGAGAGCAGCTCCTGAGACTTACTTCTTGTTCCAGGTGCGGTGAACACAGAGCTGCTGGTTCGGTGCTGTAGAACAGGGAACTTTATCTTGTCTGGCCCTCTGGTTGCTGCGAGTCCCACTCAGGAGGACTTAAGGATAGGATGGTTCTGTTCAGGGTCTGCTCTCCCAGGTCAAGAGTTTCTGGTTCAGAGTGGTATGCCCTGATCCACAGCAGAGGTCGCCCCCGATGGACCCTGGGAGTGGGTTGGGAACAGATCTTCTGTCTTTCTTGGATGATTCCTTCTTCACCTTAAGCTGAGGGCTTTGTAAATTACAACTTTCCAAAAAGGAAGTCCAGTAAGTTCTTCAGAGCGAATCTCTGGCATTAAAGGATCTGAGAGGATCTGGGAGACCCCATTTTCTTTTAAAGGCAAATGTCCTCAGGTGATTGGACACAAGTTACCCTGATTTAGTGGTCCAATCCCTCCCCTTAAGCAGAGTTGAGTTTCTTATATCACACCAGAAGTGCTTTGCTCCTGACGAAGTAGAGCGACAGGAAAGCGAGGGAGGGACAGTAAGAACCAAAATGGTGGAAGTCTCATTCTATTGTCCGAAGCCCTTCTGCCCTTTCATAATCCTGCCCCTTCCCTTCTCTAAGGACAAAGACTTTAGAGATGCAGCACTCTGGTGTGAGGCCACTCTGTTTGAATAGGTGCGCTTCTTTGAAGCCCCGGCCCAGGACAGCTGCCTGCTGTGTGGCAGTCTTAGGTGGAGGGTGTTACCTGTCCTCACAAAGAGATCAGAGGACCATGCCTTTTAGGTTCCTGTCCTGTCATTTGGTGGGCTACACCCGGCTGATCACAATACACATGACCTTCCACAGCAGAGCTGACTCACAGGAGCTGACACATGTGCAATATCAATTGGGATGTGGCGGACAGGATCATAAGTAGTACCATGCACTATGCCTAAACTCGGACATAGCTTTATTTGAGAGATTATCCTGCCACCATCATAGATGACTTATGATCATTGTTGTTTGGGTACAGCGGTGCACAGCATAAATGCTGCCCCAATGCGGCAGAGACTTGTCTGTCAATAATGCTGGCAAATGGGCACCTGTGACCTCAGGCCCTGCTTGGTGCCAGGGGTGGAGCAGGCACTGCGAATCAGGATATTGATGCAGCAGGCCACAGATACATACTATGCTTTTGGCATGGAGCTTGTAAAAAGGGAAATCTGATCAGAAGATTACCCTTTTAGAGATGGAACTACCCACATCATTTTATTATTCAATACAAATCAAAAAAGCCAGGGCTTTGCACCCTTCCCAGATGGCAATTTCTCACACTAGGGACATCTCCAGGGTTGTGTCTGCTCACCACAGTGACCCGTACTTAACCTCTATTGCAAGAGGTACAAGGTGTCAGTCTTTATCATATAAGCATTTTCAACTTTTATTTTGAAGCCCTTTTGAGTGAGGTGTGCTGAGTTCAGAGATAGTTTACATTGCTTTGGGGTAATCACAAAAAGGGTTGGGGAAACATTCACATGAAGTGGAGTAAGAAAGCATCCTTGGGCTCATGTTCCTCAATGATTTTTTATTTTTTATTATTCTTGTCTTAACTGTATAATACAATTATTGCAAGATTTCTGAGTCCCTTGTCTTGTTGTTAGATAAAATGTTTATTGTTGTTAATATCGTGAGTCCAATACAAGAAGTTATGTTCTTGGTTGTTTTCTTGGAGAACCATTGAACACTTTATCCAAGCCCAAGCTTTGAAAATATCGTACGACAGCGATCACGGTTTTCGTTGGTTTTCTGCTCATCAGCTGATTCCACCAATATGTTTCGTCTAAGATATAAGAGTCTTTGAATAGGTGGCCCATGTGAGTTTGCCTGTTAATGGTTGTGCCCTTACAGGACAAAAGCAGATGCCTTACTGTTTCCACTGTGTCTTCACTCTTGCAAAATCAGCATATGTTGATTATGGAGTTCCCTCTAATCGCTAGGATCTCGTTGGTTTTTAATAGGTTTAGTTTCTAAAGAATATTGATCTGATACTCTTGTTGGGAAACTTTGACAAGTATTCAACCATAATGTTGACCTTTTGTATGCAATCCCAGTCTTTTAGTCTGGTTTTTACTTTTGTGGGGTTTTCCTCCATCTCTGAGCTTCCAATCTCCTGGAGTAAGGAACAGTGTTTCCGTATCCACCCTATCAACATCTTGTTAGATTGTTTTTTGGCTTCTTCTCGAATCATCTCAAAGAGTTTGAGTTTGGAGTTTTGGGTTTTGCGGAAGAGCATCAAACCATTTAGGAGCACGGTCACTTTTAAGAATACCAGACTTAATTCCCTCCTAACTGAGGCCATCGGGGGTGATGGTGGTAAGTTCAGAATTTTTGTCCAATAAAAACCTTCTATTCTTATCCAGATGCTGTCTGGAATGGAGGGCATTGCTTTTGTGCCATAAATGATGGCCGGGATGGCTTTTGCTTTGCTTTATAGAAATTGATGGCCGGTTGCAAAGAAAATCGGCCGTATTTTCTGTCCATTTTCTTTGTTTGCGATGTTAAACATTTTGTTTTGGCCCAGAGGGATTCTTGCATAACTGTTTCTTGAGGGTTGAAGTTAACAGTTATACCCACATTTTTGAAAGATGAGACCTTTTCCACCTTTTTCCTTTCTATAAACCATCGTCCAGGGTCTTTATGTTTCTGAGATTTCTCCATGATCATGATTTTAGTTTTGTTGGTATTTATTTCGAGATCGTTTTCTGCGTTGAAGGCCTATGGCTGTTTCATCAAGCAGGATGATGTCGTCTGCGTAAAGTAAACGGCTGAATTTGTCGTTGCCTAGCTTTGGAAGGAATGCTCTTATGTTGTTTTCATGGTCCCCAATGTCGCCCGTACAGCTGTTGTATAAAGCTGGTGCTAACGGGCAGCCTTGTTTGACGCCTCGCGAGATCTTGATTTCTTTTGACAGTTGACCTGCGCCACTAAGGTGACCTCGCATTGAGGTGTCAGAGTAGAGACATTTAATCGGTTCAAGGATTGAATCGGGGCGTCTCCACGTTGTTAGCTTTTCCCATACCTTTTCCCTATTCACTCGATCGAAAGCTTGGCTTAAGTCCACGAACTCCAAAAATATTCTAGGGCCACCCTCTTAGATCTTTGCTTTCATAATGCTCAGCATCAGGATGTTTACTTGGGTTCCCGAGTTTTTGACAAACCCTGACTGGTATGGATCATAGCACCTTGACGATTTCGCCAACATTTGGAATTTATCTAGAAGTAGAGATCTGAGTAATTTTCCTAGCACGTCCAGCACTACTATAGGGCGGTAGTTCTCTGGGTTCCCCTTATCGTTCTTCATGTAGATGCGAAACACATTTACAGATTCCAGGAGGTCGGTATAGACTGGGTCCTGACACAGGTATAGAAAATGTCAGATATTAGAGGGGCCCATAATTCTGGGTTGTTTTTTAGATCTTGATTAGTTATCCCGTCTGGTCCCGGAGCCCGAGACGATTTTAACTTCTTAATTTTATCTTCAATCGTTACTGTATCAGGATCTATGTTCCATGTTGTTCCTCAATGTGTATAAGTAATGCGTACACTTGTTATGCATGATTGTTGTGTTACTCATATTTACCATGCACTATGCATTTGTATTTGCATGGTGAAGAGGCACAGATCATAATTTACGATTCCAGCTCCCTCTTGCTCTCCGCTCTACAAATACCCCAGGATTTAGGCCAGCATGACGTTTTCAATCTGGCATATATGCAGTGGAATCCTATGGAATTTGCCTGTTTTTTACACCATCATAAAGCAGGCAGATTCAATAGGAATCCATTGTAAAGCTGCATACCATGTGTAGATAGTGGGCAGCGTTCACCCCTTTACACCTCCCTTTTGCACTCCCAAGTTCAAATGATGAGAATTATGCAGAGGTGACCTGTTTGCACATAGGAACAGACGTATGCAGTCCCCTCCTCGTAATTTATGGGGACTTGTAAAATGAGCCCCTTGTGTTTGCCACGCAGTGGACAAAGCTCTAAGCCAAGTCGGATCAAAGGGGGGGCTACTTTGAAGTTTGGCGGAAATTGAAAGACCGATTGTGAGTACTGGTTGTGGTGGGCCGCCTCCGGTGACCGGGGCAGGCCACGTAGAAGGTCGGGTCACACGATACCACACAAAGACACTGCGATCACGCAGCAGATTACTGGCAGGGGACACCCAGCACCGTCCAGATCACCGGACCGATTGCCATAAGGCTGGGGAACACCTCAGCAGTAGCAGCCTCGACGCTGGGGGCACCTAGGCAAGGCTGCCAGGACAGGCCGTGACCACGCAGCGGGGAGACCGAAAGTAAAGACACAGACACAAGTTGCCGCTTCCTGGGGCTCTGCTGCACTGCCTTGTACGTGCCAGCAGAGACCCTTTTATTAGAAAAGCTCATCTCAAACACTAGACCCGTACACAACATCCCTCCTTTATTATAATAAAAGAAAAATCATGACACACTGCCAACAGCAACCATTTACTGGGTCTACACATGGTGCATTCCAGTCTGCACACCCATCCTGATCCTACACCATAACTGCAAACATAAGGTGCATTTCAGTCCGTACACCACCTAATAAACTATTTAAACACTGCAACGAAACTGGTGTGTTCCAGTCCTCACATCGCAGGGGGGGCCGACAGTGGTCTCTGGGAATCAAATGATGCCCGGATCGAACTGCTCGCTGATGCTGCTGCAGGACAAAAAGAATACATGTTCCTCATCCTCTTCCTCAGCAACGTCATACCACCCCCTCCTTTTGTCCTCTAGCCACTTGGACAGCAGCCACTCTGGGGGTCTTCCTCCCCCCACTCCCCTTCGACTCACTCCCCCCCGGTGTCCCCACCATGCTGGCCGGCGTTGGGACGAGGCGCACCTGTGCGAATTGATCCATCTTCCCGCACCTCCCACAGATATGTCCCTTAGCTGGGCAGTCTTGCGGATGTGGAAGATTCCACCAGCACTGATGGCATATGGTGGCACCGGGGTCTCTCTGTGGCCAGTTCCCTCTCCTCATTGACCTACCTCCTTGCCACTTGCCAACGTTTGACACCTCCTCCAACCTGACCCGTTGCATGGGGGCCTCCAGCTTGAGGTGTTGTCTGTATGTGTCCATGGCCGAGACTCGCACCTCTGATAACTCCTGGGCACGGCCAAGTTCTAATATACGTTCAAGGGTTAGCGCTGGGTCCCTCAGGACTTGTTTGCACAGCTTCGATGAACTGCAGCCATAGATGATCTGCTCCCTGATCTCGTCCTCCTCAAAATTGCCCACTGCACAGGACAGCCCGATGTCACACAGTTTTCCATGAAATGCATCAAGACTCTCCCCTTCCTCCTGTCTTGTGCACCTCATCCTGAACCGTTCATAGTCCCTGTTGACCATGGGCCTTAAATACTTGTTCAGGGTTGCGATTGCTGCATCATAGGACTGATCTCTAGACCGTAGGGTCCTAAACAGCCTCTGGACGGCCAGTCCGGCGGAGTACAGGAGGGTTGGGCGTTTCGCTCTGTCCTTAATTTCCACCGCCTTGAAGTACAGCTCCAAGTTCTCTACCCAGGTTGTCCACCGGGGTCCTAAGCTGGCAGGCGCACTCACCACGTCAAAAGGATGCAGTGGCGCCAGCTGACCACCCTGCCGGTACACCACCTCATTCTCTTCGTCCCCCATGATGGGTACAGGGCGTGGCACGGTTTACACTCACTGCTGATGGGGCCCTGGCTGGCTGGAGCGAGCGGAAGTTCTTGAGGACGCACAAGCTCTCCTTGAGGAGCCGCTACCCTCTGTTGGTGACTGGTTGGTGAAGGTGATACAACCACTCTTCATTGACCCTGCTGAGCCCAGGTCCCAGACGGCGCACAAGCGCTCTTCGGGGAGCTGCTACCCTTGGGGAAGTCTGGGGCAAAGGTGGAAAAACATGGACGGGTTGATAACACCCTAAGCCCCCAGAGCACCCGGCACCTGGGTCCTGCAGCACTCTCCAGGGGAGGACCTTCCTCCTCCGTATTGTCTCGCTGTTGTAGAAGGGAAGAGGAAAAACGTTGTTTTCCTTACCCCCTTTCCTGTTGGTCGGTTGTTCTTGGGCTACCCCTTGAACCCTCTCCGCCAGGGTGAGTTTCCTCGTGTGTTCTATTTGATTCACTGCCGCGGCTTGGTTCTATAGGCCACGCCCCCTTTCTTTGTCTATGGGGTTTACAGTGTTGAAGCCACGCCCCCTGCAGGCTGCACTACGGGCCAGGCACGAAGCATGCAGTGTAGCGGTACCTTTTCACCCGGCGGCCCAGGTCTTGGTGTGGCCGTCGCTCATCCCAGTGGTGGCTGCCAGCCCGCCATACCACGCTGCTCCTCTGCCACCATGGGTGAAAACTGCAGCTTTCCAAATGTGGTGGCCACCGCTACCATGCACATGGCCGCCTCAGGACCGCAGCAGATCCCTTGTTCTTTAAATCTTCCTTGGAGTCCCCGGCCTCACACACGGACACCAGGGAGCCCGTGCAAATGCTAGCACGGGGCCCTGGGCCACCCACAGGTATTTTTTGGTCACGCGGCTTCGGCCACGTCTGCCTCCTTACACGCGGCTGATGCCGCTACACCTCTAGAATGGGCTTCCCGCAGCCCACGCGTTTGCACACACAGGGCCTGGAACGCCCTTGTCGCCAATGTGGTGGCCCGCCTCCGGTCACCGGGGCGGGCCACGTAGAAGGTCGAGGTCACCCACCTCCACACAAAGACACTGTGATCACTCATCGGATTATTGGCAGGGGTCACCTACGCCGTCCGGCCACCAGACCGATTGCCACAAGGCTGGGGAACACCTCAGCAGTAGCAGCCTCAACACTGGGGGCACCAAGGCAAGTGCCAGGACAGGCCGCCACCACGCGGGGAGACCCAAAGGAAAGACACAGACACGACTTGCCACTTCCTGGGGCTCTGCTGCACTGCCTTGTACGTGCCAGCAGAGCCCCTTTTATTAGAAAAGCGTCATGACGATGTCATGACGCTCTCTTTTCTCAAACACTAGACCCATAAACAACACCGGTGACTTCCAGTTGCCTTCTTTAAATGAAACTATTGATATGTGATGGAAACTGACTCAATGAACAGCAAGCCGGATGCAGCAGGATTCGTAGACTCACAAAATGTGCAGTGCCAAGTCTCTTATGAGCTCTCATTAATGCTATTGGCAGCTCTGTACTCTGCGCTTTCCAAAGTAACAGTGTAAGGTTATATACACGTTTTTTTTTCTCCTGAAACACTTGTTATTGAGCACATGATTAAAAATCAATCTCTAGTCCCAAGGGCAATGCTGTTTTTGTTTCCTTATTGACAGACGCAGTGACACGACTGATGTAGCGATTTTTAATAGTGCTTGGTTTCTGCGCGATTGGCAGCAGCGCGCAGATCCATCTTACTCTGCGTGTGACAGTTCTCTGAAGACAGGGAGTGGGACATCATCAGAGTGGCCAATATCAACCCGAAGGTAGACATTTGGTTATCTGCTGAGCAAAAGCAGTCGCAGATGACACAGGTTGCACATTCATATTTTTGATGCGTTTGAAGCATTGCTGCGTGGGTTGCTCCTCGCATAGAGATTGCAAATAGACGTATATGCATTCTTTCCAGTACCAAACTATGCGCTAAAGCAGCGCGTTACTTTGAGGCCCACGGGCGAGTAGCGCTATACACGAATTACAAATAAATAAATAAATATGCTTCACAAGGTGTAACATTTTTAACATCATAACATTTACCAGTTGACAACAGATAGTACATTATAGGAACAGCAGGTCGAGTTTAAACCAGCTTAACACAAACCTGCTTTTAGCACTACTTTCCTAAGCAGTATGAATGCAATGTTGGCTATTAGTTGGCACTGTAAGCGCTTTGCCCAAAAGACAAAATTGACGATAAGAGAGGATGGGATGCAAGGAAGGACACAATGCATGTTGGTGTTATTTGATTGTTTACCCACCCATCGGCTGCCCATGGCCATGTTAGTCTCTATGATCCTTGCCATCCACTACCTGCCCTTCCCCACCAAAAACAAATCCCCTGCGGATCTCTTTCAGCGGGCCCTGTGCTTTCTGATCAGCCTTCTGAAAAGTAATGACTTAATAGAAGATTTAAACTAGCTTTAAACCAACTTCTAGCGTGCTAAATTGTTTCACCAGGTGTGACTTTGGCTACTTGATTTATAAGCAGTATGTATGTCCTTGCATCTGTTCCTTTCCATGTATTCCTTTTAAAAATACAAGCATTGGAAATGCCCACAGTTTTCGCTCGATAGGTACTATATAGACAACTAGTGTACAGGCCCGTGTACATGGGCCAAAGTGGAGTTTTTCATTAACACAGTAGGACCACAATAGATCCTAAGCCTACAGCTCCCTCTAGCATGACAAAAGGTGAAGCTAGGCAAATTGGACGACTGTATATCATAAGGAAACAGCTCCCTCTAGCGGGGCATTCTGTGCATTTGGACAGCCTCTACTGTGCATGATGGCATCGGACAAACATACATCTGGCCTTTTATTATATAGTATGATTTCCATACACTACCATAATATGCCCAGGTACTAACACCATTTGCTAGCTTTTGCCATTGTATGGCCAGGTAGAACCATTAAAGGAGTGCATGTAAAAACCTGATACCAAGCCTACGCAAAAGCTGAAACTGTTGTCAATACTTCTTTTGTTTATGGTGTAAAACAGCTTGTGAGGCCCGACCGATACCATTGCTGTCAGTCATGAACTTCCAGGTCAATGCTAATGCATCTACACCGCTGTATCTTTCAGCACGTCTGTCGCGTGAAGAGTTTGCCAACCCCATATTCTCCTAGGTCACTTGGTCCTCAAATGCAAGCAAGTAGCAAGTCCATGGTGATCAGCGATGATGGAACCCAGTTCTGTAATGGCAGCCACTTCTGCAACAATAGACGTCGACAATTACCATTGATTTTGGCATATTTCAAATGGCATTAGCAGCAGCAGAAAATCTGTGCATGATCTGTCCAATGCCAATTTATTTATTTATTTATTTGTCATTTATAACGCGTGCTAAACCCATAGGCATCAAGGCAGGTTCTAAAGTGTTCCCACGTGAGTGTGGGAACTGTGCGCTACGTTCTGAGTTTCGGCCCATGTACAAGCACGCTGCGCTGAGCAGCACTACAAAGAGTAGACTCAAGTAGAATGGCCAACTTTACCAAATGGTTTCGTAGGACACTTTAGTGGTGGTGGTGCATCAGAAGCGGTCTGCATGTGCACTGTCCTTTACAGCGTAATTCATGCCTCCCTTTTCCCGGCCGTATGCACGTTTTTTGTAATAGTAGCGGGAAATGTTATTTTAACACATATTCAGCTAAGCCACTACATCATTCCCACCTTCCTCTACAGTGAGCAGGAGCTCCCCTGACCCTGCAGGAGCAGTGGTACACCATGGTAAAGCTGCCCTGAATTATCCGCCTTTTTCGATAAGCACACCATCTACTGCATGTGAAACGAATTCTCCTCCGCACAATACTTCAGTTAAGATGCCTTTGATGTCCCTGCTGTTTCTGAAACTGAAATCAGCTCCAGTGCTGTGTTTTTGCCCGAAATTGCAACTGTGTGCATGCTTCCTCCATTGTTTTCCACGAGGAACCCAGCATATTTAAAGATGGCCGCCCGCAACCCATCCAAGTCCTCCAGTGCCTAATCCAGGCCAGCAGACACTGCTGAGTTCCGATTGGCTGGTGGTCCCTTTGCAGCCACCTATCCAGAGCCGGCAGGCAAAGCCGGCCCACTCTCACTAAGGCCCAGCGAAACAAGGCTGACTCCTCCTCAGCACAATACTTCAGTTAAGATGCCTTTGATGTCCCTGCTGTTCCTGAATCTGAAATCAGCTCATGCTCTGTGTTTTTGCCCGAAATTGCAACCGTGTGCATGCTTCCTCCATTGTTTGCCACGAGGAGCACAGCACATTAAAGATGACCGCCCGCAACCCATCCGAGTCCTCCAGTGCCTAATCCAGCCCAGCAGACACTGCTGAGTTCCGATTGGCTGGTGGTCCAGTTACAGACACCTATCCAGAGCCGGCAGGCAAAGCCAGCCCACTCTCACTAAGGCCCAGCGAAACAAGGCTGACTCCTGTCCTAGCCTGTCCCAGCCGCTACATCATTCCCCCCTTCCTCTTCAGTGGAGCAGGAGCTCCCCTGACCCTGCAGGAGCAGTGGTCCAACATGGTGAAGCTGCCCTGAATTATCCACCTTTTTCGGTAAGCGCACTATCTACTGCGTGTGAAACGGATTCTCCTCAGCACAATACTTCAGTTAAGATGCTTTTGATGTCCCTGCTGTTCCTGAATCTGAAATCAGCTCCTGCACTGTGTTTTTGCAACCGAGTGCATGCTTCCTCAATTGTTTGCCACGAGGAGCCCAGCACATTTAAAGATGGCCGTCCGCAACCCATCCGAGTCCTCCAATTCCTAATCCAGCCCAGCAGACACTGCTGAGTTCCGATTGGCTGGTGGTCCCTTTACAGCCACCTATCCTGAGCCGGCAGGCGAAGCCGGCCCACTCTCACTAAGGCCCAGCGAAACAAGGCTTACTCCTGTCATGTCCTGACCCAGCCGCTATATCATTCCCCCCTTCCTCTACATTGGAGCAGAAGCTCCCCTGACCCTGCAGGAGCAGTGGTCAACCATGGTGAAGCTGCACTGAATTATCCGCCTTTTTTTCGGTAAGCGCATCATCTACTGCATGTGAAACGGATTCTCCTCAGCACAATACTTCAGTTAAGATGCCTTTGATGTCCCTGCTGTTCCTAAATCTGTAATCAGCTCCTGCGCTGTGTTTTTGCCCAAAATTGCAACCGTGTGCATGCTTCCTCCATTGTTTGCCACGAGGAGCCCAGCACATTTAAAGATGGCCGCCCGCAACCCATATGAGTCCTCCAGTGCCTAATCCAGCCCAGCAGACACTGTTGAGTTCCGATTGGCTGGTGGTCCCTTTACAACCACCTATCCAGAGCCGGCAGGCGAAGCTGGCCCACTCTCACTAATGCCCAGCGAAACAAGGCTGACTCCTGTCCTAGCTTGTCCCAGCCGCTACATCATTAACCCATTCCTCTACAGTGGAGCAGGAGCTCCCCTGACCCTGCAGGAGCAGTGGTCCACCATGCTGAAGCTGCCCTGAATTATCCGCTTTTTTCGGTAAGTGCACCATCTGCTGTGTGTGAATTGGATTCTCCTCAGCACAATACTTCAGTTAAGATGCCTTTGATGTTCCTGCTGTTACTGAATCTGAAATCAGCTCCTGTGCTGTGTTTTTGCCCGAAATTGCAATCGTGTGCCTGCTTCCTCCATTGTTTGCCACGAGGAGCCCAGCACATTTAAATATGGCCGCCCGCAACCCATCCGAGTCTTCCAGGGCCTAATCCAGCCCAGCAGACACTACTGAGTTCCGATTGGCTGGTGGTCCCTTTACAGCCACCTATCCAGAGCCGGCAGGCGAAGCCGGCCCACTCTCACTAAGGCCCAGCGAAACAAGGCTGACTCCTGTCCTATCCTGTCCAAGCCGCTACATCATTCCCCCTTTCCTCTACAGTGGAGCAGGAGCTCCCCTGACCCTGCATGAGCAGTTGTCCTCCTTGGTGAAGCTGCCCTGAATTATCCACCTTTTTCGGTAAGAGCACCATCTACTGCGTGTGAAACGGATTCTCCTCCGCAAAATACTTCAGTTAAGAGGCCTTAGATGTCTCTGCTGTTCCTGAATCTAAAATCAGCTCCTGCGCTGTGTTTCTGCCCGAAATTGCAACCGTGTGCATGCTTCCTCCATTGTTTGCCACGAGGAGCCCAGCACATTTAAAGATGGCCGACCGCAACCCATCTGAGTCCTCCAGTGCCGGCAGTCGAAGCCGGCCCACTCTCACTAAGGCCAGCGAAACAATGCTGACTCCTGTCCTAGCCTGTCCCAGCCGCTACATCATTCCCCCCTTCCTCTACAGTGGAGCAGGTGCTCCCCTGACCCTGCAGGAGCAGTGGTCCACCATGGTGAAGCTGCCCCGAATTATCCGCCTTTTTCGGTAACCGCACCATCCACTGCGTGTGAAACGGTTTCTCCTCAGCACAATACTTCAGTTAAGATGCCTTTGATGTCCTTGCTGTTCCTGAATCTGAAATCAGCTCCTGTGCTGTGTTTTTGACCGAAATTGCAAATGTGTACATGCTTCCTCCATTGTTTGCCACGAGGAGCCCAGCACATTTAAAGATGGCCGCCCGCAACCCATCCGAGTCTTCCAGGGCCTAATCCAGCCCAGCAGACACTGCTGAGTTCCAATTGGCTGGTGTTCCCTTTACAGCCACCTTTCCAGAGCCGGCAGTCAAAGCCGGCCCACACTCACTGAGGCCCAGCGAAACAAGGCTGACTCCTGATCTAGCCTGTCCCAGCCGCTACATCATTCCCCCCTTCCTCTACAGTGGAGCAGGAGCTCCTCTGACCCTGCAGGAGCAGTGGTCCAGCAAGGTGAAGCTGCCCTGAATTATCCGCCTTTTTCGTTGAGCGCACCATCTACTGGGTGTGAATCGGATTCTCCTCAGCACAATACTTCAGTTAAGATGTCCCTGCTGTTCCTGAATCTGAAATCAGCTCCTGCGCTGTGTTTTTGCCCAAAATTGCAACCGTGTGCATGCTTCCTCCATTGTTTGCCACGAGGAGCCCAGCACATTTAAAGATGGCCGCCCGCAACCCATCCGAGTCCTCCAGCGTCTAATCCAGCCCAGCAGACACTGCTGAGTTCCGATTGGCTGGTGCTCCTTTTACAGCCACCTATCCATAGCCGGCAGGAGAAGCCGGCCCACTCTCACTAAGGCCCAGCGAAACAAGGCTGACTCCTGTCCTAGCCTGTCCCAGCCGCTACATTATTCCCCCCTTCCTCTACAGTGGAGCAGGAGCTCCCCTGACCCAGCAGGAGCAGTTGTCCTCCTTGGTGAAGCTGCCCTGAATTATCCGTGTTTTTCGGTAAGAGCATCATCTACTGCCTGTGAAACGGATTCTCCTCAGCACAATACTTCAGTTAAGATGCCTTTGATGTCCCTGCTGTTCCTGAATCTGAAATCAGCTCCTGCGCTGTGTTTTTGCCCAAAATTGCAACCGTGTGCATGCTTCCTCCATTGTTTGCCACGAAGAGCCCAGCACATTTAAAGATGGCCGACTGCAATCAATCTGAGTCCTCCAATGCCTAATCCAGCACAGCAGACACTGCTGAGTTCTGATTGGCTGGTGATCCCTTTACAGCCACCTATCCAGAGCCGGCAGGTGAAGCCGGCCCACTCTCACTAAGGCCAGCAAAACAATGCTGACTCTTGTCCTAGCCTGTCCCAGCCGCTACATCATTTCCCCCTTCCTCTACAGTGGAGCACGAGCTCCCCTGACCCTGCAGGAGCAGTGGTCCACCATGGTGAAGCTGCCCTGAATTATCCACCTTTTTCGGTAAGCGCACCATCTACTGCGTGTGAAATGGATTCTCCTCAGCACAGTACTTCAGTTAAGATGCCTTTGATGTCCCTGCTATTCCTGAATCTGAAAACAGCTCCTGTGCTGTGTTTTTGGCCGAAATTGCAACCGTGTGCATGCTTCCTCCATTGTTTGCCAATAGGAGCCCAGCACATTTAAAGATGGCCGCCCGCAACCCATCAAAGTCCTCCAGTGCCGAATCCAGCCCAGCAGACACTGCTGAGTTCCGATTGGCTGGTGATCCCTTTACAGCCACCTATCCAGAGCCGGCAGGTGAAGCCGGCCCACTCTCACTAAGGCCAGCGAAACAATGCTGACTCTTGTCCTAGCCTGTCCCAGCCGCTACATCATTTCCCCCTTCCTCTACAGTGGAGCAGGTGCTCCCCTGACCCTGCAGGAGCAGTAGTCCACCATGGTGAAGCTGCCCTGAATTATCCACCTTTTTCGGTAACCGCACCATCTACTGCGTGTGAAACGGATTCTCCTCAGCACAATACTTCAGTTAAGATGCCTTTGATGTCCTTGCTGTTCCTGAATCTGAAATCAGCTCCTGTGCTGTGTTTTTGCCCGAAATTGCAAATGTGCACATGCTTCCTCCATTGTTTTGCACGAGGAGCCCAGCACATTTAAAGATGGCCGCCCGCAACCCATCCGAGTCCTCCAGGGCCTAATCCAGCCCAGCAGACACTGCTGAGTTCTGATTGGCTGGTGGTCCCTTTACAGCCACCTTTCCAGAGCCGGCAGGCAAAGCCGGCCCACTCTCACTGAGGCCCTGCGAAACAAGGCTGACTCCTGTTCTAGCCTGTCCCAGCCGCTACATCATTCCCCCTTCCGCTACAGTGGAGCAGGAGCTCCTCTGACCCTGCAGGAGCAGTGGTCCACCATGGAGAAGCTGCCCTGAATTATCCGCATTTTTCGGTAACCGCACCATCTACTGCGTGTGAAACGGATTCTCCTCAGAACAATACTTTAGTTAAGATGCCTTTGATTTCCCTGAATCTGAAATCAGCTCCTGTCCAGTGTTTTTGCCCGAAATTGCAACTGTGTGCATGCTTCCTCCATTGTTTGCCATGAGGAGCCCAGCATATTTAAAGATGGCCGCCCGCAACCCATATGAGTCCTCCAGTGCCTAATCCAGCCCAGTAGACACTGTTGAGTTCCGATTGGCTGGTGGTCCCTTTACAACCACCTATCCAGAGCCGGCAGGCGAAGCTGGCCCACTCTCACTAATGCCCAGCGAAACAAGGCTGACTCCTGTCCTAGCTTGTCCCAGCCGCTACATCATTCCCCCATTCCTCTACAGTGGAGCAGGAGCTCCCCTGACCCTGCAGGAGCAGTGGTCCACCATGCTGAAGCTGCCCTGAATTATCCGCTTTTTTCGGTAAGTGCACCATCTACTGTGTGTGAATTGGATTCTCCTCAGCACAATACTTCAGTTAAGATGCCTTTGATGTTCCTGCTGTTCCTGAATCTGAAATCAGCTCCTGTGCTGTGTTTTTGCCCGAAATTGCAATCGTGTGCCTGCTTCCTCCATTGTTTGCCACGAGGAGCCCAGCACATTTAAATATGGCCGCCCGCAACCCATCCGAGTCTTCCAGGGCCTAATCCAGCCCAGCAGACACTACTGAGTTCCGATTGGCTGGTGGTCCCTTTACAGCCACCTATCCAGAGCCGGCAGGCGAAGCCGGCCCACTCTCACTAAGGCCCAGCGAAACAAGGCTGACACCTGTCCTATCCTGTCCAAGCCGCTACATCATTCCCCCTTTCCTCTACAGTGGAGCAGGAGCTCCCCTGACCCTGCATGAGCAGTTGTCCTCCTTGGTGAAGCTGCCCTGAATTATCCGCCTTTTTCGGTAAGAGCACCATCTACTGCGTGTGAAACGGATTCTCCTCAGCAAAATACTTCAGTTAAGAGGCCTTAGATGTCTCTGCTGTTCCTGAATCTAAAATCAGCTCCTGCGCTGTGTTTCTGCCCGAAATTGCAACCGTGTGCATGCTTCCTCCATTGTTTGCCACGAGGAGCCCAGCACATTTAAAGATGGCCGACCGCAACCCATCTGAGTCCTCCAGTGCCGGCAGTCGAAGCCGGCCCACTCTCACTAAGGCCAGCGAAACAATGCTGACTCCTGTCCTAGCCTGTCCCAGCCGCTACATCATTCCCCCCTTCCTCTACAGTGGAGCAGGAGCTCCCCTGACCCTGCAGGAGCAGTTGTCCTCCTTGGTGAAGCTGCCCTGAATTATTCGGCTTTTTCGGTAAGAGCACCATCTACTGCGTGTGAAACGGATTCTCCTCAGCAAAATACTTCAGTTAAGATGCCTTTGATGTCCCTGCTGTTCCTGAATCTGAAATCAGCTCCTGCGCTGTGTTTCTGCCCGAAATTAGAACCGTGTGAATGCTTCCTCCATTGTTTGCCACGAGGAGCCCAGCACATTTAAAGATGGCCGACCGCAACCCAACTGAGTCCTCCAGTGCCTAATCCAGCCCAGCAGACACTGCTGAGTTCCGATTGGCTGGTGGTCCCTTTACAGCCACCTATCCAGAGCCGGCAGGCGAAGCCGGCCCACTCTCACAAAGGCCCAGCGAAACAATTCTGACTCCTGTTCTAGCCTGTCCCAGCAGCTACATCATTCCCCCCTTCCTCTACAGTGGAGCAGGAGCTCCTCTGACCCTGCAGGAGCAGTGGTCCACCATGGTGAAGCTGCCCTGAATTATCCGCCTTGTTCGGTAAGCGCACCATCTACTGCGTGTGAAACGGATTCTCCTTAGCACAATACTTCAGTTAAGATGCCTTTGATGTCCCTGCTGTTCCTGAATCTGAAATCAGCTCCTGCGCTGTGTTTCTGTCCGAAATTGCAATCGTGTGCCTGCTTCCTCCATTGTTTGCCACGAGGAGACCAGCGCATTTATAGATGGCCGCCCGCAACCCATCCGAGTCCTCCAGTGCCTAATCCAGCCCAGCAGACAAGGATGAGTTCCGATTGGCTGGTGGTCCCTTTACAGCCACCTATCCAGAGCCGGCAGGCGAAGCCTGCCCACTCTCACTAAGGCCCAGCGAAACAAGGCTGACTCCTGTCCTAGCCTGTCCCAGCCGCTACATCATTCCCCCTTTCCTCTACAGTGGAGCAGGACCTCCCCTGACCCTGCAGGAGCAGTGGTCCACCATGGTGAAGCTGCCCTGAATTATCCACCTTTTTTCGGTAAGCGCACCATGTACTGTGTGTGAAACAGATTCTCCTCAGCACAATACTTCAGTTAAGATGCCTTTGATATCCCTGCTGTTCCTGAATCTGAAATCAGCTCCTCTGCTGTGTTTTTGCCCGTAATTGCAAAGGTGTGCATGCTTGCTCCATTGTTTGCTACGAGGAGCTCAGCACATTTAAAGAGGGCCGCCACAACCCATCCGAGTCCTCCAGGGCCTAATGCAGCCCAGCAGAGACTGCTGAGTTCCGATTGGCTGGTGGTCCCTTTACAGCCACCTATCCAGAGCCGGCAGGCAAAGCCGGCCCACTCTAACTAAGGCCCAGCAAAACAAGGCTGACTCCTGTCTTAGCCTGTCCCAGCCGCTACATCATTCCCACCTTCCTCTACAGTAGTGCAGGAGCTCCCCTGACCCTGCAGGAGCAGTGGTCCACCATGGTGAAGCTGCCCTGAATTATCCGCCTTTTCCGGTCAGCGCACCATCTACTGCATGTGAAACGGATTCTCCTCAGCACAATACTTCAGTTAAGATGCCTTTGATGTCCTTGCTGTTTCTGAATCTGAAATCAGCTCATGCGCTGTGTTTTTGCCCGAAATTACAACCGTGTGCATGCTTCCTCCATTGTTTTCCACGAGGAGGCCAGCACATTTAAAGATGGATGCCACAACCCATCCGAGTCCTCCAGTGCCTAATGCAGCCCAGCAGAGACTGCTGAGTTCCGATTGGCTGGTGGTCCCTTTACAGCCACCTATCCAGAGCCGGCAGGCAAAGCTGGCCCACTCTCACTGAGGCCCAGCAAAACAAGGCTGACTCCTGTCCTAGCCTGTCCCAGCCGCTACATCATTCCCACCTTCCTCTACAGTAGTGCAGGAGCTCCCCTGACCCTGCAGGAGCAGTGGTCCACCATGGTGAAGCTGCCCTGAATTATCCGCCTTTTTCAGTAAGCGCACCATCTACTGCATGTGAAACGGATTCTCCTCAGCACAATACTTCAGTTAAGATGCCTTTGATGTCCCTGAATCTGAAATCAGCTCCTGTGCAGTGTTTTTGCCCGAAATTGCAACTGTGTGCATGCTTCCTCCATTGTTTGCCACGAGGAGCCCAGCATATTTAAAGATGGCCACCGGCAACCCATCTGAGTCCTCCAGGGCCTAATCCAGCCCAGCAGACACTGTTGAGTTCCGATTGGCTGGTGGTCCCTTTACAGCCACCTATCCAGAGCCGGCAGGCGAAGCTGGCCCACTCTCACTAAGGCCCAGCGAAACAAGGCTGACTCCTGTCCTAGCTTGTCCCAGCCGATACATCATTCCCCCCTTCCTCTACAGTGGAGCAGGGGCTCCCCTGACCCTGCAGGAGCAGTGGTCCACCATGGTGAAGCTGCCCTGAATTATTCGCCTTTTTCGGTAAGCGCACCATCTACTGCGTGTGAAACAGATTCTCCTCAGCACAATACTTCAGTTAAGATGCCTCAGATGTCCTTGCTGTTCCTGAATCTGAAATCAGCTCCTGCGCTGTGATTTTGCCCCAAATTGCAATCGTGTGCCTGCTTCCTCCATTGTTTGCCATGAGGAGCCCAGCACATTTAAAGATGGCAGCCCGCAACCCATCCGAGTACTCCAGTGCCTAATCCCGCCCAGCAGACACTGCTGAGTTCCCATTGGCTGGTGGTCCCTTTACAGCCACCTATCCAGTACCGGAAGCCGAAGCCGGCCCACTCTCACTAAGCCCCAGCTAAACAAGGCTGACTCCTGTCCTAGCCTGTCCCAGCCGCTACATCATTCCCCCCTTCCTCTACAGTGGAGCAGGACCTCCCCTGACCCTGCAGGAGCAGTGGTCCACCATGGTGAAGCTGCCCTGAATTATCCGCCTTTTTCGGTGAGCGCACCATCTACTGCGTGTAAAACGGATTCTCCTCAGCACAATAGTTCAGTTAAGATGCCTTTGATGTCCCTGCTGTTCCTTAATCTGAAAACAGCTCCTGCGCTGTGTTTTTGCCCAAAATTGCAACCGTGTGCATGCTTCCTCCATTGTTTGCCACGAGGAGCCCAGCACATTTAAAGATGGCCGACCGCAACCCATCTGAGTCCTCCAGTGCCTAATCCAGCCCAGAAGACACTGCTGAGTTCCGATTGGCTGGTTGTCCCTTTACAGTAACCTATCCAGAGCCGGCAGGCGAAGCCGGCCCACTCTCACTCAGGCCCAGCGAAACAAGGCTGATTCCTGTCCTAGCCTGTCCCAGTGCTACATCATTCCCCCCTTCCTCGAAAGTGGAGCACAAGCTCCCCTGACCCTGCAGGAGCAGTGGTCCACCATGGTGAAGCTGCCCTGAATTATCCACCTTTTTCGGTAAGCGCACCATCTACTGCGTGTGAAACGGATTCTCCTCAGCACAATACTTCAGTTAAGATGTCCTTGATGTCCCTGCTGTTCCTGAATCTGAAATCAGCTCCTGTGCTGTGTTTTTGACCGAAATAGCAAATGTGTACATGCTTCCTCCATTGTTTGCCACGAGGAGCCCAGCACATTTAAAGATGGCCGCCCGCAACCCATCCGACCGAGTCTTCAGGGCCTAATCCAGGCCAGCAGACACTGCTCAGTTCCGATTGGCTGGTGTTCCCTTTACAGCCACCTTTCCAGAGCCGGCAGTCAAAGCCGGCCCACTCTCACTGAGGCCCAGCGAAACAAGGGTGACTCCTGTCTAAGCCTGTCCCAGCCGCTACATCATTCCCCCCTTCCTCTACAGTGGAGCAGGAGCTCCTCTGACCCTGCAGGAGCAGTGGTCCACCATGGTGAAGCTGCCCTGAATTATCCGCCTTTTTCGGTAAGCACACCATCTACTGCGTGTGAAACAGATTCTCCTCAGCACAATACTTCAGTTAAGATGCCTTTGATGTCGTTGCTGTTCCTGAATCTGAACTCAGCTCCTGTGCAGTGTTTTTGCCCGAAATTGCAACTGTGTGCATGCTTCCTCCATTGTTTGCCACGAGGAGCCCAGCACATTTAAAGATGGCCACCCGCAACCCATCTGAGTCCTCCAGTGCCTAATCCAGCCCAGCAGACACTGCTGCGTTCCGATTGGCTGGCGGTCCCTTTACAGCCACCTATCCAGAGCCGGCAGGCGAAGCCGGCCCACTCTCACTAAGGCCCAGCGAAACAAGGCTGACTCCTGTCCTAGCTTGTCCCCGCCGCTACATCATTCCCCCCTTCCTCTACAGTGGAGCAGGAGCTCCCCTGACCCTGCAGGAGCAGTGGTCCACCATGGTGAAGCTGCCCTGAATTATCCGCCTTTTTCGGTAAGGGCACCATCTACAGCATGTGAAACGGATTCTCCTCAGCATAATACTTCAGTTAAGATGCCTTTGATGTCCCTGCTGTTCCTGAATCTGAAATCAGCTCCTGCGCTGTGTCTTTGCCCGAAATTGCAATCGTGTGCCTGCTTCCTCCATTGTTTGCCACGAGGAGCCCAGCAGATTTATAGATGGCCGCCCGCAACACATCCGAGTCCTCCAGTGCCTAATCCAGCCCAGCAGACACTGATGAGTTCCGATTGGCTGGTGGTCCCTTTACAGCCACCTATCCAGAGCCGGCAGGCGAAGCTGGCCCACTCTCACTAAGGCCCAGCGAAACAAGGCTGACTCCTGTCCTAGCTTGTCCCAGCCGATACATCATTCCCCCCTTCCTCTACAGTGGAGCAGGGGCTCCCCTGACCCTGCAGGAGCAGTGGTCCACCATGGTGAAGCTGCCCTGAATTATTCGCCTTTTTCGGTAAGCGCACCATCTACTGCGTGTGAAACGGATTCTCCTCAGCACAATACTTCAGTTAAGATGCCTCAGATGTCCCTGCTGTTCCTGAATCTGAAATCAGCTCCTGCGCTGTGATTTTGCCCCAAATTGCAATCGTGTGCCTGCTTCCTCCATTGTTTGCCATGAGGAGCCCAGCACATTTAAAGATGGCAGCCCGCAACCCATCCGAGTACTCCAGTGCCTAATCCCGCCCAGCAGACACTGCTGAGTTCCCATTGGCTGGTGGTCCCTTTACAGCCACCTATCCAGTACCGGCAGCCGAAGCCGGCCCACTCTCACTAAGCCCCTGCGAAACAAGGCTGACTCCTGTCCTAGCCTGTCCCAGCCGCTACATCATTCCCCCCTTCCTCTACAGTGGAGCAGGACCTCCCCTGACCCTGCAGGAGCAGTGGTCCACCATGGTGAAGCTGCCCTGAATTATCCGCCTTTTTCGGTGAGCGCACCATCTACTGCGTGTAAAACGGATTCTCCTCAGCACAATAGTTCAGTTAAGATGCCTTTGATGTCCCTGCTGTTCCTTAATCTGAAAACAGCTCCTGCGCTGTGTTTTTGCCCAAAATTGCAACCGTGTGCATGCTTCCTCCATTGTTTGCCACGAGGAGCCCAGCACATTTAAAGATGGCCGACCGCAACCCATCTGAGTCCTCCAGTGCCTAATCCAGCCCAGAAGACACTGCTGAGTTCCGATTGGCTGGTTGTCCCTTTACAGTAACCTATCCAGAGCCGGCAGGCGAAGCCGGCCCACTCTCACTCAGGCCCAGCGAAACAAGGCTGATTCCTGTCCTAGCCTGTCCCAGTGCTACATCATTCCCCCCTTCCTCGAAAGTGGAGCACAAGCTCCCTTGACCCTGCAGGAGCAGTGGTCCACCATGGTGAAGCTGCCCTGAATTATCCACCTTTTTCGGTAAGCGCACCATCTACTGCGTGTGAAACGGATTCTCCTCAGCACAATACTTCAGTTAAGATGTCCTTGATGTCCCTGCTGTTCCTGAATCTGAAATCAGCTCCTGTGCTGTGTTTTTGACCGAAATAGCAAATGTGTACATGCTTCCTCCATTGTTTGCCACGAGGAGCCCAGCACATTTAAAGATGGCCGCCCGCAACCCATCCGACCGAGTCTTCAGGGCCTAATCCAGGCCAGCAGACACTGCTGAGTTCCGATTGGCTGGTGTTCCCTTTACAGCCACCTTTCCAGAGCCGGCAGTCAAAGCCGGCCCACTCTCACTGAGGCCCAGCGAAACAAGGGTGACTCCTGTCTAAGCCTGTCCCAGCCGCTACATCATTCCCCCCTTCCTCTACAGTGGAGCAGGAGCTCCTCTGACCCTGCAGGAGCAGTGGTCCACCATGGTGAAGCTGCCCTGAATTATCCGCCTTTTTCGGTAAGCACACCATCTACTGCGTGTGAAACAGATTCTCCTCAGCACAATACTTCAGTTAAGATGCCTTTGATGTCGTTGCTGTTCCTGAATCTGAACTCAGCTCCTGTGCAGTGTTTTTGCCCGAAATTGCAACTGTGTGCATGCTTCCTCCATTGTTTGCCACGAGGAGCCCAGCACATTTAAAGATGGCCACCCGCAACCCATCTGAGTCCTCCAGTGCCTAATCCAGCCCAGCAGACACTGCTGCGTTCCGATTGGCTGGCGGTCCCTTTACAGCCACCTATCCAGAGCCGGCAGGCGAAGCCGGCCCACTCTCACTAAGGCCCAGCGAAACAAGGCTGACTCCTGTCCTAGCTTGTCCCCGCCGCTACATCATTCCCCCCTTCCTCTACAGTGGAGCAGGAGCTCCCCTGACCCTGCAGGAGCAGTGGTCCACCATGGTGAAGCTGCCCTGAATTATCCGCCTTTTTCGGTAAGGGCACCATCTACAGCATGTGAAACGGATTCTCCTCAGCATAATACTTCAGTTAAGATGCCTTTGATGTCCCTGCTGTTCCTGAATCTGAAATCAGCTCCTGCGCTGTGTCTTTGCCCGAAATTGCAATCGTGTGCCTGCTTCCTCCATTGTTTGCCACGAGGAGCCCAGCAGATTTATAGATGGCCGCCCGCAACACATCCGAGTCCTCCAGTGCCTAATCCAGCCCAGCAGACACTGATGAGTTCCGATTGGCTGGTGGTCCCTTTACAGCCACCTATCCAGAGCCGGCAGGCGAAGCTGGCCCACTCTCACTAAGGCCCAGCGAAACAAGGCTGACTCCTGTCCTAGCTTGTCCCAGCCGATACATCATTCCCCCCTTCCTCTACAGTGGAGCAGGGGCTCCCCTGACCCTGCAGGAGCAGTGGTCCACCATGGTGAAGCTGCCCCGAATTATCCGCCTTTTTCGGTAACCGCACCATCCACTGCGTGTGAAACGGTTTCTCCTCAGCACAATACTTCAGTTAAGATGCCTTTGATGTCCTTGCTGTTCCTGAATCTGAAATCAGCTCCTGTGCTGTGTTTTTGACCGAAATTGCAAATGTGTACATGCTTCCTCCATTGTTTGCCACGAGGAGCCCAGCACATTTAAAGATGGCCGCCCGCAACCCATCCGAGTCTTCCAGGGCCTAATCCAGCCCAGCAGACACTGCTGAGTTCCGATTGGCTGGTGTTCCCTTTATAGCCACCTTTCCAGAGCCGGCAGTCAAAGCCGGCCCACTCTCACTGAGGCCAAGCGAAACAAGGCTGACTCCTGATCTAGCCTGTCCCAGCCGCTACATCATTCCCCCCTTCCTCTACAGTGGAGCAGGAGCTCCTCTGACCATGCAGGAGCAGTGGTCCACCATGGTGAAGCTGCCCTGAATTATCCACCTTTTTCAGTAAGCGCACCATCTACTGCGTGTGAAACGGATTCTCCTGAGCACAATACTTCAGTTAAGATGCCTTTGATATCCTTGCTGTTCCTGAATCTGAAATCAGCTCCTGTGCTGTGTTTCTGCCCGTAATTGCAACCGTGTGCATGCTTGCTCCATTGTTTGCTACGAGTAGTCCAGCACATTTAAAGAAGGCCATGTGCAACCCATCCAAGTCCTCCAGTGCCTAATCCAGCCCAGCACACACTGCTGAGTTCCGATTGGCTGGTGGTCCCTTTACAGCCACCTATCCAGAGCCGGCAGGCGAAGCCGGCCCACTCTCACTAAGGCCCAGTGAAACAAGGCTGACTCCTGTCCTAGCCTGTCCCAGCCACTACATCATTCCCCCCTTCCTCTATAGTGGAGCAGGAGCTCCCCTGACCCTGCAGGAGCATTGGTCCACCATGGTGTAGCTGCCCTGAATTATCCACCTTTTTCGGTAAGCGCACCATCTACTGCGTGTGAAACGAATTCTCCTCAGCACAATACTTCAGTTAAGATGTCCCTGCTGTTCCTGAATCTGAAATCAGCTCCTGCGCTGTGTTTTTGCCCAAAATTGCAACCGTGTGCATGCTTCCTCCATTGTTTGCCACGAGGAGCCCAGCACATTTAAAGATGGCCGCCCGCAACCCATCCGAGTCCTCCAGCGTCTAATCCAGCCCAGCAGACACTGCTGAGTTCCGATTGGCTGGTGCTCCTTTTACAGCCACCTATCCATAGCCGGCAGGAGAAGCCGGCCCACTCTCACTAAGGCCCAGCGAAACAAGGCTGACTTCTGTCCTAGCCTGTCCCAGCCGCTACATTATTCCCCACTTCCTCTACAGTGGAGCAGGAGCTCCCCTGACCCAGCAGGAGCAGTTGTCCTCCTTGGTGAAGCTGCCCTGAATTATCCGCGTTTTTCGGTAAGAGCATCATCTACTACGTCTGAAACGGATTCTCCTCAGCACAATACTTCAGTTAAGATGCCTTTGATGTCCCTGCTGTTCCTGAATCTGAAATAAGCTCCTGCGCTGTGTTTTTGCCCAAAATTGCAACCGTGTGCATGCTTCCTCCATTGTTTGCCACGAGGAGCCCAGCACATTTAAAGATGGCCGACTGCAATCAATCTGAGTCCTCCAATGCCTAATCCAGCCCAGCAGACACTGCTGAGTTCCGATTGGCTGGTGATCCCTTTACAGCCACCTATCCAGAGCCGGCAGGTGAAGCCGGCCCACTCTCACTAAGGCCAGCGAAACAATGCTGACTCTTGTCCTAGCCTGTCCCAGCCGCTACATCATTTCCCCCTTCCTCTACAGTGGAGCACGAGCTCCCCTGACCCTGCAGGAGCAGTGGTCCACCATTGTGAAGCTGCCCTGAATTATCCACCTTTTTCGGTAAGCGCACCATCTACTGCGTGTGAAATGGATTCTCCTCAGCACAGTACTTCAGTTAAGATGCCTTTGATGTCCCTGCTGTTCCTGAATCTGAAAACAGCTCCTGTGCTGTGTTTTTGGCCGAAATTGCAACCGTGTGCATGCTTCCTCCATTGTTTGCCAATAGGAGCCCAGCACATTTAAAGATGGCCGCCCGCAACCCATCAGAGTCCTCCAGTGCCGAATCCAGCCCAGCAGACACTGCTGAGTTCCGATTGGCTGGTGGTCCCTTTACAGCCACCTATCCAGAGCTGGCAGGCGAAGACGGCCCACTCTCACTAAGGCCCAGCGAAACAAGGCTGACTCCTGTCCTAGCCTGTCCCAGCCCCTACATCATTCCCCCCGTCCTCTACAGTGGAGCAGGTGCTCCCCTGACCGTGCAGGAGCAGTAGTCCACCATGGTGAAGCTGCCCTGAATTATCCACCTTTTTCGGTAACCGCACCATCTACTGCGTGTGAAACGGATTCTCCTCAGCACAATACTTCAGTTAAGATGCCTTTGATGTCCTTGCTGTTCCTGAATCTGAAATCAGCTCCTGTGCTGTGTTTTTGCCCGAAATTGCAAATGTGCACATGCTTCCTCCATTGTTTTGCACGAGGAGCCCAGCACATTTAAAGATGGCCGCCCGCAACCCATCCGAGTCCTCCAGGGCCTAATCCAGCCCAGCAGAAACTGCTGAGTTCCGATTGGCTGGTGGTCCCTTTACAGCCACCTTTCCAGAGCCGGCAGGCAAAGCCGGCCCACTCTCACTGAGGCCCTGCGAAACAAGGCTGACTCCTGTTCTAGCCTGTCCCAGCCGCTACATCATTCCCCCTTCCTCTACAGTGGAGCAGGAGCTCCTCTGACCCTGCAGGAGCAGTGGTCCACCATGGAGAAGCTGCCCTGAATTATCCGCATTTTTCGGTAACCGCACCATCTACTGCGTGTGAAACGGATTCTCCTCAGAACAATACTTTAGTTAAGATGCCTTTGATTTCCCTGAATCTGAAATCAGCTCCTGTGCAGTGTTTTTGCCCGAAATTGCAACTGTGTGCATGCTTCCTCCATTGTTTGCCATGAGGAGCCCAGCATATTTAAAGATGGCCGCCCGCAACCCATATGAGTCCTCCAGTGCCTAATCCAGCCCAGCAGACACTGTTGAGTTCCGATTGGCTGGTGGTCCCTTTACAACCACCTATCCAGAGCCGGCAGGCGAAGCTGGCCCACTCTCACTAATGCCCAGCGAAACAAGGCTGACTCCTGTCCTAGCTTGTCCCAGCCGTTACATCATTCCCCCATTCCTCTACAGTGGAGCAGGAGCTCCGCTGACCCTGCAGGAGCAGTGGTCCACCATGCTGAAGCTGCCCTGAATTATCCGCTTTTTTCGGTAAGTGCACCATCTACTGTGTGTGAAACGGATTCTCCTCAGCACAATACTTCAGTTAAGATGCCTTTGATGTTCCTGCTGTTCCTGAATCTGAAATCAGCTCCTGTGCTGTGTTTTTGCCCGAAATTGCAATCGTGTGCCTGCTTCCTCCATTGTTTGCCACGAGGAGCCCAGCACATTTAAAGATGGCCGACCGCAACCCATCTGAGTCCTCCAGTACCTAATCCAGCCCAGCAGACACTGCTGAGTTCCGATTGGCTGGTGGTCCCTTTACAGCCACCTATCCAGAGCCGGCAGTCAAAGCCGGCCCACTCTCACTGAGGCCCAGCGAAACAATTCTGACTCCTGTCCTAGCCTGTCCCAGTGCTACATCATTCCCCCCTTCCTCGAAAGTGGAGCACAAGCTCCCCTGACCTTGCAGGAGCAGTGGTACACCATGGTGAAGCTGCCCTGAATTATCCACCTTTTTCGGTAAGCGCACCATCTACTGCGTGTGAAACGGATTCTCCTCAGCACAATACTTCAGTTAAGATGTCCTTGATGTCCCTGCTGTTCCTGAATCTGAAATCAGCTCCTGTGCTGTGTTTTTGACCGAAATTGCAAATGTGTACATGCTTCCTCCATTGTTTGCCACGAGGAGCCCAGCACATTTAAAGATGGCCGCCCGCAACCCATCCGACCGAGTCTTCAGGGCCTAATCCAGGCCAGCAGACACTGCTGAGTTCCGATTGGCTGGTGTTCCCTTTACAGCCACCTTTCCAGAGCCGGCAGTCAAAGCCGGCCCACTCTCACTGAGGCCCAGCGAAACAAGGGTGACTCCTGTCTAAGCCTGTCCCAGCCGCTACATCATTCCCCCCTTCCTCTACAGTGGAGCAGGAGCTCCTCTGACCCTGCAGGAGCAGTGGTCCACCATGGTGAAGCTGCCCTGAATTATCCGCCTTTTTCGGTAAGCACACCATCTACTGCGTGTGAAACAGATTCTCCTCAGCACAATACTTCAGTTAAGATGCCTTTGATGTCCTTGCTGTTCCTGAATCTGAAATCAGCTCCTGTGCAGTGTTTTTGCCCGAAATTGCAACTGTGTGCATGCTTCCTCCATTGTTTGCCACGAGGAGCCCAGCACATTTAAAGATGGCCACCCGCAACCCATCTGAGTCCTCCAGTGCCTAATCCAGCCCAGCAGACACTGCTGCGTTCCGATTGGCTGGCGGTCCCTTTACAGCCACCTATCCAGAGCCGGCAGGCGAAGCCGGCCCACTCTCACTAAGGCCCAGCGAAACAAGGCTGACTCCTGTCCTAGCTTGTCCCCGCCGCTACATCATTCCCCCCTTCCTCTACAGTGGAGCAGGAGCTCCCCTGACCCTGCAGGAGCAGTGGTCCACCATGGTGAATCTGCCCTGAATTATCCGCCTTTTTTCGGTAAGGGCACCATCTACAGCATGTGAAACGGATTCTCCTCAGCATAATACTTCAGTTAAGATGCCTTTGATGTCCCTGCTGTTCCTGAATCTGAAATCAGCTCCTGCGCTGTGTCTTTGCCCGAAATTGCAATCGTGTGCCTGCTTCCTCCATTGTTTGCCACGAGGAGCCCAGCAGATTTATAGATGGCCGCCCGCAACACATCCGAGTCCTCCAGTGCCTAATCCAGCCCAGCAGACACTGATGAGTTCCGATTGGCTGGTGGTCCCTTTACAGCCACCTATCCAGAGCCGGCAGGCGAAGCTGGCCCACTCTCACTAAGGCCCAGCGAAACAAGGCTGACTCCTGTCCTAGCTTGTCCCAGCCGATACATCATTCCCCCCTTCCTCTACAGTGGTGCAGGGGCTCCCCTGAACCTGCAGGAGCAGTGGTCCACCATGGTGAAGCTGCCCTGAATTATTCGCCTTTTTCGGTAAGCGCACCATCTACTGCGTGTGAAACGGATTCTCCTCAGCACAATACTTCAGTTAAGATGCCTCAGATGTCCCTGCTGTTCCTGAATCTGAAATCAGCTCCTGCGCTGTGATTTTGCCCCAAATTGCAATCGTGTGCCTGCTTCCTCCATTGTTTGCCATGAGGAGCCCAGCACATTTAAAGATGGCAGCCCGCAACCCATCGGAGTACTCCAGTGCCTAATCCCGCCCAGCAGACACTGCTGAGTTCCCATTGGCTGGTGGTCCCTTTACAGCCACCTATCCAGTACCGGCAGCCGAAGCCGGCCCACTCTCACTAAGCCCCAGCGAAACAAGGCTGACTCCTGTCCTAGCCTGTCCCAGCCGCTACATCATTCCCCCCTTCCTCTACAGTGGAGCAGGACCTCCCCTGACCCTGCAGGAGCAGTGGTCCACCATGGTGAAGCTGCCCTGAATTATCCGCCTTTTTCGGTGAGCGCACCATCTACTGCGTGTAAAACGGATTCTCCTCAGCACAATAGTTCAGTTAAGATGCCTCTGATGTCCCTGCTGTTCCTTAATCTGAAAACAGCTCCTGCGCTGTGTTTTTGCCCAAAATTGCAACCGTGTGCATGCTTCCTCCATTGTTTGCCACGAGGAGCCCAGCACATTTAAAGATGGCCGACCGCAACCCATCTGAGTCCTCCAGTGCCTAATCCAGCCCAGAAGACACTGCTGAGTTCCGATTGGCTGGTTGTCCCTTTACAGTAACCTATCCAGAGCCGGCAGGCGAAGCCGGCCCACTCTCACTCAGGCCCAGCGAAACAAGGCTGATTCCTGTCCTAGCCTGTCCCAGTGCTACATCATTCCCCCCTTCCTCGAAAGTGGAGCACAAGCTCCCCTGACCCTGCAGGAGCAGTGGTCCACCATGGTGAAGCTGCCCTGAATTATCCACCTTTTTCGGTAAGCGCACCATCTACTGCGTGTGAAACGGATTCTCCTCAGCACAATACTTCAGTTAAGATGTCCTTGATGTCCCTGCTGTTCCTGAATCTGAAATCAGCTCCTGTGCTGTGTTTTTGACCGAAATTGCAAATGTGTACATGCTTCCTCCATTGTTTGCCACGAGGAGCCCAGCACATTTAAAGATGGCCGCCCGCAACCCATCCGAGTCCTCCAGCGTCTAATCCAGCCCAGCAGACACTGCTGAGTTCCGATTGGCTGGTGCTCCTTTTACAGCCACCTATCCATAGCCGGCAGGAGAAGCCGGCCCACTCTCACTAAGGCCCAGCGAAACAAGGCTGACTCCTGTCCTAGCCTGTCCCAGCCGCTACATTATTCCCCCCTTCCTCTACAGTGGAGCAGGAGCTCCCCTGACCCAGCAGGAGCAGTTGTCCTCCTTGGTGAAGCTGCCCTGAATTATCCGTGTTTTTCGGTAAGAGCATCATCTACTGCCTGTGAAACGGATTCTCCTCAGCACAATACTTCAGTTAAGATGCCTTTGATGTCCCTGCTGTTCCTGAATCTGAAATCAGCTCCTGCGCTGTGTTTTTGCCCAAAATTGCAACCGTGTGCATGCTTCCTCCATTGTTTGCCACGAAGAGCCCAGCACATTTAAAGATGGCCGACTGCAATCAATCTGAGTCCTCCAATGCCTAATCCAGCACAGCAGACACTGCTGAGTTCTGATTGGCTGGTGATCCCTTTACAGCCACCTATCCAGAGCCGGCAGGTGAAGCCGGCCCACTCTCACTAAGGCCAGCAAAACAATGCTGACTCTTGTCCTAGCCTGTCCCAGCCGCTACATCATTTCCCCCTTCCTCTACAGTGGAGCACGAGCTCCCCTGACCCTGCAGGAGCAGTGGTCCACCATGGTGAAGCTGCCCTGAATTATCCACCTTTTTCGGTAAGCGCACCATCTACTGCGTGTGAAATGGATTCTCCTCAGCACAGTACTTCAGTTAAGATGCCTTTGATGTCCCTGCTATTCCTGAATCTGAAAACAGCTCCTGTGCTGTGTTTTTGGCCGAAATTGCAACCGTGTGCATGCTTCCTCCATTGTTTGCCAATAGGAGCCCAGCACATTTAAAGATGGCCGCCCGCAACCCATCAAAGTCCTCCAGTGCCGAATCCAGCCCAGCAGACACTGCTGAGTTCCGATTGGCTGGTGATCCCTTTACAGCCACCTATCCAGAGCCGGCAGGTGAAGCCGGCCCACTCTCACTAAGGCCAGCGAAACAATGCTGACTCTTGTCCTAGCCTGTCCCAGCCGCTACATCATTTCCCCCTTCCTCTACAGTGGAGCAGGTGCTCCCCTGACCCTGCAGGAGCAGTAGTCCACCATGGTGAAGCTGCCCTGAATTATCCACCTTTTTCGGTAACCGCACCATCTACTGCGTGTGAAACGGATTCTCCTCAGCACAATACTTCAGTTAAGATGCCTTTGATGTCCTTGCTGTTCCTGAATCTGAAATCAGCTCCTGTGCTGTGTTTTTGCCCGAAATTGCAAATGTGCACATGCTTCCTCCATTGTTTTGCACGAGGAGCCCAGCACATTTAAAGATGGCCGCCCGCAACCCATCCGAGTCCTCCAGGGCCTAATCCAGCCCAGCAGACACTGCTGAGTTCTGATTGGCTGGTGGTCCCTTTACAGCCACCTTTCCAGAGCCGGCAGGCAAAGCCGGCCCACTCTCACTGAGGCCCTGCGAAACAAGGCTGACTCCTGTTCTAGCCTGTCCCAGCCGCTACATCATTCCCCCTTCCGCTACAGTGGAGCAGGAGCTCCTCTGACCCTGCAGGAGCAGTGGTCCACCATGGAGAAGCTGCCCTGAATTATCCGCATTTTTCGGTAACCGCACCATCTACTGCGTGTGAAACGGATTCTCCTCAGAACAATACTTTAGTTAAGATGCCTTTGATTTCCCTGAATCTGAAATCAGCTCCTGTCCAGTGTTTTTGCCCGAAATTGCAACTGTGTGCATGCTTCCTCCATTGTTTGCCATGAGGAGCCCAGCATATTTAAAGATGGCCGCCCGCAACCCATATGAGTCCTCCAGTGCCTAATCCAGCCCAGTAGACACTGTTGAGTTCCGATTGGCTGGTGGTCCCTTTACAACCACCTATCCAGAGCCGGCAGGCGAAGCTGGCCCACTCTCACTAATGCCCAGCGAAACAAGGCTGACTCCTGTCCTAGCTTGTCCCAGCCGCTACATCATTCCCCCATTCCTCTACAGTGGAGCAGGAGCTCCCCTGACCCTGCAGGAGCAGTGGTCCACCATGCTGAAGCTGCCCTGAATTATCCGCTTTTTTCGGTAAGTGCACCATCTACTGTGTGTGAATTGGATTCTCCTCAGCACAATACTTCAGTTAAGATGCCTTTGATGTTCCTGCTGTTCCTGAATCTGAAATCAGCTCCTGTGCTGTGTTTTTGCCCGAAATTGCAATCGTGTGCCTGCTTCCTCCATTGTTTGCCACGAGGAGCCCAGCACATTTAAATATGGCCGCCCGCAACCCATCCGAGTCTTCCAGGGCCTAATCCAGCCCAGCAGACACTACTGAGTTCCGATTGGCTGGTGGTCCCTTTACAGCCACCTATCCAGAGCCGGCAGGCGAAGCCGGCCCACTCTCACTAAGGCCCAGCGAAACAAGGCTGACACCTGTCCTATCCTGTCCAAGCCGCTACATCATTCCCCCTTTCCTCTACAGTGGAGCAGGAGCTCCCCTGACCCTGCATGAGCAGTTGTCCTCCTTGGTGAAGCTGCCCTGAATTATCCGCCTTTTTCGGTAAGAGCACCATCTACTGCGTGTGAAACGGATTCTCCTCAGCAAAATACTTCAGTTAAGAGGCCTTAGATGTCTCTGCTGTTCCTGAATCTAAAATCAGCTCCTGCGCTGTGTTTCTGCCCGAAATTGCAACCGTGTGCATGCTTCCTCCATTGTTTGCCACGAGGAGCCCAGCACATTTAAAGATGGCCGACCGCAACCCATCTGAGTCCTCCAGTGCCGGCAGTCGAAGCCGGCCCACTCTCACTAAGGCCAGCGAAACAATGCTGACTCCTGTCCTAGCCTGTCCCAGCCGCTACATCATTCCCCCCTTCCTCTACAGTGGAGCAGGAGCTCCCCTGACCCTGCAGGAGCAGTTGTCCTCCTTGGTGAAGCTGCCCTGAATTATTCGGCTTTTTCGGTAAGAGCACCATCTACTGCGTGTGAAACGGATTCTCCTCAGCAAAATACTTCAGTTAAGATGCCTTTGATGTCCCTGCTGTTCCTGAATCTGAAATCAGCTCCTGCGCTGTGTTTCTGCCCGAAATTAGAACCGTGTGAATGCTTCCTCCATTGTTTGCCACGAGGAGCCCAGCACATTTAAAGATGGCCGACCGCAACCCAACTGAGTCCTCCAGTGCCTAATCCAGCCCAGCAGACACTGCTGAGTTCCGATTGGCTGGTGGTCCCTTTACAGCCACCTATCCAGAGCCGGCAGGCGAAGCCGGCCCACTCTCACAAAGGCCCAGCGAAACAATTCTGACTCCTGTTCTAGCCTGTCCCAGCAGCTACATCATTCCCCCCTTCCTCTACAGTGGAGCAGGAGCTCCTCTGACCCTGCAGGAGCAGTGGTCCACCATGGTGAAGCTGCCCTGAATTATCCGCCTTGTTCGGTAAGCGCACCATCTACTGCGTGTGAAACGGATTCTCCTTAGCACAATACTTCAGTTAAGATGCCTTTGATGTCCCTGCTGTTCCTGAATCTGAAATCAGCTCCTGCGCTGTGTTTCTGTCCGAAATTGCAATCGTGTGCCTGCTTCCTCCATTGTTTGCCACGAGGAGACCAGCGCATTTATAGATGGCCGCCCGCAACCCATCCGAGTCCTCCAGTGCCTAATCCAGCCCAGCAGACAAGGATGAGTTCCGATTGGCTGGTGGTCCCTTTACAGCCACCTATCCAGAGCCGGCAGGCGAAGCCTGCCCACTCTCACTAAGGCCCAGCGAAACAAGGCTGACTCCTGTCCTAGCCTGTCCCAGCCGCTACATCATTCCCCCCTTCCTCTACAGTGGAGCAGGACCTCCCCTGACCCTGCAGGAGCAGTGGTCCACCATGGTGAAGCTGCCCTGAATTATCCACCTTTTTTCGGTAAGCGCACCATGTACTGTGTGTGAAACAGATTCTCCTCAGCACAATACTTCAGTTAAGATGCCTTTGATATCCCTGCTGTTCCTGAATCTGAAATCAGCTCCTCTGCTGTGTTTTTGCCCGTAATTGCAAAGGTGTGCATGCTTGCTCCATTGTTTGCTACGAGGAGCTCAGCACATTTAAAGAGGGCCGCCACAACCCATCCGAGTCCTCCAGGGCCTAATGCAGCCCAGCAGAGACTGCTGAGTTCCGATTGGCTGGTGGTCCCTTTACAGCCACCTATCCAGAGCCGGCAGGCAAAGCCGGCCCACTCTAACTAAGGCCCAGCAAAACAAGGCTGACTCCTGTCTTAGCCTGTCCCAGCCGCTACATCATTCCCACCTTCCTCTACAGTAGTGCAGGAGCTCCCCTGACCCTGCAGGAGCAGTGGTCCACCATGGTGAAGCTGCCCTGAATTATCCGCCTTTTCCGGTCAGCGCACCATCTACTGCATGTGAAACGGATTCTCCTCAGCACAATACTTCAGTTAAGATGCCTTTGATGTCCTTGCTGTTTCTGAATCTGAAATCAGCTCATGCGCTGTGTTTTTGCCCGAAATTACAACCGTGTGCATGCTTCCTCCATTGTTTTCCACGAGGAGGCCAGCACATTTAAAGATGGATGCCACAACCCATCCGAGTCCTCCAGTGCCTAATGCAGCCCAGCAGAGACTGCTGAGTTCCGATTGGCTGGTGGTCCCTTTACAGCCACCTATCCAGAGCCGGCAGGCAAAGCTGGCCCACTCTCACTGAGGCCCAGCAAAACAAGGCTGACTCCTGTCCTAGCCTGTCCCAGCCGCTACATCATTCCCACCTTCCTCTACAGTAGTGCAGGAGCTCCCCTGACCCTGCAGGAGCAGTGGTCCACCATGGTGAAGCTGCCCTGAATTATCCGCCTTTTTCAGTAAGCGCACCATCTACTGCATGTGAAACGGATTCTCCTCAGCACAATACTTCAGTTAAGATGCCTTTGATGTCCCTGAATCTGAAATCAGCTCCTGTGCAGTGTTTTTGCCCGAAATTGCAACTGTGTGCATGCTTCCTCCATTGTTTGCCACGAGGAGCCCAGCATATTTAAAGATGGCCACCGGCAACCCATCTGAGTCCTCCAGGGCCTAATCCAGCCCAGCAGACACTGTTGAGTTCCGATTGGCTGGTGGTCCCTTTACAGCCACCTATCCAGAGCCGGCAGGCGAAGCTGGCCCACTCTCACTAAGGCCCAGCGAAACAAGGCTGACTCCTGTCCTAGCTTGTCCCAGCCGATACATCATTCCCCCCTTCCTCTACAGTGGAGCAGGGGCTCCCCTGACCCTGCAGGAGCAGTGGTCCACCATGGTGAAGCTGCCCTGAATTATTCGCCTTTTTCGGTAAGCGCACCATCTACTGCGTGTGAAACAGATTCTCCTCAGCACAATACTTCAGTTAAGATGCCTCAGATGTCCTTGCTGTTCCTGAATCTGAAATCAGCTCCTGCGCTGTGATTTTGCCCCAAATTGCAATCGTGTGCCTGCTTCCTCCATTGTTTGCCATGAGGAGCCCAGCACATTTAAAGATGGCAGCCCGCAACCCATCCGAGTACTCCAGTGCCTAATCCCGCCCAGCAGACACTGCTGAGTTCCCATTGGCTGGTGGTCCCTTTACAGCCACCTATCCAGTACCGGAAGCCGAAGCCGGCCCACTCTCACTAAGCCCCAGCTAAACAAGGCTGACTCCTGTCCTAGCCTGTCCCAGCCGCTACATCATTCCCCCCTTCCTCTACAGTGGAGCAGGACCTCCCCTGACCCTGCAGGAGCAGTGGTCCACCATGGTGAAGCTGCCCTGAATTATCCGCCTTTTTCGGTGAGCGCACCATCTACTGCGTGTAAAACGGATTCTCCTCAGCACAATAGTTCAGTTAAGATGCCTTTGATGTCCCTGCTGTTCCTTAATCTGAAAACAGCTCCTGCGCTGTGTTTTTGCCCAAAATTGCAACCGTGTGCATGCTTCCTCCATTGTTTGCCACGAGGAGCCCAGCACATTTAAAGATGGCCGACCGCAACCCATCTGAGTCCTCCAGTGCCTAATCCAGCCCAGAAGACACTGCTGAGTTCCGATTGGCTGGTTGTCCCTTTACAGTAACCTATCCAGAGCCGGCAGGCGAAGCCGGCCCACTCTCACTCAGGCCCAGCGAAACAAGGCTGATTCCTGTCCTAGCCTGTCCCAGTGCTACATCATTCCCCCCTTCCTCGAAAGTGGAGCACAAGCTCCCCTGACCCTGCAGGAGCAGTGGTCCACCATGGTGAAGCTGCCCTGAATTATCCACCTTTTTCGGTAAGCGCACCATCTACTGCGTGTGAAACGGATTCTCCTCAGCACAATACTTCAGTTAAGATGTCCTTGATGTCCCTGCTGTTCCTGAATCTGAAATCAGCTCCTGTGCTGTGTTTTTGACCGAAATAGCAAATGTGTACATGCTTCCTCCATTGTTTGCCACGAGGAGCCCAGCACATTTAAAGATGGCCGCCCGCAACCCATCCGACCGAGTCTTCAGGGCCTAATCCAGGCCAGCAGACACTGCTCAGTTCCGATTGGCTGGTGTTCCCTTTACAGCCACCTTTCCAGAGCCGGCAGTCAAAGCCGGCCCACTCTCACTGAGGCCCAGCGAAACAAGGGTGACTCCTGTCTAAGCCTGTCCCAGCCGCTACATCATTCCCCCCTTCCTCTACAGTGGAGCAGGAGCTCCTCTGACCCTGCAGGAGCAGTGGTCCACCATGGTGAAGCTGCCCTGAATTATCCGCCTTTTTCGGTAAGCACACCATCTACTGCGTGTGAAACAGATTCTCCTCAGCACAATACTTCAGTTAAGATGCCTTTGATGTCGTTGCTGTTCCTGAATCTGAACTCAGCTCCTGTGCAGTGTTTTTGCCCGAAATTGCAACTGTGTGCATGCTTCCTCCATTGTTTGCCACGAGGAGCCCAGCACATTTAAAGATGGCCACCCGCAACCCATCTGAGTCCTCCAGTGCCTAATCCAGCCCAGCAGACACTGCTGCGTTCCGATTGGCTGGCGGTCCCTTTACAGCCACCTATCCAGAGCCGGCAGGCGAAGCCGGCCCACTCTCACTAAGGCCCAGCGAAACAAGGCTGACTCCTGTCCTAGCTTGTCCCCGCCGCTACATCATTCCCCCCTTCCTCTACAGTGGAGCAGGAGCTCCCCTGACCCTGCAGGAGCAGTGGTCCACCATGGTGAAGCTGCCCTGAATTATCCGCCTTTTTCGGTAAGGGCACCATCTACAGCATGTGAAACGGATTCTCCTCAGCATAATACTTCAGTTAAGATGCCTTTGATGTCCCTGCTGTTCCTGAATCTGAAATCAGCTCCTGCGCTGTGTCTTTGCCCGAAATTGCAATCGTGTGCCTGCTTCCTCCATTGTTTGCCACGAGGAGCCCAGCAGATTTATAGATGGCCGCCCGCAACACATCCGAGTCCTCCAGTGCCTAATCCAGCCCAGCAGACACTGATGAGTTCCGATTGGCTGGTGGTCCCTTTACAGCCACCTATCCAGAGCCGGCAGGCGAAGCTGGCCCACTCTCACTAAGGCCCAGCGAAACAAGGCTGACTCCTGTCCTAGCTTGTCCCAGCCGATACATCATTCCCCCCTTCCTCTACAGTGGAGCAGGGGCTCCCCTGACCCTGCAGGAGCAGTGGTCCACCATGGTGAAGCTGCCCTGAATTATTCGCCTTTTTCGGTAAGCGCACCATCTACTGCGTGTGAAACGGATTCTCCTCAGCACAATACTTCAGTTAAGATGCCTCAGATGTCCCTGCTGTTCCTGAATCTGAAATCAGCTCCTGCGCTGTGATTTTGCCCCAAATTGCAATCGTGTGCCTGCTTCCTCCATTGTTTGCCATGAGGAGCCCAGCACATTTAAAGATGGCAGCCCGCAACCCATCCGAGTACTCCAGTGCCTAATCCCGCCCAGCAGACACTGCTGAGTTCCCATTGGCTGGTGGTCCCTTTACAGCCACCTATCCAGTACCGGCAGCCGAAGCCGGCCCACTCTCACTAAGCCCCTGCGAAACAAGGCTGACTCCTGTCCTAGCCTGTCCCAGCCGCTACATCATTCCCCCCTTCCTCTACAGTGGAGCAGGACCTCCCCTGACCCTGCAGGAGCAGTGGTCCACCATGGTGAAGCTGCCCTGAATTATCCGCCTTTTTCGGTGAGCGCACCATCTACTGCGTGTAAAACGGATTCTCCTCAGCACAATAGTTCAGTTAAGATGCCTTTGATGTCCCTGCTGTTCCTTAATCTGAAAACAGCTCCTGCGCTGTGTTTTTGCCCAAAATTGCAACCGTGTGCATGCTTCCTCCATTGTTTGCCACGAGGAGCCCAGCACATTTAAAGATGGCCGACCGCAACCCATCTGAGTCCTCCAGTGCCTAATCCAGCCCAGAAGACACTGCTGAGTTCCGATTGGCTGGTTGTCCCTTTACAGTAACCTATCCAGAGCCGGCAGGCGAAGCCGGCCCACTCTCACTCAGGCCCAGCGAAACAAGGCTGATTCCTGTCCTAGCCTGTCCCAGTGCTACATCATTCCCCCCTTCCTCGAAAGTGGAGCACAAGCTCCCCTGACCCTGCAGGAGCAGTGGTCCACCATGGTGAAGCTGCCCTGAATTATCCACCTTTTTCGGTAAGCGCACCATCTACTGCGTGTGAAACGGATTCTCCTCAGCACAATACTTCAGTTAAGATGTCCTTGATGTCCCTGCTGTTCCTGAATCTGAAATCAGCTCCTGTGCTGTGTTTTTGACCGAAATAGCAAATGTGTACATGCTTCCTCCATTGTTTGCCACGAGGAGCCCAGCACATTTAAAGATGGCCGCCCGCAACCCATCCGACCGAGTCTTCAGGGCCTAATCCAGGCCAGCAGACACTGCTGAGTTCCGATTGGCTGGTGTTCCCTTTACAGCCACCTTTCCAGAGCCGGCAGTCAAAGCCGGCCCACTCTCACTGAGGCCCAGCGAAACAAGGGTGACTCCTGTCTAAGCCTGTCCCAGCCGCTACATCATTCCCCCCTTCCTCTACAGTGGAGCAGGAGCTCCTCTGACCCTGCAGGAGCAGTGGTCCACCATGGTGAAGCTGCCCTGAATTATCCGCCTTTTTCGGTAAGCACACCATCTACTGCGTGTGAAACAGATTCTCCTCAGCACAATACTTCAGTTAAGATGCCTTTGATGTCGTTGCTGTTCCTGAATCTGAACTCAGCTCCTGTGCAGTGTTTTTGCCCGAAATTGCAACTGTGTGCATGCTTCCTCCATTGTTTGCCACGAGGAGCCCAGCACATTTAAAGATGGCCACCCGCAACCCATCTGAGTCCTCCAGTGCCTAATCCAGCCCAGCAGACACTGCTGCGTTCCGATTGGCTGGCGGTCCCTTTACAGCCACCTATCCAGAGCCGGCAGGCGAAGCCGGCCCACTCTCACTAAGGCCCAGCGAAACAAGGCTGACTCCTGTCCTAGCTTGTCCCCGCCGCTACATCATTCCCCCCTTCCTCTACAGTGGAGCAGGAGCTCCCCTGACCCTGCAGGAGCAGTGGTCCACCATGGTGAAGCTGCCCTGAATTATCCGCCTTTTTCGGTAAGGGCACCATCTACAGCATGTGAAACGGATTCTCCTCAGCATAATACTTCAGTTAAGATGCCTTTGATGTCCCTGCTGTTCCTGAATCTGAAATCAGCTCCTGCGCTGTGTCTTTGCCCGAAATTGCAATCGTGTGCCTGCTTCCTCCATTGTTTGCCACGAGGAGCCCAGCAGATTTATAGATGGCCGCCCGCAACACATCCGAGTCCTCCAGTGCCTAATCCAGCCCAGCAGACACTGATGAGTTCCGATTGGCTGGTGGTCCCTTTACAGCCACCTATCCAGAGCCGGCAGGCGAAGCTGGCCCACTCTCACTAAGGCCCAGCGAAACAAGGCTGACTCCTGTCCTAGCTTGTCCCAGCCGATACATCATTCCCCCCTTCCTCTACAGTGGAGCAGGGGCTCCCCTGACCCTGCAGGAGCAGTGGTCCACCATGGTGAAGCTGCCCCGAATTATCCGCCTTTTTCGGTAACCGCACCATCCACTGCGTGTGAAACGGTTTCTCCTCAGCACAATACTTCAGTTAAGATGCCTTTGATGTCCTTGCTGTTCCTGAATCTGAAATCAGCTCCTGTGCTGTGTTTTTGACCGAAATTGCAAATGTGTACATGCTTCCTCCATTGTTTGCCACGAGGAGCCCAGCACATTTAAAGATGGCCGCCCGCAACCCATCCGAGTCTTCCAGGGCCTAATCCAGCCCAGCAGACACTGCTGAGTTCCGATTGGCTGGTGTTCCCTTTATAGCCACCTTTCCAGAGCCGGCAGTCAAAGCCGGCCCACTCTCACTGAGGCCAAGCGAAACAAGGCTGACTCCTGATCTAGCCTGTCCCAGCCGCTACATCATTCCCCCCTTCCTCTACAGTGGAGCAGGAGCTCCTCTGACCATGCAGGAGCAGTGGTCCACCATGGTGAAGCTGCCCTGAATTATCCACCTTTTTCAGTAAGCGCACCATCTACTGCGTGTGAAACGGATTCTCCTGAGCACAATACTTCAGTTAAGATGCCTTTGATATCCTTGCTGTTCCTGAATCTGAAATCAGCTCCTGTGCTGTGTTTCTGCCCGTAATTGCAACCGTGTGCATGCTTGCTCCATTGTTTGCTACGAGTAGTCCAGCACATTTAAAGAAGGCCATGTGCAACCCATCCAAGTCCTCCAGTGCCTAATCCAGCCCAGCACACACTGCTGAGTTCCGATTGGCTGGTGGTCCCTTTACAGCCACCTATCCAGAGCCGGCAGGCGAAGCCGGCCCACTCTCACTAAGGCCCAGTGAAACAAGGCTGACTCCTGTCCTAGCCTGTCCCAGCCACTACATCATTCCCCCCTTCCTCTATAGTGGAGCAGGAGCTCCCCTGACCCTGCAGGAGCATTGGTCCACCATGGTGTAGCTGCCCTGAATTATCCACCTTTTTCGGTAAGCGCACCATCTACTGCGTGTGAAACGAATTCTCCTCAGCACAATACTTCAGTTAAGATGTCCCTGCTGTTCCTGAATCTGAAATCAGCTCCTGCGCTGTGTTTTTGCCCAAAATTGCAACCGTGTGCATGCTTCCTCCATTGTTTGCCACGAGGAGCCCAGCACATTTAAAGATGGCCGCCCGCAACCCATCCGAGTCCTCCAGCGTCTAATCCAGCCCAGCAGACACTGCTGAGTTCCGATTGGCTGGTGCTCCTTTTACAGCCACCTATCCATAGCCGGCAGGAGAAGCCGGCCCACTCTCACTAAGGCCCAGCGAAACAAGGCTGACTTCTGTCCTAGCCTGTCCCAGCCGCTACATTATTCCCCACTTCCTCTACAGTGGAGCAGGAGCTCCCCTGACCCAGCAGGAGCAGTTGTCCTCCTTGGTGAAGCTGCCCTGAATTATCCGCGTTTTTCGGTAAGAGCATCATCTACTACGTCTGAAACGGATTCTCCTCAGCACAATACTTCAGTTAAGATGCCTTTGATGTCCCTGCTGTTCCTGAATCTGAAATAAGCTCCTGCGCTGTGTTTTTGCCCAAAATTGCAACCGTGTGCATGCTTCCTCCATTGTTTGCCACGAGGAGCCCAGCACATTTAAAGATGGCCGACTGCAATCAATCTGAGTCCTCCAATGCCTAATCCAGCCCAGCAGACACTGCTGAGTTCCGATTGGCTGGTGATCCCTTTACAGCCACCTATCCAGAGCCGGCAGGTGAAGCCGGCCCACTCTCACTAAGGCCAGCGAAACAATGCTGACTCTTGTCCTAGCCTGTCCCAGCCGCTACATCATTTCCCCCTTCCTCTACAGTGGAGCACGAGCTCCCCTGACCCTGCAGGAGCAGTGGTCCACCATTGTGAAGCTGCCCTGAATTATCCACCTTTTTCGGTAAGCGCACCATCTACTGCGTGTGAAATGGATTCTCCTCAGCACAGTACTTCAGTTAAGATGCCTTTGATGTCCCTGCTGTTCCTGAATCTGAAAACAGCTCCTGTGCTGTGTTTTTGGCCGAAATTGCAACCGTGTGCATGCTTCCTCCATTGTTTGCCAATAGGAGCCCAGCACATTTAAAGATGGCCGCCCGCAACCCATCAGAGTCCTCCAGTGCCGAATCCAGCCCAGCAGACACTGCTGAGTTCCGATTGGCTGGTGGTCCCTTTACAGCCACCTATCCAGAGCTGGCAGGCGAAGACGGCCCACTCTCACTAAGGCCCAGCGAAACAAGGCTGACTCCTGTCCTAGCCTGTCCCAGCCCCTACATCATTCCCCCCGTCCTCTACAGTGGAGCAGGTGCTCCCCTGACCGTGCAGGAGCAGTAGTCCACCATGGTGAAGCTGCCCTGAATTATCCACCTTTTTCGGTAACCGCACCATCTACTGCGTGTGAAACGGATTCTCCTCAGCACAATACTTCAGTTAAGATGCCTTTGATGTCCTTGCTGTTCCTGAATCTGAAATCAGCTCCTGTGCTGTGTTTTTGCCCGAAATTGCAAATGTGCACATGCTTCCTCCATTGTTTTGCACGAGGAGCCCAGCACATTTAAAGATGGCCGCCCGCAACCCATCCGAGTCCTCCAGGGCCTAATCCAGCCCAGCAGAAACTGCTGAGTTCCGATTGGCTGGTGGTCCCTTTACAGCCACCTTTCCAGAGCCGGCAGGCAAAGCCGGCCCACTCTCACTGAGGCCCTGCGAAACAAGGCTGACTCCTGTTCTAGCCTGTCCCAGCCGCTACATCATTCCCCCTTCCTCTACAGTGGAGCAGGAGCTCCTCTGACCCTGCAGGAGCAGTGGTCCACCATGGAGAAGCTGCCCTGAATTATCCGCATTTTTCGGTAACCGCACCATCTACTGCGTGTGAAACGGATTCTCCTCAGAACAATACTTTAGTTAAGATGCCTTTGATTTCCCTGAATCTGAAATCAGCTCCTGTGCAGTGTTTTTGCCCGAAATTGCAACTGTGTGCATGCTTCCTCCATTGTTTGCCATGAGGAGCCCAGCATATTTAAAGATGGCCGCCCGCAACCCATATGAGTCCTCCAGTGCCTAATCCAGCCCAGCAGACACTGTTGAGTTCCGATTGGCTGGTGGTCCCTTTACAACCACCTATCCAGAGCCGGCAGGCGAAGCTGGCCCACTCTCACTAATGCCCAGCGAAACAAGGCTGACTCCTGTCCTAGCTTGTCCCAGCCGTTACATCATCCCCCCATTCCTCTACAGTGGAGCAGGAGCTCCGCTGACCCTGCAGGAGCAGTGGTCCACCATGCTGAAGCTGCCCTGAATTATCCGCTTTTTTCGGTAAGTGCACCATCTACTGTGTGTGAAACGGATTCTCCTCAGCACAATACTTCAGTTAAGATGCCTTTGATGTTCCTGCTGTTCCTGAATCTGAAATCAGCTCCTGTGCTGTGTTTTTGCCCGAAATTGCAATCGTGTGCCTGCTTCCTCCATTGTTTGCCACGAGGAGCCCAGCACATTTAAAGATGGCCGACCGCAACCCATCTGAGTCCTCCAGTACCTAATCCAGCCCAGCAGACACTGCTGAGTTCCGATTGGCTGGTGGTCCCTTTACAGCCACCTATCCAGAGCCGGCAGTCAAAGCCGGCCCACTCTCACTGAGGCCCAGCGAAACAATTCTGACTCCTGTCCTAGCCTGTCCCAGTGCTACATCATTCCCCCCTTCCTCGAAAGTGGAGCACAAGCTCCCCTGACCTTGCAGGAGCAGTGGTACACCATGGTGAAGCTGCCCTGAATTATCCACCTTTTTCGGTAAGCGCACCATCTACTGCGTGTGAAACGGATTCTCCTCAGCACAATACTTCAGTTAAGATGTCCTTGATGTCCCTGCTGTTCCTGAATCTGAAATCAGCTCCTGTGCTGTGTTTTTGACCGAAATTGCAAATGTGTACATGCTTCCTCCATTGTTTGCCACGAGGAGCCCAGCACATTTAAAGATGGCCGCCCGCAACCCATCCGACCGAGTCTTCAGGGCCTAATCCAGGCCAGCAGACACTGCTGAGTTCCGATTGGCTGGTGTTCCCTTTACAGCCACCTTTCCAGAGCCGGCAGTCAAAGCCGGCCCACTCTCACTGAGGCCCAGCGAAACAAGGGTGACTCCTGTCTAAGCCTGTCCCAGCCGCTACATCATTCCCCCCTTCCTCTACAGTGGAGCAGGAGCTCCTCTGACCCTGCAGGAGCAGTGGTCCACCATGGTGAAGCTGCCCTGAATTATCCGCCTTTTTCGGTAAGCACACCATCTACTGCGTGTGAAACAGATTCTCCTCAGCACAATACTTCAGTTAAGATGCCTTTGATGTCGTTGCTGTTCCTGAATCTGAAATCAGCTCCTGTGCAGTGTTTTTGCCCGAAATTGCAACTGTGTGCATGCTTCCTCCATTGTTTGCCACGAGGAGCCCAGCACATTTAAAGATGGCCACCCGCAACCCATCTGAGTCCTCCAGTGCCTAATCCAGCCCAGCAGACACTGCTGCGTTCCGATTGGCTGGCGGTCCCTTTACAGCCACCTATCCAGAGCCGGCAGGCGAAGCCGGCCCACTCTCACTAAGGCCCAGCGAAACAAGGCTGACTCCTGTCCTAGCTTGTCCCCGCCGCTACATCATTCCCCCCTTCCTCTACAGTGGAGCAGGAGCTCCCCTGACCCTGCAGGAGCAGTGGTCCACCATGGTGAATCTGCCCTGAATTATCCGCCTTTTTTCGGTAAGGGCACCATCTACAGCATGTGAAACGGATTCTCCTCAGCATAATACTTCAGTTAAGATGCCTTTGATGTCCCTGCTGTTCCTGAATCTGAAATCAGCTCCTGCGCTGTGTCTTTGCCCGAAATTGCAATCGTGTGCCTGCTTCCTCCATTGTTTGCCACGAGGAGCCCAGCAGATTTATAGATGGCCGCCCGCAACACATCCGAGTCCTCCAGTGCCTAATCCAGCCCAGCAGACACTGATGAGTTCCGATTGGCTGGTGGTCCCTTTACAGCCACCTATCCAGAGCCGGCAGGCGAAGCTGGCCCACTCTCACTAAGGCCCAGCGAAACAAGGCTGACTCCTGTCCTAGCTTGTCCCAGCCGATACATCATTCCCCCCTTCCTCTACAGTGGTGCAGGGGCTCCCCTGAACCTGCAGGAGCAGTGGTCCACCATGGTGAAGCTGCCCTGAATTATTCGCCTTTTTCGGTAAGCGCACCATCTACTGCGTGTGAAACGGATTCTCCTCAGCACAATACTTCAGTTAAGATGCCTCAGATGTCCCTGCTGTTCCTGAATCTGAAATCAGCTCCTGCGCTGTGATTTTGCCCCAAATTGCAATCGTGTGCCTGCTTCCTCCATTGTTTGCCATGAGGAGCCCAGCACATTTAAAGATGGCAGCCCGCAACCCATCGGAGTACTCCAGTGCCTAATCCCGCCCAGCAGACACTGCTGAGTTCCCATTGGCTGGTGGTCCCTTTACAGCCACCTATCCAGTACCGGCAGCCGAAGCCGGCCCACTCTCACTAAGCCCCAGCGAAACAAGGCTGACTCCTGTCCTAGCCTGTCCCAGCCGCTACATCATTCCCCCCTTCCTCTACAGTGGAGCAGGACCTCCCCTGACCCTGCAGGAGCAGTGGTCCACCATGGTGAAGCTGCCCTGAATTATCCGCCTTTTTCGGTGAGCGCACCATCTACTGCGTGTAAAACGGATTCTCCTCAGCACAATAGTTCAGTTAAGATGCCTCTGATGTCCCTGCTGTTCCTTAATCTGAAAACAGCTCCTGCGCTGTGTTTTTGCCCAAAATTGCAACCGTGTGCATGCTTCCTCCATTGTTTGCCACGAGGAGCCCAGCACATTTAAAGATGGCCGACCGCAACCCATCTGAGTCCTCCAGTGCCTAATCCAGCCCAGAAGACACTGCTGAGTTCCGATTGGCTGGTTGTCCCTTTACAGTAACCTATCCAGAGCCGGCAGGCGAAGCCGGCCCACTCTCACTCAGGCCCAGCGAAACAAGGCTGATTCCTGTCCTAGCCTGTCCCAGTGCTACATCATTCCCCCCTTCCTCGAAAGTGGAGCACAAGCTCCCCTGACCCTGCAGGAGCAGTGGTCCACCATGGTGAAGCTGCCCTGAATTATCCACCTTTTTCGGTAAGCGCACCATCTACTGCGTGTGAAACGGATTCTCCTCAGCACAATACTTCAGTTAAGATGTCCTTGATGTCCCTGCTGTTCCTGAATCTGAAATCAGCTCCTGTGCTGTGTTTTTGACCGAAATTGCAAATGTGTACATGCTTCCTCCATTGTTTGCCACGAGGAGCCCAGCACATTTAAAGATGGCCGCCCGCAACCCATCCGACCGAGTCTTCAGGGCCTAATCCAGGCCAGCAGACACTGCTGAGTTCCGATTGGCTGGTGTTCCCTTTACAGCCACCTTTCGAGAGCCGGCAGTCAAAGCCGGCCCACTCTCACTGAGGCCCAGCGAAACAAGGGTGACTCCTGTCTAAGCCTGTCCAAGCCGCTACATCATTCTCCCCTTCCTCTACAGTGGAGCAGGAGCTCCTCTGACCCTGCAGGAGCAGTGGTCCACCATGGTGAAGCTGCCCTGAATTATCCGCCTTTTTCGGTAAGCACACCATCTACTGCGTGTGAAACAGATTCTCCTCAGCACAATACTTCAGTTAAGATGCCTTTGATGTCCCTGCTGTTCCTGAATCTGAAATCAGCTCCTGTGCAGTGTTTTTGCCCGAAATTGCAACTGTGTGCATGCTTCCTCCATTGTTTGCCACGAGGAGCCCAGCACATTTAAAGATGGCCACCCGCAACCCATCTGAGTCCTCCAGTGCCTAATCCAGCCCAGCAGACACTGCTGAGTTCCGATTGGCTGGCGGTCCCTTTACAGCCACCTATCCAGAGCCGGCAGGCGAAGCCGGCCCACTCTCACTAAGGCCCAGCGAAACAAGGCTGACTCCTGTCCTAGCTTGTCCCCGCCGCTACATCATTCCCCCCTTCCTCTACAGTGGAGCAGGAGCTCCCCTGACCCTGCAGGAGCAGTGGTCCACCATGGTGAAGCTGCCCTGAATTATCCGCCTTTTTCGGTAAGGGCACCATCTACAGCATGTGAAACGGATTCTCCTCAGCATAATACTTCAGTTAAGATGCCTTTGATGTCCCTGCTGTTCCTGAATCTGAAATCAGCTCCTGCGCTGTGTCTTTGCCCGAAATTGCAATCGTGTGCCTGCTTCCTCCATTGTTTGCCACGAGGAGCCCTGCAGATTTATAGATGGCCGCCCGCAACACATCCGAGTCCTCCAGTGCCTAATCCAGCCCAGCAGACACTGATGAGTTCCGATTGGCTGGTGGTCCCTTTACAGCCACCTATCCAGGGCCGGCAGGCGAAGCCGGCCCACTCTCACTAAGGCCCAGCGAAACAAGGCTGACTCCTGTCCTAGCCTGTCCCAGCAGCTACATCATTCCCCCGTCCTCTACAGTGGAGCAGGTGCTCCCTGACCCTGCAGGAGCAGTGGTCCACCATGGTGAAGCTGCCCCGAATTATCCGCCTTTTTCGGTAACCGCACCATCCACTGCGTGTGAAACGGTTTCTCCTCAGCACAATACTTCAGTTAAGATGCCTTTGATGTCCTTGCTGTTCCTGAATCTGAAATCAGCTCCTGTGCTGTGTTTTTGACCGAAATTGCAAATGTGTACATGCTTCCTCCATTGTTTGCCACGAGGAGCCCAGCACATTTAAAGATGGCCGCCCGCAACCCATCCGAGTCTTCCAGGGCCTAATCCAGCCCAGCAGACACTGCTGAGTTCCGATTGACTGGTGTTCCCTTTACAGCCACCTTTCCAGAGCCGGCAGTCAAAGCCGGCCCACTCTCACTGAGGCCAAGCGAAACAAGGCTGACTCCTGATCTAGCCTGTCCCAGCCGCTACATCATTCTCCCCTTCCTCTACAGTGGAGCAGGAGCTCCTCTGACCCTGCAGGAGCAGTGGTCCACCATGGTGAAGCTGCCCTGAATTATCCACCTTTTTCAGTAAGCGCACCATCTACTGCGTGTGAAACGGATTCTCCTGAGCACAATACTTCAGTTAAGATGCCTTTGATATCCTTGCTGTTCCTGAATCTGAAATCAGCTCCTGTGCTGTGTTTCTGCCCGTAATTGCAACCGTGTGCATGCTTGCTCCATTGTTTGCTACGAGTAGTCCAGCACATTTAAAGAGGGCCATGTGCAACCCATCCAAGTCCTCCAGTGCCTAATCCAGCCCAGCACACACTGCTGAGTTCCGATTGGCTGGTGGTCCCTTTACAGCCACCTATCCAGAGCCGGCAGGCGAAGCCGGCCCACTCTCACTAAGGCCCAGTGAAACAAGGCTGACTCCTGTCCTAGCCTGTCCCAGCCACTACATCATTCCCCCCTTCCTCTATAGTGGAGCAGGAGCTCCCCTGACCCTGCAGGAGCATTGGTCCACCATGGTGTAGCTGCCCTGAATTATCCACCTTTTTCGGTAAGCGCACCATCTACTGCGTGTGAAACGAATTCTCCTCAGCACAATACTTCAGTTAAGATGCCTTTGATATCCCTGCTGTTCCTGAATCTGAAATCAGCTCCTGTGCTGTGTTTTTGCCCGTAATTGCAACCGTGTGCATGCTTGCTCTATTGTTTGCTACGAGGAGCCCAGCACATTTAAAGAAGCCGCCCGCAAACCTTCCGAGTCCTCCAGTGCCTAATCCAGCCCAGCAGACACTGCTGAGTTCCGATTGGCTGGTGGTCCCTTTACAGCCACCTATCCGGAGCCAGCAGGCGAAGCCGGCCCACTCTCACTAAGGCCCAGCAAAACAAGGCTGACTCCTGTCCTAGCCTGTCCCAGCCGCTACATCATTCTCCCCTTCCTCTACAGTGGAGCAGGAGCTCCCCTGACCCTGCAGGAGCAGTGGTCCAGCATGGTGAAGCTGCCCTGAATTATCCGCCTTTTTCGTTGAGCGCACCATCTACTGGGTGTGAATCGGATTCTCCTCAGCACAATACTTCAGTTAAGATCTCCCTGCTGTTCCTGAATCTGAAATCAGCTCCTGCGCTGTGTTTTTGCCCAAAATTGCAACTGTGTGCATGCTTCCTCCATTGTTTGCCACGAGGAGCCCAGCACATTTAAAGATGGCCGCCCGCAACCCATCCGAGTCCTCCAGCGTCTAATCCAGCCCAGCAGACACTGCTGAGTTCCGATTGGCTGGTTCTCCTTTTACAGCCACCTATCCATAGCCGGCAGGAGAAGCCGGCCCACTCTCACTAAGGCCCAGCGAAACAAGGCTGACTCCTGTCCTAGCCTGTCCCAGCCGCTACATTATTCCCCCCTTCCTCTACAGTGGAGCAGGAGCTCCCCTGACCCAGCAGGAGCAGTTGTCCTCCTTGGTGAAGCTGCCCTGAATTATCCGCGTTTTTCGGTAAGAGCATCATCTACTACGTGTGAAACGGATTCTCCTCAGCACAATACTTCAGTTAAGATGCCTTTGATGTCCCTGCTGTTCCTGAATCTGAAATCAGCTCCTGCGCTGTGTTTTTGCCCAAAATTGCAACCGTGTGCATGCTTCCTCCATTGTTTGCCACGAGGAGCCCAGCACATTTAAAGACGGCCGACTGCAATCAATCTGAGTCCTCCAATGCCTAATCCAGCCCAGCAGACACTGCTGAGTTCCGATTGGCTGGTGATCCCTTTACAGCCACCTATCCAGAGCCGGCAGGTGAAGCCGGCCCACTCTCACTAAGGCCAGCGAAACAATGCTGACTCTTGTCCTAGCCTGTCCCAGCCGCTACATCATTTCCCCCTTCCTCTACAGTGGAGCACAAGCTCCCCTGACCCTGCAGGAGCAGTGGTCCACCATGGTGAAGCTGCCCTGAATTATCCACCTTTTTCGGTAAGCGCACCATCTACTGCGTGTGAAATGGATTCTCCTCAGCACAGTACTTCAGTTAAGATGCCTTTGATGTCCCTGCTGTTCCTGAATCTGAAAACAGCTCCTGTGCTGTGTTTTTGGCCGAAATTGCAACCGTGTGCATGCTTCCTCCATTGTTTGCCAATAGGAGCCCAGCACATTTAAAGATGGCCGCCCGCAACCCATCAGAGTCCTCCAGTGCCGAATCCAGCCCAGCAGACACTGCTGAGTTCCGATTGGCTGGTGGTCCCTTTACAGCCACCTATCCAGAGCTGGCAGGCGAAGAAGGCCCACTCTCACTAAGGCCCAGCGAAACAAGGCTGACTCCTGTCCTAGCCTGTCCCAGCCCCTACATCATTCCCCCCGTCCTCTACAGTGGAGCAGGTGCTCCCCTGACCCTGCAGGAGCAGTAGTCCACCATGGTGAAGCTGCCCTGAATTATCCACCTTTTTCGGTAACCGCACCATCTACTGCGTGTGAAACGGATTCTCCTCAGCACAATACTTCAGTTAAGATGCCTTTGATGTCCTTGCTGTTCCTGAATCTGAAATCAGCTCCTGTGCTGTGTTTTTTTGCCCGAAATTGCAAATGTGCACATGCTTCCTCCATTGTTTTGCACGAGGAGCCCAGCACATTTAAAGATGGCCGCCCGCAACCCATCCGAGTCCTCCAGGGCCTAATCCAGCCCAGCAGACACTGCTGAGTTCCGATTGGCTGGTGGTCCCTTTACAGCCACCTTTCCAGAGCCGGCAGGCAAAGCCGGCCCACTCTCACTGAGGCCCTGCGAAACAAGGCTGACTCCTGTTCTAGCCTGTCCCAGCCGCTACATCATTCCCCCTTCCTCTACAGTGGAGCAGGAGCTCCTCTGACCCTGCAGGAGCAGTGGTCCACCATGGAGAAGCTGCCCTGAATTATCCGCATTTTTCGGTAACCGCACCATCTACTGCGTGTGAAACGGATTCTCCTCAGAACAATACTTTAGTTAAGATGCCTTTGATTTCCCTGAATCTGAAATCAGCTCCTGTGCAGTGTTTTTGCCCGAAATTGCAACTGTGTGCATGCTTCCTCCATTGTTTGCCATGAGGAGCCCAGCATATTTAAAGATGGCCGCCCGCAACCCATATGAGTCCTCCAGTGCCTAATCCAGCCCAGCAGACACTGTTGAGTTCCGATTGGCTGGTGGTCCCTTTACAACCACCTATCCAGAGCCGGCAGGCGAAGCTGGCCCACTCTCACTAATGCCCAGCGAAACAAGGCTGACTCCTGTCCTAGCTTGTCCCAGCCGCTACATCATTCCCCCATTCCTCTACAGTGGAGCAGGAGCTCCCCTGACCCTGCAGGAGCAGTGGTCCACCATGCTGAAGCTGCCCTGAATTATCCGCTTTTTTCGGTAAGTGCACCATCTACTGTGTGTGAAACGGATTCTCCTCAGCACAATACTTCAGTTAAGATGCCTTTGATGTTCCTGCTGTTCCTGAATCTGAAATCAGCTCCTGTGCTGTGTTTTTGCCCGAAATTGCAATCGTGTGCCTGCTTCCTCCATTGTTTGCCACGAGGAGCCCAGCACATTTAAAGATGGCCGCCCGCAACCCATCCAAGTCTTCCAGGGCCTAATCCAGCCCAGCAGACACTACTGAGTTCCGATTGGCTGGTGGTCCCTTTACAGCCACCTATCCAGAGCCGGCAGGCGAAGCCGGCCCACTCTCACTAAGGCCCAGCGAAACAAGGCTGACTCCTGTCCTATCCTGTCCAAGCCGCTACATCATTCCCCCTTTCCTCTACAGTGGAGCAGGAGCTCCCCTGACCCTGCATGAGCAGTTGTCCTCCTTGGTGAAGCTGCCCTCAATTATCCGCCTTTTTCGGTAAGCGCACCATCTACTGCGTGTGAAACGGATTCTCCTCAGCAAAATACTTCAGTTAAGAGGCCTTAGATGTCTCTGCTGTTCCTGAATCTAAAATCAGCTCCTGCGCTGTGTTTCTGCCCGAAATTGCAACTGTGTGCATGCTTCCTCCATTGTTTGCCACGAGGAGCCCAGCACATTTAAAGATGGCCGACCGCAACCCATCTGAGTCCTCCAGTGCCGGCAGTCGAAGCCGGCCCACTCTCACTAAGGCCAGCGAAACAATGCTGACTCCTGTCCTAGCCTGTCCCAGCCGCTACATCATTTCCCCCTTCCTCTACAGTGGAGCAGGAGCTCCCCTGACCCTGCAGGAGCAGTTGTCCTCCTTGGTGAAGCTGCCCTGAATTATTCGGCTTTTTTGGTAAGAGCACCATCTACTGCGTGTGAAACGGATTCTCCTCAGCAAAATACTTCAGTTAAGATGCCTTTGATGTCCCTGCTGTTCCTGAATCTGAAATCAGCTCCTGCGCTGTGTTTCTGCCCGAAATTAGAACCGTGTGAATGCTTCCTCCATTGTTTGCCACGAGGAGCCCAGCACATTTAAAGATGGCCGACCGCAACCCATCTGAGTCCTCCAGTGCCTAATCCAGCCCAGCAGACACTGCTGAGTTCCGATTGGCTGGTGGTCCCTTTACAGCCACCTATCCAGAGCCGGCAGGCGAAGCCGGCCCACTCTCACAAAGGCCCAGCGAAACAATTCTGACTCCTGTCCTAGCCTGTCCCAGCAGCTACATCATTCCCCCCTTCCTCTACAGTGGAGCAGGAGCTCCTCTGACCCTGCAGGAGCAGTGGTCCACCATGGTGAAGCTGCCCTGAATTATCCGCCTTGTTCGGTAAGCGCACCATCTACTGCGTGTGAAACGGATTCTCCTTAGCACAATACTTCAGTTAAGATGCCTTTGATGTCCCTGCTGTTCCTGAATCTGAAATCAGCTCCTGCGCTGTGTTTCTGCCCGAAATTGCAATCGTGTGCCTGCTTCCTCCATTGTTTGCCACGAGGAGACCAGCACATTTATAGATGGCCGCCCGCAACCCATCCGAGTCCTCCAGTGCCTAATCCAGCCCAGCAGACAAGGATGAGTTCCGATTGGCTGGTGGTCCCTTTACAGCCACCTATCCAGAGCCGGCAGGCGAAGCCGGCCCACTCTCACTAAGGCCCAGCGAAACAAGGCTGACTCCTGTCCTAGCCTGTCCCAGCCGCTACATCATTCCCCCCTACCTCTACAGTGGAGCAGGACCTCCCCTGACCCTGCAGGAGCAGTGGTCCACCATGGTGAAGCTGCCCTGAATTATCCACCTTTTTTCGGTAAGCGCACCATGTACTGTGTGTGAAACAGATTCTCCTCAGCACAATACTTCAGTTAAGATGCCTTTGATATCCCTGCTGTTCCTGAATCTGAAATCAGCTCCTCTGCTGTGTTTTTGCCCGTAATTGCAAACGTGTGCATGCTTTCTCCATTGTTTGCTACGAGGAGCTCAGCACATTTAAAGAGGGCCGCCACAACCCATCCGAGTCCTCCAGGGCCTAATGCAGCCCAGCAGAGACTGCTGAGTTCCGATTGGCTGGTGGTCCCTTTACAGCCACCTATCCAGAGCCGGCAGGCAAAGCCGGCCCACTCTAACTAAGGCCCAGCAAAACAAGGCTGACTCCTGTCCTAGCCTGTCCCAGCCGCTACATCATTCCCACCTTCCTCTACAGTAGTGCAGGAGCTCCCCTGACTCTGCAGGAGCAGTGGTCCACCATGGTGAAGCTGCCCTGAATTATCCGCTTTTTTCGGTCAGCGCACCATCTACTGCGTGTGAAACGGATTCTCCTCAGCACAATACTTCAGTTAAGATGCCTTTGATGTCCTTGCTGTTTCTGAATCTGAAATCAGCTCATGCGCTGTGTTTTTGCCCGAAATTACAACCGTGTGCATGCTTCCTCCATTGTTTTCCACGAGGAGGCCAACACATTTAAAGATGGATGCCACAACCCATCTGAGTCCTCCAGTGCCTAATGCAGCCCAGCAGAGACTGCTGAGTTCCGATAGGCTGGTGGTCCCTTTACAGCCACCTATCCAGAGCCGGCAGGCAAAGCTGGCCCACTCTCACTGAGGCCCAGCAAAACAAGGCTGACTCCTGTCCTAGCCTGTCCCAGCCGCTACATCATTCCCACCTTCCTCTACAGTAGTGCAGGAGCTCCCCTGACCCTGCAGGAGCAGTGGTCCACCATGGTGAAGCTGCCCTGAATTATCCGCCTTTTTCAGTAAGCGCACCATCTACTGCGTGTGAAACGGATTCTCCTCAGCACAATACTTCAGTTAAGATGCCTTTGATGTCCTTGCTGTTCCTGAATGTGAAATCAGCTCCTGTGCTGTGTTTTTGGCTGAAATTGCAAATGTGTACATGCTTCCTCCATTGTTTGCCACGAGGAGCCCAGCACATTTAAAGATGGCCACCCGCAACCCATCCGAGTCCTCCAGGGCCTAATCCAGCCCAGCAGACACTGCTGAGTTCCGATTAGCTTGTGGTTCGTTTACAGCCACCTTTACAGAGCCGGCAGTCAAAGCCGGCCCACTCTCACTGAGGCCCAGCGAAACAAGGCTGACTCCTGTCCTAGCCTGTCCCAGCCGCTACATCATTCCCCCCTTCCTCTACAGTGGAGCAGGAGCTCCTCTGACCCTGCAGGAGCAGTGGTCCACCATGGTGAAGCTGCCCTGAATTATCTGCCTTTTTCCGTAAGCGCACCATCTACTGCATGTGAAACGGATACCCCCCAGCACAATACTTCAGTTAGGATGCCTTTGATGTCCCTGAATCTGAAATCAGCTCCTGTGCAGTGTTTTTGCCCGAAATTGCAACTGTGTGCATGCTTCCTCCATTGTTTGCCACGAGGAGCCCAGCATATTTAAAGATGGCCGCCGGCAACCCATCTGAGTCCTCCAGGGCCTAATCCAGCCCAGCAGACACTGTTGAGTTCCGATTGGCTGGTGGTCCCTTTACAGCCACCTATGCAGAGCCGGCAAGCGAAGCTGGCCCACTCTCACTAAGGCACAGCGAAACAAGGCTGACTCCTGTCCTAGCTTGTCCCAGCCGATACATCATTCCACCCTTCCTCTACAGTGGAGCAGGGGCTCCCCTGACCCTGCAGGAGCAGTGGTCCACCATGGTGAAGCTGCCCTGAATTATTCGCCTTTTTCGGTAAGCGCACCATCTACTGCGTGTGAAACGGATTCTCCTCAGCACAATACTTCAGTTAAGATGCCTTTGATGTCCCTGCTGTTCCTGAATCTGAAATCAGCTCCTGCGCTGTGATTTTGCCCCAAATTGCAATCGTGTGCCTGCTTCCTCCATTGTTTGCCATGAGGAGCCCAGCACATTTAAAGATGGCAGCCCGCATCCCATCCGAGTACTCCGGTGCCTAATCCCGCCCAGCAGACACTGCTGAGTTCCCATTGGCTGGTGGTCCCTTTACAGCCACCTATCCAGTACCGGCAGCCGAAGCCGGCCCACTCTCACTAAGCCCCAGCAAAACAAGGCTGACTCCTGTCCTAGCCTGTCCCAGCCGCTACATCATTCCCCCCTTCCTCTACAGTGGAGCAGGACCTCCCCTGACCCTGCAGGAGCAGTGGTCCACCATGGTGAAGCTGCCCTGAATTATCCGCCTTTTTCGGTGAGCGCACCATCTACTGCGTGTAAAACGGATTCTCCTCAGCACAATAGTTCAGTTAAGATACCTTTGATGTCCCTGCTGTTCCTGAATCTGAAAACAGCTCCTGCGCTGTGTTTTTGCCCAAAATTGCAACCATGTGCATGCATCCTCCATTGTTTCTGAGGAGGAGTCCAGCACATTTAAAGATGGCCGCCTGCAACCCATCCGAGTCCTTCAGTGCCTAATCCAGCCCAGAAGACACTGCTGAGTTCCGATTGGCTGGTTGTCCCTTTACAGTAACCTATCCAGAGCCGGCAGGCGAAGCCGGCCCACTCTCACTCAGGCCCAGCGAAACAAGGCTGATTCCTGTCCTAGCCTGTCCCAGTGCTACATCATTCCCCCCTTCCTCGAAAGTGGAGCACAAGCTCTCCTGACCCTGCAGGAGCAGTGGTCCACCATGGTGAAGCTGCCCTGAATTATCCACCTTTTTCGGTAAACGCACCATCTACTGCGTGTGAAACGGATTCTCCTCAGCACAATACTTCACTTAAGATGTCCTTGATGTCCCTGCTGTTCCTGAATCTGAAATCAGCTCCTGCGCTGTGTTTTTGCCCGAATTTGCAACCATGTGCATGCATCCTCCATTGTTTCTGAGGAGGAGCCCAGCACATTTAAAGATGGCCGCCCGCAACCCATCCGAGTCCTTCAGTGCCTAATCCAGCCCAGCAGACACTGCTGAGTTCCGATTGGCTGGTGGTCCTTTTATAGCCACCTATCCAGAGCCGGCAGGCGAAGCCGGCCCACTCTCACTAAGGCCAAGCGAAACAATGCTGACTCCTGTCCTAGCCTGTCCCAGCAGCTACATCATTCCCCGCTTCCTCTACAGTGGAGCAGGAGCTCCCCTGACCCTGCAGGAGCAGTAGTCCACCATGGTGAAGCTGCCCTGAATGATCAGCCTTTTTCGGTAAGCGCACCATCTACTGCGTGTGAAACGGATTCTCCTCAGCACAATACTTCAGTTAAGATGCCTTTGATGTCCCTGCTGTTCCTGAATCTGAAATCAGCTCCTGCGCTTTGTTTTTGCCCGAAATTGCAACCGTGTGCATGCTTCCTCCATTGTTTGCCACAAGGAGCCCAGCACATTTAAAGATGGCCACCCGCAACCCATCCGAGTCCTCCAGTGCCTAATCCAGCCCAGCAGACACTGCTGAGTTCCGATTGGCTGGTGGTCCCTTTAGAGCCACCTATCCAGAGCCGGCAGGCGAAGCCGGCCCACTCTCACTAAGGCCCAGAGAAAAAAGGCTGACTCCTGTCCTAGCCTGTCCCAGCCACTACATCACTCCCACCTTCCTCTACATTGGAGCAGGTGCTCCGCTGACCCTGCAGGATCAGTTGTCCTCCATGGTGAAGCTGCCCTGAATTATCCGCCTTTTTCGGTAAGCGCACCATCTACTGCGTGTGAAACGGATTCTCCTTAGCACAATACTTCAGTTAAGATGCCTTTGATGTCCCTGCTGTTCCTGAATCTGAAATCAGCTCCTGCGCTGTGTTTCTGCCCGAAATTGCAACCGTGTGCATGCTTCCTCCATTGTTTGCCACGAGGAGCCCAGCACATTTAAAGATTGCCGACCGCAACCCATCTGAGTCCTCCAGTGCCTAATCCAGCACAGCAGACACTGCTGAGTTCCGATTGGCTGGTGGTCCCTTTACAGTAACCTATCCAGAGCCGGCAGGCGAAGCCGGCCCACTCACACTAAGGCCCAGCGAAACAAGGCTGATTCCTGTCCTAGCCTGTCCCAGTGCTACATCATTCCCCCCTTCCTCTACAGTGGAGCAGGAGCTCCCCTGACCCTGCAGGAGCAGTGGTCCACCATGGTGAAGCTGCCCTGAATTATCCACCTTTTTCGGTAAGCGCACCATCTACTGCGTGTGAAACGGATTCTCCTCAGCACAATACTTCAGTTAAGATGCCTTTGATGTCCCTGCTGGTCCTGAATCTGAAATCAGCTCCTGCACTTTGTTTTTGCCCGAAATTACAACCGTGTGCATGCTTCCTCCATTGTTTGCCACGAGGAGGCCAGCACATTTAAAGATGGCCGCCACAACCCATCCGAGTATTCCAGTGCCTAATGCAGCCCAGCAGAGACTGCTGAGTTCCGATTGGCTGGTGGTCCCTTTACAGCCACCTATCCAGAGACAGCTGGCGAAGCCGGCCCACTCTCACTAAGGCCCAGTGAAACAAGGCTGACTTCTGTCCTAGCCTGACCCAGCCGCTACATCATTCCCCCCTTCCTCTACATTGGAGCAGGAGCTCCCCTGACCCTGCAGGAGCAGTGGTCCACCATGGTGAAGCTGCCCTGAATTATCTGCCTTTTTCGGTAAGCGCATCATCTACTGCGTGTAAAACGGATTCTCCTCAGCACAATACTTCAGTTAAGATGCCTTTGATGTCCCTGCTGTTCCTGAATCTGAAATCAGCATGTGCATGCATCATCCATTGTTTCTGAGGAGGAGCCCAGCACATTTAAAGATGGCCGCCCGCAACCCATCCGAGTCCTTCAGTGCCTAATCCAGCCCAGCAGACACTGCTGAGTTCCGATTGGCTGGTGGTCCTTTTATAACCACCTATCCAGAGCCGGCAGGCGAAGCCGGCCCACTCTCACTAAGGCCAAGCGAAACAATGCTGACTCCTGTCCTAGCCTGTCCCAGCAGCTACATCATTCCCCCCTTCCTCTACAGTGGAGCAGGAGCTCCCCTGACCCTGCAGGAGCAGTAGTCCACCATGGTGAAGCTGCCCTGAATGATCAGCCTTTTTCGGTAAGCGCACCATCTACTGCGTGTGAAACGGATTCTCCTCAGCACAATACTTCAGTTAAGATGCCTTTGATGTCCCTGCTGTTCCTGAATCTGAAATCAGCTCCTGCGCTATGTTTTTGCCCAAAATTGCAACCGTGTGCATGCTTCCTCCATTGTTTGCCACAATGAACCCAGCACATTTAAAGATGGCCACCCGTAACCCATCCGAGTCCTTCAGTGCCTAACCCAGCCCAGCAGACACTGCTGAGTTCCGATTGGCTGGTAGTCCCTTTACAGCCACCTATCCAGAGCCGGCAGGCGAAGCCGGCCCACTCTCACTAAGGCCTAGCGAAACAAGACTGATTCCTGTCCTAGCCTGTCCCAGTGCTACATCATTCCCCCCTTCCTCTACAGTGGAACTCGAGCTCCCCTGACCATGCAGGAGCAGTGGTCCACTATGGTGAAGCTGCTCTGAATTATCTGCCTTTTTCGGTAAGCACACCATCTACTGCGTGTGAAATGGATTCTCCGCAGAACAATACTTCAGTTAAGATGCCTTTGACGTCCCTGCTGTTCCTGAATCTGAAATCAGCTCCTGTGTTGTGTTTTTGCCCGAAATTGCAACAGTGTACATGCTTCCTCCATTGTTTTCTACGAGGAGCCCAGCACATTAAAGATGACCGCCCGCAACCCATCCGAGTCCTCCAGTGCCTAATCCAGCCCAGCAGACACTGCTGAGTTCCGATTGGCTGGTGGTCCCTTTACAGCCACCTATCCAGAGCCGGCAGGCAAAGCCGGCCCACTCTCACTAAAACCCAGCGAAAAACAAGGCTGACTCCTGTCCTAGCTTGTCCCAGCCGCTACATCATTCCCCCCTTCCTCTACAGTGGAACTCGAGCTCCCCTGACCCTGCAGGAGCAGTGGTCCACCATGGTGAAGCTGCCCTGAATTATCCACCTTTTTCGGTAAGCGCACCATCTACTGCGTGGGAAACGGATTTTCCTCAGCACAATACTTCAGTTAAGATGCCTTTGATGTCCCTGCTGTTCCTGAATCTGAAATCAGCTCCTGCGCTGTGCTTTTGCCCGAAATTGCAACCGTGTGCATGCTTCCTCCATTGTTTGCCACGAAGAGCCCATCACATTTAAAGATTGCCGACCACAACCCATCTGCGTCCTCCAGTGCCTAATACCAGCCCAGCAGACACTGCTGAGTTCTGATTGGCTGGTGGTCCCTTTACAGCCACCTATCCAGAGCCGGCAGGTGAAGCCGGCCCACTCTCACTAAGGCCCAGCGAAACAAGGCTGATTCCTGTCCTAGCCTGTCCCAGTGCTACATCATTCCCCCCTTCCTCTACAGTGGAGCACGTGCTCCCCTGACCCTGCAGGAGCAGTGGTCCACCATGGTGAAGCTGCTCTGAATTATCTGTCTTTTTCGGTTAGCGCACCATCTACTGCGTGTGAAATGGATTCTCTGCAGCACAATACTTCAGTTAAGATGCCTTTGACGTCCCTGCTGTTCCTGAATCTGAAATCAGCTCCTGCGCTGTGTTTTTGCCCGAATTTGCAACCGTGGGCATGCTTCCTCCATTGTTTGCCACAAGGAGCCCAGCACATTAAAGATGACCGCCCGCAACCCATCCGAGTCCTCCACTGCCTAATCCAGCCCAGCAGACACTGCTGAGTTCCGATTGGCTGGTGGTCCCTTTACAGCCACCTATCCAGAGCCGGCAGGCAAAGCCGGCCCACTCTCACTAAGGCCCAGCGAAACAAGGCTGACTCCTGTCCTAGCCTGTCCCAGCCGCTACATAATTCCCCCCTTCCTCTACAGTGGAGCAGGAGCTCCCCTGACCCTGCAGGGGCAGTGGTCCACCATGGTGAAGCTGCCCTGAATTATCCACTTCTTTCGGTAAGCGCACGATCTACTGCGTGTGAAATGGATTCTCCTCAGCACAATACTTCAGTTAAGATGCCTTTGATGTCCCTGCTGTTCCTGAATCTGAAATCAGCTCCTGCGCTGTGTTTTTGCCCGAAATTGCAACCGTGTGCATGCTTCCTCCATTGTTTGCCACAATGAGCCCAGCACATTTAAAGATGGCCACCCGCAACCCATCCGAGTCCTTCAGTGCCTAACCCAGCCCAGCAGACACTGCTGAGTTCCGATTGGCTGGTGGTCCCTTTACAGCCACCTATCCAGAGCCGGCAGGCGAAGCCGGCCCACTCTCACTAAGGCCCAGCCATTTAAAGATGGCTGCCCGCAACCCATCCGAGTCCTCCAGTGCCTAATCCAGCCCAGCAGACACTGCTGAGTTCCGATTGGCTGGTGGTCCCTTTACAGCCACCTACCCAGAGCCGGCTTGCGAAGCCGGCCCACTCTCACTAAGGCCCAGCGAAACAAGGCTGACTCGTGTCCTAGCCTGACCCAGCCGCTACATCATTCCCCCCCTCCTCTATATTGGAGCAGGAGCACCCCTGACCCTGCAGGAGCAGTGGTCCACCATGGTGAAGCTGCCCTGAATTATCCGCCTTTTTCGGTAAGCGCATCATTTACTGCGTGTGAAACGGATTCTCCTCAGCACAATACTTCAGTTAAGATGCCTTTGATGTCCCTGCTGTTCCTGAATCTGAAATCAGCTCCTGCTCTGTGTTTTTGCCCAAAATTGCAACCGTGTGCATGCTTCCTCCATTGTTTGCCACGCGGAGCCCAGAACATTTAAAGGTGGCCGCCCGCAACCCATCCGAGTCCTCCAGTGCCTAATCCAGCCCAGCAGACACTGCTGAGTTCCGATTGGCTGGTGGTCCCTTTACAGCCACCTATCCAGAGCCGGCCGGCGAAGCCTGCCCACTCTCACTAAGGCCCAGCCATTTAAAGATGGCCACCCGCAACCCATCCAAGTCCTCCAGTGCCTAATCCAGCTCAGCAGACACTGCTGAGTTCCGATTGACTGATGGTCCCTTTACAGCCACCTATCCAGAGCCGGCTGGCGAAGCCGGCCTACTCTCACTAAGGACCAGCGAAACAAGGCTGACTCCTGTCCTTGCCTGTCCCAGCCGCTACATAATTCCCCCTTCCTCTACAGTGGAGCAGGAGATCCCCTGACCCTGCAGGAGCAGTGGTCCACCATGGTGAAGCTGCCCTGAATTATTCACCTTTTTCGGTAAGCGCACCATCTACTGTGTGTGAAACAGATTCTCCTCAGCACAATACTTCAGTTAAGATGCCTTTGATGTCCCTGCTGTTCCTGAATCTGAAATCAGCTCCTGCGCTGTGTTTTTGCCCGAATTTGCAACCGTGTGCATGCAACTTCCATTGTTTGCCACGAGGAGCCCAGCACATTTAAAAATTGCCGACCGCAACCCATCTGAGTCCTCCAGTGCCTAATCCAGCCCAGCAGACACTGCTGAGTTCCGATTGGCTGGTGGTCCCTTTACAGCCACCTATCCAGAGCCGGCAGGCAAAGCCGGCCCACTCTCACTAAGGCCAGCGAAACAATGCTGACTCCAGTCCTAGCCTATCCCAGCCGCTATATCATTTCCCCCTTCCTCTACAGTGGAACACGAGCTCCCCTGACCCTGCAGATGCAGTGGTCCACCATGGTGAAGCTGCTCTGAATTATCTGCCTTTTTTGGTAAGCACACCATCTACTACATGTGAAATGGATTCTCCGCAGCACAATACTTCAGTTAAGATGCCTTTGACGTCCCTGCTGTTCTTGAATCTGAAATCAGCTCCTGCGCTGTGTTTTTGCCCGAAATTGCAACCGTGTGCATGCTTCCTCCATTGTTTGCCACGAGTAGCCCAGCACATTAAAGATGACCGCCCGCAACCCATCCGAGTCCTCCAGTGCCTAATCCAGCCCAGCAGACACTTCTGAGTTCGGATTGGCTGGTGGTCCCTTTACAGCCACCTATCCAGAGCCGGCAGGCAAAGCCGGCCCACTCTCACTAAGGCCAGCGAAACAATGCTGACTCCAGTCCTAGCCTATCCCAGCCGCTATATCATTTCCCCCTTCCTCTACAGTGGAGCAGGAGCTCCCCGGACCCTGCAGGAGCAGTGGTCCACCATGGTGAAGCTGCCCTGAATTATCTGCCTTTTTCAGTAAGCGCATCATCTACTGCGTGTGAAACGGATTCTCCTCAGCACAATACTTCAGTTAAGATGCCTTTGACGTCCCTGCTGTTCCTGAATCTGAAATCAGCTCCTGCTCTGTGTTTTGGCCCAAAATTGCAACCGTGTGCATGCATCCACCATTGTTTGCCACGAGGAGCCCAGAACATTTAAAGGTGGCCGCCCGCAACCCATCCGAGTCCTCCAGTGCCTAATCCAGCCCAGGAGACACTGCTGAGTTCCGATTGGCTGGTGGTCCCTTTACAGCCACCTATCCAGAGCCGGCAAGCAAAGCCGGCCCACTCTCACTAATGCCCAGCCATTTAAAGATGGCTGCCCGTAACCCATCCGAGTCCTCCAGTGCCTAATCCAGCCCAGCAGACACTGCTGAGTTCCGATTGGCTGATGGTCCCTTTACAGCCACCTACCCAGAGCCGGCTGTCGAAGCCGGCCTACTCTCACTAAGGCCCAGGGAAACAAGGCTGACTCCTGTCCTAGCCTGTCCCAGCCGCTACATCATTCCCCCCTTCCTCTACATTGGAGCAGGAGCTCCCCTGACCCTGCAGGAGCAGTGGTCCACCATGGTGAAGCTGCCCCGAATTATCCGCCTTTTTCGGTAACTGCTCCATCTACTGCGTGTGAAACAGATTCTCCTCAGCACAATACTTCAGTTAAAATGCCTTTGATGTCCTTGCTGTTCCTGAATCTGAAATCAGCTCCTGTGCTGTGTTTTTGCCCGAAATTGCAAATGTGTACATGCTTCCTCCATTGGTTGCCACGAGGAGCCCAGCACATTTAAAGATGGCCGCCTGCAACCCACCTGAGTCCTCCAGGGCCTAATCCAGCCCAGCAGACACTGCTGAGTTCCGATTGGCTGGTGGTCCCTTTACAGCCACCTTTCCAGAGCTGGCAGGCAAAGCCGGCCCACTCTCACTGAGGCCCAGCGAAACAAAGCTGACTCCTGTCCTAGCCTGTCCCAGCCGCTATATCATTCCCCCCTTCCTCTACAGTGGAGCAGGAGCTCCCCTGACCCTGCAGGAGCAGTGTTCCACCATGGTGAAGCTGCCCTGAATTATCCACCTTTTTCGGTAAGCGCACCATCTACTGCGTGTGAAACAGATTCTCCTCAGCACAATACTTCAGTTAAGATGGCTTTGATATCCCTGCTGTTCCTCAATCTGAAATCAGATCCTGTGCTGTGTTTTTGGCCGTAATTGCAACCGTGTCCATGCTTCCTCCATTGTTTGCCACGAGAAGCCCAGCACATTTAAAGATGGCTGCCCGCAACCCATCCGAGTACTCCAGTGCCTAATCCCGCCCAGCAGACACTGCTGAGTTCCGATTGGCTGGTGGTCCCTTTACAGCCACCTATCCAGAGCCGGCAGGCGAAGCCGGCCCACTCTCACTAAGGCCCAGCGAAACAAGGCTGACTCCTGTCCTAGCCTGTCCAGCCGCTACATCATTCCCCCCTTCCTCTACACTGGAGCAGGAGCTCCCCTGACCCTGCAGGAGCAGTGGTCCACCATGGTGAAGCTGCCCTGAATTATCCACCTTTTTCGGTAAGCGCACCATCTACTGCGTGTGAAACAGATTCTCCTCAGCACAATACTTCAGTTAAGATGGCTTTGATATCCCTGCTGTTCCTCAATCTGAAATCAGCTCCTGCGTTGTGTTTTTGCCCTTTGCCCGTAATTGCAACCGTGTGCATGCTTCCTCCATTGTTTGCCACGAGGAGCCCAGCACATTTAAAGATGGCCGCCCGCAACCCATCCGAGAACTCCAGTGCCTAATCCCGCCCAGCAGACACTGCTGAGTTCCGATTGGCTGGTGGTTCCTTTACAGCCACCTATCAAGAGCCGGCAGGCGAAGCCGGCCCACTCTCACTAAGGCCCAGCGAAACAAAGCTGACTCCTGTCCTAGCCTGTCCCAGCCGCTACATCATTCCCCCCTTCCTCTACAGTGGAGCAGGAGCTCCCCTGACCCTGCAGGAGCAGTGGTCCACCATGGTGAAGCTGCCCTGAATTATCCACCTTTTTTGGTAAGCGCACCATCTACTGCGTGTGAAACAGATTCTCCTCAGCACAATACTTCAGTTAAGATGGCTTTGATATCCCTGCTGTTCCTCAATCTGAAATCAGCTCCTGCGCTGTGTTTTTGCCGTAATTTCAACCGTGTGCATGCTTCCTCCATTGTTTGCCACGAAGAGCCTAGCACATTGAAAGAATGCCGCCCGCAACCCATCCGAGTCCTCCAGTGCCTAATCCAGCCCAGCCGACACTGCTGAGTTACGATTGGCTGGTGGTCCCTTTACAGCCACCTATCCAGAGCCGGTAGGCAAAGCCGGCCCACTCTCACTAAGGCCCAGCGAAACAATGCTGACTCCTGTCCTAGCCTGTCCCAGCAGCTACATTATTCCCCCCTTCCTCTACAGTGGAGCAGGAGCTCCCCTGACCCTGCAGGAGCAGTGGTCCACCATGGTGAAGCTGCCCTGAATTATCCGCCTTTTTCGGTAAGCGCACCATCTACTGCGTGTGAAACAGATTCTCCTCAGCACAATACTTCAGTTAAGATGCCTTTGATGTTCCTTCTGTTCCTGAATCTGAAATCAGCTCCTGCGCTGTGTTTCTTCCCGAAATTGCAACCGTGTTCATGCTTCCTCCATTGTTTGCCACGAGGAGCCCAGCACATTTAAAGATGGCCGACCGCAACCCATCTGAGTCCTCCAGTGCCTAATCCAGCCCAGCAGACACTGCTGAGTTCCGATTGGCTGGTGGTCCCTTTACAGCCACCTATCCAGAGCCGTCAGGCGAAGCCGGCCCACTCTCACTAAGGCCAGCGAAACAATGCTGACTCCTGACCTAGCCTATCCCAGCCGCTATATCATTTCCCCCACCTCTACAGTGGAGCAGGAGCTCCCCTGACCCTGCAGGAGCAGTGGTCCACCATGGTGAAGCTGCCCTGAATTATCCACCTTTTTTGGTAAGCGCACCATCTACTGCGTGTGAAACAGATTCTCCTCAGCACAATACTTCATTTAAGATGGCTTTGATATCCCTGCTGTTCCTCAATCTGAAATCAGCTCCTGCGCTGTGTTTTTGTCCGAAATTGCAACCGTGTGCATGCTTACTCCATTGTTTGCCACAAGGAGCCCAGCACATTTAAGGATGGCCGCCCGCAACCCATCCGAGTCCTCCAGTGCCTAATCCAGCCCAGCAGACACTGCTGAGGTCAGATTGGCTGGTGGTCCCTTTACAGCCACCTATCCAGAGCCGGCAGGCGAAGCCGGCCCACTCTCGTTAAGGCCCAGCAAATCAAGGCTTACTCCTGTCCTAGCCTGTCCCAGCCGCTACATCATTGCCCCTCTTCCTCTACAGTGACGCAGGAGCTCCGCTGACCCTGCAGGAGCAGTGGTCCACCATGGTGAAGCTGCCCTGAATTATCCACCTTTTTCGGTAAGCGCACCATCTACTGCATGTGAAACGGATTCTCCTTAGACCAATACTTCAGTTAAGATGCCTTTGATGTCCCTGCTGTTCCTGAATCTGAAATCAGCTCCTGCGCTGTGTTTTTGCTCGAAATTGCAACCGTGTGCATGCTTCCTCCATTGTTTGCCACAAGGAGCCCAGCACATTTAAAGATGGCCGACCGCAACCCATCTGAGTCCTCCAGTGCCTAATCCAGCCCAGCAGACACTGCTGAGTTCCGATTGGCTGGTGGTCCCTTTACAGCCACCTATCCAGAGCCGGCAGGCGAAGCCGGCCCACTCTCACTAAGGCCTAGCGAAACAAGACTGATTCCTGTCCTAGCCTGTCCCAGTGCTACAATATTCCCCCCTTCCTCTACAGTGGAGCACGTGCTCCCCTGACCCTGCAGGAGCAGTGGTCCACCATGGTGAAGCTGCTCTGAATTGTCTGTCTTTTTCGGTTAGCGCACCATCTACTGCGTGTGAAATGGATTCTCTGCAGCACAATACTTCAGTTAAGATGCCTTTGACGTCCCTGCTGTTCCTGAATCTGAAATCAGCTCCTGCGTTGTGTTTTTGCCCGAATTTGCAACCGTGGGCATGCTTCCTCCATTGTTTGCCACAAGGAGCCCAGCACATTAAAGATGACCGCCCGCAACCCATCCGAGTCCTCCAGTGCCTAATCCAGCCCAGCAGACACTGCTGAGTTCCGATTGGCTGGTGGTCCCTTTACAGCCACCTATCCAGAGTCGGCAGGCAAAGCCGGCCCACTCTCACTAAGGCCCAGCGAAACAAGGCTGACTCCTGTCCTAGCCTGTCCCAGCCGCTACATAATTCCCCCCTTTCTCTACAGTGGAGCAGGAGCTCCCCTGACCTGCAGGAGCAGTGGTCCACCATGGTGAAGCTGCCCTGAATTATCCACCTCTTTCGGTAAGCGCACGATCTACTGCGTGTGAAATGGATTCTCCTCAGCACAATACTTCAGTTAAGATGCCTTTGATGTCCCTGCTGTTCCTGAATCTGAAATCAGCTCCTGCGCTGTGTTTTTGCCCAAAATTGCAACCGTGTGCATGCTTCCTCCATTGTTTGCCACAATGAGCCCAGCACATTTAAAGATGGCCACCCGCAACCCATCCGAGTCCTTCAGTGCCTAACCCAGCCCAGCAGACACTGCTGAGTTCCGATTGGCTGGTGGTCCCTTTACAGCCACCTATCCAGAGCCGGCAGGCGAAGCCGGCCCACTCTCGTTAAGGCCCAGCGAATCAAGGCTTACTCCTGTCCTAGCCTGTCCCAACCGCTACATCATTCCCCCCCTTCCTCTACAGTGAAGCAGGAGCTCCGCTGACCATGCAGGAGCAGTGGTCCACCATGGTGAAGCTGCTCTGAATTATCTGCCTTTTTCGGTAAGCACACCATCTACTGCGTGTGAAATGGATTCTCCGCAGAACAATACTTCAGTTAAGATGCCTTTGACGTCCCTGCTGTTCCTGAATCTGAAATCAGCTTGTGTGTTGTGTTTTTGCCCGAAATTGCAACAGTGTGCATGCTTCCTGCATTGTTTTCTACGAGGAGCCCAGCACATTAAAGATGACCGCCTGCAACCCATCCGAGTCCTCCAGTGCCTAATCCAGCCCAGCAGACACTGCTGAGTTCCGATTGGCTGGTGGTCCCTTTACAGCCACCTATCCAGAGACGGCAGGCGAAGCCGGCCCACTCTCACTAAGGCCCAGCCATTTAAAGATGGCTGCCCGCAACCCATCCGAGTCCTCCAGTGCCTAATCCAGCCCAGTAGACACTGCTGAGTTCCGATTGGCTGGTGGTCCCTTTACAGCCACCTATCCAGAGCCGGCTGGCGAAGCCGGCCCACTCTCACTAAGGCCCAGCGAAACAAGGCTGACTCGTGTCCTAGCCTGACCCAGCCGCTACATCATTCCCCCACTCCTCTTCATTGGAGCAGGAGCTCCCCTGACCCTGCAGGAGCAGTGGTCCACCATGGTGAAGCTGCCCTGAATTATCCGCCTTTTTCGGTAAGCGCATCATTTACTGCGTGTGAAACGGATTCTCCTCAGCACAATACTTCAGTTAAGATGCCTTTGATGTCCCTGCTGTTCCTGAATCTGAAATCAGCTCCTGCTCTGTTTTTGCCCAAAATTGCAACCGTGTGCATGCTTCCTCCATTGTTTGCCACGCGGAGCCCAGAACATTTAAAGGTGGCCGCCGGCAACCCATCCGAGTCCTCCAGTGCCTAATCCAGCCCAGTAGACACTGCTGAGTTCCGATTGGCTGGTGGTCCCTTTACAGCCACCTATCCATAGCCGGCTGTCGAAGCCGGCCCACTCTCACTAAGGCCCAGGGAAACAAGGCTGACTCCTGTCCTAGCCTGTCCCAGCCGCTACATCATTCCCCCCTTCCTCTACATTGGAGCAGGAGCTCCCCTGACCCTGTAGGAGCAGTGGTCCACCATGGTGACGCTGCCCCGAATTATCCGCCTTTTTCGGTAACCGCTCCATCTACTGCGTGTGAAACAGATTCTCCTCAGCACAATACTTCAGTTAAGGTGCCTTTAATGTCCTTGCTGTTCCTGAATCTGAAATCAGCTCCTGTGCTGTGTTTTTGCCCGAAATTGCAAATGTGTACATGCTTCCTCCATTGTTTGCCACGAAAAGCCCAGCACATTTAAAGATGGCCGCCTGCAACCCATCTGAGTCCTCCAGGGCCTAATCCAGCCCAGCAGACACTGCTGAGTTCCGATTGGCTGGTGGTCCCTTTACAGCCACCTTTCCAGAGCTGGCAGGCAAAGCCGGCCCACTCTCACTGAGGCCCAGCGAAACAAGGCTGACTCCTGTCCTAGCCTGTCCCAGCCGCTACATCATTCCCCCCTTCCTCTAAAGTGGAGCAGGAGCTCCCCTGACCCTGCAGGAGCAGTGGTCCACCATGGTGAAGCTGCCCTGAATTATCCACCTTTTTTGGTAAACGCACCATCTACTGCGTGTGAAACAGATTCTCCTCAGCACAATACTTCAGTTAAGATGGCTTTGATATCCCTGCTGTTCCTCAATCTGAAATCAGATCCTGTGCTGTGTTTTTGCCCGTAATTGCAACCGTGTGCATGCTTCCTCGATTGTTTGCCACGAGGAGCCCAGCACATTTAAAGATTGCCGCCCGCAACCCATCCGAGTACTCCAGTGCCTAATCCCGCCCAGCAGACACTGCTGAGTTCCGATTGGCTGGTGGTCCCTTTACAGCCACCTATCAAGAGCCGGCAGGCGAAGCCGGCCCACTCTCACTAAGGCCCAGCGAAACAAAGCTGACTCCTGTCCTAGCCTGTCCCAGCCGCTACATCATTCCCCCCTTCCTCTACAGTGGAGGAGGAGCTCCCCTGACGCTGCAGGAGCAGTGGTCCACCATGGTGAAGCTGCCCTGAATTAACCACCTTTTTCGGTAAGCGCACCATCTACTGCGTGTGAAACAGATTCTCCTCAGCACAATACTTCAGTTAAGATGCCTTTGATGTTCCTTCTGTTTCTGAATCTGAAATCAGCTCCTGCGCTGTGTTTCTGCCCGAAATTGCAACCGTGTTCATGCTTCCTCCATTGTTTGCCACGAGGAGCCCAGCACATTTAAAGATGGCCGACCGCAACCCATCTGAATCCTCCAGTGCCTAATCCAGCCCAGCAGACACTGCTGAGTTCCGATTGGCTGGTGGTCCCTTTACAGCCACCTATCCAGAGCCGGCAGGCGAAGCCGGCCCACTCTCACTAAGGCCAGCGAAACAATGCTGACTCCTGTCCTAGCCTATCCCAGCCGCTATATCATTTCCCCCTTCCTCTACAGTAGAGCAGGAGCTCCCCTGACCCTGCAGGAGCAGTGGTCCACCATGGTGAAGCTGCCCTGAATTATCCACCTTTTTTGGTAAGCGCACCATCTACTGCGTGTGAAACAGATTCTCCTCAGCACAATACTTCAGTTAAGATGGCTTTGATATCCCTGCTGTTCCTCAATCTGAAATCAGCTCCTGCGCTGTGTTTTTGCCCGTAATTTCAACCGTGTGCATGCTTCCTCCATTGTTTGACACGAGGAGCCTAGCACATTGAAAGAATGCCGCCCGCAACCCATCCGAGTCCTCCAGTGCCTAATCCAGCCCAGCCGACACTGCTGAGTTCCGATTGGCTGGTGGTCCCTTTACAGCCACCTATCCAGAGACGGCAGGCGACGCCGGCCCACTCTCACTAAGGCCAGCAAAACAATGCTGACTCCTGTCCTAGCCTATCCCAGCCGCTATATCATTTCCCCCTTCCTCTACAGTGGAGCAGGAGCTCCCCTGACCCTGCAGGAGCAGTGGTCCACCATGGTGAAGCTGCCCTGAATTATCCGCCTTTTTCGGTAAGCGCACCATCTACTGCGTGTGAAACAGATTCTCCTCAGCACAATACTTCAGTTAAGATGCCTTTGATGTTCCTCCTGTTCCTGAATCTGAAATCAGCTCCTGCGCTGTGTTTCTGCCCGAAATTGCAACCGTGTTCATGCTTCCTCCATTGTTTGCCACGTGGAGCCCAGCACATTTAAAGATGGCCGACCGCAACCCATCTTAGTCCTCCAGTGCCTAATCCAGCCCAGCAGACACTGCTGAGTTCCGATTGGCTGGTGGTCCCTTTACAGCCACCTATCCAGAGACGGCAGGCGACGCCGGCCCACTCTCACTAAGGCCAGCAAAACAATGCTGACTCCTGTCCTAGCCTATCCCAGCCGCTATATCATTTCCCCCTTCCTCTACAGTGGAGCAGGAGCTCCCCTGACCCTGCAGGAGCAGTGGTCCACCATCGTGAAGCTGCCCTGAATTATCCACCTTTTTTGGTAAGCGCACCATCTACTGCGTGTGAAACAGATTCTCCTCAGCACAATACTTCAGTTAAGATGGCTTTGATATCCCTGCTGTTCCTCAATCTGAAATCAGCTCCTGCGCTGTGTTTTTGCCCGTAATTTCAACCTTGTGCATGCTTCCTCCATTGTTTGCCATTAGGAGCCTAGCACATTGAAAGAATGCCGCCCGCAACCCATCCGAGTCCTCCAGTGCCTAATCCAGCCCAGCCGACACTGCTGTGTTCCGATTGGCTGGTGGTCCCTTTACAGCCAACTATCCAGAGCCGGTAGGCAAAGCCGGCCCACTCTCACTAAGGCCCAGCGAAACAATGCTGATTCCTGTCCTAGCCTGTCCCAGCAGCTACATTATTCCCCCCTTCCTCTACAGTGGAGCAGGAGCTCCCCTGACCCTGCAGGAGCAGTGGTCCACCATGGTGAAGCTGCCCTGAATTATCCGCCTTTTTCGGTAAGCGCCCCATCTACTGTGTGTGAAACGGATTCTCCTCAGCACAATTCTTCAGTTAAGATGCCTTTGATGTCCCTGCTGTTCCTGAATCTGAAATCAGCTCCTGCGCTGTGTTTTTGTCCGAAATTGCAACCGTGTGCATGCTTCCTCCATTGTTTGCCACAAGGAGCCCAGCACATTTAAGGATGGCCGCCCGCAACCCATCCGAGTCCTCCAGTGCCTAATCCAGCCCAGCAGACACTGCTGAGGTCAGATTGGCTGGTGGTCCCTTTACAGCCACCTATCCAGAGCCGGCAGGCGAAGCCGGCCCACTCTCACTAAGGCCAGCGAAACAATGCTGACTCCTGTCCTAGCCTATCCCAGCCGCTATATCATTTCCCCCTTCCTCTACAGTGGAGCAGGAGCTCCCCTGACCCTGCAGGAGCAGTGGTCCACCATGTTGAAGCTGCCCTGAATTATCCACCTTTTTTGGTAAGCGCACCATCTACTGCGTGTGAAACAGATTCTCCTCAGCACAATACTTCAGTTAAGATGGCTTTGATATCCCTGCTGTTCCTCAATCTGAAATCAGCTCCTGCGCTGTATTTTTGCCCGTAATTTCAACCGTGTGCATGCTTCCTCCATTGTTTTCCACGAGGAGCCTAGCACATTGAAAGAATGCCGCCCGCAACCCATCCGAGTCCTCCAGTGCCTAATCCAGCCCAGCCGACACTGCTGAGTTCCGATTGGCTGGTGGTCCCTTTACACCCACCTATCCAGAGCCGGTAGGCAAAGCCGGCCCACTCTCACTAAGGGCCAGCGAAACAATGCTGACTCCTGTCCTAGCCTGTCCCAGCAGCTACATTATTCCCCCCTTCCTCTACGGTGGAGCAGGAGCTCCCCTGACACTGCAGGAGCAGTGGTCCACCATGGTGAAGCTGCCCTGAATTATCCGCCTTTTTCGGTAAGCGCACCATCTACTGCGTGTGAAACAGATTCTCCTCAGCACAATACTTCAGTTAAGATGCCTTTAATGTTCCTTCTGTTCCTGAATCTGAAATCAGCTCCTGCGCTGTGTTTCTGCCCGAAATTGCAACCGTGTTCATGCTTCCTCCATTGTTTGCCACGGGGAGCCCATCACATTTAAAGATGGCCGACCGCAACCCATCTGAGTCCTCCAGTGCCTAATCCAGCCCAGCAGACACTGCTGAGTTCCGATTGGCTGGTGGTCCCTTTACAGCCACCTATCCAGAGCCGGCAGGCGAAGCCGGCCCACTCTCACTAAGGCCAGCAAAACAATGCTGACTCCTGTCCTAGCCTATCCCAGCCGCTATATCATTTCCCCCTTCCTCTACAGTGGAGCAGGAGCTCCCCTGACCCTGCAGGAGCAGTGGTCCACCATGGTGAAGCTGCCCTGAATTATCCACCTTTTTTGGTAAGCGCACCAACTACTGCGTGTGAAACAGATTCTCCTCAGCACAATACTTCAGTTAAGATGGCTTTGATATCCCTGCTGTTCCTCAATCTGAAATCAGCTCCTGCGCTGTGTTTTTGCCCGTAATTTCAACCGTGTGCATGCTTCCTCCATTGTTTACCACGAGGAGCCTAGCACATTGAAAGAATGCCGCCCGCAACCCATCCGAGTCCTCCAGTGCCTAATCCAGCCCAGCCGACACTGCTGAGTTCCGATTGGCTGGTGGTCCCTTTACAGCCAACTATCCAGAGCCGGTAGGCAAAGCCGGCCCACTCTCAATAAGGCCCAGCGAAACAATGCTGACTCCTGTCCTAGCCTGTCCCAGCAGCTACATTATTCCCCCCTTCCTCTACAGTGGATCAAGAGCTCCCCTGACCCTGCAGGAGCAGTGGTCCACCATGGTGAAGCTGCCCTGAATTATCCGCCTTTTTCGGTAAGCGCACCATCTACTGTGTGTGAAACGGATTCTCCTCAGCACAATACTTCAGTTAAGATGCCTTTGATGTCCCTGCTGTTCCTGAATCTGAAATCAGCTCCTGCGCTGTGTTTTTGTCCGAAATTGCAACCGTGTGCATGCTTCCTCCATTGTTTGCCACAAGGAGCCCAGCACATTTAAGGATGGCCGCCCGCAACCCATCCGAGTCCTATAGTGCCTAATCCAGCCCAGCAGACACTGCTGAGTTCCGATTGGCTGGTGGTCCCTTTAGAGACACCTATCCAGAGCCGGCAGACGAAGCCGGCCCACTCTCATTAAGGCCCAGGGAAATAAGGCTTACTCCTGTCCTAGCCTGTCCCAGCCGCTACATCATTCCCCCCCTTCCTCTACAGTGAAGCAGGAGCTCCGCTGACCCTGCAGGAGCAGTGGTCCACCATGGTGAAGCTGCCCAGAATTATTCACCTTTTTCGGTAAGCGCACCATCTACTGCATGTGAAACGGATTCTCCTTAGACCAATACTTCAGTTAAGATGCCTTTGATGTCCCTGCTGTTCCTGAATCTGAAATCAGCTCCTGCGCTGTGTTTTTGCTCGAAATTGCAACCGTGTGCATGCTTCCTCCATTGTTTGCCACAAGGAGCCCAGCACATTTAAAGATGGCCGCCCGCAACCCATCCGAGTCCTCCAGTGCCTAATCCAGCCCAGCAGACACTGCTGAGTTCCGATTGGCTGGTGGTCCCTTTAGAGACACCTATCCAGAGCCGGCAGACGAAGCCGGCCCACTCTCATTAAGGCCCAGGGAAATAAGGCTGACTCCTGTCCTAGCCTGTCCCAGCCGCTACATCACTCCCCCCTTCCTCTACAGTGGAGCAGGAGCTCCCCTGACCCTGCAGGATCAGTTGTCCTCCATGGTGAAGCTGCCCTGAATTATCCGCCTTTTTCGGTAAGCGCACCATCTACTGCGTGGGAAACGGATTCTCCTCAGCACAATACTTCAGTTAAGATGCCTTTGATGTCTCTGCTGTTCCTGAATCTGAAATCAGCTCCTGCGCTGTGTTTTTGCCCGAAATTGCAACCGTGTGCATGCTTCCTCCATTGTTTGCCACGAAGAGCCCATCACATTTAAAGATTGCCGACCACAACCCATCTGCGTCCTCCAGTGCCTAATCCAGCCCAGCAGACACTGCTGAGTTCTGATTAGCTGGTGGTCCCTTTACAGCCACCTATCCAGAGCCGGCAGGTGAAGCCGGCCCACTCTCACTAAGGCCCAGCGAAACAAGGCTGATTCCTGTCCTAGCCTGTCCCAGTGCTACATCATTCCCCCCTTCCTCTACAGTGGAGCACGTGCTCCCCTGACCCTGCAGGAGCAGTGGTCCACCATGGTGAAGCTGCTCTGAATTATCTGTCTTTTTCCGTTAGCACACCATCTACTGCGTGTGAAATGGATTCTCTGCAGCACAATACTTCAGTTAAGATGCCTTTGATGTCCCTGCTGTTCCTGAATCTGAAATCAGCTCTTGCGCTGTGTTTTTGCCCGAAATTGCAACCGTGTGCATGCTTCCTCCATTGTTTGCCACGAGGAGCCTAGCACATTTAAAGATGGCCGCCAGCACCCCATCCGAGTCCTCCAGTGCCTAATCCAGCCCAGCAGATACTGCTGAGTTCCGATTGGTTGGTGATCCCTTTACAGCCACCTATCCAGAGCCGGCAGGCTAGGCCGGCCCACTGTCACTAAGGCCCAGCGAAAACAAGGCTGACTCCTGTCCTAGCCTGTCTCAGCCGATACATCATTCCCCCCTTCCTCTACAGTGGAGCAGGAGCTCCCTTGACCCTGCAGGACCAGCGGTCCACAACGGTGAAGCTGCCCTGAATTATCCGCCTTTTTCGGTAAGCGCACCATCTACTGCATGTGAAACGGATTCTCCTCAGCACAATACTTCAGTTAAGATGCCTTTGATGTCCTGGCTGTTCCTGAATCTGAAATCAGCTCCTGTGCTGTGTTTTTGCCCGAAATTGCAACCGTGTGTATGCTTCCTCCATTGTTTGCCACGAGGAGCTTAACACATTTCAAGATGGCCGCCCGCAACCCATCCGAGTACTCCAGTGCCTAATGCCGCCCAGCAGACACTGCTGAGTTCCGATTGGCTGGTGGTCCCTTTACAGCCACCTATCCAGAGCCGGCAGGCGAAGCCGGCCCACTTTCACTAAGGCCCAGCAAAACAAGGCTGACTCCTGTCCTAGCCTGTCCCAGCCGCTACATCATTCCCGCCTTCCTCTACAGTGGAGCAGGACCTCCCCTGACCCTGCAGGAGCAGTGGTCCACCATGGTGAAGCTGCCCTGAATTATCCGCCTTTTTCGGTAAGCGCACCATCTACTGTGTGTGAAACGGATTCTCCTCAGCACAATACTTCAGTTAAGATGCCTTTGATGTCCCTGCTGTTCCTGAATCTGAAATCAGCTACTGCGCTGTGTTTTTGCCCAAAATTGCAACCGTGTGCATGCTTCCTCCATTGTTTGCCACAAGGATCCCAGCACATTTAAAGATGGCCGCCCGCAACCCATCCGAGTCCTCCAGTGCCTAATCCAGCCCAGCAGACACTGCTGAGGTCAGATTGGCTGGTGGTCCCTTTACAGCCACCTATCCAGAGCCGGCAGGCGAAGCCGGCCCACTCTCGCTAAGGCCCACTAAACAAGGCTTACTCCTGTCCTAGCCTATCCCAGCCGCTACATCATTCCCCCCTTCCTCTACAGTGAAGCAGGAGTTCCGCTGACCCTGCAGGAGCAGTGGTCCACCGTGGTGAAGCTGCCCTGAATTATCCACCTTTTTCGGTAAGCGCACCATCTACTGCATGTGAAACGGATTCTCCTCAGCACAATACTTCAGTTAAGATGCCTTTGATGTCCCTGCTGTTCCTGAATCTGAAATCAGCTCCTGCGCTGTGTTTTTGCTCGAAATTGCAACCGTGTGCATGCTTCCTCCATTGTTTGCCACGAGGAGCCCAGCACATTTAAAAATTGCCGACCGCAACCCATCTGAGTCCTCCAGTGCCTAATCCAGCCCAGCAGACACTGCTGAGTTCCGATTGGCTGGTGGTCCCTTTACAGCCACCTATCCAGAGCCGGCAGGCGAAGCCGGCCCACTCTCACTAAGGCCCAGCGAAACAAGACTGATTCCTGTCCTAGCCTACCCAGTGCTACATCATTCCCCCCTTCCTCTACAGTGGAACACAAGCTCCCCTGACCGTGCAGATGCAGTGGTCCACCATGGTGAAGCTGCTCTGAATTATCTGCCTTTTTCGGTAAGCACACCATCTACTGCATGTGAAATGGATTCTCCGCAGCACAATACTTCAGTTAAGATGCCTTTGATGTCCCTGCTGTTCCTGAATCTGATATCAGCTCCTGCGCTGTGTTTTTGCCCGAAATTGCAACCGTGTGCATGCTTCCTCCATTGTTTGCCACGAGGAGCCCAGCACATGAAAGATGACCGCCCGCAACCCATCCGAGTCCTCCAGTGCCTAATCCAGCCCAGCAGACACTGCTGAGTTCCGATTGGCTGGTGGTCCCTTTACAGCCACCTATCCAGAGCCGGCAGGCAAAGCCGGCCCACTCTCACTAAGGCCCAGCGAAACAAGGCTGACTCCTGTCCTAACCTGTCCCAGCCTCTACATCATTCCCCCCTTCCTCTACAGTGGAGCAGGAGCTCCCCTGACCCTGCAGGAGCAGTGGTCCACCATGGTGAAGCTGCCCTGAATTAGCCACCTTTTCCGGTAAGCGCACCATCTACTGCATGTGAAACGGATTCCCCTCAGCACAATACTTCAGTTAAGATGCCTTTGATGTCACTGCTGTTCCTGAATCTGAAATCAGCTCCTGCGCTGTGTTTTTCCCGAAATTGCAACCGAGTGCATGCTTCCTCCATTGTTTGCCACGAGAAGCCCAGCACATTTAAAGATGGCCGCCCGCAACCCATCCGAGTCCTCCAGTTCCTAATCCAGCCCATCAGACACTGCTGAGTTCCGATTGGCTGGTGGTCCCTTTACAGCCACCTATCCAGAGCCGGCAGGCAAAGCCGGCCCACTCTCACTAAGGCCCAGGGAAACAAGGCTGTCTCCTGTCCTAGCCTGTCCCAGCCGCTACATCATTCCCCCCTTCCTCTACAGTGGAGCAGGAGCTCCCCTGACCCTGCAGGAGCAGTGGTCCACCATGGTGAAGCTGCCCTGAATTATCTGCCTTTTTCAGTAAGCGCATCATCTACTGCGTGTGAAACGGATTCTCCTCAGCACAATACTTCAGTTAAGATGCCTTTGACGTCCCTGCTGTTCCTGAATCTGAAATCAGCTCCTGCTCTGTGTTTTTGCCCAAAATTGCAACCGTGTGCATGCATCCACCATTGTTTGCCACAAGGAGCCCAGAACATTTAAAGGTGGCCGCCCGCATCCCATCCGAGTCCTCCAGTGCCTAATCCAGCCCAGCAGACACTGCTGAGTTCCGATTGGCTGGTGGTCCCTTTACAGCCACCTATCCAGAGCTTGCAAGCGAAGCCGGCCCACTCTCACTAAGGCCCAGCCATTTAAAGATGGCCGCCCGTAACCCATCCGAGTCCTCCAGTGCCTAATCCAGCCCAGCAGACACTGCTGAGTTCCGATTGGCTGATGGTCCCTTTACAGCCATCTATCCAGAGCCGGCTGTCGAAGCCGGCCCACTCTCACTAAGGCCCAGGGAAACAAGGCTGACTCCTGTCCTAGCCTGTCCCAGCCGCTACATCATTCCCCCCTTCCTCTACATTGGAGCAGGAGCTCCCCATACCCTGCAGGAGTCCACCATGGTGAAGCTGCCCCGAATTATCCGCCTTTTTCGGTTACCGCTCCATCTACTGCGTGTGAAACAGATTCTCCTCAGCACAATACTTCAGTTAAGATGCCTTTGATGTCCTTGCTGTTCCTGAATCTGAAATCAGCTCCTGTGCTGTGTTTTTGCCCGAAATTGCAAATGTTTACATGCTTCCTCCATTGTTTGCCACGAGAAGCCCAGCACATTTAAAGATGGCCGCCTGCAACCCATCTGAGTCCTCCAGGGCCTAATCCAGCACAGCAGACACTGCTGAGTTCCGATTGTCTGGTGGTCCCTTTACAGCCACCTTTCCAGAGCTGGCAGGCAAAGCCGGCCCACTCTCACTGAGGCCCAGCAAAACAAGGCTGACTCCTCTCCTAGCCTGTCCCAGCCGCTACATCATTCCCCCCTTCCTCTACAGTGGAGCAGGAGCTCCCCTGACCCTGCAGGAGCAGTGGTCCACCATGGTGAAGCTGCCCTGAATTATCCACCTTTTTCGGTAAGCGCACCATCTACTGCGTGTGAAACAGATTCTCCTCAGCACAATACTTCAGTTAAGATGGCTTTGATATCACTGCTGTTCCTCAATCTGAAATCAGATCCTGTGGTGTGTTTTTGCCCGTAATTGCAACCGTGTGCATGCTTCCTCCATTGTTTGCCACGAGGAGCCCAGCACATTTAAAGATGGCCGCCCGCAACCCATCCAAGTACTCCAGTGCCTGATCCCGCCCAGCAGACACTGCTGAGTTCCGATTGGCTGGTGGTCCCTTTACAGCCACCTATCCAGAGCCGGCAGGCGAATCCGGCCCACTCTCACTAAGGCCCAGCGAAACAAGGCTGACTCCTGTCCTAGCCTGTCCAGCTGCTACATCATTCCCCCCCTTCCTCTACAGTGGAGCAGGAGCTCCCCTGACCCTGCAGGAGCAGTGGTCCACCATGGTGAAGCTGCCCTGAATTATCCACCTTTTTCGGTAAGCGCACCATCTACTGCGTGTGAAACAGATTCTGCTCAGCACAATACTTCAGATAAGATGCCTTTGATGTTCCTTCTGTTCCTGAATCTGAAATCAGCTCCTGTGCTGTGTTTCTGCCCGAAATTGCAACCGTGTTCATGCTTCCTCCATTGTTTGCCACGAGGAGCCCAGCACATTTAAAGATGGCCGACCGCAACCCATCTGAATCCTCCAGTGCCTAATCCAGCCCAGCAGACACTGCTGAGTTCCGAATGGCTGGTGGTTCCTTTACAGCCACCTATCCAGAGCCGGCAGGCGAAGCCGGCCCACTCTCACTAAGGCCAGCGAAACAATGCTGACTCCTGTCCTAGCCTATCCCAGCCGCTATATCATTTCCCCCTTCCTCTACAGTGGAGCAGGAGCTCCCCTGACCCTGCAGGAGCAGTGGTCCACCATGGTGAAGCTGCCCTGAATTATCCACCTTTTTCGGTAAGCGCACCATCTACTGCGTGTGAAACAGATTCTCCACAGCACAATACTTCAGTTAAGATGGCTTTGATATCCCTGCTGTTCCTCAATCTGAAATCAGCTCCTGCGTTGTGTTTTTGCCCTTTGCCCGTAATTGCAACCGTGTGCATGCTTCCTCAATTGTTTGCCACGAGGAGCCCAGCACATTTAAAGATGGCCGCCCGCAACCCATCCAAGTACTCCAGTGCCTAATCCCGCCCAGCAGACACTGCTGAGTTCCGATTGGCTGGTGGTCCCTTTACAGCCACCTATCCAGAGCCGGCAGGCGAAGCCGGCCCACTCTCACTAAGGCCCAGCGAAACAAGGCTGACTCCTGTCCTAGCCTGTCCAGCCGCTACATCATTCCCCCCCTTCCTCTACAGTGGAGCAGGAGCTCCCCTGACCCTGCAGGAGCAGTGGTCCACCATGGTGAAGCTGCCCTGAATTATCCACCTTTTTCGGTAAGCGCACCATCTACTGCGTGTGAAACAGATTCTCCTCAGCACAATACTTCAGTTAAGATGGCTTTGATATCCCTGCTGTTCCTCAATCTGAAATCAGCTCCTGCGTTGTGTTTTTGCCCTTTGCCCGTAATTGCAACCGTGTGCATGCTTCCTCAATTGTTTGCCGCGAGGATCCCAGCACATTTAAAGATGGCCGCCCGCAACCCATCCGAGTACTGCAGTGACTAATCCCGCCCAGCAGACACTGCTGAGTTCCGATTGGCTGGTGGTCCCTTTACAGCCACCTATCAAGAGCCGGCAGGTGAAGCCGGCCCACTCTCACTAAGGCCCAGCGAAACAAAGCTGACTCCTGTCCTAGCCTGTCCCAGCTGCTACATCATTCCCCCCTTCCTCTACAGTGGAGCAGGAGCTCCCCTGACCCTGCAGGAGCAGTGGGCCACCATGGTGAAGCTGTCCTGAATTATCCACCTTTTTCGGTAAGCACACCATCTACTGCATGTGAAACAGATTCTCCTCAGCACAATACTTCAGATAAGATGCCTTTGATGTTCCTTCTGTTCCTGAATCTGAAATCAGCTCCTGTGCTGTGTTTCTGCCCGAAATTGCAACCGTGTTCATGCTTCCTCCATTGTTTGCCACGAGGAGCCCAGCACATTTAAAGATGGCCGACCGCAACCCATCTGAATCCTCCAGTGCCTAATCCAGCCCAGCAGACACTGCTGAGTTCCGATTGGCTGGTGGTCCCTTTACAGCCACCTATCCAGAGCCGGCAGGCGAAGCCGGCCCACTCTCACTAAGGCCAGCGAAACAATGCTGACTCCTGTCCTAGCCTATCCCAGCCGCTATATCTTTTCCCCCTTCCTCTACAGTGGAGCAGGAGCTCCCCTGACCCTGCAGGAGCAGTGGTCCACCATGGTGAAGCTGCCCTGAATTATCCACCTTTTTTGGTAAGCGCACCATCTACTGCGTGTGAAACAGATTCTCCTCAGCACAATACTTCAGTTAAGATGGCTTTGATATCCCTGCTGTTCCTCAATCTGAAATCAGCTCCTGCGCTGTGTTTTTGCCCGTAATTTCAACCGTGTGCATGCTTCCTCCATTGTTTGACACGAGGAGCCTAGCACATTGAAAGAATGCCGCCCGCAACCCATCCGAGTCCTCCAGTGCCTAATCCAGCCCAGCCGACACTGCTGAGTTCCGATTGGCTGGTGGTCCCTTTACAGCCACCTATCCAGAGCCGGTAGGCAAAGCCGGCCCACTCTCACTAAGGCCCAGCGAAACAATGCTGACTCCTGTCCTAGCCTGTCCCAGCAGCTACATTATTCCCCCCTTCCTCTACAGTGGAGCAGGAGCTCCCCTGACCCTGCAGGAGCAGTGGTCCACCATGGTGAAGCTGCCCTGAATTATCCGCCTTTTTCGGTAAGCGCACCATCTACTGCGTGTGAAACAGATTCTCCTCAGCACAATACTTCAGTTAAGATGCCTTTGATGTTCCTCCTGTTCCTGAATCTGAAATCAGCTCCTGCGCTGTGTTTCTGCCCGAAATAGCAACCGTGTTCATGCTTCCTCCATTGTTTGCCACGTGGAGCCCAGCACATTTAAAGATGGCCGACCGCAACCCATCTGAGTCCTCCAGTGCCTAATCCAGCCCAGCAGACACTGCTGAGTTCCGATTGGCTGGTGGTCCCTTTACAGCCACCTATCCAGAGACGGCAGGCGAAGCCGGCCCACTCTCACTAAGGCCAGCAAAACAATGCTGACTCCTGTCCTAGCCTATCCCAGCCGCTATATCATTTCCCCCTTCCTCTACAGTGGAGCAGGAGCTCCCCTGACCCTGCAGGAGCAGTGGTCCACCATCGTGAAGCTGCCCTGAATTATCCACCTTTTTTGGTAAGCGCACCATCTACTGCGTGTGAAACAGATTCTCCTCAGCACAATACTTCAGTTAAGATGGCTTTGATATCCCTGCTGTTCCTCAATCTGAAATCAGCTCCTGCGCTGTGTTTTTGCCCGTAATTTCAACCTTGTGCATGCTTCCTCCATTGTTTGCCATGAGGAGCCTAGCACATTGAAAGAATGCCGCCCGCAACCCATCCGAGTCCTCCAGTGCCTAATCCAGCCCAGCCGACACTGCTGTGTTCCGATTGGCTGGTGGTCCCTTTACAGCCAACTATCCAGAGCCGGTAGGCAAAGCCGGCCCACTCTCACTAAGGCCCAGCGAAACAATGCTGACTCCTGTCCTAGCCTGTCCCAGCAGCTACATTATTCCCCCCTTCCTCTACAGTGGAGCAGGAGCTCCCCTGACCCTGCAGGAGCAGTGGTCCACCATGGTGAAGCTGCCCTGAATTATTCGCCTTTTTCGGTAAGCGCCCCATCTACTGTGTGTGAAACGGATTCTCCTCAGCACAATACTTCAGTTAAGATGCCTTTGATGTCCCTGCTGTTCCTGAATCTGAAATCAGCTCCTGCGCTGTGTTTTTGTCCGAAATTGCAACCGTGTGCATGCTTCCTCCATTGTTTGCCACAAGGAGCCCAGCACATTTAAGGATGGCCGCCCGCAACCCATCCGAGTCCTCCAGTGCCTAATCCAGCCCAGCAGACACTGCTGAGGTCAGATTGGCTGGTGGTCCCTTTACAGCCACCTATCCAGAGCCGGCAGGCGAAGCCGGCCCACTCTCGTTAAGGCCCAGCGAATCAAGGCTTACTCCTGTCCTAGCCTGTCCCAGCGGCTACATCATTCCCCTCCTTCCTCTACAGTGAAGCAGGAGCTCCGCTGACCATGCAGGAGCAGTGGTCCACCATGGTGAAGTTGCCCTGAATTATCCGCCTTTTTCGGTAAGCGCACCATCTACTGAGTGTGAAACGGATTCTACTCAGTACAATACTTCAGTTAAGATGCCTTTGACGTCCCTGCTGTTCCTGAATCTGAAATCAGCTCGTGTGTTGTGTTTTTGCCCGAAATTGCAACAGTGTGCATGCTTCCTCCATTGTTTTCTACGAGGAGCCCAGCACATTAAAGATGACCGCCTGCAACCCATCCGAGTCCTCCAGTGCCTAATCCAGCCCAGCAGACACTGCTGAGTTCCGATTGGCTGGTGGTCCCTTTACAGCCACCTATCCAGAGACGGCAGGCGAAGCCGGCCCACTCTCACTAAGGCCCAGCCATTTAAAGATGGCTGCCCGCAACCCATCCGAGTCCTCCAGTGCCTAATCCAGCCCAGTAGACACTGCTGAGTTCCGATTGGCTGGTGGTCCCTTTACAGCCACCTATCCAGAGCCGGCTGGCGAAGCCGGCCCACTCTCACTAAGGCCCAGCGAAACAAGGCTGACTCGTGTCCTAGCCTGACCCAGCCGCTACATCATTCCCCCACTCCTCTTCATTGGAGCAGGAGCTCCCCTGACCCTGCAGGAGCAGTGGTCCACCATGGTGAAGCTGCCCTGAATTATCCGCCTTTTTCGGTAAGCGCATCATTTACTGCGTGTGAAACGGATTCTCCTCAGCACAATACTTCAGTTAAGATGCCTTTGATGTCCCTGCTGTTCCTGAATCTGAAATCAGCTCCTGCGCTGTGTTTTTGCCCGAATTTGCAACCGTGTGCATGCAACCTCCATTGTTTGCCACGCGGAGCCCAGAACATTTAAAGGTGGCCGCCGGCAACCCATCCGAGTCCTCCAGTGCCTAATCCAGCCCAGCAGACACTGCTGAGTTCCGATTGGCTGGTGGTCCCTTTACAGCCACCTATCCAGAGCCGGCCGGCGAAGCCGGCCCACTCTCACTAAGGCCCAGCCATTTAAAGATGGCCGCCCGCAACCCATCCGAGTCCTCCAGTGCCTAATCCAGCCCAGCAGACACTGCTGAGTTCCGATTGACTGATGGTCCCTTTACAGCCACCTATCCAGAGCCGGCTGGCGAAGCCGGCCTACTCTCACTAAGGACCAGCGAAACAAGGCTGACTCCTGTCCTAGCCTGTCCCAGCCGCTACATAATTCCCCCTTCCTCTACAGTGGAGCAGGAGATCCCCTGCCCCTGCAGGAGCAGTGGTCCACCATGGTGAAGCTGCCCTGAATTATTCACCTTTTTCGGTAAGCGCACCATCTACTGCGTGTGAAACGGATTCTCCTCAGCACAATACTTCAGTTAAGATGCCTTTGATGTCCCTGCTGTTCCTGAATCTGAAATCAGCTCCTGCACTGTGTTTTTGCCCGAATTTGCAACCGTGTGCATGCAACCTCCATTGTTTGCCACGAGGAGCCCAGCACATTTAAAGATGGCCGTCCGCAACCCATCCGAGTCCTTCAGTGCCTAATCCAGCCCAGCAGACACTGCTGAGTTCCGATTGGCTGGTGGTCCCTTTACAGCAACCTATACAGAGCCGGCCGGCGAAGCCGGCCCACTGTCACTAAGGCCCAGGGAAAAAAGGCTGACTCCTGTCCTAGCCTGTCCCAGCCGCTACATCATTCCCACCTTCCTCTACAGTGGAGCAGGAGCTCCCCTGAACCTGCAGGAGCAGTGGTCCACCATGGTGAAGCTGCCCTGAATTATGCGCCTTTTTCGGTAACCACACCATCTACTGCATGTGAAACGGATTCTCCTCAGCACAATACTTCAGTTAAGATGCCTTTGATGTCCCTGCTGTTCCTGAATCTGAAATCAGCTCCTGCGCTGTGTTTTTGCCCGAATTTGCAACCGTGTGCATGCAACCTCCATTGTTTGCCACGAGGAGCCCAGCACATTGAAAGATGGCCGCCAGCAACCCATCCGAGTCCTTCAGTGCCTAATCCAGCCCAGCAGACACTGCTGAGTTCCGATTGGCTGGTGGTCCCTTTACAGCCACCTATACAGAGCCAGCAGTCAAAGCCGGCCCACTCTCACTGAGGCCCAGCGAAACAAGGCTGACTCTTGTCCTAGCCTGTCCCAGCCGCTACATCATTCCCCCCTTCCTCTACAGTGGAGCAGGAGCTCCTCTGACCCTGCAGGAGCAGTGGTCCACCATGGTGAAGCTGCCCTGAATTATCCGCCTTTTTCGGTAAGCGCACCATCTACTGCGTGTGAAACAGATTCTCCTCAGCACAATACTTCATTTAAGATGCCTTTGATGTCCCTGCTGTTCCTGAATCTGAAATCAGCTCCTGCTCTGTGTTTTTGCCCATAATTGCAACCGTGTGCATGCTTCCTCCATTGTTTGCCACGAGGAGCCCAGAACATTTAAAGGGGGCCGCCCGCAACTCATCCGAGTCCTCCAGTGCCTAATCCAGCCCAGCAGACACTGCTGAGTTCCGATTGGCTGGTGGTCCCTTTACAGCCACCTATCCAGAGACGGCAGGCGAAGCCGGCCCACTCTCACTAAGGCCAGCAAAACAATGCTGACTCCTGTCCTAGCCTATCCCAGCCGCTATATCATTTCCCCCTTCCTCTACAGTGGAGCAGGAGCTCCCCTGACCCTGCAGGAGCAGTGGTCCACCATCGTGAAGCTGCCCTGAATTATCCACCTTTTTTGGTAAGCGCACCATCTACTGCGTGTGAAACAGATTCTCCTCAGCACAATACTTCAGTTAAGATGGCTTTGATATCCCTGCTGTTCCTCAATCTGAAATCAGCTCCTGCGCTGTGTTTTTGCCCGTAATGTCAACCTTGTGCATGCTTCCTCCATTGTTTGCCATGAGGAGCCTAGCACATTGAAAGAATGCCGCCCGCAACCCATCCGAGTCCTCCAGTGCCTAATCCAGCCCAGCCGACACTGCTGTGTTCCGATTGGCTGGTGGTCCCTTTACAGCCAACTATGCAGAGCCGGTAGGCAAAGCCGGCCCACTCTCACTAAGGCCCAGCGAAACAATGCTGACTCCTGTCCTAGCCTGTCCCAGCAGCTACATTATTCCCCCCTTCCTCTACAGTGGAGCAGGAGCTCCCCTGACCCTGCAGGAGCAGTGGTCCACCATGGTGAAGCTGCCCTGAATTATTCGCCTTTTTCGGTAAGCGCCCCATCTACTGTGTGTGAAACGGATTCTCCTCAGCACAATACTTCAGTTAAGATGCCTTTGATGTCCCTGCTGTTCCTGAATCTGAAATCAGCTCCTGCGCTGTGTTTTTGTCCGAAATTGCAACCGTGTGCATGCTTCCTCCATTGTTTGCCACAAGGAGCCCAGCACATTTAAGGATGGCCGCCCGCAACCCATCCGAGTCCTCCAGTGCCTAATCCAGCCCAGCAGACACTGCTGAGGTCAGATTGGCTGGTGGTCCCTTTACAGCCACCTATCCAGAGCCGGCAGGCGAAGCCGGCCCACTCTCGTTAAGGCCCAGCGAATCAAGGCTTACTCCTGTCCTAGCCTGTCCCAGCCGCTACATCATTCCCCTCCTTCCTCTACAGTGAAGCAGGAGCTCCGCTGACCATGCAGGAGCAGTGGTCCACCATGGTGAAGTTGCCCTGAATTATCCGCCTTTTTCGGTAAGCGCACCATCTACTGAGTGTGAAACGGATTCTACTCAGTACAATACTTCAGTTAAGATGCCTTTGACGTCCCTGCTGTTCCTGAATCTGAAATCAGCTCGTGTGTTGTGTTTTTGCCCGAAATTGCAACAGTGTGCATGCTTCCTCCATTGTTTTCTACGAGGAGCCCAGCACATTAAAGATGACCGCCTGCAACCCATCCGAGTCCTCCAGTGCCTAATCCAGCCCAGCAGACACTGCTGAGTTCCGATTGGCTGGTGGTCCCTTTACAGCCACCTATCCAGAGACGGCAGGCGAAGCCGGCCCACTCTCACTAAGGCCCAGCCATTTAAAGATGGCTGCCCGCAACCCATCCGAGTCCTCCAGTGCCTAATCCAGCCCAGTAGACACTGCTGAGTTCCGATTGGCTGGTGGTCCCTTTACAGCCACCTATCCAGAGCCGGCTGGCGAAGCCGGCCCACTCTCACTAAGGCCCAGCGAAACAAGGCTGACTCGTGTCCTAGCCTGACCCAGCCGCTACATCATTCCCCCACTCCTCTTCATTGGAGCAGGAGCTCCCCTGACCCTGCAGGAGCAGTGGTCCACCATGGTGAAGCTGCCCTGAATTATCCGCCTTTTTCGGTAAGCGCATCATTTACTGCGTGTGAAACGGATTCTCCTCAGCACAATACTTCAGTTAAGATGCCTTTGATGTCCCTGCTGTTCCTGAATCTGAAATCAGCTCCTGCGCTGTGTTTTTGCCCGAATTTGCAACCGTGTGCATGCAACCTCCATTGTTTGCCACGCGGAGCCCAGAACATTTAAAGGTGGCCGCCGGCAACCCATCCGAGTCCTCCAGTGCCTAATCCAGCCCAGCAGACACTGCTGAGTTCCGATTGGCTGGTGGTCCCTTTACAGCCACCTATCCAGAGCCGGCTGGCGAAGCCGGCCTACTCTCACTAAGGACCAGCGAAACAAGGCTGACTCCTGTCCTAGCCTGTCCCAGCCGCTACATAATTCCCCCTTCCTCTACAGTGGAGCAGGAGATCCCCTGACCCTGCAGGAGCAGTGGTCCACCATGGTGAAGCTGCCCTGAATTATTCACCTTTTTCGGTAAGCGCACCATCTACTGCGTGTGAAACGGATTCTCCTCAGCACAATACTTCAGTTAAGATGCCTTTGATGTCCCTGCTGTTCCTGAATCTGAAATCAGCTCCTGCGCTGTGTTTTTGCCCGAATTTGCAACCGTGTGCATGCAACCTCCATTGTTTGCCACGAGGAGCCCAGCACATTTAAAGATGGCCGCCCGCAACCCATCCGAGTCATTCAGTGCCTAATCCAGCCCAGCAGACACTGCTGAGTTCCGATTGGCTGGTGGTCCCTTTACAGCAACCTATACAGAGCCGGCCGGCGAAGCCGGCCCACTGTCACTAAGGCCCAGGGAAAAAAGGCTGACTCCTGTCCTAGCCTGTCCCAGCCGCTACATCATTCCCACCTTCCTCTACAGTGGAGCAGGAGCTCCCCTGAACCTGCAGGAGCAGTGGTCCACCATGGTGAAGCTGCCCTGAATTATCCGCCTTTTTCGGTAACCACACCATCTACTGCATGTGAAACGGATTCTCCTCAGCACAATACTTCAGTTAAGATGCCTTTGATGTCCCTGCTGTTCCTGAATCTGAAATCAGCTCCTGCGCTGTGTTTTTGCCCGAATTTGCAACCGTGTGCATGCAACCTCCATTGTTTGCCACGAGGAGCCCAGCACATTGAAAGATGGCCGCCCGCAACCCATCCGAGTCCTTCAGTGCCTAATCCAGCCCAGCAGACACTGCTGAGTTCCGATTGGCTGGTGGTCCCTTTACAGCCACCTATACAGAGCCAGCAGTCAAAGCCGGCCCACTCTCACTGAGGCCCAGCGAAACAAGGCTGACTCTTGTCCTAGCCTGTCCCAGCCGCTACATCATTCCCCCCTTCCTCTACAGTGGAGCAGGAGCTCCTCTGACCCTGCAGGAGCAGTGGTCCACCATGGTGAAGCTGCCCTGAATTATCCGCCTTTTTCGGTAAGCGCACCATCTACTGCGTGTGAAACAGATTCTCCTCAGCACAATACTTCATTTAAGATGCCTTTGATGTCCCTGCTGTTCCTGAATCTGAAATCAGCTCCTGCTCTGTGTTTTTGCCCAAAATTGCAACCGTGTGCATGCTTCCTCCATTGTTTGCCACGAGGAGCCCAGAACATTTAAAGGGGGCCGCCCGCAACTCATCCGAGTCCTCCAATGCCTAATCCAGCCCAGCAGACACTGCTGAGTTCCGATTGGCTGGTGGTCCCTTTACAGCCACCTATCCAGAGCCGGCAGGCGAAGCCGGCCCACTCTCACTAAGGCCCAGCGAAAAACAAGGCTGACTCCTGTCCTAGCCTGTCCCAGCCGCTACATCATTCCCCCCTTCCTCTACAGTGGAGCAGGAGCTCCCCTGACCCTGCAGGAGCAGTGGTCCACCATGGTGAAGCTGCCCTGAATTATCCACCTTTTTCGGTAAGCGCACCATCTACTGCGTGGGAAACGGATTCTCCTCAGCACAATACTTCAGTTAAGATGCTTTTGATGTCCCTGCTGCTCCTGAATCTGAAATCAGCTGCTGCGCTGTGTTTTTCCCGAAATTGCAACCGAGTGCATGCTTCCTTCATTGTTTGCCACAAGAAGCCCAGCACATTTAAAGATGGCCGCCCGCAACCCATCCGAGTCCACCAGTTCCTAATCCAGCCCATCAGACACTGCTGAGTTCCGATTGGCTGGTGGTCCCTTTACAGACACCTATCCAGAGCCGGCTGGCGAAGCCGGCCCACTCTTACTAAGGCCCAGCGAAACAAGGCTGACCCCTGTCCTAGCCTGACCCAGCCACTACATCATTCCCCCCTTCCTCTACATTGGAGCAGGAGCTCCCCTGACCCTGCAGGAGCAGTGGTCCACCATGGTGAAGCTGCCCTGAATTATCTGCCTTTTTCGGTAAGCGCATCATCTACTGCGTGTGAAACGGATTCTCCTCAGCACAATACTTCAGTTAAGATGCCTTTGATGTCCCTGCTGTTCCTGAATCTGAAATCAGCTCCTGCTCTGTGTTTTTGCCCAAAATTGCAACCGTGTGCATGCTTCCTCCATTGTTTGCCACGAGGAGCCCAGAACATTTAAAGGGGGCCGCCCGCAACTCATCCGAGTCCTCCAGTGCCTAATCCAGCCCAGCAGACACTGCTGAGTTCCGATTGGCTGGTGGTCCCTTTACAGCCACCTATCCAGAGCCGGCAGGCGAAGCCGGCCCACTCTCACTAAGGCCCAGCCATTTAAAGATGGCCGCCCGTAACCCATCCGAGTCCTCCAGTGCCTAATCCAGCCCAGCAGACACTGCTAAGTTCCGATTGGCTGGTGGTCCCTTTAAAGCCACCTATCCAGAGCCGGCAGGCGAAGCCGGCTCACTCTCACTAAGGCCCAGCAAAACAAGACTGACTCCTGTCCTAGCCTGTCCCAGCCGCTGCATCATTCCCCCCTTCCTCTACAGTGGAGCAGGAGCTACCCTGAGCCTGCAGGAGCAGTGGTGCACCATGGTGAAGCTGCCCTGAATTATCCACCTTTTTCGGTAAGCGCACCATCTACTGCGTTTGAAACAGATTCTCCTCAGCACAATACTTCAGTTAAGATAGCTATGATATCCCTGCTGTTCCTCAATCTGAAATCAGCTCCTGCGCTGTGTTTTTGCCCGTAATTGCAACCGTGTGCATGCTTCCTCCATTGTTTGCCACAAGGAGCCCAGCACATTTAAAGATGGCCGCCCGCAACCCATACGAGTACTCCAGTGCCTAATCCCGCCCAGCAGACACTGCTGAGTTCCGATTGGCTGGTGGTCCCTTTACAGCCCCCTATCCAGAGCCGGCAGCCGAAGCCGGCCCAATCTCACTAAGGCCAGCGAAACAATGCTGACTCTTGTCCTAGCCTGTCCCAGCCGCTACATCATTCCCCCCTTCGTCTACAGTGGAGCAGGATCTCCCCTGACCGTGCAGGAGCAGTGGTCCACCATGGTGAAGCTGCCCTGAATTATCCACCTTTTTCGGTAAGCGCACCATCTACTGCGTGTGAAACAGATTCTCCTCAGCACAATACTTTAGTTAAGATGGCTTTGATATCCCTGCTGTTCCTCAATCTCAAATCAGCTCCTGTGCTGTGTTTTTACCCGTAATTGCAACCGGGTTCATGCTTCCTCCATTGTTTGTCACGAGGATCCCAGCACATTTAAAGAATGCCGCCCGCAACCCATCCGAGTCCTCCAGTGCCTAATCCAGCCCAGCCGACACTGCTGAGTTCCGATTGGCTGGTGGTCCCTTTACAGCCACCTATCCAGATCCGGCAGGCGAAGCCGGCCTTCTCTCACTAAGGCCCAGCGAAACAAGGCTGACTCCTGTCCTAGCCTGCCCCAGCCGCTACATCATTCCCCACTTCCTCTACAGTGGAGCAGGAGCCCCCTTGACCCTGCGGGAGCAGTGGTCCACCACGGTGAAGCTGCCCTGAATTATCCGTCTTTTTCGGTAAACGAAGCATCTACTGCGTGTGAAACGGATTCTCCTCAGCACAATACTTCAGTTAAGATGCCTTTGATATCCCTGCTGTTCCTGAATCTGAAATCAGATTCTGCGCTGTGTTTCTGCCTGAAATTGCAACCGTGTGCATGCTTCCTCCAGTGTTTGCCACGAGGACCCCAGCACATTTAAAGTTTGCCGACTGCAACCCATCTGAGTCCTCCAGTGCCTAATCCAGCCCAGCAGACACTGCTGAGTTCCGATTGGCTGGTGGTCCCTTTACAGCCACCTATCTAGAGCCGGCAGGCGAAGCCGGCCCACTCTCACTAAGGCCCAGCGAAACAAGGCTGATTGCTGTCGTAGCCTGTCCCAGTGCTACATCATTCCCCCCTTCCTCTACAGTGGAGCACGAGCTCCCCTGACCCTGCAGGAGCAGTGGTCCACCATGGTGAAGCTGCTCTGAATTATCTGCCTTTTTCGGTAAGCGCACCATCTACTGCGTGTGAAATGGATTCTCCGCAGCACAATACTTCAGTTAAGATGCCTTTGACGTCCCTGCTGTTCCTGAATCTGAAATCAGCTCCTGTGTTGTGTTTTTGCCCGAAATTGAAAATGTGTGCATGCTTCCTCCATTGTTTGCCACGAGGAGCCCAGCACATTTAAAGATGACCGCCCGCCACCCATCCGAGTCCTCCAGTGCCTAATCCCGTCCAGCAGACACTGCTGAGTTCCGATTGACTGGTGGTCACTTTACAGCCACCTATTCAGAGCCGGCAGGCGAAGCCAGCCCATTCTCACTAAGGCCCAGCGAAACAATGCTGACTCCTGTCCTAGCCTGTCCCAGCCGCTACATCATTCCCCCCTTCCTCTACAGTGGAGCCGGAGCTCCCCTGACCCTGCAGGAGCAGTGGTCCACCATGGTGAAGTTGCCCTGAATTATCCACCTTTTTCGGTAAGCGCACCATCTACTGCGTGTGAAACAGATTCTCCTCAGTACCATACTTCAGTTAAGATGCCTTTGATGGCCCAGCTGTTCCTGAATCTGAAATCAGCTCATGCACTGTGTTTTTGCCCGAAATTGCAACCTTGGGCATGCTTCCTCCATTGTTTGCCACGAGGAGCCCAGCACATTTAAAGATTGCTGCCCGCAACCCATCCGAGTCCTCCAGTACCTAATCCAGCCCAGCCGACACTGCTGAGTTCCGATTGGCTGGTGGTCCCTTTACAGCCACCTATCCAGAGCCGGCAGGCAAAGCCGGCCCATTCTCACTAAGGCCCAGCGAAACAAGGCTGACTCCTGTCCTAGCCTGTCCCAGCCGCTATATCATTCCCCCCTTCCTCTACAGTGGAGCCGGAGCTCCCCTGACCCGGCAGAAGCAGTGGTCCACCATGGTGAAGTTGCCCTGAATTATCCACCTTTTTCGGTAAGCGCACCATCTACTGCGTGTGAAACGGATTCTCCTCAGTACAATACTTCAGTTAAGATGCCTTTGATGTCCCTGCAGTTCCTGAATCTGAAATCAGCTCCTGCCCTGTGTTTTTGCCTGAAATTGCAACCGTGTGCATGCTTCCTCCATTGTTTGCCACGAGGAGCCCAGCACATTTAAAGATGGCCGCTCGCAACCCATCCGAGTCCTCCAGTGCCTAATCCAGCCCAGCAGACACTGCTGAGTTCCGATTGGCTGGTGGTCCCTTTACACCCACCTATCCAGAGCGGGCCGGCGAAGCCGGCCCACTCTCACTAAGGCCCAGCGAAACAAGGCTGATTCCTGTCCTAGCCTGTCCCAGCGCTACATCATTCCCCCCTTCCTCTACAGTGGAGCAGGAGCTCCCCTGACCCTGCAGGAGCAGTGGTCCACCATGGTGAAGCTGCCCTGAATTATCTGCCTTTTTTGGTAAGCGCACCATCTACTGCGTGTGAAACGGATTCTCCTCAGCACAATACTTCAGTTAAGATGCCTTTGATGGCCCAGCTGTTCCTGAATCTGAAATCAGCTCATGCACTGTGTTTTTGCCCTTAATTGCAACCGTGTTCATGCTTCCTCCATTGTTTGCCACGAGGAGCCAGGCACATTTAAAGATGGCCGCCCACACCCCATCCGAGTCCTCCAGTGCCTAATCCAGCCCAGCAGATACTGCTGAGTTCCGATTGGTTGGTGGTCCCTTTACAGCCACCTATCCAGAGCCGGCAGGCTAGGCCGGCCCACTGTCACTAAGGCCCAGCGAAACAAGGCTGACTCCTGTCCTAGCCTGTCTCAGCCGCTACATCATTCCCCCCTTCCTCTACAGTGGAGCAGGACCTCCCCTGACCCTGCAGGAGCAGTGGTCCACCATGGTGAAGCTGCCCTGAATTATCCGCCTTTTCCGGTAAGCGCACCATCTACTGTGTGTGAAACAGATTCTCCTCAGCACAATACTTCAGTTAAGATGCCTTTGATGTCCCTGCTGTTCCTGAATCTGAAATCAGCTCCTGCGCTGTGTTTTTGCCTGAAATTGCAACCTTGTGCATGCTTCCTCCATTGTTTGCCACAAGGAGCCCAGCACATTTAAAGATGGCCGCCCGCAACACATCCGAGTCCTCCAGTGCCTAATCCAGCCCAGCAGACACTGCTGAGGTCAGATTGGCTGGTGGTCCCTTTACAGCCACCTATCCAGAGCCGGCAGGCGAAGCCGGCCCACTCTCGCTAAGGCCCAGCGAAACAAGGCTGATTGCTGTCGTAGCCTGTCCCAGTGCTACATCATTCCCCCCTTCCTCTACAGTGGAGCACGAGCTCCCCTGACCCTGCAGGAGCAGTGGTCCACCATGGTGAAGCTGTCCTGAATTATCCACCTTTTTCGGTAAGCGCACCATCTACTGCGTGTGAAACAGATTCTCCTCAGCACAATACTTCAGTTAAGATGGCTTTGATGTTCCTTCTGTTCCTGAATCTGAAATCAGCTCCTGCGCTGTGTTTCTGCCCGAAATTGCAACCGTGTTCATGCTTCCTCCATTGTTTGCCACGAGGAGCCCAGCACATTTAAAGATGGCCGACCGCAACCCATCTGAGTCCTCCAGTGCCTAATCCAGCCCAGCAGACACTGCTGAGTTCCGATTGGCTGGTGGTCCCTTTAAAGCCACCTATCCAGAGCCGGCAGGCGAAGCCGGCCCACTCTTACTAAGGCCAGCGAAACAATGCTGACTCCTGTCCTAGCCTATCCCAGCCGCTATATCATTTCCCCCTTCCTCTACAGTGGAGCAGGAGCTCCCCTGACCCTGCAGGAGCAGTGGTCCACCATGGTGAAGCTGCCCTGAATTATCCACCTTCTTCGGTAAGCGCACCATCTACTGCGTGTGAAACAGATTCTCCTCAGCACAATACTTCAGTTAAGATGGCTTTGATATCCCTGCTGTTCCTCAATCTGAAATCAGCTCCTGCGCTGTGTTTTTGCCCGTAATTGCAACCGTGTGCATGCTTCCTCCATTGTTTGCCACGAGGAGCCTAGCACATTGAAAGAATGCCGCCCGCAACCCTTCCGAGTCCTCCAGTGCCTAATCCAGCCCAGCCGACACTGCTGAGTTCCGATTGGCTGGTGGTCCCTTTACAGCCACCTATCCAGAGCCGGTAGGCAAAGCCGGCCCACTCTCACTAAGGCCCAGCGAAACAATGCTGACTCATGTCCTAGCCTGTCCCAGCAGCTACATTATTCCGCGCTTCCTCTACAGTGGAGCAGGAGCTCCCCTGACCCTGCAAGAGCAGTGGTCCACCATGGTGAAACTGCCCTGAATTATCTGCCTTTTTCGGTAAGCGCACCATCTACTGTATGTGAAACGGATTCTCCTCAGCACAATACTTCAGTTAAGATGCCTTTGATGTCCCTGCTGTTCCTGAATCTGAAATCAGCTCCTGCGCTGTGTTTTTGCCCGAAATTGCAACCGTGTGCATGCTTCATCCATTGTTTGCCACAAGGACCCAGCACATTTAAAGATGGCCGCCCGCAACCCATCTGAGTCCTCCAGTGCCTAATCCAGCCCAGCAGACACTGCTGAGGTCAGATTGGCTGGTGGTCCATTTACAGCCACCTATCCAGAGCCGGCAGGCGAAGCCGGCCCACTCTCGCTAAGGCCCAGCTAAACAAGGCTTACTCCTGTCCTAGCCTATCCCAGCCGCTGCATCATTCCCCCCTTCCTCTACATTGGAGAAGGAGCTCCCCTGACCCTGCAGGAGCAGTGGTCCACCATGGTGAAGCTGCCCCGAATTATCCGCCTTTTTCGGTAACCGCTCCATCTACTGCGTGTGAAACAGATTCTCCTCAGCACAATACTTCAGTTAAGATGCCTTTGATGTCCTTTCTGTTCCTGAATTTGAAATCAGCTCCTGTGCTGTGTTTTTGCCCGAAATTGCAAATGTGTACATGCTTCCTCCATTGTTTGCCACGAGGAGCCCAGCACATTTAAAGATGACCGCCTGCAACCCATCCGAGTACTCCAGTGCCTAATCCCGCCCAGCAGACACTGCTGAGTTCCGATTGGCTGGTGGTCCCTTTACAGCCACCTATCAAGAGCCGGCAGGCGAAGCCGGCCCACTCTCACTAAGGCCCAGCGAAACAAAGCTGACTCCTGTCCTAGCCTGTCCCAGCCGCTACATCATTCCCCCCTTCCTCTACAGTGGAGCAGGAGCTCCCCTGACCCTGCAGGAGCAGTGGTCCACCATGGTGAAGCTGTCCTGAATTATCCACCTTTTTCGGTAAGCGCACCATCTACTGCGTGTGAAACAGATTCTCCTCAGCACAATACTTCAGTTAAGATGGCTTTGATGTTCCTTCTGTTCCTGAATCTGAAATCAGCTCCTGCGCTGTGTTTCTGCCCGAAATTGCAACCGTGTTCATGCTTCCTCCATTGTTTGCCACGAGGAGCCCAGCACATTTAAAGATGGCCGACCGCAACCCATCTGAGTCCTCCAGTGCCTAATCCAGCCCAGCAGACACTGCTGAGTTCCGATTGGCTGGTGGTCCCTTTACAGCCACCTATCCAGAGCCGGCAGGCGAAGCCGGCCCACTCTCACTAAGGCCAGCAAAACAATGCTGACTCCTGTCCTAGCCTATCCCAGCCGCTATATCATTTCCCCCTTCCTCTACAGTGGAGCAGGAGCTCCCCTGACCCTGCAGGAGCAGTGGTCCACAATGGTGAAGCTGCCCTGAATTATCCACCTTTTTCGGTAAGCGCACCATCTACTGCGTGTGAAACAGATTCTCCTCAGCACAATACTTCAGTTAAGATGGCTTTGATATCCCTGCTGTTCCTCAATCTGAAATCAGCTCCTGCGCTGTGTTTTTGCCCGTAATTGCAACCGTGTGCATGCTTCCTCCATTGTTTGCCACGAGGAGCCTAGCACATTGAAAGAATGCCGCCCGCAACCCATCCGAGTCCTCCAGTGCCTAATCCAGCCCAGCCGACACTGCTGAGTTCCGATTGGCTGGTGGTCCCTTTACAGCCACCTATCCAGAGCCAGTAGGCAAAGCCGGCCCACTCTCACTAAGGCCCAGCGAAACAATGCTGACTCCTGTCCTAGCCTGTCCCAGCAGCTACATTATTCCCCGCTTCCTCTACAGTGGAGCAGGAGCTCCCCTGACCCTGCAGGAGCAGTGGTCCACCATGGTGAAACTGCCCTGAATTATCTGCCTTTTTCGGTAAGCGCACCATCTACTGTGTGTGAAGCGGATTCTCCTCAGCACAATACTTCAGTTAAGATGCCTTTGATGCCCCTGCTGTTCCTGAATCTGAAATCAGCTCCTGCGCTGTGTTTTTGCCCGAAATTGCAACCGTGTGCATGCTTCCTCCATTGTTTGCCACAAGGAGCCCAGCACATTTAAGGATGGCCGTCCGCAACCCATCCGAGTCCTCCAGTGCCTAATCCAGCCCAGCAGACACTGCTGAGGTCAGATTGGCTGGTGGTCCCTTTACAGCCACCTATCCAGAGCCGGCAGGCGAAGCCGGCCCACTCTCGTTAAGGCCCAGCGAATCAAGGCTTACTCCTGTCCTAGCCTGTCCCAGCCGCTACATCATTCCCCCCCTTCCTCTACAGTGAAGCAGGAGCTCCGCTGACCCTGCAGGAGCAGTGGTCCACCATGGTGAAGCTGCCCTGAATTATCCACCTTTTTCGGTAATCGCACCATCTACTGCATGTGAAACGGTTTCTCCTTAGACCAATACTTCAGTTAAGATGCCTTTGATGTCCCTGCTGTTCCTGAATCTGAAATCAGCTCCTGCGCTGTGTTTTTGCTCGAAATTGCAATCGTGTGCATGCTTCCTCCATTGTTTGCCACAAGGAGCCCAGCACATTTAAAAATGGCCGCCCGCAACCCATCCGAGTCCTCCAGTGCCTAATCCAGCCCAGCAGACACTGCTGAGTTCCGATTGGCTGGTGGTCCCTTTAGAGACACCTATCCAGAGCCGGCAGGCGAAGCCGGCCCACTCTCATTAAGGCCCAGGGAAATAAGGCTGACTCCTGTCCTAGCCTGTCCCAGCCGCTACATCACTCCCCCCTTCCTCTACAGTGGAGCAGGTGCTCCCCTGACCCTGCAGGATCAGTTGTCCTCCATGGTGAAGCTGCCCTGAATTATCCGCCTTTTTCGGTAAGCGCACCATCTACTGCATGTGAAACGGATTCTCCTCAGCACAATACTTAAGTTAAGATGCCTTTGATGTCCCTGCTGTTCCTGAATCTGAAATCAGCTCCTGCGATGTGTTTCTGCCCGAAATTGCAACCGTGTTCATGCTTCCTCCATTGTTTGGCACGAGGAGCCCAGCACATTTAAAGATTGCCGACCGCAACCCATCTGAGTCCTCCAGTGCCTAATCCAGCCCAGCAGACACTTCTGAGTTCCGATTGGCTGGTGTTCCCTTTACAGCCACCTATCCATAGCCGGCAGGCGAAGCCGGCCCACTCTCACTAAGGCCCAGCGAAACAAGACTAATTCCTGTCCTAGCCTGTCCAAGTGCTACATCATTCCCCCCTTCCTCTACAGTGGAACTCGAGCTCCCCTGACCATGCAGGAGCAGTGGTCCACCATGGTGAAGCTGCTCTGAATTATCTGCCTTTTTCGGTAAGCACACCATCTACTGCGTGTGAAATGGATTCTCCGCAGCACAATACTTCAGTTAAGATGCCTTTGACGTCCCTGCTGTTCCTGAATCTGAAATCAGCTCCTGTGTTGTGTTTTTGCCCGAAATTGCAACAGTGTGCATGCTTCCTCCATTGTTTTCTACGAGGAGCCCAGCACATTAAAGATGACCGCCCACAACCCATCCGAGTCCTCCAGTGCCTAATCCAGCCCAGCAGAAACTGCTGAGTTCCAATTGGCTGGTGGTCCCTTTACAGCCACCTATCCAGAGCCGGCAGGCAAAGCCGGCCCACTCTCACTAAGGCCCAGCGAAAAACAAGGCTGACTCCTGTCCTAGCCTGTCCCAGCCGCTACATCATTCCCCCCTTCCTCTACAGTGGAGCAGGAGCTCCCCTGACCCTGCAGGAGCAGTGGTCCACCATGGTGAAGCTGCCCTGAATGATCCACCTTTTTCGGTGAGCGCACCATCTACTGCGTGTGAAACGGATTCTTCTCAGCACAATACTTCAGTTAAGATGCCTTTGATGTCCCTGCTGTTCCTGAATTTGAAATCAGCTCCTGCACTGTGTTTTTGCCCGAAATTGCAACCGTGTGCATGCTTCCTCCATTGTTTGCCGCAATGAGCCCAGCACATTTAAAGATGGCCGCCCGCAACCCATCCGAGTCCTCCAGTTCCTAATCCAGCCCATCAGACACTGCTGAGTTCCGATTGGCTGGTGGTCCCTTTACAGACACCTGTCCAGAGCAGGCTGGCGAAGCCGGCCCACTCTCACTAAGGCCCAGCGAAACAAGACTGACTCCTGTCCTAGCCTGACCCAGCCGCTACATCATTCCTCTCTTCCTCTACATTGGAGCAGGAGCTCCCCTGACCCTGCAGGAGCAGTGGTCCACCATGGTGAAGCTGCGCTGAATTATCCGCCTTTTTCGGTAAGCGCATCATCTACTGCGTGTGAAACGGATTCTCCTCAGCACAATACTTCAGTTAAGATGCCTTTGATGTCCCTGCTGTTCCTGAATCTGAAATCAGCTCCTGCTCTGTGTTTTTGCCCAAAATTGCAACCGTGTGCATGCTTCCTCCATTGTTTGCCACGAGGAGCCCAGAACATTTAAAGGTGGCCGCCCGCAACCCATCTGTGTCCTCCAGTGCCTAATCCAGCCCAGCAGACACTGCTGAGTTCCGATTGGCTGGTGGTCCCTTTACAGCCACCTATCCAGAGCCGGCAGGCGAAGCCGGCCCACTCTCACTAAGGCCCAGCCATTTAAAGATGGCCGCCCGTAACCCATCAGAGTCCTCCAGTGCCTAATCCAGCCAAGCAGACACTGCTGGGTTCCGATTGGCTGGTGGTCCCTTTACAGCCACCTTTCCAGAGCCGGCAGGCAAAGCCGTCCCACTCTCACTGAGGCCCAGCGAAACAAGGCTGACTCCTGTCCTAGCCTGTCCCAGCCGCTACATCATTCCCCGCTTCCTCTACAGTGAAGCAGGAGCTCCCCTGACCCTGCAGGAGCAGTGGTCCACCATGGTGAAGCTGCCCTGAATTATCCACCTTTTTCGGTAAGCGCACCATCTACTGCCTGTGAAAAAGATTCTCCTCAGCACAATACTTCAGTTAAGATGGCTTTGATATCCCTGCTGTTCCTCAAACTCAAATCAGCTCCTGTGCTGTGTTTTTGCCCGTAATTGCAACCGTGTGCATGCTTCCTCCATTGTTTGCCACGAGGAGCCCAGCACATTTAAAGATGGCCGCCCGCAACCCATCCGAGTACTCCAGTGCCTAATCCAGCCCAGCAGACACTGCTGAGTTCCGATTGGCTGGTGGTCCCTTTACAGCCACCTATCCAGAGCCGGCAGGCGAAGCCTTCCCACTCTCACTAAGGCCCAGCGAAACAAGGCTGACTCTTGTCCTAGCCTGTCCTCAGCCTTACTCGCTGTTCGCCAGGACCCTATGCCCATTCCGCCCTGACACTCACTCCGCACTATTCCCTGCTCATGGGGCACAGAGCTGACTCTTCAATCGAACTTTCTACCAATGTTAACCTGCTCCCGACATAGTAAGACGACCCGGTGTTATTAACATTTCTCGTTTGTAACCATATCAACTGTTCTTACGTTTCACGGCTGCACATGACCTTGTTAACTATTTAGCAGCTTATTGGCCCTCATTACGACCCTGGCGGAGTGGGTTTACGCCAGCGGTATTCGCGGCGGACCCGTCCGCCCTACTACGAGTTCCCGTAGCGCCATGGAGCGGTTTCCGCCTGGTTTTTCCGGGCGGAGAAATCCATGGCGCTACGGGACCTTGTTGTTAATTACGCCACCGTATTTTACGGTGGCGTAATTAACGCCTTCCCCACTCCCATTATACCCTATGGGGCAAAAATGGGAATGGGGATTTACCGCACCGCCAAGGTCGGAATGGGGCGGTAAATCCACCAACCCCCATGGCGGTATCGGCAGCTTTCCGCCGTGCTCCATGGTGCATATTGCACCACGATCTCCGCCAGGGTCGTAATGAGGGCCATTGTGTCTATTTGTGCATATTCCCTACTGTAAGCTTTATTTTGCCTGTTGCGCTAGCCCGCACAATATGCATCATGGTGCAAGGCATGCCGCCTCCCTAATGCTAACACGACCAGATATGCCACTTATCTTGGTCACCGCAGTGTGCATTCTGCCCACCTTGCTGCCCTAAGTCATTGGCCCTCATTCCGAGTTAGGACTACACCATGGAGTAAATAGCTCCATGGTTGGCAACCATGGAGCTATTTACTCCATGGAATACCGGCATGGTGAATGGAGTAATTTCCGGTCCATTCCAAGGTTGGATGGACCAGTAATTCCCCATTCACCATAGCCCTTCCCCATCCCCATTTCTGCCCCCATAGGGCTCAATGGGAATGGGGAAGGAGGTAATTACGGCACCGTAAATTACGGTGCCGTAATTTACTCCAAGGTCACTTTGCGGGTCCCGTAATTTACTCCTGCTAAAAGCAGGAGGTAAAGAGGGACCCGCAAAGGGAACTCGGAATACGGAGGTAAGGGATTACCACCATCGGTGCCCTTACAGGTGCCGGTAATCCCTTACCTCCAACCTCGGAATGACCCCCATTGTCCTTAGCCATCACCTGCGCTACTTACACCCGCTAGAATGCTCCCAACGATGTCATCCTAAGGCACTACCCTCAGCCTGGTGCTCACTTGCCGATTGATCACGCCGCTGCCTAGAATTGTAATGTATGCAATGAGTATGCTTTAAAACGCACTGCTATCTGCCCTGTGCTCGCTTGCCAAGTGATCACGCCGCTGCCCAGAATTGTAATGTATGCAATATGTATGCTTTAAAACGCACTGCTTTCTGCCCTGTGCTCTCTTGCCGAGTGATCACGCCGCTGCCTAGAATTGTAATGTATGCAATGCGTATGCCTTAAAACGCACTGCTTTCTGCCCTGTGCTCTCTTGCCGAGTGATCACGCCGCTGCCTAGAATTGTAATGTATGCAATGCGTATGCCTTAAAACGCACTGCTATCGGCCCTGTGCATGTATGCTGAATGATCGCGCCCCCGCACAGAACTGCAACGCTTATTTCACTGCACTGCCTTGTCCCTGCCATGAACTGCCTGAATAGGTCACAGCAAGGCACTGCCATATCCTTGCGCACGCCTGCCGAGTGATTGCGCCTTTGCCCAATATTGTAATTTTATTCCATTGCATGGTCTCTGATTCTGCCACTGTAAACACACTGGTCTGTAGCCCGTTGCTCACACACCTTCGCGATCGTGCGCACTAGGCACCTGCACTTTTAGTATAACTAGCCAACGCACACCCAGCCCCATCCGGCCAATGCGTATCTCATGATACATTGCCTCTCCTGACCTGTTGGATTAGACTACCTACCTGCTATTATGCGTGTCCAGTGCGCTTCATTCGCCCACGGCCAATTTGTCTCCTACCTCATAGCCTACCTCTTAGCCGTGTCTCAACACCCCCACAGCTGCCTTACCACTCAACTACACATACATCTTCCCCTCATCCTAGTATGCTTCACAACGCACCCCAACCTGCATATACAACGCACCTGTGGTGCTATTGTCAACGTGCACCAGCAACTTCCCATTCAGTCAACTATGGATGTCCCTCTGGCTAGCCCGTACCTCAACTCTCTGGAACTCTGGCTACAACATTTCGCCATGAAGCCTACACCCAACGAACCCTGCACTGTGGCCTTGAGAAACTCTAGACTAGGATCTAGACTCCCCCACGTCCCCCACCACCGTTCCTTTAGCACACGGTTGGTCAAACCATCTGACACCAAGCTCACTACCTCTGCCCAACACCACGCTCCTACCCCTCAACTGGTCACATCCTCACATCCTCACTGGACCTCAGTCTCCCCCTGAGTACTCTGCCACCTTGTACACAACCCCCAACAAGCCTGAAAGCGGCATTAATTAACTCTAGGTCTCTCACTGCCCATGCCCTCGACATGGCGGATCTTATCACTTCGAATGACCTGGACCTTGTAGCCATTACCGAAACCTGGCTCCATACAGCCTCAGGACCTCTGCTATCCTTAGCCACCCTTGAAGGCTACACTATCATCAGAAGTGACCACAACACCGCCCAAACTAAAGGAGGAGGTATAGCTATTATCCACAAAACCTCATTAAACCTCTGCCCTTCCACTCATTGCCAATGCAAATCTGCAGAATCCCTTACAGCTAAGCTTGCAGTTTCCCTCAATCAAACAATTACTGTCCACATCATATACAGGCCCACTGACCCATATCCACCTTTACTGAGGATCTCGCCCACACCCTGGCTGAAAACACTAAGACCTCCTCGTAAATCATAGTACTAGGCGATTTCAACTTAGGCCTCTCTGATCCTAATGATGCTTCCGCCCACGAAGTCAATAGCTTATTACTTAACCTGGGCTTTACACAATGTGTTACCGCGCCTACTCACTCTAAAGGTAGAATCCTAGACTGGATAGATGACCTTAACTGCAACTCTATTGTCAACTCCAATCTATCATGTGCGTGGACCGACCATCACCTCATCACTTTCAGCATCCCCGCAAAAACCATCCTCGCCAGCCCTAATATAGCACCTGCCACATCCATCAGGAATAAGCGTAACATTACCTGTGTAAGACCTATCCCACTCATCCTCCCTGCTGTCAATGATCTTGCCTTTTCCTGCTCTGATCCCACTGTCTTGGTAGGCACTTACAATCAGACCATGCTCAAAGCACTCGATCTCATCGCTCCCTCCAAACTACGCAAACCTAAACCCCGGGCTCATCTCAACTCCTGGTTTACACCGCAGTTGAGAACCTTACGGAAGGAAAAAAGAACCCTTGAAACACGTTGGAGAAGCCACCCCACTGAAATGAATAAAGCTAACATGGCCATAGCGACTTTAAACTACAAAGAAGCCATACTCTCTGATAAAAAAGAGACATACAATAAACGTATTGAACAGGCACAATCCAACACCAAGGAGCTTTTCAAAATCTTAAAGGAACTGGATTCCTCTGCCTCTCCACCAGACACTTGCCCCAAAGACAGCACTTGGTGTACAAATATACAAAAAACACTCTTGGGAAAAAAATCGCCCTACTCCAAACCAAAATGTATGAGAAATAAAATAGCCTGCATTCCTTTATATTCAGCTTGCCACTCAGGCCAACCACAAACCCAACACTAAATCTCTACAACCATTCTGTTTCTCACCTCTCTCCACCACGGAAGTTGAACACATTATTAACAACCTCAAGCCTTCTAATTGTCAGGGAGACTCCTGCCCCGCTACCATTATCAAAGATGCCTCTCATAATTTGGCGCCATTTATTACTACACTCATAAACTCATCCTTTAGCTCAGGGATTGTCCCAGACAATGGGCCTCATTTCACGGAAGGCGGTGAGCCATGGCGCTGTTAGCGCCATGGCTCATGCCGGTAAAATACCGGCACCGCCTTGGCGGAAAGGGGATTTACCGCCCCATTCCAAGGTTGGTGGGGCGGTAAATCCCCCTTCCGCCATTGCCCTTCCCCATTCCCATTTCTGCCCCATAGGGCTCTATGGGAATGGGGAAGGCGCTAATTACGGCACCGCAATTTTGCAGTGCCGTAATTATCTCCGAGGTCCCTTAGCGGGTTGGTTTTTAACGCCTGCAAAAAGCAGGCGTTAAAGCACCAACCCGCTAAGGGACCTCGTAGTAAGGCGGTAATGGTTAACGGTCACCGTTACCATTAACGGTGGCCGTTAACCATTACCGCCTTCCGTGTAATGAGGCCCAATCTCAAGGACGCCTGGGTCATTCTTCTCCTGAAAAAAATGGCCTTGGATGCTAACACACCTACCAATTACAAACCAATCACCACAGTCCCTTTCCTCTTAAAAATTCTTGATCGAGCTGCATATTTGCAGATCCAAGATTATCTTGAAACCAATAACCTTCTGGGTCTTAGTCAATCTGGCTTTCGCCCCCGCTATGACACAGAAACCGCTCTCATAGACCTCAAAACTCAAATGGAACACCTCAAAGACAAGGGAAAACTGGCCCTCTTACTCTTATAAGATCTTTCCGCAGCATTCGATTTAGTTAATCATCAAATCCTTTGCCACCATCTTAAAATTGCCGCCCACTTCTCTGACAAAGCTACAGCTTGGATCACCTACTTGCTGGACAATAGATCCATGAGGGTTTTCTCCCCCTCGGCCACTGCTGAACCCTCCCTGTCACTTGTGGAGTCCCCCAAGGTTCATGTGTGTCCCCAACACTCTACAATGTCTTCACAAAACCACTTTTTGACATCTTGGATCTCATGGGCGTCACGTACACCAACTACGCCGACGACACCCAAATACTTATCCCCATCACAGGTGATCACAAAACCGATTCTCTAGCCATTAACACCATTTACCAAGTCATCCAGGCTTGGATGGCTCAACATGAACTTTGCTTAAACGACGAGAAGACTGAGCTCCTCATCCTTGAATCACCGCAAAAACTCAGTAAGCTTGACCCGTCGTTCCAATCTTTCACCATTGATGGTAACTCTATCAAAGTGGCCAAAGATACAAAGACGCTAGGCATATACCTTGACTCCACCCTTTCCTTATCTAGACAAACCAATGCAGTTTCATCAGCGGCATCTTACACTTGCAAGCTCATCACAGCATGCCACCCTTTCCTGTCCACTGCCAATTGTACTACACCAGCCAGAACACTGGTCCTTTCCAAAATCAACTATTGCAATGCCCTTTATTTGGGTACTAACCAATGCATATCAGAAAACTTCAAATTATTCAAAACAATGCAATTAGAGCGGCCCTTAACATTCCTAGGACCTCACACATCACGGAATACAGTCAGAACCTCCGTTGGCTCTCAGTCTCTCAAAGAATCTCGCTTAAAGCTCTCGCACTCACCCACAAAATTATCGCCAACCAAGCCCCCAGCTACCTTACCAACAGGTTCTCATCCCACACGGCTGCGAGACCACTCAGAAGCGCCCAAACTAACTGCCTCATCATCCCGTGCTTCAACCTCCAAAGATCAGGTGGCCGCAGCTTCCCTGTGCTGGCAGCCAAGCTGTGGAATGCTCTACCCAACCCGCTCAGAGCTGAACCCTCTTTCCCAGCCTTTAAGCGCAAAGCCAAAGCCTGGCTGTCCACCCGCGATTCTGCATGACACTGATTCCAACATCTACCCATGGCAGAGTAGACCCTCTGTATCATATCTTCTACCTATGACTTTGTAACTCTGTTCTATATCCTGCCTTGCAGTTTGTACAACCGTGTGTAACATGCCTACTCTGGTTATGTAATGTTTATATCCTGTATATTTATGTAAATACTTCTGACTGTAACTTGATGTAAATACTTTTGCCTGTAACTAAGTAATGCGCCCGGTTGTCCTCATAAGACCCCTGACCTCTGATGACATCACAGGAAGTGATGTCATTTGACCCCACACCAAAGTGACATCACGGGAGGTGATGGAACACAACCTTTCACCTCGTGACAAAACAGGAACTGGCATCACATAGCATTGTTCCTAAGTACACTATGAAAAATATGGTTACGATATCACTGGAATGTGATATACATTTCATACAAGAGTCGATCACCAAATGTATTGATAATATCAGTGTGTATAGGCCCATATTACCAAATTACTGTGCTGTGAATGCAAGCAGACGTCCAAGGTCAAACGATAATGATGTGTTTATGATTATACAGCTCTTGTGCTTAAGCGCTTTGTTTAAAACAAATATACATATAATATCACCCAACTTGTGTTGGTACTCATTTAACAACCTCAGAAAGATGAAAGACTAAGTTGGACATGCTGGGATTCAAACCTGCAACCTGCAGATCACAGGGACATAGCAGCAGCGAGTGCTCAATCCACTGGGCTTTCTTACCAGCTATATCTATCTTCTCGGCTAAAGTAAAATGAGCACTTACATGTCTAAATGGTCTCAAGGTCATAAAGCAAAGTCAGAAAGCAACTTACACTCTGTAGTGGGTACCATTAAACTGGTAACTGAGATTTAACAGCAGGCCAGTACATCTGCAGGTCTGGTGCAAAGTTGGCCACATGTCAAGCCTGAAAAGATCTACTTTTCAGGCTTCAGAGGTTGGTCAAATACATACCATTGGGAGGGTTCATAACTGTGTATTAAAAAATGTAGATAGGCGAAGGGAAAGCAGAACACTCACACCTCACCCAGTGAGCTGGGCACTCGTTACGTCATACATGCAAACTAACGTCCTGAACAGCATGCATGGAGATTGGAAAGATAGACACATTACAACAAAGCATTAATTGTGGTATAATGAGGTCAAGGACCACTTTATGTGCTCTCTGCAACATTTCTACACTGTACACAAGCTTTTAGGCACAAGGATATTGTCTAGTGAGCGAGGACACCAATATGGACTGTCTTGGGATAATCGTAACAGAGACAACGGCAGAAAAAACCGCAATAACTGCAACTTGCAAAACGCAAAATTCATAGCCCGAAATGGATGCTTATTCTACTCTAAATGCTTTTTGCATATTTTTGTCTGCATTTGAGTTGTTTAAGAACAGATTAAATGGGTGAATTACCCCCTGAAGTGTGCCTTAAAACAAACCTTTAATGAGTCTAGCAATTATTGTATAGCATTCCAGAAAGACAAATTATTTGATATTCCTATTCTTTCTTATTTCAGGTCACTGCTCAAAGTGTTACACTTGTGGAACCCCCTGTTTTTTTAAGAGGCCTGAAAAAGAAAGTCAGCCACTCCAGATACAAAGAGCCACATGGTATTGGCCACAGCCCGAGCAAGGGAGACCACAGAGGTAGCAACTCCCAAATGACGTCCGTGGAACAGATCAGGTAGTTTTCACTCCAAACCTAGCCACATCATTTCTGAACCCCTGTGCAGAAAGAGACATGCATCCCCTAATTTGCATTTCTACTGACATCAACAGAAGTGATCTCACAGAAAAGGATATTACAAGGAGTGTCACCAGCCTTTGACACTTAAGGGACAATTGGAATCCTCTGCTGGCACACAACAAAGTGTTGCGAAGCTGCTTCACAGACTGCAGGGGAATATCACAAGAACGTGTTATCTCTGAGCACTGGGAAGGCTTTGATCCTGTGGGTACACTAGCCAAGTAGGGAATTGTACCTGTTCTGAGCAGGGTGTGAGCAGGATGTGTTCCCATAAAACCAGAACAGTCTTGCAAAATACAAGACGCTTGATCCCTCGAGACTCAAGAAAATCTGTGTAATCATGTTTTTCTTGAATTATCTCTACGATCGCAGTAATCGACATTTGAAAAGTGCTCGACTGCTATTGGTATAGCCTCATGCCATTGTCAGTTATCTATCGAGTAGTGATTGACATTTCAGTGTTTTTGATGGATATCTGGCATTGTAGAACAAAATGACGGTGCATGCAAACACTGTATATTGATATACCTAGGAAAGCATCAACATGTAACACAGCAAAGTTTAGCAAAAAAGGTAGTTGTCTTTATTTATTTGTTTAATCACAGTGAAAGCAATGCATTTTTGGCACAAAAACGTGTAGAAAATGTACCATTCATAACAGATCAGAGGACACTGTCCCTTTACAGTGGGGGTGAGAGAATGTCTCTTGAAGACAAGATGTTTCAGGGGAAGTTAGAAACATAAACCAGGGACGAGAACAGGACAGAATAGGATAGGTACGGGTTGGTGGAGTGATGCAGTAGAATAGAGTTCTAGGAAGCAGGTTCCTCAGAAAGAAGGAGTGCTTTGAGGTTGAACTTATAAAGTGGCACAGTTGGAGTAGTACGGAGAGAGGGAGGAAGAGCATTCCAGAATAGGTGAGTTAGGAGAAAGAGAAAGAGAGAGAGAGAGAGAGCGGAAACGCGCAGAAACTCAGGGGGCTCAAGTTGTGGCAAAGAGGCGAGAGAGGATGACCTTAATGATTGAAGATGATCTTAATGAGCAAGGAGGAAAGTAGGGAGTGATATAAGCATATATGTAGAATGGGGCAAGTCCATGGATAGTTGTGAAGATGATGAGAAGAAGTTTATATTTAGCCCTTTGTTTGATAGATAGACAGCCAATGTGGTGATGGGACGAGGCTGCAGCAGGAAAGTGAGAAATGTTGAAAGTGTGCAGACCTTGGAGTGAGTACTTTGTCCAGAGGTAAAAAAGCCTAGCTTGGAAGGCCATAGAGAATACTAGCCTAGTATCTAGAAGGTACTGAGGCGGAGATTAGCTGTTTAGCAGTGTTGAGAAGAAGAATTTTTCTGACATTGAGGAGGAGTCTGGCTGCAGGGGCAGATTTGAAATTGAAGTGCGAGTAGTTGTGTGATGAGTCGAAGATGAGGCCAAGGTCACAAGCGGAAGTAGAGTCAGGAATATTGACAGGAGGGAAGAGAAGAAGAGGTGCAGAGGAAGGGATAGCCTATTCCGCTGGTAAGTAGAGAACTTCAGTCTTGGAACTCCAACTGAGCATGAGCATGTGCGACACCATCTAATATGTGATGTTGGAGAGACAGTTTGAATTACTTAACAACAGTTTGTTGGATAAGGAGTGAATGGAGAAAAAGATCTCAGGGACATCAGCAAAGAGTTGATAGGGCAAACTATAAGATGAGATCAGAACAGTATAAAGAGTTAAGAGAAGTGGACAAGAACAAAACCTTAGTGAACTCCAACAGTAAGGGGGGTGAGTGGGTATTCAAATTTGCTTTTATCTCGGATTTCTCCATTTTCATACAATATCAACAACATTTCTTCAATGAATCCTTACTTAAAACCTTCACAGTTTAAACTGTTTTCATTAAAAAGGTCAGCAACTTTGAGAAACTCAACAAACTATACAAAAAATCTTCACAATTCATCTTGTAGCGCATTGCTGATCGGCATGTCCTTATTCCATTTATCTTAAAAAAAGGCCTCAGCCAAATTCTGCAAAGATCTATAAAACAACGACAAATTAATAGAAAATGCATAAGATCTTCTTGCCCCATGTGGCATCTGCGCTTGGTGTCCCCATTATTCCATGTTATGAGTTTGTCTATTGGTAGTAAATTTAATCTTACCAGCAGCAACCACTTTCAACAGGCAGGTGAGACAATCCTGGGGATTTATTTATTGTATTTATTGTGCATTTGTAAGGCACATATACATCAATTAAATTGCATTTCAAAGCGTCCACAGGGCCACATGGAGGGAACATGGGAATGAAAATATAACAATGCAAGACAGAAGCAGACCTAATTGGTCTTGTGAGCATTCAGAACGTGCAAGTGCAGAGAGAGAGAAGGGATGAGGGAGTGGGGGGGGGTAAGTGCTAGGTGTACCAAGAGGGAATTTCTAGGTAGTGAGCATCTGCAAGTGCATAGGTGAAGGGTCAGATGCATATAGACCAGTAATTGCAGGCATGTGGTGGCATAGGCCCGTGGTTGCCAGGACAAGTGCTGGGAGCGTGCAGCGGCTGAAGGCGATTGGGTGCGGGAGGCCAGGGCCCAAGAGGACACATCAGAGCCCTGGTCACCAATCTCAGAAACTGTGGAGTTTAACAGAGGAGAGTGGAAGGGGAGGAGGAGGTGAAAAGGAAAGTCTTGAGGAGATTGCAGAATTTGAGGAGATTCAGCTCAAGACAAAGAGGAGTGGGGAGGCTGTTCCATAGGAGGGAGCCTGCTGAGGAAAGTGATCAGCTACCGGCTTGCTGTTTAGCGACGTGCTTGACACATAGAGGATTGGTGCCGGAGAAGTGTGAAGATCTGGAGGGAGAGTATTTAGTGCGAGCAAGTTGTAGATAGTGTGGTCCCCAGCCCCAGACAGCCGTATGAAAGATGCAGAGGGATTTGAATTTGATCCTGGCAACAACCGGAGTCAGTGGAGAGCTTTTAGGGCAGGAGATGTGCAGTCCCTGGGCTTGAGGCCAATGATAAGTCGTGCAGCCCTATTCTGGATTAGCTGGAGGTGTCGTAAAGAAGAAGAGGGTAGATTAAGGAAAAGGCTATTGCAGTAGTGTAGCCCAGAGAGAACAACAGCTCTAGCGACATTGAGCTTCTGGGGGAAAGTGAGGAAAGGAAGAATTCCTTTGAGGAGGTGGAGTTGAAGGTGGGCCTTCTTGGCAAGGTCCTGAATGTAAAGGAGGAAGGAAAAAGAGGAGTTGAAGATGACTCTGAGGTTTCTGACTTCAGATGAAGGAGAAGGGAGAGAGCCCACAGAAGATGGCCAGAGTGAGGTGAAGAAAGAGGAAGCAGGCGTCCCAATAGGAAGGATCTCAGTTTTGCTGGCTTTGAGGGAGTGATAATTGTAAATACACCAGGACTGGATGGCGGATAGGCAGTCAGGAATGGTGGATGAAGTAAGGAGAGTGTCAGAGGGAAGTTTGAAGAAGAGTTGTGTGTCATCTGCATTATACTTGAAGTTAGAGGAGAAAGTGGAAATGAGGTGTGAAAGCAGAGCAAGACATGAGTTAAGGAGCCAAGGAGAAAGGTTGGATCCCTGGGGGACACTGCAGGGATTGATAGAGGTGGGGGAGGAGAAAGAGCCTCGAATAACCTGGGATGGATGGTAATTGAGACAGTAGATCAGCCAGTCCAGTGCCCCGTTCAAGATACATAGGTTATCATGAAGCCGTTTCCTGAGGATGGAGTGGTTGACCATATCAAATGCGGAGGAGAGATCAAATAGAAAGAGAACAGCTGGATAGTTTGAATCTAGCGATGTGGGATGTCTCCTTTTTCATAGAGCCGATGTTGTACGTAAAATGTCAGTGAAGAAAAATTATTCAAGTTAGCAGGACACTTAAGATCTAAATCAGGCTTCTTAAGGAGAGGGGTGGCAGTATCTGTGTATAGGATGAGGGAAACGTGGTGTTGCCAAGAGGGGAGTTGAAGAGGGAAGCAAGATGTGAAGCAACACTGGGAGCTTTGTGCTTCACATTGTGCAGCAACAGTGGGTCAGTGTTAACAAAGGAAAGGGTAGCCTTGAGGAGTAAGGTAAGAATATCATCAGTGTTGGTGGGGGTAAATCTGGTCACCCTAGTTATACTCTGTTAGGTGGCTGGTGGTGCTGGGGGAAGGACTCCTGGAAAGTGGCGTGCAGCATTCTGGGTAGGACTCATGAAAGCAATGTGGGGGACATACAATGCGAGCACATCCTCAAAAAGAAACTATGGCAATTATGCAATTTAAGTAGGTGATAAAATGGCAGTTGCTGACTTGCTGCACGTTCACTTTTAGTCGGTTACACCGCAAACGGCATTGCCGTTGGTAGGTACATTTTAGAATCGCGCTCCCACACTTTGTCTATGCTGTTGCCCCCCAGGATCCGTTAAACCTCCCAGTCACAGATACCCCCCCAACTCCCACAACCTTTCACCAGGCTGTCACTGAAATCTGGGCCCCGAGGCCTTTGGTGTCCCCCCAGCAGCCCGTTCCCATCCCGCGCCCTCTTCCTCATTCGCCTTCCCTCCCGCCTCCCGACCCACCCAGCACCGCTCCTATTGGTCCTTGGGACCCGTTAGCATCGAAGGTAGAGCCGTGCCTGAATTCACCGGCTCCATTATCTGAGGTGCACATTGAGTGGCAAGGCCCTCCTAGGAGCGCCCAATTTTTAAAAATCTATAGGCCCCGAGGCCTTTGGCATCCCCCCAGCATCACGCTCCCACCCCGCGCCCTCTTCCTGGTTCGCCTTCCCTCCCGCCTCCTGACCAGCCCAGCACCGCTCCCATTGGTCCTTGGGACCCACCTTCATCACTGGACCTCCCAGGGCAGCCCTTCTGCCCGTGCAGCCCTGCGGCTAAGGGCCTTAGGCCAAGGGTGGCTCCAACATTGGTGGCTCCAAGATGTTTCTGCAGGTGTCCGCAGGGGAAGCCAGGGAAGCTAGCAGTCAACAGACACCAACAAAAACTGTGAGTGTGGCATGGGTGGGGAGTAGAGCAATTACTCTACTCCAGAAAACACCTGCCACTCTATCTTACCTCCCAATAACATAGAATGCCATAATATTAGCATGCCAACACTTAGATAGAATTGTGAATATTAGCATGTCCACACTTAGATAGAATTGTGAATATTAGCCTGCGTCGCATCTAGATAGGACTTTGAATGTTAGCATGTCCTCACTTAGGTGAAACCTGAATGTTAGCATGCCCTCACTTAGATAAAATTGTGAATGTTAGCCTGCGTCACATCTAGATAGGACTTTGAATGTTAGCATGCCCGCACTTAGGTGAAACCTGAATGTTAGCATGCCCACACTTAGATAGAATTGTGAATATTAGCCTGCATCGCATCTAGATAGGACTTTGAATGTTAGCATGCCCGCACTTAGGTGAAACCTGAATGTTAGCATGTCCACACTTAGATAGAATTGTGAATATTAGCCAGCATCACATCTAGATAAGACTTTGCATGTTAGCATGCCTGCACCTAGGCAAAACCTGAAAACTAGCATATGCCACACTTAGAATTGTGAACATTAGCCTGCGTCACATATAGATAGGATTTTAATTGAAGGATAGCATGCCCACACCTAGATGAAACTTGAATGTTAGCATGTGCCACACTTAGAATTGTGAACACCAGCCTGCGTAGCATCAAGATAAGATTGTGAATGTTAGCATGCCCACACCTAGACAGATTCCTAAACACTAGCCTGCGCCACATCTAGATAAGATTGTGAATGTTAGCTTGCCCACACCTAGATAGAATTCTAAACATTAGCCTGTGCCGCATCTATATAGGATTGTGAAGGTCAACAAGTACCACACTTAGACAAAACTGTGAATGTTAGCATGCTAAAGGTCAGGTAACCCACTAACCAAGAGAAGCTCAAACTCTGCATACTTATCTCACTCAAAAAACTCACACAACCATCTCTCGAACAACAAGCCGCACACACTTCACAACACTGCAACAACACATAAGCCGGAGCAACAGCACACATGGACTGACACCGATCCAATACCCGCACCAAAGCTTAGCACCCGGTGTATACCGAGTTGAAGCTGCCAACAGAACACCACTCCTCTCACTATCCTACTCCCTCTTCACCTTGCTAACCCATCCCACCATATCATTTACAGAACCGCCAGAGCACCTGGGGACCAATTCCGTTGGTGACGGTGCGCAGTACAAATACCTTTAACATTTAACATTTTAACATAGTAGTGGTAGAGGAGTGTAGGAGTGATGGAGAAAAGTGCACAGGAGGGGATAGAAGGTAAGTAGCAAGAGTGTTGTGAATGGTAGACATTTTAGAAGCAAAGTAGAGAGCAATATATAATTTGCAGAAACAGTGGCGGGATGGAGGTGGGTTCATGAAGTGAGAGAATTGAGTTCAGAGATTTTTGGAGGTGCCTAGGTTGGGCGGATTGAGACTTAATGAGAGAGATAGAAGTCACATTTGGGAGAGTCAAGAGTAGAGGAATAGTTTTGAAGAGCAGTCAGATAATGTTGAAGATCAAGGACAGTCTTGACCTTTGCCAAGTGCAAAGCTTTTTCCGCATTGTTGTTTTCAGGGTGCAGATGAGACATTTAATCCAGGGCCGTGGAGGGGAGGATTTAGGAGTGAGTGTAGTAAGCGGGAAGTGAGAGGAGAAGGGAGCATAAAGTGCAGTGTTCAAGTTAGTGAAGGCTTGTTATGTGAGATTAAGCCACACCATCTACAAAAATAAAATAGATAAATGATATATCAAACTTTAATGCTGCTGTCATCCTATATTTCTTTTCAAAACATGCAAATTAATTGTTCTTCACTAACCTCCAAATATGCTTATGGGGAAAGTCAAGGTCTACTGCCTAGATCCAAATTCTTGTTCTCAGACTCTTCCAATTTCTTTGAGCCTTTCCTACTGGGTATAAAGAGCTAATTTAGCTATTACCCTCTGTTTAAACAATACTCAACCTTGATCATAAAATGTTCAACTGGCAATCCATGGTCATGTCACTTACTCAAACATGGTTAGGCCACTGCACGCTTTCGATGTATCCTTTATGAAGTATTATACTGCTTGTGCCGTATTTCACCTGAAGAAAGAATGGAAAATCATGTCTCACTCAGATGAGACGAGAGGGGCGCCCGCTACCTTTGTAAAATTATTTTTAAGGAACCTGGGATTGGTAACCCTAGGTCTCCTGGGGGCAACCAGACGTGGTCTCCCTCTCACTGTGCTTAGAGAGGCATCAGCTTCACCTCACTGATGATCCCCAACAAGGGTGAAACACGTGTATGGGGTTGCTGGTGGTACTCTCGTTCAGATTGGAGTTGCCATTGTATTTCGGTGCTGGACTGCCCCCGGGCAGGACAAAGACTGATATGCAAATGGATATTTCCCATCTGTGAAAGGCACAGTGAGTAAAAGCAGTGGCTGCGAACTCTCAAGTGGTTAATAACCACTGAACAGGTTATCATGTCTGTTCTTGCGAGAGAGGGGCGCCCGCTACCTTTGTAAAATCACTCAGATGTTTGCCCAAGCCTTTTTCATTTTTATCTCTCCCAAATTCTCCATATTTCATTCAACCTGTGAATCTAAGTACTTACTGAACATGCTGCATTGACCATTACTACCAGGATCTCTAAATGGAAGTCACTGTTCACTATTGTTTAGACAAAGTTTAAGAGCTAAATGAGCTCTTGATACCCAGTAGGAAAGGCACAAAGAAATTGGAAGAGTCTAAGAACAAGAATTTGGACCTAGGCAGTAGACCATGACTTCCCCCATTAGCATATTTGGAGGTGAGTCAGAAGGAGCAATAACCGGAAGACTGCTTAGTGAAGAACAATTAATTTGTATGTTTTGAAAAGAAATATAGGATGACAGTACCTTTAAAGGTTGATATATGGTTTATCTATTTTATTATTGTAGATACTGTGGCTCAATCTCGCATATATGAAAGAAAATATATTTGATTGTTTTGTCTTGAAGAAGGTTGCGACAGTAGGAGAGTACTATTTTTGATACTTGAACATAGCAACTGAAACACGTGTCAACGTGAAGATCTGTGGGAACATCAATATACAGATATTGTCATCTAGAACTAACCAAGGGACGATTATAGTATCTAATTGTGTTACAGAAAAGTGACAGATGTTTTACTGTGCTCTATGTGTTCAACCAATTTGGACTGTGTGATGAAGAAAGTATGAATGTGAATGAGAGAAGGAGTGTGAGCTACATGGCACCATTGTGCTATTTAATGATGTTTTAGATATATGAAACTGATCTGAGTAAAAATAAAAAAGGCGAGGAAATATTAACCAAGCCATAAAGAATATTGGGTGCTGTCATCCTCTATCCACTAGTCCATGTGCTTTATATTCCCCTTATGTTATTACCTGGAGGACTAGGGATTACAGGTACCCCCCTTTTTGTTTCTGACCTGATTGCTTAGTCCATCAGTGGTCGGTCTCTCTGGTTTTTGGCCCTGGAGCTGCTGGGATGAAACCATTTTTTCCTCATTGGTGTTCTCAGAGGAGTCTCTTGTGGCCATTGGCTGAAGACAGGGCTGATGCAAGATGCCCACAGGAAGTGATGTCACTGACCCAAGCTGGCCACAGGAAGTGATATCACCAATCCAAGATGACCTGAGGAAGTGATGTCACCAATCCAGGAGGGCCTCTGGAAGTGGTGTCAGTAATTCAAGAGGGCCACTGGAAGAAAAGCCAACAACCAGAAGGTATGACACAAGTTCTCATCACCTGATTGCCTAGTCCATCAGGAATTGGTCTCTCTGATAGTCCTTGACATAATGTAGAATAATATAGCATAACAAGACATACCTTACCAAAACAACATAGTGTACCAAAGCATAGCAAAACAAATATGACAGAGTACGTTAGCATACCATGCTTACGTATCTCAACATAATACACACCATAGCCTAATATAATATAAACACAATATAGCCACATAGCATTACCTACATAAAGGCATGTACATCTCTTTAATAGTGAAGAAATCCAAAACAGATAGCCACATTGATGCCGCGTTGCACAGGGTTGTATTTGTTATAATAGTGTAACTGTGTCAATCACATAATCAGTATTATGTGATTATGACATCATAGGTGTGTGTGTGTTAAAAATATGTAACTGCTCAAGGAAGCATGTGTTATAGAAATACTGAATGAAAAGAGCTATGTTTGTGGTGTAGATGAGCCGTTTGGTTATGTACCCCTCAGGGAAGCTGTACCACTAGAAAGGGTTGTCATTGGGATCTTCCATTTAAAGTGATCATATTATGTAGGACGAACATATGACAAAGCAAGGGTTAGAGGGGACGTAGGGCACACGTACAGTCAAATCTTGGCAACATGTACTTGCAGCTGCAAGTCGATTTTGAGGTCCCTGCTGTTGAGGCATTATAATGGCTCAGCTGAGCTTTGTCTTCCACAGAGTTTGATGTATGGGCTCCCTGCCTCCTCCAATCAAAGTGTCTGCCACCCGAACCCTAATACGTTCCAACACATGCGTAAGGATTGGTTTGTTTCCATTGCTTTGCATTAATATCACCATATTTATTGTATTTAATTATTTCTCCTATTTCAGTTTTTTGTATTTCATACAACATACTAAAGGCAATGCTATGTTGCGTGGATTTAAATCATGCACTGGTATCATTTGCATGTTCGCCAGGTGCTCTGGTGGTTTTGAAAGAGGGGGAGGGTTTAGGTTATGTTGGTCGGAGAGAGGTAAAATGCAAAGTAGCTTGGCTGTTATGCTGATGTATGTATACGAGATGTACCCTGAGCTCTCCTTGTGAGACACAGAGGCATGTTTGTCCAGCAGGAACTTTGCTTGCTCATGGTGCATTTGTTGCGCTTGTGATATGAAAGTAAATTGTGCAGCTGTAGCAAATCTTTTTGATGTTGTAATTGTTTTGTGTATAGTGTGTTTAAGCAAAGAGGTTGAAAACGTTAATCTGGGCAGGATAGTGGAGGCCCGGTGCTCAACTTGCAAAATATATCCAGTGTACCATGGTGATGTCTCCGTAGAGGTGTCCATTTGACAAAGTCTCTATAGCGGTGGCCTTTGTGTACATTTCTTGTGAGGGAATGTCTTGAGGCCTTCAGGAGTGGGTTGTATATATCTGGCTATTGACAATGTGCAGCAACTGTTCGTGAGTGAGAGTGGTGAAACGTGGGGAGGAACGGAAGCTATAGGATGCATGCAGCAGTGGCTACCAAGAAGACAGTGGGTGAGAATAGTTCCTGAGTAGAGTTCAGTGTGGGGAATGCAGAAAGAGCCCTGGCGATGCACTCAGAAACAACGTTGTATGATATCAGGTCGAGATGAGATATCTAGGAGCCATGGGCAAAAAAACAGCAGGGTACTAATTGCATTGGGCACCAGGGGGAAAATTCACAATGGGTCACCTGAAAGCAAACCCACAGAGGGTTGAAATTAAAGTGGGGCCCCAGGAGCAAAATCACAGCGGGGAAAAATTACACTGGCTTGCCCAGAATGAAAACTACAATGGGGTAGATTTAGAGTGGCAAAGTAGAGTGGAACCCATGGGAGCAAATACCAGTGGAAAGAGTCCCACTGGGACACCTGGGTAGAGGTATAGCATAAGGCATAAAGTATAACAGTGTGCAATTCAGTGAAGGGCACAAACAATCAAGTTAGGTATATCAAGGCATAAGGTGGCATAGCAATACATGGTTAGGGCATGACAAGGTATGAAAGCCATAACCAAGCATTAAACGTCCTAAGAAGGCCAACCTACTGTCCTCCCCAAACTCCTACTTCTGTCCATCACCCGATCATCAAAGACATTGATGAAAACCAAATAGAATATCATTGTGTAGAGAAAATGGAGGGAGAGAAAAACAAACTCACAAGAGCCATAGTGAAAAGACATTCCTAAAATATCTACCAAATATGTTACTAAGGAGGCATGTCAAAATAGAGTGCCTGCTCTTGCATCAGAATCAAAGACATAGTGTCATGCACATGCTCCATAAGCTCCATAGTAACTACTGTGCACATTTCGGCAATTGGAAGGCAGCAAATTAGAAGGGAATAGTTTGCAGTATTGGATGTACTGTAATTGGGTCTGGGTCTTCCTCAACACATGTTATTGGTTTTCTGGTAAAACAACTGAATGCATGAGACTATCTCCCTTAAATTAAAATGTTTAAAATCCAAGAGACAGCTGAATTACAGCATATTTCTGAAAATGTTTATATTACTTTTCTGAAGCTGGCAAGAGAGAGCTTTTCAGATCCAAAGTATACAAAGATCTATCTTAGCTGAAAAGGAAGGATACGGGTAGAAAGAGGTGAGATAAGTGAGCTGATGCATGTGAAAATCAGAAAGTACCTTCGGTAGAAAGCGCATCCTCTCAAATCTACCTTGTGCTTGTGAAAGAATCCTTAGGCCTCATACCTGCATGTTGACTCCCTCAGGTAAGTAAATACTCAAAACTAAAATATGAATACAAGAGGGATGAACATATTTTCAGGTGACTGAAAAACACATTTCTGGATCAAGAGCCTCAGATACAAACCATTGCAAAAGGGGAAACCGAAAGCGGGTACCCCAATAATCAACGAGAGCATTGATAAACATGCAGCATCCACAAACATCAAAATAGCACCCCCAATCCTGAAGCAGATATGTACCCTGCCAAAGAACAGAACAACTTGCAGCTGAGTGCCACCCTAGTCCAACAACAGAATGGGACAAATATACCACATGAAGGTTTGCACACACAGCTGCGGAATAGGAACGACAATCCACAAAGACTTATCCCAGGATGGAGACAGAATAGAAGTGGCACCTCTTTGGGGCTTCCTCATTAGCAATAGCGATCCCAGATGGTACCGACTGAATGCAAACTACAATAACACTCTGGAGAACACGCACATGCACACCCACGCACATGCAGCTACAGAATGGGACCAACAATCTATGAAGGCATATCCCAGGATGGAGGCAGAATGGAAGTGGAACCTCTTTGGGGTCTGCCTCATTAGCAATAGAGATCTCAGATGGTACCGACTGAATGCAAACTACATTAACACTCTGGAGAACACACACATGCACACCCACGCACATGCAGCTACAGAATAGGACCAACAATCTACGAAGGCATATCCCAGGATGGAGGCAGAATGGAAGTGGAACCTCTTTGGGGGATGAAACAGCAGCAATAGTGTTACCAAGATGGAATCAATGAAATGTAAAACTACAGTAACACTCATTAGAACACATTCAGGCATTGCAACTACAGAATAGGAATACCAGTCTAAAAAGACATACCATAGGATGGAGACAGAATGGAAATGGCATTTCTTTGGGGCATGCCTCATTACCAATAGAGTCACCCAGAGGGAAACAATTGAATGTTAACTACAGCAACACTCATGCAAACACACACAGATACTCCCTTACCCCTCATACACAAATCCCTGCACATTCAGATACAGAATAGGAAAATCAATCTTCAGAGGCATATCCAAGGATGGAGACAGAACAGACATGTCATGGAGGAACACACAAGTCATGGAATGAACAGGCACATAAAAACACCCACAATACGAAACAGACTTTTCCAAGAAAAGGAGTACCATGTACCAAAATAAAACTGACATTGAAAACGTAATTAGAGAGACAGCATATATAGCCAATTGTATAATGAAATCAAAAAAATATTACAGACTGTTGTGGAAAATTTGCACAGCCTTTATGACTTCAAACAGAAAGAATGCAGAAATAATGTGACAGCAATAATATGCTAGTATGAAGAATAGTGCTTAATGTATAGGATGCATTGTTAATAACAGTACATTTAAAGCTGGAAAAGGATGTAATGTTTGTAGGTGTGTGTATGCATATGTTTGTATAGTTATACATATGTGGAAATGTGTTGGCATTGATTGGTTTATATATGCGTGTGATCTTATGTATTGGTGCGTACCTGTTGGTTTTATGTATGTGTCCATGTGGATTGCAGATTGACCTATGAAACACGCCTATTTCTAAAGTCAGTGTCTTAGCACCCCTAGCAAGACACATATAACGTAACATTGCAAATGCATTTCACAGACACTTTTTGTTACTAGAATGTTATCGTGAACAAATGTTTAGAACCTAGACCCCAGCCATGAATCATTTCACAGTCATAAATTAGAACATCCAGGGTACAGCTTTGTCCCTATTCGGGCACAAGCACACAACCAAAGACTTTCTACAGTTTGTGATGGACCATGGTCATATAATGTCTTTAGAAAATCTTGATTGATAAAGTAACAGCTCATGACTACCTACAGGGGTACAGAGTGGGCATTGTCCCAGCTATAAACACAAGACATAAGGGGGCATACACTCTGGGGGGATCCTGACATGCTACAATGAAAAAATACCAATATGAATGACACTTCAACAGAAGGCCTTTACACATGCATTTGGATGGAAATATGTAAACATTTCTTAAAAATGAAATCCAATATTTACTCTGCTCAATTTACATGCCCACTGCAGACTGAATCTAATTTTACTATATTATTAGGTTTCAATCTGAAATTGTCATAATTCAAAAACAGGGAAATTCATCTACTGTAGGGATATCATTGATAATTCAGGTTCAGGCCAAGAAGAAAAACACACCTTCCCTGGTGTAAGATTAAGCAAATATTGAGGCTTGGTACCACCAAAAAATAGATCCGCCAATCATGAAGTCAAAGATTTATTCTGTACAGATTTAAATATCAAAGCAGATAGCCATCTGGTTCACAACACCTTGCAGTGTGTACCAGAAACACTGTGAGAGGAATGAGTGCTGGTCATCACAAAACATGCAGTATTTATACACAGTCCTGGTCATAGCTCAGCCCATCTCCAAACTAATAGGTTACAAATTTCACATGGCGAATACAACAATATTTTCTTTACATACTTCGTGTTTTCCAGTCTTCAATATACAATGGTTACAACTTTGTTCTGCCTGGTCATGTTGGTTATCCATCTTAGGCTGATCCTAGTTTCAAGAAACAAATTCAACAGCTTATTGTTAAGGTACACAGCTCTAGTTTGTCTAACATTCAGTTCTTATGTTTGAATATGGCAAAGGCTATTGATACAGAAAACACTTTAAATTGGAGTTCACTTTAGCTCTAAGGTTCCTTAAACATACTGACAAACTTTGTTTTTGTCAGCTGTGTGGATCTTTAGCTTTCTAAAGTAATTCTATTTCCAGAAATGTACACAGGATTCCTTCTAAAACACGCAGCATTAGTTTACATTCATTGTATAACACTGTTTGTGGGAGGATGAGTTTTGTAGACATAGATAACACTTTGAATGAGAGTTTGTTCTGACTACAAGGTCTTGTTTGCACAGAACAAATAGTCTGCTCTGCCAGCCCTAGTGTTGACATAGGCTCAAAGGTCGATTCTGCTCTAGCAGCTGAAAACATATCTAATCATTACTGAAGAGTGAGCAGAAATTAGAACCAAGATGGAGGACTTTTTTCCAAGATGGCGCTTGAAGTCAATTATAATTCAGAACTTTGCAACACGGTTTTCCCCATGGAGCAACTTGGCTTAGGCCAATAGAAATCAAAAGGAGGCATAATATGATTTCCGTTTAACACTGGGCATACACTCTATCAAGACTTCTTCTTTGCTTCTGCCTACTCTCTTCCTCTTCCCTGCTGATCTCCTGTCTGATACTGCACTGGTCACCTGGCTAACCTCTGAACTCCGGGCCCAGGTCCCTGCGGCCCAGTTGCACATTTGCACTACCTTCTGGCAACCCTTGCACTTGGGTCTGTATCTGCAACCCTACAGCCCCTTTACCTGCACTTATCAGACACTTGTCTGCACTTAACCCTTGCACTGCCTCGTGATGGCCACACTACTTGTTTTTGATCCTGTGTCCTGCACTTGCCCTTCCTACCCTTGCCCTGGCACTTTCCCCTCCCTTCTCCCCTGCACTTGCACAATCTCAATGTCACTAGTCCTAGTAAGATCGTTCTCTTTGTCCGCCCTTTGTTTCCCATCCCTTGCCTCATCGCACCTTGAAACACTTGTGCAGAGGCACGTTATATATGTCATATCATATTATATATCATAAGATAACCAATTGACAAACAAAAAAAGCATTGACATCACCGCTACCTCCAATGGCAATACGTTGTAAAAACCTGCATAAGAGTGTAAGTGTGGAAGTCTCGAATGAGAAGACAAAGTTTCAGACATTCACAGCTTCAGAAAGTTAACATTTAATTCAACTCATGGAGGCGGCTTAATCGATTATGCTAATACTGACTTAGGTCCATGTGAAATCAATGGTTTGATTGTCACAGAGTAATCACCCCTCTCAGATCTTTGCCAACAAGTTTTATATATAAAAACAGACCTGGGCAGCCAAATGAGAGCAAACGCTCAAAAGAAACGTTACATCCTCCTCCCCACACTTCCCTGGATGGCAGAGAGTACTGAGAAATGCATCTCTGCTCTCCATTCCAACACACTAAGAAATATAATACTTTAAGAAGAATCCCTCTATGCATTCTACACAGACAACATTCATTCTTCAATCCACCTGTAAATGAATGCTAGAACTTCTTGACAGCACCTATAATCCTACAACTACTTTTATCAGAGTAAGGTGTGGGGGCCAACACTAAAAATTAGTATGTAAAATGTGACAAATCTACAGAAAGTCTGCACCTCCAGCTCTGTAAACAGGTGCTTTGTGTGTATAGAAACGACCAAATCCATGAATACAGAGCAGAACCAGGGAGAGTCCCTCTAGGCAGAGTCCCCTTGCCGCTCAAAAGTGGATTTGTACATTCTGGTGCGAATTAAAGAGCAGTAGCCCAAGCTCCCTAGACTACCAGGCACTGCAATAGCAAAGAACATATCCTTGATACACTACCTTGATCAATGTGTTACAGAAATGTGGTCTGTGAGCAGCAGCCCCGCACAGTTTCCCAGAATACGAAACCAAAGATAGGAGGAGAAACTGGCCAAGTACTTTGAACAGACTATAAAGTAGCAATCGACAATGTGCTAGGGAGCAGAACTAGGACAGCACAGCAGGCTAGAATGCTACAGGTCATTGGGGAACATCTTACATTTACCAGCTAAAAAGAAAAAGATACAAAAGCAAAGAGAGACACTCACTGAATACAGAATCTGCCAATAGAGACTGGCTACACAGCTCAAACAGGAAGCTCGGGGACAATTGCATCTGTCCGCAATGAGAATTAGGAGGAGTAGAACATGACATACACATGTTCCTGCTCTGTCCTGCAGACATAAACATTTGAGGCACTTATTTCCCACATTTTGTGAAAACAGGGAAGTCGTTGCAAGTAAAACTGGATAATAACCGCTCTGCTCCATCACCTGGACAGACACCAGAATCAGCAGAGGAAGCTGCAAATATGTGCCCGCATGTCACCAGAGAAAAGAAATTGCAATTAGCAATATGGGCTTTAGAAAAAAACTGAAAACCAAATTACAACTGAAGAGAAGGTAACTTGTATGCATCCCATCTATTTAACTGTCAATATTTGTCTATCTTGTCATATCAATAACGTACCTTATTGTAGTGTATTATATTGTATCTTTTTTGTATTCCTTCTCTTTATTCTTCCACTGTGGCTCTCCGAGCCTCATCTCCCCATAACCTTTTTGACACAAGCTGTGACTCTCTCCCTTCCGATCCTTCTGTCCACTTGACCTTGTTCACTCAATGGTCATTAGGTCCATAGGTGAGCATTCCTTTGACCCTGTTCACTGGAATGCTCACCTATGGATCATCAAGGCCAGCCCATCAATGAATTATTTGAAACCTGACTCAGGTTCTAATTGCTGACTGGTGAGGGGGTGCTCCTAAACCCTCACTACCACTCCCAATGCTGTCATCCAGCCTACCGTTACCACAGCACGTTTAGACCAATACATTGAAGGACACAACCCCATTCCAGTAACACAATTACTTGTTTTCATTGTTGGATTATTGATCACCAACCTATAATTGGCTAATCTAGTGTGTTTCTTTGTGTGTAAATAATTGATTCTATTTCAACCTCTGGCTGTCCCAATCAGAAGGGGAACATATTTTACTACAATTTCAGTAGTGAAACAAATACTGTTGGGCTCTAATTGTACCATCAACATGATAAATACTGTTGCGATTGCATATTAGCAATTCAGGACCATAGATAGAGCACTTGCAGCACTGACTACTCTTCCAGCATTACCTGATTGTTTAGGGAACACACAATTGGACCTCATTATGTGTTCACCGATGCAGTAAAAAAGTAGCAGTAATGCCGTTACCACCATTTCTTTTGGCAGTCATTAAATTATCTCTTTTATCGAGGAATAGTAGAGGATTCCTTATTGGCAAAAAGCTGGAGGTGAATCCTCCACTTTACCGGCAAAAACCATTGGTTTTAACGCAGGGTTAATCCACCCAAAATCACCATGGAGTCCTAATAGATTTTAAAAAAGTGGGATTTACACTGCTGTACCACCACTCATAATCCCAATGTAAAGCCACGCCACTGAGTGTTTTAACGGTAAATGGGTTTAGTGGTAAATCAGCAGATTTACCACGAATTTACCACCAAACTCATAGCAAGGATTTCACCACCCTGAAATGTGCATCCTGAAAATGCAGACTTTATACTTCTGAGGGTGATAGAAAGAGAACCACTGAGTCGGGATATATAAGTGATATCTGTTATGTGCTTTGTTGCTGAATGGCTAAGTTATCGGCAACCAGTTCAGTATAGCAAGACAATGGGCCTCATTACACGGACGGCGGTAAGGGTTAACGGTCACCGTTAATGGCAACGGTGATCGTTAACCCTTACCGCCGTACTACGAGGTCCCTTTGCGGGTTGGAGGAACTAACGCCTGCTTCTTGCAGGCGTTAAGTACCAACCCGCTAAGGGACCTCGGAGCTAATTACGGCACCGCAAAATTGCGGTGCCGTAATTAGCGCCTTCCCCATTCCCATAGAGCCCTATGGGGCTGAAATGGGAATGGGGAAGGGCAATGGCGGAAAGGGGATTTACCGCCCCTCCAACCTTGGAATGGGGCGGTAAATCCCCTTTCCGCCAAGGCGGTGCCGGTAATTTACCGGCATGGTCCAGGGTGCTAATAGCACCCTGGATTACCGCCTTCCGTGTAATGAGGCCCAATGTATTCTTCTGATACTTTATACAACATTATATATTTAACAAGAACCACAACATTGTCCAAGATTTTCCTGATCACTTCAGTCACTTTTTTATGGCACAGTTATGAAGAGCCTGATAATACATTTCATAATCCTGACATGACTGCTCCATGGCAGGAAGTTAAACCAATTGTAGAGATGGAGACCTGTTAAGAAACAGGGATTTGTGGCATCAATGCATATGCAAATGGAGTGCCTCTTCTCAAATGGGCATGCAGGCATTGGTTTGAGCCGGCATAGAATGTCACTTGTATGTGGCATTGGGGATTCTGGTATGGAGAGTTGGGTGTGTTGATAGCTGGCTTGTGCCAGACTTTAGGTCCCATTGCTTGGTATCGTACATGGAGATACTAAGAAGTGGAATGTTAGATAGACTGTTATTTGTTTTTTTTTGTTTTGTAGATTAACATATCTGCTCACCAGAGATATTAACATGCTTGGAACACAATGTTGGCCAAATTGGAATAGTTTGGATCACAAATCACAAAGTAAAAAGGGCAATGAACCATGCTCATGACGTTCAAAGTGTCTCTTTGGTAGTTACTCAAGTGTAGCATCAATTTTAGATGGTCTTAATGACTTGCCCAATAGAAATGTGGACAATTCACTATGTGATGTCCGCAGTGGGAAAATTGGCCATATTGTAAGGCCCCTTGAATTAGTGGGAAATCAACAACATAAATTGAGTGGTGGTTTAAGAGATTTTAATTTTGACTCTGCAGTAGGATGTGTATGCTCCCCGAAAGAATTGTAGATGCACTCCTTTGGATGCTATTCCTAGATCATGCATATTGTTTGTTTCTGACTACCAAAGTAAAGCAGTGTTGCTGACCCAGATTGCAACGTAATTAGTGTAGGTAATGCATTTTGAGCATATACACTAATGAGAAGCCGTCCATTTTGACTGACCCATCATAATCATAGGGTCTGTGCCTTGACAACAGCACTCAAATGCCATTAAGAACCAGAAATGTATCTCTATGAAGAGTAAATGTAGTACTATCCAAAGATGTTGAACATTCCATCCTACTGCAGCACCTACTGGAGTCCGAAGGCAGAAGAATGATATCTTAAAGGCTTGCATCTGGCAATCTCTATTCTTTTTTTTTTGTTTAAGTTTTTATTTTTGTTGGCAGAGGTTTACAACAATCACACATCTCATGGCGGGCATTACAATCAATATAAACAATACCCTTCATACAGCAATTACAACTAAAAAGAATGCACCAGCAGGCAGGAGAGTAATACCAACAGTATACCCCATGTTACTAGTGGAAATCACTTTGGGATTTGGGAGGAACTGCCCTCGGAGCAGTTCTCATCTAGTCGAGTAAGGTAGCTGTTAAATCCAGTCCATATGTTCTACGTGCAAGAGATTGAGTGGGGAGCAAATTATGTACTCTTCTTCACAGTTTCGTAAGTGCATTTAACCACTTCAGATAAGTCGGGTGGATAGGGGCTACTCCAATTTTGAAGTATACATTTCTTGGCCACAATGCAGCTGATGTTTAGGAACTTGGCCATGCTTCTAGTATTTTCACTGTTCCATATTCCAAACAGGGCTCCGAGCAGGTCGGGGTCAACTGCAGAGTCTATGACCTCCGCTAGAGTCCCAAAGATGCTTTCCCAGAAGTTTCCCAAAAATGGCAATCTCTATTCTGTGGCCAATTCTCCACTATCCACTGAATTTAACCTCATCGTCATCCCTCGTTAAGCTATTCTTGAAACCTACATCCTCCAATTGGACACCTTTGCAGATGCCACCCATTTTCTAACGGAAACCGATCAGGGTAAGGGGGCTGCGGCCACTCGTATATGGATGAACACTCAATCACTGAAAATGTACACCTTCCAACAGACATTCTGTGCTTAGTGGCAGCCGAGAGGATTCATGAGAAAGCTAATGTTGGCCATCCTCTGGGTCGCAACTCCTTTCCCTACCTTCCTCCAAAAAGAAAAGCACTCTTCAGATTTGATGCAAATCAAAGCCTTGAACCACAAGTTGAGGATGAAGCTTGTTTTTCTAACTGAAAATTGCCTGCAATATCTTTTGTCCTTTCTGATGTCGTTGCACTTACAATTGGATCCCGTTTGGTATATGTAATGTTTTTAATCAAGAGATCCCGGCATACAGTTGATCCACAATCCAATGGCATGGATCTTGCCTGGCCTCTATGAAAGAGACTATGGGCCTCATTACTAGTTATTAGTTCCCAGACTGCCATAGTACGAGTTGTGCTCGCAGGTGCCTGACAGCCCGCCAGGTCTAACCTGGCAGGCAGTGCAGCACCCATGAGGACAACTCATCGGATGCACCGGCGCCGTTATGAACCATGCAGTGCATCCAACGTCCCCATTACCAGTGAGCCCCATGGGGCTCAAATGGGAATGGGAACTGACAGGTACCGGCGCCCGTGAATGGGCAATTACTGGGTACGCCAAGGTCGGCATGACCCGGTAATTACCCATTCGTGGGTGCCAGTTTCCCGGATGCAACTCCGTAGGCAGCTGCGCACACGGCTACCGCCAGAGTTTTAATGAGCCCTATTTCTCTGTTACTTCCACCGAGCTGCATTGACTCTTAGTGGAGAAGCACTTCAAGTACAAGGCTCTTTTACCTTTCAAAATGTGACCTACACAGCTTTAAACCTCAAATCAAGATGTAGCAATTTTAGGCACTTCTCCTTTGCACTATGTAGGAAATAACTTGTTTTATTTTCGGGACACGGTTTCTATGAATTATAAAATGTCTCTTTTATTTCAGTTGTATCAAATTAAGATCTCCACACAACTGGCTAATTTTAATATCACCTATTGAAAAAAACAACGGCATGCACACGATGCAGCTTTTCGGTGGTAGGACTAATCCTTGGAAATTTCAGGAGACTGGTTATCAGTGTCCATTATAACCATTTGTCCTTTAAGGGGGAAATGCAAACTTGGATATATCTTATGTCATATTATTTTGGTGTGTTCTGGCATATTGGGTTTGCTTGTCATATCCTGCAGAAGCGATGTGACCGAGTAGTTTGGACAGTATGTTTTGTGGTGGGACCAAGTCTTTTTTAGATATGGTTCTTATCTATCTATTATGCCTTGCCATGCTGAAAAAACAATCATCTGGAGTGTATCCCAAGCAATGCCGGTGGTTATGATTGAATCAAAAAAATCCAGCCTTTACCCTTCAGTTTTGCTTACTGGGCTATTGGCCAATGTAATTAGCACCAATGTACTGTTAACTAAGCCTCTGTAGAGAAATCTATGCAAAAGAAAAGTAGAAAACGAAAATTCCACACTTAAAAATAAAGATATTAACTGCATTCTGTCTAAAGCATTTGAAAGAAACACATGTGAGGAAATGTTGTCAGCACCCCATCTATGACAAAAGCGTATTGGACTACAGTAAAAGACAAAGCTCAAAATTCATCTTACTCAGTTAAATGAAAGAATACAGCAATGTTTAAGAAATAGAGAACAGTCAATCTTGGTTGAAAAAGCCCAGTATTTCATCAGAAAAGTGAAACCCGAAAGGGGCCTGCATTATTTCTGCTTTATTCTTTACTGAATGGAGAATCAGCCTTCTACAATTAAACCCACAGGGACTTGAAGTGTACATTTCAGTATACATGAGCCTGTATGCAAACATTTTATAATGCCCCTGATTAAAGAACAAAATATAATGTGGAAAAGAAAAGTTGCTTCATATGTTATATTTGTACATGAAACCAGCAACCTTTGGCTAAAAAGCAAAATTGCATTTTCTCTGAATCCAGCAAACAATGCTGAGGAGTTGCACTTCCAAAAGAAAGAACACCAAGGCATTGGAGGCTGTTCTATAAACTTAACGACACGTCCTTGCACCAAATTATCCAATGCACTCTGCATGCCTTAGTAATAAAACAGATGATGTCAATAAACTGTGTTCATGTGTTAATGGGTCTATTCAAGATTTCACTACAAATGCATGAATATATTCTGAAACGTGGACCTGTAGTGGACTTTCCAAAATTATCACAAGTTCTCATAAAACAGACTTGCCATTAAGAGATGCCATTGACCCTTGCAGAGACATGGAGTCTGGCATCTATGGCAGCCAGTTGGTATAATGATTAAAAGGAGCAGAGAACTGTGTGAACGTTTAGCTCTGAGCAGCCTAATTTCAAAGAACTTTCTATCAACAGTGCCATGACAACCAGCCTACTTTTAGCAAATGTATACCTTTGCAGAATCACTTTTTACTGATTTTGTTTTGACTTTATTTGCTGCAAAATGCCTATGGTAAATTTTGGTATATGGGGTTGGGGATGTAAAGAGGGTGCAGGCAGGGCTCCCCATTTTTTAGTAAACAAAGTGCAAACATCAGTAAGAGTAATTCAGCTAAAGTCTAACTCAGCAAAAAAAGTTATTCATCATTCATAGAACTACCCTCTTTAGGGTTGTTCATTGCCTAGCTCTGAATCCTCTAAGGACTGGCACCATATGGCCTATTGTCAGGCCGTGAAGTTGAAATACGATCAGGCAAACTAAGTAGTAATTAAATCACAGGTGTGGAGGATAATGTTTTAAGAATCATAATTGTTTATTGTAAAATATCTCAGAGGACATCAACTCAAATGGGAGCGAAACTGCATTTAAAAGTTACTCCCATTAGACTACCCTCTTCCATGATATGCCAAAGGAGCACAAAGGGAATGTTTAAGTGTGATGTCACTTTTGGAGCACTGTCCAATCATATCGAGTAAACAATTAAAATCAAGATAAGACACCTCTATTGGGAGTCTAAACCCATTGATGTAGAAGACTAACTGACTGACAGATGGACTGGAAAAAGTCCATCTGTCTCATTTTGTATGCAACTAATCTGTGTAGGACTTTTATTTTTGTAAATCATTTCACAATTTAAAACAAACAATTAAAACATCTTACAGTATACAACAATCTTTATTAAATGGAGAGCAGACAACCTGGGATAAAATAGCACACTATTTTATTGAAATGTGAATATCGAATTTGGGCCCACATTACTTCTGCCTTGTTCTTTACAGGAAGGAAAAGCAGCCTTCTATAGTGAAATCCACAGTGACTGAAAGTCAATTTTTTCTTACAGCTGCCTGATTCCAAAACTGTTATAATACACCTGATTAAAGAATAAAATAAAATTTGGAAAATAAAAATTGATCTCTTCCACAGGTGCACAATTTAAATTATAATAATATGTCATCGATTCCATCTTATTCACCAAACTGGCATGGAATAAACCCTGTTTATTTATTTCCCCATTCACAACTTTCCAAAATCCAGAAGTATTCTTGTTAGCCAAACATCTGAGCACTGCTATTATGTGCACGACAAATGTGTACCTCCTAAGTTGTTCTTGTAGCCTTGTTTAAGATCCTTTTAAGAAGATTTGCAACATCACTTCTAGAACTTTGCAAGGCCCTCAATTAAGCTGTGCTTCATGATCATATACGTGTGGTCTGGATGTAGGACATCTTTTTGCAGATGTATTTCTAAAACTAAAGCATTCAAGGATAATAATATATATACATTTCAGGAAGATAGGAGGAGAGTATAATTACTTGTTTTGGACAAAGGTTAAGGAATCGTGTTGAAACCATAGCTGAGCATTCAGTGACTTGGTGTTCCTCGGTATCTATTTAACATGATTACCAGAATTGCTGATTCGTAACACTAAAGGGACAAGTAATTCTATTGGACACAGTCTTTGGAATTGCAAAAATGTCCAGCAGCAAACAAGGGTCATTTAAATCAGTATTTAAAACATGAAAACTGTTACATCTCTGAAATAAGGAGAGGCTAACAAAGATATAATCAAGCTTTGCAGCGTTAGAACAACAGTGACAGATTGGGGCAGATGAGTTTCCATCATTAATAGCCCCATTTTGCAGGTGCATACCCCAACCCTAGGAAGGATAGGATTTTAACAGGCACGCACCTGGGTTTATAATTGGCAGCTTTTTGCTATGTATGTACTATTTTGAATTGAGAGGAATTTGCACTGTAATATGAATTATTCATCTATTTGAAGGGAATTTTAAATGTTGGCTTAAAAAGTATAACATGAAGTAGTTAGAGTTTGTTATATGTGATATATATATATTAACTACTCCGGTATTCTCATTTTATTTTGAAAAGTATGATATATTGTTTTTATAGGCAATTTATATAAGTTGTATGTATATAGTTGTTAATAATGTGTTACAAATTGTCTAATTTTATATTCACATAATCTGTGTAAGGTTTTGTTGTAAATCATTTCACAATTTAAAAAAACAGTTAACACATCCTACAGTATACAGAAATCTTTATTAAATATCTCAGTATTTTATTGAAAAGTGAATATCGAATTGGGAATGCATTATTTATGCCTTCTTCTTTACAGGAAATAATAATGCCTTCTATAATGAAACCCACAGAGACTTCAATTGTACATGTTTATTGACAGGAGCATGATTTAAAAAAATGTTTATAATGCACCTGATTAAAGAATACAATATAATTTGGAAAATAGGTGCTGAGGAGATGCTCTCCCAAAAGATATGGAACTATGGGCATTGCGTTTGGACGATAACCTTTACTACAGAGTCCTTGCACAAAAGGATCCAATTCTCTCTTTGTTCTGATAAAACTGATGACTTCAATTAATAGCTTCCAATTGTCACTGGGTCTATCCAGGATTTCACTAAAAAAACATGGAGAAAGGGGGAATTACCACCCCGCCAACCTTGTAATGGGGTGGTTATTCCCCTTTTCTCCATAGCAGAGTCGGTAACTTACCGCATGGACCATGCTCTTCCGCCAGGGTTGTAATGAGGCCCATTGTATTAAATACAGATTTGCACTAAGTTTTCTGTGCATTTGATAAATGGCATTTTGTTATTCCACAGAAGACCTTTCAATCCCATTTAAGTGCATTCCACGTTTAGTGGGACCACCACTAGGTCTACTCTCACCAAATCTGCTAAGACCTACACCACCACCACCCTAGTCCCACACTAACTATGGCTAGAGAGGAACCGCACCCCTGGGGCGTCATTTAGTAATCCTACTTCCTCATCCCCTTACAGATGTGACCGCGCCTGTTGACAAGATGACGACTGCATCCTAAAGAAGTGGATCCTTCCACCTCTTAATCTGAGCCACTAAGCTCCTCGGATTCGGTAAGCACCGGCATCCGCCCTACATAGTATTCATAACTTTTCTCTGCTAAATCTTTGCTGACCTGGTAATCCTGACTCGTTCTTTGTCTGTTTCACTCCTACAGACCACATAGGACCCTCCACTTGTAAAGACACTCCTGTCCTGATGAAGGCCTACACCATTAGAGCTCACCTAGCTCCACGCAAAATGCCCGAAACACTGTCGTGTTGACATGTATTATATGTTGTTGTTCAACTCTTGATTGTGCCCACACTCTATGGGCCCCCCACCTGTTTATGATTCCACTGAATTCTCTGAGCTTCCTTCCCAAGGAACCTATAGAGAATGGACAAACTGTACAAGTAGATGTCTCAAATATTGACTACTTGATCATTCATACTTAGGTACTACACTTTGTATGTCCTCAAATGTGAATGTCCTATGTTTTTTTAAAAATACCAGTGTATTACTGCACCACTGCACTTCAAAATAAAACCCTTTTGTGCAGAAGAACAGTTTCATGAGAATTCTGTGAAAGCCCATACAAGGGGTCACCCACTCAGGGTGTAGCAGTGGTTACTCTTCAGCAGAGATTGACCTGACCTTTCTCATTCGTTTTTTGATATCCTCAGTTGGACAGTCTACTGGCCTCTGGATGTTGAGGAGTACACGATTCCTCAGTTGGGCATTAAACATATTAAGGGAGCCTACTGGCCTCTGGATGCTGAGGCGTACGTGACTCCTCAGTTGGACATTAAACATATTAAGGTATGGCAGCCTAATGGCCTCTGGATGCTGAGGCGTATGTGACTCTTCAGTTGGACATTAAACCTATTAAGGGATAGAGCCTACTGGCCTCTGGATGCTGAGGTGTATGTGCCTCCTCAGTTGGACATTAAACATATTAAGGGATGGCAGCCTACTGGCCTCTGGATGCTGAGGCGTATGTGACTCCTCGGTTGCACATTAAACATGTTAAGGGATGGCAGCCTACTGGCCTCTGGATGCTGAGGTGTATGCGACTATGTGACTCCTCAGTTGGACATTAAACATATTAAGGGATGGCAGCCTACTGGCCTCTGGATGCTCAGGCGTACACAACTCCTCAGTTGGACATTTAACATATTAAGGGAGCCTACTGGCCTCTGGATGCTGAGGTGTACGCGACTCCTCAGTTGGACATTAAACATGTTAAGGGAGCCTACTGGCCTCTGGATGCTGAGGTGTACGCGACTCCTCGGTTGGACATTAAACATATCAAGGGATGGCCCTTAGCACAAGTTAGTGTAAGCACAGGTGATCGACAAGGTACTCAAATCTCAATTCCATAGACGTGCACCAAACTCAGTGATATGATATATGATTTGGTATTGATAATGCGCCTTTAACCAAATGTTTCTAATGGCTACAAACACTTGGGCGCATTCTACACATATCCAAGTGTTTTGGGATGAACATGAAGACAGCATTAGAAGAGTGAATGATTTCATAACAAGAGAACGTTTTTCTTTCCTTCGTTTTTGTCGTCTGTTTATTTCCTTTAAATGCCCCTTTAATTTCCATGACTGTTTATTTGATGTTTTTTGCATTTGCTAATTTTCTGTTTCTCCTTTTTATGTTTTCACTTCTGTTGCTATTTATCTCTTTCCCATCCTTTTCTAGTCTCTTCAAATCCTCTCTTTACTGCTCAATCTCCCTCTCTCACAGGGACTTCCAGTCCGTCTTTCTCTCTATTCACTTCTGTTCTCTCCCTCCTCTTACACTTGCACTTCCTGTCATTCCCCCTTATCCGGTTCTACATCATACTCTTCATCTCTTACTATTCACTGATATTCCTTCCTCTATTCTTACGTTGCCTTTCCGCTTCCCTTCTGTTTGTCTCCCTTCTATTCTATGGGCCACAGCTCAGCTACCATGTGCCCCACCATACAATTCTCAGTGCTGTATTTTGTTCTTGCTTTTTACTATTTGAACGATTTCTTCTTAAGTTTGTATGCACGGCTCCTTGGAATGATCTCTTTAAATTCCATGGACAATGCAGTGACTGGATGAAGGCCTGCAGCGAGCCCAATAACACGACACGGGGAAAAGCACTGAACGCACCAAGGGTGTCACAATCAAATATCCCCCCCCAGCAGCCTTGGATCGCAGCCACAGTGCAGTGCTGCTTTTCATGTTCCGGGCCTCAAAGTACACAGAGCAATTTATTTCCCTGGAGGGCTGGGACTCAGCTCTGATGCCTGCTCCAAAGCATCATTACTTGGGTTTCTAGTTCCTCGTGTTTGCTTTTGATTTACGAGGCGAAAGCAAGTCCTGTCACCATCAAACTATTAAAAAAGTGGCATTAGGAAAGTTGGTCTTACAAGAGAAAGAGATCAAATCACTGGCCTTGAAAAGCTCTAACATTGAAAGTTATGGGTTCTGCTGGAAGCAGAGGTTCCCAGATGACGCCTTCGCCAGTGAGCTCACTGCAAATGCAACGGTTTAACGAATCCTACATTTGGACACAGCGATAGCAATGCTTTATTTCAAGTGGAAAGTCAGTGGAAATGAAGGTTTAAGTTGCTGTTTCTCTGCTGTGAAAGTAGTTAGCCTTTAAACATATAATATAGTATGCCTGATGAAAAATCAAGCGTGCGGGCCAATATATGTGTGTGAGCTGCCCGTGCATATCATTTATGTACATTCTGATTCTAGAAACCATGCATTCATAATATGGCAATCACCGCCACGTCGGGGGCGCTGCAGGGCTGACAGCGGCCTGCGAGCCCAAGCCTAGCCTTGGTATGACACCGGACAAGGGGGTGATAGCTATTCTCAACCCCAGGGATCTGTCCGGCAGTCACATTGTTCTTCTGTATTTCCACGGGGGACGGCCCTGCGCCTATTGCGCAAGCCCAATTTCCCTCAAGGAAATAGAAAAACAAGATGGCCACTGCCATAGAAAATAGAAAAAGGAACCGAGTCCCTTTACTAATTCTATTGTGGCAGCCAAGAAAGACAGGAGAAAGAGCGGAGACCTGATTGGTGCCTGTGGGCAAGTTGGGGGGAGGGTGGTGGTGTTGGTGGTGACATGAAGGTGTGGGGAGGTGTTTGGAGGGAGGTTTTGGGTGGGACTGGCATGCGTGGCTCACCATCCTGAAAAGAAGATGACGACATCCAGTGAAAGCCTTGGGTGGCTGAAAAACGTGGGTGTTACACTGGCAGTAATCTTCCTCATTTCCAGCCATCTGATTCACTAAGTGGCCTTCCTAGGTACCGGAAGTACCAGAATCTGCATTAAAAATAGGGCTGAGTAAGGTACTTACCACGCCCTGGTAGGGCCACATTGTTGGTTACATTGCTATATTGCCAGCAATCAAATCACCAAATGGTTTAGCGCCGATATTAAGTAAATCTTTTCATTTTGTCGACGATCTAACATTTCTTTACAGGGGGGGTCCAGTCAGGAGTCATCAATCTAATTCAATCGCAAACAATTGCTATTCAGCCATTCTGGAACATATTGTTTGCGGGTTCACAGGACTCCAGTTCTCTACTGTGCAATTGGTATGTGCAAATGCCAGAAGAACTATTCTTTCCTTTTGTCTGCAACACAAAACATATCTTTTATTTTATTTTTATTTTTTTGAGACGCACACATGCTGCTGTAAAACGACTTAATTGTGCTATCAGAACCATAGGGAAGGGACAGCATAGCACAGAACACAAAAGACATTCAGGAGCAGAGTGCTTGCATGAGTCACAAGATACATGCTTACAGCCTTTCCTCATTTCTGATCAGGTTAAAAAGTTAGGGGACACTTGTTTCTGCAGTGATGAGTGACAGGAAACATTATGGTGAGGGGATATTTGATGTGCTACAAAAAATGTGAGAAGATAGTCGGAACTGCCTTTCACGCTCAATCCTATCCAGATAAAATCAATACTATGTGGAGGCCTTTTCATTGAACCATTTGTACAAAAACTATATTCAGATATATGACACCCCATTCATTATATAAGCATAATGCAGGGATGTTTCTTTTATTACTCTAAAATGTAGCTTGTAACTTTAGACTTTGTGTCTATAGATACCAACATTCCTCAGACAGAGGTAGCTAGAGGAATTTACTCTACCACAGTTAGTCCCCAGTGAGTTCCTATTGAAATTGGTTACATTTAGCTAGACAAACAAATACTTTATTTGAAAGCTTCTGATGTATGAAAAAATCAAGGGCACAGGTATGGGAGCTACCTTTGCTCCTAATGTGGACAATGTAAACATGGGAGCAATATTTTCTGTAAACTGCTCTAATGGGGGGGCACCCAGCTTCCCACTGAATGCCTCACACAGAGTTTGCAGGGGTACTCATAAGATCAAGCAGCAAAATCATGCTTCACATTCAAACCCTAGATGCCCATCCACAATGAAGAATTATTATTTAATTAATCTGACAGGTTTCCAGAGTGGGATAAACATTGAGAATTAGTTACTCCTGTTACCCTGAACCTTCACTTGGTTTTCATAACCAACTAGTTGTTTTATCAAACTTGTGAGGGAAGTTACCTGTCCAAACTCCCTTTTATATATATAAAAGTGAAAATGTGTGCGTTTGTTGCTTGGTGAAGTCTTATTCCTTAAACAATTCCACACCATTTCACAAATCTGCACCACATTTTGCATATTTACCTGTTAGGACCTTCTGGACAATACTGGCTACATGACATTTAGACACCCCACCCCGTTTCCCAGATTTCAGCAAACGTCAAAATTTGTTGGTGGGTTTGTGGCTTGGTGAAGTGTTGTTTCTTGTACAAATTCACACTGTTTCACCAATCTGCACCACATTTTGCAAAGTTACCTGTTAGGACCCTTTGGAAATTACTGGCTACATGACATTTTGACACCCCAACCCTTTTCCTGGATTCCAGCCATAATTCTACATTTGTTTGTGGCTTTGTCGGTTTGCGAAGAATTGTTCCTTATACAATTCCACACGGTTTCACCATTCTACACCAAATTCTGCATAGTTATCTGTTAGGACCCTCCGGACATTACTGGCAGCAAAATATGTGGACAGCCCACCCCCTTTCCTGGATTTGAGCACCTTCACACATGAGACCGTTACCTGAAATCGTCAAAACATCAATGTGGTCATAGAAGGATCAGTCCACCACCTCAGAATGCGCAGTTTCTGGGCCATTTGCACCTCAATGCATTGCAATGAACTGAACCAGGTCAGGGTGAGGCAACAGGTGGGTATGCAGCAGCACACTAACTCTCAACGCCCCCAACGTCTGCTCCTGGGTATGCCCATTCTCAGTGCAGCTTACTTCAGAGTGCAAAGCACATCAAGCGATAAGAAAATCTGAACATTGACCTACAGGATCACTGATTTTCAACAATTGATGAGTGTTGTCATGTCTGTTCACAGAACCCTTTCAGAGAACAAGTACTTGCTCTAGTTGTTTATACATATCTGCATGATTTGCACAATTCCTTACCAGAAGAAATACATTTAATCTCATTTGTCAAATTGTGCTGCACAAGAGAAAGAAATAATCCAATTTAGGGGTGGGGTTTCAAACTCACTACCTGGGTAGGACTTGAAAAAGCTGAGCTAGGGTTAGCAAGGATATTCACTACACCACTTGAGCCAATCCACTCTTTTAAGTAGTGTTGACCAAGCAGAAAAGCTGAGCCAACGGGGAAGAGGCTCTGTTGTGAAGTACAGAATTGATAGGGTAAAAACCCACACAGATAGGACATACAAATAACACTCCAATGTATTTAAAACAGTACAATACAACACTAAGGGACACTTTGCATGTTTCAGGGGAAGTAAAAATACTTTAGTACATAAACACGCCTCACAGTTATGTAACCTACTATGGGTCACACACTACTTTGGAATCACAAGCAGTCTACACAATTAATGCATTCACCACAGTAGGAATAACTGATGTTAAGCACATATCAATACATATGCCTTATAATTATAAGACCCCGAGCACCATATACTAAACATTCAGAAGTCCAGCACCACCCTGTACCAAATCTCCGGTAGTCTTTTGGGTAACCCAAAAAGTTCCTTGGGGCAGTGGTGAGTTGTCCAGGAGGGTCCACTCAGCTTGTTAAGGTAAGGTACTGAAGTTAGCTAGTGCAGGGTCAATGTACCATGCAAATGAGGGGCTTAAGGGTTTTAAGTTGAATTCTATTGAAAGGAGGAGTGCTACCACTGCTGAGATTCACAGTACTGACAGAACACCACAGTCCTGGGGCAGTCCCAGCTGGCACTAACAACTTTGTTCCTTATGCAAGACCAATGGTGAGGTGGGGGGGTCCATAACATTCAAGGAATCTCATACTCTGACACATTGGAAAATCAGAAATAGTCCCAGGTGACAGTAAATATCTGGCTCTCTATCTCTCTATCCCTCCTATCTAATCCACTTGCTATTCTATCACCTAACCTACTTCTCACACAGAGTCTGCAAGAAAAAGCTACAGGCCCACCTATTGCTGACATCGATGTCAATGCTACTTCCAGGCAGACTATTACTGATATCCTCTTTTCTGTCCCTTCTCCTGACCTGTGGACTCCTCACATGATCTCCATTCTCTCCCCTTTCTCTTCTTAACCAATTAATTGCGGCACTATATGGGATGTAGTACTGGCATACCTCTCATCCTTTGGTGCATCATTAATGTCATTAATGTCTATCACAATGGCACTATAATTGCCCAAGGCTCTCAACCTACACATCTCCTTCTTGACCACCGGCTGTACTCTCTCATTAACTTCCTCCCTTCCCCTGCTACCCCTCCTTTCCTCTCTCCGGTATCCTCTCTACCACCTCTGAATGGTGTACCACGCCCTGCACTCCCTCTAGGAAAACTTGCAAAGGTGGTAACTAGTTTCACCTATCTGCTCTGAGTGCTTGCCCTGCTCTCAAACATTCCTCTGACATCTGTCTCCTTCATAAAGACTTTGACCTAGACATCCTCGTACTCGTTCTTACCGAGACGTGGTTCAATGCCAGTTCTGTCGCTGATCGTGACACTCTCCTTCCTGAGGGCTACAAAATCCTCTCCAAACCCTGACCTGGAGGTGGAGTGGCCCTAATTTATCTCGAGTGGGTCCCTGCTTCCATACTCCATCCTACTCCTCTTTTGAATGTCTTGTCTGTAGGTTTGGGGTCTTACCTACTCTCTCTCTCACCCTTGCCACTCTATACAGGCCCTGTAGCCCTATTTCTCTCTTCCTCTCTGAATGGACCAACCTCTCATCCTCCCTCTGAACCTCTTATTCCAAACTCCTCCTCCTTGGTGACTTCAACATCCACCTCAACTACCTTGAATCATCCACCTCGTAGTTCTGTATCCTCTGTGACTCGCCCTCTCTCTATTTTCCCATCCCGCCCAACCCACTCAGTCAGACACACTCCGGACACCCTCATTCCTGGTGACATCCCTATCTCTAATCTGGTCACTACACCCCTCCCCTGGTCTGACCACTCTTTCCTCCCACCTAAGGCCACTTAGCCCTCTATCCATCCCACCACCAGCACTGCCAGCCTACTTCGCCGCCATCTGACCGATGAAGCAAATGTCTGTCGATGCTTTTGCCTCCCACTTTTCCCCCACCTACATCTGACTCTCCCTCTGAGTCTGTTCTGGCTAACCTACGCCTCTCCATCTCCAACACCCTTGACATCCTTGCCCGTGTCATGAGGCTCTGTCTAAAACCTGCCTCGAATGAGAACAGCTGGTAAGACTTCAATTTAGCAACTCTGAAACACAAGTGCAGAGTTGCTGAACGGAAGTGGGAAAACTTAGGTTCACCCTCTGACAAACCAGCCTGCCGCCTGCTCCAGAGGTAATATTGCTTCTCTATCTGCTCCAAGAAGCATGCCCACATCCAAACCTGCATCTCTGGACCTACTAGTAACACTGCCAAACATTTCAAAATTTGCAAGGAATTTGTCAACCCAGCTGTAGTCTACATCTCCATCCTTACCAGGCTCTCTGCACTGCTCTGGCCTCCAATTACACATCAAAAACTCAGGACACCTCCTCCAAGCCCATCTACTCTCCTGTGCTTGCTCCCCTGGCTCCCATCACTCCCCTCCTTCCACTCCCGCACTCTCCTCCCTCCTGCCCATAGCACCGGATGAGGTGACTCAGTTGCCCGTTCTATGAAAGTCTCCTCCAAACAGGTTCACGCCTGCTCTTCTAGAACCATTAGGGACAACATCTCCTCTATTGCCCAGGCTCTTGCTGACTTCTGTAACCACTCTGTCACCACTGGCTCATTCACTCTACCCCTCAGGCACTCCCTTGTGCACACTCTCTTAAAAAAGCTGTCTGCTGACCACTCCTGCCTGGCTAACTATTGCCCTATCCCCACTACTTCCTCTCTGGGTAAACTCTTGGAGAAGCTAGTCCTCCCCCAACTGGCCCTTCACACTGAAACTGTTGGGTGCCTTCATGACCATCAATCTGGATTTCGAGCATCCAGAAGCACAGAAACTGCACATCTAAACATCCGTGAAACCATGCTCGCAAACCTCGACTCTAACTCTCTCTCTGTGCTCATTCTCCTTGATCTCTCCTCTGCCTTTGACACAGTCAACCATTCTATCCTCATAAATCAACTCTGTAATAACCTCAGCATCACTGACAAGGCACTGGATTGGCTGACCTCTTTCCTCACTAACCGTCCTTCCAGCAGCAACTGGGCCCTTTTCCCCCCACCACCTCACCCTCTACCTGAGGTGTCTCCCAGGGCTCTATCCTATCGTCGTGGCCCTTCAATATCTATCTCGCGCCTCTTGCTCATCTGATCTCCTCCTTCTCTCCTCATTTCCAGTGTCATGCTGATGACAGACAGCTTCCATACAAACTTTCCTCTACTGGCCGCTCCTCCCCCTTTCTCTTCCCTGACTGTCTGTTTGCCATTCAGGCATGGTGTGCAGCTAATGATCGCTATCTTAATACCAGCAAGACAGAGATCCTTCTCATTGGGACACCTGCACCCTCTTTGTCTCCCACACTCTCGCCACACTCTCTGGGCCCTCTAACCCCACCATTCTGTGAGACTTAAAACTTCAGAGTCATCTTCGATTCTGCTCTATCCTTCATCCCTCACATCATGGACCTTACCAAGAAGTCTCACTTCCACCTCTATCGCTTCAGAGGCATTCTCCCTTTCCTCACCTTGCGCCAAAAGCACAATGTCCTCAGAGCTATGGTCCTCTCTGGACTGGACTACTACAACATCATTTTATTTTTCTCAATATCCCTCTTTCTTCGCTATTCCTCGTCCAGCTAATCCAGAACAGGGCTGCAAGGCTTATCGTTGGACTGAAGCCCAGGTACCATATCTCTCCAGCCCTAAAATCTCTCCACTGATTCCTAGTGGCTGCAAGGTTCAAGACCCTCTGTATAATTCACAAGGCTTTATGAGACCTGGGACCACGCTATCTCCAATGTTGTCTCCTTAAATACTCCCCTGCTAGAGCCGCTCCTCTAACTCCAACTCTTTGATTGTCAAGCGCTTCTCCAAGCAGAGAGTTGGGGGCAGGTCTCTCTCCTGGGCTGGTACCTCCCTTTGGAACTTCCACCCTGCCCCTCTCAGATTTGAGCAGACCTCCTTAAGTTCTGAAATCTGCTAAAAACTCAGATTTTTTTCTACCTCTTTCCTGTCCCTGCTAAACACCCTACTGCCGCTGCGCCCGGTGGCCTGATCCTCATGAATCTCACGGGATACCAGGCCCTTCTTCCCAGTCGATATCAGCATTGTCCCCCCCACTACACTGCCCCTGCAGGCCCCTGCCAAGCAACTCTGCATCCCACCCTTGGGAGCAGCCTGCACCAGGACTTAGACTAAGGCCTCCTCCTTGGCTCCCCTTTGCAATTCCCTCCTGTGCCTTCCACCAGCACTTGTCCACTCTTTTGAACCCCTTCTATCCCTATCTCCTTCGACCCCCTTCCATCCCTATCTCCTGCGCTTCTCTTCACTGCACTTGCACATCTGAATGCCACAGGGTCCAGTAGGACCACGACTGTATATTTACTGTTTTTTGCCATTGTTATTCTTTCCTCTGTTCCCATCCCATTTAGCCTTCTGGCACTTTGAAACACAATTCTGTTGTATAAGCGCCTAACAAATGCTCAATAAAATACAAAATAAAATAAATTGTTGCTGCAGTGGAGGGTCATCAGACCACCGGTTCGAGGTCATTCCTCTCAGCTCATTTTAGAGTCCTCTGGAAACTCATAATGTATGGGGGAAACACCCAGATTTAGTTCTACAGTGAAGGAGAAACCCCCACAGAGATCCCCACGGATGAACTTCCTGCATTGACCCTGGATGGAGTCAGGAGGCACTCAGCAACTCGGTGGTAGATCTTCCTGCAAACTGATCTCCGGGAAGCGGGCAGCACAGCAGATTTCCAGGGTCCCTGGAGAGTCCTGAAGATGTCCACAAAGAGTTCCAGCTGTTTGGCCAGCTGTAAGTCCTGCCAACAACAAACAACTGTTTCTAGGCCTTGCAGAGGAAACAGAAACATACATGCTACTATGGCCGAATACCTGCGATGTACATCAAGCAGGACAGGTGACAGGTTGGTCCCACAGGTCTTAGGGGGGAACACACCTCATAGAGGTCTTCACTGGCCATTGTAATGTCGAGGTGCATAACATGGATGTATTGGCTTAGTTAAAGCTGGTTTCTGCAGCATTCCTCCAGCATCCCTTGGTCATCTTCTTCAGATCTCCAGTGGTTGACTTGAATCCTGGGTCCAGCTTTTTGCCTTAGATCCAGAGAATGGGATTGGGGCAAACCCAGCCTTCCAATAAGGACACTTTGGAACATTCAAACTTGGCGGTGGCTTTCCAATAGTGGATAGCCAGCCTCCCAGAATCTGCCCAGAAATGTCCAAGCCTCTAGAGGAATGTGAATTAGTGCAGGCAGCTCACCTCCCCACCTACTGGCAAGAAGCACGCCAAGGTGCATGAAAAAAAGCGGCTCCTCCAAATTTTGCAAGGTGGAAGAATGGACAACAAAGGACAGGTCATCTTGAACAGGATTTGAAACACAAGATGAGGTTATTTTCTGAATATGGTCCCATTAAATGCATTATTATTGCTAAGAAGGCAGTCTGGGATAATGCACGCAGAAATTAGGTCAAACAGTAACGACTTCCACCAGCCTCACAAAAGCTACTTAGAACATAGAGAAGGGGACACACAGGGTTTTCACTGCACTCGATGTAAGATGGCTTGTACTGCAAACAGTACTGGAACATCCACGGACTAATCATGGAACCGAAATCCACATTACAAAAGGGAACCTAGGGTTCCCTGGAAGCAAATCACATATGGTGGGGATACTACTATAGTAAACCATGAGAGCCAAAACATAGGCTAGAGGTCTCCCCACACTGGAACCTTCAGTGTATCCAGAACAAAAGTAAATGCAGGGGCTGAGTGAGATAAGACAAAGTCCAAGTCAATGAGACAACATCTTGGTGAGTCCAGCAGTAGTGGTATGTGGCTCAAGACAGAAGATTTGCAAAAGGTAAATCTCCCTAGCAGCCTATTAGGTCCTGCTTTCATTCACATACCAATCTTCAACAGGGATTTCATATCATGAGAACTGCAAGCTACTTCCCGGTGCTGTCCAGTAAACGTTCAGGAAATCCTTTTGCACTGCAAGAGAAGTACCGGGCCGACCAGCTGCAAATCCCAGAGCAGCCAATCTACAGCAGTGGTTGTTGGGATGTTATAGGAGTCAATATGGTGGACATCCCCAGAGCACTGCGGACAGCCACAGTCCAATCTACTTCAGCCAAGAAAGCAAACACAAATTCAGGTAACCAGATCCTTTGCTTGGTGGTTTTCGCAACATTGCTAAGAGCAAGCAGAAATATATGGACCCTAGAGGTTGGTCTGCATCACTTTTAAAACATTGTTAAGTTGAGATCACTGGGGATGTTGCTAGGAGGTTAGCAGTAGCGATACAAGGCATAGATGGTAAATGAGAATGGAGTGGAGAGGGGAACGAGCAAGGAAGAAGTGGAGAGAAGAGTAAGCAGAAGGATGCTGAAGGCAGAGATGCAGAAGGAAGAAGGAAGGAGAGCATGAGAGGTGGCATAGAAAATGGGTGGAGCTAAAGGGAATGGAGTCAGAAAGGATTTATAGTGCCAGAGACAAGAGTAGACAGCGGAGGAGGTGGAAACAAGAAAGCAGTGGAGGTGGAAACAAATATAGAGGTGTTAAAGGAAGAATTGAGAGTAATGGAGTTGGAGAAGAAAGTCAAGAAGTGAATTAGAAAGTGGAGACGGTGGAATAAAGCAGAACAATCTGGATAGTGATATTTCAAGTAGAGGAGAGAGACAATAAGGATGGGAGAAATAAGAAGAGAATGCTCTATTCTAGCATCACAAGGATTGCAAGACTGCCATACTTAATTACGGACCAGCGCCCCTAACCAGCTGTACCAAGCAGAGAGCTACCCCAAAGGGTGAGTCCTTAGATGGAAGTCCAGTCAATATTTCGACTGACCGGGATAGCATCTCAAAAAGTGATTTTTCCTTTAATAATTAGGGTGATAACACACCTAGATACTATCTCACAAAATTAACACTGACTACAACTCTTTCATTTTTAGCTTTATAGACACCATTGAAAGGTTGAAGCTTGAAGCTAGAAGATTGAATTACAAGTGTGTACCTTATGAATTATTTCTGTACTTTATGAAACATTTTGCTCCTGAGGAAGGGAGACTATCCCCCAAAATGCATCAATCTCTTTTACTACATGTAACATGTTCATGTTAAGTGAGAAATTCTTCATTTGCTATGAATACATTGCATATTTATGAAACTGATATAAGTGTTAAGTGATCCATGAAAAATACTGTCTTGATTGCCTACTGTAAACTGAATAATCACTATCTAACTGTTAACTGACTATAATATCAGTACAAGAGGTGTGCAGGGCATGGGAGTGTCCACCAACTAGGGACACTTTGGTGTTTCGTGAATGCATATTAACGACATTTAGTGCCAGAGTTGTATTATTGTCCCCTGCACCTATTTAACAACATTAAGAAACTTTACAAACCATAACCACCTTTTTTTTAATAAGGTGTGCACACCCAATCTTGTATGTACGTAGATTTGGCCTACGTCAATAATTAATGAATAAAATTAAATCCAAATATTCAAACACCACTGTAAGAGTGATTTGGTGTGGGTACCTATCTGTTGGGTTCAATATCAGACAACGTACCAGGCTGAGTTGTTCAGTATGCCCCCTTTTGGTTTTGTTAGTCATAGAAGAACGATCAATAGCAATTCATCAGAATCCTGATGTTGAGGGACTGAGTACAACAGCCTGAAATAGAAAATACTTTTTATATGCTGATGACTGCCTCCTGACAATCAAACACCTGTTGAAGTGCATAAAAGGTCTGATAAGATCTAGTGGTAAGTGCTTTGATGTTTCTGGCTGTTAAATAAACAGGTTGAAATGTGAGGTGGTCTCAATTTCTAGAGTAACAACAAGAGCAGTTGTTCATCACTTCCAATTTCAAAGGGTATGCAGAGGGATGAAATACCCATGGATCAAACTCAATTCTCTGCTAAATAATGTAATATCTGATAATCTGTCTTCTGTTTGGAAGTCATTACAAGGAGACATAGGACAACAGAAGGAACTAAACTCAGTATGGGGAAAGATTCCGCTGGAAAAAATGATATCTCTTAGACTACGATATATTTTTAGTATGACGCCATTTCAACTGACCAAAATTGGCCTTGATTTGTGAAAAATACTTTCAAATCTTTATATGGGGTTTGGTAAAGCAAAGGGTTAATATAAAAAGAATGTATGCACATCCCCAGGCAGGAGGGTTTAAACTAACCAATATTGAGTTGTACAGTATAACCTTTTGTTTATCACCACTCATAACAAGGTATTTTTATTTTATTTATTTTATAGTTTTTATATCAAGCGAACTAGACAAACAAGTTGTATGAGTGTTATTAATATCTCAAATAGCATTAATACATCTATTAGAATCAAAGTATTTCCTACACTAACAATACAATTCAACATCCTCACTAATAAAACTATCATAAAACAAGATAACATTTTCCTTGGTAAAAATACTAAAAAAGTTAATATATTGGTCTTTGCAATTAATGAAACTTTTTTTTCCACAGCAATGATTTCATTAATTTACATAATCAAATAATCAGATGTTCATTCGGAGGTTCATTCCAGCGCTTTGCTGCTGCTCCTGAGAATTAACGATTCAGGGGAATTGTCCTTTTACATTCTGGCACTTCCAACCTCAGCACTTCACAGCTCCTCCACCCTCTCTCTCCTCCAGAGAAGTTCAGCATTGCTGCCAGATAGGTGGGAGTCTCGGAATAAAGTGTTCAGTGCATAATACTGGGGAATTTAAAGATAATACTCGGATCAATAGGGAACCTAGATGTTTCCAAATTGATGTTACATGATCATATCTTCTCGTCTCTACAATCGCCCGGCCTGCAGCGTTAAATACTTCCTTCAGTGAGCACAATATAATTTTCAGCAAACCCATTAGCAAAGCATTTCCAAAGTCAATACGTTACATCACCAGGGATTGCACAAGAAGATTAAACTGATCTTCTAGAACAAATGGGTTTACTGCTCTTAATTTAAAGAGATGAAAGATTGCCATTTTCAGCAAATTATTAATGAATGGCACAATGGATAGTCTTGGGTTCAGTGTAAATCCAAGCAATTGTACCTTTTCCTTGAATTCCATGTCCTGCCTTACACCACATTCAACTCTCTGAACCAATCTTTGATTTGAGTGTTTGGTGTTTCATGTGAACAAATTAAAAACTCTAGGCTTGCTGACTATTTCTCCTAATGGTTCCATATACAGGTTAAACAAAATAGGTGATAGAATCGAACCTTGTGGTACACCAAATAAGCCTTACTGGTTTCTGTCTGATCTTTCCTGTTCAATAGTAATTGTTTGCAAAGTCAATAAGAAAAGATCAAAACCATTCTAAGACCTTTCGTCCTTTTCCCATTCGATATTGTGGTCTCCAATAAAATTATATGGTCAATGGTGTTGTATACCACTGATCGGTCTAATAATACCAGCGCACATTCTCCACCGTTGTCCATTATTTGCAAAGCATCTGTTTCAATACTGCAACCTGCTCTAAAACCTGTTTGGTACTATGGCAAAAGATTCTGTGTTTTTATCCAATCACTATGCTGCAATGCCATTATTTTCCCTAAACATGTACCCAAAAATAGGAGTGAGGTAAAAGGCCTGTAGTTTGATAACTGGACTGTGTCCCAATTCTGCTTTTTCAATACTGTTTTTACATGTCCTATTTTTAGGCAATCAGGAAAACATCCTTGTCCCAAAGATGCATGAATGAGTGCCATTATGCAAGGAGCAACAATGGAAAAAGCTAGGCAGAGTACACAGACTATTTGTAAAATCCTAACTGATGCACCATAGAACAACAATGAAGTTGTTCTGAAATAGATGTACGTTTTAATGGGAAAACACACCAAAGAGAAAATCGTATATTACAAGGCAATCACTATAGCCATAAAAGAATGCACCCGCTGCTCCAGCTAGAGTCCTACTTACATCTGGAAGCTCAGAGTTGGCATAATGACACATTGACAATAGCAGATGCAATATTATTTTGTCCAGATTTGATATCATTTGCTTTGTATTCACATTTTTGACTTATTTAGACTTTTGTGTCAGCAGAATTAAAATAAAAAAACGTCCTATATGTATATACACGGTACAAAATGAAACTTTAACAGAATTTGAAATAATAAAAGACACTCCATATATATTCACTAAAAAAAAGAGAAAGAAAACATAATTTACAAAAACAGCATTAGGATCAAACACAAAATTTCATATGCCAGCAAAATAGCTCCGGTTTTACACAACACTTTATAATACAATACCCAATTTGTTTTGAAATTTGGTATACAAAGTCATCACATCCTCACTCCCAGGCCCAGGGTCATTTCGTTGGGTCCGAAACTAATCTCTAACGCCGAGCCCCGTAAATGAAGCCTGCCCCAGACTTGGTAATATCACGATCAACGTGTCCCAGAAGAAGGGACATAGCTGCATTCCCGTTGTCTGATAGACCTTCCTTCAATAGATGAGGTTTAATGACTCCGGACCTTAAAAAGTCTAATACTGAGCATAATCGGAAGGTATGGGAATTATAATTATATTATATTCAGGATGTATGAGGCACGTCTGCAAACATGCTGCCTTAAAAATGCATAAAGCAAAACACCCCTTAGGAAACCTTCCACTAAAGGGATCAATGTCCCCAAATGGAAATACACTTCTTAATGCAATAACCTGTCATAATCTGTACAGGAACTCTGCAAACATCCCATTTCATAACTTTATGTAACACATGGGAGAAGAAATTAGCCTGCACATTCACTGAGGATCCATGGACACAAATCCTGGTCAGTCATAAAACAGGATTAGAGAAGGACCTTTGCAGTCCATGCAACTCAAGATACTTCATGACTGGCACTGGACACCTCACTGTCTCTCCATTAAATAATAGTGATGCACCCTCAGACGTTTGCAAGTGGTGCAAAGGTAGGGAAGCCCAGACCCATATATTGAGGTCCTGCCGAAACACCTGACCTCTTTAGTTTTGGACTGAATTGCACTAAACTAATCAGAGACATACTTGGCAGACCCCTCACAGATACAGCCCAAGCTAACATACCTCACAACCTGTCTAATGCTCAAATTCCAGAACTGGCACAGATGGCTTGTTGCGGCACTTATGGTGGCCAATAGGTGGCTTTTTAGACAATGATACCAGCTTTGCAAGGATGGATATCTGAGCTCTATAGAGCTGCCCCCCTTTACAGAATGAATTACGGACGTCAAGATGGAGAGTTCACTTCTAGAAATATGGGGTAACTTTATCCATAATGTCACATCGCAAGACTTCTGATTATGAATAGCTTAAAATGCCTCCCCAGCCCGAATGGACTAATGACAAAAGAAGTGGACCCTGCACATTGAAAGTATTTCCCTATCCTTACCATCTTTAAGACATGACTGCAAGCGAGACCATTAGGAATGAAAACATTTCTCCTAGTGATGGCTGAGCTATAACGGTTATTTACTGGTATGAAATGTTTTTTTAAAATTTTTTTTAATGCAGTTTCTCATTTAATAGATGTGTTTAGAGATCTTTATAATCTATTATACGATTTACCGATTTGCTGCAAACTGGGGACCGTCTCTTTCCTTCATATCCATGCACAGATCAAGCTGAAATGCAGGCAAGCAGATGTTCTGTGCTCCTAGATCTCTTGCCATCTTCTTTTTGCTGCTCCTCTGGCCATATTCCTGATGAAGAGAGCACATATCAAGCTCTCTCCCTCTCTCTCTCTCTCTCTCCTCTCTCATTTATCTCTCTCTCTCCCGCCTCTCTTTTTGTTATATTTGTGCCTTCTCAGTTTATTGAATCCGCAACTTCACGAAGATGTGATGTCGGAAAATTGATGAATGAATGAACGAGCATGTCTGAATTTGAATTAGAACGAATGTAGTGACTGATTAGGTTGATTTTGGTGACATTTGCACAACACTACCCCGGAGTGACCCCAATCTTTATTCACTCCTGGTTTTCACACTGTTTATTATTTCTTGGTATCTGTGGTGATTACTTTATTTTTTTGATTACTCTGCTGTTTTGCTTCCAAATTGTGAAGAGGTACATGTTACTGGCATTGGCACTTTATACCAGTTGTCTGGTTATTGAAGTTTTTTAATGTTGACTATGAACAAACTCAAAGTTTTTTAACGATGTTGAAAACTAATAAATGATATATATTTTATTGTAAACTTGTTTGGAATTCAATCAGTAACTGGTGATTAATGTTGCAAGCATTGGGACACCAACTGAAAAGGGATCAAATCAAGCCCATTGGCACTGTTTTCTCTGTTGTTCTAGGCTTCACCTATAAAGTATAGAGGATGTGCCAAGAAGAGGGCTCATAATCCTCTTACCTCCCCAAAGGTGTTTGTTTGACATCCCTTTAACACAGCGCCTTAACGCAGCACCTTGTCCCTCAATAACAATGTAGGAGCCAACAGCAATCTTCCATAGTGCAAGTAAGGCTCTATTGTATATTTTAGTAGGCTCGTGGACAGTGTACATGCCATGATTGTGTGTCAGTTTGAAAGGGAGTTCTGGAATGGTATGAAGGCAGTTGAGGTGGAGTAAAGGAGGGATCCGGAGGGTGCGTCTATGCAAGTGGGCTGAGGAGTAGTTTGTCTGAATAAACGTACCTGTGCCTCCCTTACACCACATCCACTGTATACTTTATGTATCTCTGTGTGTTGCTCGCGCCTCTCAATTAGAGGATAGGATCTCTGAACGTTGGACACACTCTTCCCGTTCCACACGGTTGCCTAGCAACCATAAACAGACCGGCCTGGATTATGGCCTCCTGCATTTTACCCTCTATTAATACAGTAATTAAGGAAACAGAAGGGTTAGAATGTACCCTTATCTAAGAAAGCAGAAAGACTGTAGCAATTGACTGTGCAAGCTTGCTTCATACTGCGTGCTGCCTACTGCCAAACAGGATACAGTAGTGTTCAATGTAATGTTTTCCGTAAGTACAATACAAACAAAATGGATAACAGCATTTTTCAAACACTGATTGAACAAAAATTGCTTCCGGAGACCATTTTGTACCAGAATGATGAAAAACATAGCCCTCCACCCCCATCTCGCATTCCTCCCCAGTAGGGTTGGATTGGCCCCTCGGTCTTTTGGGCGGTGGCCTGGCCGAAATCATCCCTGGGGTGTGGGGGCCGGTTTCTGGCCATGCCTGGGCCAGTTTGGAGAAAAAATAATTGAAAAATATATATTTTCTTTTTTTCAAATGTTCTCTTATTTTCAAAATGCCTTTCGTCCTTCTTAGGTCGATAAATGAGTACCAACACAGATTGGCTGATATTGTATGCATATTTGCTCTATAAAAAAAGAGCTTAAGCGTAAGTGCTATACAATAACATATCATTTGGCCTTGGACGTCTGCTTGGATTCACAGTAATTTAGTGTACTTAGGAACAATGCTATTTGATGCCACTTCCTGTTTTGTCAAGGGGTGAAAGGTCGTGTTTCATCGCTTCCCGGGATGTCACTTTGGGGTGGGGTCAAATGACATCACGCCCGGTGATGTCATCAGAGGTAAAGGGTCATGAGGCGAGGGGTAGGCCACTTTTTTGAGGCGAGGGGTGGGCCACTTTTTTTGGGTGAATGGGCCTATTTCTTGTCCCAGTGCGACCCTGCTCCCCAGACCAGACGATCTTCCAGAGATGAAAAAAGGCTTTTGATCATTACGCATTCGCTGTGTGTGGGGCCAATTTCAGTGCGGAAAGGTAAAATGGTTACCTGTGCATTGCCTGAGCATGGCAGGGCAGGAGAAATTCGATGACTTATCTCAACTACTGAATGAGATGGCAGCCAATCTCAATGAATCTGAAAAGTGTTTTGCCAAATTAGCCAAGCATTATGATGCCGAAATTGGCATAATTTTGGAAAGATACAAATTTGGGAAAAGGACACAAAAAGAGGAAGAGTCAGTGGAAACATGTATTACAGTACTGAGGATATTAGCCAAAACGTGTAAATTTGGTCAACAGACCGATGAGCATTTTAGGGATCAATGTATGCTTGAATGTTGGGTCAGAAAGATCAGGAAACGTCTATGGGAGAAGAGTGATCTGCCGTTGGATGAAGTGTTACGGATAGCAAAATGAGTGGAGCACACTACAAAATGTGTGAAGACTTTTGAAAAGAAAGTTCAACAATCCAAGTATATTAAAACAAAGAGTGAAACGGTGGCAGCAGTCTCCCACAGCAAAGTGTCCACAAAACTGAAAACAGCAAATGCCACTGCAAAACCACAACCATCCAAAAAAAAATGTTATAGGTGGGATGCTTTTGGCCATCTTGCCAACAGTTCCTCCTGCCCGGCCATAGATGTCAAATGCACCAAGTGCAAGAGATTGGGACATTTGGAAAAATGTTGCAGGTCCCACACCTTAAATATGATGAATAAATAGTGTGATCACTTAGAAGAGGCGGTATTCACAGTGGATGATGAGGAGGATGAAGAATGAGATGGTCCAAGGGACTTTGCAACAATTGATGTCTGTCAAGTTGAAATGATGATTGACTCAGGGGCAAAATACACCCTCTTTCCAAAGAATATATTTGATTAAATCTTTCCAAATAAGATGTCAAGGGAAGTTGATATAAAACCATGCACATATGGGGGCACTGACATCAATGTCTTAGGTTGGTTCAAGGGAGATTTCCACTTCAAAGGTAGGATGGCTGAGGGCAAAGTATATGTTACCGAAAAGGGGTCAGTTCTCTTGCTGAGCTGGCTATAGCAAAAAAGGTTAAAGTTTAGATTGAATCGTAACAATGAAGGTGTACTAATCTGTGATGGTGATAAGATCCAGACACAATTGTACAATGAGAAGGTTGGTTGTCTAAATGGGTTTGTACACAAGATGTGTCTGGTCCAAGGGTGAAAACCAGTTGTGCATAGAGTGAAATCTATCCCCATGGCCATAGGGACCAAGTGAAGGAAGAGCTGCACAAGTTGGAACAGGGTGGCATAATCGAGAGGACTGAGTCATCAGAGTGGGTGTCTCCTCTTGTTATAGTGGCAAAGCCAAATGGCAATCTTAGACTCTGTGTGGACCTTCCTGCTCTCAATAGATGTGTCCTACCAGATTGTCATCCCCTTACCAATATAACGGAAACATTGTCCACCTTAGGAGACGCGTGTGTATTTTCAACAATTGATCTCACATCAGCGTATCACCAGATACAATTACATCAGGATTCAAAACAACTGACGGCTTTTATATCACCAGAACATTAATTTCTATTTGTTAGAATGCTGTTTGGTCTGGTGTACATGGCATCTGTATTTCAGAGGATCATGCATGACATTTTTAAGGATGAAAAATGAGTGATACGTTTCCAAGAGGAAATACTACTCTTTGGTCCTGATCAACAAACCCATGATCGAAGGGTGAATAGACTGATGGATATTCTGATGAAGAAAGGTCTTACACTTAGTAACGATAGGTGCACATTAAATCGAAAGGAGATAGAGTATGTATGAGACACAGGGCCTCATTACGACTCCGGCAGTAGCCGTGCTGGAAAAAATGGCAGGCTGCGGCCGGAGTCGTGTTTTTTTCTGGTGCCTGGCATTAGGGAATTACCCGGGCATTACAGCCCTGGCGTTCCCTGAAGCCAGGCGCTGGAAAATGTCACTCCCCATTCCCGGTTGAGTCCCATAGGACTCAATGGGTAAAACGGAGGCAACAGCACCGTTGTTACCAGACCGGCGCACTCATAATGAGGCCCATAGTGCCCGAAAAAGGAGTGAATGTGAAGGAGATGTTAGTGGACAAAATCAGGTATGTGATAGAAGCATGTGACAAAGAAGGACTGCACTCCTTTCTCAATATGGTCAAGAATTATTCAAAATTCATCCCAAATTTTTCAGACAAAGCATTGAAAATGAGGCTTTTTTTGATATAGCTGATAAATCAACTTTACAATATCATCCATTCATTCAAAACATATCAAAACTTGTGAAATATAGGGTATTACACATTTTAAAACTCATCCAATAACCAATTTCATAAAGGATCAAATTGAACACGGTCAAAATCAAATCAACATCAACATCACCATCAACAAAAACAAAAACAAGAGCCCTGTCCAAGATCAATAAACTCTACTCCTAAACGTTAATAGAAAAGAAAACAGGAACACAAAAGAGAATTAAAATCGACAATATATATATATATATATATATATATATATATATATATATATATGAAAAAGAAAATAGACACAAGATTAGCTGTGGTTAACCTGAAACATGTTAGAGTTAGTCTCATGGAATTTTATCTCATGTAAAAAGGCCAGGGCTCTTAGTTTGTTTTGACCGTAGAATAACCAGAATAAATCATTTTCCACAGGGTTTCTGAAGTACGATCTACGTACATATCCACTATTGACTCAAAGTGGATCCTACGTTGACTGACCAGTGCCACACTTTCAGTTAGGAGATGCCTTAAGTTTTCTTCATTAGTTTCTTGCTTGCAAAATCGCCAAAACTTCATAGGTTCTTTGAGAATCTTTTGCCGCACCAGGATCTGTCTGGTAGGCCACAGGATTAGCCGCAAATGCAAGAAGTCATGTATGTGGGCTACAGAGGGTACTTTGATCAAATATATTTCTCCCAAATACATGTCTGGGATGCTATGTTTTTTCCTAGAGAATAATTGTGCATCAAAATCACAATATTTTGAACAGTCTTCACTAGTGCTTGCCCAATCGAAGGAAAACAATTTAGATTTGACCTGTGTCGGATTTTGTAAAAGAATCGTTAGAGAAGCGTCCACCCATGCCATCGCCTGAACCACCTGAGACCTCCATTTGGTGATAAAGGCGTTGGTCGATGTGAAGACATGATCAGCCAGAATACCCAGAACAGAAGATGCTTGAAACGCCAAAAGGCATTTTCTAAAAAGTGCCACCATTTGCCAGATGTATCTCATGTATAGGGATATTAACCCAAGTTCATTTTGTATGAAGGGAAGAGGAGTGCAAGTCGGAAGATTAAGTACTCTTAAACAATACACAATGTTCACTCGGTCCCTTGCTTCCCCAAGTCCATATTTGGTTGAACCTTACTGTATGAGGTTAATAGCCATTAAATTCTCATACTACACCACATTGTATCAAAAAATAGTATTTTATTTTTCATATTTCAACAGTAAAAAACTTTTTTTCTTTTATCTTTTCTTCTTCACAGTTCCAATTTTTTAATCTTTTTTTAAAAAGGAGTATTTCTGATAGTATGCAAATCACAATATCTGCACCATTACCATGCAATATCGTTGTGTACATTTAATCTCATGTAACAGTTGACCATTTAACAATTAACAAAAATTCATCTCTTAACCTGGATCTACAAGTTGCTCACCCCTATCGTCGAGACAAGCAACCCAGTCCGTAAAAACCTTTCACTTATTCTTCCTAAAAATCATGCTTACTTTCATACCACATCCATACCATACCCGACATGTTTCATTCCTTACACACTTACACACTATTGACAAGGAAATTCTTCAGGGGTAAAATTTACACAACATTCAATTAAATGCACAATTGTATCAGTCTTCTTGTAGACTTAATTTCTTGTGGGGTCAGCTTTCAATGAGATCCCATCGCACTTTTATTTAGGGTCCAACATTCAAAACGAATACACTGTGGGAAGCAAGTGTGGGATAATCGAAATTTAGTATTCAAGATAATATCCCGGTCGACATTTATATTATGCACAACCTGCTATGTGTCAATCATCAGCGGAAGGGTGTCATTACTTAGACCATCACCTTCTTTACATCTGTTATATCTTCACACCTCCACCCCTATCTGCAACTAGGTCCTTCAAGACCACACCCATGCTGTTATCACTTCAGGTCTAATCTTTAACTACGACACTGAGTATTTCACAACTTTATAATCAATTAACCTAATCATGCGGTACAGTTAAGTTGTCCAAGTATGTCTATGAATTTGCTTTACCTTCTACAGGCTGACTTCTTCTTATGTGTCTTCTTGGGGGGTCCCCCTCGATTTACAATCCTCTTCCTAGTTAAAGTCTGTCTGATGTTGGGGTGTGCTTGGCTCTCAACTGGATACCACTATCTGCGATCACTGGGAGGCATTCCTATTTAAGACAAAGTCACAGGTGAACCAATTGGTGTAGCCTGGCTTGATGTTTATTCTATTTGTCAGTTCATCGTGCTCAAAACTACCCTACATATCTTTATAATGACCTAGCGTGATTACTTTGTGGATTCCTGTTCTAGTTAATAGTTGACTTTATCCTGTGCCGCTCCTCATTTAGATAAATCTTCTAAATGTTCTCACGTGGGATGGGACGACTCTATATATCGTTTTCTAGAATGGAGAGAGGCACATCAGGTACTCGGTCGTGATTCTTCTTCGTACCACTGTTCATTTAAAATTAGAGTGGGGATATCGCCAAAAGGCTTCATGCTCTTACCTTTAACTAGCTTGCCTTTGCCGCCTTGTACGGGTTTACAGCCGCTGCTCACATGTGGCTGTCCCCTCTCTCAAGTCACACTCCTATCTCCGCCTGGTGTCCGTTTCTACCTGTTCTCATTACGTTCTCTCGCTTTTTATTGGATTTCACCCCCCACATGACCAATTAGTCACGTGATCGGGAGGCAGCACCTTAATGGTCTCTTTCTCTTTAAAGACTATGTCATAACCTATCTTGCTTTCGGCCCCCACTTAGCCCATCCAAATGTGGTCGCTACATCATCCCACCGCACGGGAAAACCTCATGGTTTCTATTGAAGTCGGCAGCCAAAACTCCATCGGCATTGGCTAACACATATTTCCCGCTACGTAAGTATCGTTGGTTTAGTTTTTAATGTCCAAACATCCTACGCCGCTCATTTTTTCTTAACGTTCGCTTAACATCGTTTCAACTCGATGGTTAATGTCATTTGTTATTTGACTGGCGCGTCACCAACACCGTGCCACGGCATATAGACGAGTGTATGAATCAACTGGGCGACAGCAACAACTATCAGAAATTGGCTGAAAACCCTACGCTCAAATTGGAAAAACGAATCCATCAAACGGTAACAAAAGCGGAAGAAAGAAGATGGATAACGAAAAAAAAAGCTGTGTTTCTAGTTGTCGATTAACCAAGGACTCCACAATTCTACATACTACCCAAGATACATAAATCTCTGACTAGACCACCAGGGAGACCGATTGTGTCTGGATGTGATTCAATTTTGGAGCCACTCTATAAATTTGCAGATCACTTTATGCAACCAATGGTGAGGAAGATGGCCTCGTTTGTAAAAGATACAACACAGATAATAAACGAGATGGAAGGTAGACCTTTTGACAGCAAATCTGAGATGTTGATCAGCCTAGACGTAATAGCTCTGTATACAAATATACCACAGAGAGCATCGCTTGAGGTATTGGAAGAAAGATTATTAACAGAAACGATGAATACCAACACTCCAGTGTCTTTCATTATGTGGTGTGCCGAGATGGCACTTATGCAAAGCTATTTTCATTTTAATGGTTCATTCTTCAAACTAATACAGGGCACGGCCATGGGAGCCACCCTAGCCCCAAGTATTGCGAACCTGTATATGGAAGCCTTTGAGAAACACTGCATCTATAACGAGACTAATCCATACAAGAAGAACATATTGGTATGGAGGAGGTATATAGATGACGTGTTGATCATCTGGAGGGGTGATGAAGACGAGGCAACCAGTTTCTTCGATTGAATAAACCATCAAAACCAACATTTAAGATTCACGGAAAGCACAAGCAAGGTAGAGATTAACTATCTGGATATTACCATCAAGGTGGATCCAGCAAGGGGAGAACTCTTTGTGAAACCATATAAAAAATCCACGGATCGCAATACTTTGTTGCACAATACAAGTTTCCATCTGAGGCACACGCGTGACAACGTGCCCTTTGGTCAGTTCATTCGACTAAAAAAGAACAGCACTAATAGTGCAGATTATAGAGAAGGAGCACAAAAATTGCGGTCGAACCTACACGAAAGAGGCTACCTGGCTAAATTGACAAAAAAAGCAATGAAGAGGGCAGATAATAACAACAGAGAAGCCATTCTCGAGCAAAACCCAAGAGAGAAAAATAAAAACAACTTAGTGTTTGTCAACACGTTTAGTAATCTATCTAATAGAATTCAAAAAATAATCCACCGTAATTGGGGGATTCTTGAGAAAGGCGAAGTACCTCTGCAGAGACCGTTGATGGCATTCCGACGAAGTAGATCTATAAAAGATCAGGTTATGCGTAATGATATTACTAAACAGATCAAACCACAAATGACACTAACAAAGACCTGGGGGATGCGAGCCCCAGAGGGGCATTACCCATGTGGATCGTGTACCTGTTGCCAACAGACAAAAAAAAACATGGAAATCGATCTAGATCTAAAGAACCCTTGGAAGCAGAAAGTTCTGACTAATTGCAACTCGGTGTTTGTTGTATATGTTATCTGGTGCCCCTGTAATAAGATATATATAGGGAAGACGGAAAGAAAAATTAAAATCCGTATCACAGAGCATAAAAGCTGCATAAGAAATAGAGTCCATTCGGCTCCCCTTGTGGGACATTTCATTGAAATGATACACAAAGTAGAGGAACTAAGATGGTCTGTGGTCTATTTGAACCTTGACAGGAGAAAGTTAGCACAGAAAGAAAAAGAATTAATTTTTCTCACAAAAAGTACAGAATTGGGACTGAACGAGAAGAGTGAATAAATAAAATCAACTCTGGCCTGTGCTGTTTTATGTACAACCTCTCTAGGATGACTGTGAAGAAAAAACGACCAACAGTAAGGTCCAACAGAAAGTAGGAAACAGTCAATGTGGTATAGCCAGTTTTGTAAGGGAACCCTGAAATCCACTCCCATGGGTCCCCCATCCATATTCAAATGACTCAATCAGGAATATCAGTACTGGTTGTTTGTCGTGCACATACCCCTGTGAATATCATACGATCACGACATGTTGTATACATGCCTGGAAAGAGGAATATTCCTGCAGATGGAGTTTCCCATTTCGTTACGTGTGATGAAGAAGAGAATGAATAGAAAGAGGAAGAATGTGCGCTGCGTGTTGAGCAAACAATGTTTTCAAAAGAATAATGGTTTGACAGCATGACATTGCTTATTGTGCTTGGGAAAGTGAGGAGTGAATTGATGGAGAATGGGATGATAATGAGGATGTGTATTGTTGGAGCAGTGTTAGAAGGATTGTGGGTAGTGATACATGCGTTAAAGTTGAATGGTGAATATGTGATGAGAGAAGACAGGATTATACCTCCTTCCAGTATGAGAAAAATAATTGTGAAATTGACCCATGAAGGCCACCAAGGCCTTATAAAGACTAAACAAGCTGTGTGTGCAGAGTATTGGTGGCCATGGTGTGACTTGGAAGTAGAGAGGGTAGTAAGGAATTGTGTATCATGTCTTCTGAGCATGAAGATACGACTGCAGGGAGAAAGCCCAATGACTTTGGTGCCTGTGCCGAAGATGCCTTGGGAAAAGGTGAGCATGGACATTGCAGGGCCAATTACCAGTTAGGGTGTACATAAATACTGCATTGTGTTGGTTGATATTTTGTCAAATTGGGATGAGGTAAGGATCACCAGAAGCATTACAACAAGGGATGTTGTTGATTTAATCGAACAAGAATTCAAGCAAGAAGGAGTTCAATTTAGGTCAAATTAAATGTATGAGTACTTATCTTAGAACGGAATTGAGCATCGGTTTACAACAATTTACCATCCCCAGGCCAATGGAGTTGCTGAAAGATTCAACAAAGTGATAAAGGACTGTATAAGGTGGGCATGGAGCAATGGTGAGGATTGGAAGAAGGTTGTGATGAGCAGGATTGAGGCACATCATTGTTCTCCGCATGGGTCGACTGGGATGTCTCCTTTTGAATTGAGCAGGGCTAGGAGGCCCAATTGCAAGTTGTGTCCTCCATGGTTGAGGACAGAGAAATGAACATTGGATGGTGTGGAACTAGCCAGAATAATTTTCAGGGAGAGGCAGATTGCTAATAAAGCTAAGTATGAGAGAAAGGCAGTTTGTGCAATAGCACCTGGAGTGTTTCAAGTGCCAAATGGGTATCAAATAAATGATCTGAGGCCCAAATAACCAGACAGACTCAAAGAATATGGTCAAATACTACTTTATTCTCAGTTTAATAAAGAAGGCAAACATGGTAAACAACAAATTGTAGCTCACACACCATCATTGTATTTCCATTACACGAAAGACTTTATACCTCATTGTATGTTGCCTACATGGCAAAAAGTAATTCAGGTGGAGGGATTGGTTAGGGGAACATATATACCTATATTCTGTATGTGTTAGTAACATCATTGGCTGCCCCTTATCTGGTAGGCACGCCTTAATCACCCTCTCACTATGTAAAATACAGATAATCGCATAATGCCAGCAGTAGATAGGATCCTGCAGCAATGTATAATGCACCATTACATATTCCCTCGAGATTGGATAACACTCTCGTCCAATCTTGGACATTTGACTCATTAGCAGCAGTAAGCACCTAACCCCAGATGCAGGGGAACAATGTCAGACAACTGCCTTCCTTAGCTAATTAGCCTACCATCTCTCATCAGTTAGACCGTAATCCAAGGCTTCTTGTTTGTAGTTAACCTTGCTGACTATTCTCTTCTTCAGGACTCTTAAGGGAGTGAAGGTACATTGCTATCTTCGTCTGGAGCTTTATGAATAGCTCTTGTTTCATGGTCCTCTACCATGTGTTAGGAGACCATGATGGAGTCCATTCTGACCTTGTATTTTGTACAATTTAATTAAATTACATTGGGTGCCATTACTCCTCTTGGCCTCTGGAGACTTGATTACTCCATATTGCATGCACCCTCTGCATCTTTGATTGTTCAATAGTTCACACTCATAATTATTCACTCCTTTGCTTAATCTGAGAGAAATATGTCTTATGTACGTGGCTTACCCTCTTCGACTCCTTTCATTCTTTGTAGTTGCTTCTTGCTGTGGCATCCTTGATATTAAGCCAAGTAAATACCATTTGTTATCATACGAAGTTGTATTCCAGCGCCTGTCATCCATGCAGCCTTGGTCTCTCTCCTTGAGATATCTTGCTTACTACTATACAATGCCATCGTCCATTTTCTAAACATGGCTGCATTACTCGTATTATATTTCCTATTTTAGCAAGCTTCTGCGTTGTCTTATCTACCATGTGTTTCTTCATATATATATCTACTACATATCTTGTCACTTATCTTCACTGTATATGTTTTTCTTCATATTTGCATATATGTTTACTTCATGTGTTAATTTACATCTTCATTCTTTGGACATCCACACATCAGATACAGTGCACCTATGCATCTTCTTTCTTTCTGAAGCTACTTCTCTTTGATTCAACTTTACTTATAGTTCTTCTATGTCCAGTGGTGTCTGCAGACTCCTGTCTACCATTTCAGTTCAAGGGTACATTTGATGCAGTTGTCTGAGTGCATAACATCTCTCATACATTCAATGTGGTATTGGAATGATACCAGGTGTCATCCACAGTGCTCTCTTGCTGTTCTTCTAGTATGACGGGGCAGGCTCTATAGATGATGTGTACATCTGCCTCACTACAAGTTCAAGAGTGTAGTGTGCGAAAAGGGGATTTTGTGAGGGTCGAACTCCCTGTACCATTGAGGCAAGGACCACTGAAGTGTCGGCATCTGGCATGGTTAAGAAAGGTTTTTTATTGTTCCGTTATGATGGAGGATGGCAGGATCTGGAACCTGATTAGGGTTACCAAACTGAGAAGAAATGGTGATGACCATGAGACACTCCTGGGTCCAGTGAGTGTAGAGGATGGTGAAAGTTAACTGTTGGAAGCAAGACCTGCCAGACATGTGAGGCGACCAGAGAAGTTCAAGGACTTTGTTATATGCTACCAGCCATCCCTTTGAATTAGTACCCCAAAACCGCAGTGTTGCTCAGGAGCTTGTCCTGGGTCACTAATCACTATAAATCCCTAGGAGGGGGGGGGCTTTACACTACGAATCCCTCGGATGGAGGGCTTTACTGTGTATCAACATCACATTGGTGTTTGTTTTGGAAGTATGTGTTATCATTGCTGTATGCAAATGTGTGGCATTTTGTATGGATTTAAGATTCTATATACAATTTGAATTTGATTATATGAACAAAGGACCGTTTTTGTTACATAATTAGGTAGGTTCCATGTGTTAAAATCACGGCAAAAATGGCCGTTTACACAAAAAATCACGGCAAAAAGTCTTTTGGCGCGGCCATCCATGTAAAGGATGCGGAGGACACCCCCACAACCCCCAGACCCATTATACCATTTAAGGGGAGGACACCCCCGCACTCCTTACATGGTATAATGGGGTACACCTTTACCAGGTCAAACCACAGCATTTTTACCGCGATTTTTTGTAAAGGCGACATTTTTGCCACAATTTCATTACTGCATACCATTAAGTACTAATGTTTCATCAAAAATGTACACTAATCATGTGCTTCGGTTTTGGAACTATTTTCTTCAAGAGTCTGCTGGTGTTACCCTTTTAGGGTGCAAGTGGATACTACATGTAATAATGAAAGTCTGTTCCTATAGAATATGTGTGATAGTAATCGGCCTTTTGTGGCACAGCAAAGAATGTTTCACAATTCCCTTCACTAGCTTTTTAGGGTTGTGCATAGTGATATGAATTCTAGTGTGTTGGGATTGGGGAGGCGGTGCTATTTGCATTTAGTAGGCATTTTTGTGAATGCATTTATAATGTTTTTTTTTTCTTTTGTTTTTAGTCCTGCAACTACAAAAACTGTAGCCTACAGTTGCCTCACAAAATGTTGCAATATCGCCTAAGCTTCTTTTGTGTTGTGTGTTTTTTTTTTCCACACATCAAAAAACGTCTTTCTTTTCTTTCACAGTGCGTGCTTTCAATATGCTGGAAACACGTGTTCTATCTAAGTATAAACCCCGTCCCCCAAAGGTGCCCCATCTCCTCCTTGCGCCGAGCATGCGCAGTCCCGCTTTCCATTTTAACTAAAAGCCTCCATTTCTGTGCCAGATGAGGTATGAAATCTACTGTAAAAAGCCTCGTTTTCCAATTATAGCAGCAATAAATACATTTTTATCTTGGATGGCATTAGGCTCCAAGGGGAAAACATAGCCAAACTCTAAATCAAGTGCTAAAAGCTATTTTCCAATTGAGTGGAGTCGTGTTAAATCCATTTCCTCATTGTTTTCAATTTTTTTAAGCAAACGTACATCGTATAATATGTTCAAACAACTCTGCCATACTCCTATGACTCTGAACACTATTATTGCACAGAGTCCCATATTTCTAGTCCAGCCTTGGACTCTGGATCCCAATTACACTTTGATGAAGTCTTTCAGCCAATCGGATGTTGGCCGGCACCCTGCAGCGCCAAATTAATCCCTAATAAATACATCCATTAGGTTAACTAATTGCATTTAAATATTCTAAGTGGCTTTCTGCAAGACTATCCTAATCCCCATATACTGCTTTAATATGTAAGAAACAAGAGGATTGTGATATATAGATATAGTGTCTGCATTTATTGACATTTCTTAGCTACACTGCTTGATGGGGTGGATGGGTTTGGCCAAAACCCTGCATTTATGCTTCTCTGAAGAATGTCTAAGAAATCAAAGCATGTGATTGGCTCTGTATTGGTCAGGCTTTTGAGTCGTCCAGTGTTATTTTATGATATCTTGCATTTGTATGTGTTCGTACTATATGTGTGGAAATGTTCTTAGTAAACTACAACACACTAATAAAAAAAATGCAAGAAAGAAATGTGTATGGTACCTCCGCCAGAGGTTATGGTGTTGAAGCGCTTTTGCCTGTTAGAGAGGCAAAGGAGGAACATGATAGGGCATTCAGTATTGAATTGAGGAGCAAAGTTGGGTAGATAGTTGGGATGAGGGCGATGGATAGATCAGTCTGGCAAAATGTGCTGGTTGTCCCTTTTACCAAAATGACAACCTGGGGTGATAGGTGTCTCTCTTCCTTTGGTGCGCGTTCTTGGAATTCTTTACCCAAGGACCTTTGACAGATCGAATCCCTATCTGTGTTCAAGAGGAACTAAAAACTCTTTTTATGTAACTTGCCCGAGCCTTGATAAGCTTAGGATAGCATAATGATGCAAACTACTGATTTTATTAACATCTACTCCTAGATGCAGTTCTCCTTGGACCCTATTCAATGGGTATGCGCCTTACAAGTGTTAAAATCAAATCAAATCAAAGAAGAAGAGTAGGAAACGCTTGAGAAGGAAAAGAGGTGCAAGCCTAGGGTTTTGATCGGGGGTCCTTCAGGTGGATCGAGATTGTGTTGCTCACATTTCACAGTGCTGTTGCAGGGTTGGTGTCTTAGGGTTCCTGGCATGCAGTAAATCCGGGTATTGTTGGGGCACTGGGGGAAAGGGGCCGAGGGGCTTTGCTGTCTGTGTTTGCTTGGTAGGGCTGTGGCGTGTTCTTGCTCACCAAGGAACTTTGGATGACTCAGAGGTTTAGCCAGTGCGGGCGGTGACATGTTTTGTGTCCTTGGGCACTTTTCACAGAAGCATAAGCATAATCTGGTGCTGCTATTATCAATAACACCTGTACCTTTTGAGCCCCCTTAAGAACTAAAGCATTGAAAAAAATGTCTAAAGAATGGTTTGCACCTCATTTGGCAACTCTACAAAAACTACATAGAGGCACGGCAAGAAGGTGGCGTAAATCCAAAACACAGGAAAATATTGCTACGGTCAAAATTGCCATGGCCAAATATAAAACTGCCATTTCTAGGGCAAAGCCAGTAGTTGTAGCTGGGATAATTGATGCAGCAGTTAACCAACCACAAGAATTGTTTTGGAATATTTCGAACTTTGTCTGCCCAATGAGGGGAGTTACAGGGAAGGAACCATCAGTGAACCAGGCTAATGTTTTTAACAACTTCTTCCTAGGGAAGATCGAAACAATCCATAAGAACATCACCCTGGAAAAGGAAGCCAACAGAAAATAAACGGCATGCCCTCTAGGGACAGTACATACGCTAGAGGGAGACAATAAGTCTAATGTTACTCCATTCTGCTCTTCTTTTAAAACTTAAACCCACGAATGAAACACTTTTTGTTCTCCCCTCGTGTGCACAAAACAGCTGGCTGCTGATCTAACCCGGTTTATAACCCAGTTCATTAATAGCTCTTTCGACCATGGGATTGTCCCAGACAAATTGAAATTCTCTACCATCTCACCTATACTAAAATATTTAAATTTGGACCCTGAGAATCTCCAGACTTTTTGACCAGTCGCTGGCCTCCCCAGGCCAGGAAAAATACTGGAAAAGTTTGCCTTAAGTCAATTCCAGGAATATGTCGAATTAGAGGGTCTACTGGACCTGCTCCAATCGGGATTCTGCCCAAATCTTGGGTCAGAGACTGCACTGGTGGTGGTTTGGGATAAACTCCTAGTGGCAGGAGATCAAGGCAAACTGTCCTTACTTGTCATGTTGGACCTGTCTGCTGCATTTGACACAGTGGACCATGCTACTCTCCTAGAGAGGTTAGGGACCATGTGGCAGGTCTCTGCTAGTGCTCTGAAGTTGTTTACCTCTTTTTTTTATCAGGGTGACAACATCTTGTGAAGGTGGGTTGTTTTTTTCAGACACCCTTTCTCCGTGGTGTGGAGTCTCACAGTAATCAACCCTGTCTCTGCTACTGTTTGATCTTTATCTGTGTCCTCTCTTCAACATTATAGGGAAACATATGGTTAAGATTCAGTCTTATGCAGCTGATACCCAATTGTTTCTTAGAGTGGGTGATGTAGAAGATGCTCTGAATCAGGTGGGCAGGTGACCGGAAGAGGTAGGAAGCTGGATGGCCACTAATTGCCTTCAACTCAACCCAAAGAAGACAGAGGTGTTTCTGTTTGGTCTAAAACACCTCCTAGGCAGATTCAGAGAGCCCTCTCTTATCTTTTCGGGGGATTAGAATTAAAATACACATCCAGGGTTAAGGATTTGGGGTTTATTTGGCAGAGTGACTTGGAATGTCAAGGGCAGGTCTCAGCTAAGGTGTAGGTCACTTTTTTTGGTCTCCGGCTTCATCGGCAAGCTTTGCCTTACGTTCCCATGAACTACCATGCTAATGTGGTGGGAGCCCCTGTTTGCCCTAAGGTGGACTATTGTAACAGCTTGTTGGCTGAGGCCCTCACCCAACAAATTAAAATAACTGCAGAGGGCACAGAATGCATTTGTTAGACTGGTATTTAGGGTATAAAAATCCACACCAATCACAGTTCTGCATCGTTCTTTCCACTGGTTAACAGTGGAGGACTGGATAAAGTTTAAAATCAGCTGCATGATCTACAAATGTTTTTACAACCTAGCACCAGGAGGTTTGGTGGTCAAACTTAAGTGATATTGCCCCACTCGTGCACTAAGAGCAGAGGATAAGCTCCTGTTGGCTGTCCTACCAATTTGATTTGTATTTTCGTTTTGACTGCAGATTCTCGGTGTATGGGCCAAAACTGTGGAACAACCTTCCTTTGGAAATCAGAAAAGCCGACTCCCTGGCATTTGTCCGAAAAAAAGTTAAACGTTTTTGTTTAAATAATGGTTGCATGATATCTTCTCATGAGTCTAGTTGGATTTAATAACCTAGCCTTACATCCATCTGCGCCTTGATATGATTCGGTTTGTTTAGTGCACGTTACAATACTTCAATCAATTATTCATAAGCCTAAATAAAGGATGATCCATCACTCTCGCACCAAAAAAGACCCACATGTTCAGTCCTCTCAACAACAGAGATAATATGACTTAATTATTCAATCGAGAGAGAGAGATAGAGAGAGAGAGAGCAAGAGAGAGAGAGATGTTGTGTAATATCTAATTCTGCTGGGATTAATGGATCTTCCCAAAGCTAAATGCATGTTAATTAGAATCTACTTGAGTGTTATTGTATGTACTCATTCAATCCTTTCTGGAGTGGGTGACCGGGGAGAATATGATGACGGTTTCCTTGTATATTATTTGCGTTGGGCATTGTTAGGATTTGATATTTGGATTTGTCTTCACCTTGTTAGGACCTGCTCTTCCCTTGTTTCCTGCTGTGTCCCTGTTCCTCTTGGTGTCTGTATGTGTGAGGTCATCAGAGGAATGTTGGTATGAGGGCTGGAATGGTTAGTATGCTTGGGAACCTCATTATTCCACCTTTGTCAGGTACCATGATGTAGCCTGGGTGGTGGGGGCCAGTGAACTCCATTCCTGAGCTACCTTCATATCTCCTATGATTGATGTACCTGATGTGACCTGATTGAAGATTATCGCCTAATCACGAGTTTGGTGTAGCCAATAAATGCATCAGTAAAGCTGTTACTGCTGCATATAAGAGTCTGCCAAATCATGAGTTTGGCAGCATGTACCCCCAGCTGGAGAATGTGCTGGAGAATTGACATTGTCAGCACAATTACTGCACAGTAACACCATCAGCGGCAATTGCACCAAAAATTAATAGACCTAATGGGGAATTACCATTACCGCCCAACTCCTGATCCGGCGGTAATACCACGGGAGGGTTGGGTGGTAACGCTAAAACAGTTGGGTGGATTTCCTAGTTGGTATTCTGCCCAACTCGTGATGAGGCTCAGAGCTCACATAACCTACCTGCTGCCTTAGAAGTGTTCAAACAATCTTAACAACCATGTTATATTATGTTGAGGTTTCATTATAGTGCCTTTGAATCAGCCATGAAATAGCGGGTAGCAATGCTCTAAACATGCAAAAAAGCACAAAAAACAAGAAGGATATACATTATCATCTGTTAACTAGACCATACTTGCCTGTTTTTAACTAGCATTCGCATGGTTCCCTCTATTAACAGGACACAGTAACTGCAGCCCAGGATGAGAAGGCGGCTAGTGATAAGCTGGATTATGTAAATTAACTCCCACAAGCACCCTGCCTCAGCCTAAAAGGATTCCTGCTTAGCACATCAATATAATAATTAGCTTAAAGACCCTTGCAGGACTCAGGATCCTCCAGGAAGGCCGGACTGGGGCTTCTGCTGCCAAGCAAGCCGTGGTCAAAATACCCCCTCAGTTAAATGTGCCCATATTTCCTTTCCCATGTATAGCACCTGGCTGTTCATGGCCATTCGAGCCTTAGGAGAGTAAGTGGAGGGGCATTGTACACTGTGTTCTTGGAGATGGTTTCTGAATTCCTTAGCTCACCATGACACCCTGGAAGGTTCAAATGTCTAACCACCACTAAGCCGTAGACACAGCATTGTTTTCTTAAGCACTTTGCACACAAACCTAGGGTTTTGGTTACCATGACATAAACGAGGAATCAATAAATTGGAGGTTGTTTTGCTCACTTTTATGGGAGCTTTTGGAAATTTGGAAAATGTAGATGTCTGACATACAACCCCTCCCAAATGCTGTTAGGATCCTAGGGAAGTAAGTAGAAGGGCCTTGGTGGCTGTGTTTTCTTGGGCATGAATTTAACATGCCCCAGCTTGCCATGGTGTGAGCACATTCCAGACGTACCTCCTGGCGCAGCAAGCACCTCCTCTCCAGCTATCTCTCTTTTTGGCAATGCACCCCATAGAATACAGTTGAGATCCACAATACATTCAGTCCAAATGTACAAATAGCTCCTCTACCTTTTCCTTTTTCATTCCTTCCTAAGCATCATATCTATCCCTCATCCCAACTATCCACCCTATGTTTCTCTTCCCGACCAATACTGAATGTGCTATCATACTCCTCCTTTGCCTCTCTGACATACAAAAGTGCTTCTAGGCCATAAACCATGACAGGGAACGCTATACGACTCCAGGATTACATAACATTGTATATGGACAGAAGGCCATTGCAAATCATGGATCCTAGCTACCAATGATGGCATTTATGCTACTGTCCCCAGCTTCCTGCCACCCTCACCTTAGTTCTTAGATGGAGTCCCTTCTTCAATAACTTATTTTAATAAGCCTCCCAAACCAACAACACTGAGACATAACTTGTTTTTGATTCCCATAAAACGCAGCTCAAAGGTTTGGCCAGGCTTTTTTTCTTGTTTCTTACCACCAACCAGCGACATAGTTCACACATTCCCTGGTTACAGTCATTATTCCGCAGCAGTGCTCCTTAAAGTTATGGTACCTGTAGTTGTTGTCTGAATTACCTGATTCCAATGGCCTTTTGTTAAAGCCTTGGAAGAAATGGTTATCTGTGTGCCAACATCCCGGGAGCTGCTGACCGTAGTTTAAGCTATAACCATTGTCCACAGATAAATCTCACAGAGAGACAGAAGTCTTAGCAAGTGCCTTAAATAAGTGAGATGGAGTCTACTGAGTACAAACAAGGAAATACAACATATTCTATGTGGTGGTGCCTTCTCAGAAAAACTACAATTAAATTTAAGCTATCTGCCGAAACAGAGTAGAAATTTGTTTGCCAATCAGTCTGGCCACTTCCATATATGTATCACATCACCAATGCCCTCTGGGCATGGCTATCAACAAGAACACCATACTCTTGTTTCTACATTGTTATTTCCTTTGAATTGGGTTCGATGATTGACAACTGTAATGAGTATGACACCTTCAGACATTTATTTAGCAACAGTGTGCAATTTCACGATCCTGCAGCCACAATTCTTTGTTTTAGAAAACACATTGCTCCTGTTCGTGCAGGGGAGAGACACATTCCAGGCCTCACTATCTTCTAGTTTCTATTCGTGTGTTAGGGGTCAACTCGCTCTCCAAGGCTCTACAGGGCTCAGGGAAGGGGGGCATCCTATTTTGGAGTATCATTAATCTAATTCCTTTTTCCTTTAATGTCATATTGTATGATATATCCGTTGTTCCATTTATTATTTTCTCTAATATTCTGGACAGTTGTCTTATATTATACGAGTTTATTGCCTGGCCCCAAAATGGTATAAATGATTTTGCTATGTCTTCTGTGATAAGACCTCCTTCCTCACCTCGCCATGGTCTTAGCCTGGACAATTTTGCTATATCTGCTGTTCTTGAAAGGAATACTCCTGGGAACAGAAATCCCAAGTAACAAGTACCTCCCCAGTGTCTAGGTAACCAAGGATACGCTTTTTCTCCACATATAAAATAAACAATGTTACCTACATACACGGGTTCTTCCTCGCTGTCAAGGAACGCTATATTCATACATCTAGTAAATGTCCCTACTGAATAGGATCCCTTCTTCTTCAGGCAAAAAGGAACAGAGCGTGGGCTGTAGTTTACGGTATAGGAGGGGGGCCCTGTATCTTTATTTTCTTCTACGTTCATATGCAACGTAATTACAGATGATTTATGTGGTACAAATAATCTATCTTGTGGCATGACTACTGGTGTTATCAGTCGTGTTTTATGAAATATAGAACAACCTACATGCTTCATATTAATCTCCTCAAATTCATTCATGTTTGTTGTATCTAATTGACCTGTTTCACTTCTGTTCCATTTTCCATAATATAATGCACTCAAGGACGCGTAGCATGCAGAACTCAATGGCAGTGGCTGTACATACCAACCTATTCCTTTACCACCATGCTGTGGCAATTGGGCACACACCCAACAATTATTTTTTCTCAGAATTGAGTGATTCATATTCATTATTAACAATTATGTGTTATTTCCATATCCTTCCCTGTGTCTTTCTTCCATTGGGGACAAAGTGTAAGTAATCACATGGACCAGGCTTTCAGTAGTGGAGATGTTTCTAACAGGCAAGAGCACTTCTAATGAGTGTATTTCTTCTAAATACCATAATACAAGTACTGTCATTATTGGGGCTAATATACTCATCACACAAATGACTATTGTTAGGATAAGCATACAATTTTTTCGGCAATCTTTTTTTCTGTAACCTTCCAGTCTCTATGTTTAACTCATTATCAGCAGTGGTGCTGGAGGGGGCAAAAGCAGGTGCCAGCATTTTTCTCTTGCAGTCCTTCTTCTCCAACAGTGTTTGTTGTGAATATCTCGTATCGTTACACTTGTTCGAATGTCAACTAGTTCGGAAATGTCAACAGTTTGTTCTGCCAGTTCTCAGCAGCCTGGATTGCTATGTGTTGGGCAAGATTTCTGTGCATCTGCACATTGCTCAAAGAACTCCAGAGCAGTTATCAATTGCCTTTTGTACCATATGAGCCCCTCTTGTCCGTGAGGGGTGATCTACACATGGATTTATTAAGCACCGGGGAGCCGCGTTCTTGAGCTGTCCGATTTGCACAACCCTCACGCCGATCTCCCCTACGCCTCTGGTTCCCACTTCATCCGTCCTTTGGGAAACAGAGGCAACAAAGATCGAACAGAATGAAGATTTGATCACTCGTTCTTCCGAGGCCGTAAATTATACCGCCTTGTTCCTGGTATCGTGTGATCAATGAATAGTGCGGGTGCACCTCCAGACTCGGGCTCGGAGTCAGCCTGTGGCGCAATGACAGATGATGGGTGCCAAAGTGATGGTACAGGCTTCGTGTCAGCCAGCAGTGATGCAGGTTCTGCTGGACAACGTTGGTGCACTCTTTGCCCTTTCTCCTTTATAGCAATCTTTTCAGGCTTCGTTTCAGGATCAGACAGATTTTGTGGCAGAGAGCTGGCAACAGTTTCTTTCAATTCTAGGGCTGCTGTCTTTCTTTTGTCAACTCGACCAGGCAGTTTTTCCAACAGCGATGGGACATTCTTAACATATGTTGCATGTATCCACGCCTTAATCCCATCCACACGATTGCAGTCTGTGTTGCCAAAAGTATCTGCTAGGGTCCACGACACCTGGGTGCAAGCGATGACTTTCTTTCAAAGTTCTTCACTAGAAAACACTCTCCAGATTTCAGTGAAAGCCCCGGGCCAGTGTATCTGATTGGTAGAGCCTCCTGCACCTGCTGATGAATCAAATGCAATTTCTGTATTAACAGGTTACAATAAGTACTGAGCTCAGGATATTCTACCTCTTTCAATCGCCTCGGTTGCGGTGCACACCAAACATTTGCCGGCCTCCCCATTACGATCTTGTACGGGGAGAGCCCAGTTTTTGCCTGCACAGATGTGCGCATGCACAATAACGCCAGCGGCAATGCGTCTACCCAACACAACTTGTTTCCTGCACAGATTTTGCTAATTTTGGCCTTCAATATGCCGTTTTTGGCATTCAACAAGACCGGCACTCATGGGATGTCTGGCGCAATGGAATCGCTTGTTCATCTGGAGACCTGCGCAAATCTGTAATACCACTGCGCCCACAAAATGCGGGCCATTATCTGACCATATGACCCGGGGCAGCCCGAACTGTGAGAAATATTCCTTTAACATTACTTTTGCAGTGCTCATAGCGGTGCAGTCTTTTAATGGATATGCTTCCACCCACTTACTGAACGCACACACACCTCTCCATCTCTATGAAATCAAAATGGATTACCTCAAATGGCATAAAGGGAGGGCCGAAACTGCCTGTTGGAGTAACCGTTCCCTTCCCCACATTGTGTTGCAAGCACGTATAAAATGTTGTACCAGCCTTTCTGCATTTTTCTTTATGTGTGTGTTCTGCCATACTGTGGTTAAATGCTGGACTATCTTTTTAGCACAAATGTGTGTAGGACTGTGGGCCATTGTGACCATCGTGGTTACATAGGAGTTGGGCAGCCTCCGATTTCTACTTTTTTTGTCTACCCAGCAGCCTTCTAGATCTAATTCTGCAGAGCCCTCAGCCCATTCTTGTATTTCGTCAGCAGTGGCCTCTGCCTGCATCTGTTTAACAGTAGCAATTCCATTCCCTATCATGCAAGGCACTTCCTCTGACTGTACTGTTAACATCTTGGTATTCAAATCAGTGGCAGTTTGCTTTGCAATCCTGTCTGCAAATGCGTTTCCCTCTCCCACTTTACAAGTTACTTTTTTATGTGCCTCACATTTCACTATCGCTAGGCGCTTTGGACACGTAAGTGCAGACAGTAATCATACAATCAAAGGGTCATGTTGAATTCTGGCTCCATGCGATGTCAAGAAACCCCTCTAAGCCCAGAGTCGGCCAAAGTTATGTACCACGGCAAAGGCATATTGGCTGTCGGTATATATGTTTACACTCAGATTTTCAGATATTTCACATGCTCTGGTTAACGCTAATATCTTCGCAGCTTGTGCAGAGTTGTAAGAGATTCTTTTGCTTTCTACTATACTTTTCAGTGTCGTGATAGCATAGGCAGCAGTTGATGTTTCATCAGGTAATTTAAAACAGGAGCCGTCACAAAATAGTTCTCCATCTGGCTCTTTTTGTGGGGTATCGGTTAAATCAATTCTTCCTTTCGTTTCTTCCTCTGTGACCATTAAACAATCATAGGGAGGTGATTCATTCTCACCTAATTCTTCCGTGGGCAGCGGCATTAATTCTGCAGGATTCAAAGCGCTACACCTCATAATTTGGATGTGTGACGCGAATAGGACAATTTCATATCTAGTCAGTCTAACAGAGGTGAGGTGTTGCGTCTGTGTTCTATTTAATAAAATGTCTATGGCATGTGGCACCATCAAAATTAAGGTGTGCCCCAACACCATTCCTTCATTTTGTTTCACTGATGCAGCAGCCGCTGCAACAGCTCACAAACAACATGGTAATGCACGCGCTACAGTGTCCAGTGCGGAAGAAAAATAGCTGCATGGACTATTTCTTCCACCTTGTTCCTGTGTCAAAACAGCCAACGCGCAGCCTTCATTCTCATGCACAAACAGTCTAAAAATGTTTTCATAGTTTGGTGTGCCCAGAACTGGAGTGGAACACAATGCAGTTTTGAGCAGATCAAATGCTCTCTGGCATTCTTCATTCCATTGCAAAGGCATCACAGCATCCTTTTTTGTCAATGCCACCATCGGTTTCACAATCAAAGCAAAATTCCCAATCCACTGCCGGAAATAGGAAGCCATGCCTATTATAGCTCTGACTCCTTTCTGCGTTTTTGGAATAGGCATACCAGAGATACTCGCTATTCTTTCTGGTGTCAGTCTTCTCCCCTCTCTCTAAAGTAGGTAGCCCAAATAAGCCATCTCCTTTCGACAATATTGGAATTTCTTTAAACTTGCTTTATGGCCATGCGCTGCTAAGTGTGATAATAACAGAACAGTACTTTTTTTCACAAATCTCCTCTGTATCAGCAGCAATCATTAGATCATCTGTATATTGTAACAATACACAACTTGCCAGTAGTTCTAGCATATCTATCTGTTCTTTCAATGCCCTGCTGTAAATACTCAGGCTCTCTGTATAGCCCTGTGGAATGCGTGTGAACGTAAATGATTGTCCTCCTAATGTAAAGGCAAACAAGTATCTACTTTCCTTGTGTACTGGAATGCTAAAAAATGCATTCTTCAAGTCTATGACACTAAAATATTCTGCCGAGGCGGGAATCATTGTCAAAATCATGGTGACGTCTGGGACCAACGGGAACTGGGGGTCAACCACTTTGTTTAATGCGCGCAGATCAATTAAGAAACGGTACGGTATCTCATTACCTCCTTTCTTATACACTGGGAGAATGGGGCTGTTACATGTGCTGCCTGTAATCTCTTCAATCACCTCCAGTTTTACCAAATCTGAAACAATACTTTTCAATCCTTTTTCTCCCTCCGCTGAAATTTTATACTGTGGAATACATGGCAGTGTTACTCCCTCTTTTAGAACATTTTTTACTGGCTCTATCTTCAAGCACCCCACATCATTGTCATTCTTCGCCCATGTGCAAGTTGGCACTTCACTCAATTCTCCCGGCAAAGGTTTGGACAAAAATTCTGACACTGGTACATTCTGTGGCAAAATTGTCAAGAACACTCCATCAGGAGTAAAATGGATAACTGCTCTTAGTTTTTTCAATAAATTTAATCCCAAAAGATTTCCCCCACAATTTTCTGTTAAGAGAAATGGACAATATTCAGTGAATGGACATAATGTTACTGGTATTGATTGGGACACTGGATTGATTACCGGGGTACCTGCAAACCCTACTGAAATATCCTTTGCCATGACAGTGGTATTTCCGGAACCAAGTGATGATCAATCGAGCCCTTTTGCGCCCCTGTGTCTACAAGAAAGCTGTGCTCACTATTCCTGACTTTCATTTCTACGTAGGGTCCTTTTTGATTCACGGGAATAGACACTGGTTCCGACCCCTGTCTTGGGCTGTCCTATTGAGGATACAACACATCATCTGATGTGTAGTCACTACTATAATATGTATTCGGTTGTATATCAAAAATGTTCCCGCCCTTTCCTTTGTTTCGCTTACTCTGATTTTGGCTAAAAGCAGTCTGATTTTGAACTTGGTTTTGATTCTGAGTACCATTTCCCTGATTATTCTGGTGCTGCTGCATATTGTTTCTATTCTGTCTATTTCCTCCTGGGTGTCCCCTATGCTGTCTTCTCTTACTATACTCATTCCTATTCTGTAATTGTAGACATTGTGCTCTGCAATGGCCCTCTTCTCTACAATACGCACACTGGTTTAGTCCCAGAGGCCCTCCATGCATTTTCGAATTGCCTCTCCCTTGCGCGTTTCCCCTCCCTCTATTGTGTCCCGCCACTTGCTGAAATAACACCCTTGTTTTCAAATTCACCCTATCTTTTACCTCTTTCTCTTTGTCTGTTTCACTCTGTTCTCATAATATTGGGCCATATGCAATACCTCGCTCAACGTTTTTGCTTGCCATGGACTTTCTGATGTCATAATTACATTTTGAATTGGAGGTATCAACCCTCTCACATACTTATCAACAAATAGTCTTTTGCCTGCCTCTGTGCTTACATCCTGTCCACTAAAATCCGTAAATACTTCTTCAAATCTATTAAAATAATCCGTGGATAACTCATCCTTGCCCTGAACACATGCAGTTAATTTGTCCCATATAATTCTTTTCTCTGGAACTATTTCCTTCAATTTTTGTATTATCCATGCTGGTAACGCTGCCATATTTGGCGATGGTTGTTTGCCTGCTTTCCTACGGTTATCTCTGCTACTAACCCTTCCCAAGTGGCTCCATAGGCCACCTCATCATTCACTTTCCTTATTTGCTCCCATATATCTGCTGGCACAACTACTGGGAATATCAAGTCTATATCATTCATTTTGAACATAGACGATCTTAAATAGTACTCTATTTCCTTATAGAATCCCGCCGGATTCTTTCTTAAATCAGGAACCATCTGTTTTATATTAATCACCTCCTGTCTGGAGAAGGGGACATGCACATATTGTGCTGTATAATGGGCTTCCGTTACCTACGCTGGATGATTGCCTACTGCAGGAATCTCTACTTCCAGCACAAAGGTACGTGGGACTTCTCTCATAGGAAATGCTGCCCTTATTTTTCCTCCCCTCTCTCTCATATGCAGTGTTATTCCCAAATCAAGTGATAAGGCTGTTTCTCCTGTTCCACGTTCTAATGCTCTCTTGTATATCGCCATCCATTCTGGGGGGCTGGCTTTCTTATCCTCTATATCTTTGTCCTGTAAATACTCAACCATTGTCTACAGTGCTTTTCTTTTCATTGGCAAGGGGTATTCTTCAAATATCTCATGCACTTCCATCGTGGGAATACTATGATCTGTTATCCATCTTAACGCTTCTTGTATGCATATTTTTAGTGTCTCACTCGCCTGTCTTTACGGCAGAAGATATCGCTGCTGCACATATGGTACCGCCTCCTTTCTATCCCTTCTTATATCTTTATTCCTATACCCTGGCATGGCAAACATTTCAGCATATGCATCATCAAGTTCATTCTTAAATTCAAAAAGCCTGGCTACATGTTCTTTTATTTCTTCATCTCTCTCTCTACATCGTGCCAAAGCATTCAAATCCAACAACTTCTGGGGCGGTACCATCCCAATTAACTGCTTCCATCTCCTCATTAAATATTCCCCCATGCATTCCAACAATACCTGCCTTTCATTGTTCCTCCTGAAATCATACATCGAAGCCAGCGTCGACTTTTCATCATTCCCGTCTATATACATTGCTGCCTATTCTTGCAACTCCCGTTTTCTCTCCCTGCTAATCGCATTACGGGTCACTCTAGTGCACTCACTTTGTCCCGTCCCCTCTCTTCTCGCTTCATCTTATCTTCTTTCAGTGAGTTCAAGTTCAATGGCCAGAGGTGCGGATGGTAGAATGGGACCGGGAAGTGACTGCTGCGGCGCTGGAGTTGCGGGCCGCAGCGCTGCTGGCTGGCTAATGGGAGGCGCTGATGGTATGACCTGTGGCTGTGCTGGGATCTGAACAATAGGGAGGGGCTGAGCAACTGAAGGGGGCTGAGCAATAGACACTGGTGCGGTCTTTTTAGTCTCTTTGGCTGGGCTCTCTCACCTTGTTTCAGTTAATATTTTGCTTATTAACTCATCTGATGAATGCAACTCTTGTTGTGGATATATTTTGTCTATACTCAGCTGACCACATCGGTCTGATTTTCTCAAGTTTTCATCCCACTCCTCCTCCTGCCTTTCTTTCACTCTTTCTGTTTTTGATTTATGCCTACACGCATTTTTCTCTCTGCTTTTCCAACGAAGCACAGCTTCCTTCCTCCAGTACTAAGGACGTCAAATGCTGCAGGGCGTGTTTTCTTTTTCAACAGCATTTTTTCTAAGTAATCTATCCTCAAAATCTCAAAACTCCCGTGATTCGGCTATTGTAAATCTTCCTCGTGTCTGGTTTGCCTATGCCAAATTTCACAAAACATTATCGCCCCTACACCATACTTCACATACATCTCATACGTCGGCGACCCCACGGGTGGCGCGACCTGGCCAGTTTCTAAAGATTGTCTACCGCAGTGGAAAAATCCTGCTAAGGTGGACAATACGCCAGGCATGTTTTAACCTTACCCTTGGCTAATCAACCTTACGCTGGGCGTTTGATTTGGCAAAATCAACTCTCAACCAATATCAGGGTTACTTCGAATCGGGGCATGACTCACCTGATCAATCAATTTGCCTTTTCAAGGCGCAAATCGTCCGTATACTGATGCAACCAATAATCGTTGTGTCTGCATATCTTGGCTCACTCCGGCTCGTTTCGGGACCCTTGCCTTCTTTTTCTCTGGCCGGACACGTCGATCAGGGATCAGCTGTGTACAGATCTGCAAAGGAGTCTCATCACTTTCACAGGGGTGCCCCGAACACCTCCTGATCCTGGCTCGACCGTCTTGTCCTCGCCGTTTTCCTCGCCTTTCTTATATTACAATGTACATGATGGAACAAGTGGGGGAGGGTCCCTATTTGGGCGCCATTTTTAAGTGGCCCCTAGGGGACCCTCGCATATGGAAAGGAGGCACAATCACCACACACAAACTGATACGCCAGATACAAGGTTGTATTTCCCAAAAGCTAGGGTTTATTGCAAAGCAAATAGTCTCAGTTGGCCAACTGGGTCTCACGGCCCGCGACGTGTGTCTCCAGACCCCGAGGGACGCAAGAGAGTGATCATTGTAAAACAGTTACATATATACAAAACGGGCATCTTACAATCAGCGGTAACATATTCAATACCGCCCATAATCCATTTCCTTTGAATTGGGTATGATGATTGACAATTGTGACGAGTATTACACCTTCAGACATTTATTTAGCAACAGTGTGCAATTTCGCAAGCCTGCAGACAAAATTCTTTGTTTTAGAGAACACATTGCTCCTGTTCTTGCAAGCAAGCTGCGTGCAGGGGAGAGACACATTCCAGGCCTCGCTATCTTCTAGTTTCTATTTGTGTGCTAGGGGTCAACTCGCTCTCTAAGGCTCTACAGGGTTCAGGGAAGGGGGGCCGCACAGAAAAACATAATTCAAGCCATGAATGTTCGTTTCTACCCTTTCTACCGCATGAGCGAGACTGGCTGGCACCTGTGTAATGATTAAATGCCTTGTTGCTTACTTCCAAAGATTTGTGAGGGAGGAGACCGGGCATTACTGTCTGGGTCGCCAGCGTTATGTTTCAACAAGTATCTCGCAGCCTTGCTCTATTCATGAACAACAATGTAATAGTGGACTAGAATAAGCTTACAGCACAGCAGTTTAAACAGAAGGCAAGAAGCAAAAGCTAAAAACAAAATGGCGATTGCTATTGCTTCAAAATGGATGCACTTTAGTCAAGCTTATGCATCTGTATTACTAATACCGACATATGAGGAGGTTGGTCTTCGGCCAACAAAATACATTGCCTCTGTCATGGAGGGGTATATACTTTTTCTGGCCTGATACATGCTTATTTAATAACACATTCGTACAAATTGCACTTCATATATCCTGACACTATCATATGTCCTTCGTTCTCCATCCATCTTTAAAATGTTTCATTCATCCCCCAGCATCATAACATCATCCACTCATTTCTCCCCATGATATTTATTTTACACACCCTTCCTCATTCTCATTCATTCCTCCACTCTAACATTCCTATTCATTCATCTACCCTTCCCCCGACTGCCCCGATGCCTCCTTCTCTTCTGTCTGCTTTTTCCTCATCATATCCTCCATCTGCCTAAGTCTGATGCTTTACTCCCTGTAACCGATTCTCTCATATCTTCTCACTGTACTAAACAGTGCTCTCTTCTCATTGTGCTTGACCCATCCACTGCTTTGATACTTTCGCTCACATTATTCTCCATTCTAGGCTCCTTCACTTAGTATTTCTGGTACCATTTAGGAATTCTTCTGTTCCTATTTAGCAAATCAAACACACCTATTCTGTTTTGTGGGCTGCTGACTCATCCTCTATTGACATTACTGTTGGACCATCGTTGTGCTTCTCCCTGAACATCCTAACTATTACCGCATCCTTCGTTTCCATCTATTCAATTTACGTAAAGAACGCCCTTTTCTAATTTCCAAGCTCCTTATTTTCAGCATTATCCCTTCATATATTGATTAGTGCTCCTCTTGGCCTGCTTGCTTCCCATCTTGCCCCACTCCGCTCTATCTTGCATTCTTCTGAAAGTCTCATTTGCTGTCTCACTGCTTGCAATTGTATTACCCTGGCCCTTAATTCACTCCAATGGTTATCCTTTGAATTCTGCCTTTTATACCACTTACTCTGTTTTGTTTTTCAAATGTCTCTATGGCAGTGCACCTCCTTATACCAGCTCTTTCATATCCTATTACCAACCATCACGACCTACATTCTCAATCTCTTTCTTTCTTGCTGTTCTTCTCCAATCTATGGCCTTGACAACTGCTTCGCTGACCAGACAACCACCTGCCCTGCCGTCCTTTCTTCCTCCAGAGTGCTTTAAACCTGCAGTGGCTTTATGAGCTGGCTTTTTCCTCTGTTGGGGTAAAATATTGGGTACACACTGCCTGGTTTTCCATCAGGGCAGAGTGACTTTGGGGAAGGATTGCCGCAACCTTTATGAGCAACCAAGAAACAACAAGGAGCGAATGCCCCTGAATTTAGCTCTCACTGTTTTCAGGATTTGAGAGCCTACATATCAGTGTGGTGCTTTACGATTGATGCCCGTTCCATCACCTCTCGTGCCACCCCCCATCAGGATTCTGAAGGTCCTCTGGGAAAGGGATTTTATGGGACTACCTGACTCACAACTACGAATAGTTTGAGAGGGTTGCTACTGTACTAGTTCCTTTCTCCTTCCTTCCCATCAGACAGACACATTTTTCTTTGGGCCATATGACGACTCAGCATGGCCCATCTTTTTAACTCAATCAATGTTTCCTTTTCATATTTCTTCTCCCTCTGTCGCTATCACGAACCTCTGTGCCCATGGCTGGTCGCTATAACAATGTTGGAAGTGAACAGACCGGTCCACATGGATCACTGCAACCATCTACAATGCTTCCACACCCTATATGGCGCCCGACCTGGACTACGTACACTCATACATGCATCATCCAAGATGGCGAATATTTTCTCGATGCTACATTGTCACAGTGCTCGCGGATCCCGCACTACTAGCTACATCAGCCTGGACGTTCCTGGAACCTTGTGTCACAACACTAACCTATTGTTTCCCTAGCTAGTACACTCCTTGTCCTTCTTGTCTCTGTCTTTCCCCCATTTCTTTCTTCCTGGCTCGTGCACCTTTTCGCTCTGAGTTCTTCCTTATCTCTTTTCTTCCTGCCTCCCAGCTCCTGGTCATCTTGCTTCTGGAACCTCATCCTTCCATTAGTTGGAACCAGAGACCCTCCATCCCATCGTCCTGAGGTTTTTAACCAGTGTTGGGGTTTTTACTCTTTGCTTTGAGGTTGTATTCAGACGTCACCCAGTCTGCTTAATGCCCCTGGGTCAGGGTGGCATCCAGAGTGAACCACCCCTTTCTTCAGCTGTCCCGATTTTGCTAGAATCGCTGGACTAACACTGAAACTGAGCCTGCACCTCGCATTAGTACTCAGGTGAGTTCAAAACCTCACAGCCATGTTCGCGGCATAGGAACGTAATACAAAATGTCCAGGCTGCTCCCTGCAAAATGTGTTACGGGGTTCCTGACAATCCCTTCACCAAGAGGCTGGGACAATCTGTGGCTCTTAAACAGTGGGAGACTTGCAGTGCTGTCCCTGGGCTTGCTTCCCTATCCAGCATGCAATGCATCGCTTGCTCATGGCCTCTACCACATGTTGACTCAACTCGCAAACAGAGCATCTGCTTCTGTATAGAATCCAATGCTACAATACATAGAAGCAACCCTCAACATTCAACCCAATTCCACTAACATAACAGCACGTGCCCAAAACTCTATTAACTCAACTAGCACAATGAACACATCAAAAAATACACATTTTATAGAATCAAACACAAAGGAGAATCAACACCGAACATAGAACCTAAATGCAGCAAGCACAAATGCACACTTATGATGCACCAGCAACACTCTGACGCCATCAACACAGCAACAAAGGTCATGCATAAGGAAACCTGTTGCACTTTAAAACACTACTCCCAAAAAATGCCTGCTGCATGACTAACCTAAACAGAGGAACCACAGCACCTAAAATGCATCTTTGCACAACACTGTAAACGCACCAACAAACACTATATGCACAATGCACAAACACTACTGTCTCACACAAGCAACACAACACATCAATACGTGTATCCGACAAACAATGCATAAATAAATAAATATACCAAGTCTTTTAAATCGTGGGATCCGTGGTCGAATCTGCAGCACACAGCTTCCAGGTTACCTGGGGAGGGGGAGTGGGAATGATTCTGCCCACAGGCAATAAAGGGACTGTAACTTCGTCTCCTGGCGCCTCTTGAAGGGTCAGGAGAGGAGGTTACAATTTGGAGACACAGCAGCGTGTTTCCTGCAGGCAGCTGTGATTGACCGAAGTGCCAGCCAGCCACAGCGTTTCTCAAACTGTTTGGGCGACGCTGTGACTGGCTGGCACTTCTGTCAGTCACAGCTGCCTGTTTCAAACATGGTGGTCCAGGATCACCTCCCGTCGCAGCTGCGGCCTGGAGGGATAATGACCCGCCTCATTGTGGTGGGACTGGGAGCCCCAGCAGGGCCCCGGCTCAGCCTCACTTTTTTGGAGACTGCCGAGGCTCGGTCCCGGCTGGCCCATGCCCACTTAAAGCGCTGCTTAATTGTACATGTGAAACCTTCTTTTACGAAATATATACCTTTCCTACCTCTCCTCGTTGGTTGCGGCTGTGTAAGAAATGTTTTCCTTTCCTTTTTGCTGATTTCCCACGAGAGATTGTGTGTTTCAAGTTTCTTTCTTTATTTATTTATTATTTTTTATCAACTTGTAAGATCATGTAAGCTGTTTCTGGGGGTCGCTTTGTACCACGCCCACCACGGTAAAGAAAGGCGTGGGACACCCCTGCAACCACCATCACAGCATGCTCCCCTCCAAACTGTGCTAGAGAGGTGAAGATAAGTGGGATACTCCCTGGCAAGCCCCCCATCCCGCTGCCACCAATGCGGCCCTCTTTGCCGTCGAGGGAAGAATTATGACAGTAGGTGACAGGCAATTGTGCAACGAAAGTAGGAAAAGTGAATGCGTTGTTTTCGTGAAAGTAATTCGACAATATTGGAAATACGGAATTTTCGGAATTTTCCTACAGGCATAATTCGAAATAATGGTCAACACGATCTTTTAAATCCGATATTTTCGTGTATTTCCGTTACGATTATACATTACACCATCATTCAGTCGCAACCTCTGTAGAGTGATCGGCTCTGCAGCTTGGAAAACCCCTTGATAGCCCTGGGTGAAGCACAACCCTTGGCACTCACAACAGAGACATGCGGTAGGACGGTAAGCCGCCATCAGACACACATGCAGGCATGCTCACTCACCGTGCTGGTCCCTACGCCATAGCCGATGTAGCGAAGCGTCCAGCCATCCATCTAGCTACGGATTACCATGTGCAGCGCTGGGGCTCCCAACAAACTGTAGGCCTTGTAGACATGGGCAAGTCAGGAGCTGCAGAACAGAGTTGGCTGAACGGATGTTAAGAAGATCCCAAAATAGTACAAGAGAAAAAGAGCGACAGGTGCAGAGCAACCAGGTGCAAACAAAGTAGCTAACTGCGTCTAGGTGATGCTGGCAGGAGGGAGGAGGGAGGTGGAAGTGACCAACCCGTCCTCCAAAAAAACACCAGGCACTACAGGCCGTAACAGGTTCAGCCCTCCTCCAATGTTAGTGTTAGCCACAGTAACCAGCAATATGTATAACAGGAAGACTTTAATCTTGAAGGTAAAGAAAAAGCAAACACACATTGGCGCACCCTCTCTCCAAGGCCGCCTAAGTTCACTCAGCAGGTCAGCAAGTCACTCACAACTTTCCACACTTAGAACAGTCATCATCTCACAACTATTACAACACCCAGTAGGTTTCCAGCACACCCAAAAAAGGATCACACTACAGACCACTTTTCAGCTGCAATGCCCAAAATTCCCCCCACAAAACATAAACCAATCCAGATGCCTGCTCCCTGATACCTAGCCCCCATGCGGAAAGGCATAGTTTATTCTGCAGTGTCAGAAATCCTAAAGCAGACACTTCTGGCCCAGCAGAGCATGTTTAACAATGTACTTCCTTCACTGGCTTCACTGGTTATTCATCTACGCACTAGGGGAAAGGCACACCAGTTATCCCCAGTATAATGTCTCTGCTCTTCTGACCTTGGGGCACTCTGTCAAGAACCCGGCCAGTACAAGAGAGTTCATGCTGGGTTGTCAGGCCATTCTCTTTTTCCATAATGTTGGATAGTAAAATAGTAAAATAGTAAAATGAAATAGACTCCACTGGAAATTTGGATCTAAAGAAAAAATATATTCTTTTTATTTTCAATATACACTTGTACAATATAAAATAACCATAGAAACTATATATGTCCAACTGGTTTGGACCACACCTTTCATAACCACCTTTCGTACACTTTCATACCATCTCATATTCCCATGTTCTCCTCACTTTTCTAGCACATGTCACCAGTGTACTATACACTGTAATAGTTTTATTTACAAAAAATGTTCATTTCGGCCCTATATTTTCTTTTACAATTAAGCGCCTTTCTTCGAGCCACCTTTCTATACTGGTGGCCCCTGTCTACATATGTTTTAGTCCTCAAATGACACAATTATTGCCCCTGATTTTCTTTTTAACACAAGCAAGAAAATGATTATTCATTGTTTAATTAAAGACTGTACATTTTCATATTTATCTGTTTTCACATAACCAGAAGAAGTTATAGTAAATGAAAGCTGTGAAAAGTGAGCCTTTAATAATATGATCAAATCAGAAACTGTTTTGTATCTGTCATGCAAACCCGAAGCAGTGACTCGATGATGAGTATAATTGTAATTATTATTATTACTAGCTATAGTCTAGCCAGTCTAGCACATTGCACCTCGTCTCTTTCTCTCTTTGCGGGCAAAAGTCGTGCAATCAGGTGGGAGTCTACTAGAGCCACCCCAGCTGTTCGTGGTCCACCAGTGGAAGAAAAAAAAAAACAGATATCTTCGGGTGGTGGCAGTATTTTTTACCAACACAGCTATTAAAAACCTACGGAAATTATGTAATTGTACTACAATTCTTATCTGGCTCTTGTCAACGTGGTACAAAGAAGCTCATCGCTTCGAGCATATATTTTAGTCATGATAAGAACTTGCCTTACTGAGCAAAGCACATTAAGAAAACCTAAAATAATCACATACATTATTCTCTGGTGGCATGTTAATTTTCCAGTTCAGGGTGATTCCATCAAATCTATTTTGTCGAATCCGATTTGGTCGAGTTTCTTTTTTTCTCTAATTTGATTTACCCCGCGCACCTTCCTGAAGACCCTCTGTTTATATTCACAACCCCCACACACATATATTTGCATTCAATTTTCTAAAAGAAATATGTGAACAGACGAATTTGACAAATTGAATTGCACAGTAATCTGCCATTCTCAATATTACAAAATTGATATCCTAGAACACACCTACTGTACTCTTAAAATATCCCTCTGAGACAGGGTAGGAAACATTTCAACAGTGATGGTTCCATTCTGCTTTCAATAAAATCAAAGGGGATTTGGAGAACATATGCATGTCCACAGATGTTCATATATGACAAATATGCCTGTGATAAAAGGATATATGTGGAGATTTTTTTGTTCATAAAGTACACTGGGTTTCATCCTTATTGTCTCACGACATCCTCGCTAACATTACATCTTTGTAACACTAGCGAGTACATATATGCATATTTCGACATTTCCTGAGTTTGTGTGTGAAAGTAAATGGCTCCGTCATCAGTCATTGCTGGGGGTTTAAGGGAGATCCAAGGATGATATTTGATTTCCCTGTGAAGAATTTTAACAGAGTCTCCGATCAAGGATAGATGAGTGCATGGCTCTAGTTCCCAATCCAAAAACAGCCTAAATTATTTATTTACATAGGATTATTGTTAATATGTAACCACATGAAATGCATATTTTATTAACTTTGAAAGTGGTGCAAAATTAAATTGTAGTATTAGGACTTAAAATCAACTGTTTCACTTGACACTTTAGTACTATGGAATGACTAGATGTTGTGTCAAACATCAATGTCAAACATCAGTGTACACAGCCCCAGGAGCATTTACCTTAATCAACTGAGTGTTGTCAGTTGTTACATACAGAACTGCACTGGTCTTTAGGGACATTAGGACATTTCCAGATAAGAGGGGACCTCTGACAGACCAAGCTGAATTTGGCCCAGTCAGCCAAATGCCAAGCGTTGCCTCAGAAAGGCTTGTAGGACTGCAGACAGAGGGAGCCACACGTAAGTTGAGCCTCTGGTGACATGGGAGGTGCATCCCAAAAGCCAGTAAGGCAGTGACAGTCAGACAATTGTCAGTCTCATCTCTGGAATGCTTCAATGTCTTAGGTGGATTTAGGTAGAAAAAGAGGGGCACCTGGCTATTCCCTGATCTTTCCAGGTAAGTCAAACTGCAGAAAGGCAATTGACCAGCGTGACCACGGTTGCACAAAAGCACACACACACACATTGAAAAGTATTTATAACATCAATCTCATACTGTGTATTATATACAGGCAAAATAGTTGCCACATGTAAGTGAACTCAGCACATCAACAATGAAACATATATAGAAATGTCAAAAACATTTAGTAAATTCTTATTTTAATCGTCTGGTGACTAACAACATACACCCCCTTGCATATTGAGACTGGTTTTAAATTGGTGTTGAATTAAACATCACATGACAATTTCACCGGGTGCAATGAAAGCCCCCAGTGAAAATACTGAGTTTTGCTTGGAATACTATGTTGTTTCATATGTAGCGACCAGCTAAAAATGGGGACACATATTTTGGATCTGGGCAATGTAACTGCATGCAGAATGGGTTAAATAGACAATTGTTGCATTTTATGCAGGATATATAGGAGCTATGGATGGGAATAACACAGGGTATTAGTGACACTAGCACTCATCAGAAATACCCAGCCTAGCTGGGAAACCTGTGTTATAGTTATAATAGGAATACCAGCCTATACAACATAGTGATCTAGAAAAATTGGGAGACAAGGGTCCCTATGAAGTATTAGTGTAGATTCTAAGCCGGTCCGATAGCACAGAGAGTAGGTCGCTCGCTTTGACATCTGGGCAGAGTCTGCTGATGCAGGTTCGAATCCCAGCAGGGCCAAACTCAGCTTTTCATCCTTCCAAGGTCAATAAATGAGCACCACACGCCGCGGGTAATAATAAGCAGTGCTCAGCTATATGAATGCGTATTTATTATTATGGTAAAACTATGGAATATTCTTTAATAGCCCCTGTTGGGTATCATCCACATCCCCCACGGTGAAAACAGTGGGACAAGATGCCTCTGCGGTACACACTACCACGACATGTTCGCAAAGGTCTACATCGCCGCAATAGTGTCTTCATAAACAAAGGGACATACATTTTGCTTCTTTATTGGAGCACTGTATTCATTAATATTTTTTGAATGATCAGACCCACCACATCCATCTACCCACGTCAGTGCGGATGGGTGTTGAAGCATTGTGTAGCAGGTCCATGCACGGGAGTCATACGATATTAATTAGAATCATCGAACTAGCAATGTCACAAATACCATGATAGATGGCACTCAGATTCATATACCATTAAATAGTCAGGTACATAGAGACCGTCAGGGTATTTAGATTCAAGTCCATTCAAAGATGGCTGCCCATATATACAGCGGTTGAGCTGTGCCTCTCTGTTGTGGCCAGTTACCTAGACAACGGGTGCACTACTTTTAGGATACCCGGTTCCACACCACGCTCACTTACACGAGAGGAGAGAACGGGAGACTTCTTCTCTAAAAGCACTCAGGTAAGAATCACATTACCCCATTTAAACCGGTCAGCATCTGCTGAGGTTACAGTATGCAGGGACTATATTGCAGAGATGGATCAGGCAGGGAAGGCTATCTTGCCAACTCTGCCTACCCTCTTAAGCATTCTGAATAGCAGCATGCTGGCTCATAGTCTGCTATTTGTTCTGACATGATAGCCGAATGAATGAATTGGGACTCTTGTGGACTCTCCTGTCATGCTGAATGGCCAGCTGATCTTCTTGATGTTCCATATTTGTATTTGTATTTGTTTATTTATAACGCGCAAACCAACAGGCCCAAGGGCATCAGGGCGCAATTTGTACAAGGTTGCAAGAAAAGAACATACAGGGATATAAATTACAATAAAAGTGTGTCAAAACAGCAAAAAACAAACTTAATAATTAAAAATATTACACAGGGTACAGTAACCCTAAGCTCAGCAGAGGAGGTATCCCTGAGGTAGTTGGGAGGGTAGCAGCCCGGAAATCATGTAAGGGAACAGGCGGGCTGGGTAAGTAGGACAAATGTCTGAAACAACTATTGCTGGTCAAAGAGCCAGGATTTGGTTTTATTCTTGAAGGTGTTGAAGGAGTCTTCAGCTCTGATGGCAGCGGGGAGGGTATTCCAAAGTTTGGATGCTAGGACAGGGAAGCTGGTGCCTCCGGCTTTTTGGAGCTTAAACCTGGGAATAGTAAGGCAGTTAGTCTGGGCAGTTCTAAGTGGACGGGCAGTGGAGTGGCGCGAAAGCCGACTGCAGAGATAGATCGGAGCCTTGTTGGCTAGGCATTTGTGCGTGAGGGCCAGTGTTTTTAGGGAAATTCTCTGCTTCACGGGTACCACTTAAGGCTAGTTCTGGCATCTGAGATGTGGTGGTTACGAGGGATGTTCAGGGCCGCTCGAATTGCATTGTTCTGGGTGGTTTGGAGTTTGGATAGATTTTCTTGGCTAGTGCCTAAATATAGAGCACTGCAGTAATCTATTTTTGCCATGATAAGTGTTCTCGCTAGTGTGACGCTATTGTGGGTGGTGAGGAAAGGTCTACAGGCTGAAATGAGTTTGCACGTGTAGGCGGAGGTGGACCTGACTGCATTAGTTTGTCTTGACAAGGATAAGGTGGAATCTAGATAAAAGCCTAGTGTTTTAGTGTCTTTCGAGACTTGTATGGAGTTGCCATCTATGGTGAATGACTGATAGGATGGCTCAAGTTTGCTAAGGCGTTGTGAAGTACCCAGGATAAGTAGCTCCGTCTTATCGTCGTTCAGACATAGCTGGTGCTGGGCCATCCAGGCTTGGATGACCAAGTAGACGTCATTGAGGGCCTTGGTGTCAGCAAGATAATCACCAGAAATGGGAATGAGTATCTGGGTGTCGTCCGCATAGTTGGTGTAGGAGACACCCAGATAATCAAGCACATCAAAGAGTGGTTTCGTGAAGATATTGTAAAGAGTAGGTGACACGCAAGAACCCTGAGGAACACCGCAATGAATAGGGGAGGGAGCTGCGGCAGCGGAAGGTGCAAAGACCCTCATAGATCTGTTACTCAGGAAGGATTTGATCCAGGCCGCTGCGGAGGGAGAGAAGTTGGCAGCAGAGTGGAGGTGCCTGCAAAGGATCTGGTGGTTAACCAAATCAAATGCGGCGGAGAGGTCGAGGAGTAATAGCATTGCTAATTTGCCCTTGTCCTTCAGGACTTCGATCTGGGTTTTTAGGTCTAGTAAAGCCGTTTCGGTCCCATGTTTGGGCCGAAATCCGGATTGTCGTAGACCTAACAGATTGTTAGATTCAAGGTAGTTTTGGATCTGCAGATAAGCTGCCCGGTCCAGTATCTTCAGCAGAAATGGTACTGTAGTGATGGGTCGGAAGTTCGTGGGTATGCTTGGGTCAAGGGACGGTTTTTTTAGTAGCGGGATCACCCAGGCATCTTTAAGGTTGTCCGGGACAATACCTGTTTCAAAGGATGAGTTAATGAATGTTGTAATGAATGGGGCTAGGTCATGGGCGGAGTCCTTAATGATGGGAGCTGGGCACGGGTCACCTTGGCAGTTGGAAGGTTTCATCCTGAGGATGATGTTTTCTACTTCGGTGACAGTAAGCGGTGCAAAGGTGAAAGGTTTGATGTTGGCAGAGTTGGAGAAGGTGGGCCTAGTGGGTGAGAATGAGCGGTTGTCCCGCCTCAGGCAGTCCTGTTTTTTATTTATTTTAGATTGGAGCGTAGAGATTTTGTTTAGAAGGGCTGCTTGAATGTTAGCACACCATTTGCTGTCTTTCGTGCAAGTGTCTGGCGGGGAGACTGGGGTTTCGAGCTCTTTTAGGACTCTAAAGAGTTCCTTGGAATTAGAGTCGGCTTGCATGATACGATTATTAAACGATTCTTTTTTAGCAGTGATGATGGCGTCTTTATAAGTGAGGGAGGCGAGAAGGAAGCCGTCTTTATGCTCATCAGAAGGGTGGCTTTTCCAACGGTTTTCCGCGCAGCGTTTGGCTTTGCGGAGGATTCTTAGCTGTGGAGTGAACCATGAGTTGAGATGTGCTCGTGGTTTAGCCTTCCTGGTTTTAATTGGTGCTATGGTGTCAATGGCCGTTAGCATCGTTTGGTTGTAGATGTCTGCTAGGGAGGTGGGATCAGAACAGGCGTTGGTCGCCGCATTAAGAGAGGAGTTGTTCTCTTGTTATGTTTTTTTTATTACGGGTGGGGAGGGCTGGGGCTATGGGTGTTAGGGCTCGCGGGGTAGCTTCAATGTTAAATGTTATGATGTGATGGTCAGACCATAAGCAAGGGGAGTTATTGAGGACCTGGATGTTGCAATTGGAACCGGTTAACCAATCGGTGGTCCTGCCTTTGATGTGGGTCGGTTCTTGTATGTACAAGGTGAGGCCGAGGTCGGTAAGAGCATATTCCAGATCAGTTGCTAAAGGATCCTTAGGGTCACCTCGACCAAGGTTGAAGTCACCTAAGATGATTGTTTGGGAGTTGTTTTTTGTTTTGTCAAGAAGAAGAGTGGAAATTTCACTGACAAAGGTGGGTGCCAGCCCTGGAGGCCTGTAGATAAGGTGAAGGGTGGCCGTTTGGTTAGGTGTCAGTAGTAATTTGATTGTCAGCAGTTCAGCTGATTCAAGTTTGGATTCGGATACCACTCTTAGGTCAAGGGAGTTTTTGTGGATAAATGCCACGCCGCCACCTCTAGTATGGGTAGAGGAGCGGTCACAGCGAGTGATGCCATAGTCAGGCGGTAAGGCCAAGGATAGAGAAGGGCCAGAGGCGGCATGTAGCCAGGTTTCAGATATGGCAATGAAGTCAAGGTCGGCAGTGGTGATAAGGTCGGCTATGTCAAGAGCGTGTGCTGTGAGAGATCTAGCATTGATGAGGGCACCCTTGAACACAGGCAATTTAGCCCCTGTGGTCTTAGTTTTGCAAGTGGAGGTGGGCGAAGGTGGGCTGGGTGGAGTGTGTGGGGCTTGCTTGGTATTATTGGTGTGGGAAGGACGAATGCGGAATCTGGTGCCTAGTCTCGTGTTCCTGAGAGTGAGAGGGCAGGGTTGGTTGGGGGTAGGTTTTGTGGCAAAGTGTTTGAGCCAGAGGGCTGGGTCATTGAGGTATTGGTTAATCTGGTTGCAGGGGTGGTGAGCGTCAATGGTAGTTACTGAAGGACTCGGTGAGGGTGTCAAGGTCATGGTGGGTGACGCTAGGTCAAGTGGGTAAGGGCAGGCCAGGTTATTAGCCTCAGTGGTAGGAGTGGTTGACTTGGGTGGTTGAGTGAGTAGGGACAGATGTGTGGTAAGGAGGTAGTGCAATAGAAGGCGCACGCTGATGTGCACGATGGTGGTGCTGGCTGCCAGAGTGGGTTCCCTATGAGCTGGTTGGCAGGGACAGGAGATGGTCTGTAGGCGACCAAGAGGCACAACACAAATGAAATAGACTGTAAACGACCTTAAAGCACAACACAATTGAATAGTCAGTAAGAGACCTTAAGGCACAACACAATTGAATAGTCTGTAAGAGACCTTAAGGCACAATACAGTTATAAGGTGGTCTAGTAGTGGCCCAGAGGCACAATATACTTATGATATGCTATAGTTCGAGAGTTTCAAGGGTGGCCGGAAACACGTTCAGATAATAGTGGCTCAGAGAGCATGGCTACAGTAGTATCCCTAGTACTGGCATGCGTGATTATACTCCTTGAATGACGGTCCACGTAGTAAAAGGGGTACTGAAATAGGCCGACTGAGGAGGAGTCGTAACATTGCAATCTCAGTAATTGGACAAGGACAGGGGCAAAGTACTTACAGTAGGATCTCCTTGTATGAATGGAGATGTTAGGATGCTTGGATCCGATAGCTTGCCTCAGGCTTTGCAGAAGGGTAAACCTTTCTCCACAATGTGAGGCAGCTAATAGCAATAAAACATGCCCCTATGAGAAACGAATTGTCAAAGTGGTGATGGCATTATTTCATACCTGTTCATCTAACAGTTTGTAAACAAGGAAAGGACAATCAAAGTTGAAGTACACATACTTTACTGATGGGATTACGTGGCAGCAGTAAATTGCGCGGCAACATTCAATATCACATGCTACATTTCTAAAGCACAGTAAGTGTGTCCGCCTTCTGACACTTATATAGCTATTTTTGGAGCTTTTTGTATATGTTTATCCCAGACAATATTGTACATTTGTTTTTGTTATAGATCCACACCACAGGAAAGGTTGTGATGAACCGAACCACAATTCCTGGTCCTGATGAAGGCTGTTTTTTTATCAATAACCACTTGAACTGCTATAGGCCGAAACACAGTTGTGTCAACCTTTTATGAACATTAGTGTCTGCCACACTTACTGGGCACCAAATATGTGATGCTTAATTCAACACCAATTTCAAACCCCTCTCAATATGCAAGGGGATGTATGTTGTTAGTCACAAGACAGTTAAAAAAATGTACTAAATGTTTTTGATATTGCTATATATGTTTCATTGTTGGGAATGTGCTGGGTTCACTTACCTATGACAACTATTTTCCCTGTATGTAAAACACAGTATGAGATTTATGTTATGCATACTTTTCAATTGGTTGTATGTGCTTTTGTGCAACCAGGGTCGCCGTGATCCATTGCCTTTAGGTGGAGTTAGGTACATATCAGCGACACTTCTGGTCATTAGGGCTTGGGTAGTGCCAGGTACCGGCCATGCTCTGGCTTCAGGCCAATAGAAGTCCTTGGTCAGGAGATGTGTATGAAAGGCTAAGAATGGATGCCGAGGAGCCGAGCTCAGGCATCTCAATGAGGGTCTGAGCGATGAAGCCTGAATAAGAAGCTGAGGAGAGGCTATGATAAAGTTATTGAGCAGATAGGTCTAGATTATCAAGTACCCAATTCAGTGATCACTCAGATGTGTTTTTCTGAGGTTTTAACATTGCATTATATTGAAGAAAAAAAAATTAATAGGGGTCCCCCACAACCCCATGTTTTCTACCCATTAAAACCTCAACATTTTTATTTTAACCCTTTACACTTTGAAAACATCCATTCAATGCATATTTTTTCGATGCAAATCCCTCGATGGAAAGTAATTCGATGGAAAGTCCATCAATGGATTCACCAGATACCAACAGAGTATCTTGTGCATTGTTGTCTAAGAACGTTTATGAACCTTTTATAACCAGTATTATTTTAGCACATAATACATAGTTTTAATAAAACTGTACCTCTTGTTCAGATGTCATATGTCTGGAGATATATCAAAGGATAGTGAATAATTTGCATTGAAAGTATATGATATGATAAGTAATTTATAACGCCCCTGTAGACATTTGTTTCTAGGCGCAACAAGACAAGGGAGGGTACGGAGGGAGGACAAGACAAACAATCTTACTAGGCCTTGTGTCATTCAGATCGTGGACGGGCAGAACGCAAAGTGCATGGGAAGGGAATGTGGAAGTGCAAGAGGGAGGTAAGAGGAAATTGCAAACATGGCAGCATTGCTCTGGGTAAGTGCAAGGAGGTGGGGGGCTGTAGGGGTTACAGTTACAGCCTCTAGTGCACGATAGGTCTGGAGGCAGTGTGGGGGAGACTGGTCAAAGAGGACCCAGTGAGACTCTGAGGATAACCAAGCAACATGTCGGTGCAGCACACAGGTAGGTTAGCAGGGGTGGGAGGGTGAGAAAGCAGAGGTGAAAAGGAAGGTCTTGAGCTGCTTCGGGAACTTCAGGTGGTCCGGCTCAGGGTTGAGAGATGTAGCGAGGCCGTTCGAGAGGGAGGCAGCTGCAGAGGAAACGGATCTACCTCCTACTCTCTGCCTGGAGAAGCGTCTGGCCCTCAAAGAGTTGGAGGAAATAGAGCGAAAGGCTCGAGAAAGAAGGTATTTTTGTTAGAGAGTGTTGGATGTATTGTGAGCACTGAGCCCCAGAAAGCCTTTTGGACAATGCAGAGGGTCTTGAACTTGATCCTTGCAGCCACCGGGAGCCAGTGGAGAGATTTCATGGCTGGAGAGATATGGTCCCTGGGCTTGAGGCCAAGGATAAGTCTTGAGGTCCTATTCTGGATTAGTTGCAGAGGGCAGAGAGTAGAGGAAGGCAGATTGAGAAAGAGGCTGTTACAGTAGTACAACCTACAGAGAATCAGGTCTCTGGAGACAATGAGCTTCTGGGGGAGGTGAGAAAAGGAAGAGTGCCACTGAGGATGTCCAGCTGATAATGGGCCTTCTTGGGAAGTTCAGTGATCTGAGGGGAGAAGGAGAGAGTGAAGTCAAAGATGACACCAAAGTTTTTTGTCTCACAGGAAGGCGAAGGAAGAGGGCCCATGGAGGGAGGGCAGAGTGAGAGAGGGAAAGCGAGATCAGCGGTCCCCATGAGAAGGATCTCTGTCTTACTGGCATTAAGACAGAGATCGTTGGAGGCGACCACCAACCCTGAATCAGGGACAGACAATCTAGAATGTGAATTAGAGGAGACGAGGCTGTAGGGAGCCTGAAAAAGAGTTGCGTACCATTTGTATAACACTGAAAGTTAGAGCAGAAGGTAGAGATTAGGTGAGCCAAAGGGGCCATGTAGAGATTCAAGAGCCAGGGTGAGAGGAACACCATATGTGGAGATAGAGGTGGCAGAGAGAAAGGAATCAATATGGACTTGGGATGGTCGGTCCAGGTGGAAAGAGGTCAGCCATTCCAAGACCTGATCTGTGATGCCCAAGTTCTCACAGAGTCGATTGATCACGATGGTATGACTGACTGTGTCGAAAGCAGAAGAAAGCTCAAGAAGTATGAGGACAGAAGGGGTGCTGGTGTCGAGATTGGAGAGATCTTCACGGGTGTTCAGGAAAGACGTTTCCATGCCTCTGGTTGCTCTGAAGCCAGACTAGTGGTCATGGAGACAACCAACAGATTAAGTGTGGAAAGTAAGCTGAGGGATGGCCGGCTTTTCCAGAAGTTTGTTCTGAGTGATAGGAGTGGTAGAGATCGGGCAATAGGTAGCCTGACCGGTAGGATTGACAGAAGGTTTTTTAAGGAGGGGGTGTACAAGGGATTTCTTGAGGAGATTGAGGAGATTGGAGAAAGCACCAGTGACGAAAGTGTGATTGCAGAAATTGGCCAAGGCTGGAGCAAGGGTGTCAATGTGGTCCTTGATGGTTCTGGAGGAGCAGGGGAGCACCTGTTTGAACAACACTTTCTTAGATCAGATTTGTCTAGAAACATTGTCAGGTGTTATCAGAGAGAATGAGGTGAAAGAAGGAGGAGAAGGAGAGGCGGCCAGAGGGACATCACATGTCAACATATGATGGTATTCATTTAATGAGACTTTTCACATGAAAATTGCATTTCCTAGAAGGTTATTATGCTATATTAATTATCACACTACATAATTATCCTTTCCATAGACGCCTTTCTGCTTGATACAGAGGTAAAACTGATGATGCACAATCATGGGATGATGGTTGTAGGACCATGAAGGTTTAGATCCTTACCAACCATATTCAGACTGCAAGTTCAGAACTCCACAACCTAGACCAAAATAGCTAACATACAATAAATCCACAATTATAGTGTCGAGTATACCCTATTAAAAAAAATGAAAGTGATCAATTAAAAATCTACAAGCTATCTGTGATACACAGGCATCAATGGAGAAATCACATTGGAACAACATATAAAATAAACCATTCCTGATACAAATACATGAAGTCATTAAGTAAGTGATACAAGCCTTCTAGTCTGTTGGTACACATACATGCACCTGCGTGCTATTGTTACATAACACAGCTGTAGAATTAGTTACTAAATTTGAGGTGAGACTATAACACTATATAGAACACACAAATACAGATTATTTCTATTACACATGCTAGCGTACAGTATAGGTACCATCCTAGAAAAAAAAAAAAAGACTTCCATAAGGATAAAATACAGATCAATTTCTGAATACAGCTCAGTAGCCTTCACCAAAAAATAAACTGTAAAATAATGTTTTTTTTTGTGTTAAAAAAAGGAAAATTCAGATCAGTAATCACAAAATAGATACAGAAGGACAAAGCAATAGAATTTACAGTGCATTAACCAAGCATACATTATCTCAATGCATAGTGTAGTACAAAATATGAAAAATAAGATGGTTAGTTCGCGCATCACTTATTTCATACATTTCACAGTACTATTTATCCCTTAGCTAGGTTCTCAACTCTCCGCAAATATCTTTAGGTCGGGACATATGCAGAGTCAGTGATATGTATAGTTCTTCATTTTCATTCACCCAAGTTAAGTCCTTTTAACATCCTCTTGTAGACGGAGGGTAGCTAGCTTTCCAATTCCGAAGTATGCATCTTTTTGCTACTATATTACACAGATTTAAAAAGGTTCTGGTTTTGTTTTCCGGTGGGTCTTGCCACTTCCCAAATAATGTGGACATCGGAATAAGATCTAGGTGCCTTCCAATTATTTCTGACATTACCTTGTATATATGCATCCAATAGTGTGACAGATTCGGGCAGGACCAGAACATGTGCAGGTATCCAGCTTCCGTTGCCCCACATCTCGGACAGATGCCATTATGATTAGGGAATATTCTCTTAAGTCTGTATGGCCTATAATGTAGCGTATGCACAATGTTATACTGTACTAGATTTAGAAGGCCATTCATGGAGACTGACGTAGTCAACCTTCGTACAGGAAGGGGGAAGTTGCCGCATGGGAGTCGCTCAGTTGGGGGGCCTTGAGGGGAACTCAGCTTGCCCATAGGATCCGGGTTTTCCATTGGCCTGATGGGCTCATTGTCATCAGTGTAGCAGGTAGCAGTACGTTAGGGAAGACTGCGTAGAGGCGGCTGCAGGGCTCAAGGGAATTTGGCCATCATCATCACCAAGTTGGTAGTATGGGGCATATATATATAAACAGGGGAAATGTGGGAGGATTTATGTTAGGGGTTATTTAAGATAAAAGTATACAGATCCCCCCAAGCCTTCGCCCCTCTCTCATCCCTCTCCAACCATCTCGGTCTCCTTCACTCTCCTCACTGAACCCCCAGCCCGCTGATTACATGGAAAGCCTGGCAAGTGCCATGCTCCTGCAGATGACATGGGAAGACTGACAGGTGCCATACTAAAATTTCTCATAGTCATTTGCTCTATTTGCTCAGACACCTGTAGTTCAAATGGACCGTCCACTTCTCAATGAGTGCAGTATTACTCAACCCCTAGCTCCACACCTTGGCCATACCAGACACCAGGCTCAGTTCTCATAAGATGTGTCCTTCACAGTGGCAGAACTAATCTAACAGTCCAAAACCAACATTCTGTTCTCAGCTCCTGTGAGCTGCTTGGCCTGGCAAAATTAACTGCTATCTGCGCTGCACGTCTCCCTTCCTCCATAACATTGGCTGTCTGCTCACTCGCTGGGGGGAAGGATGCATAAACTCTAATTAAATGGACAGAGCAAAAGGTGGCCTAATTCTCTAACTACCAGAAGCTGCTATTCCTGACGAGGCCTAAAATGGCAGAAACTGTTGCTCATGCAACACACTGCCCTCATGTTCCTAGAGCATGACTCTTACCCCATCTCACTGCTGGACACTTCAGCTACTTTTTCACTTTCTACCAAAAGCTTTCCTAAATATAAAATAAAACAGCACATTCTAAGATCTCCTTAATGCAGCCAAAGCGCCACTTCAATCACTACTTCTAGCTATAAAACTATTAAACAGGCCCTGGCTCTTAACTCTAAATATAATAAGCAACTTTATTACATTGTTGCTCCTTCTTTCATCATGTAAGGCTCTGAGATGCTCACTTAAATGTGTCAACGCTAACTACAAATAACACAGCGCAGAACTGCAAAACCAAACAGAAAAATACTGACACTCATTGACCAGCTCTTCTTGCTTAATAGAATTTATGCAGATAAACCTCTTTCCACGGTTGGGGCGTTGAACTTGCATCCCAACAGATTGACAACCTGAAAGACTAAACATTTGTGTTGACTTCTAGTTTGCACTTCCAAATATATTTAAGGGTATGCATGGAATACATATTTCTGATAAGGCACCTTCTATTTTGGACAATTATTGAGCATTTATCCTGCGAGTGATATGTGTAAAACCTAGATGGAAACAGGGTGAGAGAGATTGTTAAACAAGTGTATATATAAAAGTATTATTTTGACCAAAATGTTTGCATACCTGAGCATTTTAACCAAAAAGAGAAAAACTCAGATGGCTTCTACCATTTGATATTTACACAGCTTGATATGGTTTATACTTGCCTTGTCATTTGTGGATCCAGTTCAATGGTTTGTAAACAATTAATTTTGGTATCTAAATTAAAGAAACAGCAAAATATAATCCATTAATCCACTACGCTCTTTGCTTTATTTGAGAATTTTAGCAGGACATATTCTGAGCTTTTGACTTATTCCTTTAACTTTGTAAGTCATTTAATTTGAACATGTGCCATGAGGAAAAGGTCTTCAACCTAATGTTTGCAGTAACATTTCTTCAGCTTGAATTTGTCTCCTGAATCTCTTTAAAGTTTGGCTGAGCCAGAATCACCCGAATTCGATGAAAATCTGGTAATTCAGGGTTTGGAAACATTTATTGACCAAGGTTTAGTTATTGGAGGAGGTTTGGGAAACTGCAAAAGAAGAGGGTGGTTTTATGAGAGGAGGTTGGGAAATAGCAGAAGTGGTTGGAGAGTTAAGGGAGGAGGCTGGAGAACAGAAAGAGGTTGCTCGGGCACATCAGCAGGTGGTGGACGGGCAGGCAAACGAGGAAGTTGGAAAGCATAAGGTGGAGGAGAACAAAGCATAAAAGGAGAAGGTTAGTGGACCTCAGCAGGAGGTGGGTGAACATTAGATGAAGGTGGTAGGAGGGAGACTGGAGGATGCAGCCAGAAAATTAAGGGAAGAGTCAGAATACATTGAAGGGAGGATTTTGAAGGATTGAAGGAGGAGCTCATTAAAAAACCCTGGAGTTGGTGGTCAGAAAATTAAAGGAGGAGGCTGAAGAGTCTTAAGGGGAGGTAAAGGGAAGCGGCAGCAAGCGGGTTGGAATAATATGGGTTGAGGAAGCATATAGATAGAACAGAAGATTTCTAGTGGTCATGTCTGGCCTTAGGCAGGGGGTATGGGGAAGTTATGATCTGATGAAGTTGGATACACGGCAGGAGGAGGTAAGAACATGTAGCACAGCATTGAGGAGCAACAGGTCACAAGCAAGAATAGATAGGTATGCCATGATGAAGGGCCATTAGAACCAAGAGTAAGTCTTCGCCATTGGTACTAACCATGGTCGGAGTACAAGCCAAGCTCCTTTGCTCCACCTGACTATCATACCAGGTACCAGGACCGCATCCCAAGACCAGAAAGTCAAAAAAGCAGATTTATCTCTGGAAAGAGCTTTGCGAGAAACCCAAAGGTCTGGAACCAGAAACAAGGGACGAGAAGTTGTTTTCAGGAATCTCTCAAACCCACAAATAAGTAAAGGTTGTGACATCCTTGGGCTGAGACTGACAACAGAGGAGGTAAAATAAAAAGAAGGGTTTGGCACGAGAGAAATGTTTGAACATTGTTAAGTCCGAGATTGGAAATTAAAGGGAACTATGATTCCCAGATCATGGATCCCATTGAGCCTACTAGTTTGAAGACCTCTGACAAAACTGGTGAGTGGTCAGAGTCATAGAAGCAAGAGGGCCAGAACTCTTAGGTTTGGGTTTACATATCATTTTCTGTTATTTTGGCCCATCCTGTACAGATTATCCCTAAATAAAACTACACATAGAACATGCTAATTTGTCTTGATCGCATTTCTGTGCCATGTCTCCTTGTGAGGGGGTTCTTCTTAATACTCTCTCTTGCTTTTCTCTTTCCTCTATACAGTCTGAGATCTGCTTTTGGTCCTAAGGTTTTAGGTGTGCCCCTTAACACTGCATTGAATATTCTACACAACGCTCTCAGCAAAAGCAACTGTTTTTGTTGCAGGAACATCAGGTGGCATGTATGTGGAACTGGGTGCGTTGCTCACATCTCCTCACTGTTCCCTGTCTAATGCGAAAGCACATTTCATCACTTGTTCAAAAATATTACACGCTATTCTGAAAGTGCTTGGAATTTGCACAGTCTTGAACATTCAGATACCTTTCCCGCCCTATTTAGGCATTTTCACATATGAAAAAGGTTTCTGAGCTTAATAATGTTCATTACAAATTCGCAAATGGAATGTGCTTTGAAATGCACAGAAATGAGGCACCTTTCCCTGCACCAGTCGGCAATCGGAGCAGGGGGATGCACAAATCATGCCAGAGCCATTTCTAACATGCATTTCAAACACCCAACCAAGCATGCACATGCTTTTATTTGGTTTACATTTCACAATTACTGGCTCCTTATTGGGAAACCAGAGGTCCAAAGTCTTTCCCTGGTCTAAAACCAATGCTTACAGGACTGGTGGCCCCTAAAGTCCATTTTGCCACTACAGATCTGCTGCCCCCCTTGCTGCCTATTGCCCACCCTCCCCTCTTTTTGTCTCTGCGTCGCTCACTGTGTTCTTCCCCCTATGATTGTAAAGCGCTCCGTTGCTTCAAGACCTTAGGTCCCCGCTCAATAAATACCTTAATAATAACATTATTTTAGAAAAGGACACAGAAGGCTCTAAGTTATATGACAAGGAGACTCTGGATCATTATACTGCATGTGGCATCAACACGGATTGACCTTTCACCTCCATGCCCTTAGGGTGATCAGAAACTCAGGAAATCCTTTAAGGATCCCCCTGACCCAGTCCCACCAGTTAATTTGGGGCAGAATGTATTAGTGCCTGAAGTAGGCCTAGTTTATAACTAGTCTTCCTTTTGCCCATGTCATGTGATCATTTAAATCTATGAAATATATCTGAATTTCTAAGCATGATTAGTTTACAGGGAAAAGTGTCTAATTTAACGGCCTCGGCACTAAAATCCAGCAAACAATTTCTGGGACAAGAAACAGGCTCTTTTCAATCTGAATATTACATTTTATTTAAAATAATACATCCATAATTTAAAGGGGATCCACTAACTTGGAATGCTGAAGTCCCCAATAATATTCCACAGAAATACAGGCAGTTTGTCTATAGAAAAGAAATGGAACCCTTGAGCTAATTTTCTTGCTAATATTTACATTCACAATGCACACATACATCCATTTGTACATCAACACATCTAAGTAACTATTGAAGCCAATACTTTCCAATCTGAACGCACAAATTGTTGTTAGACATAGAATTCAGAAAATTCTGAAAACCCACCCTTAGAATAACATTTACAATAATGCAATTCACTTTATTTCCTCTGAAACCATAAACAAGGGTTGGCATCAGAGAAAGAAATTGGGTTCACATATGCATTTCCTATTCTAAATACTAAAATGTTAAACACAATTGATTTCCAGCTTGGACATAGATACAAGAATGTTTGATACGGTTAGCCTGGGTACTAAATCTTAAGGTTTACGTTCAGGGTAGAAGGTTTAACTTCCATGAGCACATATCTTGATATATTAAAAGGTCACACAAGTTAGATTTAAATGGCATTAGGAGTCCACTTAAGGCAAAATCCCTTCTTCTTTTCTGTGCAATGTTATTTATAAAAATGATGTTGGTTGTGTAATTTTACAATATTTTCTGGGCATGAAGAGAAATAAACAACCTCTTTCTATTCCACTTTGAGGGGTAGAAATCTTTATTCAGGATTGTTCTTTAATGTAAACTCTGGTTTTCACAGGTCAAGAAATCTATCAATCCCAGCACATCTGTGAGTCACATTGTACGCCATGCTCACAAACCTAGAGGTAATGTCCTTCTGTATAAACTCAGAGAATTAATGAATGCTTTGCTACTGTCAGAAACTATTATTAATGTTATTATTATTATTATTATTAATATTATTATTATTATTAGCGTATTTATTGAATGTGGATCTTACTTTCTTAAGCAACAGATAACTTTACAATTATAGGGGGATGAACACAATCAGTAAAGCAGAGAAAAGGGGAGCTTGGAGCTAACAGAGGAGGGTGGGCAATTGGCAGCATGACACTAATGTGATCTACGCAACGGTAGATACTCTGCCATGCTATTCTAAATATTCTTCCACACAGATAAATGGCCCTGTCCCCATTTTGTTGCATAGATGTATACAGGATTCCCCAAACAGAATTCCATTCGTCATTAAGGATTACATAAATTATTGGTATATTTTTCTAAAAGCCCTGTGGTCATTGTACTCTCTATTGGTTAATCTTTTAAAGGCCCAGGACAGGAAGGGACTTCAACATCTCCAGGCAATTCTGCAAGGTAAGCTCTTCCTCTCACACTGTCTTAATGCTTCCAAATCCCTCTCAGACAATCTGGTTCTGTTTATGGGAAGGCTTCTGCATTTATCTCCCTCGGGAAAATGCCTTCTTAAGGAACACTTCCATCAGCTATATCAGGAAGATTCCCAATCAGTTTTTTCTCATGTCGGATAGGTGCTCCTGCTCTGCGATTATTTTACAATACTTCTCAGATTGATTCACCCTAAGAACTATCAAAATGTGTGGGAGCATCTTTTGATTCGAATTTTGAACATTTCCTGACAGTGCCTGTTGTCAGGTATTTTATTAGCACATGTGCCGACTTTTTTGGCATCCCTTTACCTTATATAAGGATTTTCACTTGGATCTGACTAGTGGTGCCATCAAAAGTAGTTTAAATAGTGCATAAAGTGAATTTAGCTAAGTGACTTCATTCTAATACATCTATTGGTCTTTGAATGTAATGTACAATGATGTTGATGGATGAAGGTTAGCGGAATTGTGACTAATTTGATGTTTGATTGTTACTTACAGTGAACCCCTGATGAAGGGAAGTTAATTCCCAAAACATGTTGGGTACTCCGGAAATTGAAGAAGAAACATTTTGAGAAACAAGGCTATCAAGACTCTTATATATATTTTTAACTGGTCCTTCTTCTTAAAGATGTCCCATACTAATTGTTTTTATATCCTTAACTGTGATTTAGGTGTGCAGGGGCTAAGATTTTCCAATTTGTTTGGTTACCATTTTTTGTTTGTTTGGTCTGCTGGGGTCTACGTTTCAGGATCACAGTTACACTCTGCACCCTCAAACCATCTATACTCACTGTGATAGACTATTTAGTCGTTTTAAGTGCGGTGTGCACTTTGATATATCTTTGGACTTTCCTGTGGACTTTCCTGACTCAACACCCGCACACTGAGGAAGTGTCTATCTCCCTTTATACGCTGTTACATAGACCCCTTCCTGGTTCTTGGGGATAAGCACATGACTTATGGGTGAGGAGTCTCACCGGGTTAGTGGATGATATGGGAAGGATCTCTGAGTCACCCGATGGCCGGGGAGGGCAACATGCTACCAATCACTGAGCTCTCACCCCAACCAGGAAAATTGAAAGAGCAAAGCTGCATGCATATGGCATTTAAAGATTCCCTCTGTATGTGATATTCAGTGTGATCATTAACTGTATGAAAAGCCAGGCTAAGGAAACAACCAGCATTTAAGGCCCATTCAATTTCACAGGCTGAGCTGAAATGTGGCAATGGCAAATCAACACTGGAGAAGCGTTGTCTCATTTCCAGAGCCCATTTTGATACAGTGTTTCCAATCAGCATGTGTCTGTCAGAGTACTGACACATATTGAACATAAATATTACAACTCCTTGTCTCCTCGCCAGTGCTTTCAACAAAGTTACAGTATGTCAAATAAACGGACAACTGGCGCTTTCCATATACATTGAACTGTTAGCGGACATGGGAAGCTTTCTAGTCACTAAAGCACAAGCTTTAAATACTTAGGAACTGTGGCTATTTTAGTCAATTTCTGGTCCCAGACAGTGGGTAGAAGGCATTCCAAATCGCTTCTATTGTAAATATAAACTCAGACAAAGTCCCAGAGCCCAACCCTGGTGCAGGGGAGCTTAGAAAACACAGTCAATCACAGCTCAGCCACAACTACCCAATGTAGGAGCAAAGCAGAAAACCTCAGGGCAGGAGGTGAACTCTTATATATGTCAGTGTTGAAAACCAGTCACTGTGGGCTGTTGAATACCTGGATGCAGCAGTCGATTGAAGAGTGTTGGAAGGCATTACAAGGACTGCTATAGCGGTGCTGGGAACAAGAAGGGTAAGGGGAGTTGTAGGAGGGAGTCGCATGAATTAGAAGTGGAGGCTGCTAGGAGGAAGGGAAATCATGTAGTGGAAACGTTTTTAATGGAGGCGGAGATGCCATCATGTGGTGGGGGGAGGTTATCAGGAGGACGAGGTGATATCAGGAATTGGAGAAGTTGTTATGGAGGAGAAAGTGACATCAGGTGACGGGGGCGTTATCAGGAGGATGAAATTATATCAGGTATTGTAGAAGTTCTTATGGCGGAGAATGTGACATCAGGTGATGGGGGAGGTTCTCAGGAGGATGAGGTGATATCAGGTATTGTAGAAGTTCTTATGGAGGAGAAAGTGACATCAGGTGGTGGGGGAGGTTATCAGGAGGATGAGGTGAATCAGGTATTCTAGAAGTTCTTATGGCGGAGAATGTGACATCAGGTGATGGGGGAGGTTATCAGGAGTATGAGGTGATATCAGATGCTAAAGGAGGTTATCAGGAGGAGGTGTTGACTTCAAGTGGCAGAGAGGGGAAATAGAGGGGGCCGCATTGAGGAGGGGACTGGGCAACATAGATAAACAGTGGCAGGAGGTCTCAGAAGGTCAGTCCACCCCAAGCACATGAGCTCAAGGTAAAGAGGAGATAATATAGACAGTTAGATTAGCATGTATAGACAAGGTCAGTGAAGGTAAGGGTAGGGACTTCTGGCTCCAACTCCCTTTCCCAGCAAAGCTACAGCTGTTTCTACGGCTTGTCAAGGAGATGAGGAGCATCACTTGGAGATCAATAAATGATAACAAACATTGCCATATGTTCAAGAATCACAGATGAGGTGCTGTGAAAGCCTTAAAAACTGTTTGAGAAACATTCAAAAAGCTGTAAGAGTATTAAGAGAAGCACAATGCCACTGGAACGTGGGACGTAATCGCATCAAGTGTGAGAGACTCTTGTGTTAGCTTTCACGTTGGACTTTGCTAATCCTTTATCCGTTTTGGTGCAAACAAAGCCAGTGTTTTGTATCACCCATCTGTGTGGAATTGTTTGTGCAATGCACAAGGGCCATGTGACTACACCTTGCACTGGACAGCATTAGCGAGTTCCGGTTCCGGTTTTGGGCCTGTTCCTCTAGTTTATTCATCTGTTATGATGGGTTCATCCACGTAAAAGAGTTCCATGTGATGCCTATTCATTTCATTACTGGTATTCTGATTTGCATAGGGTCACTGTCACACGGGCTGAAGACTTCAGAAAAGGGGATGCCATATTGTGGTCATTCAAGCCCCAAATGTTGCCTTTGGGGTGCTGAGTTGGCTCTCTGAATCTGCCTAATATGTCTCAAACCCTGGCAGAATGTTGTGGTTCATGAGCCACATACCTCTCTGCAGTTTGTCTCCTTCCAAGAGTGTATGTGTTAGCCAGCAGCCCCCTGATTCTTCATGCATGCAAGTCCCGTGCACCCCTATCCCCCTTTAGGGGAACGTTAAACTCTGCGAAGGGTTTGCATCTTTTGTCTGCAAGCGGACAACCATTCATGAAGCTGTTGTGTTGTGCCCAACCAATGGGGCTATGCCGCAAGGGTTCTGAACCTTTGCTATTGCAGAAATCACATGCCTCCTGTTGGACTACTGGGACAAGGTTAGCTTGTGGTCTCCTGGAGGGCTTGTGTCTACTTCTGAGACCTCCTGACACCTGAATTCTCTTCTACAAAGGGATGGAGGTGCTCCCGGGTACCTCCATGTAACACCTCTAATGTTTGGAACAGATGGCTGGACCCAGTCCTCCGTCATGGTGATCAGATAGAGGACTTCCTCACAATTTCTTTGATATAGCATAGACGCAATTATCTGTTCTTAGTGATTAAGCTTACTTCCGGGGTGTAAAAGAGAGTACTGTCCAACAGGAACCCCAAGATGTTTTCGCCTACTCTGAGTTAATTCACATATTATTATTTTTTTATTTTATTATTTAAAGTGCAGACCTAGCGCGAGAGCAGCAGAATGCTGTACAGATTGTGGGTAGCCGGCATTTGGACCGGCATCTTTTATCAGTAGCGCAGTACTGTGAGGTTTGTGCTTCAGGATGTGTGGCCATTGGAATTAGTCCTTGGTCAGGTGTTGTTGAAAGAGCCAGGTTTTGAGAGATAAGATGAATTAGCTCATCATTGCGTGGATTGCATTTTCTGAAATGCACTATATCTTTCTCGTGAATGCTCAGCGTTTTATTGGGGTTGGCATTCGTGCAATTTTGGGAGTGTGAGCAGGACCTTATTTCCCTAATTCCAGCATTGCAAATACTGAGAAGACGTGAAAATGTGGTGATGGAACTCTCTGCACCCCGAATACGGGAAAGAAGGAACTTATCGGTGAGACGTATCCAGCAAGTGGCTGCATAAAAAAAAACACAAATTACTATTGAATAAAACAGGGAGAGAGTAATTTCGAACTGACCCGTATTTTGCACAGAGAGGACTGCTTGCGTTTAAGAGGTTCTCTCTGTGAAATTTTGGTTGTTTGCATTTTAAGATGCTAAAAATGCATGGACAGTTGGGATGTGCTGGTTTCCATGTATGTTTACAGCACATCATGCAAACAATCATAAATGCCGCACTCTATGTTCGTGTCTGGCAGTAAGCATGTACATGGTTTGCTATGGAATACACCTGCTTTGAGCAGCTGCAAAAGAAATGCAGCTTCCATCAAAATGAGATGCAGGCAAATATGCTGCAGGTGTCACACGACTGGGGAGGCAGAATATGCAATTCCAATCCCCCAAAATGACAAGGTGCATATAAAGCAAGCGTAAAACGTTTTACGCAAACCTTTTGTGCTCCATTCGCAGGACCCCAAAAACACAACAACCTCAAGAATTGGAACCAGGAAGGTAAGCTGACAACCCAGCTCTTATATCAGTCAGGTGAACAGCAAGGATTGGAAAACCAAGAGGACTTGACGATCATACTGGGCATGGGGGGACGAGAGCGAGAAAGCAAAAGCGATCACTGAAACGAACCTGGGCCATATCAGAACAGAGAAACCAAAACCATTAAATCATGAACAGTCAGTGGCAGCATAACAAGTGCATAACAAGTGCATATCAAGTGCAAGCCAACTTAAAGGAAAACACATCCTGTATGAGCATCAACAGATACAGGAGACCCAACATGACCATCAAGCAGTCTAATGGTATGTCATGTTGCATTGTTATTTATAACGTACAAGCGTGCGCACACAAGAGGACCTCAAGGTGCTGTGGGTGCCTGGAGTTGATCCCAGTGTGAGAGAGATGCTGTTAGTTACGAGCATGGCGGTAGCCGTGCCTGTATGGCAGGCACGGCTACAGCCATGCTTGCTACCGGCACCGGCTCCCGCGATTGGGCAATAACCGGCCCATTACGAGTTGAATGGCCCTGTAATTGCCCATTCGTGGGTGGCGGTAATGCCTGGAGGCGCAGGCACCGTTTATAAGGGTGCCAGCCCAATTACGAGTTCTGCTTGCGGGTGCCACTCAGCCCAGCAGGTAAGACCTGGCGGGCTGTCTGTCACCTGCGAGCAGGACTCGTAATGCGGCGGGACGGTATGAACGGTGCCTGTGCTTTACCGGTACCATTCATACCGTGCCCGCCACCCTTATAATGAGGCCCACTCTCGCCAATTACTTCACATTAGTAACATTAAAGACTTGCTTAGCTTGTCCTCTACAAAATTGCTTCTGCAAACTTTGGTTCTATCTCATTCAGACTAATGTTGCCCTCTCTTTGTTGGACTTCCCAAATGTTTCTGTTACCATGGCAATATGTTTTGCCTGATCTGAATGATTCTTCTGCTTCTCCTGATCCATCTCGTTTCGATTTGCTACCCATTATTTCCAGCTCTGAACATCACCATGTCGTGCATTATCTTTAAATGCGTTCATTCTCTTGCACCCCTATCTTTCTGATCGTGTCCATGTATACGTACCTTCCAGACATCTTTGTTCTGCTTCACAATGTCTTCTTTCAGCTCAGCGTCCTCCTTGCGCTCTTTCCTGATTTCCTTCTTTTCCGTCGCTCGCTCCCATATTCAAGAATGCCTTGCCGCTGGATCTGCCCTAAAGTTGTCGACCATGGAAAGTTCTCGAGTTGCATTTTTACGCTCATTTCTATGAACAATGTTACCTAACATGTATGCTTTGTATAGCGCGTTTGGTAAAAGCACTCCACAACATAGTTAAATAAATAAATAACTCCAGTATATCATCCCGCACTAGAGAAACACAACATATGATGCCTACTTCCTCTGCTAGATCGAATTGCTTTCATCCTAGAAATTGATTAGTCTCCAGCTTTACACTTACATTCCCAAGTGTGAGTGCAAGCCACCTAAAAAGAGAGGCCTATTTTCTTGCTGCAACTGCTTTATCTACCGTCTCTTATTTAGGGCAATGCTATAACATCTTCAAGGTTTCACAAAGGTGCATTCAGCCGCTGCGGTAAGCAACACAGACACGTGCGTCTTCTCGCTGTCGACGTCAACCCGCAGGCGCGTGTCTTGTGGATACGTGCGTCTTCTCGCTGTCGACGTCAACCCGCAGGCGCGTGTCTTGTGGATACGTGCGTCTTCTCGCTGTCGACGTCGCCCTGCAGGCGCGTGCCTTGTGGATTTCAAAAGGGCCTCCAAAGAAACCTGCTGCGCCAGGAGGCGTTCGTTTATAAATCAGATCTGTTGGATGAGATAAAATTGTATCCACAGATCAAATAACAGGTGTGAACGAGGTCTGGGAAAGGAATTCAATGGTGGGTCTAAATAGATTTCATTCACCCTGAGGGCAAAATCACTGTTCAAAGGAGGAACAGAGAAACAGACGACCCCTTCTGCCCCGCACCCCCGTGACAACACACTAACAGGAGGTTAAGCCATTTCAAAGTTCGTATCCACCTTTTCAAACAAAACGGCACGGCTCCCTTAATGCCCGTCTGCTTGCTGTGATAATCGCACTGTCATCCCTCTCTAGTCGAGCTCCTTATTCTTCAGGAGGTTCAGAGATTTCCTGCCTGCAGAGGTTCCAGGCCTCTGGCATCAATGTTCAAGAGCATTTCACTCACGTGTAATTCACCAATATTCGAGACACTCTGATCGGCCAGGATTTCAGCAGGTTTAGGAAAGCCATTCAAGTGTTAGCACTGAGCGATAGGCCAAAGGGGCTGCTCTTTAGTAGGACAGCAATAAAGGAAGGAAGCCCCAACACTCCCAGAGCAATGCGTGATAGAGCTCTGCAACGGGGTACACTCTGCGAGTAACTACTAATTTGAGGAGTGACAAAGTCAAATCATTAATTGAAGGTTTTCACATACAGCAAGTGGTTTAATTTATTATTTAGGCAAGCCCGGAGGATAGCTCAGGGGCAATGCGTTTGTTTTAGAAGCAAGACAATGCAGAGCAAGACGCCGGTTTGATTTCTTAGACACTGATCTCCAGGATAAAGCACTTCGCAAAAGTGTACATAATTAATTATAGGTAATGGGTGACGGATGGTCCACATTAGATTAGAACAAAGGCTGAAATGTAACAGTTCTGCGGTATTATTGTATATAAAATATAAAGGTGAACAGGCATGCGATTAAAAACAATATCAAGTAGAAAAGTAAGACTATGGGTCTCATTTTAAATGACACAATTCTATAAAAAGGGGTGTAATATTGAGGCGTAATACTTTGATACCTGAATATAAGGCTCTGTCCCATATTGGAGCAGTGATGAAGGGGGCGGGAGCACAGAGTGGAGACATGATCTCTGACATGCTGACCTCCACCATTTTATCAGTGTATTTCTTTTCACACTGGCATGGGATTCTCATTTTCACTACTAAAACTTAGGACATCCTGTCCACCCACTCTTCTTCTACCTCCTCTTCCTCCTCCTCTACCACTCCTGGCCCGTCTGAGGGCGTCTCTCCTCCTCGTTTCTCCTCATTTCCCCTGTTCACGTCTGACAATGTTTCAAGACATGTCCGATCTATGAAAGTCTCATCAAAGCAGGTGCTCACCTGCTCATCCAGAACTGTAAAGGACTGCATCGACAGCCTTGCTCCAGCCTTGGCTGATTTCTGCAATCACTCCTTTGTCACTAGAGCCCCCCCCCTTAAACACTCTCTTGTGCACCCCTTTCTAAAGAAGCCCTCGGCAGATCCTTCCTCTCCGGCTAACTATCGCCCGATCCACACCAGTTTTTTCCTGGGCAAACTCTTGGAAAACTTGGCCATCTCCCAGTTTAATCTACAGACTGGATCTGTTGATTGCCTCCACACCCACCAGTCTGGCTTCAGAGCTGCCACAAGCACGGAAACTGCTCTCCTGAACACATGTGAAGACTTGCTCTCCAATCTTTACTCTAATTTCCGCTTTTGACACGGTCAACCATGCCATCCTGCTAAATCGTCTCAGGGACAACCTTGGTATTACTGATCAGGCTCTGGCTTGGTTGACCTCCTTTCTCACCGACCGACCCTCTCAGGTACAACTGTGGTCTTTCCTCTCTTGTATCTCTATCTCTACTTGTGGTGTTCCCCAGGGGTCTAACCTCTATCCCTGACCCTTCAACCACTACCTGGCACCTCTTCCCCAACCAAATCGCTCCTTTCTGCTCCAATTTTCAATGTTATGCGGATGACACTCAGCTCTCTTTCAGTCTCGTTCAGCCACCTCTGCTTCTTCTCTCATACCAGACTGTCTGGCTGCAGTTCAGGAGTGGTGTGCCGCCAATGATCTCCGCCTTAATGCCAGTAAGACTGAGATCCTCTTCATGGGGACACCTGCTTCCTCCTTTCCTCTTGCTCTCTTTACGCCCACTCTGGGCCCTCTTCCTGCTCCTTCCTGTGAGGCTAAGAACCTTGGTGTCCCTTCAACTTCACCCTCTCCTTCTCTCTTCACATCTCTGACGTCTCTAAGAAGTTAAACTATCAGCTGCAGCTCCCTTGAGGTGTTCTTCCTCTTCTCACTTTCACCCAGAAGCTCACTGTCTCCAGAGCACTGGTCCTCTCTAGACTTTAATGGCCAATGACTCTGTCCGACTATTGTAGTGTCTTCTTCACACGTGGGCGGCCTCCAGAGTTTTCATCATGTGTCCTGCTTACTGTCCCATCATTATTTGCAGTGTTGTCACTTGAATCACTTCTAAATCTTCCTGCCTCTACACCTTGACCTTTAAAACTTATCCAGAACAGAAATGCAGGGCTTGTCCTTGGTCTCAAGCCCAGGGATTGTATCTCTCCAGCTCTGAAATCTCTTCACTGCATCCCTGTGGATGCAGGATCAACTTCAAGACCCTCTGCATTGTCCAAAAGGCTTCCTGGGGCCTGGGACTGCTCTACCTCCAACTTTCTCTTCCAAAACATCTTCCTTCTCGAGCTCTCCGCTCATCCACCTCCAACTCTCTGAGGGTCAGATGCTTCTTCAAGCAGAGAGTTGGTGGCAGATCTATCTCCTCGGCTGGTGCCTCCCTCTGGAACAGCCTCCCTGTCTCTCTCAAACTTGAGCAGAACCACCTCTGGTTCCGGAAGCAACTCAAGAACATCCTTTTTGCTTCTGCTTTCTCTCTTCTTCTCCCCTGCTGATGCACCTGACTGCTCCATACACTGGTCACCTGGTCACCCTCTGAACTCAGGCCCAGCCTACTGCATGTCGAGTTGCCCTGGCACTGCCTACGGACTCCCCAGCACTTAAGGGTCTGTATCTGCAACCTTCTCTCTGCACTTATGAGCCAACCGCTGGCTGCACTTGCGAGTTAACTGCACTTCCCCCTCTGCATCCCCTGGCACTTCTCCCCTTCCCTCTTCCCCACACCTACACAATCAGAATGACACAAGGCCTAGTAAGATCGTCATTTTGTCCTCCCTTGTTTCCCCTTCCTCCTCTTGTCATGCCTAGAAACAATTGTGTGCAGCCGCGTTATGAATGCTACATCATATCATATGCGTAAAGCAAATGGATTCCAAAGGAATATGCCTTGGTTCTGCACCTGCTCAAAACCAAGCTGTTGATCCCTCATCACTGACAATGATGCCTAGGTTTGCGTTGTAGTCAATGCTACGGAGGGCTGATGGGAATAGTAGTCCAAAACACCTGGAAAGCCAAAGTTTACAAACCTCTGGCTTAGTGTGACAGGACTCAAATTGTCCTATGTTATGCAAATTTATCCCATTCATTTGTCATTTTATTCTTTGCATTTGGGGCTTGCAGTGCTTCAACGACTGTATACTTTAGAAAAGCAAAGCTGCTAGTCCAAGAAGATACATAATAACACCATCACTGAATTGGGACTCAAACTTGACTAGGTACAGCCTGAGAGTTCTCCAGTCTCTAATTGTTTTTAGAGCAACACTATCTGAACAATTATCTAACACATAGCCTTTCTAAAGTTACATACTACCCTAAAGGCAACTTGCCTTTTTTGGTGTAATAGCAAACCAAGTCAGAAATGCTTAATTTCATGATCCCTCACTCAAGGCCTACTTGTTCTTCTACAGAAAAAAAAATATATAATTTCTTTCATAGTAACAGTGGAGAAGACTCAAGTCATTGTAGCAATCAAACCCCCAGTCGGGGGGCGTACATGGCCAGTAATGGCCCGCCAGCCTGACCCTAGGTAGGCCTGAGTGAAGCAAGATTCTCAACAAGGGCTGTGGGACATTACTACCCATCTACCAAACCCGAATTGGGAGTGATAGCTATTTGCACCACATGATTTTCCCAGGGTGCAAATAGTTTCATTTTTTTCCTCAGGAGATGAGCGCCACGCATATTGTGCATGCCCAATCTCCCGCAAATTTGTTTTTAAAAAGATGCCCTCTGCCACAGGACTACTCTTTTCCATTTCCAAACCTCAGGTCCAGGAGGTAAGTGGGGTGGTATGAAGGGGGCTGGGGAGAGTGGGATCTCTTTGGGATAGGGATTAGGGGGGGATGTTGGGAACCAACAGGGCGAGGCTCCCTGTTGCCTCCTCCAATCAAGATGGCGCCACCCGGGGAAGGGTCTCGGGTGGCTGGAAAGAGTGGGATGTACACACTGTAATCTTGCCTGCTCTTCCAGCCATCTGATTGGTTGAGTGCCCTTCCCCGGGTGTGAATATAGTTTCACTCTGTTTAGTTTTTGCCCTAACATCGCATTGTATACTGTTTTAAATGGTGTTGTTAATAATGTATTTGAAAAGCTGCATATTTTGGGTGCTATTGGCTGCACTTGCAAGCTGAACCAGAATCGTGAACACTTTTCTACGAGGGTGTGTGAGGTGGAAGAGCAGTGGTGTGACAGGAATGGGTCAAGTAATTGAATCCGACCCCCACAATCAGGTTGCAAATGACCATGGTATTCCAGTAGAATGGAATCTTATAGTGACCTGCCTTCCCACGAGATTTCCAGATTCCTTGGAATCTTTATCAGCGTAGCACCACTGCAGGAAGGGCATCCAAGAGGCACGTATGAGGGATCTGCTTCTGAGACTCTGTTTGCCAAATCAGTTTGCTTAGTACACCTTCACAATGGTGTAAGACCATATATGGAATAAAGGCACAATAACCATATACTAATGACACGCCAGTCGTGAGGTTCATTTCCCAAACAAGTCTGGTTTATTTTCAGAGTATCTCAGTCGGCTGACCAGGTCTCAACGCCTCACGACGTGTGTTCACAAACACCGTGAGAGGAGAGAGAGCGAGCAGCGGTAAAGCAGTAATATATATACATAGTACATAATCATTCTACAGCATTATTCGGTCCGCCCCTATACGTGACGTACAAGCTAGAGTTCGTAGTTGACAGTTATAAACGTAACTTCATTCATTCTCAACATTAGGTAATTCCAGCCGAGGCTGCAGAGACAGCTTTCTGTTATGGGGAACACGGGGCATCAGCACAGGGAAGGATATCATGTTCTAGCAGGGAGACATATCGTTATCTATTCGCCGCACTCATGGGCTAAGGGTCAGACAGTTATGAAGCAGAAAAAATACCATCCTTCATGAAGGAGCACTGTTAGTTGCACATAATTCTTATTTAACTGCCTTCTACAACAGCGTCTGCAAGACAGGCTGGCACCTGAACTGCTGATTAGTCGCGGCTTATGTACAGCTTCAAGGCTTTACAGAATAAGGAAAACAATGTATTTCTTCAGGGTTTCACATTCCTGCCTACTTTAGCATTCAGAGTTCAAGCTGTGGCCTTGCACCGTGTGTGGATCTGAAGCACAGAATATATTTGCAGTAGTATTACAAAAAAGAAAAATGGCAGGCAATTACAAAATGGACTCCCAATGGTCACATTCAGGTTTCATGGTTTGGAATGTTTATCACATGATGCAATTCGCTTCTGGCCAACATACTATTCAGGCTAGGCGATTGCATTTACGGTTTTACAAACCCTCCTTTTGGCCTTAAGCCAATAGCATCATCATCCAAACATTGTGTCATCATCAGACCAGGTATCACTTTCTGAACTACCCAAGTCACTATCATAATCATTATCAGAAATATTGATTGCCATAAATTCTTTGATTGTTTCATTTTCATGTTTGAGACCACCATTTATCATATGAGGTGCGGGCTTTACAATCTTTGTACTAATTATCTGTACACATTCATTTGAAATTATGGAGCAAATAGCTGGTAAACATTGTATGCAACAACAGCAGAATATGAGGATACTAAACACCATGACCAAAATTGCAATTAGTTTCCATCCCCAGGATCGTAACAGTTCCCAGAACCATGTACTCAAATTTAGATTCCAGCCGCCTGTGGGAACATGGATTTCAGAACTTAGAAGGTGTAATTTCTTAATTTCTTCAAATTTTGTAGGGGAGGAGTAACTTACATAAACACAGCACGCTGATCCCACTAATTTGCATACACCTCCACGGTCAGCCAAAATAATGTCAAGAATCATTCTATTCAGGTGCAACTAGCCTGATTGCTTTTTGTTCCAGTGTGATGTTGTATAGTATGTCAGTGGTTCCATTAATGTTTTTTTCCAGCACCCTGGACAGTCTTCTAATATTCCATGAATTTATGGCCTGTCCCCAAAAAGGTATAACGGATTTATCTATGGCCCCAAAAATTTGCCCTGCAATATCATCCCGTCGTGGCCGGGATCTGGATACTTTTGCTATTTCAGAGGTTGTAGCGAGAAATACGCCAGGTAAAAGTATTCCTAAATAACAGGTCTCTTCCCAGTTTCAACGTAACCATGGATAAGCTTGGTCCCCGCACACAAAATAGAGAGGAGCTCCTATATATAATGGTTTCTCTTCGTGCTCAAGTACAGCAGTATTCATACATCTGGGTGGGAACCTTTTTTCGCAAGCAAAATGGAACAGAATGTGGTCTATGGTTAATAGTGTAGGAGGGATGCATGGCATCTTGGTTTCCTACAGGAGCCATTTTGAAAGTAATTAGGGACTGGTAAGGCCTAGAGAGTCTATCAATGGGACTGGTCGATACACTGTTCATTTTGCTTCTATTTGTAAACACGGAACAATCCAAAGGTGTCAATACCAATCTTTCAAATTCATTTATGTTCGTTCCATCAAAGTTTCCAGTGACACTATCATTCGATTCCCAAAAAATAGGGCTCTTAGTGATGCATAACAGGCCATACTCAGGGGTAGAGGATGTATATACCAACCCATTCCTCTTTCTCCATGCTGGGGTAAATGCGAGCACACCCAGTAATTGGATTGATTCAAGATTGCATGTGTCATATTCATAATCATGAATAGAGTATTGTTATCATATCCTTTTCTGTGTTTTGCATCTCGTGGAGGAAGAGTGTTAGAAAGCACATGAGCTGGGGCCATATTGGGAGCATTGACAGTGGGCAATACGTTGTTCATGGGATGTGTAGCTTCTAAGTACCAGAACATTGGAATTAGTGTAGATAGGATACAGATAAATATGATGACTAAGAGCAATTTAGTCTTCGTAGACCAAGTCTTTCTCGAGCAGATTCAATGTTAGTGTCTATAGTTCTATTAATGTCTTCATCAGAGCTAGCAGCAGCAGGAGCGAATACAGGCATGATCTATCAAGGCTTATTTCAAAAGTTTCTCAACGTCCGGCGAAAAAAGTCTCACACAGCAACACACATTTAATCAGCAGAGTTCAAGCAAGTTCAGTTCGGCCTGCTTAAGTTGGCAGCAAGCTGGTGTTTACCTAGGGGCTCCGAAATACAGGAGCAAGTATCAATATAAATTTTTCATAGGGTCAGTACCTTTGCCCCCGCTTGTCCACGCTAGGTTGCAAAGCCCTTCACTTTCAATGATAGCACCGGGAAATCGCGTGTCAGAGCTCTTATCCGATACAGCTCAAATGCTCCCTTTCCCTAGGCCTCCGCTTCCGGCTCCATCCTTGGCCAGAAATAAAGGCTGTTACGATTACTTCTGAATTTGTGGGCGCAAATTGTACATTAAAGCTGCAAGTACAGTGTGATCGATGAGCAATGCACTCGTTGTTTGCAGTAGATGCAGAAACAGTGCCAATCGGTGATGCAATTGGTGATGATGAGGCAGCAGACTAACAAGGTTGAGGTAACACCGATGTTTCAGATTTAGTTCCAATCTCCCCAGGCCCCTTCTTGGGCTCAGGAAGTGGTTCCGGCTGAATTTCGGTGATGTCTTTGTGATCAATTAAGGCTGGTTTACTCTGGAAATTAGGATCATCGGTCTCTTTCTCATATGGCAAAGGAAACAGGAATCTTTTCGTGTGCGTAGCATGGATCCAATGCTTCCGATTGTTTACTCGAACTGCAGTCTGCGTGGCCAGGAGTACCTAGTATGGCCCCTTCCATTGCGGTGCAAGCAAAGATTTTCTCTCAAAGTTCTTTACTAGGACCCAGTATTCCGGTTGCAGACAATGGCCTGGGCTCGTGACTCTGACAGGAAGAGCCACCTACACCTGCTGATGAATCAAATGCAAGTTTTGAGCCAACTGTTTGCAGCATTCAGTAAGTAACAGATACTCTATATCTTTCAACCTTTTCGGACCTGACACATTCCATACATTGGCTGGTCTCCCCATAACAATTTCGTAGGGGGAGAGACAAGTCTTTGCTTGCACAGACGTACGCATGGACAACAAGGCTAGTGGTAATGCATTGGGCCATTTCAAATTACTTTCGGCGCATATTTTCGCCAGTTTATTTATCTAAATACCGTTTTGCCATTCCATAAGACCGGCACTCATCGGATGTCTGGCTGAATGGAATCATTTATCAATTTGGAGGCCTGCACAAATCTATAGTATCACGGTCGCTACAAAATGTGGCCCATTGTCTGACCATATGACACGTGGTAGCCCACAACTCGGAAAATATTCCTTTGACATGGATTTCGCTGTTGACATAGCTGAACAATCTTTCAGGGGATAGGCCTCCACCCATTTGCTGAATGCACAGACCACTACAAGGACATATTTAAAGTTGTGGCATCTCTCCATTTCTATGAAGTCGAAATGGATGACCTCAAAAGGCTTTGAGGGTGGACCAAAACTTCCTACTGGTGTCACTGTCCCCTTTCCAATGTTGTGTTGTAAACAAATCATGCAATTTTGGACCAATCTCTCGGCAGTTTTCATAATGTTGTCATTGTACCATACAGAATCAAGGTGTTGATAAATCTTTTTCTCACATATATGTGTTGGCCCATGGGACATAGTAACCATTGCCATAACATATGCATTCGGCAACATCCATCTACTGTTTTCTTTGTCTACTCAACAACCCTCAGGATCTAATTCTGCTGGACCCTCGGACCATTATTTCATTTCCTCAGGACTGGCTTCTGCTTGTATTTCTTTAACAGTCCCAATTCCATCCTCTATTATGCAGGACACCCTCTCTGTTGTTTTGGCATACATTTTTGTGTGCAAATCAGTGGCAGTTTGTTTCACAATTCTGTCCGCAAATGTGTTTCCCTTTCCTATGTTACACATTACCGTTTTATGGGCGTTTCATTTCATTATTGCTAATCGCTTAGGAAGCGCAAGTACTGACAACAGTTTCACTATTAAAGTGCCATGTTGAATCTTAGTTCCATGTGATGTCAGTAAACCCCTTTCAGCCCATAATCGGCCAAAGTTGTGGACCACCCCGAAGGCGTATTGAATGTCAGTGTGTATGTTCACACTAAGGTTTTCAGAAATTTCACATGCTCTGGCTAAAGCTATTATCTCTGCAGCTTGTGCTGAGTTATATGGGATTTGTTTGCTCTCTACAAGAGTTTCAGTGTAGTAATGGCATAAGCAGAAGTTGATATGCCATTCGGTAATTTAAAACAAGAGCCATCACAAAACAGTTCTCCCTCTGGCTCTTTCAGGGGTATATCGGTAAAATCAATTCTTCCTTTTGTCTCTTGCTCAGTTATAATTAAGCAATCATGTGATCATTTATCCTCTTTCCCTCCTTTACTTGGAGGAGGCAATAACTCGGCCGGATTCAAAGAGCAACATCTCTTAATTTGGATATGCGGTCAAAATAGGATCAATTCATACCTTGTTAGTCGGGCAGATGTGAAATGTTGCGTATTTACGTTCTATTTAAAGGAATGTCTACTGAATGGGGTACCATCACGGTTAAGGAGTGACCGAAAACCATCCCCTCAGTTTGTTTCACTGACGCGGCAGCAGCAGCAACAGCTCGCAAGCAACGTGGCAAAGCACATGCAACAGGATCCAATGTGGAAGAAAAATAACCGCATGGTCTATTTCTGCCCCTGTGTTCCTGAGTCAAAACAGCCAAAGCACATCCATCACTTTCATGTACAAACAACATAAAACACTTCTCATAATTTGGTGTGCCCAAAACCGGAGCTGAACACAACGCAGCTCTGAGCAGGTCAAAAGCTTTTTGACACTCCATGTTCCATGGCAGAGGCAAGGTAACAGCTTTCCTTGTCAGTGCCACTATGGGTTTCACAATCATAGAGACATTTGGTAGTCACTGCCTAAAATATGAAGCTATGCCAATTAAAACTCTGGCTTCCTTCTGCGTATTTAGAATAGGCATATCAGAGATGCTTTCTATTCGTTCTGGTGTCAATCTTCTTCCCTCCTTCGATAGGAGGTAGCCCAAATAGGCCAACCTCTCTCGACAATACTGGAATTTCTTCAATGATGCCTTATGACCGTGTGCCATGAAATGTTTGAATAATAAGACAGTACCTTCTTTACAAATGTCCTCAGAATCCGCTGCTATAAGCAGATCGTCAATGTATTGCAATAATACACAGCCCGTCGGTAACTGAAGCATATCTAGCTGTTCCTTTAATGCTCTACTGTAAATACTTGGACTTTCAGTGTAACCTTGAGGAATACGGGTGAATGTGAACGAGCGCCCTCCTAATGTAAATGCAAACAAATATCTACTGTCTGGATGAACAGGAATACTAAAGAATGTAATTTTCAAATCAATTACACTAAAATGTGATGCAGAAGATGGAATCATAGTCAAAATTTTGTGAACATCGTGGACTAGCGGGAATTGTGGAGCAACAATTTTGTTCACCGTGCATAAATCAATTATAAAATGGTAAGGGATTTCATTACCTCCTTTCTTGTAAACTGGAAGAATCAGACTATTGCAAATACTACCAGAAATCTCTTTAATTACATTTCTGGAAATTAAATCAGACACAATGCATTTCAAAGCTTGCTCACCTTCAATTGAGATTTTGTATTGTGGAGTACGCGGTAGCGTAATACCTAATTTCAAAACAATTTTTACTGGTTCCACTTTGAAACATCCTACTTCGTTATCATTTACTGCCCATATACAAATCGGTACTTCACTCAATTCAGTTGGTATTGGAAGAGACACAAATTGCGATACAGGAGTTTGTTGTGGCGCAATAGTCAAGTACACTCCATCAGGAGAACAATAAATTACTGCATTCAATTTCTTCAATAGATTCAATCCCAACAAATTCTCTCCACAGTTTGTCGTCAAAAGAAATGGACAAGATTGAGTGAATGGACCTAATGTGATTGGCACTGGCTGTGAAACTGGACTAATTACTGGTGTACCTGAGAACTCTACTGAAACATTTCCATGCCCTGACAGTAATATATTTGGAACCCGCTGATGGTCGATCGAACATTTCTGTGCACCTGTGTCCACTAGAAAAATATGCTCCCTATTCCCAACTTTCATTTCTACATAGGGCCCTTTCTGATCAACAGGAATAGGCACCGGTTCGAAACCCTGCTACGGGATGTCCTAGTGGAACAGTACATTATATGCATTGGAGGGATTATCAAAAGCATTTGCACCATTCATGGTGTTCTGTTGCTGATTAACTTGATTATCCTGAAATTGTGGCTGCATCTGACTTCTGTTCTGGGCCACTATTCCTGGACGGCCTCTAAACGTTCTTCTCAAAATAGTCCCATTTAACTTCTGTAATTGTGGGCACTGTGCTCGCCAATGGCGTTCTTGTCTGCAATAGGCACATTGATTTATATCTATGGGGCCCCCATGCTTGTTGGACGATAATGCAAATTGGACTCCAGATGGTGTGTTTCCGCACCTCTATTGTCTTTGGCTACCTGCTGCAGTAGCACTCTTGTTTTCAAATCTCCTTTCTACCTAATTTCCTTATCCTTTTCTGAATTTACTCGGTTCTCATAATATTGGGCCATATGTAATACTTTGTGATTTTGCTTGCCATGCGCTTTCAGATGTCGTTATCAATGTCTGAATTTCCGGTAACAATCCTCGCACAAATTTATCAACACATAATCTCTTCCCAGGTTCGGTACCTATATCTAGACCACTAAAATCTGCAAATACATCTTCCAACCGGTCCAAAGAAATCTGTCGCTGCTTCCGATTTGCCTTGTAAACAAGCAGTCAATTTATCCCAAACTATTCTCTTCTCAGGCACTAACGTTTTCAATTTCGCTACTATTCGTGAGGGTAAAGTTAAAATTACTTGTGGAGGTTTCTCCCCAGCTTTTCTATCACTATCGACTCTGATCAAAGTTTCCCTGTATCGCCTAGCATTGGTGCATCATTTATACTTCTAACTTGTTTCCATATGTCAGCAGGAAGAATCAAAGGGAACAATAAATCAATGTCACTCAGTGTAAAAACAGATGAATTTAAAACAGATTCAATTTCCTTATAAAACCCAGCAGGATTTTTCCTAATATCAGGGACCGTCTGTTTTATAGTGTTCACTTCTTGTCTAGAAAAGGGGACACATACAAACTGTGCGATATAATGGGCTTCAATTGTTCGCACTGGAGTTTGTCCTACGGCAAAAATTTCTACTTTAGTGACAAACGTGGGAGGCACCTCCCTCATAGGTAATTGCAAAGAAGGTGATTCTGGATCTGAGCGTCTATTAAGCAACAAAGCCAAATCAAGGGAAAAAGCAGCAGTTCCGGTGTCAGACGAAAATGCTCTTTTATAAATCGTCATCAAATCAGCAGGACAACAAACCTTCTTCTTCATGCATTCATCCTGTAAATATTCCACCATAACCTGTAACACCTTCCTCTGCATTTCTGGTGTGTATTCACTAAACGTATCATGCACTTCAATCGGGGAAATGGCAGCATCCGTAAACTATCTAAGTGAATCTCATGTGCATATTCGCATCTCTTCACTAACAGGTTTCAATGGCGGAAGAAATCGTTTCTGGACATATGACATATGCAGTTCACGCTTACTCATTATATCTTTATGTTATCGATCAAGTTCACGATTAAACACAAATACTTGCCCTACATGTTCTCGTATGTTCACTGCATTATCTCGCGAATTGGAAAGCACAATCAAATCACGCAACTCTTGCGGTATCACTGTATCACTTAAGTCACTCCATACCTTAACAAGATAATCTCCCATATGTTCTAACAATACATGTTGTTCACAAAGGCCTCTATGATCAAATATGGAACTTTGCACAGCCACTTCATTGCCATCATCAATATACGTCTCAGCCCACTGTTTCAATTCGTCTTTTCGTTCCTTACTAATCGTACTACTAGTCAGAACTGCCAGCTAACGCGTATAACTCATGCTCTGTAGGAGGTGGAGGAAATTATCTCATTGGCACCGATGGGATGGTTACTGCAGGTGCAGATGCAAGCGTGGGAATAGCAGCAGGAGGGGATACATAGAGAGATGGTGCAACTGGGTCAGTACTTGGATGATCATTCCTTCGCTCATTCAGAATCTTATTTATCAATTCGTCTGATGCAGGCAAATCCTGTGAAGGACATATTTTTTGTATGTCTAATTGGAAGGCCCTATCCATGTTCCTAATGGCTTCTGTCTGCTTCTGTTGATCATGCTCTAGCTTTTTCTCTATATTTGACATATGTCTACGTGCATGTTTCTCTCTACTTTTCAAACGTTGATTTGCTTCCTTCCTCCAGTCCCTTACAACGTCGAATGCTGCAGGTCTGGACTTTTTCAGTAGCAAAACTGATTCCAAATGTTCTATACGTGCTATTTCGAGGCTCCCATTATTCGGCCACTGAAGGTCTGATACACGTCTGGTCTGCATATGCCAAATCGCATTAAACACTATTGGCCCTATACCATATTTAATGTACATTTCATATGCCGTCGACCCCTCGGGTGGCGCGGCCTGGCCAGTTTCCAAAGACTCTCTACCGCAGTGAAAAAATCTCACTAGACAGGAAGACAATGTTCCAGGCATGCTTAACTCTTACCTCTTTCACCTGGGCATTTGTACTTGCAAGTGCAACACTCAACCAATATCAGGCCGTTTAAGATTCGGGCCACATCTCACCTGATAAATCAATTTGTCACTCAGGACGCAATTCGCCTGTATACAGGCGCAACCAAGAATCATCACGACCACGTGTCTGGAACAATTTGCCTCGCTTCCAGGACCCTCGCCTTGATGCTCTCTAGGCGCTGCTCATCGATCAGGGATCGGCTGTTTACAGATCTGCGGAGGAGTCTCTATTCACTTCTGCAGGGGCGCCCCGAACACCTTCCGATCCTGGTCCGACAGCTTCGTCCTCGACTCGTCCTTGCCTTCAATGTATGAGATGGAGCATCACACGTAGGGTCCCTATTTGGGTGCCATTTTTGTAAGACCATATATGGAACAAAGGCACAATAACCATATACTGATGACACGCCAGTCGTGAGGTTCGTTTCCCAAACAAGTCTGGTTTATTTTCAGAGTATCTCAGTCAGCCGACCGGGTCTCAACGCCTCACGATGTGTGGTCACAAACACCGTGAGAGGAGAGAGATCGAGCAGCGGTAAAGCAGTAATATATATACATAATACATCATCATTCTACAGCATTATTCGGTCCGCCCCTATACGTGACATACAAGCTAGGGTTCGGTAATTGACAGTTATGCATGTAACTTCATTCAGTCTAAACATTTGGTATTTCCAGCAGGAGTTGCAGAGACAGCTTTCTGTTTTGGGGAACACATTGGCATCGGCACTGGGAAGGATATCATGTTTTAGCAGTGAGACATTCCAACTAACGTTATCTAGTTGCTGCGCTCATGGGCTAAGGGTCAGACAGTTCTCAAGCAGAGAAAATACTTTCCTTTGTGAAGGAGCACCGTTAGTTGCATATAATTCTTATTTAACTGCCTTCTACAACAGTGTCTGCAAGACAGGGTTATGTACAGCTTCAAGGCTTTACAGAATAAGGAAAACAATGTATTTCTGCAGGGTTTCACATCCCTGCCTACGTTAGCATTCAGAGTTCAAGCTGTGGCCTTGCACCGTCTGTGGATCTGAAGCACAGAATATATTTGCAGTAGCATTACATAAAAGAAAAATGGCAGGCAATTACTAAATGGACTTCCAATGGTCACATTCAGGTTTCATGGTTTGCAATGGTTATGACATGATGCAATTCGCTTCTGGCCAACATACTATTCATACTATTCAGGCTATGCGGTTGCATTTACAGTTTCACAATGGAGTGGGTCAGATTCACTGAGCTGGTAGGGTGCAGGCGGAGCACCATGCGCTAATAGCATTATGAAGATTAGCTGCCATTATATGTGTGCCATGGGAGTAATCTATGCAAAGGAGGACTAATTCATAGTCACTAACACATTTATCCAACAGAGTTCCTGATATGATATGACATTTATAACGCGCCTGTACACCAGTGTTTCCTTGCACATTCATGTCCAGAAACAATACAGTGCATATCATTTCAAGGCTGCAGGTGCATATCTAACAGTGGCACTCGGCTCTTCACCATTCTGCATCCCTAAATACCCAGTGTAAAGTAATTTAATATAAAAAGGTCTTATTTAGCATGCTTCTGCCTATAATGTGTGCCTTGCTGTGGGTGGCTTTGTAAGAAACAGCGGGAAGGGTGTGGTTGTCAGATATTAGGAAGGTAGATGCTGAAACCTGTGTGCCCTCTCTCTTTGTTCTATGAGTTTGTTCAGAGCTGGGAAGGTTAGCTGTAAAGGTATTCATGGTTGTGAAGTGGAAGACTGACAAAAGTCAACGGTTGTTGACAGAAGATGGGCAAGATATGAGTCTTTTGAGTACACTATACCTGGTCAACCCTCTGAAGGGGTGAAGGATGTATAAGGTTGCAAGATTGTAGTAGTGAAGTTAGTGGAGGGATGTGAGGGGTCATGGAAATGGAAGGAGTGGTTTAGGGTGTTGTCGCTTACTGGTTTTTGGTTGTAGTTGTAGTTGTAGATTTCACTGAGAATCAGGGGCAGGCCATTGTGATGCAGCAGGGGATCCATAAGACACATAAGACATAAGACACATACATTGTGTCACTAAGTTCCGTACAGAATATCTTAGGAAAAGTGAATGATGTGCAGCCTTTCATTCAAGATATAAATGCAAGATTAATGGCTAGTGAGAAAGGTTGGGGTTTGTATTAAAATGTTCAGAAAATGTTCCCAATGTTGTCTAGTTTGGGAAAAGAAGAATTAGATTGCAGCAAACACAGCAAGTATATCAAAAACCAAAGCAGTAGGGAGAACCTTTGGCTGTATCACCTACCTGAACAAAAGGAAGACCAAGATATAGCCTCTGTGCTATCCATGTTCCTGCCAAGAATGTAATGATTTCAAGTAACTTCCACCCGGGATCAGTCCAATCATCATGTTCTAGCCTGATGTTGTGGCAGAACCCCCAGGGATTAGGTATGAACTTTAAATAGCTCACACAGTGATGGGAAGTCCTCAATTATTCATAGGAGAAAGATCGGATTATGTGAAAGGGAAATAGCTATGGTAGTTCCTTTCAAGAGTTGATTTGAATCAGCATAACTTTAAGTTTGTCTGATAATGCTCACACATAATTAAGATAAAATCCTACAAGAAGTCTACAACTTATGAAAATACTCAGGAACTAAGACATTATGAGAATTCACTGTGAGCCTCACGCAGAAGGAACTGTAGCTTGTGGCATTGAACTTCAGTGGGTGACTCTCTATTTTCAAAAGCATTTAGGGATTTCTACCTGTTCTAATCTATGATCACTGGATCCTTTCTCATCATTCCTATAAGTGTTTTCTAATTATATGCCTGTGATGACATGAATGGGGTGTACACATGGGAATACTATCAGAGACTTCCTCATTACATGTTTAGCCATGTTCATTATATATATTATGCATTGTGTCTTAGCAGAGACCATTTTAGGACCTACATTTTGTAATTTAGATTGGCACGTGCTGTAAGGTGATGACCTACCCCTTCAGCCATGCTGAGGTTCTTGGCACCAGAACTGGTTACACTTCTGATATTTGTGACCTGTCTTGATGGTGCCAAACAAACCAAGGCAACATTTCCTAAGAGAAACTTGCCTATGATTATTTCATCGCTAAATGTGCTGTTGATTCTGTTTGTTAATTAATTGTTACTTAAGCACAGTTTTTAGTTGGGTGCTGTTATCTTTTATTTCCTTCAACATGGTGGTTGAACAGCTAGGTCTTCAGCTGTTTCCTGAACATCAGGTTGTTCCAAAGTTTCAGGGCAAGAACTTAAAAGATTATCCTCCCTGTCATTTCTGATTGTAGTTAGGGACTATTACTAGTGCCATATTGCTGGACTTAAATGCTCTGGAGGGAATTAAGTGTTGAGAAAAAGTACATGACAGACTGACTACCCCTCTCTAGAAGTCCTGTGAAGACACAGGTTTAAGTGCAGAGAGCCTGCTTACTTGTTATGCAGACTAAACATCATATGGGAAAGGAATTAATTCAGCTGAATGTAATGTTACAACATCATAAATCTCTTTAATATTGATACATAAAAGCATTTTAAAACACATTATTAGCTTCTAATTATACCAGTCATACCTTTCATTCCACTCATACTTTTTACAAAAACGGGGTTCTACAAATTGGATATTCTTCCAGCATATTAGTAATTTTTGATATGCATGACATAGGAAAAGACATTAACAGGGTAATTCATAGAATTTCGCAGAAAAGTGTCGCAAGCGGCTGGCGCAGAGTGTCTGCGTGCGATTGTCTGCGCCAGGCACGTGCGCTAAAACCGATTTCCGCGCACAGCGTATTCATGGATTTCAGGCTCCCAAACCAGCCGTGGCGCAGAGTATCGCAGCGACCCTGCAGCAGCGCCAGTAACGCCCCCAAGAACGCCCTCGCGCAAGGAAAAGCCATCAAAATCGCTAAATCATCGCAAAGGGCGGCGCTAACCCTGGACCAGTCTACAGGGCTGCCAAACAAGGAACGCAAAGCGGGTAACGTGCATATCAGGGGTACGCGTGAAGTCATACACGCGATTAGCCAGGGTACGTGTATTACAGGGGTGTGCGGGAAGTTCTACACGCGATTCGGCTGGGTACGTGTATTACAGGGGTGCGCTGTAATTCTCACATGCGATTTGGCCAGGTACGTGTATTACAGGGGTGCGCGGGAATTATCACACGCGATTTGGCCTGGTACGTGTATTACAGGGGTGCGTGGGAAGTTCTACACGCGATTGGCCAGGGTACGTGTATTACAGGGGTGCGCGGGAATTCTCACATGCGATTTGGCCAGGTACGTGTATTACAGGGGTGTGCGGGAAGTTCTACACGCGATTCGGCTGGGTACGTGTATTACAGGGGTGCGCGTGAATTATCACACGCGATTTGGCCTGGTACGTGTATTACAGGGGTGCGTGGGAAGTTCTACACGTGATTGGCCAGGGTACGTGAATTACAGGGGTGCGCGGGAATTATCACACGCGATTTGGCTTGGTACGTGTATTACAGGGGTGCGTGGGAAGTTCTACACGCGATTGGCCAGGGTACGTGTATTACAGGGGTGTGCGGGAAGTTCTACACGCGATTCGGCTGGGTACGTGTATTACAGGGGTGCGCGGGAATTCTCACATGCGATTTGGCCAGGTACGTGTATTACAGGGGTGCGCGGGAATTATCACACGCGATTTGGCCAGGTACGTGTATTACAGGGGTGTGCGGGAATTATCACACGCAATTAGGCTGGGTGGGTCCTCACAGGTGTTCCCTGTACACCCTCCACGGCCCCTGCAGGCAGCCCACAAAACAGGGGACTACCCTGCACACCTGCTCATGTCCCCCTGCACCCCCACCCCCCAGCAGTGCAGGGGCAGCCTCCACCAGGCCCCCACTCATGTCCCCTATCACCCCCATCCCCCCGCCACCAGGGGCACCCTCCACCAGGCCCCCACCCATGTCCCCTATCACCCCCACCCCCCAGCCACCAGGGGCACCCTCCACCAGGCCCCCACCCATGTCTCCCAACACCCCCACCCCCCAGCATCCAGGGGCACCCTCCACCAGGCCCCCACCCATGTCCCCTATCACACCCACCCCCCCCCGCCACCAGGGGCACCCTCCACCAGGCCCCCACCCATGTCTCCCAACACCCCCACCCCCCAGCATCCAGGGGCACCCTCCACCAGGCCCCCACCCATGTCCCCTATCACCCCCACCCCCCAGCAGTGCAGGGGCACCCTCCACCAGGCCCCCACTCATGTCTCCCACCACCCCCACCCCCCAGCCACCAGGGGCACCCTCCACCAGTCCCCCACTCATGTCCCCTATCACCCCCACCCCCCTGCCACCAGGGGCACCCTCCACCAGGCCCCCACCCATGTCCCCTATCACACCCACCCCCCAGCAGTGCAGGGGCACCCTCCACCAGGCCCCCACTCATGTCCCCTATCACCCCCACCCCCCCGCCACCAGGGGCACCCTCCACCAGGCCCCCACCCTTGTCCCCTATCACCCCCACCCCCCAGCAGTGCAGGGGCACCCTCCACCAGGCCCCCACTCATGTCTCCCACCACCCCAACCCCCCCGCCACCAGGGGCACCCTCCACCAGGCCCCCACCCATGTCTCCCACCACCCCCACCCCCCAGCCACCAGGGGCACCCTCCACCAGGCCCCCACTCATGTCCCCTATCACCCCCACCCCCCCGCCACCAGGGGCACCCTCCACCAGGCCCCCACCCATGTCCCCTATCACCCCCACCCCCCAGCAGTGCAGGGGCACCCTCCACCAGGCCCCCACTCATGTCCCCTATCACCCCCACCCCCCCGCCACCAGGGGCACCCTCCACCAGGCCCCCACCCATGTCCCCTATCACCCCCACCCCCCAGCAGTGCAGGGGCACCCTCCACCAGGCCCCCACTCATGTCTCCCACCACCCCCACCCCCCCGCCACCAGGGGCACCCTCCACCAGGCCCCCACCCATGTCTCCCACCACCCCCACCCCCCAGCCACCAGGGGCACCCTCCACCAGGCCCCCACTTATGTCCCCTATCACCCCCACCCCCCCGTCACCAGGGGCACCCTCCACCAGGCCCCCACCCATGTCTCCCACCACCCCCACCCCCCAGCATCCAGGGGGACCCTCCACCAGGCCCCCACCCATGTCCCCTATCACACCCACCCCCCCGCCACCAGGGGCACCCTCCACCAGGCCCCCACCCATGTCTCCCAACACCCCCACCCCCCAGCATCCAGGGGCACCCTCCACCAGGCCCCCACCCATGTCCCCTATCACCCCCACTCCCCAGCAGTGCAGGAGCACCCTCCACCAGGCCCCCACTCATGTCTCCCACCACCCCCACCCCCCAGCCACCAGGGGTACCCTCCACCAGTCCCCCACTCATGTCCCCTATCACCCCCACCCCCCCGCCACCAGGGGCACCCTCCACCAGGCCCCCACCCATGTCCCCTATCACACCCACCCCCCAGCAGTGCAGGGGCACCCTCCACCAGGCCCCCACTCATGTCTCCCACCACCCCCACCCCCCCGCCACCAAGGGCACCCTCCACCAGGCCCCCACTCATGTCCCCTATCACCCCCACCCCCCCGCCACCAGGGGCACCCTCCACCAGGCCCCCACCCATGTCCCCTATCACCCCCACCCCCCAGCAGTGCAGGGGCACCCTCCACCAGGCCCCCACTCATGTCCCCTATCACCCCCACCCCCCCGCCACCAGGGGCACCCTCCACCAGGCCCCCACCCATGTCCCCTATCACCCCCACCCCCCAGCAGTGCAGGGGCACCCTCCACCAGGCCCCCACTCATGTCTCCCACCACCCCCACCCCCCCGCCACCAGGGGCACCCTCCACCAGGCCCCCACCCATGTCTCCCACCACCCCCACCCCCCAGCCACCAGGGGCACCCTCCACCAGGCCCCCACTCATGTCCCCTATCACCCCCACCCCCCCGCCACCAGGGGCACCCTCCACCAGGCCCCCACCCATGTCCCCTATCACCCCCACCCCCCAGCAGTGCAGGGGCACCCTCCACCAGGCCCCCACTCATGTCCCCTATCACCCCCACCCCCCCCGCCACCAGGGGCACCCTCCACCAGGCCCCCACCAATGTCCCCTATCACCCCCACCCCCCAGCAGTGCAGGGGCACCCTCCACCAGGCCCCCACTCATGTACCCTATCACCCCCACCCCCCCGCCACCAGGGGCACCCTCCACCAGGCCCCCACCCATGTCCCCTATCACCCCCACCCCCAGCAGTGCAGGGGCACCCTCCACCAGGCCCCCACTCATGTCCCCTATCACCCCCACCCCCCCGCCACCAGGGGCACCCTCCACCAGGCCCCCACCCATGTCCCCTATCACCCCCACCCCCCAGCAGTGCAGGGGCACCCTCCACCAGGCCCCCAATCATGTCTCCCACCACCCCCACCCCCCCGCCACCAGGGGCACCCTCCACCAGGCCCCCACCCATGTCCCCTATCACCCCCACCCCCCAGCAGTGCAGGGGCACCCTCCACCAGGCCCCCACTCATGTCTCCCACCACCCCCACCCCCCCGCCACCAGGGGCACCCTCCACCAGGCCCCCACCCATGTCTCCCACCACCCCCACCCCCCAGCCACCAGGGGCACCCTCCACCAGGCCCCCACTCATGTCTCCCACCACCCCCACCCCCCCGCCACCAGGGGCACCCTCCACCAGGCCCCCACCCATGTCCCCTATCACCCCCACCCCCCAGCAGTGCAGGGGCACCCTCCACCAGGCCCCCACTCATGTCCCCTATCACCCCCACCCCCCCGCCACCAGGGGCACCCTCCACCAGGCCCCCACCCATGTCCCCTATCACCCCCACCCCCCAGCAGTGCAGGGGCACCCTCCACCAGGCCCCCACTCATGTCTCCCACCACCCCCACCCCCCCGCCACCAGGGGCACCCTCCACCAGGCCCCCACCCATGTCCCCTATCACACCCACCCCCCAGCAGTGCAGGGGCACCCTCCACCAGGCCCCCACTCATGTCTCCCACCACCCCCACCCCCCCGCCACCAGGGGCACCCTCCATCAGGCCCCCACTCATGTCCCCTATCACCCCCACCCCCCCGCCACCAGGGGCACCCTCCACCAGGCCCCCACCCATGTCCCCTATCACCCCCACCCCCCAGCAGTGCAGGGGCACCCTCCACCAGGCCCCCACTCATGTCCCCTATCACCCCCACCCCCCCGCCACCAGGGGCACCCTCCACCAGGCCCCCACCCATGTCCCCTATCACCCCCACCCCCCAGCCACCAGGGGCACCCTCCACCAGGCCCCCACTCATGTCCCCTATCACCCCCACCCCCCAGCAGTGCAGGGGCACCCTCCACCAGGCCCCCACCCATGTCCCCTATCACCCCCACCCCCCAGCAGTGCAGGGGCACCCTCCACCAGGCCCCCACTCATGTCCCCTATCACCCCCACCCCCCAGCAGTGCAGGGGCACCCTCCACCAGGCCCCCACTCATGTCTCCCACCACCCCCACCCCCCCGCCACCAGGGGCACCCTCCACCAGGCCCCCACCCATGTCCCCTATCACCCCCACCCCCCAGCAGTGCAGGGGCAGCAGGCAGTCAGGCAGCAGCAGGTGGGAGCGTGCTCGGGGCTCTGGGGGGCAGTAGTTCGGCCTTCCGGGCAGGAGCGTGGTATTCCGTGTGCGTAGGCGTGGCCAGCTTGGTACGGAGTGATTTGGCACGTGAAAATCCTGCACGTCAGCGTGAAAACCGAGGAAAGGCCCTCAGCGCGTAAGCGCGTCTGTGACGTGACCCGCACGGGTGTTTCCCACACAGCACGTGATGACAGAGCACACGTGGAAAGACTTCACGTCAGAGTGTAATCGCGTGTGATTGTTTGAAATGGCCCTACACGCAGAAGTGACAAAGCGTGTGATTGGTGGAAATGGCCCTACACGCAGAAGTGACAAAGCGTGTGATTGGTGGAAATGGCCCTACACGCAGAAGTGACAAAGCGTGTAATTGGTGGAAATGGCCCTACACGCAGAAGTGACAAAGCGTGTAATTGGTGGAAATGTCCCTACACGCAGAAGTGACAAAGCGTGAAATTGGTGGAAATGGCCCTAGCGCGTACACGCCGCGTAAGTGACGCTGGACGTGTGGCCCTGTATAAAAGGTATGTGTAGAACACGTTTTCCTTGTACGTGCTTTTCGTGGAGAGCGAGTGGGTGAATTCTGTACTTCTTGTCGTTTCACACGCGATTTACTTCACGGCGTTTCAAGTTCGTATTCCCTGTTACCTCTGACAGCTTTTTCTCTTTTTTCGCTTTTACTGGTTTACCTGGGCCTGTTCCCTCAAACAGTGTTCCCTTCTACTGTTGTCCTGTCTCCTCAGACAGCGTACAAATCTTCTTTTGGCGGGGGTGTTGCCAACCAAACGTGCTCCTTTTACACGCTCGTTTACCAGGCAGACGGTGAGTCACGCACGTATCTAACATCTGTGCTTGCCCCGTGTGTAGCCTACCCCTTCAGAGGTCATTCTAGGCTGCGTGTGACACGCATACGTTCATTCTTGTGTTACTGGGTGCCACAGCGTAGTGCAGGTTTTTCTTTCTGCACACGTGGTCTAGGAGGGGTTGCGTGCACGTCATCTCCCTTTTTTGGGGCTCCTGTGCGTAGCGTGTCCCGTCATCTTTCCCCAGGGGTTACAATCAGCCTTGCAAGAGCACTAGGGTACAATTACCATCTGGTACCCAACCCCTTTGACCCCCAATTGCCCAGGATAATAGTTTCCAGCCACTCCCATACGCACATTTACATCAGTGCCATGGCTGGGAGGCGAGGATTCCGTGAGGGTGGCAAAGGTGGAAGAGCCACAAGTGGTGGCCGTGGTGGATCCGGTAGGGGACGTGGTCGTTACTTGCAGGGTGAGCCTGTCCCCCCATGTGTGGAGGACCAGTCAAGGGCACCCATAATCCCCCCCCCCCTCCCGTTGAGGCTGATGTGGCTGACACCATCCATGCTCAGCCCTTGTTGGACCAGCCCATTGTGGCACCAGATCTGGCTGACTCCATGGCTGACTTCCAGGTCAGCAGGCCTATGACACGTGCGCTGGTGCACGTTGATGTCACCATGCCACGTGCATCTGGGCCAGCAAGGTCATCTGCTGCACCAAGGAGGCAGGGCGGAGAGGCTGCAGGGGCAGCTGCGGCTCCATCCACCCCAGCCCTCACACACCCAGCCAGGACAGTGTCGGTCCTAGTCCATGCTGCTGACATTCCCCCTGACACCATCACACTAGAGCCAATGCCTGCACCAACTCCCATGCTGAGTGTGCAATCCCACACTCCTGATACAGAGTCCACCAGGGCTCCTGCCCCTAGTGTCCAGAGCGGCGCAGGACACTCAGGATCACCACCACCTTCCAAGCGGAAGAGGAAGAGTGCTCGTCCGGCACAGGCTGATGCCCCAGACACGGCTACACAGTCCGGCCCATCCAGGAAGCCCAGCTTCACGGATGACGAACTGAATGCACTTGTCGAGTATGTGTCCGGACATGACAACGAGATGGTCATTGTTGCAGGATCCAAGACCACACCTGCACAACGCCAGGCACACTGGCAGACCGTTGCGGACATCGTAAGTGCCCTTGGAATCGTGAGGCGCACAGCCAATGATTGCTATAAGCGCTGGAATGACCTAAAGCGCAGGGCAAAGAGTAAGCTGGCCTCAAGTCATGCCGCAACTCTAGTGACTGGAGGTGGGTCTCCAGTAGTAGACATGGAACTCACTCCACATGAGTCAGTCGCTGGGACCTACGTCACGGAGGAACAGATCCAAGGCGTGGGAGATCTGGCTGATTACGAGGCATTGTCCGGTGAGTGCACATGCATGTGTGTGTCATCCATGTGCATGGTGTGTGTGTGAGGGCTTCTGTTTGTGTGCCAGGTGAGAGTGTGTGCGCCTGAGTCGTATGGGTCAGCCATGTGCTTCATGCAATACTTCCTGCGCAGCTGCATTTGGCCATAGCAGTATCCCTTCTGCCAACAGTAGACATCTAGCCCAACTGCACGCCAGTTGCCCTTGAAGTGTCACCTTGCCACAACATAGTTGCTTATTTTTCACTGTTCATTCAGTCAGTTTGTTTGCATTCCACCACTTTCACTAGGCATGTCGCTGTCCACTAGTCACATGTCTGACATGGCTATGGTAAAGTGGAGTGACTTTGTTACCTGGATATCATTTGTACACACATGTCCCTGTGCAATTGGACCATTTCAGACTGGCAGCTCCAGGTGAAAAATCTGACCTGTTAGAATTAGAAAAGCGATTACATGCGGGAACTGGACTGAATGAATAGGTGCTGCCCTCCTCTCCATCTTCACTCAATAGCAATGGTACATGCCATCTGTGTGGTGGCATGTGTGTTTCACCTGGCAATCACAGGCCAATGTGTGATGCCACTGCCAGGCAGCATGCAGAAAATGTGTTCATCTTCCATCTTGGTGTCATCAGTGTGTGCCATTTGCCTGCACTTCATACGCAGTGAGGGTGCATGCATGGGAGGGTTTTAGTCATGTGGGACATGTGTCAATCAAGTACTGGTTCTCTTGCTTCTCAGCCCTCATTGTGTGCCATGGTGCTAATGCCTGTTTCCATTTCTTTGTTTTCATGTCTTTGCAGGGGAAGACACACCTGATACTGCTGGGGTTGTGGAGATGGTGCAGACCCAGGAGGGGTCCGAGGGCCGACCAACCACCAGTGAGGGACGTGGTGTGGTGGTGGGGGAGAACCCACAAGTGCTGCAGGTCGTGCTCTCAAGGGGTGTCTCTGGCTGCACCTCCCCCGAGCTGTACTCAGGTGTTGATTCGGATGAGACCTACGTGCCGTCGCAGGTGAGTGTTCCAGGGAGGGATTCTGTTCTGTCTCACCCACCTGCACCAGGGTCAGAACCCTCCATGGGGATGTCAGTGTTGGCAGCTACGCCTTCGGTGGTTACGGATGCAGGGTCACACTCCGCGACATCTGATCCTGTTCCTGGGCCAGCAGATCAGAGGGGGAATGCAGTCCTGCAGCCTCAGGCAGTGCCGGCACAGCAAGGCGCAGTTCGCCTTGCCCCAGACAGGTGTGGTGCCCGCCGACGTGGTGGCCGTACGCCACCCGGCAATACCGCATGGGAGCAATCCATTTACGGTATGGCAACCCAACAGGCTGCATCATCCGAGATGATGGCTCAGGCCATGGATAGGGTGGCCACTTCCATTGTCCCCCCAGAAAGGCTGATGGAGCGACTAGAGCAGGCAACCGACTCCATCTGCCAGTCACACAGGGAGGACATGTTGGGGTCCAACAGGGACAGGCGGGCGGCACTGGCGACTCTGCAGGAGGCCATCTCCATTGAGTCCCAGGGCCACAGGGAAGCCCTGAGGCAGGAGCATCTTCACCTCAGGACGACTCTTGTTGAGCTTGAGGCTTCAACACACCAAAGGACAGAACAGCAGCTGGAGCGTCTCACCCGTACGCTCTCAGCTGAGATGCAGGCAACGAGGGCGGAGGTCCGGGCATCCCGTGAGTTGTTGCATGGGGACCTCCGCACACTCATCCTCCAGAACCAGACCTACCACACCCGCATGCTTGCAGCCATGGAGGAGCAGACTAGGGCCTTGCGTGGGCTGCCTCCCATAGTGCAACCACCTCCGGATGCAGCTGCACAGGGTGATAATAGCGACAGCAGTGATACTCCCACAATAGGGTAGCCGTGTGGGCCATGAGCCCATGGAGGTGTTTTATCTTCCCAGGATCCACGCAGGTGGGTTCTGGTGTGCATCCTGTCCTCGGACCTCCTGGGTGGCCTCCCCAACCCCCCCGGGCCCATCAATGGCCATTTTTGATTGTTTCTTATTTTTATTTTTATTTTGATTTCTTTTATTCCCAATTTTTTTGGGACGATTTGTTGGCTTCCGTGGTTCCTGTGGGCATACGCTGCATTGTGGCTGGGCACATGCAGGCTTGTCATGTATTTGGTTCAGATGCTTGGGTTTGAGTCACACACACCCCTCCTGCTTCCCGTTTCCATGGGCTTGCAAAGGGTGTGCCCAAGTGACAGTGAATTACACAGTGACGTTGGACTCCCATGAGCTGTGTGGGCAGTCTGTAGTCAATACTGTGTATACATTCCTAGTGCATATTGCTGTTGTGTTGTACACTGCATGTTGCATTGATGTGTAACTCTTCTTCTGTGTCTACCTCCCAATTTGCAGGTCCCTTCCTCATGTCTACACAAGGACCTCTAGTCTGGAGATGGGGTCCATGTTGGCAGCAGTGCACCTACAACTCTACATGGCGCCAACACTGCACAGTTGGTAGTGGTGGGAGTGCAGGCATTTCCAGGTGGTGAGACTACCAATATGTAACATTTGTGATGTCATGTTAATGGTAGTACGTGCTCAAGTATGTTGTTGGTCCGGCATTGCTGTGAGCATTTCAGGTGTTGCAGGTTTCTAATAGGGACACTGTACATAGTGAGACTAGTGTCATGTTGTGGGGATTACTTTGTTTACCTGCAATTAGCATGACATGGCACAGTGTGTCGTGTGGCGGTGCTGGGGTTGGGTTGGCTGACATGGCACTGTCCTCTTGTTGCATTTTGCAAGTGGGTATTCATTTTAGCTGCTTGAATGTGTAACTTCACAAAACTGCATTGGTGGTGTCTGTGTGGGTAGGGATGCACACATTGTGACACTTCCAGGTGAACAATCTCAGGCTGATATGGTATTCACGGTTCATTCTCCAGACATTCAGGATCAGTGTCAGGTTGAGTCATCATTGATTGTCAGATGGAATGTGCCAGGGCAGTGTGCACTCCACAGGGGTGTGATTTCTATGTGAAGTAATTAGCCACTAGCTGTGTACGGGCTGCCTCCCCCCGTGCCCTTTCCCCTCCCATGCGCAGCGGCTGTGCATGTGGTTGGGGATGTGGGGCCACCACCATGTCCACGGCCAGGCCCCGGCGTGTTGCAACGTTGTGCAGGACACATGCTGCCACTATGATCCTGCACACTACTGGGGGAGCGTATAACAGCTGCCCGCCAGAACGGTCAAGGGAGCGAAAGCGTCACTTTAGCACTCCGAATGTGCGCTCCACTATGCCCCGGGTCGTAATGTGGGCTGTGTTATATCTTACCTCGGGTGGCGTGGTGGGGTTCCGAATTGGCGTCATCATGTGGGGGCTGAGAGGGTAGGCACTGTCCCCTGTGGAGGTGGTGATTGGTATCATTGGTGGGGTTGTGACCTTGCTCAGTATCCAACATGCATGCATGTGCAGTGGCATACATACTCACCAAGCAGCCATGTATCGCCATGCCGCCCAGCTTCTAGGTCCCGGCTTAGGGTGGACATTCGGTAAATGAAGCTGTCGTGGGTGGAGCCGGGATAGTTGGCATATACTGAGGTGATGATTCCCTTGGCATTACATGCTACCTGCACGTTGATGGAATGCCAGTGCTTGCGGTTCCTATAGATGTGCTCAGATGCCCTGGGGGGACGTAGAGCCACATGGGTGCAGTCGATGGCACCTAGCACTTTGGGGAATCGTGCCACACCGTAAAAATCCAGGGCGGCAGCATGCCTTTCTGCAGGTGTTCTGGGCAGGTATATGTGCCTGCGGACTGATGGGCGTGCAGTGATGATGTTCAAGACCTGGTGTAGGCAGCGTGACTGGGTGGCCTGTGACACCCCACCCACTATGGCACTTGTCCGCTGAAATGATCCAGTGGCTAAGAAGTGCAGTACATTGAGGACCTTCTCCAGGGGGCTGAGTGCTTGGGAGCACAGGGTGGGTGATGTGAGGTCATCCTCCCACTCACTCACCAGGTCCAGTATAATGTGTGGTGGAAACCTGTACCTCCCATACACCTGGTCATCAGGCATCCCGAAAAGGCTGGTTCTGGGTGTGAATATTCTGGCCCTGACTATCCTCCTCCTCCTCCTTTGGTAGCCCACTGCCACTGCTGCTAGGAACGGTATGTTCATCCTGGCGTATGAGCTTGTTATTGTTAAAGTGCGCAAATTTATGCTTTGCGCGTGTTCTAGGCGAGCGTGTGACCCGCGCACCCCTGGAATCCAGTTCCCAGTCCAATAGCGTGTGGAAATTCACACGCACCACGGGATACAGGTTCGCTGACGTACTTGCGTGTGTAAGTGCCCGCGCACCCATTAAATACACGTACATAGGCCAATCGCGTGTACGCGCACTTTTGTCCAATTACACGCGATGACACTCTGACGTGCAGTATTTCCACGTGTGCTCCGTCATCACGTGCTGAGTGGGGAACACCCGTGCGGGTCACGTCACAGACGCGCTTACGCGCTGAGGGACTCTGGTCCAATAGAATCGCGTATGCGTGCTGACGCGCTTACGCGCTAAGGGCCTTTCCTCGGATTTCACACTGACGTGCAGGATTTTCACGTGCCAAATCACTCCGTATCAAGCTGGCCACGCGAAAACACACGGAAGACCACGCTCCTGCCCAGAAGGCCGAGTTACTGCCCCCCAGTGCCCCGAGCAGCCTCCCACGTGCCATCTGCTGCTGCCTGCCTGCCTGCCTGCCTGCTGCCACCGTGCCCTGCCATTTGGTGCCTGCACATCAGCCATATGCAGGGGTCCAGTTGCTGTGTCCACCCCTGCTGGAACTGAAGACTCCCGACTGGGATTACATCGCTCCACAGCCCAGCCCCAGGACCCAGTTGCCCACCCACACCTGCCTCTGGGGTTGCCATGTCGGGCACTTCCACATCTGGCACCAGTGGCAACCCCAGGCCAGAGGAGCAGAGGGGCACCAGCTTCACTGACACCGAAGTTGGTGTCCTGGTGGAGCATGTCCTGGGGCAGTATGATGCCCTCTTTGGATCGTCCCGCGCCAGCAAGGAAGGACGGGAGAGGATCTGGGCCGACTGTGTGGTTGCCATCAACGCGGAGGGGGTGGCAACCCGCAACGTCCTGAAGATCAAGAAGCGCTGGGAGGACTTGAGGTCCAGGACCCTTGTGAAGGCCCGGTGCCTCGTGGAGGGGGGCTGGGGCCGCATGAGTTCCATCCAGATGAGGGTCCTGGAACGCGTACGCCCAGCGCTCCACGCCCAGATCCTTGAGAGGGAGGCCCGTCTGGAGTTGAGCGGTAAGTGTCCAAGCATTACTGTGTGAGACAGGGCATGTTGCGGTGTGCTGGTTCTATGATACTTGCCTGTATGTGTGCCATAGGCCATGTATGCATGTATGTGTGCAGGGACATCATGGTAATGCATGTGCGACCAGTGATGTGTGACCCACATGGTTGTTGCATGTGTTCAAATGCCGCATGGGGAGCCCTATGCAGATTTTGAACATGAGAGCATGCCAGTCTCTGTACCTGGACATGGGTGGGGGTGAGGGATGGGTGCTGATGCCAGGTACATATATGGTAGCCATGTCTGTGTGCCTGACCTGCGTGTCTGTGACTTGTGCATGCCATGGATGCATGACACATGTGTGTGACAATGCACAGATTCAGTGAAGCAGCCAAATTACCCTTGTATCCGCTGTGTTTGGTGTGTTTGGGGCCAGATGGATGTGACTGAGGTGAAGTGTGTGCATGTGATAGGCATGAGCCATGATGCATGTGAGTTACATATCATTGAATGTTTCAAGAGTCCATTGGACATGCATGGAAATGTCCATGGCATGCACCATGCCTGTTACTGTGTGTGTTTTGCCTGGACTGACCCATGTGTTGTGGAGGGACATGATGGAAGTGTACTTTGACAGTGGTGCTCATCTGCTATTGCTTCCTGTCTAGGGGACCATTGTACAGTGCCCTGATGCTTGTGTTCTTTGTCTCCCTCTACGCAGCGGCTAGTGAAGAAGAGGGCGGAGACGGCGCTGTGGAGCAAGGCGGCGGGGATGCCCCCACGGCTGCAGCGGAAGGGGTGGGTGAGCCCCCACAGGGGCCTGCTACGGTGGGAGACGGTGAGGAGCCATCCAGGTTGGTGGTTTGCACAGAGGAGGAGGAGGCCGCCACTGGGGCACACATGGGGCCTGGTGGGGGCATCCCTGCTGGTGCAAGTGGTGCAGTCCAGGGCCAGGGGCAGGAGGCAGCACAGGTCACCGTGGAGGGGCCTGTGCATGTTGCTGTCCCTGACCCTGTGAGTGCACCACCATGCACCAGCAGGGATGCCCCGTCCCAGGCCCGTCCGCAGGTAGAGGGGATGTCCATGTCACCTGACTCCCCTCCACCTGTGGATGTGGGAACCCCTGGCCATGTGGAGAAGGTCCTGATTGGGGTCGCGATGCGCACGGCTGTGATTCGTGATGCCGTGCGTGCTTCCCGGGAGGAGCACGCACGTCATCACGAAGTGCACCGTGCCGACGTGGCCCAATTGGGATCGGCCATGTTCGGGGGTTTCCTGCATGTGTTGTCCAATCTGGCGGCCCTCTCCTCCTCTGTGCAGGCTATACACCAGTCGTTCTCCTTGCCGTCTTCCGGCCCAGATGCCACCAGGGCCCCCTGTGGACCTGCCCCGACCAATGCAGCCAGCTCGGTGGGGATCCCATCCCTGCCACAGTTGGGAGTCGGAGGTCCAGCAGGGGTGGACAACACAGCAACTGGACCCCAGCAGATGGAAGATGTGACAGCATCATCAGGCAGGGCACGGGCACGACGGCGTCGGTGGTTTCCATCAGCCTGGATGCCGTCGTGCTGGCAGAGGCAGTGGCATCGGAGGCAGCAGCAGGCTCGACGTGGGAGGCATCATGGCTCGGGGCCTTCAAGATCAGAGGGGCAGGCATCGGCCGGAGGGCAGGGCAACCCTGGGATGGTGGTGTCTTCCGTGTGGGAGCAGTTGGTCCAGCGGATAGGTGCGGAGCGGCAGCGGGCGGAAGAGGAGCGGCTCACCATGGTCAGGGCGGAGTTCTCCATGCGTCGGGCGTTGAGGCGGGCTGAGTGCCTCGAGGAAGCTCGCAGGGAGTTTGAGCTGGACATGGGTTTATCCCTGCGAGACCTCGGGGCCAGGACAGAGTCCCGCCTCCAGGACATCGACATGGAGTTAGATGATGCCCTGGCCAGCAACATCACCGAGTGAGCCGCAGGACTTGCCCGCTGCCTTTGTATATAGTTATTAAGTTAGTTAGTGTTAGGTTTCCTTTATTTATTTTTGTTTTTTTGGACCGCTCGGACAATGGCCACTTTTTTGTATATATTATTTTCATTAGGTAGTAGTAGGTTTCATTTATGGTGTTGGGCTCATGGACCCTGGAATTTTCGTGTATATAGTTTTCTTTTTGAAGGAACATTTTTTTTATTAATTATTGTGTTCACCATGAGGAAATGGTTTTTCATTATTTTACTTCCACATGATTTTGCTTTGGACAACATTTGTTTTTGGATTACTTTGTTTTTTTAATTTTTACATTTGTTCTCGGACATGGACCATTTATTTTGTTATCCCCATTGTTGTATGTTTGATTTTTTTACTTATTTTTCATCTTTAATACATGTTTTTTTAACTTTCACTTGTGGTATTTTCTCATTGGTTTCATACATGTCATGATATGGGTTTTGACATTCACTTGCACCCATTGTGTATGTGTGTGTGACGGACATGTGTTCATTTACAGACTTGCCATTGGGGTTGTATCATGTAATTGCATTCACTATGTGGGTGGATGCAATCCTTGCCTGGGTGTTTGTGCTGGGTATGCTGGCCATTACTGCCATGATTGAGTATCGTCAGGACCTGGGGGCAGGGGGACATGTGTGGGTGCCTGGTGGAGGATGCCCCTGCACTGCTGGGGGGTGGGGGTGGTGGGTGACATGAGTGGGGGCCTGGTGGAGGGTGCCCCTGCACTGCTGGGGTGTGGGGGTGGTGGGAGACATGAGTGGGGGCCTGGTGGAGGGTGCCCCTGGTGGCTGGGGGGTGGGGGTGGTGGGTGACATGAGTGGGAGCCTGGTGGAGGCTGCCCCTGCACTGCTGGGGTGTGGGGGTGGTGGGAGACATGAGTGGGGGCCTGGTGGAGGCTGCCCCTGCACTGCTGGGGTGTGGGGGTGGTGGGAGACAGGAGTGGGGGCCTGGTGGAGGGTGCCCCTGGTGGCTGGGGGGTGGGGGTGGTGGGTGACATGAGTGGGGGCCTGGTGGAGGGTGACCCTGGTGGCTGGGGGGTGGGGGTGGTGGGAGACATGGGTGGGGGCCTGGTGGAGGGTGCCCCTGGTGGCTGGGGGGGTGGTGGTGGTTGTAGACATGAGTGGGGGCCTGGTGGAGGGTGCCCCTGGTGGCTGGGGGGGTGGTGGTGGTGGTAGACATGAGTGGGGGCCTGGTGCAGGGTGCCCCTGCACTGCTGGGGGGTGGGGGTGGTGGGTGACATGAGTGGGGGCCTGGTGGAGGGTGACCCTGGTGGCTGGGGGGTGGGGGTGGTGGGTGACATGAGTGGGGGCCTGGTGGAGGGTGACCCTGGTGGCTGGGGGGTGGGGGTGGTGGGTGACATGAGTGGGGGCCTGGTGGAGGGTGACCCTGGTGGCTGGGGGGTGGGGCTGGTGGGTGACATGAGTGGGGGCCTGGTGGAGGCTGCCCCTGCACTGCTGGGGTGTGGGGGTGGTGGGAGACATGAGTGGGGGCCTGGTGGAGGCTGCCCCTGCACTGCTGGGGTGTGGGGGTGGTGGGAGACATGAGTGGGGGCCTGGTGGAGGGTGCCCCTGGTGGCTGGGGGGTGGGGGTGGTGGGTGACATGAGTGGGGGCCTGGTGGAGGGTGACCCTGGTGGCTGGGGGGTGGGGGTGGTGGGAGACATGGGTGGGGGCCTGGTGGAGGGTGCCCCTGGTGGCTGGGGGGTGGGGGTGGTGGGAGACATGGGTGGGGGCCTGGTGGAGGGTGCCCCTGGTGGCTGGGGGGGTGGTGGTGGTGGTAGACATGAGTGGGGGCCTGGTGGAGGGTGCCCCTGGTGGCTGGGGGGGTGGTGGTGGTGGTAGACATGAGTGGGGGCCTGGTGGAGGGTGCCCCTGCACTGCTGGGGGGTGGGGGTGGTGGGTGACATGAGTGGGGGCCTGGTGGAGGGTGACCCTGGTGGCTGGGGGGTGGGGGTGGTGGGTGACATGAGTGGGGGCCTGGTGGAGGGTGACCCTGGTGGCTGGGGGGTGGGGGTGGTGGGTGACATGAGTGGGGGCCTGGTGGAGGGTGACCCTGGTGGCTGGGGGGTGGGGGTGGTGGGTGACATGAGTGGGGGCCTGGTGGAGGGTGACCCTGGTGGCTGGGGGGTGGGGGTGGTGGGTGACATGAGTGGGGGCCTGGTGGAGGCTGCCCCTGCACTGCTGGGGTGTGGGGGTGGTGGGAGACATGAGTGGGGGCCTGGTGGAGGCTGCCCCTGCACTGCTGGGGTGTGGGGGTGGTGGGAGACATGAGTGGGGGCCTGGTGGAGGGTGCCCCTGGTGGCTGGGGGGTGGGGGTGGTGGGTGACATGAGTGGGGGCCTGGTGGAGGGTGACCCTGGTGGCTGGGGGGTGGGGGTGGTGGGAGACATGGGTGGGGGCCTGGTGGAGGGTGCCCCTGGTGGCTGGGGGGGTGGTGGTTGTGGTAGACATGAGTGGGGGCCTGGTGGAGGGTGCCCCTGCACTGCTGGGGTGTGGGGGTGGTGGGAGACATGAGTTGGACATGGGTGGGGGCCTGCTGGCAGGTGCCCCACAGTGCTGGGGGGTGGGGGTGGTGGGGGACATGAGTTGGACATGGGTGGGGGCCTGCTGGCAGGTGCCCCACAGTGCTGGGGGGTGGGGGTGGTGGGGGACATGAGTGGGGCCTGGTGGAGGGTGCCCCTGGTGGCTGGGGGGTGGGGGTGGTGGGAGACATGGGTGGGGGCCTGGTGGAGGGTGCCCCTGCACTGCTGGGGGGTGGGGGTGGTGGGTGACATGAGTGGGGGCCTGGTGGAGGGTGACCCTGGTGGCTGGGGGGTGGGGGTGGTGGGTGACATGAGTGGGGGCCTGGTGGAGGGTGACCCTGGTGGCTGGGGGGTGAGGGTGGTGGGTGACATGAGTGGGGGCCTGGTGGAGGGTGACCCTGGTGGCTGGGGGGTGGGGGTGGTGGGTGACATGAGTGGGGGCCTGGTGGAGGGTGACCCTGGTGGCTGGGGGGTGGGGGTGGTGGGTGACATGAGTGGGGGCCTGGTGGAGGGTGACCCTGGTGGCTGGGGGGTGGGGGTGGTGGGTGACATGAGTGGGGGCCTGGTGGAGGCTGCCCCTGCACTGCTGGGGTGTGGGGGTGGTGGGAGACATGAGTGGGGGCCTGATGGAGGGTGCCCCTGCACTGCTGGGGAGTGGGGGTGGTGGGAGACATGGGTGGGGGCCTGGTGGAGGGTGCCCCTGGTGGCTGGGGGGGGGTGGTGGTGGTAGACATGAGTGGGGGCCTGGTGGAGGGTGCCCCTGCACTGCTGGGGGTGGGGGTGGTGGGAGACATGGGTGGGGGCCTGGTGGAGGGTGCCCCTGGTAGCTGGGGGGGTGGTGGTGGTGGTAGACATGAGTGGGGGCCTGGTGGAGGGTGCCCCTGCACTGCTGGGGGGTGGGGGTGGTGGGTGACATGAGTGGGGGCCTGGTGGAGGGTGACCCTGGTGGCTGGGGGGTGGGGGTGGTGGGGGACATGAGTTGGACATGGGTGGGGGCCTGCTGGCAGGTGCCCCACAGTGCTGGGGGGTGGGGGTGGTGGGGGACATGAGTTGGACATGGGTGGGGGCCTGCTGGCAGGTGCCCCACAGTGCTGGGGGGTGGGGGTGCAAGGGGACATGAGTTGGTGTTCATTAGTTCAAGGAGACATGTGCCTTTGCTGGGGGGCATGCCCATGTTGGGTGGGCTGCCTGCGGGACATGACCAGGGATGCAGGGTAGTCCCCTGTGGTGTGGGCTGCCTGCAGGGGCCGTGGAGGCTGTACAGGGTACACCTGGGAGGACCCACACTGTCAAATCACATGTGGGACTCCCCGGCACCCCTGAAATACACGTACCGTGCAGAAATCGCGTGTAAAACTTCCCGCGCACCCCTGAAATACACGCGCACAGGCTATTCGCGTGTGGAACTTCCCGCGCACCCCTGAAATACACGCCCCCAGGCTATTCGCGTGTAAAACTTCCCGCGCACCCCTGAAATACACGCGCACAGGCTATTCGCGTGTGGAACTTCCCGCGCACCCCTGAAATACACGCGCCCAGGCTATTCGCGTGTGGAACTTCCCGCGCACCCCTGAAATACACGCGCCCAGGCTATTCGCGTGTGGAACTTCCCGCGCACCCCTGAAATACACGCGCCCAGGCTATTCGCGTGTGGAACTTCCCGCGCACACCTGAAATACACGCGCCCAGGCTATTCGCGTGTGGAACTTCCCGCGCACCCCTGAAATACACGCGCCCAGGCTATTCGCGTGTGGAACTTCTCACGCACCCCTGGAATACACGTAGCCCGCTCCCCCAGGCCCGATCGCGTGAGGAACTTCACGCGCACCCCTGAAATACACGCGCCCAGGCTATTCGCGTGTGGAACTTCCTGCGCACCCCTGAAATACACGCGCCCAGGCTATTCGCGTGTGGAACTTCCCGCGCACCCCTGAAATACACGCGCCCAGGCTATTCGTGTGTGGAACTTCCCGCGCACCCCTCAAATACACGCGCCCAGGCTATTCGCGTGTGGAACTTCCCACGCACCCCTCAAATACAGGCGCCCAGGCTATTCGCGTGTGGAACTTCCCGCGCACCCCTGAAATACACGCGCCCAGGCTATTCGCGTGTGGAACTTCTCACGCACCCCTGGAATACACGTAGCCCGCTCCCCCAGGCCCGATCGCGTGAGGAACTTCACGCGAACCCCTGTAATACACGTTGCACGCTCCCCCAGGCCCGATCGCGTGAGGAACTTCACGCGAACCCCTGTAATACACGTAGCCCGCTCCCCCAGGCCCGATCGCGTGTGAAACTTCACGCGAACCCCTGAAATACACGTAGCACGCTCCCCCAGGCCCGATCGCGTGAGAAACTTCACGCGAACCCCTGAAATACACGTAGCCCGCTCCCCCAGGCCCGATCGCGTGAATGACTTCACGCGAACCCCTGTGATGCACGTACCCTGCTGAAATCGCGTGTGACACTTCCCGCGCACCCCGGTATACACGCACACGTATTTTTTGTCAGCGGGTGTCCGTGTTTGTGGGTACCCCTTTGCACGTCATTTTTCCTGGAGGGCCACAATATGGGACATTCATCATGGCAGTATATAGGTGCTATTTGTTGGCGCACCTTTTGGCGCACATTTCTTACAGCCGCAGAGACGCTACCGCCTGCTTTCTTGTGGCGGTCGTGTTTGTGCCTGTGCGCTGGTGTGAGCGTGCGCTTTTTTCCCCTATTCTATTCCATGAATACGTGTTGTAGGCGAGCGTGTGGGCGTTCCGCGCACTTGTGCCCTGTACTTCCCCCGTGACGCCCACGTTTTGGCAAGTTGTTCCCCATTCTGAGTGTTACGCCCGTGTTCGCCTACTTTTGTTGCGTGCGCCGCGCTATGTGCGAATTTCGCTGTGGCCTGTGCGATTTTCGCTGTGACCTGGCGCACGCTGTTAGATGGCCTGTGCGCCAACGTGCGCCGCGCACTTTTTTATCGCACATCCGCTGGTTTTCTCGCGCACGGCCTTCCATGAATCGACGTGCGCTGCTTTTCGTGCGATTTTTGCACTTGCACTGCGATTTTCGCTATTCCACTGCGATTCGCACGTTTTTGCCCACTTGCGCCGCGCTAATTATTCCATGAATCGGCCTGTTAGTTTCCTTTTTAGGTCGACATATGTTTCGGCCCTTGATGGAGTACCACCGTTGTCTGCGGTGGTCAATGAAACAGATGTTGGGCCATCTTCAGGACATTCATTTTTTCTTAGAAGATTAATTTCGTTCCCCATTCACATTAAGTGCCAGATCTGTGATCCGCACCATCTAGTTAGGACCACTGAGCTGGGACTGCTGGGTATGTAATTTATCCAGTGTCCGGGACCAGAGGGCACCTCTGTGTAGATGTATCTTCAAGGCCACTTTTAATTTGGTGACGACGAGTGGTGGACAGTTTCCCTTATTTGAGGTTCGATCCACTACTAATAACTGTGATGCTGTCTGTTGTTAAAGCTTCACTCGTTTTGAATGCTGGTGTTGTTTTCTGTTCTACCCATGAGGAAGGAGGGGATCCAGCGTAGATCAATGTAATTAATATTAATAACTTCCAATCGTTTTAGGTGGATTTTGTGTCAAAAGTAGCTGAAAATTCCAGCAGGACCTTTGTTGTTTTCATCCATGTTGCTTTTAAGTGTATCCCAGATGGAGCACAAAGCTGATTCTGTACTTTTTGAAGGTAAAGATCCAAGCTGTGCTTCCTCCAGAATATTGCCAGGATATTGCACAAGCATTGGGAGTGGCTTCTCTCAAGATGATAAAGAAACTCACTGACTAAGTTCCCTACAGAATATCTTTGAAAAAGTGGAGGCTGTGCTGCTATTCATTCCCGCTACAAATTCAAAATTAATGGCTATTGGGGAAAGTCTGAGTGGGTATTAAACAATGCTCCGCACAGGGAAGCCAAAAGTTAACATGATTCAGAATGTGTTTGTGGGGTTCTTCAGGTTGGAAAAAGAAGTGTAAGATCTCAAGAAACACAAGAAGTATATGTACAATCACAGCAGTAGGACGAACCTGTGGTTTTACAGCCTACCATAAGAAAGAGAAGGCCAAGCTATAACCTCTTTCCTATCGACATTCCTACCAAGACTTCTATGATTTGAAGTCGCATTCAGATTTCACATCATCTGGGATCCGCTCAGTAAGTATGCTCTAGACTGACAGTGTGGCAGAAGCCCCAGTGCCTAAGAATGGGCGTCAAAGAGGTCCCACAGTGCCAAGGAGTCCTTGTTTATTCAATGGAGACAGATCAGATTATGTGGCATGGAAATGAGCCTCTTTAGTTCCTTGCTAGGGTTGATTTTTCAGTTTTTGAAGTTGCTGCATTGGTATCCTGGTAGGAATATGAAGCCTCGGCAGTGCACCTGAAATGAGATCCCTAGGTCTATTGAGAGTCAGACCATGTTTCTTATATTTTCATGATATGATATGATATGATAGGTTATTTATAGCATGCTTAATACCCAGAGGTTTCAAAACGTGGACCCGGGGTTCGAAACTATGTTGCTCTGCGTCGTCTTGCTTCCAAGGCGAGCACATTGCCGCTGAGCTATCCTCCCGAGACTTGAATGAATGAATTGCTTTACTTTTTGATATACAAATCTGGTTTGCCTGGTTCTTTCTGCACACATTTGCCTGCCTCTGAAGTCTGCACTTGAGCTATTCAACCGACAGTACTTCAGAATAATCATGGCATGAGTTTACTAGAGACCCCACTATTATAGTGTGCTTTGCTTTTAGGATGTGTGCCAGAATATGTTTCAGAAGTTGAATTTGTAAATATTAGGTTTGCACTATTGTTCTTACCTTTATATGTGGCTCTTTGAATAGTATAATTCTATACAGAGACCAGTGTTATAAAGCTCTAGCAATGGGGAAAAACATGAATAACATGTGTCAATCTACAAACAACAGAGGAGGTAAAGAACAGCGGTCAACAAGTACTCCAGGGTATTTGAGTGGGAAGTTGTGGATTGGATAGCAATGGCAAGACAGTAAAAGAGCTGAGGAAAAGAGCAGGTCTGGAAGGGAAGGTAAGTTGCAAATTTATATATGTGGATGTCTCTGCACAATATTCTGCAATGCACTGTTACAAAGAGAATGATGGGTTTGTATATATTATAGGTTTAATAATTCACAAGCTTTTAATGCATATGTCCAACTATCCTCAATGTTGTATCTTTAATATTTTACATTCTCTTGTTGCTTTGATGTTCTAGTTCATCAGTCCTCATCAATTCTCTAGATCATCTATCCTATCACGTTATCAATCCTCTAGATCACATGCCTGTAACTTGTGGCTCTCCAGATGTTTTGGACTGCAACTCCCATGATCCCTCACTGTGTTGACTATGCTTTCTGGGGCTGATGGGAGATGTAGTCCAAAGTATATTTATAGCCAAAGGTTACAGGTCCCTGCTCTAGATCATCAGTCCTCACTCAGTGTACAGATCATCAATACTATAACTTTATCAATCCTCTACATCATCAGTCCCAATCAATTCTCTAGATTATTAATACACATTCTCTAGATCAGATCAGGGATTTTCACAAGATCCAAAATAAACTCAACACACCAAAAAGAAAATGTGTAATCAATTTGACAAAGTAATTTCAATTGAATTGTGGACAGCCTTTACAAATGGGTTGTCATTTATCTGTAGTAATCATAACAATTATGTGCAAATTCAAATTGACTTACACAAATATTGTGCAGAAGCATCCACTTATATACATTTTGAGTTTTGGAAATCAGAGCAGTTAATTTGCAATGGCATGCATGCAGCGTTAAGCCAAACGATGACTCAACCTTTATTAGAATATCGCATGGGACATATTATACATCTGCTTAGTATTTAATTTGAGGAAAATGAATTAAGTTACATTAGAACAGGGAAGGATTACAGCAGTTTGGTATTGTTACTCCTCATTTGTGAGTAGCTCATCCAGTCCCAGTTTTTCCATGATCATCCATCATTAATAAGAAAACTGCAAATATGGGAACTCAAAGAAAGAGGTATGAATGGATGAGCGACTCAAAAAAGACACGGGTCAACATGAGATCATTGACAAGTGTTGAAGATATTTATGGAGAACAATCAATTTGGGTTTTTTCCTCCCCCACCCCCAATCAAGAGTGCCACACCAATTGAGAATATTTGGATTCTTGTCCAACTCTGCTTTTGACTCATATAATACCAAACACAATATAGATGCCAAGAATCAGTCCGATGTGCAGAAAGAATATAGATGTATTAATAAGTAAACAAAATCATAATGACCCTATAGTAATCCAAAGACACACCACCTTACTCAGTGGCACAAAAAATGTTTGCTTCATGACAAAACTGCACTTTACAGACAAATTGATAAAACTGTTTGTTTAAGATAAGAACAATCTCAGATTCTCCAACACAACATCATGTACATTTTTCATTTTTACTTTCTATTCCCCCTTTCTATTCTCCCTGCGTGCTTTACCGTTTAGCTAGATCCTGGCACAACAACCTTAATGAACAGACTCTTTTCAACAGTTGATGAAGCCCTTTCCCTTTGCCACTATGCAGTGAAAATGTTCCCATGCAATTTGGAGTACGTTGTTCCCTCTATCTCTAGAGTATGCTTGTAAACCAGCTTGGCCACGTTGCTTAACCATGAAGCCACTTTTCTTCAGTTTATCATTTGGACCCCCTCTGCTTTAAGGCAGGGTCCAGCGAATGGCGAATAGTTGGGAATTTCATTTTTAAATGCACCTTCCCCTATAGGGGATTTTGAGATTGGCAAGAATAATGTAGAAATACTCAATTACTCTAAAGACTATGGGCTTGATCACAACCTTGGCGGTATCCCAGCAATAAATCTGCTTGGATAACGCCAGTGCAAATTGCATTACTGCCACTCGGTCCAGCACTATTAGCGCCAGATTACATCCAGCAAAAAGCTGCAGGTAAATCTCACACTTTACACCCAAACTCAGAAATGGCGGGAGGGCTAATATGGCAGTAAAAGTGTTACCACCACTTTTTAACCGCTCCGTCCAACCCGTGATGATCCCCTATATCTTCATCATCACTTGGACAGATGCTGGAGATTTTGAATTTCCCCCAAATCACTCCAGTGTATCTTGACAATGTGAGAATTAATTAATGAGTAAGAAAATGCTGGGGAACTTCTTCTGTATGCCCACCCAATCAATAAGGTGAAGGTATTAATTCAAACATATCCCCACCAATGTGTTGTCTCATGTACTTACTTAAAATTATTCTGGGGTCATGCTCAGGAAAAGTCATCAGGCCTTGTGCATCATCTCATAGGAAGCATATGGACCTGGTTAGGCTGTCTCTCCAGACTTAGTTATGGACAGCCTCCAGCATCAATCCTTTGTTGGCCTATCCTAGGATTTGGTTATGGATGGGCCTGCCTCTGTCTCTCTCCTGATTCCCTACAGATTTTAGGCCACCTTTCTCCTTTTCCCATCCACCTCCTTCTGTGTCTCTTGCAGTTTTGGTTCTCGTCTTTTTTCCATTCTGGGTCTACTTTTAAAATCTCCTAATCACACCCCAAAATTGACTAAATTGAATTGTACTGGCTCATTGCGTGATTATCCTCATTGGCCATATATTGGTTTTCCTTCTACACAAAGCCTATCCACACTCCTTAAACTGTTATGTAGGTTTCTAGGCTCCAGCTCTGGGATTTATGGTTCCAACCATTTGAAATGGCATTTGTGAACAATTTCAGATATGAAGTTAAAATCTTCAACATGATACTGTTCTTAAATTTACAAATAAGTGGCACTATATATTTCTCAATTGGTCTGATAATGCACTGTGTCTGGTGTCAGCATGTGCTTGTAGATGGAAATGGCAGATTTTTGTGATTTCATCAAAAAAAATAAAGATTAGCATCATGGGATTTTATAGACTGGAATCTGACTCAATAAAATACCATATTCCCAAATGTCCTATTTGTATTTTATTCTGAGAAGCTGTAATCACATTTCAGTTTATACCTCTGGTTCACAAGTTCGAATCTAGGGGATTTCTATCAAGATAGGGCTGTTCTTGTTTTTTTTTTGTAGATGTTTGAACCTTCTCTGTAGGTGTCACGGTTCCCAAGTTAATGGACAAAATATGATTTCCCATCTAATCATATTCAACCCTTTAATTAAATACAATTCAATACAATTCAATAAAAGAGCACATTTCTCTTCCCCAAACTTACATGTAGGCTGAGTCCTTTGGTGCGTTTTAACTGTACAATAGAACATGAACAAATCTTTCTCCCAGGGCTGATTGACCATATGTGTCCTTATCTTTATGAACAGAGGGGATAGCTCTGCCCCCTGACTCATGTGGCATTCTCCGGTAACATGTCAATTGTCACCAGCCCCTGGACCTCACCACAATGGGATTTAATTCTGAGTATTATACAGAGCTCAAAAACCATGAGCATCATTATCATTGTTTATTCAGTGTTATTCCATCCCAATAGCCCTCATCTCAGGAACAAGCTCCATCCCTTTCCTGGCTCTGCTGAGGCTTCAAAGCGATTTTCAGATAGAGGTTTGAAGGGGGTTTTGAGCTCTGCAAACTGATTGGGGGAGGTCTCTGGGATAAGCAAAGCTTTAATTCACATATTATGAACAGCAAAATAAATTATAAGTTTGCAATTGCAGCATTTTCTTTACATATGAGGCCACACCACTATCTTGCAATAAAAAATATACCTTTTGCTTCATCTTCATTCTCGCTGCTCATTTTAATACATTTTTGAGAGGCTGACAATGTCTCAAAAGTCCGTAATGTGGGCCTTTGAATTTACTTCTGGCAATGGAGTTTTTATCTTCAAAATGTTCCCTGTTCCAGGCTGCAGCATGCACATATTTCTCCATGGCAGCTCTGTTTTAGCAAAGCTGCACTTTAGTGCATATGTCACCTTTAATGGAAAGTATACCTCATTTCTATCGGCTTTGTCACTTGAACACAGATAGCAATTAGTTTCATATTTCTGAAACAGCATTTTGATATTTGTCAGTTGAAGATAAAATGTGTTATTCTTATGCGGACGACACCCAGATGCTGATGCGGTTGGATCTCACTCTGCCCAACATGGCCGCTCGTTGTATCTCTTGTCTTTCCGCTGTCTGTGCTTGGATGGGCCAAAACTGGCTTCGGCTTAATGGTGATAAAACAGAGGTTCTCCTTGTGGGGGCCCATCTGATTTGTCGTCATGGTTGTATGCTTTTTGGCTGATGGAGCTTGCTCCCTTGCCTTGCCCCGACCTGGTGGTTAGAAACTTGGGCGCTAAATTATCCGCTTCCCTTTCCCTGCTGCCCCAAGTGAGTGCAATCTGCTAATCAGTCCACTTCAAGCTGGGGGTTCTTCATAAAGTGCTGCCGTATCTCCCTCCCTCTTTTCACTCAGTGGTTGTTTCCTCCCTGATTTCAGTATCGCTGGACTACTGCAATTCTCTCTATCTGTCTCAACCGGACTACCTTACCATTGCTTGCATGTCCTTTAGAATTCCGTGGCGTATCTCACCACGTCGGTTTCGCACCTGACCTCTGCTTCTGGAACCCTCAAATCTTTACAAAAATATTCAGCTTCTTGTCTGTGCATCTTTGCCCTTCGGGTCAGGCACTTCCAAGTGGGGGGTTGCTCTTTCTCGGTCTGTGCAGTGTGGCTGTGGAATGTGCTTCCTTTTTCTCTCCATCGTACCCTGGATAACCTGGCTTTTAGGCAGCTGCTCAAGACGAATCTTTTAGAATCAGGATTGCCTGTATAAATGCTCCTTTTGTTTTCACCTGTCTTCACTTTTTTTGCCTCACCGCTTTGATGCCCTTGTTGGTGTATTTTTTTTTTTAAGCGCTCACACAGCCCGCAGGCATCGAGGTGCTGTTACAGGAACTGTTTTTTTTTGCGTAATTGTGTTTTTTTTTTTGTCTTAGTTGCATATATATAATGCGCTTTAACACCCAGGGGTTTCTAAGTGCGGACCCGGGGATCGAACCTGTGTTGCTTTGCGTCGTCTTGCTTCCAAGTCGCGCACGTTGCCGCTGAGCTATTCTCCTGGGACATGTGCTTTATAAATATGTATAACATAACATAACACATAACATAATGCTGGTCTTTTTTGTCTGCTAGTCAACAGTGTGCTTTCATCATTCCTTCACCTTTGGGCCTAAAATTTAGCCTGATGCAGTTCACATATCCTGGGGTGAAAATACAACCAATGAATATAGGTCGATGATGTAAGGGACTGTGCAAAGTTGACTCAAAACTTGAAAACCCAGCAAGGATATAAAGGTAAAAGGACAGCAAATTTGCTGAGATAACTAGGGGGGAACAAAATTACTTGTTAAAATGCAAAGTGAACATGCACCAAATTAGTGCACTGTACAGGAAGAGTCTAGTACAGAGGTGGTGATTAACTCTTTTCTGCTACAGGTCCTAAAGCCTGCTGGCCCTTATCAATTATCCCTTAATCTCGCACAACGGATTGAATCAGGGTCACCACTATTTTCTCTAGTAGCTTGGAGAGGAATGGAATTTGAGAATTGTCTTAAGATTGATGGATCTGAAAGGGGTTATTTTAGTAGTAGATTGATCACTGTGCATTTCCATTTATCGGGAACGATACCTGAAGAGAGTGACACATTAAATAAGTTCAAGATGTGGTCTGAGTATGACGGGCAGAGATCCTGGGCCTTTTGGTTGGAAGTATATCTAATGGGGAACCTAAAGATTTCCCAAAATCAGGTCATCCATGATGTTGCAGGCATCTAGGTCATCTAGGTTATGAGTTGTAGAGTCTAAAATAAAAGGGAGCATTTTCCTGATGGTGTGATCCATTGTTAATAATCAGATAATTACTACCTTTCTCAATTTTATCTGAGACGAAAAGCATCAGTTGATCAGCTAATTGTGGCAACTGTTGAATCAGGGACATTTCTTGTCCCTTGCAGAGCTCATCACTAATGCAAAGGCTTTCTTAGTCACCTTACCTGCGGATTCGATTTGATGACCGAATTACAGCTTTTTAGCTTTGATGAAATCTTTTCTAGTTAAGAGTCTTCATCTTTCATTCATCATCACTGCCTTTCCAATGTCCTAACTTTGCATCTTAAAAGATTTAGATCATATAAACCACTTTTACTTTGATTATTTCTAGAATGGGTGCTTGCAGAAATCTGATCCAGCATAAGTCTGTCTAAGTGCGTTGGATAATCCACATGTGTGGTCAAGTTAAAATCATATAAATAGTTCAGAAGTAGGGTTATTTTATTATCAGATTTGCATTTGGCCCAGTAATTGAAGTCCCCAAGAGCTTAGATTATCATTTTAATAGCTAAATCACAAAGCAATTCCGAGATAGTGTGGGCAACATGGCTTTTAGTGCCAGGGGCTCTATACTTGAGTGCTAAATTAAACCCCTCCATTGAATTCAGTTGGAGTTGAACAATTAGTACTTCTGTAGAGATAGGTAAAGGGTTAGGCAGAACAAAGAGATTTAATTCAGACTTGTATAATATTGCAAGGACAGAACCTTATTTCGTGGTGCATGACTTTGGAAGCCTTCGAGTTAGAGTTATTGTCAGGAAGCCAACTTTCTGTGATACATAACATATCTCGACCATAATCACGTATAACACCATGTAATAAGAATCTATTTTTAACTGCTGATCTGGCAATCAAGAGAAGACGCTGAAGGTTTCTATGTTTATTCAGTTCAGCAGTGTATTATAAGATTTTTAGTGTGAATATTTTGTAGGTAATGTGCTTTTGATAAGGGAATGGTATGATACAGATTCTCACCAGTGTGGATGCGTCTTCATGAAGAGGGTAACAGCTGAAAATGTATTGAGGATGTCCACTATATGTCCTTGTTGTTCTGCTGCCTTAATCGTGGCAGGAGGCCAGTCAAGGCTGGACTTGGCATGGACGGGCCAAGTATATAGGAGTTAATAAAGTGGCAGGACCTGGTTTAGACGCAGCTGTTCTAATGGGTTGAGGAACAGGCTGCCTTCAATGTGATGGTTGCAAAGAAAGGAGTAACATAAAATAAGGAGAATGGACTAATACACACTATACCAATAAGAACTTTGATCAATTAACATACAGGCAGGGGCGCTGTTGCACAGAGAACGCATGTAGATGTAGTTTGTTGGCCAGTTTTCCTGCAAAACATCCAGAAACCGAAGGGGAGAGGTTGGGGCGTACAGCAGCGGCTCTGGATTGGCATGACATTTTGACTAAGATTGCTGACGAGGCTGATTGAGTGGAGCAGCTCTCTGCTGTACCATCTTGGAGACTGGATTGAGCCCCGGATTGCCTGAGGCCAGCTGGTCCTACTGCCCACCACTCTTTGAGACTCAAAGCAGGATAGTTGAGACATCAGAGCCCGGCCGACTGGCTTCTGTGAGAGAGGCGGGAGCAACGCTGCGTCCTGTGCCACGGCTGATCCCGGGATGGGCAGAGGTGCTGGAGGAGCTCCCACAGCAGAGGTGAGCCAGGTCTGGCCTGTGTGGCTTCTCCCTTCACCTGCAGTAGGACTGCTCGTTGCACCATCGCTGTGCTATATATTGCTGGGAGACATATGGGGAGGGCTAGTCCTGCGAGAGGCGACTGCACTTGGCTTGAAGCACTGTGCAGAACTGTGACCAGCGGGCTTTCCTCCTGACCTCCTTACCCAAAAACTGGCTGAAACGCAGGGCATAAGCAAAGGGAAAGTAAAACCTAATCCTACGCTGCATACTGAATGCGGTGGTCCCCGCATAGGAGTGCGAGTTGGAGAGGATATGGCGAAGGAAAAAATGAGGAAGCACGGCACTCAGAACAAAATGGACCAATACAATGTCACCCCATCCTCCCAAACGGAAGCCTCAATACATACTTGGATGTCGAATACTGGCCACCCTCAACCAGGTGGCCTCAGACTCATAGATGTGATGACGGCCTTTGGTGATTTACAGTCGTCTATGAAGCGCAAGATAGACTCTATCGGCATCAATGTTCATTTGTTATGCCAGGACCTGCAAAAGTTGTACTGTACTGTAGGATGGGGGAAGCTGAAACACGCATTGCTGAATCAGAAGACACCCTTACGATGCTTGGGCAACAGATCTCCGTCCTATAGTACAGTAACACTTTACAGATCTCGTCCTATAGTACAGTAACACTTTTGCGATGTTGAAAAAAGCAGGATGATTGATTATCAAGAGACATCGGTGGGGCTGCAGAAATTAAAATTGGGCCCAGGCGTATCACCTAAATAATGGGATTGAGATAGGGCTATCTAGCACAGAGCTACCTGGCCAAGGGGGTGGCATCAGCACCCTCACACTTTGATTAGAAAAGCTATGCTAGTGGAAAGTTGTTAAGGCAACAGGATTTAGGTCCTCGTCATTATTTCATATGGTTTTGGTTGGGTTCGGACGATGGATGCATTTTATTCAAGGGATGGACGGGCAGGGGGCGAGTTAGGGTATGTTGGGGTTTGGTCATGTACGAGTAGCGGTGGGAAATGTATTTTCTTCAAGGCATTGCACCAGACAAGAGAACAGGCCTAATGTCCTGCATAGGAATTTACAAAATGGCCACTATGAGTAATACTGATGGCACGCAGTTCTCGTGCATGCCTTGGAATACTAATGGGCTATGGGACAAGATGAAAAGGGGCACAGTACTTCAGTTATTCAAAAGATATAAAACATCCTTTGTGATGCATCCGGAAACCCATCTGGCTGGACAGGAAATGCAGGTTCTTTAGATGCACACATTATGGGAGGACATGGCATGAAGGATTTACACATGGGGCGAGGGGAATCCTGGTCTTAATACGCAAAACACATCCCCTGTAAGGTAGTTTTGCTCACTCGGGACAATAGGAGGGTATACGTATTGGTAACTGGGAGTTTACGGTTGACACATTAATGTGTTAATGTTTACGCTCCATCACTGCTTAGCGCTGACTTCCTTTTGGATCTGCAGGGGCTATCAGTAAAATAGCCAGTCGACTTCTGGGTGATGGGAGGCCTCTTCAGTGATGTGATGGACAGTGCCACAGAAAGATTTCCCAATCCGGACAGTCAAGAACTGGCCCAAACAAAACTTTGCACGGCCACGCAAGCCATGGGAATAGTCAATAATTGGCGGTCGGTCCACCCCATCTTCAGGGTTTCTCATTTCACTCAGGTGAACCTCTCTCTCGGTCTTGAGTGGACTACTTCTTCCAGCCTAAAACAAAACTGTTTAGGGTTCCTGTCTCTCTCGCAGGGCATATCGGATCACTCCGGCTCATGCTTTCAATAGGTAGGTCAGGTTCTCCCAACCAAGCCACGTGGTGACTCAACTCATACTATCTCGGTTTCCCAGATATCTTGACACAGCTAGCTGACAAAACAAGTGACTATTTTTAGCTCAATCCTGCATAAGTTGAGGATCCACAAACATTATGGGAACATTACAAGTATACAATACGAGGGAAATCTATGTCAGTGCTGAGGGCAAGGAAAGGCAAAGGCTAGAGAGGTTGTATGAACTGGAACTTGAAAATGAGAACCTAGAACAGGCTTTCCATGCTGATCGTTCTTTGGCAACACAGGGAGCATTCATGCAATCACGGGCCTTGTACATCAATTGTGCTATGGAAATGGCTCACCAGTCGCATTTTGTATCTCGAGACAGAATATATGAAATGGGAGACAAAGCTGGGAAATTACTTGCGTGGTTGGAGCCGAAGGACACTTCTCCGACATACATTTGCGAGGTCAAGACAGGCACAGAGGGGATTGCCATTAAAGATCATTAGATTAGCAAGGCTTTCGCTAGGTTTTATGCATGCCTCTACCAACTGCCTATTGGTTCGACAGAACCTGCATATGTGGATATCCTAGAGGAGATCCCTCTAACTAATATCACTGACCAACAACGAGATGTCTTGGAGTCCAAAATTACGAAGGATGATATTCTGCTATGGATCCAGTTGCTCCAGTCCCGCAAGTCTCCTGGGCCTATTGGGTTTCCAACTGAACTCTGGAAAATAATGAAATATATTTTCGCCAAACCTCTGCTCTCTGTTTTTGTAACATCCAAGGATAGAGTGGAGCTGTCGCCCGACCTGCATAGGGCTCATAATATTGTTATGCCTAAGGCGGACAAACCGCCAGACAAATGCGCTTCCCACAGACCAAACTCTCTTGTTAACAGCAAAGCGATCTTGCACGGCGATCTTTCCTACCCACACATGGGTGGGCCTTAAGACCTTCTTCTTTCTTTACATGGTAGCGTGAAAGTGTGGGGATTCCCTCTTGCATCTCAACAGGTTATCCAAACACACAAGATGACGAAGAAGGCAATGGGATCAGACAGGTTGGTGACCATGGAAGCCCCCCTATGGAACAATCAAAAATACATTTCGTGGAGTGTTGGCGGGTGAAGGGTATTGGAATGGTAGGAGACGCAGTGACTGAAGCAAGACTTAAAACATTCCAGGAACTGCAAAGTGGCTACCACCTGCAATCACCAGATGGATACAGATACTCCTATTTTAGACATGCCATGTATACAGCAGACTGGGGGTTTTACGACTACCCAATCCAGACCCCACTTGAAGCTAATACTAACAATGAAATCATTCCCAGGCGGGTCATATGGACGTTATACCAAGTGGTCATTAACTCCCACTTCGAACTTGATGGGAAAGGAATTAGGGAACCATTGAGGGTGATGAATGGCAGGAGGCCACAATGTGCCCCTGAGGAGCAGCTATTTTGGTCTGATTCAGGATAGTGCAGTTGAAAATTGGCCACCTGGTTTATTATACCGGGGACCTCTTGTTCAATTGTGGCCACACTCTAGACTCAGATTGTCTACAATGTCGATGTGCCGTAGGCACCTTCCTCCTCATACTCTGGCTTGCGGTGCAGAGGCGAGAGTCGAACCCATGCCCGATGATCGAAAATTGGCACTACTTGACATATTGGGAGTAACACCCTTTACTAGATACGAAAAGCTGCTCGTATCAACTGCCTTGATTGTCACCAAAAGAAATGTTGCAGTGATATGGGGGGGGGGGCAAGAGCCCTCTGAAACTTTCTAAATGGTTACACGGAGGAATGAGTGTATAGGGCAAGGTGGTGGGACAAGAGGGAGGCGGGGGAATAAGGTTATGTGGGATGGGAATGCCTTATTGCTTGGAACACTTATTCACACGTCTCGTGGATTTGCTTTGGCTCTTCACTGGATTGTTGTGAAAATTCAATAATACAAAGTTTAAATAAAAATATGAATAGAAATGTGCATACAGACAATGCACATGTTAAGGGAAATTGTTGCATATACTGTACATTTCAATTCAATGTTAGCCAAAAACCATTCCAAAACATATATCCCCTCTCAAGCTCTTCACTCCTCTACCACTAACTCCCTCAGGGTCACCCGTTTTTCAAAGAAACGAGCTGGGGGCAGATATCTGTCTTTGGCTGGGGCCTCCCTCTGGAACAGCCTCCCTTCCACTCTAAAACTTGCTGAGAACCATCTCCGGTTCCGGAAGCACCTCAAGACCTTCCTCTTTGCTTCTGCCTTCGCCCCTCCTCTCCCCTGCCGATCTACTCTCTCCCAGCACCATGCACCTGGCTTACCCTCTGACTTCCGGGCCCAGGAACCTTCTCACCCTGCCACTCACCTGCACTGCCTCGTGGCAATACCTTGCACTGGGGTATGTATCTGTATCCATACAGCCCCCCCCGTGCACTTACCAGACACCCCCTGTCTGTTGACTTAAACCCAGCACTCGCCACCTGCTGGCTGCACTACCACTTTGTGCTGCTTTTATTATTTATTTATTTATTATGTATCTGTTTTTCCTCTGCTCAGCACTTTCCACTTATCCCTCTATCTTTGCACTTTTCCCCTTTCCCTCTCTCATGCACTTGCACATTCTCAAGGTCACTGGGCCTAGTACGATTGTTGTTTTTGTTCTCTGTTGTTCCCGTCCCTTGCCTTGTCGCACTCTGAAAAATGTGTGTACGAGCGCGAAACTAATGAAATATCATTATCAACATATCAGTATGCAGTTTCTAAACAAATTAGTGTTCCTGTATTACAAAATACAAAAACTTATCAAGCAAATAATGTGGTGGGGGGCATTTTTGCAGGCTAAGGTTTAATCATGTCTTGGCCATGCTCATCCCGGATCTCATCATGCAGTGCCTCTTTCATCACCCCTGATCAGCACTGGGGTGCTAGTTCACATGTAGCTATTGTTCCCACACACTGTGCACCTCCTCTTTCCATTGTGGTTTCCAGTGGTCTAGGCTCAGAGCTCACTATCCTCTCTGTCTTTGCACAGGCCTTGGTGGACCTAATCCACCAGATACTGGGCCAGCCTTGGCCTAGCCCAACTGTATTGGAGCAGAATCTGAAACAAAATCCTCTCAGTGGGTAATGCAGCATAATAGACTGCACAGTGCCCTAGCAAACTGACCGATCATAAAAGCGGACTGGGACTTCTGCACATGCAGGCCCATGGTGTTAGGCTGCACAATATATCTGGGGCACACACTGTTATTTCCCATTACCACCAAGATGCTTTCTCAAACATGAACTGCATTTCTGCTTCCAACTACATCCATTCTGGTAACCTGGGTAGTCCGAAAGACTGTGGACAATATATTGCCTCTCACACCCAAGAAAGTCACAATCACTCAAGCAGCAGCAGCCAGTCCAGTATGAAATGGGACACATATTTTAGTTTAACTGCACGTCCCACAATAATGCTGTAAATGTACTTATATTATTTTCTTGTATAAAGACAGAGGCCTTGGTACCATGTTTTCCTTCCATTTGTGACCTTTATGGTAATTCTTGCACACTGCTTCGGCTTAACATGTGTCATCCCTTCCATTGGATCTCCATGTTCTACACGCCGTGAGCTGAGGTGTCAACTCCTAACACTTCAGCAGTCCCTGGGACCCACACAGGTCTCCTCGGTTCCCAGAGTTATGCCAAGTCCTGAAGTCCAGAAACAGGACAGCATTATGGCCTCTCTAAAAGATTCACCTAACCAACTAAACCAGGCCCGGTCTTGGGTCCAGTAGAACACTTAGCACTAAAAGCACGTCCTCAAAGAAACCTCTTGAGCCCATTTGTACCCTATGAATTCCATGCAACACATCCTATTTTGTTAATCAGTTTTAAGCCACCAGTCAAGTGTTTATCACTGGGGCTGTTCAACTGAAGTTCGCTTTTGGATTCTCAATTCACCCGAGGAATACGGCCTGTTTCTCAATGGGGTCCGAAAGTGAGCGCAGGGCCAATGATGGTCCAGGTAATGCATGCATTCAAGGATGGGCTACTCAGGGTTCTCCAACTCGAGCCAAGCCTCGAGGGCCAGACCCCCAACGGGTTTTAAGGATATCCCTCATTAATAGTCATGAGGAAAAATGTGCATAGATTGAGAATCGCTGTAGGCAAATTTATCTCATGGATATTAATGTGGGGCATCCTGAAAACCCAGCCTGGATCCGGCACTCGGGGCCTGTAGTTGGACAACCCTGGGCTAGGTCCTGCATGGGAATGGTTACTGAATGTGCTCCTTCTACTAGGGTCTGTAGGACCAGCAACATTCGTCTGTAGAACTGATTTCTTAGCAATGTAAAATTCGGTGTTTCTTGAGTACTTCCATTCAGCACTCACAGGCATCATTCAGTCATCACTGCTGATTGTCATGTCTTTTACCATGTTATCAGTCCTATCTCAGGCATACAGATGGCAGCATAACTGCTGCACAGTTCAACTTCCAAGGAAACACATGTACGTTCCACTTGATTCCCCCTTTGTGGCTGACTTGATTAGATGCCATCCCTGGGAATGGAACCTGCTGTTATACCTTGCTTTCAGAAATCTCCAGCACTGTCTCACTGTGGACAATCCTTAACCATGCCAATCAATGAAGCCCCATGACTGTGCTTGCGTGGGGAAGTCAACATTCTATTGAAAACCTATTTCTCCAAAGTATCCAACCTACAAACATCTTCACAGAGCCTGTAATGCAAGACTTGGAGCAGTAGGTTGCCTTTGCCAAGGCAACATGTGGGAACATTGGGTTGCAGGTTTCAATGTAATGTTATGTAAAGTGATCTTGTGTAGAACACCTCTGCAATTTGTAAGCCTTTTTTGCAAGTGGCTTTGCACACAATAAAGAGAGGTCTAGAAGGGAAGGGAGGTGCGAAAAACTGAGAAGTTGATAACTGCAGGTTTACGTGTCCTGAGGGTCCCCATTGCGCATACCACAAAGAAGATTGGAAAAAGAATCATTTATGAAATAAACACCTTTGTGGAAGGAGAGATCACGCATGCATGCGACATGCTGAGCAGGTGGCAACTTGTAAGATTGGAAAGCATTTAGGGTGAAAAATGGGGAGTCGGAAGACGGAATAAGTGTGGGGCTAGGAAGAAAGAAGAGTGAAGGACAGAGAGCGCCAGCAGGGGAAGCATTTGGATATGTACAGAGATTGGAGGGGGGAAAATGAATGAAAGTAGAATTTGGGGGAAAAGGTGGGTAGTGTTGGGGGACTCCATAGATATGAAGAGCGGTGGTAGTCAATGGGCATCCTGCACAATTCCATAAGTGGAAGGAAGTGCTATCGTACTAACACATAGCGAGGGTAACATTCTGGACTGGGTCCACACACTTATCATCAATATTTCCCGAATCCTAAGCAGTCCTTGTCCCTGGTCAGACTATTTCCTATTATCCTCTGACTTGCAGCTCCTGGCTAAACCGCAGCATGCAGACACTAATCCCAGGATGACAAAAAAGGTTAGGAGCCTTAAAAAGGTTACCCCGGCGGCCATTGCAGGATTTGTTGAACCTATGCTTGTGCTTGTGAACCTTGCCACAACCCTGACAAAAGTGAATTAGTGGACCAATTAAAGCAGATAATTGATACGTTGGCGCCAGAGTGATTGAAGACAGTACAATCTGAAGCAAAGAAAAACACCTGGTTTTGCAATGAGGTCATCGGGTGCAGGAAGGTTAAGAGACCCTGCGAACGGACCTGGTGCAAAAATCCGTGTCCTGATGCTGAAGTCAGTGGAAACCTATAAACAAGCTATTATCTCGGCAAAAATAGGCAGATAATAATAACTCGAGGATAGCTAATGCCAAATACAGCTCAAGGGAAATATTCCTCGCTTTGAGGGAACTAGAAGGGAGAAAGGTTTCGAACGTAGAGTCTGTAAAAAAGTCACCTCTGGTGTCAGAACATTGAAGATTAACTTATGAGGAAAATAGAAAGTCATCAACAGCCATTGGCAAACGACAACAATGTCTGGAGGCTATAATCCTCCTTTCTGAAATTGGCTGCAGTACTGTTCACACTATCACCTATACTGACCTACCTAAGTTCTACTTTAAACAGGTTTGTGAAAGTCTGGTTTTTAGGATTGTGAATTGCACGAAACCAACGTCTTGTAAAAGGGCCATTTACTTACTCCCTGGCTCACCAAAATAGTGAACTCAACATTTGCAGCCTCTAGTGTTCCTGTTAGGCTGAAAGAGGCATGGATCACACCCCTATATAAGTTCCAAGAGTTCATTGAATCAAATAGTTTACTATGGAGTCGCGGGTCGGGCTTTCATGCCAGGCATGCCACCAAGACTACTCTTCTCAATCTCAAGGCTAACATCTCAGGAATTGTTGAGAATGGCCATACTGCCTTTTTGATGTTACTTAAGCTCTCAGCAACCTTCGATCTGATTGATCACACCTTGCTAGTAAGTAGGCTTGTTGAGATTGCAAAGTGCTCATGTCGTGCTGTGACATGGAATGAGTCCTTTCATGGTCACCGTTCTGCCAGGGTCTCTGTGGGCAAGTTTAAAGCCTGTCCAGTTCAGTTGCTATGCAGAGTTTCACTGAGATCATGCCTCTCGCTGACACTTTACAACATCTAAATCCGGTCCCTATTCGAGCTCTTGGATAACCACGTTGTTAGACACACAAACTATGCTGACAGCACCCATATACTCCTCGAACACTTGGGTGATTATGTCCAGGATTCTGAGGCCATTAATCAGATATACAGAACTCATGCTTGTGGTGTCTGGCCTGCAGCTAGAAAAGCTGGAGCCCTGTTAGAATCAGTTCATGATTGCTGGCTGTACCATCCCAGTGGGTTCCTCCATTAAAGCTTTTGAGCTGTGCTCTTTGCTGAATTTGAGTGTTTTGATTAAAGTCAAATCTAGGTGTGTTATTGAGTTGAGGTGTTTGCCACATTTTAGTGATTTGCTTAAAGTCAAATCTAGGTATGTTTTTGAACTGTGTTCTTTGCTGCATTTTAGTGTTTTTTCCTTAAAGTAGAACCTAATTTTCTTTTCTGTGCTGAATTGATTTTTGATTCTAGGCACATATTGGCTGCTGGGCTGCCTGGTGAGTTTCCATTACACAGCCTCTCCATCTGTCACTCTTCCCTCAACCTCAATGGCACACTCAATCTCCCCCACCTATTCTAACTGCTACTCTATCACCTATCCCTCTTCTCTCACAAAGTCGGAAGAAAAAGGTTTTTAAAAGATCTGTTGGCCTCTAATCCTAGCCTACATTTTGCTGACACCTATGTCAGTGCTACATCTAGACAGACTATCACTGGTATCCTCTTCTCTGCCCCCTCTCCAGTCCTATGGACCCTGCATCTGCTCTCTACCCTCTCCCCTTTTTCCTACTCACTCATTAGATGGGAAGTACTCTTGGCTCACTTTTCACCCTCTAGGTGCATCATTAATGCCTATCACAATGGTACGGTCATGGCACATGGTTCTGAACCCAGTCTTTTCCTCTTTGACTGGGGCCTGCCAGCTCTCAACACTTTCCTACCTTCTCATGCTACTCCCCTTTCCTCTCTCTCTGCACCTCCGTCACTACCTCCAATGGGTGTGTATCACCCCCCTGTATCCATCCTCGGAAAACATTCAAAGGTGGTAACCAGCTTCAATTAGCCACTCTGAATACTCGATCTGCTATCAAATACTGTTTGGACACCTGCCTCCTTCTTGAAGACTACGATCTCAACATCATCACTCTCACTGGGACGTGGTTCTGTGCCAGCTCCGTCACTGCTTTCGTCTCTCTTCTCCCCAATGGCTACAAGACCCTTTTCAATCCTCGGCCCAACCAATCTGGTTGTGAAGTCGCTCCGATTTTCCCTGTGTGGGTCCCTGCTTCCATCACATATTCCTCCTTTGAAAGCCTTGTCTGCAAACTTGGTGTCTCTCCTACTCTCTCTCTACCCTTGCCACTATCTACAGGCCCATATCCCTGTCTCACTCTTCCTCTCGGAATGGGTTGATTTCGCCTCCTCTCTCCTAGCTTCTACCTCCAAACTCCTCCTCCTTGGAGACTTCAACATCCACCTTGAATCCACTGTCTCCGCCTCCTTACTCTTATGTGATCTCAATACCTCTCCATCACTCACTATTCTCCCTTCTGGCCTTACCCACGCTTCCAGACACACTCTTGATGCCTTCCTCTCCTCTGATCTTCCTATCTCCAACCCTCTCACCACTCCTCTCTCCTGGTCTGACCACTCCCCCCTCTCGTCCCACCTGGGACCTCTCGTCCCTCTGACTGAGTCATCCCCAGCACTGACAGCCTCCTTTGGGATCATCTGGCCCATGTAACAAGTATCAGTCACAGCTTTTACCTCCACTTTCCTCTCCCCTCCTACCCCGCTATTGCCTCTCCCACTGACACTGTCCTTGATAATCTTCACCTTGCTCCCTCTAACACCCTTGACATTCTTTCCCCTGTCACAGGGATTCATCTGAAACCTTCCTCCAAGCACAACAGCAAGTTTGACTTTGATCTAGCCTCTCTGAAATGCAAGTGCTGAGTCCCTGAATGAAGTGGCAAACCTCAGGCTCATCCTCTGACAAACTGGCCTGTCACCTACTCCGAAGGCAATACTGTCTCTCTCTATCTTCTTCAAGAATTTGGCCCACTTCCAGGCTGCATCTCTGGAACCACTAAAAACAACGCTTAGCTTTTCAAAATCTGTAGGGAACTAGCCAAACCATCTGCAGTCTTTACCTCACCTCCTCCTTCTCAGACCCTCTGCACTGGCCACCCATTTCACCTGTAAAACTGAGGCCATTTTGACCTCTCTCTCTTCTTTCCCCGCTTCTACCGCTCTCCCTGCCCAGCTGCCTCACTGACTGTCCGCAGGTGCACCTGGTTTCTTTCTCCTTCCCCACCACTCTCCCTATATGTGGTGTTCCCAAGGACTCTATCCTCTCATCCACTGGCTTCCGGTGGTTGCAGGGATAAAATTCAAGACCCTTTGCATCTTCCACAAGGCTTTCTGGGGCCTGATACCATGCTATCTGCAGCGCTTGCTTGCTAAATACTCTCCTTCCAGATCCCTTCGATCTTCTTGCTCACGCCTCGAAACACTTGTGTATAGGCGCGTTATAAATGCCACATCATATCATAACTCTCTGCTAATCAAATGTTTCTCTAAGCAGAGAGCTGGGGCCAGATCTCTCTCCTCGGATGGCTCCCTCCTCTCGAACAGCCTCCCTCCTTCTCTCCGTCTTGAACCGGCCCACCTCAAGTTCTGCAAAGAACTCAAGACCTTTCTTTTTTCACTTCTTTCCCCCCTCCCTTGCTAATCCATCCCACTGCTGCTGAGACTGTCGGCCTGGTCCATCATGCATCTAATAGGGTGCAGGCCATCTGCCCAGTCGCCTCCAGCACCATCGCCTGCACTGCCAGCTGGGCCCACACCTGACTGCCAGGCAGCAAACATCCACCACCTTGGATCATCTCTGCCTTTGCACTTACCTACTGGGTGGCAGATTTTCGCCACCTCCCCTTGCGACAGCTCCACCCTTGAACTTCACTGTTGCTTCTCCCACAGGCACCCCTGGCACTCCCCCAAAACCGGGGGTACCATACTAGTATTATCTCGCCCTGATCTCTCTCCCTCCCCTCCCCTTGCCTCTCCCACTCCCTCCCTTTTTTTCACTGCACTTGCACATTTCGAATGTCACAAGGCTTAGTAGGACTGCTGTTTGTTTTATTATTATTTTTTTTTCATTGATTTTGTTATTGTTTTATATTCTCCCTTGGTTCCCTTCCCTGTTGCCGTGTGGCGTCTTGAAGCACTGTTCTGTTGTATAGGAGCCTTATAAATATCCAATAAATAAATAAAGCATTACAAGTGTTTTTGGATTCCCAATTATCTATCAAGAAGCACACTGCTCATCTGCGGTCGTCGTGTGCACATGTCATCAATTTATTGAGACAGATTAGACATTTTATATCTGAGGACAATAGATTTTTTGTGGCCTGTGCCTTAATTCCAAAATGGATTATTGTAGCAGTTTTCTGGCGAGCACCTCTCTTGCTAAGCTTCAAAAACTTTGCATCATTCAAAAGGGGACAGTAAGGGCCGTCCCCGATGTTGACATGCAGGATCAAATCTCCACGGCCAGACTAGCCCTTCATTGGTTGCCAGTCAAGCAAAGAATTGGTCACAACATTCTCACTTTGACTCATGCCTGACTGGTAATGCTCCCCGTTATCTCTCTGACTGGCTTAAGGTTGCGCCGAGAAAGAGACTGCTCCAGTCGAGTTATAATAAGAAGCTTTTTCCACAGGTGTTTTAAATTGCAGAAATTTGGGAGCACAAAGTTTGATGCTTGGGCTCCCTGGGCCTTGAACGCTCTCCCGTCTACCGTACGTACTATCCCTTGCCTGTATTGCTTCAAAAGAGCGGTCAAAACGAACATGTTCAATAAAAAGGACTCAAAATTGCCCTTTGATTCTGGATCTCTTTTATGTTTCACCATTTAGACACAAATAGTTTGCAGCCGTCCCATGTTTGGATGGTGGAGTAGATTCTGATTAGAGCGCGGGAGTCATCTTCGTAGGGAAGAGGATTTGTGTGTCATCATAGTTGGTGTATGATATGCTGATGCCATCCAAAATGTGGCAATAAGACCCGAGGCAGCGGGCCAATATCGCCCCAGGAAGCCCCGGGGGCATTACCGTGGGCGGTACTGGCCCGCCGCCGAGGGTCTTATTGCCATTAGTACCCTGGCCAGTTAGACCGGGGTATTAATGGCATTTTTTTTCTGTTTAGAAATGCTGCCGCGTTTTCAAAACATTGCCTCATGAGGTTTTAAGTTTTTATGTTTCGTGCTCTTGAAATTGATCTTCTTTAAGTCTTTCAAGTCTTGTTTCTCAAAAACCTCCACTGCAGGTATGTTGATCTGTGGTATAAATTTGCTTTTTTGTTTGAATTCCTTGTAAGGAGACCGTTCTTGTGGGCCTTGTGATATTTCTGTTTCACTAAAAAAGGCTTTAAGTTTCATTTTCCTCACCAATCTGTATAGTTCTACCTTGGTTTCAAATAATGAAGTGTCGAAAGTAGGAACAAAACTCAATCCCTTCTGTAGTGTATCTGTCTCTGTTGTAATTAGAACTCTAGATGATAAATTGATCACTACGTTCTCCTTTGTTGGAGGCGTGTCTGTGGACCTCCTCGACCTTTTTCTTTTGCTCCTGTGGCTTCTTTTCCTCTTCCTAAAAAACCACCACTGACTGATGGTCCTGGTCTAGTGTCTGATGGTTCTGAGCTTGTTGCTGGTGGACTTGCTTCTGTTGGCCGAGTGTCGCTGGCTTCTGAATCTGAGTTAGTTGGGGTATTTGAGTTGTTCTGTCGTGGCTTCCTGCCTGTGGAAGCGTATTTCTCTATCCAGGTATATACTTCATCATTCACATAATCGTAAGTGTCTCGTTTGAATTTCCTAATTTTTTTGTTTTCTAGCTCTGTTCTATATTCCGTCCATTTAAGATTAATGTCCACCAATATTTCCTCTATTTCTTCTTTCTTCAGTTTGCATGAATTCGATAACTGTTTTTCTATCTCTTTGATCTCTATATTGATGGTATGAAGGTTAACCGTGAGTTCCTGAATGGTTAACAAGATTAAGTCCAGTGAACATCTATTCAGAATTGCCTCCCATTTCTTGACAAACTCCTTATTCTCTTTGCATAGTGTTGGTCGGAGTTGTATTCGTAATCCTCTTGGTATGCGTTGGTTTTTATAGTATCTACCTAAGGTGACTGCATGCAGTTTCCTGTTTATTTCCTTGCGTATCAAATACTCTAGTTGTTTTATCCTCCAAGTTGGATCCAAATCTGTAGTGGTAGGATTTTTGTTGAAAACATTTTCACCAATAAGTTCCAAAATATTATTTGCTTCTTCTGTAGAAAAGCCAAGTGTTTCCGCTCTCTTTGTCGTGAGTGATTCTATATCTTCATATGACATCTTTTGTTAAGCAGTGATAAATATTCTGGTCGTGACCTTTTGTTCAAATATACGTAGAGGTGTGCCTTCGCCTTAGGGGTGTCCAAGAACAAGTCTGTTTAGAGAAAGCAAGCAAAAAAAGGCTCGTTTCAAAACAGAAAAAAAAAGTGAAGAAAATGGCAGCCGGGAAAGGGAAAATGTTGTCCGTTTTCCCTTTCCATGGCGGCCATCAGCAGCGGACGAGCTGGGAACAAAAGTGTTTCCAGTGCGTTTGCTCCCAAGAAAAGAAGAAAAAAGAAGGTATGTGGGGTTGGGACGGGGGAAGGGAAAAAAAAGAAAAAAGTACTGCAGCTCCGGCGGGGGACGATGGAAGCCTCCAGCCGTGTGGATGCTCGGAGCCAGGATGTCCCCGCTCCGAGTCTCCACACGCCTGGAGGCTTCCATCGACCTCCGCCAGAGACCAAGGGATAGAAGGTAAGTGGGATGGGAAGGGCAGGGAGGTGGGAGGAGGGAGGGTTGAAAAAAAAAGTCTTACCAGAGTCCCCGGCGGGGGACGAAGGCAGGCTCCAGCCATGGGGAAGCCCGGAGAGGGGATTTCCCCGTTTTGAGCCTCCTCATTGGCTGAGGGGCTGCCACGCACCTCACCGGGAACAGAGTACCCAGCACGCACGGCATACACGGGAATACCGTGTGGTATGGCTCGGAAAAGAGCCAATCAACACGTTGGATTCCCAGTGCGCCATGCGTGCCGGATACTAATGTTCAATAGATGTTTGGTGAAGATGTTGTAGATGGAAAGGGCGACACAGAAGCCTTGGGGGACGCCACAAGGAATGGATATGGGAGATATATTTGCTATGTTGGAGAAGACTTTCACGGTTCTTATCTATGGGAAAGATACCATCCATGCAGTTGCATTTGTGGAGAAATTGGCTGAGGTGCTGAGATGGTGGCATAAGGTGGTGTGATCAATTAGATCAAAAGCGGCGGAGAGGTCAAGGAGGAAGAAAATGGCTGATTTGCCCGAATCTCTGAGTGAGTCTAGTTGGATTTTCAAGTCAAGCAGGAACCCTGATTGGCGCATACCTGGGATGTGGTTAACCTCGAGATAAGCTTGAATCTGATTGTAGGCTGCTCTGTCCAAAGTTTTGAGCAGGAATGGTACTGTGGTGATAGGGTGGTAGTTGTTGGGTAATGCGGGGTCAAGTGAGGTTTTTTTAATGAGAGGGTGGACCTAGGATTCCTTTAGGCTGGCTGGGTGTTGGTTTGACGAGAAGGAGGCTTCCATGAAATTGGTGATGAAAGGTATAAGAGATTCCACGCAGTCCTTGATTACTGAGGCTGGGTATATGTCGGCCTTGCAATTTGAGGTTTTAAGGTTGCTGATGATTTTCTCGGTTTCAGATTCAGTGATATCCCTGAATTGGAATAGGGGCTGAGTGTGTTCTGTTGAGGGGTGCTAGTATGCCGGCTGATGTTTTGGCTTGCTTGAGTTTCTTTTTTCCTTGGAGCAAGTAAATTCTGTCTCTCATGGCGTTCTGAATGTTACTGCACCATGCTTTGTCTTTGTCAATGGTGTTAGGGGGTGCAATGAGTGTTTCCAATTCCCTGAGGATTTAAAAAAGCTATTTGGAGTTTGAGTTGGCTTTCTGGATTCTTGAGTTGTAGACTAGTGCTTTTGCTGCTGTTATTGATTTTTTGTGTTCTTTGGTGATTTTAAGGAAGGCTGATTTTGTGAGGTCAGTGGGGTCTTTTTTCCAGGACATTTCCGCCTGATGCATTTTCGTGTGCATAGCTTGTAGGTCTGCAGTAACCAGGGGTCGAGGTGGCGTATAGGTTTGGCATTCCTAAGGATGTGTGGGGCTACCAGATTGATCTGACGGGCAGAGCAGCACCCGCGTGCACAGCTCGTCAGATGCCCCGGCACTGTGATTGACGGTGCCGGTGCATCCAAGCTCCCCATTCCCATTGAGCCCTATGGGAATGGGGATCTACCGGTACCGGCACCCACGAAAGGGCAATTACCGGCATTGCCCATTCACGGGTGCCGAGCCTGGATGCAAATCCGGCGGCGGCTTCCGCCAGGGTTATAATAAGGCCCAAGGTCTGTTAGGGCAGCGGCTGTAGAAGTGGCTGAGGGATCTGAGAGATCTTGATAGACTAGGTTGAAGTCGCCTAGTATTATGATTCTTGAGGTAGGGTTTAATGTCGCCCAGAGTGTGGATAAGATTTTCCTCAAAGGCATTCGTGGTCCTGGCTGCTGGTAGAGGATGTGCATGGTAAGGGAGTCAGTAGAGGTGTTGGTAAGTTTGAGGAAGAGGTGTTCCTATTGTTCATCTCGGGAGTTGTTGGAGAGTCTAATTTGGAGGGTGAGCCTATAGATAATAGTGACACTGCCACCTCTGGAGTCAGGGCAGTTGCATCTAAGTATGGTGTACCCTTCAGGTATGGCCAAGGTCAAGGCGGGCCAGATGTCTGTGTGAGCCATGTTTCTGTGATGGCAAGAAGGTCTAATTTCTGTTTGGTGATCAGGTCATTCATGTCCAATGTGTGGGAGGGCAGTGACCTCACATTTAGGAGGGCTCTGTGGTTGTGGGGGAGGTTGTGTTACCACAAGGGCGTTGTCTTCAGTGTATTCCTTTGGGCCTTGGGTAGGTCTGGTTGTGTGCATGGGTCCTGCAGTGGTCTTGGGGCCTGGACTGGTAGTGATGCGGATTGGTGTGACTGAGTGAGGCATGGCTCCTGTGCCTGGCAACCAGCTACATCGGCTACCTGATGGAGGTCTTGGCTCGGGACAGCCAGCCCGAGGAGGCCGAGGGCTTCAGGGCCAAGCTCGAGAAGGGCGAGAGCAGGGAGAAAAAGCGGAAAGGAGAGCCAGTAAGAGCATGCAAGGAGATGCTAACCCGTAGCATAACACCACCCTCCATCCTCTTCTTCCCAATCCCCAGGCCTGATATCCAGCCCGAGCCACGAATACGAGCCCCAAATCGGGAAGTTCTGGCCTGGGATGGGTAGCCTCTGGCAGCAAGAACCTGGAAGGGAACCTGTAATCACCACCACCCTCTGATCCCAAATCATGAGAACCAAACCCCTGCCTTAAGGTCCTGCCTTGGACAGGTGGGGGGGCTCTAGGAGTGAGAGAGGGGACGAGAGAGGCAGCACCCACAAGAACCTAATCACAGCCACCATCTGCAGGCCTGAGACCACAATCCGAACTCTAACCAAACTCTTCCCTTATGAAGGCCCTAGGCCGGTAGACTCAGGCCCTAGGGTTCCAACCCCACGCTGTGTAAGAGAGCGCTGGGAGAAGATGAACATATCTTGCACCCTCACATTGGAATGGCCTTCCGCCTACTCTCTGGGGCGAGGCCTCCCTCATCTCCTTCCGCAAAGTTATGAAACCACTTCTCTTTGCATAATGGTTTTCATCAATCTCTAGCAGCTTAGAATGACAAATCCCTGATGCATTTCTTAAAAATGTACTAATGTATTTATGCACTAACCTGCAAATGCATCCCACAACTGTATCACCTCGGTAACTAAGTTCCCTGCAAGTAACAGCACCTCGATGCCCCTGGGCTGTTTGTGCGCTATACAAATGTAATAAATAAATAAATAAATACATAAATACATAAATGGTGGGTTGATGGTGGTGGCTAACTACCAGTGCGGGTAGACTGCGTTCCAATAAGGGCTGTGTGGTATTTGAGGTGACGTCATGGGTAGTGGAATGGGACCATAAGCCAAGGTGGGTATTTCTGTATGCAGCGGGGGCAGGGATGTAGGTGGTGGGGCCTCTCAAAGGCGTGTATTCCTTCTATCCATCAGGCGTAGGGATGCTGCATTTTCAAGGAGTGGTGTGATTCGGTACCAATACAGCGAGTCTCCTGGGGTCCTGCTGCAGAGCTGGCTGTGAGCAACGGGGGCACTGCAGATTGGGAATGAGTGTCCTGGGCTGTCCTGGCTTTGCGCAGGGTGCCGCTGGAGTCTGGGTGAGTAATTCAGAATGCTGGAGTGGGTGGAGGTAATCACAGGGTTGCCACGAAACACTGCGGGATAGTTTATAGAGCTGGGCTGAAGCGACTGAGTTACAATGTGGGTGCTTAGGGTATTTTGCATCCAGATATCTATGGGGTCTTGAGTGTGGGGCAGTAATCGGGAGGAACGGAGTGGGACAGGGTAGAGCGCATAAGCATGGGTTCCAGGTCCAATCAACAGGTGCACAGATTTCACAGAGCGTGCCAAAAGTATGATACAGTACAGCAGGCTTACCTTTGCTTGCAGGACGTTACTCATGGGCAAGCAACAGGTGCCCGGGCATGGCCAATAGCTGCAAGGAGCAGACAGCAGAAGACAGCTGTGTCTGCCTTAAATGAGTGCCTTGGGATGATGCCAGCGCCACCATCCGGTGGACCAAGGACTTGCATTCAGGAAGTTCTTTTGGCCAATCAGGGCCTCCGATGCTCAGGTGTGCCTTCTCAGTCAGGCAGATCTTTACATCCACGGCAGCGGCCATTTTATGGGGTTGAATTTTGTTTGTGCATTCAGGCATTTCCTCTCTTCTGGGGGGAATGGGGAGTAGGAGTCCCTGCATGGACTCTCGATGCAGAGCAGCAGACGACAGCAGCGTCGTGTCTGCCTGAGATGAGTGCCTTGGGATGAGGTCAGCAGGGCTGTGTTGTTGTATCCAAAGGAGTAACTGATCCAAGCCAGCTTCCAGGCCACCTCCTACTCCCTTTCAGCTACTAATAGTAAAAAGTGGGATCTTGGTAGGGGGAGATATTAACCAGATCACTCATGCCCCTTTTTTCATCCAACAGGGAGCCCCAAACTGAACCACTGGAAATGAAAGGGGTGGCAAAGACCATCCCAACTCTATCCCTCTGCATGGATCCACGTTTACAATGGTTAAAAAGAAGCAAAAGCAGACCCTTTGGACTTTTAGTATTGAGTTCCGAATAACTAGAAATTCACTGAAAGCATTGATTCTGTATACGTGCTGTCCTTTATATAGCACTCAATCAACATACCAGCATGTTTCTGTCCAGACATTACTTTGGACTTTCCACTAGGCAAAATCTTTCAGTGTTGGTTTGTTTTCAGTAACACATCTCTCCCACGGTCTGCAGCCATAGCTCCACGACGTACAGCACAAGCTGAGCCACGGTTGTGACCATGACTAATCCCAGCACGCTCTCCCTTCTGTTGGTATCAAGCTCAATGTCAGTTTCAGAAAAATGTATGATTCTCACATGGCCCTCTGTTTCAGTACTATCCGTATTCAATACATCTCTCTCGTCACCATCTGGTCGCGAAGGACATACATGGCTATTATTTATTAATGCAGAGATGTTCCTTGCAAGTATACATTTTGAAATGACAGAGAAAGGCATTATTGCATGTTTAAAACCCCTTCTTAGAAAATAAGTCCCATGTGCCGTGGCTCTGCAGTGAACCACAACTCTGTTTGACAACTCTTAAAGTGTATACAAGTACAATGGGAAGATGAGAATGAAAAGCCCAAAGATACAAAAAAGCGATTTGTGATAGGCACATTGGCATTCCTAGATTTCCGGGATGTTTTAAGAAGCTTCGGGTCCACCCGGGGGAGCTTTTCGGCCACCAGAGTCCTTTTAATGGCATTTTGAATAGTAGAAAGATTTTCAGGATGCTTCAAAGTGCATGTCTGCAAAGTCCTAGGGTGCTGTAAAGATGATACATTGTGAAGATACACGTGGGGAACACTGTGTATACAGGGGTGTGAATTAGACCAACTTCTCACCTGATACATTTCTTACCCTTCTTTCTGTTCTTGTCTTCCCTTTCTCTTGTAATGTGTTATACTATTGAACATTTCCCTTTTCTCATATTGCTTCTTCTCCCTTCACTTTCAACCCTTTCTCTCTACTATTTAATATTTTTTATAATATAATGATATTTCTTATTCTCTACTGCCATTTGTTTTACTTCACCCTCATAACCAGTCCGATAGCACACATCTGTGCAGAGCCTGCTGACGCAGGTTCGAATCCCGGCAGGGCCAAACCCAGCCTTTTATCCTTCCGTGGTCGATAAATGAGCACCACACACCGTGGGTGATAATAAGCAGCGCTCAGATACTTGAGAGTTCGTAGCGCTATATAAATGCTAAATTATTATTATTAATATGTCTTCTTTTTTCAAGTTTCCTTATGCTTTCGCTCTCTCTCCATCTCTCTCTTTCTTTCTCTCTGACCATTATTCTTTCTTCTCTTCACCAAAGTTGCACTTATTTTCTCCCTCTCACAAACACATACAGACGCTCTCCGTCTCTCTCACCCTCCCTCTCTATCACCTTCTCTACTGCTCCCATTCCCTCTCTCTTTCTGTTGACACGTTCTCTCTCTCTCCATCTTTCTCCATCCCTCTCCCCATCTATCACCCTCTCTACCACTCTCACCCCCTCACTCTTTTTGTCTTCGTCTCTCTCTTTCTCTCTCTCTTTCACATTCCCTTTGTCTCTCCCTCTCATTCTTACAATTGTGTCTTCTCTTTACCCCAGTTTCGTTTATTCTCTCTCTCTCTCTCTCTCTCTCTCTCTCTCTCTCTCTCTCTCTCTCTCTCTCTCTCATACACACACACACACTCTATTTCGCTCTTTCTCCATCTCTCTACGTCACTCTCTCTATCTCTTCTCACTCCCCCTTTCACTCCCAGTCTCTCTCTCTGTCACTGCCTCTCTCTCTCGCTGCCTGTTTCTCGCTCTCTATCCCAGCCTCTCTCTCTCGCTTCTATCTCCAAATACATCTCCATTTTGCAGTTGTCTTTCCTTCTAATCATTTTTTTTCTTTTTGTCGTACTTCTGTTTAAATATTTTTATTATCAGAATTGAATAAAGGCAAATAATACAGAGTTAGTTATTTTTAAACACTTGCATAATTTGCCATGTTAAACTCTATACATTTGTAATGTCAAAACATAAATAATTGACAAAAAGATATTTAGCATAAAGCTTTCGTTTAACTTATTTGGATATAATAACGGATAAGACAGAATAGGGGGAAGCATAGACACAATCCTTCCATTCCTTTTAATTAACTCTGGCACTGCTTCCCTGTGCCCCATCACCCCATTACTTTTCCCATTGCCCATATTTTCCCCTGGCCGCAATGCAAGTTGATTCTGTTTGCACTGGTCACCCCCAGCCTGTGTAAAGAAGTTGGTCCTCCTCTCTGGCTAGTTTAGAGTGACTCCGCCCACTCCCATACACCCTCCACATGTGCCCTAGATTAGCAGTGGCTCCAACAGCGCTGCCTTGTGGCGGAAAGCAAGCAGACCAAAGGAAACATATGAGGACTCATTACAAGTATTGCCAGTGCAGGAAAAAATTGTCGATAACGGATTTACTGCCACTTTTCCCTCAATGGCATGCCATGGGCTCTGTTGTGAGTGGGCGGCATCCCGGCGCTAAATCCGCCGAGATATCACCCAAGGCAAATAACGGTACAGCAACATTTTGGGCGCTAATAGCACTGTAAATGGCCAGAGAGGGGCCAGATTCACCTCCAGGTAAAAGCTGGAGGTATATCTACAACTTTCTAGTGAAACCCAGGATTGGGCGGAGCGGTAATGCAGTGTTAAAAGCGTTAACGCTGCATTTGTACCGCTCCACCCAACCTTTGATGACCCTCTATGAGTATGGCCATAGAGTGCGGGATTAATGCTGGAGATAAATCCTCCCACTATCTGCCGAAAATCAGCAAAATTGAGGTAACTCCGCCGGCGGTATTTCTGCCAAAAATGCCCCGTAGAGTCCAACGGACGTTCAAAAAACGGGGATTAACTCCACCATCAACACTTGTAATCCAACAGTAATTTCGCTCGAACAAGTGGCGGTAACAGCAATTCCATTCGGTGGTAATCTGTCAAATTTACCACCTGACTACTGCCCAACTCGTAACGAGGCCCACAGTCAGCGTCCGTGCATGCAGTGGACATGTGTCCTTTGGAGAGTGTATTTTGGAAGCAAAACTACAAGAATTCTGTTTTAAACTCACAGGCTGTTAATGGTTAGTAATGGAAAGTGGTCCTGTGTAGCGCCCTTGTGCTAGTTGGCAGCCTGAAGGCGCACGGTTGGCTTCCATTTTAAGATCAAATGAATATCCACATTTTACACTGAAAAACAATAGAGATTAATTGGGTGACATGAATAGCTCTCTGCGTTTTTCTTCAAGTTTACCAGCTATAGACAATCCCCCGCATGGGAATCACGTTTGACATTCCCGGTTGCCCGAGAATAATAATAATTTCGCATTTATATAGCGCTACGCACGCTCGGGTATCTGAGGGCTGCTTATTATTGCCCACGGTGTGTGGTGCTCATACCATTGCTTTAATGGCACACTGCCCCCGGAATGCTTGTTTTTTCGCTTGCGCGAGAATGTGAGGGAAGAAGACTTATGTTGATTTTTTACGTAAAGTTAAGTTCGGGGTAAATTACCGGTATATCAGAGATGTGACAAACACTAGCTCCAGCAAATCTTGGACAGTCCCTAGTCTGTAGGTTGCCATGGGAACCCCAGAGAGGTTGGCGGTCCAGAAACGTCCAGCTCGCAGATCAAAAAATGAAATCTGACTGCACCAGGCGTATAAGAAGGGATGGCGAGAGGGAGAAAAAAAAGCAGGAGTGAGAGAGATGGGGGGGGGGACGGGCGGAGAGAAGGAAACGGAGAGAAAGAGTGATGGTAGATAAAGGAAAGAATAAGAACATCAGAACTTATGATATAAAAGAGAGAACACGTACAGCTTTAAAGAGAGAGAAACGCGAGAAAGAGAGCAGATATATATATATATATATATATATATATATATATATATATATATATATATATATATATATATATATATATATATATATATATATATATATATATATATATATATCTGGTTGCAACCTTGTGTAGCATTCTGTTGGAAGCCCGTCCTCCTCGTTATGTTAGTGGCAGGCTGATCCTTAGCGAAAGTAAACGGAAGTGAGGAAGTGATGTCACCGAGACTCGGATGGGAGATTGGAGGACGGGGAACTGGAGAATAAAGAAGTTGTATCTCTTCACCTGTCTCTCTGTCTTCCTGCATAGCAGAACTGTGCAGGGTTTTCGTCCAGCTCCAGCCCTGCTGGGAGCTGACACTGGCGACAAGCACAGACAGCCCTCGCCATGCACTGTCACCCACCTGTAGTCGGTGGAGTGTTTGGGGTTACGGCTAGTGCAGCCTTTTCTTGTGCCAGCTCGCTGTCGGGGAAGCGAGTGGCCCAAGGAGGCCACATGGAGCGGGCAGCCTTCATCGTCTGCGGCCGCAAGTAGCCTCCAATGGCTGAGGGTGTGTGCCTCGTGTGCGCACATACGTTCTCCTCATCTGGGGATCGGTGGGAGGAGAGACTGGGGCACAACGGTGCTCCGGCTAAGTGCAATGGTCACATTGACACAACAGCACTTGTGAGGAAAGGGGAAAGCCTCATACACCACGACCACAAGTGGAGCAAGGTGAACAGATAGGCAGTGAAGGCAGACACGGAAAAACTACCATCATCTGCCCAGTGACCAGATTGGGGATCACACAGTATGGATCAACAGCACACACTGGTCAGACTATGTCGGAAGAAGATATCCTTGCCACGGTTAGGCGGCCGCGAAAAATCAACTTCCCCACCCATGTCCAGGAGTCAATGGCCCTCATTAGTACTCCGGCGGAAAACCATGGTGCTATTAGCACCATGGTCAATGCCGGAGTCCGCAATGGGGAATTACCACCCCATTCCACGGTTGGCGGGGCGGTAATTCTCCATGCCACCATGGCCCTTCCCCAGTCCCATTTTTGCCCCATAGGGCATAATGGGAATGGGGAAGGCGGTAAGTACGGTACCGCAAATTGCGGTACCGTACTTACCTCACGAGTCCCTTTGCAGGCCAGTCGTTAAGGTCGGGTCCCGCAAAGGGACCTCGTAGTAAGGCGTTAAGGGTTTAACGGCACTGACACCTTTTACGGCGCCGTTAACCCCTTAACGCCAGGGTCCTTATGAGGGCCAATGTCATTGCAGATATTTGGTGCTTTTGAACTGGCTGACACCAGCAATTTGGGGCGAGGTGGGCGAGATTGTTAAGGAATTTCAATGTGTGCATCGATGTCTTGGCCCCTTTGAAGACCTACACAATAAACGCCTTCTCAACCTGGCGATGTGCTCAGCTACCCGAGACTTCATCTATGAGCTAGAAAAACATGGAATGACAAGCTACCCCTCCCTTATATGTCAATTTATCAATTTTTCATCCTGTGGGAGAAAACGCAGTTATCTCTACATTACTGTTTCAGACCCTCATTATATAATGTTTTAAAAGCATGATTTATTTGCAATTTTCAACATTAAAATCTTGTAAACATATAAATGCAGTGCAAAGGATATCTCTATGTTTTCAATAAATACCTTTAAATGTGCAAATTGTTGTTACAAAAAATGCACAAAAGTGCTGTTGGGGGTTAGTAAAATTGTGCCCTTTGTGCAATTCAATATGTCAATGTAATTCACTTCATTCGGATATGATCATACCTGTATCGTCAAGTATACAACATTCTTGATTTCAAAATTATTCCATTATCACAAGTGCTTGTTGGTGAGAGACTTGAACTGGATAGTCCCGCCCCTTTGATGAGCAGCAATTACCCTTGAGATGGATGGGGATGCAGATCTTACTCTTACACCAAATAATAGAGCCGTCTCAGGAAGTTGACAAAAGGAAGACTGTTTTAATGTCAATGATCTAAAACAGGGAGCATAACGAACATCAACGCAAACGCTCAATCTTCAAACTCAAAGCATTTAAGAAAAAACTGTACTTTTATAAGAAAAATGTGTCATTAATGACATCTAACCTACGTGTTACCAACGTCATCCTACATGGCAAACTACAAAAACCTAACAGAGGGAGTGATTGGCTCTAAGTGAATATCTAAGTATATGATCCATACTAGTCTAAAAAAAAAGTGTAACTAGGTGATTGGTCACTTAACATCAGGCGGGCAACTAAGCCCTCCTCTAAAAATGACCACTATGAACGTCACTAAATACACGACATCCCATTGGTTTGCACACTATAGGACCCCCTGAATAAGCAAGGTCCTCTATAATTGGTTGGCACTGTATCCATCTTCAGTACTTTTCCACCTACATTAGCAGCCTGCAGGCTGGACGTCCAGACGCTTGTAAGGTTGTCCTAACTTTAACTTCCCACCAATTAGCATATCAATCCATCATCACCTCTGTGGTCTGCTGTCAATTAGGCCTTTGAACTTCGTCCTTGAGAGTGTTCTTAGCTCTGAGAAAATTAGGGAGTGAGCAGCACAGTCTGCCTCATCCGTAGGTGTGGTCATCTCGTTCATCCAACTTCATGCTTCCATGTGACTAGAGACCATAAATTCAAGCCTTTTCGTGTTTTTAATATTTTATTTTAATAGACCTCTGACGTCTTCCTTGTTATGTTCACTCCTTCTGGACAGGAGGTTTGTTCTTTCACACAATTTTGTATCCAAATTCAGTTTACTCCGGTTTGATAAGACCTTGGCTTCTTGGGGGTCATCCCACCTCGCCTTTCTGAGCTCCGCTTCTGTAATTCAATGTCTGCTTTTTTAACTGCAACACACAGAACTGAGGTGTTTTTGCTAATGTCCAACCTCCTTTAATACATTTAGTGGAAACATCCATAATTCTCTCATTCCTATGTATGTATACCTTGGCGCTTGCCGCAATCTATTTAACTATAAGCTTAGAGCTAGTTTCACCATTACTTTGCTGCTTGTGTTTCTTCTGCATCTTTAAACGTGTACAATTATTTAATATCTTCATCTGTTTCTGTGGCATAAGTTTCTTCATCTTGAGCCCAAGATGTTACTTATCCTTATTGCTTTCGTGATACCTTATAGAATATCCGCATTCTCTGATCACTGCATCTTTTTATGTGCTTCATATTCAGCTCCATATAACATATACTTGACAATGGTTAGTAATACTACCATTCATCCTTGCCGTTTATTGGTTCTGCTTCTTCAGGGATCTCATTCAGATGGCCATCAAATTTCTTCATAGGCAGATAAGGTTTTCTCAATGGGTACCTTGGTTCCAAGATCATCTTAGGTACTGGCCCTTTTATTGGCACTATACTGAGTCCATATTCTGCTCTTTGTCAATTCAGCTGTTCTGTGTATGTCTCATACTCTGGTTTCCAGCATACAGTTAAAGGGGTGTGTCGATTGAGGTGGAAATACTTGGCTCATTCTCTACAGACCGAAAGCATCCCTTTTATTTTTTGGAAGGATTTATCTTTCATTGTCCTGTGGGTTGTTTTTGGATCTATCAATCTTGTTTTCATAGGATGTCATTTATAATAAAGAGTCTGTCGACACAAGGTGTTTCGGCCCTTCAAGTAAGGTCCTCATGCATCCTTATTGCAGATAGTCAACAGGCCTTCACCTGGACAAAAATGATATGATTTGCACCACGGATTCCATACATTTAGCTTCGCCTTTCCAGTGGTCTCCTGTTCCTGCAACAGATGGCCTCAGAAGCCACATGGTAAAAGGAGGCTGATATGGTTCAGTAACTCATTTAAAATGTGACTGCTTGATACAGCCATGCTGCCAAAAGACACTTTTGTTAAACTGGTGGAGTTCTTGTGAACTGAAGGTTCCACTGTATTATAAAAGGTGGTTTATAAAAAACAACAAATCAACAAAAAACAAGAGTCCCTATCTGTAAAGCAAGATTGAGATTGAAAATGGAATATGAGGGGTATCTAAATGGATGGAACATTGGAAAGCTCTACCAGTCAAACTAAGATCAGAAGACTCATTCTGGGAATTCCAAAAACAACTGAAAACCTGGCTCTTCACACAGGAACCTGGCTGCTAAGTCAATTTGTTCAAGCATCTATATAAATGTAACAATGGTAATAAAAGATACTATAGCCAGGTTGCTTATACAGCCTATCTTATTTATGTACAACTGCATGTGATCTATAAGGGATCTTGTAACTTATACTAATTCATTATACTGCCTGTCTTATTTATGTGCAACTAAGTAACCTTTCACTGTTTTCTCCTCTTCTGTAAGAACAGCGACTAGATGCCTTTGGGCTGGGCGCGCTATATAAATTGCAAAGTAAATACAAATAAATAAATAAATCTGCAGTGCAAATCATATAATTTTTGTTTGCATATATAAATTCCCACATGAAAGGACGTGCCCTGCAATTGGCCAACTTTGTTTCTCCTGCTGGAGGGAACAACTATTTTAAAGCAGTGTGTAGAACAGCATGGAACCCACACGGGGACCACCTCCAGTGAAATCCAAAGAGAGGTCTCAAGTGACATCATCATCTCAATGTTGAGAGAGGCCCCGTGGATGCCACAGTGATGGGCCACGTAAGGGAAGATAGATTTCCAGAAGACAGGAGGACACCGGAAAGGTAGGCATCACGCTCATCTGTCCAAAGACAACACAGACGACCAAGGAGACACATAAAAAACTTGATTGAATGGTTATCATGGGAGAGTTAATCCAGCCCCTCCCCAGAAAATCAGAGATGGAAGGGTTACTTATCTGGTTTGTGAAATCAACAGGCAATAGAACACAGCCCATAAATTGCTACTGCAAGTCAACAATCTTCAAGCCTAATATCTTTTTGACTTTAGGGCCATGGTGAATGTGTCCAGTGAAGCCATCTACAAGAGCACTCCCAATGCTCCGCCCCTGTGCCTGTCGGAAGTTGTCATCTATCCATACAGGTCCAGCACCCCAATGGCATGCAAAGTGAGGCTTGAGGCCACATGCATTTACAAGCCACAATCAAAGAAGCTCCAAATACATGTTCTATTGGGGGGGGGGGTGCAAAGCAGCTGTATTCTGAGCTGCTGTACAAGCTAATGGCACACAATGTATCGACACAGTGGAAAAACATTGACCAACTATTCCCTTTGCTTTTTAAGGGTCTAGGGAAACTAAAAAAACAATCAAATACACATATACATCGATCCAGCCATCCAGCTTATTGAACAACCTTGTCAGGGCATACCAGTGAATATACAATGGCAGGTGTAAGACGAGATACACAAACTACTGAAACACACCATGGAGCCAGCTACTGGTCCGATGGCGTGGGTAGCCTGCTGTATATTGTACTTAGATCCTCATGTCTTGTATATAGTTCATAAACTAGACCGAAATCTCAGGGTGAGAGGTCAGACACAATTCCAAACTAATGCAGGAAAAACAGTTAGTCATACTGCAATCCTTTTTTACAAAATGCATTTTAATAGCATCTGGATAGTGTTATTGGGGATAGAGCACCCAGGAGGTATTATGACACAACAATACAAATAAGTATGGTCCAGTGAAAACAACTGGATCTCAATGTGATACAACAAATGGTGTACTGCTATTTTTTGTTAAATCATAACAGTCATGCAGTTACAGTAATAGAACATAAACCCATATTCATGGACATGTATACAAAAAGACACATAAACAATGTTTCCAATGTGCACTGTTGACTGGTAATATCGTCGACACAACGGTGTTTCGGCCTAAAGCAGCTGTGCAATGCAGCTATGTGAGCAGGCCTTCATCAGGACGTGTGGTGACCTTAGAGGGAGTCCTGGAGTCTCTATCAAAGATTTATCCAGTGCTGGGATACGCGAGATAATCCATCATTAATATAGATATCTGTAGGGCACTGAGTGCGTCGTGGAGGGACAGAGCTTGTACCTCAAAAAGTAAGACGGAAATTCTTTGCGAATGTAGGTGGAAAACACTCTAAATAATGGTTCCTCAGCCCAGAATGTCCGGAAGTGGCAAAAAGTTGTATGTACGGGTCTGGGACGAGCAGAGTAGCGAGGCGTCGCAGGACGCGAGTGCTGTGGAATGAAATCCCAGACCCGTACATACCCGTACAGAGGACTCCCTCTAAGGTCACCACACGTCCTGATGAAGGCCTGCTCACATAGCTGCATTGCACAGCTGCTTTAGGCCGAAACACTGTTGTGTCGACGATATTACCAGTCAACAGTGCACATTGGAAACATTGTTTATGTGTCTTTTTGTATACATGTCCATGAAAATATGGGTTGTGATATGCCATGCATGTGCCCCACTGTGTGCTGGTAGGTGCCTGTGGCAAGGAAGTGGAACACAGACACTACCTTCAGTAGAGGGGGGATGGCTGTGCGTATTTCAATGAGGCTCACTATGTCGTCATGTATCAGGTCCACTATGGTGGTGATGGTGTCACCGTCAAGCCGGTACAGGGTGTGGATCTGCTCTGGTGTTAGGTTGAAGGGGTGGCTCTGATGCGAGGGATTGGGGGCTGCCGGCGCGGTAACGGTGGCTGCACTGGTGGGGCATGCTGGGCCTGTCTCACCCTCATTCTCCTGCTGTGTATCCTCTGTGGTGGCGGCTGTGGTTGTTGTTGTTGTGTTGTTGTTGCTGCTGCCTTGCCAGCAGGGCCTCCAGCTCCAGTAATGCTACTACTATTGGTATCATCTTGGTGTGGGAGGGGGTGTGGTGTGTGGGTGTGCTCCTTATGTGCTGTGCCAGACTCCATTGCCTCCACCTGTGCTGATTGTGTGCACCTGTGGCTCTTGGAGACACTGCTCAAGGTTCTTAACACCTTCTCGGAGATGACTGTATTTACTCCATGCTGGTAAGGTACTTTTCGGGCTTCAGGAGTCCGTTATTTGCATGTCCACATTACTTGGGATCAGCTCCGGTTTACGGCATGCCTCTAATAACGGCATGGTGTGTCGCGCGTGCGACCCTAGACTGCTATTTACGGCATCGCACTTTATGGTGCCGTAATTAGCGGTCTGGTGGGTCAGAATAGCCCATAGCGGTAAGCGATGCCGGTAATCCATTCCCGGCATCGTTTTTCTCTTACCTCCAACCTCGGAATGACCCCCAGAGACATTGTGGTAAACTGGCCTCCAAAGGAGACGCCCAACAAACCATGTTTCATGTTCACCTTTTTCATAAATATCTGCTCCTTTTCATTGCTGAAGTGCTAAGAATGATTCAAACACACAAGTCCCCCACTTTTTTTCACACTCCCCAATCTATCAGCCTTCGCCGCATTCTGCTGATTGCTAGAAACGCTCATTCACAACCATCTAAACTGCACTTTCCGGCAGCGCGTGCGCATCTAAACAACGAGCACAAAGCACAATCCAAAGGCACGTGGACGGAGAACCACGTGCCTCCAAAGGACAACAAAAAAAATTGCTATCACAGGGATTTTCAACGTGGCAGTGTGATCACTGGTACAAGAACAGATGGTGAACGGAGACCGTACAGCTACCAACCGCGCACAGTGTGCCATAGTCACCCCCTACCCTACCAGCACGGAAAACTCCACTGCCAGAGAGGGAGACCAGCAGTGTATGAAAAGAAGTAGTGGAACTATGTTCCCTGTTGGCCTGCCTAAACTCCCCACAAATCCCATTGGCGGGCCCCTCCCACATGCAATCCAAACCTTCAAACAACCGTGCCTGCTATTTTAAGGGAGCATTCATTGCAGTGCCCTGAAGTGCAAGTTTCAACTTCTTCCTACACTTTTATTTTCAAACTAAGCCATTCCAGAACCATTTCTTTTTAAAAATAAAAGTATGGGGCCGGTAAAACTTAATTAAAAAAAAGCAGAGGAGCAACACTCCCAGCCGCTTCCGACCACTGGAGACCAGACCTGAATACAACACGGACAACTGAATGGAGAAGCTCCGCAGGGGAGCCGAGGAAGTCCGGCAAAAGGCATACGATCAAGGATGGTGGTGGCGCCGTGGTATTTTCCTCGCGGGCTCCCTCCTACACACGAAAAGAGATGCACGGGTCTCACACAGAAAACTAAGCCCCCCTAAAATCATCCAATGAAATGCGGTGGCACATGCACCACGTGCCAAGCAATGACGATTAACAAATTATATATATATATATATATATATATATATATATATATATATATATATATATATATATATATATGGGCCAAGATAGCAGTATGTGGGTGGTAGGAGCACAGTGCTACAGAGCTCCCAGCCGGATGCACTTAAGAAGCTGGATGAGTTCTTATACCTACCCAATATGAGTGCGTTGGGAGACTATTGGGTAATCAGGGCTCAAGTGGAGGGTACACGCAGCAGGACGGAGTCCACCCACTTTATTCAGATCGTAGACTCATCCCCCCAGCTAAAATGAGAAACATTGAATGTTCTCTTTTAATTGGATGAATTATAGATGACCTCGGCGATCAAACCATGTTGTCATTGTAGGCCGGACACTTCGCAACTGCACTATGTAACCTGATGAAAAATAACAAACAACTAAAGGTGAAATGTCCCATTTCGCTACTGCAAGTCCCAGGGAAAACATTTTTTATTGGTGCTTGGAGTTTAAAACATGCACACCTTTTAACGTTTTCAAAAACACTGTTAAAAGAACATATCCTCTCTTGGTGTTGTGTGTGTGTTCATTTTATGAAAGGAAAATGCTATTTGTCCTGTGCAATGTGGGTGATTATCAGAGGCGTTACTTAGGGTGGGCGGGAGGGGCTATAGCCCCTAGTATTTTGGTTGTAGCCCCGGATAGAAGCTTAGGGGATACAAGCAAAAGGATAGCTAGCCCGAGTCCCGACAGTCCCGACATTAGTGTAGCCCCGGATCTTTTCCAGACCTAGCAACACCCCTAGTAGTTATGCAAAGCCAATTTAATGAAATGTGCATATTTCACCTTGATTTGACCATTTCTGGAAAAGTCACATCTCATTCGTTTGTTGATGAGTCCCCCCCACTTTACTTGTTAGGGCGTGACCCACGTGGCTAATGAACCTGACCAAAGCCTAAAAACGTGACTCGCTGTGCTTGACACCCGAAATCTAACACGGGATTAATAAATCAGGATTATCATTAGAATCATAGCAATGACACTGGAGAGGAAAGTTATCAGAAACTAGTTTTTCGTATCTATGTAAGTGAGCTCTTGCCATTGTCGCCTAGTGCAGGTGGAAAATACTTGTCTTGCTAAACACGCCAATGAGTTAACAAGGATTAAATCATGGGGCATCTTAATTGAATTTCTTACACTTGTTAGGTTAGATGCAGACACGTGTTGTCTGCACCTAACCTTGCACTGCCACCTGCTGGCCGCACTATTTGTTCTTCGAAGTTTGATCCTGTGTCTTGCACTTCTCCTCCCCTCTCCCCTGCACTTGCATGAGCTCAACGTCACTTGGCCTAGTAAGATCGCTGTCTCTGTCCTCCCTCGGTTCCCCTTCCTTTGCCTCATCAGGTTTTTGTGTATAAGCGCGCTATGAATGCCATATTAGATCAGTTCTATCAGTTAGAAATGTGAAGTACACCAAGAGTAAATGACATTAGAATACCAAGTATGACAGTCCTGAAAAGGCTTTGATCTTGCGGGGAAACTAAGAAGATGGGGTGGTCACTAATGTGTTGGGTAGCAAGGGTAGTTAGAAGCAGGCCAAAAGGATACCGTGCACAACAAAGACAGTACCATGAAAAGTAAGTGTGGGGGCAGGGGGGTCACCAGACTGCTCAATGGCATGTCATGGGGAGGCTGCTAATCTCGGTGTATCAATCGATCAAAAGCTAAAGTAAGTGTATAAGTAGAGCACAGGGAAACATCTCATGATATGTCGGCTCCAACCAAGCGACAATAGTGAATGGGCTGCTTAACCAAAATAGGTTCATCTGATCGGCCCCTTCTGCTAAGGAGAGGCTTGCTATGCCAAGTGCTATCAAGTGCCAGCCTGCCCTCTACTGCAGGCATAACACACCCTCCCTCCTCCTGCATACACTCCACTCCACCAGCCCCCTCCCCCCCCCAGGCTCCGAGCTCGAATCAGGAAGCAAGAAAGAAAGAAAGAAAGAGAGAGAGAGAGAAAGAAAGAAAGAAAGAAAGAAAGAAGGAAAGAAAGAAAGAAAGAAAGAAAGAAAGAAGGAAAGAAAGAAAGAAAGAAAGAAAGAAAGAAAGAAAGAAAGAAAATTACACAAAAGCCCGAGCATCTCAGGCTTTGTATTTTTAGATACCATGATACCCGGACACAAGGGTGTAACAAACAAAACGTCCAGCAGAACTTACCCCCACCCCAAGAAAGAGAAATGAAGAAATCAGAATGCCAAATCTAGTACAGCAGAAGTTGCTGCTTTGAGGCGCCCAGCCGAATGGTGTCTTACTGTGTTCCAGTGCCCTGATTCCCACACAAGACCCAACCTAATGCTAGCATCAGATAAGCAAAAGTACATCAGCGGAGTGAAACAGCATCCCACACACATATATCATTTCAATTAGCACCCTCGGTGGGTGCGGGAGCCGATGAGCTTGCTACAAACCCACCCTGAATCTACCAATGCAAGCATGGGTTCGGAGCAACCAGAGTGCCCTGCGCACTCAACCTGCATCAGCTCTTCTGTTTTCCCTCCTCCCCATCCTCCTACCCCCAAATCCAGCCCCTCAACACCCCCTCCATCCCAACCAACTTACCTTTACAGGGCTCCTCCGCACGGTACCTAAACCCGCTTCGCCCTGTCAGCATGGCTTCCTGGTAAGCCATGGAAATGGAGGAGGGGCTCAGAGCGGGGCCCTGTCTGCTGCGAACGAAGCAGCACAGGAATTTTATTTTTTGCCTCGGACTGCTAAAAGCAATAATCTTGTGTTCTGTGGGCTTCACCAGCTTGGTAGCGGCACCGGAGCCCAGCGGTAGGGGGGTAACAAGTGTCTATGATTTTCAGTTGGGAGAGATTGTAATGTTGTGTGACATTCTGTTGGAAATCCACCCTCCTCATTATGTTACAGGCGGACTGATCCTTGGGGAAAGGTGAAAGAAGTGAGGTCACTGGGTCTAGGGTGGGGAAGTGGAGGACAGGGAACGGGAGAATACATAAGTTGTCTCCATCAACCCGTCTCTGTGTCTTCTTGCATAGAAGCACTGTGCAGGGTATTGATCCAGCAGCAGCCCCGTTGGGAGCTGACAATTACGATAATGAACAGAGTGAGGGAGAGAAACGAGAAAGAGTGAGAAAGATATATAAGAGAGAGAAAGTAATAGTGTGAGAAAGGGACAAAAGGTATAGAGAGAAAAAGAGCATAAGAGAGAGAGAGAGAGAGGGAGAGAGAGAGAGAGAGAAAGAAGGCCTGAACTTGTTGCAACTCTTGCACAGCCCTGACACAGAGAAGTAAACGGATATGGGCCTTCAGGAGCAGTCTTTTCATCAGTCCAAGCAGGTTCACTAGAATGTGTGCTCAGGATCACAAGATCAGAAGGAACCCAAACATGAGCACTGATTTTCCTTTGGTGCCTGTGTAAGGGAAAGCTCTTTTACTGAGGAAGGCCTGCACCAGACTCTACTCGTAGAGACAGGGATCAGTGAAAGACGACTGAGGATGTTCAGGAGTCATCAGTGGAGAGGGAGTTGAGGAGGTATCACCCGCGCGAGGAACTAGAAGATAGCTGAGCACCTTCAGTGAGTAGAGAGGGGAAAGGGGATTGGGAAGGCCCAATCTCTATTGCCTCCCCCTCTACAGGAGCACTGGAAGATGCCTGAGGACCTTGCATGAGTAGTCAGAGAAGAGGGAGTGGCAGAGGTCTCATCCCTATTGCTCCCTCCCCACACCTGGATCTTGACTAAGTAAACAATTGAACAGGCATTGTTCTCCTATTGGCCTCCCTCCAGAGGAGCACTGGAAGACGGCTGTGGACCTGGCAGGGGTAGTCAGTGGAACAGGAGATGCGGCCTCCATCTTGCCCCCACCCAGGGGAGAACTGAAAAACAGCCGAGGACCTTGCATGAGTAATCAAAGGGAATGCAGATTGGGACGCCCCTTTCCTATTGGCCCTCTGGAAGAAGGCTGGGCGACTGGCTTGGGCAGGCAGGAAAAGGAAGATATCTTCCCCCAATGCGCGGCTTTTCGCAGGTACCATCCCCTTCACCATCACAAAAGTACATCTACTTCCTTCCACAACCAAAAGCATTCAGTGTGGAAATTGGGCCAGTTACAATCCATCCCCTTGGAACATTCAAACGTAGCATCAACCAACCAGATGCTCGGGAGGATAGCTCAGGGGCAACTGCTTGCCTTGGAAGCAAGACCACGCAGAGCAACACATGTTCGATCCCCGGGTCCGCGCTTAGAAACCTCTGTGTATTAAGCGCGTTATAAATAACCAATCATATCAACGGGAATGGGAAGCCTGTTTGTGTTGAACTTAATAGCAAATGTGACTATTTGCTCTATCAATAAACTCTATGGTGGATAGTTGTGGGTTCGATTGTCACAATACCTCCTTAAGACAAAGCTCAGTTACGCATCAATTATTCTCTATTGACTATTTATAGGCATTCCATCTTGAACTCATTTTCCTCCAACCTGATACGATATATTTTCACTAAAGCAAAACATATGTAATTTGGTAGTCTCTTTAATTAATGGGCAGATGACCTGAATGACGCCCATATGACAAGACTCTTGACACCTCGGGAGGCACCGTCTCGGTGTCAAATAATTGCACCATCCGTGCGTATTGAAGGGCTGTTCGGTAGATTGGCTCTAACAATCCAATATCCACATCACTAATTGAACTAGAGCACAAATTGACTGGACAGATCATTACCTTATTTCCTCCTGCACGGAAATACCAAACTCTTGAACCATCTCACAGCGTGTTACCCAGGCGGCTTTATTACAGTCCAAGGAACCTTAAGAAAAAAAAAAAAATCTTTCAAGACCCTCATTAAGAAAATTGCTCCAAATCAGATTCTTGCACTTCACTCCGCTTCGCGCGCTTCATTATAACATAATTACCATTAACGTATCACTGCATAAAGTGGTGCCATTAAAATTAACCTTCCCATGAGAGAGAAACAACAACTAAGAATGCTTTGATACCGAACTAAAAATATTAAAATAGCTCTTTGCACAAAAAGGCACCATGGGACGGAGGCAGCGGAAAACCTCACTTCGAAACAAAGACACATCCACAGTCCACAGTCATTGTTGAATGGCAAGCATCTATTTACTGGTGCAAATTGATGGAAATACATTCTTCTGCTTGACCTTATATTAAGCGTAAACCTAAAAATATAATGAACAAACCTGAAATTCTCTAGCTATTGACCCGTTAGTCGAACGCAGAGGATCCATCTACAGGCTTTTTCTGAGTTGACCTCTATAGTCAAGTACTACTGAATTGCATGCGCAAGAACTCTTTACTGTACTTCTAGTAAGTTCAGAAATTCTTATTCCTTGCAAATCAAAGTTGGTGGAGATGAAGTCAGTATGACTGCCAGATGTAATAGAATGGTAAAGGGTGAGGGGGCACCAGAAGCAAAAAATTAGGCTGCAGAATGATTACCTGCAGAATCATGACTGCGATCCAGTAGGACTACGTTAAAGAAGGTTGTGCCCCCCCCTTCTTAGAGGTTGTGCCCCCCTTCTTAGAAGAAATCCCAGAATGACTCATCTAAGAGTAAGCTTTCCCTGACAAACAAATCAAATCCGATCCTTTCCTTTCCTGCTTCTGTAATTCTCTTCCTGCTGAAATATGATGAAGCGCTCCATAAATAAATAAATCAATCAATCAAGAAGCGGCTTATCCTCAATTGCAATTCCCATTAATTCTAAAGACTTTCGTGGAGGCTGTAAGGGAGGGTTTCTGCCTGTATGAGCATCGAGATCGCTCCCAGATGGCAATGGAAGTCAACCCTTAACTACATGCTGGCGAGATATCGATACATACATGTACATACATAACCGCTCATACGTCATCAAATACATTCAGTGACAACACTGTTCGAAGAGAGATGCCATTGCTGACCAGCTGATGTTTGTCAAGGCGTTACTTTCTGGCTTTGATCTCAAACAGAATAATGCGGCGTAACTTCAAGCGCAGTACGTAAGATAAGTCCCTGATTTGGTGACAAAAACAAGACTGCAGGAGGAGCTAGTTGGTGAAAAAGTTTAGAATTAAGTATAGGTCACTTATTAGCAGGGGTGGACTGGGAACCAAAAGAGGCCCTGTAAATAATATTCAAAGTGGCCCCATATTACACATTTTCAGCAAGCCCAACCCTTTTCCTATAGGGAAATTTAGAAATACCACACAAAAGAGGTCCATGGTGCAGAGGTCTACCGGGAAATCTCCAAAGTTCCCTATGGGTCAGTCCACCCCTGCTTATTAGTGCTTTGTGATGCTGCAGAGGGGGTGCAGAAGAGACAGGAATCCTCACCTTAGATGGTTTTTGGGGGCCTGTTCTCCCAAGTGTTTGGGGGGCTATTTCAGTGAGGTTGTGATGGGTGGTACAATTATCTGTATAAGAAATTGGTGTAAGGGGGAAGTTTGATGAAATCTTGGTGGTGAATTTGGGATCAGTGGTCCTAGGCCAGACTGTAAAGGATCACAATCCACATGAGGTTGTGTAGGGGGAAGTTTAAAGCCCATGGGCAGATCACAGAACAGTAGCATAGCAAACATGCTTCAGTAATAGTAGCAAAATGTGAACCTTTGATATGGGGTCTGCGGTGAAAGCACATCTAGGAAGTTTATTCAGGGTAGAGGAGACAAGGTGATGAATTTGGGATTTGCTAGGAAGGGGAATTGAGAATTATACAGCAGGAGATTTACTGCAGGTTGCTGAGGGCTGGTGTGTAAATTTGTATCTTGTCTGAATAGAAGATCTTGCGGAGATGGGTTTTCTGGGGGTTCTGCAGGTGGCAGAGGAGTTGATGTACAACCAGAGGCACTATTTTCTGTGAAACCGGATCCAAAAGCTGCAGGAGGAGGGTTATGGGAGTCTGCAATCAGAAGAGAAAGCTGTGCGTGCAGGAGGTGCAAAGATTAATGCATTCTTGATGTGGTCATCCGCTGCCAGAGTGTGGGGTTCTTGGTGTGTGCCATCAAGTAAGAGGGTGCAAACACCTAAATAGATGAAGAATAATCAATGAGCAAGAGGTCGGCATGGGTCTTGAGCAACACCATGTCACAGAACAGAAAATTGTGTCAGAAAAGAGAGTATATTGTTGTGAGGAGTTCAACCATCCACACAGGGAGTGTGTGCTCACCTGGGATTTAAAAAAAATAAAAATAAAAAGGTAAGAAATGGAATAATGGGAGATCAACCCCAGAAAATGTGTGGGGCTATTCTCCACATATTTTCCTATGCTGGCCTGCACAACAATCACGTAGCCTAGTGTACACCAGGGGGACACAACCTACAGGTGCAGTCCTCCCTTTCACATTTAGCTGGAATGTGACATCCAGGGGTACATCAAAGCAACTCAGGAAGGGGGAAGGAAACACCTTCCTACTGCCATGGCCAGTCTAATTAAATATCAAAGGCTCCATGGATCTGCCCTGTTCTATTGTCAAAACTCTGTGTGGTGACAGTGCATAGTGATGAGAGCTAAACAAATGCAGGCCTGCAAAACAGTCTGGTGACGGAACTAACACAAGGGACAGGAATTAATACCTCTTTGATATGCAATGTGTCAACTAGAAGCTAGCCACCACCTCTCTGTATGAAGTGCAGTGAATGTCATGTCTGGGACATGTCTGGGACAACTGTTTACAATAGAAAACACCTGCAGGGAACCCCCTTTCCGAGGGAAGAAGTATGTGATTTTATGGAGACAGAAGTCTGTTCTCGCCACAAACTTTAAGGGAGACCTCTGCTTTGATCAGGAGTCAAAGAGAGCTCAATTTAACCAGAGAGACACTTTGATCCACAACAGACAGGAAGAGAAGCACTCTGGTTATGACCTCACGCATAACAGAAGGTTGTTGGTAGGGATGCAGGATTGGTGGATTAAGGTAGGCTTAGCCTATTTGGCCCATTTGGCTTTAAAAGAGGGTTGAGCACCTCTTTTGGCAGATCATCCGATGACTTCAAAAGGAGTAAGAAGGATGACTCATTTGGACCCTGACTGAAGGCCTTACAGCTTTTGCCAGTGAAGGAAGGCCTGTCCCCTCCAGACTGGACACCAGTCCCCAGCCCCGCTCACCGGTAACACACCCACAGGCAGACCCCTCCACTCTGGACACCATCTCACAGCCCCTTCAACTGTGACCCCCCCAGGCAGCCCCCTCCAGACTGGACACCACCCTCCAGGCCCCCTCATCAGTGACACCCCACCAGACATCCCCCTCCAGACTGGACTCCACCCTCCAGACCCCCTCACCTGTGACCCCCCAGGCAGCCCTCTCCAGTCTATACACCATCACCCAGTGCCCCCAAGCTGTGACACCCCACCAGGCAACCCCCTCCAGACTGGACACCAGCCCCTAGCCCCACTCACCTGTGATATCCCCTCAGGCAGCCCCCTCCAGACTGGACCTGCCCCCCAGGCAGCCCCCTCCCGACTGCACACCGCCCCCATCCTCTTTCAGCTGTGACACCTCCCAGTCAGCCCCATTCAGTCTGGACACCTCCCCCAGGCAGCCCTTTGATAGTCTCCCACAATACCAGTGCAATGCATGTCTGCAGCTTACCCGAACCTCCATACTCTGCCAGCTCCATGAAGTGGAACACCAATATCTCCACAGCAACCACAATCAACAGAAAGCACCAGAGATCCATCCAGGACTGGAGCATCTGCTGACACACCTGTCAAGACCTTAACCAGCCCACCCCATAGACATGTGACAAGTGCTTGCAATGGTAAGTGGCATGTGTATGTTGGCCATGACACATTGCCAAGGCATCAAAGCACACTGATTGAATGTGTTCCCATGACAGAAGTAAACCTAGTACTAAATATGAAATATACACAAACATTGGGCAGGCGCATCACCGCCTGAGCATCAGTGATCTGGGTGCAAGGGGTATCAGATTACCCGACAGGGAACAATAACATGACAGGGCCATGCATGGGTGATGAGATGGCAATCAGAGATTGCATGAGTCACAGAGACTGGAGAATTGGGCTGCCACTCAGAAAGTGCAAACATGGCTCACTGCTGCATTCCAGTGTCCGAGGTGGAGCAACACATGAGAGAAGGCAATGTGTGACTGCACATAATGGTGGGCGTGTCTGAATGACGTGTTTAACACAGCAATGATGAACAAAAGTGCCATTAACAGGTTCATGGAACACCTCCACAGTGAGCCCACTTCCCTCCACCCCAACCACACTGATGGCAAACACACAGTGATGGTGCACAGCTAAAAGCAAATGAAAATATACAGTGCTGGCCCAGCCGTCTGATGGACCCACCCCCACATTTCAGGCACATGTGCATCCTTCCAGCTGCAACCATCACAGCAACAACAACACACATGCATGCATGCCACAAGATATATGACTTAATATGGAGAGATTCACTGACTGAAAAGTGAACTATCAAAGTTGCCGACACACAAATGAACTGTATGAAGCATTTAATGTAACAAAATCAAATATGTATTGCATATACATATTTACAATTAAAACAGAGAATTAGGTCAAAGCAGTCCAGGGGAAAAAAAGAAAAGAAATAAAAACCCTACGCCTAACTAACTATAGACATGAAAGATGACTGGGAAGGAAAGTCTGGGGAAAATAATACATAAGCAAGGAAACCAACATCTAAATAACTATTTACAAAGGCAGCGGGCTAGTCCTCCTGAACAATCTCAATCAGCCTTACCCCCCCAGGCTGGGTTCCATGCCACATCCCACCCCCTCAGGTGGGCCTCCGTCCTTGCCTGGAGGGCTTGCAGGTTGACCAGCATCCGTGTGTATATCACTTACGCTTCCCTGCAAGTGGCCTCCAGAATGGCAGCCCGCCTCCTAGCACGACACAGCGCAATCCCAGCCCTGGCCATCACTACTCCTGCTTCCTGTGCCCACTGCCTCTCTGCCACAATCTGCCCTTCATAATGCTGGAACATGGAAGACAATCTCTGCCGCACGTCCATATGTGCCCCCTGCAACACTCTCCCTACCTGCCACCTTTGGGTGGTCTGCCCTGCCAAAACGTGCCTGCCTCCTCCTCTTTGTCACCTTCTGGCCCATTGCCAGGTGCTTGCTATGTTGGTACGCCCTCTGGGCTGATGACGATACCAGGGGCGTGCTGCACCTGCACTGCTCATAGGTGCCTGCTGTCCCTCCATTGCCTGTGCCCCTGTCCGTGCCTGGGTAGGTATGGTGGCCACTTCAGCTGCTGTGCCTGGACTCCCAACATGAGAAGGAATGTGAGCTCCACCAGACGGGGCGTTGTGTGTGGGACTAGTGCACAGCGGGCACTGCTGGTATCTGGGTCGGAAGGCACCCTGGTGGATTACTGGCGCACAGAGGAGGAAGACGAGGAGGCAGTCGCAGCAGTGAACATCCTATGGAGTACACCACGGAACAGGCATATTGCAAGCCAGGACACAAGGCGGTATAGCTCACTTTAATGATGTGCAAGCAGACTACGAGTAGCCTGCACATCATCAAGAATGACACCTCTCCACCTCTTCAACCCGGCCAGCAGGGGCAGCACATAATCCTGGATGTACACATCAGATGTCAAGGGGGTGTCGGTCTGGGTGGACACACAAGCCGACAACGGGGTATGGGTCTAGGTTGAGGCATCCGGCAGGTGCACACTGCTGCATTTGATGGCCCAGGGACAGGAATTTGCACAGGCACCTCCACAGTGGCCTGTACAGCCTCATGTCCGTGGGACAGGACTGTAGTATGCACGCCCACCTCAACACCCTCACCTGACCCAATGGGCTGGGCTGCAATGGCCACCTCCTACCCTTGCCTCTCCGTCAACCTGGATGACTCCAGGGCGTATACCGCCATGGATGGTCCCTGTGTGGCATCACATGGTCCTACCACTGCTGAGAGTCTACTCTCACCTTCATCTTCTTGGACTTAGCCCCAGCAGCTATGCCCCATGTCACCGGCGCTGCCCCAGCACCATCACTCCACGAAGATGAGCTATCATGGGTGCGTGGCTGTGGCCTGCACCTCTGCCTGGTGGTGGCACCCCTGCATCCCTGCTCCAGAGCACTGCTTCCACAGTCTTCATCAGATGCAACTGTGGAGACACAGATCAGCAACATCAGTGTACTGCACCAAAGGCAGCGTGGCATCACCAACATTCACAGGAACATGACTTGTCAAGGGAACAACTATAAACCTCCACACCCACACACATAGACATATAATCCACATCCATGCATATACCTGCCTGGCCATCACTCCGAACTATCAAATCAAACTACATGCTACTGTCACAACCAATCTATTGTGTATTCATGTCATAACAACAAGCACATACACATGTCATGCACACACATCACCTCAGAGGGCCCAAGCAGTGCCATGACCAATCCCATCAGAGTCCTGGGAACTGCAATGCCTCAGCGTGACGAAGCGTGACATCCAAATACACGTATTGCATCCAGGAGTGAGTGATGCACAGTCACACATTTCCATTTTGGGCACATACATATGAGCACCATGCATGCACATGACGTGGGCAACACTACCCCAACTGGCACACTTGGCAACCTGGAACGTCGCAGACACAAGTAACATTGCATGTGCACAGTCTGCAAGGCAGCACTACAACGCACAATGCAAGAACGTGCCCATAAAAATCCAAAGATGTCTCAATGCACACATGGAGAGCAATGTCTGGGACATGCATGCAGATATTCGTTTCAAAGCATACTTGCTGCAAGGAAAAGAGGGTCACTGCCAACATGCTTGTAAATGCACAACACACATGCACCATAGAGCAGTGCACCACATGGCTACTCACCAGTCGACTCCAGACGTTGGTGTAATTCGTAGACCTCGGTGCGCAGCACCGGGTAAAACCTCTCTAGGACAGGCCAATTTTTCCGGCACCTGCACGCACGGTGCCCCTCCGCAGTAGCACCGGCCTGGATAAATCACATGGCCTTGCCATGGGACCTAGAATTAAGATCCTCCCAGGGTTTATGCACGGTCCTGAAGGGGCAAACTGCCACCCCCTTTTCATTGATGGCATCCATGATGCCGTCCCAGATCTGCTGACGTCCTTCCTTGCTGCGCTGCATCACAGGGTTAAAGAGGGCATCATAATGCTCCAGGACTTTTGCCACCAGGATGTCAACATCCCTGGCGCTGAAGTTGACAGCCCTATCCCTCGCTGCCATGCAGTTGCCGCTCTGGCTGGAGGATGATGGTGCAGACATGGCAACCCCCAAGGCAGGTGTGGGTGGGCAAGGTGCTCCTGGAGCTGGGCTGTGGAGCGGTGGTGGTGGAATGGCTCGATGGGAGTCCAATGAAGCAGTTGAGATGGTCACAGGGCCAGAGACATGAGCACAGAAAATGGCTGGACAGCAGGCACTCTAAACGCATTGCAGGTGGGAAGCAGGCACACACAATGGACAGGCAGCATCAGATGTCAAAGTTGGAGATAGCACAGGGGAGATGGAGGCAGGTAAAATGGCATGGAGGCAGGAGTGTGGGTCTTCCGTGTCACACAATGATGGCAGCCGTAAAGAGAGTGAAGGGACTTTGTGCGGAAAAAAATGAGAAAAGCTTTGATATGTGAAATCAGAGTAAAGGCTGCTTATGTGACATGCGCTGTGCACAGGTTTTGAGCACACCCTATTCAGAGATACATAAGTGCATGTAGAAGCAACTCCGAATGTGTGTGCAAAGGGGCGGGGACAGACGTGTGGATTACTGCATATTTTGGGGTGCTTTGCAATCCTTTCACTTCAGGCACCATATGAACTTCTTCTTTTGGTGGGGGATTCGCCTCTGCGCATGCGCATATTTACTTTTGATTTTTGAGAGGCTAACGGTGAGTAGCGTACACATTTGTTTCAATTCTGAGTGCCCTTTTGTATGGCGTACCACTATTTTTACTTACCACTTTTTTCCTATTTCAGAAGCTATCCTGGTATAGTGTCCCCTTTTCTTTTTGTGTGATGCCTGTGCTTTGCGCATACCGTAATATCCACACCTGGGGTACATTTGAGCCTTGCTGGACCACATCACTACATATTGCATCATGTAGATTGCCCCCTCACTCATATTGCCCAGTTGTTTGTGGCATAATTGATGTGAGTGACTCTGCTCTGCTAGACATGTGCAGGTCTACGAAATCCTAGTTACACTTCATGCCATGCAGGGTATTGAATCTATTTTCACACATGTATGTATGTGCTGCCATGCCCTGATTGAGTGTGTGTATGTCCAGACTATGCGCCTCCCTGCTACCCCAATGGCAATGACTCCTCAGGCAAATTGTTGTGAGGCCTGCACCCTGTTACCCTCCCACACTCAGCCCACATTCCATGGGTCCATGCCCTGCTCCTTCTTGTGGATCACTGTACCTTGTTCATATCTATAACTCCATTGACTTACTCTCTCCACTTCATGGACCTTGCCTAGGTGGTACTCTTGCAGCCATACATCACCTGGGACTATTTACTTTTCCCCAGATTTACGACATGTTCCATTGTGTGCAGTCCCTGTACCAAGACAACATTTGTGTGGCATGTGATGGATGCAGATCTGGATGTGGATTGTGGGTCTGTCTGTTGCCATCTGATGTTATATCACATCACAGAGACACATGTCCATGCCCATTTCACTGGTATTAGTCAACAGTTTGCGGTACCATGGGCCATAGAGTGCTTCCTAGTGACCCTGTTGATTGGCAATGTGTCCACTGGCATGGCCCTGATAAGGAAATTTTATTGCCAATCTGCATACGGCATGCTCAGATAGCTTGTTGTCCATAGTTTGTGCGTGCTGTATATTTTATGGCGAAATTCACAGCATTTTGTTGCATAACAGCAATGTGATATGTTGCAGTTTATTTTACGGCAACACCCGAGTTAGGGAGCTCCTTCCTTAACAAGGAATGTGTCGCACAAGAAAGCGATTTGGATTTTCTATTAGTTTCTTTTCTTGATAAGGCCTGCAACCCGTCTCGCACACAACCTCAACAAATACCCTGTGCCACTATGGACTAGGAACCAGGACGGTGTGTATTAAACATATATTTATTTATTTATTACATTAAGACAAACAGATTACAGCAGCCACCAGTGTTGTGGCAACACAAATACAAAATATCCTTTGAGTAAAGTGCCAATTCAGAGATGACACCAGACTATGCAGTTACAATAGCTACCACTTACATCACCCCCCCCAATACAAGAAAAGAACAGTGCAAAGCACACAAGAGCATGAACAGAGCTATGCTTGCCTCCCAGCACCCCTCGCCCCCCAAACATCCATTAGGCTTGAATCTTTTGACTGTAAGTCCATGGCGGGAAGAAGGAAGGCACGAGGAAAATCGTTTTTTGTGTATGCTCACAGAAACAATATTGTGACAGAAAGGAAAGGGGGAAATTCATTTTGCAAAGTACAATGGTAAAATGTTTTAAAAATTATTTATCCCAACTGCAATGCGAAAGAATAGAAAGGAAAGGAATTTGTTTTTTCTTACACTTAAAGGGACTGGCAGGGCTTTGGGGAATATAAATCAGCACACATTCGGAACATCAGAGTAGTTTGGAAGACTTGATCACAAAAGCAATAGAGGAGACAGAGATGCAATGGGAAAAATGTGTTTTGTCACACCTGACAATACCACACAGGGCTTTAGGCTTATTATCAGAACAGAATGGGGAAATCAATTTTGGTAGGTTTAGCACAAGGGCAATGTGAGAAAGAAAATGCAAATGGGAGTTTGTTTTTCAGAGCACAATGGGAAAATAAGGACAATTTTGGAGGGGAAACACAGATGGAAACAGGGCTAGGGGTTTCTTTCTTTTGGCAAATCATTATGACTATACTGGCTCACAACACACTAGCAGAAGATTGTTAATTTCGAATGCCAACAATACAGACCCCGTGAATTAAATGGGGAATTCATTGATTTACTTTGAGAAATATGCTAAGAATCTGCACAGGCGAATGGGGGATTTTTCAAGGGGACAATAACTAAAATACACAGGCAAGCAGGGGATTCTTCAACGAGGAAATGGCTAAAATACACAGGCAAACAGGGGGATTTTTCAATGGGGAAATATCCAAGGCAAGGCCGAAAGAATACAGGGCTTATGCAATCTATGGCTTGGGGTATTTCTACTCACAGGAGAGGTCTGGACTGGACATCAGATGGCGTCAGGGCACACTGATGGGACAGTCAAAGGGGATCAGTCAAAGGTCTCCTCTCCTTCTTCCAAGGGTTCCAGTCTCTATGTCTCCTTGCTTCACTGGAAGGTTAGGCCTCTCTCTGCTGGGACACTCACACCAGATTTTTTCAACAGATCACCTTGTGTAATTAATGCGAAAAGCCCTGCTCTGGGGCAAGTTGGCTTAGTTATAGGGATTGCCTAAGGCTCACTAACCCACTCCCCCCTTTGTGCTGATAGGATGATGGAATGTGGGAGTGCTTTGCGACAATAGGGGAGAAGAGCACTTCATCACATCACTTCGACATGGGGGCTTGGTCTGATTCAGGATCATAGAATTCTCCCTAATGGGAAGTGCCATTAATTTCAACAATTTTATATGTTTGAATACATATTTGAGCACTCCATTTCAACGTGAATAAGATTACATTAGTCAGATGTTTGTATGTCATTCCTGTGCAGAGACACAGTTTTTCTTCATTTACTCCGGAATCATAAAACGCCATTTTACGGGCGTCATAGGAATTATGATTGCCAAGTTTGAGCACATTTTCACATCTCTGGAATTCACGAGGAGGGCCACATCACATTTTCTTGAATAACATTAGTTGTGTTTATCTCACAAAAATCGTTTTTGGATGATCAGAAGGGGTTAACTGTCACCTTTCCGAAAAGCCTGGAATGAATATTATGCGATTTATAGTGTCAATTGTTTGCGATAAAATGCATTTCTCCTATTGAAAAGCAATTGCAGCTCCACCACTCCTTTGCTGAGACCCACCAACTTTTTTTTTTTAAGTTTCACTTCTGCTCTGTTCAGGCATGACATCAGTAGAGGGATCTGTGTTTACATTAGCTCAGCCCTTCAAGAGCTAATGACCGCTAATGCACCTTTTATGAGAATTGTGACCCGGAGGTCACCAGTGCGGCCAGTACAGACCCAATCTTATCTGGTTTGCTCTGCCTTTCCCATCTAAGAGTACCTTATTTCTTGTCTTTAGGCTTTTTAAGACATAGTTCTGATTGATGATGACACTGAGGCCTGTCTTCAGGACAGCAAAGTGGAAAAGAATGCAGGGGTCAGAATCACTTCTGAAGACTGATCTTTCATGCTCCCAGCCGCAAATTGCCTTTAAACTCACATTTTCCTTTTAAATAAGCTCTTAGAAGGCACGCTGTTTCTTAATATATATATATATATATATATATATATATATATATATATATATATATATATATATATATATATATATATATTATTTATTTGTCCCTGGAATACAGCTGTTAGATAAGAACATCATATTCATACCTTTAGTGGTTTTCGTGAAGATTTTGGTTTGCAGATTGTCGCTTTGGAGGAAAAACAAAATTACATTTTATTTATTTTACACCTAAAATTAATTCTGTTTCACTGCAGCTGCTTGAAACACAATCTTGGCATTTTCCTTTGAGATTCTATGCACCCTGTTTCATGGAAATATCGGTGCATCTGTCCATAGATTTATTTACACGTTATGTCCACATGTGTTTTGCTTCCTTCATGAAAGGCAGTTCACATCTTTTAGCATCTTGAAGTTCTTAGGCCCATTTTGTTTCCTTTTTACATGGGTTCCATAGGCCTTGTGTCCCACATTATTTCAGCGCAGGCCTTTTATTTAGAGGAATGCCCACCAATGACTATGGCCTTTTGATTCATGGCATCCAGGGACCCCACAGATACATGTGTTTACTTTAGACACATTGCACATGACTCCAAATCATCTTTTTCTGTCCATGTGCAGGTGAGGATGCACCAGATACAGAGGAGGAAGAGGATGAAGAAGAGTATGCGGTGCTCCAGACCACCAGTGGAGGACGTGGTGTGGCAGGCCGTGAGAACCCACTGGTGCTACAAACCATCTTGAGCCGTGCTGCAGACACTTCTGACTCTTTGGACTCAACTGGCTCTGATGCTGAACCAGGTGTGCAGTCCTCAATGCTAGCGGAGGTGAGTGTGCCAATGGGTAGAGCAGTTGGGGCCTATGAGTCTGCAGGGGGTCATGTGACTTCACAGGGCCAGTCAGTGGTGGCACTCCCATCTGTGGTGGTTATAGCTGCAAGGCCACACTCCCATGTTTTGGTTTCCGGTCGTGGGACAGATATCCAAGGGAGTGTTGCAGACCTGCAGCCAAGGACAGAGGCATCACAACAAGGGCCATGCTCCCTTGCAACAGGCAGGCGTGGGTCCCCCACAGAGTGGGAGCAGCAGATGTTGCATTCCTCACACTGACAGGGTGCTGCCTTGGAGAGTTTGGCTGAGGGCATGGAAAGTGTGGCCACTTCCATGAGCCCCCCCGCAACTCAGGTGGAGCAACAGCTGCAGGTCATGCGGTCCACATGTCGTTTCCACAGGCTGCGCATGGAGGCTAACATCAGGGGCTGATGGGCAGATCTGCAGTGTCTGCAGGCATCCCTGCTTGCAGAGGATCAGGCACACAATGCCCTGAGGTGTGAGTTGTTGGTCCACATGGCTGCAATCCGTGAGGAACATGCAGCCACCAGAAGACTGTTCCACCGGGAGGTGATAGTATTGAGGCAGACAATCTCAGGAAATCTGTGCAACCCGTGAGGTTGTGCATGAGGACCTCCAATCACTCAGTCTGCTGGTGCATTTATCAGTGACACTAATGGCGGCTGCCACTGAGGACCAGGTCAAGGCACTGCGTGGTCAGCATCCAGCACCACTTCCACCTGTAGATTCAACGTAGGAAAGGGGTGCCAGCACAGACATGCCTCCCGGTCCACCATAGCCATGCGGTCCGTGAGGCCATGGAGGGGATTTATTTTTTTATTTCTTTTGGACATCCACCCATGTTGACATGCCCTCGTCACTATCTTCCTCCCTTGATCAACTCAGCTATGCCTGCACCTGCTGTGGTATAGCGCATGTCATTGGCCATCTCTAATTCAGACTCTGTGCTCCTTGATGTGTTTTTAACTTGGCCTTCCGTCTCACTGTCACTCTCGCTGTTGTGCAGATCACCATCTATGCCCTGTCACTCTTTTGCACCATGTGGTCTTTCTTCAGTAGGTGGTCACTGCATATTTTCATACTCCATTAATGTGTTGTCATGTATGTGCATATTCTTTCTGTTGTTACAATGCATGTCACTGCATTTAGGATATGTGTCTCCCGATGGGTTGCATCATATGTAAGGCAGGTGGGTACCATGTGCAGGTAAGTGAAGGGCATTTGCAGACACTTGTTTGGTGTTTGGCTGGGAGTCTTGCACTGTGTGTGATCACCTGGGATTGACTTGTCTTGTGGGGCACCGGTATTACTTAATGGGTGTATGTGGCACCTGGTGTGGTTCTGGTCATAGGTCTGTGCATTGCGTTGTTTCTATGGACTGGTGGGACAACAGGTTTCAGATTCCTAATTGTTGGAGTTCCAACTGTGTGGGTCTTTCTTCAGTGGTTGGGAGTGGGTGGCAGGGCCAGCTGTTTGGTGCCTGTGAGAGGTTTTGATGTTTGTGCTTTTGTGTGTCACATTGCAGTTTGCATATGTGTACTGAATGATACTTCACATCCCTTGCAATGTTTGTGGGATAATGGTTTGATGGCGCATGTGGCCTCTCTTGGTCAGGGTTCCCCAATTAAGGTGTACTATCCACAACCATGGAACGATTGATGCACTTTTTTTGGCTGCTATATTGTGAACCGGCACACCACGTTGTGCAGTGTTAGTGTTTTCGCATGCATGTTCCATGCATGCTGCACCCTGGTGTTTCCTGCTTCAAGTTGACCGCAGCAGGGTGCATGGTACAGATGCATTGAACTGAATCCACAATTGGAACAATTGTATGCTGTCACAATGAAGTGTACATTGACTTTGCACTTTTCCATTGCATCCTACCTTTTTTGTGCATTTATCCTTGCTTGCAGTATCACTTTGCTTGGTCATGTATTCCATGGCAGTTCCCACTGTGGCCAGCCTTCCAGTCTGACATCGGCATGCATGAAATGCTGCCTCAAGCATGGTCCTGCCTGGAGTGTAAGAGGTAGTATTTGTGCACTGGCCTTCTTATGATTTGCATCATGCAGTCCCATGATTGTGCTCACTGCACTGTCCCAATACTACTCTGGTGGTGGAATGCTTTGTCATGTCATTGCTTGTATTCCAGGGGTGTCCCTGCTTTTTTGGTGGCTCAATTATCTGCATATCTGATGTCTTCTCATTGCCAAGCAACATGTTCACTGATGCATGTGTTGTGTATGTGCCATCAGCTTGTGAATGGGGATATGTGATATGCACATTTGCTGCATGTCATTCAGGGGGTTAGGTAGTGGGGGGGTTGTTGTTTCTCACTGTGTGTGTTTTGTGTGTGAATTGCATGCAGTGTGCATGTGTCGCTGCATGTGTGCTGGGACACATGTTAATGGTTGTCTTATGAGTTGTTTGCATGTGTTGTATGTCACTGAGGCGGGCATGTGGGTCTTGCATTGTTGGGTGCATGGATGTGTTGGCTGCACTTGATTTCATTGTTTTCATTGTCTACAGATCCTTCCATCAGGGAATGATGCCTATTTCCTTGGATGAGTTTTGACTGTCGACTGCATGCCCAGGGGACAGGGAAGAGGTCCTTATGGAATGGCTACATTAGTTGATGCATGTCTGGATGTGGCCGTTCTGGTGTGTCGCTCTCTTTGTCACAATTGTCAATTACCTCTTTGTAATTTTTTATTTTGTGATGGGGTTTATTGTGTTCACTTTGCCAGATTCTGTCACATGTGGATCGTTACTGCACTGCTTTTCAACACTCCACAATAGGGACATGTTTGTGCGCATCATGCACATTCTAGGACATGTGTGCAGCGATATACCATTGTGCTTCTTGTATTTTGTGGACATGTTACTTTTGGAGGCCATGTATGGCTTGCAGCTCAGGCATGATGTTTGAAATTTTTCTGGATTTATCACAGATTACACATTTGACAGTTATGTTAGTTAGTCATATGGGATGGTTTTGGGGCGATATAATTGAATGGTTGTCATGGTGGTAGTGGTGTCCTCCCTCTTCAATGTGTTTCTTTTTGAAACACAACATGGAATGATCTAAAGGATGCACACACATTTGCACTTCCAAAGGCCCCTTTCTCAGGGTGGTTTTGTGGTCACAGTGGATCGGCCAATTATCGTCATTGAATGCACCTGGGATTTTGTGTGATCGTGTGCACTCCACAGGGGAATGATTTTAGGTGAAAAAAGATTGCACAAGTTGGGTATGTGCAGCCTATCCACATGCCATTTGCCCAGCCATACGCAAGAGGTGTGCCTGTGGGTGGTGTGCCACTACAATGTCCACCGGGATACCACACCTTGTTGAAACATTGTGCAGGGCATATGCTGCCACAATGATGGTTGTGTATGGGTGTTATTATCTATGTGCTCAGAGGGTAGGCACTGTCCCCTGTAGATGTGAGAATGGTTGTCACTGTCATTGGTCTGTGAGCAACATGTATGCATGTGCATGGTCATTCATACTCACCAATGGGTCAAGTGTTGCCATGCTTCACTGCTTCCAGGGCCCGATGAAGCGGGGACATCCCGAAGATGTAACTGTCATGTGTGCTACCAGGGTAGTTGGCATACACTTCAGTCATGATGCGTGGACAGAAGGGCGTGCAGTTGTGATTGTCAACATCTGGTGTAAGCAGCAAGACAGCGTTGCCTGGTAGATGCCATCTACTAGGGCGGTGGTCTGCTGGAATGACCCAGTGGCCAAAGAATGCAGAGCAGTGAACACCTTTTGCAAGGGGCTCAGTTCTTAGGAGCACGTGATGGGTGATGTGAGGGTATCTTCCCACTCCCTGACCAGGTCTAGGATTCTATGAGGGGGGTGCATACCTGCTATAGACCTGGTCATCAGGTGGCCCAAAAAGCTGGTACGTGGGTGGAAGATCCAGGCCCTGGCAATCCTCCTGCTGCGGTGTCCCTGGAAGATTTTTGCGACAAATGGTGCATTCATCGTGGCTGTCTTTGTGCGTTTGTTGTGCGTGTGTGCTTTTTATACATTTGTTGGTGTGCGCATTGATGTTTATGCCTGCTATCGCGTTGTATAGGTGTTTCGGGATTTGTGCATGCTTTCGCACAAAGCGGCGGTCCCTGTTCAATTCCATGATAATGTTAGATTTGTGCGTGCATTAGTGATGCCATTGTTTGACGGTGGAAAGTCCCTTGTATTGCCCACATTCTTGCTTGTTCTTCCTCATACCGCATGTTCCGCCCCCTTTTTAGGTGGCTGCGCAGGCCTGGCTCACCCACCTCTTGGAGTCTAGCGCAAGGCGTTCGTCGAGTCGGAGTGACCTGGTGGACCGGCGCAGATTCCTTGCATGTCCTGGGTAAGGGGATTAATTGTTTTCAATGAATCGATGAATGGAGACATAGCACATGAGGGGCATCAAGGCATGACAAAGATCAAACAACTCACAAGACAAGACTACTAGTGGCCTGGCATGGATTTGCAAGTGGAGACGGGTGTGTCACGAGAGTAGAACCCATGACAGGTATGTCTATTATTTCCATAACTTGGGAGTGTGTGGGGTTGGACTTTGTAGGACTTTTGAGGAGTCAAATGACTTTACGGTATTGTATTCTTCTAGTGGATATGTTATCCCGATGGGTGGAGATTTCGTGGTTGCAGAATATCTGTTCTAAGGATAGTGTTACGTTTTTGGAAGACATTTATACGAGAGAAGGTTATCCCACTACAATGGTGATGGATAATGGAGTTCATCTTGTGTCAGAAGAAATGGAGGCATTTCTTAAGAGCAGTAGTATAGAGCATAACACCAGTTCAATTTATCATCCTGGAACAAACAGAATTGTTGAGAGGTTCAATAGGGTCATTAGCATCAAATGTGGCATTCCAGAAAGTGGAGATTGGAGGAAAGCAGCAGGAGAGACAGTGGTAGTGCATAGGTTTATAGTCCATGCCACCACTGAAGAAGTTTCTCCCTTTGAGATGTTAAGGGGAAGCAAACATAACACTAGAGTTTGTTCACCTTGGTTGGGCAAAGCATGCCAGCAAGATATTGATTTTGGTTTTGTCAAAGAGAATATCAACATGAGACAAATATGTAATACATTCCATTTTTATATTAGGAAAGCTGTGAAGAGATGTCTGGTTGAAAAAGGTGATTGGTGCGGGTAAGGTTCCCTCATGCCAAAGAAGAAAACGGTGTCAGTTGTTCAGTACCCGTAAAAGTTGTGGAGACATTTCATGTTGCGGTAAAGGTTTTGATGGTAGAGTGTGGAATGTTAATAGGGTGTTCAAGTGTGTGAATGATAAACAGAAAGACACCAGTTCACTAGATAAAGATATTCATAGGGAGATAAGATGCTTTAATGAGAGTAATGAAGGTAAGAGTCGGAGTTTACTCACTTTAAACGTTTGTGTGGGAGGCCATCTTGTTTGGAAGACTAAGGGTATTGCAGGGAACACCTTCATAAACTGATTTAGCCTTATATATTGTCAGGTCACATTTAAATTAATATTTTGTTAGTTGTTATCAGACCTGCGTCATACCTGCACATTTTCTCTTGGTTATGCTAGTTCATCATCATTGGAGTGTAAATAGTTTGCCAATTGTTTATGCAGAAGAACGTACAAGTCTATCTTCATTACAGTGTATACAGGGCATCCGTGTGAATAAGTTATCAATTCTGTGATGTAAACATGGGAGAGGCGTAGCATTCCATGCTCTGCATTCAGCATTCCATGTGAGGTAAGCATGGAGTGTGTAATGCAGGAGGAAAGATTCACAAGAGACACTGTTGGGGCATTTGTAGTGAGGTGTGTAAAGGAGCTGGTGGGCTAAGATTAAAACTACTAATAAAGAAGAGTTTATTTATTTATTTTATTTATTTGCATTTGTATCGCGCACTTGCAGCCCAAGGACATCGAGGCGCTGTTACATGAATATGTAAGAAGTTGACATACAGGTTAAGGCACCTTTAGGCTTCTTGGTTAATTACAACATAGCATGACAAGTTACATGCATGCAGAATGATAGAGAACAGTATGTTGGTTCTACCTAAGAAGGGTGGTACCAGTTCACAACTTTTCAGTTGAAGAGCTTAGTTTTGATGGCTTTCTGGAAAACTTGGTGGTTTGCCAACTTACCTGTCTCCAAGATTTTTTAGTTACTCAAAGGAAATGTTCTTTAACTAAAAACATGCAACTAGGGCGTTAGCCAGTCACTAGGGCCCAACAAATGAGGCAAGGGCACAGGGGCTCCCAATAGCACCTGATTCCAGAATCACTAGTAACCTCATGTACCCGAACTACAACAGATGTTGAAGAAACTCCCTGAAGTTCAGAAGATTCACGATTTGCTCAAACCAGCTCAATCATGCCTACTCCCAAGATCAATACATTGAGTATTTTACATCAGGTGACCATAATGCCTATTATCACAGCTCCTAGACACATTATTGGCGCTATATAACTGTTCAGGAGCAAAGCTCAGACAGATAAAGAGCATAGAAGCCAGAAGAGGCTCTGACTCTGTACTATGTTGGATTTGAGCCTTGATTTCAGATTCTCGCAGTGTGAGATTTCTTTGAGATACACTTTAGAAGTCCAATCACTTTCAGAAATCATTTGGAATAGGGCCGGTCTACTTGTGAACGTTCTAGGGCAAGGATCATCACGTTGCTGCTGTGGCTGGCACAGTGGCAACACATGGCTCCCCAAACCGATCCTCAAAATTGCAAATCACACCAGGCTTTCAGGATGGCAACCCACTAGCGAAGTAACCCATATTTAGATTCACTCTATTGAAATGTTCTTTGTGTGCACATCTTAAAAATGGAGTTGATTTGGCCCTTGGGGTGAAGAGTTGGAGGCCCCCACACCAGAGCATCACGTTCCTGGCACGTTGCCTTTCATAGTATCGCTGCCCCAATAACGAAATATCGAGTCCACCCTGCCCATCAGCGATTCACTGAAATGCACTATGCATGTACGCTAATATTGGGTCAAAATACTTCGGAAACGGTTCCACACTGTAGCTGCAAACTTGCTGTAGGTCGTCCTGGTTACCGTCAGCCAATTGTGGACTTTACAGCCTACCTCACTTTGTAATATGTAGTTTCCAGTTTTAGTTTTGGCTGTTAGGTGGTAATTTAGTGCCACCTATAAGCCGAAACTGTTTTATTAGTGTACAGCTAGGAGAGAGATGACATGTGAGAAGAGGCAGACAGCTTGTGGGAGTTGGGTGGTTATTTGCCCACCCTTTAACTCCCCATTGCCATGCTAAACCATGTCCACCCACTGTGCCTACGCGTACAAACACGTTCCTCTGCAATCTCTTTGTGCTAGCTCTATCAAGCAGTAAAATAAAACTTTGGCCTGCTAGTGTTCTTTCTAAGCAATTTGCTAAGCGTTAATGGCTTAATGTCAGCTGGACATTCACGTCTGGTTGAATAAAAATATCTCAACTAAGTCCGCCTTAAGCCACTTGATCTATATATTTTACTTGCACTGACATCTTGTAAAAAAACAAGCATACACAAAGCCAAAGGTTTTCGCCTCAGTATGGATATTATATAGGCATGTTCCAGGTGCTGCCTCAGTAACCCACACCATTTCCCAGCTGTTGTCATTTTATGTCCGGGTCGTACCATTACGCAGGTCCTGGCAAAGGTCTATCCCATATCTACACACAAGCCAAACCTTTGGGATTTTCCAATGCATATTTCATTATAAACTTAGGCCTTTAGGTCCCAGCATGCCATGTGCCATTGGTCAGAAAAACTGCAGTGCTAACTCAAATGACCTTTGCGGCAAGGGCTTCATCAGTAGCTCCTTGGTTTCACCTGCTGCACATCGAAATCCATACCAGAAAACTATCAGAAAGAATTAAATTCGAATGCACTCTCTTCATTTCAACGATATCTCGTAATCTATGTGCCGACAGCATACTTTACAATGTAATTCAATTGCAAAATGGCCGCTGTGCAGAAATAACAAGGGCTAATCTGCCATGACAGAGGTTCTCATTTGTAGGCGCAAGGAAGCTTGACCACAGAGGGCTATCTTTATTTATGAAATCGTGTGTGAGATGGGAGTCACGTGATTTGCCAGGGCCGCCACAAGTAGGGTGCTGGGGTGGCAAATTTCCTCAGGCCTCGCACGGCATAGGGGGCTCGCAAGGTCGGGCAGGGCCCTTCCTGCCACTCTGTCGTCGGAAGTCACATAAAAAATACACCCACCCTTCTATGAAGGTGATTTCTGCAGCACGCCCATTATTGGAAGGGTGTACCAGTCATCGCTGCTGTCATCAGGCTGGTGTTCAGTAGCAGCTGTTTGCAGGAGCGTAATTACAGTCAGCTCCCATCGTGACCCTCTCAGCTTCGCTCTGAACCCTAACATCATCGGTGCGCCTGGGAGAGACTGCTCTTTCAGGAGCTGCTTGACAGTGCTTCGCATGATGCGCCGTATGTCTATTTAACGGTTCTAGTCATTCTAGGTTTTTCCTCCGTAGTTTTTTGCTGCCGATGTTTGGCTGAAAAACTCATCAACGTTTTTGTTTAGTAATTTGGGGGAGGGGGTTATGCTATGTTATGTTATGTTACTTAGCATTTATATAGCACCTTATATATCATTGGTATGACCTCAAAACGCTGGTAGGTTGAACGCCCTCGGGAACTGTAGTTGAAGTCAGTAGAGAGTGTTGTATGGGCGTGGGCGCACCGGATATGTGTGCAGCTGGTGTGGTTGTTGCATGATAGCTGCTTCATAGCGGTAGGTGTGGTGCTGAGGAAATCGGTTGGATGTGTTCAGTCTGGAGGGTGGACAGCCAGACTGAGTTCTGGCTGCGTTAGGCCTGAGGAGACGCCTAAGCTAGCCGGAATGTGCTCAGCTAGCTGTGTTTTATTGGGATGATAAGGTGTTTGTGGGGTTATGTTAGTATGAGAACAGCTAGCCCGAATTTACCATGGTTTAGCTGTTTTCTAGTTGAGTGATGGTGTATAGGAGAGAGTAAGCGTAGTAGTGTGATATGGTGGTTATCAGTAAAGTGCCTGCGACCAGGTACGAGAACAGGACAGAGGGGGCGTACACAGCGGCATACGTATATAAAGGGACAGGATGGATAGGGTAAACATGTGATACAGATAACATGGGGTAACAGGTACTCAATAATGTTGGGCGCACTTTCTAAATTCAATTGTAACACAGTTTAGATGCAAGATTCAATACAGTGACGCTGTTAGGGCACACTCAATGATGTGTTATGTTTATGTTTATTTGGTTTATATAGCGCTTTACGCCAAAGCGCTTTACAGAATAACAACAAGATACAGTAATGAAAGAATCATAATTACAAACTTGAAACAAACCAGTAGTACAGTATGTGGAACAATTTACACAAAAGGAGGTGAAGAAAGAGGGAGGGGAGAGGAGAGAAGGTAGGTGAACGGTATCAATGTCAGGTTTGAGGTCAGCAGGAGTGGGGAAGGGGGAGGAGGGAATTGAAAGGGGGGAAGCCCCCTGGTGACCTCCTATGCCTCCTGGTTACAGTATCCAGTGTGAGGTCAGCGGGAGGAGGGAGAAGGAGGGAGGCGAGGGGTTGGGGGGCAGGGGGCTTGAGGGGGAGAGAGATAGGTAAGGAGAGTCAGGAGGGGAGTGGAGACGAAGGGCTTCAAGGAGGAGCGGAAGGATGAGTAGGTGCGGGTGGAGCAGATAGAGAGAGGTAGGGAGTTCCAGTGGAGGAGGGCCAAGAGTTCGAAGGAACGGAAGCGTGAGGCGGCACAAGGGGCAGGGTGTACATTGAGAAGGTAGAGATCAGCAGATCGGAGAGGGCGGGAGGGAGAGTAAAATGAGAGGAGGGAAGAGAGATGGGGGGCGAGGTCATGGAGAGATTTGTAGACAAGATAGAGGAATTGAAATTTCAATTGTGAGAGGAAGGGAAGCCAGCCGAGTTGAGAGAGTGAAGTAGAAATAGAGTCTCCAAGGCCAAGAAGACAGAGTACAGATAGAGGAGTGGTAGATGGATTTTAGGGGCGTCAGTTGAGAGACAGGGAGTCCAAAGAGAAGAGAAGAGCAGTAGAAGAGGTGCGAGAAAATAAGGGAGGAAATTAGGAGTTTAGAAGCGTGGAAGGTGAGGGAGGAGCGGATCTTGCGGATGTTGAAGAGGTGGTGCCGACAGGCGCGAGATGTTAGGGAGATGTGGTTGGAGAAGGAGAGACAGGAGTCAAGATGGAGGCCAAGATTGCGGGCGTGGGTCGAAATGGGGAGCTTGGAAGGGGGAAAGTGGATGAAAGGAGGGGAGAAGGGGAGAGAGTGTTAGGAGGGAAGAAAAGCACTTCAGTCTTGTCAGCATTGAGGGAAAGAAAATGGGAAGACATCCAGTTTTTTATGGCCGTGAGGCAGGAAGAAAGAGTGTGATGGAGGTCAGATATGAAGGAAGAGAAGGAAAGAAAGAGTTGGGTGTCATCAGCGTAGAAGTGGTGGGAGATGCCGAAAGAAGAGATGACTGGGGCGAGAAGGGAGGTATAGAGAGAAAAGAAAGGGTCCAAGTACGGAACCTTGAGGGACTCCATAGTTCAGGGGGAGGTTGGAGGAGATACTGCCAACCCAGGAGACAGTGAAGGATCGATAGGAGAGGTAAGAGGAGAGCCAGAGGAGGAATGTGTTTCTGAAAGTTTCTAAATTCAAACTTTTAACACAGTGACGCTATTTGTCATACTTTCTAAGTTCAACTTTAACGCAGTGACGCTAATAGGGCGCACTCAATGTTGTTAGGAACACTTTCTAATTTCAAATTGTCACCCAGTCTAGATGCAAGATTCAATACATTGATGCTGTTAGGGCACACTTAATGATACTTGGGCACACTATCTAGATGAGAAACTCACCACAGTGGAACAGTTTGGGCACACTCAATGATCTTGGGCGCACTTTCTAAGTTCAATAGCAACACAGTCTAGATGTAAGATTCAACACAGTGAGGTTATTAGGGGACAGTCAATGATCTTGGGCTCACTTTCTAAATTCAAATTGTAACACAGTCTAGATGTAAGATTCATCACTTCCCGAAATCCTCCTCTTCCCTGTTCCCCACACCCCCTACCCTTTAAATCTCCTTACCCCCTGCCCCCATCATTTTAGATGAGTGTTCTTGGCAAAAAATCTGCAGCAAAAAAAAAACTGGCTTGAATGAACATTGTACCCTATTTAAATGAATATGCATAGAGATGACATCCTGGGAGAGGCCCTCACCTGGCTGTCACATCCCAAAAAGTTGTTGAACTTTTTTTACAAGTATTAAACAAGTTATGTTGGTATACTGGGCATTGAGGCTATGGCGGCTATGTTCAATCCAATTCATTGAGCATATAATGGATTCTCAGTTCACTCTATTATATGAGTTTGAGTTTGAGTTTATTATTTATAGCGCGCGCCAGACCCGAGGGTAACCGGGCGCGTTGTTCAAGGATACTTTAAACTTTACAGGTTACACATGATTACAAGTAGTGGTTATACATAGTAGAGATTACATAATGCAGGCCATGGTATATACATATAACATAATATAAACAGGAAATATGCAGTAGAGAGATAAAGGGTATATAATTATGTACATAGTACGTTTGTAGAACAGTGGATATCCTTTTGTTCATTCACTATCTTACAACCTGTATCGCATTTTCATCTTTCTTTGGATTATGTTGATTATGTGTAATAACATCGATCCCATGCAATAACGGTGCACTGATAGGTTTGAGTGACACTAGGGTTAACAAGATAGCTCATTGTGTTAATCGTTTGTTGCAGAGGTCTGTACAGGGTTGGACTGGATTGAAAAATTTATTATTTGCACATGTTGTATAACATTAAAAGGCACTAGGTGCCAAACACACAATAAGACACATTTTAGGGCACTTTGCCAATGAATTAAAAAGGTATGAATCACAAGAAAAAACCAAAAAAAACGTTGTTCAACAATCAAACGTCTCAGAAAGGGGATACACACAACAACAAGGTCTTATAGCAAGGTTTCAAATCATTCGAACCACTTTGTTCATGTGAAACACAATCCCATATTGAATTAGCATGGGGATTCTAGATCGTTGTCGACATGTTTCGGCCTTTAATTTATTCCAGACACTATCCCTAGTGTCTTTAAACTTTCTTTTCTATGGCCATCTTCAGGACAGAATTTCTTCAAATTAAGTCAACATAGACTTTATACCCCAACAGTAGATTTGAACAACTGAATCTTTTCCATATATAGCCCGTGATTTATTAAATATACAGGCCTCTCGTAGAAAGTATCGCACGGCACAGCTACACGGCTTCTTGCGTTGCCAAAATCATCCGGAGCGAGCGAATGCCAAAAGACAAAGGTCATTTACGCTGTCCCTAATGCAGCAGAGCCCACGTAGGTTTTAGAGGAATGCGCGGGTTTGCTTTTAATTTCGAAAAACCGCGGCTTTGCAACGCGGTATAAACTTCATTTTGGAAGGTTCGTGAAACCCCTCACAGCAATCAATCTTCTTCCGTCGGTGTCCACGGTCACGCCGTGTTGCGCATTCCTCTAAAACCTACTTTCTACGAGAGGCCTGTATATTTAATAAATCACGGGCTATATATGGAAAAGATTCAGTTGTTCAAATCTACTGTTGGGGTATAAAGTCTATGTTGACTTAATTTGAAGAAATTCTGTCCTGAAGATGGCCATAGAAAAGAAAGTTTAAAGACACTAGGGATAGTGTCTGGAATAAATTAAAGGCCGAAACATGTCGACAACGATCTAGAATACCCATGCTAATTCAATATGGGATTGTGTTTCACATGAACAAAGTGGTTCGAATGATTTGAAACCTTGCTATAAGACCTTGTTGTTGTGTGTATCCCCTTTCTGAGACGTTTGATTGTTGAACAACGTTTTTTTTGGTTTTTTCTTGTGATTCATACCTTTTTAATTCATTGGCAAAGTGCCCTAAAATGTGTCTTATTGTGTGTTTGGCACCTAGTGCCTTTTAATGTTATACAACATGTGCAAATAATAAATTTTTCAATCAAGTCTTTTTTAATCATTATATACATGTTGGGTTTAGGTTTGTAGACAGTAGCCTATATGTGAGGCATCTGTGGTTGATTCAATTGTGGCTTCGTTTTAGAACACTGGGGAATGGAAAGAGGGGTACCAGACTCATTTTCATGTTGCATATTGTGCTCATCTACGAGCTAGTTCCCTTTGAGTCTGGGTCCCCCGATAAAAAAGTTTGGGAACCTTACCTGTTTTTTGGTAACACAGGGTTGGACTGGGCCATAAAATTGTCTGGGGTACCAATGAAAAAGTGTCTCACAGTTGCAAATGGCTACTCATTCCTTTTGTGTCATTGTTTGAATAGTACCGAAAGTGTAGTCTTTCATGCAATGTGATGCAAATTGTGTATTTTAAATAATATTTATTCAGCAAAACTGGTCAAAACTATTTGCCGCTGTTAGGCAGAATCACATGCAGTACCCTTTGGGAACACTACACACAATTAAGACTACAATTGTAAGTACAATTTCACCTTTGGTACAAGCCTGTGCTACAAAGTAATGTGGTAGCAGTGGCTGAGCAGCCAGACTTATCTCAAGAGTAAAGTGAGCAGTACAAGAGGTTACACAAAGGGCTAGCAATCACAATGGTTCAAGCAAACACTTACTCAAGGTTTCTTGGTAAAAGAATATGCATTTTTTTACACAGTCAGTTGGAAAACATTCCACTAGTAAGAGCAGCTCAATATCACAATCTAATATACTACAATACGCAACCAATACGTTTCTGAACAAGTTCAGCTCCCCTGAAGTGGGAGCAAAATAGCACTTCAGTTACTTTAAAAAAGGGGGTAAAAAGTCAAGGTTAAAAGAATTAAAGCACCAATACTTTCAGAGGTAGGGCAAATAGTTTCAGTTCACTACAACCAGCAATTCAATTGAATAGGCCTGGGCCAAATTCAATGGTTCAAAGTCTTGGATAGGATAGCACAATTCTGGTAGTAAACGGCTAAGTCTTTGCCATGGTTTTCAGAAGTAGTTGGTCAGACGAAAAGTTATATGTCGATTAGGAAAGGACAAGCCTTCAAATTTGGGAACGTTTTACAAACTTTCACCGTGGCAGAAAGGATTTCTTGACCGCACTTGCACAGTACCTTTTAAGTGAAGAAGAGCTGTAGCTGAGGCAGTTGTTCCTGGCAGTTCCTGCAGATCTCGCTGTTCCTGAGCTTCAGTCGCGGGGACAAGAAGGAGGACGTCGGGAGGTTCCTGCACTGCGCAGGGAAGAGGTCACAAGCTTGGCTAAATGTCGGTTTAAGGTGTGAGTGCCTTTAAGGCCACAAACTGGTATCCTTCTCACTGGCTATCTGGTTTTCAACAGCACTCTGCAGAAAATTCGACCAGTATAGAGATGGTGTCCAGGTGACTTGCGAGTTGGATGTTCCCACCAAACTCAAGGAAAGATGTTAACCTAGAAGGGCTTTCCTGTCGATGGAGTTTCTGGTAAATCAGACCTGCGGCAGGGCTTCACCGCGGGACCAGGAGTTGCAGAAGTCATCTTCCTTCAGCTCGTCTTCGGTTCTCTCATTACAGTGGTCGTCTCTGCTTTCCAAGTCCCAGACGCTTGCTTTTAAACAGTTTTACCCTATTCATTCCAGCCTGGCTGTCACTCACCCAGCAGGATGGCTGTCCTTGCCGGACAGCCAGCCGGCATCACGCCAGAGTGCATTCAGGTCTCCTAGGAGACTTAGCACAGGGATTTTCGGGCACCTCCCTCACATCCTATCCACCCAAGACACTCAGGCGCCAGAGGAGGGCTTCAGCATTGAAGCCCGCCAAAGGCCAATAAACAAAGGGACCAAACCTGGTTTGGCGTGCAGATTTAAACACAAGAAGGACTTTTCCTAAAAGAAACGGTGAAAACATTTGACCGGAGTCTGTTTTTGCAGATAGGTCTTGAGCTCCATATTGAAAAACATGGCTGGCCTGATTTTTAGCTACTGTTGTTCACGGACGGGAAAAATCATTGTAGTTTGTTCTAAACCACTGCCACCAGCCATTTCAAGAGGGAAAGGGTGACATTTGACTGTTACATGAGTGTTTAGACTCAGGGAATGCTAGGCAACCTCTCCAGCACTCTATAGGAAGATAGTGTGTGCTGGGTCTGTGAATTTAAAAAAACGAGTAAAATCATTTTAACTTTGCATGCTCTGGGAGACAGTAGTCAGTCCCAGAGAAGATATTTAAATCTTGGGAAATCTGAAAGACATCCCTTTGCCACTGCACTGAAGGTGCTGTGTGACACAAAAGAAAAAGATGATGCCTATGGAGTTTTTTAAAACTTCATATCCAAAGAACACAAAAGTAAAACACATTGAAAATGGAAAGTTCAAAGTTCCAAAATGTAGCAAAAGAGCGGGAGGGCTCTAAGGTAGAAGGAATTTAGCACTTGCGTGAGAATTCTCCCTAACACTCGCCCCCCCAGAATAAGGGACAGGAGAATCTAATCCCCACCAGGATGGATCTCATGTTGCAAGTCGGTTAAATTGCCTGCTGAGTACACCAGCAACCTTTTGTAACCCTTGCTATGACACTATTTATCAGGTGTTTTCATTTGCAAGCAATATGACCTACAAAGCTTGTGTGGTACATCTTTCTTGTTTTAGGTATAGGGGATCTGATCTAACAGTCCCTCAGATGTTGTAACAACCTCTGAACCTACCATAGGCTTTTTCATGGGGTTCTTAGAAAGGAATCACTTGGATCTAGAGTAGCCTCCATGGTTCCTCACCACCTCTCTCACAAGAGCAGGGTGGGTCTCAGGCATCTTGGTTGGAGGGGTTGTGGTCAAGCAAGGTACAGGCTTCCACTTCCTCTGAGATCTGGTTTTACCTGGCTTAGAACTTTCCCTCCTAACACTAGGATTTACACTGGAGTCTTCAGTAGAAGATCCAACAGGCTTAAGGGGTTTAGCCTTAGACCTACTTTTCCTGGTTTTCCACCAGCTTTGAGAATTACCAGTTCTCACAGGCCTAGAGAGGGGTCCAATGTGTCTATCCATGTTTTACTCAGAAGCAGGGGGGGTCACAGACTTTACAATTGGATGGGCAATGATGGAGCTTGGTTGGGCTCCCATTTCCCCACTATTCTAGCCTCAGATTTGCCTGGGTTAGAGGTCAACTTAATAACACCAGGGATTACAGTGGGGTTCTCTGTAGAGGTTCCCACAGTCTCAGAGGGGCCTCTTAAGGTTGCCTCTCTAGCCAATTTGGTTTGGTTCTGTTTCCTCTCACTGGGAGGCCTGGGGGTACTGGATACTACTCCTAGAGTTTTTAAATCATTCCCCAACAGGACTCTCCCAGGCACCTCATTCTGGACAATGACAGGAATCCTCACTGTCATATTATTATACTGAATGAGAGATGGTAGAATTGGAACCAACTGGACAGGGCCTCCAGAAAAGTTATTGGGACCCTTGGGTGCCTTAGCAACATCCTCCGGTTTGAAAAAGCTTTTATCCACAATTGTTCTGCTGGCCCCAGTGTCTCTCATGGCAGGGGTGTCCTGGCCATTTACAAGAGCACTGTCCATATAATACCCTTTGGAGTTTTCTGGAATGGAGTCAAATACACCCATATTCTGTTTCTTACCCAGACCCATGGACTCTAAGGATGCAGTAGCTTGAAGACCCAAGGGTGCTTCAGCAAATAGTTGAAAGTGGGCACTAGCCATATGTACCTTTTCCTCTGGGGAGAAGGCTAAGGAGGCAGTGATGACCCCTGCAGGTTTACCCTTGCATCTGGGATCTCCTTTCACATGGTCAGTTGATCCACAGACATAACATTTACCAAATGCTCTCTGGAATGGGGGCTTCTGCTGACCTCTGGTTGGGCACCAGGGAATTCACTAGACCTACCAGATTTCCCATGGAGTCTACCCTTCTGTTGTTTGGGGGCCTCTTCTGGTGGGTTGTAATTAGATTTATCTTTATTCTCAGTTTGGTGCTGTTTCCCCTCATCCTTTTTGTGAGTTGCCCCAGAATCCTTATGAGTGGCCCTGTTGGCTACCCATGAGTCAGCTGCTCTAGCTACCTTTTTGGGATCAGTCTCATTTGAGTCTGCCAAGTGCTGTCTCAGCTCAGGAGAGCAGGCATCAAAAATAGACTCCAACATAAACAGATTCCTCATACCTTCCTAAGTGTTAACTTTGTAACCCTTAACCCACCCATCTAGGTTTTTCAAACAGTCACTGACGCAGGTAGTCCAAGGGGTACCATCAGTCTTTTTGAGGGTTCTAAACCTATTAAGATACTGGGAAGGGTTCTTCCCATACCTAGCTATCAAAGCTAGTTTCACACGGTCATACTCCCTTCTATCTACTCCGCCCATCTCCATTACAGCATCAGATGCAACTGGGGGTAGCCTAGAAAAAGCCAAGGAATCAGCTGATTCCCTGTAATGTTTTGAATCCCATGGTTATATTCAAAAGTAGCCAGCCAATCCAAAATATAAAGTTTAACCTCATACATAATTACTGCATCTTTGGGCATGCAAGGCCTCTTAGGGCTGGAAGACCTAGAAGACTCTAGGAGAGAACCATTCTCAAGAGACAACTTTTTCATTTCAAGTTGATGATTCAACTCCATTTCTCTGAGCTTAAGTTCTTGATGCTTACTTTCAGTTTGGGTTGGATTCTTTCGAATTCCAACTCAAGTCTCATCCTTTCAAGAGAGACAAATTCAGGACTTAGGGCCTCATTACACGGATGGCAGTAAGGGAATAACGATACCGATAAGGGCTAAATTCCCTTGCCAATCACGACCCGGATAACCGCTATTAGCGGCACCGCTAAGAACGGTGCCACTAATAGCGGCTAGTCAGCTGGCGTGCGACCCCTCTTGTCGGAAATAGGGGCATGGCGCTAATAGCAGACCATCACAAGCCATGCGGACATGCTAATAGCGGCATGGATTTGGCCCAAAAAGCCCATACCGGCATGGCGGAAATACCGGCATCGCGAACCACCCGTTAAGAGACATGAGCAGTGTTCCCACCTGCCACAGGTGGCCACAATCAGCACAGGTGGAGGCAATTGAGACTGGGGCAGCACAAAAGGAGCACACCACACCCCTTCCCACACCCCTTCCCACACCAAGATGGTTCCAATACTAGCAGCATTACATGGGCTGGAGGACATGATTGCATTGCAGCACCAACAACAACAGGCAGCTAGTAATACCACAGAGGCAGCCACCAATCCCCAGGATTCGAGTCAGTCCATTCAACCTAACCCCTGAGCAGATACACACCCTGTACCGTCTGGACCGGGATATCATCACCAGCATCGTGGACATGATACATGACGACATTGTGAGCCTCATAGAGATCCGTACTGCCGTCCCCCCTCTACTGAAGGCGGTAACTGTGCACCACTTCCTGTCCACGGGCACCTACCAGCATACGGTAGGGCAGATGCATGGCATATCACAACCAGTATTCTCACGCACGCTGACCCAGGTGCTCGATGCCCTCCTGAAGCACACAAGTGAACACATATCCCTGCCACAGACTGCCCAGGAGCTCTCCAACACCAAAGCTGGCTTCTATTCACTGGCAGGCATCCCAAGTTGCATTGGGGTCATCGACTGTACCCATGTAGAATTGGTGGTCCCACATCACAATGAAGCAGTCTACAGAAATAGAAAACAATACAACTCCATCAATGTCCAAATGGTATGTGACTCAAACAAGATAATCACACATTGTTGTGCCAGATATCCCGGATCAACCCATGATTCAATGGTCCTGCGGAACTCAACGATACTACGCTACATGGAGCGACATGCTGGACAAGGTTTGTGGCTACTTGGTGAGTAGCAGGGCAAGCACATGGCAGTATGATGTGGGGTGTGATTGGGGGGAAGAGATGCATACTCCAACTGGGTGTGATTGGGGGAAAAAGATGCATACTCCAACTGGGTGTGATTGGGGGGAAGAGATGCATACTCCAACTGGGTGTGATTGGGGGGGGAAGAGATGCATACTCCAATTGGGTGTGGACTGTCGTCCGCAGAATAAATGGACATACAGATGTACGCCAATGTCCACCAAGGCAGGCCACAATGGACCGGAAACAAAACCACATGCAATTTTGAAGCTGCACAACATTGAAATTAATCCAATATGCCAAACATGACACATCTATCCACATGCACATTGCACATCATACCATACCCCATATGACACAAATCAGCAACATGGAGCCAATATGCCAAATGGAAATGTGCGCTGAAGAACATCACAACAGATATGCGCCCTTGAGTGCATGCAAAGGGATCCCCTGTAGCCATTGTACTCAACCACACCCGTACACCACTACTGAAGTGCCGCTTCACAGCATGGCAACATCGATTTCAGAATGGCAGTACACTAGCAGTGTGGTACAAACATTGCCTGGGCCCAGGAACACTTAAGACCTGACCTCACCCAGGACATGGCAATAACTGCAGGAGGCATGCATGGTGCACGTCCACTTGCAAGGGCTAGCTCACCTTCTCACATTGCAGTTACACAGATCGTCTCCATGCATGCTGGGATTCGTGGATGCCAATCACAATGCAAAGTTGATTTGTGTGATATGTACAGGTTGCACTTGATGTGAACAGTAACACGTCCCCATTGTTGCACCCATGCAGGTGATGCTGGCTATCCCCTGAGGAGGTGGCTCCTTACCCCTGTAGGGAACCCACAGAACAGGCACGAAGAGGAATACAATCGTACACATACCCGTACCCGCGTGGTAATTGAGCAGACATTTGGCCTTTTCAAGACACGGTTCCGGTGCCTCAGCAGGTCGGGTGGGGCACTCCTGTATGGCCATGAGAAGGTGGCCAATATCACCATGGCATGTGTCATGCTGCATAATATGTGTATCAAACGGAATGTGCCAATGCCCCTTGACATTGAAATGTCCTGATGAGGATGATGATGGGGATGAGGAGGGAGGAGATGGGGCTGCAGGTCATGCAGGAAGTGATGCCCAAGTGGGACCTGATGTGCGTCAGCATCTGATCAACCAAATATTCTGAATCACATGGTCCTACTCTGTTGGATGGATGTGGGTATTTGTCCACTGGGATCTGTGGTGAAGCTCAAACTGGGCCCTGTCCCCCAATAAAGCTCACATACTCAATGAGGAGGTCCAAGCCTGTGTTTTAACTTGTCACCAGTGTGTTTAATATATTATGAGGTAAAGAAGTGCATGGACCCGACTACGCAAACACCCTTTCCCCCCTCTCCCCCAACACTCTCACAACACTCCCAAAACACCCTTTCCCCCCAGCCCCCATAACAACCCCATGTATGGCTGGTACAACGTTGCTGTCTTGCTGTACATGTGTCAGCTACATCGGGCTGGCCCTAGTTTCCATCCCCACGACCACCATTAGGGGGTTGGAAGGGTGTGCGCCGCATAGATCGCAAAGACCGGCACCAGGGGCTCGTCTGCCTTGAGCTGGCAGAGGAGGAGGTGCATGGTTGTTCTTGTGGCGGTGGGGGGTACTGTCTGTCCATAGCGTCAGCTATGCGGGTGAGGACCTGTCTCACTAGTGCCATCTCCTCACAGAGCCTGTTGGTGCAGGCTTCCATGCCCTGTCTTATCTCCCTTGCATTCTCCCTGCACTCCTCCCTCAAACGTGCTGCCTCATCAACATGCTGGCCAACCAGCGCTGTTATGTCCTCCTGCCGCTGTCTGATTATGGCCATGTTATGGCCACTGTGTCTTGCTCGTGGGGTGGGTGCCGCACCTTGTTCTATGGGTAGAGCATCAGGTGAGGACACCGGTGGGCTCCAGCACCCTGCCACGATTTCATCGCCAGACTGGGCATGGTTGCTGGATTGTGATGTTGGCCGTGGGCTTGGTTCTTTTGATTGGTGGGGCTGGGGGTGTGCTCTTGCATGGCCAAGTCACAGGTGTCCTCCACATCGGACAGCAGTGCGGTGGCTGCTGCCTCGCCAATGGAACTGTTGGCAGCAGACAGTGGCCCTTCCGTGGGTGGTTCGTGCGTTGGGGGGATCACTGGAGTGGGTGCAGCAATTGTTTCTGCCGTAGGTTCACGTCTTGGTGACATGGGTGGCTTGCTGTGTTTGGCCCTCTGCAGGAGTGCACTCCTCCCTGTGCCCCTCGATGTGCTGGCGATGTTCCCTGACTCCTTTCCCCTGGCTTGTTTCTTGGCAGGGGAATCCTGTGTCGCAGTGTCCTACTCATCGCTGTCAGTCTGTGAGCCTGTGGGGGACAAAGAGGGGTATGGCATTGGTGATGGGTCAACGTCCTTCATGCAGATGTTGTTCATCATGCTGTTCTATGCATTGGGACTTCATTTGTGGGCATTCAGGTCGTAGGACAGTTGGGTGGGTCATTCATGCACGTGTCTGTGGTGATGCGTGCATGTGTGTGTGTTGGGATGTGACCCTCACATGGGCAGGGTTGTGTGCATGTATGTTTGTGGCCACATCCATGAGCTGATTTAGGGCTCACATTTGGGGGGGTACCTCACCTTTCACAGTGCAGTGTTTTATGTGGACACTCACCTCCAACTGACATTGTGGGCGCACATGGATTCAATACCTATGGTGCTCGCGCAGGTCTGCTCCCACTACCTCTGTTAGATGGGTGAATCTCCACCACCACCTGTGGCCATGGCCAGGTTCCGATTGGCAGCCAGTATGCTGCGGACACGGTGGCGGAGTTCGTCCCACCGCTTCCTGCAATGTTTTACTTTGCGGGTGGTGGTGCCCACCGCACTGACTCTCTGGGTCTGACGCCGCATGTCATTTGCGAACACCACATCAGCGTTGGCGGCAAGCATGACCGTGAGCATGATGAGCTCCTCATTGGTGAATTTCTCCTTCCGCTGCCGATCCGCTCCTTTTTTGATTGCCTTGGGCATTGTCAGGGGTTCTTGGATGGTTTTGTATGGCACTGGTGTGGATGCAGGTCCTGGGGGCAGAGGATGGCAATGGATTGTGTTTTTAAAGATGGCCACCGTGCTCTTTCCCATTCCTGTGCGATGACGCTACTTCCGGTTCTGCTTATTTACGGTGACCGCTAATAACGGTCACCACTAATGCCGTGTTGCAGGAGGTCGGAAGTGCTATCAGCGCTTTCATCTGTGGCGCAAAGGGTCTTTTCGGGGTCTTTACCGGCATGGCGGTAGGGTCATTACCGGCATGGTGCTAAGCTCGTGCCTGCGTACTCGTGATAGCACGCAATTAGCGGCCTCTTCCCTACGCGGACACGTTGTTAGCGCCATGCCTGTAAAGGCGGTATCTTACCGCCCACCGTGTAATGAGGCCCATAGTGTTGGACCTGATGGGGTCCCTGTGGCCAAAGGTTGAGGCCTATGAGCAGATAGAGGTAAAACAGGGCCTTCATTTTGAATCTCTTCTGCCTCATCTAACTCATCAATAACATTTGAGTTGGACTCTGAAACATTATCTTCCTCATCATCGTTTTCCACATTTGCTGCAGGGGTAGGTATTTCAGACCCACTCCTCAGCACTTTGATATTCCAACAACTTTTCTATCAATTCAACCTTTTTGCCTTTTACATTGAGGTTCCTAGCTTTACACATTTCTCTCAACTGATCAACTGTTAAAGTGACTAGGGTCTCCTGTCTGTAGCTATCCATATCAGGCATGATAAAACAATTGCTTCTCTAGTGGTGCTTGGCCTTGTGAGGGTTATTTGAACAAAGGTAAGAGCAGCACTCTCAATGTAACAACTATACTTTACCCTCACCACTGTACACCAGTGCTAAGCAGAATCACATTCAGTACCCTTTGGGAACACTACAAACAATTAAGACTACAAGTGTAAGTACAATTTCACCTTTGGTATAAGCCTGTACTACACAGTAATGTGGTAGCAGTGGCTGAGCAGCCAGACTTATCTCTAGAGTAAAGTGAGCAGTTCAAGAGGTTACGCAAAGAGAACACTTACTCAAGGTTTCTTGGTAAAAAAAACTATACATTTATTTACACAGTCAGTTGGAAAACATTCCACTAGCAAGAGCAGCTCAATATCACAATCTAATATACTACAATACACAACCAATAAGTGTCTGAACAAGTTCAGCTCCCCTGAAGTGGGAGCAAAATGGCACTTCTGTTACTTTAAAAAGGGAGTAAAAAGACAAGGTTAAAATAATTAAAGCACACATACTTTCAGAGGTAGGAAAAATAGTTTCAGTTCACTACAACCAGCAAATCAATTCAATAGGCCTGGGCCAAAGTCAATGGTTCAGAGTCTTGGCTAGGATAGCACAGTTCTGGTAGTAAACGGCTAAGTCTTTGCCACGCTTTTTAGAAGTAGTTGGCCAGACGTAAAGTTATATGTCGTTTTAGGTAAGGACAAGCCTTCAAAGTTGGGAAAGTTTCACAAACTTTCACCACGGCAGAAAGGATTTCTTGACCGCACTTGCACAGTACCTTTTAAATGAAGAAGAGCTGTAGCTGAGGCAGTTGTTCCTGGCAGTTCCTGCAGATCTCGCTGTTCCTGAGCTTCAGTCGCGGGGACAAGAAGGAGGACATCGGGTGGTTCCTGCACTGCCCAGGGAAGAGGCCACAAGCTTGGCTAAAATGTTGGTTTAACTTGTGAGTGTCTTAAAGACCACAAACTGGTATCCTTCTTTTTTGCCATCCGGTTTTCAGCAGCACTCTGAAGAAAATTCGACCAGTATAGAGATGGTGTCCAGGTGACTTGCGAGTTCGTTGTTCCCACCAAACTCAAGGGAAGAAGTTAACCTTGAAGTTAACTTCATCTGTCGATGGAGTCTCAGGAAATTCGGACCCGCAGCAGGGCTTCACCGGCGGACCAGGAATTGCAGCAGTCGTCTTCCTTCAGCTCTTCTTATGTTCTCTCATTCCAGTGGTCGACTCTGCTTTCCAAGTCCCAGAGACCTGTTTTAAACAGTTTGCCCCCATTCATTGCAGCCTGGCTGTCACTCACCCAGCAGGGTGGCTGTCCTTTCCGGACAGTCATCCGGCCAATCACGCCAGAGTGCATTCAGGTGTCCTAGGAAACTAAGCACAGGGAGTTTCGGGCACCTCCCTCACATCCTGTCAAGCCCAGACACTCAGGCGCCAGAAGAGGGCTTCAGCACTGAAGCCCGCCAAAGGCCAACGAAGAGAGGGACCAGACCTGGTTTGGCGCGTAGAGTTAAACACAAGAAGGACCTTTCCTAAAAGAAACAGCAACAAAAGTTGACCGGAGTATGTTTTTACAGATAGATCATGGGCGCCATATTGAAAAACATGGCTGACCCGATTTTAGCTACCGGTGTTCGCATTCGGGAAAAATGATGGCAGTTTGTTCTAAACCACTGCCACCAGCCATTTCAAGAGGGAAAGGGTAACATTTGACTGTTACATGAGTGTTTAGACTCAGGGGATGCTAGGCAACCCCTCCAGCCAGGGGTCAAGTCCTAAAAAAAGAAGTGGGGGGACTCATTACCATAGATAACGGGAAGTGACCTCGCCGGAAGTGACATCAGTTGCACTGTGTGCTTGTTACGGACTACTGCTCACCTCTGGTCACAGTAGACTGCATTTCCTGTGGTGCATCCAAGCCAGAGAAAACATCAGTTCACAAAGACTCTGTTTTGTTTCACCCAAACCAAAAAAAGGCTTTATGCAGGAATTGGGACTATGGCATGTATTACAGTTCAGCAGTCAAAAAATCTCACCCCAAGAGAAAAACATACCTATTGCATTATGGAGATTGTGAGAATCAGTGGACATTTAACCACGTCTTGGAAAGCGACGCTGAGGACTTTTATGTGAAATACAATTCCTTTGCCCAACTAACTACTCTGTAAGACAACTTCGGCACACCAACTTCTTCACTCTTTACAATGACCTGACCTTAATCTTGACTTTCCTAACATGACTCTTGACCTCAAATTCACTAGGACTATTTTTAGAATAATTTATGAGGCCTATTGAAGTACATGTCAGGACAGATAAAGTATGACAAAGCTATTGTGATGAAGTTACAGTCTGGCGAAGTGGGTGACAGATTAAATGCATATATCCCTTGTTCAGGTTTGAGAAGGAGTGGCATGAAAGGGAGGCGTCAGTTTAAACATTTCTACTTGCTGAAGATTACAGGAATAATCTGGCTTTTAGTAGAGGGAATTGAGAGGTAAATACAACATCTGAAATAGGTGGCTAATGCCCCGACCCTCCTGGTCTTCCTAATATGAAGCTGTTCAAACTGGGGTCCCCAAAGTGTTCCCCACTGATTCTTCCCTTTGGTTTCTAGGGCAGTGAAAGCATTCTATATTGCCCTGTGTGCAATCTAGCAGTCGCCTGCTTTCAGTAGGAAAGCAGTTGCAAACACTCTTCCAAATAAGCTGCTGGCTATTGATCCCTTCAGTGAGCCTTTAGATGGGGGGGGCAATTCTGTAAATGGTTATGACGGTCGTGGTTTTGTATGGGCATTGTAATTTTCTAAATGTCTACTTTTGTTGTTCTACCCTCTGATTGCCGTTTAAACAATAGGGCGCTTTACAAATTTGTTAAAAATGAAAACGAATGTGTACAACAATACTTCCAGCCTTGGAGCAGAAAGGGGTTACGCTGCTTCATGCCGGCACCCATGCAAATCTTTCATCACTTACCATCTCCTCTCGAAACACTAAGTACACAGATTTCTCAGAACTTATTTTAATACACTTAATTTGCCTTTTTGCAATTCCACACACGAGCATGTGGCATATCTGTATATATTCATTACACATGGTGAATCAGAAAGCGGAGACTGGTAAAAAGGTGTTATTTTAAGCACAAGAAATGCAAAGCAAAACCTTAATAAATGTCTATATCAACTAAACATGTGAAAATGTGCTCAGTTGCTTAAATTGTCCACATCCCGGTTTCACCAACCAAAGTGTGTGATCCTGGGCAAATCATTTAATAGAACTGTGTCTCACCTGCAGCTCCGTTCTGATTCACTTAATAGCTTATGTTAATATATTATATAATTTTTTTTTTAAAAAGCCTATTGACTATATGTTTTCTCCATATATAACAATAGTCCAAATTTAGGTATTTTGCACTACAAAGTTATTTGCCACAAGGCTTGCTTATGGCAACTTATTCTAATGTCACTTCCATGGCGCCTCCAAGTATCAAAGACTGATGATGCTACTTTTGATGTTCTTTTCTGTGAAGTCATTTCTGTTGGTGCAATGTTTGCATGTAATTTGCCCCACAGCGCCTGGACAGAGCTCTAATAGATGAGTTTCCTGCATCTGTAATGATTCTAGAGTTTCATTTTTGTTATGCGTTAAAATGCCTTCTGCCACCAATGTTATCCATAAAGTAGATTGGGGCAGGGGTGGTCGGTTTGGGGGCGTGAATGAGACCGTGAGGAATTTTGGGCACTGCATTTGGGGGAAAGTAGCAGGACTTTTATCCGTGGCTCTGGCAATGCTGGATACTCCCCTGGGAGGGGGCAGGGGAAGAGTGGATGAGCAGCAAGGGGTGTTCCAGGTCATGTTCAATGTGCTTGTCCAGTTCCCGTTTTCGCCTTCACATAACTGGTAATGATGTCAAAACTAGAGTCTTTGGGTAATATGAGAACTCGAATATAGTGCGGCGGGGCAGAGAAAGGAGAGATGTGCGCCGAGTTGGGCAGGGAGAAGTGGACAACAGAAGCACCACAGATGCTAGAATGAAGGAGGCTACCAGATGAGATGACCCATGTCATCGGGAACCATCTACATCAAACCTTATGCTTAGTTTTTGCCCACTTCTCCTTTTTTTAATTTACTTTAATTCGTTTTATTTTATTCAATGTGCAGGCAACAAAAATACAACTCCCAGAATTCAACTTCGACCACTTACAGCCCAGGTCCCAGTTGTGCATCACCAAATTACACAGAGTCATCTGGTAACATTTCCGTACTTGGGATACACTTCACTACATCCAAGACTCACCCAGACATTTCCTTTCCTTGAAAGGCAAAGTGTGTTACTCCAGGCCCTGCTCTATCCAGGGCATCATCAGCTCCTGGTAGACTAGGGGGGATGCTGGATCCCAGGGGGCGGTGCACCAAGCCAGTCCTGGGTTGATAAGCCCTCGGGTTGCATCCCCATGCACAACAACCAGTGATCAACATTTCTGGCATTATCGAAATTGGTCTGTTCTCACAGTTGTCACTTTCTCTCCCAGTATGAGTCTAACCTTACAGTGCTGGGGCAGTTCTTGTTCACGTGCCAACTGTATTGGGAGAACAGAGTAAGAACAGCTCTCAAGACTTGGAGTGAAGAAGCCTGCAGCCACTCATAGATCTACACAGTTGCGTGGTGATTCAATCAGTGTTCCAACAGCAGGCTCTACCTCACCTCATGGAGGTGTAACGGGCAGCCCTACTCGGGACGGTGTCAGTCCTGTCCTTAGTTAGGGACCCCTGTTCCAGTGGAGGCACAGTTGCTCCTGTGGTATCAGTACTGCGAGGTAAAAAAACAACAAAGTAAAGGTATGGTACTGGCGGCAAAGTCCTACGTGCCCCTGGCAGACTTCAAGAGGCCTGTGCCCCTTTTCAGTCATTGTTGAAAAGGGGCACAAGGTGAGCAGGGCTTCCGACCAGTGTTTTCCTCCAGTGACACCATTGACTGCAACCACCCACACTCATCAGTGTGTTAACACATTTCATTGGCTGATAAACAGCAAATGAAATTAAAGTAAGCTTGTGTTTGTTTGCGCCTATTTCATCAGGTGCAGGGATGGTGCAGTGGTGAAGACACCAGGCTGTTAACCTGAGAACCGCAGTTCGAGTCCCTGAGACAGATGATTTAAAAAAAAAAGAATGAATGTTTATTATTATAAACATCCATCCATTGCCTCTAAAATACCTAAGGGGGACCGCGTCCACCCTCTGATGACCTCACATGACTGATGCTGTGATATGTGCACCGTCCTTGTAACCTATAACGTGTATCCATGACTGATGCTGTGATATGTGCACGGTCCTTGTAATTTATAACGCGTATCCATGACTGACGCTGTGATATGTGCACCTTCCTTATAACTTCTAACTTGTATTCATGACTGGTCGTGTGATATGTGCACCGTCCTTGTAACTTCTAACGTGTATCCATGACTGATGCTGTGAAATGTGCACCTTCCTTGTAACTTCTAACCTGTATCCATGACTGATGCTGTGATATGTGCACCGTCTTTATGCCTTATTACCTGTATCCATGACTGATGCTGTGATATGTGCACTGTCCTTGTAACTTATAACGTGTATCCATGACTGACGCTGTGATATGTGCACCTTCCTTGTAACTTATAAGGTGTATCCATGACTGATGCTGTGATATGTGCACCGTCCTTGTAACTTATAACGTGTATCCATGACTGATGCTGTGATATGTGCACCTTCATTGTAACTTATAACGTGTATCCATGACTGATGCTGTGATATGTGCACCTTCCTTGTAACTTATAACGTGTATCCATGACTGATGCTGTGATATGTGCACCTTTCTTGTAACATATTACCTTATCCATGACTGATGCTGTGATATGTGCACCTTCCTTGTAACTTCTAACCTGTATCCATGACTTATGCTGTGATATGTGCACCTTCCTTGTAACTTCTAACCTGTATCCATGCCTGATGCTGTGATATGTGCACCGTCCTTGTAACTTATAACGTGTATCCATGACTGATGCTGTGATATATGCACCGTCCTTGTAACTTATAACATGTATCCATGACTGATGCTGTGATAAGTGCACCTTCCTTGCAACTTATAACGTGTATCCATGACTGATGCTGTGATATGTGCACCGTCCTTGTAATTTATAACGTGTAGCCATGACTGATGCTGTGATATGTGAACAGTCCTTGTAACTTATAACGTGTATCCATGACTGATGCTGTGATATGTGCACCGTCCTTGTAATTTATAACATGTATCCATGACTGATGCTGTGATATGTGCACCGTCCTTGTAACCTATAACGTGTATCCATGACTGATGCTGTGATATGTGCACCTTCCTTGTAACTTCTAACCTGTATCCATGACTGGTGCTGTGATATGTGCACCGTCCTTGTAACTTATAACGTGTATCCATGACTGATGCTGTGATATGTGCACCGTCCTTGTAACTTCTAACCTGTATCCATGACTGATGCTGTGATATGTGCACCGTCCTTATGCCTTATTACCTGTATCCATGACTGATGCTGTGATATGTGCACCTTTCTTGTAACATATTATCTTATCCATGACTGATGCTGTCATATGTGCACCTTTCTTGTAACGTATTACCTTATCCATGACTGATGCTGTGATATGTGCACCTTCCTTGTAACCTATAACGTGTATCCATGACTGATGCTGTGATATGTGCACCGTCCTTGTAACTTATAACGTGTATCCATGACTGATGCTGTGATATGTGCACCTTTCTTGTAACGTATTACCTTATCCATGACTGATGCTGTGATATGTGCACCTTCCTTGTAACTTCTAACCTGTATCCATGACTGATGCTGTAATATGTGCACCGTCCTTATGCCTTATTACCTGTATCCATGACTGATGCTGTGATATGTGCACCTTTCTTGTAACATATTACCTTATCCATGACTGATGCTGTGATATGTGCACCTTCCTTGTAACTTCTAACCTGTATCCATGACTGATGCTGTGATATGTGCACCTTCCTTGTAACTTCTAACCTGTATCCATGCCTGATGCTGTGATATGTGCACCTTCCTTGTAACTTATAACGTGTATCCATGACCGATTCTGTGATATGAGCACCGTCCTTGAAACTTATAACGTGTATCCATGACTGATGCTGTGATATATGCACCATCCTTGTAACTTATAACGCGTATCCATGACTGATGCTGTGATATATGCACCGTCCTTGTAACTTATAACCATTATCCATGACTGATGCTGTGATATGTGCACCGTCCTGTAACATATAACCTGTATCCATGACTGATGCTGTGATATGTGCACGGCCTTGTAATTTATAACGCGTATCCATGACTGACGCTGTGATATGTGCACCTTCCTTATAACTTCTAACTTGTATTCATGACTGGTCGTGTGATATGTGCACCGTCCTTGTAACTTCTAACGTGTATCCATGACTGATGCTGTGAAATGTGCACCTTCCTTGTAACTTCTAACCTGTATCCATGGCTGATGCTGTGATATGTGCACCGTCCTTGCAACTTGTAACATGTATCCATGACTGATGCTGTGATATGTGCACTGTCCTTGTAACTTATAACGTGTATCCATGACTGACGCTGTGATATGTGCACCTTCCTTGTAACTTATAAGGTGTATCCATGACTGATGCTGTGATATGTGCACCGTCCTTGTAACTTATAACGTGTATCCATGACTGATGCTGTGATATGTGCACCTTCATTGTAACTTCTAACCTGTATCCATGACTGATGCTGTGATATGTGCACCGTCCTTCTGCCTTATTACCTGTATCCATGACTGATGCTGTGATATGTGCACCTTCCTTGTAACTTCTAACCTGTATCCATGACTGATGCTGTGATATGTGCACCTTCCTTGTAACTTCTAACCTGTATCCATGACTGATGCTGTGATATGTGCACCGTCCTTGTAACTTATAACGTGTATCCATGACTGATGCTGTGATATGTGCACCTTCCTTGTAACTTCTAACCTGTATCCATGCCTGATGCTGTGATATGTGCACCTTCCTTGTAACTTATAACGTGTATCCATGACTGATGCTGTGATATGTGCACCGTCCTTGTAACTTATAACGTGTATCCATGACTGATGCTGTGATATATGCACCGTCCTTGTAACTTATAACATGTATCCATGACTGATGCTGTGATAAGTGCACCTTCCTTGCAACTTATAACGTGTATCCATGACTGATGCTGTGATATGTGCACCGTCCTTGTAATTTATAACGTGTAGCCATGACTGATGCTGTGATATGTGAACAGTCCTTGTAACTTATAACGTGTATCCATGACTGATGCTGTGATATGTGCACCGTCCTTGTAATTTATAACATGTATCCATGACTGATGCTGTGATATGTGCACCGTCCTCGTAACCTATAACGTGTATCCATGACTGATGCTGTGATATGTGCACCTTCCTTGTAACTTCTAACCTGTATCCATGACTGGTGCTGTGATATGTGCACCGTCCTTGTAACTTATAACGTGTATCCATGACTGATGCTGTGATATGTGCACCGTCCTTGTAACTTCTAACCTGTATCCATGACTGATGCTGTGATATGTGCACCGTCCTTATGCCTTATTACCTGTATCCATGACTGATGCTGTGATATGTGCACCTTTCTTGTAACATATTACCTTATCCATGACTGATGCTGTCATATGTGCACCTTTCTTGTAACGTATTACCTTATCCATGACTGATGCTGTGATATGTGCACCTTCCTTGTAACCTATAACGTGTATCCATGACTGATGCTGTGATATGTGCACCTTTCTTGTAACGTATTACCTTATCCATGACTGATGCTGTGATATGCGCAACTTCCTTGTAACTTCTAACCTTTATCCATGACTGATGCTGTGATATGTGCACCGTCCTTGTAACTTCTAACCTGTATCCATGACTGATGCTGTGATATGTGCACCTTTTTTGTAACATATTACCTTATCCATGACTGATGCTGTGATATGTGCACCTTTCTTGTAACGTATTACCTTATCCATGACTGATGCTGTGATATGTGCACCTTCCTTGTAACCTATAACATGTATCCATGACTGATGCTGTGATATGTGCACCTTCCTTGTAACTTCTAACCTGTATCCATGACTGATGCTGTGATATGTGCACCGTCCTAGTAACTTCTAACCTGTATCCATGACTGATGCTGTGATATGTGCACCGTCCTTGTAACTTCTAACCTGTATCCATGACTGATGCTGTGATATGTGCACCGTCTTTATGCCTTATTACCTGTATCCATGACTGATGCTGTGATATGTGCACCTTTCTTGTAACTTATAACGTGTATCAATGACTGATGCTGTGATATGTGCACCTTCCTTGTAACTTCTAACCTGTATCCATGACTGATGCTGTGATATGTGCACCTTTCTTGTAACGTATTACCTTATCCATGACTGATGCTGTGATATGTGCACCTTTCTTGTAACGTATTACCTTATCCATGACTGATGCTGTGATATGTGCACCGTCCTTGTAACTTATAACGTATATCCATGACTGATGCTGTGATATGTGCACCTTCCTTGTAACTTCTAACCTGTATCCATGACTGATGCTGTGATATGTGCACCGTCCTTCTGCCTTATTACCTGTATCCATGACTGATGCTGTGATATGTGCACCTTTCTTGTAACGTATTACCTTATCCATGACTGATGCTGTGATATGTGCACCTTTCTTGTAACGTATTACCTTATCCATGACTGATGCTGTGATATGTGCACCTTCCTTGTAACCTGTAACGTGTATCCATGACTGATGCTGTGATATGTGCACCTTCCTTGTAACTTCTAACCTGTATCCATGACTGATGCTGTGATATGTGCACCGTCCTTGTAACTTATAACGTGTATCCATAACTGGTGCTGTGATATGTGCACCATCCTTGTAACTTCTAACCTGTATCCATGACTGATGCTGTGATATGTGCACCTTCCTTGTAACTTCTAAGCTGTATCCATGACTGATGCTGTGATATGTGCACCGTCCTTATGCCTTATTACCTGTATCCATGACTGATGCTGTGATATGTGCACCTTTCTTGTAACATATTACCTTATCCATGACTGATGCTGTGATATGTGCACCATCCTTGTAACTTCTAACCTGTATCCATGACTGATGCTGTGATATGTGCACCATCCTTGTAACTTCTAACCTGTATCCATGACTGATGCTGTGATATGTGCACCATCCTTGTAACTTCTAACCTGTATCCATGACTGATGCTGTGATATGTGCACCATCCTTGTAACTTCTAACCTGTATCCATGACTGATGCTGTGATATGTGCACCTTCCTTGTAACTTATTACGTGTATTCATGACTGATGCTGTGATATGTGCACCTTCCTTCTGCCTTATTACCTGTATCCATGACTGATGCTGTGATATGTGCACCGTCCTTGTAACTTATAACGTATATCCATGACTGATGCTGTGATATGTGCACCTTCCTTGTAACTTCTAACCTGTATCCATGACTGATGCTGTGATATGTGCACCGTCCTTCTGCCTTATTACCTGTATCCATGACTGATGCTGTCATATGTGCACCTTTCTTGTAACGTATTACCTTATCCATGACTGATGCTGTGATATGTGCACCTTTCTTGTAACGTATTACCTTATCCATGACTGATGCTGTGATATGTGCACCTTTTTTGTAACCTATAACGTGTATCCATGACTGATGCTGTGATATGTGCACCGTCCTTGTAACTTATAACGTGTATCCATGACTGGTGCTGTGATATGTGCACCGTCCTTGTAACTTCTAACCTGTATCCATGACTGATGCTGTGATATGTGCACCTTCCTTGTAACTTCTAACCTGTATCCATGACTGATGCTGTGATATGTGCACCGTCCTTATGCCTTATTACCTGTATCCATGACTGATGCTGTGATATGTGCACCTTTCTTGTAACATATTACCTTATCCATGACTGATGCTGTGATATGTGCACCTTCCTTGTAACTTCTAACCTGTATCCATGACTGATGCTGTGATATGTGCACCTTCCTTGTAACTTCTAACCTGTATCCATGACTGATGCTGTGATATGTGCACCGTCCTTGTAACTTCTAACCTGTATCCATGACTGATGCTGTGATATGTGCACCTTCCTTGTAACTTATTACGTGTATTCATGACTGATGCTGTGATATGTGCACCGTCCTTGTAACTTCTAAGCTGTATCCATGACTGATGCTGTGATATGTGCACCGTCCTTGTGCCTTATTACCTGTATCCATGACTGATGCTGTGATATGTGCACCTTTCTTGTAACATATTACCTTATCCATGACTGATGCTGTGATATGTGCACCGTCCTTCTGCCTTATTACCTGTATCCATGACTGATGCTGTGATATGTGCACCTTTCTTGTAACATATTACCTTATCCATGACTGATGCTGTGATATGTGCACCTTCCTTGTGCCTTATTACCTGTATCCATGACTGATGCTGTGATGTGAGCACCTTTCTTGTAACGTATTACCTTATCCATGACTGATGCTGCGATATGTGCACCTTTCTTGCTGCTTCTAATCTGCTGCCTGTATCCTTGCTTGAGCGCTTGTACATTCTGTGAGGCTGCTAATCTTGAGTACTGTATCTATGCGCTGGTACATCCACCTTTTTCATATCTCTACTTGTCTCTGTACTGCGTTCATACTACAGGAGGAAAATCTTCTTCTTGCTGTCATTGTTGAAATGGGACCTGTACTTACGCTAGAACACAACCTCCTATGGGCTACTAATGTTGCCCATGAAACAGCACTTGTTTATTCAGTGTCTGCCACCGATAAAGGGAGGATGGGGGCTCTAAAGGCAATCCAATGCTTATATTAGTGGCTGGCAGTGGAGATGTCAAACTATGGATTGTGACTGGGTTAAGGGGGGGTGGTGACCAGAGATTCTAGGGTTCCTTAATTCTTTTTGGTTTGTGAGGAGCCTGTGATGCTGGAAATGCATCGGAGGGACAGGGCCTTCATATCCTTGTCCTTTACTGCTTTTCATCGTGTGTTCTGTCGTGTTTTCCGCACAGGAGTTCATGTGGGACTCCTGGCGGTGCAGCTCTCTTTCTTTTGGTTTGGTGAACGGACCCGTGGGATACCCTTATGGCACCCATGGGTGGAGATACAACCCTGTGCCCCTAGTGTATGTTTTTGGGCACCTGTGGGTGTCCCACAGAGCAGGGTATGGGCTGGTAGCAGCTCCATGCTGAATTTGACAGGTGCGCGGAGTCTCCTCCATTTTGGGATACCCCGACCCTGCCATTGGGATCAGTTGATTCCTGATGGAAAACAAGATGGCCCCGGTGGCCTCTTGCTTTCTATTACCCATTACCTTGTTTTCCCAAAGTCCTGGGAAGCCCTGACTCTGTCCTTTCCCCCTGACTGGCTGTTGGATGGAAGTGCCATATATGGTGTTGTTGCGAAGGCCCAGTCAGGCTAGCTGGAGCCTTCCCGGTGATGTATGTTGTGGGTACCTCCTGTGGGTGGGACCTGGGTGAATAGAGTGTGTGACGAATATGCATTCTGTGGTGTGGGTGTCTAGTATCTGGTCGTTGACACAATGACTGCGACAACCCTGCCTGAAACCGGTATGAATGCAGCTGGGAGTGTTGAATGGCTTGGTACTTGTCCCAATACACATAACTTGTTGTGAGTGTCTGGAGAGAAGTGAATGGCCTGAATACCTCGTGTGCCTGATTGGCTGCCTGCCTGCATTAATGCCTGTAGTCGTGATTGAATGCGTGAGTGTGACCCAGCGGAATGAATGGGAGATCAACAGTATATCTGGGGATCTCTTACTGCTAGGAATCGTGTTCAGAAGCTGAAGTCCACTACGACGAGTAACTGGTTTAACTGATGCTTGACCTTGAAGCCCTGCTGGACGAGAAGAATTGCTGCTGCTCTCCTTCACAATCTGAAAGCTGATGTGCCTCCAAGGACTGACCCAGAGAGGACCTGGTAAGGCGCCCTCTTCCCGAGCTACGAGGGACCATCGTGCACAGCTGATCTTTGCCAACATTCCCTGGTAGACAGACCTTCGACAGGCTGCCGACCCGATATGGGGACTGCTGCGGAACTCCAAGGAGAAGCACCCGGACTGTTGTCTGCCACTGTTGACGACCGCCATCGCCGACCGGAGCCGCTGTTTGCTCCGGTTTGCCTAAGAACTTCAACTGATCATCGGACGCTCTCGTCTGCATCGGCATCCGCTTGTCTCCCGCTGGAGAAGGCCCGACTGTCGACGCGCCGAGGAGCATCCACAGGTGGGTTTCCCGCCACCTACAGACCGTAGAGATGCCGATGACTCAACGCCCTTGCTGGGCCACAGTTCTTCATCATCTCTTTGCGGTCCAGAACTATCGTCACTGAGGTGCCCCGCACGCCTCTTCTTTGCAGGGCGCCAATGCTGTGTCATCGACGAGCACCGCTGGGAACGAAGCTGCCACTTCCTAGCCGTAGTCCACCCTGTTCACAATCGGACGTTCGACGACCCGTGACTCCCGCCTTAAAGGGAGGGCACTCAAGAAGGGCCGTCGATTCCCCGACACCGAAGGCCAAGTTCCCCGACACCTCTTGATGATCCGTGACTCCCGCCTGAAAGGGAGGCACTCAAGAAGGATCGGTTGACGCATTGTCGGAGAACTCTACTCCACCAGGTACATTGGGGGGGGTGAAACCTTAATAGGAAGAAGTAAGACTATCGGACAATATATGGACTGGGCTTGTGCTATATATCTTTATTTACAGGTTGCCCAGGTGAGGGGATCTCCACACAGAACTGCGCCTAGCGGTAGGGGTCATTGTTCTGCCTATTGTTTCAACCATCTTACGTTCCTGCCTATCTCTATTGCTGGTTTACTCGTTATTGATCTGTGTGACATTTTAACCGTACAGTTGATGCACTTTAATGAGATTTGATAACATTAGTCGTACAACTCTAGACGTGTATATATTTATCATTATTGACTTCCAAGTACAAAGTGCGTTATTGTGATCGTGTACATACCTTTGAATATTAATTATATAAAGACTGTTTTCAGTAATACAGTGTGTGGACATTCCTTTGTGGGGTTTCGGGGACTACACTGTACTTAAGAACCAGCCCGCATCACCTCCTGAGAAGCTAGGCCTTGATTGCTCATCCATTGCTACCTTATAGAGAATCTTGGCTGGGGTCTTCTGTGCCTCTCCTCTACCATATAGAGAGCAGAAGTACAGACACCCCCTACCAGTCTTTACACTGGTGGCAGCGGTGGGATGCATATGGTTTTAAGAATCAGTGTATAACTGTGCCACTTACAAAATATCTGCACTTTATTCGATTAAGGTTTGGGTGTGTACAAAATAACTGCATTACAAGCAATGGAGTCTATTGCAAATGGTAAATTGACTCGGATGAGCTTAGAGGCTCTCCAGAGTGCATATGAAGCCAGGGAGTTAGACTTTGTGGATAAGTCTAGGGCTGAGCTGATAGCTGCCCTGGTGGACTACCAGACCGATGGTGAAACTCTTGATGAAGGGGGGAATGCAACCAATGAGGACTCTGCCCCTGGGGTTTCTACTGAATCTGTTTCTGGGAATGCCGCCATTGCTGCTGCCTCTGTTCCGAACCCCAGCAATACCTTGGAACTTGAGTTATTAAGGATGAATATCGCAAGTTGGAAATAGATGCTGAGCTTAAGAAAGAGGAGCTGGCGCAACAAGTGGAGCTCAAGAATAGGGATCTTGAACTCAAAGACAAGGACACTGAATGTCAGAGAATCCAGCTAGAGAAAGCTCGAGTGGAGACTTCAGCGAAACCCAGTGAGAGTGTCCGGTCCCCAGCCACTAAATTTATGAAGGATTTGGTTGGTGTGTTTTCGGAGGGTTCTGATATCCTCCAATGGATTGAAGCGTTTGAAATGGCTTGTGCAATTCCTGATGTTGATAAAAGAGATTGGGCTAAGTGTTTGCTAAGCAGATTGCCTCAAACTGGATATGACTGTATTCTGAAGCTGAGTGTGGAAGAACCGGGTCAGTATGAGTGTATGAAATCTGCTTTGATTGCCAAGTTTGGCAAGACACCTACCCAATACCTTAAAAGGTTCAGGGATTTTAAGAAAAGAGAGAATGTGTCTTCGGTCGACTGGGTGAGTGCTGTGCACATGAATATGATGGGGTGGATTGACGGTTACAAGGTGAAAACTTTTGTTGAATTGTCCCACTTGTTGTTTTTTGAGCATTTTTCTGAAGCCTGTTCACCGGAGCTGCGTCAGTATGTTGCTGACCAGAACATTTTGGATCCCTTTAAGCTGGCTAGGTTGGCTGACAAGTGGGTCTCCCACCGGGTGTCCCCGAAGGAATCCAGTGGGAAGGACAAGGACAAAGACAAGGGGGCCTCTCAGAAAGCTGAGGTGTCCCAAAAGCAGTCACAGTCGAATAAACCTAAACCCTCCTATCCTAAGACCCAAAAATCTAGTGGGGATAAGTCATCTGTGGGTGGGAATAAGAGTAGTGGTCCACCTGCTGCAAAGCAGGCTCCCGGTGGTTCCAGTAGCGTACCCCGCACTCCCGGCACTTGCTGGGACTGTGGGGCTCTGGATCACAAAAGGGGTGACTCCAAGTGTAAAGGTAAGGCACTCGGAGTACAGGCTGTCAGCCTGACCTACCCTTACCCCATCTCTGAGGTGGAGGCCACGGCCCTCCCCTCCTCTACTGGGATCACTTTTGGTGCTCCCGTAGAGATTTCCTTAGTGTCCCTTGGGGCCAGGGACCAGTACGCGGAAGTACTGGCGACTATCCCACAGAACACCCGTAGATTTTTGAGAAGTGTCCTCCTGAATGGCCAGCCTTCTACTGGTTTGAGAGACACAGGGGCAAGCATGACAGTGGTGGACAGGACCCTGCTCAAGCCAGAGGACTATGTAGATGCTCCTCTGAGAACCACCAGGTTAGCTGGTGGGCCTCCCAAATTATCGCCTGTAGCCCGAGTCACACTCGTAATTGGAGACAAGACAGCAAAGCTTCCTGTCCTGGTTCAGGACAACGTCCCCGCTAACATTCTGTTAGGTAACGATCTAGTCGAGTTGGGACTGATCACGGATGGTCTTCCCATGACTGCTGCTTCTGTCACTAGGTCACAGATGACACCGGGTCGGGCTGTGAGTCAGGTACCCGAGCCGAAGGTGCGGCCTACGGCACGACGAAGGAAGAGCCAGAAGGCCACCTCTGTGGAGGGAGCCCCTTCTCTTCCTGCTGTTCCTACAGCACCCATTGGGATCCATCCTCCGGACGGGCTGGGTCCAGTGGTAAACCCCGTCTCAACTCCTGTGGGAGAAGAGCCAGAAGACTCTCCTGTGGGAGAGGTTCTCAACCCAGAGGATAATCCCGATCTTCAATGCTTGTTAGCTGAAGGGGGACCCTCCCGGGCAGACTTCTGTAAATGACAGAGAGAGTGTCCCTCTCTCGAGGGTCTGAGGAAACAGGCCCTGTCCCAGGCACAAGGCGAAGTGCCTAGGACTTTCCGGATTTATTGGTAGGGTGAGCTCCTTGTTAGTGAGCCCACTAAGCCTGAACCTGCGGCCCTCAAGAGGTTGGTGGTACCCCAGGTTTACAGGCCCTTCCTACTGCAGTTGGCGCATGAGGTGCCCTTGGCTGGTCATCTTGGTACCAAGAAGACTAAGCAGAGGCTCTCTGCCCATTTCTACTGGCCTCGGATGGGAGTAGAAGTGGAGTCCCACTGCAGGACCTGCCCAACTTGTCAGTTGTCTGGCAAGACTGGAGGCAGTGTCATTACCCCACTGCAGCCATTGCCAGTGGTTGGCAAACCATTTGAGAGGGTGGGCATCGACATCGTCGGTCCCCTTGACCCTCCCACGTCAGGTGGACATCGGTTCATCCTGGTTTTGGTAGATCATTCCACCAGGTACCCTGAGGCTATACCCCTTCGGACTGTTACTGCCAAGGTGGCTGCCCGGGCCCTCCTGGGCATTTTCACCCGAGTTGGATTCCCCAAGGAGGTTGTCTCTGACCGAGGATCCAACTTCATGTCTAGTTACATGAAAACCATGTGGAAAGAGTGCGGGGTAACCTACAGGTTCTCCACTTCTTACCACCCCAGACCAATGGTCTGGTTGAGAGGGTTAATAAAACTCTCAAGGGCATGCTAGGTGCTTTGGAAGAGCCCCTAAGGAGGAAATGGGATCTCCTCCTGCCATGCCTGCTGTTTGCTTACAGAGAGGTCCCTCAAGAGGGTGTTGGTTTCAGCCCCTTTCAGTTGCTCTTTGGACATCCCGTGAGGGGGCCCCTCGCCTTGATCAGAGAAGGCTTGGAAGCCGCCCCTCCCGGTCCCGCCAAGCAAGTGGGGGACTATGTGTTAGGCCTCAGACGGAGGATGACACAGATGATGGGACAAGCAACGGCGAATCTCAAGGCCAGCCAGGAATTGAACAAATACTGGCATGACCTTAAAGCATCGCAAGTGGAGTGGACTCCGGGACAGGAGGTCCTCGTGAAGGAGCCTACCAAGCCTCGTGCATTGGCAGATAAATGGACTGGACCCTTCTGGATAGTCTCCAAGATGGGCGAGGTCAATTATTTGGTTGACATGGGAATCCCAGGGGTAGCCCCTCAGGTATTCCATGTTAATAGGCTCAAGCCGTTCTACAGGCGAGCAGAAGTCTCATGTCTCTTGCTGGCTTCAGAGCAAGAAGAGGATGAGAGTGAGCCCCTTCCTGATTTGCTGCATAGCAACCCTCAGGATGGCTCAGTTGAGGGGGTGCAGCTCTCTCCAGATTTGACAATTGAGCAGCAGAGGGCCTGCAGGACTTTGCTCCAGCAGTATTCCTCTCTGTTTTTGCTGACGCCAGGCCTTACATCGTGGTGTAAGCACGGGATTGACACTAGTGACAGCGTGCCTGTCAAGAGCAGGAGCTACCGAATGTCAGATACGGTTAAGAACCACATCCAGGCTGAGGTCGCCAAGATGTTGGATCTGGGTGTTATTGAACCCTCAACCAGTCCCTGGTCCAGTCCAGTGGTCCTTGTCCCCAAGGCAAGTTCCCAGGCCGGTACCAAGGATTGGAGGTTCTGTGTGGACTACCGAGGAGTCAATGCCGTCACCAAAACTGACGCGCACCCACTGCCCCGGGATGATGAGCTCGTGGACACCATAGGTGCTGCCAAATTTGTGAGCACCTTTGACCTCACCTCAGGCTATTGGCAAATAGCTCTGACGGACCAGGCCAAGGAAAAGACGGCGTTCTCCACCCCAGAGGGACTCTACCAGTTTAGGGTCATGCCTTTTGGGTTAAAGAATGCCCCTGCCACCTTCCAGAGATTGGTCAATCATGCTCTCAGTGGGCTGGAAGCCTTTTGTGTGGCTTATTTAGACGACATTGCCGTCTACAGTGCCACCTGGGAAGAGCATTTGACGCATCTAGATAGAGTGTTGCGGGCCTTAAAAAGAGCTAACCTCCCTATCAAGGCCACCAAGTGCCAGATAGCTCAGGGGAAAGTCACGTATCTTGGTCATGAGGTAGGAGGGATTCAAATCCAACCTCTCCCCAGTAAGGTACAGGATGTACAGGACTGGGAGACTCCCACTACTCAAACCCAGGTGAGAGCCTTTTTAGGTCTCACTGGGTACTATCACAATTTCATGGCAGACTATGGAACCATAGCTGCACCACTGACAGCTCTGACTTCACCCAAGCAGCCTAGGAAGGTCAATTGGACTGAAGACTGTCAGAGGGCCTTTATAGGCTTGAAAGAAATTATGTGTCGGGCCCAGGCGTTGTGTGCGCCTGACTACAGCCGACCATTTATCGTCCAGACGGATGCCTGCGACACCGTAATTGGAGCTGTCTTGTCCCAGTTAGATGACAAAGGGAGAGAACATCCTATCATATTCATCAGTAGGCAACTCAAGGGTAGAGAACTTAGGTGGGCTACTGTTGAAAAGGAGTGTTTTAGTATAGTTTGGAGCCTTAGGCGTTTTAGGCCCTACCTTACGGGGTCTACCTTCAAGGTCCAAACAGATCATAAGCCCCTAAAGTGGCTTATGCAGATGAAGGGTGAGATCCCGAAACTGCTCAGGTGGTCCATTAGCCTGCAAGGGCTAGACTTCATCGTAGAGCACAGACCAGGGAAGAGTCACGATAATGCAGATGGCTTTTCCAGAAGGTATGTTGACCGTCTGGATGAGGGTGTCCATCCAGACAGGGTGGAAGATTAGGCACCCTCCACCTCAGTCTGGGGGGGGCGACTGTGATGCTGGATATGCATCGGAGGGACAGGGCCTCCATATCCTGCTTTTCATTGTGTGTTCTGTCATGTTTTCCGCGCAGGAGTTCATGTGGGGCAGTGCAGCTCTCTTTCTTTTGGTTTTGTGAATGGACCCGTGGATACCCTTATGGCACCCATGGGTGGGGGTACAACCCTGTGCCCCTAGTGTATGTTTTTGGGCACCTATGGGTGGCCCACAGAGCAGGGTATGGGCTGGTGGCAGCTCCATGCTGAATTTGACAGGTGCGCGGAGTCTCCTCCATTTTGGGATACCCCGGCCCTGCCATTGGGATCAGTTGATTCCTGATGGAAAACAAGATGGCCCCTGTGGCCTCTTGCTTTCTATTACCCCTTACCTTGTTTTCACAAAGTCCTGGGAAGCCCTGACTCTGTCCCTTCCCCCTGACTGGCTGTTGGATGGAAGTGCCATATATGGTGTTGTTGTGAAGGCCCAGTCAGGCTAGCTTGAGCCTTCCCGGTGATGTATGTTGTGGGTACCTCCTGTGGGTGGGACCTGGGTGAATAGAGTGTGTGACGAATATGCATTCTGTGTTGTGGGTGTCTAGTATCTGGTGGTTGACACAATGACTGAGACAACCCTGCCCGAAACCAGTATGAATGCAGCTGGGAGTGTTGAATGGCTTGGTACTTGTCCCAATACACATAACTTGTTGTGAGTGTCTGGAGAGAAGTGAATGGCCTGAATACTTCATGTGCCTGATTGGCTGCCTGTAGTCATGATTGGATGATTGAGTGTGACCCAGCGGAATGAATGGGAGATCAACAGTATATCTGGGAACCTCTCACTGCTAGGAATCGTGTTCAGAAGCTGAAGTCCACTACGACGAGTAACTGGATTAACTGACGGTTGACCTTGAAGCCCTGCTGGAAGAGAAGAATTGCTGCTGCTCTCCTTCACAATCTGAAAGCTGCTGTGCCTCCAAGGACTGACCCAGAGAGGACCTGGTAAGGCGCCCTCTTCCCGAGCTACGAGGGACCATCATGCACAGCTGATCTTTGCCAACGATCCCTGGTAGACAGACCTTCGACAGGCTACCGACCCGATACGGGGACTGCTGCGGAACTCCAAGGAGAAGCACCCGGACTGTTGTCTGCCACTGTCGACGACCGCCGTCGCCGACCGGAGCCGCTGTGCTCCGGTTTGCCTAAGAACTTCAACTGATCATCGGACGCTCTCGTCTGCATCGGCATCCGCTTGTCTCCCGCTGGAGAAGGCCCGACCGCCAAAGAGCATCCACCGGTGGGTTTCTCGCCACCTACAGACCACAGACGCCGACGACTCGACGCCCTTGCTGGGCCACAGTTCTTCATCATCTCTTTGCGGTCCAGAACTATCGTCACTGAGGTGCCCCGCACGCCTCTTCCTTGCAGGATGCCAACGCTCTGTCGTCGACGAGCACCGCTGGGAATGAAGCTGCCACTTCCTTGCCATAGTTCTCCCTGTTCACCGTCGGACGTTCGACGACCCGTGACTCCCGCCTTAAAGGGAGGGCACTCAAGAAGGGCCGTCGATTCCCTGACACCGAACGTCAAGTTCCCCAACACCTCTCGACGATCCGTGACTCCTGCCTGAAAGGGAGGCACTCAAGAAGGATCGGTCGACGCATCGTCGGAGAACTCTACTCCACCAGGTACATTGGGGGGGGTAAAACCTTAATAGGAAGAAGTAAGACTATCAGACAATATATGGACTGGGCTTGTGCTATATATATTTATTTACAGGTTGCCCAGGTGGGGGGATCTACACACAGAATTGCGCCTAGCGGTAGGGGTCAGTGTTCTACCTATTGTTTCAACCATCTTACGTTCCTGCCTATCTCTATTTCTGGTTTACTCGTTATTGATCTGTGTGACATTTTAACCGTACAGTTGATGCACTTTAATGAGATTTGATAACATTAGTGGTACCACTCTAGACGTGTATATATTTATCATTATTGACTTCCAAGTACAAAGTGTGTTATTGTGATCGTGTACATACCTTTGAATATTAATTATATAAAGACTTTGTTTTCAGTAATACAGTGTGTGGACATTCCTTTGTGGGGGTTCCGGGACTACACTGTACTTAAGAACCAGCCCGCATCACCTCCTGAGAAGCTAGGCCTTGATTGCTCGTCCATTGCTACCTTATAGAGAATCTTGGCTGGGGTCTTCTGTGCCTCTCCTCTACCATATAGAGAGCAGAAGTACAGGCATCCCCTACCAGTCTTTACAGAGCCCCAATTGTGTTTGCAGAAAAACACCCTTACATTGGCTTTTTGCAAGCAGGGTATTTTGAAGAGACTTTATTTTTGCATAAAGGATATTGTGTCTTTCCATTTCTCTGGAGGAATGATTCATGTAGTTCAAGGCCACCAGATATCAGAAGGAGTAAAATGGGAGGGGTAGAGGCACTGCTCAACACCCTTTCTATAACAATTGGTTTTGTTGAGTGGAACCTGAACACAGTGGATGAAGGGAGGGAACAGTTCTGGAGACACAACCCTACTAACATGCTCAATGTTTGCTCTAACCTTTAAAACATTGTCCAACCTCTATGACCAACCCGCCCAGGTTATCCTGGGCTCTTTCTCCTCTCCCACCTACATCTCCACCTGTGGTGTCCCCCAGGGCTCTAACATTTCTTCATGGTTCTTTAACATCTACCCTGCTTCACCTGTACACCTAATTTCCACCTACTGCTCTCACCTCCAGTGCTATGCAGATGGCATACAACTCTTCTTCAAACTTCCCTCTGATCCTCTTCTTACCTCCTCTATCATGCCTATCTGCCATCCAGTCCTGATGTGCCTCCAATGATCTCTGCCTCAAAGCCAGAAAGATTGAGATCCTTCATGTTGGTATTCCACCTCCCTCTTTGTTCCCTTCACTCTGGCCACCCCTATAGGTTCTTCCCCTCCTCCTTCATCTGAAGCCAAAAACCTTGGAGTCATCTTCGACTTGTCTCTTTCCTTCCTTCGTCACATCCAGAACCTTGGCAAGAAGGCCCACTTTCAACTTCACTGCCTCAAAGGAATCCTTCCATTCCTCACCTTACCCCAGAAGCTCAACATCTCTAAAGCTCTTGTTCTCTCTAGGCTTGACTACTGCAACAGCCTCTTCCTTATTCTACCCTCTTCCTCTCTACGTCCCCTCCAGCTAATCCAGAAAAGGGCTGCAAAATGTATCCTTGGCCTCAAGCCCACAGACTGCATCTCTCCTGCTCTAAAAACTCTCCACTGGCTCCCGGTTGCTACAAGGATCAAATTCAAATCCCCTGCATCATCCATAAGGCTGACTGGAGCCAGGGACCACACTATCTACAACTGGCTCTTACTAAATACACTCCCTCCACATCTTTACATTCCTCTGGCACAAGTTATTGTAGGTCTGTGCATTGTGCTAGATGCATGCTGGAAAACCAGGCCCCATCTACAGTGACTAGGCACTGTGTATTTGTGGTATATCCTAGGCATAGCCCAAGGTCATACTTTGTGTCCAGATTCCTCAGGGGATGGGTACAGGCTAGGTTTGCCAGGCAAAGCAGGGAGATTGCCTCTTTGCATGAGGCTTGTTGAAGGTCATGCCATGTGTACAGGGACCATTACACAGAACCAAATGTTGCTAGAATATACCTGTCTTTAATGAAAAAACTTTGCTTTTGCTAAAACATCTAAAATTGAATGGTTCTTATGGTCAAAGGTATTTCATAAAAGAAAACCATAGAAATTCAGCGAACAACTTTATTTAAATTATGCAATACATAACAACAATCAGTGAAATTCGAAAGTTAAGGTTAAGGAATTTTGTAATCCTTACATACTTTTAAATGAAGTTCAATTAAATATATATATATATATATATCTCATGGAAATATTTTGAAATAGTGTATATGAATGTAATAGACTGTCTATCTTGAAGTGATAAAATAGTATTATGTCGGAAATGTGAAACAACACATTTTTGCGACTCCATGAAAAAATTGACAAAATGGTTGACTTTCCTTTTCCACATCTTTTTTTCTTAATTGAGCTCTATCGCCCCTGTACCCAATCACTCTCTAAGGTTCCACCTGATTCCTTCACCCTCTTTTGCATCAATTTCTTCCGTTTTATCCTCTTTTCACTCTATTGCTTACCTTTTCATACTGACCATATGGAAAATCATCACAATGTGGCTGCGAAATTTAGATTCCAAATTTTGTTTACAGTATACTGACAGCCTACCTAAAAACAACAAAAGCTGATGTGATTATTTTAGGTTTTGAAAGTGTGCTTCGCTCATAGAGATAAGTTTAATGTTCTTATCATGACTACAAAATATACTGGAAGTGAATATTAGAAATTAGCATTGTTACTGTTTAAAAGAACACATTTACAATTTTTGCATCAGTAAATAATGTCAATTTTTCGTTGCTGCTTTTTGTAATAACTAGGAAGCCGATGAACACCCGAACCAGCAGGTAAGTTATTAAGTAGGTGTATTGTAGTTCAATTGCCAGGAACAAAACATTGGCATATCCTATCCAAGTGAGCATACCTCCAACTGCCCAGCATAGAATCCTCTTCAGATCACAATACACCAACACTCCACTCACACTAACCTCACTACATTCCATGTACAGTGATGTCATCCCCTCAGCTAGCAAGACACATTACAACACTTCTCCCTCCTTTCCTTTATTGAAATCAGAGAAATTGCACACCAAAACCACCACCAGACAAAACCCCCAAACGTACGTGTGGCCAGCACGTAATGCACCAACTAGTAACACCACTGGCGACAAGAACTGCCCCCAGAGAACACCAAAACCCCAGACACTACAAGGTAAATCTAGGAAACAGGAAAGTGCTCGACCAAAATAATAAGAACCCAACAATACCTACACGACACCCCCAGAATACTAACAACTGTGCCAATTGGGAAACACGACACCCTGTGTCAACCAAAACCCAACACCAACTCCAACACCCAACTACAACACCAATTCCACTCCACCCTCTATAAACAATAACAGTGAGGAACCCAACGCAATCTACCAAGGGATAACTCCTCCCATGAACAGAACTCGCAACCATCGAGAAACAAAAATAAAAAAACTAAGCACCTCCACCTGTTCCAAGCTGCCCCTTGGAACCTAGGTCCTGCCACGACCCAGCGTCCACATGAAAAACTACCTAACAATCCACATCCCTCAGTGCACCAACCTCCTTCAGTCCTAGTCTGCCCCCTAGGACACCAGGGCCGCCACCCCCGGGCACAAACCACACAGCTCAACAGAGCAACAACAAGCACAACAGTGCAAACAGTTCACCACAGCACCCACCCAAAGGTGCCCAACACCACAAAACCAAGATCATCCGAGAAACACAACCCGCAAGGATGCGGAAACACAACCAGGACCAACCACCTAAACCAGACACACACCGACCACCACGGACCACTGGTCCAGCCTACTGCACAGCGCAGTACACCTACCACTACCTAGGACCCCAGGTCCAGCCAACTGCCACTCGCAGCACTCCTACTACATACCATGGACCCCCGGTCCAGCCTGCTGCCACCCGCAGCACACCTACTACATACCTAGGACCCCAGGTCCAGCCAGCTGCGCGAACGCAGGACTCCACACTACTAACCTTGGACCACTGGTCCAACCACCTGCAAAACAGCAAGACCCTCCACCAACATGGGACCTACCCAATGGCCCCACCTTGCAGATTGCTATTGGAACCCCAAACAGAGGCACACTGAAACAATAGCACACGTCACATACACTCACGATAAGGATTGAGTCACCTCCACACTCCATATGCACCTTCACACACCATATGCATAACTGCAAAAAGATAACGTTGTCCTGCATACGCATATTCAGTGCTACAAAAGATTAAAGATAACATAACTGAACAAATAGGATTAGAAATGGTTAAGAGCACCTTGGTTTGAAATCACTGCCCGATGAACTACCAATACCCGCGAGCACCCCCACCCACGAGTCCATCCAAACCCAAGGTGGAACCCATTCTGTAAAGAAAACATTGTTAGGCCTTAAGCACATTAATCAAGACATAACTACGGATAATAACATGTGAGTGCCCCCACCCACAAGTCCAAACCGTAAAATGTTAAGTCCACCTGGAAGAAAATTGTTATTGATAAAAATACATTGCAATTCAGGCATATTAATGCAACAATAAAACACTAAACAACATTCACTCACCTGAGACTTGCATACAATGATCCCAACCCCGAATGACAGCCACTCACACACATACAAGTATCCAGCGTGCGCATCCACACTCACACACACAGGCCCATACTACGCACACACACTGCACAGCAGGCCTGCATTCACAACAAATTAAAACATCTCAAAATACACATTGTTCCCGTAAGTATTGCCTCTGTCGGCAACAATATCTGAACTACTACTCAGCTCAGATCCAATTCGATTCTGCAACACCAAGAACGTCAGCCCATGCATGAAAATCTTCATTGCCAACATTGCCAACAGTCCGCACCATCCTGGGACGGAGCGCCCTTCTTTAGGCGCCGACATACGCTTGGACGCGTACTGTCCTGGAACTCCCTCGCACTCCGTAGAGGAAAATGTTCCACACTTACTGTCTACGAGCACAACCCTGCGCTCGATCTTCGTCCTCACTGCTAACAACGTTCCATGCACGCACGCACAGGACGTAGCGCAGCTGCCTTTACTTCCGCGTTCCAGCACCTCCAGCACAACATGTTTCAGACGTTCGCTCTGGAAGACTTCCTGATGACACGGTTCATCATCACAACGCCGCCGCACCGACCACAAGCCTGGCGCGGGTCCATAGGGTGTAAAGTTCAGGAGCACATCTCACCTAGGACGCAAAGCTGGTACCTAATGACTCAGGCACAGCCAGCTTCTTCCCGGGCCCCTCACGAAAGCAATATTCGCTGTCCGCTGGCTGCGCAACTCACAAGAATAACAACACCAAACCTCCTTATCACGCAGCGCTCCAACACCGCACTTGGGAGGACACAAACGCGGCAGGTAAATTCAAGCTGGACACTGCTACGGCATGGCCCGAAGTGCTGACACTCTCTAGGATTGCTCGACACACCTGCACTGCAAAGGAGACTTGTTGCTTCTCTCCACATGCACAAGCTGCGCGCACAGAGGAACAGGTGCTCCGGGGTACGCTCCGCCAGGCACTAGCACCAGCCGGCAGATGGACCTTCACGCTGCACACCGTAGTGTGCCATCCAACTCCCCACAGCACCAACTGGCCACTGGTCAGAGTGCCCTTGGAGCTGGATGCTCAATCCTGCACTGCACGCCGACAAGTGTGCTGAACAGCTGCTCACAACACCTCCTAGCACCACCCGGTCACTGGGCAAGGCAGCTTCTGGGCCAAAAGCGTCAAACAGCACTGCACCCCGACCTGAGTGCCGACCCAGCTCCACCTTCAGCACCACCCGGCAGCCCAATTAAACACCTCGGGCTCCAACTTGCTGTCAACTTGGCATATGGACATGAATTCACAGGAGGGCTATGTTTTCCTGTTTCTGAACTGTCCCCTCCTCGACAGGATCCCATCCTTGTCGCCAGTGTAATAACTAGGAAGCTGATGAACACCCGAACCAGCAGGTAAATTATTAAGTAGGTTTATTGTAGTTCAATTGCCAGGAACAAAACATTGGCATGTCCTATCCAAGTCAGCATACCTCCAACTGCCCAGCATAGAATCCTCTTCAGATCACAAAACACCAACACTCCACTCACACTGACCTCACTACATTCCATGTACAGTGATGTCATCCCCTCAGCTAGCAAGACACATTACAACACTTTTCAACAAAATGGGCCTCATTCCGAGCATGGTGGTAAGGGATACCGGTCACCGTTAACGAGACCGGTGCCGGTGATCCCTTACCGCCACATTCTGAGTTCCCTTTGCGCCCTCGTCCTTAACGCCTGCTTTTAGAAGGCGTTAGGGACGAGGGCGCAAAGGGGCTTTTTAGCCAATAACGGTGACCGTAAAGTACGGTCACCGTTATTTACAATTTCCCCATTCCCATTGAGTCCTATGGGGGCTCATTTGGGAATGGGGAAGGGCCCTGGGGAATGGGAAATTACCGCCCTGGTCAACTCGGAATAGGGCGGTAATTTCCCATTCCACCAGGGCGGTGCCGGTACGGGTCCGGTGCTGACCAAGGCGCTACTACCGCCATTGGTTAGCGCCAGACTCGGAATGAGGCCCAATGTGTCATTTCTTTTGATGTCACACAACTGTCAGCAGCGACAGAGAGGCTTTAGAAAACATACACACATACGAATGAACAGAAGCATAGATTGAGATAGAGAGAGAGAGGGAGAGAGAGAGAAAGAGAGAGCAAGAAAGAGAGAGGAGAAAAGAGAGAAGATTGAGATGGCAGAAGGAGTACCAGTTCGTCAAATGCTTTTGCGAGTACAGCTATAGAAGTTGCTGATTTATTGCAACAAAACTCCTGAAATTCAGCTGATGTTGGAAGCTATGCCACCTTAACTTTGATGCCCCCATTGTGCAGGCTGCTAAGAATACTGATGGCATTACAAATGACATCACTGGTGACATCACATATGACATCACTGATGATGTCATATAAGAAATCAGTTATGATAGCACGTATGATCTCCTTGGTGATCTTACTGGTAAGTACCAGCCCCAGTTAAACACCTTTGACTGTATTTAAAGGTCTACAGTGCATTCTAGCTCAGATGCAACATACCCTGTCTTTTTTGAAGGTCAAGAATATTTTCTTTTCAAACATTATCAATAATGGTAGGATAACTACAGAGAGTTGGTCTGGCAAATAGGAGTATAGAAGTGGGGTATGATGAAGAGGCAGGTGGTGACAATATAAAAGATTTTCAATGGGTTACTGGGATGAGGATGGGGAATGTGGGGTTGAGGCATCAGATTACTATTGGGGTACTGGCCCAAGGAAATGGGAGGTGGGGTGATGCAATGGAATACTATTCAATAACTAAGACAAGGAAGAGTGATGTGGTGGTACTATCACAGATTAATAATGGGTTACTTGGATGAGGAAGAGGGCGGTGGGGTAATAAGTACTGGTAAGAGGAAGAGGAAAGTGGCAGATTGCTAGTGCCGTAATGGGACTAGGAGGAGAGATGTAGTGCTAATGCAGCAGATTACTATTGGGGTACTGTGATGAGGAAGAGGGAGGTGGGAATAATGCAATACATTACTAATTGGGTACTGGCATGAGGAAAAGGGAGATGGCAGCAATTAAACAGATTACGAAAGGAATTCTGTGAATGAGAAAGAGGGAGGTGAGCATAATGTAGTAATGAAACTAGAAAGTGAGAGGTGTGGGTAATGGAGTACTGGGACAACGGAGGGGGAGTTGGTGGTAATTTAAAGAAAATACTAATAGGATTCAGGGAAGAGGAAGAGGCAGGCAGCAAATATGTAACAGATTACTATTGGGTACTGGATGAGGAAGAGAGAGGTATGAGTAATGCAACAGAGTACTATTGTGGTACTGGGACAAGGGAAAGGGAGGTAGCAGTAATTTAATGGATTCCTAATGTGGTATTGGGGTGAGGAATAGGGAGATGGGGGGAATTCAATGGATTACTAATTGAGTACTAGGACGAGGTAGAGAGAGGTGGTGATGCAAAACATTACTACTAGGTTATTGGGATGAGGAAGAGGGAGGTGGGATTAATGAAATACTGGGAAAGGAGGAAGGAGGTGGGGCAATTGAGTAGTGGTACGAAAAAGAAGAAGCTTGTGATAATGTAACAGATTACTAATGTGGTCATTTTACTAAGAGGAGGTAATTGGTGGTGATACAACATATTACTATTGTGGTACTTGGATGAGGAAGAGGGAGGTGGGAGCAATTCAAGAAAATGTTAATTGGGTACTGGGACAAGGAAGCAAGAGTATGAGTAATGCATTAGATTGCTATTGGGTACTGGGACAAGGAAGGTGGAGGTGGCAGTAATCTAACTAATTACTAATAGGGTACTGGGAAGAGGAGGATAGAGGTGGGTTAATGTAGTACTGGCTCGACGAAGATGCAGGTGGTGACAATGTAACAGATTTCTAAGGGGTTTCTGGGATGAGGAAACAGAAAGTGAGGTTAATGCATCAGTTTAATAGTAGGCTACTGGGCTGAGGAGGAGGGAGTTGGGGTAACGGAGAATTGGTATGAGAGCGAAGGAAATGGTGATAATGTAACAGAATGGGACAAGGAAGAGGGAGTTGGGGGCAATCCAATAGATTACTAATGGGGTTCTGGTACGGATAAGGGGGAGAAAGCAGTAATGTAAAAGACAACTATTGTGCCGGGTGTCCACCAAAGTGGTGTGCAACTGCCTACAATACATAGGCTAAGCCTGCACAATTCATCTATGTTTAATACATGGGCTGGTTGTCACAGTTCTTCGAAATGTAATATATTGGCTAACCTTCACAATTCTACTAAGGGCCGTACTTTAGCTAACCTTACCGATTTGTCTAAGAGCAATAAATTGGCTAACCTTCAAATAACCAGAGAGAGTCAGTAAATATGGCAAAATACTACTTTATTCTCAATTTAATAAAGCCGGGAAAACTGGCAAACAACGGACTGACACTCACACGCTCACACACAAACTTGATTATACAGGGGCAATATACCTCAATATGCTTCATCTATCATATGTGGTTACTGCGGAAAAAAAAATGATCGGAAGGATCGGTTATGGGAACATATGTACCCAGTGGAGTAACTTTGCTAAAAATGTTGGGGGGGGCATGACATCTGGAGAAAAGGTGCCCCAGCCAAATGAATGTGGACAAAATGGTGTGCCATGAAAGTTGGGGGGGACAAACACCCGTGTCCCCCCCTAAAACTACGCCCATGTGTGTACCTATGGTATTCATATGGGTTAACACTTCATTGGCTGCCCCTTATCTAAAAGGCACGCCTCGAACTCCCTCTAAATATGTATACTGATTATAGCAAAAAAAATGGCAGTGGAATGGTCTATGCAACATTATATAGCATGTTTCCCCATAGACCATCTGATTGGTTGGCATTCTCACCCATCCTTGTGTTGGCTTAGGTATGCCAAAGGTCTGGGGGTTACTACGAGCGTACCCGTTTAGCTCCCAGGGCCCACAACGCCTCCCCTAGTATCAAACAGAGGACTTAGCAAAAGGTAAGTTCGAACTGTTGCTTATTACACAAACCGTCAGGCATCATACAGGATATTGGAAAATTCCCAGAATCACCGCTCCCAATACTGCGTCGGGCCATTTGGTTGCCCCCTTGCATCACAATATGGGCCCTTCCCAAAAAACTTTCAGTCCTTCTGGGTGTGTGATCAGAATGATATCCCTTATAGATTGCCCCTATGGATGTCTTGTTATTGGCCCTTACATATCAGGTAGCTGGCATGCCTCTTCCCCAAGAAACTATCTATTACATTGTTGCAGGTTCGTAGGATTACCATTGGCCCTTGCCATCTGTCATCCACCCCTGGATTTCTGTTCACTGATTTGATGGAACTGGTCTCCCCATGCATGGTACCCAGCTCTGTTCTCAGCGCTCTGTGCACCTTTTCAAGGTGATGAGAATGACTATGTGTTCCCAATGTATCTGTTAGCAGTACCACTTTTGCCTGTGAGAGTGCCCTCAATATTGCATCGTTATAAATGAGTCCATGTTTCACTTCATGACTGCATCGCTGAGAACCACTCATCTTCCCACCGTGGTTGAATAACCATTGTCTAGCTCGGCTACATCATATGGTTTAGGACCATGAAATCAAGCTCTCTGGTCTGCAATTTATGAGGATGTATTCAGTTCTTATGCAGATGGTCCTTTGTTGTTTTAGATTTGGAATGTGTTGCTTGTCTCTGACCTTGGCTGCGAGCCCTGGCTTGCTGTTCTGTGCATCCTGGTTCTGCTTTCCCTCTTTTCTCGTCCTGTAGCTTGTGGCCTCGTGTGATCCTCATTGTACTTATACAATTATTTCTACGTCTCTATACCATGCAATGTTTCCCAAATGTTAGCCATATTCGGTCCTTCCAGACTCCTCATGTGATTCTGTAGTTCCATAGTGTTAGTTGGCATTAGGATCTGCAAGCTTGCTCTGCATCTCTTTGCATGCTTTCAGTGCAGTGTTTCTGCACTTGGCTAGTGAGAAAAATAATGAAAGCTTTTGACAGATGTATCTGTCCTCTATCTACAGAACTGTGTAAGCATGTTCTTCGTATTTTCATGTGTATGTTTGTGTAACTTTGTGCATGGCTGCGAGTCTACTTTGTGACTAAAGTTGCTATGTCGTGGTATCACTAATGATATCAGCACATTGGTTTCTCAGCATTAGTCAATGTCATCCATCAATGCATTTGGATCCATGACCAGTGTTGGAGCAGCTGTATCCATATAGACATTGACTCAATAAGGTTTGAATGGCTGTCCAAGAGTATATCTCTCTAAAAATGTAGATGTCACTTGCCCTCCTGGGGGCTGTGCGAATAATGAGTGGCTCTGTGCGTTTTTCACTCTTTAGGCTGTCATGGTCATGAGGGTGAGAAGGGTCATTCCAGGGACCCTCTCTTCAGTCCTACCTGTGGCCGACCTGTCAAACATACCTCCGTACTTCGTTACTCTTGTTTTTGGTAGCCATATCTTCGTTACTCCTTCAAGATGTCCATAGTAATTTGCATGGCCATGAAAAACCTGGTCATATAATTGCAGTCCCCTATCGGGTTGCGCCATAGCCATTTTGCCCAGTGTCTGTTGTTGTTAAAGGGATTATTGAATGTTATCATCTCAGTCAGTAAGAGAGGGCACTCCTTTATTTTTGCTCTAAGATTCTTTCTTTTTTCAACTATCTTGTCCTTTTCTTCTTCCACATTTACATCCACTAACACTTTCATCCCTATTGTCATCTCAGTAGTTTTGTGACATTGTGTAACACATATCTTAATCAAACACAGTCCTACTAGTACTAATACTAGTGTCCCTAGTCTGCTATCCATGTTGGCATCCATGACCATATGTATGACAAACAGGTCTAGTCTTTTCCTGTTCATTAGGCTTCCTCCTCCATTTGGGCGAGCATCTTCGTTAATCTTGTCCCTGGTTCTGTCAGTGTGCCATTCTCAACGCCATTTGCAGGCACAAACGCGAATCAGGAACTCTTGATCTTGACACAAACTCCTGCTTTCATTGCTGTGAGAAGGCCTAGAACATATCTGTTCTGGAGTGCCATCAACCTTACTGCTCTGACCTCTTTTATAGTGTTGAAGCTGTTTACTGTAGAGTTTATTGTCTGCATCAGCTTCCATCTTGTTATCTGCAAACATTTCATGTTTGTATATGTCTGTACAGCTGGAACTACTGACACAAAAAACATTTCTGTCCTACTGAACAACCTGTGATCAGGTGGTACATCGTCTCTTGATGCTTCTGACTCTGAAAAGAAATACTTGTCTCTTTTCACTCTACTCACTTATACTGACCATTTGTTTCTTTCCTTCTACTTTCACAGATCTCTTCTTTCTTCTGTTGTAATCCATTTTGTGGAAGTCGTCTATCTTGATGTCCTTTTGTGGCACCTCCTGTGTTGGCATATTGATGTGCACCAATGAGCAAACTCCTCCCCAGTTGGGTGGCCGCGTCTCATATGACATGGATCTGCATGTCCAATAGTGATCCATTAATACTGATGTGCCAACCTTCATTGCTGGATGCTTTTCTGTGTACCTACAAACTGTGTTTTCGCCAACCTTTACTGCACCGTCATTCTGGTAACATAATGTTGGTTTCTTCAGTGGTATTATGGGAATTGTTCCAGCTTCATTGTCCACCCAGGTGAGCAACTTGGTGCTTGCATCCCATTCTTTCAGGCATTTGTCATTTTCTACTTGTACTGTGTTTACCGGTGCTTGTACTAGAGTGTGTGCCTTGATACCTACTACTCCCTTCTTCCATCCATTCGCTGTGTAATTCCTTCAGTGTTATTGTGTTATTGTGTTTGTCTCTCCTTTCTGTGGGCTATCAGTTATTTATTGTATGGCCTGATCTAATTGGAAGTAATTGGTCATCATGTCAAGAGTCCTTATATAACTGTCTTAATAGGGAAATGTTGCCTTGGACATCCATCTAAATGTTGCTGTTTTCCCTTGGAATCATCTTTGGCATGTAACCATGGATAGGTACATTGATTGATTGATTGATATTTTATTTCTATCGCGCTCGTACACAAGTGTTTCAGAGCGCGACAAGGCTAGGGAGGGGAACAGGGGAGAGCAAAACAGCGATCCCACTAGGCCCAGTGACATTGAGAACGTGCAAATGCATGGGAGAGAGGGGAGGGGAAAAGTGCATGGAAGGGGGGAGAGGTGGAAAGTGCGAAGCAGAGGAGAAACAGATAAATAACAATAAATAAATAATAAAGGCAACAAACAGTGGTAATGCAGCCACCAATTTGCAAGTGCTAGGTTTAAGGCAGCAGACAGGGTAGGTCTGATAAGTGCAGGAAGAAAAAGGGGGGCTGTATGGGTACAGATATAGACCCCAGTGCAAGGGGTAGCCCGGAGGCAGTGCGGGAGGGTGGCAGGAAGAGCAAGTACCTGGGCCCAAATGACAGAGGGTGGCCAAGTGCACGGTGCCTAGAGAGAACAGATCAGCAGGGGATAGGGGGAGCGAAGGCAGAAGAAAAGAGGAAGGTCTTGAGGTGCTTCCGGAACCAGAGATGGTTCTCCTCAAGTTTTAGAGTGGCAGGGAGGCTGTTCCAGAGGGAGGCCCCAGCCAAAGACAGAGATCTACCCCTAGCTCGTTTCTTAGAAAAACGACTGACCCTGAGTGAGTTGGAGGTAGAGGAGCGAAGAGCTCGAGAAGGGAGGTATTTACAGAGGGATAGGTGAAAGTATTTAGGACCCAGGCCCCAGAAAGCCTTGTGGACAATGCAGAGGGTTTTGAATTTAATCCTTGCATCCACTGGGAGCCAGTGGAGAGATTTCAGAGCTGGAGAGATACGATCCCAGGGCTTGAGGCCAAGGACAAGTCTTGCAGTCTTGTTCTGGATAAGTTGCAGAGGGCGGAGAGTGGAGGCAGGTAGATTTAGAAAGAGGCTGCTCTTGCTGCTGGTATTTCAGTCACTATAAACATTCTAGAGGCATGCATGGCATAGGGGATTCATGAGCAGACATAGCAGTTATCTCCAGAGGTTTCTTTGCCTACTTTGGTCATGTGCTTGTACCACATGTAGTTGGACACTCAAGCAGTATCAATGAGATATAGGTTCACCCCTTGCATTTCTGTATCAACACTGTGCTTACCTCTCCTTACTGTATTTACAGTGCTCCCCTGTCCACCTGACATGGTTGTTCCTCCTGCTGGAGTTGGGGTAGTGTTACTAGAGGATACATCGGTAGTACTAGAAACAAGGAATATTCGCCAAAAAATGAAGCAAAAATACCATTTGGAAATAAGAAGCAAGAAAGATAAGCACTTTTTTAATAAACGTCTCCATTACCTGCGCTGCTTGGGTCCTGGTGCAGCTTGAAGATATCAGTTGCCTGCTTGGAATGTGCAAAAACGAGTGTTATGATATTAGTATGGTATTAATTCAAGCCCCGTGAATCATGTAGTCGGCCATGGCAAAAATGAATAGTGGTTCCCACACAGCTTTAATTCTAGGGTCGGGGAGTACTGCAAGGACTGATGAGTTTCCTTTTTCTAGCTGTGGCAAAACTTGGCCAGATATGCTATGAAGACACTGAAATACACATTAGGGTGATGTCTCCAGGTTCTGTTGGATCTCCTAACAAATTGGACAAATTAGCCATGGAAGTTTTCAGGATGGGGATCAGTGGGAATCATAGAAGAAATGCAATAAAAACAGGTGCCCTTTCATGATTTAATGCATGCAGAAAGAAACAGACAGCAGACTGTGTGCCCTCAATCTGGATGTGTAGGAAGTCCTTGCCCTAACTCTCCAGCCCGTGAATGAGTAACCATTGGGTGTCTTCTGCTGGACTGTGCTGATTCCAGATCATTGTTTTGCACTTCTTGTTGAGGATTGTTGGTCTTTTCGATGTTGGTGCTAAGAGAGGCCAATTATTTGTAGGGCTTGATATCTCTGAGGTGATTCTAAGTCTAGGTCTTCCCAACTAATTTCTTTGCTCTCTCAGTCACCAGTTCTACCACATGTGGGCCTGTAAAACTTGGGGCATCCCACTTGCATGAAAGGTTTGCAGGAGAACCGTATCAACTGGATACAAGGGTGGCTGCTTAAGAAAGTCCTTGTTGGTGTTGGTGCTGTTTTTCTCTACTCTGGCTTCAGGTCTCTCCTGTTGTCTTTGAAGCTGATGAGAAAAAAAAGATGTACTAGCAATCAAGGAAGTTGTATACTCGTACATTTCCTGACCCAATATATCAGACATATTTTCAGCATCCGTTATTGCCATAGTGGGTGAAGCCTGGGGAAGGCGAATGTGCCATCCTGTCACTACCCCATGTGGGGTTAAATGGTGGTCAGACGCTGCTTACAAGGCTAAGGGAAAGCAATGCAGCTATCCTTTATTCAAGGTCTTCTTTATTTTGGTGATACCCTCCTTGAACAAGCCGTTAAGGCCCTCACACATTCCATTTGCTTGTGGGTGATAGGCACAGGAGAATTTATGTTGGATTCCTAGCAGAGGTGAGATGTGCCGTAACAACTAATTGGTGAAGTGAGGGCTGTTGTCAGACCGCAGGACCTTACACAAGCCCCATCGTGAAATATATCCCGGACCAGGAATGTCACTGCTCTAAGGGGGTCAGTATGGGAACAAGGACCGGCCTCAATCCAATGGGAAACTGGACACACAACCATGATCATGTAGCGGTACACTTGGCAAACTTGGATCATGTCGACATAATCGGCATGCAGGTGTTGGAATGGACCCACTGGGCGAGGTATGGCTCCTCTCACTACCCTCAATGTATGACCTGCAGTACATTGTTTAAAAACTCGATAATTTGTCATGAATTTGTGCACATGTTCCGCCATGTTAGGACAGAACCATGTTTCTCCAATATGAGCAGCAAGCATCTCCTTCCTTGTATGGTTTGGATAGTTTAATTGTGTCAGTGCTGTGTGTAATAATGCAAAAGGCTTTACTACCGTCCATGCATTGTTTAGCCACCATATGGTATCTGTTGGAGACACTGTGCATCCCCTCCTCAGCCACAGCTCTTTTTCTTCCCTGGGTGAAGCACCCTGCAGTTCCATAATTTGTGTTGCTGGTAATGTGTTATACCCCTCTTTTAGTATCATAGTTCAAGCATAATCACATGTGAGGGATGAAGCCTCCATTTCTAAAATGTCCACAAAATAGGTGGTTCGTTTTGCTTCGTCTGCTGTTTTGTTACCCCTTGAGATGGGATCCTCCCCTTTTTATTTGTGCTTGGCACTTCACTATTGCTATTCGCTCTGGGAAATCTATGACCTCTATCAATATGTCCAGTAGGAGTAAGTGCTGCTCTGGTGACCCATCAGCACACCTGAAGCCCCTCCACATCCAATGTGACAGCCCAGAATGCACTGTGCATGTACCATAGGCTAAATCCGAGAAAATATCCACTTCCTTTTCCCTGCTGTACTCCAATGCCAATATGAAGGCTACTATTTCTGCTGCTTGTGCTGAGTAGTGTGACGGCAGGCATGCACTTGTCACTCAAAACAAATGTAATGACCGGTTGCAAGGAAAACAATCCGATCTGCAGAGCTACCATCTATGGGGGCAGAGTAAAGGTGAGTGACTAACAATTCAATAATCACTCTATGAGTGGAAAAATTGTCGCAATTACAGCTACCTAATAACATAAGAATCGGTCACACTCAAATTCATTGGTGAAGCATGAAAAACACAACATAACAAATGTACTACAAAAATACAATCACTAACTTTGACATTTGACAAGTGTAATATGCAATTTAAGAAGAGTAATGTTCTGGTGCTCTGTTGTGAGTCAACCTTAGATTTAACTCACACTAAACATCTTCCCCTGTTGTGGTTTTCATGCTTCACCAATACATTTGAGTATGACTTATTCCTATGTTATTAGATAGCTGTAATAGAAAATTATAAATTTAATTTGTGTTGTGTCTTGTGTAAAGATTCTCTCATTATTTGTGTTCTTCCTTTCATCAAGGTTTTTAGAATCAGATGATATTTTAGATATGAGCTTCAATGAAGGCTCCCTTGATTAAAAAATTGAAAATTAAATTCCACGCATAGAGTGATTGTTGAATTTCTTTTATGTTTGTTCTGCATGTCATAGTCCCAGAGATGACCAGTTAGCTTTCCTCCCCCTGGAGTTCCCTTTGTTATTTAGCAGTGCACTTGGCACTACCTCGCTTGTCCCGTCCTCTCTGACTGCTGTACCAGAATGCTTTTCCCCAGTTGTTTGGTCAATTGCTAGAGACCCGTCAAAGTAAAGTATATCTCTCCCTTCAAGTGCATCCTCCTGTACCTTGTACGTGTCACTGAATTCTTCTTTATTTGCTGCACAGTTGTGTGCATCGTCGCCTTTCTTTAAAACATCATCGAGAAAGGTTGCCGGGTTGACAAGTCTGCACCTCACTATCTTGAGAGTGGGGTTAGATAGTAACACCTCGTACCCCAAAGACCTCTGTGTTGTCAGTGTGCTCTTTGGTCTTTCTAGTATGGCAAAGAGAGCATGCTCCATGTAAAGAGCTGTGCTACATCCCATGGTAATACTCACTGACTTGTCCACTGCGAATGCGGCCCAGCCAATGTCTGTTCACGTGGATATTGTCCTCCTATGACTGGGTCTAATTTCCCACTGTAATAGGGTAAAGGCATGTGCCCCATGCTTGTCTTCTGTGTCAGTACTGTGGTCATAACCACTCGAACGGAATGTGAGAACATAAATTATTCCTTTTGATAATCTGGGATCCCTAACACTGGAACAGTACATATTGCTTCCTTCAGCTTGTCAAACACCTCAGTCATTTCAGTTGTTCATTGTAATATCTTCTCCCCTCTTGGTGCTTCTTTCAGTGCACCCAATAGAGGCCTAGTGTAAGTGTTGTAATCAAATACCCATGCCCTGCAGTAATTGCATAGTCTTAAGAACTGCTGCATGTGTCTGGCTTAAACTTGTGTGTTTTGCTGTCCTATGTATTGCTTCTGCCCTTTCTGGTCTTAGTCTTCTGCCATTTTGGGATATCATCTGTCCAATATACAGCACTTCTGTCTGGCAATATTGTAGCTTGAATATGTCTTCTTTATACCCTTTTTCTGTCAGTACTGTCAACATGTGTACTGAGTCAGTTCTACACTGTTTGTCTGTCTTGCTGCATATCAATATGTAATCTATATACGGAATGACCGTGTTCTCCATCTGTACATTGCCTAGGTCCATTTGGAGGACCCTATTGAATATGGAAGGCGATTCACAGAATCCGTGAAGAAGTCTTGTATGTTTCCACCTTTTATTTCTATATAGAAATGAAGTTTAGTCCTGTGAGTCTGGGTGTAATGGTATAGAGAAAAATGCATTCTTCAAATCTATGACCATGAGGTAGGCAGCTTCCGTGGGGATCCTACACAAAATTGTCACCAGATTTGGGACTAAAGGATATTCTTCTTCTACAATATGGTTAATAGGGCACATATCTTGTATAACATTCCATGACCCCCCCTGTTGCCTTTTTGACAGGGTACACAGCTGTGTTGCATGGTTATTTGGATTGCAATAAGATGTTCGGCTTCACTCATGATGAAATGGTTTTATAGATACCTTTGTCTGCCACTATTGAAAGTGGGTATTACTTAACCCATGAAACCCATGAAAAAAATTGCTTCTGGTTTCAGAATTATCTTCACCGCTCCTATCCCCTTCAGAAGCCCCACATCATAGGGACTTGTGGTCCATACGATACTGGGAACCTTTGCCATGTCCTCCTCGAGAAAGGTTGGCAGTGCTTTCAGTGCCAACACCTTTCTCTGTGGTACCACTATGTAATGTATCCTCACCCCATACGTGATGCTGATTTCTAACACCATCTCATGGTCTGATCTGTTGTCTTTTTGAATAGTTCTTCGTCTGTGACTGTAGTCAACCTGATTCCTTCTGCCACAGCGATCACTGCTTGCCAAGGCCGCCCTGTGTCATCTGTCCCATGGACTGCTATCCAGTCATCCACCACTATTACTGCTTCTAATTCTATTCTGCACTATTGTCCCTTCCTTCTCATCTAATGGTATCTCTGGTCTGAAGAAGTACTCACTTGGAAGGTGCCACATTTTCCTCTGGATCCTTGACAGCCATGCTATTATTATCTCAGTCCCATACTGGAACAGGTCCTCATCTACTGGCACCACCCTCTGTACCCTTTGTCCACAATAGGCTTCAATGATTTCCCTCACATTTAGAAAGAGTATCTCTGGTGTGGAACACACAACCTCATGCTCAGTGAATGAAATGGTCATGCTAAGTCTGCTCATGATGTCTCTCCCTAGTATGTTCACAGGGAATCAATGTGCTGCTCGTAACTGTGCAAACAAATGTGTTGATGCCATTTACGGCACAGCACAGTGATCAAATAGATCACTTTACCTACCTCCCCCACCCTGCATACTCCGATCCCACACCCACTTACCTTTATGGCTGCACACTTCTGTGTGCACCAGCGATTCCTGCTATCCCTGCATCATCGGTTCCTCCTACTAGTTTGGGTAGGAGCTGAAGCAGCAGCTGCTTTATTACTTTTTTCTTTTTTAACGTTGTTGTACCCCGCCTACCACACTGGTAAGTGGGGACGCCCCGGCAGCCCCTGACTACCGTTACTGCCCCCAAGGAGAGCAGGGGACACCCCCCACAACTCCTGCTCTGCTTGGGGGAAGTAATGGGAGTCATATTTTGTACGACCCTAAAGTCGCAGTGACTGCGGGGGTGCACAAATGATGGTGACATTATGGAGTGTTTTCTTCACAGGTGTCTGTCAGGAATAAAGTAGGGGCAGAGCTAACTCATGCTCCCCTATAGAAAGTGCAATGTCTTCAGTAAAAGGAACCACTTCTATCACCCCAGAGAACCCTTGATCATTCGTGGCATCGCATAACATACTGTTCCCCTTCCCTAATACAGAATTTCATCGCCCCTCTGTCTAAAAGAAAGGAAAAACATTAGTCACCTATCGTCATCCCTATACGTGGTCACTCCACAGGTTTGGGTGTAATCAATGGGATGGAATACATGAAGTCTGTCTGTGGGCTGTCATATTGAGAGTATAATGACATTCTGTTTCCTAAAAATGGGTTGCCCCCACTATAGTGACCTCCCCAGTTTCCTAAAGGGAGTCGTTGTCATGGAGTTAGTGCGTGCCACTGTTCCGTCATTTAGTTGTGTGCTGTTCTGCATCTACTGTATTTGCTGTGCCTGCTGTGACATGTATGCCTGTTGCCCTGCCTCTGTGGCTGATATTCAAATGGATATTTCTTCTCTGTGAAGGGTGCAGTGAGCTAAAATGTGGTTGTACACTCTCCTGAGTGGAGGAAATTCCACAGCACATGGTATTTGACCCATGTTTGTTCTTAATAGAGGGGCTCCAACGTTCTTGTTTAACTTTATGACCTTGCCTAGAAAATGCTTTGATTCCGTAATGTCCAGGACAAATTGTCCATGAGTGGGATGTTTTAGTGAAGGGCAAACTGTTGGGTGTTCTGACCCACGTTTGGACCATTATGCTACAACATTTGGTGCTGTGGGCTTAGGAAATCCAAGATGGCCGAAAAAGCCCACATGTGCGCCAGAATCTATGAAAACCGCGCAGTTTGTGCGCACACCAAAATGGTCGCCTGACTTGCCATCCCCCGGTGCGGGTGTGCTGGGTCAGAAGAGCCATGAGTGAAATGGGGTGCCAAAGAGAAAAACAGCAGTGCCTGTTCGCTAGAAAGCACTTTAAAAATCACCCTTTGTTTCTCTGAAGGCAAGCTCAGAATGCCCATTTCAAACATTGCAGAATATCCAACAATCTCACTGAACACCAGCAGACATTTGACAGAATAAAGTCTTGTGGGCATACAAAATCTGGAAAGAGGATGAGCCTAAAATAATGTTCATAGCAAAACTGGCTGAGCTGTGAATTTCAGCAGTTTAAGTAAATTTGGACTGAAAGACACTAAAAATCTAAATGTTTAAAAGAAATGAGTGACCTACTTTTGAGTGTCACATAGGTTGCAATTGTTTTAATGTCATAGTTTTAAACTTAGAATCAGCATTCTAGCGGCATGCGTAAAAATTGGAAGTTTGATTTGGACAGGAAAACTGGCAGCCAAAGAGACATTAAGCTGAGGCCTGGCTTAAAAAGAGAGGGAATTTTGCCCACCAGCTACCCCCAACAGGAGTTGAGACTTGCACAACAGCTGTGTTCCCAGGCCTAGCTGCCTTTTGCTGTTCCCACCAAAAGGGATATGACACTTCTCTGATTGAATTACCTGGGCTCTGCAGGAAATTGAACAAAGCCCTGTCCTGACTCAGGCAAATGTTTTATTGGGGGGGGGGGGTCGTAAAAGTGGCTTCCTCCTGGAAGGAAAGGGGAGGAGCACTGCCTGTGAGAGCAAGCTGGCTTGGCAGAACTGGAAAAACCAGAAATTCAACCTTGTGCTGGGGGGAAACCACACCCCTTTGGGGCCAGAACATAAATCTAAAAAGATGGATCATTCCTAGAGCAGACTTGTGAAAATTTTATAAGTGATATCATTATTCTTGTGATTTTTCTGTGCACATTTGAAGACGTGTTAGGACCCGGTGGTATGTTCAGGGGGGTTTTTAGCGGAAAAGACAATATTACTCAAAATGTATGTATGTTAAAAATCTGACACTCCACCACCTAATGCCCACATGCTTTGCGAACATTTGTGTAAATGCGGGGACAAATCCAATATTGGTAACCCGACCAAAAAGTGAAATATGTTGCCATTTTTGAACCCAAGCTCCTAGAAACGACAGAATTGGAACAGGGGCTACCATCAGTAAATGCATGATGTGTGTATGCAATGCCAAACAACTGTCTATCGGGGAAGTATGTATTTGGATCAGATATAGATTGTGTGTAAAGTTGACAGGGGTGGGTTCTCTGTATCATAAACAGACCTCATCATGATGACACTTCATTTCATTCCCCCCATCAAGGGGAAGAGGAGGAAGTGGCCAATGACAAGTGGAGAGGGGTAGGGCCTAGAAAGCTAGCCTCTCCACCCACTTTCAAAACACATAAAAGCAGACAGTCAGGACAGATAGACATTCTATTCCATCTGCTGCGGGATGCTCTGCCGGAAAATCCATACTTTACCTCCATCAACCTCCAGAGAGCCAACACAGAGACTTCAATCTATCCACCTTCAGAGACCAAGACTTTACTTCAGAATTTGTAGCAGAGAGGTCAACTACAAGCTAAATCCCTCTTTAGCAGGCCTCAAATCATTGCAACTATTCACAGGCAGGCGAGCTGTTTGAATTCTTTGCAAGAACTCTTGCCATTTGCCAGAAAGCAGTGTTGTATCCAGAGAGAGACCAGCTGAACCGGAGACCGCTGTATCCGGACCCACAGACCTGATCAGAACCAGAGACCCAGACCAGACCAGCAGAGTAGAGCTGACCCAGACGCTGTGTGAAGCGACCGTCCGTGGCGAGTGAAGAAAACCCGCTGACCAGATCGTGACGAGGCCCAGTCCTTCTAAAAATTAGGAGTGAGTATCTGCCAAAACTGTACAGAACCCAATCTCTTAGTTAAAATAATCTAATGCAAGCTATTTTAACTTGAGTAGAACTGTCTCCTAGAGATCCTGTCACCTGTCATTCTTAAGCTGCGAGCTGTCATATGTAATTCCAAAGTTGCACGCTGTCACTTGTCATTTTGAGTTGTTTTAAATCCGAAAATCTACCTTTACTAAATCGTTCATAACTCCGGAACCGTTTGGGTTAGGTACGAAATCGCGCCCAGCGCACTCGGAAAAATCTGCCGCGATTTGACATTTTGCCGCGAATTGAAAGGTTAGCTCACGTGTAAAAATCTGCGCTGCTTGCCTTCCGTTGCAAAAATTCGTTTGCAACCTGACAGCCATTCATAGAGCATTGCTAAAGTGATCCTGAACTCATTCAAAGTATCTATCACTCACCCTGAACCTCTAGAGGGAATTAAAAGCATTTTAGCATATTTTGCACTTCCTTGCAAACCACATTCAAAGCATTTTGGACATGTGTTTAAAACTCTGACCTGTTTTGCTCTAAGCTTTCTGGGGGGGAACTGAATTTCGTATTGTATTGATTGCATTCCTGAGAACTGTGTGCTCTCCTTTCCATCTCCTTATATTGCATAAAGGGGGGAGTTAATTTTCAAAGAAAAGTGATTACATTGTCTTTTAGTGAAGTCCTATCAAGTCGATTTCTGTGCTGCATTCTTTTTCATCTGTGCAATTCATTGAAACCATAAAGCATTCTCTGATACTTTATTCCCCTGTTCCTAGTCATAAGTCACCAGAACTGTGCTATTGTAGGATTGCTTATTGCTGATTACTGCTCATATGCCTAAGTGTGCTATCAATTATTAATGTATTATCAAAGTGTGATATATCTATAAATTGTTAATTTCTCAAATAAATCTTTTAAATTTGCAAAACAAACCTACTTCTTGACTCAGTGGGGTCAGGAGGATTCTAAGAGAGGGGTGTTATACAGGGGTGGTCATCCAGAACTTATGAACTGGGCATAAAGATATATCAATAAGGGTTTCATTCAGTATTCTAGACTAGGCATTGACTTAGCTGTAGTGTTCAATTGAATCCTCTTACAAATTGCGGGCCCCGAGCCGGAAGTTTGGGTTAGATCTATCACTTGTGCAGATTAATACAGTGCTCCAGGGCCAATCAGGAAACGCAGAGAGAGAATGAGGCTCTCTGCCAGCACAATGATAGGCTCCAACAACAGGTAGCGATGCAGGAGAGACTGATAGAGTCTAGTAAGGCCTTAACTGAGGAACTGAAGGCGCAGGCTCTTGCATTGCAACAGGGAGCAGGGGCGGATAGAGACCAGGTTCGCTGGGAAAGGGAAACTCCTGAGCATAACCTCAGGAGCCCTAGTACCAGAGGCCTTTATCTCTCTCAGTCCCTGGACTCTGCCATCCCCCTGTCCCCTGGCGCACATGAGCACCGGGCCACAGGGATGGCAGATTACTATCCAGCCAGAAGCATGGGGCTCATAGGCCAGTATCTCCCAGGAATGGATGGCTGGGCATCCGGGTATGGGCACCCAAGCACAGTGCAATTTAGTGGGGAACCCCAGGAGAATAGGCCCATTAAGGGCATCCTGAAAACTTCTGCCCAGTTAGGTCAGTGGGGGGGGGTACCCATCAAATCCTGGCAGCAAGGAGGAATCTGAAGACTCCTCTGAACGGCGCAGGACACAGGAGACCAGGTCCCCACATTCTGCCAGCCACTCCCAGGCTCGCAGAATCCGGGAAAACCTGGAAGAGCAGACAGGAACCTCTGGGAGCAGCGCCTCTGAGTCAGAGGATGAATGGACCAGGGTTACCCGAACCAAAAAGGCCAATAAGGCAAAAAGGGCCTTGCTTAAGGACCCATTGAAACAGATTAAGGCAATCAGGAGTGTCATCACGCCTTATCATAAGAACGCCAAGTACTCTGTTTGGGAACACTTGGAGCTCTATGAGCAAATGATGGAGACTTTTCATTTGAAGGACAGCCAAAGCTGTATCCAATATGTAAAGTGGGCCTTCTCACCAGAATACTCCAGTTTCTTTGCGGGGCTGGAGGACCAAAATCATTTAAGATGGTCCACCTATAAGGCGGCCATCTTGAAACATTTTTCTGTTCACAGAAATCCTCTAGAGGCTCGCAAGGCAGCCTACAATTTGCAATGTGGGGAGGATCAGGTCCCACAAGAACTGAAACGTGCCTTTGCGCAGACCACCAGAAGGTGCGCACAGACAGCAGAGAATTTGTTAATACTTTTTTCCATGCCTTGCCCAAATACATAATGACCCAGCTCGTGAGAGATTTTCATGAGAAAAGATCTTTAGAATGGGTCATTGAACAAGCCACCCGCATCTACGAGGTAATGAAACCGGTGGAAAACAAAAACCAGCCCAAAAACCCCAAAACCAACAGCACCCCTGCTGCTGCCAAGGTGGCAGAGGTAAAGGTTGCCCCCGTTTTGGATTTGGAGATGGGGGGCCTAAAAACCTACCTGCACCTAATAATGCTAGGCCCAGAAGGTCCTCGAACCAGTCACAGACAGGGAGCCAAGGAGGCAGCCCCACAAATGGGGTCCCTCGCTCTCCTGATTATGTAAGTCCCCGTTACAAGGGAAATCGACCCATCCTGGGTTATGTGTGGACTCCTCCAGCCCAAGGGGGGATCCAGCCAAGCACCTAACCCAGGGAACTTCCCTCCTAACTTCCCACCGGAGGGCAGAAATTCTCCAAATCCTGGGCAGAACCTTTTCCCCAGGTATCCACCCAACTTCCAACCCCAAAATCATCCATCCTTCTTTCCCCAATTCCCTGAGCCCAGACAACCTAATACGGGAGAGGGGAGGCCAAGGGTGGAGGGGTACCCAAATCTTCCCAATCCGGGATATTACCAGAGAAGGGATAGCTACCCTTCCCGGGATCAGCCCAGGGGAGAAAACAGGGCCCCGTATGAGTCTGAGCGCGTTTCCCAGTTAGAGCGCCAGGTTCAGAACATGGCACAGGAGCTGGGTCGCGTGCTAAGGGCTCAGCAGAACCGTCAGATGGGCATGCCGGCACAGAATGCACCAAACTCTGGGCCTGGTGCTCCAGAACAATGACGGGGGCAGCACCCCGATAACACACCGGTTCCCAGGGAGGAGGCACAAGGGGAAGGGGGGGTAAAGCCTTGGAGGAAGCTTCCTTCCCAACTTGTAAACAGCCCCTGGAAAACCAGGAACCGGAAACAAAATCTCCTGCCCCTGAAAGCCCGCCTCCCAAGGAGCAGAGGGGGGGTAGGAGAAACAAAGGACCCAAACAGACCCACTTTGTGGAGGAGGTACAGGTCTTCCAATTTGAGGGAGAGTGATCCTCAGAGGATCCTGGGGAAAGGACCTTCTCCTTCAGAGATGGGGAAACTCCTCCCAAGGAAAAATGGGTCCCAAGGGATGCCAATTCAGACTGGGGAGATATGGAGACTGAGCTACCGTCGCCCATCATCTCATCCCAGAACCCACAATACCAAAATCCCCTGGTTCAAACCCATCCTGATGACTGCCTCCAAAAAGGGGGGGTGGCCCAGAACCGGAACCAGGGGAACCCACAATGGCTCTGATCTCCAGTTGCCAACTTTTTCTTTCAGATTCCCAAGGCTCTCCACAGAATTCTGCCCAAATTTCTTCTCTTGCAATGTCCAAAACCAGAAAGTTAGCCCACCAGTTGTCCAAAAATGTGCATTATCTGTGCCCCCTTGAGGAGAAGGAGGGAAGATATTATGCCCCGGTACAAGTACAGGGGCAGGGTACAATTTCAGCGCTGGTGGACACGGGATCTCAAGCTACCCTTCTGTCCAGAAGGGCCTTTGATGAACTGAATGCAGGAAGGGGAGGGAATTACCAAATTCCTCTCACCTCACTTCCTGGACAACTCCAGAACTTTGACGGGAAGGAAATTCCCGTCGAGGGGACGGCAGATTTGGACATTAAAATTGGGCGACACAAGTTGAAACACCCGGTCATAGTTGTGACTCCAGAGGGCACCCCTTGTTTACTATGGAATGACCTCCTGAGAAGGTTGTCACCCCTAATAGATTGCGTAAACAAGGTCCTCTGGACCCAGACTAGCCGACCCATAAAATTAAAACAGAGTGTCAACCATGTGAGTTTAAACGGCACATGGCACATGGTTGAACAAAAATCTGACCAAGTAGAATTTCACTTCCAGAACAACCAAATTCCAGATGTGACAGTAATAGCAGTAGGACAACAGACTGGTGATGGGGGGTCCTCTCTATTTCTGAAAATCAACCTTCCTTCCAGTTTAAAGTGGTATTCCACACTGGAAGGAAACACCCTGAAATTCTTTACTAATCCACAATCAGAAACTCTCACTCCTATAGTCCAGAAAGATGTGAAATCAGCTCAGAGCCTTGCTGATATTCAGCAAATTGGAGAGCAGTTGTTCATCCCTGTTCAGTTAAATGATGGGAAGGACTCTGTTCTCGCTCGAGTGTGCGTGAACAATGGTAAGAGCTTCATCAGCGAAGTCATGTTCCGCCAACTCCCAAAAGATCCAGCCATTCCCACATTCAAACTGATAGACAAATGAGAAATGGACCTGGAAGCACCCAATTCCAAACATCTCCTGCCAAGCAGGTGTATGCTCAAAATCTCCATTGGCAACAAGAGCATAGTCCATAATTGTTGGGTCGAGCGAGACGTCACTGCCGCCTTTTACTTAGGCAGTGACATTCTCAATCGCTTTGCCATTAGTTTGGACCTAATAAACTTCAAAGCTTGGTCCCGATTAGCGGATAATCCCATGGGCTTTGATGATCCAGAAAAAGCATTTAGGTCAGCTCAATTGCTACCTTATGCAGTTGAAATTCAGATTAAAGAGGAAGTCACCATCCCAAAAAGGACCCGACAATTCTCCCTGGAAGTGAAAGTTAAAAGAGGACAATATTTGCAAAACCCTGATGCTTACATACATCTAAGCGCTTCTCTTCAACAGCAAGGGTTGGGGGTAAACCCAACTCCATTAGTCAACATAGAACATGACACCATCTTAATAGAGGTGGATAACAGCGACTTGAAGAGTATTACTCTAGCCGCAGGCACCATTATTGGAATGGCGGTTGATGACCGACATTTTTCCATTGATTTAGGTAATGAACTGTTAGGGCCAATCCCCAAGGACTTCTTTGACAGTGACAGTGAGGACAATACAACACCAGACAGGATTTTTACCCGGCATGGGGGGAACTTCCTGGTGTACACTTCCTGCCCCTATGGTAAGGAAGATGTGACTTGTGACTTCAGGAGGGATGAGGTGATTTTCCAGGTCCATGAGGGTTGCCTTTCCCACCTGAGGCCTCCAGTCCAAATCAGCACTCTGACCAGGGACTTCTCCACCCAGCTGGAGGAGGCCGCTGAGATAGCCAAACCAGAAGTCTTTCCAGGCTTCAGGCAGATGGTGGAAGAGAGAGTCAACCTAGCTGATGCCTGTGTGACTCTGGAACAAAAGCAAAAGTTGAAACAAGTTTTCTTGGATTTCCAAGATCTCTTTGCGGTAGACTCATATGACTGTGGTCGCACTGACATCCACACAACAACAATCCCCACGGACCCTGGCATGACTCCAGTGTTTGCGAAGCAATATCGCTTGCCTCTCGCATCAATGGAGTCCCTTACTGAAAAATTTAAGAACCTTAAGTCCAGGGGAATAATCCGTCCCGTCCACAGCACCTTCAATAATCCGGTGCTGGGAATATTAAAGCCAAACGGCCAGTGGAGACTCTGCGCTGACCTTAGGGAGCTCAACAAACGGGTCCATACTTCCCGATGGCCTCTTCCCTACATTGCCAAGGGCTGGCCCAGATTCAGGGGTCACAGGTATTCACTGCAATAGACCTGACCAATGGATACTGGACCGTGCCGGTCAGTAGGGAGGACCAATACAAGCTGGCTTTTACCTTTGGGGGCCAGCAGTATACATGGACCCGGACTCCCTTCGGATACCTCAACTCCGGCAATGAATTCAACATTTTCCTACATAAGGCCATGCCCGACCTGGGTGCGAGGGGTAACCTGGCTTATGTAGATGATGTCTTCATAAAAAGTTCATCTGTGGAGGAACACATAGCGGAGATCCGTTATGTTCTCACGCAGTTGAGGGCCGCCGGAGCAAAACTTTCCTTTCAGAAAGCACAGTGGTGTAGAACCTGTGTTAATTTCTTGGGGCATGAGATTACTCCTCAGGGTCTCTGTCCCCAATAAAAGAGAGTGGAAGCACTTCAGAAACTGAAAGACCCCACAACTCTGTGGGAACTAAGGAGCCTCCTTGGACTGACTAATTACAGCAGAAAGTTCATTGAGGGCTACGCAGAGATCACCAGACCCCTGATTCATCTCCTGAAGGGGGGGGGTCAAGTGGGAATGGGGTCCAGAACAAGCCGAGGCAGTAAGACAACTCAAAAGAAGCCTCTCACAAGCGCCCTGCCTAGCTTACCCTGTCAGAAACAAGGAGTTCTTCCTGGAGACGGGGTTCTCTAATACGTGCTTGACGGCAGTATTATACCAAAAGCATGACAAGGTCAATAAAGTAATCTCCTATGCGAGCAAAACTTTATCCCCTGTGGAGGAAAAATTCAACGATTGTGAGAAGGCACTCCTGGCAACGGTGTGGGCATTGAAGAATTACCGCCCGTTTATCCAGGGGGAACACATCATAGTGGAGACTCCACACCAGCCTCTGCAATATCTCCAAAGTGACAGAATCCGGGCTGGAAATGTGAGTAATTCCCGAATTACTTCCTGGATTCTGTCAATGCAAGGCTTTCCTGTGGAAGTCCGATATGGCCAAAACAAGAAGAGTCCCCTCGCGCAAGGTCTGGCTGACTTGCATGATTGTGCCAGAGAAAACTGTATCGAGGACGAAAGTCTAAAAATCAAGGACAACATGGAGGCATACCTTAATTCCCCACACAAAGTCTTTGAAGAGGACAAGTGTGAGGGAATGCCCACTCTCTATGTGGATGGATGCTCTTACCATGTTGACAACAACGGGGAGAAAGAACTGGTGGCTGGCGTAGGGAATGCATGGGTGAATGAGTCCCCAGAACCCTCCGCTGGATACAAAATTGGTCCCCGAAGTAGTCAGGTGGCAGAATTGATGGCTGTGCATCAGGCCATCCTCACTGCTGTCCAGCATCAACTCCACGAACTGGTCATAATCACAGATTCGGATTATGTACGGAACGGGTTCGTGGAGCACCTGGTTAATTGGAAAACCAGAGGCATGTTATGTGCTAATAACAAACCCCTAAAACATGGGAAGTTGATCCAAAACATTGATGATCTGGTCACCTCGAATGAGATGACCATCTATTGGAAAAAGATCAAGGGTCATTCCAAAATAGAGGGACCAGACAAAACTGGAAATGACTTAGCTGATCAGCTAGCCAAAACCGTGGCCATCCAAGGGGATCTAATCGAGATTGAGTCCCTGTTGGGAGAAATCCAGGTCACTGCTATCACTAGATCCCAGACAAATGCGCACAATGATCTTTCAATTGCACAATGGAGTAAGGAGACCCCTGATGCTGATTTGATTACCGCTCAGAAGGGGGATCCAATAATTGGTCAATTTTACCAACACCTTGAGGACCCTGAGAACTTTCGCCTGACGGATACCGATTACATTGGGAAAGAGGACCTAAGAGTGTTGATGAAATGTCCAAAAATGTTCCGGATCCAAGACGGTTTGTTGGTAAGGAAATCCAAAGCTAGCCACGATCAGTGGGTGGTTCCTACCTCATTCCGAAGCTTGATGTTAAGTCACGCCCATGATGCGGCCACCGCCGGTCATAGGGGGTTTCACACAACACTGGAAATCTTAAGAGAGGTTGCATACTGGCCACACATGGGCCAGGACCTCAACCAATACTTGAAGGGTTGTCTTGTGTGTGCACAATTTCAGCCAACATCCCTCACACACCGGGCGCCTCTCCAAAAGAGGGGGATGACACTGCCATGGTCAGATTTACAAATCGACTTCGTAGGCCCTGTGATTCGCTCGTCTAGAGGAAATAAGTACATGTTGACTGTGACATGCTCGTTTACCAAGCGGGTAGAATGTCTCCCAGCCCCAAACTGCAAGGCAGAAACAGCAGCTGCCCTGATGATTAACCACATCTTTTCCCGTTTTGGTCTACCTCAAAGGATTGAGTCAAACAGGGGTAGCCACTTCACCAGTGAAGTGATGACAAAGATGTGGGAGATACTGGGGGTCAAGAGAAAGCTACACATTGCTTACAGGCCAGCTTCTTCTGGAGCAGTAGAACGCTACAACCGGACAATTGTGAGCATATTAAAAAAGTTTGTGGCTGATTCTGGGCCAAGTTGGGATATACGATTACCTCTGGTCCTAATGGCCATCAGATCTACCCCTTCATCTGCAACCAAAATGTCACCATTCGAGTTGATGACTGGATGCAAGATGGTGCTTCCGCAGCATTTGCTCTACAGGACCCAAGAGCAGACACTAATAAATGCCTCCACAACTCATGAGTATGTGGAGAATTTAAGGAAACACCTTCAACATGCTTTTGCCTATGCTCAGCGGAATCTGGAAACATCAGCTGAGAGTATGAAGCCCCACTATGACCTGAAAACTTCCAGGAAGGAATATCAGGTGGGGGACCGGGTCTATTTATACAACTTCCAAAGAAACCAGGCAAAACCGTGAAAATTCTTGCCTACATGGAAGGGACCCTTTGAGATTATAGACAAGAACTCCCCTGTGGCCTACAAGATCCGCATCCCCAAAGGCGGTTTGGCAGAGGGGGAAGACAAGTGGGTCCACATAAACCAGTTGAAGTGTTGCCATCCCAGGCACACTTTGCAGCAACTGGAGGAGTCCTCGGTAATCCCAGAGGGTACCGCTCCAGAGTAATTCAATTCCAACCCTAAAAGATCCTACATATAGCCTATCAAATTCTGTGTTTCTCAAGTTTATGTGTTCCTGTCTCTTAATTTAATTGTCGTCCTAGGAGAAAGAAAACCTGGAGACTGGCCAAGGAAGACGATCCGGAGACCGGGAGCAGAGACGCAAGGGGCCCAGTGTACCGCCCAATACTCCCATCAGGACCGGCGAGGAGAACCGACTGATCCACCCCTGATGGAGGAAAGGATGCTGAACTTTGTCATCTGCGGAATTGGAAGAAGATGATGCGGACCTCCCAGCATGTGGGTCAACATCCTTAGCACCCGTCATCCCCTCGACTCAATCCAAGTGCATTCGGGCGGGGGGGTTTGTTGGGTGTTCTGACCCACGTTTGGACTATTATGCTACAACATTTGGTGCTGTGGGCTTTGGAAATCCAAGATGGCCGAAAAAGCCCACATGTGCGCCAGAATCTATGAAAACTGCGCAGTTTGTGCGCACACCAAAATGGTCGCCTGACTTGCCACCCCCCGGTGCGGGTGTGCTGGGTCAGAAGAGCCATGAGTGAAATGGGGTGCCAAAGAGAAAAACAGCAGTGCCTGTTCGCTAGAAAGCACTTTAAAAATCACCCTTTGTTTCTCTGAAGGCAAGCTCAGAATGCCCATTTCAAACATTGCAGAATATCCAACAATCTCACTTAACACCAGCAGACATTTGACAGAATAAAGTCTTGTGGGCATACAAAATCTGGAAAGAGGATGAGCCTAAAATAATGTTCATAGCAAAACTGGCTGAGCTGTGGATTTCAGCAGTTTAAGTACATTTGGACTGAAAGACACTAAAAATCTAAATGTTTAAAAGAAATGAGTGACCTACTTTTGAGTGTCACGTAGGTTGCAATTGTTTAAATGTCATAGTTTTAAACTTAGAATCAGCATTCTAGCTGCATGCGTAAAAATTGGAAGTTTGATTTGGACAGGAAACTGGCAGCCAAAGAGACATTTAGCTGAGGCCTGGCTTAAAGGGAATTTTGCCCACCAGCTACCCCCGACAGGAGTTGAGACTTGCACAACAGCTGTGTTCCCAGGCCTAGCTGCCTTTTGCTGTTCCCACCAAAAGGGATATGACACTTCTCTGATTGAATTACCTGGGCTCTGCAGGAAATTGAACAAAGCCCTGTCCTGACTCAGGCAAATGTTTTATTGGGGGGGGTCGTAAAAGTGGCTTCCTCCTGGAAGGAAAGGGGAGGAGCACTGCCTGTGAGAGCAAGCTGGCTTGGCAGAACTGGAAAAACCAGAAATTCAACCTTGTGCTGGGGGAAACCACACCCCTTTGGGGCCAGAACATAAATCTAAAAAGATGGATCATTCCTAGAGCGGACTTGTGAAAATTTTATAAGTGATATCATTATTCTTGTGATTTTTCTGTGCACATTTGAAGACGTGTTAGGACCGGTGGTATGTTCAGGGGGGTTTTTAGCGGAAAAGAGGATATTACTCAAAATGTATGTTAAAAATCTGACACTCCACCACCTAATGCCCACATGCTTTGCGAACATTTGTGTAAATGCGGGGACAAATCCAATATTGGTAACCCGACCAAAAAGTGAAATATGTTGCCATTTTTGAACCCAAGCTCCTAGAAACGACAGAATTGGAACAGGGGCTACCATCAGTAAATGCATGATGTGTGTATGCAATGCCAAACAACTGTCTATCGGGGAAGTATGTATTTGGATCAGATATAGATTGTGTGTAAAGTTGACAGGGGTGGGTTCTCTGTATCATAAACAGACCTCATCATGATGACACTTCATTTCATTCCCCCAATCAAGGGGAAGAGGAGGAAGTGGTCAATGACAAGTGGAGAGGGGTAGGGCCTAGAAAGCTAGCCTCTCCACCCACTTTCAAAACACATAAAAGCAGACAGTCAGGACAGATAGACATTCTATTCCATCTGCCGCGGGACGCTCTGCCGGAAAATCCATACTTTACCTCCATCAACCTCCAGAGAGCCAACACAGAGACTTCAATCTATCCACCTTCAGAGACCAAGACTTTACTTCAGAATTTGTAGCAGAGAGGTCAACTACAAGCTAAATCCCTCCTTAGCAGGCCTCAAATCATTGCAACTATTCACAGGCAGGCGAGCTGTTTGAATTCTTTGCAAGAACTCTTGCCATTTGCCAGAAAGCAGTGTTGTATCCAGAGAGAGACCAGCTGAACCGGAGACCGCTGTATCCGGACCCACAGACCTGATCAGAACCAGAGACCCAGACCAGACCAGCAGAGTAGAGCTGACACAGACGCTGTGTGCAGAGACCGTCCGTAGCGAGTGAAGAAAACCCGCTGACCAGATCGTGACGAGGCCCAGTCCTTCTAAAAATTAGGAGTGAGTATCCGCCAAAACTGTGCAGAACCCAATCTCTTAGTTAAAATAATCTAATGCAAGCTATTTTAACTTGAGTAGAACTGTCTCCTAGAGATCCTGTCACCTGTCATTCTTAAGCTGCGAGCTGTGATATGTAATTCCAAAGTTGCACGCTGTCACTTGTCATTTTGAGTTGTTTTAAATCCGAAAATCTACCTTTACTAAATCGTTCATAACTCCGGAACCGTTTGCAACCTGACAACCATTCATAGAGCATTGCTAAAGTGATCCTGAACTCATTCAAAGTATCTATCACTCACCTTGAACCTCTAGAGGGAATTAAAAGCATTTTAGCATATTTTTCACTTCCTTGCAAACCACATTCAAAGCATTTTGGGCCTGTGTTTAAAACTCCGACCTGTTTTCCTCTAAGCTTTCTGGGGGGGAACTGAATTTCGTATTGTATTGATTGCATTCCTGAGAACTGTGTGCTCTCCTTTCCATCTCCTTACATTGCATAAAGGGGGGAGTGAATTTTCAAAGAAAAGTGATTACATTGTCTTTTAGTGAAGTCCTATCAAGTCGATTTCTGTGCTGCATTCTTTTTCATCTGTGCAATTCATTGAAACCATAAAGCATTCTCTGATACTTTACTCCCCTGTTCCTAGTCATAAGTCACCTGAACTGTGCTATTGTAGGATTGCTTATTGCTGATTACTGCTCATATGCCAAAGTGTGCTATCAATTATTAATGTATTATCAAAGTGTGATATATCTATAAATTGTTAATTTCTCAAATAAATCTTTTAAATTTGCAAAACAAACCTACTTCTTGACTCAGTGGGGTCAGGGGGATTCTAAGAGAGGGGTGTTATACAGGGGTAGTCATCCATAATTTATGAACTGGGCATAAAGATATATCAATAAGGGTTTCATTCAGTATTCTAGACTAGGCATTGAGTTAGCTGTAGTGTTGAATTGAATCCCCTTACAAAACAAGGTGGTACCGCCTATGGCTATTTGTGCCAACTTGTTGCAGAAAGCCCACCAGGTACCCTTATGGAAAATGATAACAGAGTACTGAATAAAAGCTATTGTTGACCTGCAGCCGATTTAGAGGTTGAGATGTACTTGAGAGAGTGTATTGTGTGTGCAGAATCGGAAAATTATTACTAAACCAGCTCCAGAACACCTATGCCCATCCCGGATGGGCCCTGGTGCACAATATCCATAGATTTGGTAGGACCATACAGCAAACTTCCTGGTGACTAAAAATGTGCGGTAGTGTTCATTGATCATTTTTGTATGAGGTCAAATATGTAGATACTGTTAACACCTCATCAGTGATCAAAATCCTGAGGGAACTCTTTGAAAGGAAGGCACTCCCAGAAGTTCTAATATCTGACAACAGGGTACATTTAACCTCAACAAAGAAGAAGGCATTTTTGCATCTCCTGAGGGGTCACTCACCAAACCACATTTCTTTATCACCCCCAAACAAATGGCATGGTTGAGGGATTCAATAGGGTGTTGACCTCGACAACACAACCAGGAATTAGGAATGATCTTAAACCGTCACAGGCTGTCCAATACATGCTTTTTGCATATAGACCATGGTGGTTTTACAAAAGCTAGACAAAGAGTGGGTCTGTTATCATGAATTTGGTGGAGGTGCACTCCCACATGTTGGAGGCCCAGGAGCAGAAGAGAATACAATTCCACAGTCGCATGACACTCATCAGCCATGTTTTAAAACTGGAGATTCGGTAAAAGTGAAGTAACTGGCTACGGTTTCAAAGGGTTTGTCTAAGTATTCTTGCACCACAAGGTGTATCCCCATGTGAGGTGGTTCAGGTGCCTAAAGGGGCTGTTCGCACAGCTGATGGAAAGGTATGGAACGTGGAACGTGTGGCATGTAACAGCCCAAGGGTTCAAACACTGACCAAAGGAAGAGGTTCTAATATACTGCCACTGTAGTAATCCCTAGAGAGTCCATCAAGTGTACTCAGTCAGGAAAGGCATGCAAGTGAGGATAACGCTTTCTAAGTGAATACTAAAGCAAACCTCTGACTTGAGGTTGAAGTTAGGGACAATAGAGAAAATGAGGCCTCAAGTGCTGAATCCATTTCCCAGCAAGTAAAGGACAGAGGGTGCAGGTTGACAATTCCTGTAAGATTCAGAGGATAAGTCCTGAGTAATCAGGGTGTGCAATTCCCATGTTGCTGTGTAAATACATGGAGCGCGTATGCATGATTCGTTATGCCTTAAGTTATATTTACGCTATGTTGTTATCCTTTAAGTTCTTATGAGAATGCACATCCCTGAACCTCAGTTGTTTTAAAATGCTTTGTAGTGTTTTATCCTCAAATTGTACTTATACTGGGGAAGAGGGTGTAGTTGTTTTATTTCAGGATTTTAGAGGGGGAGATGGTATAGTGTCCCACGCTCTTGTGCTCATGCCTGTGGTGTCCTCAAGGGATCCAGAATGGAAGCCAGCCGTGGCACGAAAGTGGATTACAGAAAGAGAGTGCGAGTGTCAGAAAGAGAGGAAGGCACAGACGGTTCCGGTAATAAAGGCATCTCAAGAACCCACCTGTTTGCGGTCTCCTTCACCTTTCGTGGGCACACAATACCTAGCCCATTCCTGCACAAAAGCTAAAACTGTTAGCTTTGCCAATACTTGCTGGTTTTAGTTTGTCTCCCTAAGTGGCAGTGCATATGCCCAAAGGTCGATGCCTTGCTTTAGACACCTAGGAATTCAAGCACCACCTCAATGATTAGCATCAACAAGGATGTACCCTGCTATGTCAAGGCTAGGATGGCAAGTATGGGCCATTTTCAGCTCTTCCTGTCATGCATACCTACCTGAGTGCTTCCAACCTAACTAGAATGTATCTTTGTGTGGAGGCTTGCCATGCCAGAAGTTGTCATGTTTCGAAATGCTAAATACTGGTTCGACAAACTCACACTGTTTGAGTAACTGCTAACAGAGTCTCTATGCAAACAGAATATATCATATGTATTGTGTGACTTGTTTCCAAGCTACTCCTGTACCCACACTCAAATGAACATTGGTGCCCTCTTATTGCAACCTTGGCTCACCGAGATATAACATCCTGGAGCTGGGCATGCAGAGTTTCCATTTTAATTAAATCATTTTAAATTTTCATTGTCCATACTACATTACATCAAAGAAGAGGGGGAAATGACGAACATGGATTGAAATGCTGTTTGTTGTGGGGCCAACTCCGGAGCACCGGACTGGCCTCCACGTGTGTCGGGAGCACCCGACGCAGACCATTCATGCTGCGTTCACGCAGCGGACAAAGGAGTGGGGGTCACCCCACTCGCTCCGGATTGCCGGAGCAACCCACGTGGCTGGGAGCACCCAGCACACTGCAGCCCCGGCTCTGGGGGCACCCAGGTCGGGGTGGCACCATCAGCCATGTTCACATGGCCACAATATCCACAAGGGACGGCGTTGCCCAGTAGGGGTACCATCCTCGTGCTGAGCCCCGTCCTTGGGCCCACAGCACGCGGTGTTACACCAGCATGGTGCCAGACAGAGACGACACCGGAGTAAGGGTTGGATCGACTGACAAGACAGAAGTGGCTCGTTCTTTTTATTAACTTGGTCACATGGTTCCCCATGTGACCAAAACAAACAACATTGGGTGATACCATGTCTCCCCACAGGGTGACATGCAACACTGTTGAGACATATATCGCAAAAACAACAATTCGAAACATCCTCTGCACAATGTATGAACACTGAAAGCGGCAGAGCAGCATGGGAAAGACCAGCAAAGGTGGAGGAGAGGTAAGTGGGGATAAGGGAGGGGTTGGGCAGGGAGCAAGGACAGAGGATTGCGTAGTAGGAAGGGGAAGAGCCGGGTTTCCGGTGAGCAGGGAACAGGGTAGACGGAGCGGAATATGGGCAGAGATTCAGGGGTGTCAACCAGAGAGTTAGTGGGGTAAGGGGGCAGTGCAGGGCACAGGCAGTGAAGTACAATCCACCCACTCCAGTTGCAGGAAAGACCCTCGCCATCGGAGGTACAGAATGGATGAATGTCACATTGAACGTAGGACCGATGCATCCAGCCAGGGAACAATAGGGCCTTTTACTCCTGTTAACGATTTTAACAGGAGGCCACGCCCCTCTTTTTTAACCAAGCAGTACCCCATCATAAAGCATTGTTATTGTAGTAATTGCTGTGCTGTTTTACAACTATTTAATTCCCTGAGTATGAGTTCTTTGACACCCGCCCGCAAAATGCCCTCCTTGTCCTGGAATTCCATTTGTGGCAGTGGCAGGTCACCAAAGTACCAGCGCCATATATTTCTCTGTATATCAGCAGTGTATCTTGGCCTGCCAGCTGTGTTTTCTTCCGCACAAACACATGACCATATATTGCCACACCCTCAAACTGCTTGCAGGGCAGGAGGTCAGAATAAAGAACATTTAAATACACTGCCACACAATCTTAACTCAAGGGACTTGCTTTCTCCCATGCTGTCACATTTTACATCATCAGTGATGACATCAGAAACCACGTGCTTCCCAAAATGGCAAATACATCCTCCCAATTCGCACATCTTATTTTTCATTATGCAATTTGTTGTCCGGTGTGTTACAAAATCTTCACAGGTAGTTAGTAAAAGCCGGATTAGTAATTAAACTGCCATTTAGAATGCATGTAATTAAATCAGTTGGAATTGTTCAGCTAAGTCAAATAATCGCCAATTAGCAGGGAAGCAGTGCAGTCATTTATTACTTAATTAAACAAATGCCTTCTTCCATTATAAACTTGATGTAGTCACATGGCAACACGTGTGTTGAAAGTGATGGTTTGTGATGGAGCCTGCAATGCTGTCTATTAAGGACATTTTATTTGGAAACAGGTCACGTTCCTGCATTGTGAATAGCATTAGTTTGGCACTCACACCTTTGTGTGATCACCTGTGTGTGGCCAATTCTATCATTGTGTGTGTCGTTACTGGCGAAAAGGCAAGTCATACACATTAAACAAACATTATACCAAAAGCTTACCATGGGAGGAAAATACGTTTCTGCTGATAACCTTAAGAACCCATGGTAAATATCCCCATCTCATTACTAATATTGTACTAATCATACAAAGAAAATGTACTATATGTATATCAATTGTTTTACTATTTTTGCGCTATTATAGTGCTGTACATAGAACATATTTACATATATGATCCCAACTGAGGTTGGCACTCATTTATCGACTTCGGAAGGATGAAAAGCTGGGATCCAAACCTGCAATCTGCAGATCACACATAGATCACAGCAGTGAGCGCTCAACCAGCTAAGCTATCTTACCGGCTATATCGATCCACCTTTTAAAAATCAATTAAACAATGCATTCCTTTAACCATTTATTCAACTGCATTATACTGTATGGGTGACTCCTAATTCATAACACATTTCTTTACTATATTTCGAACAGCAGTATGTAATGCTACAGTAATACTACTGAGCGTGAGAGAGAAAGTAGATGGCAATACAATAGAAGTATATGTCAGGACTAATCTACAATGGAAGTTTGATATGTACTATGTATCAATGCATGAGGCTCAGTAGTATCACTGAAGGAAATATTTCGATATTCTTCTCATGTAAAGTATGCAGAGCATCATTCTGTATGTCTGAGGCGTAGTCATCTCAGAATGAGAATTCTGGAGTTCGACCTGGGGTACCAGCTATAGAGATGCAGGGCCAACAAGCCATCCAGGATTGCCTGGACATCATAAATCCAACATTATGTTGTGTACTAAGTTACAATTCTCCAAATCTGCCTTGAAAACACAACCCAGTCATCCCAACATTTCAAGGCATCTCTTTTGCAGAGCCATGGTCCACCTAACTGGACTGACACACATAGACATGGTATTATATGCATTCTTCCCCTGCTGCTTGCCCTCACTTCCTGTGATCGTAGCATCTATGTCCTGGCTTCCCCATCATCTTATCTTCTCCTCTCTCACGCTTCCCTCCTCCAGCAGACTAAGGTCTGGATACCCCTGGCGTGGGCACAGTAGTCCGATCCATGCCATGGAGAAGCTTAGGTGCCCTGAGACTACTTCGGTGGCGATTTGGTGCAGTATAAAAAAGAATAGCATAACATATATCATCGCACCCAACTAATTAAAGCAAAATGCAGGTAAACGCAAATTAATGTCTTTACATCCTAGGCTTCATAGACCATACAATAATATCCATTGATTATTTTTGTGGGTGATTGGGGAGTGCACTTTCTTTGTATGATTAGTGCAATATTAGTAATGAGATTGGGGAGTTGCTGAAGACAGCATTCGGGTGAAAGAAAATCCTATGGTTGACTGTCGCCACCAATTCTTCCTAAAACTACGTGAAAGTTGCTGAGTAGTATTATCAGAATTGAAGGCCAATAGCAGACTGTAGCCAACCACTTTCCTTTGAAGCAATGTATTGTACACGAAGTACCATGAATGTTTTTTCTTCATGTTGTCACCAAGGGAACCAATGTCTTCAGTTTGACCTTGAGGGACATCATCAATATGAACCTGGAACAAAAGCTAGGATGTGTTCTTTTGTGTAAGTGTTAGAAACAATCCTCGCTGAAGGGCTTTGACTTGTCTGTAGGCTACTGATGCAGATTTTTATGTACAGCCTGTGAATGCAATTGTTTGTTTTAATTTAGGTTTAGAAGGGGCAAGGATGTCCTCCTATGATTGCCAGGGAACACCAGACAGCCACCTTCCCTGTGTTATGGACAGATGAGTTTGGGGGCTGTGGCCAGCACGAGGGATATATACACACTAGCAATACCAATTGTCAGAGAGAGTGCTAGGAACACAGCTCATAGTTATTGCTCAACAACATTGTAAATGGAAACTGAAGTCATGTGGGTGATATTGGGCCGTATTGTGAATATGGACCGAGAAGCGGGGAACTCATGAGACGGGTGCAAGGCAGTCCACAAAGAAATAGAGCTAAGCAGGTGTGCATATGGGGGATGAAGCACAGTCTCACGTGTCACCAAGGACGAGGCAGGAAACAGATATACACTGGTGTCAGTTTAGCCGTATTCCACATGGACAACTTAGTGCTAGGAGTTTAAATAAGACAGATTATATAAAGAGCAACACAACACATCATTTTTCTACACTGTGTTTGGGCCCGTGGCAGGTGATCTACATCCACCATGGACAGCCCCTTACATGGTCAGAGTTCTGACACCATGTTGTAGGCAGACTCGCAACCGACGAGGAATGTGGTCAGGGTGTGTTTAACAAAAGCAAACGTCCCAAGAGTTCTTTCCAAAGATCAGAAGGTTCCCATTGGTCCGCATTGAAATTGGGTGGTCGTTCCAGGTCTTGGTGTCAAGGGCCGCCAAGTATCATTCACCAAGCCTTTCTTTCATGAGACCATGAGTCATTAGAGTGGTCATGCTGGATCCTGTTGTCAAGGTACTGCATTGCACTTTAAATAACATGTTTTACTGGGAGCTTGTGGAGTTCTCCCAAGAAGGGGGCAATAGGTACTTGCTTTTGAACGTCAGCATTAATGAGGTGGCCTGATGTGTTTGTAACTGGTTGTATTCTTTCCATCTGGTGGGCAGGAAGGTTGCCATGTAAGGCATTGGCATAGTCTAGTCGATAGTGGATAGGAAGCTGACAATGGTCACGTGATTCTTCATTTGGATGAATGGGAGGATTTTCCATGATAGCGCCAGAGTTTGAATGTGGTAGTTCATGCTTGGATTGGCATCTCTTATGACTTAGTGGGAGATGGCTTTAGAATATGTAAGGGCAGGGTCAACTACGATGGTGAGATATGGATGAATGTGTACAGCAGGTGCCGAGTACAAGAACAATAATTTCACCTCTGTTGCCTCAACCAATTCTATTTTGTGACAAAGATGCAAGTGCATTCAAAACTATTGAAGATGTTCTGGAATACATTGTCATCAGTGGGCGCACAGGTAGTTATGGATATCTTTTGCACTGAAGTAGAATTTGAGGTTTTAGCTGTGGGGAAGGTCCACTAGAGATGGCTTGAATATGCCAAAGAGGATCAGTGAGAGGGGAGATCCTTTGGCGACACTGTGAGGGATTAGGGATATGGAGGAAGTGAAGACGCCAGGAACTTCAATTCACCAAAAGTCCAGGGGTAGCAGATGTGACATCACAAAGGAAGTTAAGTAGATTGACCCTGATGACATCACATGAACTAACTTCACATGGCATTTAACCCCAATGTCATTACCTGAAGAGATAGACGGGTGTAATAATTATATATACGTTCTTACATTTCATAGAATACAAAATCGGTTCTAAAGTAGGCGTAAGACTTCTTTAAAACCAACCACATTTTAACTAATGTTCTGCCTTGATAGGCCATGGAGGGGTCATGTTATGATAGCAGTAGAACCAACATAGGCTAGCGTCGCTGCCATGCATAATCCACTACAGCCTTATATAGCCATTAACTGACAACTTATACCAATTATAGTTGTACATGGCAGTTCTAGTAATCATATGGCAATTAAATCCACACATTCGCAAATGCTGCCATAATATAGTATGGCTAATGTATGCCCTTTTTTAGTAAACTGACATTTCATTTCTGTTATAGCTTTACAACCTAGGTATGGTCAGAATATGTAAGTTACAGCTTTATATATCTTGTCCTTCCTTTAATATGCCAAATGTCCAGTGATGCCGCTCAATTTCAGTTAATACTTCATACACCAGGTACCGGATAAAGTCAGAGGAATAGCCAACTGACACAACACCGTGCACACTGTATTAAGTAACACATAACTGCTTTATTTCTTTTAGCACATGGAGACTTTTATAATAATGTCAAGTTTGTATAGGCAATAACCATCACATTTTAATCCAAATGTTGATAACAAACAAAGCCATGTATGTCAATCCGTACATGTGGGCTGACCCCCTGGCATTGTGCTCATATGTGCCACTGACCATATATGCCATTGTCCATACATGTCTAAGCTATAAGGTAAACGACATACATGGTTGAGGAGACCTTTCTAGGATTCAGACTTGTGACCCGTAGAACACAGATAGATCCAAGCCGTGAGCACTTAACCTGCTAAGCTATTTTACCAGCTATTCTTCTTAAATGTGAATATACTGCATTTGGTAATGCATAGACATTGGGGGTAAATATTGTTTTTATTAACCTAACACTTAATATTACAGTGCTTATAAGCAGTAGAATGATGTCATTGGCCACTAGCAAACCTAATAATAGTGCTATATTTTGTTTCATAAAGGGCCAAAGGGCCAGGAGAGGGTTGTAGGTAGATAACCTAATAAATGCTTTTAACTGAACAATTGATTAAACAGCATAATGTGTCACAAAATTGGGTAACATAACTAGCGGAATGCTCAACTCGGACACATGCCATACTGCATTTTCCAATTTCATATTTCAGTAGGGCTATTCAGCCCTTCATCCATCTGAGGTTGATAGATTAAGTACTATTACATGTCATAATAATAACACCTATTGTAAACAGTACTTAGAAACAGGAGGAATCAGGTGTCAGGCATAAAGCGCTGTACATGCAAAGTTGATATACCAAATATTTTCCCTGGACACTGGAAATACTAGGCCACAGTAACATCAACACGTGGAGTATTTGTGCACAAAACTATAGGACTCAGAAACATAAAACAATCATGTTGACCCCAAATAAAAAGCACTGCATTTGGGGCATCCACTCTGCCTGGCATATGTAGACAAATACTAATCAAATACTAATCTACAGCTACACTGATAACACCAGTGAAGTGTTCTACGAGGACGCAGATGCAGTTTGCTGCTTGGGTAGCAGGGCAGAATCTTTTGCTGGTTGTTTTTCTAAACGTTTTGGTAGGATCTCTCCAGGAAGCACCTTATTACATGTGTCCCGGTTGCAAATTCTCAGTAACCCTTCCCATAACATACTGCTTGCTGTTATCTGCTTCCAACTGGACACCCACACCTAAGCACACCTCATGTTCATGATGCTCATGCTGCAAAAAATGTTATCTGTGATGTGCTCCTTGGGGTATGTACCACAGTTCTAGATACACTGATGGAATTATGTAGACGATGTTATGGGATTCTTTACAGAATAGACTTCTGGTCTTGATTCTGTTGTTTCTGGACCAAATATAACCTATGCAGGAGAGCTTACAGGAGCAGTAAGCCATGCAGGGAAACCAATTACAATATACATTTGAATTACATTTCTTTGATGAATTGCATCTCTCTTTATACAAACATAGTGTAAGGGAGGAGCCAAGTACACCCACCGCAACCATCTCACCTACATGGCCTATATGTTGGGTATCAGAATGGGAGACACGTCAGTACCAGTGAAAATCTCAATTCCGAGGAGAATCATGGAGGCAAGGTTCCCACTGAGGAAACCATACCTGCATACAAGACAGTATGATGGTCACTTGAATGAAATCCCGGAAGAAGCAGAACCAATGAGTGAAAGACAAGACTGGTAATGACACAAATGGAGCTGAACCGACGAATATGGAAGAGATGCAGAGTCAAGAGAATGAGAACATTCTATAAGGCATCAAGAAAGTATCAAAGATAAGTGACATCTTGGGCTCAAGATGCAGAAACCTATGCTACAGAAACAATAAAGATATTAAGTCATTTTATATATGTAAATACGCAAATGAAATGCAAGCAGATGAAGTATTCTTAAGGCTGGCTATGCAGTGAATAAATTGAGAGCAGCGCCAATGTATACATATAGGAATCAAGTGAAGTATGGATGTTTTCCACAATGTGTATAGCAGAGCTAGACTTCAAAAAGCAGAGGCCTCTTCTTCCAGTGTGTCACAGCAGAAAAAAGCAATAGAATTTCAGAAGCAAATCCCAGCAAGGCGAGTTTGGATGAAAACTAAGAAGCTGAGGTCTTATCAGACGTGGATGAGCAGAAAGTAGTTACAAATTGTGTGAAAGAACAAAACTCCTGTTCAGAAGGCACGGACAAAACAAGGAAGATGTCACAGGCCTATCAAAGAATAGCATTTTAAATACACTATAGCTCGATTTTGTGGTCTTCAGTCACGTGAATGGATGAAGTTGGACGAACAAGACGGTCACACTTAAGCATGAGGGCAGAGCGTGCCTTCACTCCCCTGTATTCTCCAGAGCAAAGAACATTTCCAAGGCCAAGTTCAAAGCCTTAATTGACAGCAGACAACTGAAGTGATGATGGATGATATGCTAATTTGGTGGGAAGCGATGGTTATGACCAGCTCACCAGCTCCTGGAAGTCTAGGTTGCATGCTGCTAAACGTGGGTAGAAAAGTACTGACGAATGCAAGAGTGCCAACCAATGATAGGGTGCGGCATGAATGAGAGCCCTATGGTTATAGATCCAATGGACATTGTGTTTTTAGTGACGATCATAGTGGCCAGTTTTAGGGTGAGGCTTAGTTGCCCACCTGACCTCAGAAACCCCAATCACATCATTGTAGTTCATAGAAAGTATATGTAGATGTTCCCTTTAAGTCTATCACATTTGCCACTAGGTTTTAGAAGTTTGCCACGTAGGATGACGTTAGTACACATGTAGGCTCACGTCATTCGTGACGAGTTTTTGCTACATAATAATTATTTTTTCTAAAGTAAATTGAGAGATTGCTGAGCGATGTTGGATGATTTCCTGTGTAACTCCCTGTTTTAGACAATTGATATTAAAACAGTTAACTTTTTTATCAACTACCCGAGTTGTTTTGATCATTGATGTTTGATTATAAGCTACCTTGTCTTAAAGGGCTGAAGCATATCATTCAGTTCCTATGGTAGCAGAGTGATTATGGTTAAAAGTCCACTGAGATAGTAAGATTTTGGTTCCTGGCAATATTGAGCGTCCTCCACCATTTAGCTGAAAAAGACGTGTGGCTCCCTGTAGATAGAGGTATTAAGTTAATGACATAAGTGTTGCAAGTGCAGGTTAGACAGGTCCCTTGTTTTCAGGCAGAAACCCCTCCCAACTTCTACAGGAAGCTGAACAAACAAAGTTTGAAGAGGTTGATAACGAGGTACCGATCCAGAGAGTCGGAAGTTGAAAAACCCGAATGGTGAGTAAAACTAAGTGAGGTAGCAAAAAGTGTAAATGGGAAAAGTGTGAAAGGGAAATTGGTAACAGAGGGAGGTTTGGGGTAAAAAGCAACTCGAGACGATGAACGTCGAGTTTTTGAGAAATTGACTTGAGGAGAGGAGCCAAGCGATTGAGTAAATTGTGAGAAGAACTGCGATAGAATAAGCCCAGTGTCCTACGTTTTAAAGAACATTACAGAAGAAGCTGCATCTAAAGCCCATTTAGGGGAGACATAGAATCCAGTTTTGTTTTAAAACAAATCCAAAGGGATTGGCTTAAATCCCAATCAGGATACATATTCAAATTAGGGGCCGGTTGAAGTCTTGAGGATTGTAGACTTGGATTTATGTGGCCGGCCGATTATGTCAGTTTGTCAGTTTGTCTGTTTGTTTTATGTGATTGTAAAAATAAAATGTGGAAGAAAAAATAGAGAAATAAAAAGAGATGAGAAAAAGGGAAAACATGAGGTTTTAGAATTGATTATTTATTTGATGACATTGAATTGATAGTAGTTTAATGAATATTGGTGTCTAAAGTGCAAACGTGATATAGAGGGTTTGGAGCCTGCGACAGTTGGTGCACGCTCATATTATTTTATTTTTCTGAAACATAATTTGAAAAAGTGCAACGTGTAAAGGTGAGTATTGACAGTCAAGAGTGATGAGTCAAAATGGAGGATATTACTCTGTTTACACATCTTTGTTGCCAAAGCACGCACCTAAGCTTAAACAGTACAATGCGAAATGGGTCCAGGGTACTACAGACAAAATGTTCATGCCTTGGCCACAATGGGGATCGCTGGCGAAAGCAGTTTTACAGCACATGACGACATATTTACACGCAGCATACGCAGGGGAAAAGTTAGAGAAAAGGTTAACCAGCTTAGAGCTCTGGAACATGTACCAGGAGGAGAGAGAGGAGCCGCCTCCTGAAAATTGGATACTTAATGTATGCAAAGAGGGGGGTGAGGAGCCATCTGCCCCCCCGCTGTGCCTGAAGTAAACAGCGATAGTAAGAAAGATGATGGACTATACCCATTGAGAGAGCTTAAAGCAGCAAAAGAGTACAGCAATCCGGCATATGAGTCACCTGCACAAAGCAGCGATGAAACCGTAGATAAAGTTTCCGAGAAAGATGTAATCTCTAAAGTCCCGTGGGACAAGGAGAAATGCGATAAGGAAAGAAGTGATCGAGCAAACACATCCTTAGACATAGGGCAAGAAATAAAGAGATGGAAAGGAAAAAGAGATAAGGCTGATGAGTTAGCGCTTATACAGAACAAATGGATGGAGGGTCAGATTTAGCTTCAACTCGATAAGAGCAGCGAGGACGTGAGGCAAGGGGAAGATTGAGATGACCAAGACAAAAAGGATAGAGAAAGAGAGGAACGATTGAAAGAAGATTAGACGAAGAGAAAGGACAGAGAAAGATGGGAACCTTTGTATCAAGACGAACAATTGAGAAAGCAGGAAAGAGCAGAGGAACAAAGGAAATACGACAACAGACAAAGGGCAGTCGAAGAACAAGAGAGATTAGAAAGAAAAAGGGAGGAAGAAGAGGAACAGAAATGATTGGGATAAAAGAATACAAAGATGAAAAGACGATGAAATACGAAGGGCAAATGAAAGAAGGGATAGGAAGAGAAGAAGACAGGGTGAGAGAAGGAGCAAGGAAACACAGAGAGCTTGATGGTGACATAGAACGAAAGAGAAGGCAGAGAGTACGCTAGCTTGAACATATGGAAAAGTAATTAATGGATCCTAAGCCAGTAGTGTCATCGGAAGATATAGAAGGATCTGCCAAGAGCTGGCAGAGCCAGTGCAGAATCAGCTCACGAAATTGGTGGGCATGGAAGTGAAGCCATAGCCTGAAATCCAGTTGACCATTGCGCATTATTGCAGACTTTTACAAGAGAAAAACAGAAAGAAAGATGACTCAAGGAAAGGTGAAGATGCGAAGTTAGTGCAAAAGAAACTTTCAAAGTACGCCCTTGAAGGGGCAATGTTAACTAGCAGAGAAGGGTCAAACCTACAGTAAACAGGAGGTATACTACAGGTGAATAACCAAAGGCAGTATGAGCAAGGGAATAACGGTTTCATACCACTAGGTCGGGGATATTCCCGAGGTAGAGGCTTTCAGAATAATCAAGGGAACTTTCAGAATAACCATAGTGGGCTTCAAAACACACAGATTGATAATCAAGGCATGCAGGAAGGGCAGATAAGGAGGCCTCCTGTATGTTGGACATGTGGTATGACAGGGCACATTGTACGTATGTGTCGAAGGCAAGGATATGTACAGAATGGGCAGTTTTCAAGAGTGGGGAACGCATACACACAACAGAATGAAACCGGGTTTGTTCAAAATCAGACAGCACAGCAAAAGCAAGCACAGAGAGCACAATAAGATTTACACCCACAGCAAACAGTAATGAATCTGCCATAGGGGCAGTCACAGCAGTCACCTCTGCAGATACTGCAAAGGTCGAGCACGGGTCAGTTAATGACTCCTAGAATTGGGGGTGTCACTGTTGAGGGAGGAAATCCTTTTACAGCTACAGGAATGAGAATGTAACCACAATAGGACAGCTCACTGGGAGACTTGATGTGTTCAGTACTATCTGTGACGCCTAATCCTCACAAGGGTTGACGTTAACATAGGGGGAAAATCCTTTTCTTTTTTGGTAGACACAGGGGCAACACGCTCGTGAATACGAGAGGGAAAATTTGCGATGTCGGCAAATGCCATAAATACTCAAGGCTTTACAGGAGCCACAAGTAGAGTTCCTTCTACTGAGAAATTGCCAGTCTCTAAAGGAGAATGTGACATGTCTGTGCCACTATTATATTCAAGGCAGACACCTGTTACTATACTAGGTTGAGATTTAATGACGAAGTTGAATATCACAATTTCATTTACTGATGAAGGCATAGTGTGTTCAATACCAGGAATGCATGATTTAAACTTGAGTGAATTTATTATGGCATTTTCAGGACAGATGACCATGCAAGGAGTACCGTTACAACCAGAGGTTTTTCACTATGGAGTACGCATTTTGTTAACATGGCTGCCAGGCTTAGTGAGAAATCTTATGAGAATACCAGATTAATTTTTGTTTAAGCCCAAGATACCTATGGATGAAGAAGGACAAGTCTTTCCTCTAGAATTACAAGCAGCCATAGTGCGAGGAGACATGGCTTTACTTGATGGGAATGATTATGAAGGCAGACGATGGTGCACAGTAATTGCCATTGGGGAAGGTTACCGATTAGCTAATATCACTGATGAGGATATGTTTGGAGACCATCCATCAGATAAGGTAGTATTTGAAATTAGCATTACTTATTCGGTAAGGGCAATTAAATGTGAAGTTCCTCAAAGAATGATGTTAACATTGCAATGTCCTGAGTATTTGTATGAAGATATGGCAAAGGTGCCAACTTCATTGTGGTCAACAGGCCCCTATGACATAGGCCTATTGAAGGGGATGGGAAAAGTAAGGATTAAATTGAAGCCAGGAGCAATTTTACCTCAAGCACGACAGTATCCCATTTCTCGAGAGGCAGATGAAGGTATTTTCAAGACAATATCCGTTATGATGGATCATGGTATCTTAGTGATGTCAGAGTCATTGTGTAATACGTCAGTGTAGCCTATCAAAAAATATAAGGGGGGGGTTGTGGCATTCAATGCAGGACCTTTGCCCGATTAACCAGATTGTAGAGGCTGAATTTCCTCTAGTTCCTAATCCTATGACAATTCTATGTAGTATCCCTGTTGAGGTGCGATATTTCACATTGATTGACTTGAAAAATTCATTTTTCTCAATCCCATTGGATACCAATTCTCAAGTTCTGACTTCATTTACATTCAGACAACAGAAGTTAAAAAGCATGAGATTACCTCAAGAATACTGTGAGTCTCCATCGATATTTAATCGAGTCCTACAGATGGTCTTAAGCAATATTAATTTGGAAAGTGTTGTGTAGCAATACGTAGATGACATCTTGATTTGCAACACCTCCAAGGAAGAGTGCAGACATGATTTAGTCCAGCTGATGATCCTTCTAGCAGGCAAGGAATACAAAGTAGACAAAGAGAAACTGCAATATTGCCAGGAGGAAGTGTTGTATATAGGCCCGTTAATATCAAACAAAGGCAAGAATGTTACTCCTGAGAGAGCTGAGGCCATTTTAAAAACAGTAAAGTCACAGACGATAAAGCACATGCAAAGATTTGTGGGACTGCGTAATTATTTGAGAACATGGGTCTTTGATAATTAATATATAAGACCTCTATTGCAATCTCTGAAAAAATCACAGACAAAACGTTAGAACATTGTTTGGACTGAAAAAATGGAAGAAGCATTTGATGAGTTGAAAAAAGCAATATGCACGGCTCCAGTTTTAGGGATTCCTAATTATGCTGAGAAATTCCTTTTTGTTTGTGCACACAATTGGCACTGTTATCACAGCAGTTCTTACCAGAGGACCACGTTGGGGTACAAGCCTTAGGCATATTATAGTGGGATTTTACCCAGTAATGAAGGGTCACTTCTCTTGCAAACAATCTTTGCCAGCTGCCGCGTTTACCATTGAGAAGGTTGCTAGCATAGTAATGGGGTGTTCCATGACGTTATTTGTTGAATATGCTTTGTTCACAATTTTGGAGAAACCTAAAGGCATATTAACCTCTCTAAAGGAATTCTGCCAACAAGGTGGTCATATCGAGTCCAGCAATAAATATAGTTCATTGAAGAATTGTGAATCCTGCTATGTTTGTAGCCGAACCACTTGCAGAAGGTGAGCAAGCACATAATTGTTCAAACTATGAAGAATATTATTTTCCCAAGATCCCAAGGGTTAAGGAAAATGCATTGGCAGCTGGGGAATTTCTTTTTATTGACTGTTCATCTAGAATCGATCAAACAGATGGGCAAAGGTACACAGGTGCTGCTGTAGTAAAGCACATGCCAATGGGAAATTTGAAGTATTGACAAGTGTACGACTAGCGTCTCACATTTCAGCACAGGCTGCAGAATTAGTGGAGCTGAGAATCACACAGACCAGGAAGTAACCATGTACAGTGACTCCGCCTATGTGAAATCGACATTGCACGCGGGGCTAGCACCTTGGAAAAGGAGGGGCTAGCTCAGAGCGGACGGCACTCCAGTGCAACACACAGCCTTATTGGATATGCTCATCAAGGCACTACAGCTTCCAGTATCCATAGCAGTCATTAAATGCACAGCTCACACTAAAAGGGCAGATTTTATCTCACGTGGAAATCAAGCAGCAGACGAGGAAGCAAAATGGGTTGCATATTCAGAAATGACCATGACTTTTCATGCACCTGATTTGAATGAATGCATGGTGGTGATGATGACTGTGTCCGATTGTTATAGTAATTTGTCTAGGACACAGCTGGCAGAGATCCAAGGGGAAGCACCTCAGGATGAGAACGACCTGTGGATGCAGAGGGGATGTTCTTTAACACCTTCCGAAGCATTGTGGTGACAAGACTCCACTGGTAATCCAGTGATGCCTGTAGCCTTATTAAGGGTGGCGCTAGAACAGCTACACTACCCTGCGCATGTCAATAGAGAGAGCCTCGTCTCAACAATTGTGAAGGAATGGTTTGTTCCAAATTTAGTAGTACACATTTTATTTTATGTAGTTAAGTGTTTTGTATGGCAAATGTTTACTGCTGGGCATACACTGTGTATTGTTAGAGGAGTTATCCCGAGACCTAATGGTCTTTTTCAGCATTTGCATATCGACTATGTCAACATGCTGCAAGTCTGTAATGGATACAGACATGATTGTAGTAGTATGTCCCTTTTGTAGGTGGATTGAAGCTGGCCATGTATATTCCACCTGTGCAGCAACATTTTTAGTACGAGAAGTATTCCCAAGATGGGAAAGATGTGTAGTATTAAGATCAGATAAGGGACCTCATTTTGTCAATGCAGTCTTTGAGCAAATAATTTTGTTGCTTATTATAAAGCACAAGTTCTCATCAGCATATCACCTGCAAGCGCACAGTGTCTGTGAGAGACTCAACAGCTTGCTTAAGGAAAGAATAGCCAAATTGAAACTTACCCTGAAGAAAGGATGGTTGCATTGTCTACCACTTGCATTGTATGCGTTAAGAAATCAAACAGGTTCCGGCCACTATTTTACACCGCACGAAATAGTGACAGGGAGGCGAGTGAGGACACCCTCACACCTCCATATAGAACTAAAAGTGATGCCCAGACAACTGCTAGGAAAGAAGTTACGTGACTATTAAATTGTATGACCTCAAGTATTTATGTCATTTCAGAACAGCTCAAACGGAAGGGGTGTGGGACACAGAACACAGAAGGAGATGCTACAACAACAGGAGCTGACAAACTACGTCTTACCAAACCTTTCCCAGATGATTCAATTTTGATCAGTAACTTTACCCGTTGATGAAACGAGCCACCCTTTAACGGTCCAATTGTCGTTGAGGACGTAACACCATCAGCTATGAAAGTAATTGGAAGACGAGCCTGGGTATTTCCTGGTGATGTGAAGATTTATGCTGGAGAACCCTCTACACCCGCACCCCTATCGGAACCAAGCATCAGGGAATAACCTCAGCATGTGCAGACTAGGTCCATGACGAGGAAGAAGAACGCAGAATCTGAATAGATAAAGCAAGGATCTATTGAACTGTTACTTTTTTGGGACACTCTTTTTAGTCATTTAAAAAGGAGATAAGGGAAGTTATTTGCTCTTAAAGTCACAAGAGTTTGGTGACATTGGATTAAGACATGTTTCAGTCTTGATTGAGAAGGAAAGCACGCCAAATTCAGAGTTCCTTTTCAACAACTAGAAGAGGATCAATATCCTGATTCCTTTCTTACTGAGATCCTTTTCGGAAGCGTCTATGGTGTTGCCCAATGACAACATTCATTGGATCATCTTTGCGATTTTTCTCTACATTCTACGTACATACCCTGCGTTATTGGGGAGAGCTACTGACATTCATCATTTTCTGCAAAATCCTAAGAATGGTCCAGTCGTGAGGAGATTGCTCACAGCTGTTATTGAACAAATCCTTCAACTTCCTGAGGACAGTGGGGAAAACACAAATGCCCCTGGCAGCTGATAATGCACACAGATTAGTTGGATTGGTCTTTTATTACTTAATTAAATAGATTAATTAAGAGACATAATTGTGCAAGTGAATTGGAATTCGGAAAGGACATTAAGAACTGAATAAAACTATTGATGGAGAAGACTCGAAGTCAACTGATTTAGTACTTTGTTTCATGTTGGAGGCAGATCATCATGTCTTCTGGTAAAAGGAAAATTTGTGGTCTTCAGAGGGAGCTTTTGTTCACCATTGGATAAACAGCTAGGTGAAGTTGGTCAAGACGTGTGGAGAAGATCAGCAGTTGTCAAAGTATTGCGTGATGTTGCCCAATTACAATTGTATTTTTCTTCCTTAAAAGAGAGTATGGGCAGCGTCAATAGCAACAACGTATTAGCGGATAATGAGAGCCACCCACATTGCGCAAGAAGTCACTGCTGAAAGAAATGGGGTTATCTATTTATCATTTACTCATGTATTTTGTTTATGATGATGTTTCTCTCACTTACAGTACGCACAGTTTACTATGTGAATCCAAACAAAGAAAAGATTCCTCTGTATCTTCCTATGCATAAGGAAGTTACAGACGTGGCAACTACAAAGCAGCCAAGACCTTATGTAATTGTTCCTACACTTAAGGTATATTCAAAGACATCTAATCATGAAATAGTTAAAATAGGGCTTCGGTTTGGATGAAGGTCGCACATGGAGATTATAGCAGACTCTCTATGGCCGTCATTTTCTTTTGCTAAGAAAAACCATCAGGATATGATGAGGCTTTTTTACCATCCTCCTACACAGGTAGCTCGTGTAAAAGCACCCAGTCTACTGACCAATGTTTCTTTGATTGGTCCAGTAAGAAGGAATTATGCTGACATATTTCATGTGATTATCATAGAAGCCCAAGTAAAGAGGATGAAGCCTAAACAAAGTGCTAGTGAGAATTATTATCTGGACAGTACAGCGCATCTGGGGAATTACATATGGTATCAGCATATGAGAGCAGTGGGAAGGAGAACCTCAAAGGAGGAATGCTTTGTATGTGCACTCCTACCTTATAGCATGGGGAAGATTAAAATCTTCATAGCTATAGAAATAGACGTTCAGGCAGCACATTGTCTATAGCACGTAGCACTCTGCTTGACAAGAGGTCAGTTGATGGGTTGTGATGCCTATCTCAAATGGGCAACTGAATGGACAGATCCAGACGAAGATGATTATATTCAGGAAACAAAGACCAGAAACAGGCCACATACCAAGAATCATGTGATCAGATATGGAAAGCCTGGAGTGAAAGGAGCCGGAATCAGATGGGAAGTAAACAGAAGACTTGAGAGTCGAGGACAGTCTGCAGAAGAAATTTGGACATGGAAAAACAGAGGCCAGATGCATATTTGGGGATCAGTCCTATCCCCAGATGGATGCGAAGAAGGAGTGGTCCTCTTCAGAGCCTGGGTGGTCTTTGGTTGTTACAAACCAGCCATTGACATAGTACAGAATGGATGCAAGCCCTTGTAGCCAAAACTTCCCTAACTACTGACTTGGTTCGATGACAAAGGAGGACCCTTGCAGATAGTACCTTTGGAAAGTGCAAAGCTGTGCTTCAGAAATAATTGCACAAGAAATGTCAGAGAGAACCAGAACTGTGGTTGAATCTTTGATGTGCCAGGAATGAAACTTGGAACAGCAGTAATTATGGATCATTATTGGGTGTGTGGCTCCAGAGCCTATATGATATTGCCAAAGGACTGGGGAGAGAAGTGTTCATTAGTAAATGTTCATGTCCCAGCGTTGGTGATTCCGAAAAGTGTTTTGAACCTTCACAGTTTCCAAAAGCAGATGCTCACCATAGAAAGAAGAGATCTGTGGAACTGATAAATCGAGTAAAGAGGGAGAACTACTTCTCAGCCAAGTCAATAGAAGTTTTTGATGCCATCCCTTATGAGCACAGATTGTTCAGTCAAACTTCATCAGTGTCATGTTGATCTTTATGCTAAGTGTCCAAGTTAGAGAAAATACCAAATAGCTGCAGATTACCAGATGGGAATTACTACAGACAATTAACACGACTTCAGAACCGATACGTCCTGCACATGATTACAGCCATGGATGGAGGTGTTTGTGCAAACATCAGAGAATCATGTTGCACGTTCATACCTTCTCATGACGAGAATTGCACCTTGATGGAAGCCATAGAGATGCTAATGGAGCTACACGTCCAGATGATAGACGAAGTAGGAGAAATCGCTGATGACAGCTGGTTTGGATACCTGTTTTCTTGGGTTCCACAATGGATGGCAGACATCTTCAAGTTTCTTGGAGCCCTGATTGAAATGGTGTTGCTTGGGTTTTGCATGACTAGAATAATCATTGCCCAATGAAAAAAGACAGCAAAGAAAGCCATAGGGATGAAGATTATGATTGATGTTGAATCAGGATGGATGGATAGAGGCTTGACAGATGAAGAAATCACAGGCTTTGTTAAGACCAGTATACATGCACCGAAAGGAACAAGGTTCCTATACCCAAAGAACCATAAGAAGTATGTGGGAAAATGGATATATTGCAGTCCAAGTGGACAGTGCATGCTCATTACATGGAACAAGGATGAGCATGTGAAATCAGCGGGAAGCCCGAAAGGAGTTGTAAAGATCTGGGTTCCAAGAAAGCATTTTTTCAGGCAAGGATGTTTGGATGTAAAAATGGATGGGAACGTGGTTGATGAATTGCCCATAGGGGGGAGTGTAAAGGAGGAGCCAAGTACCCCCACTGCAACCATCTCGCCTACATTGCCTATATGTCGGGTACCAGAATGTGAGACGGTATCCAGTTAATATGGCGAAAACATTTTTTCGAATGACAAATATGTCGAAAACATTTTACCGAAAAAAAATAATTGAATGTATTATTTATTAATTTACATGTTTTTTTTGTTTCGCGAGTAAAACAAGGGTTAAAAAAGGGGGGTTGGGGAGGAACCCCCCATTGCAAACAAAAAATAACAAAAAAAGACATTCTTTTATTTTTTCGGTGACATGTTTTCGACATTATGGCATTCGAAAAATTGTAATTCGAAATACTCACTAGGAACCATGTGAGACACATGCAGTACCAGTGGAAATCTCAATACCGAGGAGAATCTTGGAGGCAAGGTTCCCACTGAGGAAACCATAACTGCATACAAGACAGTACGATGGCTACTTGAATAAAATCCCGGAGGAAACAGAACTAATGAGTGAAAGAGCAGACCGGTAATTACACAAATGGAGCAGAACTGACGAATATGGAAGAGATGCAGAGTCAAGAGAATGAGAACATTTTATAAGGCATCAAGAAAGTATCAAAGATAAGTGACATCTTGGGCTCAAGATGCAGAAACTTATGCTATAGAAACAATAAAGATATTAAGTAATTTTATATGTGTAAATACGCAAACGAAACGCCAGCAGATGATGTATTCTTAAGGCTGGCTAAGTAGTGAATAAATTGCGGCAAGCGCCAACGTATACAAATAGGAATCAAGTGAAGTATGGATGTTTTCCACAACGTGTATAGCAGAGCTAGACTTCAAAGAGCGGAGACCTCTTTTTCCAGTGTATCGCAGCTTAAAAAACAATTGAATTTCAGAAGCAAATCCCAGCAAGGTGAGTTTGGATGAAGACCAAGAAGCCGAGGTCTTATCAGACATGGATGAGCAAAAAGTAGTTACAAATCGTGTGAAAGAACAAAACTCCTGTTCAGAAGGCAAGCAAGACGTCAGAGGCCTATTAAAGAATAGCATTTTAAATACACTATAGCTTGATTTTGTGGTCTTCAGTCACGTGAATGGATGAAGTTGGACGAACAGGACGGTCACACTTACGCATGAGGGCTGAGCGTGCCTTCACTCCCCTGTATTCTCCAGAGCAAAGAACATTTCCAAAGCCAAGTTCAAAGCCTTAATTGATAGCAGACCACTGAAGGGATGATGGATGATATGCTAATTTAGTGGGAAGCGATGGTTATGACCAGCACCAGCAAGTCTAGCCTTCATGCTGCTAAACGTTGGTTGAAAAGTACTGATGAATGCAAGAGTGCCAACCAATGATAGGGGGCTGCATGATTGAGAGGCCTATAGTTGTAGATCCAATGGGACATTGTGTATTTAGTGACGTTCATAGTGACCAGTTTTAGGGTAAGGCTTAGTTGCCCACCTGACCTTAGAAACCCCAATCACATCTTTTTAGCTCATAGAAAGTATATGTAGATGCTCCCTTTAAGTCTATCACATTTGCCACTAAGTTTTAGAATTTTACCACATAGGATGATGTTAGTAAATACGTAGGCTCATGTAATTCGTGACGAGTTTGTGCTATATAATGTTTGTTTTTTCTAAAGTAAATTGAGAGGTTGATGTGCGACGTCGGATGATGTCCTGTGTAACTCCCTGTTAGATAATTGATCTTAAAACAGTTCACTTTTTACCCACTACCTGAGTCGTTTTGATCATTGTTCTTTGAATAAATTCTGCATCCCCATTCATCTCGCTGTAAGCTACCTTGTCTTAAAGGGCTGGAGCATATCATTTAGTTCAATAGTAACATTATACATGATAAAACTCATGATCTGTAAAACCACATTGAGGCAATATTCACTTGTGATCTGCAATTGATATCTTCAAATCTAGAAAGAATGACTGCTCTCTAAATGAATGATCAAAAGCAATACTTTAGGGGTGGTGTTACAGGAGATCTGCGGCCTCTTCACCATAAGACAGATGCCAAGGGCAAGCTCCTCCACAGCACATCCAACTGTACAAGGGAATAGGTACCATGAGGTCTGCTGAACAAAAGGCTTAAGTGTGATTTGCTATGAAAGTCCAATACCGATTCCTGTTCTTTGTTTGGCCAGTCATCGTGGCAACTATGCAATGCACATGCAGTGTATTGGTCCCTAACCGTCTGTTATACCACCCCGAATATGTTACTTACGAGACTGGTCCTCTCCCTCCTACACATCAGGAAGGACATGAAGACCCTACACTTTAAAAAGCATCTCACTAACCTCTGGAGCTCTCTCACTCCCTAGGTCCCCTGGTCCCTGCACCCAACTTGTAACCCCATGGTTGCATCCCCTATTTTCATTGCTCTGTTGCTTCGAAACTAGGGTTTCACTTTATGAATCCCATATGTACACACATACATACAAGAACCTAAATCTACTTTTAAGTTCTGCAAAAGACCTATTAGTTCCTCAGCCTGTTAGCGATAAGAGGATCACAATCTGTCACCAGGAAATGACAATCAACCTGGCGACAGATTTTCTAACATTTGCACCAGTGCTAAAAATTGAGCAAATACTTTCATAATATGGAATGGTGCAAACAGGTTTTGTCACAATCCGTTTTATCTAAAAACGTCTGCACTAGGGCAAAACGCAATCAGACAATTTTTTCGGTACTATGTTTGCTGCATAACAGAAGACAGATCTGTTTACTGCATTACTTTTCATGCTACGCAAGAAACATACACAATAAATAAGTCTGTTACTTTTTTCTGTAGTAGAAACATTTTTAGGGAATGCAGATTGGGTTTAAACCCGTTTTCCCCACTCCGTATAATCAAATCAGCAGAAATGGTACTACATTAATTTGCTCCATTTATGTACACAAGGGTAAAGCTTTGATAATCTGGCCGCTGATAATTAAATGAAGATATTTGAAGAAATAAGTTATAGAATGAAATGAAAATGGTTGCAAAAGGCAAATAAGATACCTATAGTACAGAGCCATTCCAAGACTAGAGGAATTTAACTTGTATACCCTGTCATATCCTGTTGCACCCGAGCCCACCTCCCATATGCAGGCATTGAACATAATACATTTCCTGAAGCATCCTTCAGTTGCCTCATCTCTTGCACTCTGCCCGGAGGATGTCTTGTCCTTCTTTGTTCATCAGGGGAGACTCTAACCAGGCATTAGATATGTGTCTAGTCATTTCAACCCTCTCCTGCAAAAGGTAGACTGCCTCTTGGATTGACTGGTTCATTCCATGCCTGGGTACACCCAGACCGGCTTTAATAGGAGGACAGCTCCTGATGGAACTAATAACAGCAGGAGGCCAAAACTGCGTACAGATGTCTGACTTTGAAAGATTCAAAGGTGGACACTTCATTTGGAAGTCTGAAAAGGAGCGCAATGCAGGTTCGCGTTCTTAAGGTAAATGGTTACTGAATTAGCATTTTATAATGTGTTTATTAACATATTTCTTTTAAACTGCATGAGATGTCTATTTCTTTGCTTATGTAGGATGGCGAAGCATCTTTCCAAGAGGCGATTTGCATAGCTTGAGTGGCGGTGCATCAGAACACATGCCCCGTTGGTGCGGAACAAGATCGAGAGAGGATGCAGGGTGGACCAAGCCGTGATGGTGCCAGGCCCACTGCACATAGAATGTCAGAACAGGCAGAGAAACAGCGAAAGGAGGAGTATTCCTGCATAGAAGTATAAACAAGCTTTGCCAAAGCCAGTACGTTTGGCATTTGCATTTGTGTATTTCGTTTTACATTTGTAGGTATGAATGCAGTACATTGGCTGGCTGTACATATCCAATGATGAAGTACTTAAAATGCCTCCAAGTCAGTGTATGAAGGCACATACCATTACCAATAGATGTAGTAAATTCGCAGCAGTGCAAACATTTGTCTTGGTATTGCTATTGGCTTTGCCAATGCTTGTTTTAAATATCTGCCAAAAAATGTAGTCTGAGTTTTGCAACTGTACTTTCGAGATTTAATAGCACAGAACAAAAATACTTGGAATAGGTATGTTTAGCAAAATAAAAATAGAGTAGCATTATTGCTTTATTTTCCCTCATCCTGAATGGAAGTCTACAAGTACCAAATTGTAAAGTAAGGTCACCCTATCAAATCGCCTTTTTGTATTGCAATTGTACATACACAATTTAAGGAAACAACTACAACGATCCTGTGCCATGTTCATCTATCTATCATTGCTTCTGAGAGGGTGGTAGCAGTGCCGGCTGAGGTCGGCCAGCACCCTGTGCAAGATGTGTGCGCCCACCACAAATGCAGAGCAGCAGGGGACCACAGCCCCCTGCCGTTCTTGTAAAGTGTGCATAAGGGCACGTTGATTTTAGGAGTCTAATATATGTGCGCATGAAAAATGAATGTAATGGAAGGCTCATTTATTCTGCACATATCACTAGGATTGTGAGCTTATAGCGGTGTGTTTGTCCCAATAGTGCATAGTATTCCCTCTTCAGAGGTAAACCACAAGGTGGTATGCAGGGAGGAATGAAAAGTGAGGCAGTTGATAGGGAAGGTGAAACTGGAACAGAAAGAGATGAATCTGACAAAGAAATTGACCAATTACTGACCAGTAATCTTCATTACTCCAATTCCTTGTAACAGTCCTTACTCATCTTAGGTGTAGTCTTCCCCAACTACCATTTCCCACCTAAACATGGAGGATTTTGTTTTACCTTGGTCCTTCCTCCATGTTTATGAATGCTTGGTTCCTTCCTCTAACAATCCTACAATAGTCCTTCTACTCCTACACTCGGCCTGGCTTTCCCCTGCAACCCCTCAGGGCAGGGAGGATGGGGAAAAGAAGGTCTGTGATGAGGGAGATCCAGACTTGGAGTAATGTAGAGTACCAGTAAGTAATCGAGTCATTATCCCTTTGTATGACTACTTCACCACAGTCCTTTATTATTTGAGGATATACCAAGCATAGGATCTATAACAGGCCATCCCAGTAAAACAACACACATCGACCAAGTTAACATGCCACCCAGTGACAATTTATAAAGGGACTTCCACCAGAACCGTTGTACCAAAATTACAGCCTGGTTTTGGGCACTACAAAGGTTTGTAGCACTTCATGAAAGTGAATGGTATTGCCCAAGTTGCTGCATGGCCAATTTCATCCATGCAGGCGTTCCTCAGTTCCCCCCAGGAAGCTGCCAACCCCTCATCGATCTTCACTAGATGGTGCCCAGGGGAGATACCTCCAGCCCTGAATAAGCCATGTTAATTGTGAACTTAATCCATTTACTGACGAAGACTTCATACCCTGTTTAGCTGTACCATAATTGACAAAGAGAATAACCACCTGTCAAAAAGGAGCAGTGCGATCCAGATTCAATGAAAGTGCCTTACAAGAGCCAATGTGTCTGGGGCAACCTTTTGTTCATCTAACAGGACTGGAAGGATCATGTTTTAGGAGACATGAAATTGGGAGGGAACCATGGGATCGAACGGGGAGGGACACTGTAAAAAAAACACTATCTGCTGAAAAATGCCAGTAAGACTTGTGGCACAGGAGGGCCCTCAGTTGTGCCATCCTCTTTCCAGATGGCATTGCTCCCAATAACACGACCATGGTCGGAAGGACACTTAGGGAGGCAATCTCTAGAGGCACAAATTGGGTCATCCTAAGCCCCTGGAGCATCCACTGCAGGTCCCACAAGGGCATCCTGGACCTCTCAGGTGGTTTTCTGCTCTCAAATCTATTAAGCATAGGCCCTAATAGCAGCTCACTGACATTTCAGTGAGGACAGGGAAAGATCCAGGAGAAAACCTTCCCTCAGAAATCAAGAACCTGAAAATGGTTGGCCTCTGATGATGAAAATCCCTTCTTAGAGAATGAGAAAAATACTGCCAGTGTCACGGTTTGTTTTCCTGGTTGCTGGCTTGTGTGCTTCCTGAATGCATAAGGCAACATTCTTGGAACAGCCAATTGCACGTAATTATACCCTCTCAAGATCATTGCTGATAAGTGAAGGTTCTTAAATGGATGCACTGGGAGAATTGGGACCGTCAGAGGAGGATATTGAAGTGGTAGAAACCAAGGGGCTTCCACTGCCAGCTGAAGAAATAAGGGGAGCCATGGTCACAGAGGTCAGTACGACTGAATTGCTAGCACTGTCAACCTGTAACCTTTTGGCCTTGTTGAAGACCCTGGCAATTAAAGGAATTGGAGAAAAGCACACAGTTACAACCTGGGCACCTGGCGATACTTGAGGAGAACCATCTCCGGTTCCGGAAGCACTGAAAGACCTTCCTCTTTGCTTCTGCCTTTGCCTCTCTTCTCCCTTGCTGATCTGTTTTCGCTCTTGGCACCATGCTCCTGGCAACCCTTTGTCCTTTGGGCCCAGGTACCTGCTCACCCTCCTGCACTGCTTCCAAGCCACCCCTTGCATTGGGACCTGTATCTGTACCCATACAGCCCCCCTTTATTTTCTCCTGCACTTATCAGATATACCCTATCTGACAAATCTCGCACTTGCCTCTGCCTGTATTTATTATGTAGTTATTGCATTTATTGATTTTATTGCACTTATTATTTGTTTGTTCTCTCCCTTTGCCACACTTTCCACTTCTCCCACTTCCTCGCACTGCCCGCTTTTTCCCTTTTCCATGCACTTGCACTTTCTTAATGTCACTGGGTATAGTAAGATCATTGTTTTGATTCTCCTTTGTTCCTCTCCCTTTGCTTGGTCGTGCTCTGAAACACTTGTGTATGAGCACGATATAAATAAAATATCATATCATACTGATTCAATGCAAACAAGTCTATGGAGGGAGTCACAAACATTTGACAGAGCAAGTGGAACAGCAGGCTTAGAGTGTACTGTCCCGAGGATGAGAATTGCCTGTTCAAATGATCTGCATGCATACTCTCCATCCCCAAAAGATATGCTGTTGCTAGGGCTTCCAGATTCTTTTCGACCCACTGGGAAGTCTGCTGCTCCAGAGAGTGGGAAGTTATAACTCCCCTACTGAATGATATATGTCTTTGTCATGTAGTTGTCTATAAGGAATCACTCTCATCCCCTGTAAAACTGGGTAAACATGAATAAGGGTACCTGTGCATGGTTGAGAGCTCCCTCCAATTGGATGAACGGACCGATTACCCTCTTTTCCTGTGTAGAGGGGTGCCTTCCTCTCACCCCTCAACTGAGTACAGATAACATGATAGGCGGATCAAATGGCTCCACTATTACAGAAATCAGGATTATAGTGCCTTTATTTAAGGTAAACAGTGCACATGGCACTCGGCATATTTAGGTTCAAAATGACCCAGAAAGTGAAGGGTGCTCTAAATATCACACAAATATCAGGAGTATATAAAGATATATTATGAATATGGGATATAAAGTGAGAAATGCTTAAATAAATAAATAATGGTTCCCTAAAGGATTAATACAGTGGGCCACTGAGATATATTTCAAAATGGATACCTCAAGCACAAATTGGTGTCTAGTGTTAAGGCCAGGTATGAAAATCCTGACTCATGCTGATAAGCAACAGAGGCCGACACATGAAATGGGGCCTCATTAGGACCCAGGCGGTAAGGGGTTTACGGCGGCGTAAACAACGCCGACCCTTACCGCCTGATTCCGAGGTCCCTTAGCGCCATGGAGGATTTAACACCTGCTTTTAGCAGGTGTTAAAATCCATGGCGCTAAGGGACCTTGTTGTTAATTACGCCACCGTAATTTACGGTGGCGTAATTAACGCCTTCCCCACTCCCATTATGCCCTATGGGGCAAAAATGGGAATGGGGAAGGGTAAATGGGGATTGGGGACTTACCGCCCCGCCAACCTCGGAATGGGGCGGTAAGTCCGCCAACCACCATGGCGTAAACGTAGTTTACGCCATGGTGGTAAAGGTACGACCCAGGCGGTAACTTACCGCCTGGGTCGTAATGAGGCCCATGGTCTTTGGCAGCTTCTTGCAGTGAGATAATTGAGGCTTGGAACTTGACAGGAAAAGCAGGGAAGATTGATGATGAAGTTAGACAAGGCAAGGAAAACTTGGATACATATATCTATGTTATTAATCAAAAAGGGCGAACTGTACTTTCTGTAGACCAATTTGAGATGTCAGCTGCATAATTTGGCATCATAAATAGAGGTTATGTATTTCTCCATGGTATAAAGTACTAACTGACTTGGCAGGACCTTGAAAAGTAGATAAAGAATTGACAGTGATATGATGAATGTGTTTTTTGCAGGAGTTGAGAAAAGTTATAATTGTGTCTAGCCAAGTCTAAAAATAAGCTTATCAGTTTTGTGCGTCAGGAAAAATAGTGGATGCCAACTATGCTAATGTGGGCTTGGTGGGCATCAGATAAGCCATCCAATCATAGTACAGTGAGTATTTTTCTCTGGCTAAAAGGACCTATCAGATACATGCTCTAAACAAGTAGTCATTTGCATGAGGGTGTTGCATCATCCAAAAAGCCTATATAAGCAGGTTGAAGGCAAAATGTTGCTGATCGCTTTTCTAGAGTGTGTTGTGTTACCACACTTAATAAAGAATGCTGAGAAAAACTCCCAGGTGCCTGATCTTCTTTTTGCTTATGTCTCTTGCTCCAAGAAGTGTTGACAGATACCAGAAGCTTGATGGGATGGGAAGAGGACCCCCTCTTCACTTGGCACCCCCGATGGGATCATATAGTATTTCATAAGATTCGGGGACAAGGGCACAGGCTTCATGTTGGTGTGCTGATGGATAGAGGGAGATGCCTGAAAGAGATGACAAGGTGAGTGACAAAACTGCAGTATTATCTTATTTCTGTCAGGGGCGTCTCCCCATGACCGTCAAAATGGAACACTTGGCATCTGTGAAATATGTTAGGCATTATGAGGGAAAGAGGCAACAAGAAAATAAAACTTTGATTATGTGCATATTAATGGGATTGTGGTTATTTAAAAAGTAACAGGAAATATTGTGGGAAGATAGAGATAAGAAAAGCCCAGAACCAGACCAAAGTGGGTCTAGAAGAAATTGTCTCACACTCCAGTTGGAGTCCCTACGCTACGTATGAACAGGTTCATATAAGGAGACAATTTAAATCCTGTTACAGGGTATTGATTAGGGGCGAGGAAAAAAAATCATCACAACATATTTTTTAGTAAATGTGAAAAGTCGATTGAACAAATTACTCATGTTCTTTTGGAAGAATGATTCTTTATTTATGGACAGTATGAACAGGTTCATATAATGAGACAATTTAAATCCTGTTACAGGGTATTGATTAGGGGTGAGGAAAAGAAAATCATCACAATGTATTTTTTAGTAAATGTGAAAAGTCGATTGAACAAATTACTCATGTTCTTTTGGAAGAATGATTCTTTATTTATGGACAGTATGAACAGGTTCATATAATGAGACAATTTAAATCCTGTTACAGGGTATTGATTAGGGGTGAGGAAAAGAAAATCATCACAATGTATTTTTTAGTAAATGTGAAAAGTCGATTGAACAAATTATTCATGTTCTTTTGGAAGAATTATTCTTTACCTTACCAGTCTGTCTGTTTGTATTTGTGTTGAGTTAAAGTGTTGAAAAAGTGATATATGTTGTAAAGGAATTGAAATAAATATAAGGAGCTAAAGGGACTATCTTGGGAAGTGGTTGACGCCAATAAAAAGAAAAGATAGGCTATGGAAACGAGAGGCTTGAGCAAGCAATTGATGGGACATAATCAAATTTGTTGTTTTTGAAATGATTGGAGGATTTGTTTAAGTATCTGGTAAAAATATGCGGTCAATTCTGACCCTCCTCTACACTTTTAAAAAAGCAAGAGAAATCAAGTAAAGAGTTAAAGACAAATAAAAATGATATGCCCACAATGGGAATGCTTTTCACAGATTGAAATGATTTGAATGGTAGAAATTCAACAAATGAAACACTAAAACGAAGGAGGAACAGATAAGACATGTGGGAGATTTTGCAGCCAAGCTTCTGACTAAAAAAAAGTGCCTAGGTGAAAGCATTGCTTATGCTGGGGTTGTGAACTAAATCTGACAGTAATTGTATTTTCTGTTCGAGCAAATGAAGTTAGTGTGTGCATGACATGCTCTAAAGTAAACAGAAGGCAGAAATGTATTCATTTTAAAAAAGTGTGTCTTTGATAAAAGTCACGCACAGATGGCATGCACATGCACAGTGAAATTTATGTTTCAAAACTGTGTTGTTGAAGTTAGCCAATGCTCTTTTTCAAAACTAAGATAAGGACTGACACAGAGCCAGGAGGTGTTTAATAGTTGCAGAAAGGAAAGGCTCATGTATTTCGAAAACATGTATTAGCCCTGTGAGCCAAAGCAGCTGTGAACCAGTTTTCCACAGAGAAAGACCAATATGCTGTTTTGTTTTAGCAAGAAGCACCATATTGTTTATGTAACAATAGCGACATCATGGTAAACTTAGAGAAATGACAAAATGCATGTATGTGTATTAACATTGAAACAGGGAAATAAATAGAAATGTCCTGAAAATATGATTAGAATGAGTTGAAATGAGTAGGGCCAGAAACTGATGCATAAATAAGCATGCATGGAATAAGGTTAGTGATTTAATTGTGTAGTTTTGAATATTCATATTTTTTTGTACAAGGCTGTAAGTGAGCCAGGGTTGACTCACACCCTTATAGAAATATAGCCTTGAACCAGAACTCATTGAACTGACCTTAATTTTTTAGGGATTTTTGTGATACGCACATGGAATTCTTGTGTTTTTTAGCAGGGAAGCTCAGGTGAATATCCAAATGACAAACTTCAGCTGAAGAAATTGACAAATTAGTATTTTTTTTTTTAACAGTATTTTTTCATGGCATTTGTGTATGTTTGTTGAAGCTAGGATCTAGAGACGCACTGGACTAAATTATATGACATTATTGCATAGTTATGTCCCTGGTTGTTTAAGTTAAGCAAAGATATATATTTTGAAAAAGTGTTGATTTTGCCAAAGGAACTATATGTGATTGAACCGTATTGTGAATATACTGTTCTACGCTAGAAACTGACCCAGTTAAAGCACATATGTGAACTAAGGAGGTCCCGTTAAAGTCACTGTTTAAAAGTCACGCAAGTCAATTCCCATGTAATGCTGGATACTTTCTCTTAAAGCACACAGTAGATCACCCCTGATTTGTTACACTTCATGCTAAGCAAAATAGAAGTTTCTTATTGGTGACAAATGGGACTTTTTGAAAGAGCATATATCATAAAGCATGCATAGGCAAATAACACAGATGAGGGAAAAGTAATAAACAGAACATTGAAAATATTGGTAATAAAGGACACAGAGAGGAGGAATGGGATATGCACCATAATACAATACAGAGTCATAAGGATATTGCACATGCAGACTCAAGCATATGCACGAAAGCAACAGCAATTTAGGTAAGCTACAAGAGGGGGGCAGCATTCCCCACTGCACAGCATAGAGGCACTTGGAGAAAGAAAAATGAATGTGCCTAAGAGCACTCAATTTGTGACAACATGAGTGCAAATTACATTGAAAAGATTAATGCAATGGTGAAACATATTAGACTAAGCACAGTTCATATTTATGGGGAATAGCAAGAATTAAGTAGATAAAACACCCTTTTGCTTTAACAAAGTTAAAAGTGCATTTATTGATACAAAAATGTGTATTTAGAATGGGGAAGCAGTAAGTAATGAGAGGAGGTGATCTCAAAGGCACCAAGGCTAAGGTTACACACAATATAGTTGAAAAGCATGATATATTTAACCTACTGAGTGAGGAACTTCTTGAGTGGGGATCTCATAAGGTGTACTCTCGCGACCCGTATGTTAGTGCTATTAAAGGTGGCAATGGTTTTCTTATTTTATTATTTTATTCTTGTGTCGCAAGGATGTAGGTCAACACGGAGACATAGAGTCCCTCAGCTCCGTTTGTAAAGTAAGCAGTAGTTTGTTTGTGCCTACACCTCTTTGCGCCAAATTTCTGATGTAAATGAATAAAAGTACGTAGTCAAGTTTCTTCAAGTATATTTTCTTAATTTATTTGATATATGTTCTGCCCATATGGATGACACGTGTTTCGGCGTTTCATTGGCGCCTTTTTCAAATCCGGGCTGAATGCAAGCGTAACATGTAATAAAACAAAACACAAAATATAACATATGAAATAGCATTTTAGCATATTTTGTAACACATTTAGTAGTTAGAATAGTAACTTAGGCTGTGTAGTATATCCTTTTAGCATTCTCAAATTGCATGAACACCTAAAAGTGCAGCACCTCTTAGTTACCTCTAATGGTTAAAAATAAATCCATTACAGTGACTATGTTAGCTTTTTAAAATTAAATTTGTGCAATCCGAAAAAGAAGTAAGTATGGGTTGGCATGGACCTAACAATTTTTGGCTGTCAGAAAAGCATGTGAATTTGTTTTCTTACCCTTATTGAATGTAATGCGAATCTCCCTTTCCTTATTTCCGGGAATTAGTTTTTAGTTGAAGTGTATCACCGTAGTTCCAGGGTTAAATCCCACCTAGAACAAATTTGGTTGTTCTGTTATGCTAACATTAGCCTTTTCACTTTATGCACGATTCCCTGGCATATATTTAAACACATTTTAAACTCTAGTAAGCATGACTAGTAACATCTTTCTCATTGCATTTATGTAAAAAGTGCTATTCATATTTGCAATCCTCCAATCGCATTACATATCCTTGGTCTCATGCATTCTGTTACTCTAGCGGTCACTAGGAATTACTTTTTCAGTTACAATGACTGGTAACCGATTTTCTCCCCATTTGTGTTTACCAAAACACCCTTTCGCGTGAGTTTGAAATCCCAACCAAAATATATTTTGTTTATGCCACTCGGCATCAAGCGTGCTGAATTCTACATTGAGCATGCTTGTAGCGGTGGTCTTTCCACCCCTTAAAAGCGCTTACCTACAAAATTCTCTTGCTTATGCCTCAAGCATCGGGGGTCCTGTTTTGGTTCTGGCAAATCCTTGTTCATAAAGAGTTACAGATTGCTAGTCCCTCTTTCCTTTTGTTCATTTACAAAATTCGGCGGCCATACTTTGGGCTGAGTTTTAGTACGTAAGTCCTTTTTTCCTTTTTGATGTTTAAAATGATCTGTTGCATTTGTGTTTAGTGTAACATTGATTTGAATTTAAACTTCCGTATTTATCTTGCGCGGCTGATCTGTTACTTATTATTATGTCCAAATTTACAAAAATTAAAGTTAAAGGAGTAACTAATTTTTCACTATGTTTATTAGTATTTTATTCCCTCCCCCCCCGCAATCTCTTTATATTATGTATACCTAAGACAGTTTCCTGTTGGGAATGGTGCATTATGGTAACTTAAGTTTTCTTCATTGACCATTATTTTCTCACTATATTTTATTAGCATTCTTTTCACAATTTCAGAATGGTGCATTGTGGTACCTGTGGTTTGATGTAAATTTCGCCTCTCTCATCTGTTTAACTTTCATCTGATTAGCGGTTTCGCCCATATAGGATCTCCCCATGTGTATATCTAAAACATATGATTTAACAGTGCACATTCTTTTCACAATTTCAGAATAGTGGATTGTGGTACCTGTGGTTTGATGTTAATTTCGCCTCTCTCATCTGTTTAACTTTCATCTGATTAGCGGTTTTGCCCATATATAGGATCTCCCCATGTGTATATCTGAAGCATATGTTTTAACATTGCAGTATTCAATAATATTTTTCTATGCAACAAATTATAATTGAACAAAATAGAAAACAGGAAAAAAACATTTTTGTAATTAATGAAAACATTTGCAATATTCATAACAAGAGTCCTGTATATTATCATTTTTTTGGTTTTGTTTCTGCTATTTCTCTGCTACTTCTCCAGCATCACAAAAAGTGAATCATTTCATTGTCTGAATTTAATCCATGTTCCAATGTTTGAAAATGACAGATTAATCTGGCTTCTTCTTGCCTTAAGCAAAGTTCTTGATTTCCTCCTCGTTTGCCCATTTTGATTCTTTTTAGTCCAATAAATCTAATGTCTTTTTTATTTTGCATTTGGTGTTGGTTTTGCCAATGAACAGATAACGGGAGGTTTTTGTCTTGACTTCCTATGGCTGAAATATGTTCTCTAATTCTAGTTCTTTACTCCCGAATGGTGCTCCCAATGTAGAGCAGATTACAGACACATATCACTGCGTAGACCACATGTTTGGATCTACAATTAATTTGTTCCCTAATGTTTGTTTTGACTCCTTCTTGGTTCGTAAAAGTAACTGTTTCTTGTAGTGCATAGTGGCACATCGAACAGAAGCCACATTTCCTGAAACCTGACTGTGGTTGTCGTAACCATGTTTGTGATCTTGTTTCTTCTTCCTCCTCTTCGGACATCATAGAAGGACTCAACATGTTTTTCAGAGTTCTGGCTTTCCTATAAATTATTGTTGGATAATCTTGTATGTGTTTCTCGATATGTGGGTCTAGTTTTAATAGATACCAGTTCTTTTTTAGGACTTTTTTAATTTCTTTGTTGTTTGCACAATATGCCGTAATAAAATGAATAGTATCATCTGGTTGTGTACTTTTGCGGCTTTGAGATAATGTTGATTGTCTGGTCATGTTTTTGGCTTTCATTTTTGCAGTTTTAATTGATTTTTGTGAGTATCCTCTGGCCTTAAATCTGTCTGATAACAGTTGACATTCACTCTCAAAATCTGATAATTCTGTGCAATTACGTCGTGCTCTAATGAACTCTCCTTTCGGAATGTTGTAGATAACCGGTTTATGGTGGCAGCTAGTCGCATACAATGTTGAATTGACTTCCGTCTCTTTTCTGAATGTTTTTGTGTGTAATTGTCCTGTGGATACAAAGATGGTTAGATCCAAAAAGTTAATTTCCGTTTTGCTGCTTTGCCCAATAAATTCTAGGCCAAATTCATTGTTATTTGCTTGGTTTAGTAAAGACTCCAGTTCTTCCGGTGTACCGTTCCAAATATTTAGTACATCATCTATGTACCTTAGCCATTTGATTATTTTGTTCTTAAACTCAGGTATTTGGTATATGTGTAGGTCTTCAAACATTCCCATTACAATGTTGGCAAGGGCTGGGGCATATTTAACGCCCATTGCGACTCCACGTATTTGTCGAAAAAACTGATTGTTGAAAATGAAAACATTGTTCTCTAAAGTTGTCATGAGCATTTCTTTAAGCATGCATGCAGAGTTGAAAAATGACGCAGATCTATTTTTGAAAGTATAGTCCATTGCCTCCAGGGCCAATTCGTATTTAATAGATGTATATAGAGCCTTGACGTCCCATGTTGCTAATAAGTATGTATCTTGCCACTGAATTTCTTCTACAATTTTAATGGCATCTGTTGTGTCTTTCAGATATGCCTGTATTTTAGGTACTTCAGGTCTTATTATATTGTCAATATATTTCGCTATAGGTTCTGTCGCCCAACCTATGCCACTTACAATAGGCCTTCCTTCTGGGATGGTGTCATATTTCTTGTGAACTTTCGGAAGAAAGTATATGGTTGGAATTGTAGGTTTATTTACCCGTAGGTGTGTCTGCTCTTCATCAGTTATTAGTCCTTGCTGGTGCCAGGCATTAATAAGGCTTGTCAAATCTTGTGTTACTTTCGGTATTGGATTTCCTATTAATTTCTCATAACATTCTGGATTTTCCAAGTGGTTCATAGCCATCTTTATGTAATCCACTCTATTCATTATTATAATGTTGCCACCTTTGTCCGCTTCCTTGATAACCAATTGATGATTTGATTGTAATTTTCTTATGGCAAGAATTTAATTTGCTGTAAGATTTTTGAGATTAGTCTTGTTTTTTATGTGTGGTCTTTTTCTTAAGTAGTATAAATCTTGTGTGAGGGCTCTGTAAAATGCGTCCACCATGTTATCTGGTGATAGCTGCGGTGTGAACCTGGATTTGGGTTTCAATTCTTTCATGGAAAAAGGAGTTGGCTGTATTTCTAACTCATGAATGGTTTGATGTATTGGATAGTCTCTTGGTTCTTGTAGGGATCGTAATAGGTGAATACCGCTTAGTTCATCTATGGTTATATCACTTCTAGTTATGGTTTCAGATGTTTTTTTCCTTTTTTCAACTTGAGTCGCAAAAAATTTTTTAAGTTTTAATTTCCGAACAAATTTGAAAAGATCCACATGTATTTCTATGGGTTCAAACTCAGTTGTCGGGGCGAATGATAGGCCTTTATTCAATACATTAATTTCATCTTCAGTTAGTATTTGGTTAGATATGTTCATCACCAAGTTATTTATTTCTGTTGTTTTTTGGCAGCTTCTTTCGACGCCGCCCGTGTTAATCGTCGATAGGCGTCTGAGCCGTCTGGATTTTCTGGGTCCTCCTGATCCTCTCTTACCTCTTCTCCGACTCGTTTCTGTGAGGTGTCTGGTGCTTTGCTGATCTGAAAACGGACTTGTTTTGTCTGAATGTTTCTGTTTCCTTGTTTGTATCTTTTGATTTGATTTAGAAATCCTTGTCCCTTCGGTTTTGCAGTTCCTAATACTGTTTCCACGTCATTCTCATTTTCGGGTTCTTCCTCTGCCTCTGAACTGGACGGTGAAGTGTTGGGAGTAGTCTCTCTTGATGTTGGTTTGATTTTATTATATTTCTCTTGGAAAGTGTATACTCTATCTTCTTGGTAATCTCTGTCATCACGATAGAATTTTCTCAATTTTCTCAATTTTATCTCGTCTTGATATTCTTTGAGAATTTCATGCATTTTCAAAAAGTTCTTTTCTTTAGTCACTTCTAAGGCTTTTGCCTCTTTAATTTCCTTTTTTATATTTTCAATTTGATCAGTTATTCGTCTGTGTTCTCTCTGTGCATGCTCAATTAGCATTTCTAACATGTGTTTTGAACATTGATTGAGGTTTGTTTCCCAATTGTTAGCCAAATCTTTATCATCGTCTTTACTGAAATCTGGAAAGATCAAAATGCGAAGTCCTCTTGGGATCTGGTCCTTTGATACATAGTTTTTCAGAGAGATTATTTCCCAATACTTATCGATTTCTTTGCGAGAGGCCCTCTCTAGTTTTACAAATTTATATCTGAGGTCCTCTCTTTTCGGAAAACTTGAAATGAAAGCATGGGTGTTATTCCCTTTGGCAGAGAAAAGTTTGTTTGCTTCTTCTTCTCTATTCTCCATGTATTCTGCCATTTTTTGAATTCGTTTTCCCAAATTGGTCTGCGTGGTACTGTATCCCCTAGTAACAATCTACTGAGTGAGGAACTTCTTGAGTGGGGATCTCATAAGGTGTACTCTCGCGACCCGTATGTTAGTGCTATTAAAGTTGGCAATGGTTTTCTTATTTTATTATTTTATTCTTGTGTCGCAAGGATGTAGGTCAACACGGAGACATAGAGTCCCTCAGCTCCGTTTGTAAAGTAAGCCTTAGTTTGTTTGTGCCTACACCTCTTTGCGCCAAATTTCTGATGTAAATGAATAAAAGTACGTAGTCAAGTTTCTTCAATTATATTTTCTTAATTTATTTGATATATGTTCTGCCCATATGGATGACACGTGTTTCGGCGTTTCATTGGCGCCTTTTTCAAATCCGGGCTGAATGCAAGCGTAACATGTAACAAAATATAACATATGAAATAGCATTTTAGCATATTTTGTAACACATTTAGTAGTTAGAATAGTGACTTAGGCTGTGTAGTATATCCTTTTAGCATTCTCAAATTGCATGAACACCTAAAAGTGCAGCACCTCTTAGTTACCTCTAATGGTTAAAAATAAATCCATTACAGTGACTATGTTAGTTTTTTAAAATTAAATTTGTGCAATCCGAAAAAGAAGTAAGTATGGGATGGCATGGACCTAACAATTTTTGGCTGTCAGAAAAGCATGTGAATTTGTTTTCTTACCCTTATTGAATGTAATGTGAATCTCCCTTTCCTTATTTCCGGGAATTAGTTTTTAGTTGAAGTGTATCACCGTAGTTCCAGGGTTAAATCCCACCTAGAACAAATTTGGTTGTTCTGTTATGCTAACATTAGCCTTTTAACCTTCTATCGGATTGATTCTTTATGCATTATTCCCTGGCATATATTTAGACACATTTTAAACTCTAGTAAGCATGACTAGTAACATCTTTCTCATTGCATTTATGTAAAAAGTGCTATTCATATTTGCAATCCTCCTATCGCATTACATATCCTTGGTCTCATGCATTCTGTTACTCTAGCGGTCACTAGGAATTACTTTTTCAGTTACAATGACTGGTAACCGATTTTCTCCCCATTTGTGTTTACCAAAACACCCTTTCGCGTGAGTTTGAAATCCCAACCAAAATATATTTTGTTTATGCCACTCGGCATCAAGCGTGCTGAATTCTACATTGAGCATGCTTGTAGCGGTGGTCTTTCCACCCCTTAAAAGCGCTTACCTACAAAATTCTCTTGCTCATGCCTCAAGCATCGGGGGTCCTGTTTTGGTTCTGGCAAATCCTTGTTCATAAAGAGTTACAGATTGCTAGTCCCTCTTTCCTTTTGTTCATTTACAAAATTCGGCGGCCATACTTTGGGCTGAGTTTTAGTACATAAGTCCTTTTTTCCTTTTTGATGTTTAAAATGATCTGTTGCATTTGTGTTTAGTGTAACATTGATTTGAATTTAAACTTCCGTATTTATCTTGCGCGGCTGATCTGTTACTTATTATTATGTCCAAATTTACAAAAATTAAAGTTAAAGGAGTATCTAATTTTTCACTATGTTTATTAGTATTTATTTCCTTCCTCCCCCCCACCCGCAATCTCTTTATATTATGTATACCTAAGACAGTTTCCTGTTGGGAATGGTGCATTATGGTAACTTAAGTTTTCTTCATTGACCATTATTTTCTCACTATATTTTATTAGCAATCTTTTCACAATTTCAGAATAGTGCATTGTGGTACCTGTGGTTTGATGTAAATTTCGCCTCTCTCATCTGTTTAACTTTCATCTGATTAGCGGTTTCGCCCATATAGGATCTCCCCATGTGTATATCTAAAACATATGATTTAACAGTGCACATTCTTTTCACAATTTCAGAATAGTGCATTGTGGTACCTGTGGTTTGATGTTAATTTCGCCTCTCTCATCTGTTTAACTTTCATCTGATTAGCATTTTTTTTTCTTTTTTTTTTTTTTTTTTTTGGGTGTTTAATGTAACATTGATTTGAATTTAAACTTCCGTATTTATCTTGCGCGGCTGATCTGTTACTTATTATTATGTCCAAATTTACAAAAATTAAAGTTAAAGGAGTAACTCATTTTTCACTATGTTTATTAGTATTTTATTCCCTTCCCCCCCCCGCAATCTCTTTATATTATGTATACCTAAGACAGTTTCCTGTTGGGAATGGTGCATTATGGTAACTTTAGTTTTCTTCATTGACCATTATTTTCTCACTATATTTTATTAGCATTCTTTTCACAATTTCAGAATGGTGCATTGTGGTACCTGTGGTCTGATGTAAATTTCGCCTCTCTCGTCTGTTTAACTTTCATCTGATTAGCGGTTTCGCCCATATAGGATCTCCCCATGTGTATATCTAAAACATATGATTTAACAGTGCACATTCTTTTCACAATTTCAGAATAGTGCATTGTGGTACCTGTGGTTTGATGTTAATTTCGCCTCTCTCATCTGTTTAACTTTCATCTGATTAGCGGTTTCGCCCATATATAGGATCTCCCCATGTGTATATCTGAAGCATATGTTTTAACATTGCAGTATTCAATAATATTTTTCTATGCAACAAATTATAATTGAACAAAATAGAAAACAGGAAAAAAACATTTTTGTAATTAATGAAAACATTTGCAATATTCATAACAAGAGTCCTGTATATTATCATTTTTTTGGTTTTGTTTCTGCTATTTCTCTGCTACTTCTCCAGCATCACAAAAAGTGAATCATTTCATTGTCTGAATTTAATCCATGTTCCAATGTTTGAAAATGACAGATTAATCTGGCTTCTTCTTGCCTTAAGCAAAGTTCTTGATTTCCTCCTCGTTTGCCCATTTTGATTCTTTTTAGTCCAATAAATCTAATGTCTTTTTTATTTTGCATTTGGTGTTGGTTTTGCCAATGAACAGATAACGGGAGGTTTTTGTCTTGACTTCCTATGGCTGAAATATGTTCTCTAATTCTAGTTCTTTACTCCCGAATGGTGCTCCCAATGTAGAGCAGATTACAGACACATATCACTGCGTAGACCACATGTTTGGATCTACAATTAATTTGTTCCCTAATGTTTGTTTTGACTCCTTCTTGGTTCGTAAAAGTAACTGTTTCTTGTAGTGCATAGTGGCACATCGAACAGAAGCCACATTTCCTGAAACCTGACTGTGGTTGTCGTAACCATGTTTGTGATCTTGTTTCTTCTTCCTCCTCTTCGGACATCATAGAAGGACTCAACATGTTTTTCAGAGTTCTGGCTTTCCTATAAATTATTGTTGGATAATCTTGTATGTGTTTCTCGATATGTGGGTCTAGTTTTAATAGATACCAGTTCTTTTTTAGGACTTTTTTAATTTCTTTGTTGTTTGCACAATATGCCGTAATAAAATGAATAGTATCATCTGGTTGTGTACTTTTGCTGCTTTGAGATAATGTTGATTGTCTGGTCATGTTTTTGGCTTTCATTTTTGCAGTTTTAATTGATTTTTGTGAGTATCCTCTGGCCTTAAATCTGTCTGATAACAGTTGACATTCACTCTCAAAATCTGATAATTCTGTGCAATTACGTCGTGCTCTAATGAACTCTCCTTTCGGAATGTTGTAGATAACCGGTTTATGGTGGCAGCTAGTCGCATACAATGTTGAATTGACTTCCGTCTCTTTTCTGAATGTTTTTGTGTGTAATTGTCCTGTGGATACAAAGATGGTTAGATCCAAAAAGTTAATTTCCGTTTTGCTGCTTTGCCCAATAAATTCTAGGCCAAATTCATTGTTATTTGCTTGGTTTAGTAAAGACTCCAGTTCTTCCGGTGTACCGTTCCAAATATTTAGTACATCATCTATGTACCTTAGCCATTTGATTATTTTGTTCTTAAACTCAGGTATTTGGTATATGTGTAGGTCTTCAAACATTCCCATTACAATGTTGGCAAGGGCTGGGGCATATTTAACGCCCATTGCGACTCCACGTATTTGTCGAAAAAACTGATTGTTGAAAATGAAAACATTGTTCTCTAAAGTTGTCATGAGCATTTCTTTAAGCATGCATGCAGAGTTGAAAAATGACGCAGATCTATTTTTGAAAGTATAGTCCATTGCCGCCAGGGCCAATTCGTATTTAATAGATGTATATAGAGCCTTGACGTCCCATGTTGCTAATAAGTATGTATCTTGCCACTGAATTTCTTCTACAATTTTAATGGCATCTGTTGTGTCTTTCAGATATGCCTGTATTTTAGGTACTTCAGGTCTTATTATATTGTCAATATATTTCGCTATAGGTTCTGTCGCCCAACCTATGCCACTTACAATAGGCCTTCCTTCTGGGATGGTGTCATATTTCTTGTGAACTTTCGGAAGAAAGTATATGGTTGGAATTGTAGGTTTATTTACCCGTAGGTGTGTCTGCTCTTCATCAGTTATTAGTCCTTGCTGGTGCCAGGCATTAATAAGGCTTGTCAAATCTTGTGTTACTTTCGGTATTGGATTTCCTATTAATTTCTCATAACATTCTGGATTTTCCAAGTGGTTCATAGCCATCTTTATGTAATCCACTCTATTCATTATTATAATGTTGCCACCTTTGTCCGCTTCCTTGATAACCAATTGATGATTTGATTGTAATTTTCTTATGGCAAGAATTTAATTTGCTGTAAGATTTTTGAGATTAGTCTTGTTTTTTATGTGTGGTCTTTTTCTTAAGTAGTATAAATCTTGTGTGAGGGCTCTGTAAAATGCGTCCACCATGTTATCTGGTGATAGCTGCGGTGTGAACCTGGATTTGGGTTTCAATTCTTTCATGGAAAAAGGAGTTGGCTGTATTTCTAACTCATGAATGGTTTGATGTATTGGATAGTCTCTTGGTTCTTGTAGGGATCGTAATAGGTGAATACCGCTTAGTTCTTCTATGGTTATATCACTTCTGGTTATGGTTTCAGATGTTTTTTTCCTTTTTTCAACTTGAGTCGCAAAAAATTTTTTAAGTTTTAATTTCCGAACAAATTTGAAAAGATCCACATGTATTTCTATGGGTTCAAACTCAGTTGTCGGGGCGAATGATAGGCCTTTATTCAATACATTAATTTCATCTTCAGTTAGTATTTGGTTAGATATGTTCATCACCAAGTTATTTATTTCTGTTGTTTTTTGGCAGCTTCTTTCGACGCCGCCCGTGTTAATCGTCGATAGGCGTCTGAGCCGTCTGGATTTTCTGGGTCCTCCTGATCCTCTCTTACCTCTTCTCCGACTCGTTTCTGTGAGGTGTCTGGTGCTTTGCTGATCTGAAAACGGACTTGTTTTGTCTGAATGTTTCTGTTTCCTTGTTTGTATCTTTTGATTTGATTTAGAAATCCTTGTCCCTTCGGTTTTGCAGTTCCTAATACTGTTTCCACGTCATTCTCATTTTCGGGTTCTTCCTCTGCCTCTGAACTGGACGGTGAAGTGTTGGGAGTAGTCTCTCTTGATGTTGGTTTGATTTTATTATATTTCTCTTGGAAAGTGTATACTCTATCTTCTTGGTAATCTCTGTCATCACGATAGAATTTTCTCAATTTTCTCAATTTTATCTCGTCTTGATATTCTTTGAGAATTTCATGCATTTTCAAAAAGTTCTTTTCTTTAGTCACTTCTAAGGCTTTTGCCTCTTTAATTTCCTTTTTTATATTTTCAATTTGATCAGTTATTCGTCTGTGTTCTCTCTGTGCATGCTCAATTAGCATTTCTAACATGTGTTTTGAACATTGATTGAGGTTTGTTTCCCAATTGTTAGCCAAATCTTTATCATCGTCTTTACTGAAATCTGGAAAGATCAAAATGCGAAGTCCTCTTGGGATCTGGTCCTTTGATACATAGTTTTTCAGAGAGATTATTTCCCAATACTTATCGATTTCTTTGCGAGAGGCCCTCTCTAGTTTTACCAATTTATATCTGAGGTCCTCTCTTTTCGGAAAACTTGAAATGAAAGCATGGGTGTTATTCCCTTTGGCAGAGAAAAGTTTGTTTGCTTCTTCTTCTCTATTCTCCATGTATTCTGCCATTTTTTGAATTCGTTTTCCCAAATTGGTCTGCGTGGTACTGTATCCCCTAGTAACAATCTACTGAGTGAGGAACTTCTTGAGTGGGGATCTCATAAGGTGTACTCTCGCGACCCGTATGTTAGTGCTATTAAAGTTGGCAATGGTTTTCTTATTTTATTATTTTATTCTTGTGTCGCAAGGATGTAGGTCAACACGGAGACATAGAGTCCCTCAGCTCCGTTTGTAAAGTAAGCAGTAGTTTGTTTGTGCCTACACCTCTTTGCGCCAAATTTCTGATGTAAATGAATAAAAGTACGTAGTCAAGTTTCTTCAATTATATTTTCTTAATTTATTTGATATATGTTCTGCCCATATGGATGACACGTGTTTCGGCGTTTCATTGGCGCCTTTTTCAAATCCGGGCTGAATGCAAGCGTAACATGTAACAAAATATAACATATGAAATAGCATTTTAGCATATTTTGTAACACATTTAGTAGTTAGAATAGTGACTTAGGCTGTGTAGTATATCCTTTTAGCATTCTCAAATTGCATGAACACCTAAAAGTGCAGCACCTCTTAGTTACCTCTAATGGTTAAAAATAAATCCATTACAGTGACTATGTTAGTTTTTTAAAATTAAATTTGTGCAATCCGAAAAAGAAGTAAGTATGGGATGGCATGGACCTAACAATTTTTGGCTGTCAGAAAAGCATGTGAATTTGTTTTCTTACCCTTATTGAATGTAATGTGAATCTCCCTTTCCTTATTTCCGGGAATTAGTTTTTAGTTGAAGTGTATCACCGTAGTTCCAGGGTTAAATCCCACCTAGAACAAATTTGGTTGTTCTGTTATGCTAACATTAGCCTTTTAACCTTCTATCGGATTGATTCTTTATGCATTATTCCCTGGCATATATTTAGACACATTTTAAACTCTAGTAAGCATGACTAGTAACATCTTTCTCATTGCATTTATGTAAAAAGTGCTATTCATATTTGCAATCCTCCTATCGCATTACATATCCTTGGTCTCATGCATTCTGTTACTCTAGCGGTCACTAGGAATTACTTTTTCAGTTACAATGACTGGTAACCGATTTTCTCCCCATTTGTGTTTACCAAAACACCCTTTCGCGTGAGTTTGAAATCCCAACCAAAATATATTTTGTTTATGCCACTCGGCATCAAGCGTGCTGAATTCTACATTGAGCATGCTTGTAGCGGTGGTCTTTCCACCCCTTAAAAGCGCTTACCTACAAAATTCTCTTGCTCATGCCTCAAGCATCGGGGGTCCTGTTTTGGTTCTGGCAAATCCTTGTTCATAAAGAGTTACAGATTGCTAGTCCCTCTTTCCTTTTGTTCATTTACAAAATTCGGCGGCCATACTTTGGGCTGAGTTTTAGTACATAAGTCCTTTTTTCCTTTTTGATGTTTAAAATGATCTGTTGCATTTGTGTTTAGTGTAACATTGATTTGAATTTAAACTTCCGTATTTATCTTGCGCGGCTGATCTGTTACTTATTATTATGTCCAAATTTACAAAAATTAAAGTTAAAGGAGTAACTCATTTTTCACTATGTTTATTAGTATTTTATTCCCTTCCCCCCCCGCAATCTCTTTATATTATGTATACCTAAGACAGTTTCCTGTTGGGAATGGTGCATTATGGTAACTTTAGTTTTCTTCATTGACCATTATTTTCTCACTATATTTTATTAGCATTCTTTTCACAATTTCAGAATGGTGCATTGTGGTACCTGTGGTCTGATGTAAATTTCGCCTCTCTCGTCTGTTTAACTTTCATCTGATTAGCGGTTTCGCCCATATAGGATCTCCCCATGTGTATATCTAAAACATATGATTTAACAGTGCACATTCTTTTCACAATTTCAGAATAGTGCATTGTGGTACCTGTGGTTTGATGTTAATTTCGCCTCTCTCATCTGTTTAACTTTCATCTGATTAGCGGTTTCGCCCATATATAGGATCTCCCCATGTGTATATCTGAAGCATATGTTTTAACATTGCAGTATTCAATAATATTTTTCTATGCAACAAATTATAATTGAACAAAATAGAAAACAGGAAAAAAACATTTTTGTAATTAATGAAAACATTTGCAATATTCATAACAAGAGTCCTGTATATTATCATTTTTTTGGTTTTGTTTCTGCTATTTCTCTGCTACTTCTCCAGCATCACAAAAAGTGAATCATTTCATTGTCTGAATTTAATCCATGTTCCAATGTTTGAAAATGACAGATTAATCTGGCTTCTTCTTGCCTTAAGCAAAGTTCTTGATTTCCTCCTCGTTTGCCCATTTTGATTCTTTTTAGTCCAATAAATCTAATGTCTTTTTTATTTTGCATTTGGTGTTGGTTTTGCCAATGAACAGATAACAGGAGGTTTTTGTCTTGACTTCCTATGGCTGAAATATGTTCTCTAATTCTAGTTCTTAACTCCCGAATGGTGCTCCCAATGTAGAGCAGATTACAGACACATATCACTGCGTAGACCACATGTTTGGATCTACAATTAATTTGTTCCCTAATCTTTGTTTTGACACCTTCTTGGTTCGTAAAAGTAACTGTTTCTTGTAGTGCATAGTGGCACAAGAAACCATGTTTGTGATCTTGTTGAAACAAGATCACAAACATGGTTACGACAACCACAGTCAGGTTTCAGGAAATGTGGCTTCTGTTCGATGTGCCAATGCAAAATAAAAAAGACATTAGATTTATTGGACTAAAAAGAATCAAAATGGGCAAACGAGGAGGAAATCAAGAACTTTGCTTAAGGCAAGAAGAAGCCAGATTAATCTGTCATTTTCAAACATTGGAACATGGATTAAATTCAGACAATGAAATGATTCACTTTTTGTGATGCTGGAGAAGTAGCAGAGAAATAGCAGAAACAAAACCAAAAAAATGATAATATACAGGACTCTTGTTATGAATATTGCAAATGTTTTCATTAATTACAAAAATGTTTTTTTCCTGTTTTCTATTTTGTTCAATTATAATTTGTTGCATAGAAAAATATTATTGAATACTGCAATGTTAAAACATATGCTTCAGATATACACATGGGGAGATCCTATATATGGGCGAAACCGCTAATCAGATGAAAAATGAGAGAGGCGAAATTAACATCAAACCACAGGTACCACAATGCACTATTCTGAAATTGTGAAAAGAATGTGCACTGTTAAATCATATGTTTTAGATATACACATGGGGAGATCCTATATGGGCGAAACCGCTAATCAGATGAAAGTTAAACAGATGAGAGGCGAAATTTACATCAAACCACAGGTACCACAATGCACCATTCTGAATTTGTGAAAAGAATGCTAATAAAATATAGTGAGAAAATAATGGTCAATGAAGAAAACTAAAGTTACCATAATGCACCATTCCCAACAGGAAACTGTCTTAGGTATACATAATATAAAGAGATTGCGGGGGGGGGGAGGGAATAAAATACTAATAAACATAGTGAAAAATGAGTTACTCCTTTAACTTTAATTTTTGTAAATTTGGACATAATAATAAGTAACAGATCAGCCGCGCAAGATAAATACGGAAGTTTAAATTCAAATCAATGTTACACTAAACACCCAAAAAAAAAAAAAAGCTAATCAGATGAAAGTTAAACAGATGAGAGAGGGGAAATTAACATCAAACCACAGGTACCACAATGCACTATTCTGAAATTGTGAAAAGAATGTGCACTGTTAAATCATATGTTTTAGATATACACATGGGGAGATCCTATATGGGCGAAACCGCTAATCAGATGAAAGTTAAACAGATGAGAGAGGCGAAATTTACATCAAACCACAGGTACCACAATGCACCATTCTGAAATTGTGAAAAGAATGCTAATAAAATATAGTGAGAAAATATTGGTCAATGAAGAAAACTAAAGTTACCATAATGCACCATTCCCAACAGGAAACTGTCTTAGGTATACATAATATAAAGAGATTGCGGGGGGGGAAGGAAGGAAATAAATACTAATAAACATAGTGAAAAATTAGTTACTCCTTTAACTTTAATTTTTGTAAATTTAGACATAATAATAAGTAACAGATCAGCCGCGCAAGATAAATACGGAAGTTTAAATTCAAATCAATGTTACACTAAACACAAATGCAACAGATCATTTTAAACATCAAAAAGGAAAAAAGGACTTACGTACTAAAACTCAGCCCAAAGTATGGCCGCCGAATTTTGTAAATGAACAAAAGGAAAGAGGGACTAGCAATCTGTAACTCTTTATGAACAAGGATTTGCCAGAACCAAAACAGGACCCCCGATGCTTGAGGCATGAGCAAGAGAATTTTGTAGGTAAGCGCTTTTTAGGGGTGGAAAGACCACCGCTACAAGCATGCTCAATGTAGAATTCAGCACGCTTGATGCCGAGTGGCATAAACAAAATATATTTTGGTTGGGATTTCAAACTCACGCGAAAGGGTGTTTTGGTAAACAGAAATGGGGAGAAAATCGGTTACCAGTCATTGTAACTGAAAAAGTAATTCCTAGTGACCGCTAGAGTAACAGAATGCATGAGACCAAGGATATGTAATGCGATTGGAGGATTGCAAATATGAATAGCACTTTTTACATAAATGCAATGAGAAAGATGTTACTAGTCATGCTTACTAGAGTTTAAAATGTGTCTAAATATATGCCAGGGAATAATGCATAAAGAATCAATCCGATAGAAGGTTAAAAGGCTAATGTTAGCATAACAGAACAACCAAATTTGTTCTAGGTGGGATTTAACCCTGGAACTACGGTGATACACTTCAACTAAAAACTAATTCCCGGAAATAAGGAAAGGGAGATTCGCATTACATTCAATAAGGGTAAGAAAACAAATTCACATGCTTTTCTGACAGCCAAAAATTGTTAGGTCCATGCCATCCCATACTTACTTCTTTTTCGGATTGCACAAATTTAATTTTAAAAAACTAACATAGTCACTGTAATGGATTTATTTTTAACCATTAGAGGTAACTAAGAGGTGCTGCACTTTTAGGTGTTCATGCAATTTGAGAATGCTAAAAGGATATACTACACAGCCTAAGTCACTATTCTAACTACTAAATGTGTTACAAAATATGCTAAAATGCTATTTCATATGTTATATTTTGTGTTTTGTTTTATTACATGTTACGCTTGCATTCAGCCCGGATTTGAAAAAGGCGCCAATGAAACGCCGAAACACGTGTCATCCATATGGGCAGAACATATATCAAATAAATTAAGAAAATATACTTGAAGAAACTTGACTACGTACTTTTATTCATTTACATCAGAAATTTGGCGCAAAGAGGTGTAGGCACAAACAAACTACTGCTTACTTTACAAACGGAGCTGAGGGACTCTATGTCTCCGTGTTGACCTACATCCTTGCGACACAAGAATAAAATAATAAAATAAGAAAACCATTGCCAACTTTAATAGCACTAACATACGGGTCGCGAGAGTACACCTTATGAGATCCCCACTCAAGAAGTTCCTCACTCAGTAGATTGTTACTAGGGGATACAGTACCACGCAGACCAATTTGGGAAAACGAATTCAAAAAATGGCAGAATACATGGAGAATAGAGAAGAAGAAGCAAACAAACTTTTCTCTGCCAAAGGGAATAACACCCATGCTTTCATTTCAAGTTTTCCGAAAAGAGAGGACCTCAGATATAAATTTGTAAAACTAGAGAGGGCCTCTCGCAAAGAAATCGATAAGTATTGGGAAATAATCTCTCTGAAAAACTATGTATCAAAGGACCAGATCCCAAGAGGACTTCGCATTTTGATCTTTCCAGATTTCAGTAAAGACGATGATAAAGATTTGGCTAACAATTGGGAAACAAACCTCAATCAATGTTCAAAACACATGTTAGAAATGCTAATTGAGCATGCACCGAGAGAACACAGACGAATAACTGATCAAATTGAAAATATAAAAAAGGAAATTAAAGAGGCAAAAGCCTTAGAAGTGACTAAAGAAAAGAACTTTTTGAAAATGCATGAAATTCTCAAAGAATATCAAGACGAGATAAAATTGAGAAAATTGAGAAAATTCTATCGTGATGACAGAGATTACCAAGAGGATAGAGTATACACTTTCCAAGAGAAATATAATAAAATCAAACCAACATCAAGAGAGACTACTCCCAACACTTCACCGTCCAGTTCAGAGGCAGAGGAAGAACCCGAAAATGAGAATGACGTGGAAACAGTATTAGGAACTGCAAAACCGAAGGGACAAGGATTTCTAAATCAAATCAAAAGATACAAACAAGGAAACAGAAACATTCAGACGAAACAAGTCCGTTTTAAGATCAGCAAAGCACCAGACACCTCACAGAAACGAGTCGGAGAAGAGGTAAGAGAGGATCAGGAGGACCCAGAAAATCCAGACGGCTCAGACGCCTATCGACGATTAACACGGGCGGCGTCGAAAGAAGCTGCCAAAAAACAACAGAAATAAATAACTTGGTGATGAACATATCTAACCAAATACTAACTGAAGATGAAATTAATGTATTGAATAAAGGCCTATCATTCGCCCCGACAACTGAGTTTGAACCCATAGAAATACATGTGGATCTTTTCAAATTTGTTCGGAAATTAAAACTTAAAAAAATTTTTGCGACTCAAGTTGAAAAAAGGAAAAAAACATCTGAAACCATAACTAGAAGTGATATAACCATAGAAGAACTAAGCGGTATTCACCTATTACGATCCCTACAAGAACCAGGAGACTATCCAATACATCAAACCATTCATGAGTTAGAAATACAGCCAACTCCTTTTTCCATGAAAGAATTGAAACCCAAATCCAGGTTCACACCCCAGCTATCACCAGATAACATGGTGGACGCATTTTACAGAGCCGTCACAAAAGATTTATACTACTTAAGAAAAAGACCACAAATAAAAAACAAGACTAATCTCAAAAATCTTACAGCAAATGAAATTCTTGCCATAAGAAAATTACAATCAAATCATCAATTGGTTATCAAGGAAGCGGACAAAGGTGGCAACATTATAATAATGAATAGAGTGGATTACATAAAGATGGCTATGAACCACTTGGAAAATCCAGAATGTTATGAGAAATTAATAGGAAATCCAATACCGAAAATAACACAAGATTTGACAAGCCTTATTAATGCCTGGCACCAGCAAGGACTAATAACTGATGAAGAGCAGACACACCTACGGGTAAATAAACCTACAATTCCAACCATATACTTTCTTCCGAAAGTTCACAAGAAATATGACACCATCCCAGAAGGAAGGCCTATTGTAAGTGGCATAGGTTGGGCGACAGAACCTATAGCGGAATATATTGACAATATAATAAGACCTGAAGTACCTAAAATACAGGCATATCTGAAAGACACAACAGATGCATTAAAATTGTAGAAGAAATTCAGTGGCAAGATACATACTTATTAGCAACATGGGACGTCAAGGTTCTATATACATCTATTAAATACGAATTGGCCCTGGAGGCAATGGACTATACTTTCAAAAATAGATCTGCGTCATTTTTCAACTCTGCATGCATGCTTAAAGAAATGCTCATGACAACTTTAGAGAACAATGTTTTCATTTTCAACAATCAGTTTTTTCGACAAATACGTGGAGTCGCAATGGGCGTTAAATATGCCCCAGCCCTTGCCAACATTGTAATGGGAATGTTTGAAGACCTACACATATACCAAATACCTGAGTTTAAGAACAAAATAATCAAATGGCTAAGGTACATCGATGATGTACTAATTATTTGGAACGGTACACCGGAAGAACTGGAGTCTTTACTAAACCAAGCAAATAACAATGAATTTGGCCTAGAATTTATTGGGCAAAGCAGCAAAACGGAAATTAACTTTTTGGATCTAACCATCTTTGTATCCACAGGACAATTACACAAAAAAACATTCAGAAAAGAGACGGAAGTCAATTCAACATTGTATGCGACTAGCTGCCACCATAAACCGGTTATCTACAACATTCCGAAAGGAGAGTTCATTAGAGCACGACGTAATTGCACAGAATTATCAGATTTTGAGAGTGAATGTCAACTGTTATCAGACAGATTTAAGGCCAGAGGATACTCACAAAAATCAATTAAAACTGCAAAAATGAAAGCCAAAAACATGACCAGACAATCAACATTATCTCAAAGCAGCAAAAGTACACAACCAGATGATACTATTCATTTTATTACGGCATATTGTGCAAACAACAAAGAAATTAAAAAAGTCCTAAAAAAGAACTGGTATCTATTAAAACTAGACCCACATATCGAGAAACACATACAAGATTATCCAACAATAATTTATAGGAAAGCCAGAACTCTGAAAAACATGTTGAGTCCTTCTATGATGTCCGAAGAGGAGGAAGAAGAAACAAGATCACATACATGGTTACGACAACCACAGTCAGGTTTCAGGAAATGTGGCTTCTGTTCGATGTGCCACTATGCACTACAAGAAACAGTTACTTTTACGAACCAAGAAGGTGTCAAAACAAAGATTAGGGAACAAATTAATTGTAGATCCAAACATGTGGTCTACGCAGTGATATGTGTCTGTAATCTGCTCTACATTGGGAGCACCATTCGGGAGTTAAGAACTAGAATTAGAGAACATATTTCAGCCATAGGAAGTCAAGACAAAAACCTCCCGTTATCTGTTCATTGGCAAAACCAACACCAAATGCAAAATAAAAAAGACATTAGATTTATTGGACTAAAAAGAATCAAAATGGGCAAACGAGGAGGAAATCAAGAACTTTGCTTAAGGCAAGAAGAAGCCAGATTAATCTGTCATTTTCAAACATTGGAACATGGATTAAATTCAGACAATGAAATGATTCACTTTTTGTGATGCTGGAGAAGTAGCAGAGAAATAGCAGAAACAAAACCAAAAATATGATAATATACAGGACTCTTGTTATGAATATTGCAAATGTTTTCATTAATTACAAAAATGTTTTTTTCCAGTTTTCTATTTTGTTCAATTATAATTTGTTGCATAGAAAAATATTATTGAATACTGCAATGTTAAAACATATGCTTCAGATATACACATGGGGAGATCCTATATATGGGCGAAACCGCTAATCAGATGAAAGTTAAACAGATGAGAGAGGCGAAATTAACATCAAACCACAGGTACCACAATTCACTATTCTGAAATTGTGAAAAGAATGTGCACTGTTAAATCATATGTTTTAGATATACACATGGGGAGATCCTATATGGGCGAAACCGCTAATCAGATGAAAGTTAAACAGATGAGAGAGGCGAAATTTGCATCAAACCACAGGTACCACAATGCACCATTCTGAAATTGTGAAAAGAATGCTAATAAAATATAGTGAGAAAATAATGGTCAATGAAGAAAACTAAAGTTACCATAATGCACCATTCCCAACAGGAAACTGTCTTAGGTATACATAATATAAAGAGATTGCGGGGGGGGGAGGGAATAAAATACTAATAAACATAGTGAAAAATTAGTTACTCCTTTAACTTTAATTTTTGTAAATTTGGACATAATAATAAGTAACAGATCAGCCGCGCAAGATAAATACGGAAGTTTAAATTCAAATCAATGTTACACTAAACACCCAGAAAAGAAAAAAAAAAAAAGCTAATCAGATGAAAGTTAAACAGATGAGAGAGGCGAAATTAACATCAAACCACAGGTACCACAAAGCACTATTCTGAAATTGTGAAAAGAATGTGCACTGTTAAATCATATGTTTTAGATATACACATGGGGAGATCCTATATGGGCGAAACCGCTAATCAGATGAAAGTTAAACAGATGAGAGAGGCGAAATTTACATCAAACCACAGGTACCACAATGCACCATTCTGAAATTGTGAAAAGAATGCTAATAAAATATAGTGAGAAAATAATGGTCAATGAAGAAAACTAAAGTTACCATAATGCACCATTCCCAACAGGAAACTGTCTTAGGTATACATAATATAAAGAGATTGCGGGGGGGGGGGGAGGAAGGAAATAAATACTAATAAACATAGTGAAAAATTAGTTACTCCTTTAACTTTAATTTTTGTAAATTTGGACATAATAATAAGTAACAGATCAGCCGCGCAAGATAAATACGGAAGTTTAAATTCAAATCAATGTTACACTAAACACAAATGCAACAGATCATTTTAAACATCAAAAAGGAAAAAAGGACTTACGTACTAAAACTCAGCCCAAAGTATGGCCGCCGAATTTTGTAAATGAACAAAAGGAAAGAGGGACTAGCAATCTGTAACTCTTCATGAACAAGGATTTGCCAGAACCAAAACAGGACCCCCGATGCTTGAGGCATGAGCAAGAGAATTTTGTAGGTAAGCGCTTTTAAGGGGTGGAAAGACCACCGCTACAAGCATGCTCAATGTAGAATTCAGCACGCTTGATGCCGAGTGGCATAAACAAAATATATTTTGGTTGGGATTTCAAACTCACGCGAAAGGGTGTTTTGGTAAACACAAATGGGGAGAAAATCGGTTACCAGTCATTGTAACTGAAAAAGTAATTCCTAGTGACCGCTAGAGTAACAGAATGCATGAGACCAAGGATATGTAATGCGATTGGAGGATTGCAAATATGAATAGCACTTTTTACATAAATGCAATGAGAAAGATGTTACTAGTCATGCTTACTAGAGTTTAAAATGTGTCTAAATATATGTCAGGGAATCATGCATAAAGAATCAATCCGATAGAAGGTTAAAAGGCTAATGTTAGCATAACAGAACAACCAAATTTGTTCTAGGTGGGATTTAACATTGGAACTACGGTGATACACTTCAACTAAAAACTAATTCCCGGAAATAAGGAAAGGGAGATTCGCATTACATTCAATAAGGGTAAGAAAACAAATTCACATGCTTTTCTGACAGCCAAAAATTGTTAGGTCCATGCCATCCCATGCTTACTTCTTTTTCGGATTGCACAAATTTAATTTTAAAAAACTAACATAGTCACTGTAATGGATTTATTTTTAACCATTAGAGGTAACTAAGAGGTGCTGCACTTTTAGGTGTTCATGCAATTTGAGAATGCTAAAAGGATATACTACACAGCCTAAGTCACTATTCTAACTACTAAATGTGTTACAAAATATGCTAAAATGCTATTTCATATGTTATATTTTGTGTTTTGTTTTATTACATGTTACGCTTGCATTCAGCCCGGATTTGAAAAAGGCGCCAATGAAACGCCGAAACACGTGTCATCCATATGGGCAGAACATATATCAAATAAATTAAGAAAATATACTTGAAGAAACTTGACTACGTACTTTTATTCATTTACATCAGAAATTTGGCGCAAAGAGGTGTAGGCACAAACAAACTAATGATATATTTAACAGTTGTAGTGATGATAGCTCTCAGTAAATAACTAGGAGATAATGTGCTCTAGTTTAGGGATTAAGCTATGAAGATACACAAGAAATCACACTGAGTATTTCTTAAGGTCTGACCATGTTAAGGAGTGTGCCATTAGGTCAAATAAGTATTTTCTATGGAGCACACTCTCTGATTGGTCTGACTTCCAAGAAAAAGGATTGCATTGTTTAGGGTTCTTGCAGGGTTTGTGTAAATGAAACATATTCATGAATTCACAAATAAATACGAGCAGGCTGTGCACTGACAAGGAAAAACAAGGAAGGCTTGGCACAATTAGTGAGCACAATATGGATTACTATTATTCATGGTGAATTGATTTATTTGGGAGATGTAGAATTTGGAGATATGAAAAGCTAAGCCATTTTTCATGAGATAGGGAAAAATAGAAATAATTTGACCAGAGTCCCTGTCATGATATGCTTATAAGGAGAGGAGTAATGACACATGCATACATGCACACACACACATGCACATATACACATACACATACACACATGCACATATACACATACACATGCACACACACACATGCCCACACACACACACATACACACACATACATGCACACACACACATAAACACATGATCTTGTGGAAATACAGGCAATCAATGGATCACAGGCTTAATTCACATTACACATTTAGGTAGTCAGCAAAGGAATTCAATAGTGCAATGAGAACACACACACACACACACACACACATAGGATGCTTTTGCTTTACATTAGGAATACCAGTTAGAAAGCAAAATATAAGATTAGCTGGATATTTTGGAGACTATAAATAGAATAGAGATAGGGATACCTTGAATTTACAGGCTCAAGAAGAGACAAGAGAAGTGTTCACCCAGGATCAGACATTGTATCTGATGCAAGCGCTGAGAGTGCAAATGGGTACAACAGTCAGAGCGAGTGCAGATTAATTCACCAGAAGGGCAATCGCAACAAGCCCCCATGCAGACACAGCAATACGCAAATACAGGACAGGTGTTGACACCCAGAATAGGGGGTGGCACTCTGGTAGGAGATTATCCTTTCACAGGAACAGGGATATGACTATACCCACAATAGGACAATTCACTGGGTGACTTGATGTGGTCAGTACTATCTGTGACACCAGACCCCCAAGGGAAACTAAGGGTCAATGTGACAATAGGAGGCACATAATTTTCTTTTCTAGTTGACACTGGTGCTACAGATTCATTTATACAGGAGGGAAAGTATCGAATGGGGGGGTCGCCATGCATGCTCAAGGGCTCTCTGGAGCTACCAGTCCAATTCCTTTCACTGACGAATTACCAGAGATTGTGACATGACTTTTCCTATATTTGTGACAGACACCAGTTAATATTTTGGGAAGAGATTAAAACTTGACATAACGATTTCATTCACTGACCAAGGGATAGTGTGTTCCACTGCAGGAATACACTATTTAAATGTGGGTGAATTTATACTGGTGTTCACAGGGCTCTGCGGGGCATTCCAGTAGAGCCATTAGTTTTTGTGTATGGAGCAAACATTCTATTGATTTGACTACCTGGCTTAGTGGGACAAACTGTGAGAATACTTACGCTTTTGTTATGTCCACAGATACCTATAGACAAAGAGAGCGGGACAGACAATCCATATAGAATTGGAAGTAGCCATATTATGAAGGGAAATTACGACATGTTTAGAGAAGACCAAACAGATGATGAAGTGTTTTTTTTTTTCTTTTATGAGCATCACATACTGGATAGAAAATAGAAAAGAGGGAAATCTCACAGTGTATGGCAATAATGTGGCAGCACCCAGCATAATTTCAGGAAGACTTGGAGAAGGTCCCGAACATCCTGACCACAGTCCCTTATGATGTGGGTCTCTTGAAAGGAAGAAGGGAATAAAATAAAAGTACACACATGTAAAGGATTATAATATGCAAAGTATAAACATTTGTGTTGTGTTAAAACCAATTAATATAAAATGACAGTGAACAGTTAAAACCAAAAGCACCGAAGTAAGAACTTCCTAATCAAAATATTGATGTCAATCCAGGGGTGAAATAAATAAATAAGTAAACTTAAATTTGATGAATGAATGGTAATTAAAGCAGCAAAAACACAAGTTGATAGAAGGCGTAAATAAAGGAACAAAAATAATATTGTGAGACAAGGGTGATGGAGAAAGGTGTCAGTAAAATATTCACATTTCAAATAATGAGCACAATGGATTGTGCTTGCTTCAATTGATCAGTGTAGTATATTTGATGAAAATAAAATGCGATTGATGAAAGGCCAAAATGAGAGTAAATAATAAGAACATTGTTGGTGTTTATATGAAGAAGTTGATTTATGTATCGCAGGTGAAAGAATTGTCATTTTTGGAGCATGGGAGGGATGTCTATATGGCCTTAGTAGAGTATACAGAAATAATGAGAAGAAACATCATGACAAAAGTAAGAACTAGTGGACAAGTAGAGAATGAAAAGGTAAGTACCAGTTGACACAGTAAATGTGTGAACAACCTTATTAATAATTATTAGGAGTAAGAAGACCCAGGTGAGTACAGATAAAAGGTAGTAAGGGATACCGTCTTTTTTAATAGGTTGCATTTTTCCCAATGAAGGTGTAAACAGGTGTGAACACAGAAAAGCACATATATGCGAGTATGCCCATATCTAACAAAGAGAATGAAGAAGACCTTTGGATAGAAGGTGGAGTAACCTTTTTGTAATCCTGGCGATAAGGAAATGCCAAATATGTACATTTGGCAAATGCATGAAATTTTAAGGATAGGCAAAACAGTATGTGCCTATATGCCACACTTGCATGCGTTTAACAGAATCAGTGCTTGTTTCCAACTACCACGGGTAGGTAAGATGAGTATAGGAAGGGCAACGAAAAGTGTTAATTGTGTCTCAACAGAATAAATACAGCAAAGACTGCGGTGCCACGCCATCAGGAGGAGGACTTCAAAAATACAGAGAACATTTTCAGAATAGCAGGAAAGACAAAAACAGGCCTCTTACTACACCTATGACAATTCAACTAAAAGTGCACCTATGTTTTTATTTTTCCGAAAAGGAAAGCCTATATTTTATTGGGCTGAGAATACCAAGAGATGGTCTCAGCAACATCATGTTGAAAGAAAAAACAAAGACCTACTTTAAGGAAGTAACTGATCGCTACGGGTACACCAAGATACACCAAGAAGAAAGAAAGGGAACAGCTGAAGACCACATTTTTTTTTGTTGAAAAAATGCTTTGAATTTATTATGTTGTTTGTTTTATCTTTTAATATTTTTTTCTGTTACTAGACCTATGACAATTTAACTAAAAGTGCACCTATGTTTTTATTTTTCAGAAAAGGAAAGCCTATATTTTATTGGGCTGAGAATACCAAGAGATGGCCTCAGCAAAATCATGTTGAAAGAAAAAACAAAGACCTACTTTAAGGAAGTAACTGATCGCTTTGCCAGTTTATAATGACTTTGCCTGTACTTTGGTTTCTACAGGGAGCATGAAACCATACCACCATCTTCTTCTTCAGCTATGGATACACCAAGAAGAAAGAAAGGGAACAGCTGAAGACCACATTTTTTTGTTGTTGAAAAAATGCTTTGAATTTATTATGTTGTTTGTTTTATCTTTTAATATTTTTTTCATAAAGAAGGAGACTGCATAAACTCTATTGGTGTGAAGAAGGACACAACCACAGAGAACATGTTTTCTTTTTTATTTAGAATATCAGTACACTATAACATTTTGGGAATAAAAGCCCATGAAAATATAGAGTGAGAAAAAGAAAAAGAAAAAACATATGATGTATGGTCTTATGTCATAGCCACACTCAGGTAGCAGCCAGTATATATGAAGCATAGGTGATACTAAGATATACGGGAAAGGGAAGGAGAAGCAGCCATTCTATTATAATAGAACAAATAGAACATTCATTAGCAATTCTTTTTAGAAGGTAGGAGTGCTTAAAGGATTTGGTTTAGGTTTGAGAACTCAGTACGGATGATAAAAAATGTACTTATTCTTTAAGAAACTCATCCAGTTTTTTATATTGCAGATGGACAGGAGGTACCTGCACTCCAGGTGATTGAAGGTAACCGATCCTGTGAGCAGGGAGAAAACCCCATCGTGAAAAGGGTTTTGTGGGACCCAGCCAGATGCGGAGTTGCAACTAAAATTGAAGACCTTTTTTCTTGTGAAACTCCCCCATCGATGCGTTCCTCAGAAACAATTGGATGTCCCCCCTGACTATTTTATGTGAATAAAGAAGATTGAGAGTTTGAGTGCTCTTTGGTTACAAAACAGTGAATACAAAAAGACTGGCCTATGAACTAAGGGGCCCTTGAACTTGCTATAAAGCAGCCGAAAGGACAAATAACATAAAGTATCGACTTAATAAAGAAAGTCCTTGGACTTGGAATAAGGAAAATAAGAAGGATTGGGTGGAAGATGTGCTGATGGAAGATGAATAAGATAAAGACGAAACTAACTGTGCATGGAGAAAGGGCGCAAAAGCCAAGGAAGTGTAGTGGGGTGGGAGGAAGGAAAACGTGTATATCAACAGTAACATTTTGCACGTGGAAGGAACAGTAGAAAAATGGGCTGGTGGGTTCCCTCAAGGAATAATCTCTACAGATTCACGTGGTGGCTGAAATCACTTGTTGGGCATGTTATTTTATATTTAATTGGGTAACAGGGGTGGGATCCAGGTAGGGGCAAACAAATTTATTGTTTGGGGATATGCACATACAAAGATTAAAAGAGGATGAAACATATGCAATGGTCGTTGACAGAAAAGAAATACATACATATATATATATCTTAGATTAGGAGAATATAAGATGGTTGATGACACTGTTGATTCTTTACAAGTATCTTTTATGATACCTCCCTTGTTGAGCATTACATTTAGGGGGTGACTGAGATAGGGATTCATAGGTACACTGTAAATGGGGGTGGGTGGACACTGGGTAGAGTGGACATATAATAAACAGTGGTCGATAATCCACCAGCGGGGGGCGGTGTATATCGTTGGCAAACCCTCCCCTCTCAACTGAGTACAGAAAACATGACAGACGGATCAAATGGTTCAATTATCGAAGAAATCAGGATCATAGTGCCTTTATTTATGTTAAAAAGTGCACATGGCACCGTGCGTATTTAGGTTAAAATTAACCAGTAAGTGAAGTGTGCTCTGAATATCACACACAAATCATGAGTATATAAATATATATTATTAATATGGGATACACAGTGAGAAATGATTAAATGTATAAATAATGGCTCCCTGAAGGAGAAATACAGTGGCAGAAAAACATATATTTCAAAATATACACCTCAAGCACAAAATGTTGTCTAATGTTAAAGCCAGGTGTGAAATCCCTGACTCATGCTGATAAGCAACGGAGGTAGACACCTTAAATGGTCTTTAGCAGCATCTTGCAGTGAGATATATGAGTCTGGGAGGTTAAACTTGGAACGAAAAGCAGACAAGATTGATGATAAACATAGGCAAGGAAAGGGAAACACGGATACATTTATCTGTTGTTATTAATAAAAAGGGCGTACTGTTCTTATGTATGTATTTTGCATCATAAATAGAGGTTATTTATTTTTCCAAAGTACATAAAGAATTGATAGTGAAGTGATGTATTTGTTTTTGGCAGGAGTTGGGAAATGTTATATATGTGTCTAGCCAAGTCTAAAAACAAGCTTATCAGTTTTGTGCGTCAGGAAAAATAGTGGATGTGAACTATGCTAATGTGGGCTTTGTGGGCATCACAGTAAAGTGAGATTTTTCTCTGGCTTAAAGGACCTATCATATACATGCTCTTAACAAGTAGTAATTTACATGAGGATGTTGCATTATCCAAATAGCCTACATAAGCAGGATGAAGGCATAATGTTGGTGGGTGCTTTTCCAGAGTGTGACGTGTAACCACACTTAATAAAGAATGCTGAGAAAAACTTCCAGGTGCCTGATCATCTTCTTGCTTCTGTCTCTGCCTCTAAGAAGTGTTCACAGATGCCAGAAGCTTGAATGGGATGGGAAGAGGACCCCGTGTTCACCAGAGTGCCGGAACTACCCAGAAGTTTAGAGTTGCTCTCCACCCCAAATGACTGCATCTGTTATCCAAACCAATGGCCCTTGGGGAGCAAGGGGAACCCATTTCAGTAGAACCTCTTGACTCAGCTGCCAATCCATTTCCTCCCTGATTGAGGCTGACCAATAAATTAGGAGACCGACCTGGAGGGAGGCTGGAGACCAACTGCACAGCAGATATGATATGATATGATATATGTTTATTTATTTTTATAGCGCCTATACACAATGTGTTTGAAAGCGCTTCAAGGCAAGGGAGGGAACAAGGGAAAATACAGTGACATTCTTACAGGCCATGAATAGTAAGGATGTGAAATTAACTATCGTACTCGACCTGACAACATTTCAGATAGTGCAAGTGCTAAGACATAGATAAGGAAGAGAGGGGGAGGGTGGGAAGGAAATGGAAACAGACAGGCGACTACCGTACTTGGCCTGACGACATTTCTGGTAGAGCCGGAGGAAAACAAAGGGTGAGGGAGAGGGGTGCAGAAAGGGAGGGGAGGAACAAAACAAGCGAATATCGTACTAGGCCTGACAACGTTTCAGATAGTGCTGGAGGGAGGGGGGGAACAGTAAGGGGATGGGGGAGCGACAGACGAGGTTGCTATCATACTAGGTCCAGGGACAATTCTGATAGAGTAAGTGCACAGAAAAAAGTAAGGGGAGGAGGGGAGTAGATAGGAAAAGGGAGAGTTGAGGGGAGGAGATAACAGAGAGTAAGCAGTCAAAAAGAGTGGAGAAGCAAGAGGGGAGCGCAAATACAATTGCAGAAGTCAGTAGTAACCCATAATGTTGCAAGTTTGGATACAAGATGAAGATGGGAACAGCATGATTCAGGGCCACCATGAGTACAAGATGCAAAGGAAGTCCAGCATGAGAGTTGAGAAAGGGTGATGCACCGTGACAATGCCTCACTAAAGGCTTGAGAAGTGACCGTTCCCATGGAAACACACATGTAAGGGCGGACAAATCTCCCTGAACCGTAATCTATTCCCCTGGCAGATGCAGCCAGCCTGGCCGCCAGTTTCCAGACTCTCGCTTGTATCCTGACCATGTAGAAGTAGGGCAGGTTCTCCCTTGCGGTCCCCGTTTGGAACAGTGTGCCAATGAATTGTAATGTCTGTGTCAGGTGAAGATGACATTTGTCCCAATGGATCAGAAAAACAAACTGCTATAGGTTTCTGTGCACCACCTTTGCTGTGGCTTTTAAAATAGAAGGAGCAGCAATTAGCCAGACATTCAGATTAGGACACAAAGTAACACCTTGTTCATGTAATAAACCTACCACCTGGGCTAACACCTTAGTAAAGACCCTGGGTGCTGATGTCAGTCCAAAGGCAGAAACTGGAACTGAAAATGTCTCTTGAATGCAGTTCTTAAGAATGCCTGATGTGCTGGAAGAAGTGGGACATGGAAATGGGCATCTCTGAGATCCAGACATTCCAACTGGTCTTCCGGATTGTTCAAACAAGATTATAGATGCCAGAGTCACTATTTTGAATATGTAATAAGTAACAAACTGGTTGAGGGGCTTCAGGTTGAAAACTGGGCATAATTCTCCTAATGGCTTAAGCCAATGTTGAGTATGTACCCTCTCAATACTGATGATATGGTACCCGCATCATCATGTTCTTGAGTAGCAGGGAAGCATTGCCTTCCTGTATTGCTTGTGCCCGGATGGAATCGCGAGCCACTGAATGAACACTGTTCCTGGGATGGGATGAGTAGTCGGGAACTCGAATGTATAGCCCCTAGTGAAAATGTTGAAGGTCCAATCATCTGTGATCGTCTGCTGCAAATATGGAAGGAAGTGTTTCAGTCGGACTCACACGAGACTAACCAGCCTCTCTAGACAGGCAGTGCGTTGGAGCTGGATGGACCATAGTGCAAGTGGGGGGTATGGATGTATCACCTTGTGGGTTGGCCCAAACTTGGCACCTGCCTTGAAAGGGATGCCTAGACTACGCCAGTGGTGGGTAGCTTTGTTACACCAGTACCTTATTTATAGCTGTAATTAAATTATTAACTTGCAGCAGACATTTTAGAAGTAAAACTGGCAGGCCACAGTTTGATGCTACTGCTTTATAGAGCTAGCTCAAAGAGATCCAGGATGATGTTGTGGGAGGAGAGTGGCAGGTTTTGGGTTGGAATGGCCATAGAAATTAACATAACCATGGGCAGTCAAAAGGTGGGTGTGTCCATCCTCACATGGCATCACCCTCCTGACTGTGCTCCATTGCAATAGATGTCGCTTATAGGTGGCGTTTAAGTGCAAACTTATAGACAAAGCAAATGAAAGAAAGAAATTGGTTCTAAAACAAGAATTTGTATTATGAATTATGGGAGTACTTAAATTGACAGGTGATGCTTCATATTCAAATTCAAAAGGAAAAAGGGAAAATGTGCATAGAAAAGCATGTACCTCATGTGAAAGTTCACTAAATAAGGCAACCGATCTGCAGAAAATAGAACTTACATGGTGCCCCTTCCTCTTGTGTCAACCCTGCAAGGGAATCCCTTGATAGTCGTACAGGCTGGGTGAGCATATGTGCATGACCTAGGATATGTTAATCTACTAAACATTACACATGATAATATTTATATGTATGTATTCACACAGATGAATCTGTTTTACTGTCAGCCAGTTCTCGAGATTTGGTTCAGACAATCCCAAAAGTGTGCAACAAACAGCAACTAATACGCCTGAGAATGCTCAATTGTCATTGGTTGAAAAACTCACATTCATTATAATGTTAAGTGATCCTCCTTTTGGTGGCCTTTTAGCGCACATTCAAAATGACATTCCTTTTCAATGCTGGCCTTACTTCAAGCCCTTTCTTGCAATAACTGGAGCTATACTGCGGGGTTTTGTCCATAGGCCTATGTTTTTGTCTGTGTTTTGATCCCAGATATGGAGTTATTATATGTAACATGTACATTCTCTTGGATTATGGAGATGTTTATGTGTAATGTGTATGTTCTCCTGCATCAGAGGCGTGCAATATTTTCCCCTACAGTTAGTTTGGCCTAAAACTCCCATCAGCCCTAACCCGAAAAGTCAAAGTATCAAGGGAGTAGAAGTCCAAACCTTCTGGAGATCCACACTTTTCAGATCCCTGACTTCCATTTTTGAGTGGACCATTACATTTTGACAACTTGTTTTTAGGATTCCATGTCTAAGAGAGTGCGAGAGAGAGGGGGGAAATGGGGCCCATTTGTTGATAGAAACCTAACAAAAGGCAAGCAACACTAATAATTTGAATTCTTATACAGAACTTTACTGCAGATTCGTTCCAGTTCTAGTTATCAGCATCAAAAGGATGAAAGAGTCTGCCAAGCCACTGGATTCGAATGTGTGAAATGGCACCTTGCCCCATGTGAGAAGCAAGGCCCTAACTCTTGAGCTAACCGGTCAGAAATAGATGCTGATACCAAGAAAGTATATACTTTACTATTATTATTATGGTATTTATTGAACACATACCTAGGTTTGAGAAGCAACGCAGTGCTTTTCAGAGGTATACACCAATACAGATACATAACAGAGCTTTTTACATAGGTGTACAACATTACAGATGCATAACGTAGGACTTTTCAGTGGTAACAACAGAACAGATATATAGAAGGGCTAGGATACAGAGGGGGGCAGAGGAGAGGTAGAGAAATACCAGCTGACAGGGAGGAGAGGGGCGTGTAGTGTCTTGCGAGTCAGGTGGCACGAGGTGTGTGGTGATGGCCTAGGTGTTGAGAAGGAGAGACTCCTTGAAGAGATGGGGCATGAGATCTTTTCTGAATTGTAGGAGCGTGGGGGTGAGTCTGATGCTGATGAGGAGGAGGTTCCATAGTTTTGGGGCGAAGGAAGAGAAGGCTAGTTTTCTGGTCCTTTTCATTTTGTAGCAGCAGATTTCAAGTCTGCACGTGTCCTGGCTTCTGGTGATGCACTCTCTGCCGGAGATGCTGAGTTTTTCAGCGAGGTAGCTGGGTGACTTGAGGTTGACTGCATTATAGATGATGCAGGAAGAGTTGAAGGTGATTTCTGTGTGCCAGTGAAGGTTGATGAGGGCAGGTGTGATGTGGTTGCATCTGCATATACCCTTGATGAGGTGTGTAGCCGTGTGTAGGACACTTCTCAGGGGCACAGTGAGGATGACGGGCTGTCTGAGTTTTCTTATCTATGTGTGTCTTGAAGGAGAGGTGTACATCGATGTGGAACCCGAGGGAGTTGGCGCAGGAGATGAGCTCAGGTGTGAAGCCCTCAGAGTTCATGGTTGATAGCCATGCCTGTATGTCTGGGTGTTCAGTGTTGTTGGTGAGGAGTAGGAATTTGGTCTTCGAGGGGTTGAGCTTCAAATAAGGACTGGACATCCAAGATTGGAACGGTGAGAGGCAGCTTTTGAGCCCATGGTTGTCCTTGATGGAGTCGATCTTGAGGTATAGCTGTGTGTCATCGGTGTATTGGTGGATGTGGATGTTGTGTGTGACTAGGAGGGTTCTCAAGGTCTCCATGTATAAACTGAAGATCACTTGGCAGAGGATCGAATCATGTAGCACTCCACAGTAGACAGGTTGCATTGGCGATCTAGAGAAGTCCATCTGAACAAACCGTTTACGGTTGACTAGGTAGGACTTGAACCAGCGTAGGACACGGTTATTCATTCCCATGAGGGTGTCCATAAGTGTCGAGTGGTCTACTGTGTCGAAAGCTTTACATTCGCACAACACAGGAAGATAGTGTCACCAGAAGACATACAAACACACACTCTCTTTCAAAGTTAGACACACACACACACACGCACCCACATACAAACTCATCACAAACACCCTACCCATTGAACACAAGCACACACTCAAATGCACAATTTGTCTTTGGATTGAGGGCCTTCCATGCATGATTATTGCCCTCCATGAAAACACAACGGCAGCAGTAAGACTCAACCAAAATGGATTACTAAGTGAACAGATCTCAACCTACATAGGTCTAAAACAGGTATGTGTGCATACAACAACCCTGTTTAACTTTTGTTTAATAGATTGTACCCTTGCCTTAAGGCTAGCGTCTGTTTATCCCACTAAAAATGGTAGCATAAGGCTGCAATGGATCGCCTAAGTCAAGGGCATTGCTCTACTGGACTGCACACCTGCAGGTCTGCAAAAACAGCATAAAGCCCTCCAGCAGTATTCTGATCCTCCAGCAGTATTGTGGTGAACATTATTTGGCCATTACTACAAATATAACTGACATGATATTCAAAGACAAAAAGAAACAAAATCAAGATATGGATGGTCTCTCAACCAAACTACAATTGTTATAGTACCAACCTACACATTGCTTGGAGTTGATATGGATAAGGGGCTCATCTCTACTGAAAAAGCAAACCCTTGACCCTGCCATCCCCACGAACTTCCGACCTATCACGACTGTGCCATTTCTTCTAAAAATCTTAGATAAAGTGGCTTATATTCAAATTCAGAATTTCTTGGAGTCTAACCTCCTCCTAGGATCTCGTCAATCTGGAATCCGCCCTCAACATGGCACTGAGACGGCCTTAATTGACCTTAAGGCCCAAATAGACGAGTTTAGAGACAAAGGCCAAGCAGCACTACTCCTCCTTCTAGACGTCTCGGCTGCATTCGACCTGGTCGACCATAAAGTCCTATGTAGTCACCTAGATTCCGCAGCCCATTTCTCTAGGGAGGCCATAACCTGGATCGAGTCTTTTCTGAGTAACCGGACCATGAGAGTCTTCTCTCCCTCGGCCTCAGCAGACCCTATACCCATAGCCTGCGGTGTTCCAGAGGGATCCTGTGTGTCATCCACACTCTACAACGTATTCACCAAGCCCCTCTTCGACGAAATGGACCATTTGGGTATCGCCTATACTAACTATGCAGACGATACCCAAATCCTCCTTCCGTTTTCAGGAGATTACATCGTTGATCTGGCTTTGGTGAATAGAATTTACTGTATCGTTCAGGCATGGATGGGCACTCATGGTCTATGTCTGAATGACGACAAAACCGAGCTCATTATCCTAGGCACCCCGACCCTCTTAGCCAAATTTAGCCCAGATTATGCCAACTTTGCTATTGATGGTAATAACATAAAAGTAACAAAGGAAGTGAAGACCCTAGGCTTCCACCTAGACGCCACCATGAACTTCACTAAACAAGTTAACTCCCTTGCATTGGCTACTGCATACACATGCAAACAGAGCCAGTAAACAATTCCTCTCCACTGACAGTTGTCTCACGCTGGCTAGAGCCCTCATACTTTCCAAATTGGATTTTTGTAACACACTCTACATCGGAGCGAATAAACAAACCATCCATAAAATACAGGTTCTCCAGAACAATGCCCTGAGAGCAGCATTGAAGATCAATATAAGTGAGCATATCTCCTCTACTAGAAGAGAATACAAATGGTTATCTACCCTTGATGAAATCAAACTCAAGACTGCCTCCCTTACACACAAGTGCCTCAATAATAATGCACCACCCTACCTTACAGACAGAATTTGCAAAAAACATCCTCCAGACCGACGAGAATAGCTAACTCCAACTGCCTCCAAGTTCCACGATTTAGACTAACCACTATTGGGGGACATAGCTTCCCAGTCAAGGCCGCGCAACTATGGAACTCCCTACCTCCAGGTATTAGAGCCCCCCCACTCTTATGCCAAATTCAGACAGGTTTTGACCAACTGGCTAAAAGAAAATGACAAATAAACTTAGACTAACACCCTCTCGACGCTCTGCTTCCTATCCTCTGCCTATGGAATCACCTACTTTGCACCAAGTCCACCTGGACAACTCTCCTAATGTACTGCGTCCACCTTACTCTATGCCACCTAACCATGCAACCTACATTGTATATATTGATATGCCACTGTCTATTTTGTCCTGTTTTTTTTGTACCCATGTAATCTCAGTGCATTCTCTTGTGATTATGTAATTTACTCTGAATATACTGATGTGTTATTATAAATGTCGGCCTGTTGGCCATGTAACTAAGTTTAACATATCCTTTCTGCTGCACCTTGATGCTCCTGGGTCTGGTGCGCATTATAAATAATAAACAAACAAACAAACCTGAAAGGATCACTTTGGTCATTTCCAGTGTACTGCCAAACAATATCTGGCTGGAACTGGTGCTTTTGCTAATAGAAACTATGGATATGCTTTGAAGCCATTAACAAATAACTATACTTTACAACTTTTTCCTTTTATGAATTATGGAGTTCAGATATAGGGACCAAGAAAGCTGAGAACACTGTGGATGCTTGATAATTATTGTATTAAGAAATTGTTCACCTGTCCTCTAAATCTACAACAAAATATCTATGTACTAAATTTAGGCTGACCTCAATATATTTTAATCAAACAAAATTGAGGTTAAACTATTATAATAAACGACTATCAGCGCAGCCTCACACTATGTAATATACATTATTAGTACCCGGTGAGGGACAATCAGATTACATAAATCGATCTGATTGGCCCTCGCCGGGTCCCTATCGGCCCGACAAAGACTCACCTGCCAAGGTTCGCAGTGCTCCGTCCCTCGGAGTTCCATCACTTTCTTCATCAGGCTGCCAAGGAAAAGGAGAAGGGACTACTTGTAGTACCTGTGATCCCTTCCATAACGCCCATTTTCTTTGTTGTCTATTTATTCTATCATTTTAATGGCCACTATGGAAAGGGAAAAGGGACTACGTGTAGTCCCTTCGCCCCAATCCGTGGTGGCCATTTTTGGGGGGGGTTTGCACGCTGCTTCTCAAGTGGAATAAAATTACTATTTGTACCCTGGAGCAATGTGCTGGGGTACTGATAGCAATAGAACCCTCAGAGAGGGGGCATTACCAGTTGTTAAAGTTCACTTAGCTTGGGCTTCTGACTATCGCCCCAGGGGAATTACCAACCGGTATTGCCCACCCTCTTCAGGTTCTATTGCTGTATTAAATGCTAGCAAGCAAAATATTTTGAAGCACAGGAACCTATTCTTGGACAGCTACAGAGAAATCAGCTATAGTGTAAAAATATCTTACCATACCTGACTTACTTAAAACTACAGATGGCCAGAGTTTCTTGTTAACAAAGAGATTAGCAGAGATACTGCGTGAACGGAACCTCACTGATTTAGCAACAAAATCTCCCTCTGCGGAATATTTAAACCGTGTATCTGTTTCAACCCAACTGCCACATTATGTGCAGCAATTCTCCGATGACAATATCAGATGTAATTATTTGCGCTTTAAATTTAAAGTATTGCCAGCAATGGAGATTGTCGGAGCCTGGTATACGAAGTCCATTGAAAATATAAATTGTTGAATATGTGGAAATGGTGGGGTTTGGGACTATTGAAGATCTGGTAATTTACTACATGAATCTGGAAAGCTTAAGATGGTGAAATGGAAGTGAATGTTACATGCCTTGCATGGATGACTGTGCGAAAGAACACATTTTGGCCAACAACAGGAGGGCAACCATGGTTACCTTATTCATTGCGTTATAAGTTTCTGGCAAGTGATTGCCAAGTTTTTTGTGACTGTGTATGTGTACATTTATGTTAGGCAAGATTGTATTCAGTACCCTTTGGGTGCACTAAAACAACCCTGACCTCCTGGCAATAGCAATCCAACCTTTGGTATAAGTCTGTACTACATAGGTTGGTAGTGTGGACGAGTAGCCAGGTAGCCAGGTTTAGCTCAACAGGGGTCAATGTGAGCTTTAGGGGAGTTACACAGAGATTCACAGTGACAAGTATTCAAGCAAACATTTACACACAGGGTTTCTTGATAAAACAATTATTAATGTATTTACCAGTCAGTTAATATAAGCCTTCTTCAGAAGGGAGCACTATGAAACACCACATAAATATATTTCAAAACTATACACTCTCTTAATTTCAGGATCAGTAAATACCCATTTGGGATGGCATATAGCAGAGTCTTACACCCACAGGTGACTTCAATTGCTAGGGTGCTGTTGACATTAATGTATTACTGTTGGCATTCTGGATTATTTAGAGCAAGTAAAAGGAAAAGGTTATTAGAGCAGACAAGATACCACAAATATTCTTAAGCAAGCAAATACTTTCAGATCATCCAATAAGAGTCATTCACTGGAACAGGCCAAGCCAAAGTCAATAGGCAAGAGTCTAGATAGGCTGAAGCACTTCTTTGCAGGTAAGTAAGGAAAGGTCTTTGCACAATGTTTCAGAAATCTTTGAAGAAAAAGGTGAATCAATGGGGGCCACAAGCTGTTAGCCTTGTGAGAGGTAGAAGATGCAAGCAACTCTACAGCAAGAGGTAAGTTCTCTTAGACTTTGTACAGTACCTTTGAATTGAAGAAAAAGTGCAGCAGATAACTCCTGTTCCTGTGCAGCTCTGCAGATCTCACTGTTCCTGGGCCTCAGTCAATGGGACAAAAGGGAGGATGCCGGGGGACTCCTGTACTGCACTGGGACGGTCAAAACTCGCAACCGGCAAACTTCAAATTCAGTGGCTGTTTGGTGTTTCAGCTCCTCGCATCTGCCGCAAATAGCACCACCGCGGTTCCTGGCTGTTGATCTGGACTTTCCTTGCTTCTGGGGTCTCGCACTCTTTTGAGGGGGCTCAGGCTCGGCCAGTCCTGCTTCCTGGGAATCCGGAGGATCGACGCACACAAACTGGTGTTCCTCTTCCTGGCTATACAGTTTCCAGCAGCAACTCTGTGGAAGTTCAACCAACTTTGAGAAGGATGTCCAGGTGGCTTAGTTTGGAGTTGATTGGTCCCACCAACTCAAGGGGAGAAATAATCCTTGCAGGGGCTTCTTTGTCGATGCGAACTTCAGCACAGCAGCAGGGCTTCACCGGACAAACCAACGGTCCACGAGTTGCAGCAGGCGTCTTCTTCAAGTTCTTCTTCGGTTCCTTCATCCAGTGGTCGACTCTGCCTTCCAGGCCAAAAAACTCACCTTTTATTCAGTTCTCTCCCTCATTCCAGCCTAGCTGTCAGTCACCCAGCAGGGTGGCTGTCCTTGCCATACAGTCAGTCGGCCAATCATCACAGAAGGCATTTGGGTCTCCTAGGAGACTAAGCACAGGGAGTTTCTGGCACCTCCCTCACTTCCTGCCTACCCCAGACACCCTGGAGCCAGAGGCGAGATTCACTTGTGAATCCCGCCAAAGACAAAGCGAACAAAGGGACCAAACCTGGTTTGGCACGCAGAGTAAATCTCAAAAAGGACCTTTCCACAGAGAAATACCACCAGCGAACGCAGCCAGCGCTAAAATCCCATAATGGTAGTAAAAAGTAAACCACTGCCACCATCCATTCAGTGAGGAAATTGTAACATAAATTGTTACATGAGAAGCTAGACAAAGGGGATGCTAAGTACCCCTCCAGCACCCTATGGTAAGATAGTGTGTGCTGGGTCTAGAAAGTTACAAAAGGTAAGTGAAGTCAGTTTCACTTTACTGCTCTGGGAAACAGTAGTTTATCCCAGAGAAGGTATGTGAACCTTGGGGAAATCTTGAAAGACTTCCCTGTGCACTGCACTGAAGGTGCTGTGTGACACAATGTAAAAGATGATGCCTATGGAGTTTGTGAGACTCCACAACCAAAAAGAAACACCAAGTTAAAATCACAGAAAAAATACATGAGAGAGTGGTAAAAAGGGTCTCACTCTCTCCGGGTTAAAAAAATCAAGTCCTCAAAATCCAGCACAGTTTCTGGGGGTCTCCAAGATAGAGGGAATCGGCACATTTCTGAGAATTCTCCCGAACAATTTACTTTTGAATCACTGTCATTTTATAAATTCCTTCTGTATGATAATCTTCTTTTTATTATATGAAAGTCTACGATTAATTTCTATCGCTGTACTCTATCAATAACAAGAAATAACATTTGTAGTTTGCACCCTCTGCCAAGGGTTAGAATTGCTCATACTTACTACTTTCAATGATTACCAGTAACTAGATTTCTGTAGAATGAAAGCGTTTTTACATGGACGGTTGACAGCGATGAAATATAATATTTGAAATTGAAAGTATATTCTGGTAGCCTACAGCTAATCAAAAAGGCGAGGGATTGAACAAATTGGGTGTTTTGGCAACACTGATATATTCAGTTTAAAAAAACACACACGCGTATTCCAAACGATTACGTTTTAATGTGCTGGTGAGATAGCTCAATGGGTTAAGCATGACCGGTCCTTCAATGTGTAGGTCTGAGGCTTGTGTCAAGGCCAAATCAGTCTTTCATCCTATTGAGGCCGTTAAATACCAATTTTCGTTGGGTAATATTGATTGCCTAGGAACATGTTCGCTGAAGAGGAAGGCTATGAAAATAACAAATGATGATTATGTTGTCAGTGCTAAACTCTCTCAAACTCACAGTCACTGCTGTAGATCTACGCACAAACATTACTGCAATACTAACATGCACCAATAGGAAAGCAAGTCAGCACTTTATCACCTGCACTTCAAATCCTGCTTTTCAAATTGAAGTCTGGAGTGGAATCTCTTATCATCCTAAACGACAGGAAATTTGAGGAGCTCGAACAGGAGGGGGAGAGCTTGATGGGGTATGCAGCGTTTGGCGGCTGGGTGTCCTCACACATGCAGGAAACAGGCACAGGGAAAACAGCCTGAGAACAAGGAGGCTGGTACATGGAGAGAAACATCTCGGCCACGCGTACTAGAGCAAGTAAGCCAAGGAGGGCAACTTCAACACAATTCACGAGCCGCTACCCCCACAGTGCAGAGGCTGTTCGAGAAGGCCATGCAAAAAACACTAGACTACAATTCCTGAATTTTTAAGGTTCCTCTTTTCAATGTTTCTATGTAAAATAGGTAGAAATGCAATAGTACTAAAGAGTAAAGATTACCTTTAATGATAATGGTCTGTTATTTTTATAGCGCTTTCCCCAAAATGCTGTACATAGAACATATTTGCATACAGTTGTCCCCCTACCAAAGTTGGTACTCATTCATTGACCTCAGAAGGATGAGGGGCTGAGGTTGCCTTGTTGGGATTCACTCCTGTGATTTGCAGATCATACACAGAACGTGTTAGCGAGATGTCAACCCACTGAGCTAGCTTACCTTTAAAACAGCATTACAGTGCAATTAGTCTAAATCCACTACTCTCTCAATATATGGTCCTATCCTAATAAAAGATATTCAGATAGTTAAAGTTGTGCTTTATAGTCTCCAATAAAATGTAAAATAAATCCAACACAAACTGTTCAACTTGAATTGTTTACCAACCTTAAAATCCTAAAAAAACTGCAACTAAACTTTTGAAAGCAGACTGACATTGTTTTGTTAACGCTTAAATCCAAAACAAGTAAAATTGTGTGATTGCCAATTAGTGTAAAAAGATTACTTTGAATGAGAAACAAGTTGTTAAAAATCCAAAATAAATCTTCCAACCTAAGACAAAAAAATCCACTCTTATAAACAATCCTTAATAAGGGCCAAAAAAATCATGAAACTGGAAAACAAGACAAAAGTAATAACAAATCTAAAACGTGCTTTTCTTTTTTGTTTAAGTATCAGGTTTGCTTCATGGCCAAATCAGCCTTTCACCCTCCCAAGGTTGCTAAGTAAGAACCAATTCTGGTTGGGTGATATTACTTGGATCAGTAAAGGTTCTCTGACAAGCGCTACATTGGAGGCACTTCAAATCCTGCTTTACAAATTGAAGTTATGAGGGAAATCTCTTATCAGCCTGAACAACAGGCATTTTGTTACCTGAATACCACCCATTCCAGCATACGCAAAAGAATTGCACTTTGCAAATTATAATTATAATTAATTGGTTATTTATAACACATTTTATATCCAGAGGCTATACCTATGATCGAACCTATGTTGCTCTGCGTCTTCTTGCTTCTAAGTTGAGCACAGTGCCCCTGAGCTATCACGAGAAAACCTGTAACCTCGCTCATTCAAAGATAAACGAGCTTGACATCCTCAGGAGGTACACATCACTCCACACAGAGAGCACAACATTCTCATCATCACCACGAAGTGCACATCTCCTCTGGTGCTGACAATTCAACAGAATGAGGAGTGCCTGCCTCACGAGCACCACAAATAACATGGAGAGGGATCTGCAGGCCCGCCTGCAGGATCATGGAGCAGCCACTAGCTTCACTGGCAGGTGCACTGCTGTTAGGAGAGGGGATGGGGAAAGGCACAGAGCGGCAGAGTGTAATAGGAGTGTACATATCTCACTAAAGTGGTTTGAAAATTAATATGAAAGCTGTACACTTTACTAAAATGACTACACGTGGCCCCTCCTCGCATGGAAATCGAAGCATGCAGATGTATGTTTCGGAGCTCCCCACAAACCCTCTTTGGAGGATATGGTGAAATGTTACAAGAAATAACATTTAGCGGTTTAGCCTATTCATGTCAAAGCATTGCCAGGTGCCAGTTGCCCTGTCAATCAGAGTAACACCTATTTCCTCTCTGTCTGTTAATGTCTCCAGTTTTTTAAGGTAGCTCTTCATGTCCTACTGGAACATGGTCATGTGTTTAATGCCTCCAGTTCTGGTAGGAGGATGTTCCAGTGCAAGGAGGGCCAAGGACCTGAATATGGAGGCAGCAAGGGTATGGTTTCACAGTGACTATGTGGTGCTGGAACTAACAGTGAGCAGAGTGGTTGAGATGGCCCAGTGCCATGAAACCTTGACTGGACCATATTAAATCATTTGTTCAAGGGCATGCTTTTACGAGAGTGCCACACGGGTAGTCTGGTGCTAGCAGGAGGTGTGCGGATGGATGTTGCAGGGTAGGTCGAACAAAGTGGTGGCGGAAAATGTTTAGAGCTTTGTCAAGGCAAGAAAAGAACAGACTGCGAGTCCTTTTAAAAGGCTTTGCTGATTGCAATGAGAGATGGGATAGATCTTTCTAACGGCAGAGAGGTAGAGATGAGAGGGAGTTTGAGGTGTCACATGAGGGATGGCATATGTGTCGGTGAATAGTTCAGAAGGAGATGACGTGGGTTGCACGGGCTTTCCATGAAAGGGAGTAAAACTCCAATTTTGGAGTAGAGCAACAGGGCAATACAATTGTGTATGTCCTTCAGACAATTAGCCACGTTAGTATGAAGTTATGGGTTACAAGAAATGAATGAAAATAATAATTCTTTTTCCTGCTAAATAGATGCTGCTTTAACTTAAAAGAGGAGGCCTTGTTATCATGATTGCTGTTTATTAGTTGGAAGAGGAAGGCAAAAAGCACACATTCTTGGAGGACCCTCTGAAGTAGGAAGTTGGGTGAAGACTCGTGGGAGAACCAGAGTAATGAGCAAAAATGGTCCGACAGGTAGGAAGGGTAGGTGAGTGCCATGCCAGTGATGCTGAGACCAGTCAAGATACCGAGAGAGATGGCATGATTAATCCTGCAGACAGTGGCTTAGAGGCTGAGAAAGGTAAGAGTGGAAGATAACTAACTGGCTCGGATTTGTCAGAGAGATGAATTCTGAAACATGGGTAAGAGCAAATTTAGTGAATTGTAGTGAGTGGCTGACAGACTACAGTGATAGCAGAGGTTGGGGGTGGAGACATAGCAGGTGTGGCATTCTAGAGACCTTGCTTAGCTAGCATTTTGGTAGAATGGGAAACGACACTGATCAATATTTTGGGGAGGATTTTTTGATCGTCAGAGGGTTTTTGAGTAGTGATGTCACCGCCTGAATTTTGAAAGTGGGTGGAAGCAATTGCGCAGGAATTAGTTGTAGAGGTGATAATATCAGATTTCAGAGAGGAGATGGATGATTTGTAGTGTGAAGAAGCCAGCTCAGGCTGCTTTTAATGCTTGTGCGTGTGTGTGTGAGCATAAAATACTCCCTTTCACATGCTGTGACACGGTTGGCCTTGGAAGAATTTGAAGTCATTCCCAAATGATTGCGACCTTGGCCCGCAGTCCAATCAGATAGTAGTAAGGCAGAGAAATGAAAGGTCAGGTTGGAGGGGAGGATAAATGAAGTCCATTCTGAGCCATAATACAGAGCACGCTGTCCGGTCATTTGGTCGACAGAAAATTGGTCAACAGACAAATGGTCGACGCAATTTGGTCGACAGACAAATGGTCACATGCTTTTATTTATTTTTATGTATATTTTTCAGGTTTTCATTTAGGAAAAAAAAGGGTTTTTAAGCAAAAGAAGGCGGTTGGGGGGGCCCCACAAAAAAAAAGAAAATGTGAAAATACAAAAAAAATAATATTCAACCATTTGTCTTTCGACCAAATTGAGTAAATTAAGGTAACCCACCACCATCACCTCAGTCTTATCGACGTTCTGCTTGAGCCAATTGTGGTTCATCCACTCTCCAATGGTAGCCAGGCACTCCCGCAGGCACGACGACACTTCAGACCGATCCAGGTCTAATGCAGAACGGGATGTACAGTACATTAGAAGTGTAATCTCGAATTTCTAATATCTCTGGCCCCTTGCAAGGTAATGATCTCTGCCTGGGCGTTTAGGAGAGCTTTGGAGTGGTATACAGCAATGGGCAAATACGCTTTGACTGAGGTTTTTCATAATTCAGTGTCATCCCATTTGTACATTAATTAAAACCTTGTCTGTTTGGCATTCATTAAATATTCAATTTTAGACACCATCGAATTGGGATTCATGAGCCAATCTGCATCGGCAATACTTGAAAGTTTCTTGCAAAATATCTGAGCCAAGGAACTTTTTTTTATTGTATTACAATATATGAGAACCTTCAAAATAAACTTAGTTATACCAGCCTGTTCTTTCTTCCAAAAAGATTCCCACAGGATAGGAAGTTCGGAGGTGATAATATTGCAAAAGAATACCATCTCCAATTCCTGGTGAATAACAAACACGTGCAGTGTAATCAGATATAGCAAAGCAACTTGAATGCTGCCTTTAGTTAGCTTACCACAATTATCTATTTGCCTATGTAAGCTGCTAGCACGGTCCCACCAGCAAAGGCTGAGACCAAGCTGCAATTCTACCACTGTGATCCCTTTTTCAGAACCCCCAAAGGGTCCCTGATATATAGTTCCATTGATTCTTTTTGAAGTGTAGCAGTTCAAACCTTCTTTCAACTAGCTTTAGACAGTATGGATTGGGTCTTCCTTTACGTCATTATCTACCATGAGTACCAGAATGGCACCCATATGCAAATTAGCAAGCCTCATGAGCCACAAATAAAGGGGAGGAAATTAGTGTAAGACAACATATGCAATTCAATAGGCATCCCATTAAGAGAAGGAGTACCCTCCATATTCACATCCAACTGTCCAGAGTGACCAGATGGCCCAACAGCAGCTCGCGGTGCGAGACATCCGCCACGATTCTGCCACGTCCGGTCGAGTGTCCCCAATAAAGGAGAGGGGTGGAAAGAATACTGATCGACCACTTACTGGAAGAGATACCGGCATCCAATCCCTGAGGGATAAAGTCGTCCTCACTCAAAGTGCTTTGTGTTAGTGAAAAATAGCCAATACTGTTTAGTAAAATTCCATAACACACCCTCCTTGAGATGCAACCGGACACTGTGAACACTATTAGTTTCTCTCTTCGATCTCAATGGGTCATATTTTGAGGGCTCTAATGTGGGGAGATAATGTAAATAAATGGAGGAATGTGGAACTGGCAAGACTTGGTTGAAACTGATACTTTCCTGGAGGCAATTCGATAAGCAATGGTAATTTACCGAAGTAAATGCGAAATTAGAATGTGGATTGCCTGGGACGATCTAGAAACTGATATGGTAATGTAATAAATTGGGAAACAACTGGCATGGCCATGTTGGGAATTGGCAAGGGGTCCTTTGAGATGAATGCAGGCTTATATGACGGTACTGCTGTGCCCTAGCAGGAGAGCATGTTGAACATCATATTATTAACTGCAACCAGCAGTATTTTAAAAACACCCTAAAACTATTAACAACACACTGGATTATTAGTTCATCACTCTGATTTACTTCAAACGTAACCCCTGTGGTCACAGCTAGTCGTGGGGAAACATCCAGGTTCAAAGGTCCCTCAGACTTTCGAGTCACGTTTGAGGAAGTTTGAAGGAGTTTGCCGACCACGTGGACTTCCCTTGAGTCTCCATGAATCTTCACTCAGGCCGCAAAGTTTGAGGAATCTGGACAGATTTGAGATGACTGTAGTTAAAAAAAAAAAGGAAATTCAAGCCACCGTGAAGTTCTGTTCCCAGCAGAAAACGGGAATTGTAGACTGGACCGGAAGTCCTTAACCCATCTGTTAGCTGGAGGTAGTCTTGCACTTTCTCCATAGTTCCAGTCCTGGTATCTGAAGATGAGAAAGTTTGCAAAGCATCATCATCTCATCTTCAGGACTTCTGCACGATCTGCTAGAGTATGCCATTACCAACTGTAAGGTGCAAAGCTGCGCGTAGTCCTCACATGCCGCTGGTGGAACACCCCTCCCCTGCCCGACTCTTCTTCACCCGGTCTTTGGCGTCGACCCTGGAAATCAGACGCCGTTCACCCACTCGTCGCCAAAGTTGAGCTGATGTACCTTTTTTCCCTCTCCCCAAGTGGAAATATCACGATAGCTTGACATTTGAATAGCGTTCACCTCGCTTGAGCTATCTTAGTGCTTTCAGACAAACAACATGTACATATTGTTCCCCAATTCATTTGTGCTCATTCAATCATCTCAGAAAGATAAGACGCTGCATGAACCCAGCGTCATTTGCGCCCGAGTCCTTCCAGTTATGCATTCGATCGCTACAATGGATGCATTAGCCCATAGAAGAACTCTACCAGCTCTGATACTCTCAGGCAGTCCCGTCATAACACTACAAATGGCCTGGGCAGATGGTATGCGGATGGTGGTGGATAGCCCCAAAATGGCAGCCCGTCTACCCTTCCATCCCAATGCGCCAACCCCGGCTATTGGCATCTAACCAGGAGGAGGAGGAATTCTGCATGAGTGTTGAGAAGTGGTTGGGTTGGCGCAGAGACTGCAGAGTGAAATGGCTGTGCCGGCATCACAGCCGTGCCCTCAGAACAAAAGAGCACTATCTGAAATGTGCATGGCCAGAGAGTTCCAGCAGCAGGTTCATGTGCCACCTGCAAACCCTCTACCTCTATAGAATTAGCTGTGCTCTGGTGGTACTATTAGTTCACACAACCTGGCAGAATAAGATCAGGGTCGGACTGGGACAATAAATAGGCCCGTACACCCAAGAAAAAGGGGCACACCCCTCGCCTCACGACCCTTGATCTCTGATGACATCACCGGAAGCGATGTCATTTGATCTCACCTGAAAGTGACATCCCGGGAAGCCATGAAACACAGCCTTTCACCCCTTGAAAAAACAGGAAGTGGCATCAAATAGCATTGTTCTTAAGTACTCTACGAAAAATATGGTTATGATTTCACTAATTTGATATACATTTCATACAAGAATGGATCACCATACGTATCATTAATATCTGTGTGTATAGATCCATATTGTGCAATTACTGTGAATGCAAGCAGACGTTCAAATGATAATATGTTATTGTATAGCACTTGCGCGTAAGCTCTTTTTTGTAGAACAAACATGCACTCAATATCACCCGATCTGTGTTGGTACTCATTTATAGCCCTCAGATGGATGAAAGGCTGAGATGGCCTTGCTGGGATACAAACCTGCACATCACACACACATCACAGCAGCGATCGCTCAACCCACTGAGCTATCATATTGGTGATAGAAAAAATGAGCAATTATCTGTAGTGGATACCCTTAAACTGGTAACTGAGATTTAACAGCAGACCAGTTTAGTTCATCTGCAGGTCTGGTGCACAGTTGGCCGCATGGTACTGCAGCATGTGAATGATGCATGCATCATAATTCATGATGCACACATCATGCATGCAAATGTTACCCTGCTTTGATGAATTATGCCGTTGTGGGTGTTATTGTTTGTTTCTGCTTGGGCAGAAACCGGCCCCCAGGGACTACATATGAGTTCGGCCCGGCCACAGGCCGAGTGGCAGATGGGCCAATCCGACCCTGAATAAGATGGTACCTGAGAGGTCACCAGGTAAACTAAGACACTATCCTAGACAAGAGGCGCGTCCCTCAGGGTGGAGAGCAGGAAGCAAGGTAGATCACAAGGGGTTTAGGTATATGGCACAGGCATGAGGAGCCTATGAGTTCACACTCATGGAGGTTTGCTGGAGGCAATGTTTTGGGCTGAGATAACAGGTCATGGAGATTTGGTGACCATAGTCACTGCCCCACTTATAAACTGATACCCTAGTAGTGACCATATCCAATATTTTCTAAGAAGAAGTGATCTAATTGGATTTTAATGAAAAAAAAATATTTAAAATAAAATATATGTGAGGGTGGAGTACAGGATATTAATAAATGTAGGGAGAAGGAGGGGGAGCTGTGGGGTGTTTCCCCCACAAAAAAACAAAATTGGTCAATTCATTCTTTCTAAAACATGGATTTGTTAAATCACCTACATCCCTTATAGACATGGGAGAGGCCATCACTTGGGTGACAGATTAGTGCAGTCCAGTGGTGTAGGGCGAGACCTTTTCTCCATTTACAGGCCGATTCATGGAATTAATGTGTGCTGAAAATCTCTGCGCAAGTGTGCAAAAGCGTGCGAATCGCAGCGCAAGTGCGAAAATCACATTGCAAGCGTGCAAAAGCTGTGCACATCAATTCATGGAGTCCGTGCGCATGTAAATACTCGGATGTGTGCTAAAATCCTGCGTGGCGCACGCGGGCGTACATAGCGCGGCGCACACAGCAAAAGTAGGCGTAACACGGGGCGTAACATGCGGAATGGGGAACAACGCATGAAAATGTGGGCGCTACGGGGAAGTACAGGAGGCAAATCCGCGGAACGCCCACACGCACGCCTACAACACGTATTCGTCGAATCGAACAGGGGAAACGCATACGCCAAAAAAGACACGCTAATCCAGAAACACGTATGCCAGCAGGAAGCAGGCGTACGCGGACCCGTGCAGCATAAAAGTGCACGCAAACAACAAACAAGCTCAGACGCTACGATGAATATACCGTTGCTCGCAGCAGTGGTCGGCACAGGAGGAGGAGGAGGATAGTCAGGGCCAGAATTTTTACACCCAGGACCCGCCTTTTTGGGATGCCTGATGACCAGGCGTATGGGAGGTACAGGTTTCCACCTCACATAATACTCGACCTGGTGAGTGAGTGGGAGGAGGACCTCACATCACCCACCCTGTGCTCCCAAGCACTGAGCCCCTTGGAAAAGGTGCTCAATGTACTGCACTTCTTGGCCACTGGTTCATTTCAGCGGACAAGTGCCATAGTGGGGGAGGTGTCACAGGCCTCGCAGTCATGCTGCCTACACCAGGTGTTGGCCATCATGACCGCACACCCATCAGTCCGCAGGCACATATACCTGCCCAGAACACCTGCAGAAAGGCAGGCTGCCGTCCAGGATTTTTACAGGGTGGCACACTTCCCCAAAGTGCTAGGTGCCATTGATTGCACCCATGTGGCTCTACGTCCTCCGAGGGAAACTGAGCACATCTACAGAAACTGCAAGCACTGGCATTCCATCAACGTGCAGGTAGTACGTGATGCCGAGGGAATCATCACCTCAGTATATGCCAACTATCCAGGGTCCACCCATGACAGTTTCATTTACAGAATGTCAACCCTAAACCGGGACCTAGAAGATGGGCGGCATGGCGATACATGTCTGCTTGGTGAGTATAAATGCCACTGCACATGCATGCATGTCAGATACTGAGTAATGTCACAACCCCACTAATGATACCCATCACCACCTCCCCAGGGGACAGTGCCTACCCTCTGAGCACACACATGATGACGCAAATTTGGAACCCCACCACACCACGCGAGGTAAGATACAACACAGCCCATATTGCAACCCGGGGCATAGTGGAGCGCATATTCGGAGTGCTCAAGTCACACTTTCGCTCCCTTGACCACTCTGGTGGCCAGCTGCTATACGCTCCCCCAGTAGTTTGCAGGATCATAGTGGCAGCATGTGTCCTGCACAACGTTGCAACACGCCGGGGCCTGCGGGTGGACATGGTGGTGCCCCCACATCCAAAACCACATGCACGGCCGCTGTGCATGGGAGGGGAAAGGACACGTGGTGAGGCAGCCCGTACGCAGCTGGCGGCTAATTACTTCACCTAAAATCACACCCCTGTGGAGTGCACACAGTCCTGGCACATACCAGCTGACAATCAATGATGATGACATAAGGGACAGTCAACTGTCACAACCAAACCAGCCTGAGATTGGTCACCTGGAAGTGTTACATTGTGTGCATCCCTACCTACTGAAACACCTCCAATGCTGTGTCATTATAAGACACACATCTATGCTGCTAAATTGATTACCCCCTTGCAAAATACAACATGAAAAAAGCGCCATGTCAACCAACCACTCCCCAGCTACGCCACCCAACACACCATGGCATGTCATGCAATGTGAAAGCAAACAAAGCAATGCACAAGACCTGACACAAGTGTCACAAAGTGCACTGTCCCAAATGGAAACTGCCCACAGACAATATGCTCCCAGTAATCAATAACAAACAGCACACATGAACAAATACTTACCACCAACACAATACAGCAACACACGATGAAACATTGCAAAACATGACAGTACTAAGTCAAAGTAGTGGTAGTCTTACAACCTGAATAAGCCAGCACATCGACCCCTTCCAACTGTAGAGTGTTGCTGCCACGCAAATGTGTCAGTGTACTGCATACAACATGAACTGCATCCGCAAAGGAGACGGCCATGTGAAGACATGAAGAAGATACCTGTGAATAAGGAGGAAGACATGGATGCACAAGCACATTTCAATACACCATGCAGTGTTCAATACAACAACAATCCCCACTAGAGAAGTACACACAGTTTTGACTACAGACTGCCTACACAGCTCATGGGAGACCAATGTCACTGTGTAAGTCACTGTCACTTGGTCACACTCTTTGCAAGCCCATGGAAAGGGAAGCAGGAAGGGTGTGTGTGTCAGGAACCCCAGCATCTAACCCAAAGACAGGACAATCCTGCATGCGCCCAGCTGGAATACACAGTGGATGCCTACGGGAGCCTACAAGGAAACACACTGTAAACAAAAAAAACAAACAAAAAAAAGAAATGGCCATGTGGGGACCAGGGGGGGGGGGAGGCCACCAAGGAGGTTCGAGGACAGGGTACACACCAACATCCACCTGCGTGGATGTTGCGAGAAAAAAAAATACCTCCATGGGCTCATGGCCTGCACGGCTACGCTATTGTGGCATAACTGCTGCTGTCGCTCTCTTCAACCTCTGCTTCTGCATCAGAAGGTGGTGGTGCTATGGGAGGCATCCCATGCAAAGTCCTGGTATGGGCCTCCATGGCAGCAAGCATGCGGGTGTTGAAGGTCTGATTCTGGAGGATGATAGTGCGGAGATCCCCATGTAGCACCTCATGGGGTGCCTGCATTTCTGCACGGATGGCCTTGCGTGATGCCCGGATCTCCTCCTGAGTTGCCTGCAGCTCAGCTGAGAGTGAACGTGTTAGCTGCTCCAGCTGCTGTTCTGACCTTAAATTTCGGGAAGCCTCAAGTTCACTTAGAGTCTGCCTGAGGAACTTGAGTTCTAACCTCAGGGCTTCCCTGTGGCCCTGTAACTCTACAGAAATGGCTTCCCGCAGAGTTTCCAGTACTGCCCGTCGGTCCCTGTTGGACACCAACATGTCTTCCCTGTGTGATTGGCAAATGGAGTCTGTTGCCTGCTGTTGTTGCTCCATCTGCCTTTCAGGGGGGAGAATGGAAGTGGCCACCTTCTCCATTGCCTGAGCCATCATTTCAACTGATGCTCCCTGTTGTGCTGCTATACCGTACATGGAGTTTTCCATACAGTATTGCCTGGTGGCGTACAGCCACCGCGTCGGCGGGCTCCACACCTGTTTGGGGCAAGGCGATCTGCACATTGCTGTGCCAGCACTGCCTGAGGCTGCAGGACATCATTCCCCCTCTGATCTGCTGGCCCAGGAACAGGATCAGATGCTGTGGAGTGTGACCCTGCATCCGTAACCGCCAAAGGCGGATTTACCAACACTGACATCCCCATAGAGAGTTCTACCCCTGGTGCAGGTGGGTTGGACAGAACAGAATCCCTGCCAGAAACACTCACCTGCGACAGCACATAAGTCTCCTCATCCGATTCAGCACCTGAATCATAGAGGTCTGGGGAGGTGCAAGGAGAGACACCCCTAGACAGTATGGTCTGCAATAATATTGGGTTTTCACCCACCACCACACCACGTCCTCCACTGGTGCCCGGTCGTGCCCGAGATTCCTCTTGGGTCTGCACCATCTCCTCAACCTCAACAGCATCAAGTGCGTCATCACCTGCAAAAACATGAAAGACAACAACTGGAAACAGGCATGAGCACCATAGCACACACATAGGCCTGACAGGCCAGAGAGCCAGTACATGATTTACACATGTCCCACATGACAATAACCCTGGCATGCATGCACTGTCAATGAGTTGGAAGGCGAGGCAAGAAGCAGACACCGAGGACACCAAGATGGAAAAGCAACACATTTGCTGCATGCTGGGTAGCACTGGCATCACACATTAGCCTGTGAGTGGCATGTCCAATACACATACATAACACATGCCAGCACACAGATGGCATGTAGCCTAGCCATTGTACATTTGAAAAGTACAGCCATATGTCAGTGAATGAGTACTGTCACCCATCCATGTGAGATGGACATGATGAGATGCAAAATTCTAAATAATGTGACAAAATACCATGTGCCACACACTGCAACACATCCAGTGTACAATAATACAGTGATCGCAGGCAGATGTACACATCAATCGTTGGTCACTTCAACATGACAGGAAACAACTATCATGTTCCACATTCAAACAGGCCCCAAAAATTAATGTGAGCAGGCCAATACTCAATCAGCCTGAATGGTCTAATCATTTACATAACAAGGCAACACATGTGGGCCAATGTGGGGTGTAATCAATGACAGAAGCATGTCACATATGTGGCATAAGGGCTGAACAATGTGTTGCAAAAATGGGAGAATTGAAACAATCAGCCTGAATGAACACTGAAAAATTCAGAACAATGTTGTTACAAGATGACAGTTCAAGGGCAACTGCAGTAATGTGGTGCTAATTGGCTACTGTGGGCAGAAGGGATACTGTCATACCCAAATCCAAGGCCGGTGAATGTTTTGAAGGAAGCACATGGGTGACCCATACCACTCAGGAGTACCCACCCTCACCTGGCACTCAATCAGAACCCGTCACCCAAACAACATACACATGGATTACACACAAATGCATGGGCACTCAATGGACAATGCGTCGTAATCTGGTAGGCCTCCCACGCCTTGGATCTGTTCCTCTGCGACGAAGGTTCAAGCAACAGACTCATGTTCAGTGAGTTGGTTGTCCTCTGGTGGAGACCCACCGCCAGTCACCAGAGTAGAGGCATGATTGGAGGCCAGCTTATTCTTTGCTCTGAGTTTCAGGTAATTCCACCGCTTGTAGCAATCATCAGCTGTGCGCCTCACAAATCCAAGGGCACTAATGTGGTCTGCGATGGTCTGCCAGTGTGCCCTACGTTGACCAGGTGTGGTCTTGCACCCTGCAGTCACCACCATTTCGCGGCTATGTGCCGACACATAGGCCACAAGTGCATCATTAAAGCTAGGCTTCCTTGATGTGCCGGAGTGTGTAGCCGTGTCTGGGGTCTCTGTCTGTAGAGCCAGAGCACCCTTCTTTTTCAAAGGTGGTGCGGATCCTGAGTGGCTTACGCTGCTCTGGTCAGTAGGGGCAGAAGCACAGGTGGACTGGGTACTAGAAGTGTGCGAATGCACAATGACCATATGTCTTGGTGCAGGCATTGGCTGCAGGGTGATGTTGGCAGGGCCAACCTCGGTTTGATGGACCTGGACCGACACTGTCCCTGCTGGGAGACTCAGTGCTGGGGTGTATAGAGCTGCAGCTGCCCCTGCAGCCTCCCCACCCTGCCTACTTGGGGCAGCAGATGACATTGCTGCCCCAGATCCACGTGGCCTGGTGACAGCAACTTGCACCGCCACACGTGGCTTAGACTTGCTGACCTGGAAGTCAGCCTGGGAGTCATCCGGTGCCGGTTCAGGTGCCAAAATGGGCCGGTCCAACAAGGGCTGAGCTGGGATGGTGTCAGCTACGTTTCCCACAACCATGGGGGGGCATGGGTGTCCCTGATTGGTCCTCCACACACGGGGTCTAGGGGCACCCTGCAAATCCTGGCCATGTCCCCTACCACGCCCACCACGCCCACATTTTGGAGGTCAGCCACCTTTGCCTCCCTTACTGCTTGGTCGCCTCCCAACCATGGCACTGATGTTGTTGTGTGTATGGGAGTTGCAGTAAACAATTGTCCTGGGCAATTGGGATGAAAGGGGTACGGTACTAGATGGAATTCGTACCCTAGTGCTCTAGCAAGGCTGTGTGTGACCCCTGGGGGAAGATGACAGGTTGCGCAATGCACAGGCACCCCAAAAACAAAAGCACATGTGCAGGCAACACCTGGTAGACCATGTGCGTGGAAAAATAAACCTGCACTATGCTGTGGCACCCAAAAACACAAAAATAAGCGTACGCGTGTTACACGCAGCCTACAATGACCTCTGAAGGAGTACGCGACACACGGGGGCAACCACAGTTGGGAAATACGTGCACGACTCACCGTCTGCCTTGAAAAAGAACGTGAAAAAGACGAGCGTGTGCGCGTAGACAACACACCCGCCAAAAGAAGAAAAGAACACAGTCTGAAGAAACAGGGGGCACGAACTGGAAACGTTGTGAAGTAATCACGTGTGAACCGACAAGAAATACAAGATACACCCGCTCGCTCTCCACAAAAAGCACGTACAAGGAAATAGCATGATACTCATACCTTTTAAGCCAGCCCACACATGAAACGTCACTTACACGCTTAGGCCCTTTCCTCCAATAGCACGGTGACGTGCAGTTTTCTCACGTGCTGATTCACTATGCACCCGTGTTGTGGGCAACGCCTGCGCACCTAACGTCACTGACGCGCTTACGCGCTAAGGGCCGTTCCTCGAATTACACGCTGACATGCAATTTTTTCACGTGCCAAATCACTCCGTATCAAGCTGGCCATGCGAATAAACACGAAAGACCATGCTCCTGCCCAAAAGGCCATTTTCCTGCCCCCCAGAGCCCCGAACATGCTCCCACCTGCCATCTGCTGCTGTCTGACTGCCTGCTGCCCACGTGCCCTGCTATTTGCTGCCTGCATGTCAGCCATGGGTGCAGTTGCTGTGACCACCCCTGCTGGAACTGAAGACTCCCGACTGGGATACCATTGCTCCACTGCCCAGCCCCAGGACCCAGTTGTCCACCCACACCTGCCTCTGGGGTTGCCATGTCGGGCACAACACCATCTGACACCACTGGCAATCCCCAGCCAGAGAGGCAGAGGGCCACCAGCTTCAGTGCCAGGGGAGATGGTGTCCTGGTGGAGCAAGTCCTGGGGCAGTATGATGCCCTCTTTGGAAGTTTGCGTGCCGACAATGAAGGATGGACCAGGATCTGGATGGACATCGTGACTGCCACCAACGAGGAGGGGGTGGCAGTCCGCGACATCAAAAATGTCCGGAAGCGCTGGGAGGACTTCAGGTCCAGGGCCCTCGACAAGGCCCAGTGCCTCTTGAAGGCAGCGGATGCCAAGGCGCGCTGGAGCCACCTGTCGGACCACCAAATGAGGGTCCTGGAACGCACACGCCCAGCACTCCACGTCCAGGTCCTTGAGAGGCAGACCCGTCTGGAGTCGATCGGTATGTGTACATGCATACTGATTGGACGCTGTGCGTGTTGTGGTGTGCCAGTAGTGTGCAGGTTGCACATGTGTTTTTGTAGGGCCATGTATGGATGTGTATGCACAGGGGCGTGAGGCTGACACATGTGAGTCCTCTCATGTGTGAGACACATGGATGGTGTATGTGTTGGTAAGCATGCATGCCAAATGCAGGTGTGGGAGCACACATGTTTGAATTGAATTACTGTGTATGTACGTTGACATGGTTATGGTGTCACACATGGATGGTGGTTCCAGCTGCATGTATCTGCACTGTGTACATGTGCATGTGTGTGTATTTGACAGGTGTGCAACTGTGATGCAACATGGATGCATGTGACACTGACATGTAGAAGGCTGAATGGCAGATGTGACATGGATGGCGATCTCATCACGGCGACAGTTGGTGGAGGTGTACACATGCATGTAAGTGTGGTGGCCTGTGTGCTGGTGTTGTGCACTCCCTGTGTTTCATGTGACATCAGGCTCACCTTCGGCTGCTCGTGCTGTTTGTGTATGGATGGTGCTGCCTGGTGCAATAATGCTGTTGAATTGCTCATTTGTGTGAGTTGAAATGACATGTGTGTTGGGGAGTGTGATGATATGTCTGAAGTTTGACACTGACACTCATGTACAACTGTCATGTGTGTATCAGTCCATTGTCCAGTGCCCCGATGCCTGTGTTCTATCTCTCCCTGTCTGCAGCGTCAACTGATGAAGAGGGCGGAGAGGGTGCTGTGGAGCAAAGCGGCAGGGATCGCACCACCAGCAGGAGACGCAAGGGCCGGCTCCCCTCCCAGGTTGCCATCTTGACGGGGAGTGAGGAGTCTGGTGCCACATCCTAGGCCGTAGCTGCCGAGGGTAGTTTCAAGAGGTGGAGGTTGGAGGTGGACTGAGCAGCAGAATGGGCAGCTGAGACCCCACAGGGTCTGACGGAGGAAGATGGCACCGAGTCATCCAGGTTGGTGGGGGGTTTGGTGGCGGAGGAGGCCGTGGAAGGCACACACGGGGTCTAGAGGTGGGGATTCCACTGGTGCTAGTGGTGCAGTGCAGGGGCAGGGTCAAGAGGCAGCACAGGCAGCCACGGAGGTGCCTGTGTGTAATCCTGTCCCCGATCCTGTGACTGCATCATCCCGCACCAGCAGGGATGCCTACGTCCAGACCTGGTTTCAGGGAGGCGATCCACTTACAACAACTGTCCTTCCTCTCCGTGCAGACGTGGCTATCCGGGACCGGGTTGAGCCTGTCCTGAGTAGGATGGCGTTACGTCAATGGGGCATGCGAGGTGACCTGCAGGGTTTTCAATAAGACACTGCACGTCATCTCGAATGCCTCATTGACTGTGTTGACCTACTGGGACTAGTTTGCTGGACCTTGTTCCGACCCCCTCCTCACCTGAACACCCTACGCGCCTGTCATCCTCCATGCCATCTTCCCACCCATGTATCACATGGGTACCCTGTGGAGCTGCCTCTGACCCAGCGGCCAGGCTGGTTTGGGACACATCCCTGCCACAGTCGGGAGTCGGACGTCCAGCAGGGGTGGCCACCACGACAACTGCACCACAGCCAGAGGAAGATGTGCAGGCAGCAAGATCAGGGGCACAGGCACAGCAGCAGCAGCAACAAGGTGGGAGCCATGATGGCTCGGGGCCATCGACACCGGAGAGGCATGGCTCACAATGGTCAGGGCAGAGAACTCCATGTGGAGGGCACTGAGGCGGGCCGAGTGCCTCGGGGCAATTCGCAGGGAGTTGGAGGTCAACATGTCATCGTCCCTGCGAACCCTCAGGCCATGGAAGAGGACCGCCTCCAGGACATTGAGCGGGAGTTCGATGATGCCCTGGCCCGGGACATCGAAAAGTGAGCCGTCGGACTAGCCCGCCGCCATTGTAAATAGATTTTAGTGTTAGGTTTTATTTTCGTTTTCCTTTGATTTGGGGTGATTGGACTATGCCCCACACATTTGTATATAGTTTTTTTCTTAGGTAGTTTCTTAGGTAGGTTTCATTTCTTTCATTGGGCTCATGGACCTTTGAAAATGGATTGTACATAGTTGGACAATGGATTTATTTAAACATTTGATTTGGATTTGAACATGGATTATTGGATTTTTCTTTTTGACAATGGATTGTACATAGTTGGGCAATGGATTAATTTGAACTTTTTCTTTGGATTTCACCATGGATTAATGGATTTTTCTTTTTACGTTTCCTTTGGATTTGCTTTGGTGGAGGGAGAGTTTGGACTATTTTTATTTGGATTTCTTTGGATTGGTTATACTTTTCATTTACTCATCTTTTGGACATGCTTTTCATTTCATGTTTGCTATTTTTTCATGCTTTCATTTAATTGCTTTATTTTTGTCCATAATACATTTTGATATTTTACTTCCATGTGTTTGATTTGCTCATTGGGTTCATGCATGTGAAAATGTGGGTTTACACAATCAATGCCAACCAGTGTGTGTGTGTGACGGACATGTGTTGATGTACATAGTTGACTTTTGGTTTGTGTCTTGAGATAGGCATGTCAGTGTGGGGTGGATTGGGAAATCATTGCATCTCAAGACTGGGGTGGCGTGCTGTGGTATTTTGGTGTAGAAATGGGCCATGATTGTGCATCTTTATGTCATGTAGAGGGGGACATGAGTGGGGGTATTCTGGCAGGTGCTCCTCACTGCTGGGGGGTGGGGGTGCAGGGGGAAATGAGTGGGGGCCTGCTGGCAGGTGCCCCTCCCTGCTGGGGTGGGGGTGCAGGGGGACATGAGTGGGACATAAGTGGGGGCCTGCTGGAAGGTGCCCCTCACTGCTGGGGGGTGGGGGTGCAGGGGGACATGAGTGGGGGCCTGCTGGCAGGTGCCCCTCACTGCTGGGGGGTGGGGTGCAGGGGGACATGAGTGGGACATGAGTGGGGGCCTGCTGGCAGGTGCCCCTCACTGCTGGGGGGTGGGAGTGCAGGGGGACATGAGTGGGACATGAATGGGGGCCTGCTGACAGGTGCCCCTCACTACTGGGGGGTGGGGGTGCAGGGGGACATGAGTGGGACATGAATGGGGGCCTGCTGGCAGGTGCCCCTCACTGCTGGGGGGTGGGGATGCAGGGGGACATGAGTGGGGGCCTGCTGGCAGGTGCCCCTCACTGCTGGGGGGTGGGGGTGCAGGGGGGCATGAGTGGGGGCCTGCTGGCAGGTGCCCCGCACTGCTGGGGGGTGGGGTGCAGGGGGACATGAGTGGGGGCCTGCTGGCAGTGCTCCTCACTGCTGGGGGGTGGGGGTGCAGGGGAACATGAGTGGGACATGAATGGGGGCCTGGTGGCAGGTGCCCCTCACTGCTGGGGTGTGGGGGTGCAGGGGGACATGAGTGGGGGCCTGCTGGCAGGTGCCCCTCACTGCTGGCGGGTGGGGGTCCAGGGGGACATGAGTGGGGGCCTGCTGGCAGGTGCCCCTCACTGCTGGGGAGTGGGGGTGCAGGGGGACATGAGTGGAACATGTGTGGGGGCCTGGCCTGCTGGCAGGTGCCCCTCACTGCTGGGGGGTGGGGGTGCAGGGGAAATGAGTTGGTGATCACTAGTGCAAGGTGACATGTGGCCTGGCTGGGGGGCATGCCCATGGTGGATGGGCTGCCTGCGGGAAATGACCAGGGGTGCAGGCTAGTCCCCTGTGGTGTGGGCTGCCTGCAGGGCCCGTGGAGTGGGTAGAGGTCACACCTGGTAGGACCCACACTGCCAATTCACGTGTGGGACTCCCCGCGCACCCCCGAAATACACGTACCCCGCTCGCACAGGGACAATCGCGTGTGAAACTTCCTGCGCACCCCCGAAATCCACGTACCACGCTCGCACAGGGCCTACCACGTGTGAAACTCCCCGCATACCCCCAAATACACGTAGCCTGCTTGCACAGACCCAATCGCGTGTGAAACTCCCCACGCACCCCCGAAATACACGTACCCCGCTCGCACAGGACCAATCGGGTGTGAAACTTCCTGCGCACACCCGAAATCCACATACCCCGCTCGCACAGGGCCAATCGCGTGTGAAACTTCCTGAACGCATGTGAAACTCCCCGCGTACCCCCAAAATACACGTAGCCTGCTCTCACAGGCCCAATCGCGTGTGGAACTCCCCGTGCACCCCCGAAATACACATAGCCCGCTCGCACAGGGCCAATCGCATGTGAAACTTCACGCGCACCCCCGAAATCCACGTACCACAGTCGCACAGGGCCAATCGCGTGTGAAACTTCACGTGCACCCCTGAAATCCACGTACCATGCTCGCTCAGGGCCTACCGCGTGTGAAACTCCCCGCGTACCCCCCCAAATACACATAGCCTGCTCACACAGGCCCAATCGCATGTGAAACTCCCCGTGCACCCCCGAAATACACGTACCCCACTCGCACAGGGCCAATCCCGTGTGAAACTTCACGCGCACCCCCAAAATCCACATACCACGCTCGCACAGGGCCTACCGCATGCGATACTCCCCGAGTACCCCCCAAATACACGTAGCCTACTCGCACAGGCCCAATCGCGTGTGAAACTCCCCGCAAACCCCAGTAATACACGGACCCCTCTCGCACAGGGCCAATCGCGTGTGAAACTCCCCGCAAACCCCAGTAATACACGTACCCCGCTCGCACAGGGCCAATCGCCTGTGAAACTTCCTGTGCACCATCGAAATCCACATACCACGCTCGCACAGGGCCTACCGCATGTGAAACTCCCCGCGTACCCCCCAAATACACGTAGCCTGCTCGCACAGGCCCAATCGTGTGTGAAACTCCCCGCAAACCCCAGTAATACACGTACCCTACTCGCACAGGCCCTACCGTGTGTGAAACTCCCCGCAAACCCTAGTAATACACGTACCCCGCTCGCACAGGCCCTACCGCGTGTGATAATTCCAGCGCACCCCAGGAATACACATTCCCCTCTCAGCATTTGATGTGTAGCGGCCCTGTAAGCTGGCCCAGGGGTAGCACAGCCCTTTGCGCTGGATTGGGGATTTTGATGGCTTTTCCTTGCGCGAGAGGCGTTCGTGGGGGTGTAACTGGAACTGCGGAATGTTCTCTGCGCCAGGGCTCTTTTTGCCTCGGGCTTGACATAATATAGTACCAAAAACCCCAAAACATGTCCACTTTTCATAAATGGCAAATCATGGCTTTTCAGGGCAAACTGGTTGAGTAGAAAATTGTCATTCCACCATCTACCAGTGCACCAAGTCAATGAAGTGGTACACATTGGCCAAGAAGACTGGCTGACACTGGTCTGTCAGGCCGGTCCTTCCAACAGAGCTGCATTGCCCTATTGGCCTTTCTAAGCCTGGTTATAAACTAAATCAAAGTAAAGCAGCGCCAAGACGGCCGGCCTGCTGCTGGCTTGTTGCCCTCCAACACAATAGATCAGCCATTAGTTCAGATGCAGCATTCCTTTAAAACCAATTAGAAATAAATATAATAATAATAATAATATTAATAATAATAATAATAATAATAATAATAATAATAATAATAATAATTCCATTATTTTCCATGTAAAGAGCACCCGCCTCAAACGTAAATGTCTGTTGTGCTTGGCTGCAGCTGTTTTTCTGCTGGCCTTTTATACAGTAGCTTTCAAACCCTGAATAGAGCAGCCAAGAGCGAAAGGCAGTCAGAAGAAGGGATGTCAGCACAACGGGTGTGTTTTGGCCCCTCTCTGAGTGCTTCGAGGCGCTCTTTCTTGCATGAGGCTTCAGACTCGCATTCGCTCATTCGTAGCCTTCAGTCCTTCTGGAGCGCAGTGTCTGTACACGCTCACCAGAGTCCAGTTGGCGACCTATCAAGCTGGGGCCCAGAATCAAAGTACTGAAGTGCGTGCGCGCGCTTGTGCGCGTGCATGTGTGCACGTGTGCGTTTGTGTGCATGCGTGAGTGTGTGTGTGTGTTTAGTGCCAGGTAGCAACAGCCAGCAATCTCACAACACACGAGCGAGGCTTCCGATTAACCACCATTCTGGAGTGCCAGCTCTCAGCACTGCCACGGAGCCACTTAACGAGTGTGGCTGGGCAAACATCTTCAGGAAAGCAGGAGATGGTTCCAAAATCAATGAAGGACCCCAGTGGGAACCGTCAAACAGCTGGCACAGCAAACCCACCGCTCCCAGGGGCCTCATTAGGCAAGATATGCCTCAGCCTGGCTGATGGAGAAATGTGTGCCAGCTACAGCACTGCTGCAAAGACTGGGCATTTGGGCCAGGGCCACGTTGGCACAAGTGCCATGTGCATCGTGCCATCAAAGATTTGCAAGTAGTAGAGCTGAGATTTATAATGTTCAGTTTGCAATTTTTATAAATGTACAAAAGGCTTGTCAAGTGGCCAGGCGACTAGGTCCAGCAGAGAGACTTTCGAAATAACTCACAGCGTCTCCCTCAGACAGAACCAAAACAAATATAACGGGAATGAAAATGTGTTATTTCGCACTTCAGATGAAGAGGTGGTCAGTTAAAGTGAAAGAGTGGTTTTAAAACAACATCTGGAGCAGATTTTTAGAAATGGACAAGGAACAAAAGCCCTGTTATGCAGAAGAACATTTGTTGAGGGAGGGAAGGTGGAAGAGAAGGTTTGAGGGGGTGTTTTTTTTTCCTGGTCTACAATTTGTATCAGATTTGACAGACGAGCTATGTTTATTTGTTGTGTTAAAGTGTTACTTTTAAAAAAGCTGTTCAGTTTGCTTACTTAATGGGCCTGATTTACAATGCGTCTTTCAATGGGAGTACACCATTGTAAAACACTTTTGCAAATCAGGCCCAATAAACAGGCAAAGAATGGACCCAAAACATTGAAAGACGCACTGTAATTGACCGACATTACACGCAAAGATGACGGGGTTAAATAGGAAGGGCAACGTTCGTTTTGCATTCCCCTGCCACGCCTTCTGCCTTCATACGCCGTTTCATGACCCGGGATTGCGTGGAGGAGGTGGGATGGGCTGCGACTACATGCAGCACACACCTGTGTGCATGTGGCCAACACTCTCCTACAGGTGATCCCAGTCAATGGAACGGTGTGGATAGAGTGGCACAAGCGTGTGTGCTGCATGCCATTGGCACTTAAAGGGCCATCACAGACAATACAGTTCTACTGATATACATGTTTCCATCTGGAGCAGGGCAATGCAGGGTGACGTCTGAAAAGACCCATGTCGCCATTGTGTTTTCCTCTTTGTGTTGCTTAGAGCAGGAGCTACGAGGTAAGGGGGAATTTACCACAGAGACAGCAGGATCCTGGACCTCACCCCTTTCAACATCAGGGTGTGCTCCAGGATGTGTTTCGCCACTTTCGCGGCTCACCCCATACTGTTGTTTATGTGGGTGGAATGAAACTGTCAGGACAGGGTATGCAGTGCTTTAAATGGAAAAAGAGAAGTGCAGGTACTCACCAATCTAAGGTTTAAGTGGGCCAGGGCTCATTAAGCCAGAGCTCGTCCCATTTCAGTTCATTTCGCTGTGTGCCACACCCCATTTTCACATTTATGCATTTGTTTAACTTTCTATCGGTGTCTCACTCTGCGTGCCCCATTCTCTATTTGTGTCCATGTCTATGTGTCTCTCTCCTCACACTCCCACTTCAGTCGTGTTCTCACTCTCTCTTTAACTCCATGTGTACTTCGATTGTTTTCTGAGCCTGGCCTTTGGAGCATGATGTGCTCAAATCAGTGATCGCAACCTAAATCTCAGTATAATGCTTCACTATTAAGTCATTAACTTTAAATGTGATTATGTCAGCCTAATGCAACTATCTCTCAAAAACACTCATCAATCACAGACTGATTTTGTTCTGTTTTGAAATCAGAATTGTGATGTACACAAGATGGCAGACGTTGAGAACTCCAAATTGTTGCAGGCATTACATGCACAGTGATATTAAATGATTGGCCAAGGAACACGCACTTTGGTTAAGACGTGAATCTAGAATTCTTTCACACACACTTCCAGTTTGCTGTTGTGCGTCGTGTTTGAATAGCCATATACAATGAGACTTTCTTTCTTGTGTCAAACTAGCAGACTTCATAAATGTCAATTATTATTGCTCGCTTTAATCGTCTAATTACTTATAAGGTATTTGGTAGGGAACTGGTGATGTGTGTGGGTTTTCAGCCCGAAACGTTTAGCACCGTTCAAATTACATAAACATTTGCATATTAGAAAAGGCACTGCTAATAACAACGAAGAGTATTGAACAAATGTATGTAATTGCCGGTTCTTTCCATATCAATCTGTGCTCCATCTGAAAACTCCCAAGGTCCCCGCACGGGTCACAGGTCAATCTCAGTAAGTCAAATGGTGTTACACTCCCGATTTTCTGTAATCTCTGGTGCTGCATGTTTGACTCATGTTCCCCCCTTTGGGAGAGAAAGGGAAAGTGCACAGGAGCTTAGTCCTTCATTGTGATCCAGTTAAAGGAAATGCGTTCATTTTTATCTCACTGTGTAGTTGAGTATTGGGACTGTCTTTTTGGCTTTGAGAAGTGCAGGTACTCATTTACCCGAAAATAAGAAGTGCAGGTACTGAGGGCTGGGTAGGACCGGCCCATTTAAAGCACTGAAAGTATGTGTGGAGAATGGCCTTACCCAGAGTTCAGCAGTGATTGTCAAACGAGGCACGTGTTACACGTAAGTGAAAGAACTCATATGTGAACCAATGGCGTTACAATCAAGGGCGGAAGTATTTCCTTATTGGTTATTACCTTATCCTAGTCACTAACCCAAATAAATTCATCATACACAATTCGGCCAATTTACCCCTTTCAGGTTCATATAAATGTTACTACAGATTTTGGAAATAGTACCACTTGTTAGATATAGCAGCAAGCGCCACATAAAACGCAATTACTCATAAAAAAATGTGGGTGGACGCAAATAAGGGACTCGACACAATACCTGATGAGCTGCCTACTGCCCCCTTGGCTCCTTCCCTCCCACCCCCGTGCCTGTCACCGTGCTGTGGCCCGGTGAAGCCTGCCACTCAATCCTAATGAGCTGCTGGCATCTTCTCTGCCTGCAGGGGCTGCTGCCAAACCCCCGAGGCTGCCTGTCACCCAATGTCATAACACTGGCTGAGCCCGTGGGCCTAAATCCTTAATGGCCACAATGGTCACTGTGCTGGGGATCCTAAAACATAAACTCCCCATTAAAAGGCAGGCATCATTAATTAATAAAAAAAAGTCGTGCATCGCAAGTAACCAGCTGACTGATTAGTTGTGTGTTTCTAGGCAAATCGCATTATATTGCCGAGGCTCCCAGATGTTTAATTATGTGTAGCGTATTGAGAATATTATATAGATTAACAAATACTCACATATATGTATGTGTATCTATGTGTGTAATGGTTTTGGGAAGACAGTTTGTTGAATGGCATAATGATTACAATGACCTAATGAATGCCAGTGTAATTTATGAAAAAACCTTGACCAAGAGTATGCAAGTTGACCTAATGAAAAACTATGAAATTCAGTGTCAAAAAATGTGTTAAAGGAACATTATGGTTAAGTTGCCCTACTATAAACCTAAGAAATTCAGCGTACACGTTCTGTGGGTTCCTCGTGTTTTCACCGCCGTGATACCCGCACGTTTGCATTTTAAACGTGCAGTTTTGCCCACAATGGTTTTCATTGTGTTTTTTTTTTTAATTCATTTTTTATGGAGCGTTCTCCTCAACCTCCCCCATCTAGCCAACCCACCCCACCTAAAATCTCTCACCCCAAACACCCCACACATTTATGTTTAATAAAAAAGCGCTCGGTTATGCATCTGTAATGTTGTACACCTCTGTAAAGCGCTCTGTTATATAGCTGAATTGGTGTATACCTCTGTTATGCGCTCTGTTGCTTCCCAAAGCTGGGTCCATGCTCAATAATTACCCTAATAATAATAATAATAACAAAAAATAAAAATAATTTAAAAAATCGATGAAAACGGCTGCGTTGCAAACTGCACGTGTAAAATGCAAACGTGCAGCTTCACGGCGGCAAAAACATGTCATACGGAAATCATAACTTGGTCACAGTACTGCACCATTTATAATCCACCCACATCGTAATTGATGACATCACAACAAAGACATATATGGCATCATGGATGACGTCACATATGATGCTAGTCATATTACTTAATACATTAAAATTGATGTTGCCCATGAAATTATGTACAAAAACATACACTAAGTCATCACAATAAATGATATTTATGACAATGCCATCAGAGATTACATAATTAAAGGAAATAAATGATATCACAAAAATATAACCCAGGCAAAGCACTAACATATTTTTTTATACGCTATTGGGGTTGTCTCACAATCCAAATTCAAATACTTGACATATTTTCAAATTGTATATATGAGGTTCAGAGTCTCTGTAACATACGCTATAAGGATATTACAAGTCACTGGGGAATTCACTCACGAAATATAGGACCTCCGAGATAACTTGCGATATCCTTTCTACGTACAGTAGTTGGTATGCTATGTATTGTAATAAATGGCAACACGCTGTCATCCACCATAACGCCTAGCCTCTTGCTTAATCTAATGTACGAGATCGTCCAGTTGTTCAAACATATAATCAGTGTAGAATCGGTTTGAATAAAAAAAAATAAAAAAAAAATTCTTACTCGGCATTTAACGTTTACAGGTAGTTTAATAAAACACATCTAAAAACGTTTTATTAAAAAAAGTAATTATGTTTTGAACTCCAACAGCGCAAAGAATTATCACACTACAATGAACAGTTCCTTATCAATTAATGTCAGTAAAGTTTCACACAAAGCTATTTTACAAGAAAGGAGTTTGAAAAGCAATTAGTGCTGTAGTGACAGCTGGATTTCTGCTCTGTGTTGACTCAAGCAGAAGGCATTGTGAGTTCACAGCAGAAATGTAATAACTGAGTACATTGCAGTAGTGATACCATTTCTTACTACAGGTAAGTAGTGATGCCACAACTAGCCTTTAAGAAAAGAAAACATTATTAACAGTCCTTTATATGTGTTTTGCAAGCTGCCACGTATTATAATGATATTAGATACTAGTATTGTTATAAGTCACAATTTTGCATGTGTTCTGCATCTTCAAAATATAATTTATTGGAACTTAGCAACAGCTTTAAGAAACCATGACCTAAAGTTAATGTGAAACCTCAGATCTGGACCGAAATCTATAGAAGAATGGAGATAAAAATGATTGGTTTAAACACATGTGAATTACATCCTGTGCAAAGCATTTGAAAAAGGCAGGTGGAGGAAGTATTGTGCAGTTAGAAGCCCATCTACACCAAAAGTGTATTTGTTCACAGTAAATGACAAGGCCAAGAAAATAAGTCCTTTCAGTTATATGGAAGAATACAGCAATCTGTATAAAATTGGGAACATTCAAATCTGAGATGAAAAGCAAGGATTTTAAAGAAGCATTGAGGCCTTCGTTATTTCTTCGTCCTTCTTTACAGGACTAAAAACAAGCATTATAAATCAAAAACATACAGACACCTAGATCCCGATTCATGAAAAAAAGCGAAGTCCCGCAAAGTACTTAGCGTTAAAACATCTTTGCGCAGCCTTGTGCGCAATTCTTTCTTTGCACTTTCTGCTTATTCATGGATTCCAAAGCGTAAAGTAAGCCTATGCACAAAGAAAATCGATTTGTGCCTGGAACTCCCCCAACGCAACCCCCACACAAACAAAACCCATTGCCAAATAACCTTTAAGCCAACCTTTGCGTTTGCATTTACCCCACCATCCAGTTAGTCAAGACTGCACCCCGGTGAAACTGTGCACGCTCCTCATAAGTCAAGGCTACACCCTGTTGAAACTGCATGCAGTCCCCAATAAGCCAGGACTGTACCCTGGTGAAACTGCATGCGGTAACCCATAAGTTAAGGATGCACCTCAGCAAGACTGCACGTGGTCCCCTGTAAGTCAATGCTGCACCCCGGCAAAACTGTGTGTGATCCCCCATTAGTCAAGGATCCACCCTGGTGAAACTGCACATTGACCCTCCAAACATCCCTTTGACCTCAGCCAAAACCCACAGGCAGCCCTCTCAAGTCCCAACACCACCCACTAGCCCTCCTCACCTCTGCCACTACCCCTGGCAGCCCTCTGATAGTAGACCCCCTCCACACACACCCTGATCTCTGCCACAATCCCCAGGCAGCCCCATCAAGTCCCAATACCACCCATAAGGCCCCCTCACCTTCACCATAACCACAGGCAGTCCCCTCAAGTCAGGACACCACCCACCAACCCCACTCACCTCTGCCAAAACCACCAGGCAGTCCCCTGACAGCTGACCCACCTCAATGTGCCTCCCTGACCTCTGCCACATTCCCCAGGCAGTCTCCTCAAGTCCCAACACCACCCACCAACCTCTCACCTCTGCCAAAACCACCAGGCAGCCCCCCAACAGTAGACCCCCATCCCTACACCTCCTGACCTCTGTCAAAACCCACTGACAGCCCCCTGTCAGTAGACCCACCTCCTCCCCACATCCCCCTAACCTCCACCACAACCTCCAGGCAGCTCCCTCAGGTCCTGACACCCCTCTCCAGCCCTGTCACCTACAACACTACCCTAGACAGCACCCTGACAGTAGACCCCCATCCTTAAACCTCTTGACCTCTGCCACATCCCCCAGGAACTGACCTCCACCACAACCTCCAGGCAGCTCCCTCAGGTCCTGACACCCCTCTCCAGCCCTGTCACCTACAACACTACCCCAGGCAGCCCCCTGGCAGTAGACCCCCATCCTTAAACCTCCTGACCTCTGCCACATCCCCCAGGCAGCCCCCAGGCAGCCCCCTGTCAGTAGACACGCCTCCCCACATCCCCCTGAACTCCACCATAACCTCCAGGCAACTCCCTCAAGTCCTGACACCACCAACCAGCCCAACTCACCTCCACCACTACCCCAGGCAGCCCCTGGCAGTAGACCTCCCTCCCCACACTCCCTTGACATCGACCACCATCCACATGCAAACTGCTAAAGTCCTGACGCCACCCACCAGCCCCCCTCACCTCTGCCACAACCCCAGGCAGCCCCCTGGCAATAGTCGCCCCTCCCTACACTTTCTTCAACTCCGTCAAAACCTCCAGGCAGCCCCCTAACAGTCTGACCCCCTACTAGTCCAATGTGGAGGTGCAATATACCTCAACCTCTCTGGTCTGCCTCCACCATGAACTGTACCTGCCACATATCCTCCACCATCACGATCAACTGGAAGCACGGCTGTTGAATCCAGGTCTGGACCATCTCCTATCACTCCCTGGTATACCAGAATCTGCAGCACCTCAAGTGGACAGCACACTGTTGCACTATCTACACTGTGACTACCCCATGTACATGTGACATGGGACTGCAATGCAATAAGGCATGGGTATAGTGCTCATGTGCCATTGCAATTGCCTCAAAGCACTGCAAGTGCATGTTCTTGGAGGACAGAAGTACACAGAATCATCGATTTCGCATAATCAAAAAGAATGACTGGATGTATTTCAGCCTGTGCAAAAGTAGACATGGAGGCAGGGGTGGCAAAGTCCCTGTCAGGGACACAATCATGACAGGCCTGTGTATGGGTGATGGAAAGTCAGTCAGAGACTGTGTTTCTCAGTGAGACAGGAAATGTGTGCTGCCACACTGAAACATCAATCATGGGACTCAGCTGCATTCCGGTGGCAGAGGTGATGCATGACATGAGAGCAGGTAGTATGTGACTGCAGATGTGTGTGGGTGGGTGATTATGACATGGGAGTGACAGAGACATCTACCGTCAAATGCACAAGTGATGTGTCCAGGCCACCCATCTCCACTGAGGCCACATCTCACTGCAACACCCACAATGCCAAATACAAACAACCGTGAATGAAGTGAGGGCACATTCACAATCACAAGCAATTGCCAAGGGAATAGCTAACCAACAGTGGACCTGAAATGAAATTAATGCACACTAAACTCTGCCCCTGCACATTGGCTACTGGAGGTGGAGTTTAGTGTGCATTAATAGAGATAAAATACACAACGAAAACATGTAGAACATGTGGCAATACACATTAACAAGAGGCAATCAGAGACTACAAAAACCAGCATGCGACATCCACACATCACCACACCATACCTGTATGATTACCATTACACACAGAACTGAAGCCTTCACTCCAACAACACCAACACCGTGACACCAAACACGCAATGCCCATGCACACAGAATGGAATCTGAAAATTAGCAAGTGAACCCTCAAGCTATCTGATGGCCACATTCGTACATGTCAGGCACATGCACACCCCTCCACCAAAACATATCAGAGCATCAACTGGACACACACAGTGAGGTCACAATACACATGACCAACAATGAACAGATGCACCTGTAGAACATGAAAAAAGTAAATGCGTACACAGACAAATATATTGGCCGAAGAGGGGAATGAACTGATTGAAAACCTATATTAAAATAGATCTATATACACAATAAAATGAAGGAAATCTCAAAATAGTCCAGGGATAAAAAAAAAAAGTCCAAAATGAAACCTAATCCTAATGAACTATATACACAGGCAGCAGTCTAGTCCTCTCCGATTTCTGACAAAGTTTAGACCATGGCTGAGTCACAGGCAATGTCCTCCTTGCTTAGTCAGGCCTCCGTTGTTACCTGCAGGGCTTGCAGGGTGGCCACAATCTGCTTCTTTGCCTCCTCTGCCGACCTGCAAGTAACCTCCTGGATGGCAGCCCGCCTCCTTGCTCACCTCAGTGCCACCTCAGCCCTGGCCACCATCACTGCTGCTGCCCTTGCCTGCTGCCTCTCTGCCACCAGCTGTTTCTGGTACCTGTGAAACACTGACAACAATGTCTGGATGGCCACACTTTGTTCCTCCTGCCTCACTGGTGCCAAATACCTCCTCTGGGTGGAAACTCCTGAAACATTCTGCCTCCTCTTGGTCGCCACCTGCTGCCATCATGCACAGTGCAACTTTGAAGGTACCCCCTCCGACCTGATGACTGTGGTCAGGGGCATACAGCACCTGCACTGTCCTGCTGACCATCCACTGCCTGTGCCTGTGGGGTGCCTGGTAGGCACAGTGACCACCTCATCTGACTTCTTAGGGATTCCCACCTTGTCCAGGGATGGAAGCTCAATCAGACTGGGCTGCAGTGGTGAGGCTGGTTCACAGGGGTCCATGCTGGAATGAGGCCCGGAGGACAACTGGTGCACAGAGGAGGAAGTGGATGAGGGGGTCACAAAAGGGAACAGCTGACAGAGCCAAACAGAGAGCAGTGCTGTTGCCAGCATGGCCATGTGGTGGCACAGCTCATTGTGATGAAATACAAGCTGACGTCGAGTAGCCTGTGCATCATCACGAATGACTGCGGTCCACCTCGTGAGACCAGCCAGCAGGGGCAGCACATGATCCTGGACAGACACGTTGGCTTGGATTGGGATGCTGGTCTTGGTGGAAGCATCCTGGAAGGTGGTCACTGCTGCAGCAGATGACACAGGGACAGGATTCTGTGCAGGAAGCTCCACAGTGACCCCTGCACATCCTCATGCCCCTGGGGCAGGGTTGCAGTAGGAACACCCTTCTTTATGCCCCACCTGAACCGAGAAGCTGGCCTGCAATGGCCTCCTCCTCCACATCCACCTCCATCAACCTGGATGACTCCAGGGTGTCTTCCCCTGTGTGCAACCACTGATGAGGTGTCCCCTGCCTCCTTCCCCTCTGGAACTTACCCCCAGCAGCCAGGCTTGATGGTCCAGGTGCTCCTTCTGCCACATCACTCTCCAAAGAGGAGGTGTCACGGAGGCATGGCTGGGGTATGCGCCTTGGTCTGGAGGTCTGGTCCCTGCATCCTTGCTCCATTGCATGGCTTCCACCCTCTTTGCCAGCCCAGCTGCAGCAACTATGGGAAAGCAGACAAAGAACAATGCCAAGAGTCTACAGTTTTAAAGCATTTGTTGCATATACAACATGAACATTAACATCAAATCACCAGCTGTCAACAAGCAACAGCCACACACACACACACACACACACACACACACACACATCCATTTATCTTCCATGAAAACTAAACAAACACACGACTGTAGGGTCAATGATAAGCCACTGTCATGGCACATTCACATGTCAGCACAGTACATAGACGGCGTTCCACAAATACATCGCAAGTAATGTGGCATGGCACAGTAGCAATGCCAAAGTGACCTCACTGTAACCTGCTGTGTTGCCCCAGGAGTCAGGGCACAGGGGTAGAGGGGTTGGCAGGTGACAAACCACAGAATTCATGGAACAATATATGGTCTGTGGTACTACTGGGAACACATTGAGGCAAGAGACCCAGTTGTATGCTGAATCCCACAAGACACTCATGATTGCACTACGCACAGCATGGCCATGCAAACATCTGCTTGATCATCTATCCACCCAATCACATGAAGCAACATGAATCCCTGACAGCCTGACCTGTAAGCCTGCAACACATACACATGTCAACACAGCACATCGACAGTGTTCACAAACACATTGCAAGTAACATGACATGGCACAATAGCAATGCCAAAGTGACCCAACTGTAACCTGCTGTGTTTCTCCAGGAGTCAGGGCACAGGGGTGGGCAGGGAGTCAACTGTTACTATGGCTAACCATAGAATTCATGGAAGAATAGACTGTCTGGGGTACTTCTAGGAACACGTTGGTGGCAAGACACCCACGTGTATGCTGAATCCCATAAACCACCCATGATTGCACTATGCACAGCATGGCCATGTGGACACCTGCTTGAGAATCTATCCACTCAATCGCATAAAGCAAAATGCCTCCCTGACATCCTGACCTGTAAGTAAGCATGCAACACATCCATGCACAAATTTCAGAGGTACAATTGTGGATGCAGTTGCCTGAAGCACATACACATGGCATGATCAAACGTCAACTCTGACTTCAAATGCAGTGGGATGACAGATCACATCACCATCCCTGAAAGTTCAATGCACTAACATGACATTCACTGACATCCATACACATGTGTCAACTCCAGAGGTTGAGTGTGGATGGCTTCACTTGAACATGTACTATAATAGAAGTTGGCCTGCATGCATGCTCCTCACATGGCCACAACATCGTAATCTGGCATTCTTACTGTCAAAGCTCATGTTACCATCAACTGACATTGCTTGTGCATGAGTGGTCCAAGTCACCAACAAACAACAGCGCACATGCCAGCAAATGTTCAATCAACAGATGTCTGACATCATACATGGCAAGCATTGTCAGGAGCCTGCATGCTGGTGTGGATCAGTGAAACACACATGCTGCATACAGAAGGGAGAACCTGCAATCATGCATGCCCATGCACAGCACTCATACACCGTAGAGCACTGCACCGCATGTCTACTCACCAGCAGAATCCAGATGTTGTTGCCACTCACAGATCTGGGGATGGAGCTATGAGTACAACCTCTCGAGGACCCACATATTGGCTGATGACATTGTGTAGCAGCCCACAAGGTGCCCCTCCATGGTGGCACCTGCCTCAGAGGCTGCTGCAGCTTTGGCGTTGGTCTGGGTCTATAGGTCCTCCCATTGCTCTGCACTGTCTTCAGCAACTGTCTGCCACCTCCTCCACGTTGATGGCATCCGTGATGGTCACCCAGATCTATTTCCATCCTTCAGCTCCCAGCTGCGTTGCTGGGTTAAGGAAGGCATCATAGTTCCCAAGGACCCCATCCACCAGGATGCCAACTTCAGCAGAGGTGAAGTTGGCAGCCTTCTGCCTTGCAGCCATAGGGGAGCCACTCGGTGGTCAGGGGAATGGAGCATACATGGCAACCCCGAGACAGGCGCGGGTGGGATAACTGGGTCCCAGGAATGTGCTGTGGAGCAGTGGTGGTGGAATAGAGAGGCCAGCAAGCTACTTATATTGATTAATTATAAATCTACTGTGGACTATACATTATTCTATTTGTGTAGGTCTACATTTTACTGTACTAGTCCTCTCCCGCTTCATCTTCTTCAGAGGAATTCCAGGCAGTCCAATGTCGAATTAAGCAATGATACCTGAAAAGTTCTGTGTAATGTCCAGAGACCAGGTCAAATATCGAGGCTAAGCAAGCACCTTGATGGGTCCCCAGAATCATTATCACCCAGGAAAGCAGACCTGAATTGTTATAGCTATCAACAACTTGATATAATGTCCGGTGTGAAAATAGGGATGTTTGTCTTAGCTGACAAATGGTGCTCACAAGGTCAACCAGCTATTTCTACTCCTCAAAAAAGAACGAAAACATTGATTATGTCATGAAAAAGGAAAAAGCAACTAATCCAAGTTCCTCCACTGTTTCCATGGTCAGCCATCGGGAGGACTGTTTCATTGGTGATGAAGCCATTTTATATTGTATATTCAGTGAACAAAATGTATTAAAGACCGGGTTAAGATTATCCTTTACATCGCAAACCCATGAAATTCAGCGGGTACGGGAAGTGACAACAATCTTACTTCCGAATCCCTCTCAGTAGATGTCACTTATGATGTCATTGTTGATCCCAGGCATGTATGTGCTCACGAGCTGAGCAACAGTGGGGTCCCTCTCCTTTCATTTCCTCAATACGTCAACCAAAGAATTCATGAGGAAGCACACTGTGGACCCCTTGATTCCCCCTTGTATCACTGAGGTAATAATTCACTGTAATCATTCAACTGATAATGCATTGTTTCCTGATTATGACAATTATGGAAACATGCTTAACAATGCATGAGACACCCCCTCCTTTCTTCTACCCCACCATCTCCATCCTTGTGTATATCCTCTAGTAACTCTCCTATTTATTTTCCTTAATGTGAGAGAAATCTGTGGTAATCCAGTGGGAATGCAAAAAATAGTAGGCCACAAAATGAGATTTGGAGGGAACAAAGGGGTGGTTTTACATCAGGGTACAGCTGAGGAGGGGGAAAGAGGGCAGCCTGCTTAGTGTGAGAACTGCGGGAGACCTGGGGAGTGATTTTTAGCAGAACCTTTTTGTATTTGTACCGGATTACCACAACAAGGGAAGAAAATGAAGACATTTGATTTCTGAGTAACGCAAAATGGGATGACGTATACTAATTTTTGGGACTGAGGTCTACCTTGTTTTCTATCCATTTAAAAAAAAAAAATCTACTGGACGAATTTACACCATACCAAAGAAAAGAATATCTGTGATGCTTTGTGGGCAAGTTATTTCTTATTTGGTGCAAATCTTTAAAGTGTTTTACAGAAGAAACAGCTTTTTAGTTTTCCTAATAACGTTTGGACCATTTTTGTATTCGTGTAATACAGCTATACAATGAATCCTAGCTTTTTTATACAGTAATACGAGGGAGTATCATACAAAAGCCAAATTACAACATAGCTGTGATTCAAGAATAAATGTAGAAAGTCACAGTCTCAATAAAAATGTGACAATCACTTCCCAAAAACGTATAAGACATTAAACAAGATAGCAATCCTTGTCTTTCCATGATCAATGTGTAATACTCATTTAAATGTCACCATCTTCATCTGTGAACCATTTAATGAATTTTTCCCATTATTTCCAGTTTGGTATTGGAACATTTAATCCAGTCCCATCCAGCGAGTCAAATGTTATTTGCAATGAGATTTTGGGAAAAGTCAATTCAAATTGGTTTTATCTTAACTATAGTGAAGCTAAATAAAAGTATATTTGTATTTATTTGAATAACTGGGATGTCAATTCAGATCAGAAATTAATTATAATAATGCACTTACTGTGGGTGGAAACCTTCCCTGGAGGGTCCCTGCACAATTGCACAAAGGTGAGTATAAGCAGTGAGCCAGTTTAGGAGGGTGTAAAAAAGTGGGACTTAGATCAGGGCCAAAACAGGTGATTTGCAAAGGTAGCATTAACCTTTGGCGAAAGTGCTGCAAACTAAAAGGAGTACTGTATAAATAAACCCAATTACATTATTATATGTCACTGGAGGGAGTCGTTGGGTCAGGTAGGTCGGATGAGGGATGAGGTGGCAGGTTCTTACTCTTGGGCCAGGGATTGAGGTTTAAGCAGAGCTATGATGAAATCCATAGTTGCCTGGGTTTATTGTAATGTCCTGCGGGTACCAATTGAACCAGGACGAGTAGAGACACAGAGTGAGAGGAGGGATGCTGGGGAATGGGACAGTGATGTTGAGTGCAGAGGAGAGTGGAGCGACCAAGATGGTGAATGGACATAGATACAGTTAGTAAGGTACCAAAGAGCAAGTCCATTTGTAGCCCTGTGGACTAGGAGAAGGAACTTGAAAAGGAAGAAGGTGTGCATGGAGAGACAACTATCAGGTTGTTGCTAATTAGAGATGGGAGAAGATCTGGGTAGGCATAAAGAGTGTGGGTAACACATTCGATGACTTTAACTAAATGGAGGAAGGAGTAGAGAGGAAAGCCAAGGATTAGGCAGACGTTTGCTGAGTATGAGAGTGGAGATTAGCATTTTTGTAGAGTGATGAGTAAGAAATGGTTAAACTTTCTGAATGCTGGGAAGGTTAATATGGGCAGAAAAGCAGTGGTGGTGATCAATATGTGCAGTCAGAAGTCACCATCAAAGTGGACCACAAAGTTTAGAAACTTAGGTGATGGAACAGGATGGTCAGATGGGAAGGTGATGGGCAAGGGTATGCTAGGGATGGCATTGGAACCTGGGAAAAAGATGACATCCATTTTCGAAGAGTTCTGCATAAGGAATCAGAAAGCCAACCACTAGTGGATTACTGTAAGGCAGATGGTAGTCTGTCACATGATGGCTGAGGTGAAGGAGGGAAAGGAAATAAAGATGCAAGTGTGATCAGCAAAGAGGTGATAGTAAAAGACAAAGGATGAGATAAGTCCACATAGAGTAGAGTTGTAGAGGATTATGAGAAGAGGCCCAAGGACTGCACCTTAGGGGATTGCCAACAGGAAAGGGGTGGGGACAGGTAGGAGGCAATCCAGGCTATAGGAGATCTCTGAAACCCAAGGTCCTAGAGAGTGAAAAGGAGAGAGGAGTCATCAATGTTGCAAGTGTCCAAAGGGCCAAAAGAATGAGCAGTGCAGAATGATAGGAGTGATTAGCATCACAGAGAAAGTTGGAAATGTGCATGAAAGCAGTCTTGGTGCAACTTGTATGAGGCCATTATCCCTAAGGTACTTAGTGATATGGTTAAAGTCCATCCAGTGAAGGACCTTAGACTAATTGGGTAAGAGTAACAATAGTTTTCAAGGATAGTTTGATCATCAGCAGGGTTTCTCCATCAAGGCTACAGCAAACATGATAAGTGTTATTACATGTCAGGCTTACATTGCGCAACCATTTGTGACATGTTTTCTTACTGTGGCATTGCATTTTTTATAGCAAACCGTTAAGATAGCTCAGTGGGTTGAGCGCTCGCTGCTGCCATCTATGCGTGATCTGCAGGTTGCAGGCTTGAATCCTGGCAAGCCCAACTCAGCCTCTCTTTCTTCTGAGGTTGATAAATGAGTACCAACTTTGGTTGGGATGATAATTTTATGTACTATGTATAGCACTTTGTCGAATGTGCTTTATAAATAGCAAATCATTAAAATGAATCCAAGCATTAACTGCTCCTGTGCAAGGCTGGTGACTTGCTTCTATTGGATTGTTGGGAACTGTAATATCACAGCAACTGGAAATGTAGAGATTCTACTTATCACATAATGACAATACCTGACATGCAGCTATAATTGCCATAATATGGAAGTAACTGGCCACACAATGTTGAAGTGGCATATATATGGTAGCCCCTCGGCTGATTCTATTGGATCTAACCCTATCATGTCATGACCCTATCCATGGCATATGAAGGCAGCGCTCTTGTTAAAATGTGGTCTCTAAAATATTCCTGTCTGCTTTAGTACCTATTTGGTATTTTAAAAATGGTACGTGGATGTACTTTCTTTTACACCTGCATGACACCTCCTATGATGTCACCATGGTTAAAGAGGAACTGATGCCATCCATCCAAGGTCATGTGACATCATTTTCTGTGATGCCATCCGGTGTGTAATGTCACTTCCGCTACCCCTGACATTTTGGTGAATCGAAGTGCATGAGCAGCAAGGACATTTTTGGAGACTGGGAGTTGGGTTTGGGGCTGGGATTTGTGTCAGCCTCGTAGGTGACAGAGCATGTTTGTTTTGAGCGTCTGTATCGCAGAATTAATCCAGTACTGAGGACAGGAGACGTATGGCGTGAATGTGCGTGCAGGATAGTGTTCTTAATGGAAGTCAGAAAATACACAGTCAATGGAAAAGGCATGAACAGAGGAGAGAGACAGGAGAGGGGTTCTGACATCGTCAATGAAAGTGACAAGAAAGTTCTGCTTTTGTGTCGCTGCTTTTGTGTCGCCCCTCGAAACATTTGTGTATAAGCGCGTTTTAAATGACATATCACATATCACATGTCCTCTAGACCATTAAAGGATATAAAGAGTACATGATGGAGGGACCAAGAAATTCAAGTTAACAATGGAGTGATTAGAGGGAGATAGGTCAATGGAGAGATCATAGGAGGAGAGCGAAGGAGAGAGAAAGACAAAGTCAAGAGAGTTTTAAAGGCTAGTTGTGTAAGGAGTAGAGGAGGTGGACAGATATGACAGAGTTAAGTTCAAGGTGGGTGGCTACAGAGGACTTAGGAAGGTTAAAGCTCCCAGCATGACAATGGGGATGTCAGTGGGAAGTGACTCAAGGAAAAGGTTCAGATCAGGAAGGAAGGAGTTTAGAGCACCAGGGGGCACTAGCGAGCCAGAACATTGATAGGAGAAGGAGGGAAGATTTGAATAGTGGCATTTTAAAAAAAAAGAAGTGGTGATATCCAAAGGGGTTACGGTGGCTGGTATTTGGGGACTTAGTGACACAGATTCCCCACTGCGTTTCAATAGGTTGGGGAGAGTGGGAGAAGGAAGCAGAGTCTGTGTGGAGAGCTGCTAGTGTTGCAGAGTCATTATGACAGATACAGGTTTCTGTGATAGCAAGAAGTGAAAGTAGTCATTGATGAAGGAAGACTTGTTGCAGAGGGATTGTGCCAGCAAAGGATCAAGTGAAAAAGTGTTGCAGGGGGTGGGGAAGAGGAGCAAGTATTGTGCAGTAGGTGAGGGAATAGGTGAGGTTAGGCATCATGGGAGAGCGGGAGCGCCGGGTTTGGGGGTCACTGGTACAGGGTAGAAGAGCAAGAAGAGGTTGCAGAGTGAAGAAGAAGTTAAACTGAGTTGTGGCTGAAGTTATTTGGGACTGGGGGCCATCCACTTCTCCATAAAATTTGGATGGATTTACAGCAACAACAACAAACAAAAAATATCTACGAGAGATGGGGAGGAGAAAAAAAGGAGGAAGGAGCAAAGTGAAGGTGCATTATAGAAGGGAAAGGAGTAGGGAAGTCAAGACAGTGGAGGAATGGTGCAGCACAAGATGGAGAGGATAAGTGTGTGAGCGTGGATGGTAGTGCAGGACATTGGAAGGGCTGGCCTGAAAAGAGGGACTATATGTTCTGAGTTGGGCTAGAATTCTGGACTTTTCAAATTTAAACTTTTAAAGGAGGTTCTTCCTTTTATCCCATCACAACTTGCTTCTTCAGCAGTCATTGTGTCCATTATGGTTCTTTGGACTACTGTAATGGCAACTATCTTGGTCAACCAGACTTTTTAGTTCAACAGCTTCAGATTCAACAAAACTCTGCAGCACGTTTGGCTCTTAATGCTCCCAGGCTTACCCATGGCTCCCTCCTGTTGTAAAAGCTTCACTGACTTCCTGTGAAAAGCTGCTTTACATTTAAGATTCGGGCCATTCTTTTCTTCAAGCCAAACTCATTCAATATGTTCCTTCTCGAACCTTGGGCTCGGCTTCACAAAATCTTTTGAAAGTTCTGAAATTTCATAAGGCGTGAGATGGAGGGCGTTCATTCTCAGTTCTGGCTCCCTCACTGTGGTATTCTCTTCCCGGACATTTGCGAGAGATTTCTAACCATCTGTGTTTTCATAAAACTCTCAAAACATTACTGTTTTGATATGGGATATTTTGGAGGTGTTATGATATGATAGGTTATTTATAATGCACGGACCCGGGGATCGAACCTGTGTTGCTCCGTGTCGTCCTGCTTCCAAGGTGAGCATGTTGCCCCTTAGCTATCATCCCGAGACCAACGTCAAGGTGTTCGAATGTTGCTGCCAGTGCCCACCTTGATAAATATAATTGCATTACGTTATACTGGGGATACAGGTGGCCAAAAGACAGTTAGCAGGATCACAACAAGAGTGTAACTTAGCTTTTCAAGGCGATAACAGCTTTGTGGCAAATTGAGAGTGGCTGGGTGGAAGGATACGATCAGTTAAGGCGTTGCTTATCAGATAAAGCCTTTATATAGAATTGTGTTCAATATAACAATTAAAATCAATCATATCAATTGGAAAGTTACAATCAGAGGTCATATAGAGGAAGATTAAGACGATGCTTTACATTTCTTCACAGTTGCAATCCATAGGGGCCCTTGGTGCAGACATACCATCCGCACATCCCTCCTGCCTGGGGTAGAGACGGGCTTTCACCATTCCCAATATACGTACACAATCTTCCTACTGCAATGCTACTTCCTCCCCGCATCCCGCAGCTAAGACTTCCCTAAGACATGAGCATATGCCCTTTGGCCTACTAGCTGGGGGTTGCAATGCAGCATATGCTACTGCCAGGTCATAGCAGTTTATTATACCTCAACCAGGCTGCCACTTTAGGTGCCTCTTAGCACCCCCAGCACAGAGACACATTATTCCTGATCACCACCATTGCCAGATTAACAAATTGCCAAATGCCAAATTGACAAACATCTGGAGCCGGAACAAGCTGAAGAGCCAAAGTTAAAGATCCAACTGCAACCCCACACCCATGTCTCTAGAATTCCCCACTTCCCTCCAAAAGTCTTTCACCCTGTCAAGTGCCTACTGTATGCCTGGTCTCTAGCACATCTATTACACGTATCTGGGATTTCTCCATTGTATGCATGCACCTTGTGTGGAGTGTAGTATGCCTGGTGCAGATATTTCACATGGATCAACTCATGTCCCTGATATGTGGATATTTACTATGCTTGCTGGCAAGCTTGATCCCATTCCAAGTCCATACACGGTATCCCTAGTGTCTCTTCCCACCTTGCCCTTGTCGCAAGAGTTGTGGGTACCATATTATACTGTGCTTTCTGGTAGAAGTTAAATGCAAGATGGTCTAATGGCACCAGATGCAAGGGAATGAATGATCGGGGTGAAACTCGGCTCAGAAGGAAAGCCCACTATGTGGTCCCATAATGATAGTTTTAGTATGTAGTATTAGAACATGGTTAACCCATTGATGGAGCCTCTGTCCTAGAGCTTATTAAGGCTGATAAACTCCCCATTCGGCAAATAGGTCGCCAGCTGCGTGATGCTCAGGTTGCCAAGTTGTGTCTTTAATTGCCTTTCAAAGGTAATAAGGTCCCCCAGGCTGCTGTACAAGGGTAACATCGGTGTGTAGGGTATGCCAGCTGAGCTGATGCCCTCCATATGGCACAGTGCCTTCCATGTGGTGTACCATAGCCGTGTCTTGTTTCAGTCCTTCTCACAGTACGCCCATATCAGGACTGCCAGAGAGGAAGGTGAGCAAACCTCACCCTCGAACATCAGATGCAGCTCCTCAACCTGATCCTGCAGCCATCCAGCCACAAACTGCGCCTGTGGGGCACAGATGTATTGCTGCTAGCCCTCATTTATCGCACGGCAGGGGTCATGTAGAAATCCAGATACGTGCTGCCTTCCCTGACCGCACTAGTTTAAATAGCATTGCTCGGAACCCCCTTAAAGTAGCCTGCAGGCGCGACAACAGGTATATGCTGATGTATAATAATTTAGGCAGTACAACCATATTAATGATTGCAACACTACCCATTAAGGACATTGGCTGGCAGCTGCACCCATCTCCCCACCCTTCGTTCCAATTCTTCAAGCGGTTTGACACAATTATCTGGGTAGCATTCCTGTACATCCGCAGAGATCACCACTCCCAAGTGTTTCATATTCTTTTCTTGCCAAATAAATCCTAGCTCTGCGCCCACTCTGAATATTGGGGGACAAGGGGAGGGGTTCAGACTTTCCCCAGTTGATCTAAACTCCTGTGATTTGCCCATAGTCATTGATCTCTTCTATAACTGAAGCTAGATTGCCCGCTGGGTTGTACATGAAGAGCTGCATGTCGTCTGCAAATATGTCACTATCCTGTTCGTATTACGAATTGGAATGCCCCTGTGGGCATGGTATACACGTAGTAAATACAACAGGGGCAAATTCTGACGTTTGGCGTGATGACCTCGCGTTGGGTAAGGTCTTAACCGTGGATGTAATCTCCTCCTCCTCGGATATGCTATATCAGAGTCTGGATATCTCAATCCTGCCCTATTCAACAGTTCTAGAACTCTGTTCACGATGCGTTCGTCCTGAGGGTCTACAGGTTCATTTAGTATTCTAGAAATGCTGTGCTAATGCTATTGTCATCCCGGCATCTATCCTCAGTTTGGTTCATCACCTCTGGTATATTGCTTTGTCCAGATTCCTGCTTTAACCGCTGCACTAGCATGTGACCCACTCTACCCTTCTCCATGCAAAGACTAGCGCACATATTACCATCTATGTAATATTGCCAATTGTTCTTCTATCCTACCAAGCATCCCTTACCTGCAGTGTTGTACATATCCACATTCAAGTTGGTTGATTTCTTTTTCACATGTATCTAATTCTCAGATGCAAGGTTTGATGAAGTGAATGTAAGTGGCTTATTCCAGGGAGGTGAACAAGTTACCCACTATTTTACAATACTCTTGTGAGCTGAAGTACAACATTGCGCATGGAAGCAGATCCCCTTTTCAGGAATGCGTTAAGAAGGCTCATGGGTGTGTTACTGTCAGTATGCCTGCTATGCAATATTACAATATAAAAACTAGGGGTAGGTATATCGTAGACCAGTGTATTGGTAGATCTCAGAAGTAACGAGCTGAGTGTGATGTTTGATAAAAGAAGAATACTGGGGCCCCTGAAGAACAGGGATATGTGTTACGAAAAACCTCAGTCATTGATTTGAGATTTCAGCATTACAATGGTTTTGTGAATATGGGCCGCCCAGTCTGAGAGTTCTGACCAGGGAGTAACCGATACTCAATGTTTGTTGTGATTGCTCATTGTGGATAGATAGCAACCTACAATTGCAATACAACCTGCAAAGACCCCCAACCACTGACATGGACCGATCACCACATGATCCCTCTTGAGGTCAACACCAATCAGGCACTGCCCAACAAACACCCCCTGGCACCAGCATGTCCCACCAGGAACAAACGCAACATTACGGCTGAAGCCCTACTACCACTGGTCCTACCTACTCTCAACGCTCTCCCAGCCAACACTGACTTAAGCCTGCTGATTGACACCTTCAACGACTCCATGGCTAGAACAATGGACACCGTTGCCCCCCTGAAAATACGCAATATCAAACCCAAGGCGCGCCTAAACTCGTGGTACACCCCTGAGCTTAAACTACTCAGAAAAGAGAAAGCGAAGGCACATCACACCTGGAAGACTAACCCCACCGCGGAAAACAAATCCAACCTCACCAACCTATCCTCACTTTACAAAAATGAGATAATCCGTACCAAAAAAGATGTATACAACACCAGGATTGCTCAGGCAGGATCCTCCACCAAAGAATTATTTAAAGTTCTGAAGGAACTAGAAAGCCCTATTGCATCTCCAGACACCTGCCTGAAAGACAAATCCTGGTGCACCAACATCCAAAACGCCCTCAACAATAAAATCTTAGGACTCCAAACTAAAATCGAGGACAAACGGCAACAACTCTCCAACAACAAAGTCACCAACACCAGCCCTCCCACACCTAACAATACTAGCTCAGGCTTCTCGTTTACGAAAGTCACCATCCCGGAAGTCCAAAAAATCATCACCTCCCTGAAACCCTCTAATTGCAAAGGAGACAGCTGCCCGGCACAAATCATAAAAGATGCAGCCAGAGAGCTCTCACCTTTCATCACCAAACTTATCAACCTATCCTTCACCAACAACTCTATCCCTAACAACCTAAAACAATCATGGGTCCTCCCTCTCCTGAAAAAACAATCCCTCGATCCGGCCATACCCACTAATTACAGGCCCATCACCACAGTCCCTTTCCTACTGAAAATTTTGGACAGAGTAGCCTACATCCAAATTCAGAAATACCTGGAATCAAACCAACTGCTAGGAATACGTCAATCTGGCTTCAGACCTCAACACAGAACAGAAACCGCCCTTGTTGATCTCAAAAGCCAGATTTACGAAATCAAAGACAAAGGCAATGCCGCAATCCTACTCCTATTAGACCTCTCAGCGGCCTTTGATCTGGTCAGCCATGAAATCCTCTGTAATCACCTTGCCACTGCAGCCCACTTCTCACCCTCCGCCATCACATGGATACAGTCCTTCCTGGCAAACAGAACCATGCGGGTCTTCTCCACTACAGATGCAGCAGACCCCATCCCCATCACATGCGGGGTCCCACAAGGTTCCTGTGTATCCCCCACTTTGTACAACATATTTACAAAGCCTCTATTCGACCAACTGGGTGTCACCTACACAAACTACGCAGATGACACCCAGATACTCCTCACCATCTCAGGCAATTATCAAACAGACTCCGCCCGGATCAACAAAATATTCTCCATCATTCAGGCATGGATGGCCTTCCATGGCTTTTGCCTGAACGATGAGAAGACAGAGCTCCTAATCGTTGGCTCCCCCAACACTCTAACTAAACTCGACCCTAGCTACAACAACATCACCATTGACGGCCACACCATCCCCATAGCCAAAAGTGTAAAAACCCTTGGCTTCTATCTAGATGCCAACACCAACCTTAGCAAACACACCAATATGACCGCCTCAGCCGCTCCCTACACCGGCAAGCTCATCAGGGCCAGCAGACCATTCCTCTCACCCAACAACTGCCTCACCCTTGCCAGGGCCCTCATACAATCCAAACTGGGTTACTGTAACAGCCTATACCTAGGTGCTAATCAATCCGTACTCAACAAGTTGCAGGTAATACAAAATAATGCCCTGCGCGCAGCCCTCAACATTCCCAGACAAGAGCATATCTCTGCTACCAGGAAAGCCTGCAAATGGCTATCCATACGCCAAAAAAGTGATCTAAAAACCATCTGCCTCACATACAAATCCCTCAATCATCTAGCACCACCTTATCTAGCCAACAAATTCACCCTGAAACCTGCTACCAGATCCACCAGATCCTCCAACACTCTTTCACTGACAGTGCCCAGGATCCACCTCAAAAGAGCTGGAGGGGCAAGCTTCACAGTACTCGCCCCCCCAACTCTGGAACACCTTACCGCTCAACATCATAACTATTAAATCCTTCCAAATCTTCAGGAAACAGGTCATCAGATGGCTCCTAAACAAAGAATAGCGCCCCTAACACCAGACCCCCGCGCGGTAACTGGATTAGGTACTATACTTATACTGAAAATTGTATATCATGCGTACTGTATGTATTTTGTATATTGACAACTGTATATATATGTATACTCAATAACATTTATGCAACACAAAAATACTTCGCAATGCTGTAACCATTTTGTTAAGCGCCCGTCTACCCCTGGGTTTGGAGCGCTATACAAATAAAATAAATACAAATACAAATACAATCCAAGAGTTGTTCATGTTGTCCCAGTGAAACTGGTTGAGGACAGAATGGTATCCCCATGTAGGGTGGATTGATGCTGGTTGAGGACGCAATGGTATCCTTGTATTGCACAAGTTGCCTTAGTGATATAGGTTGAGGATGGAATGGGATCCTCACATAGCCCATGTTGTCTTAGGGACATTGATTGAGGATGCAATGGAATGCTCATGTAGCATATTTTGTCTTAGTGACCTTGGTTGAGGACAGAATGGTATCCTCGTGTAGCCCATATTGTCTTAGTGGCATTGGCTGAGGATGTGATGGGATCCTCGTGTAGCACATGTTGTCTTAGTGACCTTGGTTGAGGATGGAATGGGATACACGGGTAGCGCATATTGTGTTAGTGACATTGGTTGAGGACGGATTGGGATACGTGTGTTGTGTATGTTCTCTTAGTGGCATTGGTTGAGGATGGAATGGTATCTAGTGTATCACATGTTGTCTTTGTGGCATTGGTTTAAGATGGAATGGGATACTCGTGTAGCGCATTTTGTCTTATTGGCATTGGTGGATGATAGAATGGTATCCTTGTGTAGCACAATTTATGGCACTAGTTAAGAATGGAATGGTATCCTAATGGGACAAGTAACTAGAAGGATTGCCTTTCCTGTTGCCTGTCTAGCCCTGTCTAAATAAGCATATGGGGGGGGTGTGTGTGTGTGTGTGTGTGTGTGTGTGTGTGTGTGTGTGTGTGTGTGTGTGTGTGTGTGTGTGTGTGTGTGTGTGTGTGTGTGTGTGTGTGTGTGTGTGTGTGTGTGTGTGTGTGTGTGTGTGTGTGTGTGTGTGTGTGTGTGTGTGTGTGTGTGTGTGTGTGTGTGTGTGTGTGTGTGTGTGTGTGTGTGTGTGTGTGTGTGTGTGTGTGTGTGTGTGTGTGTGTGTGTGTGTGTGTGTGTGTTACTATCCTTGTGGGGACTTTGGTGTGTAAACATGCACACGCTGTGGGGACTTGATTTCACTGTGGGGACCTAATCCCAAGTCCCCACATGGTAATGCCTTCCAAATGACTTAAAACAACTTAAAAGACATCTGTGCCAATTTTTAGAACTTTTTAAAAAATGGCTTTGTGGGGACCTGTGTTTATTTTGGTGTGTTGATTTTTTACTCAGCTCTGCCCCCGCAGGGTGGGTGTGGTATTGCAGTCATCAACACACGGACAGGAATTTAAACACACTTGATAAATCAGATGCCCTACATGCTTAGGCAGCAGACAGCAGATTCATGGGAACCATTTATACACAAATACAATTGTGTTTTAAATGGCCTGAACTCTGCGTTTAAATGTAAAATAATGAAATTAAGCTGTTTTTTGTGTATTTTGTATGTTTACAGAATTGGATATAATTGATATGCAATGTAAATCTTCCCTCATTGATTGCACAACACACTTCCAGATTCATTTCAAGCATTGACTACTTTTGTAATAAACGAATCGCAATATGACTTACTTTACTTTCTTATTTTTCTGTGATTTTGTTGAAGTCCCCATAGGGGTGGTGTGTGATGAAATTGAATTCTACACTGTCAAGACAACACATTATGTGCACGGATGTCATCTTGTCTATAGTCTGATATGTGAATTAATTGAATGTTGGCATCACATTTTGTCTTATTATTCAAAAAATATTCACAAAGTTGATGTTTAATTGATACTCATTTGGTTTCCTTACAAGTTGATCTCTAAGGGAAAAAAGTGGCAGTAATGGAATTAGCGCCACTTTGATCAATCTGCTGATATAAGGGTTATTGAAAATGGACACTAATTCCTCTGGTGAAATTAACCCAGAAGAAATGAGCGCTGGAGGAAAAAGTAATGAAAACCAGTGATAATTCCCCCGGGGCTAAATCCTCCAGTGGAATTAGAGCTGGAAATAAAAATGCTAATTCCATCCTATCTTCAGGTAAAAATACCGAACGAAACACTGCCAAAAATAGTGGCCAATTCAACCAAAAATACCCAAATGGTGAAGGAAAATGCATTCAGGTGATGCAAATGAAGCCACAGATGCACCCAATTGGCCATACAAGGGTATGTGAATACGAATAGTGTGTAATGATGCTGAAGTCCCCATAGAGCTGATATGATGGTACTGAGTCCACCAAAAGGATGGTGTGGGGTCCTGTTGAGGTCTCCGTTGGGATGTTGTTTGATGACATAGAGGTCCTCACAGGGATGGTGTGTCATTGTATAGAAGGCCATATAAGAATAGTGTGTATTTATGCTCAAGGTCCCATAGAAATGGAATGCAATGATATTGAATCCTCCAACTGAATGGTGTGTGCTGATGTTGAGGTCCCCACAGGGTTGATATGTGATGATATTGAAGTCCTCACATGGATGGTGTGCGCTGATGGTGAGGTCCCCAAAGGTATGATATGTGATGATATTGAAGTCCTCACATGGATGGTGTGTGCTGATGGTGAGGTCCCCACAGGGATGATATGTGATGATATTGGAGTCCTCACATAGATGGTGTGTGCTGATGGTGAGGTCCCCACAGGCATGATATGTGATGATATTTAAGTCCTCAAATGGACAGTGTGTGCTGATGTTGAGTTCCCCACAGGGTTGATATGTGATGATATTGAAGTCCTCACATGGATGGTGTGTGCTGATGGTGAGGTCCCCACAGGGATGATATGTGATGATATTGAAGTCCTCACATGGATGGTGTGTGTTGATGTTGAGGTACCCACAGGGTTGATATGTGGTGATATTGAAGTCCTCACGTGGATGGTGTGTGCTGATGGTGAGGTCCCCAAAGGGATGAAATGTGATGATATTTAAGTCCTCAAATGAGTGGTGTGTGCTGATGTTGAGGTCCCCACAGGGTTGATATGTGATGATATTTAAGTCCTCAAATGGGTGGTGTGTGCTGATGTTAAGGTCCCCACAGGGTTGATATGTGATGATATTGAAGTCCTCACATGGATGGTGTGTGATGATGTTGAAGTCTCCTTAATGAAGATGTATTATGATATTAAACATTTTGTATGTGGGCTCTTTGACATTAAATGCCTTACAGATATGTAATGCTTCAAGGAAGTAAAAGAGAGGTTTTGTGAAGATGTTGAAATCATTTAAGAAAGTATTTATAGGCCTGAGTGTGTTTTATGTTAACATGAACTCATGTAATGGTAATGTTACATCATGCTCTGCTTAGTACATGGCCAAATCAGAAATTGAACGAAATCTCACCTGACAATGGGGGTGATTACGAGTTGGGCAGTATTCTGTCTGTAAATCCACTGGACTTACCGTTGCCACCACTTAGTTTGGCAGATTTACAGGTGGGTTACACGTGGTGGTGGCGGAGTATGATCCCTTTTTTTCATTGGACTCTATGGGGCATTTTTGGCAGAATTACTGCCTAAGGGAGCAAGGGCTAAAGGTCAGTGTGAACAAGTGCCAGTTTTGCTGGACAAGCATCAAATACAGCGGAAACGTCATCTCTGCAGACATCATTCCTGTAGATCCCGCAAAGACGGAAGCCTTCCTCACCTGGTCAAGACCTCAGAACTTGAAGGAGTTACAGAGTTTCCTTTCTTTAACAGCTACTGGAGATTTGTTGTGGGATATGCCAACATCGTGCAACCGCTTGTGGACCTCATCAAAGGATACCTGCATAACTAGAGGAGCGGCAGGACTACTCTGCAGACCATTTATACCATCCACATGAGCCCTTTGATGATAGGTGGACCGACTAATGCCAGGAGGCATTCAAGGAGCTGAGGCAGATCCTCACTACTTGAGCTCCTCGAATACTCAAACCAATTCTGGGCTACACAGATCCTCAGTTGCCTTGCATCTTGCACATTGATGCAAGTCTTCCACCTGGTGATTGTCTGTTGATCCACAGCCTGGAAAAAGAGTGGACAGAACAAGCTGAGTAACAAGTGGGAGTCTCAACCATTCAACATTGAGCATCAATTAGTAGTGCTGCCTGTCTACTGACTATGGGTATGAGGACTGCCAAGAAACATCAAGACCTTGCAATGGAACCATCTGCTCCAAGTCCAGGATGAGTTTGAGCTGACACTGGCAGTGAGAGAAGAGGACGTGAACCCGACTCTGAGAGTGTTCTTTCGAGACTAATCCTGATCCCATTGCTCCTGGTAAATTGGATGTGGCAGGTTACCCTTACCCATTCCTCCACTGGAATATAGGGAGCCTGACTTGGTACAGGGTTGATCGCTGGGTCAGGAATAAACCCTACATGAGGCCCCGGCTGATCTTCATCCTGCAACCAGGGAGAGCACGACTATCATGAAACTAACATAGGATTCACCGGGGGTCCAATGTGAGTTTCCCATTGCCTGATCCTAAGTTTTCCATTCTTTCTTCTTTAGTGCAGGTGCCCTTTGAGTTCAGGGATACTTTTGCAGGGCGCAGGGCATGAGAGGGGGTTTGGGGGTAACAGGAGAGAGACACGGGGCATGAGCGAGGGGTGGGGGCAACAGCAGAGAGACACGGGGCATGACCGGGGGTGCGGGGCAACAGGAGAGAGACATGGGGCATGAGCAGGGGGTGGGGGGTAACAGGAGAGAGACACGGGCATGAGTGGGGGGTTGGGGGTAACAGGAGAGAGACACGGGGCATGAGAGGGGGGTGAGGGGTAACAGGAGAGAGACACGGAGCATGAGCGGGGGGTGGGGGGCAACAGGAGAGAGACACGGGGCATGAGAGGGGGGTGGGGGTAACAGGAGAGAGACACGTGGCATGAGCGGGGGGGTGGGGGTAACATCAGGGAGACACGGGGCAGGACCGGGGATGGGGGGCAACAGGAGAGAGATACGGGGCATGAGAGGGGGGTGGGGGTAACAGGAGAGAGACACATGGCATGAGCGGGGGGTGGGGGTAACAGGGAGACACGGGGCATGACCGGGGGTGGGGGGCAACAGGAGAGAGATACGGGGCATGAGAGGGGGGGGTTAACAGGAGAGAGACACGGGGCATGAGCGGGGTGTGGGGGTAACATGAGAGAGACATGGGGCATGAGCTGGGGGTGGGGGGGCAAAATCAGGGAGACACGGGGCATGAGCGGGGGGTGGGGGGAACACGAGGGAGACACGGGGCATGAGAGGGGGGTGGGGGTAACAGGAGAGAGACACAGGGCATGAGCGGGGGTTGGGGGCAACAGCAGGGAGACACGGGGCATGACTGGGGGGTGGGGGGCAACAGAAGGGAGACACGGGGCATGACTCGGGGGTGGGGGGCAACAGGAGAGAGACAAGGGGCATGAGAGGGGGGTGGGGGGGTAACAGGAGAGACATGGGGCATGAGCGGGGGTTGGGGGCAACAGCAGGGAGACACGGGGCATGACCGGGGTGTGAGGGGCAACAGGTGAGAGACACAGGGCATGAGAGGAGGTGGGGGTAACAGGAGAGAGACACGGAGCATGAGCGGGGGGTGGGGGGTAACAGGAGACAGACACGGGGCATGAGTGGGGGTGGGGGCAACAGCAGGGAGACACGGGGCATGAGCGGGGGGAAAACGAGGGAGACACGGGGCATGAGAGGGGGGTGGGGGTAACAGAAGAGAGACACGGGACATGAGTGGGGGGTGGGGGGCAACGGGAGGGAGACGCAGGGCTTGACGGGGGGTGGGGGGCAACAGGAGAGAGACACAGGGCAAGAGAGGGGGGTGGGGGGCAAACAGGAGAGAGACACGGGGCATGAGCGGGAGTGGGGGGCAACATGAGAGAGACACGGGTCATGAGCGGGGGGTGGGGGGTAACAGCAGGGAGACACAGGGCTTGAGCGGAGGATGGGGGAACACGAGGGAGACACGGGGCATGAGAGGGGGGTGGCGGGTAACAGGAGAGAGACACGGGGCATGAGCGGGGTGGGGGGCAAGAGCAGAGAGACACGGGGCATGAGCGGGGGGTGGGGGGTAACAGGAGAGACATGAGGCATAAGCGAGGGGTGGGGGAACAGGAGAGAGACACGGGGCATGAACGGGGGGTGGGGGGCAACAGGAGAGAGACACAGGGCATGAGCGGGCAGTGGGGGGCAACAGCAGGGAGACACGGGGCATGACCAGGGGGTGGGGGGCAACAGGAGAGAGACACGGGGCATGAGGGGATGTGGGGGGTAACAGGAGAGAGACACGGGGCATGAGCGGGGGTATGGGTACCGGGAGAGAGACTCGGGGCATGAGCTGGGGGTGGGGGGCAACAGCAGGGAGACACGGAGCATGACCGGGGGTGGGGGTCAACAGGAGAGAGACACGGTGCATGAGAGGGGGGTGGGGGTAACAGGAGAGAGACACGGGGCATGAGCGAGGGTGGGGGGCAACATGAGAGAGACACAGGGCATGAGCGGGGGTGGGGGGCAACAGCAGGGAGACACGGGGCATGAGCGGGGGTGGGGGGAACACGAGGGAGACACGGGGCATGAGAGGGGGGTGGGAGGTAACAGGAGACAGACATGGGGCATGAGCGGGGGGTTGGGAGCAACAGCAGGGAGACATGGGGCATGACTGGGGGTGGGGGGCAACAGAAGGGAGACACGGGGCATGACCGGGGGGTGGGAGGTAACATGAGAGAGACACGGGGCATGAGAGGGGGATGAGGGGTAACAGGAGAGAGACACGGGGCACGAGAGGGGGGTGGGGGTAACAGCAGAGAGACACGGGGCATGAGCGGGGGTTGGGGGGCAACAGGAGGGAGACACGGGGCATGAGCGGGGGGTGGGGGCGACACGAGAGAGACACGGGACATGAGTGAGGGGTGGGGGGTAACAGGAGAGAGACACGGGGCATGAGCGGGGGTGGGAGGCAACAGCAGGGAGACACGGGGCATGAGTGGGGGGAAAACGAGGGAGACACGGGGCATGAGCGGGGGGTGGGGGGTAACAGAAGAGAGGCACGGGACATGAGCGGGGGGCAAAAGGAGGGAGACACAGGGCATGACCGGGGGGGTGGGGGGCAACAGGGAGACACAGGGCATGGCTGGGGGTCGGGGCAACAGGAGAGGGACTCAGGGCTTGACCTTGGGGTGGGGGGCAACAGGAGAGAGACACGGGGCATGAGAGGGGTGGGGGGTAACAGGAGAGAGACAGGGGGCATGAGCGGGGGTCGGGGGCAACAGCAGGGAGACACGAGGCATGAGCGGGGGGTGGGGGAACACAAGGGAGACACAGGGCATGAGCAGGGGTGTGGGGGTAACAGGAGAGAGACACGGGGCATGAGCGGGTTGTGAGGGGCAACAGCAGGGAGACACGGGGCATGAGTGGGGGTGGGGGGTAACAGGAGAGACACGAGGCATGAACGGGGGGTGGGGGGCAACAGCAGGGAGACACGGGGCATGACTGGGGGGTGGGGGGTAAAAGGAAAGAGACAGAGGGCATGAGAGGGGGACGGGGGGGTAACAAGAGAGACACGGGGCATGAGTGGGGGGTGGGGGGGCAACAGCAGGGAGACGCGGGCATGAGTGGGGGGTGGGAGGCAACAGCAGGGATACACGAAGCATGAGCAGGGGGTGGGGGTTAACAGGAGAGAGACACGGGGCCTGAGCGGAGGTGGGGGGCAACAGGAGGGAGACACAGTGCATGACCGGGGGGTGGGGGGCAACAGGGAGACACAGGGCATGGCTGGGGGGTCGAGGCAAAACAGGAGAGGGACTCAGGGCTTGACCTTGGGGTGGGGGGCAATAGAAGAGAGACACGGGGCATGAGAGGGGGGTGGGGGGCAACAGGAGAGAGACAGGGGGCATGAGCGGGGGTCGGGGGCAACAGCAGGGAGACACGGGGCATGAGCGGGGGTGGGGGGAACACAAGGGAGACACGGGGCATGAGCAGGGGTGTGGGGGTAACAGGAGAGAGACACGGGGCATGAGCGGGTTGTGAGGGGCAACAGCAGGGAGACACGGGGCATGAGTGGGGGTGGGGAGTAACAGGAGAGACACGAGGCATGAACGGGGGGTGGGGGCAACAGCAGGGAGACACGGGGCATGACTGGGGGGTGGGGGGTAAAAGGAAAGAGACACAGGGCATGAGAGGGGGGTGGGGGGTAACAAGAGAGAGACACGGGGCATGAGTGGGGGGTGGGGGGGCAACAGCAGGGAGACACGGGCATGAGTGGGGGGTGGGAGGCAACAGCAGGGAGACACGGGGCATGAGCAGGGGGTGGGGGTTAACAGGAGAGAGACACGGGGCATGAGCGGGGTTGGGGGGCAACAGCAAGAAGACACGGGGCATGAGCGGGGGGTGGGGGGCAACAGGATAGAAACACGGGGCATGAGCGGGGGGTGGGGGGTAACAGGAGAGAGACACGGGGAATGAAAGGGGGGTGGGGGGTTAACAGGAGAGAGACACGGGGCATGAGCGGGGTTGAGGGTAACAGGAGAGAGACTCGGGCATGAGCAGGGGGTGGGGGGCAACAGCAGGGAGAGACGGGGCATGACCGGGGGTGGGGGGCAACATGAGAGAGACACTGGGCATGAGAGTGGGGTGGGGGTAACAGGAGAGAGACACGGGGCATGAGCCGGGGGTGGGGGGCAACATGAGAGAGACACGGGGCATGAGCGGGGGGTGGGGGGCAACAGCAGGGAGACACGGGGCATGAGCGGGGGTGGGGGGAACACGGGGCATGAGCGGGGGGTCGGAGTTAACAGGAGAGAGACATGGGGCATGAGCGGGGGGTAGGGGGCAACAGGAGAGAGACACGGGGCATGAGCGGGCAGTGGGGGGCAACAGCAGGGAGACACGGGGCATGACCAGGCGGTGGGGGCAACAGGAGAGAGACACGGGGCATGAGAGGGGGGTGGGGGTAACAGGAGAGAGACACGGGGCATGAGCGAGGGTGGGGGGCAACATGAGAGAGACACAGGGCATGAGCGGGGGTGGGGGGCAACAGCAGGGAGACACGGGGCATGAGCGGGGGTGGGGGGAACACGAGGGAGACACGGGGCATGAGAGGGGGGTGGGAGGTAACAGGAGACAGACACGGGGCATGAGCGGGGGGTTGGGAGCAACAGCAGGGAGACATGGGGCATGACTGGGGGTGGGGGGCAACAGAAGGGAGACACTGGGCATGACCGGGGGGTGGGAGGTAACATGAGAGAGACACGGGGCATGAGAGGGGGGTGAGGGGTAACAGGAGAGAGACACGGGGCATGAGAGGGGGGTGGGGGTAACAGCAGAGAGACACGGGGCATGAGCAGGGTTTGGGGGGCAACAGGAGGGAGACACGGGGCATGACCGGGGGGTGGGGGCGACACAAGAGAGACACGGGGCATGAGTGAGGGGTGGGGGGTAACAGGAGACAGACACGGGGCATGAGCGGGGGTGGGAGGCAATAGCAGGGAGACACGGGGCATGAGTGGGGGGAAAACGAGGGAGGCACGGGGCATGAGCTTGGGGTGGGGGGTAACAGAAGAGAGGCACGGGACATGAGCGGGGGGTGGGGGGCAAAAGGAGGGAGACACAGGGCATGACCGGGGGTGGGGGGCAACAGGAAGACACAGGGCATGGCTGGGGGGTCGGGGCAACAGGAGAGGGACTCAGGGCTTGACCTTGGGGTGGGGGGCAACAGGAGAGAGACACGGGGCATGAGCGGGGGGTGGGGGAACACAAGGGAGACACGGGGCATGAGCAGGGGTGTGGGGGTAACAGGAGAGAGACACGGGGCATGAGCGGGTTGTGAGGGGCAACAGCAGGGAGACACGGGGCATGAGTGGGGGTGGGGGGTAACAGGAGAGACACGAGGCATGAACGGGGGGTGGGGGGCAACAGCAGGGAGACACGGGGCATGGCTGGGGGGTGGGGGGTAAAAGGAAAGAGACACAGGGCATGAGAGGGGGGCGGGGGGGTAACAAGAGAGAGACACGGGGCATGAGTGGGGGGTGGGGGGGCAACAGCAGGGAGACGCGGGCATGAGTGGGGGGTGGGAGGCAACAGCAGGGAGACACGGGGCATGAGCCGGGGGTGGGGGTTAACAGGAGAGAGACACGGGGCCTGAGCGGGGGTGGGGGGCAACAGGAGGGAGACACAGGGCATGACCGGGGGGTGGGGGGCAACAGGGAGACACAGGGCATGGCTGGGGGGTCGGGGCAACAGGAGAGGGACTCAGGGCTTGACCTTGGGGTGGGGGGCAATAGGAGAGAGACACGGGGCATGAGGGGGGTGGGGGTAACAGGAGAGAGACAGGGGGCATGAGCGGGGGTCGGGGGCAACAGCAGGGAGACACGGGGCAGGAGCGGGAGGTGGGGGGAACACAAGGGAGACACGGGGCATGAGCAGGGGTGTGGGGGTAACAGGAGAGAGACACGGGGCATGAGCGGGTTGTGAGGGGCAACAGCAGGGAGACACGGGGCATGAGTGGGGGTGGGGGGTAACAGGAGAGACACGAGGCATGAACGGGGGTGGGGGGCAACAGCAGGGAGACACGGGGCATGACTTGGGGTGGGGGGTAAAAGGAAAGAGACACAGGGCATGAGAGGGGGTGGGGGTAACAAGAGAGAGACACGGGGCATGAGTGGGGGGTGGGGAGGCAACAGCAGGGAGACACGGGCATGAGTGGGGGGTGGGAGGCAACAGCAGGGAGACACGGGGCATGAGCAGGGGGTGGGGGTTAACAGGAGAGAGACACGGGGCTTGAGCGGGGGTGGGGGGCAACAGCAGGAAGACACGGGGCATGAGCGGGGGTGGGGGCAACAGGAGAGAGACACGGGGCATGAGCGGGGAGTGGGGGTAACAGGAGAGAGACACGGGGAATGAAAGGGGGTGGGGGTTAACAGGAGAGAGACACGGGGCATGAGCGGGGTTGAGGGTAACAGGAGAGAGACTCGGGCATGAGCAGGGGGTGGGGGGCAACAGCAGGGAGAGACGGGTCATGACCGGGGGTGGGGGGCAACATGAGAGAGACACTGGGCATGAGAGGGGGGTGAGGGTAACAGGAGAGAGACACGGGGCATGAGCCGGGGGTGGGGGGCAACATGAGAGAGACACGGGGCATGAGCGGGGGGTGGGGGGCAACAGCAGGGAGACACAGGGCATGAGCGGGGGTGGGGGGAACACGAGGGAGACACGGGGCATGAGAGGGGGGTGGGGGGTAACAGGAGAGAGACATGGGGCATGAGCGGAGGGTGGGGGGTGACAGGATAGAGACACGGGGCATAAGAGGGGGTGGGTGGAAACTGCAGGGAGACACGGGGCATGAGCGGGGGCTGGGGGCAACAGCAGTGAGATACGGGGCATGAGCGGAGGGTGGGGGAACACGAGGGAGATGCGGGGCATGAGCGGGGGTGGGGGTTAACAGGAGAGAGACACGGGGCAGGGGGTGGGGGGCAACAGGAGAGAGACACGGGGCATGAGCAGGGGGTAACAGGAGAGAGACACGGGGCATGAGCGGGGGGTGGGGGGGTAACAGGAGAGAGACACGGGGCATGACTGGGAGATGGGGGCAACAGGAGAGAGACACGGGGCTTGACCGGGGGGTGGGGGGCAACAGGAGAGAGACACGGGGCAAGAGAGGGGGGTGGGGGGTAACAGGTGAGAGACATGGGGCATGAGCAGGGGGGTAACAGGAGAGAGACATGGGGAATGAGAGGGGGGTGGGGGGTAACAGGAGAGAGACACGGGGCATGAGCGGGGGTGGGGGGCAACAGCAGGGAGACATGTGGCATGAGCGGAGGGTGGGGGCAACAGCAGGGAGACACGGGGCATGAGCGGGGGGTGGGGGGAACAAGAGGGAGACACGGGGCATGAGCGGGGGTGGGGGTTAACAGGAGAGAGACACGGGGCATGAGCAGAGGGTGGGGGGCAACAGCAGGGAGACATGTGGCATGAGCGGAGGGTGGGGGGCAACAGCAGGGAGACACGGGGCATGAGCGGGGGTGGGGGGAACAAGAGGGAGACACGGGGCATGACCAGGGGGTGGGGGCAACAGGAGAGAGACACGGGGCATGAGAGGGGGGTGGGGAGTAACAGGAGAGAGACACGGGGCATGAGCAGAGGGTGGGGGGCAACAGCAGGGAGACACGGGGCATGACCGGGGGGGTGGGGGGCAACATGAGAGAGGCACAGGGCATGAGCGGGGGGTGGGGGGCAACAGCAGGGAGACACGGGGCATGAGAGGGGGTGGGGAGTAACAGGAGAGAGACACGGGGCATGAGCAGAGGATAGGGGTAACAGGAGAGAGACACGGGGCATGAGAGGGGGTGGGGGTAACAGGAGAGAGACACGGGGCATGAGCGGGGGGTGGGGGGCAACAGGAGGGAGACACGGGGCATGACCGGGGGTGGGGGCGACAGGAGAGAGACACGGGGCATGAGAGAGGGGTGGGGGGTAACAGGAGAGAGACACGGGGCATGAGCGGGGGTGGGGGGCACCATGAGAGAGACACAGGGCATGAGCGGGGGTGGGGGGCAACAGCAGGGAGACACGGGGCATGAGCAGGGGTGGGGGAACACGAGGGAGACATGGGGCATGAGAGGGTGGTGGGGGTAACAGGAGAGAGACACAGGGCATGAGCGGGGGTGGGGGGGGCAACAGCAGGGAGACACAGGGCATGACTGGGGTGTGGGGGGCAACATAAGGGAGACACGGGACATGACCGGGGGTGGGGGGCAACAGGAGAGAGACACAGGTCATGAGAGGGGGGTGAGGGGTAACAGGAGAGAGACACGGGGCATGAGAGGGGGGTGGGGGGTAACAGGAGAGAGACAGGGGGCATGAGCGGGGGTGGGGGGCAACAGGTGGGAGACACGGGGCATGACCGGGGGGTCGGGGCAACAGGAGAGAGACACTGGGCATAAGAGGGGGGTGGGAGGCAACAGCAGGGAGACACGGGATATGAGTGTGGGGAAAACGAGGGAGACACGGGGCATGAGAGGGGGGTGGGGGGTAACAGAAGAGAGACACGGGACATGAGCGGGGGGTGGGGGGCAAAAGCAGGGAGACACGGGGCATGACCGGGGGTGGGGGCAACAGAGAGACACAGGGCATGGCTGGGAGGTCGGGGGCAACAGGAGAGAGACACAGGGCTTGACCTGGGGGTGGGGGGTAACAGGAGAGAGACACGTGGCATGAGCGGGGGTCTGGGGCAACAGCAGGGAGACACGGGGCATGAGCCCGGGGTGGGGGAACATGAGGGAGACACGGGGCATGAGCAGGGGTGTGGGGGTAACAGGAGAGAGACACGGGGCATGAGCGGGTTGTGAGGGGCAACAGCAGGGAGACACAGGGCATGAGCGGGGGTGGGGGGTAACAGGAGAGACACGAGGCATGAGAGGGGTGTGGGGGGAACAGTAGAGACACGGGGCATGAGTGGGGTGTGGGGGGCAACAGCAGGGAGGCACGGGGCATGACCCGGGGGTGGGGGGCCACAGGAGAGAGACACGGGGCATGAGAGGGGGGTGGGGGGTAACAGGAGAGAGACACAGGGCATGAGAGGGGGGTGGAGGGGTAACAGGAGAGAGAAACGGGGCATGAGCGGGGGGTGGGGGGCAACAGCAGGGAGACACGGGGCATGAGCGGGGGGTGGGAGGCAACAGCAGGGAGACACGGGGCATGAGCAGGGGGTGGGGGCTAACAGGAGAGAGACACGGGGCATGAGCGGTGGGTGGGGGGCAACAGGTGGGAGACATGGGGCATGACCGGGAGGTCGGGGCAACAGGAGAGAGACACGGGGCATGAGAGGGGGGTGGGGGGGTAAAAGGAGACAGACACAGGGCATGAGCGGGGGGTGGGAGGCAACAGCAGGGAGACACGGGTTATGAGCGGGGGGAAAACGAGGGAGACACGAGGCATGAGAGGGGGGTGGGGGTAACAGAAGAGAGACACGGGACATGAGCGGGGGGTGGGGGGCAAAAGCAAGGAGACACGGGGCATGACCGGGGGTGGGGGGCAACAGAGAGACGCGGGGCATGGCTGGGGGGTCGGGGGCAACAGGAGAGAGACACAGGGCTTGACCTGGGGGTGGGGGGCAACAGGAGAGAGACACGGGGCATGAGAGGGGGGTGGGGGTAACAGGAGAGAGACACGTGGCATGAGCGGGGGTCTGGGGCAACAGCAGGGAGACACAGGACATGAGCGGGGGGTGGGGGAACATGAGCGAGACACGGGGCATGAGCAGGTTGTGAGGGGCAACAGCAGGGAGACACGGGGCATGAGCGGGGGTGGGGGGTAACAGGATTGACACGAGGCATGAGCGGGGGGCACAGTAGAGACACGGGGCATGAGCAGGGTGTGGGGGGCAACAGCAGGGAGACACGGGGCATGACCCGGGGGTGGGGGCCACAGGAGAGAGACACGGGCATGAGAGGGGGGTGGGGGGTAACAGGAGAGAGACACAGGGCATGAGAGGGGGGTGGAGGGGTAACAGGAGAGAGAAACGGGGCATGAGCAGGGGGTGGGGGGGCAACAGCAGAGAGACACGGGGCATGACCGGGGGGTGGGGGACAACAGCAGGGAGACACGGAGCATGAGCAGGGGGTGGGGGTTAACAGGAGAGAGACACGGGCCTGAGTGGGGGGTGGGGGGCAACTGCAGGGAGACACGGGGCATGACTGGGGGGTGGGGGGCAACAGGAGAGAGACACGGCATGAGCGGGTGGGGGGCAACATGAGAGAGACACAGGGCATGAGCGGGGGTGGGGGGCAACAGCAGGGAGACACGGGGCATGAGCGGGGGTGGGGGAACACGAGGGAGACACGGGGCATGAGCGGGGGGTGGGGGGCAACATGAGAGAGACACGGGGCATGAGCAGGGGGTGGGGGGCAACAGCAGGGAGACCTGGGGCATGAGCGGGGGGTGGGGGAACATGAGGGAGACACGGGGCATGAGAGGGGGGTGGGGGGTAACAGGAGAGAGTCACAGGGCATGACTGGGGGTGGGGGGCAACAGGAGGGAGACACGGGGCATGAGCGGGGGTGGGGGTAACAGGAGAGAGACACGGGGCATGAGCAGAGGGTGGGGGGCAACAGCAGGGAGACATGTGGCATGAGCGGAGGGTGGGGGGCAACAGCAGGGAGACACGGGGCATGAGCGGGGGTGGGGGGAACAAGAGGGAGACACGGGGCATGACCAGGGGGTGGGGGCAACAGGAGAGAGACACGGGGCATGAGAGGGGGGTGGGGAGTAACAGGAGAGAGACACGGGGCATGAGCAGAGGGTGGGGGGCAACAGCAGGGAGACACGGGGCATGACCGGGGGGGTGGGGGGCAACATGAGAGAGGCACAGGGCATGAGCGGGGGGTGGGGGGCAACAGCAGGGAGACACGGGGCATGAGAGGGGGTGGGGAGTAACAGGAGAGAGACACGGGGCATGAGCAGAGGATAGGGGTAACAGGAGAGAGACACGGGGCATGAGAGGGGGTGGGGGTAACAGGAGAGAGACACGGGGCATGAGCGGGGGGTGGGGGGCAACAGGAGGGAGACACGGGGCATGACCGGGGGTGGGGGCGACAGGAGAGAGACACGGGGCATGAGAGAGGGGTGGGGGGTAACAGGAGAGAGACACGGGGCATGAGCGGGGGTGGGGGGCAACATGAGAGAGACACAGGGCATGAGCGGGGGTGGGGGGCAACAGCAGGGAGACACGGGGCATGAGCAGGGGTGGGGGAACACGAGGGAGACATGGGGCATGAGAGGGTGGTGGGGGTAACAGGAGAGAGACACAGGGCATGAGCGGGGTGGGGGGGCAACAGCAGGGAGACACAGGGCATGACTGGGGCGTGGGGGGCAACATAAGGGAGACACGGGACATGACCGGGGGTGGGGGGCAACAGGAGAGAGACACAGGTCATGAGAGGGGGGTGAGGGGTAACAGGAGAGAGACACGGGGCATGAGAGGGAGGTGGGGGGTAACAGGAGAGAGACAGGGGGCATGAGCGGGGGTGGGGGGCAACAGGTGGGAGACACGGGGCATGACCGGGGGGTCGGGGCAACAGGAGAGAGACACTGGGCATAAGAGGGGGGTGGGAGGCAACAGCAGGGAGACACGGGATATGAGTGTGGGGAAAACGAGGGAGACACGGGGCATGAGAGGGGGGTGGGGGGGTAACAGAAGAGAGACACGGGACATGAGCGGGGGGTGGGGGGCAAAAGCAGGGAGACACGGGGCATGACCGGGGGTGGGGGCAACAGAGAGACACAGGGCATGGCTGGGAGGTCGGGGGCAACAGGAGAGAGACACAGGGCTTGACCTGGGGGTGGGGGGTAACAGGAGAGAGACACGTGGCATGAGCGGGGGTCTGGGGCAACAGCAGGGAGACACGGGGCATGAGCCCGGGGTGGGGGAACATGAGGGAGACACGGGGCATGAGCAGGGGTGTGGGGGTAACAGGAGAGAGACACGGGGCATGAGCGGGTTGTGAGGGGCAACAGCAGGGAGACACAGGGCATGAGCGGGGGTGGGGGGTAACAGGAGAGACACGAGGCATGAGAGGGGTGTGGGGGGAACAGTAGAGACACGGGGCATGAGTGGGGTGTGGGGGGCAACAGCAGGGAGGCACGGGGCATGACCCGGGGGTGGGGGGCCACAGGAGAGAGACACGGGGCATGAGAGGGGGGTGGGGGGTAACAGGAGAGAGACACAGGGCATGAGAGGGGGGTGGAGGGGTAACAGGAGAGAGAAACGGGGCATGAGCGGGGGGTGGGGGGCAACAGCAGGGAGACACGGGGCATGAGCGGGGGGTGGGAGGCAACAGCAGGGAGACACGGGGCATGAGCAGGGGGTGGGGGCTAACAGGAGAGAGACACGGGGCATGAGCGGTGGGTGGGGGGCAACAGGTGGGAGACATGGGGCATGACCGGGAGGTCGGGGCAACAGGAGAGAGACACGGGGCATGAGAGGGGGGTGGGGGGGTAAAAGGAGACAGACACAGGGCATGAGCGGGGGGTGGGAGGCAACAGCAGGGAGACACGGGTTATGAGCGGGAGGAAAACGAGGGAGACACGAGGCATGAGAGGGGGGTGGGGGTAACAGAAGAGAGACACGGGACATGAGCGGGGGGTGGGGGGCAAAAGCAAGGAGACACGGGGCATGACCGGGGGGTGGGGGGCAACAGAGAGACGCGGGGCATGGCTGGGGGGTCGGGGGCAACAGGAGAGAGACACAGGGCTTGACCTGGGGGTGGGGGGCAACAGGAGAAAGACACGGGGCATGAGAGGGGGGTGGGGGTAACAGGAGAGAGACACGTGGCATGAGCGGGGGTCTGGGGCAACAGCAGGGAGACACAGGACATGAGCGGGGGGTGGGGGAACATGAGCGAGACACGGGGCATGAGCAGGTTGTGAGGGGCAACAGCAGGGAGACACGGGGCATGAGCGGGGGTGGGGGGTAACAGGATTGACACGAGGCATGAGCGGGGGGCACAGTAGAGACACGGGGCATGAGCAGGGTGTGGGGGGCAACAGCAGGGAGACACGGGGCATGACCCGGGGGTGGGGGCCACAGGAGAGAGACACGGGCATGAGAGGGGGGTGGGGGGTAACAGGAGAGAGACACAGGGCATGAGAGGGGGGTGGAGGGGTAACAGGAGAGAGAAACGGGGCATGAGCAGGGGGTGGGGGGGCAACAGCAGAGAGACACGGGGCATGACCGGGGGGTGGGGGACAACAGCAGGGAGACACGGAGCATGAGCAGGGGGTGGGGGTTAACAGGAGAGAGACACGGGCCTGAGTGGGGGGTGGGGGGCAACTGCAGGGAGACACGGGGCATGACTGGGGGGTGGGGGGCAACAGGAGAGAGACACGGCATGAGCGGGTGGGGGGCAACATGAGAGAGACACAGGGCATGAGCGGGGGTGGGGGGCAACAGCAGGGAGACACGGGGCATGAGCGGGGGTGGGGGAACACGAGGGAGACACGGGGCATGAGCGGGGGGTGGGGGGCAACATGAGAGAGACACGGGGCATGAGCAGGGGGTGGGGGGCAACAGCAGGGAGACCTGGGGCATGAGCGGGGGGTGGGGGAACATGAGGGAGACACGGGGCATGAGAGGGGGTTGGGGGGTAACAGGAGAGAGTCACAGGGCATGACCGGGGGTGGGGGGCAACAGGAGAGAGACACGGGGCATGAGAGGGGGTTGGGGGGTAACAGGAGAGAGACACAGGGCATGAGAGGGGGTGGGGGGAAACAGCAGGGAGATTCGGGGCATGAGCGGGTGGTGGGGGGCAACAGCAGGGAGACACGGGGCATGAGCGGAGGGTTGCGGGCAACAGCAGGGAGACACGGGGCATGAGTGGGGGTGGGGGCAACAGCAGGGAGACACGGGGCATGAGCGGGGGGTGGGGGGAACAAGAGGGAGACACGGGCATGAGCGGGGGTGGGGGTTAACAGGAGAGAGACACGGGGCATGAGCAGAGGGTGGGGGGCAACAGCAGGGAGACATGTGGCATGAGCGGAGGGTGGGGGGCAACAGCAGGGAGACACGGGGCATGAGCGGGGGTGGGAGGAACAAGAGGGAGACACGGGGCATGACCGGGGGGTGGGGGCAACAGGAGAGAGACACGGGGCATGAGAGGGGGGTGGGGAGTAACAGGAGAGAGACACGGGGCATGAGCAGAGGGTGGGGGGCAACAGCAGGGAGACACAGGGCATGACTGGGGCGTGGGGGGCAACATAAGGGAGACACGGGGCATGACCGGGGGTTGGGGGCAACAGGAGAGAGACACAGGGCATGAGAGGGGGGTGAGGGGTAACAGGAGAGAGACACGGGGCATGAGAGGGGGAGAGGGGGGTGGGGGGTAACAGGAGAGAGACACGGGCCATGAGCGGGGGGTGGGGGGCAACAGGTGGGAGACACGGGGCATGACCGGGGGGTCGGGGCAACAGGAGAGAGACACGGGGCATAAGAGGGGGGTGGGAGGCAACAGCAGGGAGACACGGGATATGAGTGTGGGGAAAACGAGGGAGACACGGGGCATGAGAGGGGGTGGGGGGTAACAGAAGAGAGACACGGGACATGAGCAGGGAGTGGGGGGCAAAAGCAGGGAGACACGGGGCATGACCGGGGGGTGGGGGCAACAGAGAGACACAGGGCATGGCTGGGAGGTCGGGGGCAACAGGAGAGAGACACAGGGCTTGACCTGGGGGTGGGGGGCAATAGGAGAGAGACACGGGGCATGAGAGGGGGGTGGGGGGTAACAGGAGAGAGACACGTGGCATGAGCGGGGGTCTGGGGCAACAGCAGGGAGACACGGGGCATGAGCGCGGGGTGGGGGAACATGAGGGAGAGACGGGGCATGAGCAGGGGTGTGGGGGTAACAGGAGAGAGACACGGGGCATGAGCGGGTTGTGAGGGGCAACAGCAGGGAGACACAGGGCATGAGCGGGGGTGGGGGGGTAACAGGAGAGACACGGGGCATGAGCGGGGTGTGGGGGGCAACAGCAGGGAGACACGGGGCATGACCCGGGGGTGGGGGGCCACAGGAGAGAGACACGGGGCATGAGAGGGGGGTGGGGGGTAACAGGAGAGAGACACAGGGCATGAGAGGGGGTGGAGGGGTAACAGGAGAGAGAAACGGGGCATGAGCGGGGGGTGGGGGGCAACAGCAGGGAGACACGGGGCATGAGCGGGGGGTGGGGGGCAACAGCAGAGAGACACGGGGCATGAGCAGGGGGTGGGGGCTAACAGGAGAGAGACACGGGGCATGAGCGGTGGGTGGGGGGCAACAGGTGGGAGACATGAGGCATGACCGGGGGGTCGGGGCAACAGGAGAGAGACACGGGGCATGAGAGGGGGTTGGGGGGGTAAAAGGAGACAGACACAGGGCATGAGCGGGGGGTGGGAGGCAACAGCAGGGAGACACGGGTTATGAGCGGGGGGAAAACGAGGGAGACACGAGGCATGAGAGGGGGGTGGGGGGTAACAGAAGAGAGACACGGGACATGAGCGGGGGGTGGGGGGCAAAAGCAGGGAGACACGGGGCATGACCGGGGGGTGGGGGGCAACAGAGAGACACGGGGCATGGCTGGGGGGTCGGGGGCAACAGGAGAGAGACACAGGGCTTGACCTGGGGGTGGGGGGCAACAGGAGAGAGACACGGGGCAAGAGAGGGGGGTGGGGGTAACAGGAGAGAGACACGTGGCATGAGCGGGGGTCTGGGGCAACAGCAGGGAGACACGGGACATGAGCGGGGGGTGGGGGAACATGAGCGAGACACGGGGCATGAGCAGGTTGTGAGGGGCAACAGCAGGGAGACACGGGGCATGAGCGGGGGTGGGGGGTAACAGGATTGACACGAGGCATGAGCGGGGCGTGGGGGGCACAGTAGAGACACGGGGCATGAGCAGGGTGTGGGGGGCAACAGCAGGGAGACACGGGGCATGACCCGGGGGTGGGGGGCCACAGGAGAGAGACACGGGCATGAGAGGGGGGTGGGGGGTAACAGGAGAGAGACACAGGGCATGAGAGGGGGGTGGAGGGGTAACAGGCGAGAGAAACGGGGCATGAGCAGGGGGTGGGGGGCAACAGCAGGGAGACACGGGGCATGACCGGGGGGTGGGGGACAACAGCAGGGAGACACGGGGCATGAGCAGGGGGTGGGGGTTAACAGGAGAGAGACACGGGCCTGAGTGGGGGGTGGGGGGCAACTGCAGGGAGACACGGGGCATGACTGGGGGGTGGGGGGCAACAGGAGAGAGACACGGCATGAGCGGGTGGGGGGCAACATGAGAGAGACACGGGGCATGAGCGGGGGTGGGGGGCAACAGCAGGGAGACACGGGGCATGAGCGGGGGTGGGGGAACACGAGGGAGACACGGGGCATGAGCGGGGGGTGGGGGGCAACATGAGAGAGACACGGGGCATGAGCAGGGGGTGGGGGGCAACAGCAGGGAGACCCGGGGCATGAGCGGGGGGTGGGGGAACACGAGGGAGACACGGGGCATGAGAGGGGGGTGGGGGGTAACAGGAGAGAGACACAGGGCATGACCGGGGGTGGGGGGCAACAGGAGAGAGACACGGGGCATAAGAGGGGGTTGGGGGGTAACAGGAGAGAGACACAGGGCATGAGAGGGGGTGGGGGGAAACAGCAGGGAGATTCGGGGCATGAGCGGGTGGTGGGGGGCAACAGCAGGGAGACACGGGGCATGAGCGGAGGGTGGGGGGCAACAGCAGGGAGACACGGGGCATGAGCGGGGGGTGGGGGGAACACGAGGGAGACATGGGGCATGAGTGGGGGGTGGGGGTTAACAGGAGAGAGACACAGGGCATGAGCGGGGGGTCGGGGGCAACAGCAGGGAGACAAGGGGCATGAGCGGGGGGTGGGGGATAACAGGAGAGAGACACGGGGCATGAGAGGGGGGTGGGGGTAACAGGAGAGAGACATGGGGCATGAGCGGGGGTGGGGGTAACAAAAGAGAGACATGGGGCATGAGCAGGGGGTGGGGGGCAACAGCAGGGAGACACGGGGCATGACCGGGGGGTGGGGGGCAACAGGAGAGAGACACAGGGCATGAGCAGGGGGTGGGGGGCAACATGAGAAAGGCACAGGGCATGAGCGGAGGGTGGGGGTCAACAGCAGGGAGACACGGGGCATGAGCGGGGGGTGGGGTAACACGAGGGAGACACGGGGCATGAGCGGGGGGTGGGGTAACACGAGGGAGACACGGGGCATGAGCGGGGGTGAAGGTAACAGGAGAGAGACTTGGGGCATGAGCAGGGGGTGGGGGCAACAGCAGGGAGACACAGGGCATGACCGGGGTGGGGGGCAACAGGAGAGAGACACGGGGCATGAGAGTGGGGTGGGGGTAACAGGAGAGAGACACGGGCATGAGCGGGGGTTGGGGGCAACATGAGAGAGAAACGGGGCATGAGCGGGGGGTGGGGGGCAACAGCAGGGAGACCTGGGGCATGAGCGGGGGGTTGGCGGAACACGAGGGAGACACGGGGCATGAGAGGGGGGTGGGGGTAACAGGAGAGAGACACGGGGCATGAGCGGAGGGTGGGGGGCAACAGCAGAGAGACACGGGGCATGACCGGGGGTGGGGGGTAACAGAAGAGAGACACGGGGCATGAGAGGAGGTGGGGGGAAACAGCAGGGAGACACGGGGCATGTGCGGGGAGTGGGGGGAACACGAGGGAGACGCGGGGCATTAGCGGGGGAGGGGGGCAACAGGAGAGAGACACGGGGCATGAGCGGGGGTGGGGGGCAACAGGAGAGAGACACGGGGCATGAGCGTGGGTGGGGGCAACAGCAGGGAGACACGGGGCATGAGCGGGGGGGGGTGGGGGGCATGAGCCAAAATGTGTTTGGCCCTGGGATGGGTTGAGCTGGTTGCTTGCTTATAATATATATATATATATATATATATATATATATATATATATATATATATATATATATATATATATATATATATATATATATATATAATTAAAGACTGGGATCATGGGTGTTAGCTTTGGTTTTTATATATATATTTATGCAGGGCACAGGTGGGGGTATTTCTGCACCTGTAGTGAAAATCCAAAGCTGGCACCCATGATCCCAGTGTTTAATTTCCTAACAACTGCTGTCAGCACAACAGAAACATTTATTTGTGATTAAGCAGTTTGACAACCATTTAACATCTTTATAAATATAACCTGTTATAAAAAAAACACAAAGGAAGAGGCACAACAATTACAGGGTATTTGTTTGGTGGTCAGATAAAAAAAGAAACACATTTCAAAGAAAACTAGAGAATGCAAGTTTAAGCAGCATGATTGAGTTTGGAAATTACGTTTTTTTACTGAGTGTAAGATGCCCATTTGGAAAACAATAGTGTGTCCAGCAGGTAGAAAGCCTGCTTATAACAGTGGGGGCCCCCACCCAAATAATAGTCATGGATTCATGCAGTGTACCTTTCAGGCCAGAAGAAAAAAAATAGGATGAGCAAAGAAATCGCTCAAACGCGGGAAAAAATAGGCTCAGCAAATACGACCTGTAAACGCGCGAATGACGGCGAAGCAGATTAGATGAGAGCCACTGGCTTCACTCTGCGTATCTGCGGGCTTGGAAAAAGACTTGTCAGTGATGAGGCAGGCTGGATTCTTGTGTTGTGAAGAGTGCAGACACTGGCCAATATTCAAAATAGATAAACGTGTGGCATCATGAAAGATTACGTTTTTAAAACTTAGCATTTTCCGTGCATTCATGTTAAACTAGGCACAATATGTTTTAAATAAGAAACCATAACATGTTTTAATTACTCTAAAGAACTGTGCACTTTAAATACTTCTATGTTAAACTAACCACTATACTCCTGACAAACTGTATCACCCTAAATGCAAGGATTCTTTTAAAGTATTTGTCTCTCAATGAACATTGGGTTGGGTTGGGCTCGCACTGGGGATCGCATTTCAACAAAGGCTTCAGCTTCAAGGCTATTGTCATGTAGAAGGGGCCCTGCCTTGGGGAATTTCACACCTGCCTTGAGCTTAGACCAAACACTAATGTGGAGGAGGGGAGAGGAAGCAAGGAGAGGGAGAGGGCTGGGAATTCCAGAGTGGTTTCAGACTGGCTTTTCAAAAACATTTTCCGTGTCAGAGCAAAATGCTACATTTTCTTAATAAACATGTACTTTTTTATTACATTTAAAATGGGTGCTTTTCTGAGAGTCATGTTTAGGGCATAATGCATTTTGCCAGAACCCATTTAACAGTAATACTACGACTGTTATATAGTTTACACTGTACTGGCTTAATTAAAAAACCTTGCTCTTTATCACCACTTTCATTCTGTTGTCCTAAATGCTTAATTTTATAGCACTTTATGCCCTAACCCGGCTTCACATTTTAAAGCGAACTTGATAAGTAATGTTGGTCACAGCTCGATGGGTTTAAAGATAGTTTGGCAGATTTCTGTGTAGTTGCTATGTTCCAACATATTTTTAGGAAAATATATGTAAAATGGTGCATTTTAAATACACTGGGTCATTTTATTTCTCATAATCAGTCATGATTACAAGAAATAAAGTTAAGGATTTAATACAACATTACAAGATGCTGGCGCTTAAATGTCTTTCCTCCAGTGGCAAAGCCAATCAAGCAGAAATCTTGCTTCTCAATCTACAGTATGGGCCTCATTACGACTTTGGAGGTAGCCATGCCCTTAATAAGGGCATGGCTGCCTCCAAAATCGGGTCCGGGTTCCCTGAATGGGGAAATACCGGGCCATTCCGAGTATGAAGGGCCCGGTATTTCCTCTTTCAGGGAACCCGCGCCTGGTCCTTCCCCATTCCCATTCGAGCCCTCATAGGGATCAATGGGAATGGGGAGGGAGCTAACAACGGGCCCATTATGAACAGGCCCATTGTTAGCTCCCTGGTCCCTCGCGGGACCCGCTATGGACGTCTGGAAAAACCAGACGTCCAGAGCGTGTCCCACGAGGGGACCTCGTAATAGTGCGGAGTGGGTTTAACTGCACCGGCACCATTACTGGCGCCGTTAAACCCATTCCGCACTTCTTTTAATGAGGCCCTATGTCTCAGATATATAAGTACTCACGGACCGCACAGAAACACCACCTCCTTTAGCATCCCTTAATATTACCAATGTAAGTCTTCTCTTTTTTTATTTTACCACTCCTATTATCAGAATGAACTCTTATTATCGTACCGATAGCTGCATGAGGACACGCCACAGGTTTCAATTCATGATGCACACATGCGAGCACCTAAAGTTAGGGTGACCAGATTTCCAAAATGAAAAAACGGGACGACCAACAACATAAAAGAGGGACTACCTCATCACAGCCCACCAATTACCGCCCCTCCCCAACATGCCCCCACAACCACCACCCAATCATATTTCCAGCACTTCTTTTTATAAACTGTATATGATCTCATTTGTGCAGTTTTGTCTGTGAATCTTGGCATCTTAATGCAAAACAAGCATTTGCTATAACTGATATTACATGGCTTGCTGTACAAGCTTTTCCAAGCCTGTCTCTGTGGCACTGTCGGTAAGTGTTGTGACTTGCACCTGAAAGGTTGTGGGTTCGAGCCAATCCTCCAGCGCCAACATTCTGAAGGTGTTGTGAAAAAAAGAATACACTTTTAATTACCATAGCCGCCCAACCATACAACTCCCGGGACCCTAGGATGGAGGGTGATTTCCCGGGGCTGTCTGGTCACCCTACCTAAAGTATAAAAATCACTACTTTGCATCTTTATCTCTTTGGTGCGTCATAAGGGTGCTTTAGTTTGCCTTTCTCTGTGCGCCGTTTTGCTCTTGAAGCGAGTTCTTGGTTTCATGACCGGCCTATTAATTTCCACCCAGCAGCTTTTGAGCTATTTTGTGCTCAATGAATTTAGCTGCATTCATTGCTCTGTGCTGTAGAGAGCATGGCCAAATAGTGGTTTACTTTACTTTTAAGCTAGGTAGTTTATACGCTAATTGTGAATCTGCCTCGATCTGCATCTCGAGCAGTGGCTTAATGCATTTCTGACCCAAATGAGCTTGTAAATCGGAATAGCTGGTTTTCAATGCATGTGCTCATGATGCAACTTTTACTTGACCATTCTGTTATTAAATTATGTGCACGTTATCTGGCACTCTTTTACATGTCTCTATTCGCAAACCCAATACTTTTGGATGTTGAACTTACATATTTGAGAATCTGTTATTTTATGCTCTCGGGAGATAGCAGACTGTAGATTGTCAATGTTCATGTATCCAAAGCTGCCATGCGCTCACCATTAGCGAGTTAATGATGGTCTCTTGGCCAGTAATGAATGTGTGAATGTGCTGAATTGAGGATGGCAAATGACTGATGTGCTAGTAGCTTGCAACATTCTATGTTCAGCTTATTTGATGCTGCTACTTGATTCACGGCTGATAATTGGTACTAACAAATGCTGTTGCCCAAACAGGTTAGTGGTCGTTTTGGGCTGTTTGTTGACAACGTGCCTTTTATTCAGTGGATAACTGCATGGGTTTAGTCTGGAGAGGCAGCCCTCAAGTTAAATCGGTTTTGGTGGATTCTGATCACCTACAGTGTGGATGCACTTTTTGTTGCATGTTGGGCATGAGGGAGGATTGGATAGCTGCTAGTTGTGTGGTCTTCTGGTGGATCTGAAAATTGTAGCTGGGTTAAGTTCGGCTTGTTTTTTTTGTTTTTTTGTGAGCATAAAAGTGCGTCTTATTCCCAATGGGGGTATTTTATTGAAGTGTAAACATATTTTAACTCTGTTTTTGACCTGATTTATGCGTAGATGTGGTCCCAAGTGTACAACTGTTCCAATCTTATCCATGGAGCTTTTTGGGTGAATTAGAGCAGTGGACTCTTGTATGTGTTTTCAATCTTGTTGTTGGGAGCAAGATGGTATTTTTGGGCGTATTTCCAATTTTAGGGGAGTAAACCCGACTGGTACACTCCTTGTCTGTAGGGCTGTGTGGCACTGGTTGCAGGCAATCTCCCAGAGAAGCGTGCGAGCTAATTTCCGTGTACACTATACACATACGCATGTGTCCTAAGCAGACCGTTGTGTGCCTCTGGTGCTAGGAATTGTAGGCCTGGACTGATATGTACATTGTTTAGGGTTCTGTTTGTGGTTTTTTTAATTGCTGGGTGCAAGTTACTTTGAGAATATTATGGTAGCATAGATGCTAAGATTGTGGCTGGCCTGGTGGGCAATTTGTATGGCAATGTTTTGCAAGTTGTGCTCTTGGGTTAAGGTATTTTGATAATGGATGCCCTGAGGCACCATGTTTTCTGGCAATGAAAGTACGCAGCGACTGATCCTGGCTGTCAGTGTGCAACACCGGAACGAGTACAAGACACACTATTTACTAACATTCACCAGTCTGCTCTACTCCACTCTTGTTACAGCTTCATATGGGACACCCCTTCTAAAATTTGATGGAAATGAATTTCTAACCTTCAATGCCTCTGTTAATGTATGCAAAAAGCTTGTACACCCAAGAGATGTGTAGCAGACATTGATTCGGATCTGAGTACTACAATTGAATCACTTTTGCTCTTCTACCTGTACATTGTACATTGTATTTTGATTTCTCCAACTGTGGCACAGATCTGAGACTTATGCTCAACTATTGTTTACAGTTTTCTTTTTCCTTATGTGTTACTCTCAGTTCTTCCTTTTGAGACACCGTAATTAATATGCAGATGTCTTGACATAGGAAACCGTGTGGATTAAAAATTGCACCACTAAAGATAAGAATTGTCTTTCCCAATTATATAGACTATACCTTCACAAAACAATTCACTGGTTTTGTTTAACCCCTAGAGGTTTTAGAATACATCATGACTTTGAATTAATGGTGTATCTCTGACAACACCACTTATTCAAATACAACTAATCACATACCGAATTTATAGTATGTTTTAACTTTGCTAGGCGGTTACCACCAATGTGATACACTGCTCATTTCAGCCTCAGGTTCTGCCGTTATGGGCTGCCCCTTCAGTTCACACACGAGTACAAGACATGGCAGTAGTGATTATAAAGGTAGAAAGTTGTTACAGAGATGTGTTCCAGTTTGGGGGATTCCATAGTGTACAACTAAACGTTGTCCATAAGAATACGTCTGTATGCTACAAGGTCCCAATGTGATAAAATGGGAGTCATGGAATTGGACATCTGGGAGCAAATTCACAGCATTATCTATTGGACACCAGCAGAAAAAATCACAGCAGGGCTTCCTTGCAACGGATGGAGTGGATGGAACGGATGGAGTGAATGGAACGGTTCGAGTGCATGGTACGGATGAAGTACATATATCGGATGGAGTGCATGGAACGGATAGAAAGGATGAGTGCAGAGAACGGAGCGAGTGCCGGGAACATAGGCAGTGCATGAAACAGGGAGTGCATGGAACAGATAGAATGCATGCAACTAATAAAGTAGATAGAACCAATGGAATGATGGAACGGATAGAGTGGATGCAACGGATAGAGTGGACTGAACTGACAGAGTGGATGGGACGGATGAAATGGATGGAACAAATAGAGTGGATGGGATGGATGGAATGGATGGAAAGAATAGAGTGGATGGAACAGATGGAATGGATGGATCGGTTGGAGTGCATGAACGGTTGAAGTGCAGGGTATGGATGAAGTATAAAACACATGGAGTGCATGGAACGGATAGAACGAAAAGAGTGCATGGAACCGAGGAAGGAATGGTTGGACCGGTTGGACTGCATGGTATGGATGAAGTACATGGAATCAGAAGAAGTGCATGGAATGGATAGGAGGAAGGGAGTGCATGGAACAGAGGGAGTGCTTGGAATGGATAGAGTACTTGGAACCGATGAAGTGGATAGAACCGATGGAGTGGATGGAACCGACAGAGTGGATGGAACCGACAGAGTGGATGGAACCAATGGAATGGATGAAACCGATGGAGTGGATGAAACCGATGGAGTGGATGAAACCGATGGAATGGATAGAACGGATGGCGTGGATGAAACAGATGGCATGGATAGAACGGATGCAGCAAATGGAACTGATGAAGTGAGTAAAACACATGGGACACAGCCTCACCGAAACCCACCATATCACACCACCACGCTTACTCTCTCCTATACACCACCACTCAACTAGAATACAGTTATACTATGACACATTCAGTATAGCTGTTCTCATACTAACACCCGCCACATACTGCCCATCATCCTAACAAACTCACCCAGCTGAGCACACACCACCGGCCTAAGCGTCTCCTCAGGCCTAACACAGCCAGAAATCACTCTGGGTATCAACCCACCAGAATGAACACATATTCCTGACCTCCCAAACCATCACACCTACAGCTAATAAGCAGCTATCACGCAAATACCTCTCCAGCTGCACACATATCCGGTGCACCCACGCACCTTATGACTCTCTCTCTCTCTCTCTACTGACTCGAACTTCGGTTCCCGAGGGCGTTCAACCTACCAGTGCTTTGAGATCATACCAATGATACATGAGGCGCTATATAAATACAAAGTAACATAACATAACATAACATAACAGATGGACAAATGAAAAGCAGGAAACACACACTGTTATTATCACACACAGACACACATAAAGAGATCCTCAGGCAAACATACCACTCAAAGCACCTAGATTTGGTGGGTGTCACTCGCCCTGTACTCAATTCGAGTTTATCAAAATCTGTGTACCATTCCATACACTTGGATAGGCTATGTTCCACTAAAAACACTGACTTTCAACTGCCTTGAAATTGCAATAGGTTAGGTAGGTGCAAAGAGAGGAAGAGACAAGAAAACAGAGAGGCAAAAACGTATAGCAAGACACAGCCGCACAAAGGCGGCAATCTCAAATGTCCCTAATCCATGCAGGGTAGGTGATCAATTCCTTGTTTCAGTCTTTGGATTCTGGAAAAAGTACTTTTCCTATTTTAAAATTAGGACTACAAGTCTCAGGATGCAAAGGAAAAACCAGGACTGGAGCACCCACTTAAAGCTTAAATGGGGAAACCTAAAAGCTCTTACAAATGCACATAGGCCAAAGCAAATACATACACGCTCATTCTGACATATTTATAGTCATGCACAGGGAGGCAGCCCATGCACACATACACAAACCTGTATCCCTTATCCACCCAAATCCACTCAGAAGTACCAAGCCTGCCGGCCTCAGTTAAGAGGACAGTCATGCAAAAGTTATGGACAGCTGTCTTCTAATAATACCTAGAATGCCCCTGCCTGTAGTCTGTGGGCATTTGTCTTACTACTCTTAGTACTCAGCATTGACCTATACCTGAAGTACAAAAATAGTTTTAGAGTTACCGAAAGTTGCCAAGTATTTGTTGCCTGTGTGAATTATTATCCACTCATCCATCTCATCACAGTCTCCTAGTATTACCCTTTCCAAAATGTAGCATTGAAGAAAACTAAACAACATAAATACCCTCCTCCTCACAACATGACCTCTTCTTATCTGTCGCTGCTGCAATGAACAGATCAGTCTTTTCCAGAACCAAAGATAAGCATATGAAATGTATGACACCGTAATGTTACTTTTGTATTGCAGGTTTGCATATTCCTGTGCTCTCTGCATCATTCTACCAATCTTGGGACAGTTGGGACCTACTCTGTGGACCAGTTCCTCTCTGATCCCTGAGTATTGCTGGGCAGGCTGAGTGATCCTGGGGACAGCTTCAGGTCAGGGAAAAGCCAGTACTCTCCCACTCTTGTGGCACTATCCAGCATACAGCGGTCTCTACACAAAGTGGGAGCATAAACACTTATTCTGGTTCCAGATCTCAGCAGTGCGATAGCATGCAACAATTCACTTTTCCGAAGCACCTCGGTTACATTGGTTATGGCACAGAAGCATAAGGAAGAAGATAAACCAACACTGCTGCCCGTGCATGTTGGCAAGCAACCTGGCATATTGAACAATGAAACTTTAGTCTGCAGCTCCGTGCAAAGTAACACCCGCACAGGAAAATGCCTCTGGAACAGACAATGTGGCAGCTCCTATGTACTTACTACATAGTGAACAACCTACTAAGACAGTGGTCTGCAACCTTTCGTTATGTAGATGATTTGAACTTCAACTCCAGCCAGCCCTAGCCATCGTAGTCAATGGCGACAGATCATGGGAGTAATAGACACCTGCACTATGATAGCTATGGAGAAGGATACATTCCAAAGCCTAATCGCTACTGCTATTGCCCAGTGATGTTGAAAGCAGCCATTCTTTGCTCTCCCCCATTGAACTTTGCATAGTGCGACTTGACACCACAGGGTGCTTTGCTATAGCCTAGTCACAGCGAGCTGTGAGCATGAAGGCGGCCCAGACAGCTACTTTGGTCATTGCCTGAGACTAGTGCCCAGTGCGGGTGGGCCGGCTGGGAAGGAGGCGAGCGGCAGGTGTCGAGCGAGTGTGTGGCACCGATTACAGTGCCCCTGTGAAGAAACATTACATAGCGGGTCAACTTCTTGGTGAGCGCCGTGATTGCCCACTACTGGAGCAGGTGAGACTCACTGTAGACTGAAGATCAGTTTGGCCACTGAGATGTTAGTGAGAAAGCTAGTGAGACAGGCAGCAGGTCTGCAGTAACTCCCATCTGTTTGCCACCACTTAATTGGCTAGTACAACATTGTAGCAGTTAGCAAAGTTAGCAAAGGGATTGTATTGGAAGTTGGCTAATACTGATACATTTGCAGCTAGTTGTTGCTTGTTGTATTTTGCCCCTTTTCCCCCTTGCCTTGAGCTCACTTTTGAGCTTGCCCCATGCATATGTTCAGGTAGTGCATTCAATTGAGTAGCCCCAAAACACATCACTTTGTTTTGCTGATAGTGACTGCTGGACGATGTCCTTTGAGCCATCGGCATTCATCCGGCATTCATCCTTAGAATGTGTGGAGAGCGCATGGTCTTCAGTGTTCCATGGTGGGACCTGAGTGACTAGATGGAAAAAACACAGCGTGCATCTCGAGGGAAACAAAATGGATAGATGAAATGTTCCCAGCATCAGGGGCAAGTTCAGACTGCATAGTGACTCTACAGTTTAAAAAACAGTTGTCCTTTGCTCTATCTGCAGATCAGACCCTTGTACTGGACACAAGTGCTGGCAGTGTTCTATTACGAGGGTCGGAGGGCCAACAAATTAAGATCTGTATTGGCATATGTCCCCCTGTTAACAAGGAGAGTGTGTCATCATGTCCAAGTATGTCAAAAGATCTAGTAGTTGTGGAAAGCAACAGTAACCTGAAACTTCTTGCATCCCCCTCGACAATTTAGGTTGGGAGGCCCTGATTACCAGTATGTGGAATGAAGGATAAGCTGGGGGTTTGCTTCCTCTGGCGATGGGAGGGGAAAGCAGAGGCAAAAAGTGCATGTCCAGCGGTCTTCTTGTGGCTCGGGCATACCCAGCAAAAATTTCTTGCGAAGCAGGATACTCACAACTGTTTCACTCGGTCTGCCAGGCCCCCTTCTCACAGCTTGACGTTGGCCTCCCGCTACGTATGCCTTTGCTTCCCGCTGTATATGCTCTGCACTGCATCACGGGTCTCAAGCACTCCTCCTGCTATGCTGCCACACCAGAGAGATCTCTCCGCATACAGCTGGCTGTGCTCCCATAGCTGCCTTGGTTTCTGCCTCTCCCTCTGCCTTGGCTTCCATTTGTTTCAGGTTTCCCATTTTTAAAGCTCCCACCTCCATTTGTATTACAAAATGAACTAGACCTCTCACCAACAAAGCGGTAGCTTTGCTTTACACCTGTTGTTCTCCTCCTCGTCCCAGTACTTGGCTGGGGTTGATCGTTGCTTTTTGTTTCTCAAAATGAAGATATGTTATTCTAGTTATCCTCTTCTTTGTTCAAGTACCGTATTGATGCCATTTAGGTCATATTTTAGGGGATCCCAAGAAAAGGGTTGACAAAAGGCCATGAAGGCTTGGGGGATGGAGGGTTCATGTTGGGAAATGGGGGATACCATGTCTCACTTAAGGATATCCTCTCCCCAAATCTCCTCAACTCAGGTGATCCTCTCTCATATTTTCAACCCCAGGGTCAGGATCCAAAACCATGGCCTTTCCCTGGCCGCCTGAGAAGAGTATCCCTGGGAAAAATAAGTGTGGATGCCTTCAGGTGCCTCACATACCCTTCCCTTAAGAATAGGGCCTCTCGCATAACGGAAATATGGTAATAGTTTATTTTCTCAGGGTGGGGGTTTGCTGGGAATCTCTCTGGATTGAGGACCAATCCCACACAGAAGTGGTGGCTATAAAGGGTTCTTCATGCCAATTTTTTGCAAGGTAAAAACTGTGAACGGCTTGGGCTGACTTCATGTAGTAAGGATGGAAATCTGGGAAAGTCAGTCCCAATGATCGTTTCTTCTGGTAGATCCAGAAAGACAGCTGAAGGAAAAATTGTAGTTTTGCCTTGCACATGTATGGGTATAGCAACTTTGGGGTATATCTCTTGATCTCGATTGACACAAGTAATTCTCATCAAAGGAGCACCATTTAATTGCTCAGGTGTTACTAGATTAGCTCACACAGCCACCTGTTTACTTCCAGAATCTACTAAGGCCTGTACCAGGATCCCATTCACAAGAACTGATGTGTGACTGAACTTAGATGATGTCTCACAAAAGAAATTGCTCTGGGTTTCAATGTTTCCATAAAAACATGGATCCTCCCATTCTTCTCCTACCATACATGCAATCTCCATGGGTTCCTCCCTTTTATTTTGGGAACAATTCCGAGCTAGATATCCTGGCTCATTGCAGGTAAAACAGATTGGGCTCATGGGTTGTATTGATCTACTGTATTCTCTCCTCACTTCCTCTTTGGCTTTGGGATTTCGCTTTTTCTCTTTGTGGAAATTTGGGGTGGGGAGGTCCTCTATTTTCTTTCCACCCTTCTAATGAGTATAGTAAATTAATTTGTTTGTTGGCATCAGTGACATTTTGGGCGGTTTCAATAGCTAAAGAGAGTGTGGGCTTGTTCAGTTGTAAGGCGGCCCGTAGGAGGGAGGTAAGGAGTTGATAAATTGTTCTATGATTACGGCTTCCAATACTTCCGTAAGCTTTTCTTTCCTACCCCTAAGGACATCGTATTCTTAACTCGCTCTCGCAATTCCACTGGTATTTCCCCGGAGTTTAGTTTAATGCTTCTTAACTTCTGACAATAGAAATGATTGGTTTGTCCCACTCTTTGTAAGAGACCTTCTTTGATTTCAGCAAAGGTGGCTGTTCCTGGGAGGTTTAGTAACTGGTAAGACATTTGCAATTCTCCTTTTAATAAAGGTCCTAGATAGCATAGTTTTAACTCATCCCCCCATCGGAACTGGGTTACTGACCTTTCAAAGTTCAAGGAAAAATGTACTAAATCATCCCCTTCTTTTTTTCTTCAGCGGCAGTCAGACGTTCCAGTCCAATTTGAAATTTGTCTTTCACTTGTATTTGATGCACAGCCAGCTGAGCTAACACCTCATCTATGGATGACATGCTGTCTAGAGGTTATATGGTTTCACTTGAACTTTCTTCAGAATCGGACATAGACAAATATTCAGAGTCCCTTTTGGTTTCAGGGCCTGAATCCATTTTGGTTGGGCTGATTGAACTCATATTACCTTTTCCCTCTTTCCCTTGGACTAATTCTGTAGAAGGATGAGGTGGAATGGCAGGGGAGAGTCCCTTTCCATGGTTAAAAGAACCTAATGCCCCGGGTCGAGAAAACACTTGTGGTTTTCTGATGTTTAAAACAATTTGATCCCAATGTTTCAAATAATAGGTGGCCAAGGGAAGAATGTCACAAAGGGTCTGTGAGCTATACAAAGTCTTGACACTTAATCGGGACCTGCAAATGTGTGGCAATTATCTTCTTGATTATTGACACTTTAGCCTGAGCCTGAACTCTCACAATCATTTTTTTCCCTGAGAGCTTTTGGATTACAGCAACATAAGGGCTCCACAATGTTTACCAATTCAGAGTCTCCCACCCCTGACACCATTTGTGAAAGCAACATGAGTCAGACAGACAACAGGTTCAAATGTTCTCAACAAAGTTTTATTTACCTTTAAATGTAGGGTGGAATGATGCCTAACTTGCCTTATGCTGAGGTGGGATTTCCCTACCTAAAGAAAACTAAGGATAGTCTACAGGAAGTCCAAAGTAAAACTTCTGTCTGTGTCCAAAACCTATACTTGGCTTCACAAATAACTGCATACAACATGTAGGGATATCAGCATCAAACAGGAATAGTGTTCAATGTAAAGTTCAGAGCTCCTACTAGCACTTTGGCTTGTAATTAGCTCCCCTTCATCAAACAATCAAACACAGAGGTTCCCTTCCCCAAGTTCAAAGAAGTTCATTGTTAGGCAGAATCCTGCGCAGTGCCCTTAGGGACAACTACACACAATTAAGACTACAAGTGGTAATGCAAGTTCACCTTTGGTACAAACCTGTACTACACTGTTAAAGTGGTAGCAGTAGCGGAGCAGCCATACCTATCTCAAGAGTAAATGTGCAGTAGTAGAGATTACACAAAGGACCACAATTACTGTGACTCAAGCAAACACTGACTCAAGGTTTCAGGTAAACAAATATAAGTACATTTATTTTTAAACCATCTGTTATAAACACACCACTTCTATAAATTCAAAACCACACGTACAATACACTACACAACCAATCCCACTTGTTCCAGCAAATTGGAGGTAAGTACATTAGGATTTGAAAGACCGGTGTTGCGATACTAACGCGTACCCGCGGATAGGAATGCTCACAAAGTTAAAACACGCTTTGTACTTAAGAATTTCAAACAAGGGAAAAGTGAATAAAAATCATGGGCAATACTTTTTCAAGGCAAGTAGACTCGAGGACTTATTCAAAGATACAGATTAAAGTCAATAGGCCTGCGCCAGTGTCAATGGAGCAGAGGCTCAGTTGCCGAGGACCACACGTTCAACAGTTTGAGATTCGAGATGCCAAGAGTTCGTAAAGATTGTCAAATGAAAGGAAAAGTTATAAGAGGGAGGGAAGAAATAACAAATCTTCATGGAGGAAAAGGGTTCACCCAGATTCCGGCGGTCAGACAGAGAGAATGACCAAATGTACACAGTACCTTATTCCGTTGGAGAAAAGCTGGTGCCACGGCAGTTGTTCCTGGTAGTTCCTGCAGACTCACGGTTCCTGCAGCTTCAGTTGTGCGGACAAGAAGGAGGACGTCTGGAGTGATCTGCACTACCCAGGGATGAGACCAGCATCAACGAAAAAGACAATGAATAAAAGGTGCGCTCCTTTAAATCAGGACAGGGCTCTTCTGATGGCTATCCGGACCACTACAGCACAGCAGTGATTTCGACCCAGGAGAGGATTCTCTGACTGAAGAAAAGATGAGCTGGTTGATCCTACCAGGCTCAAGGGAAGAAGACTATGGACTGGATCTTCTCTTAGTCGTTGAAGGGGTAGATAGCTCAGGACTGCAGCAGGGCTTCACCGGTACTCGGGGTTGCAGCAGCTGTCTTTTTCTACACTTCTCTTTGGTTCCTTGTAGTTCCAGAGGCGACTCTGCCTTCTAGCTCAAGAGTCCCGCCTTTTATGCCAAAATCCCCCATTCACACAGCCAGGCTGTCAATCACTCAGCAGGGGGGTTGTCCAGCCCGGATAACCACCTGAGCCAATCAACACAAAGTGCGACTTGGGTCTCCAAGGAGACCCTGTGTAGGGGGTGACTACACCCCGCCCTTACATTCAGCCCATCTAGACACTCAGACGCCAAAGGAGGGCTTCTGGTTAGAAGCCCGCCAGAGGTCGGTGAACAAAGGAGGCAAACCTGGTTTGCTGCGCAAAGAAAGACCCAAAAAGGATGTTAACAAAAAGAAATGGCGATTAAACCCAAACGGAGCCGAAATAAAAAGTATTTGGGCTAGCGGGTTTAAAGTTCGCGGCTACTAAAATAGACTAAAACAGTACCACGTTATGTAATATAATCGCGGTAGGAAAATTAGGGTAGATACCACTGCCACCAGCCAAGTCTTAATGTTAAGGGAGCGAAACAATGCTCCAAGAGGTACAGAAAAAAGGGCTAAGATTTAACCCTTTCCAATTCTCCATGTAAAATGGGGTGTACTGGATCTGTGGTTAAATGACTATGGGCCTCATTACAACTCAGGCGGTAAGGGTTTTACGGCGGCGTAAACAGCGCCGACCCTTACCGCCTGAGTACGAGGTCCCTTAGCGCCATGGAGGTTTTAACACCTGCTTTTAGCAGGTGTTAAAATCCATGGCGCTAAGGGACCATGGAGTTAATTACGCCATCGTAATTTACGGTGGCGTAATTAACGCCTTCCCCACTCCCATTATGCCCTATGGGGCAAAATGGGAATGGGGAAGGGTAAATGGAAAAATGGGGATTTACCGCCCCGCCAAGGTCGGAATGGGGCGGTAAATCCGCCAACCACCATGGCGTAAACGTAGTTTACACCATGGTGGTAAAGTCACGGCCCAGGCGGTAACTTACCGCCTGGGTCGTAATGAGGCCCTATGTAAAATTAATGGCAACTTCACCCTTTTCTGGGGGACAGGAGTCAGCCCCAGAAATGGAGTCGGTGGGAAGTCTAAAAGACAACCCTGTGTCACTGCACTGAAGGTGATGTGTAACACACAAAAGCGTGGGGCTACTGAAGTGGTGTACTCCAGAGTCCACAATCACAAAAACAGATGAAATACACATGGCAAAACACAGGTAAGAGTGGGGGGAAAAGCTCCAGAAATCCAGCAAAGCTGCTGAGGGACTCACTAGGTAAGGGAAATTAGCCATAGAATGAGAATTCTCCCTAACACTTGCCCCCCCCCACTGCAGACTAAGGCATAGGAGGATTTAATCCACTCCTCGATGGATCTCATACCTATAGTCGGTTATAAACATCCTAGAGAGACCATCAGCATTTTGGTGGTGACTTCCAGCTCTGTGCTCAATGGAAAAATCAAATCCTTGTAGGCAGATTGACCATCTGAGTAACTTTGGGTTTTCCCCTTTTGTTTGCATCAGCCATCTCAAGGGTTGGTGGTCAGTCTGAATAATGAAGGTAGAACCATACAAGTATGGCCTAAACCTCTTCAGTGACCACACAATAGCAAAACATTCACGTTCTATTGTTGCCCACCTTGTCTCAGGATCCCTTAACTTCCTGCTGATGAAACAAATCGGGTGTTCCCTACCTTTCTCATCCAGTTGACTAAGGACTGCATGTATACCTACATTAGAAGCATCAGTTTGTACAATGAAGGGTTGGTGATAGTCAGGAGCTCTTAGGACTGGAGCCTGACAAAGGGCTTTCTATAGACCTTCAAATGCTTGATTGCACTCCTCATTCCACCTGACCTTTTTAGGAAATTTGGGAGAGGAGAGGACATTCAAGGGTGAAGCTATGGTCCCATAGTTCTCAATGAAGTTCCTGTAATACCCAGTGAGACCTAAGAAGGCTCTCAATTATTTTTGAGTAGTAGGGGTGGCCCAGTTTTGTACAGCTTGTACATTGCTAGGCAATGGCCTTATTTCACCTCCTCCTACCTCATGTCCAAGGTAGACCACTGTACTCTGACCAATTTAACATTTACTTGCCTTTGTGGTCAGATGGGCCTGTTCCAGAGCCTGCAATAGATAGCTTAGGTGATCAATGTGTTATTTCCATGTAGGGCTGAACACTGCAATGTCATCCAAGTATGCCATGCAGAAGTCCCCCATCCCATTCAGAACTTGATTGACCATCCTCTGAAATGTAGCAGGTGCATTCTTTAATCCAAAAGGCATTACCTTGAATTGGTAGAGGCCAGCTGGGGTGGAGAATGCAGTTTTCTCCTTGGCATGGTCTGTCAGGGCTATTTGCCAATAGCCTGACGTTTGGTCAAATGTGCTGAGGTACTTGGCTGCACCAAGTTTGTCCACCAGCTCATCTGTCCTTGGCAAAGGATGGGCATCAGTCTTTGTGACTGCATTTAGAGCTCTACAGTCCACGCAGAATCTCACCTCTTTGGAGCCTGCCTTTGGTACAAGCACAACTGGCTAGACCATGGGCTAGTAGAGGTCTCTATAACCCCGAGATCAAGCATCTTGTTGACCTCATTCCTTATATGAGTTCTTACATTGTCTGACATTCTGTACCCCCTGCTTTTGACAGGCAAACAGTCACCAGTGAGTATATCATGCTGGCCTCAAGGGGTCAAGCCTGGTGAAAGTAAGAACAGGGAGGCAACTGATTTAACAGTAACTTGCACTCATCCTGCTGGTCAAATGTGAGACTGGAACAGAGATTAACTCCATCCACTTGCTCATCACACACAATCTCTGTGAGGACCTTCAAGCCGTTATAATCACATACCATCTCTAAGGGACTTCAACATGATTTTCACACTCCATACATGAATTGAAACTTGGTCTTCCATAGTGAACCTTTTGCATTTTCGTGGTTTTATTGCATGCACTCTTTCTAGAAAACTGGTGGGGTTGGGGTCTTAGTGGGTTAGAGGGGGAATCATATGCAAAACAAGCATTGTTGATGTGTGAAGGCCAGAGGCAGTGTCTGAGTCCTCAATGCCAGGATGGATCTGTGTAGTTTGTGACACTGGCAATTGGATTTCTAATTTATCCAGACGGAAGAGCCCACAATCCATTAAATGACAGCACTGTGATACTTGATTTTCCACTGCCTTAGGGGTTGAGTCAAATAAATAGAGATGAGTGCTTTAGCAAGTCTGCATCAGGTTAATTTTGTATTAATAGACACAAGGCTGCCATGTTTGGGATAGAATATGTGTGTGTAGTTTAAGGTGATAGGAGAAGGAGGGGTACATCATTTTAGATGGGGAAGGTCTAATGATTTATTAGGACAACCATTGAGGAGTTGAATACTAAATGTTTCCTTTCCAGTTATTTGTTGACCTATGTGTGGCCCCTGGGCGAACTTTAAAAAGATTCTTATCACACACCCTCTCTGTGGGGACTTTAGTGTTATCATTATCGCATAACATCTCTGTGGAGTCCTCAACATCTTAGAATTTACACAACATCTCTGTGGGGACTTACATGGCATATCTGCGGAAACCTTATTTGGTAATTTTTTATAATTTTATTTATTCTATAGCGGCTAATGCCTAAGGGCTTAACATCATCATAATTACATACTGTCTCTGTGGGGACTTGAATGTTGCCATAATCATACACAATCTCTGTGGGGACGTTAGTGTTATCATAATCACTTACCATATCTGTGGGGATCATATTCTGTTTTTGTAAAAGTTTAGTATTTTATCGAGATTTCTATAGTGGCTAATGAATGAGTGCTTAACATCATCATAATTACGCACTGGGGGTCATTACGACCTGGCCGGTAAGGGATACCGGGCACCGGTAAGGAGACCGGTGCCGGTAATCGCTTACCGCCCTATTCCGAGGTCTCTTGGCGGGGACCGTAAGGAACGTGTGGTCTGACCACACGTCCCTTACGGGTCCTGCTAAGGGACTAGGGCGCTAATAACAGGATTGCAAGTCGCGAGCCCATTATTAGCGCCCTCCCCAATCCCATTGAGCCCTATGGGGGCTCAATTGGGAATGAGGAATGGTTTGTTCAATGGGGACTTAACGGTCCCGCCAGGGTCGGACTACACCGGTAAGTCCCCATTGAACAACACTGGACATGGACACGGTATGGGAGGCAGCCATGGAGCTAATAGCTCCATGGCTACCGCCCAGGTTGTAATGACCCCCACTGTCTCTGTGGGGGCTTTAGTGTTATCATAATCACTTGCCATATCTGTGGGAACCATATTTTGTATTTGTATTTTTTGAATTATGTTTAGATTCATATAGCGACTAATACCCAAGCGTTTAGCAGCATCATAATTACACACTGTCTCTGTGGGGACTTTAGTATCGTCATAATCACACACCATCTCTATGGGGACCTCATCATCATTGTAATCACACACCATCTCTGTGGGGACATAAGTGTTATCATAATCTCTTACCATATCTGTGGGGATCTTATTTTTTATTTGTAAATGTTTAGCATTTTATCTAGATTTCTATAGTTGCTAAAACCCAAGCACTTAATAGCACCACATTAAACACTGTCTGTGTGGGGACTCGAGTATATTCCTAATCACACACGATCTCTTTGGGGACCTTATCATTGAATACTTTAAATACTGTACTTGACTTTTAATTAAATCATTGTTTTTAAACTCATGCCGTACATCACAATCGTTTTACATCCTTTTCATGAAGTTCATTCACAGCGCTTTCTGGCTTGCAGAATCAGGAGAAGCTGAGGGTGGGTGATGGGGCCGTGATATGCGCAAAGCTCAAAGCCTTTGTCATGTAGAACTTGACCGGCTACCATTCGCACCTCTCTGCCTGGCAACCATGACAATTTGAGTTTGTCTGCTGCCAAGGAGGCACACCCAGCAGATCAATCAAGGGCAGGCAGGCATGTTGAGGTCCCCACAGGGTTGATATGTGACGATATTGAATCCTCACATAGATGGTGTGTGCTGATGGTGAGGCCCCGCAGGGATGATATGTGATGATATTGAAGTCCTCACATGGATGGTGTGTTCTGATAGTGAGGTCCCCACAGGGATGATATGTGATGATATTTAAGTCCTCAAATGGATGGTGTGTGCTGATGTTGAGGTCTACACAGGGTTGATATGTTATGATATTTAAGTCCTCAAATAGGTGGTGTGTGCTGATGTTGAAGTCTCCTTAATGAAGATGTATTATGATATTAAACATTTCGTATGTGGGCTCTTTGACATTAAATGCCATAAAGATATATAATGCTTCAAGTAAGAGAGGTTTTGTGAAGATGTTGAAATCATTTAAGAAAGTATTTATAGGCCTGAGTGTGTTTTATCTTAACATGAACTCATGTAATGGTAATGTTACATCAAGCTCTGCTTAGTACATGGACAAATCAGAAATTGAACGAAATCTCACCTGACAATGGGGGTCATTACGAGTTGGGCAGTATTCTGTCTGTAAATCCACTGGATTTACCGTTACCGCCACTTGGTCTGGCAGATTTACCGGTGGATTACACGTGTTGGTGGCAGAGTATGATTCCATTTTTTCAGAGTCCATTGGACTCAATGGGGCATTTTTGGCAGAATTACTGCCTAAGGGAGCAAGGGCTAAAGGTCAGTGTGAACAAGTGCCAGTTTTGCTGGACAAGCATCAAATACAGCGGAAACATCTCTGCAGACAGCATTCCTGTAGATCCCGCAAAGACGGAAGTCCTCCTCACCTGGTCAAGACCTCAGAACTTGAAGGAGTTACAGAGTTTCCTTGAATTCTTTAACTGCTACTGGAGATTTGTTGTGGGATATGCCAACATCGTGCAACCGCTTGTGGACCTCATCAAAGGATACCTGCCTAACTAGAGGAGCTGCAGGACTACCATCAACTCTGCAGACCATTTACACCATCCACATGAGCCCTTTGATGATAGGTGGACCGACTAATACCAGGAGGCATTCAAGGAGCTGAAGCGGATCCTCACTACTTGAGCTCCTCGAATCCTCAAACCAATTCTGGGCTACACAGATCCTCAGTTGCCTTGCATCTTGCACATTGATGCAAGTCTTCCACCTGGTGATTGTGTGTTGATCCACAGCCTGGGAAAGAGTGGACAGAACAAGCTGAGTAACAAGTGGGAGTCTCAACCATTCAACATTGAGCATCAATTAGTAGTGCTGCCTGTCTGCTGACTGTGGGTATGAGGACAGCCAAGAAACATCAAGACCTTGCAATGGAACCATCTGCTCCAAGTCCAGGATGAGTTTGAGCTGACACCGTTAGTGAGAGAAGAGGACGTGAACCCGAATCTGAGAATGTTCTTTCGAGACTAATCCTGATCCCATTGCTCCTGCTAAGTTGGATGTGGCAGGGAACCCTTACCCATTCCTCCACTGGAATATAGGGAGCCTGACTTGGTACAGGGTTGATTGCTGGGTCAGGAAGTAACCCTAGATGAGTCCCCGGCTGATCTTCATCCTGCAACCAGGGAGAGCAGGACTGTCATGAAACTAATTAAGGATTCACCAGGGGTCCAATGTGAGTTTCCCATTGCCTGATCCTACGTTTTCCATTCTTTCTTCTTTAGTGCAGGTGTCTACGAGTTCAGGGGTACTGTGGCAGGTGGACTGTAGATCTAAATCATGGCTCAATTATTTTTATATTATTATTATTATTATTATTGTTAGGGTATTCGGAGGGGGAGGGTGGGAAAGGGATCTCCAAACAATCAGGGGAGAAAACAGTGAGGAGCAGATCACCCAGTCTCAGGTCGGGTGGGGAGTGGTGGGTGTGTAGAGCAAGTTGCTAGTTAGATAGATTTATAATTCAGGCCATGGCTATCCTCAAGGTTGAGAATATTGTAACGGGGAGAAGCATGCAACAAATTAGAGTAAAAGACATCCGCACTTGATGCCACACAGGGATTCTTTAAAAAAGGAAAAGGTTTGCAGCATGAGCAGAGCGCCTTGAAGACAGTTGGTCTGAACCTCCACTGAGGAGGGTTGAGCAGCACTCCTCCCTGCACCTTTGCTAGTTCTTTTTCACCTCTGCGGGCCCGAGCTGAAAGAGTGATTATCCCCAGACAGGTAGGGGTGTGCCAGAACCCACCACTGCCTCCTGGCACTCCTGTCACTGCCGTGGCCTGGCTCCACATGGCTCTGTGAGCGGGGAACGCCCCCAGTCATTGCCCCCCCTTCTCGCCCTCCTCTGTCAGGTGTGGCGCTCCCAGTAGAGAGGGGAGCGCTGTGTAATGATTTAAGGCCTGCCCCCTGCCAAGACGGGCCTCCGAGACTCCCGGGGCTGCATCTGGCAGATGCAGTTTGGGTGGAGCATTGGTTTGGGCCCCTGCCCCCAGACTATCATAAATGCTGGCCTGCACCTGGCATAAGCTGCCCATCCAAAAGAAAATTTGGGGACCCATCACACATGCTGCTGCTGCTAGCCTGCCAGAGAACCATTACAACACAGAGGAAGAGAAATACCCAGAGCAGAAAGGACCTTGTGACAGCGCTGGCCTAGCTGGCTCGCAAGTAATGTTTTTTTATACATAGTTACAGCACACTGTATAGAGACGTTTGCATATATTTTTAAGGACTTTTATTTTTTGGAAGAACTGTTTATATTTTAAAAGGACTCTTTTCTGTACTGCTTTTAGTAATTCAGCTGTTTAGGTAGGTTAATAATGTAAATAGTATTGTGTGATTACCCCTTTTTATATACAAATGTAAAAGTCTGCTGGTGTACTGGGAGAAGGGAAAACGCTTAAGATCAACTAAACAAATCGTACACCAGCATTTTGCTGTCTGCCTTTACTTTTCTGTCTGCTAAAAGTCATATCCCTGTGTTTCTTACCAAGAGGTTTTTGGGGAATACCATCCCAACCTTTGCATTTTTATACCAAGTCCACTTCCCACCGTGGTGCAACAAGGCAGGTTCAGACTGGGGCATAACATTGGTCCAGGAACCATTGAAAAAGTGGGCCACAATCACACATTACAATTCATCACTATCCAGAACAGACTGTTTGTGTATTAACCAAGGTGGTCTTTTTGGTAATATATGCTGCAACTAACAAGTTTGAAAACATATTTGCTTAGTAACATTGGTTAAGCCTAGTGTAGTAACTTATGAAACTGGCCCACTCTGACCAAACCAGTTGTCCATTCTGTTAAAAGATAACTGGCCCCTTCTAGAATTGGCATATCTTAGGCAAGTGGGGGCTGCTGGAGACAGGTAAGAGGTGGGTTACATTTTGAAAGTTAAAAGTTGAGTGTCATAAACGCATTTTGCTGATCCCATCTACACCTGTCTTCCATCCCCCCACTATAAAAATGGGGGATCCGCTCAATGACAGAGCTTTGGGAATCCTAGCACTGAAGGGAAGGATGAACTGGATGTTACGGGTGGGTGGACATCAGAATGGGTATGTACTGTAATATGCAAGGTTTTGGCATTAGTGCTATGTTATGTTATCATGGTTTATACTGTGCCAAATTGCCAGAACAGTGGTATGCACAGTAGAACACATATGCTTGCCCACGGGGTGGCGTACCATGAACCTATCAAAGGTATGCAGACCTTAATCTGCTGGAAGAAAGAAAATGAGCGCAGGTAAGAGAAAAGGATGGGAAAGCTGCAAGTAAATGTCAGTGTTATCTACGTTTTAGATTTTGCAATTAAATATTTTGATTATATCCTCAGTGATCATGTTATTGTACTAAACTAATACAATATTAATCTGATTAGTTCATGTCAACAGTTTTCTCGATACTGTGAAAAATTCAGGGTCCTGACCCTGTTCCTTGAGCTAGCGGTTACACTAGGGACAGTGATGGCTGGTAAGAATTTTTTATTGGACGGGTGTATATGTTTCCCACGAATATGGTGGAGTGACTGAGTGTAGCGAGGGAGCATGAACTAACAAAAGGGGGACTTGAGTGGGTTCCTTCCCTGAAATTCTTTTTTATATAATAGGCTAAAACTAGTGCATTTTACAGCACACTTTCTGTAAATAATTGGGTAAAAAGCCACACAGTTTGCAATCGATTTTGTATAGTAACACATGAAAACTTCCAATGACTGCAAGTCACCAACAATGCACAGAAGCATTTTCCAATTAATTTCCACAATGCCTTTGTGCACAAAATTTAAAAAAAAATGTCTTGCTGGCTGTGCCATACAAGTCCATGCAGACTGCACCAATATATACCAGTATTACCAGATAGAAACATACTCCTGTTAGCTGTGACAGTACAAAATGCAATGCCACAATGAGAGACTGCCATCACCAATGTACGCTATTATGTCAACTTAAGAACCCTCATGTTGGCTTACCTCCTTATGCCACTAAGAAATGCCATGCCACAGTATGAAACTATTTGCAGACTGGTTGCACCAATGTAGGGCAATCTAGCCATTTAATAACACTGATCATGATTCTTTGACTTTGATGCCCTCCCAGGTTTCTTCAACATGTCCAAACATCCTGGGTTCCCTTCCATAGAGTAACTCAAAGGGAGAACACACCAGGGAAGTCTGATGGGTCTTCTGGACTGCGGATTGGGCTCAGGGTATCATTATATCACAATTGTGGCCATTGGATACCACCATTTTCTGCAAAATTCTTTTTAAGGAATGATTAAACTGGATTGTTCCTCTTTCCTTCTTCACAATGCTTTCCTTGGATCTGCACACGCCAGGCATGCGACATCTCTTATTGGCGTTATCTGCGTTATATTGCAGACTCCGCGACATGCCTTTGCTCGACCTCCACAAGGCGTAATGATGTCAGGGGGATTTCCCTGCACACAAGGCTCTCCTTCTTCTCTCCTACTTGTCCCTGGTAATATATGTCTCTTGATAAAGAGACATCTTCCTTTTCTCTTACACATGGGTTTCTTTTTGCATTTCCTTCAGCCAACAGTAAAGGTGCCACATTATTTGATCTAACATGTATGCAGCCATGGTAGATGTCCTAGGGATTTCCTAAAAGGAACGGGAGTCCTTGTCCCCAAAGGGGGCACTTGACTCGACCCCTAGGAGGTCTTGCAGTGCGGGCTCATCTCCCTCACCTCACCGTGGGCCTCCCCTTTGGGTCGAAGGGACGAATACCTGCAATTAGTCAAATAGCCCTGGAAAAATTCTGGCCAGAGTAGGGTACAGCAGGCATTACGTGATTGACATTCGTACCTTCCAGATGCAACAAGGCATATATATTTGAGTGGTAGGGACTGAGGCCCTCCTAACTCCCTCACTCCTCCTCTAAGGCTGGACTGTGGTGAAAATAATGGCTGTCATCCTGTCCCATGTTGAGAGGGGTTAAGCCCTCCCACGTCCTACAGCTTGAGTAGGTCAGACCCCTGACTATCACAAAATGCAAATGCAATGTCATTGGGCTTCGTTGGCGTATCACCACTTATTACACGATTGCATGGCATGTCACTGTGAGAAATTAAACAGCGCTCTAGGATTCATGACTGCACCAAGAAATGTATGGGCAATTCCTTTATACTAGATGAGGCCCCATAGCATATTTTAGCAGCCCCCTGGCACATATGGCACTACTGTGCCACGCTGGCTTAGCAGAACAGTGTTTGCCATGCCAAAATGTGTCCTTCTGCACATCTCTGTCATACTCAGCTGTGTTGTCCCATATTGATCAGTACTGTGCCATTGCATTCTTTTTGGCCTCACTGTGTCATATTAGGTATCACTGACTCATAATAAGTAACATTTTTTCACATTAACACATTCCAGAGTTCTCATATCAGGCGCGAGTAGTTCATCAGATCCCGTTTCACTCTGCATTTTGGGACATGCATAGAACAAAACAAGATATTGCCATCAGATTTCAGTGAATCACTTTTTCACTCTTATAGCTCCATGAACTATTTAACTGGGAATGTTCAAAATCACCATTGTACACCAACGCATGCTATGTATAATGTGATGGTATAGATCTCATGCTATGTACTCCTTTCCTGGACAAACTCCTGGAAAGGATGGCCATCTCCCAGCTTAATCTTCACACTGAATCAGTTGGTTGTCTCCGTGACCATCAGTCTGACTTCAGAGCTGCCAGAAGCATGGAAACTGCTCTCCTGAACATCTGTGAAGACCTGCTTTCCAACCTCGATTACAGCACACCCTGTGTCCTCATCTTACTTGACCTCTCTTCTGCCTTTTACATGGTCAACCGTGACAAATCGTAATGAGGCTGTTAGGGAGAATTCTCTGTTAAGGCTAATATCCCAAACCTAGTGAGTCCCCCAGCAGCTTTGCTGGATTTTTGGGGTTTATTTTTTTCTCCTGCTAAGAGTGAGACTCTTTTTCTCCCACTCTTAGACATGATTTGAGATATCCTTTGACTTTGTAATGTGTTTTATGGCCTATGGGGTCTTTTACTCCATAGGGCTTCATGTGTTTTTGGGATGTGTGTTACACAGCACCCTCAGTGCAGTAACACAGGGGTGTCATAGTGACCCCCAAACAGAGACTCCATACCCTGGGACTGACTACTGTCTCCCAGGGCATGTTAAATCACCATTGGCTTTATTAGTCCAAATTTGTGAACAGAACCAGTACAAACCATCATATTGTGGAAGTACTGGAAGGGGTTAATTAGATTACCCCTGGGTCTGTTTTCAAGGGGGCACTGTGCAGTCCCCCCTTGTCGAGTTTCTGGCTGGTGGCAGTGGTTACCACGCGAAATATTCCTTAAGAATATTTGCTATGGGATTTTCCCATTCATTTTAAACGCACCACTTTTTGGTGCAATGTTAAAGATACCGCCGGGTTATTTATTTAATATTTATTCCCCGGTTGGGTCTTTTTGCCAGGACTCGGTTTTAAAATGGCGTTTGTGTTCGCCTCGGTAACTCCAAACCCAAGTCGAGCCCTTTGTTCCACTTTTGGCGGGCTTCTGCACAGAAGCCTCCCAAAGTGGTGCCACTCTGTCTGGGTACACAGGATGTGTGGGAGGGGGGTTTAGGCACCCTGGACTGAGTTGCCTTGGCAACTCAAGTCGCACTTTTGCATGATTGGCCCAGTGGTGAGCCGCCCGGCTCACCACTTAGCATGTTTGATTGACAGCTAGGACTGGTGAATGGGGTTTTTCTGCATAAAAGCAGGGCTTTGGGGACTGGGACTTCAGACATCGCCACAGGACCAAAGAATCCGAAGAGGGAGAAGCTGAGCTGACCTGCAACGACGACACCACCGGTGGAGCCCTGTTGAACCGACTCACCACTTGTTCCAACGACAGAGGAGATCTTCAGCCCGAAGAGTCTTCTTCCTTTAACTGGTGGGGATAACCAGTTTGCCAGCCTTTTCGCCTTCCCGGATCATCTCGTGGCCGCCTTGCCTGTGCCAAGCACCCCGGCAACCGGGATACCACGTTTTACCACGACCGCGAATAAAAGGGTAGTACCTTTTAACCAGAGAACTCTGCGGCTGGTTTCTTCCCTGGCAGTGCAACGACCTTCAGCTTTCCTCCACGTCGACTTCTTATCTTCCTCTGGACGACGCTTTGACTTGCACCCGCTGCCAGGAACAACTGCCCCTCCTGGAGGATCCTCTCCACTGTCAAGGTACTGTGTCCGCCTGGCCTCCCTGGCAACGGTCTGTGTGGGGTGTCTCTTAAATCCTCCACTTACCACTTGGGTTGGCCCTAGGGTGGCTAACTGAACTTTTCTGAGCTGAACTCCTGCCTTTTTAAACTCTCTGCAAGACTTTTCAAGACTTTTAAACTGTGTGATCCTGGGCACATTTGTGTCCCACTCTCTCTAGGAGGGAGCTGGGCCTCTGAACTTTTGGCTCACCAGTAGACTTTGACTTTCCTGCCTTGCTGAGTATTTCTAAAGTGTTGTGTTGTGTGCTTTTCTAATTTCTGCCTTTTCCCTCCCTTGTTTGATAACTTATTGGAGTGTCATCTTTAGTGAAGCGCTCACCTCTGTCTGGAAATAAGTGTTGTTAACTAAGACTTTTCTAATAAGGAATAAGGGAGGTGTATATACTTCTAAGTGACTGTGTTTGGAACTTGCTTGCCATATTAGTGTTAGTGTATTTTACAAGTGTGTTTTTAAATAAATAATAATATACTTTTATACCAAAGCTCTGGTCAGTGTTTGCTTGTGCTACTGTATTTCTGTACCTAATGTGTATACTCTACATACTGTCTAACTCTTCTTGAGAGAAGTCTGGCTGCTCAGCCACAGCTACCAGGTAAATCTGGGTGGTACAGACTGCTACCAATTGGGTTTACTGCCAACACCTGTAGTCCTAAGCCTTTTGCAGTGGTCCCTAAGGGAACTGCACAGGTTTCTGCCTAACACTGGTGTACAGCGGTGGGATTTGTATTGAGTATACATTTTAGTGTGCTTATAGATACCTTAGTGACTAAAGGCAAGAAAATGGAGCTAATAGAAAGGTTGTTAGCAAACCAAAGTCTGGATGGTGGTTCAGAGGAACCTACCACTCCAGCAAATGTAGATAACAGTGATGATGTTGATATGGATCAAGGTATTAATAATCATGAAGATGAGCCAGAAGAGGAAAGTGAGCCTAATGCAGTTAGCCACACTGAGCCTCTGCCTGCTCTGCCAGCTGTACCTACTGGGCCTTTACCAGGTCCCACATGTAATCCTGCATATTTTGAACTAGAAAAAATGAAGCTTGAATTAGAGTACAAACATTTTCTTACTCAATCTGAACGAAATCAAGAACTAGAGTTCAGAAGAATCAATGCCCAATTTGAGCAGAAGCAAGCTGAACTGAGGCTCAGAGAAATAGAGCTTAATCATGAACTTGAAATGAAAAAGTTGTCTGTGGAAACTGCTTCTCTCTCCTCTGGTTCCTCTAGAAGTTCCAGTCCCAAAAGACCCCGGATGCCAAAGGAATTGATTGGTATGCATGAGCCTAAGTTGGATGTGTTGGATTGGTTGAGTTTGTTTGAATATAATCATGGGCTCCAGGACATCACAGGTAATGCTTTACTTACCTGGTTGTTCTCTAGGCTCCCCCCTGTTGCAACTGATGCGGTAATGGAGTTGGGGGAGAAGGATAGGAAGGATTATGAATGTGTGAAGCTAGCTTTGATAGCTAGATTTGGGAAGACCCCTTCCCAGTACCTTAAGAGGTTTAGGACCCTCAAAAAGAATGATGGTACCCCTTGGGCTACGTGGGTGAATGAGTGTTTGAAAAACTTAGAGGGATGGATTAAGGGTTACAAGGTGAACACTTATGAGGGAATGAAGAATCTTGTGATGTTGGTGTCAATTTATGATGCCTGCTCTCCTGAGCTCAGACAGCACTTGGCTGATTCAAGGGAATTAGATTCCAGGAAGCTAGCTAAGGCTGCTGACTTGTGGGTTGCCAACAGGGCTACTCACAAGGACTCTGGGGTCACTCAGAAAAAGGATGAGGGAAAGCAGCCACCAAAAGGGAACCAAGAGATTTCTAATACCTCCCAACCCAAAGAGGACCCCAAACAACAAAATAACCAGGGTAAGTCCCAAGGGAAACCACAACAGGCTAGTGTACCTTCTGGTCACAAACCAGAAGGAGGTCAGACCAAGCCACCCTTCCAGAGAGCATTTGGCACATGCTATCTCTGTGGGGCAACTGACCACATCAAAGGAGATCCCAGATGTAAGGGTAAACCTGCAGGGATCAGCAAAGTCTCCTAAGCCTTCACTCCTGAGGAGGAAGTCCAAATGGCTAGTGCTCACTTTGAAGTCTTTGCTGAAGAACCTTTGGGTCTTCAAGCAAGTGTAACAGTAGAGTCCATGGGTCTGGTTAGTGATCAGAATAGGAGTGTGTACAACTCCATACCAGAAAACTCTAAAGTTTATTATGTGGACAGTGTTCTTGTCAATGGCCAGGATACTCCTGCCAGGCGAGACTCTGGGGCCAGCAGAACAGTAGTGGATGAAAGCTTTTTCAGGCCTGAGGATGTTGCTAAGGCACCCAAAGGTCCCACTAAAATGTCTGGAGGCCCCGTCCAAATGGTTCCAATTCTACCAGCCCTCATTCAGTGTAATGACATGACAGTGTTGATTCCTGTCAGTGTTCAGACTGAGGTGCCTGGTAGAGTCCTGTTAGGGAATGTTCTAAGAACTCTAGGAGTAGTATCCAGTACCCCCAGGCCTCCCAGTATGGAGACCCAGAACCTAACCAAATTGGCTAGAGAGGCCACCTTAAGGAACCACTCTAAGCCTGTGGGAACCTCTACTGAAAACCCCACTACAAGCCCTGGTGTTGGTAAGTTGACCTCTAACCCAGGCACATTTCAGGCTAAAATGTTAGGGAAATGGGAGCCCCAACCAAGCTCCATCATTATTCCCCCAGTTCTAGAGTCTGTGACTCCCCCTGCTTCTGAGGAAGAGGTGGATAGACCTACTGGACCCCTAACTAGGCCTAAGAGAACTGGTAATTCTCAGTGCTGGTGGAAAACCAGAAAAGAAAAGTCTAAGGCCAAAAACCTTCAGACTGTTGGACCTTTCACAGAAGACTCCAACTCAATTCCTAGTCTTAAGGGGGAAACTCCTAAAGTAGGTAAAGGTAGATCTAAGAGGAAGGAGAAGCATGTACCTTGCTTATCTCCATCCCCTCCAACCAAGAGGCCTAAAACCCATCCTTCTCCCAACAGAGAGGTGGTGAGGACCTCTGGAGGCCCCTCTAGATCTAAGGGAATCCTTTATAAGGACCCCTTGAAAAAGCCTAACACAGGTTCAGAAGTTATACCAACTTCTGAGGTACTGGTCAACCAGATCCCCTATAACTTTAAAAAGACTGATGTTCCTCAAAGGGTTTGTAGGTCATATAGCTTACAAAGGAAAACCTTTGACTCGTCCACTGAACATAAGTTAGGGTGTCTCCACCAAAATGCTGATGGTCTCTCTACGGTGTTTATAACCGACTAGAGGTATGAGATTCATCCAGGAGTGGATTAAATCCTCCTGTCCCTTAGTCTGGGGGGGGGCGAGTGTTAGGGAGAATTCTCTGTTAAGGCTAATTTCCCAAACCTAGTGAGTCCCCCAGCAGCTTTGCTGGATTTTTGGGGTTTATTTTTTTCTCCTGCTAAGAGTGAGACTCTTTTTCGCCCACTCTTAGACATGATTTGAGATATCCTTTGACTTTGTAATGTGTTTTATGGGTATGGGGTCTTTTACTCCATAGGGCTTCATGTGTTTTTGGGATGTGTGTTACACAGCACCCTCAGTGCAGTAACACAGGGGTGTCATATTGACCCCCAAACATAGACTCCATACCCTGGGACTGACTACTGTCTCCCAGGGCATGTAAAGTCACCATTGGCTTTATTAGTCCAAATTTGTGAACAGAACCAGTACAAACCATCATATTGTGGAAGTACTGGAAGGGGTTAATTAGATTACCCCTGGGTCTGTTTTCAAGGGGGCACTGTTCAGTCCCCCCTTGTCGAGTTTCTGGCTGGTGGCAGTGGTTATCACTCGTAATATTCCACCGGAATATTTCCTATGGGATTTTCCCATTCATTTTAAATGCACCACTTTTTGGTGCAATGTTAAAGATACCGCCGGGTTATTTATTTAATATTCATTCCCCGGTTGGGTCTTTTTGCCAGGACTCGGTTTTAAAATGGCGTTTGTGTTCGCCTCTGTAACTCCAAACCAAAGTCGAGCCCTTTGTTCCACTTTTGGCGGGCTTCTGCACAGAAGCCTCCCAAAGTGGTGCCACTCTGTTTGGGTACACAGGATGTGTGGGATGGGGGTTTAGGCACCCTGGACTGAGTTGCCTTGGCAACTCAAGTCGCACTCTTGTATGAATGGCCCAGTGGTGAGCCGCCCGGCTCACCAATTAGCATGTTTGATTGACAGCTAGGACTGGTGAATGGGGGTTTTCTGCATAAAAGCAGGGCTTTGGGGACTGGGACTTCAGACGTCGCCACAGGACCAAAGAATCCGAAGAGGGAGAAGCTGAGCCGACCTGCAACGACGACACCACCGGTGGAGCCCTGCTGAACCGACTCACCACTTCTTCCAACGACAGAGGAGATCTTCAGCCCGAAGAGTCTTCTTCCTTTAACTGGTGGGGATAACCAGTTTGCCTGCCTTTTCGCCTTCCCGGATCATCTCGTGGCCACCTTGCCTGTGCCAAGCACCCCGGCAACCGGGATACCTCGTTTTACCACGACCGCGAATAAAAGGGTAGTACCTTTTAACCGGAGAACTCCACGGCTGGTTTCTTCCCTGGCAGTGCAACGACCTTCAGCTTTCCTCCATGTCGAGATCTTCTCTTCCTCTGGACGACGCCGTGACTTGCACCTGCTGCCAGGAACAACTGCCCCCGCTGGAGGATCCTCTCCACTTTAAAGGTACGTTGTCCGCCTGGCCTCCCTCGCAACACTCTGTGTGGGGTGTCTCTTAAATCCTCCACTTATCACTTGGGTTGGCCCTAACTGAACTTTTCTGAGCAGAACCCCTCCTTTTTAAACTCTCTGCAAGACTTTTCAAGACTTTTAAACTGTGTAATCCTGGGCACATTTGTGTCCCACTCTCTCTAAGAGGGAGCCGGGCCTCTGAACTTTTGGCTCACCAGTAGACTTTGACTTTCCTGCCTTGCTGAGTATTTCTAAAGTGTTGTGTTGTGTGATTTTCTAATTTCTGCCTTTTCCCTCCCTTTTTTGATAACTTATTGGAGTGCCATCTTTAGTTAAGCGCTCACCTCTGTCTAGAAATAAGTGGTGTTAACTAAGACTTGTCTAATAAGGAATAAGGGAGGTGTATATACTTCTAAGTAACTGTTTGGAACTTGCTTGCCATATTAGTGTTAGTGTATTTTACAAGTGTGTTTTTAAATAAATAATAATATACTTTTATACCAAAGCTCTGGTCAGTGTTTGCTTGTGCTACTGTATTTCTGTACCTAATGTGTATACTCTACATACTGTCTAACTCTTCTTGAGAGAAGTCTGGCTGCTCAGCCACAGCTACCAGGTAAATCTGGGTGGTACAGACTGCTACCAATTGGGTTTACTGCCAGCACCTGTAGTCCTAAGCCTTTTGCAGTGGTCCCTAAGGGAACTGCACAGGACTCTGCCTAACACTCCCATTGACTCAGCTGTGTGTGGTTGAAGCAATGAAACAAATAGAAATGTTGCGTTGCATTGCATGTCATAACAGCGCTGCATTCGTAGAATTGTGTACAAATCTAGTGAGAGCGCTCAGTGAAGAAATGGCTCACTGACGACATTGGTGTGTATGGTCAAAGATTTAAATCTTGGCAGGCCTGGCTCAGCATCATCCCAATGTCAATATAGTGCATACCATTCAATTAGGTAATTATATACTCCATTTATATCAGCTCATAGAAAGGGGAGAAATCTGGCATCAATAAAAAATCTGTAATTGTTATTGTTGTTATGCCTGCACTTGACAAACGTGCTGGGAATACATTAGGACTGAGCTCCAGTAACAAAGCTGTCTGTGGATATTAGCACAATGGGCTGGTGATTTCAGGAAAAAACTAGTGGTAACTCAGTAACCTCCACTTTTTTGGTCAGCAACGGAATGGTCGCCTTTTTACCACACCACCGAACTACAAGTTTGGCCTTGAAGTCTAGGATTTTCCTCGAGCATCAGGCTGGAGGTAAATATGTCCCATTAAGGCCAAACGTTGGCGGAATTACTGCTTGCGGAAATTCCACAAAAATCCCCATGGAGTCCTACGGACTGTAAAAATGGGGATTAACACAGTGCTTCCACCACTTGTAATCCTGTGCTAAACCCACAGGCCCAAGTGGTGATAACGGTAAATGAGTTTGGCGCTAATTTGGCAGATTTACTGCCGAATTACCACCAAACTCATAATGAAGCCCAATGATAATCCCAAACTCATACTGAAGCTTTTCTTTCTGGAACTGCTACATCACCTTTTACTCACAAAACCACAACAGTGACACAATGTCGTCTGATGAAGGAAAGCAAAAGGACCAAAATACCATTTCAAAATGGTCCCTTGATCGTCTTCTGTCAGCCCTGCATGTCTTTCAATACATTGTTGTAATCTTTAAAACATGTAAGGTTCGGTTAACTGCTTCTTTTTAGCACTCTGTTACAGCTCTTGGTACATATGCTGGTTATATAGAAGTGAATAAACAATAATAGATTGTATTAACTAGTCAACTTATTGGTACACAATCATTATCAAAGAATAAAGATAGAGGCAGCCCTATTATCATTTGAACTGGTGACTTGTATGTTAACACAAAACCCTTCTACAGGTACTTGGGCAACCCATCTATGTTATGGAGCATAACCATGTAGGGTATCTTGTGAGGAAAGAGAAAACCATCACCTCAGAAGTCAGTTCCAGTCGGGCCCACTGTACGTGTTCCATCAATGATTTTAAAAGAGGGAAGACCACTGGCCAGGCCATGGCCATTTGCTCTGGCCTACTGGCCGAGGATCATAACCCCCTAGGGATCTCAGGATCTACTGCCATTTTGCCATTTCCAGTGGGCCAATAGCAATGGTCGATGGTCTCATGGTCCACTGTCCACAGCTGTGTCTATTGTATTTCACTTGTCACCGTTGTGTCCATTTAACATGTTGCTCCAAGTCTTCCCAAATACTGTTTGCCCCCTGTCTAGAAATGTGATCTGGGCAAGCCCTTTGCACTGCAAGAGGGCTTGCCCCTTTACATTTTAATGGTGTGTGGGTGAGGCGGAGGGACATGAGCCCACCCCACAATCTCCCCTCTTTGATGCCACCCATCAGTCCCACTTTTAACATTGATTGGCTCAGATGGCCGAAGCTAGCTAATTTATGGGGGCAGCAGGGAGAGTTCTATGGAGAGAAGGGGACTATGGGCTAGGTGTACAGTAGTTACTATGACAAGTTACTCCTATGTCCTGTCTCCTTTCATCCATACTGTCAGGGCGGATGAAACCAGTAGTTCATCAGATCCCGTTTCACTCTGCATTTTGGGACATGCATAGAACAAAACAAGATATTGCCATCAGATTTCAGTGAATCACTTTTTCACTCTTATAGCTCCATGAACTATTTAACTGGGAATGTTCAAAATCACCATTGTACACCAACGCATGCTATGTATAATGTGATGGTATAGATCTCATGCTATGTACTCCTTTCCTGGACAAACTCCTGGAAAGGATGGCCATCTCCCAGCTTAATCTTCACACTGAATCAGTTGGTTGTCTCCGTGACCATCAGTCTGACTTCAGAGCTGCCAGAAGCATGGAAACTGCTCTCCTGAACATCTGTGAAGACCTGCTTTCCAACCTCGATTACAGCACACCCTGTGTCCTCATCTTACTTGACCTCTCTTCTGCCTTTTACATGGTCAACCGTGACAAATCGTAATGAGGCTGTTAGGGAGAATTCTCTGTTAAGGCTAATATCCCAAACCTAGTGAGTCCCCCAGCAGCTTTGCTGGATTTTTGGGGTTTATTTTTTTCTCCTGCTAAGAGTGAGACTCTTTTTCTCCCACTCTTAGACATGATTTGAGATATCCTTTGACTTTGTAATGTGTTTTATGGCCTATGGGGTCTTTTACTCCATAGGGCTTCATGTGTTTTTGGGATGTGTGTTACACAGCACCCTCAGTGCAGTAACACAGGGGTGTCATAGTGACCCCCAAACAGAGACTCCATACCCTGGGACTGACTACTGTCTCCCAGGGCATGTTAAATCACCATTGGCTTTATTAGTCCAAATTTGTGAACAGAACCAGTACAAACCATCATATTGTGGAAGTACTGGAAGGGGTTAATTAGATTACCCCTGGGTCTGTTTTCAAGGGGGCACTGTGCAGTCCCCCCTTGTCGAGTTTCTGGCTGGTGGCAGTGGTTACCACGCGAAATATTCCTTAAGAATATTTGCTATGGGATTTTCCCATTCATTTTAAACGCACCACTTTTTGGTGCAATGTTAAAGATACCGCCGGGTTATTTATTTAATATTTATTCCCCGGTTGGGTCTTTTTGCCAGGACTCGGTTTTAAAATGGCGTTTGTGTTCGCCTCGGTAACTCCAAACCCAAGTCGAGCCCTTTGTTCCACTTTTGGCGGGCTTCTGCACAGAAGCCTCCCAAAGTGGTGCCACTCTGTCTGGGTACACAGGATGTGTGGGAGGGGGGTTTAGGCACCCTGGACTGAGTTGCCTTGGCAACTCAAGTCGCACTTTTGCATGATTGGCCCAGTGGTGAGCCGCCCGGCTCACCACTTAGCATGTTTGATTGACAGCTAGGACTGGTGAATGGGGTTTTTCTGCATAAAAGCAGGGCTTTGGGGACTGGGACTTCAGACATCGCCACAGGACCAAAGAATCCGAAGAGGGAGAAGCTGAGCTGACCTGCAACGACGACACCACCGGTGGAGCCCTGTTGAACCGACTCACCACTTGTTCCAACGACAGAGGAGATCTTCAGCCCGAAGAGTCTTCTTCCTTTAACTGGTGGGGATAACCAGTTTGCCAGCCTTTTCGCCTTCCCGGATCATCTCGTGGCCGCCTTGCCTGTGCCAAGCACCCCGGCAACCGGGATACCACGTTTTACCACGACCGCGAATAAAAGGGTAGTACCTTTTAACCAGAGAACTCTGCGGCTGGTTTCTTCCCTGGCAGTGCAACGACCTTCAGCTTTCCTCCACGTCGACTTCTTATCTTCCTCTGGACGACGCTTTGACTTGCACCCGCTGCCAGGAACAACTGCCCCTCCTGGAGGATCCTCTCCACTGTCAAGGTACTGTGTCCGCCTGGCCTCCCTGGCAACGGTCTGTGTGGGGTGTCTCTTAAATCCTCCACTTACCACTTGGGTTGGCCCTAGGGTGGCTAACTGAACTTTTCTGAGCTGAACTCCTGCCTTTTTAAACTCTCTGCAAGACTTTTCAAGACTTTTAAACTGTGTGATCCTGGGCACATTTGTGTCCCACTCTCTCTAGGAGGGAGCTGGGCCTCTGAACTTTTGGCTCACCAGTAGACTTTGACTTTCCTGCCTTGCTGAGTATTTCTAAAGTGTTGTGTTGTGTGCTTTTCTAATTTCTGCCTTTTCCCTCCCTTGTTTGATAACTTATTGGAGTGTCATCTTTAGTGAAGCGCTCACCTCTGTCTGGAAATAAGTGTTGTTAACTAAGACTTTTCTAATAAGGAATAAGGGAGGTGTATATACTTCTAAGTGACTGTGTTTGGAACTTGCTTGCCATATTAGTGTTAGTGTATTTTACAAGTGTGTTTTTAAATAAATAATAATATACTTTTATACCAAAGCTCTGGTCAGTGTTTGCTTGTGCTACTGTATTTCTGTACCTAATGTGTATACTCTACATACTGTCTAACTCTTCTTGAGAGAAGTCTGGCTGCTCAGCCACAGCTACCAGGTAAATCTGGGTGGTACAGACTGCTACCAATTGGGTTTACTGCCAACACCTGTAGTCCTAAGCCTTTTGCAGTGGTCCCTAAGGGAACTGCACAGGTTTCTGCCTAACACTGGTGTACAGCGGTGGGATTTGTATTGAGTATACATTTTAGTGTGCTTATAGATACCTTAGTGACTAAAGGCAAGAAAATGGAGCTAATAGAAAGGTTGTTAGCAAACCAAAGTCTGGATGGTGGTTCAGAGGAACCTACCACTCCAGCAAATGTAGATAACAGTGATGATGTTGATATGGATCAAGGTATTAATAATCATGAAGATGAGCCAGAAGAGGAAAGTGAGCCTAATGCAGTTAGCCACACTGAGCCTCTGCCTGCTCTGCCAGCTGTACCTACTGGGCCTTTACCAGGTCCCACATGTAATCCTGCATATTTTGAACTAGAAAAAATGAAGCTTGAATTAGAGTACAAACATTTTCTTACTCAATCTGAACGAAATCAAGAACTAGAGTTCAGAAGAATCAATGCCCAATTTGAGCAGAAGCAAGCTGAACTGAGGCTCAGAGAAATAGAGCTTAATCATGAACTTGAAATGAAAAGGTTGTCTGTGGAAACTGCTTCTCTCTCCTCTGGTTCCTCTAGAAGTTCCAGTCCCAAAAGACCCCGGATGCCAAAGGAATTGATTGGTATGTATGAGCCTAAGTTGGATGTGTTGGATTGGTTGAGTTTGTTTGAATATAATCATGGGCTCCAGGACATCACAGGTAATGCTTTACTTACCTGGTTGTTCTCTAGGCTCCCCCCTGTTGCAACTGATGCGGTAATGGAGTTGGGGGAGGAGGATAGGAAGGATTATGAATGTGTGAAGCTAGCTTTGATAGCTAGATTTGGGAAGACCCCTTCCCAGTACCTTAAGAGGTTTAGGACCCTCAAAAAGAATGATGGTACCCCTTGGGCTACGTGGGTGAATGAGTGTTTGAAAAACTTAGAGGGATGGATTAAGGGTTACAAGGTGAACACTTATGAGGGAATGAAGAATCTTGTGATGTTGGTGTCAATTTATGATGCCTGCTCTCCTGAGCTCAGACAGCACTTGGCTGATTCAAGGGAATTAGATTCCAGGAAGCTAGCTAAGGCTGCTGACTTGTGGGTTGCCAACAGGGCTACTCACAAGGACTCTGGGGTCACTCAGAAAAAGGATGAGGGAAAGCAGCCACCAAAAGGGAACCAAGAGATTTCTAATACCTCCCAACCCAAAGAGGACCCCAAACAACAAAATAACCAGGGTAAGTCCCAAGGGAAACCACAACAGGCTAGTGTACCTTCTGGTCACAAACCAGAAGGAGGTCAGACCAAGCCACCCTTCCAGAGAGCATTTGGCACATGCTATCTCTGTGGGGCAACTGACCACATCAAAGGAGATCCCAGATGTAAGGGTAAACCTGCAGGGATCAGCAAAGTCTCCTAAGCCTTCACTCCTGAGGAGGAAGTCCAAATGGCTAGTGCTCACTTTGAAGTCTTTGCTGAAGAACCTTTGGGTCTTCAAGCAAGTGTAACAGTAGAGTCCATGGGTCTGGTTAGTGATCAGAATAGGAGTGTGTACAACTCCATACCAGAAAACTCTAAAGTTTATTATGTGGACATTGTTCTTGTCAATGGCCAGGATACTCCTGCCAGGCGAGACTCTGGGGCCAGCAGAACAGTAGTGGATGAAAGCTTTTTCAGGCCTGAGGATGTTGCTAAGGCACCCAAAGGTCCCACTAAAATGTCTGGAGGCCCGTCCAAATGGTTCCAATTCTACCAGCCCTCATTCAGTGTAATGACATGACAGTGTTGATTCCTGTCAGTGTTCAGACTGAGGTGCCTGGTAGAGTCCTGTTAGGGAATGATCTAAGAACTCTAGGAGTAGTATCCAGTACCCCCAGGCCTCCCAGTATGGAGACCCAGAACCTAACCAAATTGGCTAGAGAGGCCACCTTAAGGAACCACTCTAAGCCTGTGGGAACCTCTACTGAAAACCCCACTACAAGCCCTGGTGTTGGTAAGTTGACCTCTAACCCAGGCAGATTTCAGGCTAAAATGTTAGGGAAATGGGAGCCCCAACCAAGCTCCATCATTATTCCCCCAGTTCTAGAGTCTGTGACTCCCCCTGCTTCTGAGCAAGAGGTGGATAGACCTACTGGACCCCTAACTAGGCCTAAGAGAACTGGTAATTCTCAGTGCTGGTGGAAAACCAGAAAAGAAAAGTCTAAGGCCAAAAACCTTCAGACTGTTGGACCTTTCACAGAAGACTCCAACTCAATTCCTAGTCTTAAGGGGGAAACTCCTAAAGTAGGTAAAGGTAGATCTAAGAGGAAGGAGAAGCATGTACCTTGCTTATCTCCATCCCCTCCAACCAAGAGGCCTAAAACCCATCCTTCTCCCAACAGAGAGGTGGTGAGGACCTCTGGAGGCCCCTCTAGATCTAAGGGAATCCTTTATAAGGACCCCTTGAAAAAGCCTAACACAGGTTCAGAAGTTATACCAACTTCTGAGGGACTGGTCAACCAGATCCCCTATAACTTTAAAAAGACTGATGTTCCTCAAAGGGTTTGTAGGTCATATAGCTTACAAAGGAAAACCTTTGACTCGTCCACTGAACATAAGTTAGGGTGTCTCCACCAAAATGCTGATGGTCTCTCTAGGGTGTTTATAACCGACTAGAGGTATGAGATTCATCCAGGAGTGGATTAAATCCTCCTGTCCCTTAGTCTGGGGGGGGGCGAGTGTTAGGGAGAATTCTCTGTTAAGGCTAATTTCCCAAACCTAGTGAGTCCCCCAGCAGCTTTGCTGGATTTTTGGGGTTTATTTTTTTCTCCTGCTAAGAGTGAGACTCTTTTTCGCCCACTCTTAGACATGATTTGAGATATCCTTTGACTTTGTAATGTGTTTTATGGGTATGGGGTCTTTTACTCCATAGGGCTTCATGTGTTTTTGGGATGTGTGTTACACAGCACCCTCAGTGCAGTAACACAGGGGTGTCATATTGACCCCCAAACATAGACTCCATACCCTGGGACTGACTACTGTCTCCCAGGGCATGTAAAGTCACCATTGGCTTTATTAGTCCAAATTTGTGAACAGAACCAGTACAAACCATCATATTGTGGAAGTACTGGAAGGGGTTAATTAGATTACCCCTGGGTCTGTTTTCAAGGGGGCACTGTTCAGTCCCCCCTTGTCGAGTTTCTGGCTGGTGGCAGTGGTTATCACTCGTAATATTCCACCGGAATATTTCCTATGGGATTTTGCCATTCATTTTAAATGCACCACTTTTTGGTGCAATGTTAAAGATACCGCCGGGTTATTTATTTAATATTCATTCCCCGGTTGGGTCTTTTTGCCAGGACTCGGTTTTAAAATGGCGTTTGTGTTCGCCTCTGTAACTCCAAACCAAAGTCGAGCCCTTTGTTCCACTTTTGGCGGGCTTTTGCACAGAAGCCTCCCAAAGTGGTGCCACTCTGTTTGGGTACACAGGATGTGTGGGATGGGGGTTTAGGCACCCTGGACTGAGTTGCCTTGGCAACTCAAGTCGCACTCTTGTATGAATGGCCCAGTGGTGAGCCGCCCGGCTCACCAATTAGCATGTTTGATTGACAGCTAGGACTGGTGAATGGGGGTTTTCTGCATAAAAGCAGGGCTTTGGGGACTGGGACTTCAGACGTCGCCACAGGACCAAAGAATCCGAAGAGGGAGAAGCTGAGCCGACCTGCAACGACGACACCACCGGTGGAGCCCTGCTGAACCGACTCACCACTTCTTCCAACGACAGAGGAGATCTTCAGCCCGAAGAGTCTTCTTCCTTTAACTGGTGGGGATAACCAGTTTGCCTGCCTTTTCGCCTTCCCGGATCATCTCGTGGCCACCTTGCCTGTGCCAAGCACCCCGGCAACCGGGATACCTCGTTTTACCACGACCGCGAATAAAAGGGTAGTACCTTTTAACCGGAGAACTCCACGGCTGGTTTCTTCCCTGGCAGTGCAACGACCTTCAGCTTTCCTCCATGTCGAGATCTTCTCTTCCTCTGGACGACGCCGTGACTTGCACCTGCTGCCAGGAACAACTGCCCCCGCTGGAGGATCCTCTCCACTTTAAAGGTACGGTGTCCGCCTGGCCTCCCTCGCAACAGTCTGTGTGGGGTGTCTCTTAAATCCTCCACTTATCACTTGGGTTGGCCCTAACTGAACTTTTCTGAGCAGAACCCCTCCTTTTTAAACTCTCTGCAAGACTTTTCAAGACTTTTAAACTGTGTGATCCTGGGCACATTTGTGTCCCACTCTCTCTAAGAGGGAGCCGGGCCTCTGAACTTTTGGCTCACCAGTAGACTTTGACTTTCCTGCCTTGCTGAGTATTTCTAAAGTGTTGTGTTGTGTGATTTTCTAATTTCTGCCTTTTCCCTCCCTTTTTTGATAACTTATTGGAGTGCCATCTTTAGTTAAGCGCTCACCTCTGTCTAGAAATAAGTGGTGTTAACTAAGACTTGTCTAATAAGGAATAAGGGAGGTGTATATACTTCTAAGTAACTGTTTGGAACTTGCTTGCCATATTAGTGTTAGTGTATTTTACAAGTGTGTTTTTAAATAAATAATAATATACTTTTATACCAAAGCTCTGGTCAGTGTTTGCTTGTGCTACTGTATTTCTGTACCTAATGTGTATACTCTACATACTGTCTAACTCTTCTTGAGAGAAGTCTGGCTGCTCAGCCACAGCTACCAGGTAAATCTGGGTGGTACAGACTGCTACCAATTGGGTTTACTGCCAGCACCTGTAGTCCTAAGCCTTTTGCAGTGGTCCCTAAGGGAACTGCACAGGACTCTGCCTAACACTCCCATTGACTCAGCTGTGTGTGGTTGAAGCAATGAAACAAATAGAAATGTTGCGTTGCATTGCATGTCATAACAGCGCTGCATTCGTAGAATTGTGTACAAATCTAGTGAGAGCGCTCAGTGAAGAAATGGCTCACTGACGACATTGGTGTGTATGGTCAAAGATTTAAATCTTGGCAGGCCTGGCTCAGCATCATCCCAATGTCAATATAGTGCATACCATTCAATTAGGTAATTATATACTCCATTTATATCAGCTCATAGAAAGGGGAGAAATCTGGCATCAATAAAAAACCTGTAATTGTTATTGTTGTTATGCCTGCACTTGACAAACGTGCTGGGAATACATTAGGACTGAGCTCCAGTAACAAAGCTGTCTGTGGATATTAGCACAATGGGCTGGTGATTTCAGGAAAAAACTAGTGGTAACTCAGTAACCTCCACTTTTTTGGTCAGCAACGGAATGGTCGCCTTTTTACCACACCACCGAACTACAAGTTTGGCCTTGAAGTCTAGGATTTTCCTCGAGCATCAGGCTGGAGGTAAATATGTCCCATTAAGGCCAAACGTTGGCGGAATTACTGCTTGCGGAAATTCCACAAAAATCCCCATGGAGTCCTACGGACTGTAAAAATGGGGATTAACACAGTGCTTCCACCACTTGTAATCCTGTGCTAAACCCACAGGCCCAAGTGGTGATAACGGTAAATGAGTTTGGCGCTAATTTGGCAGATTTACTGCCGAATTACCACCAAACTCATAATGAAGCCCAATGATAATCCCAAACTCATACTGAAGCTTTTCTTTCTGGAACTGCTACATCACCTTTTACTCACAAAACCACAACAGTGACACAATGTCGTCTGATGAAGGAAAGCAAAAGGACCAAAATACCATTTCAAAATGGTCCCTTGATCGTCTTCTGTCAGCCCTGCATGTCTTTCAATACATTGTTGTAATCTTTAAAACATGTAAGGTTCGGTTAACTGCTTCTTTTTAGCACTCTGTTACAGCTCTTGGTACATATGCTGGTTATATAGAAGTGAATAAACAGTAATAGATTGTATTAACTAGTCAACTTATTGGTACACAATCATTATCAAAGAATAAAGATAGAGGCAGCCCTATTATCATTTGAACTGGTGACTTGTATGTTAACACAAAACCCTTCTACAGGTACTTGGGCAACCCATCTATGTTATGGAGCATAACCATGTAGGGTATCTTGTGAGGAAAGAGAAAACCATCACCTCAGAAGTCAGTTCCAGTCGGGCCCACTGTACGTGTTCCATCAATGATTTTAAAAGAGGGAAGACCACTGGCCAGGCCATGGCCATTTGCTCTGGCCTACTGGCCGAGGATCATAACCCCCTAGGGATCTCAGGATCTACTGCCATTTTGCCATTTCCAGTGGGCCAATAGCAATGGTCGATGGTCTCAGGGTCCACTGTCCACAGCTGTGTCTATTGTATTTCACTTGTCACCGTTGTGTCCATTTAACATGTTGCTCCAAGTCTTCCCAAATACTGTTTGCCCCCTGTCTAGAAATGTGATCTGGGCAAGCCCTTTGCACTGCAAGAGGGCTTGCCCCTTTACATTTTAATGGTGTGTGGGTGAGGCGGAGGGACATGAGCCCACCCCACAATCTCCCCTCTTTGATGCCACCCATCAGTCCCACTTTTAACATTGATTGGCTCAGATGGCCGAAGCTAGCTAATTTATGGGGGCAGCAGGGAGAGTTCTATGGAGAGAAGGGGACTATGGGCTAGGTGTACAGTAGTTACTATGACAAGTTACTCCTATGTCCTGTCTCCTTTCATCCATACTGTCAGGGCGACTGTACAGGTCATAAAACCTATGTGAGGAGGACTCCTGACTATTCTAAGAGAAAATATTTTTCATTCATTCATTCAATAACTTTATTCGGCCATAGGGCCATGAAAGTACATGAAAACACATTAGCAAAAACCAAAAACCTTCAACAAATTAACAAATGAACCATAAAATAAGGGGGCTCTTGAGGACAGGAGGGTACAAAGGGGAGGGAGGGGCCGGAAGGGATGGGACAACTCTCGGTGGAATGGGGGGATCCCTGGCATGACGGGCTAAGGGGAAGATCTTTTGGGGGAGAGAATTAATTTGGCTAGGAATAGAGAGCCAACTAGGGGAAAACGGGACGAGGGAATCCAGGGGTTAAGGGAAACAAGAGGGGGGAAAAGGGGACCTAATCGCATCCTTAAATAAAGGAGCCCAAGGCGGGCAATGGAGAATGAAACAAAATTAAGACATGAAAAGAAAATTGCACTTAAATAGAGATGGGGAAAGAAAATGAAAAGAAAAAATTGCAAAAGAAAGAAATGGCCAAAGGGTAGAGAGTGACTGTTAGGGAGGGACGGGGCACCTGCGACGGGTCCCCCAAGGACCTGAAGGGGCGGGGGGGACAAGTTGCATTGCTCTCAGCGCAGAATCCTGAGTATAAAACGGAACACCTGTAAGCTAACTCCTGACTTTATGTATGTAATAAAGTTTGCTGTGGCAATTTTTCTCCCACTCAGACAACTGGTCAGGCCTTTCATTGGGGCGGCTGTGGGGGGGGTTGGGCTCCAAGGGCAGGGGTAGCGGGTAATGAAGGGGGAAACATTTGGGGTGTGTGTGAGCAGCGATGGAGTCGTGCCCCCACTGAGGGTGTTGGCGATACAACGGGTTCCCGCGCCATTCAAAGAATGGCTCCTTGGCTGGGGCCCCCCTTAGTGCCGACGCTCTCATTGGGCACGGCAGTGTAGTAGAATCAAGGGGGGGCAGGGGCCATGCAGGTCACCGCCCAGAAGGGGGGTGGGTGACCTCATCGGCGAGCGACGCAAAGGAAACGCACCCTAGCCGGAGACCCTATAAAAAGGGCTCTGCGCATGAACTCAGCCCCATTCTCCGCCGACTCCCACAGATTGTGTCTGTGTGTGAAAATAACAGTGGGCCATATTATGACTTTGGCGGTAGCCGTGCCGGTAAAACCGACATGGCTACCGCCGGAGTCGTGAAATTACCGGCACCTGTCAATGGACAATTACCAGGGCATTCCAGCCCCGATAATTGCCCATTGCCCATAGGGCTCAATGGGGATGGGGAGGATGGTAGCACCGGCACCGTTAATAACTGTGCCGGTGTTACTATGTAGGTCTGCAATCGGATGCCGGTCTGCCCGCCAGGTCAGCCCTAGCGAGCAGAAAGTCACCCGCTCGCAGAACTCGTAGTATGGCGGTACGGTAGCAATGGTGCTAGTAGCTTACCGGCACCGTTGTTACCGTACTGCCATACTTGTAATGAGGACCAGTGTATATTTACTGCATATTTTAAAAATGAATCACAAATCTGCATTTTCAAGTAAATGTGTGTGTTTGGCAAATAGGTTCCTTAGTTTAACATGTGGACGTTGGGCAAAACCAATGTGTTACAGTTGCGTTGTTGGCACTGGGCAAAATGCATGCATTCAGGAAAAAAAATATGTATTTTAGCACTATTGGCAAAATTGGTAACATGCTGAAGGGCAGTAAGCAGACTGAGCTGTCTCTTACTGATAGGGAGGCGCTTATGTTTTGGCATTGGTGATAGGTTGTGGTATGGTTTTTTCACCGGCTGTGGCATTTCTTATATACAATCAGCTTGGAGAAATATGCATTGGCGTCTGGATCTTGTCACAAACTCACAATGTAATTGCTGTGGATCAGTCCTACTTAGGATTTATTCTTTCGCTTGGACAATGGCAGAAAAAGTCACTCAAAAGAATATTATAAGTTGGTGACTTCATTTTATTCAAACATTCTGGTATAAAATGTTTAGAAATAATAACCAGCCATGACATTTGAGCATGTGATGTGTTTACAGTGGACACATTAATCTGGTAACATAAGCCTTATACATTTAATCATTCAAAGGAATGATTGAGACCTATAGGCATTTATTCTGAGGGTCAATGGGAAACTGGCATTGATGGTTACCAGCTCTGATTTTGGTGTGCACAAATTGCAAGCATTTTTATATCCACCTTTAGAAATCCAGTTCAATTGTTGTTGAGGATCCGTGCCAAATGTGCATCTGTTTTCCACTGTTCCCATTCGATTTTCCCAAGAATAGTTAAGTAAATCGAAGGATGACAACTCTCTATATTTGTTTAAAGCACATCCTATTTTGAGCACTGCCACTGTTCTAGTAGGCTTTGGGAATTCACAATTTGACACGTTTCCGCAAAATGTACCTGGACATGAAACACTCCTGTAAAACTGTATTTAAACTCTGTCTGATTATGAGAAATGAAGTTGCCTAGTGTACTTTAAAATGCACTGTTTTGCATATATGTTCCTAAAATCCACTGGAGCTTAGCATCTACACAAAACTTTTCATTAGTAAGGATGCTTACATATATTTTGATGTTTGCTTTAAAATGCAAAATTTCCACAACTTTGCCTGAACATTTCAGACCGGGGCTTTATGATTTATACAACATTTGGAACAATGAGAAGCAGGATTGGGCTGATAAAAAGCACGTTATTATTCTTTTTTTTAATAAGGCAGTACTGTGTAAACTCTAGAATACACACAGAATTTATGTTAAATAGGCTGTGACGAAATGTATCATGTCATAAGTATGACTGAGAATAGCACGTGTTTAAAATTAAACAAAGTAAATATGCAGTTGAAAGGTGTAGCATTTTGCTTTCACAGAGAGTGTGTTTCGGAAAACTAGTTTAAACCACTACGGCTTACTCAGCCCACTGTGCTGCACCTTGTTACCTTCCCCCTCCCTCCTCCCTATCAGTGGTCAAGCTCAGCCCAAGGAGGTGTGAAATTCCGAGCGCAGAGCACCTTCTACATAACAATAGCTGTGGCCTTGAGGTGTGGCTCTGGTGAAATCTGATCCCCAGTCCTCTGAGCCCAAGGAATTCACGGAGAGAGAAATACTTGAAAGGAATCCTTGCACTTAGGATGTTTAACGCAAGTGAAGAAGGTGTACAATGTGTACTTTAAATATAAGTACATGTAAAGCTCACAGTTCTTTCGTGCAATTAAATATTTTCATGGTTTCGTATTTAAAACTACATTATATTGTGTCTAATTTAACAACATAAATGCATTGGAAATGCTAAAACAAAACGTTTTTCATATAATCTTTCATGATGTCACGTGATATCCACTTTAAATACTGAGAAGTGTGTGCACACTTTGCAACATTAGCGGCCTGATTTACAAAATCATTTTCAATGGGACTTTCCCATGTTACGTTTCTTTGATAAATCGGGCCCTAGATGTTTGTTAAGAAACTGAAAACATCTTGTTTACATTAAACATTGCAGTTAAAACTTTTCAGAAAAAGTAAGGAGGCATTAGGCACAAGCCTGTTTGATGGGTGCAGGTGGTGGGCGGTAAAAGACGGTGGGTGAAGGAATCATTTTTTTAAATTGATTGATTTTCATAAAGCAAAACTCACCTCAAAGTGACTAATAGACCCCCAAAATAGCACGTGGCCAGTATACTAACCCATTTATTTGAATTCATTGAGCATGTTTTAGGCGCCTATAAAACAGAATTGTGTTTCAAAGTGCCACAAAGCGAAATGGGAAGGGAACAGGGGAAATAATAACAATGGCAAAACGGTAAATATATAGTCGTCGTCCTACTACGCTTTGTGGCATTTGGACATGCAAGTGCAGTGAGGGGAGGTGCAGGAGATAGGGATGGAGGTGGCAGGGGCAGATGAGTGGACAAGTGCTGGTGCAGGATCCGGCAGTGAAGGGGATCCAAGGAGAGACCTCAGGCTAAGTGCTAGTGCAAGCGACTCCCAAGGGTGGACTGCAGAGCCGCCAAGCAGGTGTCTGCAGGGGCAGTGCAGTTGGGGGGTGGGAGGGGTGCTGATATCGACTGGGAAGAAGGGCCTGGAATCCTGTGAGATTCATGAGGATCAGGCCACTGGTATCAGCGGCAGTGGGGTGATTAACAGTGAAGGGAAAGAGGTAGAGAAAAGCAGAGTTTTGAGCAGTTTTAGGAACTTAAGGAGGTCCGGCTCAAGTCTGAGCGGGGCAGGGAGGCTGTTCCAAAGGGGGGCACCAGCCGAGAAGAGAGACCTGCCGCCCACTCTCTGCTTGGAGAAGCATGCTCTAGCAGAGGAGTATTTAGGGAGTGAAAGTTGGAGATGGCGTGGTCCCAGGCCACAGAAGGCATTGTGGATGATGCAGGGGGTCTTCAATTCGATCCTTGCAACCACCGGGAGCCAGTGGAGAGATTTTAGGTCTGGAAAGATACAGTCCCTGGGCTTGAGGCCAAGGAAAAGTCTTGCAGCCCTATTCTGGATTAGCTGGAGGTGCATTTATTGGTAAAATTATCATTATACCATGTAATGCTATACGGCACCTGCTTTCAGAACAGAAATGTGCAGCTATAGCACACATACATGGTGCAGAATTAGGCTACTGTAAATAGCCTGTTATTTGAGTTCAATGAAAATAACTTACACAGATTACAAGTTATCCTTAATACTGCAGCACATATAGTGCTAGACACATCTAAACAAGCTGACATAACCCAAGTTCTCAGAATGTTACACTGGCTTCCTATCATGGCTAGAGTAATGTATAAAGCAATGACCTTACCGGTTAAAAATCTGCATGTACTGGTACCATCTTCTTAAAGGAGAAGGCTTCATGGTACTCTCCGATGCAATCTTTGAGATCTCCCAGTGAGCTGCTTGTTAAATTGCAAAGCATAGTTGGAAGAGAGCCTTTGGGCACTCATTCCAGTTGTTGGCAGTCTTCCCATGACATTCTCTGCATGTGGAGCTTCGTATAAGCAACACTCTTCTAAATTTACTAAATTAAGCGATCGAAATAAGACAATGGTCTGTTTATTACAAAGGACATCTTTTTTTCCAGAAAGGTCCATTAGGGAATGGACACATTTCAAAAAATGGGTTTATGAGAAAGCTCCTAAAAACCACATCACAAAGAACATTGGGTAATAGGTATACGTGAGCAACTGTATTCAAAGAACAAAGGTCATTGATATGTATATCCAAATCCTAGTCTCATTCTGCTGCTAAAACACTTCTGAGAAGCCTCCATGTTATATTCAAAAACTTAGATTTAATATGTAAGCTGGGAATAAAGCTCAGTGAATTAAGCACTCTGCAGTTGATAAATTGAGCCAGATGGGATTGGGGTAAAATAATACCATCTGTTGGGCAGCACTAAGATGCTGGATTAACATGGATGGAGGTGCTATTTCAAAATTAAACTATTGAAACATAGGGACAGTAAATGTGATCACTTTCTTTGGGATCAAAACTCCCATGCTCTGACATTATCATCTGTCAGAATATGTTAAAGAAGTACCTGTCACAGGAGTAGTTACTATTTCTACGTTGTGAAAGGTGTTTTAAATTTGGATTTAATTATCTGCCAATATCTGTGGATAAATGTGAGAAACGAATCCCATTGATTGATTCTAATAACTAGATATAGAGATTTGAATCAGCATGTCAATCAGTACCATCACAAACCATCTTTGGAGATACCTTTTTAATACATTTTACCCCATGTGATGCTAGTTGCACAAGGGACGAGGAGATAGTGTATTGCACTGGCAACAAGAGTTTATTTCTGTCACTCACATCCCTGAATATTACCAACAAACAATGTTTGATCTTATTCCAGCAATGAGTACCTTCTATTGTGTTTCAGGGTGGACATGGGACCCGCAGGAAATATCAAGGTATGCACACAATTCTCCCATCATTATATATATGTATATAAATAGTTATGGACATCTAAGAGAAAGAAGACATACAAAAGTGTGCGAGTAATAGTATATTTAATTTGCATGCTTTTTAAACAATTCTCTCTGCACAAAGATTATATATGAGTTAAAAGTTATTAGCAATATTATTTTTGCAAAGTGGATCGATCTTAGGGTTCACCATAACTGTATATATTTTATACAGCAACGTTCGTCACCCTGAGATAAGGGTGAACCATAAGATCCATCGACGTAGACTGCTAATAACGCTTGTCTCTTTTGATGTATCTGTATGAAATGTTCCAAATATGTTTTCTACCACCATCCCCTAAAATGGAAAGTTTTTTGCAAATTCATCTAACGGTTTAAAAGTTATAAGGCATTGAAGAAAGGGGTGGTTTTCATCTTTTGTATTGCTTTTCCAATAGTTCATCATTAAACAGTCTCAGAACTCAAAGAGCTCCATGGATTTGCTTCAAATACAAAACAAATTGGGCAGGAAGCAATGCAGTTGTACCTCGTGGTAGTTTGGTACAAATCCATCCAGTATTTGTTTTTTTTTTATGTGGATATTGGGGTGCTACTGGCACCAAAATCTTTGTATATCTCCTGTGGTGCATTAAAGCAAGTAAGACTTTTCAGAAATTAAAATGTACACATTTGTCCCTTCAGTGTGAGACGTTTTCGCAAGAATTCCTGCAAAAAGACAGAAAAAGAAATGTGCTTAAAATTATACTAGGAATGAAGTAAAGGAATGTATTCCTTCAGGGTGGATGAGAGGAGGGTGAAACCGTCTAATTGGTGAGTTTGGAAATTAGGGTGTAACGCTCACCTTGTATCCACAGGGACGCCCCTCGACAGGCCCTGGATGCTTTCTGGGACTCTGCACCTTCACAGGGGTTCACGCTGCCGAGGATCAGTTCTAGAAGACAGGAGGGTAGGTTTAGCTACTATTCCTTCTCTCGTGACCCACCTCCCGGTGTTCCCCCCGCTGTTCCCCTTGGGGCTTCTCTCACCTTGATTTCTGTAAGGATGCGCTCTCCGCCCTGCCGCGTAGGGCAGGGAGGCGTTGTCAGTGACTCCGCTGAGTTTCTTCACTGGCGTGGGCCCGAAGTCCAGTCCGGCTGCGACTCCACTTTTCAGGTAAGTCTTGAAATTAAGAATAATGTATGTATTGGATGGTGCACCAAATAACCTTCTCCTCTTATCTTGCTGCAGGCGGAGAGCGGATGCTGGAGGCAGAGTTCGAGAAGGTAAGGATGGAAGCGCAAAGCGGCGCTGAGAGCGTCCTTGCAATTGGCTAACCTGTGTTCTTGTTTCTTGCAGGTTTTGGGAGAATCCGGGAAGAATGGACCAACCGGAACCCAAAGCCGACGGACGATGTGCAGTTGGCGATGGCCTTCCAGATGGGCTGGGTAAGTAAGCTTAAACAATATCTCCTTCACGCCCTTCTTTCCAGGAATGTAGCTGGAGGAAGATGATGAAGTCTGGAGGACTTCGGTTGGATGGAGGCTGCAGCTGACCAGGTAAGGATGACAGCAGTTCTTGTCTTCTCTCGCCCGTGCAGGCCAGGATGCTGAGCAGGACCCGGTGAAAGTCACGCTGCAAGAGCAGAATAACGCGAAGCGCGTGCCTCGCCCAGGCGTGGTTTAAATACCCAGCAGGTATCCCAGGAGCTTCGGGGCGGGCCCCGACATGAATGCTAGACTGCTAGTTGCAGTTCCCCATTGGTCCTCATGGGGGCATCCATGTTTGGTCGTTGGCCATTGAAACCCCATCCTGGTATTTGAGTCCGATGCCAACGGCGCCAGGACTGACTCCAAGGGATCCGAGGGGGGCCAAATATGGTCTTATGGTCTTTCGGGTCCCGTTACCATACGGTGGAGATAAGGTCATGACATAGGGAGGACTTTGAAATTATATTTAGTTCCTTCCATTTGTGTTGCTTTGTATGTACCGTTTTCACTGCCACTTCACAAAAACTGCAGGGTTCTCACAGGAATTGGATGTGCATCACAAAATTAAACATTGTTAAAATTATATTGGCAGATAGCCTGGGGGCACTTTGCCTTCAGGATGGATCTGGGTAAACAATAAAAGAGGATGTGTGCACATGTAAAGTTTGAGGAGTCTTGTAAAAAATTATAATTTTATTGTGAAGCCAGGTCGTGGGAAATTCTCATGGCAATCGGAAACCACAATTATAATCTTGAGATATTTACTTGTGGTTAAATTCCATGAGTAAATCTAGTGAGAATAAAAAAGTGGGACACAAGGAAGCCTTTTCTAAATGTCTGCTAGAACACAGCCAGAGGAGCATAAACGTTTGTCCCAATCACTAATTGCTGCAACGTGGCCACAGTCCATTGCCAATGGGCCATGGTGTCTTAATACCACAGGTCGAGTGAGATGTAGCATAACAACACCATTGGAATAAAGTCGAACAACTTAAATGTCTCATAACTATAACACTTTAAACAGCAAAATCTGATTGAGATGAAGCAAACACTTGCTCCGGTAATGAATCATGCCCCACACCCATCATGGCAAAATAAAAGGGGTGATGACAGGAAGGTATAGAACTAACCTTCACCTCTGGCATTGCTCTGGGCAACCCTCCAGTCCATCGTTCTTCGCCTGCCAAGCAATTAGAGAAGGGGAAAGACCATATGCAAAATTGGGCTTGGTGCCACCCCAAAGGGGACAGTCCAGCCTGAACGGCTTGGTCACATCCCTTATGCACGAGCCCACAAGCATCTGCAAACATGTTTCAGCCTTGTTGGGTCACATCTGTGAGGAGTTGTGTGGGTCTCTAAGCCCAAAAGGCACGAGACCCATGTCTGGGTGTACCTGTCCCACTCACGGTAACTATAGCAGAACAAAAGGGGTGATGGAAGGTTTAGAGTTAATCTTAACGTCTGGCATTGCTCTGGCCAACCCTGCAGAACATCGTTCTTCACCTGCCAAGCCATTACAAAACGGGAACAACCATATGCAATATCAGGCTTGGTCCCACACCAAAGGGACATTCCAGCCTGAACTGTTTGGTCACAAGCCTTCTGCTCGAGACTACCATCCTTCTATTCAAGGAAAGTACCTCACGCCGTTAATAACGTACAATGGCATCCCTTTACCACAGAGGAACTTCTTCTCTCGTGTTCGTGTGTGGCAATATACAGAACGGAATGGGTTCCTAGACGTTCGCCTCAAGCGCCACAGTACTTTTGTAGACTCTGACATAGTGAGCCAGGAAATAATACATGAAGGACCACAAGTTCTTGACACTATGCACTCGGTTCACAGACCAATAATGTAAACATAACAATGTTGCAATTCTCATTGACATCTGTCTAGAAAGCTTGTTCACTAAATGGGCTCCACACATAGTTCCCTGCAACACAAAGTTGCCACAACCTCACAGGAAACCAGTGCCATGCTCCAATGATTTTTTAGTCATTGTTTGCCATTGATCTGCCTTTTCACTGCTCATAAACCTGGTCTCTGGAGAACAGCCACATCCAGGATGTCTGCAGTGTGGCACACAAAGCGAAGGGGTTTGGAAGATGGGCATTTTGTAATATTCAAACTTTACCCAATCTCCCAGGTTCCCATTTGACTCGGGGCAATCATTTAACACCCAATCACAGGACTTCAGCCAATTACCCATTGGCGAGTGTTTGGAAAAATTGGAAGAGGGAGAGCCACTATAGGAGGAGAAAGAACAGCATGTTTGGCGGTAGGTGAATAGCAGGAGTTGGCTGGAGGTGTCCCGCATGAGGTGACTGAAGATGAGCAAAAGTAAGCGGTTGAAGATGAAGAGCAAGAAGTGGTTGGAGGTGTACAACAGGAGGTGGAGGAAGAAGTTAGTGATTAGGAGGAGGCAGAAGTGAACGGTTGGAGGAGTTAACAAAGAGCCTAGTTACACAGCCAGTGAAGGACAGAGTGGGAGATCTTGGCCCAAGACAGGAGGTAGGGGTGAATCCCAGTCTGAAGGGATTACACCCATCGTGAAAGGAGGAATGAGACCATTGCACAGTAATCAGGAGGTAAAGAACAAGCAGAGGAGTAATGATGAGGGGCAGCAGAATAAGGCTTGCCATCCGAGAGGTGCTCCAACCCAGTGTTCCTTGACCACATCTGAAACACTCTACATGTACCTGTTTAGTTGGGCAGCAATTACAGACAGAAGATCAGAGAACAGCATTGCCTACTGGCAGAATGTGGGAACCCCATTAAAGCGGGATGAATAAACATTGGCATTGACCCTGTGGTATGTGAAGAAGTGTGCAGGGAAACTCTTAAGCCTGAGACTGTGATTCAAGAGACTTAACCTATATGCTGTTGTTTACCTTATATTTTGGTTGTGTAAATAAACTTAGTTTGACTCAAGGGGGGTCATTACGAGTTTGGAGGTAATCTAAAAATGATGCCGTTAAGGGAATACCAGCACTGCATACTGCTCCGGCCCATTCCGAGTCCACATCCCGGTATTAGCACCGCCGCTGATACCGTGCTCTCCCGTACCGGCATCTGCGCGGTCACGCGCCCCTTCGGCCCGGCATTACCGGGATGGCGCTAACAGGAGGACATCACAAGTCACGCATACATGCTCCTACCGCTACCACGAATGCGGTAATTACAGATACTGCGATGCCGGTATTACCGGCATCGCAGATCACCCGCTAACAGCAATCTGCTGTGTTACCAACTGCCACAGGTGCACACAATCATCACAGGTGGAGGCAATGGAGTCTGGACCAGCACAAAAGGAGCACACACACGCACCACACCCCTTCCCACAACAAAATGATCCCACTTGCTGTTGCGATACTGGGCCTGGAGGACATGCTTGCACAGCTACGCCATGAGCAACAACTACAACAGGCACAACAGAGGAGACGCAGGAGGAGAAGGAGGGTGAGACAGGCCCAGCAAGTCCCACCAGTGCAGCCAGTGTTACCACGCAGGCAGCCACCAATACCTTGCATCAGAGCCAATCCCCTCAACTTAACTCCTGTGCAGATCCACACCCTGTACCGCCTGGTACATGATGACATTGTCAGCCTGATTGACATCCGCACTGCCATCCCCCTCTACTGAAGGTGGTGTCTGTGCTCTACTTCCTGGCCACAGGCACCTACCAGCACACAGTGGGGCAGATGCATGGCGTATTCCAACCATTATTTTCACGCACGCTGAACCAAGTACTCGATGCCCTCCTGAAGCACTCAAGCGACCACATATCCCTACCACGGACTGCCGAGGAGATCTCCAACACCAAAATTGGCTTCCATGCACTGGCAGGCATACCAAATTGCATCGGTGCCCTTAACTGCACCCATGTGGAATTGATGGTCCCACATGCCATGGAGGTGGCCTACTGCAACTGTAACCTATACCACTCTGTCAATGTGCAGATGGTATGTGACTCCAGCAAGAACATCACACATTGCTGTCCCCGATATCCCGGATCAACCCATGATTCAATGGTCCTGCAGAACTCTGCGATACCATGCTACATGGAGCGACATGCTGGACGATGTGCCTGCATGCTTGGTAAGTTGCATGACAGGCAGATGGCAGTGTAATGGGGGGGATCCATACTCCACCTGGGTGAGATTGGGGGGGGTGACTGGACAATGCCCATACTGCAATACACTGTGCCCCAAAGCATCCCTAACTGAACATGACACCTGAAACGCATATGAAAGACGTAAGCTGCACAACAATGAAGTAATGCCAGACTTGCAACCAGCCCACATCCCTCAACACGTACACTGCAAACCATCAGACCGTACCCTCTGCAACACAATGCAGCAACATGCTGTGAGTATGCACAATGAAAATGACCGCACAACAACACAACACCGGACATGCATCCATGAGTGTGCAGAAATAATTCACACCAAGGGAATTCACAGATTTTTACTGGACCACCACCACAGTAGCACAGCATGCCACCATGGGAATGTCAAGCAGTGAATGGGAGATCATGATGGGACTAGTGGCAACAGTGCCAGGATCAATGCACACGATTCAATACACATCACATAGATGATCGCAATTATTGCGGTAGGTAACCACGGTGCATGAACACCAGCAAGGAAGTGGACACCTTGCATCATCTGGATGATGCAACCCACACCTGTAGACCATGGGACAGCAAACATTGTGTCAAGTTAAAATGTTTGCATTCATCGAGGGACATGTGCGTGTGAACAACAAATATCTGCAGGCATGTAAGTGATAAGTACAGGTGTCATTGCAGGAATGACTTACACATACCTCATTTTGAACCCATGCAGGTGATGCTGGCTATCCCTTGAAGCTGTGGCTCCTCACCCCTGTCCGGAACCCGCAGAACAAGCATGAAGCAGACTACAATTGTGCCCATACCCGTACCCGTGTGGTGATTGAGCAGACCTTTGGCCTGTGGAAGGCACGGTTTCGCTGCCTCAGCAGGTCTGGTGGGGCACTCCTGTACGGGCATGAGAAGGTGGCCAAGATCATCATGGCATGTGCCATGCTGCACAACATGTGCATCCGATGGAACGTGCCTCTGTCCCTTGACATTAAACAGCAACCACCAGGTGATGATGAAGATGATGAAGAAGATGTGGTTGCACATCATCCAGGTGGTGATGCACAGGAGGGATGTGCTGTGTGCCAGTCTGTGATAGGCCAAAAATTATAAGACACATGGATGCAGAAGGTGCCATGGATGTGGGACTCAGGGCACTGGGTGTGGGGATACATGGACACTGTGCACTGTAAACCAATAAAACACACATACAGAATAAGCAATGTCCAGTCATGTGATTTTTTGGTACACAACGGGTGTATTAAACATGAGAAATGAACAAAGTGCTATGACCCTCTACCTCACACACACCCCATTCCCCCCTTCCCCCAACAACTCCCTCACATGCCCCCCTTCCCCCTCTCCCTCCCCCAACAACTCCCTCACAGACGCCCCTCCCCCTCCCCCCACAACTCCCTCACACACCCCCTTCTCCCCTCCCCCCACAACTCCCACACACACCCCCTTTCCCCCCTCCCCCCACAACTCCCCCACACATGGGGTGCAATGGAATGTAGCACGGGTATGCATCAGTTGCCATGTGCAGGATGCCCCTGCTACTTCTGTCCTCTTCCCGCCTCTGGTGGCGGCATGTCTGAGCGCTGCAAGGTACGCGCAGACCTGCTCAGGGGGCTTGTCTGTGTGGAGCTTAGGACGAGCCCCTGCCCGCTTGCTCCATTCTTGGGCCAGGACACTGTGCCTCCAGGGCATCCGCAATTCTGCCAAGGACCTGTCTCACTGCCGACAGCTCTTCTCAGATGCGAGTTGTGCTGGACTCTATGGCATCTTTCATTGCCGCAGTGTTCCCCCGGCCCATCTGCCTTGTCAGGGCACCATCCGACACGTATTGTCTGACAAGCCCAATCAGCTCCTCCTGCTGCTTCTCATTCGCCACTCCCCATCCCGGACACCTGTGGAGGTGGATGGTGCATCTGGCAAGGGTCCCAATTCAGGTTTGTCCTCTGTGGGGCTCCAGCACTCTGGTCCTGACTCTCCTCCAGACTGCTCATGCGTGGTTCCAGTGGGGGTGATAATTTGGGTGAGCTGGGGTGATAGCCGGGGGCTGGGTGTGCCATGGAGTTCAGATGACACGTCATCCTCAAGGACACACACCTCGCCATGTGTCTGTTCCTTGTCGTCACTCAGGGGCGCGGTGGCAGCTGCCTCCCCAACCGAGCTGTTGGCAGCAGAGAGGGCCCCATCTGCCACTGGCTCCTCTGCTGTGGATACACCTTTTGTCAGCACTGTTGCTGTTGTGGAGGCCCTTTGCCGCCCCAGTGCCTTTGCGTCCTGTGGCGCCTTTGCCTTCAGTGGCTGATGTGCCTTGCCTGGGCCCTTCGACGTAGAAGGCCTGTTGGTGTTTTCCCTGCCCCTGGCATTCTTCAATGGTGTCGTAGCCTGTGCTGCTGAGTCCTGTGCATCGCTGTCAGAATCTGAGCCTGTGGGGGATGGAGAGAGGGACGGCATCAGTGATGGTTCTTCATGCATCATGCATACATTGGTATTGTTGCAGTTCTACACATTTGATGGATTTCTGACTTGGAGTTGTGACATACAGGTTGCTTGATATATGGGGGGATAATTCAGGCATACATCCGGTTCACACATGTCTGAGGTGGTGTATGCTGTGTGACATGCCTTTCTATTGTGGAATGTGTGCAGTGTGACACATGCTGTTTTCCTGCTTGTGGGGTGTGTCTCAGGTATGGCTTTGACTTGCCGCATGCATGTAGATGTGATGGTGCTGGGGACAACATGTATGCAGGGATGTGTCCATGTGTGTGTGTGTGATGGGCCATGCATTGGTTCATGTCACTGTCACATTGGTGGCTCATCACCATGCTTTGCATTACAGTGGTTTGTGTGGACACTCACCTCCATCTGCCGATGACGGCGCTCCCTGCTCCATATCTCCCACTCTCTCTATGGCCTCCATGCCTATGGTGCTGGCGCAGGTTTCATCCCAGCGTGTCATTTTTATTGGGGAGTTGGGTCCGATGCCTGTTGCCAGGCCCTGGCTCCGGGTGGCAGAAAGGATATTGCGCACACGGAGGCGCAGGTCGTCCCAGTGTATTTTGAATTCCTTAACAGTGCGTGGGGTGGTGCCCACCGCACTGACCTTTTGGGCCACTTCCTCCCAAATTTCCTTCTTTTTCAGCTGGGCAAGCCGCCTGAGGTCTGCCACAAAAACAATGTCCTCATTCTCAGCCAGGGTGTCAGCCAGCATGTTCAACTCCTCCTCCGAAAATCGCACCTTTCGCTGGCTCATTGCGCCTTTTTTAGGGGCCTTGGGCATATTGCTGGTGTAGTGGATGGAGTTGTAGTTGCTGGTGTATGGATCCAGGTCCTGTGTCCCTAGGATTGCCATGGATTGTGTTTTTCAAGATGGCTGCCGTTGCCTTTCCCGTTCCGGCTCGACGGTGTTACTTCCGGGTTCCGGTATTACCGTGCCCGCTATTACTGTGCCCGCTATTTAGTGGTAGGCAGAGGAGGTGTGAGCGCATTGCATGATGCCGCTAACAGAGATTTTGTCTGATTTTTACCGCAAATCTCGTAATGAACCCCAAGGTGTTGGTGCTATCTCTTTGTGCTTAATCGTTGGCTACCTAACAGACATTTGACATCACTAATATGACATAGTATATCTATTTTGAACATGTAACTAACATCAAACAAGTACTAAAAATATGTAGTCTACTTTCCGTAGTAGAGATGGTCTATTTGCTCATTTGATGATAGTGGATCACTGAATCTTGATTTATACTACATTGTTCTCTTCTTTCCTGTTATTATGCTCCACACCTCTTGTGACACAAAACTCCTCATCTCGTACAAAATCTCTGTTGAAAGTTTAACATCAAGATAATCACAAGCTATCAATGCAGAGAAATCAGAACTTAAAACACCATGTTTGCAATGATTTTGACATTACCATTATCACGCACTATTCATTTGAGGACCTGACCACCATTACTATCACACATCATCTCGGAGGGGCTTCAATATCACACAGGATGTCAGAGGGAATTTTAACATAATTATTATCACATTCAAGTTATCTGGGGGACATCAACATTGCCATTTTCAATCACACTGTCTCTGTGAGGGCAGATACACCATCTCTGTGGGGTCCTTCACATCATCATAACCACATAGAATCCCTATGTGGACTGTAACACCATTTTCATCACAAAGAATCAGTTTGGGGATTTCAACATCCTTATTAACAAGCTCACTCTCTGTTGGGACTGCAACATAACCAAGAGCATCATTATTGTCATCATCACCCCTTTTCCAAACACACACAATTCTATGGAGACTTGTATGCCCTATTTTTAACACACTACCTTCAAGAGAGACTTTAACATCTCTATTATCACACACCAACTCTGTGGGGACCTGAATATCAGTATAAGGACACACAATCTCTATTGGGACTTTAACATCCCCAAATTCACACAATGTCTATGGGAACCTTAACATCATGAACATACCACACTGTCTATGTGAGGAATTTAACATAATTATCACACACCACCTCTGTGGGGACTTTAACATAAACCTCACACACTATCTCTGTGAGGACCTGGACATCAGTATCATGACATACAATATATATTGGTACTTCAACATCAAACACCACATGTATGGAGACTTTAACATCAAGATAATCACACACCATCTCTGTGGGTACTTCAACATCAGGATAATCACACACCATCTCTGTGGGTACTTCAACATCAGGATAATCACACACCATCTCTGTGGGTACTTCAACATCAGGATAATCACACACCTTCTCTTTGGGGTCTTTAACATCATGACAATCACACACCATCTCTGTGGGGACATTAACATCAAGATAATCACACACAATCTCTGTGGGGAATTTAGCATCAAGATAATCAGACACCATCTCAGTGAGGACTTTAATATCATTATTATTACATACCATCACTCTGTGGACTTTAAAGTTATTATGAACACACACCAGCTCTGTGGGGTCTTTAACGTAAATATCACACACCACATCTGCGAGGACCTGGAGATCAGTATCATGACATACAATATTTATTGGTACTTCAACATCACCAACATCAAACACAACATATATGGAGACTTTAACATCAAGATAATCATACACCATCTCTGTGGGGACTTTAACATCAAGATAATCACACACCATCTCTGTGGGGACTTTAGCATCAAGATAATCACACACCATCTCTGTGGGGACTTTAACATCAAGATAATCACACACCATCTCTGTGGGGACTTTGGCATCAAGATAATCACACACCATCTCTGTGGGGACTTTAACATCAAGATAATCACACACCATCTCTGTGGGGACTTTAGCATCAAGATAATCACACACCATCTCTGTGGGGACTTTAAAGTTATTATAAACACACACCAGTTCTGTGGGGACTTTACCATAAATAGCACATACCATCGTTGCGGGGACCTTGATATCAGTATCACAAAATACAATCTCTGCTGGGACTTCACCAACATCAAACACCATGTGTATTAGTACTTTATCATAATGTTAATCACACACCAACTCTATGTGGACTTTAACAACAGTATTATAAAACAACATAGGAATGCTGTCTTTAATACGATTATTCATACAAACCATCTCTGTGAGGACCTGAAATCAGTATCATGGCAGACAATCTCTATTGGGACTTCAACATCACCAATGTCAAACACCATTTTAATGGGGACTGTAACATATTTGTCATCACACCAATCATAGAGAGATGTGTTTTGGTGGACAAGATGGTGACTGTGAAATAATGAAACCGGTATTCAAATCTCTGCTTCTATACCTGACCACATTGTGTGATCCTGAGCCATTCACCTAATATTTTGGTTCCCCAGTTCTCCTTTCTGACATACTTGGAGTGTTTTATAATATAGTCTCATGCCAAATTTAGTACATTTTTAGTGAGGTTCTTATTGAAAATACACCACCATTACAATCCATCTATTGTGTATACCTACGGTGTGGGTAGGTACTCATATATAGAAATAGAATTGTGTAAGTTACAAAGATTCCTATGAAACAAACATGTTGCTATTTGCATAGAGATACATTAAATTCCAAATAAGAATATTTAAGTCCTCACAAGGATGGTAACACGCGTTCAGGTCCCCACAGAGATGGTACCGGACACGCGATTAAAAATTAGCATTTTTGCAGATTTGAAGCTGGATCCTATATTAGGAATTTTTTCTGAGTGTGTGTGTGTGTGTGTGTGTGTGTGTGTGTGAGTTTGTGTTACTATCCTTGTGGGGACTTGGGTATGAAAACACACACACGCTGTGGGGACTTGATTTCACTGTGGGGACCTAAACCCAAGTCCCCACATGGTAGTGCCTTCCAAATGATTTAAAACAACTTAAAAGTCACCTGTGCCAATTTTTAGAACTTTTAAAAAAATGGCCTTGTGGGGACCTGTGTTTATTTTGGTGTGTTGATTTTTTACTCAGCTCTGCCCCCGCAGGCTGGGTGTGGTATTGCAGTCATCAACACACGGGCAGGAATTTAAACACACATGATAAATCGGATGCCCTACAAGCTTAGGCAGCAGACAGCAGATTCATGGGAACCATTTATACACGAATACAATTATGTTTTAAATGGCCTGAACTCTGCATTTAAATGTAAAATCATGAAATTACGCTGTTTTTTTGTGTATTTTGTATGTTTGCCGAATTGGATATAATTGATATGCAATGTAAGTCTTCCCTCATTGATTGCACAACACACTTCCAGATTCATTTCAAGCATTGGCTACTTTTGTAACAAACGAATCACAATGTGACTTACTTTACTTCCTTATTTTTCTGTGATTTTGTTGAAGTCCCCATAGGGGTGGTGTGTGATGAAATTGAATTCTACACTGTCAAGACAACACATTATGTGGACGGATGTCATCTTGTCTATAGTCTGATATGTGAATTAATTGAATGTTGGCATCACATTTTGTCTGATTATTAAAAATAAATTCACAAGGTTGATGTTTAATTGATACTCATTTGGTTTCATTACAAGTTGATCTCTAAGGGGAAAAAGTGGCAGTAATGGAATTGCCGCCACTTTGATCAATCTGCTGATATAAGGGTTATTGAAAATGGACGCTAATTCCTCTGGTGGAATTAACCCTGAAGAAATTAGCGCTGGAGGAATAAGTAATGAAAACCAGTGATAATTCCCCCGGGGCTAAATCGTCCAGTGGAATTAGCGCTGGAAATAAAAATGCTAATTCCATCCCATCTTCAGGTTAAAATACCGAACGAAACACTGCTAAAAATAGTGGCCAATTTCACCAAAAATACCCAAAAGGTGAAGGAAAATGCATTCAGGTGATGCAAATGAAGCCACAGAAGCACCCAATTGGCCATACACGGGTAAGTGAATATGAATAGTGTGTAATGATGCTGAAGTCCCCATAGAGCTGATATGATGGTACTGAGTCCACCAAAAGGATGGTGTGGGGTCCTGTTGAGGTCCCCACTGGGATGTTGTTTGATGACATAGTGGTCCTCACAGGGATGGTGTGTCATTGTATAGAAGGCCACATAAGAATAGTATGTAATTATGCTCAAGGTCCCATAGAAATGGTATGCAATGATATTGAATCCTCCAACTGAATGGTGTGTGCTGATGTTTAGGTCCCCACAGGGATGATATGTTATGATATTTAAGTCCTCAAATGGGTGGTGTGTGCTAATCTTGAGGTCCCCACAGGGTTGATGTGTGATGATATTGAAGTCCTCACATGGATGGTGTGTGCTGATGGCGAAGTCCCCACAGGGATGATATGTGATGATATTGAAGTCCTCACATGGATGGTGTGTGCTGATGGTGAGGTCCCCAATGGGATGATATGTGATGATATTGAAGTCCTCACATGGATGGTGTGTGCTGATGGTGAGGTCCCCACGGGGATGGAATGTGATGATATTTAAGTCCTCAAATGGATGGTGTGTGCTGATGTTGAGGTACCCACATGGATGACATGTGATGATATTGAAGTCCTCACATGAATGGTGTATGTTGATGGTGATGTCCCCACAGGGTTGATATGTGATGATATTTAAGTCCTCACATGGATGGTGTGTGCTGATGGTGAGGTCCCCACAGGGTTGATATGTGATGATATTTAAGTCCTCACATGGATGGTGTGTGCTGATGTTGAGGTCCCCACAGGGTTATGTGATGATATTTGAGTCCTCAAATGGGTGGTGTGTGCTGATGGTGAGGTCCCCACAGGGTTGATATGTGATGATATTTAAGTCCTCACATGGATGGTGTGTGCTGATGTTGAGGTCCCCACAGGGTTGATATGTGTTGATATTTAAGTCCTCACATGGATAGTGTGTGCTGATTTTGAGGTACCCACAGGGTTGCTATGTGATGATATTGAAGTCCTCACATGGATAGTGTGTGATTATATTGAAGTCTCCTTAAAGAAGATGTATTATGATATTAAACATTTCGTATGTGGGCTCTTTGACATTAAATGTCTTACAGATATATAATGCTTCAAGAAAGTAAAAGGGAGATTTTGTGAAGATGTTGAAATCATTTAAGAAAGTATGTATAGGGCTGAGTGTGTTTTATGTTAACATGAAATCATGTAATGGTAATGTTACATCAAGCCCTGCTTAGTACACGGCCAAATCAGAAATTGAACGAAATCTCACCTGACAATGGGGGTCATTACGAGTTGGGCGGGATTCTGTCTGTAAATCCACTGGACTTACCATTACCACCACTTGGTCTGGCAGATTTACCGGTGGATTACACGTGGTGGTGGCGGAGTGTGTTCCCATTTTTTCAGAGTCCATTGGACTCTATGGGGCATTTTTGGCAGAATTACTGCCTAAGGGAGCAAGGGCTAAACGTCAGTGTGAACAAGTGCACAACAGTGCAGGAAAAGCAGTGCTGGACAAGCATCAAATACAGCAGAAACATCATCTCTGCAGACAGCATTCCTGTAGATCCCGCCATGACGGAAGCCCTCCTCACCTGGTCAAGACCTCAGAACTTGAAGGAGTTACAGAGTTTCCTTGAATTCTTTAAGTGCTTCTGGAGATTTGTTGTGGGATATGCCAACATCGTGCAACCGCTTGTGGACCTCATCAAAGGATACCTGCATAACCAGAGGAGCCACAGGACTACCATCAACTCTTCAGACCATTTACACCATCCACATGAGCCCTTTGATGATAGGTGGACCGACTAATGCCAGGAGGCATTTAAGGAGCTGAAGCGGATCCTCACTACTTGAGCTCCTCGAATCCTCAAACCAATTCTGGGCTACACGGATCCTCAGTTGCCGTGAATCTTGCACATTGATGCAAGTCTTCCACCTGGTGATTGTGTGTTGATCCACAGCCCGGGAAAGAGTGGACAGAACAAGCTGAGTAACAAGTGGGAGTCTCAACCATTCAACATTCAGCATCAATTAGTAGTGCTGCCTGTCTACTGACTGTGGGTATGAGGACAGCCAAGAAACATCAAGACCTTGCACCGGAACCATCTGCAAGTCCAGGATCAGTTTGAGCTGACACCGGTAGTGAGAGAAGAGGACCTGAACCCGAATGTGAGAGTGTTCTTTCTAGACTAATCCTGATCCCATTGCTCCTGCTAAGTTGGATGTGGCAGGGAACCCTTACCCATTCCTCCACTGGAATATAGGGAGCCTGACTTGGTACAGGGTTGATCGCCGGGTCAGGAAGTAACCCTAGATGGGGCCCCGGCTGATCTTCATCCTGCAACCAGGGAGAACAGGACTGTCATGAAACTAACTTAGGATTCACCAGGGGTCCAATGTGAGTTTCCCATTGCCTGATCCTCAGTTTTCCATTCCTTCTTCTTTAGTGCAGGTGTCTACGAGTTAAGGGGTACTGTGGCAGGTGGACTGTAGATCTACATCATGGCTCAATTATTTTTATATTATTATTAGTATTATTATTATTATTATTGTTAGGGTATTCGGAGGGGGAGGGTGGGAAAGGGATCTCCAAACAATCAGGGGAGGAAACAGTGAGGAGCAGATCAACCAGTCTCAGGTCGGGTGGGAGTGGTGGGTGTGTGGAGCAAGTTGCTAGATAGATTTATAATTCAGGCCATGGCTATCCTCAAGTTTGAGGATATTTTAACGGGGAGAAGCATGCAACAAATTAGAGTAAAAGACATCCGTACGTGATGCCACACAGGGATTCTTTAAAAAAGGAAAAGGTTTGCAGCATGAGCACTGCGCCTTGAAGACAGTTGGTCTGAACCTCCACTGAGGAGGGTTGAGCAGCACTCCTCCCTGCACCTTTGCTAGTTCTTTTTCACCTCTGCGGGCCCGAGCTGAAAGAGTGATTCTCCCCAGACAGGTAGGGGACTGCCAGAACCCACCACTGCCTCCTGGCACTCCTGTTACTGCCGTGGCCTGGCTCCACATGGCTCTGTGTGCAGGGAATGCCCCTAGTCATTGCCCCCCTTTCGCCCTCCTCTGTCAGGTGTGGCGCTCTCCAGTAGAGAGGGGAGCGCTGTGTAATGATTTATGGCCTGCCCCCTGCCAAGACAGGCCTCCGAGACTCCGAGGGCTGCATCTGGCAGATGCAGCCTGGGTGGAGCATTGGTTTGGGCTCCTGTCCCCAGACTGCCATAAATGCTGGGCTGCACCTGGCATAAGCTGCACATCCAAAAGAAACTTTGCGTCCCATCACACATGCTTCTGCTGCTAGCCTGCCAGAGAATCATCACAACACAGAGGAAGAGAAATACCCAGAGCAGAAAGGACCTTGTGACAGCTCTGGCCTGCCTGGCTCGCAAGTAATGTTTTTTTATACATAGTTACAGCACACTGTATTGAGATATTTGCATATATTTTTAAGGACTTTTATTTTTTGGAAGAACTGTTTATATTTTAAAAGGACTCTTTTCTGTACTGTTTTTAGTAATTCCGCTGTTTACGTAGGTTAATAATGTAAATAGTATTGTGTGATTACCCCTTTTTATATACAAATGTAAAAGTCTGCTGGTGTACTGGGAAAAGGGAAAACGCTTAAGATCAACTAAACAAATCGTACACCAGCATTTTGCTGTCTGCCTTTACTTTTCTGTATGCTAAAAGTCATATCCCTGTGTTTCTTACCAAGAGGTTTTTGCATTTTTATCCCAACTCCACTTCCCAAGTCCACTTCCCACTGTAGTGCAACAAGGCAGGTTCAGACTGGGGCATAACATTGGTCCAGGCACCATTAAAAAAGTGGGCCACAATCAAACATTACAATTCATCACTATCCAGAACAGACTGTGTATTAACCAAGGTGGTCTTTTTGGTAAGATATGCTGCAACTAACATGTTTGGAAACATATTTGCTTAGAAACATTGGTTAAGCCTAATTTAGTAACTTATGAAACTGGCCCACTCTGACCGAACCAGTTGTCCATTCTGTTAAAAGATAACTGGCCCCTTCTAGAATTGGCATATTTTAGGCAAGTGGGGGCTGCTGGAGACAGGTAAGAGGTGGGTTAAATTATTAAAGTTAAAAGTTGAGTGTCATAAACGTATATTGCTGATCCCACCTACACCTGTCTTCCACCCCCCCACTATAAAAATGGGGGATCCACTCAATGACAGAGCTTTGGGAATCCTAGCACTGAAGGGAAGGATGAACTGGATGTCACGGGTGGGTGAACATCAGAAAGGGTATGTACTGTAATATGCAAGGTTTTGGCATTATATGCTATGTTATGTTATCATGGTTTATACTGTGCCAAATTGCCATCACAGTGGTATGCACAGTAGAACACATATGCTTGCCCATGGGGTGGCATACCATGAACCTATAATATTTGCAAGTTTAAAAAAAATGTCATGCTGGCTGTGCCCATACAAGTCCATGCAGACTGCACCAATATATGCCAGTATTACCAGATAGAAACATACTCCTGTTAGCTGTGACAGTACAAAATGCAATGCCACAATGAGAGACTGCCATCACCAATGTACGCTATTATGTCAACTTAAGAACCCTCATGTTGGCTTACCACCATATGCCACTAAGAAATGCCATGCCACAGTATGAAACTATTTGCAGACTGGTTGTACCAATGTAGGGCAATCTAGCCATATAATAACACTGATCATGATTCTTTAACTTTGGTGCCTGGCACAAAATGCCATACCACAATAAGAAAAGATGTTCAGGCGGGCTGCACCAACGCAGGCCAGTCTAACCACACAATAACACTTATTAGTTTAGCCCATTGGGTATGCTCACTAGGGTACTGAAAGCTGTCAAAGAGAAACTATGTTTCTCTTTGCAGTTAAATCCAGACCTGGTTCACTTACTCAGCTGCTTGCCGCAGCTGAGAAAGCACTCAGTCTTGTCACAGGGCTAGCTTTGATCCTCCATAATGTGTGGTGGGCCAGTTTCATGCCGCCCAGTATCTATGAGCCACACCTGCATGGAGACCAGGAGGTCCAGCTTACCAGGACCCTTAGGCCAGTGGCTTTAGTTACCTGGAGGAAGACTGAGTAGGGTTTGTCAGTGGTCTCTTCCCCATACCAACCTACCACTTTCTCAATTCATTAGGGGCAATGCCCTTGCAAAGCTGCTTCCTCATTCTCTCCTAGTATGATTCCCAAACTTTTTATGAGGGCAGTAACAAAGTATGGTGAGAAAGGCACAATAGGTACAACTGCTCCAACTGATCTCACCACAACCAAACTCAGGCTCCACATGAGACACTTCCTGCTTAGCTTAGACATAGACCCAAACCTGGAATTTCCCTGAGTGAGCGCTCTCACTGTTTTACCACGGGGATGGAATGTGATGATATTTAAGTCCTCACATGGATGGTGTGTGCTGATGGTGAGGTCCCCACAGGGTTGATATGTGATGATATTTAAGTCCTCACGTGGATGGTGTGTGCTGATGTTGAGGTCCCCACAGGGTTGATATGTGATGATATTTGAGTCCTCAAATGGGTGGTGTGTGCTGATGGTGAGGTCCCCACAGGGTTGATATGTGATGATATTTAAGTCCTCACATGGATGGTGTGTGCTGATGTTGAGGTCCCCACAGGGTTGATATGTGATGATATTGAAGTCCTCACATGGATAGTGTGTGATGATATTGAAGTCTCCTTAAAGAAGATGTATTATGATATTAAACATTTCGTATGTGGGCTCTTTGACATTAAATGCCTTACAGATATATAATGCTTCAAGAAAGTAAGAGAGATTTTGTGAAGATGTTGAAATCATTTAAGAAAGTATGTATAGGGCTGAGTGTGTTTTATGTTAACATGAAATCATGTAATGGTAATGTTACATCAAGCCCTGCTTAGTACACGGCCAAATCAGAAATTGAACGAAATCTCACCTGACAATGGGGGTCATTACGAGTTGGGCGGGATTCTGTCTGTAAATCCACTGGACTTACCATTACCACCACTTGGTCTGGCAGATTTACCGGTGGATTACACGTGGTGGTGGCGGAGTGTGTTCCCATTTTTTCAGAGTCCATTGGACTCTATGGGGCATTTTTGGCAGAATTACTGCCTAAGGGAGCAAGGGCTAAACGTCAGTGTGAACAAGTGCACAACAGTGCAGGAAAAGCAGTGCTGGACAAGCATCAAATACAGCAGAAACATCATCTCTGCAGACAGCATTCCTGTAGATCCCGCCATGACGGAAGCCCTCCTCACCTGGTCAAGACCTCAGAACTTGAAGGAGTTACAGAGTTTCCTTGAATTCTTTAAGTGCTTCTGGAGATTTGTTGTGGGATATGCCAACATCGTGCAACCGCTTGTGGACCTCATCAAAGGATACCTGCATAACCAGAGGAGCCACAGGACTACCATCAACTCTTCAGACCATTTACACCATCCACATGAGCCCTTTGATGATAGGTGGACCGACTAATGCCAGGAGGCATTTAAGGAGCTGAAGCGGATCCTCACTACTTGAGCTCCTCGAATCCTCAAACCAATTCTGGGCTACACGGATCCTCAGTTGCCTTGAATCTTGCACATTGATGCAAGTCTTCCACCTGGTGATTGTGTGTTGATCCACAGCCCGGGAAAGAGTGGACAGAACAAGCTGAGTAACAAGTAGGAGTCTCAACCATTCAACATTCAGCATCAATTAGTAGTGCTGCCTGTCTACTGACTGTGGGTATGAGGACAGCCAAGAAACATCAAGACCTTGCGCCGGAACCATCTGCTCCAAGTCCAGGATCAGTTTGAGCTGACACCGGTAGTGAGAGAAGAGGACCTGAACCCGAATGTGAGAGTGTTCTTTCTAGACTAATCCTGATCCCATTGCTCCTGCTAAGTTGGATGTGGCAGGGAACCCTTACCCATTCCTCCACTGGAATATAGGGAGCCTGACTTGGTACAGGGTTGATCGCCGGGTCAGGAAGTAACCCTAGATGGGGCCCCGGCTGATCTTCATCCTGCAACCAGGGAGAGCAGGACTGTCATGAAACTAACTTAGGATTCACCAGGGGTCCAATGTGAGTTTCCCATTGCCTGATCCTCAGTTTTCCATTCTTTCTTCTTTAGTGCAGGTGTCTACGAGTTCAGGGGTACTGTGGCAGGTGGACTGTAGATCTACATCATGGCTCAATTATTTTTATATTATTATTAGTATTATTATTATTATTATTGTTAGGGTATTCGAAGGGGGAGGGTGGGAAAGGGATCTCCAAACAATCAGGGGAGGAAACAGTGAGGAGCAGATCAACCAGTCTCAGGTCGGGTGGGAGTGGTGGGTGTGTGGAGCAAGTTGCTAGATAGATTTATAATTCAGGCCATGGCTATCCTCAAGTTTGAGGATATTTTAACGGGGAGAAGCATGCAACAAATTAGAGTAAAAGACATCCGCACGTGATGCCACACAGGGATTCTTTAAAAAAGGAAAAGGTTTGCAGCATGAGCACTGCGCCTTGAAGACAGTTGGTCTGAACCTCCACTGAGGAGGGTTGAGCAGCACTCCTCCCTGCACCTTTGCTAGTTCTTTTTCACCTCTGCGGGCCCGAGCTGAAAGAGTGATTCTCCCCAGATAGGTAGGGGACTGCCAGAACCCACCACTGCCTCCTGGCACTCCTGTTACTGCCGTGGCCTGGCTCCACATGGCTCTGTGTGCAGGGAATGCCCCTAGTCATTGCCCCCCCTTTCGCCCTCCTCTGTCAGGTGTGGCGCTCTCCAGTAGAGAGGGGAGCGCTGTGTAATGATTTATGGCCTGCCCCCTGCCAAGACAGGCCTCCGAGACTCCGAGGGCTGCATCTGGCAGATGCAGCCTGGGTGGAGCATTGGTTTGGGCTCCTGTCCCCAGACTGCCATAAATGCTTGGCTGCACCTGGCATAAGCTGCACATCCAAAAGAAACTTTGCGTCCCATCACACATGCTTCTGCTGCTAGCCTGCCAGAGAATCATCACAACACAGAGGAAGAGAAATACCCAGAGCAGAAAGGACCTTGTGACAGCTCTGGCCTGCCTGGCTCGCAAGTAATGTTTTTTTATACATAGTTACAGCACACTGTATTGAGATATTTGCATATATTTTTAAGGACTTTTATTTTTTGGAAGAACTGTTAATATTTTAAAAGGACTCTTTTCTGTACTGTTTTTAGTAATTCCGCTGTTTACGTAGGTTAATAATGTAAATAGTAATGTGTGATTACCCCTTTTTATATACAAATGTGAAAGTCTGCTGGTGTACTGGGAAAAGGGAAAACGCTTAAGATCAACTAAACAAATCGTACACCAGCATTTTGCTGTCTGCCTTTACTTTTCTGTATGCTAAAAGTCATATCCCTGTGTTTCTTACCAAGAGGTTTTTGCATTTTTATCCCAACTCCACTTCCCAAGTCCACTTCCCACTGTGGTGCAACAAGGCAGGTTCAGACTGGGGCATAACATTGGTCCAGGCACCATTAAAAAAGTGGGCCACAATCAAACATTACAATTCATCACTATCCAGAACAGACTGTGTATTAACCAAGGTGGTCTTTTTGGTAAAATATGCTGCAACTAACATGTTTGGAAACATATTTGCTTAGAAACATTGGTTAAGCCTAATTTAGTAACTTATGAAACTGGCCCACTCTGACCGAACCAGTTGTCCATTCTGTTAAAAGATAACTGGCCCCTTCTAGAATTGGCATATCTTAGGCAAGTGGGGGCTGCTGGAGACAGGTAAGAGGTGGGTCAAATTATTAAAGTTAAAAGTTGAGTGTCATAAACGTATATTGTTGATCCCATCTACACCTGTCTTCCACCCCCCCCCACTATAAAAATGGGGGATCCACTCAATGACAGAGCTTTGGGAATCCTAGCACTGAAGGGAAGGATGAACTGGATGTCACGGGTGGGTGAACATCAGAAAGGGTATGTACTGTAATATGCAAGGTTTTGGCATTATATGCTATGTTATGTTATCATGGTTTATACTGTGCCAAATTGCCATCACAGTGGTATGCACAGTAGAACACATATGCTTTCCCATGGGGTGGCATACCATGAACCTATCAAAGGTTTGCAGACCTTAATCTGCTTTAAGAAAGAAAATGAGCGCAGGTAAGAGAAAAGGATGGGAAAGCTGCAAGTAAATGTCAGTGTTATCTACGTTTTAGATTTTGCAATTAAATATTTTGATTCTATCCTCAGTGATCATGTTAATGTACAATACAATATTAATCTGATTAGTTCATGTCAACAGTTTTCTCGATATTGTGAAAAATTCAGGGTCCTGTTCCTTGAGCTAGCGGGTACACTAGGGACAGTGATGGCTGGTAAGAATTTTTTATTGGACGGGTGTATATGTTTCCCACAAATGTGGTGGAGTGACTGAGTGTAGCGAGGGATCATGAACTAACAAAAGGGGGACTTGTGTGGGTTCCTTCCCTGAAAATCTTTTTTATATAATAGGCTAATATAGTGCATTTTAGAGCACACTTTCTGTAAACAATTGGGTAAAAATCCACACAGTTTGCAATCGATTTTGTAGGGTAACACATGAAAACTTCCAAAGACTGCAAGTCGCCAACAATGCACAGAAGCATTTTCCAATTCATTTCCACAATGCCTTTGTGCACAATATTTGCAAGTTTAAAAAAAATGTCATGCTGGCTGTGCCCATACAAGTCGTTGCAGACTGCACCAATATATGCCAGTATTACCAGATAGAAACATACTCCTGTTAGCTGTGACAGTACAAAATGCAATGCCACAATGAGAGACTGCCATCACCAATGTACGCTATTATGTCAACTTAAGAACCCTCATGTTGGCTTACCACCATATGCCACTAAGAAATGCCATGCCACAGTATGAAACTATTTGCAGACTGGTTGTACCAATGTAGGGCAATCTAGCCATATAATAATACTGATCATGATTCTTTAACTTTGGTGCCTGGCACAAAATGCCATACCACAATAAGAAAAGATGTTCAGGCGGGCTGCACCAACGCAGGCCAGTCTAACCACACAATAACACTTATTAGTTTAGCCCATTGGGTATGCTCACTAGGGTACTGAAAGCTGTCAAAGAGAAACTATGTTTCTCTTTGCAGTTAAATCCTGACCTGGTTCACTTACTCAGCTGCTTGCCGCAGCTGAGAAAGCACTCAGTCTTGTCACAGGGCTAGCTTTGATCCTCCATAATGTGTGGTGGGCCAGTTTCATGCCGCCCAGTATCTATGAGCCACACCTGCATGGAGACCAGGAAGTCCAGCTTACCAGGACCCTTAGGCCAGTGGCTTTAGTTACCTGGAGGAAGACTGAGTAGGGTTTGTCAGTGGTCTCTTCCCCATACCAACCTACCACCTTCTCAATTCATTAGGGGCAATGCCCTTGCAAAGCTGCTTCCTCATTCTCTCCTAGTATGATTCCCAAACTTTTTATGAGGGCAGTAACAAAGTATGGTGAGAAAGGCACAATAGGTACAACTGCTCCAACTGATCTCACCACAACCAAACTCAGGCTCCACATGAGACACTTCCTGCTTAGCTTAGACATAGACCCAAACCTGGAATTTCCCTGAGTGAGCGCTCTCACTGTTTTACCACAGAAGAGGTAGACCGAATCATTGGCTGAGAACCGCTTGACCAGTTGAGCTACTAGAGCCACCACAGCCAGATGGGACATAGAGTTCTCCTGACCTCAAATGGTCACCCAGCCTTTTCAAGCCTCGGGCACTGCACGCCAGCCAGCCAGACATACATATTGAATTAACCCCATTGCTACAGAGCAACTCATTTGGAACATCCACAATTCAATAGGGTGAGCCACTGCCAAACAGGCAATTGGAGCTATGTGGATTTATTTTCCTTACTTTGAAAATAGTATCTTGTTTGTAAATAAAAAGGTGCTTTCCTTGATGGGAAAATGCCCCCTTTAACCATCAAATATATGCAATTATGCTACAGTATTCAGTAGGAATCAGAATGACATTAAAGTCCCAACAGAGGTGGTGTGCTGTGATATGTAAGGCCCCACATGGATGGTGTGTATTTTCACAGCACTGTTATGTGATAAGTCCCCACACAGTTTATGGTGATATTAATGTCTTCATATACTTCACATGAATTGGGTGTGATACTGATTTACGTACTGCATGAACTGGGATTATCATGAGAATAGTCCCAACATTATGTGCACTTCTAATGAAGTCCCTGCAGGTTTGCTGTGTTATGATATTGAAGTCCCCACAGGGATGGTGCAATGGCGATACAGAGGTCAATGTAGTGATGGTGTGTGAGGATATTTAAATTGCCTTTGTTTTTTAGTTTTGTACCGTACAGAGATAGCTTGTGGTAATATGGATCATCTTCACAGTGAAGTTGTGCAAAAATATTGAAGTCTATATGGACTTGGTTTGGTGGTGTTGTAGATGTCTCTCCCACTGAGGTTCCACTTGCCTCAACCCCTAGGAAGGACCTTGCGGAGTGGGCTCACATCGCTAGCCTTACAGTGGGGGGTCTCCCACTAGGGGAAAAGGGATGAATACCTGTGATTTGTCAAATACCCTTCCCCTTACAGTGGTCAGTTCCCCATCTCTATTTAGAGAAACAATTTAGAAAATACATATTCCACTGTTCTTTCCCCATCTGCTGTTCTACAGTGAAGCAAAATGATTGGAGATCTAGGAACCAACTCATTACTCTTGGGTTAGTGTCTCTCATATCAGGTGCGAGTAGTTCATCAGATCCCATTTCACTCTGTATTTTGGCACATGCATAGAACAAAACAAGAGTTTGCCACCAGATTTCAGTTAATCACTTTTTCACTCTTATAGCTCCATGAACTATTTAACTGGGAATGTTCAAAATATCCATTGTACACCAACGCATGCTATGTATAATGTGATGGTACTGTTCTCATGCTATGTACTCCTTTCCCGGACAAACTCCTGGAAAAGTTGGCCCAGCTTAATCTTCAAACTGAATCAGTGGGCGCCTCTGTGACCATCAGTCTGGCTTCAGAGCTGTCAGAAGCATGAAAACTGCTCTCCTGAACATCTGTGAAGACCTGCTCTCCAACCTCGATTACAACACACCCTGTGTCCTCATCTTACTTGACCTCTCTTCTGCCTTTGACATGGTCAACCATGACATCCTGCTCAACCATCTCCGTGATAACCTGGGTATCACCAATCAGGCCCTGGCTTGGCTGACCTCTTTCCTCTCCAACCGAACCTCCCAGATCCAACTGGGGTACTTCCTCTCCTCTGTCTCTATCTGTGGTGTTCCCCAGGGGTCTAACCTCTCTCCCTGGCTGTTCAACCAATACCTTGCACTTCTTGTCCACCGCATTGCCGCTCTCTGCCACAACCTTTGGTGCTATGCAGATGACACTCAACTCATTTTCAGGCTCCCTTTTGTCACCTCTTCTCCTTCTCTCATCTCTGACTGTCTGTCGGCTATCCAGGAGCGGTGTGCCGCCAATGCTCTCTGCCTTAATGCCAGTAAGACCAAGATTCTCCTCATTGGCACACCTGCTCCCTCATTGCCTGTCACTCTCTGACTGGCCTCTCTTGGCCCTCTTCCTGCTCCCACCTGAGAGGCTAAAAACCTTGGGGTCATCTTCGACTCCACACTCTCCTACTCTTCTCACATCTCTGACGTCTCTAAGAAATCACACTACCAGCTGCTCCTCCTCAGAGGTATTCTTACTTTCCTCTCCTTCCCCCAGAAGCTCACTGTCTCTAGGGCTCTTGTTATCTCTACGCTGGACTACTGCAACAGCCTCTTTCTAAATCTGCCAGCTTCTACTCTCCATCCTCTGCAACTCATCCAGAACAGGACTGCAGGACTTTTTCCTTGGCCTCAAGCCCAGGGATCGTATCTCTCCAGGACTGAAAACTCTGCACTGGCTCCTAGTGGCTGCGAGGATTACGTTCAAAACCCTCTGCATTTTCCACAAGGCCTACTGGAGCCTGGGGCCTCAATATCTTCCACTCTCTCTTCATAAATATCTTCCTTCTCTAGCTCTTTGCGCATCCGCCTCCAACTCCCTCAGGGTCAGCTGCTTCTCCAAGCAACGAGTTGGTGGTAGATCTCTTTCTTTGGCTGGAGCCTCCCTCTGGAACAGCCTCCCTGCCTCTCTGAAACTTGAACAGAACCATGCTTTCTCTCTTCCTCTCTCCTGCTGATCACCTGGGTTGAAACTGAATCTGCAATGGTTTCCTGGCTATCCTCTGATCTCGGGCCCAGGTCCCCTCCCCACCATTTGAACACCTGCACTGCCCCCTTGGCAACCCTTGCACTCGGGGGTTGTTTCTGTGCCCCTAGAGCCCCCTGCCAGCACTTCACACGTGATGTCTGCACTTACCCTGGAACTTGCCACCAGCTGGCCGCACTTTTTATTTATTGTTTGTTTATTCTTTACTGTTATCCTATGTACTGCATTACCCCCTCCCCCTTCGCCCCCGCACTTTTCCCTCCCCACTCCCCTGGACTGGCGCAATCTCAATGTCACCTGGCCTAGCAAGATAGCTGTCTCTGTCCTCCCTCGGTTCCTCCTCCATTGCCTCATCGCGTATTGAAACACTTGTGTATAGGCAAGTTATGAATGCAATATCATATCATATCATGTAGCATACATCATTTATGTCATCCTAATGTTCTATTTCGCAGTGTACTGTGATGTGTTTGGAAGGGTTAGTCATTTTAAGGTGAGTTATGTGTTATAACAATCAATAAAATAAAATAAATATTTCCTTCACCCACCATCTTTTACCTCCCACCACCCACCTGTGGCAGTACACCCCTTGTTGGCGCCGCCGTTTCGGCGTGGGCCAGTTTGGCTCAACCGCTTTGGTGCGGCAGCCAGTTCGGTGTGCCCATTCTGGCTCATAAGCCTTTCTCGTGCTGCCGATTTGACGAGAGGGACGTTTGGGCGTGGCTGACATTGCAGTCGCGTTTAAACACCCTCACGCCAAATGAAGGTTAATTCTGTGTGCATTTTAGGGACTGATATAACCCATCTATAAACACTCAGTGGCATATGGGTAAACATACTACGCACTTTGGAATTTTGTAGGCCATTTATTTTAAAGTTACATATGTTGCCTTTTTTCATTGCGAGCCTACACTTTCTCCTACTTGAGTGGATTGAGTAGGGAATGGGTTTCTTAACCTCACAAACCGAGAGGGGAGGAAGTGGGTACACGGCACTGCATACCTGTATAATGCATTATATTTGCAATTCTACCTTTGTCAAGAATCACACAGTGCGGCTAGTCAAGCGCTAAAGCCGGGAGTAGAAGCCGGGGTTCCAGGTTCTGAATTGGACATTTTATGCTCTCCTCCCTATAAACATGCACCATGGTCCAAGGCCCTCAGGCCAATCTCCTCCTCTTTGATAGGCGCTTCCCTCGCCTCATCAATTTCCTCTCATCTCCTGCTGTCCCCTCTTCTCCCCCCTTGGCTAACTTGCCCTCTCTCTCCTCCTCCTCTGCCCCTCCTAGGGCCCTTTCTCCCCCGCAGAGCATATCTCTGATCTGTACCCCTCTCCGGAAGGTCTTTAAGGCTGGCAACCTTCTTCATATTGACACTCTCAACACTCACTCTGCTGTCAAACACTCCTCTGACATCTGCCACCTCCTTGAAGAACTAGACCTTGATGTCCTTGGTCTTACTGAGACATGGTTCATGGCAAGCTCTGTCACGAGCTTTGACACTCTCCTCCCTGATGGCTACAAGATCCTCTCTGCACCCAGATCCTCCTGGTCCGTTGGGGGGGGGTAGCCCTGATCTTTCCTGAGTGGATTCCTGCCTCTATCATTCCCACTCAGACCTACTCCTCTTTTGAATGTGATGTCTGTAGGCTCTCTCTCTCTCCTACCCATTCTCTTACTGTGGCTACCATCTACTAGCCTCCTGGTAAAATAACCTCATTTCTCTCTGAGTGGGCGGACCTTTCCTCCTCCCTCCTGGACTCTACCACTCAACTCTTCTTCCTCTGTGACCTCAATATCCATTTAGACTCTCCTTGTTCCTCCTCTGTACTCTTTTGTGACCTGTGCGACTCCCTCTCCCTGTCCATCCTCCCTCACTCTGCAGGGCACACACTCGATGTCTTGATCTCCTCTGACCTACCCCTCTCCATCCCTCTGACCACTCCTCTCCTCTCTCCCTCTCTTCCCCCCCAAGCCAACACTGCCACCTACCTTCTCGGACATCCGGCCCATGAAGCGTGTGTCAGTTGAGGCTTTCGCCGCCACTTTCTCCCCCGTCCACCTCTGGCTGTCTCACATCCTGACACAGACCTGTCTCTGCTCTACTCTTCAATTTCTGTTACTCTTGATGCTTGTGCCCCTGTCATGAGGATCCATTTGAAGTCCAAAGCCAAGAGCAATTCCTGGTATTGCTCCGACCTAGCTACACTTAAACGTAAGTGAAGGGCGGCTGAGAGGAAATGGAGGGCTTCTTGTTCATCCTCTGACAAACTGGCCTCTCGCCTGCTACAAAGGCAATACTGTCTCTCTGTCCTCACCAAGAAGAGAGCACACATTCAAGCTCGTGTCTCTGCGGCATCTAATAACTCAGACGTACTCTTTAAAATCTGCAAGGAGCTGGAAAACCCTGCTGCAGTCTCTACCCCTCCTGTTGCCTCCCAGGCTCTTTGCAATGCCCTTGTCTGTCACTTCATCTCAAAAACCCAGGACATCCTGTCCACCCTCTCCACCCTTGCCCCTCCTCTCCCCTCTCCATGTGTGCTTGCTGACCCTCCTTCAGCCACCCCTCCTCCCTCCTTCTCGTCCTTTCCTCTTTTCTCCCCTGACAAGGTCGCTAGACAAGTCTGATCTATGAAAGCCTTGTCAAAACAGGTTCATCGCTGTTCCTCTAAAACCATCAAGGACCACATTGACAACCTCGCTCCGGCCCTTGCTGATTTTTACAACCACTCCTTTGCCTCAGGATCCTTCCCCTCCCCTCTGAAGCAACCCCTTGTGCATCCTATTCTCAAGAAACCCACATCTGATCCTCCTTGTCCGGCTAACTATCACCCAATTTCCATTTCAGCTTAACCTTCATTCCAATTCTTTTGGCTGTCTCCATGACCACCAGTCTGGCTTCAGAGCTGCCAGAAGCATGGAAACTGCTCTCCTGAACATCCATGAAGATCTGCTCTCCAACCTTGACTCTAACATTCCTTCTGTCCTCATCCTCCTCGATCTCTCTTCTGCCTTCGACACAGTCAACCATACCATCCTGCTCAACCTTCTCCGTGATAACCTGGGTATCACTGATCAGGCTCTGGCCTGGCTGACCTCTTTCCTCTCTGATCGACCCTCCCATGTCCAACTTGGGTCCTTTCTATCGTCTATCTTCCTCTCTACCTGTGGTGTTCCCCAGGGGTCTAACCTCTTTGCCCTGGCTTTTCAACCAATACATGGCAACTCTCGCCCACTGCATTGCCGTTTTCTGCTCAAATTTCCAGTGCTACGCTGACGACACTCAACTCATTTTCAGGCTGCCTCAGCCACCTCCTCTCCCTCTTTCGTTTCTGATTGCCTAACTGACATTCAAGATTGGTGTGCTGCCAATGATCTTTGTCTGAATGCCAGCAAGACGGAGATCCTCCTCATTGGCACACCTACACCATCCTTTTCCCCTCAATCTCTGGCCGGCCTCCCTTGGCCCTCCTCCTACCCCCACCTGCGAGGCTAAGAACCTCAGGGTCATCTTTAACTCCACACTTTCCTTATCCGCCCACATCTATGAGGTCTCTTAAAAAGTCAAACTTCCTACTGCACCTCCTCAGAGGTACTCTGCCTTTCCTCTCCTTCCCCCAGAAGGTCATGGTCTCTGAAGCTCTGGTTCTCTCTAGGTTGGACTATTGTAACAGCCTCTTTCTAAATCTACTTGCCTCTACTCTCCGCCCTCTGCCACTAATCCAGAACAGGAATGCGAGACTTGTCCTTGGCCTCAAGCCCTGGGATCATATGTCTCCAGCTCTGAAATCCCTCCATTGGCTCCCGGTAGATGCAAGAATTAAATTCAAATCCCTTTGCATTGTCCACAAGGCTTTCTGGGGCATGGGTACAGAATACCTTCAGCTATCCCTCTGCAAATACCTCACCTCTCGAGCTCTTCCCTCCTCTACCTCTGACTCCTTTCCGGGTCAGTTATTTTTTAAATAAACAAGCTTGGGGTAGATGTCAGTCTTCGGCTGGGGCCTCCCTCTGGAACAGCCTCCCTGCCACTCTAAAACTTGAGGAGAACCAGCTCTGGTTCCGGAAGCACCTCAAGACCTTCCTCTTTTCTTCTGCCTTCGCTCCCCCTCTCTCCTGCTGATCTGTTCTCTCTTGGCCCAGGTACCTGCTCACCCTGCCACCCTCCTGCACTACCCCTTGCACTGGGGACTGTATCTGTACCCATACAGTCCCCTCCTTTTTCTTCCTGCACTTATCAGACCTACCTTGTCTGCTGCCTTAAACCCAGCACTTGCCGGCTGCACTACCACTGTTTGTTGCCTTTATTATTTATTTATATATTATTTATCTGTTTCTCCTTTGCTCCGCACTTTCCACTTCTCCCCCTTCCATGCACTTTTCCCCTCCCCCCTCCCATGCACTTGCGCGTTCTCAATGTCACTGGGCCTAGTAAGATCGTTGTTTTGTTCTCCACTGTTCCCCTCCCTTGTCTTGTCACGCACTGAAACATTTTGTGTACGAGCGCGATAGAAATAAAATATCAATATCAATGATCTTATCAATATTGTGATTGGCCCCGGGCACATATACGCTCAGGCCTGCCCCAATGACAATTATGCGGTCCCTTTCTCTACCCCAATTGTGGGGTTGGGAGTGAGGGGGTCACCTTGCAAGTCTGGGCAGCACTGTGTGATGTGCAGACAGATCGCTGCATTCCGTTGATGTGTGCCACTTTATTCACACATCCCTGGCACTGCCCCGCCATTCACGATTTGATTTCAGCGTTTAATATCCCATCTCAATGTCTGGTCATGTTTGGCGTGTGTGCCTGTGCACACGCCCGCACGTTTCTGTGCGTGCAGTAGGAAAATCGCAGCAGAGCACTGTACAAATCCTAGTAAGTTCACATTTCCAAAATAGAAAAGAGTAGGCGCTGTAATTAAAATGCTCCTAGATTATCCCTTTCAGTCCATTTATAAACAAACAGTCTCGTTAACACAGAACTCACAGTTCTCTTTGTGTTTTTTCTTATGTGACAGTCCTGGGTCACCCTCACTCCAAGTACTGCCACAAAGAAGATTATGCCTTCTTATGTCCTTTTCCCTTGTTACCATGTCTTGGTAAACCGTCTCTTAGGATTGCGTAGGGGCTGTCCTCTTTCCCCACTTTTCAGTCTTCATGCTTTTTAGGTTTTCCTTCACTTTATGGGGACCCCCAACCACAGGCTCAGCCTTCCGGTTGGTCGCGGGCTACCCTGTGTTTTTTCTGCTTTGCTGGTTCTCTGACATTCCTGTCTGCTTGCCGCAATGGCTCCTAACCCACTTTAGCATCTCCCTCTTCATCGGACCGCGTGTTCCTGTTGGGCAGTGCTGCTCACACTTCCCACAGCCAGCCTCTCGTTTTGTTTAGCGGTACCAGTAGAGATCGCCCCTTTTATCGTCTCCGTGCTTAGATCTACTTTTGCCGACTTTCTCTCCGAGCCTCAGTCCCTCTCGTGATTCCTCTCCGGAGCATCTGACACTCGGGTAAATCCATTGTCAGTCTTTATGCTCCTAACCAGTAAGCCATGTGACTGAAGACTAGACTGTTCAGACAGATTCTTCTTAGTGAACCGTGCGGCTCTGCGCCTCTTCCTTGTCACAGTTTCTTGCTTCAGATCTTCATTTTATTCATCCCTATTCTTCCTCGTATCAGTCCTTCCTACTTCTTCCATACTACAGAAATCTATAGGATAGGAGGGTAGGGTTGAGGAGAGTGGGGGTGAAGGACAGGTGGGCCAAGGTGGATACTGCGTTCTCCCACTATAGTCGCCACTGGTCCCATAGGGGTTTTCCCGTTCCATGAGATGCACCCACAGAATGCCATCCCCACAGGGACTATCTGGTAGCGGCCTCACCTCCTTGGAATCATAGGAACAGGCTTCTTCCATGGAAGCAGTGACGACATCCTCGGATTTATCACAATGTCCACTTATGCATTTTACCCAGTGACTGTTCCATTTACTCCCCTCCACAACCTGGTCAGAATGTCCCTCAAGCTCCCATTGTAAGAAGCTCACAGCTTCCTGGCAAATCTAATTTCTTATCTATTGTATTCTTTTGTGATAAAAAGAGCATTGTTCCTCCTGTAAATAAATAAATTAATAAATACTTGTTACACTTGCTTATTGATTTGCACCTGACACCTATCCCCATTGCCTTGCAAGTGAATTCAGTGTTACAGAGCTCCAGGTCCTTGTGGACAAAGTAGTCAGACAAGCCGACATGCTATTTGGAGCACAAGAACAAAATTCCTTTCCATAGGAATATATAACCAGTGAAGAACAATAAAAGCGAAGTAAAAACACTTCAAAACGTAGATCAAGGGATTCCAAGATGGCCGCCGACACCGGGTAGACGTGTGTCGACGGCGCTCCAGAACCTCCAACTCACTTAAGCGGTTCCACCACCCCTTATGAGCCGAGGAACTCAGGATAACAGCGACTGGCGCCCTCCCGCACCCTCGACCACCCGTAGCTGCCATTTCACCCAGAGGGCCGCGGACGAAGGGAGACGCTTCAGGCCTACTGGGCAGAGCAGGAGAGGGGGCGCTCCCGGCGAGACGAGATTGCAGCCCCGTCCCGTCCTCACGCCGGGGTGCGACACAGCTGCCTGAGCCGGGGAGGAGGAGGAGGAGGAGACCCCGGGAAAGGAGGTACCTTCGGGACACGCCGGGGGACCTGGTAGCGGACCGGCGGCGGATCCTTGGATCGAGGGGCCCGCACCAGTCCTTTAGAGTGGTGGCGAGCTCCGGGCAGTGACCTCGCCCGTGAATTGGAGCACGGCTCAGGGCGGCGAGCGAGTGGATACCACCAGAGCAGTGCGGTGAGCGGCGAAGGGAGTGGGGCCCGGACGACATCTACGCCGGGCTGCGGGGCTGGCATCGGTTCCCCGCGCGGCCTCACGGAGGTACTGCCCTACCACACGCAACGTCAAGCACTGCAAGGCTGGGGACCCAGGCCTGGTCGGGAACAGCGAGGCAAGGAATCCAGAACTGGGCAGGGGTGACCCCCTGGGAAGGCACAGACAGGACTGGGGGGGACCCCCCGACCTCCGAGCTACAAATATGGCAGCTAAAAACAAGGGCAAGGCCTCAGGCCCCATCATGGCCCTCTGGGCAAGCAAGGATGCAACCGAGGAACACAGGGCCACACAGGGGTGAAGTACGGAGCAGGAGCGCGGAGAGACCCTGGATGCGTCCGCCCAGATCTCACACCAGGACCTACACGGAGAGCTGCTCTAATTCCAAGCATCTTTGGGGAAAACCTTTCAAGAGCAATTTCAATTAATAAGATCTGACATTAACCAAGCGCTGGCCGAAATCAAGCAGGAAGTATGTCAACTGGGGGAGAGAACAGACATAGTCGAAAGAGGCCTGCAGGAGATAGGCAGAGAGACCACGGAGAACAGTGAAGCTATCGAGAGGCTCGACATGGCGACGCGGAACCTGGAAATATGAATGGAAGACATAGAAAACAGGTCTCGGCGGATCAACATCAGGTTGAAGCTCCTGCCGGAGACGGTGCAAGATAGGGACCTGAAGGAAACGGTTCAAGCAATTTTTGCGGAACTATTGGGCGAGTCCTCCCCTGATCGGATCGAACTGGACAGGGTTCACAGAATGGGTTCCCTCATTAGGAACCCGAAGTCTAGGCCGCGAGACGTGTTAGCAACGTTTACAAGATACGCTCAAAAAGATGCAGTACTCAAGGCCGCTAGACAAAGAGAGCCGATATCCATTAACGACCAACGTATTGAGCTGTACCAGGATCTCGCCAGCTGCACCTTGCTCAAGAGGCAACAATGGAGCCCCCTCACCCTGAAGCTTAAAGAAAAGGGGATTAGACATAAGTGGACCTTCCCGTTTGGACTTGTATTCGATTGGGCTGGTTCTCAGAAGCGGATAACCACGATGCAGGAAGGAGCGGACCTACTTCAACTTGAACTGGACCAAGAACTGGCTGAGGAATCAAGGGTGGCAGGCCCGAGCGGCTCCTCGGAGGCGAGGAGTGGTCCCCGAGCCAGGCCATGGGAATGGTCGCTGGTCCAGGAGGGGAAAAGGAGGAGGCCCGCGCGGCGGAGGTCACCCGGGAAAGGAACTGATGCGGAGCCAGCGGCGGTGGAGTGAGCTGGACCAGAGGAGAACTAATCGGGTACTTGAATAATTTCAGGGGGTGGTGGACACAAAGGCAATCTTGTAAACAAGGAGGGGAGAGGGTGCTAAGAGCAAACATCATGGGATCTTCAGGGGCGAGGAAGCCTGGGGGGGGGGGATGCGGGCGGACCAAGTTTTAAGGTCTTTAGGGGTTGGGGGGGGGGCGGGGGAAAGGGGGAGAAGGGGGGGATCCTCAGGTGCTGCACGAGGGACGAGCTAGAAGTGACCCACACACCCGGTAACAGGCATGGGGCAAATGAGTGGGAGTGGGGAACTGTCGGAGGGTCTTGAACGGCGGGGACAAATGTCTAACTACAATTCAAGTGGGTAACGCATAATGTTAGGGGCCTAAATACCCCGCTGAAAAGGAAAAAGCTGGAACAATTTACGAAGCGGGGAAAACCAGACTTTCTGGGATTACAAGAGACACATCTGCTTCGCAAGGACCAGAGCCGCTTAAGATTGAGAGGGTTTGATCAGGTGTTTCAGGCGTCTGGTCCCACGAAAACGGGGGGTTGGCGCTGGCCATCAGGGGCACGGTGAACTTCCGCTTGGAAGACACCCTAAGAGACAAGGAGGGTAGGTTTGTTGTGGTAAAAGGCACAATTGCGGAAGAATCGTACACAATAGGGGTGATTTATGCGCCCAACACAGGGCAAGACCCCTTCCTATGCGATCTCATGGGGAAAATAGGTGGATGGGCAAGAGGCCAGATAATCATAATGGGGGACCTGAATATAGCCTGGAACAAGATTAAAGACAGGTCAGGGGGGACCAAAAGCCGTGGGGGAGGGGCGGTAGCCTCAGCGGAACTCCGGGACAAAGTGGAGAGCATAGGGCTGAGGGACGTCTGGAGGGAATTGAGGGGGGACGAGGAGGGCTACACATTCCTTTCTGAAGTTCATGGGACCCAATCTAGAATTGATTACATCTGGATCTCAGCCAACCTGGTGGGTAAGGTCAAAGAGATAGAGGTTGGGCCTATGGGAATAGCAGATCATAAAATATTGTCGATGCAGCTGGAACTGGGAAAGAGGAGGAGGGAGCTGTGGGGTTGGAAATACCCAGAACACCTGCTGAGGGACCCTGTGGTAAGAGAGGAGATAGAGGGCAAGATGAGAGAGTTCTTCGATAATAACAAGAGAGGGGACACGAGGGAAGACACAAGATGGGACGCATTTAAGGCCACACTGAGGGAGGAAATTATAGCAGCTAAGGCACAGAGACAAAAACAGCTACAGGCCCTGGAGTCCCGGCTGGAAGCGGAAGTTGAGGAAGCGAGAGGTAGGGTAGCGGCGAACCCCAGCAGGATTAACCAGAAGGACTACAGGAGGGCAATAGGACAATTGGGGATCCTTAGGACCAAAAAGCGGAGGGGGCCATGCTTTTTGTGAGGCAAAAATTCTATGCAAGAGGGAATAAGGCAGACGCCCTGCTAGCTCGCCTCCTTCGGGGAGCTGCCTCCAGAAACACAATCACGGCGCTAAACTCAGATAGGGGGGAAAGGGTTACCCGAATAGAGGATATCCAAGAGGCCATGGCTGATTTCTATGAGACCTTATATGCTTCACAACACCCCTGCAGCCAAGCTCAAGAGAAATTCCTGGGAAGGGTTAACCTACGTAAAATTGAGGGGGATGCCCAGATTGGTCTACAACAAAAGATAACGGAGGAGGAGGTGAGGGGGGTTATTCGGAAGCTGCCCGCGGGTAAGGCCCCCAGCCCCGATGGCTACACTGCATCCTTTTATAAGACCTATGCGGGAGTGCTGGTTCCACACCTGACCTACCTTTTCAATTCCTTCCTAGTTAGTGGGGAAATCACCCCGTCTATGAAAGAAGCCAAGATCTCTCTGATTCTAAAGGAGGGCAAGGACCCCCTCGAAAGATCCTCCTATAGGCCAATAGCGCTCATTAACGTAGACGCAAAGATCTACACTAAGATCCTGGCGAATAGGCTCGAGGGGCTCTTCCCGGATTTGATCCATCAGGATCTAGCGGGATTCGTAAAGGGGAGGCAGACAGCGGACAATATCAGAAGGGTGGCCCATCTGGTGGAAAAGGCAGAAAAGACTCGCACACCAGCAGTACTTCTGTCCCTAGACGCTGAAAAAGCGTTTGACCAGGTGAAGTGGTCCTTCCTCTTCAAAACCATGGAAAAGATTGGGTTAGGAGGCGCTTACTTACAGATGGTCAAGGCGAACTATGAGGGCCCGCGAGCGAGGGTGGTGGTAAATGGGTTTTTAACTAGACCATTCCAACTCCAAAGAGGTACAAAGCAGGGATGTCCCCTATCACCCCTGCTATACGCAATTTACCTGGAGCCCCTCCTACAGGCAATACGGAATCGGAAAGGAATACAGGGAATACCGTTTGGAGGCAGGCATCACAAGGTGGCGGCCTTTGCAGACGACATGTTGCTCGCCCTGACCAATCCCATAGAGTCGAGTACGCAAGCCAGCTTATTACTAGAAGACTTTGGGGAAGCATCCGGGCTACGCATTAACATGCCCAAGTCGGAATTGATGGACCTGACATTGGCAAGGGAAGAGAGGGAGGAGCTGAAGGGGACGACGCCCTTCGCCTGGCGACCGGGGGAATTACATACCTGGGGGTGAGAATTACTCCGGCTCTACGCCGATGGTACGCAGCAAACTACCCCCCACTCCTGCAAAGAATTAGGAAAGATCTCTGTAAGTGGCGGAACTTGCGGATCTCCTGGTTGGGGAGGCTAGAGGCACTCAAAATGGTTACCCTGCCGAGGCTGCTCTACCTCTTCCAGGCTATCCCTCAGGCAGTCCCGGCTAGCTTCTTCAGGGAGCTCCAAGTAATAACTAATGAGTTCATATGGGAGGGAAAAAGGGTGAGTAGGATGCAACTCATGGCCCCAAGAAAAGGGGTGGACTAGCTCTCCCCAACTTCCGCCAATACTACGAAGCAGCCCAACTAAGGGTGATTAGGGAATGGCTGCGGGAGGGGGAAGGAAAACACTGGGTTCAGATGGACAGAGCGGTCACGCGACACGAACTGGGGGAGGTTCTGTGGCTACCCAGACAGCACCGTCCGGGCCATATGTACCTTAGCTCGATCACTAAACTAGTAGCAGATAACTGGGACAGACTGGTTCAACGGAAGGAAATTAAAACCTTCCCGTCTCCTTTCACCCCCATCTTCAATAATAAAAACTTCACCCCGGGGCTGGAAAGAGGGGCATTCCGGAACTGGCGGGAGGGAGGTTGCCGTTGGATGCGGGATATGTTTACAGGAGGGGAGATCAGTTCCTTTGTAGACTGTAAAAAGGATTTCGCACTGGGGGAAGGTGAACGACTGAGATACTCACAACTTAGACACTGGCTTCTACACCCCATAAATAAGGAGGCGGCCACTAGACCACCGACCCTCTTTGAAAAATTCCTAATGACCAATGATGGCTCGAAAGGCCTTATTTCGCAGCTTTACAAGATCTTGGATGAGGCTACCCCAATGCCACAATGGGCATACATGGGACGGTGGGAAAACATTTTGGGCAGGGAAATAGAGAAGACAGAGTGGGAAAATCTATGGAGAAAGATCCCCAAACTAGCGAGAGCCTCACAAACCCGGGAGGCCTGGTATAAGATATTATATGGGTGGCACTATACCCCAGCTCAGCAACGCAGGATCTACCCGGACTCATCGGGAACTTGCTGGAGGGGATGCGGCCAGGAGGGCACTGCGGAACATATTTGGTGGCGATGCCCAAGAATAGTCCCGTTCTGGGGAGACATCAAGCAGGCGATGGAACAAGTATTTGGGGCAGAGGGAGGTATACCCCCAGAATGGTCACTATTAGGCTTGAGGCCAGCAGAAGGGTCGGCGGATTCAAGGGGCAGGGAAAGAGCGAGGGTGATGCTCACTCTGGCAGCAATGACGATCATAGCCCAGAGATGGAAGAGTTCGATCATACCAATGTTTCAAGACTGGCTGCGTAAATTCTGGGAGATAGTAGCGATGGAATGGGCCTCCTACGCAATGAACAATACGATACAAAAATTTGCGGGCGAGTGGGGTGAGGTCCTTTCCTTTCTCAGACGATTTCAGGATCGGGTGGCGCCCGCAACGTCTAAGACTTCTGGACCTGGAATAACCCCGACAAGACACTTTGTGGTGACAGGGACCTAGGGAGATTTTGGAGCAGCACCTGGGGGAGGGGGGAGGGGAGGGAGGGGGGAGTTATGGGGATGGTTAATGTTGTTGAAAAATTCAATAAAGAGAATTAAAAAAAAAAACGTAGATCAACCACACTTTAGCAACACTAAAAAATGAAAACATGGATATTAAAGAGCACACGAACTGATGCAATTCTATTATTAAATCATTAAATCCATTTGGTAGGAGAGAGGCACGCCCAACTGGTAAAGAGGTCCTACTTAGTGCGACTCACCCTCCTCTCAAACCCACCATAAACCAGTAGAGCTCAGCAATGCGGCTGTATAAAACTAGAGAGTTCCCAGTTAATAGGCAGGTACTTGCGACGCGAAGATGATAAAAACAAAGTACCAGTTCCGACTAATAAAAGAAAAATGCTACAATGACCCATCAAGTCACTTCCACTGTTTAATTCAAGCCCCTCTGCTCTGTTCTCTTGAGCTCCTACTTCATTTGTGTACCCAGACACTCCAGCTGCTACAGCCACAGCCCTGCTCTTGCTGCAATAGTACCCAGCGAAATACCTGGCTGATTCCTGGCCGGGCCCTGATAACTGCTGCGGTTTGCACTAAAATGCAAAGTGCTGACTCCCTTTGCTGCAACACAAGACAACACAGGACGGTAGAGGGGCCAACAAGGGGAACGCTAGAGAAATTGCAGGGATACCTTACTTGTGCTCCATCTTTAACACCATGGAAAAAGACGTTTCCCGCAGGTCCAGTAGGTCCGGAAACCGATTATCCGTTTTTCTTTCCACAGGGTAACCTGGAGCTATCGAGGTAGCCTGCTACTCCAAACAGCACTCGGCTCACAACAGCCACCATTGACACGCTGGGCTTTACCACTCCATGGCCCTGCTTGAGATTTTGAAGCCAGGGGATGTGGGGGCTGTGGGGAGTGGCTTCGGTGAGAACGAGACTTACACTACTCAACTCACCCACCGCTCACAACAGCCGCCCTTGACACGCCGGGCTTCCCTTCATCTCAATGTGTTAATTGTTTTTCCCAGTAATTTAATTAAGATGGACTAGTGTTCCTGCTTTAGACCTGTTATTAGCCTGAAAATAACAGTGTTCAATCCCAGTCTGATAGTTCAGATAGTTCATGGGGAAAGCCGCAAAGATCTCTGAATAGACTGGTTGCAGGTTCCAGAACCAGTAAGATTGGCCAGCAGTTTAATGGGCCTCAGTACAAGTTTGCCGGTCCACTAACAATGGTGCCGGTAAGCTACCGGCACCATTGTTACCGGACCGGCAAACTACGAGCCTGCAAGAGGGTGCCCTTCTGCCTGCCAGGTCTGACCTGGCGGGTGGAAAGGCATCCGCTCGCAGACCTTGGTGGGTGCACCGGCACCATTCATGAATGGTGCCGTGCATCCATCCTCCCCATTCCCATTGGGTCCAATGGGCCTCACAAATGGGAATGGGGAGTCATTTTTACCAGCACCCGGCAATGGGGAATTACCGGGTCCGCCGGGGCTGTAATGCCTCGGTAATTCCCCATTGCCGGGTGCTGGTAAAAAAATAACTGGCACGGCTACCGCCAGAGTCATAATGAGGCCCAATGTCCTTTCTGCAGAGATCTATGAAGCCCTGTGAAAGAATAAACATAAACATGTAGGATAAAAACATCTGCCCTCAGGAAGAAAGCATGCAGTTCTCATTAGTGGAACACTTAAACTTAAAACTTAAGAAGCAATATGTTTTTTTTTATTTTTATTGTGATTGGTTAAAAAAGAAAACCTTTGACAATTCAAATTGAGCATCAGACAGATTTGTGTCTCCTCTCATTCGTTCTCCCCCTCTTACTGTCATGGTATCAATGGTGGACTAGCCTATAGAGAACTCTGGGGATTTCCCAGCTGGACTTCTGCACCCTGGGCCTCTTTTGTATGGTAACCTATTTTTATTTCCAAATGTTCTCATAGGAAAAGGGTTGGACCTGCTGAAAATTTGCAATATGGGGCCACTTTGAACATTATTTCCAGGGCCTCTTTTGGTTCCCAGTCCACCCCTGCATGGTTTATATTTTCTTTCACTGCTGCTTCTCTCTCCGTCTCCTTGCCCTCCCGAGTGGTCTCCTCTCTTCATTCCATTCAGCTTCTATACTCTGTACCTTGCATTTGGTAACTTTTCCTTTCATATAGACGTTTCTCCTCTATTCCATTCTGTGTTTTTTTCTGTCACATTGTCTTTCACTCTACCCATCACACCTGTGCAGTCTCTTTTTCCTCCCTTCTATTAGGTCTATCTTATCTCTCTCATGGTGTCTTGATTTCCATCTCTCTCAATCTCTCATCAACCTATTTTGTCTCTTTCTTTTCCCTTCCAGGGTCTTTTCCCTACCTTCCATGCAGTCTTCTCTCTCCTTCTTTCTTCTCTCTCCCCCTTTGTTGTTGCCTCTTTTCTCTCCCATTCATTCCCTGGCCTCCATCTCTCACCTATGTTGTCCCTTTATGCAGTTATGTGTGTCTTCTCCCTTCCTCCCCTGCAGTCTCTTCTCTCCTCCTTCTTTGATGTCTCCCCTTTTAATGTTGGCTCATTTATGTCTTAACTGCTCTATTTCTTCTCACTTTCCCACCCATGCTGTCTCTTCTCTCCTTCCAATACCTCCTGATTGGACTCTACCTTGTTCCCTTGCTACCACATATCCCTCTCTTTCGTCCTGTGTCTCCCCTATCACACCACCCACCACACTATCTCTTTTCCTCTCCTGCATTATGTCCGTGCAATCTCTTCTTCCTCTCCTTCATTTCTGTGCCCCTATTCGTCTTGGCCGTCTGTCTCCCATGTTGTACCTTCTTTTCCATTTCCATTCTTCCTCTCATATTGCACTCTCCTAGTCCCCATCTACTCTCGTTTTACCTCTTCCTTTCTCCTGCCAAACCTTTCCTAAGGGACAGTTAAGTGGTGCCTGCCTCTTTTTCCTTTCCCGCCCCTCATGTCTCATGAAAGGTGTTTGACAGCAGGGGTCTGCTTTGTTGGCCGGTGGGCGCCTTTCCTTTTGATAGGGAAATGACGAGAGACTAAAAGAAAATAGTATGCGAGGCAAGCACAGTTTTTTTTGGGAATACTCTTCTGAGTGAGCTCCATGTCCGTGCTTTCTGTCTTTGGTTTGTAAATATTTATTTGCAAGTGCAGGCAGCTTATTTTGAGTGCCTGTCACAATGCTTTGCAGTTCTAGTTAGCATATGAGTCTGGTGAGTATTAACTAGGTCGCAACGCAAATACACCTTCCTTACAAACATTTGGAACCATGCAAGTTTAACTTTCACGGTCATGAACATGTGTATATGCATTTCGATTTGATTTTCTTTCTAATATATATATGTTGTAAACTACAATATAATTACAATTTTTTTTTTTTTTTAAAATATTTATTTTAAACAGGCAGGTTTAAGCAATACAAAACGATCAATTCCGACAAATGGCATAAAGAAGATACAGTAGATTGTTCACCCCCTCCCACCCTCGTGTCTTAACATTCCTCTTCTTCCCGTTGCCACTGGGAGTTATCTTCCTGTAGAGTCCTCCTGGCTATTTGGGGCTTGTATGTCAGGGCTGGATAATTCCGATCAAAGTCTAGGAGTGGGCCCCAAATGTTTTCGAAGCGATGTAGGCGGCCTGCCCCGGCAGCCGTCACCTTCTCTGCGATTAAGATGTCCCAGATTTTAACCCACCAGAAGGGCATTAGCGGTCCTTCTACTGTTTTCCAAGTGCGAGCTATTACGTTTCTGCCCGCCAATAGGCATTGGGATAGCAGTTTGGCCATATGGCCAGATCTGGGGTAGATTCCGGGGACTGGGGCTCCCAGGAGGATGGGCTCGGGCTCCAGGGGAAGTCGCACCTGAGTGATGTCTGTGATTGTTGCTAGGCATTGTTTCCAGAAAGCCTGGGCCTTCGGGCATGACCACCACATATGAAGGAAAGTCCCTACTTGGCCACATTGCCTCCAGCAATTCGGGTTGAGTGTGGGGTTCATATGGTGTAGCCTTAGGGGAGGATAATACCAGCGGAGGAGGATTTTATAGGCGCCTTCCCTGTTCGTAATGCAAGATGAAGAAGTATGAGCCCGCGACCAAATGTCAACCCACAGCTGGTCTTCGACTGGGCGGCCCAGGTCTGCTTCCCATTGGGCCATATACCGGGTTTTAGAGACTAGGAAGTCAGTTTGGAGGCGTTTGTATAGGGTGGAGATGCTCCCCCTAGTTGGGAGGTCAATTAGAGTCAGTTCCATGGCTGTGGGGGGGCGGGTGGCAGCTTGGCGGGTCTGTGGATGGGAGCACCAGTGGCGCAGCTGAATGTATGTAAATCTGTCCTGCTCACGAAGTTGGAAGAGTTCCTTACATCGCCTAAAGGTGCAGGGCTGTCCTCTTTCGAAAAGTTGGCCCAGGGTCACCAGGCCTCCCGCTATCCAGGATCTGAAGTTTCGGGTGGCCCAGCCAGGCGCAAAGGCCGGGTTCAGGAACACCGGTGAGGAGGGGCTAAGTCCCACTGGGGTTTTCTTTTGTTTCAGCGCTTTGTCCCAGGTAGCCACCGTGTGTTTGGTGGACCTCAGGAGGTTCTGCCACTGGCGGCGCTCGGAGGGATTGATATGTGGGAGAAAACGTAGCGGGAGCGGCAGTTGCGCCTGTTCAAGATCCACCCATCTCGGGCGGTTGGTAAGTATCTGCCATGTTCGAATACAGGCTAGTTGGGCCGCCAACTGATATTTTTGTAGGTCTGGGACTCCGAGGCCACCTAGTTTAGTATTGCCCAGCATCGTGGTCCTAGGGATTCTGGGCTTTCTCCCTTTCCAAATGAACCGTGACATTTCCTTCTGCAGATTCTGAAGGGCCGGTGCCGGGATTGGTACTGGGAGCGAAGAGCAAGCATATAGAAACCTCGGCAGCAAGTTCATTTTACAGGCCGTGATACGACCCATCAGTGAGATTTCTTGCGCCGTCCACCGTTTTAAGTCCGCCACGAGTTCCGTGAACAGTGGGGGAAAGTTTGCCCGGTAGACTTCCCCCGGGTCAGCTGGGATCTGGACCCCTAGATAGCTGATGCTCTTAGTTGACCATTGTATCGGGCATAGTGGGACCAGGGCCTCCCGCATCTCCCGGGAAAGGGCCACCCCCATGGCAGCTGATTTCTGAAAGTTGATGGCAAAGCCGGTGACCTTTCCATAGCTCTCTATCTCAGCTAGGACCTGAGGGAAGGAAGTGCGAGGTTCTGTGATGGTTAGTAAGACGTCGTCTGCATATAGGGCCAGTTTATGGTGTGATGTGTTCGATTGGAAGCCCTTGATTTCCGGGTTTCGCCTGATCCGTTGGGCGAATGGTTCCATGATTAGTGCAAAAAGCAGTGGCGACAACGGGCAGCCCTGTCTGGTTCCACAGGTCAGGCCAATAGGGGAAGAAAGGATGCCATTGACTCTGAGAAAGGTTTTGGGCGCAGAATAGTTAGCCAGAGTCATGGCGCAGAACTCTGGGCCAAAGCCAAAGGCCTCGAGAGTAAGCCTCATGAAGTTCCAGTCCACTTTGTCAAAGGCCTTAACTGCGTCCAGGGCCAGGAGTACCAGTTCCCGGGAGTCTCGGGAGGCCAGCTCCACCAGGTTTAAAGCTCTGCGAATATTATCAGCTGTAGAACGGTGTGTGATGAAGCCACTCTGGTCGGCGTCGATTATCTCTGGTAGGATCCGGGACAGGCGGGTTGCTAGGATTTTGGAGTATATGTTGGCGTCTATATTGAGCAGAGCAATCGGTCTGTAGGACGCAGGATTCTTTGGGTCGCCGCCAGGTTTAGGCAGCAGGACGGTGATTGATTCTTGCATTGACGGGGTTATAGTGCCCGTGGTTCTAAATGAATTAAAGAGCTGTACCAGGGGTGGGAGGAGTTGTGGTTTGAAAATTTTATAAAATCTTGTCGTGTAGCCATCCGGGCCGGGGGCTCGAGACTTGAGGGATTTTATCGCCTCATCGACTTCTTCGCCGGTGATCGGGGCTTCCAGCGAGTCCCGGGCTGCGTCCTCCAGTCGGGGGAGCGCCGCGCTTTGCAGGTATTCCCTCTGTTCTTCGGCCTTCCGAGGCGGGGCGGCCATTACCTGGGTCAGGTGGGCCGATGCAATTCGAAGCTTGTCGTGATCTAAGTATTGCGTCTTGCCCTGTTATTGTGTTATTTCTTCTTATCTTAGCGAGTTTAGCCACCAGTAGTTTGTTTGCTTTATTATTTTTGGCATAATAGAACTGTTTGGCTTTCGTCATTTGATGGGCGGTGTGTTCCGCATAGTGGGCTTCAATTTTCTGTTTTGCTGTCCGGAGAGCTCGCTGCGTTTTAGGGGTCCAGCCTTTTTCCTTGTGGGTTTTTTCTGCCCTCTCCAGTTCTTCTTCCAGGGCCTGACGAGTTCGTTGTTTATGTCTATGATAGGCTGCCCCTTTGGCAATCAGTTCTCCCCGCAGCACTGCCTTCATTGCATCCCAGGTGTTAGCTAAGGAGGTATCTCCGCTGGGGTTTTCCTTGAAGAAATTGACGATTGTGGTTGCGATAGCGTCTCTGAGTGGCATCTCATTAAGGATGGGGTCGTATAGTGTCCATCTACGTCTCTGGGGATCAGGGGGACCCTGAACTCGGAGTTCCAAGGTGACCGGTGCGTGATCGGATAGGATTCTGGAGCCTATGGTCACCTCTTCAGTAAAGGCGAAGATTTGCGGGGAAATTAGCAAGAGATCTATCCTGGAGAATGTCCGGTGAACATAAGAATAGAAGGAGAAGTCTTTTTCAGATGGGTGGAGCACTCTCCATGAGTCCACCACCCCCAAAGTCCTGAACAAGCGCAGAAGGGCTAAGGCCGTGGCGAAGTCTCCGGGGGAGGGTGGGTGCGATTTGTCCTTTACGGGGTCCGGGACCCCATTAAAGTCCCCACCGATCACTATCTGGCCCTCCAGAAAGGGAGAGAGAGTTGTGGTGAGCGAATCATAGAAGGGTGCTTGGCCTAGGTTCGGCGCGTATACGGAGACCAGGGAGAACAGCTGTCCTGCCAGCAGGCATTTCACCGCTATGTAGCGTCCCTCTGGGCAGCTTATGGTGTCTAGAATCTGGGGATTCAGCCCTCTCCGGAACAGGATTGCAGTGCCACCTCGCTTGGAGTTGCCGGATGCGAAGAGTTGCTTTGGAAAGTCACGAGAGTGTAGGCGGCTGAAGTCTGCCGGTAGCAGGTGAGTTTCCTGTAGCATGGCCACGGCGGCGGCCTCATTCTGGAGTTTTTGTAGAATTGATTTGCGTTTGGCCGGTGAGTTCAGGCCCCTGACGTTTAGAGAGACGAACTTCCAGGATTGCTGTTCCGGAGCGGGACCTGGGGTCGCTGATGAAGCTTGTGGGAGGGGGGGAGCCACTGGAGGATCAGCCATTATGTCGTGGGAGATGTGACCATCTGTTAACCTGCTTCTGAAATTTTTGCTCAGACCACCAACGGGAGGTCCAAGTTTTAACTGGGGGTAGGGGACCCATTATGGGGTTGGGCCCTCCCCTGGCCAACGGGGCCGTAAACCAAGGAATAGCCAACATGGCTGGAAACGTAAGTGGTTTGCTCCAAGGACTCATAGGTGGAATGTACCTTGAAGCTGGGCATGGGCCGTGGGGAAGAGGCCCGCTGCATCGGGGATGAAATCCATCCGTGTTTTCAAGAGAAGCGATTGGTTCCGCTGCGCCAGGATCGCTGAGCTGGGTCACAGGGGTCGGAGGGGTCCCTTGCGGGGTCGTTCCAGGTTATCTTTTCCTCCTAAATCTCGGAACCCTCGACCATGTATTTTGTTTGGACCTAGGGGAGGCTATGAGGTCCGAGTCAATTGCCGCTTCAGTGGCCTGTGCGGGCGAGGAGTCAGTGGGGGCCGGCTGCAATATACTTCCAGCGTCATCTAGGTGACTGATCCTGCGTATGGTGCCCTTGTAGGAGAATTGCAAGGCTGTAGGAAAGAGCCATTTATAGCGAACCTTTTGGGCTTGAAGGAAGGTGGTTAGTGGGCGAAGGGCTCGCCTTTTTTGAAGGGTCAGCGGAGATAGGTCTTGGTAAATTTGAAGGGGAGTCCCTTGGAAGGTGATTTCATTCTCAGAGCGACTTATTGCTGATATGGCTTCCTTAGTTGTATAGAAGTGCACCCTGGTGATCACATCAGGAGGTCCGTCTGACTCAACTCCACGGCGAGGGTTTAGTCTGTGAGTGCGATCCAGTAGCAACAGTGAATCCGCCATATCTGGGAGGAGAGACTGAAAGAAGAGGCCCACGTATCCGGCAAGCTCTTGGTCTGGAACCGACATAGGGACCCCTCGAATGCGAAGGTTATTGCGCCGGGCTCTGTTCTCCAAGTTTTCCTGCTTATACTCCAGGATTTCGCATTTGTCTTGCAAAAGCCCGACGGAGCGCTGAATCTCCGACAGGGAAGAGGCGTGGTCTTGGGCTCGGTCCTCAATCTCCCCCACTCTTTGTTCTATCTCCGAGACCCTTTTGTCGGTGGTCTCCAACTTGGCCGTAAGTTCCGACATACATGATCGGAATTCGGTTTTAATGTCAGCCATGAAATCTCGAATGTCCTCTTTAGTTGCTAACGGTCCCCTGTTGTCCTGAGATTCTTGTGAGGCGGGGGGAGGGGTGTCCAGTTTCTTTGCTCTGTCGGATGACATTAGCATTGTCGCTATGTCCGAGGACTTGGCGGATTTCGGTTGCCTAGACATGGCGTGGTCCAGCAAGCGTGGGTCAGGGACCACAGGTAGTCTGTCCGCAGTAGTGGCGATGGCTTAAGGGTAGCCTGAGTCCCTCTAGGGGCTAGAATGGGTGTTCCGATGTCCTGGTTGCACGTAGGGGCTTCTGGTGCATTAAGATGTCGTCCCGGTCTCACTGGAATGGTGGGTGTGGGCCGGGGCGCCCCAGGAAGCAAACAAAGGGACGAGCGGGAGCAGATCAGGTGCCGGGGCCCGCTAGTTCAGGCCTAGCTCTCATGAAGGAGGGCGCGGGTCCAGATCGCCACGGGCGCCCGCCGGATTCCTGGTGGTCGTGCTGGCAGTGCAGGGTTGCTCGCCTCCGAACTCTTCGGTCCCAGCCCCCTCCTCCAGAGTGACGGCGGGGCGTAGCGGAGGGCGAGAGCCGGGGGACCGCCGCTGCGCGGTGAGGTGCGCCCCCGGTGTGTTTGAGGTGGCTGCAGGTCTTCCTCTCCCGGGACAGAGGCGGATGCAAAAGGGGGGGGGGGGGGCCCGGGGCCCGAGGCTCCTACCTCGTCTCCCGCCGCCTGGGAAGTCAGCCGGGTCGCCGGTGCGCTCAGGGGTCCATCTGAAGAGCTCCGATGATGAGGCCGCGTCTCGGCCGTCGTCGCTGGGTCCCGTCCGCCATCTTGGATTACGCGGCGGAGGGGCCGCGAAATGCAGGCGGTCCGATCTTCGTTGTCTCGGTAAATCTGGGCTCCGGCAGCTCAGCGGCGGGGCTCCGGACCCTCCCACGTCCCCTCATCGAGTTGGGATCCAAAACGCTGCCTGGGAACCTTCATAAGCTGGGATGCAGCGGGCTTCCCACGGAGGCCATCAAGGAGGCGACTGCATAGTCCGCGCTCCAGGCCACGCCCCTTATAATTACAATTTTAAACGTGTTTGATTCAACAGTGTAGTGCATTCTTATAGCACACGTGCTTTCATTGTGTTTGCATGTTAAAGAGCACTCTGGCTTGTTGCTTCACATTCCTAGTTGGAAATCAGATCACAAAGATTTGGCTCTTAATGAAGGGCAAGGGCTTCTGACTGCGGCTCACATTCCTGAAAGTCAGCGCTATTGTCATGCCTAGGAGTTTCGCACCTCATAAACGCTCCCCTGTACTTTGATTGCCCTCTTCTGTGGAGGAGGGGGGGAGCTTGGTGCAGCACTGAGTTGCAACAACCTTTCCCTTCTACCTTTAGCACTTTTACATGTCTCTTTGTCATCACAAAAAGAAATTGTTCAAATGAGTGGGGTATTTTATTTTTGACTAGGCTAGTTCCCGTATCTCACAGAAATACTTACACAGACATATATTTCAACCTCTGTTGAGAAAATACATTGGGCCTCATCACGAGTTGGGCAGTGACGCCGGCGCTATTACCGCCGGCGCTTTTAGCCCTACCGCCAAACCCCCCGGCGCTATTAGCACCGGATCACGGGTTTGGCGGAACAGTGAGTGCCCATTCCTCATTGGGCCCATTCGGGAATTCCTCATTCCCCATTGGGCCCAATGGGGAAAATTTGCGCTATTACCGCCGGCGGATTTCCCGCCGGCGGTAATAGCGCCGAAAATAGGCAAATTTGCCGCAGATTTCTCCCCAGCTCAGAGCTGGGGGGAAATCCGCCAAGGCCATGATCTGGCAGACCCTTAAATGTGGCGGTAATAGCGCTACCGCCGCATTTAAGGGTTACCGCCAGACTCGTGATGAGGCCCTTTGTGCCTATGAAACACTTGTGTACAGGTGCGTTATAATTGCATATCATATCATATCATATCATACCATTAAATAGGGCTTTATGCTCTGAAGTCGTCTGTAGCAAGCGATAAAGTATGTCATGAGTGAATAAACGATGCATGCATTGTGTTCATACAGGACATCTTCAGTAAGACTGGAACAAGACATTTTTTAAAGCAATCAAGCTGTGAAGAATGTGTTAAGTCGAAAGACAATTCTTTTTGCGAACTTACAGTATATATAATGCAAAGTACCCTAAAAAGAACAGTGATTCCCTCCTTTCCCTTTAAAACAACAATGGTGATCTTTCCTTCTTTTTACCTTCCTCCTCATAAAATATCCCTCACTTAAATACATGCGGGTGGGCAAAACAAATAATTGCATGTTCCTGAAAAAAACTTGACTATTCAAAAAAAGTTGGCCTAGGAACTTTTGGTCCACTCTGTCCTGGATTGCTTTCATGTGGAATTAATGGGCAAAAACAGTTTCTGCAGATCACCCTATTTCTTCAAAATGCACCTGATACATTTGTTTTGTGGGAGCACCATAGGAACATGGAACACCAGCTTTACGGTACCGCGCATCAATAGGGCCAAGACAGGAGGTATAGGCTTCCCGTATCTCGCCCCTAAGCTATGGAACGCGCTCCCTATTGCCCTCAGAGCTAAAACGTCTCTCCATGCCTTCCGTAAAAACCTCAAAACTGCCCTCTTCAATTAATTGCTCAGTCTCACGCACCTACTATCTGTATACTCTTCTAATTCGTATACTATCTATTCATAGTCTGCTTTTGGTATCTTTTCACGCAACTAAGCTTTAATTTTCCACTGTAACAAGCGCCTCGATGCCTCTGGGCTGCTGTCTGTATTGTTGTATGTAACCAAGTTTTAAGCACCCACTGTAACAAGCGCCACGATGCCCAAGGACTGCTGTGCGCTCTACAAATGTGAATAAATAAATAAATAAACATTTTGTATACATAATAACAAACTGCATACTTAGTGGGTCTGGTTAGGTAACCACATTTCAGACCTCATAGCTCACATACTTTTGGTGGGTGCCAGCCGCCAAGGAATCAGTTCACTCATCCGCCATGCCCCAAACCTGCCCATACACTTCAATGGGCCCTCCACCACCAAGAAAGAAATCTTCTGTGTTCACCCGCCATGGGGACAGAAAAGATTAAGAGCTATGCATCATTTGGGGTGAGTTGAAATAACTTCTATATTTAATGAGCCCACACTGCTCATCATTGTTAATAAAAATGAATCATTAACACAATTTAAAGCGAGGCAAATCCCAAACCTCGTAGGTATTCTCAACTGTAGCGCATGCAACCTATAGCATAGATGTTTGTTTTATGTAAAATAAAGAAGTGAGCATCATTCTCTAACACAATGGCAGGTACACAAGTACTGTTCTGGACCCCTGCCTCAGGCAATGGCAACATGTTGCTTAGTAGGAAGGACTTTTCTCCCCAATCCTATTTATATGGGCCTTGATGGACTACACTCTGCTATTTCACACTTAGTGGCTGTACCAGTGATGTATATTGTAAACAAATGCTACCATCTGTAAATACTGCCAGAAGGTAGAAAGATGCTGTTTCAAAGAGATTTAACACAAAGGGCAATCCCTTTAGGGGACCGAAAGCGTGATGCTTATCTTATATGAATGACGTATCTCTTTTCTCTAATCTATATAGTCTGATCCATGTTTTGCTGCCCGCTTTCATGAGGTAAACCTGACAAAAATCATGCTTACATTACTTTGGGTGGTGCACCAATTGCATTTTATTTTACTTATAGTGCTGCAGTGACAACTGGAATTTAAATCAATATTAAAATACTTTCAAGTTACCAAAAGTCTGTCTAAAAAATTATTTTCAAAAGAATGAAATGTATTTTTAGTTTCTTCTGCCAACATTAGACATTGAAATAATTTTGAAATATTAAACCATGGCGGCCAACTGGCCTTGCGCCACGTCTAATACCTTTTAGTCCTCTGAGCTGTTTGGCCAAAAGAACTTTGCATTGTGGGCCTTGTAGTTGCAGTTTTTCAAATCATGTGTATGGCCCTGGGGTTCCGAGCAAGCAGGAGGTGTATTTGAAAGGTGACTGGTACTAGAAGAGTTGTCACAGATGATATGGAGGCACCATGTTATAGAATCCACGTAAAAGTAATACAAACAGGGACACATTAAAAACAATGTTATCAGGAAAGAATACAAGAATCCATCTCACCCGGTTTCTCTCTTTGTTCCTGAGACTCAGCAATGTTTTGGGGATTCTGTTATAAACACCTGTATTACACTGAACCTTCAACAGTGCAAAGGCCTTCCTTTGTCTCTTTTATACTAAGGAACGGAGCTAGCATATTTTACTACATATGGTGTTGATGTGTCAGAGGAAGAAATTAAGACATTTTTGTTTATTTATTTAGCTGTTTAATATAGTGGTGAGATTTCACATTTTTCTTGCTCGCATAAACCAGGGGCATACGCTTCTGTGTGTTTTTATTTTATAAGCAGCACACAATCAGTGTGCTCCAATTTTGCTGGTCTTAAATCTTATTGAATATTGTGCAGAGTAAGTTTGGAGCAAAACCAATGTGCAACATTCCCTGATTTGTAAGTAGTAAAAAAGTGTCATAAAACATTTGATCCATTTTGCCCCACTGAAAAATGTTACCTAAAATAGTCAATGTCAGTCCTACACAGATTAACCATAAGGAGAAAACAAGTCAGGTTGGTTGTGGTTTCTAACAATTTCCCATGGTGAAAATGTAGACATATGAGCCTTCTCTATGAGGCACTATTGAGAATTAGCTCTGAGCTAGGGCTAAAGCAACTTTAAAGCAGAGTGACTTGGAGTGTGTTGCCGTGTGGGAGCTCTGCTATTTTCCAGTCTTTCTCCTCTCCTTATTGCCAGGAGGTAGTCAGTTTCAACAAACACCCCTTGTACTAGCGGAGCAACGCAGAGTGACTTGGAGTGTGTTGCTATGTTTCTTTGTCTCTGTGGCGCGTGTCTCCGCGGCTATGGCTCCGTGGCTGGCTTCCTGGCTTCGCTGGCTGGCTGGCTGTTGCGGGCACTTGGCAGTTGACAACGACATACAGCACACTGCAGCAGGTGAAAGTACAGCATACACCAGCAAGCAATAGTAAGCAATCTTTCATTTCATCTGACTGTGCGAGAAAAACTTCAATTAGTACTCCTTTGGAATTCCTGGTGAGCCGCGCTTTTTGAATTGAACTTAAATTTATATCGTACCCACATTGAAAGTCACTGCACTTACTACCAAATCCCTACCTTACCTCACCTCACTTCACTCCACCTTATCCTCACTCTAACTCACTCTAACTCTTGCCACGTTCGCTCATCACAGGCTCATAAGCCTCCAAAGCTCAGTGTGCGTGGACAATTCTCTCTTCTTCTCTCACGCGAGCCACAGAAAGCAAGCAAGCAAGAAGAAAGAGGAATGCAGCAAGTGGCAGGTGGCAGCGGGGGCCAAGGAGCAAGGCACTGAGTGGGATTGTGCGAGCAGAGAGCCGAGACTACAGGGTGACTTCTCTCGGAACTGTGTGTTATTGAGACTTTGGGTGTTTTTGGGACAGCTTACAAGCACGTAGCGGAGACTGCGGGGCAAAAGCCTTTTGATCCGCTCCCTTCATTCCCTTAAGGGCAACATATTTGCATGGTTCTCTGCCCTTACTTTATTGTGCAAGCATAGAGCCGAGCCTGTAGGCCTGTAGGGCTGTAGGGCGATTACAACATTCACGACCACCTAGCAGAGACTGTGGGGTAAAAGCCCTTTGATCCACTCTCATCAGCCCCACAAGGGCCATACTTTAGCACAGTTTTCTGTTGTGCAACAACACATGGCCTCACAAGTTATGGAAACAATGGGTGGGCTGGGTGGAATCTGTGATCCACCATCAGAGAAGAATGACTCTCATTGCCCTATTGCTTGTGTGAAAACCGGCCAGGAAATAACTTCATCAATAAACATTCTGGGAAAACAACAGGAAAAGGACTTTTGCGTTGAATTAGAATGCATAGTACCATCATGCACATCAGAGGAAACCCAAAATATCGACATATTGGTCTCCAGACCAGAGGCCTCAGATACTCTAGCAATATCTATTGACCTCCGAATACAGCTAATACTGAAACAAGCATATTGGCCGATAATAACACGAGCATAGAGGCCATTGGATGATCGACAATTATCACCAATAACATGCATCAAGAGGACATCAGAAATGTGATGCTCCCACAGGAGTCTAATACTTTTGGATCTACAAAACCTACCACTTGTAATACCTTCTACAGTATTGCTCCTGGTCGCCTACCAGGGAAACCAAGAGGGGTAGCTTCAGCTCTCTCCAAGGTAAGCAACATTTGATCTATAGTGTTACAAATTCCAGCTTACTATTGGGCTACTTTGGAGACCAACCCCACCCCCCCCTATAAGTGGTGTAAAACAGAAACAGCAAGATAAGACTCTCTCAATAATGCAAACAGAGTCAACTCAACAAAATGGTTTAGCAAAACAAACCACAATCTTTGACCATGCAGTACCTAACACCTTAAAGATTAAACCCAGAAGCCCCAGACAACATAATATCTTTGTAAAGGGGTGTCAAAAGTTAAGGACAGGAGGGACATTGAGAAAAGTGCAGATCCTAGGACTACACCAGGGGCCACTCAGGCTCTAGGAAACAGCCATGGGAAGGGCATCTGCCCAATTAATATAGAGATCAAAGACAGTACTACCAATTGTATGCCTAGGGCCTCTTTACGATCATAAATGGACCAAATGAACTCTGTGGATCGGCCTCCCTTTTCTTGCAAATGTTGCAGACTGTCCACACATCAAGAGGACAAGGATTTGCCAGGAAATCCTGCTCTATCAGTTGAAGACCTCCTACTGGACCTGGTGGCAATGCAGGTGGATAAACAGTCCTCGCCAAAGCCCATACTCGATACCAACATGATTACAGCTTTCTCAAAGACAATGGGGGTCATTCTGAGTTTGGAGGCAGCCATGGTGCTATTAGAACCATGGCTGCCTCCAAACTCGGGTCCGGGTAGGCGGAATGGGGATTTACCGGGACATTCCGACCTATGCGGACCCGGTAAGTCCCTATGCCGAATACCATTCCCCATTCCCATTCGAGCCCCCATAGGGCTCAATGGGAATGGGGAAGGCGCTAATAACGGGCCCGCAAGTAGCGGGCCTGTTATTTGCTCCCTGGTCCCCTAACGGGACCCGCTATGGATGTCTGGTCTGACCAGACCTATTCAGCGCGTCCCGTTAGGGAACCTCCGAATAGGGCGGTAAGGGGTTACCGGCACCGGCATCCTTACCACCCACCTCGGAATAACCCCCAATGACTGAATGAGAACATTGCAGATCAATTAAAAGACCAATCAACCCTTCTGGCAATGTTGCACTCAAAAATGGTCTTTGTCGAAGGGTTTATCTCAGCACTTCATGGGAACATGGATAAGCACGAAGAAAACACCACTACATTTGCGAATACCATTTTGGATCCTATGATAAAGGATAAAAAAAAAAGAAGACTATGGCCCTCATTCCGAGATTGGTGGTAGTCATGGCGCTATTTGCGCCATGACTGCCACCAATAACGGGTCCGGCACCGGTATAGTTCAATGGGGACTTACCGGTGTAGTCCGACCTTTGCGGGACCGGTAAGTCCCCATTGAAAATGCCATTCCCCATTCCCATTTGAGCCCCTTAGGGCTCAATGGGAATGGGGAGGGCGCAAATAACGGGCTCGCGAATGGCAAGGCTGTTATTTGCGCCCTGGTCTCTTAACGGGTCCCGTCCACAACGGCTCGTCAGACCAGCCGTTACTCTAGGGACCCGCTAAGGGACCTTGTAGTAGGGCGGTAAGGGATTACCGGCACCGGTCTCCTTACCGGTGCCCGGTATCCCTTACCGCCCTCCTTGGAATGACCCCCTATGTCACAGAACAATCAAAATGATCCTCCTTTGAACCTTAGTTCAACAGAGCATACGGTATGCTCAACATTAAATGGGGACCTCCTTGGGAATACTAACATCCCCATTAATTTAGACATACAGACCATTATTATAGTGGAAGATACCATGAATTGGAGCTTTCATCTTGCCCAAAGGATCTCAATAGCGTGATTCCGAAAACTAAACCATGCCAACAAAGCATTAACTCCTCGGTTGTACTAGGTCTCAAGCATGTACCCCAGACAGCTAACTGGTTGCAGGACAATCTGACTCAGGAATCATCAATATACCTCGAACCCATAATGTCATTATATCCAGTAATACATATGCAAGGAAACCATTGGGGCCTGACAAAACTGGAAACCTATTTAACAAACTTCCGCCTACTTCGGCTTTCCCAGGAACTTTGCAAATTACATCATCATCTGCAAACAGCCAAATTGCTATCAAGGAGACTCACGAGAAGGGCAAAGTTCCAACGATGAAAAAAGTCCCCGGGAACAATAAGCAATTAAAGCAAGTACATTTTGCCATGAAACAAGTGGCTTTGAAACTAAGAAGACATGGCAAGGCAATAAAGAACATCAGGGAACCAATTGTTACACTCACCTGGTATCCACAGGGTCGCCACCCAGCCGGGTTACTCGCTTGTATGCTTCTCAGCTTTGCCCTGATGTGGTCTGCGGGGAAGGTTCTGCCTGAAAATACAGGAGGACTGTGTTCAAGACTGACCGACTGGGGTAAGTATCCTCCCTCCACCCCCGTATGCTTTCAGTCCCTTTGGCGCCCTATCCTCACCTTGTGGTAGAATTAGGCGTGCTTTCCGTCCTGCCTTCTTTGCAGGGGCGCGTTGTCTTTCATGGGCGAGTGCGGTCCAGTTACTTCACTGACGCCGGCCCGTTTGATATTGTTCAGGTAGGTCTTATTGCTGTTCTTTAGTTTTGTTGCTATCCTGCATGCCTTTCTTTGTTTAAAATGTCTCTTTTTTCTCCCTTAGGTATGCAGAGCTTCAGCGCAGCAAACTGGCTTGGTTGAGCCCCGCTGGTAAATGATGGCGCATTAAGAGCGCTATGATGCAGTAAGTATACGCTATGCGCAGCGCTGCAAAGTCTTGCCTTAGCTAACCTGTGTTTTCCTTCCTTGTAGGTCGCAGTGTTCTTCAGCGCGAGTGGAATGTCCGGAGTGTTGCCAGCCGAGAGGCGACCAGCCAGGTAAGCCTTTTGAGCAGTTCGTAATTTGTAAATGTCTCTACAGCTTTCTTTGATGTTGCCTCTATCTTCCTCTTTCAGGTCGTTCTGTCCAGGAGGCGTGCAGATTCGAGGAAGCTGTTCTCAGTAGCTGCGAGTGTTTAAAGATGAAGACTGCAGGTAAGATGCTGCTGCTAATGATGTTCCTTTTGTCTCCTTGCAGGTTCTGCTTCTCCGAGGTTCGAGAGAATAGCTGGACACGGTAAGCGTCACGTTGCAAGCTGCAAAGTAACACGAAGCATGTTATGCAGTCAGGGTGTGGTTTATATAGCCTAGGTAAAGTAGTACCAGGGCAAGTAGTTCCAGGCCTGCCACACCCAAAACACTAGACCGCATAGCTTGGTACTCAGGGAACCAAGCTATGTGGATGCCTCCATGTTGGCTGACAATACAATAAAGTAGTTCCCAAGCAGATTGTTGTTTATGGTCTATGAGCCTGGCGCCATAGGTGCCAGTACTGGCCCCATGAGGGCTTTTGAAGAGGATGCCAGGCTCTACAGGCCCGAGTCCTGACTCCACCTGGCCAATGGGTTTGCTAGAGGGGGTTTTGGGCGAGGGTCGTGACAGCACTCCCCCCTAAGGCCCCTCCCATGGTGTTACTTCTGTCTGGCCCAGGTTTGGTTGGGAAGTTCCGATGGAATTTCCTGATTAGACGTGGTGCGTGGATATTCTCACTGGGCTCCCAGGATCTATCTTGTGGTCCAAATCCTTTGCAATCGACGAGATAATATAGTTTGGTCCTAGAGTATTTAGAGTCCAAGATATCTTTGACTTCGAATTCTGGTTCTCCGTCAACAAGTATGGGCTTAGGTGGCTTCCCAATCGGTGTGCCGGGTTGCATTGGTTTCAGGAGGGACACATGGAATACCGGGTGGATGTGTAGATTAGGTGGTAAATCCAGTTTCACGGCTGCTGGGTTGATAATTGCTTTATTGGTATAGGGTCCTAAGAATCTGGGATGAAAGGTCTGGGTTCCCTTGATGGGTACGAATTTAGCGGCTAACCAAACTTTGTCTCATACTTGATTTTCAGGGGCCTTTTTCCGGTGTTGGTCGGCGAATCTCTTTTGTTTTTCTTTGGCATGAATAAGGTGTTCCTTTTCCCTTTTGAAAGCCTGAGTAATGGTTGTGTGTAGAGTCTTTACCGCTGGCATTTCCAAGCTGGCTGGAAGGTCTAATTCAGAGGTACGTGGATGTCTGCCATGAAGGGTATAGAAGGGCGTTTGTCCCGTGCTTGAATGCAAAGAATTGTTATATGCATATTCGGCTATCCATAGTAGGTCTTTCCAATTCCTTTGTTCGTGGTGCAGCATGCACCGTAAATATTGCTCGAGTGTCTGATTGGTTCTCTCGATTTGGCCGTCCGTTTGGGGATGGTGAGTGGTAGATAGCCGAATGTCGATCTGCGCCATTGCACAGCATTTTTTCCAGAAGTTTGAAATAACCTGCTGCCTCGATCAGAGACCAGAACTGAAGGGAAGCCATGTAGCTTAACCACGCCCTCCAGGAACACTTTTGCTAAAGTGGCTGCGTCTGGGAGGCCTTTGAGAGGAATAAAATGGGCCATCTTTGAGAATAAGTCCACAACTACAAGGATGGTGTTGAACCCTTGGCTTGGAGGTAGATCAGTGATGAAGTCAAGGGAAAGAGTGTGCCATGGAACTGGAGGAATGTCCAATGGTTGTAGGAGACCAGATGGATTTTGTTTCTGTGATTTATTTTGTGCGCAGGCACCGCAGGACTGAATATACTGAATGATGTCCTTACGCCAGGTAGGCCACCAAAAGTTCTCTTTCACCTTAGCTAGGGTTTTGGCGATCCCAGGAAGCCCTTGGATCAGTGAATCGTGATAGTTTGAAATAATATGCTGTTGTAATTCCTTCTTGGGTACATATAGGCGATCCCTAAAAAAGGGTAGGTGGTCCTTGATGGTATATTGTTCTCCTTGAGTTTCACATGCGAGGCATCAGGATTCATTGTCCATTGGATTTCTTTTCGTAGTTCTGCTTGTGTTAAGGCTGCTGTGATACCCAAGAGTTTGTCTTCAGGTATAATAGGTACTGGGTCTGGAGTTGTATATACTATTTCATCTATGCCCATGTGAGATAAGTCATCCGCCTTTCCGTTTCTGACTCCTGGTCGAAATGTGATTACATAATCATATTTGGCGAAGAAAAGGGCCCACCGTAATTGGCGCGAGGACTGGGCCTTGGCTGTTTTGAGATATTGCAGGTTTTGGTGGTCTGTGCTGACTGTAATGGTGTGTCTGGCCCCCAGAAGGTAGTGCCTCCAGGCTTTAAATGCGGATTTGATAGCCAGGAGTTCCTTGTCCGTGATGGCATAATTAATCTCTGGAGGTGAGAACTTTTTCGACCAGAAGGCCACAGGATGTAGCTGGCCGGTTTCCGGGTCTCTCTGTGAAAGGACAGCCCCCATTGCGAGACTGGACGCATCGGTTTCAACGACATAAGGGAGGTCTGGACGAGGATGTTGCAGGATTAGAGCGGAGGTAAACCTTTGTTTAAGTTCCTGAAAGGCTTCTTCTGCTTCTTCGGTCCAAGAAAACTTTTTATTGTTTTTTCGTAATAGTACTGTGATTGGGTGCACAACCTGAGAGAAGTCTGGGATGAACCGGCAGTAGAAGTTCGCAAAGCCCAGCATGCTTTGTACCCCTTTCAGAGACGTCGGTGAAGGCCATTTCAGAATGGCATCTACCTTGTGCACGTCCATTCTGATGCCTCCTGGAGTAAGGATGAAACCAAGAAATTCTACTTCGGTGACGTGAAAAAAGCATTTTTCAAGCTTTGCAAACAAGCGATGTTGACGGAGCTTGGTGAGGACTGAACGAACGTGCCTGACATGATCTTTTTCCGAGGCTGAGTATACTAAGATGTCGTCTATGTACACTAAGGCGCACACATCAATTAACTCCCTTAAGACGTCATTCATGAAATATTGGAATGCTGCAGGAGCGTTGCATAACCCGAAGGGCATGACTTGATATTCAAACAAGCCGTACTTAGTACGGAAGGCGGTTTTCCATTCATCTCCTTTTCTGACTCGGACCAGGTGGTATGCTCCTCGAAGGTACAATTTGGTATAAATCTGGGCATCTTTAACTTGGTCTAGCATCTCAGGGATAAGTGGCAAGGGGTAGCGGTTCTTCACAGTGATCTGGTTCAATGCGTGGTAGTCAATACAGGTTCTCAAGTCTCCTTCTTTTTTCGCTACGAAGAACAAAGGACTGGCTGCGGGGGACTTCGAAGGATGGATGAATCCGTTTGCAAAGTACTGATCTAAATAGGATTTCAAATGAAGGTTTTCTGGTTCTGTGAGAGCGTAGATCCTGCCGCAAGGGATTTGTGCACCAGAAACAAGGTCGCTATCGATGTATGCTTCAACGGCATGCATTCTTGACGACTGTTGGTGGTTAATTAAGATCACTGGTATTGCAAAGTGCGAGGTCAGCAACTCTTTCTTCTCACTCGACAAACTGACCTCTACGTTTGTCGAGCTTGGTAGTTTCCCGATTCCTTAGCTTCATCCTTCTCTGTGGCTCGACTGTTCTTCTTGGGGGTTTTACTGGACAGTCATTCAGGAAATTTTCTGGTTTCCCACAATACAAACAAAGCTGTTGTTGTCTTCTTTTGTCCCGCTCTTGTTTTGTTAATGGAGGCCGTATCCCTCCAATCTGCATGAGTTCTACAGCATTTTCAGGTGCACGGGGTGTGTTTTTCCTTGGTCGAAGATACACGGTCCGAGGGTCCGTCTTAGAACGGTCTGCCTTTCGGTCCTGCAACCGGTGGTCTAGCTGCACGACCAGATTTATGAATTCTGCACAGTCTCTGGGTGGATCAACCACCTGCGCTAAGACATCCTTTAATTCGCCTCGTAAGCCTTGATGGAATAACATGGTTCTTTTGTTTTCTGGCCACCTAGTTTCGGCAACCAGTCTGTTGAAGGTAGCAATGTTCGTTAACAAGTTCTGATTCCCCTGTTGGAGGGACAAGAGTTCATTATCTACTGCTTGTTCCTGGGTATGGCGAGCAAAACTTTTTTTTCATTTCTCTCTGGAACCCCCCCAAAGTCACGTAATAGAGGATCGTCATGGGTTACCAACGGCACCGACCAATCTGCTGCACTACCACTCAGGTATGATAAGACAAAAGCTACCCGAGCTTGGTCGTTTGGAAATGCTCCAGGCCTACAAAGAAAGTGAAGGCGGCACTGATTGATGAATGCCGCATACTTCCGTGGGTCGCCTGAGAACCTTTCTGCTGGTGCCAAGGGCACTGTTCCAGGTAACGTGATCTGTACCGGAGTGGGTGGTATGGCGGGGTTTTGCATCGTTGGATTGCTTCCAGGTCGAGGCGTGTGTCCTGCCAGTGATTGCAAGAATTGCCTGCTAATCTCTTCAGTGCGTTCTTTGGTCACTATTAGGTCTCTCCAGAAGGCATTAGTCTCTTGTCGGGCAGAATGAACCTCAGCACAAAGCTCTCCTAGTAATTGGGCCAATTGGTCCATTTCTGATGTCTCCATGGCGCCCAGGTGGATTTGTTATGGTAGGATTTGTGTTCTGTTACGCTCACCTGGTATCCACAGGGACGCCACCCAGCCGGGTTACTCGCTGGTATGCGTCTCAGCTTTGCCCTGATGTGGTCTGCGGGGAAGGTTCTGCCTGAAAATACAGGAGGACTGTGTTCAAGACTGACCAACTGGGGTAAGTATCCTCCCTCCACCCCCGTATGCTTTCAGTCCCTCTGGCGCCCTCTCCTCACCTTGTGGTAGAATTAGGCGTGCTCTCCGTCCTGCCTTCTTTGCAGGGGCGCGTTGTCTTTCATGGGCGAGTGCGGTCTAGTTACTTCACTGATGCCGGCCCGTTTGATATTGTTCAGGTAGGTCTTATTGCTGTTCTTTAGTTTAATTGCTATCCTGCATGCCTTTCTTTGTTTAAAATGTCTCTTTTTTCTCCCTTAGGTATGCAGAGCTTCAGCGCGGCGAACTGGCTTGGATGAGCCCCGCTGGTAAATGATGGCGCATTAAGAGCGCTATGATGCGGTAAGTAAGCGCTATGCGCAGCGCTGCAAAGTCTTGCCTTAGCTAACCTGTGTTTTCCTTCCTTGTAGGTCGCGGTGTTCTTCAGTGCGAGTGGAATGTCCGGAGTGGTGCCAGCCGAGAGGCGACCAGCCAGGTAAGCCTTTTGAGCAGTTCGTAATTTGTAAATGTCTCTACAGCTTTCTTTAATGTTGCCTCTATCTTCCTCGTTTAGGTCGTTCTGTCCGGGAGGCGTGCAGATTCGAGGAAGCTGTTCTCAGTAGCTGCGAGTGTTTAAAGATGAAGACTGCAGGTAAGATGCTGCTGTTAATGATGTTCCTTTTGTCTCCTTGCAGGTTCCGCTTGTCCGAGGTTCGAGGGAATAGCTGGACACGGTGAGCGTCACATTGCAAGCTGCAAAGTAACACGAAGCATGTTCTGCAGTCAGGGTGTGGTTTATATAGCCCAAGTAAAGTAGTACCAGGGAAAGTAGTTCCAGGCATCCACACCCAAAACACTAGACCGCATAGCTTGGTTCTTAGGGAACCAAGCTATGTGGATGCCTCCATGTTGGCTGACAATACAATAAAGTAGTTCCCAAGCACATTGTTGTTCATGGTGTATGAGCCTGGCGCCATAGGCGCCAGGACTGGCCCCATGAGGGCTTTTGAAGAGGATGCCAGGCTCTACAGGCCCGAGTCCTGACTCCACCTGGCCAATGGGTTTGCCAGAGGGGGTTTTGGGCGAGGGTCGTAACACCAATATTGTGCTCCCCAAACAAACAGGCCATTCTTTCGACGGCTAAGCCATCAAGGAAACCTGATGAGAAGTCCCATATAAATGATGATACAGATAGTGACTCAGAGAGCACTTTGTCGAAATTCAGAGGAGAACAGCCATTTAGGGCAGTAGAACAAAATTCAACCAAAAGATTATACAAGTGACATAGAGGACTTGATGAACCTTTCCACATACTCCCATGATTGGGACAAAGTCCTATTGGACCAAAACTCATTGGAAGACCACCTGAAAGCTCTGAAAACAGACACTATTATTAATGCTTCAATCAGCTGTACACCCGATGAAGCGGACTCCCAGGACATGGTTGATGAAATGGACGGTTCGTCGGACTATGAGGACCCAGAAGAAAGGTCATCACCACAGATCTCAACTCCAACTCCTCGAGCCAGGATAAGGGTTGTGTCCAGGGTTCATAGGAGAAGGTCACGTCAGGAAGAGGAGTATACCAGCCCATTAAGACAGTTTACGACACTAGAAGAAAGAAGCAGGGCTGTAAACAAGCAGGCCAGCTGGTCTGACAAACAATGTGAACCAAGGGTCTAGTCACAAAATAAACCAAACAAAGTGAAGAGATCATTTGAACAAAGAGAAAATGATGTGATTTACATGCAGCTGGAGAGAAACATGTACATTCAAGATAATCTCATCCTGAATAAGGCAAATATCCTAAGGCTCTTTCTCAGCATTAGACCACTCTCTAACATAAAATCTAAGGATATGTTCCTAGTAGAGTTTCCGGAGAAACTAAGGAAGGATATGGTGGTAATTCACCTCGCCACAATGAAAATTAAGCAGTTGTTGATACAGGAAACTGGTCAATTGAGATCCATGGGTTCTCATTAAAAATACTATCAAACCTAAAATCTGGAAGTAACAATGAAGAAGATAATACAGCACACACCCCGGCAAAACCTTGCAAATGCAGCCATAGTAAATCCATCATGACAGGATCAAGACAAATTCAGCGTACTCAAACTAAAAGTGATCAATGGGGTGAAGATGGGCCTTTGCAATCCTCCAAATATAAAGTCGTGATAGACAACTCAAACCAGCCTATGGCCAAACTGAGGGGAGAAAATACGTGACGAAGGATGATGAAAATTGGGACTGGCTGGCGGAGGCCCTATCCTCGAAGTCATAATGCCAAAAACCGGGCAGGGAAACCTCTAAGCCCTATGTCACACTGGGCTGTTGGAACATGCCAGGTTTTAAACACCTGCTGGGGGAGGGGAGTTTGAAATTTAAAGATTTCAATGTTATTTGCCTCCAGGAGACGTGGCTATGTAACCTACCTCTCCTTGAGGGGTTTGCCGTTTTTTTAAAACCCGGCAATAAAAGGAGTGATGGGTAGACCCATGGCTGGCCTCCTAACTCTTGTCAAAAATGGCAGATGGCTCAGGGTGATATGGGCAAGGAACATCTCCCCCCTAATTCAAGCTGTTCTCTTGGAAAGCAGAAGTTCCAAAGCTGTCAATGAAGGTTCAATCCTGCTCTGTAACCTGTACTGGAACACCAAGGCAACAACAGCAAAGCATTTTATTGAACAGGCTATGGAAGAGATTGACAATGCAAGAATCCTCATGCCAAATGTGGACATCATAATAGGCTGCAACTTAAATATTCATTGCTTCAACAAAGCATTGACCCTCATAGACTGTTTTTCAACCAATATGAATGATACAGAATTGAGAGGCCTGCTGTGGAGAAAGGAATTCCTATTAAAAAACATCTCAGTATTAAATGGAGCAGTTACAGGTGATAGTCCACCAAACCCTACGTGGAAGAGAGGGAGGGATACCCAAATATTGGACTACTTCTCTCAAGCAGTTTACAGGAAAAGATAAAGGACATGTGTGTTATAAAAACTGATTGGAGTGATCACAACATCGTAAAGCTGCAAATCACATTTGAAGTTATGAAGGAGCCAGAGATGGTTATGAACAGCTTTGAAATTCAACCTGGGAGAAACAGGCTTAGGCTGTCCCGCGATAATGTTATTGCTCTGACAAAAATCTGAGTGATTCAGAGAAAGTAGCTGACCTAAATTACACTGAATATCTGTCCGTATACACAGAAAAGCCAGCTCTGAGCAGGAAGAACATTTTTTGCTTCAACCACAAATTTTACTGAGCAGTCAGCCTGTGGAAAAAGGAATTAAATCGCCTGATAAGAGCTAATTAAAAATATCCCTCATGGGAATCTCAAGAGGCTGTTAAGAAACTTAAGTCTGCGTACCAAAACTGGTTGAAAGACCACAGATATACCCTAAACCAACATGACGCTGAGCATATGCTAAAGTTTATTGCAGAAAGATGTGGCAAATTTTCAACTCAATGTATGCCCCACAGCAGAGTACTTTGACTAACTCGATTACAGCGAGAGACTGGATAGAACACTTTACAACTCTCTTTTCCAACATGAGAGGGCACCAAGGATAAAAACCAAAGACAGGCACACACTGTTGGCAATTTGGAACTGAACGTGATGACATCCTGGTATTTATTCAAATCTCCAGCAACTCTAGAGTGGCTGGCCTAGATGGCCTGACCAATCTGGCCCTTAAAAAGAACCCTGAGGAATGGGCAGCGTTCATCTATAATTTGCTAACTTTAGTGAAACTGAGGAGGAAAATACTGACCTACAGTGCCTTGATGGCCGGCATATTACCTACAATCCCCTGCTTGAGTTCCACAATGTCATTCTTAATCCATCTTATGAGGTCATCAAGAATGAAGAGTGAGGTATTTAGAGAGTGCTAAAGCTGGGAGATACTGGCCAGTACTGGAACCAGTTTCCTGTCTAGGAACTCTCCTAGGGTTTTGAAATCGCTGGATGCTGAAGCCAGACTATCCTCCCCACATGAATGCAATAAACCACTGTTCTCGATATCCACCTGTGTAAGGACTGTACTGCCAGCCCTACCATGTGCCATAGCAGGTAATGGCAGATCTGGCAGCAATTGTGCATGTGTCAGGCTGGTTACTATCCAATTAATTATGCCTGGGGCCCACTCGTGATTACCAGAGTTGTGTCTCGGGGGGCTGCCAGTTGGCCCTCCAGGTCCCCTGTGTGATCTGAGACTTCTTTTATGGCCCTTTCAGTATTGTGGATGCGCTCTTCTATTTTCCCTGCCACCTGTTGTAAGTATTCATTTAGGGTAGGTTGTTGGGCAATAGTAACTCCCCAAACTTTGACACCTTTAGACTCATTTGGTCCCTGATTGCATTTTTGAGTGCTTTTTCTCCAAGCAGTCGGTCTCTGGCCTTACGTTTGGCATTAGGGACTAACAGTGAAGTGGTCAACCAATTGGTGCCATTTTACAATGAACACCCAAATATACCAGATAATACAACCATGTGCAAATGAGCAGTTTGTGGAATATATGCATATGTGCAACGTATGCTAAAATGTACAGTAGAGCTACAAATCTGAAAAAATAGTCACTAGCAAAAGCGATTAGACAGCTATGAACTGTGAGATTAAAAATACACTTAAAATCAGCAACGACAGGCCAAAGTGACAGTGCAAATTTGAGCTAAAATACAAGCCATAAAATCCTGGGAGCAAATTCTTATAGTTCCCACTGGCGAAAAATTCCGATTCCATTAAAATAAATTCATTTGAGTCCAGTTAAAATAATATTCAATATCAATATTAGTAGAAAATAAAAGAATACAAAAGAGACTAAGCACTCCCAGTGAGAGTTCAGGGGAGTAGGCAAGCAAGCATGAGCGACCAGGTCATGCCCGACGGACTTAGTCCGTCTCCCTCCCCGGGCCATTTGTTAAATCGGGAAAGCGATTTCCTTGAGTTCCCAGGCAGTGTGGGTGTCCAACCCATGAAGTAATAACAGGAGGGTTAAAAGGCGTCAAGTAACTGAATAATGTTCCTCACAGATATTTCCCTTGCTTTCACATTGCCCCCAATTTGTCCATTCCTTGCTGCTACCAGGCAGGGCGGCCAATGGCTGGTGAAAAAGCTCTCTTGGGTCCTGGACTTAGTCCCTTGCTGCGTTCATATATACAGGAGGGTAAGTGGCGAAAAGAACGATAGTCTGATAGTCTGCACCGGTATGGATTGTGGGGATGTGATCAAAGATAATGCGACTCACAGCAGCTCTCACAGCCCTCCTCCTTTATTACATTTTCTTTTTTGTCCCCCAGAATCTTGGGGTCATCTTTGACTCCACACTTTCCTTCTCTGCAAACTTCTCTGACGTCTCTAAAAAGTCTAACTTCTTACTGCACCTCCTTAGAGGTACTCTGCCTTTCCTCTCCTTCCCTCAGAATCTCACTATCTCCCAAGCTCTTGTTCTCTCTAGGTTGGACTACTGTAACAGCCTCTTTCTAAATCTATCTGCCTCCACTTTTCGCCCTTTACAACTAATTCAAAGCAGGACTGCAAGATTTGTCCTTGGCCTCAAGCCCTGGGATCGTATCTCTCCAGGACTGAAATCCCTTCATTGGCTCCCAGTGGATGCAAGGATTACATTTAAAACCCTCTGCATTGTCCACAAGGCTTTCTGGGGCCTGGTCCAAAATACCTTCAACTATCCCTCGGCAAATACCTCTCCTCTCGAGCCCTTCACTCCTCTACTTCTAACTCCCTCAGGGTCAGTCATTTTTCAAAGAAACGAGCTGGTGGCAGATCTGTCTTCAGCTGGGGCCTCCCTTTGGAACAGCCTCCCAGCCACCCTGAACCTTGAGGAGAACAATCTCAAGACCTTCCTCTTCGCTTCCGCCTTTGCCCCTCTTCTATCTGCTGATCTGTTTTCTCCTTCGGCACTGTGCACCTGGCCACCCTCTGTCCTTTGGGACCAGGCACCTGCTCACCCTGCCGCCCTCCAGCACTGCCTCAGCGCCACCCCTTGCACTGGGATTCTGTATCTGTACCCATACAGTCCCCCACTCTTCTTCTGCACTTATCAGATGTACACTATCTGACTAATCTTGCACTTTCCACTTGCTGGCTGCACTACCACTTTTCACTGCCTTAATTTATTTACTGCACTTATTATTTATTCTGTTCTCTCCTCTGTTCAGCACTTTCCACTTCTCCCCTGCCACACACTTTCCCACTTTTTCCATGCACTTGCACGTTTTTAATGTCACTGGGTCTACTAAGATCGTTGTTTATTTTGTTCTTCCTTGTTCCCCGCCCTTTGCTTGGTTGCGCTCTGAAACACTTGTGTATGAGCGCGATATAAATAAACTATCATATCAGCAGCCAGCCTCTATTACTGCATGGTGCCGGTAGCAACAAGATGTAACTGTGCTGCTGAGCCCGGGGAGCAGCTTGCAGGGTAATACAAATAGAATGCTGAGCACGGAAAACTGAGAGGGCTTTCTTATCTTCTGCTCTTTGCTCCTTACGCTGAGCTCCTTTTGTGGGTCTGATGGCAGTTTAGCTTTGTAATGGACAGCTCAAGGAATATTGCACAGGGTTTGCCGAAAGTAGCAAGTGGATGCCCCGAATCTCCCCCGAATCCAACAGACCACAAGAGACCACTTGCCTCCCCACTTCCCGCGCTGCGCTCCTGTGCCAGAATGGTGATTATATTGCAGTGCAGCAGGTAGGGAACAGCTGACTCCACCTAACGGCCACAACAATGGAAAAATTCTCTGTTCGCAAGGGGACTGGGAAGGAGCCACAAGAGACCACTTGCCTCCTCACTTCCCACGTCCAAGGAATGCCAGTCCAGACAGCGTCTTTCGCCGTAAGCTCCCCAGAGACTTGGGTCTTCTACCACGCTCCCTCAGAAAGCTCCTTTTTGCTTTTCTTTGGCAATACTTCTAATTGACTAGCTTCCCCTCTCTCATTGATTTCCTCTTTCTCTTTCTCCCTTGCTTCAAGATCTCAGTTTCCTCTACCCCTTGTGTTCCCCTCCTTCTTTCCCACTCCACCACCCCCCAACACACTCTCATACTTCCCTCTCTCTCTATTTGCCACCATTGTAAACCTAACTTTGTTCATTGTGTCCTAAATGTGTCCTCATATCTGTTTCTCTTTATTTGTGTCACTGTCGTTTTGCTCTGTTTATGCCTATATGTTGTGGCTCCACTCTCTCTATTTTTTGACAGACGTTCTCTGTGGCCCTACTGCCTCATTTTCTTGTATATGTGCCCCTCTCCGGTTGTTTGCCACTACATCTGTCCCACTCGATAAAGAGACGTCTCGCCAAGGTCTCCCATGCTACCCCAACAAAAAAAAGAAAATGGAAGTTCCTGGACTGTGGGTGGCAAGCGCCATGAAGCTCTTTGTTTCTTGAGTGGCTGGCTTTCTGCTTCAGGCCTCTTAAAAAAAAAAAAACAGGGGGTTCCACTAGTGTAAGCAGTGACCCAAAATAAGAAAGAATAGGAATAAAAAATAATTGGTCTTTCTGGAATGCTATTCAATCATTTCTAGAATCATTAAAGGTTTCTTTCAGGTATACTTCAGGGGGTGAGTCGCTGATTTAGTCTGTTGTTAAACGCCTCAAATTCACAATGCATACAAAGGGCCTCATTACGAGTTTGGAGGTAGCCATGGTGCCATTAGCACCATGGCTGCCTCCAAACCGGGCTCCATTACCGGGTTCCTTCAATGAGGAATAACCGGGTCATTCCAACATTGGAGGACCCGGTAATTCCTCCTTGAAGGAACCATTCCCCATTCCCATTTGAGCCCCCATAGGCTTCAATGGGAATGGGGAGGGATTTAATAACGGGCACATTACGAATGGCCCGTTATTACCTCCCTCTTCCCCTCGCGGGACCTGGAAAAGACGTCTGGTTTTACCAGACGTCTTGTCCGGGTCCCGCAAAGGAAACCTCATAATCGGCACTCCCGTAATGAAGGGTGCCGGTCCAGTACCGGCACCCTTCATTACGGGAGCGCCACCCTTGTAATGAGGCCCAAAAACTTCCAAAAAGCATTTAGAGTACAATAAGCATCCATTTCAGACTATGGGCCTCATTACGACTTTGGAGGTAGCCATGGCGCTATTAGCGCCATAGCTGCCTCCAAAATCGTGTCCGGGTTCCCTGAATGGGGAAATACCGGGCCATTCCGAGTGTGGAAGGCTAGGTATTTCCTCCTTCAGGGAACCCAGGCCCGGTCCTTCCCCATTCCCATTCGAGCCCCCATAGGGCTCAATGGGAATGGGGAGGGAGCCAACAAAGGGCCCGTCAATTACGGGCCCATTGTTAGCTCCCTGGTGCCCTCGTGGGACCCGCTATGGATGTCTGGAAAAACCAGACGTCCACAGCGGGTCCCGTGAGGAGACCTCGTAATAGTGCAGAGTGGGTTTAACGACGCCGGCACCATTACCGGCGCCGTTAAACCAATTCCGCACTTCTCGTAATGAGGCCCTATATATTTAGCTTATTATATATTTTGCTTTTCGCAAGTTGAAGTTATAGCATGTTTTTTTCTTGCCTGTTATGATCATCACAAGACATTCCATCTCGGTGTCCTCAGTGCCTTGACAAAATCCTTGTGCCTAAATACTTGTGTACAGTGTAGAAATGTTTGACCACAGCACATAAAGGGGCCCTTGATTTAATTGTGCCACAATTAATGCTTTGTTGCAATATGTCTATCCTGTCTCCATGGAATGCTGTTTCGGATGTTTGTTTGCATGGATGAGGTAACGTGTGCCCAGAGTACGAGATGCTGTGTCAGTGCTCTGCTTTCCCTGCGCTTCTCTAAATTCTTTTATGCACAGTTATGTACCCTGCCAATTAAATGTATTTTGCCAACCTCTGAAGTCTGAAAAGTAGATCCATGCAGGCTTGACATGTGGCCAACGTTGCACCAGACCTGCAGATGAGCTGGCCTGCTTTTAAATCTCAGTTACCAGTTTAATGGTATCGACTACCGAGTGTAATTTGCTTTCTGACTTTGAGAACATTCAGATATGTAATTGCTCATGTTACTATAGCTGTTAAATAGCTATTGCCGGTAAGATAGCTCAGTGGGTTGAGCACTCGCTGCTGCGATGTGTGTGTTATCTGCTGGTTCGAATCCTGGCAAGGCCAACTCAGCCTTTCATCCTTTGGAGGTTGATAAATGAGTGCCAACACAGGTTGGGTGACATTGCATGTATATTTGTTATATATAAAGTGCTTAAGCATAAGTACTATATAATACATCAATATAATTTGGCCTTGGACATCTGCCTTTATAGTAATTTGGTAATATAGGCCTATGGTGATCCATTCTTGTATGAAATGTATATCACATTACAGTGAAATATTAACCAGTTTGCATAGTTTACCCCTGGCATTTTGGTGAAATGACATCCCTGACTCTATACCTCGCTATTTTTAATGCTATGTGTATCTCTCTCTCGTTTCATTCACTTTGCCTCATTTTATTCTCTCTGCATATGCTCTTTGTTTGTCACACTCCTTGCCCTGTATCTTGCTCTCTTTCTCCATCCATTTCCAGTACTTTCCACCCTCTAGCTTTCATTGCCTCCTCCCGTTCATTTCCTCTTCCCGTTTTTATTTCTGTTGGAAATTCCCTCTTGCAAATCGAGCACGCAAAACTGCAAACATGCTGTGTAGAAAGGTGCGCCAGCCGAAAGAGAGAAATGTGTAGCCCTGTAGATTATTATCAAGATAACATCTTGTGAGTAAATAGAGCTCTCTTGCTTGCTATCAGTTCAGCACAGAGTGACTCTGGGAGGAGCAGATTCAGTGGCACTGCTCTTGTTATGCAAAGTCATGAGAGGTGGAGAGAGGCTGGGGAACGCACGGCATGACTTAGAAAGAAAAATAAATGCGAGCACGGCTTGGCACAGGATCGGTTAGGGAGCTTTTTGCCATCCTTGTACATTTTCATTAACTGCTTATTTTACTTTGGACAATCACAGAACAAACGCGTTTGTGAACTAGAGAGAGTTTGCCGTTATTCCAGGATAATCATGCCTCTTTTGCACGGTAATTTCCCTTCCCCCACACCAGTCCTTCCAGTGCTGAGCTCAAGGGTGAAAGAGGTGTGAAGGGCGGGCACAACATGTTCAACATGACAATAGCCTTGGAATTTGATCTCCAGTATCAGAACCCAGTGGCATTCGGGAGCCAAACAAGTGGGGAGAATCCTCGCACTTAGGTCCTTTGGAAAATGTCAAGAAAGAAAAGTGTGCTCACTTTAGATGAACATACATTTAGAGAGGGCAGCATTAAATGTTATCCTTTACATCAATTATATGATTTCATGGCTTCTTTTTCAAATCTTCATTATACATATTTTTTTTAATACTTTGGTCATTTAAAAAGTTTTACATTTTATAGGTGGGCTTTCAAAATAACCACACATTGCAATAATGATTATAAAAAAAATACGGGGGCGTTCATTTTCTTTGTACCTTACTTGAGTCTAATGCATAAAACTCTTCTAGAACAATGGTTCAATTATTTTCCTTTCTCAAACTGAGCGACTGAATACTGGTCCCATTTATTTATATATGTGTTTGTTATTGGTTCATTTTATTTTCTCACTAAAGATGACTCAGTTAATCTACAAACCTGTATTCAGAAAAATCTATTGGGCCTCATTACACGGTAGGCGGTGAGCCATGGCGCTATTAGCGCCATGGCTCATGCCGGTAAAATACCGGCACCGCCTTGGCGGTAAGGGGATTTACCGCCCCATTCCAAGGTTGGAGGGGCGGTAAATCCCCCTTCCACCATTGCCCTTCCCCATTCCCTTTTCTGCCCCATAGGGCTCTATGGGAATGGGGAAGGCGCTAATTACGGCACCGCAATTTTGCGGTGCTGTAATTAGCTCCGAGGTCCCTTAGCGGGTTGGATTTTAACGCCTGCAAAAAGCAGGCCTTAAATCCCCCAACCCGCAAAGGGACCTCGTAGTAAGGCGGTAAGGATTTACCGGTATTTTACCGGTACCAGTAAATCCTTACCGCCATCCCTGTAATGAGGCCCATTGTCTCAGAGGGTTCGAGACACGAAGAGCTGATGGGGTGGATGGATATATTATAAGCAACAGCAAACCAGCCTGGGTTACACTTTGGCATTAGGTGTCATGTCAGGTGAGGGATACTGGAAAACAGCAAGTGGTGGCTGGCAGTGCTTGGCAGTGGAAGGAGCTAGAAATGGGCGTTATCTGAAACAATCTTGTCATACCCTGAATTAGTAGTGCCATACTACTTACAAAATAAGGTGTTTGAACTATAATGTGTTCATTGGAAGTATACATTCAAATCGTGCCTTTTAGTTGTAGAAGGATAGACTGGACATGGAACAAGTAGCGTGTTTGGACCTTTTATGAATAACATAGGATAATGTGTCTCTATGTTACTAAAAGTCAAGGATGTCGGCAGGGTCTGGACAGATGTCTTGAAGTTTGGTCAAAAAGGGGCCAGGCTCCAACCCTGAGAGAGCCACACACCCACAACGTTCTCCCCCTGCCTGATGAAAAGATTGTGTTCACTTTTTCTTACGTTGGGGTGCGCTATATAAATAACTAACATTAACACAACATAACTACATTTTAATATATTGTAGAGTGGTGCTGAGACTCTGGGCCTCCTGCATAGCATTTGTCAACAACTAGGTTCTGATCATATAAATTAATACTGTCTAACGTTCTTTGTTTATTGTAGTACCTACAGTTTGGGTCTTCACTATCACACAACCTGTGCAGCTTATTCACTGTTCTCTGGGGAATATATTAATCGGATGTAATACCCGAAATTGAAATGCATAGTGATAGATTTGAGTTCTAGATGATTAAGAAGATATCTCAGTGTGTTAAGCACAGTCTTTTTTCAATTTTAGCATAATTGTTTCACCAATCCATTCCCTTACCTTCTGTTACAAAGAAAATTCCTCTTTATACAAGTCTATTCTTGACTACACCACTGCTGACTCAAGCCTGGCAGTCACAGAATTAACCTTCTAGAAATTTAATTGAGAGACAACATACAGAGATGCCCAGGAAAATAAGCCAGCAAATGTACTGGATTGCTGGAGTCGATTCTCAAACCCTTCATGCTTCCAACATTAAATTTTGTAGTAACTTCTAATTCTTTAAACTCACATTAGAAACTATGAGAAACCTGAAGGTGTCTCACCCGCTAGTCCCCGGAGAGCTGTCATCCAGGTGGCCAGGACACGGCCATCGCTGTTGGATCCAGTTCCTTTGGGTGGACCAGTGGGGGAGGATCACCTGGATGAGGGGTCTTCGGAGAGTGCAAGTGGGACACCGACGGGCAAAACGCGGCACCCCCTTCCTTGTAACACCTTTTCCCATCCTACTCTGTAGGATATTTAGAAGCTGCACCCCCCTTTTCCGACAAAAACACTTTCTTACACCGTAACAGACAACGGACTAACACCAGAGCGATTCCCTATGTGCATGTTTAGCATTGTCTAACGTAATATTACGGAGACGCTCTTTGGCTGTAACAAGAGATCGATGGACCTCAGGGGTCGCATCAAGAATGTATCTAGCCTCCCATTCTCCCACTTCTCTTTCAGATTCTGTCAGCGTATGTAGGTGCACTTTTCTTTTATTGGATATCCAGGAGATCGCTGCACCCCTAAGCACTGCCTTATATGCTTCCCATACCACCACCGGGCTATCGACCGATGTCGTGTGAATCTCAAAATATTTGTTAGTTTTTTCAGCAAGGTGGTCAATAAAGTCAGGGAAGCCTAGGTAATCGTTATTTAATCGCCATGATGGGGGCAGGGGGGTGGTTAGGCCATTCACCCGTATCTCAATCAGTAATGGTGAATGGTCTGCGATGCCGCAGGGAAGTAGTTCTGCGTTACGTACCCTATGTATGTCTGTGGCGGGAGAAAAAAGTAATCTAATCTAGAAAGGGAACCGTGAGCCCCAGAGTGGAACGACTATCCCTTGCTTGTGGGGTGAAGCTCCCTCCACACATCTCGGAGGCCCAGTGCAGATGTGAACGCTGCTAATCTAGTGAGAGTGTTTGGATTACGGCCTTGAATATTAGTGTGATCTAGAGTATTGCACATTACAGCATTGAAGTCCCCCCATAGAATCCAAGTGTCTGGATGGTGTCTCGCGACGAGGGTGGTGATGTCATCTAGGAGTTCTTCTCCGAGCCCTGGTGAAGAGTATATCGCAGCAAAGGCCAGAGTTTCCACCCCCCAGTGTGCCAAGCAAGATCGTATAGTGGCCTCTGGGGTCTTGTTCCACTGTGATTGGGGTGAATGGGATGCGTTTGTGCAGTAAAATCAAGGTGCCTCGAGATCCCATGGTGTACCCTGCATGGAATGCAGAACGATAATTTGTTCTTCGGAATAGGGTACAGACCGAACCCGCTAAGTGTGTTTCTTTGATAAGGGCAATATCGGGGGAGTGCCTGTCCAGGAATTGGGTAATGAGACACCTCTTGATCCCAGAGCCCATTCCATTCACATTCCAGGTGAGCAGTTTGAGGGACCTAGGGTGGTCTACAGATGTTGGTCGGGTCGGTGTTGCAGCCATATAATTTGTATGGTAAGTAAATGAGCATACCACTCGCACAGATTAGATCGGAGCTGGAAATCTTCGAATCCCACGCCCTTAGAGAGGTACAGTACTACACGCGGCCTCTGGCGGTGCGGAAGTACGGGGAAGGGGACAGACCAGGGAGAACCCTGGCCAGACTGGTGCACACAGAGGGGGGCAAGTCCCGAATTGACAGCATCATAAACGCAAGAGGCCCCCAACACTGGTCCGACCAGTGTATCCTTGACACCTTCACGGAATGGAAACGTCCTGATCTGGCCTGGGAAGCAATACTTCAGAAAACTACACTCTACGTGCGCCCAATTCCTTTGGCATTCTGGTGTGGACCGCCAAGAAGTGGCAACATATGACCCTCCCTTACGAGAGAGGGGGCTTCACGGCCCCTGATCTAACCCGGTATTGGATTGCTGCACAGGACCAACATGCTACACATTGGTACAAACACCCGTCGGCACCCCCCCCCCATGTGAAACTTAAAAAACTAGCAGACAAGGAGGTAAATATTATGTCCTTAATCCTCTACCGTACATACCACACAGATGCCCCAGCGGATCCCGTGGCCACCACGATTATGGCATGGAATCGACTACTGCACTCCCAGCCTGAGCATCGACCATACTACAAGTGGCTACCCATCTGGCACTTCCCGGGCCTCACCTCCACCCACGATAAACTCCTCATGCGACACTGGCTAGACCTGGGGTATCAGGCACTAACAGACATATATCCCGAAGGTAAATTCATTACCCCGCAGACATGGCGCCCGGGACACTCCGGTTCGGCGTTAGAGCTGTTGCAATACTTCAGACTAAGAGCGGCAGTTCGCATCATGTGGCTCACTTACCCAGATGAGCCCCCTGACTCACCCGATATTCACTACATAGCCAACTCAGCCGGCAGTAGGGGTATAACGTCTTCTCTGTACAAGATACTACTGGAAAAATCTGAGGATGCACCTTCAAAACCGCGAGACGAGTGGAGTGAGGAGCTGGGCCTGGCAATCACAGATGACATGTGGAGCAAAATGTGCTCGCACACACGCAAAGTCAACCTTAACTCCAGATTTCGATAAATGCAATATAAACTCCTCAATCGATTATATTACACACCATACAGGGTGGGGAAATTTGCACATAATCAGACCCACACATGCCCGAGATGCAGATCCGAAGAAGCGGACCACACACACATGTTTTGGTCCTGTACCGCACTTGATGCATTCTGGAAAGCAGTAACTGAAGCCCTTCCAGAGATAGTCGGGACCCCAGTGGGCCTCGATCCGTTAGCTATTCTGTTTGGGTTGTGGGCTGGCGTTGAGGTGAATAAAATGTCAACATTTTTGAATGTCAGTGCTATGGTGGTCATAAAAAAAAAACTACAATGCTGGAAGCGTCGCACCCCCCCTTCATTTGAGATGTGGCTGAAGGCTCTCACCTGGACACAGATGTGTGAGGAGGAATATACCATTTCCCTCCCTATGAGTTCCCGCCCGAAAAATGTGTGGACAGTCTTTTGTAGTTACCTAAACAACAAAGATAACATAGAACCACTCTCCCCCCCCTGCCCCGCCAGGTGTGCAAGATGAACCTGGACCCTGAGCTGCGCAAAGCATAATGGGCTGTCAGCCCACCCCCATTGAATACCCCTTAAATGTACTGAAAAATCCAAATGTATGATTGCAACTGTTTATGCACTGTGTTGTGTACCTGCTGCTACTGCTTGCCAATAAAGAAAAGGTTTTTTTTTTAAAAAGTAAATGAGCATACCTGGGACATCCTGTGGGTGTATGCTGGTATTGGGTGATATGTGGTAGGTGTCTCTATCAGGCAGATCATGTGGACCTAAGAACATGTGATGATATGTAGACAACATTAAGCATTTCCCAATTCTCCCTCCCTATACTCCACCCCAACTTGAAGTACCTGTCGCCCGAACATGCTGACACTCAGAACTACAGAGTCAGCGTTAACTCGAAACACTTGTGTATAGGCGCGTTATAAATGCCATATCATATCAGATCATAACTTAAGAACTGGAACTATCCCAATCTCAGTTTAACCAGGAATTCACTGGTCCTGCCGAAAACCAACAATACTATTCTATAACAGTTTTATCCCCTACCGCTTCTGGAACACTGTTCAGACTTTCAGGTCCGGAGTGGGGTTCGTTTCAGGGGGGGAGGCACGCCCTCCTCGACGGCCGCACAAATGTTGCTTATCCTTGGTCATGTAGAATACTTATCATATGATTGTTTCGTTTGCAGCCCCTTTTCCAGTTCGTGGTGGTGTCAATGTGCCCCATCCACCCACACCTGGTTGTCAATCCTCTTCCTCACGTAGTGGCGGATCCTGCTCATGTACCGGTGGTTTTACCGGTGGTGGTCCCCGCTCTGGTCGGGCCCAGAGGTTTCTGCTCCTATTATTCCTCGCAGCTCTCCAATCTCCCTCGATGTGCTGTTCTGCCCACCTCCATGCTTATTTGGGGTCTGTGAAGTGGACGGTAGTGCCCTTGTGGTATATTTTCAGTTGGGCTGGGAAGAGCAGGCCATATTTCACCTTCAGGGTTTGCAATTGTCTCTTAAATTGGTCAAACGATTGCCTGGCCTTCTGTACCTCCCTAGTATAGTCCGGGAAGAAGGCAATTTTAGATCCATTGTATGTCAGTGTGCCTTTTGCGCATGCTTATTGGAGCAGTGCATCCCCATCTCTGTAATTCAGGAGTTTTGCAATTACAGTGCGTGGCGGAGCACCTGGCACTGGTCTTCCAGATGGCATACGGTGGGCTCTGTCTATCGAAAAGAATTTGGAGAACGAGTTTGGTTCAAACATGTCAGTGATCCATTGTTCCAGGAACAGTTCCATACTTGGACCCTGTGCATTTTCTGGTAGATCGAGGATTCGGACGTTGTTACGCCTTGATCTACCCTCACCCTCATCCACTCTTTCTTCCATAGTTTTCAGTCTCGAGTTGACACTATTTAGCTGCTGTTGTAGCTCACGGAGCCTATCCTCTGCCTCAGATATGCGCTGCTCCGCCTCGCCAGTACGTGATGGTAGTTTTTGCAAATCGTGGTGAAGGAGTGAGACGTCCATACTAATGCCATCCATCTTTTGTTCCATGGAGGCCTGTGAGTCGGCAATGCAGACATAACGTCTTTTAATGATAATGTGCACTCCTTTTCAGCCATAGTGTCAACCTGGGCCTGTTTATCTTGGGCCTGTGTGACCGGCATCATATATTGGTCAATTTTTCTTTGGGTCGGTTGTTTCTTCGCCTTGTCCTTGCCCATGGTGGGCACAAGCACTTCCTGTATACCAAGTGTGAGCTTTTGGTGAGGCAGGGCAAGGTCGCGCAGAGCCAGCAGAACGTCAGTTCAAGCCAGCAACCAGCCCGTGTGACACTCTACTCTCGGCCCCAATCGGCGGTATCCTCCCCTTGGGTCCGCTGTAGCCAGGCAGTCTGTTTGTAATTATTGACTCCAGGGGTCCATTTGTTGCCTCCTTGATGGGAGTATGGAAGGGCAGTTCATCCAAACTCTATGATTCGCTCCGTCTCCGATTGGTGTCTTCTCAGAGTGATCGCAGGTCAAGCCACCACCTCCAGATGTCTAGATAGAAGTGGCGCCACGACCATCACATTCCCCTGGTGTGAATTCACTAGGCACAGTAGTTAATGAGCACCTTGTTCATCTCATCCAAGCGTGTCAGGCACAGCCCAATCAAGGTACCCGGCTTGTAACAGATTCCACAAGTCTAAGAGCAGTACTCCGTTTATCTGCCACAAGCTTCTCTCTCTGCAGTCACAGCTCTGCTATTTCACCCTGACTTCGTTGTGCTTCCTTGTATTCTCTGGGTTTCTCTTCATTTCCCCTTCTGGCCTCAGCCGCACTGGCCAGGTTTGCGACGGTGGGGTGAGTGGTTAGCAGCATGGCAGTTAATTGCCCTTGTGGCTCGATTTTGCTGCGTCTCTTGAGTTACACAGAGTGAAACGCAGTAGCTCTCATCGCGTCTACATATAGCTATTTATGGTGCCGTATAGTTGGAAGCGTGTAAGCCCCCATTACCACGGGGGGAGCATTGCAGATGTGCGCAGGTTGTAGGTTCCACACCTAGGAAAGGATGCCTTTGTTCCCTCTCTTCACAGTAATTGTCATCCGGGGTATGTTCTCGCGGAGATCCCAGGCTCTTATTACAGCAGGGTAATGGGATTATGTTGGCACATTTTCCTGAGCTGCCCCTTCTCTCACATCAGCGCCCCATCGACAACGTGGCCATGCGTTCTCTGCTGTACTCGGCGGTGATCTGCAGCTCTGTGAAACGCCACGGGCTATGTTGCTGTAGAACGAATGCCTGTAGAGGAGTAGACAACATGTTGTTACTCCCCATATTTCCTAATTCCAAAGAAGGACGACGGATTGAGACCCATCTTGGCCTTAAGAGACTTGAACAAGTTCCTCAGGAAGGACACGTTCAAGATGGTAACCCTCTTTCAGATCCTTCAGGCCCTCCAGCTTCAGGAATGGATGGTAACATTGGACCTCCAGGATGCTTACTTTCATGTGCCGATCCATCACAAGCACAGACAGTACCTGAGGTTCGCTGTCGACGATTATCATTATCAGTTTTGGGTTCTGCCATTTGGGCTCACCTCCGCCCCAAGGGTTTTCACCAAGCTAATGGCAGTTGTGGCAGCGAGTCTCAGAAGAGGGGGATTCATGTTTACCCCTGCCTAGACAATTGGCTGATCAGGGCCAGATCCCCGGAACAGGCGCTGGAACATCTCAGCTCCACCTGTCACTCCCTCCACAAGCTGGTTTTCTCTCTCAACTTCAACAAGTCCCACATGATACCATCACAAAGACTCCAATTCATCGGAGCAGTCCTGGATGCATCCCTGGGCAAAGCCTCGCCACCAGAGGTGAAGGCTCAAGACATTCTGCAGATGGTGACCAAATTCCAGAATGCCCAATATTTACCGGCCTTTGATTTTCCGAGGTTGCTCAGCCTCATGGCATCCTAAAATCTTCTGGTGCCAGAGGCTTGCTTGAGATTGAGATCTCTCCAATGGCCTCTCAGGATCCAGTGGTCACAGTTCTCAGGAAAGATGTCAGATCTCCTACAAATCCCAGACAGAGTCTCAAAAGATCTTAAGTGGTGGACCTGCCGGGAGAACATCTTAAAAGGAGAACCTTTTTGGCAACCATGGCCGGAGATAACAGTAGTGACGGACACCTCACTCATGGGGTGGGGAGCCCATACCAATGATTTGACCATCAGCGGTCGTTGGTCTCCATCGGAGTCCAAACTACATATCAACTTTTTAGAGTTGATGGCGATCAGACTAGCACTGAAGGCCTTTCTGCCCTCTGAATGTGGAAGGAATGTCCTGGTAATGACAGAAAACAGTGTGGCCATGTACTACTTCAAAAGGTGAGGAAGTGTAGGGTCACTACCACTTTGCAGAGAGGGAATGCAGCTCTGGTTTTGGGCAGTACAAGAGGGAATCTCTCTATCAGCAGTTCACCTATCCAGAGAGAAGAACACAGCGGCGGACGCTCTGAGCAGGCAGAGCACAGTCAAGTGGGAACTAACTCAGGAAGCCCTTTAGGAGATCTTCACCCTTTGGGGAAGTAGATCTATTCACAACCAGTGCCAACAGGAAGTGCAAACTTTACTGCTCAAGGGAATTTCCCCCGAGAGGAGCTCTAGGAGACGCGTTCATGATGGACTGTTAGTTTCCACTCCTATACGCGTTTCCTCCAATCCGCATCATTCCTCATGTAATTAGGAGGTTGAGAAGGTTCAGGAAATCCATGATCCTAGTTGCCCCAGACTGTGCCAGGATGATGTGGTACCCGGACCTTCTGGACATGTCCATCTGCCCTCTGATTCGTCTTCACAAAGAGAGGATCTTCACTCACGAGAGGAGGGTCGGGTTCTCCATCCGGATATTAGGACTCTCAGCCTTCAGGCATGGTTTCTGAGAGGCTGGGATACAAGTATTGGGACCTCCCGGATGATGTAATGGAGATTTGGTTTCGGCCAGAAGGCCAGCAACCAAATCTTTATACCGCTGCCGCTGGAATAAGTTCTGTAGCAGGTGTAGAGATAAGAATGTTGACCCTTTCTCGTGTAATACACCGATGGTGTTATTCTTTATATCACATCTGGCAAATCTGGGGCTCCAGATTGGTACCATCAAGGGATATTTGGCAGCGCTTTCTATTTTTAAGCGCAATTCAGAGGAAGTCTCCTACATTAAGAATCCTCTAGTAGTACAATTTCTAAAGCGACTGACTAATCTTTGCCCTCCAGTCCCGTTTCAAGTCCAACTATGGGATCTCAACTAGGTGTTAAACTACGTGACGGGAGCTCCTTTCGAGACTCTGCACACTTTTCCATTAAAACATCTAACTCTGAAAACTGTCTTTTTGGTGGCAATTACATCAGCCCAAAGGGTGAGTGAGCTACAGGCTTTATCCTGCAAGACTCCTTATACTGTCTTTCATAAAGACTGAGTGGTACTAAAAGTGAAGCCTACTCTTCGCTCCCAAATTGTTTCTGAGCTTCATATTACTCAGAAGATAACATTGCCATATTTTTATTCTCCACCTCATCCGGGGAAAGAATAAGAAAGACTTCACAGGCTTGACCCTAGACGTGCACTGAGCTTTTACATCTCTAGATTGGAAAAATTGCGGCAGGTCACAAATGAATACTGGCCATCACTGAGCAAACCATCTCCAAATGGATAATACAAACTATATCAGAATATTACAAACTGGCAGGTAAAGACCCTCCAGAACATCTAAGAGCTCATTCGACCAGGGGTGTTGCAACTTCATCTGTGTTGCAGAGGGGAGTTTCGATAAAGGATATATGTGCAGCTGCCACATGGTCGTCTGTGCACACCTTTACTAAATACTACAGTTTAGACTCTTCCACGAGCCAAGATTCTGCTTTTGGGAAAGCAGTGTTGCACTCTGTGCATACATAACCACACTCATTTCTACTCCCTCCTCCAAATTATGTAAACTGCTTTGGAAGTGTATCAAACATAAAGAACACGTGGAAGGACACAATCCATTCAAAGAACAAGTTACTTACCCACTGTAACGTTCTTTCGACTGGATGTTCCTCCCAGGCCCCTCCCAACCTACCCTGCAGTAGAACATCCCTTGCGGTTGCAGTCAATGCTCTCTCAGGGGAGTAACCGCTGAACACAAGGCAAAGCTCCACTCATCAAAACGGAACTGATCCCAACGGGTGCTGCTCGTGCTATATATATATACCTGGGGTGACGTCGACGTCGAGACGGAGGCGTCCGAGGGACATCAACTCGACCAGGCATCGACGCACAGTGCCCCCTGCTGAAAATAATTTTCAAAGGCAGCAAGCTGGATATTGGAAATATCTAAAATAAGGAATACGTGGGAGGAACATCCAGTCAAAAGAACATTACCGTGGGTAAGTGACTGTGATCCGCCCCATGTTGCATTGCCACACCTACCCATGTTCATAAGATGAATCCTGTTAGTATTTCACGGAACAACACACCTATGGCCCATATGTCAAGACAAAACCCTCATGTCCAACTCACCCTGTATCTTACCAGCTCACAGAAAGAAAAGCATGTATATCCCCATCTGTACTAATTAACACTTCAGGATTTGCAGATCACATTTGCTCTGCTCCACCAATCCCCACCTTCCTCCATTTCAGTACGTAATGCCAAGAAGCCACCGAAATAGCTTAAGCCATATCATACAAGATCCATTTACCACACATTGTTATAAAAAATCTATGACTTTAACATTGTCGCACATCATCTCCATGCAGATGGTAACATTTAAATGATCCTACTCTACCACAAGAATTTAATAGCACCCTTATCAAACAAATGATATCTGTGAGGACTAAAACATCAATATAATCAAATACCATCTCTGTGGGGTCTTCAAACTCATTTTTATCACACACCATCTCTTTGGGGACTTGAGCACCCTTATAAACACACACCGTTGCTGTGGATACTTGAACATCACTATATTCAAACACCATCTCATTGGGTCTTTAACAGCATTATCATCACACACCATCTCTGTGGGGACTTAATCATCACCATTATCACACACAATCTCTGTGAGAACCTTAAAGCCATTATAATCACATGCCATTTCTATGGGACTTCAACATCATTTTCACACTCAATACATGAACTGAACTGTGGTCTTCCATGGTGAACCTTTTGCATTTTGGTGGTTTAATTGCATGCACATTTTCTAGAAAACTGGTGTGGTTGGGGTCTTAGTGTGTTAGAGGGTGAATCAAATTCAAAACCAGCATTGTTGATGTGTGGAGGCCAGAGGCAGTGCCTGAGTCCTCAATGCCAGTATTGTTCGGTGTGGTTTCTGACAGTGGCACTTGGATTTCTCTTTTATCCAGACAGGAGAGCCCAACATCTATTAAATGACAGCACTGTGACTTGATTTTCCTCTTCCTTAGGGGAAGTCAAATAAATAGAGATTAGAGCTTTGGCAAGTCTGCATCAGGTTAATTTGGTATTAATAGACATAAGGCTGCCATGTGTGGGGTGGAATATGTGTGTGTAGTGTAAGGTAGCAGGAGAAAGAGGGGTATATCATTTTAGATGGGGAAGGGGTGGTGATTCATTAGGACAACCACTGTGTAGTTTAATACTAGACTCAAATGTTTCCGTTGCAGTTGTTTGTTGACCTCTGTGTGGCCCCTGGGTGGACTGTAACAATATTTTTATCACACACCATCTATGTGGGGACTTTAGTGTTATCATTATAGCATACCATCTCTGTGGGGACCTCAACATCTTAGAAATGACACAACATCTCTGTTGGACTTTAGTGTTATCATAATCACTTGCCATACCTGTGGGGATCTTGTATTATATTTATAAATGCTTAGTATTTTATCTAGATGTCTATAGCGGCTAATGCCTGAGTACTTAACAGCATCATAATTACACACTGTCTCTGTGGGAACTTCAATATAGTCCTACTCACACACCATCTCTATGGGGACCTTATGATCATTGTAATCACACACCATCTCTGTGGGGACCTTATCATTGAAATCACACACAATCTCCGTGGGGACCTTATCTTCATTGTAATTACACCCCATCTCTGTGGGGACCTTATCATCATTTTAATCACACACCATCTCTGTGGGGACCTTATCATCATTTTAATCACACACCATCTCTTTGGGGACTTTAGTGTTATCATAATCACTTGCCATATCTGCGGGGACTATATTTTCTATTTGTATTTTTTGTATTATATTTAGATTTATATAGCGGCTAATGCCCAAGGGCTTAACAGCATCATAATTACACACAGTCTCTATGGGGACTTGAGTATAGTTCTAATCACACACCATCTCTATGGGGACCTTATCATCATTGTAATCACACACCATCTGTGTGGCGACTTTAGTGTTATCATAATCACTTACCATACCTGTGGGGACCACATTTGGTATTTGTATTTTTTGTATTATATTGAGATTTATGTAGCGGCTAATGCCCAAGCGCTTAACAGCATCATAACTATACACTGTCCATGTGGGGACTTGAGTATAGTCCTAATCACACACCATCTCTATGGGGATCTTACCATCATTGTAATTACACACCATCTCTGTGGGGACATCAACATGATTGCAAGTACACACTGGGCCTCATTCCGACTTTGGAGGTACCCACGCCGCTATTTGCTGCATGGCTGCCTCCAAAATCATTCCGACTCCGCCCTGGTGAATGGAGTAATTACCGGTCCATTCCAAGGTTGGAGGGACCAGTAATTCCCCATTCACCAGTGCCCTTCCCCATTCCCAATTGAGCCCCCATAGGGCTCAATGGGAATGGGGAAGGCGCTAATAACGGTACCGTAAATTACGGTACCGTTATTAGCACTAAAGTCCCTTTGCGGGTCCCGTCCTTAATGCCTGCTAAAAGCAGGCGTTAAGGAAGGACCCGCAAAGTGAACTCGTAGTAGAGCGGTAAGGGTTTAACGGCACTGGTCTCGTTACCGGTGACCATTAACCCTTATCACCCTACTCGGAATGAGGCCCACTGTCTCTGTGGGGACTGTTGATTATCACACACACTCTCTGTGGAAAATGTAACTTTTCTAAAATCAAACATGAGTCCTATAGGAAAGTTAATTCCACTATTATTATACACATTCCAAAAGATGGAAGCAACATCATTTCCATTAAACCATTTCTAAAGAGGAGATATGAGTTTGCTGGGTAGATGATGCCTGTGAAAGAATGAGATCTGAATTTGAATGTTTTTTTTCGTTTTCCACACAGTGTGTCAGCCTGGGTCAATCAAGTCATCTCCTGTGTCGCAGTTATCTTTTCTGGAACATTTTGAGTGCTTATAATAGTGTTTAATGCCAGAAAATAAGTACCTTTTTAAGTTTCACATGCAAATAAAAAATCTTGTGGGAAATGCCAAACCAGCAAAATCCATCTGGTGTGATGCAGGCAGGTACTCACATGTAGCAATACAGTTGTATAATGTATATGGAGTACTATAAAGTAAGCATTTTTCCATTTGCTTTTGGAGCAATCATCCCAAATAAGAATAATAAAGTAAGTCCCCACAAGGATGGTAACACGCGTTCAAGTCCCCGCAAAGATGGTACCGAACACGCGAGTAAAAATACACATTTTTGCAAATATGAAGTTGGATTCTGTATTATGAATTTTTTCTAGATATAGTTTTGCTATTAGCCCATTTCTAAAACATTGGGAAGGGTTAGTCCCCACAAGGCAGGTATCCACACATAGTCCCCACAAGGTAGGTAAAACGTGTGTGTGTGTGTGTGTGTGTGTGTGTGTGTGTGTGTGTGTGTGTGTGTGTGTGTGTGTGTGTGTGTGTGTGTGTGTGTGTGTGTGTGTGTGTGTGTGTGTGTGTGTGTGTGTGTGTGTGTGTGTGTGTGTGTGTGTGTGTGTGTGTGTGTGTGTGTGTGTGTGTGTGTGTGTGTGTGTGTGTGTGTGTGTGTGTGTGTGTGTGTGTGTGTGTGTGTGTGTGTGTGTGTGTGTGTGTGTGTGTGTGTGTGTGTGTGTGTGTGTGTGTGTGTGTGTGTGTGTGTGTGTACATGGTTGGTGCTTTCATCGTCATGGATCCACGTGTTTGTGCCAGTTGTCTCTTGGTGTTACTCTTGGGCTGGATGCATCCATAGCATGTGTTCTGCTTTTGAGGTATGAAGGTGCTGTCCTTGTTGAGCAGTTTCCATGTGTGAGTTGAGCAGTTCTTTGGAAAGATGTACCATAAATACTAGGGGGTGTACCGAATAGCTAATTTACTATTCGTCCGAATACCGAATAGTTGGTCCAGTTATTCGACAGGAGCCGAATAGTGAGCCGAATTGCTTTAGGTAAACATGTTCTAGGGCCTAACAAACACAATTTCAATGAATAAACTAAGCAGGCATTGTATTGCATGTATATTAATGTTTAATAATAGGACACAAATCTCTGTAAGCTTATTAAAAAGACAAAAATAAATACAAAACAGATCTGGAAAAAGTCTAAGTCTACTTTACTCTTATGTCACTAATACGAGTAACCTGGGCAGGTGGGCCAGTTTGATGAGTTACTTCGCTATTCTGCTAATTGTTGTGACCAGTGTTGCTGAATGAATGTTCTTTAAAATGCGCAATTTCAGTTGCATCACATTTCATCCAAAAATACCCCCTTGGGTACTAGTCAAACAGTGTCAGAAAAGGAATGAATAGTCATTTGCAACTGTGAGACACTTTTTGGGAGTGGGAAATAGGGCAAATAACTGAACCAAAAACACAAAAAGCTAGCGTGGATCAGTTTTCTTGGGTCATAGTTGGCCACTTTTTGGGGCAATGTGGTGGGCCAGTTTGATGAGTTACTTTGCTGTGCAGCTAATCGTTTTGGCCAGTGTTGCTATTCTTTAAAATGCACAATTTCAATCGCATCACATTTTAACTAAAAACACCCCCTGGGGTACTAGTCAGACAGTGTCAGAAAAGGAATGAACAGTCATTTGCAACTGTGAGCCACTTTTTTGGAGTGGGCAGTAGGGCAAATGCCTGAACCAAAAACACAAAAAGCCAGTTTTCTGGGGTCATACTGGTCACTTTTTGGGGCAATATGGTGGGCCAGTTTGATGAGTTACTTTGCGGCTAATCGTGTTGACGAGTGTTTCTTAATAAATATTCTTTAAAATGCAAACTTTCAAACACAAAACACTTCCTTCAAACAGTGTCAGAAAAGGAATGAATAGCCGTGTGCAACTTTGGGCCACTTTTCCATTGCAGCCAGAGACAATTTCGAGGCCACAGGGGTGGAGACAAAATGCCCCGATAGCCTCGTAAGTCTGGGGGCTGCTCCGGGAGAGTGGAGAGGCCCTTGAATACTATAATGAAGGTTGGGCAACCGGTTTTGATCCGCTGGCCCGATGCAAATAATGGCATTTCGGTGAGGCTGCAGGGGTGCAGGACACCCTAGTGGCCTCAACGTGTGTTGAAAGGGGGTGGTCTTTAACAACTTTTGATGCTGCCGGGGGGGACAATATATCCCTGCGGCCTCGTGAGTCTGGGAGCCACTCCCAGAGAATGGAGCGGCCCCCGTATACTATAATGAAGGCCGGGCCACCGACTGTGCACCGGTAACCCAACGCAAATAATGCACAGTTCGGTGAGGCCGCAGGGGTGCAGGACACCCCAGTGGCCTCACTGTGTTGAAGGGTGGTTATCACAATCTTTGAGGCCAACAGGCGGAACAAAGTGTCTCAGCGGCCTCTTGAGCCTGGGCGCTGCTCCCAGAGAGTGGAGCCCCCCCACAAATACTACAATGAAGGTCGTGCCACCGTGATTGCACCGGTGGCCCAATGCAAATAATACCCATTTTGGTGAGGCCACAGGGGTGCAGGACACCCCAGCAGCCTCACCATGTGTTGAAGGGGGGGTTCACAAATTTCGAGGCTGCCGGGGGGACAAAGTGCCCCGCCAGCCTTGTGAGTCTGGGGGACGCTCCCGGAGATTGGAGCGGTCCCCGAATATTATAATAAAGGTCAGGCCACTGGCTTTGCACCGGTGGCCCAATACAAATAATGGGTATTTTGGTGAGGCCGTGGGGGTGCAGGACACCCCAGCGGCATCACTGTGTGTTGAAGGAGGAGGGGGGGTCTTACCTGGGCAGTGGGCTCTCTGGGTGCCGGCGTCTGCTGGTCCATTGGCATAGGAAGCGAGGGAAGGGGAGAACTGTTCCCTTCTCTCGCTTCCTATTTCAAGGTGCAGAGGCTGCTTCCTTTGTGGTCAGGCTGCAGTAGTCAATAAGCAAACAGCTTGTTTGGCTTCTGCAGCATAGACACTGCCACACTTTCTATGATTGGCTGTCATCTCCCAAACAGGGAGAAAACATCTAATCACTGTTGGACTTTGGCTTCGAGTCTATGGCAGAAACTATTTTGCCAAAACCAAATAGCTCTTTTTCAGCCAAATTGTGGCTGAATAGTGATTCAATGCCGAAGTTCAGTACACCCCTAATAAATACACGAAATAGGGTCTATGAACATCTCAAGGTACCCAAGTTACTGGTCCTGACATTTAGGAGGTGTTTGTAGGGGCAGCACATTGGTGCATTGCTCAGTGCTTTCTTTCTCTACCTTTCTGGGGCCTTCTGTATTTTCAGTTGCAACTCTATTTCCTGTTTGTGTATGCGTGTGTGTGTGTGTGTTTGTCAGGGCAATTTTAAGCACTTTTGGGGCCCGGGGCATGGACACCTAAATACAAAATAATAAACAAGTAGCATTTAAAGGGCAACATTAGCAGCCTACGACGAGAGTACTTGGGCGCGAGCACGACGAGAGTACTTGGGCGCGAGCATAGACGGGGCACTTTTCATCAATAGCAGCCACAAGGAAGGTACACCGGCCATGGTATATATGCAGGATACAGATCCTAGGAAATAAGTGCACTCAGATTAGCTGCCTCGCAGAATGCAAAAAGTGCTCAAGCGTGGATAGCGAGGACCAATCTGAAGCAAGGAGAAAGCTACACATAGCATACACAGTGGATGAAGATTCGAAGCTACCAGGAATGTGCTATTCAGAAAGACTGGAATTAGAAGAGGGACATGGCTTTCAAGCAGTATTGCCATTGGAGAGCAAATAAAGAAGTGGTTGTGGTGTGCAATATGTCAAGGCTCACTATTATAGAGGAAGCAACACTATATCTAGCAAGTGAAACTATGAGCAAGTCTTTTTTAACAAAATCACTTTGAAGGGCTGACAATTTTGCAAGGTTTAGGGACTTGCAATTTTGGCAGGTGGGTAAATACAAGATTAAATTAGAGACCCAGAATCACACATTGGTTAGGAGGTGAAGCTGGGATTCGCACCCACTCTGCAATATCTGCACTTTACGACTTTCTTTTCTAGTTCTTACCCCAAACTAAAATAATCCCATTTTCCAGAACTGACTTGGCAAATATACAAATCACATAACCCAAAATAAACATTTTTAAAAGCAAAATGTTATAGAAGCATATTATACAAAATGGGAATGATTCTAGTTTCAATGTCTTCATCATCAAGGGAAGTATTTAAGTACCAGCATACTAACAGATTTGATGTTAAAAGATTTCATATAGGTTCTCTTTCATATTTTAAAGGTTTAAATACACAACAAACACAGGATTATGCAAAGGTATTTAAAAACTTGCAGAAAAACCTTGTGCAATGGTATTTTAAAATATGCAGAACAACCTCGGAATTGTACAAAAAAGCATCCGTTTTGTTATCACATAAGCAGACCTTAAAATATGCTTGCCAGAAGCCTGCCATATCAAGTCTGCTCTCTTCTGTCTAGAACTCCTTCCACTCAAATGGCCTACATAATAGAAAAGAACAGGTATTTGGTAAACAATGCCACCAGTATGTGAGAAGGAACACCTTTCCATAGAATGCAGCACAGTAATGTCAGTGATATAAGATTAGTTTCGGATCACTGTATTGTCTGCTGGCAAAGCCAGGATCCAAGTACGAATGCTTTGGTTTCACAGTCTGGAATTTGGATAAACACCTCTCTGGAACAAGACTTTATTGTCATCAATGGAGGTGCCTGCGTAGGTTTTACAACTCCCCATCTGAACAAACGAATTTCTAGACTTTCATCATACTGACGCTATGTTAGTTTCTATAGCACCCGCTATCTGCTGCAGATACATTGGTGATGAGAAAACCTGGAGTGCTAAACAACAAAGTACATATACATGCAGGAATAACAACTTCATACATTGGAAATGCTAAGTGGGCCTTGTTGGAATTTGGTATTGTAATCTTGCATATGTACTCAGATCTCTGCAGTGAGTGCTTAACACACTGAGCTATCCTCTGAACCATGGGGGCACTCATATTTACCAATATCCATTTCAAATATGGCTATTGCACATAATCAATATAATCCCCACAGATAAGTGAGAATGCTACAGATGTTGTACCACACAAACTGTGTATATACCACAGTGAACATAGCATTAGAGGATGAAAGGATCAGAGCAGAAAGTACTTTTTAACAGCAGATTGACAATAGGTTTAGGGCCTCCCAGCAGCACACCATAAAAATATAAAAAATCCTGAGGTGTGATATTTAAATGTGGTGACTAATGGGAACTGATTTTTATTTAATAAGCCAGCGTGCTGGGGGCCTACTCCAAGGTAGGGGCCCGGGGCAAGTGCCGCTCTTGCCCTCCCATAAAGATGTCTCTGTTGTTTGTGTGTGTGCGTGTGTGTGTGTGGGAGGGCTAATGAAATGAGATCTGAGGCATTGCATTCTCCTTCTTTCCCTGGATGTTTGCTTGTATGTCTGATGAGTGTGTGAGGTCATGTGTTATGAGGTCACCCACACAGTGTTCCCCACCTAGGGTTCCATGAATGAGAGCGAGATACCTGTTTGTCTATATCCCTATCAGCCCAAGAATGTACCTGTAACTTTGAACTTAAAAAAAAATGAACTTACTGTCAAGAATTACATTCTGATGCCAGTATGAGCAGGACACTACTGATCCCTATGTGTGGAAGCAGGATTCAGGTCCAGCTTGGTAAAGTCCTGTTTTGAGGGGAGTTTTGCCAAAGGCCCTTTCTGACCATAACAGGCCCAACCAGCGAGTTGTCCCTTGCTGCTTTTGCCCTTAGCTGCAGACGCCCTGGCTTATTGCCCTGAGTAGACTCAACAAGTGTTTCACAATAATGATAGCATTTCACATAAACCTCAGGAAGACAAGAGTGCTCAAGATAGCTTCCTGGTATGGTGGGTTGATGAAGGCATTGTGCTTGCTGTTGTAGGCTCATGTAGCTTTGATTTTGATGCAGAGCCTTCAGAAGTGGCACAGAGTTCTCTGTAATGGCAGGATCCAGTCAGATGCTGTGGTCACACAAACCTCTCAGAGCCAATCATATCAGAGTGGTAACCAGCCTGGTTATTGGCCACCATCAAAGTCATTATTGCCTTTAGCACACAGCAGTAATGTATGTGGTGGGAATGTTTTATTGTTTGGGCAGAGAAGCAAGATGTTGTGGAAAGTCAATCCTTTCTTCTGTCAAAAATATTCAACCAGAGCCAAGATGTCTGCCACGGAGATGGCAAAGGGAAGCACTTGGAATCCCTTTTGTAGTTTCATGACCTTGCATGGTGCAGGCACTGAGACTCATCTCCAGCAGAGGAGACAGGTATATCAACAATATTCATTTTTGGTTGGCAGTGGAGAGGTGGATTAGGTAGATGGAGGAAGCGATATAGGAAGCGTGGGGTTGCCAGAATAGGCAACAGCTAGCTCGGCATGTAGAATTTCCCAGGAGGATGCGCTCACGTTTTGAACAATCTGACTCCCTGTTCTCTCCTACCCCACAACCCGGGCTAATTCTCTGCGAGACCAGCTTCATACTGGTGAACACATCTTCCAGAAAAGGTGGATAAGTGACATTTCTCACCTTATTCTTGTCAAGAGTTTCCTCTACATCTAGGTTCAAAAAGAGCCATGAGTATTTACATGGTCTCTCTGACATTTTAATAAAAACAATCACATCTGTCTGAGATGAATAGTAATCCTGATGTCATTGGGCTGGACTTTTCGACAGTCACTATTCAGAAGTACAAATATGTGGAATCAAAATTGCCGGCATTTTTTTTTTCGAATGCCTTTTTTTTTAATCCACAAAAACCCGTTTTTTTTTTTTTAAACAGCAATTTTTGGCCAACTAAACAACACTAAACCCTAACAATAAAAAAACAAGACATTCAAAAAAATAAATTTCGGCACTTTTGATTTTACATATTTGTATATCGAAAAAATGTTTTTGATATAATGACTGGATACTATTGGGCCACTAGTAGCGTGTAATAAATTGTACACGAAAACTAACAACATGGGGTTCTTGGGGTTCATGCGCTTCTTTACATTTTCTAATACCCAGTTTTCTTTTCTGGGCCTCTTAGATAGTGCTGGGAATACTGGAACAGAGAGATGAAAAAACAGTAGGTTTTCTGTCCTCTGATAGGGAGGCACTGCTCCTGAGAGCCAAATTGCAGGTACGTGCCTCTTAAGAGCATTGTGTGTCCGAGGCACAGACAGAGATAATGAACACGTTTATGCCTGGGAAGGAAGGAAGGGTATTGCCGCTGGAAAGCACTAGGACAAGATGTGCTCTCAAGTGAGCTTTATGAGGCTTATTCAGAAAGCCTGGCCGCCAAATTACTTAGCCTACAAGAAGAAGCCGTTAAGAGACAAAGTGCGCTTCACGAGACGGTAGTCGCGGTACTTCCAGGGCCAGGAAAAGATCCTGCCAAATAGGGTCATATAAGTCGCCCTCTCATCAGCACGCCAATCGAAGCTAAAGCACTGGTAACTACCACACTGAAGCTGTTGGACTAAACATTATACATCTTTCCCGGCCAGTGTCAATTCAACCTAGGTTGATGCACCCAACAGAATACCCTGTTAATGCAAACAAGGCCTCCATTTCACAGTCCTGCCAATGTCTGTTCTGTGTAATTGATAAGATGGCAGCCAGAGATAACTTGCTGCCAGGATGTATTTATTAAGCATATATGTGAGCGGTAGATTCAGTAAAAACACTTTTAGCTCTGTACCACTTGCAGTTGAGAGGGTCACAAACCCGGGATGTACTCTGTACTATTGACTGGAGTGGTTGATCCTCTGGTTAAGACTCTTGCTGATTTGCTTCTGGTAAACTATTGGCATGGGACTATGACAAGGGGCACATAAGATTGTGGAGCCATTGGCTCGCTAAAGAGAACTTGCATCGGAAAAAGGGAACTGCCAAATAGAAATTGTCAACATACTGACTTAGGGGTCCAGACTATTGACTGATGGAATTGGTTACGGTACCTACCGAAAAAGGGACACTAATGCAGAGAAGGCCACAATCCATTTAATCCCCTCTGGACCATAGTCAAGTCCATCAGTCAATAGTCTGGACCCTCTAGCCAGTATGCTGACAACTTGTAATTGACATTCCCTTCTTCCTTGCCAAAGAGCAGGAGACACGAATCCAGAGAAGGCCATAAGCACTTTAATCGGCTCAGTACCGTAACCGATTCCATTGAGCAAGAGTCTTGACTCTCTAGCCAGTATGCTGACAACTCATAATTGGCATTCCCTTCTTCCTCTCCAAAGAGCAGGAGAGGCTAATCCAGAGAAGCACTTTAATCGGCTCAGTACCGTAACCGATTCCATCAAGCAAGAGTCTTGACTCTCTAGCCAGAATACTGATGCCTCTTGGTTCACATTCCTCTTCAACATTTGCAAAGAGCAAGAGACGCTAATGCTTAGCAGGCCACAAGCACTTAAATTCTCTGTGAGGCTGAGCCACAACAGAGGCTACAGGAGGAGGCTGCCTTTGGAAGAGGTCCCAACAGAGAGAGTCTGTCAGCTGACAGAGATAGGGAACAATGTGGCAGAGCAATGAGTATGGCTGAAACACTGCCAAAAGAGGAGATATAGCTAACGCTTAGCACAAAGAAAATAAGGCAGGAGGGGGGGAACCCAGAGTATGAGAACGAGTAAAGGCCAGAGGAGTATTCCACAAAAACCCTGAGTTGAAACTGAAATTCTTTTTGCATGTTGCAGAAGAAAGTCCATTACCAAACTCGAGTGTAATAAAGATTTTTTAAATGAATTACATTTTTAGGTGCACATGGGGGATCGAAGATTAACGCCCACATGAAACATGTTTTTATTTATTTATTGAAAAAAAATTGTACAGCACTGCATTTTTGGCTCAGAAATTCTTACAGAATTTACCATTGATAACAGAGTGTAGGACATGAGTCCTTTACAATGGGTGAGAGAATGTGACTTGAAGACCAGATGTCACAGGAGTAGGTGGACACAAATATTGACGAGGACAGGAGAGAATGTCATAGGAACGAATGGTGGAGGAAGTGTAAATTAAGGAAGGAGGGGTGATGCAAAAGTGCTGCAGAGTTGTCCTTGAAGGGTAGGGAGAGAGGAATACATGGTGACGCAGTAGCATAGAGTGCTAGGAAACGGGTTCTTCAGAATGAATGAATGTGGGCTTTAAGGTTAGATTTAAATAGTGGTAGTGTTGGAGTAGTATGTAGAGGGAGAGGAAGAGCATTTCAGAGTAGGGGCGTGAGGATAGAGAGAGTGGAAACAAGCAGGAGCACAGGGTGCCCCACTGGTGGCAATGAGGTGAGCCAAGGATGATAGTAACTAGAGAGGGGAGTAGGGAGTTAGATGAGCAGATAAGTAAGGTGGAGCAAGTCAATGGATACTTTTGAATAAGATGAGAAGACGGGCAGTGGAGATAGAGATAAAGCTAGAAAGGAGGAGAAAGTAAAGGAGAAAGGAGGGCTGGGAGGATAGCTCAGGGGCAATGAGCTTGCCTTGGAAGCAAGACGACACTAAGCAACACAGGCTCGATCCCTGGGTCCACACTTGGAAACCTATAGGTATTATGCACGTTATATATAACCAATTACAATTGACAAAGGTTGAGAAGTGTGCGAACCGTGAGGACTTTGTCCAGGGCTGAAAAAGCATAGTTGGGAAGGCCTTAGAGAAGAATGGCACAGTAGTCAGATTTAGAAAGGATACAGAGGTGATACGCTGTTTAGCAGTATTGAAAGGAAGATGATAATGGATTTTTTTCTGATATTGAGGAGGTTGTGTCTGGCTGAAGTGATAGATTTGGAGATGAGGAGCGAGAAGTTGTGTGCTGGGTTGAAGATGACACCAAGGCTATGAGCAGAAGCAAAGTTAGGAAGGTAGTCACAAGAGAAGAGAAGAAGAGGGGGTGGGAGAGTTAGCCTGTTCAGATGGGAAGATGAGAACCTCAGTCTTAGTGGAGTTGAGCATGAGCGACTGAGACGCCATGCAGTATTTGTTGGCGGAGAGACAGTCTTACATGTTTGGCAACAGCTCATGAGAGAAGGAGTGAAAGGACCTGCAAGAGGAGGTTAGTGCATTGAGAGCTGAGGTATAGAGAGTGAAGAGAAGTGGACAAAGGGCAGACACGGGGGGAACTCCAACAGTAAAGTTGGTGAGTGTGTAGGCAAGACTGTTCCAGGATACCTGAAAGTGTCTGGGAGCACGCTATGAAGCAAACCAAGTGAGGGCCCTTATCTCTGTTACCAAGGAGAAATAAAGTAGGGAGAGGGTCAAAATGGTCAATAGTATGGAAGGAGCAGCGATATCAAGAAGAATAAGAATAGATGAAAGGTTTGCATGACGAGCAGAAGAAATGAAGTTGATGATATTGAGGAGAGCTCTCTCGGTAGAATGCAGAGGTCAGAACATAATAGAGAATCAAGTATTACATGGTGTAACAGAATCAAATATGTCAGCCCTAGCCCAACAAATAGACAGGTGAAATATGTTCTTGCCCACTGGGAGTAAAGTTCAGTACCCTGTGCAATCTTAACATAGACCATAAGAAGAGACTTGAAAAAGGTGTTTTATGCTGAGAAATGAAGTACATTAACTCCACCCCAAATCAAACAATAATTGTGTGAGGGAATCTAAAGCATTTATTACAGACTGGGAACTGAAGTCCAACAACAGTTGTGATGGATAGGGCTTAATCATGTGTTGCAAATGAGAAGTGGAGTACCATTTCCAATGTGAGCAGTAAAGTGACTACAAAAGAAGAAATGTACCATTTGTTTCCTGTCGAAGGAACAACATCCCATGCCAAGGGAGAGCAAAACAGGCACTGCAAAAGACTTGGTCTTGTGGCATGATGGGAAATGACTCTCAAATTCCTATGAAGATACTGTAAGAGGAGATTTCAGTGATCAATTGATTTCTAGGAAAGCAAACCAACACACACCCAAGTCTTACAATAAATGTGTGAGTTTATATCACTTGTTGCATGTTGACAATCTCCATTCTTCAGCATCAGCATAACAGAGACTACCAGAGGAACGTTTCCCCATTTAGTGCATGCTTGGGTAGACAATCCAATCCCCCAACACAATTCTAATTGAAAATGTGAGAGGTGCATGCTTGAAAAATTTGAAATGTTGAGAAACACAATTCAATTATCAACCCCAAGTCTAATAACAATTGAGAGAGATGTTAAATCACTTGCTACATACTGGGAAACAAAACCCAATATCCATCACAGCAAAATAGAGTCTACCGGAGGAGACTTGGCACATTTCCTATGTGCTAGGAAACAATGTCTGAAATTCAAGCCAAACCCTAACAATGATTTTAGAATCATGTGTGAAAGTCCTTGAAAGAGAGGTACAACCATTTGTTCTACGTTTATGGCAAGACTCAAGGACATATCATTGGTTACATGTCTCTGAAAGATTGACAGATAATAGTGTGTTCCAAATCTGTGATAAGGCTAAGGGAGGAACTGAATCAATGGCTGCCTGAAATATTGAACGAGAAACTCAAACATGAATTCCAAGTCTATAAAATGTTAAGTGATGAACTGAGCTATTGGTGGCAAGTCTATGAAAGATTCAGGGAGTAGTTGAATTCTTTATTTTAAGTGCCTGAAATTATGTGAGAGAAGAGGATCTTTATTACCGTATTACCCATTGGGGAATGGATTCTGAAACCAACTTCTAGAGAATTATCAAGACTGCAAGAAAGAATGTGTGATGGTGCAGATGGCAGTTTCACCGGGTCTGACCATGGCCCCACCGGCGCAAAACATTGGTGAACTACATTGGGATCTTAGATCAAGTGATGAGAGGGCATTTCCCATGTGAACGGGCACTGGCTGCAGAAGCCTTTGCAATTGGGAAATCATCCATAGGATGTGCAGAAACATTGTACATAGAGCATGGCCTGTTTGCCATTCTTCAAAAACCAAAGTCAATGCTCACTACACAACGAGCATCTGGAAATTAGGTTATACTGTCCATCCATCCATAAACATTATCAGATGTTGCATGTTGAATTCTGCGAGATTGATTGCTGAACCAGTGCAGGGAGAAGAACCGGCTCATGACTGTTCTACATACACTGACATACATGACAACGTACCCCCAGTGAGAGAAACAAAGTTAGAGGGGGAGAGCTGGTATTTGTTGATGGTTCATCGATGATAGATCAGAGCATGCTATTGAGGCATTTAGGAGCAGCGGTGGTAAGAGGTAGGGGTGATGATTATGAGGTTGTGACAAGAGTCAGATTATAAGCACATTTTTGCCACAAAGGCACCTGAGTTAGTAGCAATGATACTAGCACTTGAACAGCACGTGGACCAGGCAGTGACAATATATTCAGACTCTGCCTTAGTGACATCTACAGTACACTCGGGACTGACACAGTAGAAAAGGAGGGGTTTCCAGCATGCAAACAGCACACCGGTAGAGCATGCCCCATTACTAGAGAGATTACTAGATGCACTAGCATATATCACGGTGGCATCCGTGGTTAAGTGTGCAACTTACACTAAAGGCACAGACTTGATTTCCTGTGGTAACAAAGCAGCAGTCACATAAGCAAAAAGGGCAGCATAATTCCCACAAATATCAGAGGTAACATTTTCTCCACACAAAAATAGGATGTTAAAAGAGGGCTAAAATGCAATACCATTGACACAGATAGTGTAATTTCAGGGGCGTGCACCAACAACAAAAGAGGATCTATGTATAAAAGGGGGGGGGTTTAATTGTCCCAGTAGCATTAGAACAACTGAACTACCCAAAACACACCACAAGGGAATATGTGGCAGCAGATATTTCAGAATAATGGTTTGTCTCCAATCTGTAAAAGCATGTTGTAAATTTTATTGTTCACTGTGCCTCTGTAACGCTCACCTTGTATCCACAGGGATGCCTCTGGCCTGGTCTGTGACACCTCTGGCCTCTCTGCACCTTCCCCGGACTTCGTTCTGCCAGGAACCAGGTCTAGAAGATAGGAGGGGGGGTTAGTGTCTTCTCCTTCTCTCCCATGGTCCACCTCCCAGTTTTCCCTTGCGGTTTCCCCTTGGGGCTTTGCTCACCTTGATTTTTGTAATGCTGCACTCTCCGTCCTGCCATACTAGGCAGGGGCGGGTCGTTGTTGGCTTGATCCGCCGAGTTACTCCACTGGTGTTTGCCTGGAGTCCAGACCGGCTGCGACTTCACCTTTCAGGTAAGTCTTTTTAGTGTTTTTTTTAATAAAGTCTATATTGATGAATGTCCAAATAACCTTCTCTTGTCTTGCAGAGGCTGATGGTGATTGCCGAGGCCGACAACTGAGTTCGAGAAGGTAAGGATGCGCTAGATGTGGCGCTAAAAGCGTCCTTGCAAGTTGACTGACCTGTGCTTTGTTTCTTTGTAGGTATCATAGAATTCCTGGAAGCGACAATGTATTGGGACAGAACGCCAAAGGTGATGTTCGGAATGGCGGAGGCCTTCCAGGTGAGATGGTAAGTAGCTTCTAATTCTTGCCTCTTTCATTCTGAAGATGTAGCTGGGGACCGATGGAAAAGTCCTCAAAGGTTCCTACTGATGGAAGAGCTGAGCAGGTAAGGAGAGCGATGTGCTTCCAAGTTGTTCGCCTGAGCAGGCCAGGATACAGAGCAGGACACAGTGAATGTCACGCTGCTAAAGCAGAATAATGCGAAGCGCGTGCCTCGGGTCGGGCGTGGTTTAAATACCCGGCAGGTATCCCAGGTGCCTTTGGGGTGGACCCCGCCCTGAAGCTAGCCTGCTCGTTGCAGTTCCCTGATAATCCTTGTGGGGGCAGCCATGTTCACCCATTGTCCATTGGAAACCATACTTGTCAAGTGAACCTGGTGCCAACGGCGCCAGGATTGCATCCAAGACACCCGCAATGGGCTAGTGTGGGTCTTTCTGGCCTTGGAACAGTACTGAGGCAGGGGCCATGGTACCCAATACCCATAGTCTGGGTTCGCGGTCGTGACATCCACGTGCCAGCAGTATATGGCTGGACATATCCTCAGAACAGTGAGAGGAGCAAAACCCCTCCCTACCGGCATATATATATTATGTTGATATGCTCCAACCAAAGTTGTAATGAATACCAATACATGATTGGGGTAGTATGCTCTTTTTCACGCTGGATAGAAGCAGGAACATGTACCCATGCAGATGCCAAGTCGGCTGCTATGTTCCTTGTATGTGAATTGTTTCCCCGATGGGGAATGGGCATGGTGTTGCAATCAGATAATGGGCCGCACTTTGCAAATGAGTTATTTTCCTAAACAACATCCTTGCTTGGCATCTTCTGCCTAATATCTTCAGGCCAACAGCATTGTAGAAAGCTTTGATGGCCTTTTGAAGGAATGCATTGCAAAATGACAAGATTTGTTAAATAAAATGTGACTGCACTGCCTTCCCCTGGCTCTCTTAACCTTAAGAAATCGGCCAGGTTCTCACCACCATCTTATAGCCCACGATTTGGTGGCGGATAGAAGAATGCATGTTCCTATTGATCCTCCCAAGTGTGCGCAATCAGATGCAGAAAGTTCAGCTACTGTGTTTGGTGAAGAATTCCACACTTATTTGACTGCTTAATCACTGAATTTTATTTTTAAACAGGCCATGAACGATGGGCAGCCCGGCAACAACCAACAGAAATGGACAATAACTAATAGATCCACATGTTGTAATAAAACTCTTGCAACTGTTTCCAAATGATCTCATGTATATTCACAATCACAATTGAAAATGGTACAAGCCACGATTCACTGGGCCCTATGGTGTAGAATATGCCACACCCTCGTCTGTAAAAGTAAGAGGGCGAAGGACATGGTTGTAGATAAATTACGTTAAAAAATTCTATGGAACAGCCTCACTGTCATAAGAAAAGGAGGAAGAGGAACAAGACGAAGTCAGGGGGCCCAAGATTAGAGGGAGAGCGGGAACTGACCAGCAACGTGACTTGCGATGTCACGCCACAGAAGAATGTATTTTTCAAGAACAAAGAACCGTGTCTTTTTAATATTCCAACACATGCATAAGAAGACATATTTGGAGAAAGGTGGCTCTATAAATATAATTATTGTCGCTTCTATATTTTCCTTTTTTTTGTTTGTTTTGGTTTGCATATACAATGGTGGTAAGATATTTTAGTAATGATGCATCAATGCAGCTTCTAACATGAGTGAAAGAATGACACCAGTTAGGAGAAATGTGATTGATGATGAACACCTCCTGAGAGAAAACTTTGAAGGTTATATGAAAAAATGACCAACCAATGGTACGACCACATAGCCAAGGTTTGAAGGGAGACATCGAATGGAAACTGCTTTATATGCTCTCTCCTTCCGTATGCTTTGAGTGTCTCCAGATTGCTTGTGGCCAAGGAAATACCAGTAATCAGGGCACATTTCCTAATTTACATTGCAGTGTGCAAAACAATGGGGACAGTCCAGGGAAATTGGGCTTACTTTGAATTGGTGACAAAAGCAGCCTCCCCTTAAGAAGATCATTTTATCAAAGAAAAGACAATGGTAAACAAGGTTATGAAATATATATATTGTCAGGGACACAAAGAGGGGATGTAACAGTAAGTGAACATCCATTGTTGAAATGTACTGACCAGCAAGGGAATGAGATATACCTATGTTGTGACAGACCCCCGTTACACGTAATGGGGGAGGTGTTTACGTCTCGAGGTTGGGAGGACGGGATGATGGGATGCAGAACAGAAGCTTGTATAGGATTGTTGTGGGATCCTGTAGAAAATGTGAATAAGAACTGCCTAGGAGTGGAAAAAATATGCCAGACTGTTAACATGGGTAGAGGACCAAGAAGGGCCAGTGCACATAATAACAAGGATAGTGAATGCATTCCCATGTTTCAGAAACAATGGCACTGTGAAAGTAGGGGACAATGAATGATGCAAACACATCATGGATATGCCAGGCATGAACATAGGCACAGCAGTGTTAATGGGCCACTATTGGGCCTGTGGGACATGGGCCCATATGCAACTACCACTAAATTGGGATGGCACATGCTCACTAGAAGTGTTACATGTACCGGTACTGATGGTGCCCCAGGGTGATGTGATGCAAATTGGAGACTACTCTATGGTAACAAACATGACAAAAAGAGAAAACATACAAAACACTACAATGCACAAAAAGGGACAATTATTTCTCAAAGAAATCTAACGTCACACTAGATGAGATCCGACCTAAACACAGGCTATTCAACAAGCACCTATGTTATTCTCATCCCTTCTTGCCCCTGACATGCACACATATGTAAATGCCAAGTGGTTTCAAATAACTAGATGGTTACTGCAGGCCATGAATGCCACCGAGAAAGGGCTCAATGCAATTAAGGAAGAGCTGAGAGCTATCAGATTGATGATTCTCCATAATAGGTATATCCCTGATCTCCTCACTACCATGGAAGGAGGACTATGTGCATAAATTGGCTAGAGTTGCTGTGCATTCACACCAGCACACAATTATCAGAATGGGAGCTTGACGAAAGCAATAATTCCCTGCAAAACCTGCACCTGAAGATGAGGACTGATTTGAGGGACTGACCTAATGGGTGCCTGCCTGGTTAGGTAACACTTTTAAAATAATAATAGCAGTTCTGGTATTGCTACTAACAGGTCTCTGTGTCTTGTAAATAATATTAGCATAGTGTAGGAAAACGGGGAATGAGGTTGTAGAGAAGCACATGATGACAGTAATATTGGGCATAGATAACATGGTTCGCCTCCACAGTCAAACAGACAAAACACCTCAGATGCACTTCATTGAAATACCTACTGGGCCCCCTGGCACCAGGTTCATGCCCCCTCACGACCCTGATAACGACACTCAACACTGGGTTGATTGTGAAGGAGATGGGGACTGCTGCTTTATGACAGGTAGGCCCGAGGAGTATGTAGAACAAGGAGGTAGCTTGAGGGGCGGGGGGTGTAAAGTATTGATACCAAAATATGGATATGACAGGATTAAGGAGAATGGAGGTGTGGTCAATAAATTGCCCAGATGGGGATTGTGATGGTGCAGAGGAGAGTTGCATCGGGTTTGGCCACAACCCCACCGGTTCCCCAGCATGAACGAAAGTACAAGCTGAGAAATGTTCTGTAAACAGTCAGTAAAACACTAATTGTCATGCACTCACCATAATGAATAGAATAGGTTGTGTGATGCAAGTAGGGCAAGCAGTTGTGTGCATTCAAAAAAGGAGGGAAAAGGTTGAAGGATACCCAGACATGGTTACACACACAGTATATACATGGGCAGGTAGGGAGAGGTTGCAGCATACATGGGCAGGGGATAATGAATGGTGGCATGCAAGATTTGAAGAACACTAACATGGTGAAGGGAGGGCAGAAGTACTGCCATTACTCAAACTGAACCCTGCGTGCCTCAATTCTAAAATACTGCAGCTAAAAACAACTTTCGGGACCTCACAATGCTCAGACAGCAGCCCGAGCACCAAGGTCAGTGTTGAAAGGGAGTTCTGCTGAAGAGTTGAAATTGCACCAGATAACTTTTCCCAGGGCACACTGTGTAATTATTAAGTTAATTTGTTTCTATTGTTATCAGCAGAAAAACAGACATATTTTTGAATGCCTGGTGTGAGTAGCTGCCATGCCAAATAATTCCCTAATGAATAAACAGATAGTGCCCTAAGGGGTCACTGAAGAAAGGCACACACACAAATTGACAGTAGAAAATCCAATACATTGGCAGAAATGGTTTTAGCACAGCGGTCCCTCATCACATAGTCGGAACAGTAACCATTTATTCCATGAACAATTAGATAGTGCACCTGCTACACTCATTGTGTAACCGGAGAGGAGGCTGAGACGCCAAGGCCACAACTGTGTCTGCAAGAGAAAACCTCAGCATGGGAACAAGATGGGAGTAACTTTCAAGGCCGGCTAACAGTGGTTCACCCAACTCTCCTTTCCCACCACATGCCTTGGCACCGTATAACATAGCCTAAGGCTGGATGAAAAAATAATTAACCAATCAGAACCTACTTCACCTTATTGATTATTGCAGTAGAATGACAACAAAGGGCAAGTTAGATTGAAATGTATTGTGTTTAGAAGGATGAGTCTAGGAGGAGTTATTAGTTTTGAAAGAACCAGTAGTAGACGTTCTACTTATACATAATTATATGTTCTATAGTCCACTAACCATTTGAATAACCAGAGAGTAGATTTTATGATCATTATTAACCATGACATCGGCTGTGATGTTTCACTAACTTAAAACTTTGTTGTACGTAATGCTATTTTGAGACTGTCTTTTGTAAGTTCTCCCGGATGTTGGTATCTGAATAAAGTTGGGATGTTTCATGCAGATGGAGTTACTCTTATTGGTAGACTTGGGCCTATCATAACAAATGTGAACCAGACAACACATAATGGTAAAATAAATTCAAATACTCCATTCCCCTTTCTAGGACATAATGGCAGAGAGAATTTCAAGCAGATGAAATATTGTACTATGCTACGTGAGAAGTGGAGCAGCTCCTTTGCGATTCAGTGGTAGTGCAAAGGATGGGAGCACAAACTCTCGCCTGTCATATGAAGAGGGAGATGTGCTCTATCGAGTCTATAATCAATCATGTGCTTTTCAGTTTACCGTATTGCGGGAGTGACCTTGTTTGAGTTGGCAGGAAATTGCTTATGTGCAGTTGCTATACATTTGTCTACAACTGCCTCAGTTGACAATCTATTTTACATGAATTGCGCAAGTTTAGCAAATGTTCATTCCTGCGCCTCAAACCTGAACTCCGGATTTGTAAGATTTAGCCCTTGGAGTACACTTGAACATATACATCCTCAGAAATATAAGTCTTAGGTTGGAGAATGGCTCTAAGTCATGGTCCCCCAAGTCTGGGTGCCCGGGTTATTGCTTTTTCCACCACTCGGGGTCCTTGGAGTTACATGCACTCAAAAACTTAAAATGCAGGCCCACTGCCTGAAAACATTCCCAAATATCATTATTGGGCATGCTTGCATGTTAGAGAAGAGTAAGGTGCATGAGGAATAGAAGGCAGGATATTTCTCTTTCACTGTTCAAGAAACCTTCTTTATCATCAAGAATTTCTTCAAGATTTTGATGGTGGTATCCACCGTTGTCCAGGTTTTGATACCTACCAAACATTTTCACCTGTGGCTTCTTTTCTAACACTGCTATTCTTCCCAATGCAGCCAAGAAACCTGTTGGCGGGGTTGTCTCTATGGTAACAGAAGTTTTCTGAATGGAACATGTAAGGGAACTAAACTATGCTGCAATGCATATCAGTGCAACATTTGGAAATGTTTCTATGGACATTGACCATGAATGGCCTTTAGTTGTCATATGAGAAAATAGAATTTGCTATGGTGCTTTTGTTAGAAGATTATAGGCGTCTAGCAAAGCAAACATAATTGTGATGTGGGTTTGTCGGACCCCCGGGGGAAGGGACCTCAACACAGTAGGTCTGATTGTATGTCTTTTTCATATAAAGAACCTAGAGACCGTTAATGACTTTTTTATTCTTGTAGAGTGCGCTATAACCCGGGGTATCCTGGCGATAAGTGACAAAGGCTTTCAGAGAGGGATTACAAAGGCTATGTTCAAACAGAATATAAGGGATAAAGGAAAATCTTCAGAGCTTTCTGGAATTGGCGTGATCTTCCATTAGATGTAGAGCTGGTGGAAGGGATTTCTACAGGGTGGGAGCAGGCACTGAGAAAGCTCTACCACCTATCAAAGCCTTCCTAACACGAGGAATCATAAGAAGACCAAAGTTGGCAGATAGAAGAGCTCAAGCTGGTTAATAAGGACGTATTTGTTGTTTAAGGTATAGAGCACCATGCACATGAAGGACACTCTGCATTAAGCAAAGAGATTTGAACTTGATCTTTTCAACGTGAAGCCAATAAAGTTGATGTAATACAGGAGAAATGTGTGCAAATTTTGGTAAGCCAGCCACTAACTGAGCTGCAGAAGTTTGAAGAATATGGAGCCTTCTTAAATGGTATTTGGGCGGAGCAAGCAATGTTGCGTTGCAGTAGTCTAATATTCCTAGCACTGCAGAGGCCACCATTGGTCCTTTTCATACAGGTGGTATAAAAGGGACCTTCTTAGAGATTCTTCTTAATAAGGGCCTATCAGCTCCAGGCTCGTCAGTGCAGGAATTTCTGGGCAAGATTAATATGTAAAGAAGCAAAACATTTCAAAACAAAGACATCTCATTCGGAAAGGCGAACGGTGCGATGAAACCTCTCAATTTGGTTCAGTGCACGAATGTGCACAAATGACAGGCAAAAGCGGTGCCCGGGCAGTTCAGTTTGCTGTGGTTCCTGCCCATTTCTTTCTGTCTGCTGTTATGGACTGTTAAGCATGGAAGGCAGAGCCAACATCCACCTCAAGATTGGGTGGAGCCTGCCGCTTCCTGGGCTGTTTGAATTCACTGGTGCTGATACCATGCAGGACACCCCATACACAGACCCGGAAGTAAAAATTTGAAATCGTGAGTTCTGGTAATGGGGATTTATGTGCAAGTTTTGCTGTGCAGGTGCAGCTGGGCACAACATGTGACAAAAGAGCACAGGGGGCCCAAAGATTTATGGTGCCCATGTTGGCAAAATAAGTGTGGGGGGAGCTAATTTGCATATGTGGCAATATCATGAGTTAGGCTTTCTTTAAGTAGTGGACACTGCTAATTCAATTCTAGGGAACAGGCAGTGGTGGCAGTTGAATGTTTTGATTTGAGGATCATATACATTTCCTATAAATATGTGGAAGTGATCGGGTGTAGTGAGGGAGCGGAAACAACCAATGGGAGCTCAGGAAGATCTCCCCCTCTCCTGCACCCTGACAAAATCTTTCAAATAAGGGGACTTAAGCAAGCTACGCTGTGCAGGTTGCTCGACAGGTCTGATGTCACATCAGCCTGGTTCAACATGTGAGGAAAGAACAGGGTCAGCCCAAAGATTTGCGGTGCCCAGTGCGGCAAAAGAAGTGTGTGAGACCCCTAATTTACATATGTAGTGATATTCATGACATCACAGAAAATAACATCACACATTGAGAGTTAAATACTGGAGGGGATCATGGGAAGTTATATTAAAAACGAGTTGCCAGAAGCCAAGAAACAAATCATATCTGTGATGTCCAGTATATGAATGGTCACTGTTTTTACCTATGTGTCAATTTCATTCAGTTAGGCTTTCTTAAGTAGTGGACACTGTGAGCTAAATCAGTGCTAGGAAACAAGCAGTGGGGGCAGATGAATGTTTTGATTTGAGGATCAGTGATCAGTGAGGTTCTCCCCACCACCTGCACCCTGGCAAAATCATTCAAATAATGGCTTAAAATGGTGCATTTTACAGCACACTTTCTGGAATTGCGTAAAATGCCACACAGTTTACAATCTGCTTTGTAGGGTAACACATGAAAAGACCCAATAGATGCATAGTCTCAAACAGTGCACATGGGCGCTTTCCGACTCATTGGCCTACTGCCATTGCCCACAATATATGCCATTATTCCTCAATTGTAAAAGAAAAAATGGTGATGCTGGCTGTGCATATCTATGGACATGTTGGCTGGCTGCTTCAAAATATGCCAGTGTTCCCCCATAAGAATATACTCATGTGTGTTTTTTTCCATAGTGGCAATAATGATAATACAAGGAAGCCATGCTAGCTCTACCAACACATGTCAATATTTCCATATAAGAAAATGCTCCTGTGCCTTTGGCCAGAACTTAAGAAAAATGGCATGCCAACGTAAGAGCATGGCCATTTTGGCTGCACCAATGTAGGCCAATATAGGACAGTATGCCCACATAAGAATACTCATCATGTAGGCCTGTATTCTATACAAGAGCATTAATCAAGTTGGTTTTGCCCATAGGATGCCAGTAAAATATGCTGTGCCACTGTGAAGAAATGTTCATACTCGCTTCCCCAATGTAGTCTTCCCTCCTATCCCCTCTCATCCATAAGAACACATCTCAACATGGCTTTGCCCATATAGTGCCAGTAAAACGTACAATGCCACTGTACAGAAACGTCCATGCTGGCAGCTCCAATACCCACAGAGCTTTGCTCCTGTGGCCGCACACAAACATACATTCATATTCATTCGCACACACTATCACATGCACATTCAGCTTCTCTCTCACTCTCCTGCACACCCACATTGAACATTCACACTACATTCTCATTCACACCATACAAAGCATTCCCATGGCATTCTCATTCCCATTTGCACTGATGCGGTCAGGCAACCCTTCATATGCATGCACACATGCATAAGCACCCTTGCAGGCACACATACACAGTATTTCTCACCAGCTGTGCACCGGCTCTTTACACTTCCTCCTCATCTGCTTCGGGCCCTCTGGCTCCAGCGCACCATGTGCCTAGGAGCCAGGAAGCAGGGCTAGCTTCCTCATTCCTGTATTTGCACGATTGAGCTGGAGTACCAGGAACTAATGCCACAGGCCCAGGAACTGTGCGGGGAGGAGCAGGAGCGCCACTACCCAGGCATGAATGTGGACTTACTTCCCCCAACCTCTCTGCCAGCCAATCGGCCATGCAGGGCATGGGAGGAACATGCCCCCACATGGCCTCAATGTCATTTACAGGCAAGATTATTTTCAACATGACACTTGCTCTCTCATAAGAGCTTTTTTGCGTGCAGCATGTAACACACCACAGAGAAAGCTAAAACATTGGGAACTGCTTTCACTTTCCTGAGAAACCGTTTAGTTTTACATGACACCTCGTGCATGGTAAACCCGTTCCAATGTAACCACTTTGCAATTAAAATGCTTAATTTCTGAAGACAACCATGTTATTTAAATTCTACAAATTAAAACCACATTTAATTTACTAATTCAGTTCCTACTTCACTCACTCTTAAAGTAACATTTCTTACTTCATCACCATACCTCTAAAGCATGTGCTGCTGCGACCACAATGTGCAAAAAGCCATATAGATCTCAAGAAGGGTCATTATCGCTTGGGATAATGGCACTTCCCCAACTTAAGTGCCTCGCGAAAGTGGCAGGTCATTATCCAGTGATAACGGCCCTTCCCTCAGTCTATAAGGTTATATTATGGACGAACCATCACTTCAAATAAGACACACTGAGAGAAAATGATTTTCCCGCGAGCACAAACTTTGGTTAAATGTCGAAGCGAGGATTTGAGACCGCTATGCTAACGTGAACATTTGAGCACATATTTTCTCAGCCATAGTTGGTAGTCATTTAGTTTGCCTCAGTTCTTTTTGCAACTTTGGTTTGAAAACACCATCTGACTGTGGAATGCAGTGGAACTCCATGGTGAAAGTGCTTTGATAACTGAAGAAGTGTTGTGTAGGTAGCGGTTTCTGTTTGTTTTTATTTTAATGGTGTTTTATGATGTATTGCAATCATCATGAATCATTTGGCCCCACCTCCTTTCTTCGCCCCACTCCCATGTTTGGTTTCCAACAGGGGCGTTTCTAGATCTGGAAAGGATCCAGGGCTATGCTAATGTAGGGATTCTCCGGACTCTGGGCTAGCTAGCCTTTTGGTTGTAGCTTCTGAACTTCTATCCGGGGCTACAACCAAAAGACCCGGGGCTATAGCCCCCTCAGGCACTCCCTGGCAATGCCTCTGGTTTTCAACACTACTCTATTTTATTAAGAAGTCTTGGCGAGTGAACAAACTATGATGCTGTAATGGATACATAAATCCTTATAGAACTGTTTTAAGCAAAAAAGAGTACTAATGTAACCTTATTTCCTCCCTCTAAAGTGCAAGAAGAAAAATGCCAGAATGCAGTTCAGTGAAAGACAAAAAAAAAATGACAAATAGCTTTGTAAATGTACTTTCAAGAGTTAAAGACTAAGGGCCCCATTCATGGCATTTTTGAATGGTTTGAAGTGACTTTGATATACTGTAAAGTGACTTTCCACTGCCAACACAAACCCTGATTCCTGGAACTGTGCAAAGTGTATTTTTGCAGTGCAAAGTAATTTTGTAAGTCACTTTTGCAGTATAAAATTACTTTGCACTGACTTTGCACTGCAAAAATACACAGTTTCATGAATCAGGGTTTGTGTCGGTTGTGCAAAGTTACGTTTTAGCAGTGCAAAGTTACTCTGAACCGTGCAAAGAATTCCACATATCAAATTCACAGGAGCATTTTGTAAGGGTGCAATCCCATAGGAAAACGCTCTGTGAGTCAGGCCTGAAAATAAAATACCTGTGAAAAGGTAACTTTGCTGTTTTTTCTATGTTTGACAAAGGCATGCGTCATATATGATGCGAATGAAATGTGACATTCAACAACAAGAGAAAAGGCTTTTTTCATGTGTCATATAAAAACACATGAAAGTAAAGGCACGACTTTAAAACTTGTTGTATGCGACATTTTATGGAAGAAGGCAGCGCGTGGGTAGCTAGGCCCTTTGTGTAAAAGGTCTAGAACGTCTTACTTATAATGACCTATCACGTCTAAGTGGCCCACACATCAAAAGCGCCCCCAAAATAAAAAGGGCCAGATTCTCAAAACAAGTTTTTGGACAAGTCAGGAGATGCGCTAACCAAAAAGGTGGTCGATGCACTCCTTCAGATTCTATTTTTCACCCCTTTTGCACAAATAAGCAGGGATTTCTTTGCATTTCAAAGCACATCGCAAATTCACAAACGGGAGTGACTGTAAACGCCCGAAAATTAAGGTCTTCCCCCCTACACTTGTAAAGAACTGGTGCAAGGGGAGGTGCAAATCATGGCAGCCTCATTTATGACCCTGTCATGATTTGGTTTTGAAGGGCGACATCCGCAACATAGACCAAAGCTGTCACACTAGCATTTCCATCTCCCAAACGGGGTAATGTTCTCAGTCATTTCACTGAGACCGGCATTTAATTAAAAAAAAATCAAAGGAATCATTTTTGGTGACAGAGGGGTAGGTTCTCAAAAAAGAGCAGAAACGAAATGAACGCAGTGAACGTGCTCTTTCATTTGTGGTGTTTTTAGAAATGCCCTGGTCACCTTATTGTCAGAAGTGACCTGCACAGTTCAGGATGGCCTGGATAGTGGCACAACGATTGCTATGATTTGCCAAATCATATCAATTGCCATGATTTGCTAAAAGATTGCCATGATTCTCTCCTCCACCGCGCCTGTTTCAAAACGTGCAGAGGGAGAACCCTCGTTTCAGGGCATTTAAAAGTGCTTCCAATTTGCGATGTCCTTTTAAATGCCCTGAAATGGCACCTTATTTGTGCAAATGTGCAAAGTGGAAAAATGAAGCGTTCATTCAGATACTATTTGTGAATTGGACCTCTCCTTTTTTGGGCACTAGTGATGTGATGCATTAACACATCCCCACACATGCGTCAATAAAATGATTTGAGAATCTGGCCCAGAGAGTGTAAGCTTTACATGGCAGTAAGATAGCTGAGAGGTTTAAGCGCTGACTGCTGAAATCTTTGTGTGATCTGCAGGTTTGAAGCTCAAATCCAGGCAAGAGAAACTCAGCCTTTTATCCTTCCAAGATTGTTAAATGAGTACTAACATTTTTTGGGAGATAACAATTCTATGTAAGAAAATGTTATATGTACAGCGTGTTGGTAAAAGTTCTCTAAATAACAAATTATTGTAACATGGACTTATATAGTAGGTTCTTATGTCTCTGATTCGAGAAAGTGAGTGAGGCCATCACCTCGGATATCTGTATCAGCAGTTGCTAATCCGGCATAACCTACCCAGTCTTCCATCCTTTCACGATAGATCCCTTAAGTACTATTTGTATAATAATAACACTTAAGCACATGTAATAGCCCCGTCCCAACCAATCAGAATGCTCGGAAAACAGTCTATAACTCCCAACATAAACAGCAATCCAAGAATTCTTGCACTCTGATTGAACATCCCTGGACCGTAAACATCTTCGGGCAAAGAGTTGCACAGTAAGGACATGTCTTGCTGAGTCTCTTGACTGCTTCCTTCTGGGGGTGCCTGCTGCTCCCCCAGGATTAAACACACGCCCTTGAGAGGATCTCATCAGAAGAGAGACTGCTGCACGGGAATCTGTCACGTCACAGGGAAATGGGTGTGGACTGGCAAAGCTAAAAATGGAATACAGAATTCTACAATAGAATACCTTTTCGCAAATGTTTTAAATTGTGTTTATATAAATACATTTCACCTGCAGATTAACTCAATGTGTTTACAGATCTAGTCAGAGACTTTAAATTATGTAAGCAGTGTCTACACTATTTTTTCACGTGGGGACACCCATTATCCTGCAATAATGACCCCTTTTGCGAACTAAAAGGCTTAGGGCCTCATTACATGGTAGGCGGTAGGGATTTAACGTTACCGGTAATGGAATACCGAGAACGTTACATCCCCATGGTAATTACGACCCGGCTCACCGCTATTAGCGGCACCGCTAAGTACGGTGCCACTAATAGCGGCCAGTCCGCGGGCGTGCGACCCTCCATCCAGTAAATAATGCCATGCCGCTAATAGCACACCATCACAAGGCGAGCGGACATGCCAATAGTGGCATGGTAAAGCTCCCAAAACCCCTTATCGGCATGCCGCTAATACCGCCATCGCGAACCACCCGTTAAAATAACTGTGCAGTGTTACCACCTGTGGCACAATGTGGCCACAATCAGCACAGGTGGAGGCAATGGAGACTGTGGCTGCTCAAAAGGAGCACACCACACCCCTTCCCACACCCCTTCCCACACCAAGATGGTTCCAATACTAGCAGCATTACATGGCCTGGAGGACCTGATAGCAGCGCAGCTGCAACAACAACAGGCAGCACAGAGGAGACGCAGGAGGAGGAGGAGGGCAAGACAGGCACAGCAACCACCACTACGGCACCTAATCATACCACAGAGGCACCCACCAATTCCCAGGATCAGAGCCAGTCCACTTAACCTGACACCTGAGCAGATACACACCCTGTACCGTCTGGACCGGGATACCATCACCAGCATCGTGGACATAATACACCACGACATTGTGAGCCTCATAGACATCAGAACTGCCATCCCCCCTCTACTGAAGGTGGTGACTGTGCTCCACTTCCTGGCCACAGGCACCTACCAGCATACAGTGGGGCAGATGCATGGCATCTCACAACCAGTATTCTCACGCACACTGAACCAGGTACTCAATGGCCTCCTGAAGCATGCACCCGAACACATATACATGCCACGGGCTGCCCAGGAGATTGCAAACACCAAAGTTGGTTTCTATTCACTGGCAGGCATCCCAAGTTGCATCAGGGCCATCAACTGTTCATATGTGGAATTGGTCGTCCCACATCACAATGAAGTAGTGTACCGAAACAGGAAGCAATTCCACTCCAAATGTTATGTGACACCAACAACATAATCACACATTGCTGTGCCCGATTTCCCGGATCTACCCATGATTCCATGGTCCTGCGGAACTCAACTATCCCACGCTACATGGAGCGACAAACGGGACAGCGTTCGTGGCTACTTGGTGAGTAGCAGGCCAAGCACATGGCAGTGAGCGTGGGGGGGGGAGATAGATACTCAAACTGGGTGTGCTTGGGGGGAGAGAGATAGATACTCCAACTGGGTGTGCGTGGGGGGAGGGGGGTAGAGATAGATACTCCAACTGGGTGTAGCCTGTAGTCCATCGTCCAAATGCACATACAAATGTAAGCCAATGAAATGAACAGGCCACACTTGAGGTGAACAGTAACAGGACCCCATTCCTTCCCCCATATAGGTGACGCCGGCTATCCCCTGAAGAGGTGGCTCCTCACACCTCTACGGAACCCACAGAACAGGCACGAAGAGGAATACAATCGTGCACATACCCGTACCCGCATCGTGATCGAGCAGACTTTTGGCCTATTGAAGTCACGGTTTAGGTGCATTAGCAGGTCTGGTGGCGCCCTCCTGTATGGCCTTGAGAAGGTGGCCAAGATCACCATGGCATGTGTCATGCTGCACAATATGTGTATCAGACGGAATGTGCCACTGCCCCCTGATGTTGAAATAGAATCACCTGATGAGGATGATGATGGTGATGAGGATGGAGGTGAAGGGGATGCAGGTCATGCAAGAGGGGATGGCCAGGAGGGACGTGCTGTGAGGCAGCATCTGATCAACCAAATATTCTGAGTAACAAGTTCTCGTACTGTCACCTGGATATGGCTAGTGGTGCACTGGTGTCTGTTTGTTAGCTCACAATGGACCCTGGCGTCAATAAATCAAACATACACAATGAAGAAGTCCAGGCCGGTGTTTTGCTCTAACACCAGTATATTTATGAACTCAAACAGGAAAATGTGCATGTACCCAAACATCCCACCACCCTACCCCCAACCCCCCACAACTGTCCCATCACACCCTACCCCCCACCCCCCACAACTGTCCCATCACACCCTACCCCCTACCCCCCACAACTGTCCCTCATGTGTCTTCCACAATCTTTGCATCCAGGCATGCACGTGGAAGCATGGATATTCACTCCCTATTGGTCATTGCCTGATCCAGCATTTGGAGGCTGCCGGGAGGAGCGCCTGGTGGTGCGTGCAGAGCGTCGGAGTGGGCTTGTCTGCCGCGAACCGCCGGACGAAGAAGTGGCAGACTGTCCTGGTGCTGGTGGTGGTGGAAATTGACGGTCCATTGCATCCGCAATGCGTGTGAGTACCTCACGAACTCTGATGAGCTCCCCACACAGCCTGTCTGTGCAGGTCTCCATACTCTCCCTGGAGTACCTGGATGTCTCCCCAATCTCCGCCCTGAGACGGGCAGCCTCCTCCACATGCTGACCAACCACCACAGTGAGACCCTGTTGCCGCTGGATGATGCTGGCCAGGTCAAGGGCAGTGTCGGCCTCTGGTGGTGTGGCTACTGTGCATTGTGATGCTGGCAGGTGTACAGATGGAGGCACCGGGGGGCTACTGAAGGATCCCATGGTCTCGTCACCAGTGATGTTGGAGCCAGGTGTGTGATGGGGTGATGGCTCGGGGGTTCCAGGTGGGCTTGGGGTGTGCCCAGCTCGAATTCAGTTGGGTCCTCCACATCAGTTAATGGTGCGGTGGCTGCCGCCTCTCCTGCCGAACTAGCAGTAGCTGAGGGTGGTCCCTCAGTGGCTGTGAGTGGTGGTGGTGAGTGAACCTCCTGAGGTGGGGCTGTTGGGTTTGGTGTGGCCTTGGCAGTGGCGCTCGAACGATGTTTGGAACTCTGCAAATGGAGCCTTGCGCCTTTTCTCCTTGATGTCGTGGGGGTGTCCTCGGTGGGCTGTGGCCTTTTCTTCTTCTGCGCAGGGGGTGCCTGGGATACATTCTCACTGTCAGTATGTGACCCTGTCGGGGACAAGAAGGGGGATAGCATTGGTTAGGGTTTGATGTACTTAATGCAGGATAAATCATCAATGCAGTTGTGGGCATTTGCAATTCATTGTGAAGGGTGCAGGTGATGTGCCAGTTCAGTGGCTCATACTTGGAGTGTTGTGTGTGGCACTTGGCTCTGTTGATGTGTGCATGTGTGTGTGTTTGGGTCTGGCACTGACATGGGCAGGGTGGGATGCATGTGTGGATGTATGGCCATCCATGAGGTGAGCCTGGGCTGATATTTGTGGGGACCTGTAGATACACATTGCATGCTTTCATCAGTACACTTACCTCCATCCGACGTGTCTGCCACACCATGCTCCATCCTCCCGACTCCCTCGATACATTCGACTCCGATCAGGTTGGCGCATGTCTCCTCCCATTCATTTAGCTTGATTGGCGACCCAGATCCGCCAGCGGTGGCAGTGTTATGATTCTCTGCCAGGATCATTCTGACCCGGAGTCTCAGGTCATCCCATCTTTTCCTGCACTCACGTACATTGCGGGCGCAGGTGCCCACGGCACTTACTTTCATTGCCACTTCGGCCCAGATAGCCTTTTTCTTAAGGAGGGTCTCCCGCCGAATGTCGTTAGCGAAGACCACTGCAGCATTGTCTGCTAAGGTTTGGGTCAGCATGAGTAACTCCTCATTAGAAAAGTTTTCTTTCCGCTGGCGGTCAGTTGTTTTTTTCAGTGCTTTGGGCATGGTAAGGGTATTCCAGTGAATCTCAGACAGCAAAGTACCACAAACAGGTCCAGGGGGCAGAGGATGGCAATGGATTGTGTTTTTAAAGATGGCCGCCGTGCTCTTTCCCGTTCCTGTGCGATGACGCTATTTCCGGTTCCGCAATTTAATGGTCACCGCTAATAGCGGTGACCGCTATTTGCATGCAGCGTGAGGGCGGAGGTGCTATCTGCACTTTCGTCGAGGGCGGTAAGTGACATTTTGTGGTCTTTAGCGGCATGGCGGTTGGGTCATTACCGGCATGGCGCTATGCTCATGTCCGCGTACTCGTAATGGTACGCTATTAGGCGGACACGTTAAGAGCGCCATGACGGTAAATGTGGATTTTTACCGCACAACGTGTAATGAGGCCCTTAATCATTTACATGGTTGGAAGCATGTAGAAGAGCATTATTATTATTGTTATTGTAATAATTGTTTCTGTTAACAACCAGGTTCGAAGGATGTTGATGACTTTGATTGACTATCTGGCTATACAGTATGGCTAGGCGCGCTCATGTTTTGGGAACAAGACAAAGCTGCGGAGCATGTTTTCGAAACCCGGGTCCGCGCTTAGTGGCTTGAGTGAGGCATGAAATAAATGAACAATTTAATTTGATCAGCATAGGTGTAGTTAGATTAACTTGGAAGGATTGTGGTACTGCCTTTTAAGTGTGAACCCTGTATAATCATTGCCTTTGATGTTGTTCGCAGACCGACTGAAACCACCCACCTTCACATCAGACTCCACTTAATGCACCAGCTTAGTAACTAGTCAGCTGGTCAAGTGCTGCAAGAGGCCAACATGTGATCTGCCTAATTCTCTAATCATGAAAATCATTTGTTATGGCTTCAGGACTGTAGTCCATACCTCAGCCGGTATCCTACCATGCCATCCCAGGATATTGCAATAAAGCCCATTATATCGAAGTTTTAAAAACAAATTTCAAGGTGGTTGGGTTAGGGTATTAATTAAAGTTCATGGATGTGGACTGGCTGTGGCGGGTCCCCTAACAGTATTGATTTGCAGTGAAATGTGCGTAAAATAAAACAATTCAATGTAATTGGCTTTGTTGTAATCATCTGGATGAAATCACGTAGCTCCTCTAGTCCAGTTTTCCATGGTGCCCAGCTAGTCTCCTTCTGTGCTCTTGAAAACATCTACACTGCACCCTATCAAACTCTCACTCACCTGGTAAAGATACACATTGCTAGGATAAATGGGACCGATCAGGAACTGGTCTGTCTTTTATTTCCGCTGACCCAATGGAGGTGAAGAACATTTTCTGAGCAAACCATCCATCTGTGCAAAATGTCTTTGCACAGATTTTCTTTGCATCTGTCCACTCCACTTCTGTGACCTCGGTGATTCTACTACCGACCAGTGTGGGACACCTTGCTAGGAATTGGACATTAGTGCTGGAAATCCTCATTCCATAGTGATCATCATTTTGATCCCAGCGGAGTCAGAATTACATTTTTCTGCATGTTTTTCATGCACCTGTTGAAGACGGCGCAATATGCTCAGATAAATAGGGCAGCAGTGTCCACCATTTCCTAAATGGTGGAACCCAATTTCAGATCGATAATTATTATTATTGTTATTATAATTGTTTCTGTTAACAATCAGGTTTATTTTGATCGGTTCTGTGAGCATCAAGTACAGTGAAATATCTGCATACATCTAGCGAAGAATGCAACAGTAAAATAGGATCCCAGGTTTCTGCGTCATTTTCCATATACATACTTATTTATCAGGTGAACTGATGTGTCGGATCTGTCTCTGGAGTCGGATCCAAATAACTGGTCGGATCTTCCCTGAGATAATCATGCAGGGATCCGAATGTTGGTCTAATTGTCTTCAGACTAATGGTGTATGTCGATATCATTGTCTTGGAATGGTTGTTGAGTTCACCAGGCAAGTGCTCTTCCACCGGACCCACAAAGACTATGGGGTACTATATGCACCAGAATGGCTATGTGTTGAAGAACTGCACTGTCGTGTGTTGAGGCAAGGGCATGCTGTTGCATGTGGCTCAGCCCCTACTGAGTGAGCATCTTAATTAGTGAATATCTCATTAAGGGTAAGCCACCAATCACCTACCTGATGTAGAGGACGAAGTGGGAGGCCACGTGTTAGGGGAATGGGTTTAGATTAGATGTGGCCAATCGGTGCAGGGACTGTAGGGTGGGATTAGAATGTTCTGTGGGTGGTAGCCAATGAGGCTGGGGGAATTATGTTGGTATATCGTTATTATGTTAGCATTGCTAATTATGGCTTATTAGCCTTAGAAAAGATGTAACCCTTTGAAGAATAAGAGAGTGCCTTGTCAGTTTGGTTCTATGTGACTGCCTTAGACCTTTTTGCATGCAGTAAACCTTGTTTTCTCTTGCAAATCGGTGCAGTGCTTATTTAACCTTTTGGATTTATTTTCCATGCAGTGTTTGGGTTACTTTCCCTTCAATACATGAGAACATGCTCCTTTTTTCTTTGCCCATAAGGCCAGTGCAATGCAATGCCACTGTAGGAAAACATGTCCCTACTAGCTGCATCAATGTAGGCCAGAATGCGAACATTCATCATGTTGGCTTTAACCTAATGCCAGTAAAAATGTTATTCATGGATTTATTTATTTATTTATGTTTGCATTTGTTAAGCGCGTGAAACCTAGAGGCATCAAGGTCCTGGCTACATACAGTAGCAAGAAAAAGAAAAAAAAAAGAATAAAAAAAAAAACAGATGCAGAAAAATAAGGTGCTGGTTGCTTAAAATTGAGCAGGTCAATTTAAGTGCATAGTTGTGGTCAGGCGATTGGTAAGTTTGTAGAGAAAAGTTGGGTTTGAAGTTTCTGGAACGCCAAATAGGATAGTGCAGATCTTAGTGTCAGGGGTAATGAAAATGGAAGGCCGAGGAAGCAAAATGCCATTGGGCTTGTTTCACTTGGGTACTGTACTGTCAAAGGAAAACTGCATTACCCTGCACAGTAGAAAGATAGCATAGGAGCTTGCAGAAGCTGAGCGAGGGCTCACTGTTTTCACTGGCTTGCCTTGCTTTGAGTATCTCCAACATAATAAGTGGTGGGTTGGCACCATTATGCCCACTACAGATGAGCCATCCTGTGCAGGAAGGTAGCCAACAATAACAACTTACAATAAACTGACAGTACAGACTGGCAAACAAATGAGAACAACATCATCTTGGACCTCATTAAGTTTGGCACTAGTGGTAAAAAGGCAATTTTTGGAAATATTACCTGTTTTACTATTCTACCAGATTTAATGTTTGGAAACCAAAAACCATAAAAATTATTCACCCTGGCCCTCAACGACCATCAGTGGCTCCCACTGCATGCACAAACCACCTTCATGTCTTGCTGCGTCATCTATAAGGCAGTCACCCTCAAGTCCCCCAGCTACCTCACAGAGAAACTCTGCATCTACGGCGGACAGCGCCCCACCAGAAGCCAGGACACATGCAGACTTGAAATCCACTTTTTCAAAAAGGAAAGGACCAGAAAACAAGCCTTCTCTGCCTATACCCCAAGACTATGGGACCTCCTCCCCATCGGCATCAGACTCGCCCACACTCCTACAATTCAGTAAGGAAATGAAGACACACCTCTTCAAGGAGTCTCTCCTCCTCAACACCTAGGCGATCACGATGCCCATAACATCCCCGCCAGCCAGTACAGCTATACTCCTCCTCTATCCCCATTTGTATCTTACCCCCCGCTGTATATCTGCTCTGTTGTGACCACTGAAAAACGCTCTGTCTTGCATTTGTTATGCATATACCTCTGTAAAGTGCTCTGTTATGTATCTGTGTTGGTGTACACCTCTGTAAAGCGCTCTGTTGCGTCTCAAAGATCTATCCGCGCTCAAAAAATACCATAATATTAGTAATAATAATAATATTCATAATAATCTATACATCTCAGAAAGACCACCAACTCTACCATGTGCAATCAAGCCTACTTCTCTGTACATCTAAGCAAACCTGCTGAGCAGCCCGGCCTTCTGATCTTTAACCCTCAGAAACCAAGCCTCCTCATTTGTATATTTTAGCAATACTACTGAGCAACCCGGCCTCCTAGTCTGTACACCTGAGTAAAACCGCTGTGCAACATGACCTCCTCATCTATAACCCTCTGCAATCAAGCCTTCTCATCTTCACATCTGGCAAAAACTGCTGAGTATACCAGCTTCCTCCTCTGTAATCCTGAGCAATCTAGCCTCTGCATATCTACATCTGAACAAATCCGCTGGGCAACCAAGCCCCATCATTTGCAACCCTTTAAAATCAAGCCTCCTCATCACTTCATCGGAGCAAAGCTGATAAGCAACCCAGACTCCTCATCTGTATCTCTATGGAATGAAAATTCCTCATCTGTCTATCTCAGCAAAAGTGCTGAGCAACACGCCTCTCGATCTTTAACCCTATGCTACCAAGTCTCCTCATGTGTATATCGCACAACCTCCTCATCTGTAACCCTATGCATCCAAGTCGAGTGCAGGTAGGACAGAACCAGAAAACAGGCCTTCTCTGTCAATGCCCCAAGACTCCTGAACCTCATCTCCATCAACATCAGACTGACCCCCTCACTTCTACAGTCCAGGAAGGAGATCAAGAACCCCCCACCCCCTCTTCAAGGATTGGCTCCTACCTAGCACCTTGGACCACACAACTTCCACTTCCCACCCTACCTGAGACTGGGTAATCTCACTGTTCCCTCCCCTGGTTGCTTGTAGATACATTGCTGAAAAATTGCCCACCCTCCCCTATTGGTATATCCTAACGTCCATGTTTCTCTGCTTCCCTAACCATGTTCTTTCCCCTATGATTGTAAAGTGCTCTGATCCTTCATGAAGATTAAAAAATGCCCTAATAATAATGCCATAATAATAATAATCTGTAAACATTTGAACAAAATTGCTGAGTAACCCAGCCTCCTCATCTGTAACCTATGCAATCAAGGCACCTCATCTGCAAATTGAGCAAAACTGTTGAGTAACATAGCCTCCTCATCTGTTCACTGTGGAGAAACTGCTTTGAAACTAGACCTCCTCATGTGTAACCCTATGCAATCAAGGCGCCTCATCTATACATCTGAGCAAAAATATTGAGAAACGCAGCCTCCTCATCTGTACACTTGAGTCAAGCTGCTGGGCAAGAGGACCTCCTCATGTGTCACCCTATGCAATCAAGGTGTCTCATCTGTACATCTGAGCAAAACCGTTGACCAATGCAGCCTCCTCATCTATACACTTGGGTAAAATTGCTGCGCAAGAGTACTCCCTCATCTGGAACCTCATGCATTCAAGGAACCTCACCTGTTCATCTGAGCAAAAACTGCTGCACAACCGGACCTCCTCATCTGTGACCATATGCATTTGAGAATCTGCATCATACATCTGAACAAAACTGCGTAACACGGCCTCCTAATCAAAACATCTGATCAGGATTACTAACCAACCCGTACTCCTAACCTGTAACATTGTGCGTTCAGACCACCTCATCTCTACATCTGAACAAGACTACTAGCCCACCCGGGCTACTCACCTGTAACATTGTGCGTTCAAACCTCCTCATCTCTACATCTGAACAAGACTACTAACCCACCCGGGCTCCTCACCTGTAACATTGTGCGTTCAAACCTCCTCATCTCTACATCTGAACAAGACTACTAACCCACCCGGCCTCCTCACCTGTAACATTGTGCGTTCAAACCTCCTCATCCCTACATCTGAACAAGACTACTAACCCACCCGGCCTCCTCACCTGTAACATTGTGCGTTCAAACCTCCTCATCTCTACATCTGAACAAGACTACTAACCCACCCAGCCTCCTCACCTTTAACATTGTGCGTTCAAACCTCCTCATCTCTACATCTGAAAAAGACTACTAACCAACCCGGCCTCCTCACCTCTAACACTGTATGATCAGGCCTTCAGCAACCCGGCCTCCAAAACTATAACACTGTACGATCAAGCCTGCTCATCTCTACATCTGAGCAAAATTGAGGAGAAAACCTGGGCTCCTCATCTGTAACACTGCAATCAATCCTCCTCATCTCTACTTCTGAGCAAAATTGCTGAGCAACCAAGCCCCATCATTTGCAACCCTTTACAATCAAGCCTCCTCATCACTTCTTCTGAGCAAAACTGTTAAGCAATCCAGCCTCATCTGTAGCTCTGTGGAATCAAAATTCCTCATCTGTGTATCTCAGCAAAGGTGCTGAGGAACACAACCTTTGGATCTTTAACCCTGTGCTACCAAATATCCTCATGTGTATATCTCAACAAAACAGCTGAGCAACCTAATCTCCACTATTGCAAGCTTGTACAATCAAGCATTCTCATCTGCACATCTTAGCAAATCGGCTGAGCAACCCGCCTCATTATCTGCCTACATGAGTATAATAGCTGTGCAGCACAACCTCCTCATCTGTAACCCTATGCATCCAAGCCAAGTGCAGGTAGGACAGAACCAGAAAACAGGCTTTCTTTTTCTATGCCCCAAGACTCCAAATCCTCATCCCCATCAATATCAGACTGAAGCCTTCACTTCTACAATCCGGGAAGGAGATCAAGACCCCCCTCTTCAAGGAATGGATCCTACCTAGTACCTTGGTCCACACAACTTCCACTTCCCACCCTACCTGGGACTGAGTAATCTCATCTCCACTGTTCCCTGCCCTGGTTGCTTGTAGATACATTGCTGAAAAATTGCCCACCCTCCCCTGTTGGTATATCCTAACTTCCTTGTTCCTCTGCTTCCCTAACCATATTCCTTCCCCTATGATTGTAAATTGTTCTGTTCCTTCATAAAGATTAAAAAATGCCCTAATAATAATGCCCTAATAATAATAATAATCTGTAAACATTTGAGCAAAATTGCTGAATAACCCAGCCTCCTCATCTGTAACCTATGCAATCAAGGCACCTCATCTGCAAATTGAGCAAAAGTGTTGAGCAAGAAAGCCTCCTCATCTGTACACTTGAGTGAAACTGCTTTGAACCTGGACCTCCTCATGTGTAACCCTATGCAATCAAGGTGCCTCATCTATGCATCTCAGCAAAAATATTGCGAAACGCAGCCTCCTTATCTGTACGCTTGAGTCAAACTGCTGCGCAAGCGGACCTCCTCATGTGTGACCGTATGCAATCAAGGAGTCTCATCTGTACATCTGAGCAAAATTGTTGACCAATGCAGCCTCCTCATCTGTACACTTGGGTAAAAGAGCTGCGCAAGAGTACCCCCTCATCTGGAACCTTATGCATTCAAGAAATCTCATCTGTTCATTTGAGCAAAAACTGCTGCACAACCGGACCTCTTGATCTGTGACCATATGCATTTGAGCATCCGCATCATACATCTGAACAAAACTGCGTAACACGGCCTCTTAATCAAAACATCTGATCAGGACTACTAACCAACCTGTCCTCCTCACCTGTAACATTGTGTGATCACACCTCCTCATCTCTACATCTGGACAATATTAGTAAAGCATCCGGCCTCCTCACCTGTATCACTGTGCGTTCAAACCTCCTCATCTCTACATCTGGACAATATTAGTAACGCATCCGGCCTCCTCACCTGTATCACTGTGCGTTCAAACCTCCTCATCTCTACATCTGAGCAAGACTACAAACCAACCCAGCCTCCTCACCTGTAACACTGTGCGATCAGGCCTTGAGAAACCCGGCCGCCTCCCATCTAACACTGTGCGATCAGGCCTTGAGTAACCCAACCTCCTCACCTCTAACACTGTACGATCAAGCCTGCTCATCTCTACATCTGAGCAAAATTGAGGAGAAAACCTGGGCTCCTCATCTGTAATACTGCAATCAATCCTCCCCATCTCTACTTGCAGGTAGGACAGAAACAGAAAACAGGCTTTCTCTGTCCATGCCCCAAGACTCCAAAACATCATCCCCATCAATATCAGATTGACCCCCTCACTTCTACAGTCCAGTAAGGAAGGCAAGACCCCCCCTCATCCACATCATACATCTGAGCAAAACCGCTGCGTAACGCAGCCTCCTAATCAAAACATCTGATCAGGACTACTAATCAACCTGTCCTCCTCACCTGTAACATTGTGCGATCAAACCTCCTCATCTCTACATCTGAACAATACTAGTAACGCATCCGGCCTCCTCACCTGTATCACTGTGCGATCAAACTTCCTCATCTCTGCATCTGAACAAGACTACAAACCAACCCAGCCTCCTCACCTGTAACACTGTGCGATCAGGCCTTGAGAAACCCGGCCGCCTCACCTCTAACACTGTATGATCAGGCCTTTAGCAACCAGGCCTCCTCATCTGTAACACTGTGCGATCAAACCTCCTCATCTCTACCTCTGTAAAAGACTACTAACCAACCAGGCCTACCCTTCTATAACACTCTGCGATCAGGCCTTCAGCAACCAGGCCTCCTCATCTGTAACACTGTGCGATCAAACCTCCTCATCTCTACCTCTGTAAAAGACTACTAACCAACCAGGCCTACTCTTCTATAACACTGTGTGATCAGGCCTTGAGAAACCCGGCCTCCACACCTGTAACACTGTGCGATCAGGCCTTAACCAACCTGCCCTCCTCACCTCTAACCCTGTGCGATCAAGCCTGCTCATCTCTACATCTGAACAATACTAGTAACGCATCCGGCCTCCTCACCTGTATCACTGTGCGATCAAACCTCCTCATCTCTGCATCTGAACAAGACTACAAACCAACCCAGCCTCCTCACCTGTAACACTGTGCGATCAGGCCTTGAGAAACCCGGCCGCCTCACCTCTAACACTGTATGATCAGGCCTTCAGCAACCAGGCCTCGTCATCTGTAACACTGTGCGATCAAACCTCCTCATCTCTACCTCTGTAAAAGACTACTAAACAACCAGGCCTACTCTTCTATAACACTGTGCGATCAGGCCTTGAGAAACCCGGCCTCCACACCTGTAACACTGTGCGATCAGGCCTTAACCAACCTGCCCTCCTCACCTCTAACCCTGTGCGATCAAGCCTGCTCATCTCTACATCTGAACAATACTAGTAACGCATCCGGCCTCCTCACCTGTATCACTGTTCGATCAAACCTCCTCATCTCTACATCTGAACAATACTAGTAACGCATCCGGCCTCCTCACCTGTATCACTGTGCGATCAAACCTCCTCATCTCTGCATCTGAACAAGACTACAAACCAACCCAGCCTCCTCACCTGTAACACTGTGCGATCAGGCCTTGAGAAACCCGGCCGCCTCACCTCTAACACTGTATGATCAGGCCTTCAGCAACCAGGCCTCCTCATCTGTAGCACTGTGCGATCAAACCTCCTCATCTCTACCTCTGTAAAAGACTACTAACCAACCAGGCCTACTCTTCTATAACACTGTATGATCAGGCCTTCAGCAACCAGGCCTCCTCATCTGTAACACTGTGCGATCAAGCCTTAACCAACCTGCCCTCCTCACCTCTAACACTGTGCGATCAAGCCTGCTCATCTCTACATCTGAGCAAAATTGAGGAGCATCCCGGCCTCCTCATCTTTAAGGCTTCTCACCTGGAATGCTGTACAAAGCATATGTGAGACCCCCCTCTGCATCATTTGTTGCCCGTTGAAAATAATAATTGTGCAAATCAACCTTTTCTATGTAAAACATCAGCAGAAAACATTTGTGGGAATAAGGTCCAACATATTGGTTATTTTAGTCAGTGTTTATAATAGGCAATAGTGCCAGTTTCAAAATGGAGAGCTGATGACATTGTTAAAACAAGTAATTTCACAAAACTCAACACAACATTACAGTAACCCCAAATATCTCACTAAATTAGACATATGATGTTTTCTGCCTCGTTCTCCAATCCCGTCATATGCATTAATAAAACCCAATTTAACACGCAGGTCTCATTCACCCTCGACTCCATGGCTAGGGGGGGATTAAATGCACTTTGCCGGGATTACAGCTGCCAATCAACTTCAAGTGCATTTCTAATAGTTTAATTTGTGGCACAGGGATTCCAAATAAAATCATCAAGCGCAGTCGATTAGACTCATTAAGTCCTTAAGGAGCGTCTGTGTACAGAGCAGCCATCAGATTCCGGGCGCTGAGAATTAATTAGCCCTGCGCTATCCTTTGTCTGGATTAGAGCCCTTGGGCCCCGAGGCCTGGTGCTTTCCTCTCGATCTACAGGCCTATAATCGTTTTTACCAACACTACCAGGCTGGTCGAGCCTAAGGAGATTGCCTCAACATTTTGCAAAGATCAAAGAACATGACACATGAAGCTCGGATCTTTGTTCCTCATCCTCCTTGCATACCAAGTCTGACTGCAGAACATGTTTTACAGGGAAGAGTTTTTGGGGGTAATTCATAGAATTCAGCGCACAAGTGGCGCAAGCGGCTGGCGCTCAGAGTGCGCGTGCGAATCCCTGCGCCAGCCGCGTGCGCCAAAACCCATTTCCGCGCACAGCGTATTCATGGATCCCAGCTACCAAAACCAGCCGTGGCGCACAGTGGCGCAGCGACCCTGCAGCAGCGCCAGTTACGCCCCCAAGAATGCCTCTCGCGCAGGGAAAAGCCATCAAAATCCCCAATCCAGCACAAAGGGCTGCGTTAACCCTGTACCAGCACGGCAAGTGGGCTACGTGTATCACTGGGGTGCGCGGGAAGTACCTCACGTCATTTCAGCTGGGTACATGTATTTCGGGGTGCGCGGGAAGTTTCACACGCGATATCAGCAGGGTACCTGTATATCAGGGGTGCGCGGGAAGTTCCACACGCGAATCTCCTGGCTACGTGTATTTCGGGGTGCGCGGGAAGTTACACACGTCAATCTCCTGGCTACGTGTATCATGCGGTGCGTGGGAAGTTTCACACGCAAAGTCAGCAGGGTACATGTATATCAGGGGTGCGCGGGAAGTTACACACGCGAATCTCCTGGCTACGTGTATCTTGGGGTGCGTGGGAAGTTTCACACGCAAAGTCAGCAGGGTACATGTATATCAAGGGTGCGCGGGCAGTTCCACACGCAAATGTCCTGGCTACATGTATTTTGGGGTGCACGGGAAGTTTCACACTCGATATCAGCAGGGTACGTGTATATCAGGGGTGCGCGGAAAGCATCACATGCGATTCCATCAGGGTACGTGTATTACAGGGGTGCGCGGGGAGCACCACACGTGAATTGCACGTGTGGGTCCTCCCAGGTGTTCCCTCTACACCCTCCACGGCCCCTGCAGGTGGCTCACACCAAAGGGGCCTACCCTGCACATGTCCTGCAGGCACCCCATCCACCATAGCCATGCCCCCCAGCCAACCCACATGTCAACTTGCACTACTACCCACCAACGCATGTCCCCCTGCACCCCCAGCCACCAGGGGCAGCCTCCACCAGGCCCTCACCCATGTCTCCCACCACCCCACCCCCCAGCAGTGCAGGGGCAGCCTCCACCAGGCCCCCACCCATGTCCAACTCATGTTCCCCACCACCCCCACCCCCCAGCACTGTGTGGCACCTGCCAGCAGACCCCCACTCATGTCAACTCATGTTCCCCACCACCCCCACCCCCCAGCAGTGCAGGAGCAGCCTCCACCAGGCCCCCACCCATGTCTCCCACCACCCCCACCCCCAGCAGTGCAGGGGCACCCTCCACCAGGCCCCCACCCATGTCTCCCACCACCCCCACCCTCCAGCAGTGCAGGGGCACCCTCCACCAGGCCCCCACCCATGTCTCCCACCACCCCCACCCCCAAGCAGTGCAGGAGCAGCCTCCACCAGGCACCCACCCATGTCTCCCACCACCCCCACCACCCAGCAGTGCAGGGGCAGCCTCCACCAGGCCCCCACCCATGTCCACCTCATGTTCCCCACCACCCCCACCCCCCAGAACTGTGGGGCTGCTGCAGCAGGCCCCCACCCATGTCCAACTCATGTTCCCCACCACCCCCATCCCCCAGCACTGTGGGGCACCTGCCAGCAGGCCCCCACCCATGTCCAACTCATGTTCCCCACCACCCCCACCCCCCAGCACTGTGGGGCACCTGCCAGCAGGCCCCCACCCATGTCCAACTCATGTTCCCCACCACCCCCACCCCCCAGCAGTGCAGGGGCAGCCTCCACCAGGCCCCCACCCATGTCTCCCACCACCCCCACCCCTCAGCACTGTGGGGCACATGCCAGCAGGCCCCCACCCATGTCCAACACATGTTCCCCACCACCCCCACCCCCCAGCAGTGCAGGAGCAGCCCCCACCAGGCCCCCACCCATGTCCAACTCATGTTCCCCACCCCCCCGACTCCCCAGCACTGTGGGGCACCTGCCAGCAGGCCCCAACTCATGTTCCCCAGCCAACATGTCATCACAATCTAGATCCCTGGTCCCTATGGTCAGCCTCGAAATGCAAAACACCCACCCGAGTATTGCATCCACCCACTCAGAAATGGCAATTACATGACAGAACACCAATTGCAAGTTTCGAAACAAACACATGTCCCTCACATACACCCAATGGGTGTCAGTGAATCTCAAAACCCATATCATGATATGCATGAAACCAATGAGATGATACTACACATTGAAGTTCGATCAAAAAATATGTATTAAAGGAAACATAAATAGATTCAAAAATAAAGAAACAGAAATGGGAATGTACAAAAATTAAAAGAAGCATGTCCGTGAAAAAAAGCAAAACCAAAAATCATAATCCAAAGGAATGGTGTCCAAAGTCACAGTCCACAAAAGAAAATCCAATGGGAAATAATAATTGAAAGCCATTGCTCCATGGGTAAATTGTGAAAGAAAAATAAAATCCAACAGTGAACTATGTACAAACGAACAAGCCAGGGTCCATTATCCCAACAAAAGAAATTAAACCTATCTAACAACACTAACTAATAAAATAAACTATATACAAAAATGTGGCCAATGTCCAAAAGGTCCAAAATAAATACAAAAACAAAGGAAACCTAACACTAACTACATAACTATGTACAAGGGCAGTGGGCTAGTCTGACGGCTCACTTTTGGATGTCCCGGGCCAGGACATCATCGAACTCCTGCTCAATATCCCGGAGGCGGTCCTCCTCCATGGCCCCGAGGGTCCGCAGGGCCGTCGACTTGTCCACCTCCAACCTCGAGGCACTCGGCCCGCCGCAGGGCCCTCCGCATGGAGTTCTCCGCCATGACCATTGTGAGCTGTGCCTCTTCCGCCCGCTGCCGCTCCGCATCTATGGCGTGGTCCAACCGCTGCCACACGGAAGACACTCTCTGTCCTGGGTCCTCCTGCCCTCCGGCTGATGCCTGCCCCTCCGATGTTGAAGGCCCCGAGCCTTCATGGCTCCCACCACGTTGCTGCTGCTGCTGTGCCTCTGCCCGTGCACTGCCTCCTGCTGCCTGCACATCCTCCGCCGGCTGGGGTGCAGTCGTCGATGTGGCCACCCCTGCTGCACGTCCGACTCCCGACTGTGGCAGGGATGCCTCCTCCACCAGCCTGGCCGCACCGTCAGAGGCAGCTCCACAGGGCACCCAGGTGACTGATGGGTGGGAAGATGGCACGGAGGACGACTGGCGCGTAGGGGGTTCAGTTGAGGAGGGGGTCGTAGCAAGCCCCATCAAACGGAGGAATCCGGCCTGGGTGACCTGTCCCAGTAGGCTGATGTGGTCAATGAGCCATTCGAGATGACATGCAGTCTCCTCATGAAAAGACTGCAGGTCACCTCGCATGGCCCGTTGACGCAACGCCACACCAGTCAGGACAGGCTCAACCCGGACCCGGATAGCCATGTCTGCAGGCAGAGGAAGGCCAGTTGTCGTTCGCTCATCCCTTGCCTGAAAACGGGTCTGGACGTAGGCACCCCTGCTGGTGCAAGATGATGCAGGGACAGGATCAGGGACAGGATTGCACACAGGCACCTCTGCGGCGGCCTGTGCTGCCTCCTGTCCCTGGTCCTGCAATGCACCACTAGCACCAGTAGGATCCACCCCTTCAGACCCCGTCTCTGTTGCTTGCACGGCCTCCTCCTCCACCAAACCTCCCACCAATCTGGATGACTCCGTGCTATCTTCCCCTGTTGGGCCCTGTGGGGTCCCAGCTGCCCCTTCTGCTGCCGAGGTGTCCAACTCCAACCTCCGCCTCTTGGACCTCCCCCCGGCAGCTGCGGCCTTGGACGCGGCATCGGACTCCTCACTCCCCGACGAGATGACAACATGGGAGGGGAGCCGGGCCTTGCGTCTCCGGCTGCCGGTGGGATCCCCGTCGCTGTGCTCCACAGCACCTTCTCCGCCCTCTTCATCAGTTGACGCTGCAGACATGGAGAAATAAAACACAGTCATCAGGGCACTGTACAATGGACACATACACACATGACAGTTGTACATGAGTGGCATTGGCAAACCTCAGACATGCCATCACAATCCCCAACACACATGTCATTTCAACTCGCAAACATGAGCCATACCACAGCCATATCGCAACTGCCAGCACCATCCATACACGTACAACAGCATGAGCAGGCAAAGCTGAGCCAGACATCACATGCAACATAGGAAGTGCACCACACATGTACACACACCACCACACTTGCATGCATGTGTACACCTCTGCCAAGTGTCGCAGTGTTCAGATGGGCATCCATGTCACATCTGCCAATCAGGCTTCCACATCCCGCTGTCACATGCATCCATGTTGCATCACTGTTGCACCCTTGTCAAATACACACAAATGCACATGTACACAGTGCTGATACATGCAGCTGAAAACAACATACATGCGTGACATCACGAACATGTGTACTTACATACACATTCATCCAAACATGTGTGCCCACACAACTGCATTTGGCATGCAAGCCTACACACACAAGCACCATCCATGTCTCACACATTACAGCCCTCGCATGTGTTAGCCTCACGGCCCTGTACACCCCCACCCATACTCGACCCCATACAAACAGATGTGCAACCTGCACACTACTGAAACATCACCACACGGACAGCTCACAATCAGGATGCATGTACACTTACCGCTCGACTCCAGACGGGTCTGCCTCTCAAGGACCTGGACGTGGAGCCCTGCGGATATGCGTTCCAGGACCCTCATCTGATCTTCCGACAAGTGGCCCCGGCGCCCTTTGGCATCCGCTGCCTTCAAGAGGCGCCGGGCCTTGTTCAGGGTCCTGGACCTGAAGTCCTCCCAGCTCTTCTTGACATGTTGGAAGTCGCGGACTGCCACCCCCTCCGCGTTGATGGCAGTCACGATGTCAGTCCAGATCCGAGTCCGTCCTTCCTTGTCGGCGCGGGAACTTCCGAAGAGGGCATCATATTGCCCCAGGACTTGCTCCACCAGGACACAAACTTCCCTGGCACTGAAGCTGGTGCCCCTCTGCCTCTCCGGCCCGGGGTTGTCAGTGGTGCCAGATGTTGCAGTGCCCGACATGACAACCCCAGAGGCAGGAGTGGGTGGGCAACTGGGTCCTGGGGCTGGGCTGTGGAGCGATGGAATCCCAGTCGGGAGTCTTCGGTTCCAGCAGGGGTGGTCACAGCAACAGCACCCCTGGCTGATGTGCAGGCAGCAAATGGCAGGGCACGTGGGCAGCAGGCAGTCAGGCAGCAGCAGATAGCAGGTGGGAGCGTGCTCAGGGCTCTGGGGGGCAGTAGTTCGGCCTTCTGGGCAGGAGCGTGGTCTTCCGTGTGCTTACGCGTGGCCAGCTTGATACGGAATGATTTGGCACGTGAAAATTCGGCACGTCAGCGTGTAATTCGAGGAAAGGCCCTTAGTGCGTAAGCGCGTCTGCACGCATATGCAATTTCATTGGACAGAAGGCCCCTCAAGCGCAAGCGCCCCTCTGACGTCACGCGCACAGGCGTGCATGGGCATTTCAGCGTGCGTGAAAAACTGCACGTCCGCGTGTAATATGAGGAAAGGGCCCATGCGCGTAAGTGACGTGACACGCGTGTGCGTTTTCCTCAGCACAGGTTAAAGGTGAGCGGGCCCAGCTGTTCGCTGTACGTGCCTTTCGTGGAGACCGACGTGTGTTGCTGCTTCCTGTTGTTTCGCGCGCCATCACAACTTCACAGCTATCAAGGACGTATCTCTTCTTTGCGCGGGGGTATTGGCTACGCGTGTTTTTCTGCATCCCGCTAGTCAGACGGTGAGTCGCACATGCTCTTTTTCACACTGCGGGTGCCCCTGTGTATCGCACCCATTTTCGATGTCATAGTAGCCTGCGTGTCCCACGCGTACGCGTTATTCGTGTTACTGGGTGCCACCGCGTACTGCGGGAGGTTGAATCCACGCACGTAGGCTGCAGGGTTGCGTGCACGGTTTTACTGCAGTTTTGGGGTGCCTGAGCATTGCGTGACCCGTCACTACATCACCGGGGTCACATACAGCCTTGCAGGTGCAGGGGGGCTGTTAACATCTTGCTTCCCACCCCCCTCACCCCAATTGCCCATGTCAATTTTGGTGTACACCTCCCATTGGCACCACTCCATCTGTGCCGGCACTAATACATCTGTGCCATGGTTGGGAGGCCACCAAAGGTGAGGGGCGCCTCAGCTGGGCGTCCTCCTCGTGGTGGGCGTGGTCGGGGACGTGGCCGTGGTGACCAGGGAGTAGGGGGACTCCAGGGTGTCCAGGGCGGCCACAGAGGGGGAAGAGGCAGGGGTGCGCCACTTGAGCACAATGTTGTGCCATGTGTCGGTGCAGTCATGCCACCACCCCCTGTGGTTCCGGGGGATGCAGCTTCTGCATCTGGCACTGGCGCCCGTGTGACCCGGCAGTCCGTTCCATCGACTGCCACGGGCCGAAGGGTAGTGGTAGCTGCAGGTGCAGCTGAGGACACCACCACCCAGGCTCGGGGTCTGCCAGCGCAGGCTGCGTTGGCACTTGAAGAGCCCTTGGAAGATCTCCAACAGGCCAGGGGGGGAACCATAGGGGCAGGCCGGGCTGCTCAGACCAAGCCACGTGTCCCTGGGGCAGTCATGTTATCTGCTGCCCCGAACAGCCGGGTGTTGGCAAGTGCAGGGGCAGATGCACCCAACAGCACCCCGGTTGTGAGTCTGCCAACCAGGACCATTGCGGTCAATGACCCTGCCACAGCTGATGTTGCTGCGCAGGGTCCATAAGTGGGCACCCAGCTGCCACTGACACAAGTCAGGCCTTTTGTCATCCCTCCACCTGCCACTCCCTTGGCTCAATCCACCGAACCCACTGGCCATACTGGTCAGGGCGGCATTAGCCAGCCAGGGTCTGCGCCACAGTCCAAGAGGAGGAAGGTTGCACCTGCAGCACAGGCTGGGACCTCACACACAGCCACAACCTCCTGCACGTCGAGGAAGAAGCCTTTCTGTAAGCAGGAACTGAACTTCCTCGTGGACTACGTGCGGGGCCACAGCCGTGACATGCTAGTGGGTGCCAATAGTCAGACTACGGCTGCCCAACGTGACACCCACTGGAAGCATGTTGCGGAACATGTCAGTTCATTCGGCCATGAGGTGCGCACGGCGCAAGAGTGCAAAAAGCGTTAGAATGACATCAAACGCAGCACTAAGGCTAAGTGTGCCTCTAATTACAACTTGACTCTGGTGACTGGCGGTGGGCCTGCACCAGAGGAGGAAGAGCTCACTCCGCATGAGGCACTCGTTGCGGAGTTCATACCACCTGAATTGGTCGAAGGAGTGGGAGAGATGCTGGACTTTGATGGCCAGTCCAGTGAGTGTTGATGCGTGTTTTTTGAGGACATGTGTGTTTCACTTGTGGGATGTGTTGTGCATGATTGCCGTTACATGTGACGTGTACATGGTTCTGATGTGTAAGTAATGCAATGCTTCCGTCATGCATGTCTCCTCTGCCTGCATGCGGGGGCTCCATGTAGGCATGCTCCCTTGCCCCTCCTCCGCCACTCTGCACCCCAGTTCCACCTTTGCACTGGTGTTCTTCAATCTTGCAATGTGTACTTTCTTTTTCATGCGTCCTGTGTAGATGCTAACTTCCAGCGTACAATCTGCCAAACATATGCCGTGTGGTACAGCCTTAGTACTTGATGCAGGGTATCTCACTTGTACTGTGCATAGGTCAGATGTCCCGCAGGAACATGAGTGCCCATTCATGCTCCATGTGCATTGCACGCATGCCCCTATGTGTCCTTGACTGGATGTTCACTGTAATACAAGTTCTTGGTTACATACATTGCCTGCCATCTCATCAGCCTTCCCATGTCAACTGTGGCTCAGTCCTGCGTTGCACACATGTTTAGGGTCTGACAATCTGTGTGGCTCACAGGCCTCAGCCTGTTCAATGGCCAATGACTCTGTCCAACTGTTGTTGTGTCTTCTTCACACATGGGCGGAATCCAGAGTTTTCATCATGTGTCCTGCTTACTGTCCCAGCATCATTTGCAGTGTTGTCACTTGAATCACATTAAGCTGTTGATGCCAGTCAACACTGCCTGTCAATACACAGGTGTATGGTCAGCCTTTTGATACCATGCTAGGCATCCCTGCTTTGGTACTGGGGTGGAGGGGTGCTTGGCTTCTAGATATGGTACACATTGAATGCACAATGCACGTGATGTCTGAATTTGACATTGCACTGCCTTCACATTTCCTGGCACACACCATGGAGTCCTTGTACATGTAGGTAGTAAGTGGAGTACACATTTTCTGCACTGCATAGACCCACTTCCATGGAAACTGCCACCTTTCAACAGGTCTGATCACAGAAGCAATTCAAAGTTGACCCAGCATGCATGCCAGGTTATATGTTGTGTGTCAAATGTCTGCCTGATGCGTTTGCTGTCGGTGTGTGTGTGTGTGTTGTGTGCTTCTGACATGCGTAGTGACCTTTTTCTCTCTATTTTTCAGGTGATGATGCAATGGAGGCGGAGGATGGTGTTGTCATGCCAGACACAGGGTTGTTACCACTACATCAACCCGGCACTAGTGGGGGTCGTGGGGTGGTAGGCCACGAAAACCCCCAAGTGCTACAGTCCATCTTGTCTCTGGCTGCCTATGAGTCCAGCCTTGATGACGACTCTGACGTCCATGTTGAGTTGGATGAGCATCAAGTCCATGTGTCAGGGGTGAGTGATTCTGATGTGGACACTCCTCTGTCTGCGACACCTGCACTGAGGGATCAGACAGTCTTGGTTCCTCTGCCCGTGCTGGATCGGGACGCAGGGTCACCTTCCACACCAGTCACTGATGTGCCTGGGACATCACGTCGACGGGGGCATGTAGTCGTGCAGCTGCGGGCGGTGCCAACACAGCGAGGACCCCCGGTCCTTGGGTCCCGCAGGGGTCAAGCCCGGCAACACGGTCGCCGCGCGCAACCGCAGTATACTGAGTGGGAGCAAGACATGACTGCCAATTTAGAACGGCAGGGGGCAGCAATGGAGAACATCGCTGAGAGCATGGAGCGTGTGGCCCGATCTGTGCTCCCCCCTGCTAGGCAGGTGCTTCTCCAGAAGCAGGCGGCACGGTCCACGGCCCGCTCGCTCAGGCTGGGCATGGCGGTCTCAGACAGGGCACGCCAGGCTGAAATGTCGTCTCTGCATCAAGCAATTGCTGCTCACGCAGAGGCGCACATGGATGCCCTGAGGGAGGAGTATGCTTCCCTCAGATCCACTCTGGGTGTCCTTATGATGTCCCAGAGGCAGCAGGCAGAGGAGAGGTTTGCACAGCTTGAGCGTACCATCTCGGCTGAGCTACAGGCTTGCCGGGAGGTGCAGCGGTTGTCCAGCCAGGCCTTGCAGGAGGAACTCCGTGTTACACGTGCTACCTTGCAAGAGGAAGCACGTGTATCACGTGAGGTTCTGCATGCAGACCTACGTCACATCGCCACACAGAAACAGGCTCACCCGTCTGGCAGACTTGCTGCCGACGAGGGACAAGCTGCGGCTAGGTGTGGCCAGGCTACTGTGCCACGTCCTCCTTTACAGGATGAGCCAGACTCGGATGACCATCTATCTCCCACATAGGTCGGGCTGTGCAGGCGTTGAGCCCATGGAGGTTTTTTTTTTGGCTCAGCACCATCGCATGTGGATGTTGAGAAGCACCCTGTACCTCCCCCCTCCTGGGTGCCTCCCCTATCCCCGGGTCGTATGTGGCCATTTTTGATTTTTCTTGTAGTTTAGTTAGTTAAGTTTCTGTTTGATAGTTAGTTTAATTAGGTAATGTAGGTTTTCCATAGTTAGTGTAATTAGTTAATAGTTAATATAGTTTAAAATTGCTTGTCTATCGTGCTTTCATGTGACGGTGCGGTGCTTTGTGGCTTTTGAAGGCATCCACTGTCTGTTCCAGCTGGGCCCTTCAGGCTTGTCTTGTGTATGTGTTTGCTGCTTGGGGTCCTTGACTCACATTTGCCACTCCTGCCTCCCTTATCCATGGGCTCGCAAGGATGGTTCGGTGTCACAAACTTTTACACAAGGGCTTTGGACTGTCATATCTGTGGCATGTCTGGTGCTGTGTGACTTGTGTTTACACCCTTAGTGGGGATGATTTTGGTGTTATTGTCCACTGTTGAGCTTTTGCTAGATGGGGTGTTTCATGATTAATGTGTACATTAATTGCTATGCATTGTGTAGTATGTTTCTTATCTTTACTGTACATGTGCTTGTTGCAATTCATGCTGTAGATAGTGTTCCACACTTTGGATGTGAAAGACGGACTGATGGTGTGATTTATGATGTGACTGTCTGACATAGTCAAGTAATGAGATGCCTGAAGAGACACACACAGATGACTTTGAAGCATTAATCATGTGTTTCATCCCCTTTCTGCAGGGGGATGAGCCTCCAGAGCACCTTTGCCAGCAGACATGGCCCATTGGACGACGGAATTCTGGACACGTTTGTTGGTGCCCACATGCACATGTGTGCACAAGCAGAGGCACAGGGATTGCATACCTACATCCTAGAACTGCTGACGTGTTCCAAGGAACTCCAGGCAAGGTGAGCAGCACAGGGGGGCCACAACACAGCAAAGCTTGCACCAGGCGAGTTGCATATGCAGGCTTAGTCACAGCACTGAGGGTGAGCTTGGACGAATATTGGTGTTGAAGCACACAATGCAGCTCAGATGTGTTGGTGGACTGATGGCTGTTGATTGTAAGGTTGTCTGGGACACCAGCAGGGGCAGTGGCACATACCCTCCGGTACACCAAGGTCCATTGAGGCACTTGTATCAACCATGTAGCCTTCCGAGACATGGAAAGGGGCAGCTCACAGGGACATACAGCAAGGGACATACTCGGGTGCAGTGCATTTCATTTCCATGTACTTTATGATAAATGCACTGCCAACTTTGTTTCGGTCATGGTGGTACGCAACTTGCTCTGAAGTCATGGCTTGCTATATGGGTCTGTCTGCTTACCCAGGGAACATTACATGTTGTGTGAATTGTGACACATTGGTGTTCCATTTGCCACGCACCCACTGGCAGCTGACTTACTGCATTGACTGTGTATGACCCGTCACAGGGGTAATGTTATATATGGGTATGAAGCATCTACACCAGATCGTCTGTTTGTAGAGTAGTTTGTTGCTATGGGGCATGTTTGGTGGTGTGTTTTTGTGTAATTGGCACATACAGGTTGTTGACTGTGGCTCTCTTTGCAGCATTGCAGTGCTCCTGTAACCGGACCTGAGTGCGCGCAGGCAGGAGGCCAGCACTCAAAACCAGAGCTAAGTGTCTTTTTGTTTTTCTTTCAAACTGCTCTGCATAGGCTTGCTGGGGGGTGCACTAATGCATGGATGTATGTGTGATTCAATTTGGTATGTTTTTTTCCCCCTAATCACCCGGCATCCTATGCAATTTTGAACCCTGTACCCTCTACCCGGTGTTCCTGCTTCCCGTACCTATCCAAGCAACGTTCCCTAACCCTCTTTCCACACTGGGGTTTCGGATGCCTGTGTAAGCCCCGAACTTGCAGGCGCCAAAACCCTAGAGGGGGTGGTTGGTTTGTACCACTCCTAAGCCTGGACTACAGAAGGCCATGACAATGATGTCCAAGTTTGTTTGGATTGTGTATGTGTTCATGCAGGTAGTACATTTTCGTGCATTCCCTACTTTCATGTGTCATTCCTCCTCCCCTCTCCTGCCACTCATTCCAGTTATCCAGTGTGCCAACACCTGTCCCGACTGCATATCTCTGAACCTCCTTCCCCACCAGGGTCTCAGGGGCCTGTGTGAGTTTGACCTTGCAGGCAGCCGGGACACGGTGGGGGTGGTTGTTTCGTGACACTCCCGCGCCTGTACACGGGACCTGTGACAGTAGACATCCGTTCATGGTGCATCATCCTATGTTATGTACCACACATGGTTCACATCCTGTTGTGACATTGTTTTACTGTGCTACCTTGGTTGTTGCATCATTGTGGTAGTACTTGGCCTTTGTGAGGTACTGCTACGTCAAGCCATCTACTGCAGGGTGTTCTGGTTCGTTTTTATGCCTTGGATTTTGTGATTTTGGAAATGAGTGTGGATTCTGAGGGTGCAGGCACCTTTTTACACACAAGGTGGGAGATGGTGACAAAGGGTAAAGGTGATCCTGTGGCCAGGTGGAATTGAGGGTTGAAGGCTCCATGACCCAGGTGCAGTTGTTTAGTGGGTCATGTTCATTTTTGAGGGAGGGGGGTGTTGTTGATAGTTGTCTTGCCCTGCAGTGTGATGGGAACTCTGACATTGTAATGGTGGTATCCTATGTACATGTTGTGTACTGCTGATCAATGCCTGTTCATTTGTTGTGTTTACCTTTCAGGTGCAAGGGGATAGTTGTGGTTTGACATGCTGGGGTGTACATATGGTGAATGTTCACATGTGATGTGTAGAGAACAGTGATGGTCACTTGAGTGCACATGCATATGTTCAGTGCATGTCCTTGCAGACACACACACTTGCACTCTGATGCACTACATGTACTCCCACCCTTGCATATCCACATGTACACTCTTTGCCTTCTGGTGGCCACTGTGTCCCTGCAGCACATGTTCTGTGACCAATTATGGATCCCGTACATGCCTAATTTGCTTTTTGATGTGGTCTGTCGCTTAGATGTGATGCTCAGGGTGTGCATCACACACAATGGCTGTTCACTGTGCTGTGCGCTGAGCAGTGTGTTGCAGGAGTAGGACACAACACACAGAAGCTGCAGTGTTGATTTTGCAATGCACAATGTGCATGTAGACAGGCATTCATTGTTATGTTACGTCTACAACTCTTGTAATGCATTTGGAAATGACTTATTTTGGGTGGGAGATTGTTGGTCTGTCATTTCATCTGATTCCAGGTCAGGCATCATTGTCTGATGCCAGTGTACATTTTGGACATGGCAATGTGTAATTTATTGTTACTGTGTTGGTGTATGGGTATTGCTTGCCATGTCATGTTGTGGTTTGGGAGGGTTTGAGTGACATAACAGTGATGGCCATAGCCTGTTTTGCAGGTGTGTGTGATGCACACCTTGCATGTCAGGGTCATCCGCTACTCAGAGCAACTAGCTGGGGGTAGATCTCTCTCCACGGCAGGGCCCTCCCTCTGGAACAGCCTTCCTGCCTCACTTGAACTTGAGGGGAACCATCTCCGGTTTGGGAAGCACCTCAAGACCTTCCTCTTTGCTTCTGCTTTCTCTCTGCCTCTCCCTTACGGAATTCTTCACTGGAACTGCACTGGATCTGCAACTGGGCCACTCTCACCGACCTCGGTCCCTGGCCCAGCCACTCTCCACTTGCACTGCCTCCCTGGCAACCCCTGCACTACGGTACTGTCTCTCTATCCCTACAGCCCCCCCTTTCCAGCACTTGTCTGCACTTACCTTTGCAGTTGCCACCAGCTGACCTATGTATTTGTTTTTTGGTCTACTTCCCCTGTACTGCACTCCCCCCCCCTTCCCCTTGCACTTTTCCCTTCCCCCTACCCCTGCACTTGCACAATCTAAATGACACCTGGCCTAGTAGTACCGTTGTCTGTCTTCCCTTGTTCCCCCCTCCCTGCCTCATCGCACCTTGAAATACTTGTGTATAGGCCATATCATGTCATATGTCATATGTGTGCCTTTTGGTCACACAGGATAGCTTGTGTTTAAGTAGTTAGGGATGCAGACGATGTTGCACTTCCATGGCAACTATCTCAGGGTGGTAGGGTTGTGACAGTTGATTGTCTCTTTGTCATCATCGATTGTCACCTGGTATGTGCCAGGCCTGTGTGCACTCCGCAGGGGTGGGAGTTTAGGTGAAAAATGTGGCCACAAGCTGGGTCCGGGCTTCCTCACCACGTGCCCTGTCTCCTCCCATGGGCAGCGCCTGTGCCTGTGGTTGGGGATGTGGGGGCACCACCATGTCCACCGGGACGCCCTGCCGTGTTGCAACATTGTGCAGGACACATGCTGCCACAATGATCCTGCACACTACTGGTGGTGTATGGAGTAGTTGCCCGCCAGAGCGGTCAAGGGAGCGGAAACGTGACTTGAGCACTCCGAATGTGCGCTCCACTATGGCCCTGTTTGCAATATGGGCGGCGTTGTATCTTACCTGGGGTGGTGTGGTGGGGTTCCGGATTGACGTCATCATGTGGTTGCTCAGAGGGTAGGCACTGTCCCCTGGGGAGGTGATAATAGTTGAGATTATTAGGGTTTGGGTATATGTCTGTGTGTGACTTGCAAGCATGTGCAAGGGCATTTGTACTCACCTAGGAGCCATGTGTCGCTATGCTGGCCAGCTTCCAGGGCCCGGCTCAGGGCGGACATTCTGTATATGAAACTGTCATGGGTGGAGCCAGGGTAGTTTGCATAGACAGAGGTGATGATTCCCTTTGCATCGCATACCACCTGTACATTGATGGAATGCCAGTGCTTGCGGTTTCGGTAGATGTGCTCAGTGGCCCTAGGTGGACGTAGGGCCACATGGGTGCAATCTATGGCACCGAGCACTTTGGGGAAGTGTGCCACCCTGAAAAAATCCAGGACAACGGCCTGCCTTTCTGCGGGTGTTCTGGGCATGTATATGTGCCTGCGGACTGAGGGGCGCGCTGTCATGATTGCCAGTACCTGGTGTAGGCAGCGTGACTGCGTGGCCTGTGAGACCCCCCCCACTATGGCAGTAGTCCGCTGAAATGACCCAGTGGCCAAAAAATGCAGGACATTGAGCAGCTTCTCCAAGGGGCTCAATGCTTGGGAGCAAAGGGTGGGGGATGTAAGGTAATCTTCCCACTCTCTGACCAGGTCTAGGATGATGTGGGGTGTAAACCTATACCTGCCATAGACCTGGTCGTCAGGCATCCCAAAAAGGCTTGTCCGTGGTGCGAAAATGCGTGCCCTGGCTATTCTCCTCCTCCTGCGGTGTCCCACGATCAGTGCTGCGACAAATGGGGCATTCATCCTAGCTGTATATACGTGTTTGTTGTTTGCGCGCACTTTTGTACTGTGCGCGGGGACGCTTCCCCCTGCCTTCGTGTGGCGGACGCGTTGACGCCTGTGTGCGTCTTTTGCCATGCACGGGTTTCCCGTATTCGGATCCATGAATACGGGTTGTTCGCGTGCTTGTGGGCGTTCCGTGTAGTTCCCTGCAGTACTTCCCCAGTTACGCCTTCTTTTTCACGCGTTGTTCCCCATTCCGCGTGTTACGCCCACTGTTCCGCCCACTTTGGTTGTGTGTGCCGGGCTATGTGCGCATTTGCTGTGTGCGTAGCGCACGCCGTGTATGCCTGCGTGCGCCATGGCTGGATTGGGTGCACGGACAGCAGGAAACACGCGCAGCGTCTTCCTTGAATCGCACGCGTGCACTGCGTTTCTCACGCTTGCGCTCCCTTGCGCCTGCTTGCGCATGGATTTTCGGTGCACGTTTGTTCCATGAATCGGCCCCTTTATCTTTTTTATTTAAGAGGACCTATCCAATGAGACATTAACTCTTTGCGGCGGACATTTTGTGGAGAAAAATATTAGTATGCAACAGAGGCGCCATCAAGGGGTGGCCAAGCGGGGCCACACCCCCCTTATAAAAATCCTGACCCTCGCCTCCACCGGTCAGCCTGCCTCTTATTAATGAAACTTTGTGTGCCACCCCACGTGACCTCATCAGGCCGCCACTATGAAAAATATCTGGGGGCGCCACTGCTATGCTAACTGTCAGAGTTTTTTTTTCTTTTTTCGAATGACTACGAGATTATAGCGTATCCAAATCTGCGGTGCGCATGAAACAAAAATAACTTATTTCATTGGTGTGTCAGTTGGAGGCTAACCACTTGAAACTGAGGTGGTGTATGCCTGCATGTCCCACTAATACCCTCTTTCATTATTTATTTTATTTGTGGTATTTCTCGATTGTGGACCTTGCTTCGAGAAGCAGGGGAGCGCTATACAACAATCGGTTGTTGGCTGCTAATGTGAAAATCATTGTGATCCTAAGTAACATATGAGGAATAACTCAATGGCACATCTACATATTTTGGAAAAATAATGCATGGTCAATAGGCCAATGTGAGGCACAATGAAATATAATTCAAGCCCGGTTTTCCATACTAGAACCAGCCAGAATCGGCGCAAGGAATAAACAGCACTCTGGTGTTATTCAGCTGCTTAGCCCATGTGAAGCAAGTGAATCCTCGATAATCACTTTGTACACCAGAAAAGTCATAGGTGCTGCCTGAGGGTATGCAGTCTGTTCTTTCTAACAGTTGCAGAATTTCACTGGGTCAATGAGACAAATAGCTTTGGGTGGTGGTATTTTGTTTGGCTATTTCTGGGTCTTTCTGGTATGGATTACTGACTTTCAATAATCTGATATAACACTATAATAAAAGACCAGATGTATGTTTGTCCCTGTATGTTTGTTCGCTGCAGTCATAGCTTCTCCTGTGGTCACCACTAGAGGAAGCTGTTGCCTTAGGATATATAGAGACAATGTCAACTCGCATAGTGGTAGGATTCCAACGGCCTTGACCCTGTGGTGTAGCCATTGAATTCCTCAAGGCAATATTCCTCTTGGGTAAAGGTAAAAACCAAAAACACGCCAAGAAGGAGATTGTCTAGAAGATGGAGATCAGTCAACGTCCTGGCGCTGCTCCGGATGGGTTTCCAAAGTACTCTGAACAGCACGTACCTGTTACACGAAGTTCATAGATCACCAAATGGTCACAATAGAACTTTCCATACTTTCAGTACACACTAGTGATAACACTAACCTGTAATACAAGTAGCGCTGTAGGTCAAGCGACATGGGAAGAAGTGGGAAATAGGTTTTACCTAGAGTAATAACAAGAAGCAAGAAATGTAAGAAACAGAGTGATAAGGAGACAAATAATAAGGGTTATAACAATCAGGGCTTACCACTGTGGATGGACATGCAGGATCTCACTCTGGTCGAGGAAAGGTAGAAGCTAAAACCCGACGGCACGAGGATGCCTAGGCCCTAAGATGGCTAGTCACTAGTCCACAATTGCCACCAGTCCCAACGGCACGCGGACGCCTAGTGCTGAGGTGGCAAGTCTCTAGTCCACAAATGCCTAGTTGAAGGAAGTCGTATTCCCTGAACAGAGGAGTGATGGATGTCTCTTGTATCCTTAGCAAGAAGAGTGAGTATTCCCCATATCGGATTTGAAAGCAAAGCGGAATGTTATCCACAATAGATGGTGGAAAGAGAAAATAGCACCGACCTCTGGAACGGTACGAGAAGATTGTTCAGCACACGTACCACTCAATGCTCCGTGACGATGTGTACTCCTGAGGCACTTGTTCCAGTAAAGGGTGAGCAGAGCTAGTTCGAACGTAGTAACTGGAAAAGAATAATGTGTGGAACGTTCACCAAAGCCAAGGGAAATCCGAACGCAATCGGAGGAAAAATCTGGGTACAGTAACAGGCAGATAAGGAAAGTCCAAGCAGGTTGAGTAACACAGCCAAGGTCAAGGTATTGGGGGGACAGTAAACAGGCACAAAGGGAACAGGCAAAGGTACTCTGTAAGGCAAAACGTGGATCCAAAAACCAAAGCGACGAAAGAACAGCAGGCAACAGGATAATGCAGCTCAATTAGAAGCGCCGAGCCGCTTCCCGTACCGGTTTAAGAGCATAAAGTCACGTGATTGTGAGATACGTTGCATGTGACCATTACGTCGAGGAAGCCGAGCCAGTTTCCAGGGCAACCGCACACGCTCTGTGAAACGGGTTCGGGCCGTTAGAAACACCCGATGTGCCATAGGAACAGAGCGGATTGAGGGAGAGTTACCCTGCATTGTCTTTGCAGGTAAAGATCTTTTGAAATGCAGTGCGCGTAAACTAAAAGCCCGAAGCACGTTGCTAGCTACCTTGTTCCTAACACATAGTTTCACCTGTGGTCTCTGCTAGAGGGAGCTTTTGCCTTAGGATATATAGAGACAGTGCCAACTCACATAGCTTTGCCAGTTGTCACCGCTAAAGAGAGCTGTTGCCTTAGGATATGTAATGGTCCTACAGCATCAATGAAATCCTGCACTTTGGCCCATGTACACAGGCTCCTACACTAGTCTCGTTTTTACACATATTCTAGCATTTGGGCTACTAACTCATTACTTTACAATCCCTTTGATTGGCTCTGCAGCAAATTTCAAAATGGCTCAAGATATTTCCACTTCTAGGTTGGGCTAATGGTATGTGCCCAGAAGGTTATTTTAGGGGGGAAACTTTCACACTTAAAGTGAACTAGGGACAATATGCCCACATCCTAAAATGAATGAAACAGGCGTAGTCAGTGAACTCTATACATTCCTGCTATTCGCCCCCGTAGCTTTTCCTAACTCTGCATGCACCCCCAAAAGAAATAAGAATCTCAAGCATCAGTTGAAATTCAGTATAAGATCTATCATTATCATTATCGTTATTGCTATTATTAGTGAATTTATTGGGCACAGACCTAGCTCCACGAAGCAACAGAGGGCTTTCCAAGTTATAGGGAGAAGTATGCAGCAAGGGAAGCAATGATACCAGAGTGCTAACAAAGCAGTGGTGTAGGGTGGCATTTTGGCAGCACAGACTATACAAGCAACTGTGAAGAATGCAGGGGGGGGGGCAGATCAGTCAGTCTCAGGTTAGGTGGAGAGTGGAGGGGATTTATCTCCTAAACATAGTCGTAGGACCCCAACCTTCCTCTGCCAAATGTTTTTTGGGGTATTTTACAAAGACACAATTAAATGGATGCAACCATAGTAAGTCACTTATAACAACAGAAAGGTCAACCTCCAATCCAACCCTACTTACACATCTCCTTAATCCTCAGTATTTCTTGTATTAATGAATGTTCAAGAGAATTTAACAAAACTAAAATGAGCGGGTGCCCGCATCATTTCATTTGCATCATTTCAGAATCAAATTAAATATATGAAGGCATTCTGTAATGTACTGGCTTTGATCTGCTAGTCGTCACATAGATCTATATATCTTCAGACTTGTTTGTCCTTCCTCTATGACTGTAAGTGACTTTTTCCAGGGATTGTGTTGTGGCCTCTAAAAGATCACTCAGACATTTTCTGGTGTGACACTGCCTTTATTGCCTTCAGAGTAATGCTGCTTACACACAGTTGCTTCATTGCCATATTTCTGGTTCAAGGTGGTAGGCTGGCAGGGGATGGATCTTGACCCACTGGTCAGAGCACTGGTTCTGCGGTGCTGTCCCTGAGTCGCGGACACCGCCAATGACTTTCGCGCGTCCACACTTTTCTTTCCCGTTGCGTCGTCTCGCGAGAGGTCGGATGATCTCCTGCGAGATTGTGCTCTACAGATTGCTTGTTCTGTCATTTCATTCAGTCAATTTTCAATTGCAATTGAGTGTTTTGATTTCCTGTGTTTTGCAATCAGTAATTTGGTTCCAATTCGGCCCTGTATAAACCATCCTTTTGCGTACTTGCCACCAATTCCTTGATCCCTTAGGCCATTTAGGAATGGCAGTTGTACACTGTCAATCCCAGAGGAGGCATACTTCCTCACCACTCTTGCAGCAGGACAGTTCTTGCACGTGTGAATGTATCCTGCATATATAGGCTTGCTTGTCTTTCTTCTGGGACGATAAGTGACTTTTTCCAGGGATGGATTGTGGTGTCATTTCATTCAGTCAATCTTCTATTTGAATTGAGCATTTTATTTTCCGGTGTTTTACAGTCAGCAATTTGGTTCCCTCCATAACACATCTTTTTGCATATTTTCTATTAATGCCTTGAGCCCTTAGACAATTTAGGAGTAGTAATTGCACAATGTCTATCCAGAAGGCGACATCCTTCCTCAATGCTCTTGCTGCAGGATAGTTATTGCACATGTATACTGCATTTCTGGAGCCTCACCTCCAACCCTTAGAACTTTCTTTGAGACCCAGTTGGTACTTCTTATTCAGAGCCTAGCATAGTCTAAAGAATGTCATACTCTGAACCCAAATTAAGCATCACCTGAGCTTATTTTATTGTACTCAGTGTCCTTCAGTTGATTCTATAACTCTAATTCCAGTTCTTATTCCTGTTCCCAATTAGTTCTCTTTTTTGTTTGCTCCAGTGTTTGGAAATTGGTTGCTTTCGCGCTTGTATGGGACCAGTTTACATCACGGAAATAGCTGTCAAGGATGACTTGTTGGAGGCGGCCCTGTAAATGCCCTATCGACCACCTTATCCATTTAGTCTGTCTATTGGGGGCTGCCATTTCTAAAGGCGCTATACAAATGCCCATTACATTAAATTGCATACTTGTGCCCAATGCAGGATCATCTACTTTGTTTCACTGAGTGCAGACAGTAGTCATGCCTCATTTCTAAATAGACAATAAGAGAAAAGAGAAACTAACTTTGTCTCTCTGTGGGTAAGCCAACTACACTGCAATACTATGCGTACATTTAAAGGTTAGCAATTTATGACATTTGCTACAGAGGATGTTATGTCTCTAGGCAAGTTGTCCTGGTATTTAACCTATTGCAAATTTGATATATTAGAATTTGCTGAAGGTATGCAAGCTGGACCCTCATGAATTATAATACTATATCTCTTGAGTTAGGGTAAGAGTTCCATTATTAGGACTAATTATTTGAAACACAACTTAATATCTCTTACTGTAATCAAAAAATGAATATGTATTCAGATCCGTCGTCATATTTCAGTCCCTGCCCCAGTACCTGCCAACACTCGATTCACCCTTAAAGAGCTTCTTCAGGGAAACATTATGTGTCACAGTAATCTTCCAAATGTTTTCACATGGATCATGTGGATATAAATGCAAATATAATTATTCACATTATTCTTCATCTCCATTCTTTATGAAGTTATCAATTTTAGGTTAGATAACTCTAGTATGTATTCTCTCTATGTATGGGTCCTGCAGATGCCGTGCTATTGTTTGTATTAGAGTTGTGATGTGTTTATGCAAGATTCTTTTCTTCTTTGATGGATTCAGGATAATTACATTTAACACCTTGAGTGAGCTTTGCTAGTGTTAGACATTCCAATTGGAATGATGCACTACAGCTCGAATTCTGCAAGTGCAACGTTCTTAATTAATCATGTATGCCATAGAAAACAATTCAGAATTACATATTATTGGAACATTATACTAATTCATGAGGAAGTAAAAAATGTATTTTATTTTGGATGTGCCATTAATATCACTACATGAACTCCCAAAGGTTCATGTAAAATGCATAGCCACTTAATATAACATGCTGATTACAAGGAAAAGGCTTTCAATCTTGAATGAGAAAAAGGTATGGTAATATCATTCCAAAAGAAATTACAAATATCTAATGAGAGTACGTTTTTAAGTTAATCGTTGAAGTTTGATCAATTTCACTCACTCATGTTAGGTCCATATTTATATTTTAAAAATAGTAGTTATTCCCTCCAAGTATGGCTTCTGTAGCTGGAGTGATAGTATGAAGAAAATCAAATCAATGTTATAACATGACATTCAAATTAATCGATCTGCCACTGCACTGTGCACAAATGCACTGCCAGAACAGGATAATTAAGCATCAGGAGGAGTAAGTGCAGTGAGGCTGCTGTGGGGCTACAGTGGTGTGTTTTACAGTATATTGGAGGAGGCAGTGGTGGTGGTTCACATATGCCAGGGATCTACAACATGCAGCTCTCCACATGTTTTGGACTACGACCCCCATGATGCCTTCCCATTGGCTATACTGGTTAAAGCTGATGGGAGATGTAGTCCAAAACATCAAGAGAACCAAAGGAGGCTGACCCCTGACATATAACGAACCTCCCACTTATACGGCTGCCATGCTCAGGCCTCACTGCAATTAGGGAAACATATGTATACATATTCCAAGGCCTGTTGTAGCAGCCCTGTAGTTATGGTTAAGTTGCTTAACTCATAAAACAAGCAATTACTGGGAGGCTTATAACTTTGGCGCCATTCGACAAATTCTCACCAAACTTTGCCCTAAAAAGTATAAGGTGCCCTTGGAATGATTTTACAAAGTGTGGTGCAGTTTCGTGCAGGAGGGGCAAAGTTATAGGGGGATTCAACACAATGGAAAATAAAAATGTGCTTGTGCCTACAGCCCATCACCACATGCACGAGGAGCGGCGGCTTGGTCTTGAAAGTGTGCTTTACAAATTTGGTGTAAATCCGTCCACTTGTTTTTTTTTAAAATGGCAAAAATTTCCTGATTCCGGGTCCACGGACAACTCTGGGCAAATCAGGGAGCAGTACGATGATCGCGGATATCGTACACGCAAGCTATATCAGATTTTTTTTAATCGCCGCCATGTTGGGTCCGCGGACAGTTGCCGTAGACCGCGGACATCGCCATAAGGAAAAGGTCTAGAAAACATATTTAGGGTTATTTTGTGGCCGGAAGAGGGTCTGGAAAGGGAGAGGGAGTGGAAAAATATTATAGAGAGCAGTTTTTATAGGTGAATAAAAGTGTTGCAGGTGCCACCGAGTCCACAGTAAATTCTTCTGTCCGCAAACTATATTGGAGTAGGTCGGTTCAGGTTGAGTCTTGTTATTTGAAGGTGTATTTTACATATTTGTTATATGGTTTAAATGTTTTGCAGTGGTTGCAGCCAATATAGGTAGAAGGGCTTCCCTGTGTGACGGTGTCCGCAGACAACGCGGAAGTCTGCAGACCTGCACGTGCCATCTTTCCTTGCATGGAAAGAGGTAATTGGGGGACTACCCATTCAGGTTTTGTGTGTCTGGAGGAGGAGATGAAGTGTACAGGAGTACATGGTAGGAAGTGTTTTCTTTGTTGTGTGTAGTGAAAATGTCTATGGCTATGAAGAAGCAGAGTGTGTGGATGGTGGGAGATTCTTGGATCCATTCATTAAAAGTTTATACTTATTCTTGTTGAATCTCTGCTGGTGGAAGTGGAAGTTTCATATGCAGATTGTGACTTAAACTGGTCAACTTCATTACCAATTTGTAAGAGTTAAGCTCACGTTAAATGTCCAGATATCATTATTGTGAATTGTGGAGGCAACAGGTTGGGCTATTTGACTGCAGTACATTTGCAGTTTGCCATGAAGGATATGTTCAGAAACCGAATGGAACTGTTTCCAGCTGCATAGATAATTTTTTCTGAAATGAATCAAAGACAAATATGGAGATGCCCAAACATTTTTGTCCCCAAATCTAAGAAGTTAGACAGCATGTCATTAAGGGTGTATGTGCTTTTTGGTATACTCTAGGAATTGCATCATTTGACAATGGAAATAACGGGTTGGATGGCGTAAATATTTTTCAAAGGAGATGAAGTGCATTTCACTCGTGTCGGAAATCAGAATTTTCTTTTGAATATCCAACATGCACTGAAACTATTTTTTGAACTCGTGAAATATGTTGTGAAGTATTTTTTAGTAGTTGTAGTAATTAAAAAAAAACAGAAAAAAAGAATAAGCCGTATTGTGAAAGTTTGAGAAGATAATTAAGTACAATAGAACATTTGTTAGTTCAGTATATACAAACCCCATTTTTTTTTTTTTTAAAGATTCTTTTACGAGCCATCATTTCTGAACGAAAACCAAGTAAATTGACCTTAATTCCTACATGCCATGCCTGGAATTTTTCAGGTGTCTGCTGTCTTTCGTACTGTCCGCTTACTATGCAGACTGCAAAAGATCCTGTGATTTTTATTTTATTTTAAGTTCTATTTTTTAACTGTGAAAGGTGGGTCCTGAGGGAACCTTTTTTTTGTCTTTCAGCCTTTTATGTTTTTTGTAGGAGAGGCGAGTAGGTAAGGTGAGGAGGGATCGGAAGGAAGAGGCACCAACCACAGACAAGGAAGGGAGGTGGACAGGGGAAGATGTTGTGCATGCCTTAAATCTAAGGTGGTGGCAGTGTTTACCATGCTCCTTGATCACAGCCTCGAAAGCACTCTGAAACTGCCCCCCCCCGCAGAGCCATGTGTCACTGTACAAACAGAGTATTGTGACCCTTGAAAGGTAAGGGTCAACAGCGTTTTGTGTGGTCTGCAAGGCAGCCGGCGTGATCCTCTGCCCCACAAGAGTAGCCTGTGTGGTGGCAGGAATGCTTGAGGAAGGTGGGGTAGAAGAAGATAACTTACTTCTCCCTGAGAAAGGAACAGCCTTTCTCAGAGCACCCAGGTGGTTGGAGTGAGTGTGGCATCGCATGGAGGTGGTCCCAAAAGAGGTCTGTTAAGGTTGTCCGAGACTGAATATGACCCCACACTCAATGCATTCAACCTTGGCAGCCCGAGCATTTGGTACACCTCTGATGTCTTAAAGAACTGCCACACCAAGGACTTCTCGGGTGCTGGAGTTAGGAACTTCCTCTACCTCATCTTCCTGTTCCTTGTCATCCTCCACTGCATCATCACACCCGTTTCCCTGTCCTGTCCCTCCACATGGTGATTGTGGTGGTGGCCCCTGAGAAGGTTGGATGGCCATAACAGATGCCATTCTTAAACTCCTGTAAGTCTCCTAGAAGTAACTCTTAAAACATACTCTCTCTCCTGGTGTGGCAGAATGAGAATGACTCAAAATAATGGGTGGTCCCCTTTTGAGAACTGTCCGCGGTCAATGCGCCTCTCCATGGACTGCCGTGCTGAAAATAGGTCTTTTAAAGTTCTAGAAAGTTGACAGATCAACAAAGAATGGCTCTAAGAGCTCTGGATGGGTAGACTTTGAACTTGAAACACTCTAGATTGGGTGAAAATGTAGTTTCAAACAGTCAACGGTGACAGACAGTGCCCGCAGACATGCCATCACGCCACACATGCACGTTACATGATGACATATGTGGCTTTCCCGGTAGGCGTCCACAGACCCGGTCAAGTGGGAGGCACAGGGCGAATGGGCATGACTGTCTGCAAACTGGTGCGTTGTCTGCGGAGTAATTAAAAGTGCGTAATGTGAGACCGGACATGCCCAGACAGGGCTCGATGTCCGTGCTTGTCACATTCCGTAAACAGATCCGCCAAACAGTCATGATGCCTGCTGACTATTAATAGGGGTATTAAAGCAAAAAATAAGAATTGATTCCACAATAATATACATGATCTTTATAGTAGAAAAAATAAATGTATTTATGAAAGGGGTGGGGTGTTAGAATGGGAACCGCAAATGGGAGAGTTGGGAATTTCAACAAAGTCATCATCTGGAGGGAGGGAGAGAGGTTTCATCACAGCGTCTTTGATTTATGTTTTGTGAATTTGATTGGGTGATTTCAGGGGGAACATGGGCAGGTACAAGTAGGAGAGTGATAATCAACATTTCTAACATGATTTTAAACATAATAAAAAAGTTCTTTAACGTCATTGCTAAGTTCATCCAATTTTTAAGACAAGATCATTATTTCATTCTGTACAGTAAGGGTTTGGGATTGTATTTCTGATTGTTGGGATTCTACATAATTAATCTGTGGTGTAGTTTCTTCATATAAACTATGTCCTATAGGAAAAGAAAAAAAATATTATTTCAATGAGCTCTCCCTAAATTACATTATTTGTTTATATTGAAAGATATATATATATGAAAGATTATAGATGTCATCCTCACCCATTTCTTCTATGGGGAAAGTTTTTTCTAGCCACTCAAGTGTGTTTGCCATTTCTTTCAAAATATGAAATGGTGATATTTGCTTATGAGAAATCTTTATATAATGAATGGTAATAATATCATTGGTTAAGTTGCTTAACTTATAGAAAGAGTATTTTTGGACAGCTTATAACTTTGGCGCCATTCGACGAATGGTCACCAAACTTTGGAGAGATGTGCATGCTGAGTGGATGTTTAAAAATGTGAGGTGTGTCATAATTGTAGAAACGGTCGCCATATTGGATGGGCGGATCACAGGCTTGTTCCGCGGATAGCGCAGTGAGGAAAATAAGTCTGGAAAATATATTTGGGGTTATTTTAAGAACGAAATAGGGCTTGGAAAGGGTGAGGGAGTGGAAATAAAAATGGATATAGAGCTATTTTTATAGGTGAAAGTGATATAATTCAAGTGTATATGGTATTCATGATCATAGTACAATTGAGGCTAGTGCTCCTCAATCTCTCCTCTGCCTTTGACACGGTCAACCATTCTATCCTCATTAAATGGCTACATGATACCTTCGGCATCACGGACAGGCCACTAGAATGGCTGATCTATTTCCTCACTAACTGCCCTTTCCAGTTGGAACTAGGCCGTTTCTTCTCTACCACCTCACTCTTTACTTGCAGCATCATCCAGGGTTCAACCAGGATTAAATTCTATTGACGTGGCACTTCAATATCTATTTTGTCACTCTGGCTAATCTGATCTCCTCCTTCTCTCCTCATTTCCGGTGTTATGGCAATGACACCCAGCTTTCCTTGAAACTTCCCTGTACTACTTTCTGCTCCCAGTCTTTCTTTCATCCCCGATTGTCTAACCTCCATCCAGGCATTGTGTGTGGCTAAAAATCTCTGTCTCAATGCCAGTAAGATGGAAATCATTCTTATTGGGACAGCTTTGCCATGTTTACCTCCTACCCTCTGGCCGCCCTCCCTGGGCCCTCTACCCTCACCACCTCACCACCATGGCCAAAAACCATGGGGTAATCTTTCACTCCTCTCTCTCCTTCACTTGTAAAAAAAGGGCCCACTTTCAGCTTTACCCTCTTACAAGCATTCTACCTATCATCACCTTCCCCCAGTCTGTTGAGCCCTGGTCCTGTCTAGGCTGGACTACTGCAACAGTGTCTTTCTCAACCTTCCCCTATTTTCCCTACGCCCCCTTCAGCTAATCGAGAATAGAGCTGCAAGACTTGCCCTTAGCCTCTAGCCCAATGATCATATCTCTGGAGCCCTAGCATCTCTACACTGGCTCCAGGGGGCCAAAAGGATGACATTGAAGACCCCCTGTGACATTGACAAGGCTTTCTGGGGCCTGGGACCATGCTATCTCCAACTTTCTCTCCCTAAATGCTCCCCTGCTAGAGCCCTCCACTCCTCTAGCTCAAATTCTCTGCTTGTCATACACTTTTCCAAACAAAGAGTGTGAGCCAGGTCTCTCTCTTTGGCTGGTGCTTATCTTTGGAATAGCCTCACTGCTCCTCTTAGACTTGAGCTGGACTTCCTTAAGTTTCAGAAATTTCTCAAAAGTCTGCTTTTCTCATTCTTGTTTCATCTGTAACTTCCCTGCTAACTCATACCACTGCCACTGAGGCTGGTGGCCTGGTCCCTCATGAACCTCACAGGTTCCCCGCCCTATACCCAGTCATCACCAGTACCCCCTTTTAGCACTGCCCTTGCGGGCCTACCGCCTGGCTGCTGTGCACCCCAGCCTTGGGACTCCTCCACCCCAGCACTTAGGCAGTGCCCTCACACCTTGGCATACTTGGTACTTCCCTTCCGGGATTCCATCAGCACTTGCCCATCCCTAGTCCCCCTTCCATTCTTGCGCTTCTCTCACTGCACAATGCATATGTGCATCTATAGTAGCACTGTGTACAATTTGTTTGTATAAGTAAGGCAAATGCAGATGCACAAGATTTCTAGAACATCGTTAAGTGGCAGTTGGTGTGTGGAAATGTAATACATTGATAGGTTTACATGTAGAGTTTTCAGAAGTAATTGGTGGATGGATGTGTGACTGTTTGAAAGAAGGCAATGAGAGAGTGTTACAAACAAAAGTAAAAAGGGTAGAAGGGCTGTCCTGTGCCATGGTGTGCATGTGCCATCTGGGTCTTTTATTCATTCCTGGACTGGAAAGGGGATTTTGGCGAACGTGGATAAACACGCAGATCTATGGATTAAGGTCCTCCTTGTATGCTACAGAAAAGTGTTTGTGACAGAAAATCGTTTCTTTCCTTTTTTCTTTTTCTCCAGTATACAATTGTCCATTACTTCCATCAGCATAGTACACAATGCTCATGGAAATGTTGGAGAATCTTTATTGAACAATGTAAAGCAGATGGAATCTATAAGCTACATTTTTTAGATCTATTTTTTAACTGTGAAAGTGGTTGCACAAGAAACCTTTGAGTGTTTTTGATGTTATTTTTTTGCAGGAGAGGCCAAGTAGTAAGCTGGGCGAAGGAAATGAGGGAAGGGCCACCAACCACAAATACGGACGGGCAAGTGGACAGGGGAAGATGTTGGGCAGGATTTAAATCTAAGGTAGTGGGCAGTGTTTCTCATGCTCTTTGATTACAGCCTCGAAAGCACTTTGAAACTGCTCCCCTCTGCAGAATGGTGTGTTGTAGTATATTCAGATTTATTTATTTATATTTATATAGCGCGCAAGCAGCCCAGGGGCATTGAGGCGCTGTTACTTGCAATAACTTGCAATAACATCATACTGTTACAGATATTGCATTTGGTCGTATATTACAACATATATGATAAGTATTTGTGCTGATGTGTTGGGCCTTATGTGAAGAGGGTAGTTTTCAGAGTTTTGCGGAAGGTGGTGAGGGAGGCCTCTCCATGCATAGTGGCAGGTAGGGCATTCCAGTGAGTGGGCGCGAGATAGGGGAAGCTGGATCCGCCCGCTTTTACTCTTTTTACTAGTGGCACAGAGAGCATGTTGGTGTACAGTGATCTGGTTGGCCTGGTAGTGGAGACGGGGTGGATCCTTTGAGAGAGGTATGGTGGATCAGTGAAGTGAATGCACTTGTGGGTCAGTGTTAGGGCTTTGAATACAATCCTTTCCTTTATAGGGAGCCAGTGGGCTAGATTTCTGGCTTCAGAGATGTGTTCTCTTTTAGCAATGCCTTGGGCTGCCCGGAGAGCATTGTTCTGTATTACTTGTAGTCTCTCTAAGTTTTTGTTGGAGGTTTCTAGAAAGAGTATGTTGCAGTAGTCTAGCCTAGAGACGGTGATGGCTCTGGCTATGTTGGTGCAGTTCTCTTTGGAGAGAAAGGGTCTGACTGCGTTGATAAGTTTGGCATGATATGCAGCTGCGGATGCTATTGCGTTGACTTGTCTATCCATGGATAGGCTGGAATCCAGGTAGACTCCCAGAGTTTTGACAGAATCGGAGACCGGAATTTTAATGGAGTCAATGGTGAAGTGGCTGAATTGGGCATCTAGATTTTTTAGCGTGTCGGGGGGAACCTACCAGGAGGAGTTCCGTCTTGTCAGAGTTGAGGCATAATCCGTTGTCTGCCATCCAGGCTTGGATGGTGTTGTAGAGGTTGTTGAGGGTCAGGGAGTCAGTGTCATAGTTACCTGTGAGAGTGAGGAGGATCTGAGTGTCGTCAGCGTAGTTGGTGTATGAGATGCCCATAGCGTTGAGGATGAGGAAGAGGGGTCGTGTGAAGATGTTATATAGGGTGGGGGAGAGACAAAAGCCTTGGGGTACACCACAAAGTATAATGGTTGGTGATGCGATGGCTAGGTGAGAGAATACTTGCATGGTTCTGTCTTGTAAGAAGGAGGTGATCCATGCTGTGGCCTCTGGGGAGAATTTGGCAGTGGAGGAAAGGTGGTGGCATAGGACGCCATGATCCACGAGGTCGAAGGCCGCGGATAGGTCAAGAAGTAGGAGAAGTGCTGGTTTACCCATGTCTCTAGCATCGTCCATCTGGTTTTCCAGGTCAAGTAGGGCGGTTTTGGTCCCGTGTCTGGGGCGGAAGCCAGATTGGCGGAGTCCAAGGAGTTTGTTCTTTTCAATGAAGTGCTGGACCTGCAGGTAGGCTGCTTTGTCCAATATTTTGAGTAGGAATGGGACAGTGGTGATGGGTCTGTAGTTGTTGGGGGAGGTGGGATCGAGAGTTGGCTTTTTCAGAAGAGGGCGGACCCAAGCTTCCTTGAGAGAGGCGGGGACTTTCCCTGTGGTAAAGGAGGCATTCACAAAGGCTGTTAGGAAGGGAGCTAGCGCTTCTGTGCAGTCTTTGATAATGGAGGCTGGGCATGCATCACCTTTGCAGTTAGAGGGTTTGATGTTCCTCATAATGTTGATGATGTCTTTTCCTTGAATGGGTTTGAAGGAGAAGGGTGGGGGGGGGTCCGGGGCAGGTGGTGGGATAGGGATATGCATATTGGGTAGGGCTTGTTTAGTGGCTAGTATTTTGCTATTGTCTGACAATAGATGTACTATTGTTTTGGAAAGATATGGATCAACAGCCTCTTTTATGGCTTGTAAGGTAGCTGGTGGGATCTTCTGCCGCACAGGAATAGGCTGTATTGTGGCAGTAGCGGTTGAGGAAGATGAGGTAGAGGAAGACAGACTATTGCTTCCTGAGAAAGGAACAGCCTGTGTCAGAGCACCTGGGTGGTATGAGTGGGTTTGACAGTGCATGGATATAGTGCCAAAAGAGTACTGTCAGAGTTGTCTGCAACTGAGTATGATTCCGCACTCCGTTCATTCAACGTGGGTAGCCCAGGCCTTTGGTAACCCTCCTACGGCCTTAAAGAACCGCCACACCCATGATTCTCTTTGGGTGCTGGAGGGAGACATTTTCTCTATCTCATCTTCCTGGTCCTCTTGATCCTCCTTTGCATCATCGCGCCTTTTCCCTTGTCCATGACCTCCAACTTGTGGTGGTGGTGGTGTTGGTGGCTCTTGCGGACAAGGGATAGCCATGGCTGATGCCATTTTTTAAGTTAAATAGCAGATTTGTTAATACTGTTCCAAGTAGGTGATCTCGCCTGGATTTCAGATGAAAAATCCACCTGGTCATGTGACACTGTCCATCGCAGACATCGGCAAACAAAAAACTGGTGTAAAAAGTTGTTGAAAGTTAATTGAAGTGTTATGAATGTTGGTTTCACTTGAAACTTCCTAGATTGGACAAAAATGCTGGTATATTGGGGGCGAGTATGATATTAGGAAGTTGTAGCAAATTAGGGTGTACTGGTAAAAAACTATGAAATTCAGTGAAAAAACTTGGTTAAAGGGACGTTATGGTTACAAGTAAAATTTTATAATTGAAAAGGTGCTTTAAATCTAGACGTTAACTTTGTCCTTTGTTGTTAAGGTACTTTCTTTAGAATAAGGTCTTAGCTCATGGTACACATACATGGGGAAATAAGCACGCCTCAAACATAATTCATTTGTATACATGACAATACAATCTAATCTTATTGTCATTTTCTAGTGGTATTTTCCTTTCCTCTTTACTGGAATTTCCCTGTATGTGCCTCAGATTCCTATGCATTGCGGCTCTTCATATGTATTGTTTGTTTGTTTATTTATTTATAGTGCGCACCTAACCCAAAGGGTAGCAAGGCGCAAAAAGTGACAAGAGGATTGTAAAAAGTTAGTTACATAGCAACAGAGGTAGGTCCCGCAGAGGTTACATTGCTGGAAGCACCTTGACTTTTATGGACAATCCAGTAACACACACACAAGGTATACAATATATACAAGTAATCAAACAAGTAGCCTCTAATAGGCCAAGGTAAGCAATAGTGTACGAGATTTGTGGGATTTGTGGTAAGGCACAGCCTAGTAGTGTATTAAAAATCATGTTTCTTGAGCTAGTGGATAGTCATGGACCTAAATTGTAGGTACGGCAGGTCTTCCCTGAGTGATGGGGGTGGTGAGTTCCAGCATTGAGCTGCTTTGACGGGGAAACTATTCCCCCCAGACATCATCCGTTTGAATCTGGGCACATGGAGGAGGTTGGAATTGGCCTTTCTGGATGGTCGGGAGGAGATAGGTCTGGTAAATCTAGTTATTAGGTATTGAGGGGCTGCCTGGTGGAGGCACTTATGCGTCAAGGACACAGATTTGAGGAAGATTTTGTCTTTGGTAGATAGCCAGTTGACAGATCTTCTAGTATCCGAGATATGTGCTTTTTTCGGGATGCTCAAGGCGGCTCTTAGAGAATTGTTTTGGGGGATTTGGGTTTTGTTGGTGATATATTTATTGCAACCGACATATAAGGCATTGCAATAATCCATTTTGGACAATATTAATGCTCTGGCTAGTGTAATGCAATTGGACGATGAGAGGAAGGGTTTGGCTGCTCTAATAAACAAGTAAATGCCATAGCATTTACTTGTTTTGAGAAGGTGAGTGTCGAGTCTAGGTAGAAGCCAAGAGTTTTGACCTCTTTGGCTACTGTAATCTTGTTGTTGTCGATTACGAGGGAGGAGTAATTTGGGCCTAGTTTGGTAAGGTTCGAGGAGGTGCCGAGAATGAGGAGTTCTGTTTTGTCATCATTCAGGCATAGACCGTGTGTGGCCATCCATGCCTGAATGATGAGGTACACTCTATTTACAAAGGCCAAATCCTTGTCGTAATCCCCTGTCAGCGGGATGAGGATCTGGGTATCGTCCGCCTAATTAGTGTAGGTGATACCCAGACCATCTAGATTGTCGAAAAGGGGTTTGTAAAGATGTTGTACAAGGTGGGGGAGACGCAGGAGCCTTGGGTTACACCACAGGTAATAGGTGTAGGGTCGGCAGCTGCTAAAGGGGAGAATACTCTCATAGTGCGGTTTTTGAGAAAGGATTGGATCCAGTCGGTTGCCTCTCGAGAGAAGTGGGCTGCTGATTGTAGGTGATTACAGAGAATCTCGTGGTCAACTAAGTCAAAGGCGGCTGAGGGATCAAGAAGTAGCAGTAATGCAGTCTTTCCCTTGTCTCTCAGCTCGTCTATCTGGGTCTTGAGATCCAGGAGGGCAGTTTCGGTACCATGCCATGGCCTGAAGCCGGACTGTCGGACTCCTAGAAGGTGTAAGTGTTCGAGGTAATACTGAATTTGTTGATATGCTATTTTGTCAAGGATTTTAAGTAAGAATGGTACTGTAGTAATAGGTCAGTAGTTCGTAGGAGTCGCGGGATCTAGGCTAGGTTTTTTCAGGAGGGGGAGGACCCACGCTTGTTTCAGGTTATTGGGGATAGTATTGGTGGTGAAGGAGGCATTTCTTAATTTGGTGATGAAAGGTGCAAGTTCACGCGCCGCATCCTTTATCAATTGTGCAGGACACAAGTCTCCCTTGCAGTTTGAATGTTTGAGTGTGAGGATAACCTTTTCGACCTCTTTGGTAGTGACTTTGTGAAAGTTGAACTGGGGAATGGGAGTAGTTGAGGGTGGCTGGGTCGGAAGTTCCGTTGTTGAACTGGTGATATTCATTTTGATAGTTGGGAGAAGTGAGTCTTTTTTATTTTTAATCTTACTTTGCAGAGACGTGATTTTATTAGCTAAGGCATTTTCAATACTTGCGCACCAATTTTTATCTTTGAGGCAAGAGTCAGGCGTTTGTACAGGGGATTCTACCTCTTTCAGAATAGTAAAGAGCTCCTTGGTATTAGATTTGGCAAGTGAAATTCCGGAGTTATAGGACATTTGTTTGGCCTCAATAATTTCTTTTTTGTAGTGGGTGGCTAGTGTGTTCAAGTTTTTCTTGTTGCCTTCAGTAGGGTGTGATCTCCAAACTTTTTCACAGCGTTGTTTCTCCTGTCTGAGGAGTTTAAGATGGGGGGAGAACCAGGTGTTAACATGTTTGAGGGGTTTGCTCTTTCTCAACTTTAAAGGTGCAATGATGTCAAGGGAGGAGAGCATAACTTTATTATACAAATCTACCATGATGGATGGGTCCAAGTGATCAGGAATAGCATTCAATAAGATCAAAGGAATGAGGTTGTCAGAGGTGATATTTCTTTTGTTTCTAGTCTGGGTAGCTGGGGCTATGCTGATAACTTGTGCTGGTTGTGCCTCTAGTGAGAACGTAATCAGGTGGTGGTCAGTCCAAGGCTGTGGTAATATAGAAGAGACCAGGATAGGACAATTGTGCACAGCTAGCCAATCAAGAGTTCTACCTTTAATATGGGTAGACTCTGTGATCTTCTGGATAAAGCCTAATTCCTCTAATGTGTTGTTGATTAGTGTGGCATTGGCATCAGTAGGGTCATTAAGTCCAAGGTTAAAGTCACCTAGTAGGATGCTTTGGGATGAGTTTTTAAGATTGTTCGAGATGATGTTAGTGAGGTCTTCCTCAAAGGACCCTAAGGGGCCTGGAGGTCGGTATATAAGGTGGATAGATATAGATTGTGTCTTTGATAGCGTTAATTTGGCGGTTAGGGATTCACAAGATCCTAAGATAGTGGATGGAGAGCAATTCAGAGTGAGTTTAGATTTGGCTATTAAAGCAAGACCTCCACCTCTGGTAGTAGTACGGTCGAGTCTTAGTAATGTGTAATCATCAGGTAAGGCTAGCATAATTTCAGGTCCAGCTGCTGGGTGAAGCCAAGATTCAGTAATGGCTGGGAAGTCTAAATCTTCGTTGTACAGTATGTCAGCTAAATCAGTTGCATGGGCTACCATGGAGCGCGCGTTTATAAGTGCACCCTTAATTCCAGGTTGTGCTGGTTTCGCCGGTGGTGAGTGAGTTTTGGGGGTATCTTTCTGGGTGGAGATAGGCTCTTGGAAGAGTCTGCTGTTAAGTTGAAGAGAGTGTTGAAAGGGGCTGGTACGGCTAGGGTTGGCCCTGCCATTACTAGGCAGTGATTTGGGTAGGGAGTCATAGAGTCTTGGGAGTATGGCACGGAGTTTGAGGTTCCTTTGTGTAACAGTGCAAGGAATGGTAATCATGTCATTTGGTTTGTGGGGGCTGAACATTGGCATATGTGGGATCAAGTTAGGGAGCAAGGTAGATAGGTCTGAATTTATGATGGGTAGAATGGATCTAAGTAGAGCAGTATATAGTAGTGTGAAATGCATTATGGGAATATACAAGGTAAACATGCCGCACTTTAGCTACTGGCAGATGGCATGCAAGTTGTAGCACATTTGCCTTAAACTAAGACAGTGGTGTCTAGGTATCAGCAAGTCAGGAATGTCGATAAGAACACATCTAAGTTCAATTTATGCAGCTTGACTAAGAAACAATAGTTCCTAATACAGGATGTAGACACATCTAGATTCTACTGAGGCAGTTCACCTTAGAAAAGGTGGATCCTAATATAGGATGTAGGCACATCTAGATTCGACTGTGGCAGTTTAACTAAGAAACAGTAGTTCTTGATACAGGACAATAGTTCCTAATACAGGATGTAGACACTACTAGTTCTGTTATGGCAGTTCACCTATGAGACATAGGTCCTAATGTAGGGTGTAGATACATCTAGATACGACTAATGCGGTATAACAGTGGTCTCTAGGCAATCATAAGGCACAACACAATAACGCAGTGGTCTCTGGGCGACCATAAGGCACAACACAATAACGCAGTGGTCACTGGGCGACCATAAGGCACAACACAATAACACAGTGGTCTCTGGGTGACCATGAGGCACAACACAGTAATGCAGTGGTCTCTGGGCGACCATAAGGCACAACACAATAACACAGTGGTCTCTGGGCGACCATAAGGCACAACACAATAACGCAGTGGTCTCTGGGCGACCATAAGGCACAACACAATAACCTAGTGGTCTCTGAGCGACCATAAGGCACAACACAGTTGCACCACGCTAGGCGCAGGCTACAATAAGTGATTACAACTAACATATGCACGGGCCCCAAGGACTAAGCTTCAAGTAGTAAAGGCACAGTGGGCACAGGCTACAATGATTAGGTTTGAAATGGGCATAGTGGTCAAGAATAAGCAAAGTACGGTGTGTGCAACACAGGCAACAACAAGGGCAGGCGAAGGCAGGGTTACCGTTTAGAGTCTTGGGGCAATAGTATTTATGCACTTAGGGTATCTATTGCTATTGGTGCATTTAGCAATGCAGACAGAATGCCATAAGGTGCACCAGGTAAACCTTATGAGTGATGCTTTGAGTGAGTGACACAAGTGTGACCAGAAGGTATAATGTGGCATTACAGTGAGGCTGAAATACTCAGGGACACACCTGGAATTGAGGTATCACAATGAGGCAGGGTACGCTGGTATCACCTCAGAAAATCGGAGATCTACAGTTAGTCATAAAGTGCAAGTGCGAGCCGTTATAGTATCCGTGTTCTGTAGGAATGTTTAAGAGGAGATTGTTTAGTTTTGGTTTCTGCCGTAAAATGTAGATAAGGGCGCGAAACGTTACCTTAGTGGGCGTATGTTAGACGGCCTGGGGGTCTGGCAGACGGCAGAGTCGGCAGACAACAGGCATAGAACAGGGGTCCGCCTTGTTCTTGTGGGCCTTCTTCGCAAGTGGGCCGGCTACGCCTGCCGGTCACCAATGGGCGTGATGAGGGGTGTGACCGCCAATAGGAGCGCGGCAAAGGCTGTGAGTGACAACATCAGGCACTGGAGGTGCCCAAGTACAGGTGGGCGGCCATCTTAGAGTTGACTGGTATCTCGTGTACCTTAATGGCTGTATGTTCGAGAAACAGCATTAAGAACTGTGCGGGTGCAAGAACAGATGGTTCCTTCCTTGGGCCATGAAGGGAAGGAGTTATTTGAGCGATTGTAGGCACGCAGGCACGAATTGTGGGGCGAGCGCCACGCTTACCGCATTAGCGGGAGGGTTCTGGTATGATCAGCTGGGCTGTACGTGTGCCGCTTGCTGCTCCTGCAGCAGCGGATCTGGATCGGTGGAGCTCCTGCTCCCTGTCTGGATGCTGTGGAGGGGCTACAGGCATAGAACAGGCATCTGCCTTGTTCTTGTGGGCCTTCTTCGCAAGTGGGCCGGCTACGCCTGCCAGTCACCAATCGGCGTGATGAGGGGTGTGACCGCCAATAGGAGTGCGGCAAAGGCTGTGAGTGACAACATCAGGCACTGGAGGTGCCCAAGTACAGGCGGGCGGCCATCTTAGAGTTGACTGGTACCTCGTGTACATTAATGGCCGTATGTTCGAGAAACAGCATTAAGAGCTGTGCAGGTGCAAGAACAGATGGTTCCTTCCTTGGGCCATGAAGGGAAGGAGTTATTTGAGCGATTGTAGGCACGCAGGCACGAATTGTGGGGCGAGCGCCACGCTTACCGCATTAGCGGGAGGGTTCTGGTATGATCAGCTGGGCTGTACGTGTGCCGCTTGCTGCTCCTGCAGCAGCGGATCTGGTTCGGTGGAGCTCCTGCTCCCTGTCTGGATGCTGTGGAGGGGCTACAGGCATAAAACAGGCGTCCGCCTTGTTCTTGTGGGCCTTCTTCGCAAGTGGGCCGGCTACGCCTGCCGGTCACCAATCGGCGTGATGAGGGGTGTGACCGCCAATAGGAGCGCGGCAAAGGCTGTGAGTGACAACATCAGGCACTGGAGGTGCCCAAGTACAGGCGGGCGGCCATCTTAGAGTTGACTGGTACCTCGTGTACCTTAAAGGCCGTATGTTCGAGGAACAGCATTAAGAGCTGTGCGGGTGCAAGAACAGATGGTTCCTTCCTTGGGCCATGAAGGGAAGGAGTTATTTGAGCGATTGTAGGCACGCAGGCACGAATTGTGGGGCGAGCGCTGCGCTTACCGCATTAGCGGGAGGGTTCCGGTATGATCAGCTGGGCTGTATGTGTGCCGCTTGCTGCTCCTGCAGCAGCGGATCTGGATCGGTGGAGCTCCTGCTCCCTGTCTGGATGCTGTGGAGGGGCTAGAGGCATAGAACAGGCGTCCGCCTTGTTCTTGTGGGCCTTCTTCGCAGGTGGGCCGGCTACGCCTGCCGGTCACCAATCGGCGTGATGAGGGGTGTGACCGCCAATAGGAGCGCGGCAAAGGCTGTGAGTGACAACATCAGGCACTGGAGGTGCCCAAGTACAGGCGGGCGGCCATCTTAGAGTTGACTGGTACCTCGTGTACCTTAATGGCTGTATGTTCGAGAAACAGCATTAAGAGCTGTGCGGGTGCAAGAACAGATGGTTCCTTCCTTGGACCATGAAGGGAAGGAGTTATTTGAGCGATTGTAGGCACGCAGGCACGAATTGTGGGGCGAGCGCCACGCTTAACGCATTAGCGGGAGGGTTCTGGTATGATCAGCTGGGCTGTACGTGTGCCGCTTGCTGCTCCTGCAGCAGCGGATCTGGATCGGTGGAGCTCCTGCTCCCTGTCTGGATGCTGTGGAGGGGCTACAGGCATAGAACAGGCGTCCGCCTTGTTCTTGTGGGCCTTCTTCACAAGTGGGCCGGCTACGCCTGCCGGTCACCAATCGGCGCGATGAGGGGTGTGACCGCCAATAGGAGCGCGGCAAAGGCTGTGAGTGACAACATCAGGCACTGGAGGTGCCCAAGTACAGGCGGGCGGCCATCTTAGAGTTGACTGGTACCTCGTGTACCTTAATGGCCGTATGTTCGAGAAACAGCATTAAGAGCTGTGCGGGTGCAAGAACAGATGGTTCCTTCCTTGGGCCATGAAGGGAAGGAGTTATTTGAGCGATTGTAGGCATGCAGGCACAAATTGTGGGGCGAGCGCCACGCTTACCGCATTAGCGGGAGGGTTTCGGTATGATCAGCTGGGCTGTACGTGTGCCGCTTGCTGCTCCTGCAGCAGCGGATATGGATCGGTGGAGCTCCTGCTCCCTGTCTGGATGCTGTGGAGGGGCTACAGGCATAGAACAGGCGTCCGCCTTGTTCTTGTGGGCCTTCTTCGCAAGTACTTGTACTAACACGAGTGTGTAGTAAGTCTTGTATTGTTAGCTATTCAATCTAATGTTTACATTAGTCAAGATTCTGATAGACTTGCATTCATTATTTTACTGACCAATTTTACCAGATAAATGTTTTTTTTTTTTCACTAAAAAAACTTTATTAAGGGGACGTTATGGTTAAGTTGTGCTACTAAAAACCTGTGACCTTCACCAAAAACAACTTTCTAAATGTGACATTATGGTTCGAAGTAAAACAGAAAAACGCCTGAACTTCGCCAGTTATGTGTTCTAACTTGATGGGTCCGACTTGATGGTCGTGCAGTTATGTAATGCCTCCGTCCCCAAGTACCGCTCGAGCAGAATGTAAACACTGCCCTAGCAATCTTTGAGGCCACAGGTGGGAGTGTCGTCGTCAGCCTGGTACCGGGAACGCCGGAAGGACCCCTGAGTGCTGTAAGGCAAAGGGTTATAATCAAGGAAACACCCAAAAGGCAATTGGCAGAGGGAGCAAACAAGATGCAGTGACACCAGCTTACCTAAAAGGGGTGGAGTATAGGTAAGAGACCTATATAGACAGCAGGGGAACCCACAGCAGGCTGAGATGATGTACTTGGCACTCCTGAAAGCACCTGGTGGAGCAAGAACTTGATCCGTGGCAAAACTTGAAGCAATCCGAGGTTTGTAGAAACAGAAGTGTAATCCAAAGGCAAATCCAGAGTACAAACAGGTGTCAGGCATCCGGGAGATCAGAGAGCATGCCAGAGTCCAAGGGTAATCCGAGAGCAGGTCCAAGTGAAACGTTCCTAAATCGAGGCAAGGAGAGTAACAAGAAGCAAAGGTAACGCCTGGCAGTCCTCCGTAGAAGTAGCTGTGAAGCAAAGTGTTTAGTTTGCCGGCTTCTTTTGAAGCGGCGAGTGGTGTCACGTGACGCATCACGTGACCGCTCGCACGCGTGGAGCGCACCGTGGCCAGCGATTGTGGCTGCCGGTACTGCCTGGTATCCTGGCGTCGCCGGCTGTGCAGGAGGCGCCATGGCAACCGCCAACACGGAAAAGGGCAAAAAGAGGCGGGTCCGCCCAACATGGTATCCCGCCTGCCGTGCTTCCCCTGCTGATGTGAATGGAGAACACGACGGTGAGAAGCGCCTTATGGGAGAGAATGGTGTGAGGGGGGAAGTGGGAGATGGGGTGTGTGTGAGGGCGTGACATTATGGTAGGCTAAGCAACCATAACTGGCCGTACCACTGTGCACTGCTAACACTAACACCCAGGACATCAAAGATGACATCACAAATGTCACATACGGCCATGCACCCAAGACTCTAGGCCCTGGCCTCAACCACAGCAGCATATCACACCCATGGCGCCGTATAAATCAATAGCGCACACATAGAAACAAAAAATGTAACTACGTCATGCACTCAATTTTAATATTCGCTAACACCACGAGTGTCCTTAGAGCAGTTTCAAGTTGCCTGCGCACACCATGGACTAAAGCACTATCCTTAAGATACCCCTCATTTTCAGTACTTACAAACATCCCAGACAAGGCGGGCATATGGAATACATCATTGACACCTGCCGCCTAAACAAATACAGTATTTCCCCCATCTCTTACTCTCTGAACCTCCCCAAGTACTCTGACACACCAAAACAGTTTCCGAAAGAGCATTTTGCCTCGGGTCACCGCCGCGCTGTCGGCGGATCCAAGATGTCGGGCGCATCCAAACAATCTGACGCACATCATGGCTCACTGCAGCCAATCAGCAGAGACGTTGCGTGTCTGCGGTCAGGACGCCAGCCCCTTAGCCAATCGGTATCTTGTCTGCAGAGCGAACAGGGAAGTGCGACCGTGGAGCGGACATAGATATCACTAATTTTATGAGACCTACTTTTTAGTCATTTTAACGAAAACTACTCGACGGATTGTCACCAAATTTACAAAAGCATGCTTTTGGGACCACGCCACTGCCCCTGCTGCAAATTTGGTGAAAATCGGTCCAGCGGTCTGGCCTGTAGGCGTGCACAAAGTTTTCCCCCCATTCAGTCTATGGTAAAAAAACATGTTTTGGGACCCGCCTATAATTCCACCCTCCTGGACCAAACATCAACAAATTTGGTGAAAATCCGTCCAGCGGTTTGGCCTGTAGGCGTGCGCAAAGTTTTCCCCCCATTCAGTCTATGGGAAAAAAACACGTTTTGGGACCCCCCTATAACTTCCCCCCCCTGGACCAAACATCAACAAACTTTGCAAAAAAAATTCATAGTGCCCCATATACCTTTTTTGCAAAGTTTGGTGAGGATTCGTCCAGGGGGAGCGAAGTTATAGACCGCCCAAAAAGTGCTCTTCCAATGGAAATAGCAACTTGACCATAACTACACAGCCACTAACGTGGCTGTGTAATATATATATATATATATATATATATATATATATATATATATATATATATATATATATATATATATATCCACTCACTGAAAAACCTTTGTTAAAGAGACTTTATGGTTACAAGTAAAACCGAAAAACCCTTGAAACTCGCCAGTTAGGGAAATCTATGCAACCATAACTCGTGCCACCACCGTGCACTGCTAAGACTAACACCCAGGACATCAAAGAAGACATCACAAATGTCATTGATGGCATCACCAATGACATTACATATCTGAGCCTTTTCTTTTTGTGCACTGACCTATCTGGGCCACGTGGTTTTGTTCAATGAGAGAAACAATTTTAAAAATCAAAAAGTGTTACACATGTAGATATGAACCTTGTTGTATGTTGTTAACGCCCTTCATTAGGATTTGGCCTCAGTTCATGAAGAAAATACATAGCAAGCTTCAAACACACAATTCATTTGTGTACTTGATTATAAAGTCTAATATTACTGTAATTGGGATCTATGTGATCACTGAGCCCGCTTCCCCCGGCCTGCATTACCCCTCCCAACCCCGCCACTCCACTCACCTTTAGGGCGGCACAGTTCTGCGTGTGCCACTCGCACTCTGCGATCCCTGCAATGTCAGCTCCTCCCACTAACGTAGGTTGGAGCGGACGCAGCAGGGTGCTTTTCTTTTTTATCTTTTTTTTCTTACGTATCCCCCGCTTTCCAAAATGGTAAGAGGGTGACACCCCTGCAACCCCCAATCCCTGTTACTGCACCCAAGTAGAGTGGGGGACACCCCCACAACTCCCGTTCTGCTTGGGCACAGTGTCACCCTCATTTTGTGTGCCTCCAAAGTTGCAGTGACTGCGGGGGCGCACAAATGAGGGTGACATTTTGGTACAATACCCTGTAATTGTTTGGTGGTGTTGTTTCTTTCCTCCCTACTAATGTTTCCCTGTATTTGCCTCAGATTTATATGCAGTGTGGGTCTTCATATGTATTGTTTATACTAACACACATATGTAGTGATCCTTGAATTATTAGCTATTACCTATTAGCTATTTATTCCATGGTCATCATTACTCAAAGCTCTGATAAAGTACCATTCATTATTTTACTATCCAAAATTACCAGATTAAAAATATTGTACTTCTATAGTGATGCTGCACCCATTGCTGACACGTATGTATGATTAGGTTCCTGTATTAACACCAACACTCCAATGTCATGTTTTGTTCAGATGAGTACAGTCTTCAATACATTAAGTAGTTCATGATAGGTCTCCTGATCAACCCCTTTTAGAGACATTTTATCAAATTAATTTCATATGTGATGTCATCAGTGATGTCATCTTTGATGTCCTGGGTATTAGGCTTAGCAGTGCAGGGAGGTGGCATGAGTTATAGCTGCTTAACTTATCTTAACTTATCATATTTGGTGAATTTCAAGGGTTTTACGGTTTTAGTTGTAACCATAACTTCTCTTCAACAAAGTTTTATCATTACATTTTTATGGGTTTTTGTTAGTGCAACTTAACCATAACGTCCCTTTAACAACGTTTTTTCATGGGTTTTTACCAGTGCACCCTAACTTACTAATATTATACTGACCCCAATATAGCAACCTGTTTCACCTGAAAATTCCCCACCTTTAGCATAATTTTTAACACTTCTACGTTTTCCAGTGTTTGTGTTTTCACCGACATTCGCGAACCTCTGATGTCATCGCAGACTTTTCGGACAGTGTCACGTAACCACGTGCTCGCGTGTTGCATTATGACGTGTTCGCACATGTGTCTGTGCTTCGTGAACAGTTCGGAACTGCATTTTCTGCTGATCTAGGAACTTTGAAGCTCAAAATGTATCCTTGCAGAGCTCCTACACTTATTCTTACTCATTATCCATTAACAATCTTGCACTTAGCACATATTTGGAAGAATATTATGAAAACTGCTATTTATCTTAAAAATGGCATCAGCTATTGCCATCCCTCCGTCCCAAGTGCCACTACCGCCGCCACCACCACCAGCTGGAGGACCTACACAACGAAAGAAGCAAAATACTTCAAAAGACAATCAAGAAGATCAGGACGATGAGGAGAAGAAGTGCCTACCTCTAACACCCAGAGAGAATCATGGGTGTGACAGTTCTTTACCACTGTTGGAAATTTACCAAAGGCTAAAGCTACCAAAGTGAAAGGCACTGAGTGCAATGTTGTACTCAGTCGAGGACAACCTGGGCAGTATTCCTACGAGACCACTTCCATGAGGCACCACACTAAATCCAACCACTGCAATGCTATCAGAAAGGCTGTTCTTTTTTAGGAAGTAGTAGGCTGTCTTGCTCTACCTCATCTTCCTCAACCAACGCAGTAACCACACAGCCTACTTCTGTGGGACAAAAAATCCCACCAGTCACCTTGCAAGCGATAAAAGAGGCTGTTGATCCATATATTTTGAAAACAACAGTACTCTGTATATACTGCAACACATCACTCTGCAGGGGGGAGCAGTTTCAAAGTGTTTTTGCAGCTGTAATCTAGGAGCATGAGAAACACTGCCCTCTACCTGAGATTGAAAACACGTGCAAAATCTTCCCCTGTCTACCTGCCCCTCCATATGTGTGGTTGGTACCTCTTCCCTCTTTTCCCTCACCACCTTACTTTGTGGCATCTCCTATAAAACAAATTACAAAAAAATACAAAAACATAAAAAGGTACCTTTAGGAACCACCTTTCGCAGTAAAAAAAAATAGGACTAAAAATATAAGCTTATAGACTCCATATACTTTATATTTTTCAGTAAAGTTGTTAGATTTAATAGGCTTCCCCAAACTTCCCATTAGCATTTTCTACTATGCTAATGAAAATAATGGACATTTACATACTAGAAAAAAAGAAAAAAGCACAGAAACAAATTTCTGTTCGAAATGCTTGTCTCTGGTATACAATTAACACCATAATACATTGCCGCTTATTACTGTCCACAGTCTCCGCATTCCCCTCTCTAGCCCATGCCTTATTAGGAAACCTGGATTGCACATGCACACCATCACAAAAAAACGTCCTTTTACTCTTTTTATTATAATGTTTGTTACACTCCCTCATTACATGCTTTAAACCATTCACACATATATCCACCTATCACTTAAAAAAACCTCTACATATAGCCTATCAACATATTAAACTTTCACCCACCAACTGCCACTTAACAATGTTCTACAAATCTTTTACATCTACATTACCCATACGTATACCAACGTGTTTTACACAGTGCTGCTATAAATGCATGGATGCATTGTGCAGTGACAGAACTGCACAGATAAAAGGGGCAGAACGGATGGACAAGTGATTATGGGAGCCCAGGTAGGAAGTGCCAAAGGATCCCAAGATGAGAGGCGACAAGCTAACTGCTGGGGCAGATGGGGTACATCTTAACCGTAGCGTCCTTTTAACAGAGTATTATCTGTCAACTGAATAGCTTTTTATAAGTGAAAATGTTTCATAATGTTACATCACTGTATATAAATTATGAATAATTCTACTTTTAACATAAATGAAAGAACAATAAACCTCCTTTAACAAACATATTTTTTGCAATGTACACTTCTGTGAGTCGTTATTAGCAGAGCATACCCCAATAGACAAATTAGAATGGACATTTGTCCTTAACAGAAGGCCAGGCCCTCTGCCCATGGTGTAAAAGTTATAACACTATTTTTTGAACTTACATTTTGACAATTTCAAAAAAGTTAAAACAGGACAGATTTCCAAAAGCAGGTCCTTGATGATGCTCCTTGCACAAGTTTGCTGTAATCCAGTTCAGCACTCCGGGCTGCAGCCGCAAGCACATTATATTCCCCCATGTAAACCTACAACTTCAGCCATGCTGCATGACCGCAACTTTGCTGTAATCCCGTCCAGCACTCCGGTCTGCAGAAAAAAGCAGATTTTGTTTGCCCATTTAAACCTACTGCTTCAACCATGCCGCATGCCCCAAAAAGTACATCAAAGTAGGCATTCATCAATGCTGAGGGCCAGGCACAATGTCCATTCACCAGACTTATATCACTATTTTGAGTGCCAATGCTCATGGCAGAAAAGTGGTATCACTATTTTTTGTACTTGCGTTTCCACAATTTCCAAAAAATAAAACATAGGACAGATTTGTAAAAGCACCCTTTCAGGTCCTTGCTGATGCTCCTCGCACAGGTTTGCTGCAATCCCGTCTAGCACTCCGGACTGCAGCCGCAATAAGAATGTGTTTTTCCATTTCAACCTATAGCTTCAGCCATGCTGCATGCCGCAATAAGTAACTCAGAGTAGGCATTTTCCTTGCCAGGTCCATTGTCCATGAACCAAACATATATCACTATTTTTGTGCTTACATTTGGACAATTTGGAAAAATAAAACACAAAACAGATTTGCAAAACCATGCTTTCAGGTCCTTGCTGATGCTCCTCACGCAGGTTTGTTGTCATTCAGTACAGCTCTTCAGGCTGTAGCTGCAAGCAAAATATTTCTTCCCATTCAAGTCTATGGTTCGGTCATGCTACATGCCCCATCTAGTACTTTATACAGATTACCCTGCTGCTGGTGATGGGGTTGTTTTGTGAAGGTACCCTTCCTTCTTCAAGTGTTAGGTTTGGAATAGGAGAGTGAGCCCTGTTCACCTCAGCACTGGGTTGTTCAATAAGTAACTGTTGTCGTAATGAAGCAGTCTTCAAAACCATTCCTATTGCTATATTTATTGTTAGAACTCAGCCAACACGTAATTGGACTCTCTAGAGTCTTTCCTAAGGCATATGGATTGTGGGCCAGTCACTGCTGAGAGGTGGTGGAAATTAGTCCACCATCCAATCCCAATATCTTGTCCCACTATGGTCGCAAATAAGGGCGAGTAATGATTTCAAGGGGTGGTCTAGTGACCACGTGGGCACCTGGTTAGGCATGCTTGGTAATTATCTGCGATAGTCATGGTGATCTGTTGATGCAATCCTGTGCAGCACTTTGACTCTAGCCTCGGACAGAATTTTAGCGACGGGCATAATTTATTTTCCCATTCAAACCTATCCCAATTTTCAAAATCATCACCTCATAACCAGTCCCTGGTGGCCATGCCCACTTTAACCCCATTGCCTGTTTCTCGTGGTCATGGCCAGTATCCAGATTGTCTGAGCCATAGCCACAGGCCATGACTCTAGCAGTTCACCAATCTGGCCACTGCCCATGGCCACAAACCATGACTCGGACAATCTGGCCACTGCCAATGGCCACCGGCTATACCTCAGTCTCCAATGGTATATCACCTTTTTGTGTACCTACATTATGACACTTTTCAAAAATAAGACACAGACCCATTTGCAAAACCATGCTTTCAAGTCCTTGCCAATGCTCCTTGCACAAAATTCCTGCAAATCCATCCATGTTTTGTTTTTTGAAAAGTGTTAAAATGTACATAAATAAAATAGTCCAATTACTTACCTCCTGTTTGACAAAATCCATTCAGACTTTGCAGAAAAATGTAAGGTTAGGTCTATAAGCTTTCTAAAATCTTTTGTGCACATTCGTCAAATGGCAACAAAGTTATAACCCATCTAAAAATGTAAAAACCCCCTTTAATTTTGCCCCCTCTACACAAAATCTGACCAAACCTTTGTAAACTTTTGTGCAGATTCGTAAAACTGCACCAAAATTACAAGCCTTTGAAATATTTTGGGACCCCCCCCCTGTAATTTTGTTCCCTCTTGGCAAAACAGCACCGAACTTTGTGGAACGATTCAAGGTCAGGTCTAAAATAATATCACAACATTTCCTACAGTTTCATTGAGTGGCATCGAAGTTATACTCCATGCACAAACTGCTTTTCACCAACCCTGTAATGCAAAAATATGTATGGATGCCCCAGAACATCTGAGATGTTTGCAAACATTACAGAGCTGTACCTGAAATGTGTGCGGACATCGGAGATGAAAAACCGCCAATGTTTTGGCTTTTTATGGCCATAACCCATCCCATCCTCATCACCCCTCAAATCCCCAGAGATTGTTTCATTAGATTGACAAGTGCAATGTTGTGTTTTTTAATATGTTTTACCGCGCTGTTTGTGGACAACGGCGGGTGTCTGTGGATCCAACATGGCGACCGTTTAAAAACTATGATGCACCTCACGCTTTTCACCATCCAATCAACGGATGCGTCCGATGTCCGTGAATATCACGCCACACTCTGGACTAATCGGAGGCCCGTCAGCGGACCAAACAGGGAAGTAGTTACGCGGACCGAACACAGATCTCACTAATTTGTTTTACCTACTTTTTGGCCGCTTTAAAAAGAAATGCTGGGTGGATTTACACCACATTTACATAAACACGCTTCTGGGACCAAGACACCAATTCTGCCACAAATTTGGTGAAAATCCATCCAGCGGTTTGGGCTTTAGGCATGAGTAACATTTGTTTTACATTGCATCTATGGGAAAAACCACACATTTTGGGATCCCTTATAACCTTGCCCCCCTCCACGAACCCTCACCCCACTTTGCAGAATCAATCCGACTGAGCAATATACTTTATTTGTAAAGTTTTGTGAGGATTCGTCCAGGGGTGCAAAGTTATAAGCCTCCCAAAATGTGCTGTTCCTATGGGTAGAGCAACTTAACCATAACTACACACCCTCTGCCGCAGGCCGTGTAATACATATACACATATATAAATCCTTGTTTGCATGGTAGATCACTCCTGGGAACTGTTTAAAAAAAAATCCTGCACAGCCGAGAAGAATAGTCCCTACAAAGCTGTGCTCTCTAAGAGGCAATACAGAGTTCCCTGTTCATTTTCAAACTGAGGAGGCTGCAAGATAAGCATAAGAAGTCTTTTTTCTTTTCCTACCCACTACAATCAAGGCAGAGAAGGACTCATGCAGAAAAGCATCCCTGCCAAACTTATGGGCCTTCCATGGCAGGCCAGGGCTAAAATTGCATAATCGTCCTGTTTGTGCCTTTCATAACAGAAACCAAGAGGGCAGACTCATCCTGTTTTCAGCCCTCACACAGCATGGAATGTCCCAAACCCTTCTTGCCGAGCCTAAGGTCGAATGGCCATGAGTGTAATCCAGCAGCAACTGAGCGCATGGGACACCCAGAGAGGACCCTGTGTCAAAATGTGTGTGATGATACAAATGTACCATAGCATCAACACAAGTGAGACCTTATGCAATCTTGAGATGCATTTATCAGTGCAGACCTTAGCCACATGGACAACCAACACCCCATGTGGCCCCATGTAACCCATGAGCCTTCAGCATCATGAAACCAACAGTAAAAGCACTTATCCAATATCTAACCAGATACACCTAGGTAACACATGAGCTGTCCATCTGCCATTGATCTGCATCTGACAAAAATGGCCTGCCGCCTGCTCCAAAGGCAATACAGACTCTCCATCCATGACAAAGAAAGTGCCCACATACAAGCACATGTTTTCCGGTGCATCCAACAACACTGCTGAATGTTTCAAGATCTGCAGGGAGCTAGCCAACCCTTCTGCAGTCTCTTCCTCCCCTTCTCCTTCCAAGGCCCCCTGCAACACATGTGTCACACACTCCACCACCAAACCTCAGGACCTTCTGAACACCCTTGCTAGCCACCCTCCCAAACCAACCCTCACTCCCTTGGCCCCTCCCCCTCCTCCTTCCTCCTACTCCTCCTTCTCCCTTGTCACACCTGAAGTTACTAAAGTTGTCCGCTCCAAGAAGGTCTCTTCAAAACAGGTTTCCTCTTGCTCATCCAAAACCATCAATGATAACATTGGCTCCCTCGCCCCTCCACTAGCTGATTTCTGCAATCACTCTTTTGACACTAGATCTTTCCCCTCCTCCCTTAAGCATTCCCTTGTGTGCCCACTGCTTAAAAAACCTTCAGCAGACCCTACCTTCCCTGCCAACTATTCCCCTATTTCCAACACCCCCTTCCTGGGGAAGCTCAGGGAGAAGTTGGCATTGCCCCAACTTATCTCACACACTGAATTTGTGATGGTCTCCACGACCATCAATCTGGATTCTGAGCACCCAGAGGCACAGAAATTGCTCTTCTGAACACCTGTGAAGAAATGCTTGCATCTCTGGACTCCAACTTCCCTGCTCTCCTCATCCTTCTCGATCTCTCAACTGCCTTTGACACAGTCAACAATTCCATCCTCATACAAAGGCTCCACAATACCCTCTGTATCTTAGAACGGGCACTGGCCTGGCTGACATCCTTCTTTACTGATAGCTTCTCCCAAGTCATCTTTGGCACCTTCTCCTCTCCTATTTCCATCTCCACCTGTGGTGTTCCCCAGGGTTCTATCCTCTCCCCTTCGCTCTTTACCATCTACCTTGTTCTGCGTGTACTTCTCATCTCCTTCTTCTCCTCCAACTTCCAGTGTTATGTGGACGACACACAGCTCCTTTTCAAACCCATTGCTGACCCACTTGTATCCTCAATCATCCCTGACTGCCTGTCTATCATCCAGTCCTGGTGTACCTCCACCGATCATTGCCTCAACACCTGTAAAACTGAGATCCTTCCCATCAGGACCCCTTCTTCCTCCTTCATCCCTTCACTCTGTCCTTCCTCCTTGGGCTCCACCCCGGCTCCTTCTTATGAAGCCAGAAACCTTGGCATAATCTTCGACTCCTCTCGCTCTCCTTCCTCCCTCACACTCAGGACATTGCCAAGAAGTCCCACTTTCAGCTCTTCCTTCTCAAAGAAATTCTCCATTTTCTCACTTTCCCCGAGAGGCTCAATGTCAACCGGGCCCTGGTTCACTCTAGGCTTGACTATTGCAATAGCCTCCTCCTGAATCTACCTTCTTCCACTCTGCAACCCCACCAGCTAATCCAGAATAGGGCATCACGACTTATCCTTGCCCTTAAACCCAGGTACCACATCTCTCCTGTCTTCACTGGCTCCCAGTTGCTGCACGGATTAAATTAAAATCTCTCTGCATCACCCACAAGGCTATCTGGACACAGTGACCACACTATCTTGAACTTTATCTTACTAAATACTCTCCCTCTAGACCACTTCATTCCTCTAGCACCAACTCTTTGTGTGTAAAGCATTTAGGTAAACAGAGGGTAGGTGGTTGATGACTTTCTCAGCTGGCTCCCTCCTGTGGAACATCCTCCCCCTGTCTCTGCGCCTTGAGTAGGACTTTCTTAAATTCTGGAAGCTCCTCAAGACCTTCCTCATCACCTCCTTCCCTTCTTCTCTTCTATGCTATTTCCACAGTTGCTCTGATTGATGTCCGGGGTCCTTATGCATCCTAAGGGCACCTGACCTCCCACTCCCAATCGGCCCAGCTCCTGTCTTCCCTCAGTACTTGCCCTGGCACACCCTTCGCCCTGGAGGATCGCACTTACTCCCAACGGGGCCCTTGGCCATGTAGCACTCAACAACCAAGCACTTCATCTGTGGCTCACCAATGAGCCCGGACCCCCCCAGCACTTACATCCTCTGCCCTTTTCCTTGCTGCACTTGCACGTACTCTCAAGGCATAGTAGGTTTATCCTTCCTCCTTTTCCCTCCACTGCTCTTATTAATTATTATGTTATGTAATGCATTTTACTCCCATGTCCCCCCTCGCCCTATGGACACTTTGAAGCAGTATTTTACTTGCTGCATAAGTGCCTAACAAGCAAACAATAAATTCTGAACCAAATAAATACATAAATAGAGTTGCGTCACAAACTGCAGGCCAAGATATCATATCTCCATGCCCTACTCCAAGCATGCCATTGCGGTGTGTAACCCATAAAAACATTCCCCCGTCCCAGATGGTACTCCCCAGAGCTAAGGACAATGAGCACATGTTAGCAATAACCCAGTGATACTAAACTCCCTTGTGGCACCAACCAAGGAGTGTGCATCTCAAAGGGCACACATACCAATATTTGAAAAGCGTTCTCCCTGAAAGTCAACCCATCCCTTCTAAATTGGCCTTCGGGCAGCATCCTCCAGAATGCTCAGCAACATACCAGTCTCCCCGATAACTGACTGCATGTCATTCATCCCTAAACAGATACACGTGGTACCCAAACAGAAGGAGCAGAGGTTAACATGGCCGACTCAACACAGGCTTTCACTGTCACCACTGAGACCTCACCCCCAGGCCACCAGTTCTTTAGCCATCCACCCCTGTTCTCCACAGTCAGGCCACATGCGGAAATACACCTGATTAGAAAACAACTGTGGCTTGTAAAGCAGCTCTACTCACCAGTGAGACTGCCACCACCCCAGCGGTTGAGGAAACAGGCACCACCACAAGCACTACTCCAAATTCAGCCATTACACCTACCACCACCAACCCACTGCAGTTCCCTATGGATATCAGTCAGCTGTTGGACACTCCAGCAGCCACCCATGGGATTTCACTGCAAAACACCTGCCTGAAGATGTAACCTGTCGGCAGGCTCCTCCTTCTGCCTCCTCACCTGCTCTACTACGCATCACAACACGGACACAGGGACTTATGATAATGCCATTACATCTAATGCCATTACATCTGTGGATGCAGGTGGACGGGAGACAGGTACCTGTGCAACATTCCCAGCCATGTCCACAGCTCTGCCAGCGTTCCCCAGCACACACTTTAAGGCATCTGCAAAAGGCTGAATAAGATTGAGCAGCGTCAGAAGTGCACTGAAAATGTAGTGCTGTCGGTCCCAACGCATAGTCACATCCTCACGAGCTGAGAGATCTGCTATGGGGAATCGGTCATGTCAATAGGGCTCCTGTTCTAGAGTCAATCAAAGTGCGGAAGAGAGTGGGGATAGGTCAAGTGTGTTGGGGAAGAAAGTGCGTGAGGGCAAGGCATTTGTGGAAGATGGTAGAGGGAGGGAAACGACGATGGGTAAAAGGGTGGAGGGAGGGCAAAGGTGTTGTGGAAGTTGGTGGATGAAAATCTCACATCTGAATATGAAATGAGGAGAGCACTGTTTTGTTTGTGTGGGTGTAGAGTATTTAATGCGTGACTATATACAAACATACAAGTCAAGTAAACCAATGCTGTTAGACAAAGTTCTGTATCATTTCTTGATGCATGAGGCATCCATCCCTGCCTTACACATGATAGGTTATTTATAATGATATGATAGGTTATTTATAACGCGCTTAATACCCAGAGGTTTCTAAGCGCGGACCCGGGGATCGAACCTGTGGTGCTCCGTGTCGTCTTGCTTCCAAGGCGAGCACGTTGCCCCTGAGCTATCCTCCCGAGACACATGGCAATGCATGGCGCCATTTGTCCCCAGTTTGTCCCCAGTTTATATGTTCACTTCCTCTGGGAGTGCCAGGCTGACATACGGGGAAAGAAATGTCTTCTGACTCACATGTTGTTCATCATGGCACACACTACAAATATGTTCCTAACATTTTCTGGCCTGTACATTAGGGCACCTCCAGTCTGATAGAGGGCCTTGAACCTTCCTTTTAGCAAGCCAAAAATAAGCTCAATACAAAACCTGGTCCAGATGTGTGCCTCATTATAGGCACTGTCCTGTGTGTTCTGAAGGTGTCAGACAGGTGTCATCAGCCACAGGAGCTGGGAATTGCCAAAGTCACGTGCAAAAACAATGGGGATGGCTGTATGATGTGATACATATGGCATGATAAGCTACTTATGCATTTCCAAATGATAGATTACAGCAATGAAAATGATTATATATGTATTGATACAGTTACACCCAGGTGTTTCTTGATGCTACTGAACCGATCCCCGTACCAGAGAAGGACGTGGTTCAGAAAAAGCATCTTTTCATGCAGCGAATGGAGAGAAGGTTAGAGGTGATGCAAAGATTATGAAGTAATGGGTTCAAAAGAGCAGGTGCCATGACGCAAAACGTATAGTCACCTGATTGTTTCTTTTTGAAGACAGGGTACAGTAAGGAGATCAAGGGTAGGAGAGATAGGGTGATCTGGAGGGTCTACAATCCGGGGTCGTTTGGTTGTAGCCCTGGTTAGAAGCTCAGAGACCACAACCAAAAGGCTAGCTAGTCCAAAGTCCAGAAATTAGTGGAGCCACAGATCTTTTCCAAACCTAGCAACACCCTGGCAGCTTGTGAGGGCTAATTATGGAAATGCAGAAGCAGCTGTTAATCATCTGCATATGCACAACGACTAAAGCATAAGGACTGAATAAGGTGCATACAAAGCTGCACAAAATGCTAAACAAAATCGGTGACAGTGAGGGGACTTGTGGCACCCAAAAAGTATTAGATGCAGGAGGCGAGGTGAATGGTGGTAGGACTGCCATTTGGGTGTAGTCTGGGAGATGTGAGAGAAACTAGGATGAAGCTGGGGCCTTGATACCTGAGTGGCACCATATCAAAGTACACAGACAGGTCCAGCAAGATAATGGCCAATGTAATATGGCTATTAGCAGCCATACGGCAGTCAAATAAAACAGATAGCTTAGTCTCCGTGCTGCAAGCATGGTGAAATAAATCCAACCTGGAAGTCATCTAGAAGATTAGTATATTCAATGTGGCAGCAAAGAACTACAGTGGCTGCTTTTTCCAACATCTTTGATGCATCGGGTAGCAGTGAAATAGGACAGAAGTTAGCGGGTCAAGTGGGATCAGGCATTTCTTTTTGTCAGGAATAGCATCACCTTAGATGTTGTTGAGAGGCAGATGAACACATCACCTATCGCTACGGCCCCTTCCCGACTCAATACCACCCACATCCCAGGCAGGTACAAGAGGAGATGAACACACTGTGAGCTGAAGATGACACGAGTAAAACCAAGCTAACGTTGTGACATTACATGTGCATGCATTAGACATGAAGCAAATATGCACTCAACATGAAGAATCTGCACACTAGGGTAAATATGCCTTTTCTATCTGTTCCCGGCGTAACATACGTTGTTCTAGCATATCTTAAAGGTCAATATTGGTTCATAATTTCTAAGGTCACTTCTGTTCCCCTACTTAAATAACGGAATTACCACTCATCACTTCCAGGTCCCTGTGACTTATTAATGGTAATTGAAATGGCTAAACCTATCAGATGGAATGAGAGGAATGCATAGTACAAGAACAGTATCTAAATTCCATCGATAACTCAGGCCTCTAAGATGTGTCTATTTAGATGTGTAACTGTCAACCTTGTTCCACTGCAGAGTCTCTGTGATGGCATAAGATTGCATAGTAGCATAACTACAGCACCTACTTTCAGTTGTAGCTCGTGAGGAGGCATTCATCCTACAGCATTTTGCTCTTTAGAGACTGAAATGTTCAGCTGGTAATTAACTGTTCATAGACACTGGAACCGCTGTGCCCTGTGTTAAGAGAAGTGGGGGTGGAAACAAGTAACTTGTAATTCTTCCAAATGTTTGCTATAGTGCAAGGTGAAGGTGACCATGTAGAACTGGTGCACTTGGCCATTTGGACAGCAGAGAGCAACCTAACACTGATACATTTCATCCGTATGTTGAAATGATAGCTATTGTTGAAGTGGGTGCACATTTTCATTTGGACAGCAGAGGGCACCCTAACACTGATAAATGGAATAAGTTAAGTACATAAACATACCTAAGCATTTTATATATATATATAGAAGATACATGAAGAATATTAACATGGCATGCATAAAGACATGAAGAATACCAGCATAAGCGATGTATAAGCTGAATGCAACATGAATGACATGCAAATCTAGTTCACTAACATAGAAACGCAATAGTAATGAGCCGCCATCTTTTCCAAAATAAAGGCTGCAGCACGCTTCAAAGTAAACTAAAATGCCTCCACTTTAAGTGCTGAAATAAAAAAATACAGATACGTGCAGAGCTCAGACAGTAGCTAGAAACCCAAGCTAAGTTTACTGAGAAATTAGGGAGGGTCTGAACACTGCAGAAAAGGCACAAAATATTGATTCCCAGGGTAAGAAGAATACACCCATCTAACTAAAGTCTGGAAGGGCACAAATGACCATTGTGAGCCGGGAGAGAATGACCCATAAACTTAAGACTATCCCATGATGAATAACTCAAGAGTGCCTCCATTGGTAAATGGAACCATAACACTCACAATAATATTAGCTAAAATCCCAAAAAATGCACGTGCAATAATTTAAAATGTGGTCCTCTCACACATGGAAGAAACAAGGGGGTAGGGTGGGCACCGCTGTTATTTGTATATATTCCAAAAATACTCAAAGATTGTGATATGCTCGATTCTTCGCAAAAAATATATTTGCTGGGAGCACATCCTGTAGCCTTGGCACAAGGTTTTAGCAATATCTGAAAGAATAGGACCGGACTTCCTCTGTTCCCGAGTGTGCTCACTCTAGATTCTCCTTCCGGAGTTATACTTAAATTCAATCTTCACTCATTCCTTTGCTTTAATGTCATTAACGTTCAATCACAAAATAAAGAACAGGAGGTTGTTGTATAATTTCTCAAATATCAGGTGTCATTTATTTTTCTGCCTGACTCATCAGTGCCCAATTATCTTTTGCCAATGCATTTCGGACTTCCGTCCATCGTCAGGGCTTTTGGCACTATTAATTATCTTTCACCACTGATTTCATTATTCCACATCATAACAAAATGGTATAAAATGAAGTAATGTCCCAATTGGCCACATCAATCATGTCAACCATAGATAAATCACAATCAAAATTAATATCACATACCCAAGAGTGGTTGTAGTCCAAAGATGAGGTAAAACAAAATAATTCCAATACATTGCCATACCGACACATGTTTTTTACTGAGCATTATTATAATAATAGAGTGTCTCTACCTGTAGGGCTTCAACTATCCAGAATCTTTCAAATCTCCAGAATAAATTAACCATAAATATGCATCTTAGTACAGTCTTTAAATTACTTGATGTACAGTAATGATCAAGTATTCAGAGAGAGGGTCTCCTCTATGTTTGCCTATCTGGTAATCTATTCAGCTCATTCATTCTGTTAAAATTCAAAGGCAGCCTATTAGTCACTAACTCTATTCACTTAATTAACACTAGCAGGTTCTGTAGCGGCCGCTTACCTCAATGACTTCCCACGCACTGACATGGACGAGCTGCTCAAAGGAGCTGCCGCCCCTGTCATGTGCGTGTAAGTAACGCTGCTCCTTCTCACGCATGCGCGTTGTGCGTGGGGAATTTTAATCCTGTTATCTCATAACCCTCTCATCTGATTACCTTTTAAGCATTCTAAAAATATACTGCCTCATTTTTATATTCTCCATGGCCATATTATATTGTTTTGATGTGCTTCCTACGCGCGGCAATCGTTATGTTCGCTAATGCGCAATGTATAGGTTTCTAGAGTTGATGCGTCTGCGCATGCGTGTGGGCTACATTACAGTGTCTCATTAAGGACATTTTTCTCCTACTACCTCTCCCAATATATCTACATAGCTTGCTCACAATGGCATTGTTATTGGTATGATCACAATATAGTTATTAATTCTGAAAAAATACATCACCATTTGTAATTACTTACTCCCAACGGCGATTGTTCATACTTTTGATCACACCACTGATAATATTGACCACAAGGTTGAATACCTTATGCTTACCCTTTGTGTTGCAACATGTAAATACATCCTATGTCATTCTTGTCTATTCCAATGCTATTTCACGCATGAATTACCAATCAGGGTACCCATAGCTCAGCAGTGTGACCACTGGCTTACGTCCCACAAGGATGGTTGATCTTTTGTGGGACATACCATGTGACCCTAAGGTGGTTGATCTATTGGGGATTTGCAAGTATCAAATTAATATTAGTCAATGCACTCTCATACACATACAATTGTTGCATAGGTTACAGGAAACACATAAAGTTAATCTTTTCATTGATACCCCCTGGTCTAAGGGAGTCAAGTCGATCGATCTAATATGACTCTTGTTGGTTTAATCGTTTTCCCAGATCCTTGTGTGCATTACATTGTCTGATAACTTCCAAGACTTGTATTCTCATATGACTGATGATGTGTTTCATTTGATTCCAATGTCTAGCCACCGCAGAGTTCACATTTTTGGTTCGAATACAGTCTCTATGTTCATTCCAACATAGCTTTCCGGTCTTTTTGATTGGCCAACATAGTAAATGCCACACAGGCATTTTATCCCATATATTATATTCAGTGTATCACAGGTAGCGTAACATCTAAGTTTGATCTTTTCTCCCATGCGCGGGTGGTCGATGGCATCTCTTTTACTAATAAGGTTACAGTTGCTACAGTGCAAGCATGGAAACGTTCCCTTTCTTGTAGTTTCAAGTCTCTTCATTTCAGGTCTAGTTTTCTCTAGTTTATCTCTTAAATTGGCACTTCTTTTGTAGGCAAACGTTGGTGTGTCCTTGAACAAATATTCTACTCTTGTGTCATTTGTTAATGTGCACCAGTTCTTTTTAATTACAGTCTTGAATCTGTTACTCTGTAAAGAATAACATGAAACATAGACCAAAGGTGGTGTGCTTTTTTCTTTCACTATCCGGTCAAGTGGCACAGCGAGTAGAGCGCTCACTTTGACATCCGTGCAGAGCTTGCTAACGCAGGTTCGAATCCCGGCAGGGCCAAACTCAGCCTTTCATCCTTCCGAGGTTGATAAATGAGCACCACACACCGTGGGTAATAATAAGCAGCGCTCAGATGCCTGAGGGTTCGTAGCGCTATATAAGTGTCAAATTATTATTATTATTATTATCGGTCTATTCTTTGAAGTTGCTAAACGTTCTTTTACTGCACTTATCTCTAGAGGTTTGTATCCTCTAGCTATGAATCTTTCGCCAATATTTTCAATCTCTTTCTCACATATGGCTTGATCGTTCACTATGCGTTTCACCCTCATCATTTGGCTGTAAGGTAAATTTGTGATCAAACTTGGTTGGTGGAAACTCAAGCGATGCAATAAGTTTTTACGCTCTGTTTCTTTTCTGTAGATATTAGTTTGGTAACCGTCTTCATGAACTTGAATTGCGACATCAAAAAGTGAATGTTGGTTTTTGAAATCTCATGTGTAAATTGTATTCGCTGGTCAATACTGTTCAGATAGATGAAAAAATCTTTCAATGATTCTTCTGTGCCGATCCAATTACCGAGGATATCAACTATAAACCAAATCCACATGGAGATGTAGTTTCTCCATATAGCATGTTCTAAGACATGTTCCTTTTCAAACTTATGCATAAAAGTATTTGCATACGTCGGGGCCATTGATGCACCCATGGCTGTTCCAGATGTCTGTATAAAGAATTTGTTCTGATATTGGAAATAGGAATTTTCAGAGATGAATTGTAATAGTACTAGTATAAATTCCTTGATAGCCTTCAGATCACCTTCCTTCAATAGTAGCAATTTGATTGCTTCCATACCTAGGTTGTGCGGAATGGACGTGTACAAGCTCTGTACGTCAACCCTAAATAAAATAGAATTCTCTGTATGTTTAATGTTCTTCAGTTTTTCTAGGAAATGAGTAGTGTCTTTGATGTAAGTGTCGGTTTTCTGTATAAGCGGTTGAAGAAATTGGTCGATATAGTGCCCTAATGGTTGTAGTAAACTGTCCACGCCATCACAAATGGCCCATAATTGAAGAACACTGTCTATTAATTAGCCACAAATACAGAGAGGACATCTGCCTCACTCCTCAAACCTTTTTGCTAGACACCAGATGCCGTACAAGGCCAACTACAAAGAAATGTCTTTGGCTCATGGCCTAGTAATAAAGGATGATATTTTCTTTAATTGAAAGGAAAGCAGTACATGGAGCTCTTGCCCCTACTCCCATATGGCTCATGTCTTGACGACCTGTCAGTTGTCCACGGTTGGTCAGTACAGAGCCAACCAATCAAAACCCCAAATAATAGGCCGCCCAGTACGTATTAGACGTACTGATAATATATTGTGGAAGTGATGTCTTTTTACTGTTCTCAATTTAGATCTGGTCTCAGAAGGAGACATTAGATTGTTGCTACCCGATCAGAGATGTAACCATTACAGAATGTATATGCAGTCAATCCTCTTAACCAATCCATTCACACTGTAGGTGTTGGTATTTTGTGATTGTCATGGCCACTGGGCAAGGACCACTAGTGCCATCATACAAAGGGTCCAAGTGGACCCAGAGGCGCCAGGCTCATGAGAAAGTGTGCTCTGGTGCACGTGTTATTTCCTTCACTGCAGGTTCCCCACGTGCATCCAGGTCGGGTGTGGCCCTAGGGAAATATTGGGCTTCATGTGCAGCACCCTCTGGGAGTGGCAAGGTGGGGCCACAAGGCGGAGCCAATGGGGCGTGGCTGGGACCAGGCAGCCTGCCCCGCCCGCATGAAAGTGCTTCGTGTTAGCCTGCTTAAGCAGTGTAACACTCACCGCCGCCTGAAACTCTCTTACCTGATTCCAGCAATACCATTGCTTGAAGCACAGCTTACCTGACTGCAGCAACATCATCTCCAGCGTGCATCTTACCTGATTCCAGCAATTCCATCACTTGAAGCGGAGATTACCTGACTCCAGTAACATCATCTCCAGAGTGCATCCAACCTGATTCCAGCAATACCATTGCCATCCCATCGCCTGCAGCGCATCTTACCTGATTCCAGCAGTCATCACAGTCGAGGAGCATCTTCACCTGTTCCAGGCGTCTAAGCTACGCGGGAGCCCATCTCGCCAAGCAGCCTCGCGAATCCATCCATACATCAACCGCCAGCAGGTCTTCCGATAGCTGCCTCTCGTCAGACGTCGCCAGGCCATGCCTGCAGGAGAAAAGGACAAACAAGGGTTAGAAACACATAAAGACTTAACGCTAAGGTCACACAGAACATATCCTTCGGGCTTGACCTTAAATAAAATAGAATTCTCTGTATGTTTGATGTTCTTCAGTTTTTCTAGGAAATGAGGAGTGTCTTTGATGTAAGTGTCGGTTTTCTGTATTAGCGGTTGAAGAAATTGGTCGATATATTGCCCTAATGGTTGTAGTAAACTGTCCACGCCATCACACATGGCCCATAATTGAAGAACACTGGGCCTCATTACGAGTTTGGAGGCAGCCATGCACTTACTAAGGTCACAAATTGGAATGGGGACGGTCCGGGTCTGTGGTCACTGAATGGAGAAATACCGGGCCATTCCGACTTTGAAGGGCCCGGTATTTCCCCATTCAGGGAACCCGGACCCGGACCGTCCCCATTCCAATTTGAGCCCCCATAGGGCTCAATGGGAATGAGGAGTATGCTAACAACGGGCCCGTTAATGACAGGCATGTTGTTAGCATGCTGGTCATCTCGCGGGACCCGCAAAGGACGTCTGGTCTGACCAGACGTCCAGAGTGGGTCCCGCGAGGGAACCTCGTAATGAGGCGTTACGGGGTTAACGCGCCAGCACCTTTACCAGCGCTGTTAACCCCTTACCGCCTCACTTGTAATGAGGCCCACTGTCCATTAATTAGCAACAAATACAGAGAGGACACCTGCCTCACTCCTCACCCCTTTTTGCTAGACACCAGACGCCATACAAGGCCAACTACAAAGACATGTCTTTGGCTCATGGCCTAGTAATAAAGGATGGTATTTTCTTTAATTGAAAGGAAAGCAGTACATGGAGCTCTCACCCCCTACTTCCATAAGGCTCATGTCTTGTCTTGACGACCTGTCAGTTGTCCAAGGTTTGTCAGTACAGAGCCAACCATAGCGTCTAAGCTATGCGGGAGCCCATCTCGCCCAGCAGCCTCGCAAATCCATCCATCCAGCAACCGCCTGCAGGTCTTCAGATAGCTGCCTCTCGTCAGACTTCGCCAGGCCATCCCTGCAGGAGAAAAGGACAAACAGGGTTAGAAACACATACAGACTTAACGCTAAGGTCACGCGCAACTTTTCCTTCGGACTTGACCTTAGAACCCAATTTACCTTCTACTGGGGACCTCGTAAACTCCTCTGGCCTCCATTTGGACTCGCTCCCAACACTGCCACTCCACTGGGCCCTTCATCAGCTACTGGAGAGAAGGAAAGACATTACAAGGGTTACGGACAATAATCACGGAAGAAAGACATTGCAAAGGGATACGGACAATAATCATTGTTAAGGAACACTTACCTTCGAAGTGGATCAGCCACAGCCGATCTGGGCGGCCACGCACACGGAACAGTGAAGAAACTAGGTCCATTAAAGGCACCCCTGCAGTTGAGAAGCAGGACGGAGCGCTCATCCTCATAAATAAGCAGTTGAGACCATATGGGTAGACGCAGGCTCACCTAATTCTGGGAAGTAGGGTTTGAGGGAAATCATAATCCAACCACAGCATCCTCACTGCCTCTCATATTCTCTCAGGGGCAGTGTCTGCAACCAGCGCAGTCCACACTACAGGAGCTGGGGAAGAAGCCTGACCCAGGGGAGTCAAGTCCAGGGAGGGCTGCAACCATGCCCCAACGCATCCGCAGAGACCAGGTAAGCGTAACAGTGATACTAATAAGTATGAAAGATTGACAAAAAAGCTGTTTTTCATACGCATGCTGAGAAATGGTATGCTTGTATGCTGTCCTTTCTTTATTTTGCTGTCAATAAAGCTAGTCTTTGCCTTGCACTTTGTCTATTTTAGTTATTGTGTTTGGCTTGTTCTAACACCAGAACTTCTGTGTAATTCTGGGGACATTCCAGTCCTTCTTTACAGTTGGTAGCAGATGTGATGGTTTGTTAGAGTCCTCGGATTGTCACAGGCTCCCAGTGTGTGGCCCGATGACTACAGAGGGGACCTGTGGAGAGCAGAATATCATGCTTAACAGAGAAGAGGTCAACAGGAACCCCCTTGGAGAAAACTGTATGGTCTGCGTAGGACGCCCCGTATGGCGGACGGCATCTGGCTATTGGAGAGACTCGATACTGAAGACCCTCAATGGATCCACAGATTAGCAAGTATGACATAGGTCTGGCAAAATTAAGGGAAGGGATTATTTTGTATATTGGGGAAATGTGATGAAGTCAAAAGATTGAAGATGAAAAGATAGCTTCTGAGAAGGCCCAAGAAAGATCACGTGGTACACCTCATTACGGGGTAATACAAAAGAGAAGGATAACCTCACAAGTAGTTGGGGAGATGGCCATAATGTATTTATTTGTGTAGTAGTTGTTGCAGCCAGCCTCATGTTGAAAACAGCTTAGGTTTTTGTGGAAAGTGCACTTTTTGTGCATATTGGTGTATATCATGGAGGATTTGAAATTGTGGTGTGGACAGAGGAGTGTGATCCATTGTGGGAGGAGCAAAGTGGGGCTGCTTGGGGTGAGTGGTGTTTGTGATATCACTCATATGGTTTGGAGGAAAAAGCAAAGTGGGGCTGTTCGTGTTGGGGGGTGTTTGTGGTGCTGCTCTGAAATATTGGGCAACACAGGAGATGTGGTCTCAAAAAGAGACCTAGAAGTATTAGGTGCAAAAGGAGTATTGTTGAGGAAGAGTGTGAAAGGGAGGTAAATGAGAGTGAGCTAAAATTGAAGTAAATCTGAAAAGTTCAATTGTGATGTATTATCATGGCAGACACTCCCATTCCATTATCCACCTGTACAAAGCATTACCCCGGTACAAGGACACAATCCTTAAGTACCACAGCCATCGAGTACAGGACACTATGGACAAACTCTTTATGAATTTGCCACAGAAGGGCACTCATTCAAAGTCAGTACTGCAAAACGTGTGCACCTATTTACTTGCCGCGTGTAAAGGCAAACAGTTGCAGAATTGACTTGCTATTCTGGAAATGTGGAAAACGTATGGGGAGGAGACAGAGGAGCCACCCGTGAAAGAATGAATGCTTAATCAGCATTACGAAGGGAGCATAGCACCCATGGCTCCTCCCCTTCTCCCCCAAAGCAGTGATCCGCCTTTCGGAAACACAGGGATTATATTAATTGCAGGCATTGAAAGCAGCAGCAGGGTACACTAATCCCATATGTGTACTGCACCGCGCACAGTAGTGAATACATTATACGTGGTGAAAAAATAAACAAGAAAAGGCCAGCGTCCATGCACATGGAACATAAGGAGCGCCGTGAGTTACAGGCAAGACTAACAGAAGCAGAGGAGGACAAATAATACTCAAACTAGGGAAAGGACATGAATGACTTTGAAGAAAGAGAAACGGAAATTAGAGAAAGACAGGAGAAAGAAGAAAGAGGAAAAGGAACTGGAGGAGAGAGAAAGACAATGGAAAAGAGGGGAGAGAGAGAGAGAAAAAAAGAAGGACAGGAAGAAAGAAAGAGAGAGAAAAAAAGAAAGAGAAAAAAAGAAAGAGAGAGAAAGAAAGAAAGAGAAAGAAAAAGAAAGAAAGAAAGAAAGAAAGAGAGAGAGAGAGAGAGAGAGAGAGAGAGAGAGAGAGAGAGAGAGAAAGAAAGAAAGAAAGAAAGAAAGAAGGAGAAAAGAAGCTAGAGTCAGACAGAGAAAGGGAGAAGAGACAGGGAGAGGCACAGAAATGCAGATATGGAAACAGAAAAGCAAAAGGAGGAAGAGAGGGATAGAGAAAGACAAAAAGAGATAGAAAGAAGTAGAGAAAGGAAAAGAAAAGAAGTAGATGATATTATCAGGGGATCTATGCTGCCAGATAGAGTATCGAAGACAAGAGCTCAATAAAAGGAGAGGAGAGGAGCTTCAAGAGGTGTTGTAAGGAAGTTAATGAGATTCTTAAAAAGCATGCTCTACCAGGTGAGGGAGAAGAAGAGGCCATACTGAGATGGGTTGACAATCTTTACAGTTGCAGAAGAAATGGTACCAGCAGCATGATGAGGAGTAGGAAAGGATCTCAACAGGATGGGGGTAGGAATGTATTCGAGGAACTAATGAGAAGAATGTATAAGACGAGAACCCTTGGAAGACGACTTTGAACACAAAAAAGATGATGAAGGGGATGAGAGTGATGATACTTTGAAGATTAAGGGAGGAAAGAAAGCAGAGAGGAGGAGGCCATACAAGCCCCTTCTACAAGCATGGGGATATGGAAAGAGATAGCGTGGCTACATTTGAAGAACCAGTAAGGAGGCTAGAGTCTATTGCATATCACAGGCACAAGAAGACGCAATCAAATAGTTTAGAAGAGAAAACGCTGTATGTAAACAGACTAAGGGATCTACCAAAGATGGAAGTGAAGAGGGAAAATGGGATGCTCTGTTCCCCCGATTCTCGGCCAGACCATGACCTAGATCGTCATGGCCTAAGCACCCACCACGAGAGGAATTCGACCCGCTCACAGATGTCCAGACATAAACATCTATTGTGGCCACGCCCCACATGGATAGGGAAACTGCCTGTCAATCAAAACCCACCGCTGGAACCTCTGGCAAAGCCGACATAGACCATATGGATCAGCTCGACTAACACAGCAACAATGAAAGCAACCATCGTTCGAGATGGCATGACGACATAGCCAACAGACAGTAACATACGTGCCACCATTCATGCCGGTCAGACCGACACCAATCACACACGAAGAACATACTCAATGCCATGACGTAGCAGACCACTCACACTCACTGATGCATCGTTATTTTTCACATAGGCCAAGCTACCGCACCGCAGAAACGCAAGATGCAAGAGGAACCCATGTACATGCTTGCAAACCCTTCATTGCCATTATAACCACAACAACATACAACGCTCATATATAAGGATCCATGTCGCCACGCGACCCCCTTGTTGTGAACTATATGCTGCCACCCATGAACCAGACCAGAGTAGGCCTCAGCCCCAGAGTAGGCCGCAGGACTCAGAAATCACAGGCCCAGGGCTGCAAGGTGCTGATCATGCAGAACCGGATTGCAGCGAGGGCATCACAGCCAAGGCCATGAAGTTGCAACCCACACGCTGCGCACCTCGAGCCAAGGTTACACCTGCTGCGGCCAACCACCCCTCAGAGCCGAAATACAAACCAGATGCTCATAATTCTGCTTCAGCTACGGTCTTACCACATGTGACCAAGCCGACCTAATGCAACGCCGAGTCTCAAGACCTGTGAAAACTCTGGGGTCTCACGTTTGGGACACAGACTGCAACAATGATGTGACACATTGGACACTAGCAGCGGTGAGAAAGCAGTGCTCCCACGGCGAATGGCAGACCTGTCCATTGTCCATCACTAAAAAAACAAAAGAGTTGATGGCTGGAAGGTTTAGAATAAATCTTGACCTCTGGCATTGCTCTGGACAACCCTCCAGACCATCGTTCTTCTCCTGCCAAGCCATTACAAAAGCGGAAAAACCATATGCAAATCAGGCTTGGTCCCACCCCCAAAGGGGCAGTCCAGCCCGAACCGCTAGGTCACATCCCTTTTGCACGAGACCACAAGCATCCCCAGACAAGTTTCAGCCTTGTTGGGCGTCATCAGTGAGGAGTAGCTTGGGTCTCTAGGCCCAGCAGGCAAGGGACCCACGTCTGGGCATACCCTTTCCAGAGGTTAAGATTCATTCTAAACCTTCCAGCCATCACCTCTTTTGTTTTGCTATTGTCACCCCGAGTGGGACGGGTATGCCCAGACGTGGGTCCCGTGCCTGCTGGGCCTAGAGACCCAAGCTACTCCTCACTGATGACGCCCAACAAGGCTGAAACATGTCTGGAGATGCTTGTGGTCTCGTGCAGAAGGGATGTGACTTAGCAGTTCGGGCTGGACTACCACTTTGGGGGTGGGACCAAGCCTGATTTGCATATGGTCTTTCCCCTTTTGTAATGGCTTGGCAGGTGAAGAAAGATGGTCTGGAGGGTTACCCAGAGCGATGCCAGAGGTTAAGATTCATTCTAAACCTTCCAGCCATCACCTCTTTTGTTTTGCTATTGTCACCCCGAGTGGGATGGGTATGCCCAGACGTGGGTCCCGTGCCTGCTGGGCCTAGAGACCCAAGCTACTCCTCACTGATGACGCCCAACAAGGCTGAAACATGTCTGGGGATGCTTGTGGTCTCGTGCAGAAGGGATGTGACTTAGCAGTTCGGGCTGGACTACCCCTTTGGGGGTGGGACCAAGCCTGATTTGCATATGGTCTTTCCCCTTTTGTAATGGCTTGGCAGGCGAAGAAAGATGGTCTGGAGGGTTGCCCAGAGCGATGCCAGAGGTTAAGATTCATTCTAAACCTTCCAGCCATCACCTCATTTGTTTTGCTATTGTCACCCCATTGTCCATCACTGACACATAGTCATACATTGTTTCTAGCACCAGGTACACCGTGAGCTGGGAACGATGATGGTCCCAGGCTTGGGGGCTCACGGATGAACCAATCAGGGCACGGGGGGATAACTACTGACGGCATCACAACTCAGCCAATCACTAGCCTCTCTCATGTAACATTTTCAGTGTAGCCATTTCTAGGGACGACCCAAGCATACCACCTGACCCCTTCTCCACCAATTACTAACACACCTATATGTTCCTATACTAACCCTAGTACTCGTGAAGCCAACCCGAGCTGGTGTTAGGTTTTGGGGGAAGTTTCCCAGGTGACGCACAATGAGGCCTCACACACCATGAAAAAGGGCCTGCAAGCCCACTCTTGTGAGATGGATTCCCGGGTGACTTGTGATCCCAGAGCCTGTCCCTGCCGTTTATCTAATAAACAGCAGTAACGCCTTGCTCTTGCGTGTATCTCATACTCATTGGGGGTTGTGGGGGGAGTTGGGGCCTCCCTAACCCCGGAGATCCGCAGACGGCCCTGCTGACCCTCCACAAAATCACCCCGACAGAAGAGAATTAGTATGGCAGATGTGGTGACAAAGACGAAGGGTGCAGCTGCACTCAGACAAGGCGCAGGGTTTACACAGTTCCCCTTATTAGAGAAATAGTCAGGAATGCTGCATGATATTCTGTGGCCACAAATGGACAAACATTTTTTGAGTTGTAGACTGCCAACATTGACATCAGGGGCGGATAAACGGATTTACGAATTACAGAGAATGACAGCTGGGATGACCTTACGAGTAGGTGACATAAAAAGATTGCTTGCTGCCATATTAGGAGAGCGATCAGATGACATTTGGACATAGGCACAAAATACTGAACATGACGAAGCACACTTTAATAACTGTCAAGCTAATGTATGGCGGGCACTTAGAGTTCAGTACCCAGACTCATCAGACATGATTGCTATTATGACTCGTAAAATGAGAGTGGACGAAGATCCGATGTTGTATATTCAGGACATTCAAGAACAATGGAGGATATACATGAGAGAACCATGGGACAAAAATAGAATGATGTTTTATCACATTTTATTCCACCGGGCTTCCAGAGGAAGTACAAAGAGTTGTGAAAAAGATTGTGGGAATGGAAGTGAAGCCATAAGCAGATATTCAACTGACTAGCATTCATCATTGTTGGTTAAAACAAGAGAAAGACAGAAAGAACATTGAGGAAAGCAAGATTGAGGAAGTAAGATCAGTTCAGAAAAAACTTTCAAAATGATCAGTGACAGGGGCAGTGTTGACAATTGGAGGGGACGGCTTTAACATACAACAGGTACAGCCAGCAGCAAATGGAAGTTTTGCAGAAAGGCAATTGTAGTATTATTTTCCATGAGACCAAGGGTTCGCACCCAGAGGCATAAGGTTTGGATTTCAGGTCCCACAAAGAGGAGGGTTTAATGGGAGGAAACCTAGATTTAAGTGACAGAAACAGCAATGTTGAACATGTGGCAATATGGGGAACATTTTGTGTGAATGTAGAAGTAGGGGAGGGATGCCACAGAATTGGCGAGGAGTCTTATCCAACAGGGGGGACAGCCTACCCCTTCACCATACTGCATAGAGCCACCAGAAAGTTATGCCCAAGATTACATGTAGTATCAAGCATAAACAGTGGTCGAAGTGGGTGCACTTTGACCACTGGACAAGTGCCGCAAAAACAACAGACGCAACAGGGCATGCCACCCCAAGCACAACAAACTCCAATGTCTACATAGCAGGCTCCACTGCAGATACAGCAAGCACTGATGCTGACACAAGCCTTAAAACAACAAAATGCAGTGACACTAAAGAACATGAACGTATTACCACAAGCACCCACACCTAGAATAGGGATTGTGAAAGTAGTGGGAGGGAAACGTTTTACCGGCACAGGACTGAACATATACCCACAATAGAACAGCCCACAGGAAGACTTGATGTGTTGTATCCCATCAGTTACACCAGACCCACAAGAGGAACTGAGAGTCATGGTATCCATAGGTGACAAAACAATTTCATTTCTAGTAGATACAGGGCAACTCGAACTTGTGATGGAGAAGGGAAATTCCCAATTCCAGGCATTGCCAGGAATGCACGAGGATTTTCTGGGGTGACAACTATAGTTCCTTATACAGAAGCCTTACCTATTATTATTGGAGAACATGACCTATCCATGCCATTATTGTATTCCTGCAAGAACATATTGGGGAGAGCAAATTAAACATGACAATATCACTTACTGACCAGGGGATAATATGTTCCACCCAGTGATTCATTATGTGAATGCACAAGAACTCAAAACATCATTTTATGGCCAGAAAGCACAAAGAGGTGTGCTATTAGAGCCGGAAAAATTCCTTTACGGAGTACAAATATTATTAGCATGGCTTCCAAGAATACAAAACAGACTATTGGGATTACCCACAGAACTTTTGACCAGAAGTACGCATAGATAAAAAAGAAGGGCAGACAATCACAATTAAACTAGAAGCAGCAATTGTGAGGGAGGACACAGTTTGCAGAGATACATTGGAGAACAGTGATAGCTCTTGATGAAGAGCAGCGACTGACTGAATTAACAGGTGGAGACTTGTTTACAGATGATGATTCAGATGATGAGGTGATGTTTAACATAAGCTTTCCTTATCAGTTAAATATTGAAAACATGGAAATCCCCCAGAGAATGTTGCTAGTAAAAAGGTCCCATATTTTCTCCAGTAGGTTTTGGCACATGTACCAAGCACATTGTTGACCAACAGTCCATATGACTTTGGCCTGTTGAAATTTTGGCAGTCAAAATTAAATTGAAGCAAGGAGCTATTTTCCCTCGAGTAAGATAATACCCCATGTCAAAAGAAGGTGACAAAGGTATCTATGAAGCAGTTGCTGCCCTGGTGCGGCAAGGGATATTAGTACCGTCAGAATCCCCCTGTAGCACGGTTGTATACCCAGTGAAGAAAGTGACACAGGGGTCATGGAAATGTACCCAGGATCTATGCCCACTGAACAATATTGTTGAGGCAGAGTTCCCATTGTTCTGATCTGAGCTATAATATTGTGTAACATTCCATCCAAAGCTAAACATTGATTTATAGAATGCTTTTTTTTCCATCCCACTACACAAAGAGTGTCAGTATTTTACCTTGTTTACCCACCGTGGGGTCTACTTGAATCATACTCATTTGCGCCACGGGTGTTAAGAGGTCCCATCAGTTTTCAACCAAGAGCTTCAGATGGACTTGGGAAACGTCCAACTTGACAGTACAGTGATACGATATGTAGATGACATTCTATTGTGTAGCACGACAGACGAAGCGTGCAAAAAGGACTCAATAAAACTAATGGCAGTACTAGCAGAAAAAGGGTACAAAGTTGACAATGAAAAGATGCAAGATTGCCAGGAAGAAGTACTATATATAGGTCAGCTAATAACAGAAGAAGGAAGGGAATGTACACCTAAAAGAGCAGAAGCAATAATGAAAACCTCCAGACCAGAGACTTTGTAAGTATTAAAGCAATTTCTAGGCCTTTGCATTTACTGCAAGGCGTGGGTCTTTGATAGCAGCATGTATGTCAGGCTTCTCTTAAAGGCACCCAAGAAAGCACCGAAAGACAATGAGTGCAATCGTGAACGTTATCTCCTTCCTTTACTGGTTCTGCTATGAATATGGTGGGATTTACCACTCAGCACCTGACAATTTTAATTGATGGGTTAGATATGATTATTTCATACCCAGAGGTTCTCTTTGTGGTTAATGTGCTTTAGGACTTTTGAAGGATACAAAACAGGGCATGCTCAACATATAATGTAACTGTGCAGCCTGTAGTTATGCTGGCAGATTTCTCAATTGCAAAGGCTACTGCCTCCAATGCTTGTTTGCATGGGTGATGACCTTTCATTCATGGATATAAGATCCCACTGTAGAATGCTTGTGGTTTGTGCCCCATGGTAGTTTTATGCGTGAGAACATCTTTCATCACTACTCAATTTGAATACTGGTTGGTGTAATTCCTGTTAGTCTTTAATCATATTTCATCAATTAATAAGGAATTTCACCATGTATTAAGGGTAAATTCGCATTCTGCCAGTAGAATTAGTCCTGGCAAAAACACTATCAGTTCTTGGCAATGCAAACTAACTATCCTCTGGCATGGATTCCATTGGTGGAATTAACACAGGGGGAATTATTAGCAATATTTATTTGTCTGTTATTTTTCAGTGGGCACTAATTCTGTTGCTGACACTTTTTGGCATTACTACCAAACTTAAATGAGACCATTGTGTTGAACTAAATTGCTTTGCTATGTTTTTTACAATGGAAAAAAAAATAGCTGATAATGTATTTCATGTGACCACTCCTTGCAGCATTAAATATGGAACAATGTTTTCACAGTGTGAAGAGTAAATGAGCAATACAACAATTAATGAAACCTTCTGTAGGTCTTCTGTTCTCTGCAGTATGCATAGAACATTATTTTATTTTTTAATGCAATATTGCTTTTCTAGCTGCATCAGAATTTCCAAGTATCATTTGAACTAGATGTGTGTTTACATCAAAAGTATCAAATGAAAAACAAAAGGTTTATTAATACATTGTGTGTGCTATTTGTGTGCGCAAGTAAGACATGTCACACCCGATAGGTCCGAACCAACATACATAGATATGCATCTCTCTGTGTGTTAAACCTTGCCAAAGTCAAAAGGCATGAATGTAATAATGTTTTAAGCTTATAGCTTCCCTTGGATTGTAAATTGTTCATTCAAAGATATATTTATACAATTTGAGAGAAGGAGTGTTTATTTGTAAAATATTGGATACAAATGGCAGATTTATCTTTGTAATTCAAAACTGCAATATGTTCCAACCCAGTTATACAAGACATTTCTCATCTTCAATGATCAATCATGATATTTTTTTTCATCATGTACGGCCTGATTATAGAGTCCTTTAACATTATCCAAATGTCTTCTTGGGAAAGAAAGAAGGCAGATGTATGACTTAAGGGTCCATCTTCAGGTTCCGAGGTCCAATGGGTGTAGTCTGACCAGCCGTTCTGGACGGGACCCGTTAAGGGACCCCAGAGCTAATAAAGGTACCGCAATTTGTGGTACCGTTATTAGTGCCTTCCCCATTCCCATTGAGCCCTATGGGGGCTCAAATGGGAATGGGGAATGGCTTCTTCAATGGGGACTTACCGGTCCTGCAAAGGTCGGACTACACCGGTAAGTCCCCATTGAACCACACTGGTGCCGGACCCGTTATTGGTGGCAGTCATGGCGCAAATAGCGCCATGACTACCACCAATCTCGTAATAACCCCCTAAATATGGCTATGTTTACAAGGGATTGGGGAGAAGGGAATACAGATGTATGCCCACTCTGTACACTTTTTGAGGACACAGTGCTGATTTTATGTTTTTATGTCCAATGATACAGGGTTTGAGAGCACTTATCTTCAAACCACTTCAAAGAACAACAAGAACTTGCACTATATCAGATGCATGGGATCTATGCAAAGGATTCAATGACGTACAAACAACTCTAATTGTGGCGAGATGTATTCAGTGAGCATGTTCGGTAGACTGTGTTGATCATGGTTGCCAAATTCTGTTGAGACAACCTGGGGCCTTAAATAGACAGGAAGAGGTGTAGAAGAAGGAAGAACGCAAATGCCGTACCGAGGGAAGGAAGGCACGTTTAGGACCTGGTAAGAAAAAATAGATTCAGAGTAGAAGCTGTAGTCCACAGCCCAGGTAGAGGCATGGAATAACACCCGGCTTGGGAACTGTGAACTGCTAAACGACAATAAAAGTCAGTAACAACATAGAGACTTGTGCCCTCTAATCTGGAGGAAGAATGACAGCTCATAGCCCTGCAAAGCTCAGGGGACAACACCCAGTCTTGGAGTAGTCCAAAGATGCCCCCAGAAGATTGGGAAAGGTGTAATAACTGGAATAAGAGGAGAGCTCCTGAGAATTAATAATTGGAGAAAGTGGAATAGCTGGAACCATGCAACTGAAACATGTACATCTGGATATCCATGCAGTGTCTTAGCTTGAAGACAGGAACAAAACAAGGGACTAGATGCGTATCCCTGAATGGTCCCAAGAAGACAACAGACTATTGTATATCACAAATGAATGTGGTTTTTTACCCTGATGAATTTCCGATAAACAATTACTAATAGTTAAAGGAAAGAAACATGTTGGGATTATAGTCAAATGTAGTGTGAATGATTGGAATGGGTGGAGTGAGTACTGAGAAGTTCTAAGCGTTATGGACTAAGGTGGGCCGTCTCATTTAGAGGGGGTTCTAATCTATGATTCATTTTGTGAATCTATTTAACAAAAGAATTAAAACATTGATGAATTAAGATACCACAAAAATTGTGATAAAACAGTGCCTAAATGCAGAAAGTATAATGTCTGTTTTAGATTGCTGTATACACACTCTGAGATAAAATAGGAGTGTATACGCTGTTTTATGATTCCATTTTTTAGAGTGAAAAAAATGAAAAAATAAAAAGATATTTTTGATACATAAAAAATAGTATGTGATGATTTAATGTACAATATACACATACAAGCGAATAGACAAAAATGGCCCTGGGGAAACAAGTGACCCTGTGAATATAATGTATTGTACCAAAGTATAGAGGGCTGCTCACACGTGGTCTAGAGAAAATATTTCCTCTAGTCTTTCGGATGTTGTAAGGGTAGAATGATATGTACCATGAGTAGATCAGATAAAGCATATTTATTAGTGGGGGCTGCGATTATATGCTCTCCCTCACTAATTGTTTAATTTTGTATGTTTTTAAGTACATTTATTTTCCACAGTACTCTACATTGTATTTTATTGTGTATTTTTCTTATGATGGAATTTTATTTTTGTTGTGTTTTTTTTATGGCTCTGTGCCAAATACAGTTGATATAAGTGTGTAAGAAATCTGTATTGGCCGGTAGTAGCATTGGCTTGAACGTATAATGTGATGACATCCTCACGCCCTTCTTTCACACACTAGAAGAAAGGCCATGCAGATAACGTTTCAATAGTACACATATGCCTGAGATCTCTATATGATTAAAATATATTGTTCGAATGTACAACACATGTCTTTAATGAGGGGAAGGTTATGACTTTCAAAGAATAGAAGGCCAATTTCCGGCAGGGGGATCTAAACGCACGCACTATCCCCAACTCTGCCATTGAGTGCTGAATCCTAAAATAAATGAGGGAGCAATGAAACAGGCAAATGCATTTGAAAAATGTATTTGTTTTCTTCCGGGAGTCAAGGGGTTTGATTTCTACAATTCATAAACTTCTGATGGCTACTGATAATTCAGCCTACTTCCGTGCAATCACTTGTGGCATGCTGATTTGTGCAAGAACCGTGATAGAGAATCTTAGAGGAAAATATGTAAAATGTGGGAAGAAGATATCTCACCCTGAGATGTATGAACCAATTAACCAGTTTTCCCAAAAATTATCTGGCTTTTTTTGAAGGTTGTATGGGGTTTCAGAATCTTATCTTCATATGTGGTGGGACTTCCCTGAATTTTCAAGATACAGATAGACAATTGTTCAGAATTCTCCTGTGTTATGTCTGCTGTGAATTTTCATCGAGAAAGACCATCTATGGGCACCAAGGAGAAAAAAAACTTTACTCCTAGATCCTTTTTGTCAGCTAGACTAGTCAAAATCAGCGAATATTGAATCCTACAGATTTCAGGTCTAAACACTTGGTTAGGAAAATTTAAGGATAAGTGCATATGTAAAAGTGTATCTATGCCTAACTGGACTCTCTTCCTGAATTCTTCGCTACATGAGACCCCTTCCTACATTTGGTAAACTCCTATCTTAAATACTTCATAGGACCCTCTTGGTTGAGGGATGCATTCCAAGAACATACAAGGGAGGGAGGGAGCAATTTGCCAGATTTTATTTGTTTTTTATTTTATTTTTTCCTGGTGATCTTTGCCTCATTTATGATGTATAATTTGTATGTCTCTTTAATGACTATTCATCTATTTAGCTTTCCATGGTTTACATAATGCATACAATGACAATAAACATATAATAAAAATAATTTGGCATTTATATAGCGCTATGAACCCTCAGGTATCTGAGTGCTGCTTATTATTTCCCACGGTGTGTGGTGCTCATTTATCAACCTCGGAAGGATGAAAGGTTGAGTTTGGCCCTGCCGGGATACGAACTTGCAAGCTCTGCACGGATGTCAAAGCGAGCGCTCTACTCACTGTGCCACTTGACCGGCTATCATATGTGTTATCATAATGCTGCACATCTGTTACCAACCTTTCCAGGCACAGACGTACACTTCAATAGATAGCAGTGCATATCAATTATTAGCTATCAAGCTCTACAAGTGTGAAATTTGTAATTGTAATTCGTTTTTTATAACGTGTTTAATACCCAGAGAATTCCAAGCATGGACCCGGGGATCAGACCTGTGTTGACCTGCCTCGTCTTGCTTCCAAGGGGAGCACGTTGGCATTGAGCTATCCTAAACTGCTGCACCATCTGTACTCTCAATGAAATTGACATTTTCCCCTGGTCAGAAACTAAATAAGATTAAACTTTGAAGGGAAATTGAAGACTACATATGAGGCTTTCCATGTGAGGCTTTTTTCTATGCCCAGAGCTATGAACAAAACTATGAACACATTGCTGTCCCTGATTATGATGACACACAACATGCTCAAAATAGATACTTCCATATGACCCTAGTCTTAAAAGGTTGAGAACTGCAATGACTGTCTCAGAAATGTATAATATCAGACATATCCAACAAACAACAGATTATTAAAAACAATCTTCCCTCCTATGAGAGCAGGGCAAGAGAGCACTCAAAGCAAACGAGAATATCATATTAAAACAAGCTGACAGAGGTGACACTTCTCTGATAATGGATACATATAAACACAAAAGGGAGGCATAGAGACAGCTTCTTGACACAAATGATTGCCAGCAAATTACTGGTGCCTCCACCATTGAGTATGGTAAAATCTCTGGAACAAATCATCAAGTCACTGCCATGCAGTATTGACAAGAACACCTCAGACATTTGATACCAAACCATCAGACTCCTGTGATACTCTATATGATCCTAGTGCTGCACAAACGAGGAAGTCTGGGACATCTGTTTATCTCTGGAGTCACTAAATTAGACAAATCCATTTCTGTATATATTAAATTCATCCTGAATTCTCCAGTGATGGACCCAAAAAGCATTGTCCAGAACACATCTGAATGTCCACCACTTACGACACTTCTGGCTTTGTTGAGGGCCACTTCATTTTATTCCAACCTTCCGCATGAAGATGGAATCAGAGCTTCCTGCAAAATGTGTGCAGCACTATATACACACCAATTCGAACCATCACAGATCACATCAAATTCATACTCAAACACAACACTTTCTACCTGACAATGAGACACTTTTTACAAAGAAATTGAAATGTCTTGGCATATTCGGGGGTTATTTTTGCATACACAAAAATGCAGTAAGAGAAGATTTACTTTTTTATATTATTCACGCTGGCTGTTCCAAGGAAATTTGTTTGAACTTATAACGGTATATAAGTATTCTTGCAACTCAAAGGCTTCTCAAATGTAGTCGGAACTAGATAAGACTGACCTGCTTCTATTATAGCTTTCGTACATGTGTAATCCTGGGTAAATCTTCCTAACTCAGAAGTTGGAGAGTTAACAATTTTATGAATGCCTCTTTGAAGTATGACCAGGCATGTAGGAAACAGTAAGAGCCGTCCAAATGTGATAGGTTAAGCCCACCCTCTCGATAGAAGTTAATCAGAAAGAAGCTATAAGATCAAATGTTTTGTGAGGCATGGATTTGTGCATTATGGACTTGTCCTTGAGTACTGATCCATGATGTCTGCTTCACTGTGCATACTGTTTGCTGTTAAAGATGTTTACCAACTACTCTGCCCGGATTATTACATTGATAACATGTTCTTAATGTTGTTGCAAGCAGCAATTACTCATTCATTGCAGGATGTTAAGGTGCTGAGGCAGTCCAGTGCAGGCCTCTGTGTGTAGCAGTAGCGTGTTGCCCTGTGTGAGCACTGATCATGGCTGGAGAGTCAACCAGCCCTATTACCTGTGGACATTTATTTAAATATGCTGACAAAAACCCCAACAAGCCTCAGTTAAGGGCAGTTATCACTGCTCCCAACTGGAGCTATTGCAGATGGCTTGAATTATATTGGTCACATCACATTCTGCATATCTAAGGAAGCAGCCACAGCCACGTTCATTATGCAGTGGTTCACCAACCACCAAGGACTGCATGCCAATGGGGTACGTGTGCCCTTTGTCAGGGAAAAATAAAAATTAATGTTTAAAGAATTGTAATGGAAAATGTCAAAGCAAGGTAATTTAATGCAACTGTAAAGAGTATGTTGATAGGAGAAAGACTAGGATTCATATTAGAACTAGGACTCATATTAGACTAGCCCCAGTGCAGCTGAACAGGGAAAACATTTTAAAAGTGTGTGTCTGCAGGTAGAATTATAAAAGCAATGTATTTACTCATATGCTTATAATCTGCTGCCCTAGCAAATAGTTTGGCAACATGAGAATATATATTTTAGGCAACACTGATGAATGTATTGCAAGCAAATGTTGTTCAAAAACTATTAAGGCCGATTTGCCTAAAAGAGTGGCAGCTGTATTGGTTATCACCTGAAGATTCCAAACTGACCTTTAGTGTCTACATTTGCCTAGCTCTAAAGAATCCATGGCTGTTACTTGTGAAAGATTGAAACCCTCCCAAATAATGAGAACTTCCACTCATTTGATTGACCTGAATTTGTTGTAAAGCGCACAAAGGATAGTGAATTTTGTGGCGTGGTAACAGTCTGGGATTGCTTGGGACCCAACGTGTTCCTTTAGTCTGTGTTCATCACACAATGTTGCTATTAAAGATTTGACAAACCAATGTCATCCGAGATTGAGTCCCACATCTGCTTTAGTCAACGCTTGCATCAGCTCAAACATCAAACCTAGTCTGTTTCGGTTGAAGTGGCTGCTGGCTCATTCCATGGGCCCGAGTGGTAGGGGTGGGGGTGGAGGAGGAAGCATTACAGTGGGAAGAAAATAGCATGCCAGAGCCGGAGAGTATGCAGTGCAGACATTTTATTTGAGCATGCCACTGAACCGTTACATCAAATTCCAGAGAGTAGCTGCCTGCCTATGCTCTACATTCCACATTCAATAAACATGCAGGTGGAGGACATATGCTATAACACCTCACACCCCATTGGATATTACAAAGGGCCATTGAAAAACATGGCCACCAATTGGATCCTGCATTGTACAATTACCAATGAGAGTACCCAGGAGGAAACAAGGAACACACAAGACTGATGCTGTGTGAAGAGAAAAAGAAACCCGAGAAGAAAAGAGTCCTGGTTAGATAACCCAGAACAATGTACATACGTATAGAGGGACACACCCCTCATCTCAATAACAGTTCTAATGCAGCAACTGCTGCACATTCAGGACATTCATGTAGCTTTGTACTGATCACTTATGCAACATCCCAGATTCCATCACTCAGCAGCAAGCAGCAATAGCGCGAGCTCCCATCATTCACCACGTTGGCTTTTGATAACCGGCTTTATACGGGCACAAGGAGGAAACATGGGATTTTCCATGAGATTGGGTTTACTACGAGGAGCTTCAGGGAACTTGTTTGCCAGAGTCAATTATGCTTTCCTTCTTCAAAATCAATGAAAGGAGAGTGGTTTGATATAGTGGCGTGGATTGTCCCCTCCATTTAAGTACCTTCATCCATCAACGGTCTGCCAACATGAGCTGCTGCTGCTGGAGTCAGCGCAGAATAAAAATCTGTTTCACTGTTTCTGTTACCATGACGACAGCTTCCCTAGCAACGTGCCAGGGGAGCAAGCTCAGATGCCTGTGGGATAACGTAGTAGCTAGTGAGGCCCCTCTTCTACTGCTGTGAGATGAAGCATTTTGCACCCCAGGTTCTCTGCAGGAAGATCATAGGCTGCACAATTTTAGGGCGGGTTTATGTTTTGCAGAAAGTGTGCAAGCAACAGTGCAGCGCAATGAAGATGGCACACGTGGGTGCAGCAATAAGCAGCATGCAGATGTGTCGGAGCTTGTGGAGGTCCATTTCAAAATGATGCTTGGGTGCCTTGCCTACAGCTGGGACGAACAGTCTGCGACAACTGCGGGGTGCATAGATTATAATAGAGAAATACATGAACGCAAGGAGGGGGTTGATAGTGGAAGATTATCACGAGACACTGGGTCACTGTACAGAACAAAGAAAGACAGTCAGAGGGGTGCTGAAACACTAAGTCCACTGCAAATCTATTAAGCTATAGGTATCAGCAAGGTGATCATGTGGTCGAAACCTGAGTAACATGGCAATACGGTGATACAACTCTGCTGGATACTGCAAGGCCAGAGGGAGGTCAGTAGAAAGGCAGCCTGTAGCATGCACACTACAAAACACAATTTTAATGTACGAAATTAAAGAATTAGCAACTTTGTAGAAAGCTGCCAACATTCGGGCAGCAGCTGGAGCTCCCCTTTCCTCACCCACACTCAGGCTAGAGGTCCGTTTCCACTGAAAAGATGGCAAGGACCTGGCGCTGTGCCCGGCAGTATGCCTGCAAGGTTTGAGTCTTAGATAACTGCACTAACACTGCTGCCGCATCTGTGGTCATTTTCCAGGCAATACAACGTCTACCCTGATGGGGCAGGGTTAATCAGAGTCAGCTTGGCCTCGGATCAAACCACTTTGTGGATTCTGCCAACCACCTGACCAGCCCATGCATACATGTAGACGCATTGATGAATTATAGAAATGTTCTTGTTTTTTTTCCTTGCCTGGCTCCTGGATGGATCATGGACTGCTTGGTAGTGTATCCTGGAGGCGCTTCCCTAACCCACGACTGCGTCTTGAGTTGCAGAGACAAGATCACTGTTCACCTAACTCTAGGCAAAGGTTGGAAACAAAAACAACAACTTAAGGATGTCTACCCGAGCAAAACAATTAATTAGAGAATAATATTTAAGGCACAAGCCCCTATCTCGGTTTTCAACCTAATTTAGGACACGAATGTGGCAGATGTGGATACTGAGACAGGAAGTGCTAAGGGTAGTAAATGATTTAGGCAGATATGTCATTTCACCAAAATGCCTGGGTTAGTGGAAGGGACACCACATGACCCTTGACCACTGCTGACATCACATGAAGCAATGTCATCTGACCCCACCCCAGAGTGATATCAAGGGAAGCGATGGAACACAACCTTTCACCCCTTGACAAAACAGGAAGTGTATTCACATAGCATTGTTCCTAAGTACACTACGAAAAATATGGTTGTGATATCACTATATTGAAATATACATTTCATACAAGAATGGTTCACCATATGTATCGTTAATATAAGTGTGTATAGGCCCTTATTACCAAATTACTGTGAATGCAAGCAGACGTCATGGGCCAAATGATAATGAAGTGTTATTACATAGCACTTACGCTTAAGTGCTTTATATAGAACAAATATACATACAATATCACCCAACCTGTGTTGGTACTCATCTAGCGACCTCAGAAGAATGAAAGCCTGAGCTGTGGTATTTAAGAACAGACTAAATCAGTGACTCAACCCCTGAAGTGTGCCTGAAACAAACCTTTAATGAGTCTAGCAATTATTGTACAGAATTCCAGAAAGACACATTATATGTTATTTCTATTCTTTCTTATTTCGGGTCACTGCTCAAAGTGTTACACTTTTGGAACCCCATGTTTTTATAAGAGGCCAGAGCAAGAAAGCCGCCCACTTTAGAAACAAAGAGCCACATGGCACTGGACGCAGCCCAGGAGCTTACATCCAAAAAGATAAATAAATGTAAATTGTTTTTTTACGGCTAGCAAGGGAGACAAAGGGGTAGCAAGGGAGTCAACAGGGCACGCAGTTGTGACCCCTGGCGACCCCCAAATGACGTCCCTGGATTTAGATAAAGGTCTATGACTATAGCCAATGCATGGGATTATTTGGGTATGCATTCTTTCCAACAAATTTATTTCTCGAAATTAATTTATTGAAAAGCTTTTACATCGAAAAGCATATTCATTGAATGAATTTCGATGGATTTCCAACGCAAACATACCTTTACAATAGATGTATGGATGTTTGGGTTGGTAATTCAATAGGAAGGGTTAATTTTGTTGGTAATTCAATGGGTTTAGAAATGGGGGTTGGTGGTGGGGATTAGGGTGCAGGGACCCTTTTGGAGTTGGGGAGGTTTGGGGGGAAGCCCCCCAATAAACAATAAACACCACAAATTAGATGGAGCTGTCCAGTGCTGAAATACATTATGATATGATATGATATGATATGGTATTTGTAACGCGCCTATACACAAGTGTTTCAAGGCGCGACGAGGCAGGGAGGGAGGGAAACAAGGGGAAGACAGACAAACGATCCTACTAGGCCAGGTGTCATTCAGATCGCGCAAGTGCAGAGGTAAGGGGAAAAGGAGGAAGTGCAGGGGGAGGAGGTGGGGGGGAAAGTGCAGTACAAGGTAAGTAGCATAAGAAATAATAATTAATAAATAATAAATAAAAAGGGCCAGCTGGTGGCAAGTGCGAGGTAAGTGCAGAGCAAGTGCTGGGAAGGGGGCTGTAGGGTACAGTGACAGTCCCACAGTGCACGGGGAGCCAGGGAGGCAGTGCAAGTGGAGAGTGGCTGGGCCCTGGACCGAGGTTGCTGAGAGTGGCCCAGATGCAGGTTTAGTGCTGAATTCAGTGGGGGGTTAAGCAGGTTTAGCAGGGGAGAGGGAGAGAGAAGGCAGAAGCGAAGAGGAAGGTTTTGAGGTGCTTCCGGAACCGGAGATGGTTCTCCTCAAGTTTCAGGGAGGCAGGAAGGCTGTTCCAGAGGGAGGCCCCTGCTGCGGAGAGAGATCTACCCCCAGCTCGTTGCTTCGAGAAGCGGCTGACCATGAGGGAGTTGGAGACGGATGAGCGAAGGGCTCGTGAAGGAAGATATTTAGGAAGAGAGAGTTGAAGGTATTTAGGTCCCTGGCCCCAGAAGGCCTTGTGGACAATGCAGAGGGTTTTGAACTTAATCCTCGCAGCCACTGGGAGCCAGTGAAGGGATTTCAGTCCTGGAGAGATACGGTCCCTGGGCTTGAGGCCAAGGACAAGTCTCGCAGTTCTGTTCTGGATAAGTTGCAGAGGGCGGAGAGTGGAGGCAGGCAGATTAAGATAGAGGCTGTTACAGTAGTCCAGCCTTGAGAGAACCAGGGCTCGGGAGACAGTTAGTATAGATTTCAGCACTGGACAAGGGTTACATTTTGAAAATGGGGGTTGGGGGAATTAGGGAGGAGAGACCCCTGGGAGTTGGGGTGTTTGGGCTGGGACCCTGGGAGTTGAGGGGGGAGAGGAGGGACCCCCTATAAGCAATAAACACCACAAGTTGGCCAGTGCTGAAACACTTTATAGATTTCAGCAATGGACAGCTCCCTGTAACATTATAATGTGATGCATGTTTCATAGACTTTCCATGCAAAAAAATGTAAAGTGTTATATAACGAAACCCTATTCAATGAAAGTGTTTCGATGTATAAATACTTTACATGTTACGTATGGGAATTCGATGAAACATCTTTCAATGGAAATGATTCGATGGAACAAACCATCAATGGAAACATTTTGATGGAAAGACATGTAACCGGTTATTTGTGTAACTGTAAGAAGGAGTTGGTAAATATATGTTTATGAGTAACAATATTGATTTTCTTATTTTATATAGCACTTCTAAATGATGTGATCATATCTGTTTTTACTACCCAAATGAATGCTGCTTATTTATCAAATTTAAATGGATGAAGGACTGATGGGATTCGAACTTGCAAGCACAAGTTAGCTTCATGTTATGTTATATTGTTTTAAAGTATATTTATACCCTGCATTATCACCATCGGAGTGGTCCCCTGGCACGTTGGCAGATGTGAAAGAAGAGAGGGTAGTGTAAGTTAGTAGGACAGAGTGGTAGAGAGAGCAAGAGAGCTGTGATGTGCTGTTGGCAACTTCAGTTTGGTTAGCATTATTCGCTGACCTCAGTGTGCTTTTCGGTCGGTGGCCATCATGTGGTGTTGTGCAGGGCTATGTGTGGTCCGTTTTGCTGTTGCAGTGTAGTGAAGTGTGTGTGGTTTGTTGTGCTTTTAGAGGTATGGTTATGTTTAGTCAGAGTTTGAGAGTTGTATGCAGGGGGCGATATTTTTCAGTAGGGTTGGTTAGTGGCATCATTATCTCGATGAGACGTGTGGTTATCTTCACACTTATGTCCAGATATGACGCAAGGCTAATTTTCACAATTCTGTCTAGATGTGATGCAGGCTACTCTTCACAGTTCTATCTTGATGTGACGCAAGCAATTTCCAGTTTTGTCTCCATGTGACACAAGTTAGTCTTCACAGTTCTATCTAGATGTGATGCAAGCTAATCTTCACAGTTCTATCTAGATGTAGCACGAGTTAATCTTTACAGTTCTACCTCGATGTGATTCGATTTGATTTGAGGAATTTGTAACACGCTCAAAACGGACCAAACCGTATAATGGTGCAGATGACATCTGCTAAAGACAAATTGCAAGAGTTGTACTCATAACCGCATTCTATGCAAAGGCGAAAGTTCTGACCGGCACCAATTAGCTAGAACGTTATTTAAACAGAAAGGTTTTTAGGGCTTTACGGAACTCAAGCAGGGAATCCAATGTCCTAATTTCCCTGGGTAAGCTGTTCCATAGTCTAGGACCATACACAGAGAATATTCTGCCCCTCTGGACACAAATGTGGATGAGGGGATGATTAACAAAGCTTAGTCGCTTGAGCATAGACATCTGGATGGTTGGTAGTACCCAAGCTTGTCCTTAAGATAATCAGGTGCCAGATTATTTATACACTTAAAGTCCAGACAGGCTATTTTACATTTTATCCGGTCTTCAACTGATAACCAATGAAGAAGACGGCGAGAGGGAGGTTTTAACTTTAGTGGAAAACCTGAGTACGACTCCCAATAACTTAGGGAGTGGTTGATTTTTTATAGTGGCCTCAAGATACTCAGGGCCAAACAGAATAAACTCTATCTTGGCGGCATTAAATTGCAGTTGATTAGAAGCCATCCACTCACTAATCTCCTGAAGACATTCACTGATCTTAACAAATGTTTCACTAAGCTTGTCAATTGTAATGAAAATCTGAGTATCGTCAGCATAAGACTGGAAACTAATCCATGAAATCTCAGAATTTCCATGACCAGTCAGAGATATAAATTAAAAAGGAGTGGCGACAGTGAGGACCCCTGTAGAACCCCACAATCCACAGTACTGGTGGCTGATATAAAAGCACCCAGTCTAACACATTATTGACGCCTCTCCACAAAAGACCTCAACCACCGAATTGCCTGCTCCGTAACTCTTCCGGCCGTCCTCAGTCTATCCAGGAGAATATCATGATTAACCGTATCAAAGGCGGCTGACAGGTCAAGCATCCTTCAACAGTTCGCCATAGACTGTTAGCAGAGCCATCTCTGTGCCAAATTTTGGACAGAACCCAGACTGCAAAGGATCCAAAAGTGATTCCTCTTCAACAAATGCCTGAAGTTATTGAGTCACCACTTTCTCCAATATCTTCCCTGGCCAGGGAATGCCAGCGATGTGGTGATATTTCTGAAGGACCAAGGGAACCAAATTTGATTTTTTTAGAAGGGGAGTCAGCATAGTGTATTTAAGCATCTGAGTTACTAATTCTTTATCCAACGATTTAGTAACAAAGTTATTAACAAAAGGAGCAATTTTTTAAGCCATACCTTTGGCTGATACAGCCGTTAAGGGAAACAAACAGTTGTTTGTTAGTTTCAAATGTGTCATCAATGCACATTTGTTCTCAAAAGTAACATGATGAAAATTAAACTGTTTCAAAGGATGAATAACTTGATTGTGTCTTCTAATGTCAACAGCAGTGTTTAATTGAAAGGAGTCAGATTCAAGGCTGCAATATTGCTCTTAATTGCAAAAATGTTATCCACAAAAAAAGCTATTAAAGGCATTGGCCTGTGCCAATGATGAAGTAATAGATACATTACTGCTGCTAGGATGATTGCATCTGGAAATAATTGAAAAAAGTTCACTTGAGTGATTACCTGCCTCACTAATTTCTTTATGAAGGAACTTTTCTTTTGCCTCAAAAATTGCTATTTTTATAGAACAAGAGTGCCATTTTGGCTTTAATACTATTTTCTTTCGCAGGTTGCCTTTTCCAATTTCGACCTGTCAAACTAACTTGTTTGCGTAGTGAAATCAAAGTTTGGGTAAATCAGGGCTTAGAGATCCTCTTTCGTATAGGTTTTTTAGGTGAATCCCTAGAGCAAATGACTTCCATGAGTTTAGTTCCAGTAAGAAAAAAATCCTCGCTGGACAGTGTATTATCGACTATTGGAAGTGCATTCATCACTTCCTGTGCAGATATGTAGTCCAAATCTTTATGTCTCTGAGATAGTATCCCGATATCCTCTCTAGGAGTTCAGGAATTAATTGATTTGACTGTTAGTACAAATAATTGTATTTAATGGTCTGACCAATAAATCAGTATATTGTCTAGAAGCGATGTACAAATACCTCTTCCTATTATCAGATCGAGACAGTGACCCTTATTTTGAGTAGACGTTATTCGCAAAGGGCCAAGGCCATGAGTTTCGAATGTATCCCAAAGTTCTGTAGAACCTGGGTGACTTTGGTCATCGAACCATAAATTCCAGTCCCCGGTAATAGAATTTCTGCCTGTTTACTGCCCACTGTACTTATAAAAAGGTCAAGACCTTCTAGAAATTCCTTATATACTCCTGGGGGCCTTTAGACTTGAACCACATGAACAGCTGAGTTGGGGGATAGCTCAATAGTAAATTGCCCCACTTGTGATTCACTTCCCCAGTCAAGCAATTTAAAGTGGGAGATACGCAGTACATCTTTACAAATAATAGCAATACCGCCACCACGTTTACCCACTCTATCAATATGTTGAATGAGAAAGTTATCCGGGACCAATTGAATGCAAAACCTCTGTGAACCATGTCTCTGTTATTAAGAGAATATCAAGGGCTAGTTCCACAATCAAAGTAATAATTTCAGAGGTGTGTGCACCCTCAAGGATGTTCTCCCCAGTGGTTCCTTTGGGTTTTGGGTGCATTTGACTGCCTCTGCCTCACAGTCTCTCATAGGTCCCCTAGCTTGTGATGTAAGCTAATCTGCAAAATTCTGTCTAGGTGTGACACAAGCTAATTTTCACAATTCTATCTCAATGTGAGGCACGCTAATCTTCCCAATTTTGTCTGGATGTAAGGCAGGTTAATTTTCACAGTTCTATCTCAAACCCAGGAAATAGTCTTTTTCTAAGAGGGCAGTGCTACTTTATGCATAGCTTAATCAACCCATGACAGACATTTGCAAGGCTGCCAGGACAACTACATACCTGGTTTAACCTGGTTGATTAAGCTATGTATAAAGTAGCACTGTCCTCTGCGACGAAGACAATTTTCTGGAGAAAAAGGTTTTACTTTGAGCTAATTTGCATACCCACAATTCCTTGCTGTTGTGGCTCAGAACTGGAGGTGAACTTCCAGTGATGGCTACTAGGTGGCATTGTGGAATGTGTGACTTGACTCAAGAGAACGTTCATACTTATATACATTTATAGAGATTACTGCATATTATACTGCACTGATGATCCCTGATAAGGGTGAAACCAGGAATGTGGTTGTCCTGACAGCCTTGCAAAACGTATGTTTTGGGTTGATTAAGCTATGGGTAAATGAGCACTGCCCTCTAAGACGAAAACAATTTCCTGGAGAAAAAGGATCACATTTGGGCTAATTTGCATACCCACAATGCCTTGATGTGGATTAGAACTGGGGCGAACTTCCAGCAAGGGCTACTAGGTGGGGTTGTGGAATGTGTGACTTGACTCAAATGGACTATCCTACTTTCACATTTACGGTGAAAGGTTTTATTTATTTAAGTGTTTTTAAACCCACTGTAACCTTCTGGGTGTTTTGTATTCAGGCCCTAATGCTCCAACCACAAGCGTGTCAGCACTATACTGCACTAATGATCCCTAATAAGAGGAAAGCCAAGTATCTAGTTATCTTGACAGACTTGCGCAACATCTGTCTAGGGTTGATTAAGCTATGCATAAAGTAGCATTACCCTCTAAAAGAAAAAGACCATTTCCTGGAGAGAGAAAAAGTCTTGCATTTGGGTTAATGTGCATACCCACAGTTCCTTGCTGAAGTGGCTCGGAACTAGAGGTGAACTTCCAGCGATGGCTTCTACGTGGCATTGTGGAATGCATTACTTGGCTCAAATGGACTATCCTACTTTCACATTTCATCGGAAAGGGTTTATTCCAAGCCTTTTTGAACCGACCATAACTTTTTAAAATATAACATTCTTTAAGGATGTCTGCATGTTTGACACTGAACATGCTCACATTGAGACCCAGCTCCTTCTCATCTACAATTCTTCGGAGGTAAGAAGCAAGACAGCTCTAGGAGCAACAGAATTTATTTCACGTTCACAAACGCATTCTCACTTCAAACATGCTCAGCACATTTGTTAGGGGACCATGATGCATGCATGGGGTGCTAACTAATGTGGCCCGTTCCATGTTCAATACCTGCTGGAAACAGGAGTCTGTCTCGCAAGCCTGCAGGGCCCGTCGCCCCTATGTTGTCCTCCTGGATGATAGGCTGGTATGGGGGACATTGACCGGCCTTAGAGTGCTCAAACTTTCATCTCCAGTCCAGAGATGTATGCCAGCTCTTCTCTACCCTACAGCACCCTCAAGGATTTTCTCCCGAGTGGTTCTTTTGGTTTTGGGGGCATTTGACTGCCTCTGCCTCACAGTTTGTCAGAGGAAGGAGCCCCCATAGGTCCCTTCCACATAGTCTTAGGTTGTCTAAATCAGTATGTATGGATCAGGGTTACAAACACCTTAAAGATAGGGAGAGTGTTGTGAAAAATAAAATTAAATGAACACCACACCCATTGAATACTTAGTGATTCATGCTCACAACGTTTTAAAAAGTGATATATGTATTAAATATAAGGATATGTAGTTCAATTATGTTCCCAAAATGACATTTGATTGAATGCAAAGCAGCCAGGAACCAACATCAGTGCTATTTGCCCACTTCCCCTTTCTGATAGGGATATCTCAGAAAAGTACAATAGGCGTGTACTGCCTTGCCCACTGTAGAATGATAACCTATCAGGAAAGAATGTATATGGTTTATCTAACTTCAAAATATACTGGGCGTGATCTTTTGAAATTAACATTGTAACATTTTAAAAAGAGTTCTTTACAATGCCAGTAAATTAAATCATTTTTTTGAAATAGACACTTTTGCCAAGAACACAATATCCACTGCAAGATAGATGTCTTTTTTTTCTCTGGTCATATTGCTGTCAGCAACGGCTGGGATTGCTTTAGCAAAAACACACATGAGAATGCGATTCCACACCCACAGAAATAAAAGAAAGACAGAGATATGTACGCTGTTGGACTACACATGTTCACAAGCACATGGATACTTCTCACGAGGATTGATGTTGGCGCGCACGGATGCAAGATTGCAAGAGTGTGTGATGTTGTGGCATAGTGGTAATGCTTTGAAAGACAATCTAAAACAAGGTAGAGTGAAAGTAGACCAGTAGTAGGGGAAGCAGAAGAAGGGGAAGATATAGATTAATACAACGTCTGAAATTCATTAAAGAGGCAGTGCTTCACAACAAAACCATTGAAATTCTGTGAACAATCCTTTATTGAAGGGACATAAAGATTCTGGTCTAAGTCAGCAAAACCACAGAATTCTGCGAGTTAAGGTAAGCTAAACAAACTTAACTTCCATTGCGCGGCTCATGAGCACACTGATAACATCACAGGTGACTTAAATTGGACCCAAAGGTGTCATTTCATTTATATGGTACTATATTAGGGTTTAGAAACTTTATCTCACTATTAATTATTCTGATCTGCATTACCATGGTCATTGTCCCACGGATCAGTACTAGGTTAAATTTGCCTCTGAGCCCGGGTCAGTAACCACTATGGGTGGCCTGCAGAGGCATGGAACACAAAGGCCATGGCACCCGGTGGAGTTGCTAATGTTTTATTTAACACATTTTTCAACAATGTGATTTGTCATACAGTCTATGGCTATGGAAGTAACTGGATAACATTCAAGCAAATGAAAATGGCTAGTAGTTTTTGAAGTACTTTCTAATGCCTTTTCATTATTTTGATACAATAAATGTTCATTAAACTCTAAGAATTATGATCATGTTAAGGGTATCAGAACTAGTTCTCTTTGTGCATTGCTTGGTACAATTTCCAGAAAACCTAGTATTTCTTCAATGTTACAAAGAGGTGATAGGTGCTTGTACTGATGAAGTAATGGAATGCATTGGCTCCCACTCTTAGAAATGTTGTTTCAACAGAAGATTTCAAGAAGAAATTAAAGACCTTTCTTTTTTCTTAAACTCTGCTGGTCATCCGTCTGCCTTCGAACACCCACTGCTCTAGGAATGTTGAAATGTTGTTTTCTGTTATGTCTCCGTTTTATGTCAGTGCCCTTAAGCCCTTGGGTACCGCGAGCGCCTTATAAATTGATAAATAAATAAATCGTTTTTTGCTCTCTAAAATGGCTTTGTTTTATAGAGCAGTGGTATTTGATGCATTGCGTCTTCATACCCAAGACAGGCAGTTCTAAAAATGCAGATATCCACATCAGTGGCAGAGCCAGGGAGGGCCACCAGAGTGGCTGGGGGATGCTCCCTGACTCTCCCTGGTGCCCAGTGCACCCCAGCTTCCCACTGGCACCCTATGATCTGCCCCCTCTGGTACGAGAAGCTGCCTCTGCTACCAGACCACATGGGTTTTTCACCCTCATTATGGACCATCAGTATGGTATGATTCTCTATATGAGAAGTTTGTTCTGGACAACCCTCCAGGTTATCGCTTGCTACGTTCCATGTAGTTACAGACCACATGCAAATCAGCCTTGGTCCCACCAGTAAAGGGCAATCCAGCCCAAAGTGCTTAGTCAGATCACTTCTGCACCAGCCACGGTTGGCCTCGCCAATGGCTGATGCCTCCATCTGCCCTGGCAGAGGGATTCAGCTGTGTGTGATTCTGTAACCATCGCAACTTGTTCCATAAACTCATGCGCTCATCCCAAAACCCCTTTCAAGGAGAGTATGGAAGTAGGTTTAGGGACAGAACCGAACAGCCTTATTTGCTCCATTAATAGTTTCCCCATGGGCAGCAGGTGTGTGATGGAACATGCTGTTCTTTGTCATGCACTTAACTGAGTGAGGCAGAGTGCATTCTGGTATATGCACTTCTGTTGTGGCATCTGCACTGAGAGAGGCAAAATATGTTCTGGGCAATATAGCCATATAATGCCCCTTTGTTGTGGTGAAGGTACAATTTTGAAAGTGTTTCCCCCGGGCCCTCTGCTCAGTGGGGCATGCAATTTAATGGGGCATCTATATTTTGGGAAACACAGCCCTGTAGGGTATTGACCCTGAGTACAGGAGCTTGCATTCTGACCTTTGTCATTTGAGGGCCCTCTTACATTCATACGTCCAAACAGAAAGTTAGTTCTCAAGAATTCACCAATGCACCCGTCCCATATTGATATCAGGACTAAGGTATAAAAAAAACAATGCTCCGGAGGTCACAGATTTGCAGAGCAGGTACCTGGTCTCTGGAGCACTCTTCCATATCATCGCCATGAACATGTAATCTGAAACATGGACCTGCACTGCCTCGCCTACTGGCCCAATTCTCTATTCCAATTATAATATGCACATCAATGCCCCTTCCTTCCTGGCTTCACCGCCTTTCTCCATAGCTCTCCCCATCATGCGTCCTTTCTGATTATCCTGTCAATTGCCATTTCTTTATCTGAAAAGACTAATTATGTTTCGGGAACGCATTAAAAATGGCCTTGGGCCTCATTACGAGTTTGGCGGTAGCCGTGCCTGCATCACAGGCACGGCTACCGCTGAGTTGAATGGGCCGGTAATTTCCCATTCGCGGGGGGCGGTAATGCCGGGCTCCTCATCCCCATTCTGCCCCATAGGGACTGCACCGGCACTGTTTATAATGGTGCCGGTGCATCCATGTGTTTCCCTCGCGGGTGCCGCACAGCCCGCCCGGTCAGACCTGGCGGGCTGACAGTGACCCGCGATGGAAACTCGGAATAAGTCGGTACGGTATGGACGGTGCCGGTGCCATACCAGCACCATCCATACCATACCGCCAGGGTCGTAATGAGGCCCCTTGTGTCCCCTGGCCTTCAAGACTACATGGACTGGTCTATCTATCTCAAACATAGAATTGTATTGACTAAATCATGGATAAATTGTTCACTTCAATATGGCTATTAAGGGTGGGAAAGGTATTCAGGAAGTCTTTTTGCCCCTTTTGTCCGCTTGAATTGGAGTCAACGATGCACTTTGTCCAGTTACGCGCACTGTCTTTGGAAGAAGCGACCAATGGCATTAATACTGGACCCTCCATCCTACACTTCAGGAAGGACCTGAAGTGCCTACACTTCAAAGAGCATCTCATCAATTAGTGATCACTCTTTTCAAATCTACATTTCCCTTTTCGGAGCCCCTCCTCTCCCCTGCTCCCCCTATCCATCCCAGATCATCTGCCAGCCCTGCACCCTTGCTCGTGATCTCCTGGGTGACGGCATAACAGAGGATATGAGATGGAATAGGTGGGCAAGGGAGAGGCGGAACAAGGGTTGCAGAGGAACCTAGCGTGGAAGCAATGGAGCATGCACAGTGCTACGTTGCTCCCTATCTCAGTTTGTGCTTTATAAATCCCACGCATACATAAATACATGCTCCTGAAACGCAAGTACATTAGAATGTCTACACTTATTGCGATTTTTAAGCATGCTTATTTCCAACAATGTAGACCGGATTTTTTTTAATATTCGCTGCAGGCACAAACAGAATCTATTTCATGAGCATTGTCACTATTTCTTTTATATTACTCTTCATCGAGGGGAAAACGCATTACAAACACAAGATTATTTAATGTCTTTCTGTGAAAGAAACTAAACAATGTCCTTCAGTCTGTTTGAATGCTGCATTGTTTTGGATGCATTTAAGTGCTTTTATAGGGTATACTTCTAGAAATAAAATGCACTGACTGACAGTGCTCTTCTATGGCTTCATGGGTGTATTTGGGACATTCTGCTAGAAACACTTTAGTTTATGTCCTTGAGTGTTTGGACTCTTCTGATCCTTGTCCCCACCTGTGGAGGTGGTGTGGATTAATTCTATTAATTGTCTGTTCTGTCTCTGCTGTTTGGTCTCCTTATACATAATGTAGGTCTCTTGGCAAAAGTTCAACTTACTGCTATGGTCAGGCTATGCTCTGATGAGATCAGAAATCACTCGGCACTTTCTAAGGTTGCTCATTAATATGCTAGCTGTGATCATCTTACGTGCTCTGGGGACAATGTTCCTGTTTTTGCACATCATCTATTTAGCCACTTGGATCTGATTTCTTTTCCTAGGTATGTGTTTTTGCAGAGTTCTGGACAACTCCTCTTTGTAGTTTTTCATCTTCCTGCAGGGTCAACTTAACCCTGCATTCTCCAGAGGTTGATAAATTGAGTGCGAAGAATAAAGATAACGGTGATACCGGCTGTTTGCCTCCGGGCCCGTAATGATTTACGGGTGCCTGACTTCCTGGTAATACTGGGGGATTACAACCCCGGCAGCCCAGAAAGTCAGGCACCAGTAAATTGTAAGTCCCCATTCCCATAGAGTCGGCGTGGGGACCACAGAAGCACCTGCACCATTAATAACGGTGCCGGTGCTTCCATGAAATCTCTGGGGGCGGGTGCCGTTCCGCCCTGCAGGTCTGACCTACCGGGCGGGACAGCACCTGCCCGCAGAGTTGTAGTGTGCCGGTCCGGAAACAACAGTGCCGGTAAGCTTACCAGCACTATTGTTTCCAGACTGGCACACTTAAAATGAGGCCCAACGTCTATTATTACAGCACTCAGAAACTTTACCAATCTGGAAATAAATGCTATATAAAAATGCCATGTTAGCATTCTCTCTATAACTCTCTACATTGGTGACCGGACATGGGTACCTCCCGATATACACACTGATCCTTACCCTTAGACGATTCCCCTCTCAGCCACTCCTCTTCTAAAGTGTGGAATTAATTGCTTCTTGTTTCCGGATAGCATTTGCGATCTAGAGAAGTCCATCTGAACAAACTGAAGGCGGTTGGTGAGGTAGGACTTAACCCAGCATAGGGCAAGGTTGCTGATCCCCATATGCCGATGTAGGGTGTCCGTAAGTGTCTGGTGGTCTACTGTGTTGAAAGCGGGCAAGAGGTTGAGTAGAACCAGGAAGCAGGGTTGGCTGTCATTAAGGATGTTGAGGGAGTCTTCGACCATCTGTATGGTTGCTATCTCTGTGCTGCATCTGGGTCTGAACCTGGATTGGTAGGTATGGCAGAGATTGTTAGTGTGGCTGCCACTTACTCTATTATCCTGATGGGGCGATCGTTACCTGAGTTGTCGGGATCCAGATTGGGTTTCTTTAGTAGAGGGAGGATTTGTCCTATTTTTAGGGTGAAAGGGAAGGTGCCTTGAGTTAGGAAGCTGTTGATGATCTCCAGGTAGGGAAGGAGAGCTTCTATGGTCTTGAGGAAGGATGCTTCGAGGATGTCGTCTGTATACAATGTGGCTTGAGGGTGGCCTGGGTAGGTCCTCTGTCAAGAGTGTCTTGAATGTTGTCCAGGGTATGGAAATTTCACGAGGAGGGACGTGAGGTGGGTCTATGGGTGCAGAGCTGGTGTCTATGTGCTAGCAAATATTGCTGATTTTGTCACTGAAGAAGGTGTTGATGGTGGTGGATTTTGCGATGGAGTGTGGCATGGCAGGGGCAGGTAGTGGGTTGACGTGACGCAGTGCTTGAACAATTTGAAGAGGGCTTTGCCTGTGTTGTCAACTTCTGCTATGGTTTTCTGATAGTAGGAGTCCTTGCCTGTGTTGATTAGTTGTCGGCGGGTTGTCGGCGGGTTGCTTGGAGATCCTTCAGGAGCGCCAGGTCGGATGCAATCCTGGAGCAGTGCCAGGTTTCCTCTTGTTTCTGGATGATTCCTTTGCTGAGGTTGAGTTCTTGTGTGTACCAGGGTGCTGATGGTTTTGGTTGGCAGGTATGATGTTTCAGAGGCATGTGTCGGTCGATGGAGGCTGAAAGGGTGACATTACGTTCTTCTAGTTGAAAGTCACAGTTTGGTAGGGGGTGTTCAGTCCATGTAAGGTGGAGGTTGGTGAGGTCTTCTGTGAGGGCGTCCACCGGGAAGTTCCTGAAGGTCTTGAAGATTTGTCTGATGGGTTTCTGCTGGTAGTTCTTGACTGGGGTGGTGTGCAGGATGTTGAAAAGCATAGATAGGTGATCAGACCAGTCAACCGGGAGGCGAGAGCTGTAGTTGAGGGAAGACAGTGCAGTGATGATTAGGTCGAGGAAATTACCTTTCTCATGTGTTGGGTCTTATGTGCGCTGTGCGAGGTTAAGGGTGTCGAGAAGGCCAAGGCCAAGGAAAGCTTCCTTCATCAGTTTGGTGGCTTTGTTGCCTGGGAGGTTGAAGTCACCAAGGAAGATGTTGGTGTGCATGAGGGACATGGTGGTGACCAGTTCGGTGAAGTCTCTGATGAAGGTGGTGTTGGGTTTGGGTGGTGCGTAGAGGAGATGTATGATGACTGTGTCCATCGGGGAGAGCAGGAAATGGCAGGCGAGGACTTGATTGTAGCCAATGTTGTTGACTTCAAGTCTGGTACAGGGACATGATGTCTTGTGGATGACTGCAAGGCCTCCGCCTGTCTTGTTTGGCCAGTCTGTGTTGGATGCTGTAGCTGTCGGGGACAAGAACGTCTAGGTTGTGGGTGGAGGTGGGTGTCAGCCAGGTTTCGGTGATGAAGATAGCATCAAGGTCGTGTGTAGTGATGAGGTTGGCGATGTCTGCTTCATGGGTGATAGCTGAGTGGATGTTGTCGAGCATCAACTTCCAAGAGGACAGTGAGAGGGTACTGATGGGCTTAGAGCTGATGTGGGTGAGGTTGCTGCATTGCAGAGTCCATGCCGTAGAGGAGAGGTGACGTTGTTGATGTTGGCATTGCCTGGTGATGGTGGGGATGGAGGGAGAATACACATGTCAGTGCATGCTTACCTGTTGCCTGAGCAGCGGTTCGGAACCTGGTACCTCCTGGTCGATTGTTGATACAGTCTAGCCGAAAGTTCTCTGCCAGGGAGGAGAAGACAAAAGACACCTCAGGCAAAGGAGAGCTCTGTCCCCTACCCATTCATATGGAACAGTGGGGGTGACTGCTTTTGGGATCTGACCAGGGCTGATGTATATGGACTTATTCCCTTCTGTAATGGCTCGGCAGGCTGAAAAGCAATGGTCTTGAGAGTCACCCAGAGCTATGCCAGTTGTTATGATTGATTTAGAATCTTCCAGCCATCATGTTTTGGTTTTGCTTTAGTCACCCAGAGTGCATGGGTATTCCCATACATGGGTCGCGAGCCTGCTGGGCCTAGAGACGCAAGCTACTCCTCACTGAAGGCATCCAATGAGGGCGAAACCTGTCCGGGGTTGCTTGGGGTCTCGTAAAGAAGG